>NC_135883.1:99481626-102090138 GCF_964194155.1 Cetorhinus maximus | reverse complement strand
GCACAGTCTAGAATAAGGTGTCTCCCATTTAAGATGGAGATGAGGAAGAATTTCTTCTCTCAGAGGGTCATTTACCTTTCAAATTCTCTACCTCAGAGATCAATGGAGTCTGAGGCATTGAATATATTTAAAGCTGAGGTAGACAGATTTTGATCTGCAAGGGAGGCAAAGGTTATGGAGGCAGACAGGAAGGTGGAGCTGGGACCACAATCAGATCAGCCAAGATCTTATTGAGTGGCAGAGCAGGCTTGGGTGGCTGAATGGCCTATTCCTGCACCAATTTCTTATGCTCTTATGTGCATATTAAAAAGTGCTTTTAAAATAATAAAACATCCCAAGATGCTTCACAGGAGCATTATGAAACAAAATATGACATCAAGCCACAAAATGAGATAAGATGACCAAAACTTGATAAAAGAAGTAGGCTTTATGTAGTGTCTTCAAGGAGAAAAGTGAGAGAGACAGAGAGGTGTAGAGAGAGAATTTCAGTACCTAAGCAACTGAAGTGGATGACTTCACATTTTCTCCCATTACATGGGAAAATTACTTGGGAATACCAGCACCTGCAAGTTCTCCTCCAACTCACACACCATCCTGACTTGGAACAATATTGCCATCCCTTCTCTGTCGCTGGGTCAAAATCTTGGAACTCCCTTCCTAACAGCACAGACAGCTTACCTACACCACATGGACTGCAGCGGTTCAAGAAGGCAGCTCACTACCACCTTCCCAAGGGTAATTTGGGATGGATAATAAATACTGGCCTAGCCAGTGACACACAATGAATGAATAAAAAAAAGAAAATTCAGCACTGTTGAAGAAGCAAAAACAAAAATTGCTGGAAAAACTCAGCAGGTCTGATAGCATCTGTGGAGAGAATGACAGAGTTAACGTTTTGAGTCCATATGACTTTTCTTCAGAACTGTTGAAGAAGCCTTGTCATTTGATCTGACACTAACAGCAGCAAGCTCAGATACCAGCATTGCATGACCTTAAAGGCTTCTGTAAAGTTGGCATCTGCTTTTGTGAGTCACAGGGCATGACCAGGCTGCAGCCAGAGCAGGGGGATAGGATGGTTCAGGGGGATAGGATGGTTCATGTGCCAGTTCCCTGAAGAGCAGGGTTAGAGATGAGTTCTGCTGCAAAGGACTCGCTGAGGTGGCATGCAGAGGAATCCAGATGGGCTTGCACACTGAGATGCTGGATACATTGGCTGACCTGCCACACAACCTCCTGTTTTGGAGACAGGCTCTAACTTTGCAGAGGGCATGGCGCGGAACTTGCCCTTTTTGCAGCCTTTGCTTCATCTTCCTGCCATCCTGCAGAGACTTTGAAGGACTGCAAGCTTTGCAACTTTTGCAGTCTTTGTATGGACAGATTACCTTTTACTCCAGCCTTCCTGTGAGGATGCAGCAACACTTGCTGCCATATCGTAGGAACTCCAGCCATGCAACGGGTCTGAATCTTATGCCCCTGAGTATATATTTATCAGCCATCATTGGCAACATTGGCTTTCATCTCCCTTTCCTTGAGAAGATTGTAGTGGGAGAAGAAGGACTGCGATATGGAAGTGAAGGATGTGGAAGGGAAGAGGAAAAGGCAGAGGGTATGAATGAAGAAGGACAAGAAAGGGAATGCAAAGATTGGGGATGGTGTGGGAGGAGAGAGGAAGAGAGGTATAGAAGAAGATGGAGAGAGCTGAATAGGGGATAGGGGAGAAAGAAGAAAGGAAGCAGAGCGAGGGGAAAGGAAGAATGAAGTCATGGGGGACAGTGGGAGAGGAATTGAGAAGGCCATAGGGAGGAGGAGACAGTGAAGGGAAGGGAGAGGATAAGACAAAAGGAGTGGATGGATGGAGTAAAAAGAGGACATGTTTGCTTATAATCCCTGTCTGTCGGTCTCTACCAACCAGACCAGCGTATGGTGGAGGTAGCTTTTAAACGGTTGCAGGGCGAGGGCTGTACTGGGGAAGGGGGGTATCCCAGGATGTGTGCGGGGGTACATGTTTATCTGTGCAAGTGGTCTCAGGATGATGCAGGCTAAGGAAGCAGTCTCCAGAGGAGATGAGGCCAGAGTGAGGTGCCAGTGAATGTGTGATGGCCTTGTGAGTGTGTGAGTTTTGAGTGATGAGATGGCTGCCTTACCCTGGCGGCACTGATGAGATCATTCATCCTCTTTCTGCACTGGATGGCCAACCTATTCTGTGCAGTGTTGACACTGACCACCTCTGCCACAGCGTCCCAAGCCGGAGTGGTGAGATTGGTGGATCTCGTGCGGAAACAGCTGGGGTGGAGGACATCACGGCAGGCCTCTAAAAAGCATTCCAGTGACGGGTCACTGAACTCATCTTGGCTTCCAGGGCCATGTCTTCACTGGAATAGTGCTGGTTCTTAGTTAACACAAGCTAACCCATGCGTCTCTCTCTTTCATCCTGCAGGGTGAGTACATTGGGAGTATGGAGCCTGGTGAACTAGTTGTATGCCTTGTGGTGTACAGAGAGCAGAGATGATGGAAAAGAGAGTGATGTCTGGCTGTGCAGAGGGAGGAGCAGCAACCTCAAGAAGAAGGGCCGGCTGGGGCTCTGGTGTCTATAGATCCTGGCTGTCTCTAGGCACCAACCAATGAGAGGCACGTTGCTGAAGAGCCACAGCGAGCTGTTACCAGTCGGTGCCTAGTGATACCCAGGGTCTATAGACGCCACCTTTCATTCCTGCAGATGACTGAGAATAGTATGGCTGAAGATTGCACATGTCTAGGGAACTGGTCAGTCCTATCTGCCAGCTACTGCAGGATTTGGCGCCACATGGACATGGAGGGCATCCACTGTGAAAGTGACTGCAGCGCTCAATTTTTATGCCAGTGGCTCCTTTCAGAGCTCCACACGTGGCCTCTGTGGGATATCGCAAGCCTCCACCTACAAATGCATCTATGAGGTCACAGATGCCATTTTCGTGAGGGCACACAGCATTGTGTATTTCGTCCAGACAAGGGCAGCCACGATACAAGAGCAATTAGATTTGCCCAGCTCTCAGGTTTCCCACAGATGCAGGGTGCCATCGACTGCACACATGTGGCACTCAGAATACTGTCACATCACATGGTGGACTACATCAACCGCAAGGGGTTCCATTCGCTGAATGTGCAGCTGGTGTGCAACCACCACAAATGTATCCTGCAGGTCTGTGCTTGGTTTCCAAGGAGTTTCCTTGACTCCTACATTCTCAGTCAGTCACAAAGCCCTGATGTCTTCCAGGGTCCACAGAGGCTGCAGGGATGGCTCCTCGGGGGCAATGGCTGCCCACAGAGAATGTGGCTGATGACACCCGTGCAGCAGAGCGATGGTATAATGAGGCTCATGCTGCAACTCAGTGGAGCAGACCATCGGGATGCTGAAAATGAGATTCCGGTGCCTGGACCAGTCTGGTGGAGCCCTCCAATACAGTCCACAGAGGGTGTCACACATCGTCATTGTCTGCTGCGCCCTTTACAAGCTGGCGCTGCAATGGGGAGAGGATCTGGCTGTGGAGGAGATGGAGGAGCTGGAGGTCTCCTCTGATAAGGAGGACATTGATGGTGATGAGGGGAAGGAGGTCCTTGAAGGTGACAACGAAGGCGATGAGGTCATCGCATTGGCCAGACGAGGCACATAGGCCGGGAGGCCCTCATTGCTGCAAGATTTGTAGAGGATGATGATGACATGCAGTGAGGAGACACCATAGATCCTCACATTGCATCTGTGAAAGTTTGACTCCAGTCTGCCTGACGGCAGCGCACATACCCTCTGTGATAATGTTCCTGACGTGGAGGCACAGCAGAGTCCGTAATAATCGCTAGATTCCAGGAGGATGATCACAACATGCAGTGAGGACACCCTGCAGATCTTCACATCGCCTCAGTGAATGTCTGACTCCTGTCTGGCCAAGGGCAGATTGCTTGCGCTCTGTGATCAGGGTCATATCATGGAGACGCAGCCATGAAATTTTAAATGCTCCTGATCCCTTCAGGAGCGCAGCATCACTGGTCACAGATGCTGATGCGATGAGGACCAGTCCCACCTTAAAGGTGCTGAGAGCACACAGAGAGAATGATGGAACTCTGTGACGCCTGCCCACGACATTCTGGCAGCAATGACAAGCACCATTGAGGTTCAGGCATCAGTAATGTGTCCAGTGAGTGTGAGGCCGACCATCACTTTGGTCTGAAGGCTGCACAAAGCACAGGGATTAAGCCCTGGACTGAGACACCTGCCTTTATCTTGTGCAGTAACCAAGGTTTCACATCTGGGTGACATGAACACTGCTCATCAGAACAAGGAGCCATAGACAGGGAGACATTGTTGAGAGTTTATTAACAATAGAGAAAATTATGTACAAGTGATTAACACCCATGCCCAGGCTGTGTAACTACACCTTCTTAACTTTCCTTACCCTGCCGCTACATCTTGGTGTTCCCAGACATCCACAGTGGAGGTAAAGGCAGCTTGCTGACTGCTAAGCCCTGGCTGTGATGACCTTGGTGGGTGTCCTCTGGAGGGCCAAGACCTGGAGGGCACCAGACTGCATTCAGGGTCCTGCTGTGTGGCAGTGGCATCCTCCTCAGCCTGCTGAGCTGGAGCTGCTGGGCTCATGGGAAGAGGGGATTCAGATGGGCCAGACACTCCCGGAGTCATTTGGGCAGATGGCCAGAGGTGTACACCTGCTGATCCTTCTCCCTATGGGTGCCCAAGGGCCCCGGTTGACTCCTTGAGGAGAAGGTGTATTAATTATGGCTTTCTTAAATGTTGGAATGTACCCCTAAGAATAGTCCTGTGATGTAAGATCACATGATCTGTGTAAACCAATGTGTTAGCAGCACGGACTACCTCCACAGGCAGTGTAGAGATGGAGTTGAAAGCACACATTCAATTAAATATCCCCATCCTCAATGGTGGAGGAGCCCAGCATATCAGTGCAAAAGATAAGGCTGAAGCATTTGCTACAATCTTCAGCCAAATGTGCTGAGTGGATGATCCTTCTCAGCCTCCTCCAGAGGTCCCCAGCATCACAGATGCCAGTCACCAGCCAATTCGATTCACTCCACGTGATATCAAGAAATGGCTGATGGCACAGGTTGCTGCAAAGGCTATGAGCCCTGACACCATTCCGGCCATAGTACTGAAGACTTGTGCTGCAGAACCTGCCTTGCTCCTAGCCAAGCTGTTCCAGTACAGCTACAAAACTGGCATCTTCCTGGCTATGTGGAAAATTGCCCAGGTATGTCCAGCACACAAAACGTAGGACAAATCCAACCTGGCCAATTACTGCCCCATCAGTCCACTCTCGATCATCAGTAGAGTAATGGAAGGGGTCATCAACAGTGCTATCACAGTGCTTGCTTAGCAATAACCTGCTCACTGACGCCCAGTTTGGGTTCCGCCAGGGCCACTCAGTTCCTGACCTCATTACAGCCTTGGTTCAAACATGGGCAAAAGAACTGAACTCCCGAGGTGAGGTGAGAGCGACTGCTGTTGACATCAAGGCAGCATTTGACTGAGTGTTGCATCAAAGAGCCCTAGCAAAACTGGAGTCACTGGGAATCAGGAGGAAAACTCTCCGCTGGTTGGAGTCATACCTAGCACAAAGGAAGATTGTTGTGGTTGTTGGAGGTCAGTCATCTCAGTTCCAGGACCTCACTGCAGGAGTACTTCAAGGTCAGCTCAACCATCTTCAGCTGCTTCATCAATGACCTTCCTTCCATCATGAGGTCAGAAGTGGACATGTTCGCTGATGATTGCACAATGTTCAGCACCATTCGCGGCTCCTCAGATACTGAAGCAGTCCATGTCCAAATGCAGCAAGGCCTGGACAATATACAGACTTGGGCTGACAAGTGGCAAGTAATATTCATGCCACACAAGTGCCAGGCAATGAACATCTGCAACAAGAGAGAATCCAACCATTGCCCCTTGATGTTCAATGGCATTACCATCACTGACTCCCCCACTATCAACATCCTGGGGGTTACCATTGACCAGAAACTGAACTGGACTAGTCATATAAATACTGTGGCTACAAGAGCAGGTCAGAGGCTAGGAAGTGTGCAACGAGCAACTCCTGACTCCCCAAAGCCTGTCCACCATCTACAAGGCACAATTCCAGAGTGTGATGGAATACTCCCCACTTACCTGGATGAGTGCAGCTTCCACAACAGTCAAGAAGCTTGACACTGTCCAGGACAAAGCACTTGATAGGCACCACATCCACAAACATTCATTCCCTTCACCATCAAAGCACAGTACCAGCAGCGTGTACCATCTACAAGATTCACTGCAGGAATTCACCAAGGCTTCTTTGACAGCACCTTCCAAACCCACGACTGCTACCGTCTAGAAGGCAAGGGCAGCAGATAGATGACCACCACTTCCACTGCCTCCCATACTGGATTAGTGATGTGGCTGCCCCTCCTGCAGCCAGAGCGGGGAGAGGACATCACAGCGGGCCTCCACTGCATCCAAAAGGCACTCAAGGGATGTGTCATTAAACCCGGGGGCTGCAGTCTTCTTGCCTTTCGGGGCCTTGTCTTCTGTGCAGCAGTCTCGAGTTGGAAGCACTGAGAGGTGTGCACGTGAACCCACTGTAAGTGTGGCACTCGACGCGAGGAAGTGGCAAGGTGATGTCATGGTGGGTGAATGAAAGGCCGCCCGTCATCGAAACAGTGTGTTTCCGTGAATGCATAATTAATGTGGCAGGACTGGGAGTGTATGGCGTGAAAAGCTGCCATTGCGGCCGGCGGGTAAAACGACATTTTCCTGCCTGCTACCGCACTTAGTGCAAATCTGGAAGGATTCCACCCAGCATATTTCCTAATTATTGAGGTGGGAAGTGGACAATACCGCTTGAAAAGCCACCCATGACACAATTGATTTGAGGGGAGTTTCCAATGATTACTGGAAATGACGCTATTTCAGCTATTCAGGGAGAGTGTGTTTCAGACATAGAGGCGGCAGCTTTTGTTTAATCTAGTGAAGGTGTAAAGCTTTTAGTTCCATTTCTCATTCTTCTTGGAGTTATCATTTTATAACATTTTTCCATATGCAGCCATGTTTATGTGATTCACTCGTGTGTGGTCGGTTTGCAGAATACAGACCTAGAATTCAGTTGGGGTAGTATTTGGGTTGTCGAGTAGTGTTAGACGGCACCAAGTTGTTTTATGTTTATCCTGCAAAGTTACAATGACAGTGCCCCCGATTGTGAAAGTGTCTTTGTGATCCTGAGACCACTAATTATTTTTAGCATATTAAAGATGAAGCCCTCTGAAAGATTGTGTGGTGCAGGAATATTGCTGATGTTTTATAACTATAATCTGATCACACAGTACTGAACATCTATCTGATGACTTTATCTCAGCTTTGCACAGCAGCTGTCTGTGACTTTGCTGTGTCCTCATCCTGCCCAACCACCTCTGTATCAGTGCTGCAGCTTCTGATAGTCAGTCTCCTCTTCAGAAATGTCAATTTGCAGGCCCTTCAGAATAAAATAGCGGAGGATGTAGCAGGTCACCATGACTTGTGCTACAACACTGGGATCATACTGGAAGCATGTGGACCTTCCCTTTTGCATGCCAATGTCCTGTTTAATTTAATTGAATTCAAATGTGTGAGCCTTATTTCCCTTATTTACTTCTATGCTTTATTGTTGGTCCTTTTTATATGGTAGCCCCAGTAGTTTTGAATAATATTAATCTCCAAGAACAACCATCATCCCAAAAGATTCTTCTGAAAGGTGGGTGAATTATGAAAAATCCCTACATACTGGTGAATGGTGCACAGAATCTGTGCTTCTGGTGGTGCATATTTTATTGGATAACATAACAATGGAGTGTGGGGGTCATTTGTATGACCACAACTACAGTCTATACCCTGTGGAAGCATAGACACATGATAAAAATTAATGTCTTGCCCTTGTAATAAATGTAATGATCTGGGCTGCTGTGGAAAATAAATGACTTGTCTTATGTAACAATGGGTAACAGAGTAACTGACCTGCCAGAAGTTGCCAGTGACCAGATAAGTCACTTTCAAACAAAAAAGTACAGTTATGTCTTTCGTGGCCATAGGTGGCACCATAGCAAGCAGACATCTTATGTTTGAATGAATTCCTTTGTACAGTGGCTTGACATAGTTATGTGACTTTCTGATGCCATGCCATGTAAATAAATGTTTTTGGGCAGAATCCATTTTACCCACCACATGGTACATCTCACACCCTCCATCACTTCCTTTTTTTATTCATTCATGGGAAGTAGGTATCTCTGGCTGGGCCAGCATTTATTGCACATTCCTAAATGCCCTTGAGAAGCTGGTGGTGAGCTGCCTTCTTGAACTGCTGCAGTTCCTGTGGTGTAGATGCACCCACAGTGCTGTTAGGGAGGAAGTTCCAGGATTTTGACCCAGTGACAGTTAAGGAACGGCAATATATTTTCAAAGTAGGGTGGTGAGTGACTAGAAGGGGAACTTCCAGGTGATGGTGTTCCCATGTATCTGCTGCCCTTGTTCTTCTAGATGGTAACAGTCATGGGTTTGGAAGGTGCTACCAAAGGAGCCCCAGTGAGTTCCTGCAGTGCATCTTGTAGATGGTACACCCTGCTGCCACTGTGAGTCAGTGGTTGAGGGAGTGAGTGTTTGTGGGTGTGGTGCCAATCAAGCGGGCTGCTTTGTCCTGGACAGTGTCAAGCTTCTTGAGTGTTGTGGGAGCTGCACTCATCCAGGCAAGTGGAGAGTATTCCATCACACTTCTGACTTGTGTCTTGTAGATGGTGGACAGGCTTTAGGGAGTCAGGAGGTGAGTTACTCACCGCAGGATTCCTAGCCTCTGACCTGCTCTTGTAGCCACAGTATTTATATGGCTAGTCCAGTTCAGTTTCTGGTCCATGGTAACCCCAGGATGTTGATAGTATGGGATAGTGGGGATTCCTGTAGAATTGAAGGCAGAGCTTACAAGTAAGTCATCATAGCGATGGTTCCTCACTAAGCTACAAGTTCTGATTCTTCCAGATAGGGCCCAGGAGTGGTGCCGACAGTCCAAACACTGGGGCCCAGTGTCTAGGCGGGCCCAGACTCATAAACTGAGTTTCTTATTGTCCTCCAGCCTGAGCAGCTACAGAGCTGCAGACCTGAAAGATCGACTTTAAAACAAAACGGAACCTTGCGGCTGAGTTCCGATTATTTTGAAGCTGGTCTGTCAGTGCCAGGTCATTTTCACTGAGCTCCTGCACTGCTGTTTCTGACCTTTGGTGATTCTGATTGTACTTTAAAAGCCCACCAGAAAACCACGGAGCTGCTTGGAGGTCAGAAGCAGCAGCGCAGCAACTGAGGGTTCTTCCTTTAAAAATGGTAGGTGAAATCTCCATTTCAGAGTCAACTGGGAGCTGTTGGAGGGGTGGAGGGAGGTTGAGGGGCTGTTGAAGCGGTGGGGGGAAGGTTGGGAAGTCTTGGAAGGGTGGGGAGAGAATGGAGGGTTTTGAATGGGTGGAGGGGTGTTTGGGCTGTTGGAGTATTGGTGGAAGGTTGGGAGTGTTGGAGGGGCATGGTGGCAGAGCGGTGTCTTGGGGGTTGGGGTCGGGTGGGTGGCAGGGGTGACTGGTGCCATTCTTTTTCTGCTGTTGGAGTTTCTTGTTTAATAATTACATTTTCCTGTTTTAGACTATAAATTCACAGTGTATAACACAATTTGTATGACACTTTCTGGGGGAAAGGGGCAACAATCCAGTTCTTGAATTAAGGCTGTACCAAATTTATGCGCTTTGTATCATTCTTGTCTGAAAAATTCAGGTCAACAATTCAATCTACTTTTCTCCTAAGCTGCTGGTAGATGTCTGATTGACAAATCCTGGGGATAGTGTCATTATCGTAAAAGGAGCAGATGCCATTTATGGTATATTGTGGGTTGGTGCCAGAGAACTCAGAATGGTAGGGTTGTATTAGCTATAGAGTTGAATTGTTTTGTAAATGTAGCGATTTCTTTGTTGTTACTTTCCTAACATCAGTTGATTGCTCTGTGATTAATTACCCTTGGGGAATCAGCATTGGGCCTCCAATTTCATCATTGCTACAGTCACTCTGCCTACTGAATGCAGATGTAATGAAATAAAGATAAATCCTATATTTGTACAGCACCTTTCATGATGTCCCAAATCGGATAACAGCCAATTCAATACTTTTGATTTATAGTCACTAGTATAATGTAGGCAATGTTATCAAATGGCAGAAAAAGCTCGAGAGGTCAAAAGGCTTACTTGTACTCCTAATACATGTGTCCGTATTTCAATCTGGGTGGATGAAGTGAGGAGGGCTAGGTTGCCTTTTTCATCCATAATTATCTTACGAATAGAGGGGGGATATTGTGGCTGAAGTTCTGTTTATTTTGTTGTGAATGCAAGTTTACTGTGAGCAGGCTTTGTGGGATGAAATAGCCAGGACAGGGGTGGGTAATGGGCTCATAGTGAATCAGTAACTTGTTTTATCCTGCATATGATTCAGAAGTCTTTTCCATTGACTTCAGTCATGTCCTTTTGTCTACTTACCTATTTTCCCCACTCTATCTTGATGATTTTATGAGATTTTTGAGATATTGAAATATCATTATAAAGTAGTATTCCATAATAGATATTGAAAATATTTTGTTGCAAGAAGTAGCAAGCAGCAGTCTTCAGACTTGCTGATCAAGAAAGCACAGATACAAATGTAAACCATTAAGTCTTTGTCCTCTGGCTTCTTAAAAGTTGTGTCGCACAGAGACACCTGAGGGCTCTAATACTTCTCACTGACAGTGAAGACCTATGTTATTTAACCATTCCACCTTGTTTCTCAGCAGTCATTTGATCTTTCTACCCTCTGAGATTACTGGTAAAATAGAATCCAATTGCACCACTTCTATGAAATAATTATATTAAGTAATACCATGCACGCAAGCAGGAGAAAGTCTTCTAATTCTTCTACAGAATGGAAAATATCTTGTACAGTTCATCTGGGTTGCAAGTATTGATGTTTCCCCAAAGATGTCACCCTGTTCATATGGTGCAATGTGCAGAACATGTTAATGAGAGCTGAGGCAGTCACCAAAATCAGTGCTATGTCTGCACAGTGTTAAAAATAACCAACGGAATATTTTCCTGTCAAATTAACAGTATTGCATGATGCTGATAAAGTAAAATTTGTACTCTCTGGTTGTTTAATAGTCGCAATGGGAGCACTTATAGGACACACACAAACAGTGCATTACATCATTGCTGCTCTTAATATTAATGACTCATGCTGCATATAAGTCAGACAATATTTGTAACCAGATGCCAACAATAGGTGTTCTCATTTTACTAGTACTTTTCGGTGTTTGGTGAATGTTGAAAGGGGGAAAAAATATCATGCATGTTTGAGGAAGAGGGTTAAGTGGGGGATGGGTGTTCGGGGAACAAAGGGCCCGGAAAGAGGAGAAGCACCAGGGCCCATGATTTCCCTCCTTGGCCCTGTTCCCAGCTGGATTTCTATGGTTGATACTCTGGAGTGTATGGTGGCCACTGTATTATGGGAATTTTGAGACCTTTGTGTCCAATTTTGATATAGACTAATGAATCTGATAATTCTTCCATTATCAGAATTAATCAAGTGCTACATTTATCAGTGATGGTCTAAGGACTAATGTATGATACCAGGGTAGACATGCGGCAATCTTGCATCCATTTTTTGACATTCAATCTCATCCTTTGACAATCTAATTAGAACTTGCATTTGAATTTTGTGCGCTCTAACAGCTGTAATTTATGGGGCCTGCAAGAGTGAGCAGGGAGGTGGCAGGGCTGAAAAATTAGAGGAGTGGGGTGTGGGTCAGGGGGTGGCACACCAATCACCTTCCTGCTGCCATGGCATTTTGCTACTGGCACTCCCACCCAGAAGTCAACTGCACCACTTAAGTGACCAGTTAAGGGCCTCTTCCTAGCGCTACTGGTATTTTAGCAGGGGTCTCTCCACCGTGTGGGAGGAGTGCCTGGTGTACCCTGGTGCCCTTCCTGTGGGCTTAGGCAGCCTCTCCCAATTGGATACCCTGTGGCCCAACAAGGGGCCCCTAGAAGCAATGGCCTCCTCCGTGGAAAACTGCACCCCTCCCCCACTCCTCATCAACCACCCCATCCCTCACAGGGACCTTCCTGACTGGCTCCAGCGACCCCAACCTCGCTTAGCTTGTTCCAAGGGCCATAACCATGCTGTGTCCTCTTGGCTCGATGAAATCCCAGCAGTTGACACCACTTCGGGATCTGATTGGCCAGCAGTTCTTGGGGGTGGGATCTTGTCCTTAAAGGGACATGTTCAAGTGTTGCCTGACTGCCAAAAAATCAGGTTTGGGCCGAGGTGGAGTTGACCCTGGCTTTCTGGACTCTTGTCAGAGCCACTGCTACACCAACAAAATCCAGTCCTAAGTGACAGCGTAATTCCTGCCCCCTAGTGTCTAGTAAGAGGTGTTTTTCAGTCTTCAGTTTTGAATAATTAAAATTTTGGAGGAGAGCAATTGTAAATCCAAATCTGAACTCCAAATCAATCTAATGTGACCAGATGTCCTGGTTTTGATGGGACAGTCCCGGTTTATCATTAAACGTCCTGGTGATCCAACAATTTCCTAAAACTAGTTCAAACATTCCAGCTTTCACATTTTCCCATTTTGTCAAATATATACTGGGCATGGGGGAGAAAATCTGTGTTAAATTTAATTTCCTCCCTGTAAAGACCCATCACACCACACTGCAGGCAGCAGATCTGTATCCCTCTCCCCACTGCCCCCTCGAGGTCTCCAAGGGAGTTGTTACTACCATTTTGGCACCGACGGCGCCATTGCTGATAACGCTTTTTAAACAATCTATAGAATAGGATTGCCAGGCCTGACTGGACATATTCCAGGAGATGTCATCATATGACCTCCCACATTCAACTGGCACTCCTCAGATTCCTGCCATTGGTCATCCAACATGTCAATCACCCCAGAGCCCCGCTTTCCCATAACATTTAGATGTGTCCCGGTTCTGGCCTTTGAAATCTGGTCACCCTAAATCAATCCAATTCATCTTTAACCAGCAATCATCTTCATAAAATGCTTGATGGTTACTTGCATATCAACAACAATGAAGTATACTGGCATCTGTTCCTAGACTTTAGATGTGCAATAATTTTCCCTGCCTTTCCAGTTTCTTTGGCCCCGGTATATCTGTGAGAGAACAAGGGGGAGGTGTGGTGACTGGGAAACCCATATTTCCATTAGGAATGTTATGAAAAGTAACCTGTATCTCATTTATATTGGTTAACATTCTGCTATATGGTTCTATAAACCTATTCTGTGTTTTAGGATAGATGCAGTCAGCTAGGCAATTAATAAACAAACTAATGAGAGAAGGAAAGTTAACACCATGTGGAAGTGGAAAACATTGTCAGGAAGCTAGGCTATTTTAAAAATAAACTTGTCTGTGTATTAATGTTACTATAATTTACATATGCACACAAAGCACTGCTGTTGTCATTTTGTGGCAAACCAGACTGGAATGCTGCATGTAACTTTGCAGCATGCTGTAAACCTGATAGAAATACCAATGATTTTATCATGAGGCACAGACAAGAGCCAACATTTCCTTGGAAAACAACAAGTCATCATCTTGGAGTATAATGGACTTTGACAGATGTTCTAATATTTATTTTTTAAAAGCATTCTGAAGGAAGTATAAGAGGCAATAAAGAGTATTATTTGCATTGAGGTTGCATCCATTTCACCAAGCCCTATAGTTTTTTTGGAAAAATTTGATTGCTATTGACTTAGACATTGAAGCAGATGCATTGATTCTGCTTTACTTTGGGCCAAATGAAATGATCTGCCATTTTGTTGCACATCGTTTAAACCTGTGATACGCTAATAATACTTTGGGTGGAATCTTAACACCTATTTAAAGATTTTCAGAGATCAAGACCAAAAGCTAGCCCCAATCCCACTGGTGATGCCTGGCCACCCGCCTACACTATCTGCAGCCAATTAAGAGGATGTCTCTGGGACCAGTAAGACTTGCATCTGGCTGGGCTAATAGGAGGGCCTACTGTGGTGTCTTGCTGGCAGCTAAACCAGGTGAGGTGGGTGCTGCTGCAGTAGGTAGGAGAATGCAAGGGTGCCGCATATTGGAGGCGCCTTCTGAAGGGGTAAGAAAATTATTCGTGGCCACAGCTGCCAGGCTGTCATTATGGACCCTCTCCACAGGATGACCTGCGGCCACAGTTGTCGACCTATGGCAGATGCAACTCAGGATCGGCAGGAGGATAAATGAAGATTGTTTCACTGGCCCCTGGCCTCTTGAGCTTTGACCACAGCACAGGGCCTGTCCTCCACCAGTATGACCTGGCAGCACCCCCAACCTAGCCCTGAGTGGCCAGTTAATTGGCAATTAATTGGCTACCTGCTGCTGGCAGGCAAGCAGCTGCTTCTGGTGCTCACCTGCCTCCTGCAATATCGGCTGGTGGTGGGAATGCATCAGATGGCCAATTGATGCACCATTTTCAAATTTATCTTCATGCTGCTGGTGAGATTCCACCCTTTGATGCGGGATTCTGTCATTACAAATGTTCGAGCGCATGAACAACTATCTTTAAAACAATTACAAATAATGACTAACCAGATAACTTCATATTCCATATCTTAAAATGAACAACAAATAATCTGTGGTGTTAAATTCTTACTAATTACCACCAAAGCTGTTGACATTACAGCAATTTGCATTTCCCCCTCCCCAATTACGCCTAATTTTCTGTAACAATTTAATTAGCCTGTTAAACTGTTAGAAAATAATGAAATGCCTAGTATTTGAACTTTAATTAAACAGAGATAATTAGTCAATTATTGTAAACATTTTATCAAACAGTAAAAACTAAATGAGGTCTTTATATGACTTCACAGATTCTGTATCTGCAAAAATTATCACTTGAAATCACTACAGGAAAGAAACCAGGCGAAAAAATATTTTAACCAGCCCCAATTTTTGGTGATTTAATATCGATATTGACAAATACTGCATAATAATATACATTTAAATACAGAAACTCTTTTTTTTCTCTGGTGTCAGCTTATTAGCCATCCTTGGGTATTAGTGAAATCACTGCAGTGAAAATAATTTTGATCTATCTCTTTGGGGAACAAGTTCCACCCTCTGCTGGGTTATACGTTCACCATGTTTAATGATGCAAAAAATTTCCCTGAGTAGTAGCTATTTATCTTTATCAATGAGAACTTTTGCCTAGCTGTCAGTTATTAGGACACGGTATTCCACAGATAAGCCTCACTGAGCACCCACAGTTTGGAGTTGTGCCCAGATGATACTATCAGTTAAAATTGTTTGAGCTCAATGATGCTCCCAATAAAACTAATTCTAGCTTGGGCTGTTCATCTCGCTCCACTTTACCACCTCTTCTCATCCAAAATTCAAGACCACAGTTTGACTGTTTTAAGATTCTTTAAAAGTCGCCAACCTAGGAACTTTATACTGCTTCTTTTGTTTTCCAGACATAAAGTGGGTGCAAAAGCATCCAATATGGCAGGTGGGCTGAGAAATTTGAGTCAAGGGTATTATTAACAAAGGCATCAAAAGCGTAAAATGGGTGACAGTGAATTGGTTGCCCATCATATACTTCACAAAATTTTCCTCTCAGTTGAAGGTGATGGGCAGGAAAATATAATGGGTGACCAAAATTAAAATGACCTCCCCATGCCCCCTCTTCTCCATTGAGTGTAAACTTGAAGGACATTTTCCTTTCTTTTTTTCATGGTAAATTTTATAGAATAAGCAACAACTTAATAGCAAATTGACAAACCCACACTTTCATGGTTCCAGCTGTCACCAGTTTGTTGTAAATCTCACTGTTCATACTTGAGCATAGCCAACAATAATTTGTATTTATATACCACCTTTAAATTCATAAAATACCCCATGGTGCTTCACAGATAAAGAAAAATGGACACCAAGCCAAAGAACGAGTCATTGAGGGATGTTTTAACTCTCCACAAAAGGAGGAAGAGGGTCACGTTGGGGTTACATCAGCACATTTGCAAAGCCTAACCTATAGCCATCGCGAATGTATCTGCATCTTTTTTTAGACACTTTTGGAGTGTCTAAGTGATCCATTCTGACGAGAAGGTTCCATGGTTATATTTTTTTTATTCGTTCATGGGATGTCGGTGTCACTGGCTAGGCCAGCATTCATTGCCAATCCCTAATCGCCCCTGTTCAGAAGGCATTTAAGAGCCAACCACATTCATGTGGGTCTGGAGTCAAATGCAGGCTAGACCAGGTAAGGACAGTGGATTTTCTTTCCTATAGGACATTAATGAACCAAATGGGTTTTTATGACAATCAGCAATGGTTTCATGGTCATTACCAGACTTTTAATTCCAAACTTTTATTGATTCAAATTGCACCATCTGCCGTGGTGGGATTTGAACCCAGGTCCCCAGAGCATTTCCCTGGTTCTTTGTGTTATAACACAGATGATGGTAAATGCTGAGTTGTTCAAATCCCAAAAGAGAAACTTGAAACAACTGCCACAACTTGTTTTGCAGTCTGTATAAATTTTGAGATGCATGCCTTGAATTCAGTAGTAATAAGACCACCAAATCTTACAGATTTTACAAAACTGGATTAAGCATTTATTAATAAGAGAAATTATTTTTAAATACGCACATAGATCTACAAATTACTACTATGATAACTTCTAAATTCCCCTAATAAATCTAACTCCCAGTTACATGTTCATTAAGGCAACAGTAAGACACATAGGGGAGAATTTTCTCCCCATCGGGCGGGCTGGACGGGAGCAGGCGTGGGCGGGTTTGCAACTGATCACTGCCGGCAATCGGCTGTGTGCCGCCATTTTGCGTGGGCGGGCTAATTAAGGCCCGCCCAGCGGGACGCACTCAATGCTACCTGTGCGGGCGGGGGGAGGAGGGAGAGTCGGGCCCTGCACTCTTTCATGCAAGCACAGAGCTGCCTCAGGGAGATTAAGGAAAGTCATAAAAATTTGATAAACAAAAGAATAAAATTATTCAGACACATCCCCTCATGTGACATTGTCACATGAGGTGGGATATGTTTATCAATTCACATGAAACAATTTATTAAATTAATAAAGCCTTCATGAAACCTCATCCCACCCGTGGATGAGGTTCCATGTAAAATGCGAAGGCTGCCTGGGCTCTTCGCATGCCCGTCAACCTTAAGGTTGGACAGGCAGTCTTGTTTATTACTTCAATTAGTTTTTAAATGGCCTTAATAGGCCTTTGACAGTTCAGTGCACGCCCACTGAACTGAAGATCGGAATGATGCGCTGTGATGTCGGGACGCTTGCCCGACGTCACCGCGCGTCATTTCACGTGTCAGCGAGCGGGGCCCGCCCCCATACACCGACTAGAAGATTCAGGCCATAGATTTTTAAATACCCAGGCAAAGAAACACGCTACCCTGAACAAGTCAAATTCAAAGTGAGTTTTCTTAACTTCAGTCCTTTGAAGACCGCAAGTTGAGGCATAGATGCTGAAGGCTTTTCACTCTTGTAAGATCTTAAAATGCCTTTCCTTACAAACAGCCTTCTCTCCTAATACATATTTCCCTCTTTGAATCCAAATATCCATTGTTTCACTATGTCTTTGGACTTTATCTTCCTCATAAAAAAAAGCATAGCAGTAAATTTTACCCGTAATCTTTGGGAAAAATAAACACACTGGCCAGGATTTTGCCCTCGTCGGGCAGGCTCGGCGGGGGCGAGCAGAAGCAGTCAGGAAGCCGACAGATGCCCGCAATCGGGGCCCGACTGTGATTTTATGCTGGTGGGCCAATTAAGGCCCTCCCAGCGTGAAATGCGTGCTGCAGCACTCAACGCTGCCTGTGTGGTGAGTGGGGAGGAGGGCGAGCAGGGAACTTCATGCATGCATGCAGGAAAAGCTCCCTTAGGCACAGAGCTGCCTCAGGGAGATGAAGATTTTAAAAATTAAAAATAAACAATTTTAAAATATTAAAAATCATGTCCCCTCATGTAACTGTCATGTGACATGAGCAGGGACATGTTATTGATAAAATGTTAAAATTTTTATTTTTTAATAGTTGTTGGAAATTTCATCCCACCCATGGATGAGGTTTCCAAAAAAAATCCAAAGGCCGCTTGGCCTTTTCACCTGCTTGCCAACCGTAAGGTTGGACGGACAGCAAAAAATTTAATTAAATTATCCACATACACCCACCGACCAAAATATCACACGATGATGTTGGGACGCTCGCCTGATGTCATCGCGAGTCATTTTACATTAATTCGTGTCGGGCACGCACCCGCCCGCAAGCGGAAAGTTCTGGCCACTGTTTCTAAACTTCACCTGGCTAGGTGACACATTTCACTCCCTCTTTTGAAAACAACCTAGCCTGGTTTATTTAAAAATGCAAATACTCCCTTGACACCTATGTTTCTAAACTTCCCCATGTTTAACTAATTAACATTTCAAACTTAACTTTTCTTACATCAAAGCACGCAGGCTAATTCAATTAAGTCTCATACATACACACACCCATAGGCACATGTAGATACATAGACACATCCCACTATTACTCTATTTTACAATAAATTCAGTGATATTATGAGAATTATTATATCTGCCTGACATTCTCCTCTATGTTGAAAAATGAACCGTCCTAATTTAAAAAGACGGCTTAATTTTTATGAACACATCTTATACAATCCTCTGTACATATTTATATACTTACACTATTACATTACCAGATGCATGCATTAACATAGCATTATATATACAAATCCTTTGCATCAACAGAAATCATTCCAGTTCAGAGTCCAGGTTGCTAAATGTCCAATTTTCCCTTTAAGCTTCAAACTCTTGATAAAGCATCTGCAATCAGATTTTCTTGTACAGCAACATGTATAATCTGTAGATTAAATGATTGCAGTAATAAACTCCATCTGAATAGCCTTGCACTTCTGTCTCAAAATTTGTCCAGAAACTTTAAAGGATTGTGGACTGTATAAACAATTGTTTCTGATGAATTGTTTGCCACATAAATTTCAAAATACTGCAACGCTAACATCAAACCCAAAGTTCCCTTTTCAATCGTTGAATATCTTCTGTGTTGTGCACTCAACTTCCATGAAAAATTCCCAATCAGTTTTCCAATTCCAGTGTCATCTTCTTGTAACAGTATGGCCCCAATGCCTATATCACTTGCGTCAATGGCCAACTTAAATTGCTTAACATAATTGGGTACTGCCAAAACTGGTGTCGTAGTTAATACAGTTTTCAAATTGTCAAATGCCTTCTGACACTCCTGTGCCCATTGAAACTTCTTGTTCTTTTTTAATAGTTCAGTCAGTGGAGCAACCATATTGCTAAAATTTGGTACAGATTTCCGATAAAACCCACTCATGCCAAGAAATCTCAAAACTTCTTGTTTTGTTGTAGGCATGGAGAAATCCATGATAGCCTTGACTTTCACATCTCTTGGAGTCACCTTACCATTTCAATCGGTATGGGCTAGATACATAATTTGCGCTTTTGAAAATTCACATTTAGCCAAGTTTATCACCAAATTAGCTTCTTGTAATCAAGGAAGTAATTCATTCAGATGTTGTAAATGCTCCTCCCACATATGAAAACTATCAAGTCGTCAATATAAACAGCACAATTGCTTAGACCTGCAATTACTTTGTTCGTCAGTCTTTGAAATGTCGCAGGTGCATTCTACATACCAAAAGGCATGACTTTAAACTGATATTGTCCATTTGGCATCACAAAAGCCATTATCTCCTTTGGTCTCTCCGATAACGGTACTTGCCAGTATCCTTTCAGCAAGTCAATTTTTGTGACAAATTTTGATTGCCCCACTTTCTCAATACAATCCTCCAACCATGGTATAGGATATGGATCCACCTTTGTTACCGCATTCACCCCTCGATAGTCCACACACAAGGGCGAATTTTCTGTGCCCGCTGGTAGCGGGCATGATAGGTGGTGGGTGCGGACAATATAGCACGATCTGGTTAACGATGACTGGAAGGCAGGTCGCAATTGCCTGCTCAGCCTTCACTTTGGGGAACTGAGGTGAATGAACAACATGATATTACACAGCTCTCCAGGGTCGGCTGTTGCTTTGAAGGCTTCAGGGGCAGCGGAGTGCCTGGGTGAATGCCACCCTGCCTCGGATGCAACTGTTTCTGGGGAAGTGGTGTCCAGGGGCAACTGCTGCCTGGCCCCAGAGGTGACTGTACTCAGGGTGGGGGCGTCCAGGAGCAACTACTGCCCTGCCATGGGGCAACTGTTTTCAGGGTGGGGGGAGGTGCGGGGTGGTGTCTGAGAACAACTGCTTCCTGGCCCCAGAGGTGACTGTTTTTGGGGTGGGGGGGACAGGGTGGTGTCCAGGAGCAACAGCTGCCTGGTCCCAGAGGTGATTGTACTCGGGGTGGGGGTGTCCAGAGGCAACTTCCGCCCTGGCGTTGGATCCTGCACACAAGCAAATTGAGGTGGTGGGGCAGGGTGGGCGGGGGAAGTGGCCACGCAATAGGGACACCTGTATAAACTGACCATTCCTCTGCAAATGAGACAGTTCAGGCACAGCCACAGTGCTATGATTGGGGTCAGACTCCTAGTCTGCCCACGCATGCAAACAATGTAGAGGCACCAATGTGCCACCAGGCCCTCCAGACCTGATCCCCCACCACCCCGGCACAGACTGCGAGTCTGAGACCACTTTACTGGACCGTGTAGCAGCTGGACTGCACACATTGTATAATCTCCTCGCCAACACTGGCCATGGAGCAGTCACTGCTGGAGGCGCTCACAGCCCCTTGCAATCTCAGCATCCTGGTTTGTACCGGTGACCCCCCATGTCGTGGGTTGACAGGGCAGCCATGCAGCACACTCATCTGTGTCCACCCGAGGGGTGACCAGCACTCTCTGGGAAGCGTTAAGGGGCAGTCACACAGGACCATGAAAGGATGCTAAGTACACCCGTGCTAACCATGTCTCTCTCTCTCTTTCATGCTGCAGGGGGACCATGTCAGGGTCATGGATCTTGGTGACCGAGCTGACCTCATGGCCTACAGAGAACAGAGAAGACAGAGGAGAGAGCGTCGGAGGCTTCTGGCCGCGCAATGGCAGGAGCAGCAACCTCATGAAGGAGGGGCTGCTGGGGCTCCTGCCCACATTGCCCAGGAGTGACAGTGAGCTGTGGCTGGTCAGCGCCTAGTGACACCCAGGGTCTATAGATGACGCCTGTCATTCCTGCAGATGACCGAGAACCAGTGTCGATGAAGACTCCGCATGTCTAGGCACCTGATCGCTCATATCCGCCGCTTACTGCAGGACTTGGCACCAAGGGGACATGGAGGGCATCCACTGTCAGTGGCTGTGAAAGTGACCACGGCGCTCAATTTCTAAGCCAGTGGCTCTTTTCAGGGCTCCCCAGGTGACCTTTGTGGGACCTCACAATCCACCACCTACAACTGCATCCATGAGGTCACGGATGCCATCTTCTCCATGGCACACAACTTTGTGCATTTCGCCCGGGACCGGGACAGCCAGGATGCAAGGGCCATTGGAATCGCCTAGATCTCGGGATTCCCACAGGTGCAGGGTGCAAATGACTGCACCCATGCGGCGCTCAGGTCTCCATTGCTACACACGGTGGACTTCATCATCTGCAAGAGGCCGTGGCTGATGACACCCATGCGACGGCCTCAGAATGCTGCAAAGCGACGCTTTAATGAAGCTCATGCTGCAGCTCCCAACTTGGTGGAGCAGACCATTGGGATGCTGAAGATGCGGTTCCGGTGCCTGGACCGGTCTGGCGATGCCCTGCAATACAGAGGGTGTCACGCATCGTCGTCGTCTGCTGCGCTCTTTACAACCTGGTGCTGCAACGAGGAGAGGAGCTGGCTGAGGAGGAGATGGAGGAGCTGGAGGTCTCGGGTGAGGAGGACGGCAATGGGAATGGGCATGAGGAGGTTCTCGGTGGTGACAATGACAGGGATGAGCCTCTTGCATTGGCTAGATGAGGCAGGTGCACTTGGGAGGCCCTCATAGCTCCCAGATTTATGGAGGATGATGACGACATGCAGTGAGGTGTCCCCTTAGATTCTCACATCACAGTTGTGAACGCTTGGCTCCAGTCTGGCTAATGGCAGCACCAATAAACTTAGTGAGAACGCTCCTGTGATAGAGGTGCAATGGAGGTCCTAATAGTTACTTGAGCGCAGGAGGATGCTGACAACATGGAGTGAGGACTCTCCATGAATCTTCATGTAGCCTCTGAGAATGTCTGACTCTTGTCCGGCCGAGGGCAGCTCACTTGTGCTCCATGATCAGGGCCATATCATAGATGCAGCCATGAACCTTTAGATGCACCTGATCCTTTGTCCGCCTTCAGCACCTGAGCCCTTCAGGAGCTGGTTCACAGCATCAGTGGTCGCGGACACTGGTGCGATGGGGGCCACCTTAAATGTCCTGAGGCCACACAGAGGGTGTGAGAGAACTCTGTGGTGCCTGCCCACTACAGTCTGGCAGCAATGACCAACACCCGTGCCCAGGTTGTGCAATTACTCTTCCTTAATTGCCCTAAACCTGCTCCCCAGACATCCACAGCGGAGGTGAAGGCAGCCTGCTGACTGTGACGCCCTGTCTGTGACGACTTTGGCAGGCATTCTCTGGAGGACAATGACTTGGAGGGCCCCGGCCTGCTTTCAGGGTCCCGCTGTGTGGCAGTGGCACCCTCCTCGGCCTGCGGAGCTGGAGTTGCTGGGGTCACAGGAAGAGGGGATTCGGATGGGCCAGACACTCCCAGAGTCACCTGGGTCGATGGCCCGGGAGTGTGCACATGCTGCTCCTCCTCCCTATTGGTGCCTGAGGGCCCCTGGCTGACTCCATGAGGGGAAGGGGTAGCTGGAGTGAGATTGTGCTGCCCAGCACCCCTCTCGCATACATAGTTGGAGGCCAACTACGGCATCAGCGATGGAGTTAAGCAGCAGTGCAGGAGCGATGCCCTGGACCAAGATCTCGATGGCAGCCACCATCCTGTCAGTGTTGACCTTGGTGCATTGCTATGCCGGCACTCTCACCTCAGCCTAAAGACAGACGGTGATCTCCATCGTGCTTTGGATGATGTGCAGCGGACATCCCTTCCTGATGTTTCCTAACTTACCTTTGCGGCTCCAGCAACTGTGACATGACGGACTTCAGAGGCTCATCATCTGACTCAGACTCAATAGGTTCCTGGCCTCCAGAAGCCTCTCCGAATGACGGGGACCCGGGAAGTCCCTGCCGCTGCCTGCTGTTGATCAGACTATGCATTGTGCTCTCCAATGTGTGATCCCATGTCTATTTTAGAGCTATGTCCCACTGAGGTGTATGTCTCTGCACTGCTGGAGGGTGTGGGTGAGTGCTGTAATAGGACTTCAAGGAGGGTGCCTTCAGATTCCCCTTCAGAGGTTCCTGCAGGGCTTGATTGGCGGCCCTGTGTCATGGACTCTGTCGGCTGTTTGGCAGATGTGCCTGCAAAAGCAAGGCGAGAAATTAGTGCACGGAAGTGGCCTATGAAACAGGACACATCATTCACAGCATGGTTGTCTGATGGATGTTGCACTACTGGATCCTCACTTGGTAGAGCAGCGCTGACCTCACCATCAGCACAGGAACGGTCCAGATCGTGGCCAGCCTGCAGGATGGCTCTGTTTTTCAAGTCCACGCGGACCTTGAATTTGGGCATTCCTCCACCAGTCTGCAACCTCTCCCTCTTGTTGTGTGCCAGCTTGTCCTGCATGGATAGAGATGGAGAAAGTGTAAGCAGGATGCCTGCCAGGCCATGTGATAAGTATGCCTGGCCTGTGTGGGTAGTGAGTGATCCCATGGACGGGATGAGGACAATGACAGTGTGTGTGACAGAGTGAATGGTGATGTCCCTTGAACTGGCAGTGAGTGAGGGCCCTGTGGATGTGTGCTGGGTTTGTGAGTGTGTGAGTTGAGAGTGATGAAAAGAGTGACTTACCCTGGCGGAACGGAGGAGATCATTCATCCTCTTGCAGCACTGGGTGGCTATCCTCTTCTGAAGGGCGTTGGTGCTGACCACCACTGCCACTGCCTCCCAAGCCGGATTGCTCACGTTGCTGCCCATCCTGCGGCCAGACATCCTGGTGGACCTCCACAGCATCCAGCAGTCACTCGAGGGACCTGTCATTAAACCGGGGGGCTGCCGTATTTTTTCCTTTGCTGTCCATGTCTCCCAGGCAGCGGTGGTGAACTGGTAGCGATGAGCAGCGTGCTGGCAGCTGCCTTTTAAACATGGCAGCTGGTGTGATGCAACGGTGAAGTGATGGCGGGAGGGCGAATGAGAACCACCCGCTATGGAAACGGCGTGTTCCCCGGGAATGCATAAATAATGAGGCGGGTTTGGGACAATACGGCATGAAAATCCACCATCACAGCCAGCGGGTAAAACATCACTTTACCCGACTGCTACCACACTTACTACAAATCTGAAAATTCCGCCCACAGCCTTTGTACTCCATCCTGTTTCAGTGCCAGCACAATAGGTGAACTCCAGCTACTCAACTAGACTCAATTATATCATTTTGAAGCATGAAGTCAATTTCTTTCTGTACTTGTGATAACTTTGCCAGATTTAAGCTATAAGGGTGTTGCCTTACCAAAGATGCAACTTCTTTGGACACATTATGTATAGCTAAATTTGTCTTCCCCAACTTATTTCCACAAATAGCTTTGTGCGACTGCAATAGCTTTTCTAAATCTCTTAGACACTTATTTGGAAGGTAACTCGATATTACATTAAAATTTTCATGTACCCCTCATTATCCAGTTTTATTAAAGGAAAGTCAATTTCAGACTCCTGCATTTCTACTCCTTTCTCATTATCTACCACCACTAATACCTCCTTTTGGTCCTCTTCCCTGCAAAGTGCTTTTTAAGCATATTTACATGACACACCCTTTGCGTCTTTCTTCTATCTGGAGTATTTATTAAATAATTTACTTCACCCAGTTTCTTTTCAATCTTGTAAGGCCCACTAAACCTTGACTTTAATGAATCACCCAGTACAGAACTAGCATCTCTCTCCATCAACAAAATTCCAAGCTGTAGCTTTCCTGTCTGCTTTCACTTTTATCACTCGCTGTGATATGTTTAAATATTCCCTAGCCAACTCACAAGCTCTGTCCAATCTCTCCCTGAAGTTTGATACATGATCCAGGGGAGTCATTTCTGAAGTTCGACCCATCAATTTCTTATAAATCAATTTCAGTAGTCCCCTTGCCTCATGACCATAGACTAGGTCGAAAGGACTAAAACCAATCGATGCATTAGAAGCACCCCAATAGCAAATAAGAAGAATGGAATTCCTCCATCCCAATCCTGTGGATAATCCTGACTGTATGCTCTCATCATAGCTTTTAGAGTTTGATGCTATCTTTCTAAAGCCCCTTGTGACTTGGGATGATAAACTGTTGAATTAACTAGTTTTATTCCCAAACTGTTCATTACTACCTTAAACAGCTGTGACATAAAATTTGAACCCTGATCTGATTGTATTTCCTTAGGTAAACCATATCTTGTAAAAAAATTTAGTTAACTCTTCCACAATCTTCTTTGTTGTAATGTTTCTTAAAGTTATTGCTTTAGGAAACCTGGTAGACACATCCATTATTGTCAGTAAGTACTGATTTCCACTTTTTCTCTTAGGGAGGGGTCCTATATAATCAATCATGACCCTAGTAAAAGGTCCTTCAAAAGCTGGAATGGGAATTAAAGGTGCCAGCTTAATCACTGCTTGTGGTTTCCCTATCAACTGACATGTGTGACATGTTCTACAGAATTTGATTACATCCCTATACAATCCAGGCCAATAAAAATGTTTCTGTATCTTTGGCTGTGTCTTTCTAATTCCTAGATGTCACCCCATTGGAATTTCATGAGTTATCCTCAGAAGCTCATTTCTATACATAAATGGGATAACATTCTGATGTGCCTCCCTCCAGCTTTCATTTGCTGAAACATGATACGGCCTCCATTTTCTCATTAAAATATTACCCTTAAGGTAATAACATTCTGGAATACATTTTGCCTCTGTTTCTGAGTAAGCTGTCTGATATAAATGTTTTATTTGCAAATCTTTTTTTCTATAACTCCACCAACTGCCTTGAGTTAAACACTTCAGCATAATTGTTTTCCCATCTTTCTTCCTGAACAATGTTATCAAACACCGTGTCAGCTAATTGGATTTCAATATCTTCTTCCTGCCTTTGAACTGCCTGTCTTTCTTCCTTTTCTTGCTTCAATCTATAAGCCTGTGATATTGTTATCACACAACCTGGAAACAATCCAGGATGCTGTCTCTGCAACACCACTGTGGAAGACATCGCTACAGGATGCTCAAAAACCATAGGCATCACCCACATTTATAATCCAACTATATCATTACCCAGAATAAATTGAACACCTGCAATGGGCAATTTTTCTATTATTCCAACAGTCACTTTGCCTGTTTTCCACTTACTCTTTAAATTTACCTTCCACAATGAAATTGGTTTAGCATCTCCATGAACTCCACTTATTATCATCTGTTATTGCAATACTCTCTCTAAACAACAAATATCACAATCCCACAACATTAAGGATTGACTAGCCCCTGTGTCTCTTAAAATTTTAGCATCTTTACCTACTCCACCCTGTACACATGGGGGAGAATTTTTCCAATGGCAGGCGGGCTAGGTGGGGGTGGACGCAGAGCTGATCGCCACTTGCGATCGGCTGCGTGCCACCATCTTACACAGGCAGGTCAATTAATAATGCACAGCCAGTAGTGCTCAGCACTACCTATGCGGGCTGGGGGAGGAGGGAGAGTCAGGGCCTGTGCTCTTTTGCCCAAATGGATTAGAAAACTTTTTAATAAATAGAGTAAACATTTATTTAAACATGTCCCCTCATGTGACAGTGTCACAGGAGCTGGGACAGGTTTGTGTAGCTTGGAAATTTTATTTATTTTATAAGAGCTCCAGGAAACCTCATCCTGCCCATTCCCTGAAAAACACGAAGGCCGCTTGGGCTCTTCGGCTGCTCACCAACCTTAAGGTTGGATGGGCAGCATTCTAAACTAGTTTCATTAAGTTTTTAATAGCCTTAATAGGCCATTGAAATTTCAGCGGGTGCGCAGCCGCCTCCAGTGCACGCCCACCAAATGAAATATCAAGATGACGCGCAATGACATCGGGACTCATGCCCGACGTCATCGTGCGTCATCTTAAGCATCGGCATGTTGGGCCCGCCCCAGCACACCGACCGGAAGATTCAGCCCATGGAAAGACTTTCCCTTCATATACAAAATCTCTAAACATTTCTGCAACCTGCTCCTTCGAATTCTCTTGGGTAAATTGTGAGCACATTCCCACTTCTTTACTTATCACTGATTCTCCCTGTTTTACCTGTGCACAAACCACTGTTTTTCCCTATACCTGAACTTTAGAACCCAATACTTTTACTTCCAGTACTTTTCTGTACCCCTATAATTCCAACGGATTTTCTTTGCAATTTCCAGCACACCGATTTCGTGTGTCCAACTTTATTACAATGAAAACACCTCAATTTTCGAATGTCACTTCTACACTCAGCACCTTCCTTTTCATTCTGAGAAAAACAGCCTGGGAATTTGCACCTTCTCCTTCTCTTCCCTGACTACCCGCCTTCCTTTCACCTTCCCACTTTCTATCTTTTTCTGATGTAAAAGAGTGATGGAAAAAAGGTTTGGCTCTATGAACTTACTCAGTCATCAGCTATTTCTGCTGCTTGTCTTATTGTTTCAACTCCCTGTTTCTCCACATGAGTTCTCACTATTGAAGGAATTGAACCCTTAAATTCTTCCAAAAGAATTACCTTGCTAAGAGCTGAATATGTTGTCTCTATTTTTAATGTCCATACCCACCAGTCAAAATTACTTTGCTTTACTCTTTCAAACTCAATATAAGTTTGCCCAGGCTGTTTTTTCATATTCTTAAATTTCTGCCTGTATGTCTCAGGAACCAACTCACATGCACTCAAAATAGCCTTTTTTACCACATTATAGTTCACCAATACTTCTTCTGACAGTGAAGCATAAACCTCATGTGCTGTACCCACCAACCTGGATTGTAAAAACAATGTCCAGTTTTCCATTTCATCTGTTTAGCTATCTTCTCAAATGAAATAAAGAATGCTTCAATATCTCTTTCCTCAAACTTTGGAAGAGCTTGTACAAATTTAAACATCTCCCCATTGGGTTCTGATCTGGAAAGAAGTTCTTCCTCACCTACTGGTGTCTCTTTTTTAACTGCCTGCATTTTTAGCTGGAATTCTCTCTCTCTCTCTCTCTCTTTCTCTTTCCTCCTGTCCTAACCTCACCATTTCTAATTCCTTTTTTCATTTCTTTCTCTCTCTTGCATTTCTGCCTGTTCCCTTTGACATGTTCTTCTTTTTCCTTTTTCCTTTTTCTTCAGCCTCTAGCTCAAGTTTTTTCATTTCCTTTGTTCAAATTCAAGCCTCTTCATTTCTAACTGAAGTCACACTATCTCCAGCTGTGAGTCACTAGTGTCAGGTATCACCTCTTACATTAAATGCTGTGCTAAACCTTCAATTATATATGCTTTCTTAGCCCCTGCGGGTAACTCCAATTATAATTTATCAGCCAATTCCAGTAACTTATCTTTAGTTACCTTTTGTAAACCGGCCAAAGTTATAACTTCAACTCCCAGACAAGTCTGAGCAACTACCAAAGCCATGTTGTAGTCTCACCACGACGAAAAAAACCTCACACCAGCTCCTGAATTCAAAGTCCTTCTTGTACTCATAACCTTAAGATTCACCAACTCCAACCCAATCAGGGAATTTCAAATGTATTCCCGGACAAGCCCCCAATTTTTGTTATGACACAGCCGATCAGTAAACGTTGAGTTATTCAAATCCCAAAGGGAAATGTGAAACAACTGCCACAACTTATTTTGCAGTTTGTATAAATTTCGAGATGCGTGCCTTGAATTCAATAGTAATAAGACGACCAAGTCTTATAGGTTTTACAAAACTAGATTAAACATTTATTAATAAGAGAAATGATTTTCAAATACATACATAGATTTACAAATTACTACGATGATAACTTCTAAGTTCCCCAAATCAATCTAACTCCCAGTTACACTTTCGTTAAGGCAACATAAGACAAGTAGATTTTTAAAAACCCAGGCAAAGGAAAATGATAACCTGAACAAGTCAAATTCAAAATGAGTTTTCTTAATTTCAGTCCTTTGAAGACTACAGCTTGAGGCATGGATGCTGAAGGCTTTTCACACTTGTAAGATCTTAAAAATGCCTTTCCTTACTAACAGTCTTCTCTCCTTTATACATATTTTCTCTTTGAACTCAAATATCCATTGTTTCACTATGTCTTTGGATTTTATCTTCCTGATAATAAAAACCTCTCATGGCACTAAATTTTACCAGTAATCTTTGGGAAAAATGAACACACTGGCCAGGGTTTTTCCTATGGCGGGAGCGGGTGTGGGTGGGTGCGGAGCCGATCGCCGCCCATGATCGGCTCCACACCGCCATTTTACACGAGCGGGCCAATTAAGACGAGCCCAACATAAATCGCGACTTCCAAGATCAGCGGGAAGGGGCGGGCGGCGGCAGGAGGCCAATGACCACCGGGTCCAGAGGCGACCCAGTGGCCTATTCAAAAACACCACAGGCAGCCGTCCTAAGGCTGCCCCTGATGTCAGACAGATAACGTCCTCAGAGAGCAGGCCAGGCAAGAGGGTAGGCCAGATGGGGCGGTCGGCGCTGAGGTTCTCAGATGAGAGCCTCGTTGCCCCCCTCGAGGAGGTGGCAGCACACGGCGAGATCCTGGTGCCAAGGGATGGGAGGAGGAGGCCCCCCCCACAACATAAAAAAACATGCCCGGGCACATTGTCAGCTCCCACGGTGATGAGGCGCACCTGGGTGCAGTGCTGCAAGCAGTTTAATGACCTCTTGTGATCGGGAAGGGTGAGTACCATGTTGGCATGGGTCACTTAGCACAGCAGTTAGGTTTGCCACCCGCCCCCGCCGCCGTCCCCCTCCCCAACTCAGAATTTTGTTTTTTTATTCATTCATTCACGGGATGTGGCCTTCGCTGGCTGGGCCAGCATTTATTGCCCAACCCTAGTTGCCCGTGAGAAGGTGGTGCTGAGCTGCCTTCCGTATCCTCTGTATGTGGTGCAGGAACACCCACAGTGCTGTTTGGGGGCAAATTTCAGGATTTTGACCCAGTGACAGTGGAGAAGCGCCGAAACATTTCCAAGCCTGGATGCTGAGTGACTTTGAGGGGAACTTCTAGGTGGTGATGTTCCCATCTATCTACTGCCGTTGTCATTCTAGGTGGTAGTGCTCGTGGGTTTGGAAGGTCTTAGAGTGTGAGTGGCAAATGTGATGGAGGCAGCATCTGGGCAAGGGAGTTAGCCCTGGCTGCTTGGAGTGAGTGTAGGGCGGCTCCAGGGTCACAAATCGGATGAGCCCTGCAAGGTTTTCCTCAGGTGTGGATGGCAGGGCTGCAGTGGCGATGCAGGTACAGGGTGGACTAATCAATGCTCCTCTCTCCTTTCAGGAGAAGGCAGCAGACAATAATGCTGAATGGCTGTGGACTGACGGAGGGCAGCCCCACCTTCTCATCATAACCAGATGCCAGCAGGAGGCACTGGAGCTGGAGAGGAACCATGCACCCAAGTCAAGTGACTGCGGTGAGGTTGGGGTGCCACTGGGAGGTAAGAGTGCCGTGCACTGAGGTCACAATGTCTGTCAGTGCAAACATTCCACTGTTGACTGTATATTCATTTCAGCCTCCAACATGGGATCCCCATTGATTATGGAAGGAGGAGCTCATCCGGGTGCCAGGCCTGCACATTAACAGTGTAACAACTTCAACTAATTAAATGTCCTTGTTCTTCCTTTCAGCCTCACCGGAGCACGCCCAGGCTCAGGAGGCAAAGGGACTGTTGCTGACCCCTGAGGGCACAGAAGACACACCCTCTCAGCTTGGCAGGCACCAGCTCAGATACCAGCACCTCGGTGGGGATAAGATTGTTGGCTAGTATCTCAGTGCACAGCGGTGAGGGCACTTCACACTTGCTTGAGGTGCAGGCAGAGACAGAGAGTGTCCAGTGCGCCAGCAGTCAGAGGAATGCTGGGGACCAGGAACATGCTCAGTCGGTGGCTGATGATGGGCCTCTGGAGTCATCCCTGAGGCAGCAGATGCTGGAAGTCCAGAGGGTGTGCGGGAGGATCTAGCAGAGATACGTGAGGGAATGTGTGCCATGGTCTCAGTGATGGAGGGGTCTATGCAGAGCATGGACTATGCAATGACCCTCATGGCCGAGCGCACTGCCTCCTCCATGGAGAGAGTGGCAGCTCTCATGGAGAGGCTCCTCCAGGAGATCAATCAGGGCTTCCTAGGGATGTGCTTGGACCTGCAAGCCCTCACAGCCTCGGGTGGTCAGTGCCAGTGTGGGAGATGGATTGGGCACCCAGTATCACACCACGGGCTTATCACTGGTGGTTTTCTTTTGCCCCACATTTAAGTTGCTTTTAAGTTGGTTTGCTGTTCAACACCTTTTAATGGACTATGATTTCTGTATGCCAAGCTGGCAATCATTAAATGTTTTGGTTCTCAACAAGCCTCTGGGTGTTTCATTAGTTCTGCAGGTGGACAGGAGCCCATGGTGTCATGAGTGACTTGTTTGTCATTGAGCTTTCTTGACAAGGCACATAGTTAATGTTCCTAACCAGGCAGATGTTGCTCTCAGGTATCAAGAATGGAGCCTGCAGACCTGACAAGTGGTGATAGTTCATCTTTAGTAGGTTAGCTGAAGGAGCGTTGGATCAAAGCCTCCCGGGTATCCCTGCCTCCCTGGAGGTTACCTGGATCAGTGTCTATCCCCTCAGCGTTCTCATCCTCGGACTCACTACTGGACTAATCGTCTGAGCTTCTGCATCTACATCTTCTTCCTTCACTGCATCCCCCAGATTTGGGGAGCACAGCATGCAACCACTATCAGTGGCACACTATCTGCGGGGTACTGGAGTGCGCCCCCTGAGGGGTCCAGGCATCGGAATTGGATTTTGAGAAGACCAATGGTTCTCTCCACCACAGCCCTTGTGGAGGCTCCTATTATATCGCTGCTCAGCCTCTGTTCTTGGATGGCGGAGAGGCATCGTGAGCCACCTTCTGAGGGGATAGCCCTTGTCACCCAACAGCCTTCCATCCAGCCGGGCTGGAGCACTGAAGAGCCCCGGTACCTGGGAGTGTCTCAGGATGTAGGCATCGTAGGAGCTGCCTGGGTACCTTGTACAGACTTGCAGGATCTGCATTCTATGGTCACGTACTATCTTCATGTTCATGGAGTGGAATCCCTTCCTGTTGACGAAGGCTCCTGACTCACCCACTGGTGTCTTGATGGCCATATCTGTGCAGTCGATTGCACCCTGGACGCGGGGGAAGCCAACAATCACGGCAAAGCCTCTGGCTCGCTCTGCCTGGCTGGCCTCATCCGAGCGGTAGTGAATGAAAGTCAATGCACGCCTGAACAGAGCGTTTGTCACCAGCTTAGCACAACTGTGGGAGACTTCACAAAGATCACCCACTGACCCCTGGAAAGAGCCAGAGGCATTAAAGTTGAGAGCAACCGTGACCTTCAGAGCCACTGGCATAGGGTGTCCACCCACACAGTTGGTGCTGATCTCAAGGTCGATCATCTGACAGATGGAGGTCACTGTCTCCCTTGAGAGACATCGCCTCCATCAGCATTGCACCTCAGTCATATTGAGGTAGCTGCATCACCGCCTGTAAACCCTGGCAGCAGGATAGTGGCGTCTTCTGATGCCCCTTCCGCCTTGTGCTTCCAGTTGGCCCTGTGCCCCTTGTGCCTGCGCCTGTCCTCCAACAGGTGGCTCCCCTGGAGGCTGAATGTGGACTCCTGGCTTCTTCCCCCTTCTGACCCTCACTTCTTCCTCAGAGGAGGTGCCTCCTGCGGAGAGCACAATCCCCACTCCCAGGGTATGGGAAGGCTGGCTGCCTGATACCTGGAAGGCCCCAAGTGTTATGACTCCTCCAGAGTCCTGAACTGAAACCTGTTCTTTCTGTCAAAGCAGGTCTGAAGAGAAATTAAGTTGTCCTGTTCACACAAGCAAGTAACAGTAAGTAAAAAACTAAAGTTCCAACTACTTGCATTAGCGAGCCCACTCACCCCTCTTATCCTGCCCGTGGATGAGGGTTTTAAAAAAGTGGCTTATCCGCCTGCCCGTTGCGCCCATGCGATGCCCTGAAAATCGCACGGGCTGCAAAAAATTGTCTTCAATTGCTGCCTCAAGGGCGTTAACTGGCCCGTTAATTAATGGCGGGCGTGCCTCAGAACTCATAGTGAGCCCGCCTTCTGAAATATCGCGATGGTGCATGGTGACATTGGGACGCACGCCCAACGTCATCGCACGTCATTTTACGTGTCAGTGTGTCAGGCCCGCCCCCGCACGCCGACCGGAAAATTCTGCCCTACTGTTTCTAAACTTCACCTGGCTATGTGACACATTCCTTCTTTTGAAAACAATCTAGCCTGGTTTATTTAAAGATGCAAATGTTCCCTTGACACTATGTTTCTAAACTTCACCTTATTTACCTAATTAACATTTCAAACCTAACTTCTCTTCTTACATCAAAACACCCAGCCTAATTAATTCTCACACACACACACACACACACACACACACACACGGAATTTTCTCCCCGTCGGGGGGGTTAGGTGACAGCGGGCGTGGGTGGGCCAATTAAGGCCCACCCAGCGTGACACGCACCTGCAAGCGCTGAGCGCTACCTGTGCAGGCGGGGGAAGGAGGCTGAGTCGGACCCTGCGCTCTTCCGTGCATGCGTGCGAAAAAAAAAATTTTAAGACATGTCCCCTCATGTGACAGTGTCATGAATTTTAATTTAAAAATGTATTTAATTTATAAGCCCTTCATGAAACCTCATCCCGCCCATGGACGAGGTTTCATAATAAATGCGAAGGCTGCCTGGGTTCTTCGACTGCCCGTCAACCTTAAGGTTGGATGTACAGCTCAGTTAATAACTTTAATTCGTTTTTAAATGACCTTAATAGGCCTTTGACAGTCCGGCGGGCACACAGCTGACTCCGCTGCGCGCCCACCGAACTGAGGATCAGAATGACGCGCAGTGACATCGGGATGCATGCCCGAGGTCACCGCATGTCATTTTACACATCAGTGAGCGGGGCCCATCACCGCTCACCGACCTGGAGATTCTGGCCATAGACACATCCCACTATTACTCTATTTTATAATAAATTCCAATAATATTATGAGAGTATTATATCTCCCTGACACTCTGAAATACTAGTCCAGTAGCAATACCACTACACCACCCCTTTCCCTTTAATGTACCTGATTTTACTTTCAATTGTAAATGAAGGATGCCAGCCATTCAATACACTTGCATTTGCCTGCAGATTTTCTGTGGGATTTTGCAGAGAAACTTGCTGTAATTAGAAGGTCATATCACTGCGGTGCCCTTTATAAATGTTCTGGAACTTGTGTGAATAGAGCAAGGGATTGTGTGCCTCTTTAACTAATTAGGTTGAAGAATCATTTGTAAGTTAGGCAGAAACTGCATGAAAAAGTAGTAGTCAAAAATATTTAATTTAATATCAAACCGGGTACAGAAAGCTAAATAAAGTGAGGTATAAGAGATGGGATTAAGAGAGAGGAAAAAGAGAGACAGAAAGAAAAAGAAAAAAAAACATTTTTTTAAAACTAAAGCTAAAGCAATGAGGCTCCACACTTGTAAAAGTTAATTTTCAATCAGACAGTTGTTTGGCAGTAATTGAGACTTATCATGGCATTAAAAATTCACTTACACTGTAATGGACAAGCTCCAGCCTTTTATGGTGAGCTTCATGTGCATTTATCATATAAGTATCTTCATAACATTCCATGTATTTCAATGCTGCATATCTGGGTAAAAAAAAACTATCATGCAACTTTTGAAGGAATGGGAACTCAGACAGCAACCTCCTGAATTCCACTTTTAACTGCTTACGTTGCTGTCCAATTTACCATTCATTATCAGTGAGCACTGATAGCATTATCATGATTTCTACTGGAAAATCTGGGCCATTTTGTAAATGAGGTTTAATTCCTGATATTTTGGCAGAGATTTTTGAATTAGACACTCTCCTGCATGGTTTTCCCAGGGTATGGAAAATCTGGCAGTTGAAAAGGAGGCAAAAGCAACTGGGTCCAGCCAAAAGTGCTTTTCATAGCACTGCTTCTGGGCCAGGATGGGCGGGAGTGCTTCTTTCATTACAGCCCCTATCATGTTTCATCCACTCCTTGCTCCTTCCCCTACTGACCAAACCCAGGATTCCTCCCAGTCCCCTTCCTTATTGTCAACTAAACCCTCACTCTCCATCAACTCTCAGGGGTTCCTGGTAGCAGGGGACTATCTCCAATGCTGTCTGACTACTTTCTACTGCTGGCCTTTCTCCCCAACAGCTGGCCAACCAAGCAAGCTGGTCAGCAGCTGGATGAGAAATGGAGTAATGTGAACCTGCTGTTAAACTCCTGGTTCCAAGGCCTTCCCAACTGACAGCCAGCCTGCCTCTCGATCTGGCTGGCTGATAGCCAGGGAATGGAGTCCAAAAATTTAAAAGAGGACTTCTGCTAAATATTCCACCTACACCTCTCTCTCTCCCAGCTTCATCTTTATTATCAGGGTCAATAACTCTAGATAACCTGAGCAGGGAACTTTACTGGAGTTATATTTAAAGAGAAAAATTGCTTGTTTTGTAATTAGCGTTACTAGGGGGAGGTGATGGCGTAGTGGTATTGTCACTGGACCAGTAATCCAGAGACCCAGGGTAATGCTCTCAAGACTCCAGGTTCAAATCCCACCAGGGCAGATGGTGGAACTTGAATTCAATTTAAAAAATCTAGAAGTAAAAATCCAATGATGACCATGAAACTATCGATTGGTCTAAAAACACATCTGGTTCACTAATGCCCTTTAGGGAAGGAAATCTGCTGTCCTTACCTGGCCTGGCCTACATGTGACTCCAGACCCACAGCCCAGTGCCCTCTGAAATAGCTAGCAAGCCACTTAGTTGTAACAAACCTCTACAAAGACACAAAAAAGGAATGAATTTGGGCGGACCACCTGGCATCGACCTAGGCGCCCAAAACAACAATGGCAATCGCAGCCCTGTCGACCCTGCAAAGTCCTCCTTACTAACATCTGGGGGCTAGTGCCAAAATTGGGAGAGCAGTCTCACAGACCAGTGAAGCAACAGCCTGACATAGTCATCCTCACGCAATCATACCTTACAGATAATATCCCAGATACCACCATCACCATCCCTGCATAGGTCCTTTCCCACTGGCAGGACAGACCCAGCTGAGGCAGCGGCACATTGGTGTACAGTTGGGAGGGAGTTGCCCTGGGAGTCCTCAACATTGATTCTGGACCCCATGAAGTCTCAGGGCATCAGGTCAAACATGGGCAAGGAAACCTCCTGCTGATTACCACGTACCACCCTCCCTCAGCTGATGAATCAGTGCTCCTCCATGTTGAACATCACTTGGAGGAAGCACTGAGGCTGGCAAGGGTGCCGAATGTACTTTGGGTGGGGGACTGCAATGTCCATCACCAAGAGTGACTCAGTAGCACCACTACTGACTGAACCGGCCGAGTCCTAAATGACATAGCTGTTAGACTGGGTCTGCGGCAGGTGGTGAGGGAAAAACATACTCATCCTCACCAACCTGCCTGCCGCAGATGCATCTGCCCATGACAGTATTGGTAGGAGTGACCACCGCACAGTCATTGTGAAGACAATGTCCCGCCTTCACATTGAGGATACCCTCCATCGTGTTGTGTGGCACTATCGCCCTGCTAAATGGGATAGATTTCAAACAGATCTAGCAACTTAAGACTGGGCATCCATGAGGCACTGTGGGCCATCAGCAGCAGCAGAATTGTACTCGAACACAATCTGCAACGTCATGGCCTGGCATATCCCCCACTCTACCATTACCATCAAGCCAGGGGATCAACCATGGTTCAATGAAGAGTGCAGTGGGGCATGCCAGGCGCAGCACCAGGCATACCTAAAAATGAGGTGTCAACCTGGTGAAGCTAAAACACAGGACTACTTGCGTGCCAAACAGCATAAGAAGCAAGTGATGGACAAAGCTAAGCGAATCCACAACCAATGGTTCAGATCTAAGCTCTGCAGTCCTGCCACATCCAGTCATGAATGTTGGTGGAAAATTAAACAACTCATTGGGAGGAGGAGGCTCCTCAAATATCCCCATACTCAATGGTGGAGGAGCCCAGCACAGTAGTGGAAAAGATAAGGCTGAAGTATTTGCTACAATCTTCAGCCAGAAGTCCCGAGTGGATGCTCCATCTCGGCCCCCTCCGGAGGTCCCCAGCATCACAGATGCCAGTCTTCAGCCAATTCGATTCACTCCACATGATATCAAGAAATGGCTGAAGGCACTGGATACTGCAAAGGCTATTGGCCCTGACAATATTCCAACAATCCTACTGAAGATTTGTGCTCCAGAACTTGCCATGCCCCTAGCCAAGCTGTTCCAGTACAGCTACAACACTGGCATCTACCCAGCTATGTAGAAAATTGCCCAGGTATGTCCTCTACACAAAAAGCAGGACAATTATCGCCCCATCAGTCTACTGTCAATCATCAACAAAGTAATGGAAGGGGTCATCAACAGTGTTATCAAGCGGCACTTGTTTAGCAATAACCTACTCCCTGATGCCCAGTTTGAGTTCCGCCAGGGCCGCTCAGCTCCTGACCTCATTACAGCCTTGGTTCAAACATGGACAAAAGAGCTGAACTCCCAAGGTGAGGTGAGAGTGACTGCCCTTGACATGAAGGCAGCATTTGACCGAGTGTGGCATCAAGGAGCCCTAGCAAAACTGGAGTTAATGGGAATCAGGGGGAAAACTCTCTGGACTCATGCTAGCACAAAGGAAGATGGTTGTGGTTGTTGGAGGTCAGTCATCTCAGCTCCAGGACATCACTGCAGGAGTTCCTCAGGGTAATGTCCTCGACCCAACCATCTTCAGCTACTTCATCAATGACCTTCCTTCCATCATAAGGTCAGATGTGGACATGTTCGCTGATGATTGCACAATGTTCAGCACCATTCGCGACTCCTTAGATACTGAAGCAGTCCATGTCCAAATGCAGCAAGGCCTGGACAATATCCAGGCTTGAGCTGACAAGTAGCAAGTAACATTCACGCCGCACAAGTGCCAGGCAATGACCATCTCCAACAGGAGAGAATCAAACCATCACCCCTTGATGTTCAATAGCATTACCATCACTGAATCCCTCACTATCAACATCCTGGGGGTTACCATTGACCAGAAACTGAACTGGACTAGCCATATAAATACTGTGGCTGCAAGAACACATCAGAGGCTAGGAATCCTGCAGCGAGTAACTAACCTCCTGACGCCTCAAAGTCTGTGCACCATCTACAAGGCGCAAGTCAGGAATTTTCATGGAATTCTCCCCACTTGCCTGGGTGAGTGCAACTCCTACAACACTGAAGAAGCTGTACACCATCCATGACAAAGCAGTCCGCTTGACTGGCACCACATCCACAAACATTCATTCCCTCCACCACCGACATGCAGTAGCAGCAGCGTGCACCATCTACAAGGTGCATCTACAAGGAATTCACCAAGACTCCTTTGACAGCACCTTCCAAACCCATGACCACTACCATCTAGAAAGATAAGGGCAGCAGATAAATGGGAACACCACCATTTGGAAGTACCCCTCCAAGTCACTCACCATCCTGACTTGGAAATATATCGCGGTTCCTTTGCTGTCACTGGGTCAAAATCCTGGAACTCTCTTCCTAACAGCACTGTGGGTGTACTTACACCACATGGACTGCAGCAGTTCAAGAAGGCAGCTCACCACCGTCTTCTCAAGGGCAACTAGGGATGGGCAATAAATGCTGCCCAGCCAGTGAAGCCCACATCCCATGAATGAATAAAAGAAAAAAGCATTATCCTGTAGAAAGAAATACATGAGCCTACACCCACACACTTAGTGGACTTTCTAGCGCTTTCAAAGTAATATAGTTTGAGAAATAACTGGGGCAGGTAACTGCTTCCTCTGAGACAGTGAATAGAATATGCAAAGCTGGGTGAGATCTAGGGTGGAACAAAATATTTTAAAAAGTGAAGGAATATTTTTATTGCTTTTTTGAGAGGCAATGACAGAAACAATTTTGTCTGTTTTCTTTTTCATTCAAAAGAATAAAAGCATCAGTGTGCGCACACAAATTTTCTGGCATAAGACAAAGTTTTTCCTCTTCTGTGATTCCATAATCATTCTGCCCAGGGAAGAATTATCTTTGCGGCTTCCTCTTGCTGCTTCAATTGTTACTGTATGTAGCTACACGCTGTGGATAGAGTTTATGCTTGTTCCTGATTGATTCCAATTATCAGACTGGATGTTGTCCCTTTTTAACATGGATATTGAAGATAGAAAGCAATGAATAAATGTGTAATACTTGTAAGATTAAATGTAATGATCGATTCGATTTGGCCAGTTAATGCAAATGGACTTCTTTATACACTGATGCGTGACACAGGTTTCTATAAACTTCTCTTTGAGCATAAGGCAAATAATTTATATACACATGTGCAAACAAAAGCAGAAGTAGTGAAAATCAATTCAGTTCTCAGAAGAATGAAATACAAACACCTTCCTGATCAGGCACCATTTTTGTTGATCTGCAAATGTGCTAACATCTCTCCAACAAGTAACTGTTACTTTTGCCTAGTTGTAAATTAATCAGGAGATTGACGTTAGAAACAATGATTCAGAGGTATTGAAGGCGGCAGGGTGGTTTCCCAGCACCCTCCTGCCCTATTTAATGTCCCCCCCAGTTCCAAACCCACCTTGAGAGAGGGCATTAAATTCCACCCCAGGAGTATGTTTCAACTCTTATATTATTATCTCTCACCACTATTAAAAAATGTATAAATATTTAATCCGCATGTACGAGGCCATAAGTCATAGTGCTTCATTTAATACAAAACAGCAATCTTTTTCATTGTTCTTTGGCCCTCCTGACATTACTCAATGAAAATAATGACCCTCATGATCTGACTGAGTTCACTAAACTATGATGACCAATAGTTTAAAATGTGGGCATGTGAGAGTCAACCTTGTGTTGAACTATAGACCAAGTTAAAATAATGTTTTCTAGATGTTTTATTGATGAAACACAAGAGTTAGGAGAAAGCTTTGAATTTTCCTGCTCATGCTTCTACTTTTTAATTTAAGATTATCTGTGTAATCTCACGTGTAAACAGATGGAGCTTCTGAGGTTACAGAGACTTATCCTGGCATTAGCGAAGAATATGAATTAAAATGAATGTGATTTATTAATTATGCAATAGCTGTTCAAACATAAAATTACCAATCACTTGCAATTCACATTATATTAGCATTATTTTTTCATCGTTTTAGTTCCAATTTTCCCTATTATATACATTTGACATCCAAAGGAGCATCTTTATACAATAGCTTCAATTAAGATTCAGTTGAATTATATCCCAAAGGAGCTATGTTGATAAGGAGAAAAGGCAAGTGGAGATTGGAAAAGGCCTAATTAACATTTAAAGAAATCAAAAACATCTGAATATCAATTGCGAATTGTAAATTCCATATAAATTTAGGGATTATAAGGAACAACATTGAATGTATGCTGTAGCATTTAGGGTTTAATGGTTCCCTTTTGAAATCAACTTATAATATTAAATCCATCTCTCATGCTTCCAGTTTACCAGCTCAGTAATGCTTAACCTGCAGAGCAAATACACAAATCAAAGCTTGAGCAGCTGTTACTCTATTAAAATGAGTGTCTCCAGTTGGCCACCTGTGTAGGTCTAAAATGACTTGTGTAGAGGAAATTTTCCAGTGCGTCTGGAAGGTTCATAATTGGAATTACACATATGTGACAGCTTTCAAATTCAATGTGCTAAAGAGAGAGGGTGTCTGGAGATATTTACTTCACAATAATCTCATTGTGAGATTCAGGTGGTGAGGTGGACAGCAAGGCCTAAGTTTGAGTGGTTTGCAAATGGTCACCTCTACTAACAAATTTAAATTAAAATGCCTTCAAATCAGTCTCTGGCATCTGTTACATGTTGTTTTCATTTTATGTGGTAACTTCATTTATCTTTTTGTCTGCAGTGGTTGTTATTGTGGATTGTGTGTCAGTATGTTCCATGTCATTGGCAGCTGTTCATATTGACGGATTAATGGTCCTGAAGTAACAATTAAAAACTTTAGTTTTTTACATTCTCTTCATTCTTTAAGAATATTATGTGCAAGGGATGAACCTTTGGCTTTGCAGTGGCACCTGATTCAGTAAGTGAAGGGTTAAAGCCCCAGCAACACCCCCCACCGCCCGCCCTCCAGTGAGTCTTGGTGAGAGAACTGCTGGCCATGAATTCTGGGTTGGCATCCAGCAGGATACCTGTGTGGGTGTGGATGGTCCCCTGAAAGCCCTCCCCCCATCAACCACCTATCATACAGGTTGTGGGGCCTATAAAACCCTCCCAACCATGTAGGACTAACCGCCTCAGTTATATTAAATGAATATAGCCATGGAAAGAGAATACATGTTGTGGCCTTTCAGACTGTTGATCACCCAGTTATCCAAGAGAAGAAAATGAAGGCACAAATAACAATGCAAAAATAACAACTTGTATTTATATAGCACCTTGAACTTAATAAAATGGCCCAAGGCCCATCACAGGAGCATTATAAAGCAAAGTTTGACACCAAGTCAGATAAAGAGGTGTTAGGGGAGGAGACCAAAAGTTTCATCAAAGGTTTTAAACAATGTCTTAAAGGATGAAAGTGACGTAGAGAGGCAGGGGGTTTTAGGGAAAGAATCAAGAGCTTAGGAACTTGGCACATGAAAGCACAGCCACCAATGGTTGAGCAGTTAAAACTGGAGAAGCTCAAAAGACCAGAATTAGAGGAGGGCAGATATTACAGAGGGGTGTGGGGCTGGAGGAGGTTACAGAAATAGGGAGGGGCAAAACCATGCATGGCTTTGAAAACAAGTATGAGAATTTTAAAATTGAACAGTTGCTTAACTGGGAGTCAGTGTATGTCTGTGAGCACAGAAGGGGTGGGTGGACAGGGCTTGAGCACAGAGTTTGGATGACATCAAGTTTAGGGGGGGGGTAGAATATGGGAGGCCAGCCAGGAATGCATTGGAAAATTGAGGACTAGAAGTAACAAATGAATGAGGGATTCAGCAGGGCCAGAGTCAGCCATGACACAGAGGTGGAAATAGGCGGTCTTAGTGATGGCGTGGGTCGGTGGTCAGAGGCTCATCTCGGAACCAAAATAAGTCACCTTGGGCTTGATTTTTTAGCCAGCCCGAGCTGTCCCCCATAACACGGTGGGTGGGCAGGTGCTGAAATCGGTAGCCAGCCTGCCATTTTTAAATAAATAATAAACAGCCAATAGAGCTTGTTACCAAGGCAATTGACCAGAATAAAACACTTCCCACACCATAAATGGGCAGGCGGGTAGGAGTGAGCAGGCTTTTATTTTAAAGGACACTGCTTAAAAGGCAGAAAGGAAGGGGGCTACATCCTTCCCTGTGTGCATCAGGGACACCCCCCTCCTCCCACATTATGATAAACCCCTTTTTTCCTCCTTACATGGCCTCCAAAACCTGCCAAAAAGGATGGTGGAGTTAAAAGGTATTTTTTTTAGAAGAGGAGCGATGATGGAAGTTTTGAAGGAAATAAACCACTATGTGTCCCATTACTGACTGAGACAGGTAGGTAAACAACAGTTGCTAACTCCCTGCCAATTCCACTCTGTGACTGGGCTAAAAGGTAAACACAATAATTTATTTATTCTTTGATTTCATAACTAAGGTAGGGCCTCTATTGTTTAGGAGAACTGTGCTTAACATACCACAAGTTGTCCAGAAGCTATGAAGTTTGGAAAATATGCCACTAAACAAGCTGCAAGCCACAAAAAGTTGATACTAAACCCATACTTAAACCGAGACGTAATAAATATGCAGTGAAATGTGTAACATGTAGGTGTGTGCTGATCAATGTATTATTGATTATGACATTGTGCATTCCATCATTTAAGTACATGAGCAGGCCAACCCATAATATTATTAATGGTGACTGAAAGGTTATGCTATGAAAGGAAGAAAATGAAAGGATGCATGTTGAAATATAAAAAGATTTGGAAAAAGGTCTCTTCAGAGACTTTGAAATACATTTTTTATGGGTTCCTGGAAATTAAATTATATTTTACTAGCTGGAAATATTAATTAATATTCTCAATTATTAACTGGATTTAAATAAATGTAATGTAAAGATTTTGTATTTCTCCTCCTGTTATTAAGTGGGTCCAGCACAGATGGTGAAGGAGTTGAGGATCACAAATTAGGCTGCAGATGACCCCAACATTTTGACAAATGATGGAGCATTTTGTTACAGTAAACAAACAAATATCTGCTTGTAATATGGAGGAATGGCTTTTACCAGTTGTTTAGGATATTACTTTTTATAACAAAGGCCAAAAAATATATAAAATGTTAATACAACCTTATCATATTTGTATCTGTCCTTCATTAGCACTATGCTGTGCATCAGCTGTTGCATAGTTGGTAGCACTTTCATATCTGAGTCAGAAGGTTATGAGTTCAAGTCCCATTCTAGGATTTATCACAGCAATCTAGGCTGATACTCCAGTGCACTACTGAGGGAGTGCTGCACTTTGGATGAGACATTAAACTGAGGTCCTCATCCTCCCTTTCAAGTGGACATAAAAGATTCTATTGCGCTGAAGGGGCAGGGCAGTTATCCCTGTTGTTATGGCTATTATTACATTGCTGTTTATGGGAGTTTCTTATGTGCCAATTGGCTGCTGTGTTTCCTACATTACAACAATGACTACACTTTAAATGCACTTCATTAAGTCCTTTGGGACATCTGCTGGTCCTAAAAGGCGCCATATAATTGCAAGGCCAGAATATTTCAGATGGCAGGGTTTCCCATCTCGCCATCTGAAGAGTCAGCGGGGAAGACACCCCTGCCGACTCTGCCTGCCCGGCAACCAATTCACACTCACATGAGCCCGTCACTCAGGAGGAAGTCCCACCTTAGAGAACTGCTGGCCAAATCTCTAGTCCCTGCTGTGACAGGAGCTGCAGTGGACAGAAGAGGATCTTCCTGAAGATGTTGGAGTCTAAGTCCCGAGACTGGATGGAAAGGTAAGTTTTCGGGGTCTCAGGGCGGGGTCGGTAGGAAAGGCCAGGGGTAGGGGTGGGGGTAGGGGTTAGGGGTGGGGGTGGGGAATGGTGGGGTGGAAAGTGGGTGACTGGGGTGTTGGGGGAGAAGCCGAGGGGGGTGGGGGGGTGCAGTGTGAGGGAGGTCCAGCAGCCACCAGATCTTTATTGGGCAGTGGGTGGGGCGGGGGGGGGGGGGGGGGGGTGCCCGAAGTTAGCAAGGGGCTTCTGATGGAAGATCCCCCCCCACCTCCTTCCCGCCCGAGGCCTAAGCCCGATCATTTTCAGGCTTCCCCCACACCTGGGAAATCCTCCCGCCAGCCTAAAAATTGAGGCTGGGCAGGAAATTGCCCTTAAGTGGCCAATGCCAATTTAAAGGCCTCAATTGGGTCAAGGGCAGGTGGCCTTCAAAACCTGCAAAAAGGATGGTGGAGTTAAGAGTTTTTCTTTGGAAGAGGAGTGATGATGGGAGATTGGAAGGAAATAACTCACTATGTGCCACATTACTGACTGAGAAGGTCAGTAAATAACAGTTGTGTAAAATGCTGAGATGTCGGGGCAGGCGGGAACCCAGCGGGAAATCTATTCCTTCTATTTCACGCTACCCCCCCTGGCCCCCCACCTAAAAACCCACTGGTAGGGAAAGCGTGAAATTCAGGCCCAAGTCTTTCTTTCAAATATCTCTAGAACAGCACTCTCAGTTTATGTAAGCAAGCCATTTCTGCTAAAATATTTGAAGTTCTCTACTTTCGTTCAGAATCTCCATCCAAACATTAATAATCATATAATTATTCTAAAAATTGTTATTTTTTTATTCTTTCATGGAATGTTAGCATTGCTGGCTGGGCCAGCATTTGTGTCCATCCCTAATTGCCCTTGAGATGTCCTTTACTTCAATCTTGAGAACAACTATTATTAATATGAAACTAAATTGCACCTAAGCAAGCCAATGCAGCAAATCATAAATACAAGAAAATCAGTCCATTATCCCTACTTTCTGTGTAGCACACGTAAAATTTGAGTATCTTTGAATTCATGATTTTAGGTTTTGCTTCTAGAACAGTCAAAGTTTTTTTTTTAAAAGAATGCCAAACCAGGTAACCTGATAATGCTGCGACATGACATGACTAGAAGGGTTAAATGAGAAGCATACCTGTTTTGCATAGGCCAATTGGTTTCCTAATTTTCTTCCCTTTTCCTCCCTTCCTCCTCTGATGCATTTTAACTCTATGATCTTTAATGGTGAATGTCAGCACACTATTGGACTATAGTATGGGTCAATTTTGTCTTCAGCCAATGTTGGCAATGCATTTTCCAAATGGCCAATAGATAGTGAACATTAGCAGGAAATCCTGGCAGATTTGGTTTTACTTCTTTCGTTCAGGGATATTGTCCAAACATTCTTCCCTGTTTTCTGCCCCTCTCTTCCCTCCAGCCTCTTATGTTGCCTCAACTAAGACTAACAACTCAGTACACAGTGGGGAATGAAACCAAAGCTAAGGCTAATTTTGTACATCTCAGTACAACACATCACATATAATACTTTAACTTACCAAGCCATGATGGGGCTTGTGGTTTTTTGGCTTGGATTTGTGCTGCAACTATAATGCATTATTTTCCCTTCAGCAGGCTCTTTTAAAATAATTGGATGAAATTATCCTCTCGACTTTAATGTTTTAGTGTCTTTTGCAGTCTATGCAAAAAGGTTATTTTGACATTATTAGCTCTAAGTGACATGTAGAACCATTAGTTAATAAGGTGTAGAGATTACCAAACAAATGCAAATGCATTTGAACCAACTATTAATGTTTAGCGCTAACTGAAATAAACAAATGGTGACAGACCATCTCAAATATATGCTTTTAAAAATCATAATTGAAGTTGGACTAAATAGTGTTTGCACACGGAATATTTTAGCTGTGATACCAGAGGCTCATAAGCAGCGTTGTACATTAATGGAATCTACATCTTGACAGTAGCTGCCTCACAGCAGTGAGGGGATATCAGAAGAGAGGATTTTCATCTAGAGAATGAGGAAGTCTCTTTTTCCAAGAATATTCCATAAAATCCACAACTATTTGGTTGAACAACAGTGTCTAGAATTTTTTAGGCTTGGTGGAGACAGATTCAATGACAGGCTCATCAGTTGTACCTAAATGAAGAGTCAACACAGTTTAAAAATAAGGGGTCTCCCATTTAAGACAGAGATGAAGAATTTCTTCTCTCAGAGGCCATGAGTGTTTGGAATTCTCTTCCTCAGAGAGCAGTAGAGGCTGGGTCATTAAATACAATCAAGGCTAAGTTAGACATATTTTTGATCTACAAAACAGTCAAGAATCCTCGGGGCGAGGCAGGAAAGCAAAGGCCACAATCAGATCAGCCATGATCTTATCAAATGGCAGAGCAGGCTCAAGGGACCAAGTAGCCTAATTCTGCTCATATTTCTTAAGGATCTTATGATCAATCTCTAGCATTTCACTTGTTTTATACATTGTGCGAAAGTCATTGACATTATGAATTTGGATGTTATTAACTAAAATGATCACATAAATCATTAAATTATGTTAAGTTCTAACTCAAACATCTTCAGCTTCATATGAGAGATTATTTAGGTGTTTTCCCAAAGCCAAACAGCAGACAGACTGCAAATGAAATGTTGCAGAGAATGACAGATTATCCAGAGATGCCTCCTGCACTGACAATACTTATTGAGTTGTTAACATATCTTTAAGTATATAAATAGCTCCAAATTATACCATTGATTTTTGTTTTTTGTTTCTCAGTCTACTGCCTGCAGAACATTTGAAGGATTTGACAGGTCACAGTGATGGCTATTGGGAAATGTTAAATGGAAAATTAAGTTAAAACTGATGATTCCACTACATGATCCATAAGTAATCAAATAAATCCATTAGCTCCAAAATGCAATTATGGAGTGCAAATTTATTCAGAAACATTATTGTCTAACATGCTCTGATTGCTATGTTATTGCTGTACCTTGTGATGCTCATTAATACCTCCCCAGTATTTGTCAATTAGCTGTGATTTTTCTGTATTAAATATGATCACATGGATTGGGTTTACAAATACACCAACTTCATCAATGAGTGACTGTCAGCTGTGAGAGACACATTCCACATCACCAATGACTGAGTTTCAAACTCCTGGACACAAAGAGCAAGATTTTCCCAATTCAACGTCACAAAAAGACATATTATCTAGTCATTATCACATTGCTGTTAGTGGGTGTTTGTTGTGAGCAATTGGCTACCACTTTTCTTACATTACAACAGTGACTTAACTTCAAAAGGACTTCATTGGTTGTAAAGCAGTTTGAGACATCTGGTGGCCATGAAAAAAAACGTTGTATAAATACAACTCTTTTGTTGCAATTCTGAGGTTTATCAGATTGTTATGTTTTGGGGCTGTGGGCTGAATTGTACCAGGTTTGCACTAAGTGCAGTAGCAGATGCGAAAAATAATGTTTTACCTTCCATATTATCTGCTTCCACCTCATTAATTATGCAGCCAAAGGGAACACGCTGTCTCGCTGGTGGGTGGCCTCTGAATCACCCATCACGCCGTTACCTCACACTCCAGGTGCATATCTAAACTTCAGCTGCGCACACAATTTTCAACATTTGCAGCCCAGCACTGCTCCAGTAAAGACATGGCTCTGGAAGCCAAGAAGAGCTCAGTGACCTGTCACTGGAATGGTTTTTAGAGGCCCTGCTGTGATGTCCTCCATCCCTGCTTTTGCCGCACGAGGCCCAGCAATCTCACCACTCCGTCTTGGGAGACTGTGGCAGTGGTGGTCAGTGCCAACTCTGCACAGAAGATGTTGGCCAGCCAGTGCAGAAAGAGGGTGAATGATCTCATCCATGCCGCCAGAGTAAGTCAACCCTCTCATTGCTCTAAACTCACACACTCACAGGCTGATCACACATTCACTGGCATCTCACTCACTGCCAGCTCAAGGGACATCACCACTCACTCTCTCTCACACAAACCCTCACATCTCCACCTGGCTTCATCTCTTCTGGAGACTGCCACCTCAGCCCTCACCACCTTGAGGCCACTTGCACAGATCAACATGTGCCTCCACACACACCCTGGGAAACCCCCCACTTCCCCAATACAGCCCTCACCCTGCAGTCTCTTCCCTTGCCTGAGGCTACTTCTTGCACCAAGCAAGACCTAGCCCTACAGCCATTGTAAAGCCACCTCCACCATAAGACTGGTCTAGTAAGTAGAGACCTGCCTGTGCCATCCTAAAAGTGATGTGGTGCTGTCTGCGAAGCCTGGCACTGATGACTGCGAGCACTGCTCAAAGCAAGGTAGGTAAATAAACCTTGAAGTCCCGAGTGAAGTGCAGCTCGCCAGGTGCATGTCGCTTATGTACAGTTGTGAAACACATTGGCATGATTGCTGGATGATCCAGCGTGAGGGGTTTATTCCGGTGAGCAGGGCTTGTAATGAGATGCTAAAATATTGAAATTAGGTTCCCGACCTGTGGCGGTGGGAAATGCAGACCGCCATTGACGAGTGGAGCAGACAATTGCAAACTGGTTTCATGGTGGCATAAAACCGGTTTTTGGCCCACCAAACATCCCGCCACCAACGGGACCAGAAAATTCCACTTGTGTCTTTAAATTTGAGGTGAAATGAAGGGGGTCGTGTGACCTGTTCTGCAGTCTGCCTGACCGTAAGCCTGGATGATTTGATTGTTAGAGATCAAAGGAAGGTTTGGATTGTTTTACTGAGAAGAAGGTACAAGGTATTTAAGCTTGGAGACAATGGCAGCAGCCTGTTTACTATAAGGGCTATAATTCTGTGGAGAGCGCAACATGTGCTAAGTATAAAAAGGTAACATTCCTTTCTGTAGTCTAAAGTATAAATTGCCTACAAAAAGAAAATAGGTTTTAATCAATAGAGTTTTTTTCACTTGTGCAGTCAAAATTTTAAAACAACAAATGCTTAGTGCATTGGGAATGTCATGAAGAGATATTAATGTCTATAATGTTATTGGAAATTATCTTTTAAAATAGAGTTCTAGTGATGGCTGTGTCTATGTGTGTGCCTGTGTGTGTCTTATTGGATTAAAGACAGCTAGTCTGGGTGCATGATGTATAGTAGTTTTGAGATGTTAATTAGGTAAACGTAAGGAGAGTCGAAAGTAAAGTGTAAATTTGGATTTGTTAAAAGAAACCATTCAAGACTGCATGTGAAATCTTACACCTAGCTAGAAGATGCCAAGCAATGTGTTTTTTTTTTCAGCTTACTAATAAAATTGGTGGGATGAAAGGACATTATTGTTAGAAGAGGTAAAGTTAAAAGCTTAGTGATACTAACAGCACTGTGGGTATACCTACACCAGATGGACTGCAGCGGTTCAAGAAGGCGGCTCACCACCACCTTCTCAAGGGCAACTAGGGATGGGCAATAAATGCTGGCCCAGCCACGGAAGACCATATCCCATGAATGAATGAATTTAAAAAAATACAATGGAAAACTTGCAATCGAAGAGAAAGATATGTATAAAGGAAAAGGGAGATTGTATGTAAGGTAGAAGCATTTTAAGAACCAAAAAGTGTGAGAAGCCTCAAGCTGCTGTCTGCAAGTGCCCAGAGCTGAAAGAAACTCATTTTGAATGCGACTGTCCAGGGTGTGCTTTGCCAGGTGTCTTTTTAATTTTATGATATTTACTGCTGCCTTAACTGAGTGTGTAACTGAGAATCAGATTAATTAAGGGATTTTTGTATTTATTATAGTAGTAATTTTGTAGATGTATGTATGTGTTTACAATCGTTCTTGTATTAATAAATGTTTAATTTAGTTTTATAAATAAAACCTCCTGAGACTCGGTGGCCTTATTACTATTGAATTCAAAGCCTGCATCTCAAAACATACAAATTGCAAAAATGGGTTATGACAGTTTTTTCAAGTTTCCCTCTGGGATTTGAACAACTCAGCCTTTGCCATCAGCTGTATCATAATAGGGAAGCCTACCAGAAAGCCTACATTCAGTGTCAAGGAAAGTGGAGGAGTCTCACACCAACCTGGCACAGGGCTTTGCACAGACTTTAGAGCCCATACTTCCAACGTGGCTAATTCCATCAACACACCTGTGGAACCAAATTTAATGCAATGTCTGCTGGCTAATATATCAACTTCCATTGCAGCACGAATAGCAGCTACTCAACACCTGAGTGATGCAGTAAAAGCTCATGCAGCTGCCATTATGGCTGTAGATAGCAGATTTCAAATGGGGCTTCCCTGGTACACAGCAATCTAGCAATTTGACATCCAGTTTGGTTTCGGAATGTGTGTTTTGTATTGGCTTTCATTTTGCATTGTGGCTACGATGGTCAAATTTAAAGGAACGGAAAGGAGTGTGGGTCTCTTGGTGAAGGGGGAATTGGTGTTAGGTTACTAGTATCACACTCAAATTAGTTCTTCACAGGCAAAAGGGGCCTATCTAGGTTGCACATACCCTTCTTCTTCCTCTTTTACCTCCTCCTCTTTCTCACGCTCCTGCTCCTTAGCTTATCAACAGATGGTTGGTGGCAAGAGCTGTTCCCTCATGATAGCAAGGTTGTACAGCATACATACAGCAAATTTTGAGACTTGCTCAGCCGAGTACTGCAAGGCTCTTTCAGTGTGACTGCATAAGGCAGTGAAATTGCTTCAGCATGCCAATGGTCTGTTCTATAAGATGTCTTCTGGCAGCATGGCTTTCATTGTATGCCTGCTGTGTACATGTACTTGGGTTGAGTCCTGGATTCATCAAAGGATAGTCCTCGTCATCCAATAGCCACCCTTTGGTTTGTCACTGTGGCTGAAATGAAGATGGCACAGTGGACCGCCACAGAATTAAGGCAGGACTGCTACTGGGATCCGGGGCATTGACCTGAATTATTCACTGTCTATGGCCACACACCAAACTGCATGCTGAGGGAGTGGAATCCCTTTCCATGCAAGTATATGGCAGAGTTGAGATATGATGAATGCAAAGCAATGTGCCTGTAATCAATGGCACTCTGCACATGGGAAAGTCTGCAATCCTTGTAAACCCTCATGCTAACTTTGCCTGCTTCTGTTGAGCAAGAAGGAATGAAATGAAGTTATCCCTCTTTGAATAGAGAGCCTCAATGGATTCACTTATCCAGCTGTGAAAGGCATTATTAATATCTCCAACTCCAGCCTGAAAAGACCCCGGCATTTAAAAGTTCATCACCACAGTCACCTTCAAAGCCTCTCCCAGTGCAGTCCTTGCCCTTATCTGATGTTAGAGTTGTGGTTGTAGCAAGTTGCAGATTTCGGGACCGACTGCCTCAGTGAAGTGGAGTAGAGACAGGAGAATTGCTCTCTTAACACCCTAGCCGGATATATGGCTGGGATTTACCGCTGTGGACCTAAGTCACGTGGTTAGAGCAGGAACTCTGAGGGATTGGAGAGCCGGGCGAGTGAGCAGGCCAAATCGAGCTCTGCTCACCTAATTAACTATGCAGCCAGGGGTAGCATGTCGAATCACATGGCAGGGCGGGCAGGAAGTCACACATCCTACCGTCATGTCCAGGCGCCATTTTTAAAAGGCACCTGGACAGCCTGTCATTCATCGCACCAGGAGCCCAGGATCAAGACATGGCTGCCAGGAAACAGCAAGTACCAGCCCCACAGGTTCATTGTTACCTCCCTGGAGATTCTCCTCCAGGCCATGGAGGTCAGGGAAGACATCCTTTTTCCCAGATGGGAGCACAAGATCCAGCCGACTCACCACAGCTGCCTGGGAGGAGGTCACCAGGGTGGTCAATGCCACAGCTCTGCAGATGAGGAGTGCCCCACAGTACAAAAAATAAATAAACAACTTAATCCTCACCACCAGGGTAAGTGAGCACTCTACTCTTCATACACACCTCACCATTTTCTGAATCGGACGTGGGACGTGTGCGTCAATGGCCAGGCTAGCATCTGCGCTGCCCATCCCTAAAAACCCATCACAAGGTGCTGCTGTGATACCTCTCTGCCCCACTACAATTCATGTGGTCCACTGGCAGGGTGGCAACTGTGGGTTGTTGACCCAGCCACTCTGAGGAAACAGCCATTGTGTGGGGGATGTCTCTGCGCGGGCGGAGGGGGGAGGGGTTGTGGCCAGGGGTGGTGGTTGGGAGTAGAAGCAACTTGCAGATGCTCCTGACGCCATGCCTTTGTTACGCCTGTTACCCTTGTCCTTCTAGCTGCTAGAGCTCGCAGGTCTGGAAGGTGCTGTCGAAGTTCCCTTGGGCACTAGCAGTAGTGCATCTGTCATATGACACACAGAGTTGCCAATGGGTTGGTGGTGGACGGACTGAATGTTGAGGGTGTCAATCAAGCGGCCTGTATGGTTCTTCAAGGTGTCCAGCTTCCTGAGTGCTGTTGGGGCCACACTTACCCAGGCTAGTGGATAGTTTTCCCTTAAGCCCCTCACTTGTGCCTTAGACAATGTGGACAGGCTTTTGGGATTCATGAGGTCACTCATTAGTCACAGAAATAGGAGCACGCGACCTGCCTCTGCATCAGAAGTGCTCACAAACTATCTTCTATCTTTACGCAGGAGAAGACAGAGCACAACAGGCTTGAAGGAGAAGATGGGAGAGGCCATGCCTGACATTCACCTCTTATACAATATGAACAGCGGGTTGGCAGGGGAGCACCATGACCATGCCTGTGGCAACGGCAAGGCTGGCAAACCCCGGTCACCCAGTGAGGATGTATACTTAATCTCCGCAAATTGAAACCTGAGGGTGAGGCTCTGTGCAATGTAGGAGGCAGCCTTGGCAGTCACTCATCATCTCCTCTTTCCATTATAGGTGTCAGCAGGAAGAGGGCAAGGCCAGCCCCAGCCTACAGGAGGCTGTGGAAGAGGACAAGGATGATGATCTTTCACCTTATAACTGTCACAGCATTCACCTTCTCCCTCCACCAGCCCAGAGGCACTCACCTCGGTAGGTCATAATCCTAGTTTAGGCTCGGCCTCACATGCTGGTGGTCACTTCACAGAAATGTGTCCACAGCAGGAGGAGGTAGTGACAACCAAGGTCTCCAGCACTTGGAGGATTGCTGGAGAAGAGACCTCTGTTAAGTCTGAATCAGGTGATGAGCCTCTGGAATTGGTCATGGAGAAGATGCCAGAGTATCAATGAGATGCAGGGGAACACATGGCAAAGGTGTCAGAGGCCCTCAACAGAGTGGCACACGAGATGGAGGAGTCCATCCACATGCTTTTTGATCTAATGGCCCCGACATGTGAGCGCATGGAGATCTCATGTGAGGATGGTGGACACCATGGAGAACCTGGCCTAGCAGAATGCTCAGTTTCTGCTGGAGATGCACACAAACCTGCACCCCATCGCCATAGCCATGGGTGAGCTTTCGCAGTGGCCACACAAGAGAGGGACGAGGCACCTCAACCTCCCTTCAGTGCCCTTTCTCTTCAAGCAGTCAGGGAGGGGCACTCGGTCTCCCAAAGGGAGGAGAATTGTCAGGCGGACACCCTGGGGCTTCGACCCTGGACTCTCCAAGGGTGTCAAGACTTTCTGACCCTCCCCTCTGCCTGTGACCCCATCAGTTCCAGCTTCTGAGACTGCTGAGAGTGCACCTGCCCCAGAGCAGGAGACCACAAGAAAGCCGGGGCCCTCCAGACCTCAGATTTCCAGAGGACACCCACCAAAGTCATCCGAAACAAGAGGCCATAGTAGTCAACAGGCTGTCTCCACCTCTGCTGCAATGTCAGGGAAGCACCTAAACATAGTGGTAGGGTAAGAAAAATAAATAAATATTAAGTTCACTCTGGTTGCACAGGCTACAAGCATTGTGAATAGTTGTTGCATCTTTGTAAATATATTAATCATTGCACTCGATGGAGGCATCCTGGGTTTTATTGCTGCTGCTTGTGTTATTGCCTATGCACACCACCCTAGCACCCCCACCACCAAATCATGGAGGCATTGCTCTTTGTCAAGGCCATTGTGAGCCATGTGTGAAAAGCTTCCCATGCACATTGTTCCCTTTCCATCCACTGCCTTTCTGAGAGAGACCTTTCCCTTGTCAGGATATGTTGTCAGGCTTCTCCTTCAGTTGTCCAGTTGAGCTGACCTTCAGCTCCACCCACCTGATCACCCTCCTCCCAACAGGCATTTCTCCAGCTGGACATTGAGAGTGTGGACTCAGTGTTCTGCCTTTGCGTGAGTATGGTGCATGTGGCTTTTGAAACTGTATTGAACACCTTCTATCCTCCACCTGTAACCCACATTCACCCCCCCCCACCCCCCCTTGGTGTTATCTTCATTCCTCCTATCTGTCAGTATTGAACCCAACCCCATTACCTTTCAGCCAATCACCCTTTAACTGCCTTCCCTCCCCAGTGAGCCCATGCCTGATGCTCACCCTGATCCTGCCCACTCTGAATATCTGTGTATACCTATGTGTCCCCTTCAACCACCCAGACTGGCCCTTCGCCCACCACAGAGGGCCCTCACCCTCCCACATAATGAATCCCACTGCCCCCCCTAACAGTTATAGTGCCTTCCCAGCACCAGTATCCTCCGTTTGCCCCCCAAGATTCCACCATCGACACCGCAGACCCCTCCCTCTGAACCTTCTCCCCCTCCTTCAATTCTCCCTGATCTCCCCCCCACCCCCAGTTTCCCCCCTGCGCTTCTCCCTAGTTTCCTCCCCCCACCCCCTGACACATACCTACCCCCACAAGGCTAAACAGTTTCTTGCCCCCACCTTTTGTCTTCCTGCCATTCCCCCCACTTATGTTCCAATGCTGCTCTGTTTTGGCTTCCCACCCTCCCCCATTGTGTTCCACCACCACCCCCCACCATTCTATCTTCCCATCTCCACCCCCTGGTCACCGCGCACCTCATCTCCATGTGGACCAGGCTGCGGTTTTCCATCTCAATGCCACATCGGTCGGGTCGTGGTTCAGATCGGCATCGATTCCTGCTGGCGGTGCGGATGATATGCCAGGGGGATCATTCTAGTTAGCTGCTTATTTGAATTCCATTAATGATATGCTAATCGGATTCCAAATGGTGGGAATGGCCACACCCCCCCCCAACCACATTATCCCGCCACAATCAAGGCTTTGAAACACTTAAAATTTAAAAGTTTTCTAAAAAAAAGAATGAAGCAATCATGGATATATTGACTAGAAAAGCTGCTTGCAAAGAGAACTATTGCTGAAACCTCCAATTTAAGCTGCAAAAGAGAAGAATTTTTCTAACAATTCATTTCAGACATTAATTATTTTGAGTTTCACAATGATCAGTTCCAGTGCCAGTAAGGCTGGCTGCTTATAGAAATCTGTTGCCCTCAGGTTCTTTAATAAGTATTGAAATGAGATGCCCTGTTCATACAAACCTAATTAACCTTCGCCAAGAGGTTACTATGTCTGACTGAGATTCCCTTGTCTGTCGTTTTACACACATTTAAATTTTCTTTCCTTCTGGTTGATCATTGCAGAAATTGTTTAGTCTCTGACTTAACTTGAACTGATTAAATTTTGAACCGACTATTTATTTGCTATGCGACAAAAAATGAATATTTCACTAAATTCATTCTTCCAATACATTTTTTTGTGCAAAATACTTCTTTTGAACTATTATATTTGCCCTCTGGCACACAAGAAATTCTGGAAGCTGTAGTTCTTACCAGATGTGCCCAGATCAAGAGCTATATTTAAAATGTGGCATGCAATTATCTTTATTTCCAGTGACAGTAAAGGCATAAAGGAGTGTTAGAATCCTTTGTAACAGAAAAGTCTATTTCATGTGTCATCATTCAAAATGGATAAAATTTCTAACTGTACCCTGTCCATCAGCCGTCGGATCCCACCCTCCTTCTTTCATGTCCCTTTCCCACCGGGTCCTAAGTAAAGCCTTGGTCCTTGGCCTAATGGGATGATAACTCTGATGTTTCCTGCCAGATCCCTGGTTATATTCAGCTTCTAATTCAGTTTTCTAACATAACTCCAAGGGACATTGAAAAAACAAATGAGAACGAGAAAATAAATCAAAGCTGTGCAGATTTTTTTCTCTGAATGAATCGTAAATTGAGTCTAAGGCCCATAGTTTGAAATAAATGTGATAGTAAGTTAATCAAGATGTAGTAATATCAGGCCAGAATTTTTAAAATCTGCAATTCATTAAGAAAAGACATGTAATGATTTGGATCTGATTAACTCTTAGGTTGCTGGTCCCTTTGTATCCCAAATTTATATATATTTTTTTTAGTGGTTCACAGGATGTGGGTGTCACTGACTGGGACAGCATCTAAGTGGCTTGCTAGGCCATTTCAGATTCAACCATGTTCATTAGTGAACCAGATGGGCTTTAAAGACAATCAATAATGGTTCCATCATTAGACTTGTAATTCCAGGTTTCTTTTATTGAATTCAAATTTCATTGTCTGCCTTGGTGGGATGTGAACCCAGATCCCCAGAGAATTACCTCAGGTATCTGGAATACTAATTTGGTGACAATACCACTATGCCACCACATCCCTATTACGGCACAGCAGTTGGTAAAGGCTGAGTTGTTTAAATGCCAGAGGGACACGTGAACAACTGTCATAACCTATATTTTCAATTGGTATGTTTGAGATGCAGCTCCGAATTCAGGAATAAAACCGCCAAGCCTCAAGAGGTTTTTATATAAAACTAAATTAAACATGTATTAATTTAACAACAAATTAAACACATATACACGTCTACAAATTACTACCATAATAATTTTTAAACAAATCCCCCGCATTAATCATTCCTAGGTAAATCTTCACCAAGGCAACAATAAGCCACAGGCTTTAGGCACCAGGCAAAGCACATTTGACCTTATGAATTCAAAATGAGGTCCCTTGCAATTTGGTTGCAGACACAGTTTTAGGGCTAACAAGCTGCTTAGATCTTGCATGCCTCTGCCTCACACACACAAATTCCTCTCGGTTTATACCTAGCTTTCCCTTTGAATGCAAATTTCCCATTGTATTACTAGTTATTTTTAAATTTTCCCTCCCCTAACAATAATCCTTTCATTCCACCAATGTTATTAGTTATATAAACACATTGCTTGGTGACTCCCAGCTAGGTGCAAGATTCCACTACCTTCTTCTGAAAGGTTTAATGAACAAATGCAAGCGTACTCTTTGCCTTCTAGCCTTACGTTTATCTAATTAAAATCTCAAACTACTATACATCAAAGCACCCAAACTAGCTGGCTTTAACCCAATTAAGCCATACACTGACACACCCATAGACACAGATCCTACTATGATTCCAATTTAAAAATAATTTCCAATAACATTATGGACATTAATCTCTTCATGACATCCTCGTAAATATAAAGGTCTCGCTGAGCTTAACCTACAAGATACAAGCAAGTATGAGAGACAAACAAGTGTAGTGAATCAAAGTAGAATTTATTAAGCAAGAATGGTAAATATACTTAATAAAAGGCAATGGAGGCATCAAGATTGTTCTTATTCCCCCAAGACTTTAGATACCCTCGAGCGCTGACAGCACAGTCAAAGAGATTGGCTCTAACTTCCGGGCCTCAGCACATCGTAACTTGGGGGGTTACCCTCCCCCTCACCCCCAAAATGTCCACAAGTAAGGATTGCCCAGGAAGTCCAAACTTCTGTTGGGCCATTGCCCTGCAATCAGAACCATCCGGAAGTATGATTTAAATCGCAAACATCAGATGGTTCCAACTGTCTTACGGGAAAAGTTACCCAAGAAAAGTTTGAAGAATTAAAACGACTTCTAACTCCTGGGTAACTAAAGTACTGACCCCACTCCCACAAACTCCCACCGGACTCCCCTCACCCCAACCCTCCATAGGTGGCCCCCTGACTACCTGACTCCTCCACTGACCAACCCACCAACCACCCAAACCTCACCCCTCACTGTCCACCTGACCTCCACAACAGACCACCTGACCACCACCTCATCCGCTGAAATACTAACATCCTCGATCAAAGCACGCCAACTGACCCACCCCCCCCCCACTAACTACCTGACCCCCCCGACAAATGCCCCCAACTCCACAAACACCCATCACACCTACCCTCTAATACTGCCCACTTAACTTACAAACCTACCTTCTCCTTGGCTTCTGAAATTGGCTGAACCTTTAAACAAACCTGTATTACAGCAGCTCATGCTGCAAAGAAGGGGCACGGCTTCCTTGCCTGCAACTCTGCAGCCCTCGACTGAAGACTTCAGGAGCGCTCTGCCCTACACATTTCTCACCCGGCCTGAGTCGGAAGGTTGGGTGAGAAAGGATTGGCTGGATTTCCAGGAATTGCAGCTCTATGGAAGTTCAGGACCTTTGTCTTTGTCCTGATTTTGCGGTAAAGTGGAGTGCTATGTACCTTAAAGAGAATGTAGTTAGTTGACCATGTGACTGTATTGACCAATCGCTATACAGCGGTGATTGAAGAAGCACACATGATGTTAGTACTCTTCTTAGCTCCAATAAACTACCAGTGTTTGTTCAGTTAATCAGTCTCTCTTGCTACATTGTTTCAAGCACCAGCTAATGTGTTAATATCAAGGGCACAGCTAGCGTTCACCAGATAAAGCGAACCTGATAACCAAAATCATAAAAGATGTGATATTGAAATGTGTCTCGGAAGAGTTGTCACCATAGAAGCAATGATCAATTTGTTTCAACGATGTCTCAGAACCTTCAACGTTTTATCCTTAATTCCGAGGATCTCATTAGGGTATAGTTAAATTAACCCTCTTCATGGTTAAGGGTGTGGTCACTTACTATTTTCCCCATCTTCATAGCTTAAGTCAATAGTCACACAGAGAGAGACAAATGTTCATTCTTCGTTCTCTCTCTAGCCTGGGTTTACATTTAACTGTTAAAATCCTGGAACTCCTTTCCTAACAGCACTGTGGGTGTACCTATATCACATGGACTGCAGTGGTTCAAGAAGTCAGCTCACCGCCACCTTCTCAAGGGTAACCAGGGATGGGCAATAGATGTTGGCCCAGCCAGCGAATCCCACAATCTGTGAATGAATTTTTAAAAATTGAATACAGGTGACTTTCCCATAAGCCATGTTATATCTTTATTAACAAATGTTGGGTATTAATTTGATTTTGCATAAACATATGAACTATTCATCCACATCCTGAGACCCTCAGTACAAGGTGTTAATTGGTGCCTCCCATGGTGATACAGGAAAGATAAGGAAGGAATGGCTTACTCTATTGATACGCTTAACTGATCAAACTTTACAATGACTATTTCTGATGAAAATACCTGTATGTTTCTCTAGCTTTATCAATATAGGCAGGGGGTTCATACTGAGGGTAGAACCATTATTTCTTAGGAGACCTTAAGCAGTATTTAATGTGCTTTTGAAACAAAAGGGATGCTGTAGCATCCTCAGGCAGCCAGATGCCAAATGGTTATAAGTAAAGGTTTCTCACAGAACTAGCAGCTTGAGCTGTCACAGTTGTTTAACTGTTTGATTACCTCCTCTCAGCAGACAGGAGTTTGGCTGGTCTATTTAAAATGTGTTCAATATAAAATCTCAAAATGTTAATGCTAAATAATATAAAACCCCACTTAAGTGATTGAATTAGCCTCTCAATATAAGGGCCATCCTCCACCTCCCCTGCCACTGGTAAAATGACTGATAGCGTGAAGACAACAGAGATTCAATCCCTACCTTCCCTTGCCATGTTACGTGCTCCCCTTCTGCCTCTAGGTCCATCCCCAGGCAGCTGGTAAAATCCAGCCCTGAGAATCTAGGCTGAGAAATTGTTTTTTTGTGCCCCTATCCAGTAGGAAATGGGTGTTGCACCCGGATCACATGCCCAAAGACATCAACCCAGAGACTCCTTCCAACTTAGAACTTGATTCCTATTCTCTTAAAACCAGTCAGCTGTGATGCCAATGGGGAGTTCCGCGGCAACTCATCAGTTGGGCCTTCACAGGTAGGATCTGGAATGGTGGAGACTAACAACAGAGAGGGCCCAATAGGACTGTTATGAAGCCAGGAGGAGCACCTTTCCTGATTTCACATTGAAGTAAGTAAAAAAAAAGTTCAACTTTTTGTCGGTGGCCTCCAGTGATCCAGTTAAGGGCCATTAGTTTGACTGCGGTAGACACAGGATAGCCAAGCAGAGTACTGGCTGACCATGCTTTGTCCAGTTTCTTCAGAATTTGGGAGCAGAAACCCAAAGCAAATATTAGCTCCCTGATTAACAGAACCCAGGAGCCTAATACCTGTTTCAAAGGAGTATCTTCGATACTGATAAGTACCGACTTTTAATTTGGCAGCAAGTGCACTTCTGAGACGGATTGAGCATGGGATACTGTCACCCAAAGTTATCCCATGAACACTCATTTAACACAGATAGATAACAGGCAAATGTTACCAGACTGATTCCTGGGATGGCAGGATTGTCATATGAGGAGAGATTGGGCCGACGAGGTCTGTATTCACTGGAGTTCGGAAGAATGAGAGGAGATCTCACTGAACTATGTAAAATTCTGACAGGTATGGACAGGCTGGTTGCAGGGATCATATTTTTTCTGGCTAGGACTCTAGAACAAGGGGTCACAGCCTCAGGATATGAGGTAGACAATTTAGGACTGAGATGAGGAAAAACTCCTTCACTCAGAGGGTGGTGAACCTATGGAATTCTCTACCGCAGAGGCTGTGGAGGCCAAGTCACTGAATATATTTAAGAAGGAAATAGATAGATTTCTGGACTCTAAAGGCATCAAGGGGTATGGGGAGAGCGCAGGAGTGTGGCGTTGAGATAGAGGACCAGCCATGATCATATTGAATGGCAGAGCAGGCTCGAAGGGCCAGATGACCTACTCCAGCTCCTATTTTCTATGTTTCTAATTTCTCCCTGAGATAGGCGTGTAAAGAACTAATGAACTGAAAATGTAATGGTGCTTGGATCATAACAGAAGATAGATAAAGGCCAATTGTGAGTAATAATTGAACAAAGTGGGTAATTTTCAGTGTACTGCGCAGACTGGCAGAATGGAATCACAATTGCCACCAGCGTATATTGGAAAATTGTGAACGATACACCTACAATCTTTTAATACCTGCCAGCATGTGGCTCAAATTTACCATCAATGATATTTTACTGTGAAATAGAAAGAGGATAAAAAGTGCCTGGCAGCCATTTCAGGGAAAGTGGAATTTCCTTGGAGGACTTAAACTGAGAAATACAGGTGATATGAGAACAGGTTAACTTCACAAAAATTGCCAAATGTTGTTATCAGCTAAATAAAGAGACTAACCTTGTCAGCTAGTGACAAAATGAGAACCGCTTGCTACATTACCCCACCCTCCCACTGCCTCAGCTAATTTTCTCAACAATTCATGATCCGGTGAAAAATGTGAAAGGTTCATTATTGCATCTTTCATTTTTACAGACACTGAGTAAACTCACACCATTGTAGGTCAATCCAATTGAGGGTGAGTTACTGAGAAATGTTTATATCTTGCAAAAATGGAAATACATTTTTTTCCAAATCAAATTGGACAACAAGCGTAAGTAGTAAACATTAACTTGTCTTTTATTCTTATTTGTCAAGTAAGGAAGACTCGTTTGGTACTTCTAAGAGAAGTGTAAGTCATTTGAGCCAAATGATTTTCACTGTACTTGTTCAGGAAGAGTTAAACTGTTTAAATAATTTTTATGCATGCTGAAACTCATAAGGCATTCATTTTCATTCTAAAGAAGATCAATTTATTAATAAGCATATATGAAATCTCTGTTGCAATATAAATTGTGATGGACACTCAGAGATACTTCTTGTTAGCAGTGTGCTGGCATAGCAGGACACACAAGAATCAAAATTGTGAAAATAACGTACATCACATTAACACATTGATGAGTAGCTCCGTGGGCCAGATGCTGTGATAATATAGGTTCATGAGTGGCTGAAAAATTGCAGGTAGCAGGTTATAGATGATAATAGTTGACCATGGGCATTTATTGTTGTCAATAGTTAAAACATGAATGTCTATGGGCAATAGTCAGTGATTAGAACAGATGAGTGTCTCAATGTGGAATGATGAACAATTGTTGCCCATAGACATGATGGTAGCCAACCAAGCCTACATCGGACCACCCACTGGCAAACATAGTCACTCGCACTTTAAAGTTAATTGCTGTCATCCACAGTCACTCATGCATCCCATCATCAGGTTATTGCCCAAAGTATTTTAGGTTTTCCTTTCACTAAGGGGATGATGTTTTGAATTTGTACAGATGATAGTGAAGCCCAGCTGCTGGTGATGCATGTTGGAAAATGATCGCCATTATAAACTTGGAATGTTACTAACTTAATTTTCCTCAGGTTCAGCATTACGAGCCGTACTTGTAAGTAAGCCCATACATTCTCCCTCTGACTTAAAATGTCTCTTTACTGACCTAATAAAGGTAACTGCAGTAAATCTAGGCTCAAACAGAGAATTGTTGTCACTCTACCCTGCCTTGTTGGATAGACCACTTGTCCATACATGATATTTTGACTTCAATAGAACTTCAGTAGACATCAGAACTAATGCTCTTTCAAACCATGGCTTAAGTTATAAACCACTAATCAGATTTATTGAATAGCAAAAAGAACAATGGAAACAGTAGATTTTTTTTATTTTCCTTAGAATGCAGAAAAAATAAAGGTGGTTCTCCTGCACCACCACTCGGTATAAAATGGAATCTAGAAACAATGTCCCTCACATCTTACAATGCAATTCATTATCTGGCCCACCCTGACTGCTGCCAGTTTAAGAATGATTGCTGACTTGAAAGTCAACCTCTGATATCCCATTCAAAATCCTTTGAAGAAATAACAAAAAAGGGCATAAAATTGTATCTCTTATAACAACATTAGGTTGATCTATTCACAGGATTCAAATAAATGTTTGTCCATAAAAATACAGCTCTCATGTACACTAGGTTCAAAGACATCTCTCATTATGTCTGTCTTCATCCAATTGAGTTAAGCTGACCAATTTGTATCTATAGGTATAACTACAGATATGTATATATCAGGAAATGTTCCTAAAATAATGTCCTTGAAGTGATCTTTTGCAACATTTTAGTAACGCGTATACCCTGCAAGTTGAAGATGCAACTTTCTGTCTCGAACATTTAACGTGATTGCTATGCTCCTGTGCAAAGATACTGTACATATACATTCAGTCAAAAACTCCCTGAGCAGAATTTTACTTCCCATGGCCGGGTACATGGCCAACCCAATCGGGTGTAAAATAGCGCGTGATGATGTCGGGCGCGTGTCCCGGCGTCATCGCGCATCACGCGATATTTTGGTCAGCGAGCTCGCGCGAGAGTTGGCAGCACGCCCGCCGACAATTAAGAGGCCTATTAAGGCCCTTCATCAGATAAGTTCTACCTATTTTTCGCTGCCTGTCCAACCTTATGGTTGGTGGCCTGTCTAATTTTTTCAGGAAACTTCATCTATGGGCGGGATGAGGTTTCCAACAGTAATTTAAAAAACAATAAAAAATTTTAAACATCATTTTTAATACCTCTACATTCACGTGACTGAGTCACATGTGGGGACATGTTTCTATCATTTTTAAAATCTTTATTTTGGAATCCACAATTCTTCAGCTCCCTGAGGCAGCTCTGTGCCCTCAGGGAGCTTTCAGTGCGCGCTCCGCAGCACACGCACACCTCCCGCCCCCACCACAGCAGCGCTGAACTCCTCAGCGGACCTTTCATGCTGGCTGACCGCTAATTGACAGGCCAGCATGAAATCGTGGCCGGGGGCCGATTGCGGGTGGCTGACGTTTCCAGGCCACTCCCGGGTCCACCTGCCGAGCCCGCCCGACGACCGGAAAATCCTGCCCCCTATGTCACAAACAGCAGGCAACCAGACAGCACGGACAGTTCTCCGAAGGGCCATGGAGGCTCGAAACGTTGACTGATTTCTTCTCCGCCGATGCTGCCAGACTTGCTGAGTTTTTCCAGGTAATTCTGTTTTTGTTTTGTTTTGGATTTCCAGCATCCGCTGTAGCTTTTAGCTTTTTGTTTTTATCCACTATTTGAAGTTTAGTAATAACAAGCTAAAAATAACAATATGTTGGAAATTGCTCTGAGCAATATTTCTATTGTTCATGCCTTTGTTACATTACAATTTCACAAATGTTGAATAGCATGGGACCTCAAGAGGACTCTCTGATCTTCCTCAAACAATGCTACGGGACTGTTAGCATGCACTTGCATATGCAACCAGTTCCTCATTTAACATGTCACTCAAAGGGCAGCACTCTCAGTAGTGCACTGGAGTTCAACTTAGATAATATGCTCAAATCCTGGAGTGGAAGTTGAACCCACAACCTTCTGACTCTGACAAAATTGCTAAAAAAAAATTCAGTATCCCAATGCTCTCACTTTGCATGTGCAGTACATTGAGAATATCAATTTATAATTGGCACTGCAGCACTGGCTGCAGATCGCTTTGCTTTAGTCACAGCACGTGAGCAAGATAAGTGAGAAGGTACTTTAATTGTGTGGTAGACAACACTCAAAATGCAAGAGCAGTAGAGAGGCAGGCCATGAGGTTAGGTAGCTCTGAAGGTGTCCAGATAAATCATGTCAGTATCCCACACACTGGTTATGCTGACCCAGGCAGACAGGAGGAGAAATGCCTCAAGATGCTAAGGTAAAGACAGGGGCCCATGAGCAAACTGTATCATCTGCAGAACAACGATCTACAGATAAAATCAAATATGAATACAGTAATGCCAATGGCAGTGCAGCCATTGCCCTGAATATCTATTTGTCAATCTGACTTTAGGGGAGCAGCAAATCACAATGTTGCTATCCAAAGATTAATCGCAGATGCCTTATTATGGTACGTCAGTATTTTCATACAGCTCCAAATGGGTTAACAATATCAGTAGGATTGAGTGCCACATTTCTCTGCACTGCAAATGCATGGAGGCAGTCCCTATATATTCTGGTAGCCCCCAGTCTGCTTTTGGATCCATCCATCCACCCTGGCCCTGATCCCATCTTGGTGACAAGGTAATTTGCGGAACATAGGCAGCTACGTATGTTATTTAGGGCGCATCTAGTGTCCCTGTCCTACCAAGCCCAGGAATGATGAATGGCTGCTCTACGGTAAATGACCTACTGCAATTCTGAGAGATTCAGCTGTCCATTTCCATTTGTTTCTGTATGACTGCAAGAAGATCAGATTGTATTTCAATGGTTTACCTGGGAGTTAGTCTCCAGTCAGTGTTTTGAATCTCATTGCCAACAGCTGTTAAACTGAGTGCTATTAATATTTGCATATAAGTCAATTGAGGCCATTGGCAGGATAATTAAGCCTCTTAAAAGACCTGTGCGTCCAATCTTAAGGCTGGCGAGCAGGCCAGGAGCCCCAGCGGGCTTCTGAAAAAACATGAAACCGCATCCACTGGCGGGATGAGGTTTCATGTCTGTTTAAAAAATCTTTAATAAAGTTTTGTCATATTTACTAACATGTTCCATCTCATGTGACATTGTCACATGAGGGGGACATGTTAATAATTTTTTTATTATTCTATTTTTGAGGTTTATGAAACTTTCAGCCCTCTCCCTGAGACAGCACTTAGTCCCAGGGAGATGTGCGCTCTTTCACTTTGACAGTTGGGGAATCCCTCCCACCCCCCGCACAGGAAGCGCATAGCGCTTGCCATCGGGCAGCCCGCTGGGCAGGCCTTAATTGGCCCGCCCACTCAAAATGGCGGCGGGGCCCACTTCGGTACCGGCGATCGGCTGCCCACCCGCCACCAAGCCAGTCAGGCCTGCCTGCCCATCAAACGCAAAATTCTGCCCATAAACTTTATTACCGAGAGCTTTTTTAGGCTCTACATGCTCGATCAGGACTCTGGTCAGGGAGCTCCACCCAACCACAGGATTGCCTGTGCTTAGGGCTCATTGGTTGGAGCCTCCAAGAACATCACATGACCTCTGATAGACAGCAGAAGAGGCTATACCTTCAGTTACTACAAGCCTGGAAAAGTATTAAAGATATTGCAGCCCTTTAAGACCTGCAGCAAAATATGATCTCCCATGCCTTAAAAAGCAATCTCCCAATCACAGATAATCCTGCAGTTTGCCAACAATTTAGCAAACTGAACATGGAAACTTAGCAGAGGAATTGGGCTGGGTGGGTGCTAATCACACCATACACACCTCCCACTAGTTGAAAGCCAACAAGTTGTCCATCCATTTACATAATTAAGATTCTGATTAATTGCGGTTCTGATGAAGAGTCATATGGACTCGAAACGTTAACTCTGTCTTCCTCTCCACAGATGCTGTCAGACCTGCTGAGTTTTTCTAGCAGTTTTTGTTTTTGTTTCAGATTTCCAGCATCTGCAGTATTTTGCTTTTATCTTACATAATTAAGATGTTAGTGTAAAGGCCCAGATCATAACAGGCTGCAGCCAAGTTGTCATTCGAGCCCCTGCTCACAATACAACAAATACTTGATGAAAGTACAAGGCGCTAAGTGTTCACCAGCATGGAGTCATACAGGGGGAGCTTGCGTAACACCTTAATTTAATGCAATCAAGAGTTTCTAATATTTGAAGTGAAAGGAAGATTGAAAGATCAGTTGCTGGGAGGTTCGGGATACCTACTGCAGCCATTTCTGGGGACACCATTTTGCCATCACAGACATCATGCACACTGCCAGTACAAGGATTATCATTTATCATCAGACCAATGGTTCAGATGCTCAGAACGGTCAGGGTAAGGAGACACTTTACAGTGTACAATTTCCACAGATCTCTTGAATAATTGCTACCTGTTGCATGCAGCACATCTTTGCTCTTCCAATTCACAATAGAAAAAGAAAAGATATGACATTCCAGCTGCACGTCCAATGCAGGATGATGCTGCAACAGTGGACACCAATCAGTAATACATTTCAATAAATCCAGGCAATGCTTACTTGTGAAAAGCATCTTCTGTAAACACCTAAGTGCCTTTCCTATCCCAAGTTCTGTGACACTTTTGAGTCAGATCCTATCCATATCCTTTGTTAACAAAACTTTTGACCAGGTCACGCTTTCTCCTGAGCATTCAAAAATTTTAAAATATTGTAACTTGCTGTACAAGTGTAGTATTTTTATTTCTATTGTTTTGTATGCTATTCATGTTGTGACTGTAATTTATGGCATTTTTCCCTTGTGTCTGCTATATGAGCATGAGACACTGAGTTTACTACTTCTCCAGTGGCTTCTAATACAAAACAGTAGCTATACTAACTGGCTACATGGTTTCCATGTTCAGATTATGCTGATATGATTATCCAACATCCAGTACTAGATGAACAGAAATTTCCTCCAATTAAATATAGGGAAGACTGAAGCTATTGTTTTCGGTCCTCACTCCAAACTCTGTTCCCTAACTACCAACTCCAACCCTCTCCCTGGCAACAGTCTGAAATTAATCCAGTCTGTTCTTGGTGTCCCTTTGGATCCTGAGATGAGCTTCCGATCTCATATTCATGCCACCCCAAGACTGCTTTTTTCCACCTTTGTAACATTGCTCGACTCCACACCGTCTCAGCTTGTCTGCTACTGAAACCCTCATTCATTCCTCCATTTCTCGAGACTTGACCAGTCAAATACACTCCTGCTTGGTCTTCCACATTCTACCCTCTGTAAACATGAAGTCATCCAAAACTCAACCGCCCATGTCTTAATTTACAGCAAGTCCCCTTCTCCTTTCACCCCTGTGTTCGGTGACGTGCATTGGTTCTCAGTCAAGCAACATTTTGATTTTAAAATTCTCATCCTTGTTTTCAAATCCCTCCATGGCCTTGCCTCTCCCTATCTCTGTAATCTCCAACCCCACAACTATCTAAGATGCAGTATCTGCGCTCGTCTAATTCTGCCCTCTTGTGCATTCCCAATCATAATTGCTCCACCATTTGTGGCTGTGCCTTTAGTTGGCTGGGCCCTAAACTCTGCAATATCCTCCCTACACACCTCCGCCTCTCTACCTTGCTTTCCTCTTTTAAGACACTGTTTAAGTCCTACTTCTTAGACCAATCTTTTAGTCACCTGACCTAATACCTCCTTATGTGGTTTGGCGGCATACTTTTACCAGAATTTTACAGCCCCGTCGTAGTGGGGATGGGGCCATAAAATGTGGCAAGCCAATCTAAACTCCATTGACTTTGGCAGGAGTGTAAAATGCCGCTGCCATAAAATTCCGTCCTTTGCTTTATAATGCTCCTGTGAAGCCCTTTGAGATAAAAACAAAAATAGCTGGAAAAACTCAGCAGGTCTGACAGCGTCTGCGGAGAGGAATACAGTTAACGTTTCGAGTCCTCTGTATGACTCTTCACCAGAACTAAGGAAAAATAGAAAAGAGGTGAAATATAAGCTGGTTTAAGGGGGGTGGGTCAGGTAGAGTTGGATAGAGGGCCAGTGATAGGTGGAGATTGCCAAAAGATGTCATATTTCTATTTTTCCTTAGTTCTGGTGAAGAGTCATACGGATTCGAAACGTTTTTCCAGATATTTTTGTTTTTGTTTCAGATTTCCAGCATCTGCAGTTTTTTGCTTTTATCTAAGCCCTTTGAGATGTTTCTTTATGTTAAAGCCACTATTTAAATATAAGCTGTTGTTGATTTAATGGACTTCCATGGAGGCAAGTGGATGACCCTGCTGAGGCACCAAGTTCTATTTGTATGCATATCCTGTGAGATCGGATTCCTGAGATACTATAGTTTCTATTAACTCACTCGCGTAACACGTCTCCCTGAAAAATCAGGCCTGAGGCCCACAACTCAGGCAGCGAGTGAAATGCGAGCCCGAGATCCAATGCACAAATTCTGCACTAGGTCCATATTAGGGCCCTCAGATCTATTTTAATAAGATGCTCATCTCATGACGCAGCTGGAGTGCCTGAGTAGTTTTCCAGCAACACAGGGACCACTTGGAGCAAAGGCAGAGGTGGGAAAGTGGCAGAGTGTGCAACACCCAACCCTATATTTGATAGCTGATGAAGTGAAGATGCAGTTGCAGGAACTGAGCATGAGGAGGGCACTCTGATTGATTCTCAAGGGTACTTTTCTCATAAGGTGTGAGCACATCACACTGAGAAGGAAGTGACAGCCAAGCTCAATGCTGCAGAGTATCTGTTAAACCCAGGAACAGATGTGGGAAAAAACATCATGCTTTCAGGAACCTGACAGGATAAGAAATTGCATCAATGACATATAGCAGAAAAAGGGCCTAAGGCTGGCAACAAACTCTTGCTTGGCAGTAACTTAAATGTCTTGTCCAAAAAAGGGCTCCGTTTCTACATGGGTTCATGAACATGTAACTGTCTCTTAAATGTTAAACATTTAAATACTTGGAAAGACAATAGGAAGAAGCTGAACTGGACTAACCATATAAATACTGTGGCTACAATAGCAGGTCAGAGGCTAGGAATCCTGCGGCGAGTAACTCACCTCCTGACTCCCCAAAGCCTGTCCACCATCTACAAGGCAGGAGTGTGATGGAATACTCCCCACTTGCCTGGATGAGTGCAGCTCCAACAACACTCAAGAAGCTTGAGACCATCCAGGACAAAGCAGCACGCTTGATTGACACCCCATCCACAAACATTCATTCCCTCCACCACTGACACACAGTAGCAGCAGTGTGTACCATCTACAAGATACTGCAGGAACTCACCAAGCCTCCTTTGACAGCACCTTCTAAACCCACAACCATTACCATCTAGAAGCACAAGGGCAGAAGATAAATGGGAACACCACCACCTGGAAGTTCCCCTCCAAGCCACTCACCATCCTGACTTGAAAATTTATCTCCATTCCTTCACTGTCGCTGGGTTAAAATCTTGGAACTCGCTTCCGAACAGCATTGTGGGAGTACCTACACCAAAGGGACTACAGTGGTTCAAGAAGGTAGCTCACCACCACCTTCTTAAGGAAAATTAGGGATGGGCAATAAATGTTGGCCTAGCCAGCGACACCCACATCCCATAAATGATTTTTTGAAAAAAGAACCTGCCTCTAAACATTTGCGTTAAGATCAAGTAGGTTCACAAAATTCACAAAGTGATGTTAGGTTACAGGGAATCTCACAAGTTATAGTTTGATTCTGCAGGTTTAACATTGTTATGAAGCTAAAATTGCTCTGTACCAATAGCAAACTTGTGTTGTAAATGAACCTTTACTGTCTTCACTGCTGACCAAGAGAGAATTCTATGATCTAGCTCACCCAGTGTGAGCAATATTCGCAGGTAATATCACTTGGAAAATTGCAGCAGTGATTTTCCATCTATTATCTATGCGCCCATGATTTCCTGAGAAGTTGTACTACCTGCAAGCACCACTTAACACAGGGTGTGCCAGGTCATGGAATTACCTCTACCATGTTGGGTTATTTGTCTGCTTATATACAGAACAGTTGTGGTTGTCCAATGAAGAATCAGTTTCGATTACGTATGTGGACAAACTAATGCTTTTTTGAACACCTTACACTAACAGTCAATGTGCTGAAATTCATCCTTTTCAGGGGGCTGCAAAATGGGTGGTAGCAGTCTGATCACCCATTCGACAACCCACCTGTCTTTCCTTTCCACAATGGAGAATAAAACAGGCAAATCTGCTACCACCCATATTGTGCGTTTGCCATAGTTGTATTGTACCCCAAATACCATTGGTCCTTCCGACATAAGCTGATTTTAGTCAGTCAATATTCAGAAAGTTCATTAATGCCATTCAATCAAGGCCTGAAACAATGTTTCACATTTCTTAATATTTGAAAACATTTTTGAAACAGGTTTCCTTCTAATATGATTTTTACATTTCTATCTACTTATGTCCAGGAATCTGTATGTTTAAAATTGGAATTATGAAATGTATTAGATTTCAGTCCAAAAAGTGGTAGTGTTCTATTTGCATTTCAGAAATGCTTCATTGAAGACAATGGCGAAATAATTTCATAAATTTGTTCCAATATTCCAGATTTGCTGAACTATTAAAATCAGTAGTAATTTGGGAAAAGCTTTTTTTTCAAAATGTACTTTTGTTACTTTACTTACAGTTGGGGATTCCAATAAATTGTTTTATAAAACTTTGCCTTTTCATTTGCTGTACCTAAACAAAGCAGAAACTCACAGAATATGCAATAGAAAATACCAGCATTGTAGCAAGTCTAACCCAGAAGGTTAAATTTAGGAATGAATGTCCTTAACGATAGCAGATAAGTAAGTTCTATCCATTGGTGCATACAAATAAAGTGGGGACGTTGCAATGACTTGCAATGAGTGGTCTGCCATCTAGTGTATTTTCTGCACATTGCTACAGAACGAGAAATAATACACCAGAATAAGATCCACAGGTAATCCTTTTTTGTCCTTGGTTGGGTCATGATGACATTCCTGTCTATGGTCAGGAAGAAGCCACACTTCAGGCACGATCCAGAAGCAGTTAGAGCACAAAACAAAGTAGAAGTGCCCTCATAATTTGAGTATAATACCAGTTCAAATCAGTCAGGGATTTTTGTACATTAAAATCAATGTCACACATGTTCAGTTCTTATATGAACAATCAAAGATATTTCATCTTTCAAACATGTGTCTCCCTTGCTCAAAAATAATGCAAAGGCTGTTGACTATATTACATTTTGCCACTTTGTTCCTGAAATACTTTTCATTATGATAAACTGTAATTTTAGGAGGAGGTTATCCTCACTAGTATTGAGTCGCAGGACACCTGAAACAGTTGCGCAGCCCACCGCCCATGCCATGTACTGGCAGGCTACGCAGGAAACATTTCAAAATTCTACCAGTTATGGGTGGAGTCCGACTGATACTAAGTCCCGAATCTCTCCTATCACACTATTAAAACTTATTTTTGAGTGCTTAATCTGGGAATTTGTATTCATATTTTGAGTAACTATTTTTCACAACCCCCGCTTCATCCTGTTTGAGGATGTGGGTTTTTTTTAATAGTAACAATGATAACTTTAATTGAGCCCAAATGCATCTTGATTTTATCAAGTCTTTAATTTTCTTCCTTAGTTGCTGCAGAAAGTATTTTTTTAATAGCAAAATCACAATGACCTTATGGATAGAGGAGGTTCATCCCTCCACATAATAGTATGCACCAGTTCCCAAGCGCTAGAGAAATTAGAGTGGAGACACATAACAACAGGCCTCTGCCCCATTTAACACACTTCCTGGCATGGGCAGAAGCAAATGGTGCAAATTTTTCACCATGATGCCTCCACTCTGGTTTCCACAATCAGAATGGCAAATTTTACACTTGTAGAATGTGAGACAGATGTATCCTTTGACTTTATAGAAACCGCTCCTTCATCCCAGATTAATTGAAATATTCTGAAGAGACTTTTGTAGTTGCTGGGCAAGCAACTGAAGATGTTAATGGCTGTTTACCGCAGTTATACTCTTGCTCATGATTGGGCTGATTTTGCATGACTAACACTTCATATGCATCAAGGGCGTTAGGCAGAAGAAAAGGGAACATTATTTATTCTCAATGCAAATGCCACGAGAGAGACATCATAATGTGTCCCGTGTCATTCCCCAAGGATCCAGTTGGTGGGTGACTGTAAGATGAAGTGACAATCAGCAAACTAGACTGGGGCGAACATGTAGCATTTCAGCAATTTATTATGAAATAATTTTTTTAAGAGTTACTAAAATGTACTGTTAGCTTTTCTCATAGAATGTAATTTTAGGTAAAGTAAAACCTCAGATTCGTTGGATAAATGTCTTAAGATGACTGCTCAGAGATTGAGGAAGAACACAGCATAATTACATGTTTAACAAGCAACTAAACAGCTTATATCAAATGCAAGTGGAATATAAAATCATTGCCACTGCTTCAAATTTGTGCTATTGGAAGTTATGTTGGCTGACTTCAGACAACAAAGCAGCCCAGTGCTTTATATAATGCCACAAAGCACAATTTCTCAAGGATGACATTTTTAATTAAGCCTTCTTGCCACACAGATTACACACAAAAGTTCCACTTACTTTCTGTACTTTGAGCACTTATCTCCACTTAATGAAATTCTTATTGTGCTGAAATTCTCTGGCACACTCGCAGGCACTGCTTATTAACTTAATAAAAAACTTCAACTGGCAGTGCTCTACAGTTAAAACAATTTTTAAGATTCTCAGCTAATGAAAAAATGCAAATTTCTTGAAGAACATTAATGTCACTCATTGCCTTTCATTATCCATCTGTATAATAAGCTTTCAAAGGGCCAATCTCCTCTGCTTTAATTGCACCCAGTGAGTGCTTATTTCCCTTGCAAACTCTCGGAAGAAGGCAGGTTTACCCGAGGATGAGCCAAATGTTTGTATCACATTTCCAGGGTCTTTGTGGGGTTGAGACCTCAGCCCACCCACATTATAGGAGCTGAGAGGAGAAAGCAGCAAGGCAAGGCAGGTTAAAAAAAGTATGCGTCGCCTTCTGTTTTTGTGGGGCAAGCAAGGAGATTGTTTTTGAGCATCCAGGAGATCCTAAACTCTGTAGTAATTTCCACTGAAGCACAACTCTTGGGTCTGCAAAAACAAAAATACCTGGAAAAACTCAGTTCTGTTGAAGGGTCGTTCAGGTTCGAGGCGTTGACTGTGCTCCTCTCCACAGATGCTGCCAGACCTGCTGAGTTTTTCCAGGTATTTTTGTTTTTGTTTTGGATTTCCAGCATCCGCAGTTTTTTGCTTTTATCTTAGGTCTGCAGCAGCATTTGTTGTTAACCAAGTGCAAAAAAGGTTACGAAGCCAAGGCGGATAGATAGAGTTAAGATACGGATCAACCATGATCCAATTAAATAAAGGAATAGGCTTGAGGGGTTCATTCGCCTGCTCCTGTTTCTAGCATTTGGAATTCCACTTTGTGTGCAGGTGAAAGCCCCTGCAAAGGGCTGGGCCTTCAGCAGTGGTGTGGTGGGCAGATCAAAATGATTTAAATATGAAAGTACAGGCAGTTTTGGATCAGGTCAGGTGAAAAGCATTTGCAATTTGTATGCAATTGGGGAAGATGATGGCATAGTGGTATTGTCCACTGGACTAATAATCCAGAGGCCCAGGGTAATACTCTGGGGACCTGGGTTCAAAACCCACAATGGCTGATGGTGGAATTTGAATTCAATTTTTTTTAAAATCGGGAATTAAAAGTCTAATGATGACCATGAAGCCATTGTCGATTGTTGTAAAAACCTATCAGGTTCACTAGTGCCCTTTAGGGAAGGAAATCTGCCATCCTTACCTGGTCTGGCCTACATGTGACTCCAGACCAAGGTTGACTCTAAAATGGCCTAGGAAGCCACTCAGTTGTATCAAACCGCTGTGAAGGCTCAAAACAGAAATGAAACCGGATGGAGCGCCCGGCATCGACCCGGCACCAGAATCAACAATGGCAAACTCAGACCTGTCGACCCTGCAAAGTCCTCCTTACTAACCTTTGGGGGCTTGTGCCAAAATTGGGAGAGCTGTCTCACAGACAAGTCAAGCAACAGCCTTACATAGTCAGCCTCACAGAATCATATCTTACAGATAATGTCCCAGACGCCAGCATCACCATTTTTGGGTATGTGCTGAGCCACCAGCAGGACAGACCCAGCAGAGGTGGCAGCACAGTGATATACAGTTGGGAAGGAGTTGCCCTGGGAGTCCTCAACATTGACTCCGAACCCCATGAAGGCTCATGGCATCAGGTCAAACATATCTCCTGCTGATTACCACTTATCGCCCTCCCTCTGCTGATGAATCAGTGCTCCTCCATGTTGAACACCACTTGGAGGAAGCACTGAGGGTGGCAAGGGTGCAGAATGTACTCTGGGTGGGGGACTCCAATGTCCATCACCAAGAGTGGCTTGGTAGCACCACTACAGACCCAGCTGGCCGAGTCCTAAAGGACATAGCTGCTAAACTGGATCTGCGGCAGGTGTTAAGGGAACCAACAAGAGGGGAAAAACATACTTGACCTCAACATCACCAACCTGCCTGCCGCAGATGCATCTGTCCAGTAGTTGCTCCTACCGATACTGTCGTTGTGGAGACAAAGACTCACCTTCACATTGAGAATAATCTCCATCGTGTTGTGTGGCACTACCACCATGCTAAATGGGATAGATTTCGAACTTCAACTCAAGGCTGGGCATCGATGAGGTGCTGTGGACCATCAGCAGCCGCAGAATTGTACTCAAACACAATCTGTAACCTCATGGCCTGGATTATCTCCCACTCTACCATTACCATCAAGTCAGGGGATCAACCCTGGTTCAAACAGGAGTGCATGCCAGGAGCAGCACCAAGCATACCTAAAAATGAGGTGTCAACCTGGTGAAGCTATAACACAGGACTGCTTGCATGCCAAACAGCATAAGCAGCAAGTGATAGACAGAGCTAAGCGACGGATCAGATCTAAGCTCTACAGTCCTGCAACATCCAGTCGTGGACAATTAAACTACTCACTGGAGGAGGAGGCTCCACAAACATTCCCATCTTCAATGATGGAACCCAGCACATCAGTGCAAAAGATGAGGCATTTGCTACAACCTTCAGCCAGAAGTGCCGAGTAGATGACCCGGAGGTCCCCAGCATCATAGATGCCAGTCTTCAGCCATTTCGACTCACTCCACATGAGGCCAAGAAACGGCTGAAGGCGCTGGATAGTGCAAAGGCTATGGGCCCTGACAATATTCCGGCAATAGTATTGAAGACTTATGCTCCAGAATTTCAGGTGCCCCAAGCCAAGCTGTTCCAGTACAGCTACAACACTGGCATCTACCTGGCTTTGTGAAAAATTGTCCAGGCGTGTCCTGTACACAAAAAGCAGGACAAATCCAATCTGGCCAATTACTGAACTATCATCATAAATCATCTCAATGCTCTCAATCATCAGTAAAGTAACGAAAGGGGTCATCTACAATGCTATCAAGCGACACTCGCTTAGCAATACCCTGTTCACTGACGCCCAGTTTGGGTTCCGCCAGGGCCACTCAGCTTCTGACCTCATTACAGCTTTGGTTCAAATGTGGACAAAAGAGCTGAACTCCCGAGGTGAGGTGAGAGTGACTGCCCTTGACATCAAGGCCACATTTGACCGGGTGTGCCATCAAAGAGCCCTAGCAAAACTGGAGTCAATGGGAATCAGGGGGGAAACTCCCCACTGGTTAGAATCACACCTAGCACAAAGGAAGAGATTTGTGGTTGTTGGAGGTCAGTCATCTCAACTCCAGGACATCAGTGCAGAAGTTCCTCAGGATAGTGTCCTCAGCCCAACCATCTTCGGCTGCTTCATCAATGACCTTCCTTCCATCATAAGGTCAGAAGTGGGTTTGTTCGCTGATGATTGCACAATGTTCAGCACCATTCGCAACACCTCAGATACTGAATGCAGCAAGGCCTAGACAATATCCAGGCTTGGGCTGACAAGCGGCAAGTAACATTTGCACCACACACGTGTCAGACAATGACCATATCCAACAAGAGAGAATCCAACCATCACCCCTTGATGTTCAATGGCATTACCATCACTGAATCCCCTACTATCAATATCCTGGGGGTTACCATTGACCAGAAACTGAACTGGACTAGCCATATAAATACTGTGGCTACAAGAGCAGGTCAGAGGCTAGGAATCCTGTGGCGAGTAACTCACCTCCTGACTTCCCAAAGCCTGTCCACCATCTACAAGGCACAAGTCAGAAGTGTGATGGAATACTCTCCACTTGCCTGGATGAATGCAGCTCCCACAACATGCGAGAAGCTTGATATCATCCAGTACAGAGCAGCTCACTTGATTGGCATCCCAACCACAAACATTCACTCCCTCCTCCACTGACGCGCAGTGGCAGCAGTGTGTACTATCTACAAGTTGCACTGCAGGAATTTACCAAGGCTCCTTAGATAGCACCTTACACCCATCACCACTACCATCTAGAAGGACAAGGGCAGCAGATAGATGGGAACACCACCCATCTAGAAGTTCTCTTCCAAGTCACTCACCATCCTGATTTGGAAATATATCACCCTTCCTTCGCTGTTGCTGAGTCAAAATCCTGGAACTCTCTCCCTAACAGGACTGTGGGTGTACCTACACCACATGGACTGCAGCGGTTGAAGAAGGCAGCTCACCACCCCCTTCTCGAGGGCAATTAGGGATGGGCAATGAATGCTGGCCCAGCTAGCGAAGCCCACATCCCATGAATTAATTAAAAATAAGAATGTCCCTGACTTGCATACAGACAAATCACCAGGGCCAAATATTCCGCTGGCGCCCAGCGTAAAGGGAATGGTAGTAGAGTCGGCTTGCTCACCACACCCAAAGCCAACTTGGTTGGGGCTTTTACATGTGCAGCCCGAGAGCCCATCTGTTTCATATGACCCTGGATGTGATTTTGAGATTTAAGAAAGCACAATGTCCACTGTACACACTCCGCACATTTGCACTGAAACTGAGTGGTTTAATCAGCAGCCATTAAAGGAACAATTGGTAACCACTCAGCAAAATGACTTGAAACTTTTCTCAGTTTTTATTTTTGTTCTTCACCTGGACCAACAAAAATATTCTGCTCTGCTGCTAGTCGGTCAATATCAGATTCAAATAGCAATTGAACCCAGGCGTATTGACCAGCTAGTGCTGTAAAGAAAAAGGGCGTGTCCTCCTTACCTTCGGCTGTGCAGCCCTTGACTAAAGACCTCAGGAGTGTGATTCCCTACACTGTTCTTGCACAGCCTGAGTTGAAAGGTTGGCCGAGAAAGGATTGCTTGGATTTGGAGGTAGGAAACTGGGAGCAGAGTGGCAATCCAACTCCGATTGCCACTGCCCGGAAACTCAGGCCCATTTATTGTGCACACAACGGGGCAAAGAAATTTCTGATAAAGTTACTTTTTCTTTTACCAGCCTTTTTGTTTTTGTTTCTGGCAAGAATATGTTAAATAATATTGAGTTGTAACGCAGGTCAGTGGCAATGCTCGATACTGCCTGCCACACTGTTAGAATGAGCCAGCAATAGCCTCCAATAACCATCCCCCATTGCACCTGGATACACTTCCATCAGCATGTTGAACTCATATCTCAGAACAGTGATTGCTGAATTGAGAGCAGCTTTAAGCTGTCAATTCATGTCCACTGAGAATAAACTTTGTTATTGCCTGTAACACAATTTACTTGGGGTAGCAGTGCTGGAGAATGGAACACTTTTTCTCTGAACCCACTGTTACTATCAAGTATTTGCAGGACAGATATATGATATTCTTGATCTAATGTTGCGCTGTCTCTATAATACTCCAGCAGTACACTTTAACCCCAATCTCAAGAAAGTTCTCCTTGCTGCACCAGTGCAATATTTCCTTTATCCACATCATCCATCTTGTCCTAGTGGGATTGCCAAATTATTGCAAACTGTGCCAAGCTATGAGCAATTTTGTGCTAAAAGCTCACATCCACTGGGAACTGGGTTAAGGTTTTTCAAAATGAATCTTAATTAGGACATTTAACAATCAACGATGTGAGATTTCCTTTCACTCAGTCCTCATTGTATGCGAGCCCAGAACTCAGGAGAAAGACCATTGCCCTAATTCATCACTGCATCCAGTTGACTTAACTTACATGAATCACCTCCAGAAAAATAAAATAGTCATGTTTGGATAGTCCTTTAATCACCAGCTTTGTCTGTAGAAACATAATTTTCTTGAGACATTGATTAAATGTGGCAACTGATTTCAGTAATACTCTTATCTTGCTGTGCTAAATTGCCTCTGAAATACATTAAATAGACAAAACTGTGGCGTTTAGCAATAGCAATGTTGTGTAAATTTGAACATTTATGTTTTTTGAACCAAGTTTATCTAAGTTATCAAAATTGATGCTGCATTCTTAATCCACCATGGATTACTTTTTGCGGTTTTACATTCTAATCATCTAATAGCCCTCTATTTTCTATATAAGCTGCAAAGCCCAATAGCTTTTCTTTTTCAGACGTACTCATTAAAACAATGAACTCCTTAAAATTAGCAAGCAACTTTCTGCAGTTCTGAGCATATATCAAATTTAAGCATAATAAAATGCAACTCATCAGGTTTTACCCTGGCCGTGTGCCAGAAGGTTAAATTTAATGCTAGATGCATACATAAGAGAACTGAGCAAGTGTTGTCTAGGATAGTACCTGGAAAACTTGGTATCGATTTTCATCTTTTACCATTCCTTATTGTAGGCATAAGAACGAAAAAATGTCAAGCACAAGACAAAACTTTCCAGCTCACCCCAGAAGTGGCAAAGTTGTCATTTCTGGCATGTATGGTTTTGTTAAAGAACAGGACAATGTTTATAAATCTGCAGGCTTGGGACTAACTGCACAGATATATACTCCATAAAATGCATAGAAATGTCTCCCATCTGTCAGACTTGAGATGGTACTGGGAAATTTACATTTTGATAAAGTCGGTCTCAGATACTGTATGTAATTAAATAAATATATGTATAACAAGGGGTGTCAATGACACCGGCAATCAGCAACTTTGCTAAGAGCTACTGCCTACTGTAAAATGAAATACGGCACTCAATGAAGTTTACAATAAGGATTTTGGATGGTGATGATGATAACCTCAGATAATTTCAGGTAACTTCATCTTGTGGATCAGTTGATAAGAGGTGATTTGGAGATCTCATGCTCCCAGTTTTCTGTCAAACTCACACAGGCCATGGGTCAGGTTTTCAGACCTATAATATTACAGCATCAGGGAGTCAATAGCCAGAGTGCATGCATTTAAAACCGTCACTAACAAAAGTAAGGGAGAGATTGGGATACATCTATTTTACACATAGGGCAAAATTTTATGCTTCCCCAGAGCAAGTTGTCAGTTGAGCAGGGGGCATAAAATTGGGCATAATACCATGGGCACCTTTCCTGGTGCCTATCTGGCTTCCCCTAACCACACCGTAATTTTAAGTGCAGTGGGGAGGCGTTGGGTGGTCCATGCACTCTTCAGCTAATTGAAGCCCTCAAGTGGTCAATTAATGTCAATTTTTCTTGCTGGCTGGAGGAGGGAGCCATGTTTGAAGCCTGCTAGGTCTCCACTCCTCAGGCTAGTGGCAGAAAATGGGGCGGTCCTTCTTTACGGGCTCCCTGGCATATCGGAAGCCCCCCTCCAAAAGCCTGGTCCTGCCGTACACCCCCTCCTCCCCTTTACCTCCTCTTCCAGCTCCACCGGCGATCTTCGTTGAGGACTGGGTGCACTTCCAGCAGTAGCCACTGCTCCCAGTGGCACTATTGGGGCCAGAGAACTGCTGGCCATTTGATTGGTCTGCATGCTCAGAGGTGGGATTTCCTTCCCAGGTGGGGCCTGAAGCCTTGTAAGGGGCCAATTAACGCTTCTCTGAGCATTAAATGATTCTGGGTAGCCCACTGGAGGGAGGGGGAAGGACAGGTTCACGATCAACTTTGCCCCCAGGTGGGTGAGGTATGCACAAATCCCAGCGATGTGTAAAATCTTGCACATAGTGTTGTTACAACATGGAATGCCCCACCAGAAATCAGTAGTGCAAGCACTATTTATAATAGCCTCTAAAACTGCAGTGGATAAGTATTTGAAAATGAAAACATTTAAATAAAGGCAAGGGATAAAGATAAGGGAATTAGCCATATGAATAGCTCTTTCAGGAAACCAAGATATGGAATTTGAGCTGGATGGTCTCCTTCTATGTTGAACAAATTTGTGATTCTATGATTAATAGTTATTTGTCATGCAGAATTTGAGTATTGCTGAAAAAAAAGATGTTTTGTCAAAGCTTTTTGGTCTTGCACCCATCAGGGCAATCGCAAGAATGCCAGTGTCAGGGAAGCAACAGCTTTATACTGTATGAGAAGGGAGTGCTGAGGTACAGGCTTTGCCATGGAGAATGCACCAGTTAATAGTGACTGACAATTAACTGCCAAGCATTGTTTAAATTTTAAACCAGGCAGCTTGACTCTGATTGGTCAAGGCATTGCCCTGGGGAATGAATCAGCGAATAGCTGTCATTTATTTTGTTTAGCAGAAACAGGTGCAATATGTGTACATCTTCTTTCTGTCTGCAAAGAACAGGGCCCTGTGTATTAATGTATGTAGCTTCCAGCACATGTAAATGAGCCACACTGTGAGCCTGACTGACAATCTTAAATTGGTTGTCAGCGTAATTCTTAGCACACTGAGGATCATTTAGCAGATACTGTCCAATCGTGGAATCACATCGAATGTTGGACACTGTGTTTTGAGTTTTACAAGCACGGGCTGGTTGGGTACGGTCTGCACCCTGCTCGTTGCAAACAGCGGAAGTGACATGCTGTTTGATATGATCCACCAGTCTTTGGGATGTACGGCCTACATTCAATAATCCTCAGTGTGCTAAAAATTACGCTGACAACCAATTTCAGATTGTCAGTCAGGCTCGCAGTGTAGCGCATGCTTGTACTGCAAGCTACATATATTAATGCACAGAGCCCTGTTCTTTTCAGGCAGAAAGAACATGTGCACGCATTGCGCCTGTTTCTGCTAAACAAAATAAGTGAGGGCCATTCGCTGGTTCTTTCTGCAGGGCAATGCCTTGTCCAATCAGAGTCAAACTGCCTGGTTTAAATTTCAAACAATGCTTGGCTGTTAATTGTCAGTCACCATTAACCGCTACATTCTCCATGGCAACGCCTCCACCTCAGCACTCTCTTCTCATACGGTATAAAGTTGTTGCTTCCCCAAACCTTGGTATTCTTGCGATTATCCTGATGAGTGCAAGACCAAGATTCCTTGACAAAATGTCTTCTCAGCAATACTCAGATTATATGATCATTAAAAATTGACTTCAGGGTGATAAATTAAATACAACAGTAAGAATTACAGTTTGAGTTTTATATGTCATTAGATGAAAAACAGGCTTTAGTAGTTTGAATTGCTTGTCACATTCCATACTAATTTATAATTTACTTCCATTCAGATACAGTTTATTACACATGGAGCACTTTAATAACAGTGGGAAGATTCTAAAGGGACAAAGCTGTGATCTCTGCCATTAGCCAAAGTAACTCAAATTATTCTCTGCATTGCAGTAACTATAGATAAGAATCCCTAATCATCCCACAGGATGTGACCATAGGCTTTTATCTTATTTTAATCATCATTAGATGGCAAGGATAACAAGATACTAATTCCTGCTTCAATTAACTGGAGAACTGAATACTAAGGCCATTTTGCTTCATGTACTCCCATCAACAATATAAGCAATTTCCAGTCCTGATTTTAACAGTGCAAGCATTTAATTTAAATTGACTTTGTATATTAATGCAAGGTTTTTTGTGGGAAATATCAATAAAATACAGTCACTCAGATACAGTCATGACTGGTTTGTCTGATTTCCTTTAATTGAGGGGGTTTTTCTTTAATCACATTATTTTTTTCATTATATTTATACCTGGAAATATGGCCAAAAAAACTGTTATTAGTACTTCTGTAAGAATGTTTCAGGAATTATGAACTCTTGATTCTACAATGCGATAAAATAATTAGTACAAACCAGAAAATGCACGTGGCATGATTTCATACTCAGATTAATTGGAAGCTGTCGCAGCAGTTGGAGGGCCCTTCTGTTTCACACTTTGGGCTACAAATTGAGTTACTCTGATTTTCGGGTGCAGGATTTGCAATTCATGACTTGCCCATGCACTTTAGAAGTGTTCTCATTACCATCAATATAGCAAAGGACCAAGCAGGTTCCATGCTTCTGGCTGCCTCTACGTTCAGTAACCCGATCAGCATTGCCCTAATAGCATGTGGCCCAGCTAAATTGAATTTCTTAAAGGCAGTATGCCCCTCTTAAAGAGAAGCTGCACTGCATAATATTTCTGCAATTTAAGTGGATAAACAGGACAGAGAGAGAGAGTTCCAGGGTAAGGGATGGAGCACTAAAGTCATTAGAGGTCAAGATGTGCAGGAGGAGACACCATTCTGCAGGGACTAGGAGACCCTCAAGGTCCAACCTTGGAAGGAAGTGTAAGCACGTGACCAGTGAAACTGTCTTCCTGGAGGGAATAAGCAGGGAAAGGAAAGACTGACAGTGGCCCTCATGTCCACGGTGTTGGTTTTGCCATCTGGAATATGATCTTGGATGCACTGCCAGTGCTCCCCAATTGCATAAGTGAAAGATTCATGACACTTCACCTCCAACTCAGCCATAAACAATACCTCACCATCATCAGCACTTAAGCCCTGATCCTTGACTCTTGATGAAAATGTTAAAGGAAATGTTCTTCTATTGGGATGGCAGTGAAATCTTCAACAAGATTAGAAGAGAAAAGACTATCCTTCTGGGGTCTTTAATTCCTGGGTTAGCCATGATTCCAAATACAAAGCCACACAGAGGCACCCAAGATCAAAACATTAACATGTCATTGTTCAGGACAAAAATCTAAGCAATGTCTGTATCATTTGATCCATGCAGGGGACTGATGCCTGCTGGATACATCGACTTTTTTGATCAGTGATGAACATCCACCTAGCACCAAGACATCACAAGGTCAAAGGTCTAAGAGGAAGAACGTCAATGTCTCAGCCCAAAAGCAGCCTGAACAAAGAGAAGAATTCCAAGTGCCATTTGTTTTATTGTGTGTTCAGAATCTAGATGGGGTTCTTTGGGGTTTTCCTATTCTCCCAAAGTAAGCTACTTGACACTGGAGTTTGTTAAAAACATCACTCTTTATTTACAGCTACTATATACATATTAGGACCTTTGAATGAGGCTGGAACTTCTCCCTCCAGATCTCCGTTACTCAATCATGTCATGTTACATCTTCATTACAACAGCATCATGTGCTTCTGATATTAACCCTTTACTTTAGATCTCACCCAAAGTCTTTTTCCCCATCTTATTTACATCCTCCTACATCTCCCCCCAAGGACTCAGACTTCACAGGGTTAGTCTGAGGCACCTTGACCAATCTCCCTGATCTTGTTCTGATCTCTGAGGTCGAGGACATTCTACACTCTCCCTTCTGTCAGTGTGAGTGGCTTTCTCCTGGGTGGCTGTATAAAGAGCTTTGCTTATTTCTTCTTTATCTCGATCAGGGTCTGAATAGTAAGCCCAAGTTTTTATTGGCTTTCTTTCCAAGGATAGTAAAGCACTGCAGTTTCTCCTTATAGTTCCCTGGTTTGGCACAATGCTGCATGATCTCAGTTGTGGAGCTCTTTTGATTATTATGCCTTCTTTCTGTCGGCCTCATACCGGTCATGCCCAGAAGACATGAAGGAAAATAAAATATAAATATATATAAATATGTCTGTATCATCCTGGCTACTTTATAAAATGATTTTTCTTTAAAATGGACAAAGGCTTTACACTGACTGAAGCCTGACTAGCTACAGTTCACACAAAAGAAATTTCTAGCCTTCAAAAATATAGCAAGGGTCTCATAATCTGTAAAGAGGCACTAATGCCCCCTGTGACTGCAGAAATCAAATTCCAAGGAAATACACAAAGACCCTTTACATTTCTAAGACAGAGTTCTGGCCAACTGAGACGATGCATCTGTGAGGATAGAGGGGCCCAGAAACCTATTAATGGATGCAAAATTAACCATCAAGAATCCAGACCAGGAATATACATCCTTTGTCTAAAGCAAGGGGAAAAAGTGGGAGTTATGTCACATGCAACCACAGCCAGCCCCCCATCCCCCCACCCCAAGCTGCTAGAACCTGTAATATTGCCTTGTAGAGCTGAATCCAGACAGTCTGCCATCTTCCATTAATATAGCAGCAGCAGAAACAGAGCTCTGTCCAGGTTTAACTTGCCTGGTCCTCATCTACACTGTTTTCTACTGGAACGTCTGAACTTCTGTTACCAGTGCCTCCTTGAAACTCTTCTTGAAGCACAGCAGCACTGACATTAATGACTGGGACGAGCTTGCTACCAATCGTTCCGGATGACAACTTGTCCATCAAGCCACATCATGCTTTGAGTCCCATGATGGAGCAGAGCAGCAGCTAAGATTGAAAGAAAGAGAAGCAAATCTTGCCCTCCAGATCCCACTATCTCATGAGACATCCTGCTCATGTATCCAACAATCTGGGGGTCAAGAATCAGCCTGTGTGGTGATCCCGAGTTGGTGTCATCCTCAAATTGAGGGACAGCCAATGACAATAAATAATTTCACGTAGGTGGTCAAAGTCAGCGAATGCATCATCACATGATATCTCCTACCCACTTTGGCACCAACATCCCTCACTGTTCCATACATCGTACCTCCATTAGTCACCCATCAGCACTCCCTGGCACTCAGGACTCATGCCTAAAATCCAGATACTTCACTTCATCGTCACACACTTACCAATCCTGTCTCACTCCCATATCTTGCTACATCCACTTACCTCTAACTATTCAGCTATGGCAATATATCACCCAAACACAGTGCTACACAATCACTGTCATTCTGGTGTCTCTCTTGAAGGTCAAAGTGGTGCACAATATAACGGAGCAGAGCAAAACCAACAGGGGAACAAGGAAGCCTACATCTCCTGAGCCCTACAGAGGAGTTGGCTCCAAAGATCATGGGTACGATGTTGCTGAGAACTTTGAAAATGATGGTATGTGCCTTCAACTCCCAGCTCACCCTCATTCTGCGATCTGGCATGATGGACAAGCTACCAATGATGGTGTGACTGTGGACCACTAGCTTCCTACTCCACCCTCCCTCCCTAACAGAAATCTTCCCCTTCTGAATTTCTGATTTCAGACAGCCAGGAACTGCTGCCTGCCCAGCCACAGCAGCTCCAGGAAGAAGAGAGAGCAACAGCACAGCACTTCGTTTTCACAGTTACCAGCTTATCTACTAGTACCATGTGCACCTTGGAGGTTAGTTTAGAGTTGGGAACAGCACATGGTGAATCACCAGACATGAGTGGGTTGCAACCATAACAGAGATAAAGGATGGTTTGTTTGGCAGCTCACCGGAGGATGAGGTCACAGATAAGTTCTACTGCAGAGGATTCAGATGAGGAACTCAATGGAGTGGCATACAGGAGAGTGCAGAATGGCTTTCACACTGAAGTGTTTTGGATGGTCTGCCAGACAGCTTCTGTCACTGTCAAGCAGTAAGCAGGAGTTCAGAAAGAACACCACGCAGACCTTGTTCTCTCCACAGCCTTTGCTCCATCTCCATGTTATGCTATAGAGGCATTGCCATTGCAACCCCACGCACCTGTTGCAGCCTTTGCGTGGGCAGGTCACTTACACCTCTTTTCCCTTTGAGAATGCAGCAACACTGTGGCAAATGCAGGAACTCACCACATCGCCTCCAAAAACACTCCAGAGCCTACCCAGACACTTTGCAATAGCACATGTTCTTCAAAATTACTTTACCTGTTAATTAGGTACCTAGCCCTTTAATGGTATTGCAGGGCCCATTATGGTGTCCAGCATTTGCTCTTTGTACAGTGAGGTGCAGATTTGTTTAATAGACCTACATGGTCAAATTAGGCATCCTGGCATCACAGCAGCTAATTGGATTGTATGATGTCAGTTTGGTGCTTTTTAACAGCCTTCTGGCTCATGGTGGGGAGAGCCATGCAGACATCCTTCTCAAGAAGACTTGTTGGCCTAGATTTTCATCCTTGAGAAGGGTAGCAGCAACCAGGAAAATTCCCAGCTCAGCATCCCCCCCCTCCACACCCCACCTCAGGAGATACTGCCCCCAAAGGCAGGATCTTCATTGTTGAGAGGCAGGGGCGGGGGCTAGTTCAGGCTGGAATTGGGCCAGCCAACCTGGGAACAAGTTTGGAGGCAGATACAGGGGCTGCCAGATGAGGAAGCGGGCTGTTTAAATGACCCACTTCATTGCAGTGGGACCACGTCCCAGTCAAAATAAAAACACAAAGCCCCCCCAGCCCTCACCCCTTACCCTTCAGGCACTCCCCATGCCCCAAGCATACATAATGAGGTTTGGCTGGGAGCCCAGACAACCATCACAATTGTTGAAACAGCTGCACCCCAGGGAAACATTGCTTGATTGACAGCTCAGGCTCTCTGATCGCTGCTGTCAATTTCACAATGTTTATGTACACAAGGGTAAGTGGTTTCAAGGGTTTGTGGTTATTGTTATTGACACTTTTGATGCCTTCCCAGTGCAGTGACTGTTTCTAAAAACATAGTAGAAAGTCATGTATTGACTTTTAATTCCCCCCCCACCCCACCCACCTCCCCCCCCTGCCCCACCACCCGCATCCTACTGTCATGATAGGGCTCATTGGTTCTGTGCAATGCATAGTGGATAAGTGAGCATGGAACTGCCATAGCTTGGCATAGGAATTGTGAGGAGCCATGGGATGGTGGTGGTAGGGTGTAAAGGCAGAGCTTGGCATTGGAGGTATGAGGGGCCATCGGGGTGGGTTGAAGTACACAGCTTGTAATTGGGTGCATGAGGAGTCATGGGAGGCGTGTGGAAGGCCATATCTTGGCATGGGGCGGGGTGGGGGGTGGGGGGGGGGGGGCATGAGGACCTTCTTAATTTTGAAGGTCTTCTTCATGCAGACTAGGGTTCATGACTTCTTGGAGGGGCCATGGAGCATGACTCTTTAAAAACCTGGCCCAACTCCATGAAAATTGCAGAGGAGTAGGGTATGTCTATTTCTGCAATGGACCTAGTCAGGTCAGGAGTGCCAAATGTGGACTTTTGACAAGAACCAGACTATACCCTTTAAAGGTACTCCAGAGAATCAGACATCCCAGGAATCCCAGAATTGGGATTTGCCTGCCACTTTTAAAGGGCTCCCGAGTCATCCCGACACAGTGAAAATACAGGCCATTGTATGGGATGCGCCCAAAGTGGCTGGTTGCACAGCACATCCCAGCAAAAAGTGCTGGTCTTCAGTAGTGGAGATGAAAGTTGCACGCTTTACTTCGTCAGACATGAGGTAACTTCATCAGTTATTTCAGTGAAACATTTTGGAAGAGATTAGTGTTGATTTAATAATTAATTTTCAGATTACTATCGTTCACATAACAGGCTTACCCTAAATTCCTCTGAACATGTTTTTCCTGCAGATATTAAGCCAATTGTTAAAAGAGCCATGTGCAAAGCTGTGTAGATGAACTTAGCACAAAGGATATGTAAGAGAATAGCACCAAATGGAAAATCCATCTCTATAAACCTAGACACCAGTGTTCAGAAAATAATCAGGGATTAACCTTCGGCAACTAAAATTTTATGATAACATTTTGTCCTGTTGGTTTGCTCACAGTTTGATACTTTCAGTCCATGCACGGATAGGAATTCTCTTCTGCACACCGGGGAAGCCAATAAAAATGCAAGTGCATTAAATCCTCCAAATTAATTATCAACTGCAATTAGAAGCCAGTTAAGCACCAAAAATAGAAAAATTAAGGCAAAGTTATCAGAATGCTCATTAAATTGCTAATGAGTTAGGTATCCACTAAGTGAAAAAGAAGCTAAAGATGTAAGACATCCAATTTTATGGCAATGATGTTTGCCATGCCCCCAAATCACAGGAGTGCCTGGGCCACCACGGAAGGTATCTTTAAGTAGGTATTACCTGTCAGCCATAAAATGAAACTGAATTTTATGCAGATCTGTAACAATGCTTGACCCAGAGATATCTATGACCACTAGAATTTCCATTGCCAGGTTTTCCAGGCAGCTATCAGCTAACACACTTAATCCTTCCGCAAGAAAATTACTGTAAAAGGAATAGTAGGTTAAATGTGACAGGTATAGAACCAACTGCAAGTATCAAAAGGCACCATGCTCAAGCTGGCAATATTGACACACTAACTATTAACAGAGTAAACAATCAGCCTGCACTTGACTTGAAGATTGTGTTGAGTATTTATTTTTCATTGCTTTCAACATGGCAGGAGCCAAACACAAGATGCTAATAGTTTTTTTTAAATGCTGACTAGGCCAGCACTTACTGCCCGTCCCTAGTTGCCCTCCGAATTGATGCATAAAAATCTGAGCATAAAAGGCAAGCTGGTTTGGGCAAGGTTACTTAGCAAGTGTTAAAAGCAAAAAACTGCGGATGCTGGAAATCCAAAACAAAAATAAAAATACCTGGAAAAACTCAGCAGGTCTGGCAGCATCTGCGGAGAGGAACACAGTTACTTAGCAAGTGTTGTTGCCCCTCTAAGAAATGGGGAAACCATGGCACTCTTTGGAAAACTTGAGAAATTGATGCTTAATGCATTAATCTTCCTGACTTTATTGGTGCCACCATTGAAAATTCTTCATTGATATTTTTACTCTCAGACCCTGCCATGGATTTGCCATTCCAAACATCAAAGTTGCATGATGAACCCACTTTTGAAAGCCAAATTTTTGAGCATTTAGCAGAGAAAAAATGTTCTCATAGCCCTGAAGGGAAGGAATGGTTGCACCACAAGGCTCTCCCAATTAGTCCAGATATGTCAAGTTCTACTTTACAATGCCAACAGTGTTTGATCATTTTGGTTGTAAAGCAAACTTTGTTGTACCTAAATGCAGTTTCTGTCTGTGGTTGACATTATTGGGTATCATGAACCATGTTGTATAGCATAGCCCTTGTCTCTGGAGCCACCCTTCCATCCTTTATTCCTTTACTTTAAGAGTGCTGTGAATAAAAGTTTTAAACTGAAGGTGCCATGAGACATTACAAGAACATCATGCTGAAATTAAAATTTAAAATAATCTCTTTTGGGTCATAAAGTACACAGCATTGTGCACAATGACTACCAAAATTGTTGGTTGCAAAATTGCACTATGCTCTCACAGTGCTGTTGTTGATCAGTGACACCAATGAAGACATTGGTTCTGCTGTATAATGCATTTACGCACTCCTCAATACATCAATGGGCAACAAACTAACTGATATTGCGTATATTCCTGCGGTAGCATATAGGCAGCCAAAATTTTAGAAACTGATAGCATTGGGCACCTTAACAACTGTTGGCAGTGCTTTCCCTGTTTTATATTGTCAGCACTTTTTCTTGCAACATATGGCAGAGGTCTGTAACTATTTTCATGCTAAACTTGAACCTTTGGAGTCTGTGTTTCTCAATCACTGCCAAGGAGTTGAGTCTGAAGGTGCAATGGGTAGCTCCCATCTAGTCCAGTAATATAGTATCTATCTCAATTTTAAAATTAAAATTTTATTTTCAAATCTCTTCATGGCCTCATCCATCCTTATCTCTGTACCCCTTTCCAGCCTTATAAGACGCTGAGATCTCTTCACTCCTCCAATTCTGGCCTCTGGCGCATTATCTATTTTTATCATTCCATCATTGGCATCCAGGCTTTCAACTATCTAGGTCCAACCTCTAGAATTCCCTCCCTAAGCTTCTCTATATCTCTCTCCTCCTTTAAGAGGCATCTTAAAACCTGCCTCTTGACTTAGCTTTTGGTCACCTGCTCCAAGATTATGTGGTTCGGTGTCAAAGTTTGTTTGATAATGCCCCCATGATGCAACACGGGATGTTTTACCATGTCAAATATAAGTTGTTGTCATTGTTGTCGCAGAGGCCATACACTCCATGTGATCTCTATCAGACCCTTTCTGGTCCTGTTCCCCTTCCTCCACCTATAGGGGATCACTAAATTGGATAAATATTTGTTTGACAATGTGATTACCGGGATAGCTTATAAAATTATTTTTGGAACTCAGTTGCACATTCCCTGCTGGAACAATGAATGGAACATCAATTCTGGAATTCTGTTTGATTACTTGCAGGTGGGGGATCATAAAACATATCCTGATGTGTAGTGACATTTAAACAAATTTGGAAAGATTTCCAGGGCCTCATCTCACCAGTTAAATCATAAACACATTCAAACAACAAATCATTTCTAGAAACGTTATCCAGAGGAAAGCTACCTATATTTTTACTTCATGGCACAAATTAAAAATACGGGCAATTATCCATCAATATTGTGCCTCGTTCTGTGAAATGTCCAGATTGTATGCACCTTTAAAGGTGTATGGTCAGTAGAATTAAATGAACATCTATATATTGGGAGAAAAAAAAATTAACCTAAAAGGGCTGCAAATACTTAAGTTGATGGATCAGCCTTGTCAAAGGCTATTTATGATTGGACTAGACTTTCCATTTTTTTCTGGCTTCTGTCTGATCTTGGAGCACTAATTTAAGCAGTGGAAAATAGAACAGGGATCTGTAACATTGGGTGTCCCGAGTAATTCGGTGGTGGGAATGCTCATGGAAAGTCTTCCCTCCCCGCCACTAATTGAGGCCCTCATGTGGACAAATAAAGCAGCAGGCAGGGCAGTCACAACATGGCAAGCCTGAAAAGCGAATCCTGTTGTGTTTGTTTGGAGGCCCTGGGGGTGCAGAGCCGTCATTCAAAGATACTCAGTGTCTCATCGAGGGAGCCAGCGTCGGGAAGGTGGCCAGGAGGGTGGGAGAGAGCGCTGAAAGCCACCCCTTTGCCCTTGCCCTTTACTGCTGACCTCCCTCTCCAATGACCCCCACCCAGTGACCCGTATCCCACCCTCATTCACTTGTGACCTGGATCCCTTGGTGATCCTAGACCTCTCCCTAGGTGCATTGTTGGCAGCTACCACCAGTCCCGCTGGTGCTGCCTGCAATTGCCTCTGCCTCTGATTGGCCATCCTTAGGGTCCTTAATCATGGGGAAGGCCCACTGCTGGGCACTTAAGGTGATTAAATACTGCCCACTGGATCAACACCTACTTTCATGTCCCTTCCATTTTCTGCTGCTTTTCTGAATTTGAGTATGGCTGTGCAAATTAAGACAATAATAACATGACTTCATAAATCCCATTTTCCGTCATGTCCACCTCATTTGTGCTCATTTGTATAAAATAGGGAATCTGGATTGCGAGATATCACAAAGAATTTAAAGGGGCTTTATTGAATCTTTACAGGCGCACTTAGAATTTATTTCTCAGTCAGTTTTGGTTAAATTCTCTGCTTTTGTCAGCTATTTTGTCTTATGCCATTTGCTGAAGGGCCACTCTGCCATTCTTCATTCCCTCAATTCTTATAGGGTACCATTGCCTTTCCCGTTGGAAAGTGCAGAAGAACAAGCAATGGAGAGATGCCAGATTGCTGAGACTACAACACTCACACATGGCACCCACCCATCAGTACATCTGAATATAAGTTCAGATCTGTCGATTACTTCACCTCCCCAACTCACCCCCAACCACAACTTCATTTATATTCTGAAGCCTCATAGCTGGCTTCCACTGGAGCCATTTGTGAGGATAGCCAAACACCTATGTATAGATGCATTAGGCAAAGCACAGTGCACTGCTCTCCAGTCAATTTTATGGAATGGCAGGATTCCATAATGTCCAAGACTCCACACCAACATAAGCAGAAAAGGATTCCACTGCCTCCATGAGAAGCTCATTTAAAATTGTAATGCAAGTGAATACTTACTGTGGTGGCATTCGTTTACTCTTGGCAAACTGAACCTATGGTCCACAACCATTGCTAATGATATCTGCAGCCGTTCTTAGGACGCCAGCTGAGCACTACAAAAACCAGGTCCATTCTTCCGGCAGTGATAATTGAGCGTGTCGCTGATATGTTCAAGGATGCTCAGCTGTCTGGTTTAACCCTGGATCATGATGCAATAGTTTCTGCTAAACTGTCGAGGATCATGGTGGTGTTTGATAAATTGCACAATGTGCCTCAATAAAGGAGCTTTACTGCACAAAATTGACTGTCACCCATTTTTCATATCAGCAAAATGAAAATTGGTTGTGCTCTACAATGAATGGGCAATTAATTTCACTAGGTTACTACCCAAGTTGAAGGCTGTCCCCTATTTGCCTAATCCACTCTCCTGCTTAATTTCATACTCTAACAATTCTCTTTTACCAATTGCTATCTAGTTGCCTTTGGAAAGTACTTAGACTCTGATACTTATAGGCTGGTGTGAACATGTGCAGTAGCTCAGCAAAAGTCTGGCAGCCTGTGGATATGTCCATCCTTCCAAAGTTAACAGCAGGACCTCAATTTGTTTTCTTTTCATGTCTGGCTACCGGCCAAATTTCAGGCTGGCTGATTGCCAGGTGGGAAAGCCAATGGCAAAAAGCCACAGCTGGATACGTTTGTGGATGGCCCTTGTGCTTTTGAGGAAAAAAGACAACATTTTATATTTGGGTGTTGGTCCCTTTAATACCTACATTTCTCTAGAGACGGATTTCTGGAAAAGTACCTGGCTAAAGTATCATGTGACCAAATTGCTTGGGAGATAAACAATAGAATAACGAAGGGTCAACAAGAAGTTAATTATATGGTTGAGTTTAAACTCTTTTAGCTAGCACACTGAATTTCAAATGAGTACTGTTAGAAAGAGATGTTCATTGCTCTGCAGCCAGATTGTTCTCAAACTAAAAACCAAAAGCCATGCTTGAGACCAGAGCCACATTTACATTCTACTCACCCAATGGATTATATTTTTGTTGAGAGTTATAAAATGTCTCCTTAAATTTCTGTCACTGCTTCTCTACCCACTTATCCTTTAACCTATTTTACATTCTACTTTAGCCAACTCTGTCTTCATACCCTAGTTATTACATTTATTTAAGTTTAGAACATGAGTTTGACCCAGGTTTCTCACCCTCAAACCCAATGTGAAATTCCATCATGTTATGATCATTCTTATCTAGAGGACCCTTTACTATGAGCTAATTAATTAATCCTGTCCCATTACACGTTACCAGGTGTAAAATAGCCTGTTCCCTGGTTGGTTCCAGAACATATTGTTCTAAGAAACTATCCCAAATACATTATTAACTCATCCTCCAGTCTTCTTTCAAATCTCCCACAATTATCACAGTACCTTTTTCACAAGCCTCCATTATTCATTGATATATATACTGTCCTACAGTGTAGCTCCTGTTAGAGGGTCTATAAATTGCTCCCACCAGTGACTTCTTTCCTTTGCTATTTCTTATCTCCACCCAAATTGTTTCTATATTTTGATTCTCCGAACCAAGATCATTTTCCACTACTGTACTAATGTCACCCTTCATTAACAGAGCCACCCTGACTCTTTTTCATTTCTTTCTGTCCTTCCAAAATGTGAAATATCCTTGAATATTCAGATCACAGCTGTAATCACTTTGCAAACATGTCTCTCTAAAGGCTGTCATATCATACTCATTTATGAATATTTATGGTATTAATTCATCCATCTTGTTAGGAATCCTACATGCATTTAAATAAAGAGTTTTTAATTCTGTAATTTTACAATTTTCCCCAACTCTGACCTTATTTTCTCGTACACTTATGTTTGTGTGCTCTGTCCCTTCCTGTCACACTCTGGTTAACATTACCAATACCCCATGAATGGTAACCTATTTCTCCCACAACAATCCTTGAGCCATGAATTCAACTCTATAATAGTATTTACCCTATGCCAATTTGCTCATGGCTCAGGTAAAAATCCAAAGATTATTAGGTTTGTAGTTCTGCTTTTTAATTTAGTCCCTAGCTGTTCATACTCCCTCAGCAGAATTTCTTTCTTAATCCTACATGTATCATTAGTACCCAGGTGAACCACGACAACTGGATCCTTCCTCTCCCACTCCAAGTTCTTTTCCAGCCCTGTGGAGATGTCCTTAACTCCAGCACCGGGTAGGCAGCATAGCCTTCGGACTCACACTCTTGGCTGCAGAGAACATTATCTACCTCTAACGATGTTGTACTCTCCTACAACTCCATTCCTTTTTACCTCCTCCGCCCCCCTCCCCCCTCCCCCCGCCACCACCCAATTTCAATGTTTCCCTGCATTGCAGTTTTCTCATCCTCCTTGCAGTCCCTGCTCTTGTCCACAAGTTGCAAGATCCTCAAACCTGTTGGACAAATTGCAAGGGCTGAGGCTGCTCCATTGCTACCTTCTGGATTCCCATGCCTACCTCACTCACAGTCACACTTTCCAGTCCCTGACCTAGGACCAAATCTGAAGTATCTAGCCTAAGGGCTGTGACTGCCTCCTGGAAAAAAGTGCTCAGATAACTGTTGTGACTCCATTGCCAGTTTATGGTGACTTGTGAATCACACTTGCACGCTTGTTGCAGGGTGACAGAGTTGGTACTTTGGATAGAGTAGTTCTGCTGACACTTCTGAGGTGGAACACATTATTTACTTAGCAGCTAGACTTGTGTGTTTCTATACCAAACTCTATCTACATACTTCTGCTGCTCACTTGCAGACCACTGACTTCCAACTAAATACTAACTACAGAGTTAGCCCGTGCTACTCCACTATTGGTTACACAAGGTCATGTGATCTTCCATTCTAACATCCTTCTTACATGTACTACATATTAGATAAACCCATAGTTACTACATCCATCCACCACACCCTCACCCTTTACTAGGAAACATATTTTTACATTCACAATTACAATCTTTTCAAAATAGCAAATTATTTACACTGATAAGTAATTTACAAATTTAGTCTTTTTGGGGGTTTCCTTAAGCATGTAGAACGTCTCAGCTCTACAATTTCAGGTACTTTATTAGGAACCTCATTTTCTGGAGTTGTCCGAACATCAGGTTCTTCGGTGGGTACCTGCAAATCTGTTTCCTCAACTCTTGTGGGTACAACAGACACATCAGACAAATCTGTACTAGGTTGCGTTCTCTCAACAGGAAACGTTGAGCCTGTCATGAACACTGGCGGAATCAATTCTAGATGATTTGTTTCTCTTCTCCTCAAATGATCCATATGTCTCCGCATGACCCGGCCTTCCACCTACACGTTGTAAGATAGAGGTCCAGTCGCTGCACTCATTTCACCCGGTAACCACTTTGGTCCTTCTTCAAAGTTCTTCACGTATACCATTTCTCCCACCGTAAATTTCCTCTCACAACTATGCCAATCGTGTCCAGTTTTCTGGCTTCCTTGACTCCTTTCCACCTTCCTCCCTAAATTCAGCATTAAGCTCAATCTTGTCCTGAGATGGCGATTCATTAATAATTCTGCAGGAGTGACACCTATTGTCATGCGAGGGTTGGCCCTATAATGAAAATGAAAGCGTGCTACCAGTTAACTTTTTCATGCCAGACGTGAATATTTGAACTGCTCTTTCAGCCAGTCCGTTTGAAGAAGGGTGGTATGGCGAAGTTTTCATATGAGTTATACCGTTGAGGCTGATAAACCGTTGAAACTCAGCACTCATAAATGCCGTGCCGTTATAAGATACAACCACTTCTGGTAGTCTATTAATTGCAAAACTTTGACATAGTTTCTCAATTGTAGTAGAAGGCGTTGGCGACTTCACTTCATATATGTCCATCCATTTTGAGTGTACATCTACAATGAGTAGAAACATTGTTCCCATGAAAGGTCCCACATAGTCAATGTGTAATCGTACCCATCATCTTCCTGGCCACTCCCAAGGGTGTAACGGAGCTGTTGAAGGTAACTTTTGCAATTGCTGACATTGCACACAATTTTTCACTAAGCTGTCTATTTCTCCATCCATTCTAGATCACCATAGATAGTTGCGTGCTATGGCCTTAATTCGGGATATTCCTGGATGTACACTATGTAGTTCAATTAACAATGGCTTTCTTCCCTTTGGGAGGAACTATCACTCATGCTCCCCACAATAAGATACCATCCTGGCTGGTTATTTCATGTCTTCTGTTATCATTCGGTTTCATTTTGTCAGGTACAGGCTCTTGTGACCAACCATGAAGTACTTGTTCTCATACTTGTGATAGGAAGGAGTCCCTACTTGTCCAGTCTCTGATCTGTCTAGCACATACCGGTGATGAATCTAAGAAATTTAACAATAACACGAGTTCTTGTGGAACTGGGGCATTTTCACCATTTTCTTGTAAAGGTAAATAACTAAGTCCATCAGCATTTGCAATTTGATTTCCAGGCCTAATAACAAAAGTATACTCGTATGCTGCCAGGATCAGGGCCCAACATTGTATTCTTGCTGAGGCTATGAGTGGTATAGCTTTGTCCTTGCCTAACAATCCTAGCAAAGGCTTGTGGTCAGAAACGATAGTAAAATAACGGCTGTGTACATGCTGTGAAATTTCTTGACATCAATTTTCTATCTGTGAGTATCCCTTTTCCGCTGAGGTGCGCATTCTTGACACATGTCCTATAGGCCATTCCGTGCCATCGTCCATCTGATGGGAGAGCAATGATCCCACTCTGTAGGGGGATGCAACACATGTCAGGTCCAATTCTTTCCTCTGATCAAAATGCACTATTAGGTTGGATGAGTCCAACAATTGTCTCACCTTAGTGAAAGCTTCTTTCCGGGGTGCCTTCCAAAACCAACGTTGGTTCTTCTTGAGTAGAGAATGCAGGGGGGTCAGTTCTGTAGACAAATTGGGTAAGAACCACCCATAATAATTGATCATTCCTAGGAATGGTTTGAGCTCTGAGGCATTTTTTGGCGTAGGTTCCTCTCTTATGGCTCTCACTTTCTCCTCAACTGGGTGGAGGCCCTGTGAGTCTACCCGGTAACCCAGATAGATTACCTCCCTTGCTTGGAACGTGCACTTTTCTTTTTTTAAACACACTCCAGCCTGCATGAAATATTTTAAAACTTCTTCTAAGTTCACCAAATACTCGCTTTCAGTGAGTACTGTCACCTGAAGATCATCTAAATAGACTACAACCTGGTGCAGTCCCCGCAGTAAACTTTCCATTGTTTTCTGGAAGATGGCGCAAGCTGAGGAGACGCCGAAAGGTAATCAAGTACATTGGTACAACCCCTTGTGGGTATTAATTGTGACAAATTTCCGGGACGCCTTCTCTAACTCTAATTGCTGATAAGCTTGACTCATATCAAGCTTCGTGTAGATGGTTTCATCTGCCAGCTTGGCATACAGGTCTTGGATTTTTGGAATGGGGAATCTGTCCAGCTTAGTCACTTTATTAACCGTCAATTTGTAGTCTCCACAAATTTGGGCGCTTTGGTCAAATTTAAGTACGGGGTCTATTGGTGCTGCCCGTTCTGAGAACTGCACAGGTTGTGTAATGCCCAATTTCTCTAATCTGTCCAGTTCGGTGTCATCCTTTTCCCGCAGTGCATAAGGTACTGATCTTGCCTTCATGAATTGCGGACTTGCCTCTGGGTCCACATGAATCTTTGCTTGCAGCCCCTGAATTTTCCCAAATATTCCGTGAAGACTGAGGCATATTTTTGTAGTAGCTCTCATGTCCCACTTGCTCTTAGTTGAAAAATTTCAGCCCATTCTAACTTCATCTTCTTTAGCCAGTTTTGTCCCAGGGTACTTGGCCCTTCACCTGCTCCTACCATCAAGGGTAGCTTTGCTGATTGGCTTCTGTAATGAACAGTAACTCTGCTTATGCCTTTGATTTGAATGTCTTCACCCATGTTAGTTTTTAGCTTGGCATCAGTCTCTTCCAAATTTAATTTATGTTCATCATAATTCAGGTATTTGAAGGTGTGTTCACCAATTATTGTAGTGGCAACGCTTGTGTCCACTTCCATCCAAATAGGTCTGCCATTCACTTTTACTCCTACATAAATTGGTTTTGTTTTCCCTACCTTCAAATTAAATAATGAATAAGTATCTGAATTTGTTGCTTCAGGCTCTTCTACACTGTAAACCTCACGGAGTTTTCTCTTTTGCTTGAAAGTCTGCCTGATTCATTCTTTGCACTGTCTCATTATGTGTCCATTTCGATGACAATAAAAACATTCAATTTTTTTAACCTGCCAATCGTTACTCGTCTGCTTATTTCCATCTCTGCTGCCATTATTCCTTATTTTCGCTGCTGAGTTAATTCTTTTTATTTTTCTACTAGTGGTGGCTGTTTCCCGCATCTCGTTGGAGCCTTTTATTTTTGCTCCTTTTTTGACTGGGGCTTCCTACCCAAAATGGAGGACGACGCCATTTTGCGTTCGCTGTACAGCTTTTGAATCCCTTACTGCCAGTGCTATCTCTAGCGCCTTCTTAAAATCCAAATTTGTTTCGGACAGTAATCTCTTCTGAATCGTGTCCTTATTCACACCGCACACTAAACAATCTCTGAGCATATCGTTTAGAAATGTACCAAACTCACATTGTTCCGTTAACTGTGGGCTCTATTTCTTGAATTCAGTTCGAAATGTTGCATCGTTACTGAGGGCTTTGGCTGGTAATGACCCTTCACGAGATCCACCAATTCATGAAAATTTTTTGAATCTGGGGCACTGGCTGCCATCAAACTTCAAATGAAGCCGTAGGCTTTATTCCCACATAATGTCGTTCGCGTGGAAATAGAACACAAGACGTTCAATATAATGAGACCAATCATCCGTGGCTGGGTCAAATGGATCAATTCTCCTGAATTGCGGCATTCTGTGAAGGGATTACTTCGACGATTTGGAAATTCTACTATTACCATGCAAGGTACAGCCCAATTTCGCTTCTTTTGATTTCCTCCATGATTTTACTCTCGATACAAGCTCGTTGTATCTTTCTTCTAGCCTCACTTTTTCCTTGCTCTCTCCTTGTCGTCAGTTTGTTGCAACCTCGTTGCATGTTTGTTGGGTCTCCGCTTTATCCTCATTTTATCCTCATTTTACCCTCGTCATCAGTTTGTTGTGACCCGTTGCCAGTTTATGGTGACTTGTGAATCATGCTTGCATGCTTGTTGCAGGATGACCAAGTTGGTACTTTAGATAGAGTAGTTCTGCAGACACGTCTTAGGTGGAACACATTCTGTTTATTTACAAGGTACTCAGCAGCTACACATGTGTGTTTCTACACCCAACTCTATCTACATACTCCTGCTGCTCACTTGCAGACTACTGACTTCTAACTAACTACTAACTAACTACAGAGTTAGCCCACGTTACTCCACTATTGTTTACACAAGGTCATGTGATCTTCCATGAGAACATCTTTCTTAAATGTATACTACACATGAGATAAAACCATAGCTACCACAGTAACTTTCCCCTCCCTGCTGCATCGCAGTATCCGAAGCTTGGGCTTCAACTCGGAGCCAAAGTTCCTTGAGCTACAGATACTTACGGCAGATGTGGTTGCCATAGATCAGACAGATGTCCCTCAGTTACATTACCTGCCATCTTTATTGTGTTTAATTTAACTAATTAGGTTTCAAGTTTAAAAATATCACTCAACTGTTGTCAGTAGTCATATTAACTAATTTAATCAATTAAGCAATAAAATTTAATGCAATACTTATATCTCCCCAGTCCCAGTTTAAACTACCGCCCATGGTTAGAGGACAAAATCTTTAAAAACTCAACAAAAATCATCTACTTGCTCACCTAATTAAAGCCTTGAACACTCACCAGGTTCTGGAGGCTGAAAAGAATATATACAAAGCAGCACTTCCCTATGCCTCTGCACTGAATTCCCACTACACCAAATTCCCAAGTTAGCATTGATACTTCAACACACTCTGTGGGCAGAATTTTTCCCTCGCTGGGCGGGTGCACGCCCGACCCGATTGGGAGAAAAATAGTGCTCAATGATGTCGGGCGAACGTCCCGATGTCATCGTGCACTCTCACGATATTTCGCTCGGCGGGTGCACGCGAGAGGCAGCAGCATGCCCACCAATAATTAAGAGGTCTATTAAGGCCCTTAATCCATTAATTAAATTGAATTTTTCGCTGCCCGTTCAACTGTTCGGTTGGCAGGCAGGCGAATAGGCCAAGCGGCCTTTGCATTTTTTTGTGAAACCTCATCAACGGGATGAGGTTTCAAGCAGTGATTTTAAAAAAACTTTTAAAACTCATTTTTAACATGTCACTGCTCATGTGACAGACTCCCATGAGGGGACATGTTATCCTTATTTTTCCATTCTTTATTTTTCATGTTAAAGATCTTCAGCTCCCTGAGGCAGCTCTGTACCTTCAGGGAGCTGTCACTGAGCGCACCCCTGCGTAGGCGCACATTTCAGTGCTTGCGCTCCTCCTGCTCCCATCCTGGCAGCACCGAGGCTCTGAGCGCGCCTTTCATACTGACTGACCGTTAATTGGCCAGCCAGCATGAAATTGCACTCGGGGCCCGATCGCGGGCGGCAGTCGGTTTCGCAGCCGTTCCCGGGCCTGCCCACAACACCCACCCAGCGAGGTAAAAATCCTGCCCTGTGTGATTGCAAAACCTCTCTACTTTTATAGAGAGCTGATGGCTCAAACCCAGGTTGCAACTGCTAAACCAGCTTCCCTGCTACAGTGATTACCACCTATTCACTTTTCAGTTGATTAACAGATAAATTCTTTCGAGTTATCAACAGTCACAGATTGCAATTCTTTCGAGTACAATCACAGTTCTTGGTTTCCGGGAGTGGGACACGAACCCACAACCCTCTGATTCAAAGGCGAGGGTGCTATGAACTGAGCCACAGCTGACACCTCTTGATTAACAGATAACTAGCACTGCCTGGCAGTTTCTGTTAACTAGGCACCTTAACTAGCTTGCAGTTTTAAAGTTCTAAATCAGGCTCTGACTGCTAATCTAAATTATGGTTTGAGAAAAAGTTACCAGAGAGACGTCCACCCGCGTCCAAGTTAGCGCTTGTGCCTCATCACACTTAGGCCTTATCACACTCTGAGCAAAAGGGGAAGCAAAAGATCAAGGCTGGGGACTGGTCAGGTGAAAAGGCATGGGGGGCAGCCAAATGGTTTGTTGAGGGGGCAGAAGAAGCACTCCTGTTTGTCCTAGTCCACAGGAGCGGCAGCAAATGGTGTAAACCTTATTGAGCCAGCTGATCCTGCCTCCCTTTTACTGGCAGGTTTACTGAGCCCTGGGAACGTCCAGTGGCAACTGTTAAATTCAAATCAGGCTCCCACTTGCACTGTGGGAGCCTGGCTTAAATATTTTAATGAGGTACCCGTCTCCTGAGGGTGGTTTATGCACATGCTGTGCCACCTGCCGCCATAAAAATGGCAGCAGGTGCTAGGTTGGGTACATGTTCCTTATTTTAAAATTATTAGCCATGCCAACCCTCTTCCATCTGTCATGGGATGGGGGCTAATATCGAGGCTAATGCTTCTACTCTACATCCGTCATAGAATTCCACATTCCAGTCCATGTTCTGTGAAAAAATTTCTAAGCTCCCCTGTAATTCGTTTTGCAATTATATCCTACAGTATTTCCCTTTATGATACCATCTCACTAACCAGTGGAAACAATCTGTTACAATTTAATCTTCATAATCTTCCATAACCCTGAAGAAATTTATCAGGTCACCTGTCAACCTTCTCAGTTCCAATGAAAAAAGTTCTATCCTTTCAAGACTTTCTTCTCAAGTATAATCCCTCATCCTTTGGTACCTCCGAACACATTCCTACTGCTCCTTTTCTATTGTTTTTATATCCTTTCTGTAGTGCAGCGCTCAAAATTGTGCACAATACACCTGCTGCTACCCAGCTTGCTTTTGTATTCTAAGGTTCTAGATGCAAAACAAGGAAATACCATTCAAATCAGCAACAGTGTAGAAATTATGGGTCCGATTTGCCTCAGTTTGCCTGACCGTTACTCACAATGACCCCTTTACTTTAGATGTAGTTTGATCTACCAGAGTTGGACAAAAAACACTGCTGTGATCCATGCAGTCTCCAAGCTGCACCAAGAAGGTGCATCCTCCCACACAGTTTGAAGAGGTAGATGCTGTCTGTGAGGAAATGGTCTCACATCTCTTACGTCTCTACTCACTAACATTCAGCAGCTATACATAAATTTCTGAAAGCATATTTTTGTAGTATTGGAACATTGCCCAACACAATCCACAAATCTGTTTGCAAAAGGTGTACATGTTTACATAAGTGATCAGATAAATCAAAACAGAATGGCATGCAAGTATCTTTTAGGCACCAGTCACAGTAACTGATGAATTTGCTACAGGATTTAGACAAATGGGCATGAACTTGTGTGAAAGAAAAATAGTGCACATGCTGGAAATCAAAAGAATGGTTACAGGCCAGAACATTGGTTGGAATTTAATGCCCTCCCTAGATACAAGTTTGGTGGGCAAGGCTACATAATTGGATGGGAAAGTGCTGGGTGGAAATCCTGCCCTCTTCCCATCTCTGCCCCAATTAAGACCAGGGCAAGAAGGCTCATGGATGGCATCTGCGCTGTTGCCAATTGAGGCCTTTAAGTGGACAATTAATTCCAACTTAAGGGCTTCATCCTGCCGTGACTGGTATTCACCTAGCAATGGGTGAGGCACTCGCCATGCAGGAAGCCTGAAAAGCAAATCCTAACAGGTTTGTTTGCAGGCTTCTCGTGGTTGGGGGGTGGGGTTCCCTTGCCTGATCGAGGGACCTAGTATCAGGAAGGGGGCGCCAGCTGAGAGCTACCACTCCTGCTCTTGTTGCCACCACTGCAATTATCATGGGTAATTTTAATCTACATATAAATTGGATGAATCAGATTGGCAAAGGTAGCCTAGAAGATGAGTTCATAGAGGGATTTCAGGACAGTTTCTTATAGCACCACCTTGTAGAGCCAACCAGAGAGCAAGCTATTCTAGACCTGTCAATACGCAATGAGACAGGTTAATTAGTGATCTCATAGTAAAGGAGTCTTTAGCTCATAATAATGGAGCCATAGTAGGTATCAGTGATCATGACATGATTGAATTTCACATTCAGTTTGAGGGTGAACAGTATGGGTTTAAGACTAGTGTTCTAAACTTAAATAAAGGCAATGAGAAAGAAATGAATACAGAGATGGCTAACGTGAACTGGAAAATTAGGTTAAAGGGTAAGACGATAGAGATGCAGTGGCAGACATCTAAGGAAATATTTCATAACACCCCATAAAGATATATTCCAGTGAGAAAGGAAGAGTCTAGGAAAAGGATGCATCATCTATGGCTAACTAGTGAAGTTAAAGATCATACAAATTGAAAGAAAAAACATACAGTTCTGCTAACATTAGTGGTAATTCAGAAGATTGTACAGAATTTTAAAAAAGGAATGACCAAAGAACACAAGGAGGGAGAAATTAGAGTTTGAGAGAAAACTAGCAAGAAATATAAAACAGATAGTAAGAGTTTCTACAAGTATTTAAAAAGGGAAAGAGTAATTAAAGTGAGCATTGGTGTGCTCAAGAGTGAGTCTGCGAAATTAATAATGGGAAATGGTGGATGGATTGAATGGAGATTTTGTGACTGTCTTCACTGTAGAAGACACAAATAATATCCCAGAAATAATTGTGAATCAAGAGGGAAGAACTTAAAACAATACAATCACCAGGGAAAGGATATTGAGAAAATTATTAGAACTAAAGGCTGAAAAGTCCCCAAGTCCTTCATCCTAAGGTCTTAAAAGAAGTGGCTGCTGAGACAGTAGATGCATTGGCTTTCATTTTCCAAAATCCCCTCGACTCTGGGAAGGTCCCATCAGATTGGAAAATAGTGAATATAACTCCTCTATGCAAGAAAGGAGAGAGATAGAAAGCAGGAAACCAGAGCCCAGTTAGCCTAACATCTGTCATAGGGAAAATGCTGGAATATATTATTAAGGAGGTTATATCAGAGTATTTACAAAATCTTAATGCAATCAGGCAGAGTCAACGTGGATTTGTGAAAGGGAAATTGTACTTGACTAATTTATTTATTTTGGGGGGAATGCAGTGATGTATTGTATTGTCACTGTATTTGTATTGTCACTGGGCTAGTAATCCAGAGACTCAGGGTAATGCTCTGCGGACCCAGGTTCGAATCCCAACAAGCAATGTGGATAAAGGGTACTTGGATTTCCAAAAGGATAAGGTGCCACATCAAACTTTACGACACAAAATAAGAACACATCGTGTAGGGGGTAATATATTAGCATGGGTAGAGAATTGATTAGCTAGCAGAGAGTAAGTATAAATGTATGATGGGCTTGAAAGCATGTGAGTTGAGCATTGGCGGAACAAATGAGATCCTTTATCCTCTTCCTGCATGGGTTGGCAAGCTGTAACTAGTGGAGTGCTACAGGGATCAGTACTGGAGCCTCAACTGTTTACAACCTATATCAATGACTTGGATGATGGGACTAAACATATGGCTGTTAAGTTTGCTGATGACACAAACTGGGATTTTCCCTGAAATGCGCAAAGTCCATTAGCAAGCGGGAAAAATGACTTTCCACCCATCGGCCGCAATGGTGGCTTTTTGCCACGATTGTCTGCATCACAGCTGATTAATTATTCATCGGGAGGGAACATGCCATTCTGCTGGTGGGCAGCATCTGATTCCCCTGCCCCACTGCGACCTCAGTGCTCCCTAACTCCGGGCACCATATGTAAACGGTGCCACTGCACAGCACTCGCACTGTCTGCAGCAGCTCCAGTGAGAACATGGCTCCCAAAGGCAGAAAGCCTGCTGCACCTAAATTCAGTGATGCCTCATTGGAGGGCCTGTTGAACACAGCTGAGGCCCTCCACGATGTCCTCTACTCTGCTTGGGCGGCAGGCCTTCCACCAAGGTGACCAATCCGGCTTGGGAGGCAGTTGCAGCAGCGGTCAGTGCAAATGCCCTGCAGAAGAGGTCACCCGCTACGTGCAGGAAGAGGATGAAGGATCTCATTCGTTCCGCCAACTCTCAACTCACATGCTTTCAAGCCCCATCACACATTCACAAGGACCTCACTCACTGCCACCTCAAGGGACTTCACCAGTCATTCTCACATACTCTCACATCTCCATCTGGCCTCATCTCATCTGGAGCTTGTGCCCTAATCCTGTCCAGGGCTCCACTCATCACGCACACATGCCAGGCATCCTTATCGTCTGTCCCCACATGCATCTTGCTCACACTCTCTCCATCTGTCTTCATGCAGGACAAGCTGGCTCACAATAAGGAGAGGTCCCATATGGGGCTGGAGTTCCCAAGATCAATGTTTTCATGGACCTCGAGAACAGAGCTATACAGCTGGCTGCAGAGGACATAGACCATGCCTGTGCTGACATTGAGATTCATGGCGCAAACCCAAGTGAGGATTCTGCACTAGAACATTCATCAGATAACCATACTGTGAGTGATTTCTCCTGTTTCAGCATCACCTGCCACGCACTAATTGTCTCTGCTTTCTTTCGTAGGCACCTCTGGGAAGCTGCCAAGGGCATCCACCAGCCAGGCGCCCAACTCCAGCCCCAACGACACCTCGGATGGGGAACCTGAGCTCGGCACCTTTGACAAACCATCAAAGCGCTCACCCACACCCTCCACCAGCTCAGAGACACGCACCTCGGTGGGACCTAGTTCTAGAGTAGCCTCAGGGTCACAATCTGGTGAGCACAGCATACCATCTGCTCAACAGCAGTTGGAGGCAGGGAAATCAGAGGTTGCCAGGACTTGGAGGACTGCTGGAGGCCACGATTCTGCTGAGTCTGAGTCCAATGACCAGCCTCCAGACTCAGTCCTAAATCAGTTGCTGGAGCTGCAAAGACAAGCACGGGAACATCAGGAAGGGAGGTCTAGTGCACTCCTCAGATTGCAAGGGATGATGGCAGGAGGAGTCCGTCCACCTTCAGTCTGAGGTGATAGCGCCGGCATGCCAACACACTAAGGTCAACACTGGCAGGTTGGCAGCCACCGTGGAGACCTTGGTCCAGGACATTGGTCTTGCACTGCTGCAGGAGCTGCACTCCATTGCTGTAGCCATTGGTAGCATCCATCTGTGTCAATGCAAGAGGAGTGTGGGGCACCTCGATCTCACTCCAGTTGCCCCTTATCCTCAAGGAGTCAGCCAGGGGCCCTCGGTCACCCATAGGGAGGAGGACCAGCAGTTTGACACTCTGGCCATGCACCCAGATGACTCTGGGAGTGTCCTGCCGATCCAACTCCCCTCTTCCCGTGGCCCCAATCAACTATACAGCTCCACAGGCCAAGAAGGGTGCACCTGCCCCACAGCAGGACACCAAAAGCATACCGGGGCCCAGGTCCCAATCCTCCAGAGGACACCCACCAAGATCATTGCAGACAACAGGGTGTAGCAGTAAGCAAGCTACCTCTATTTCTGCTGTGGGTTTCGGGGGAGCACCAAGGTGTATCAGCAGCATAAGGAAAGTGAAGAAGATGTAGTTGCACAACATTGGAACGGGTGTTAACCAGATGTATATAATGTTCATAAATGTAAATAGTCTCTCAACCATTTCATCTCTCCTCTTGTCTATGCCTCCTCCTTATGATGAGCTGTGTTAGTGTCAGTCACATGTGATACCTTGGTTCCTGCGCCCATTTATGGTAATTGTCGCTATTCTGGGCCTCTTTACTGTGCAGTGTGCTACCATCTCACCACAGTGAGTGGCCCGTTTCAACATAATACTCCACATCAATAATGCCTGCACCTTCATGTTAAGTGTGCTTGTGGAACGAACCTCATTCTCATGCCTCGTAGGGTCCCCATCATGTGCATTCTTGGCTCTGAATGATTAAGGAAGGGTTGTGCCCCTATCTTGCTTACATTCTTGACAGGTGAAGGTGTGGCATTTAAGGAGAGATGTGCTAATGCATGGAGAAGGCTCATGGCACCAACTGCATCTGCCTGCTATCACTCGGCATGATTATTATGATATGCGTTTATACTCAGAACTTATGTGCGCTGCCCTCAGCCAAACAGGATGGTTCCAGTGTCAATCTGCTGAGCTCAGCAAAAACTGGGACAACTTTGCCACCTCAAGGTGACAAAGCAATGACACATTTGTGTGCAGGTACTGAGATGTCCAACCTTAAGCGTTTCTCACCCTTACTTGTAACTATTGAGGGAAGAAGGGTCTGGTCACGAAGTTGGTAGACAGTGGTTTGTGTCCCATCACCTTGACAGTCTGAGAGGTTACTGATGCTACTTCCAAATGGTCATTTCTGGAGGCCAAAACAGCCTTTAAGCATGCTCTGGAATTGCACAGCGTTGCTTCAGACAAGATGGAGGGGAGCAATGGGATAAGAGTGAGTGTGTGGTGAAGCAGAACAGTGCTCCTCATTAGCAATGGCACATGCCCTTGAGGGATTCATGTTCTCTGATCATGTTGGACTTCACTAGGGCCAGGGCTGATAATGAGGGCACATAGGTTGTGACTGACACTAACATAGCTTATCATAAGGAAGAGGCAAAGACAAGAAGAGAGATTAAATGCTTGTGAGTCTATTTACATTTGTGAACATTATAAACATGTGGTTGCCACCTGTGCCAACATTGTGCAACTACATCTTCACTTTCCTTATGCTGCTGCAATATCAGGCAGCCAAGTGTCTGACCTCATCATGCTCAGACACTCTGCCTCCATAATAAGGTTAGGAGAAATGCAGCTCATGATCCCTAACTTTAACTGCCGGATATCACTGTCATATCTGGGAGTGTATCATAGCCGGCTGAGTCATCTCTAAGTACAGTCACAGCAGCGGTATTTCATCGGCTGCCTTGTCCCAAGTGTTGTATTTCTGTGTCACCATCGATGTAACATATCGTGCGTGGCTGTGTTGGTTCTGATGGATCTCCATGAGGAGTCTTGCCAGATTGAAGGCATGCAGGCACCAGGTCACTGAGGATCGTACAAGTGCCCCTGCATCTTGTTGGGTGCTGTTGCAACTGGGATGCTGGATGGGTGTGTGAAGCGGCAGAACTTTCTGATGTCTGATGCTGGAATGCCCTCCTCCAGAGAGCAGCTCATCTCAACACGGGCACATCCCCTCAAGGCTTGCTCATCCTTCACAGCATCAGGAAAATGTGAGTGTTCTGTGCAATGGTGCACTGTCATCTGGAAGATCATGGGTGAAATTAGAGGAGTAGCTATGCTGGTGGTTATGCTGGCCCGTGATGGAGGAGAGTTGTCCAGGAGGATCCTCAGTGCATCTCATCTTCTTCCTCCTGAAATCTGCTGACAATGAGCACACCTGTCTCAGCTGGCACATGCAATGGCCTCTTCGCCTACATCCTTAGCTTCCAAGACCCCATCTCCATCATCCCCTTCAAGGTCCTCCTCATCGGAGAAGATGTGCAGCTCCTCCATCTCGTCATCTGCCAAGTCCTTGCCCCTTCATAGCACCAGGTTGCGTAGCACACAGCAAGCCACGATGATACATGAGGCCCTCTGGGGTGTGCACTGGAGCACTCCGCCAGATCTGTCGAGGCATCAGAATCACATTTTCATGATTCCTAGGGTGTGTTCCACCAATGTCCAGTTTGCGGCATAAGCCTCCTTGTATTTCTCGCTACAGGGGTCTGAGGCCACCATGTAAGTGTCACAGCCATGTCCTTTGTGGGTAGCCCTTGTCCCTGAGGAGCCAACCCTGAATCTTATGTGGTCCCTCAGGGATCAGAGACCTACTCAGGATGTATGAGCCGTGAACCCTAGCTGAGAATCTGGCGCACACCTGCATGGTAAGTTTGTTATGGTCACACACCAGTTGCACATTTTGCGAGTGGTAGCCTTTCCAGCTGACGTACTGGACTGCCTGTTGCCAGCGAGCTTTTATAGCCACATGAGTGCAGTCAATGGCACCCTGCACCTGTGGGAAACTGGAGAGCTCTGGAAAACCCAGTGCCCTTGCTTGCTTGATCTCTGTCAAAGTGGACAAAATTGAGGGCCTTTGCAAAAAGGGCGTCTGTGACTTTCTGGAAGCATTTGTGGGTGGACACTTGAGAGATACCGTAGAGGACCCAGTGGAGCCCTGGAAGGATCCATTGGCGTGTAAGTTGAATGCGGGGTTACTTTCACAGCCACTGGCAATGGGTAGCTTCCAAGTCCCCAAAGCACCAAATCCTGCAGAATGTGGCAAATGTGAGTCACCAGATCCCTACACAAGCGGAGGCATCCACGACACTGGCTCTCACTCATCTACAGTTAACCCCTTGAGACGTGTATACACCCTGGGTCTAGTGAGGCATCCACAAATTATGGCTCTCTGAGCATCATTCTCTGCATCCGGAGGAGGTCCTGCTGCCCCTTGGTGTTGAGGGTTCTGCTCCTCCCTTTGGCAGGCCAGGCGCCTCCATCACCTTCTTCTGATTCTTCTCTCCTGCCTATAAGTAATAATACAGGCAGTGATAACCCCAGGCTCCATCTTCCTGATGGTCTCCTCACTGCAGTATCAATGAGAAATACGCAGGAGTCAGCATTCGTTGCTAAAGGTCCACTTTAGCCTGTGATTGTGGGCTCAAAGCCTTTTCACGCGTGCCAACAAGTACCGGCCCCTGAAATGATGCCCACTCCCCCAGCCCAAATGACCGTCTGGGATCATTACCTGCACTCCAAGGCTGCGCTGTTTGGACTATACCTGAGGGTTAATGTTCAGTGACTACATGAGATTAATTTAGGGGGTCCAGAGGCTTCTCCTCTGAGTGGAGAATGTGGTGAATGGCCACATTTTCAAGGGGGTTCTCAGGCTTGTCCAGTCGCCCAATAGTGCTGTAGTTGCATAATATTCTGGTGAATTTGAAGGCTGTAAACAAGGGGTTAAAGTTAGGGGAACAATCATTGCCACTTTGAGGGATCAGTGTTGCATGAATGGGCATTATTGCTTCACTTCACTGACTCCCTGCGTGTCAATTGAGCAGCTGCTAACCTGACTCAGCTGTACCTCTGTCCTCATTTTGGAACTATTAATTCGGTTGGGTGGCCCTTTAATGCTCCCCACCCCCAGTCATGTGCCTCAGTGCAACCTTCCCCGCCCGTTGTCTCCAATGGAATCCTTGTCCTGTAGTCCCTTCCCTTCCCTCAGTCCCATCTGGCCCCTTCCCCAGTGGAGCCCTTGCACTGCAGCACAGAAAAAGCCACCTCCCCACCCCCCACTCCTTAACCTTGCTGAGGTACCTGTAGAGACTTTGAGGCCCACCCCCCCCATACTGATGCAATGCAGCCTACGAAGCTTGGCATTGACCCCCATTAGCGCTCCACAATGCAAGGTATGCGAACTCACCTCAGGGTCAGGAGCGAAGGGCAATTCGCCAGCTGCACGTCATTTAAACCCTGTTGTGAAACCCGTCATTCTAATTGCGCATCGACGTGGGCTCTTAATCCAGTGAGGAGGGATGATTACAGTGAGCAGGCGTCATAATGAGATACTAATTTATGCTAATGATGCTTGCAATGTTCGGCAGAAGGGAACACGGCCCACCATTGATGGCTGAAGCGCACAATCACTTCCTCGTTTTGGTTTTGGGCCTTCTTGCGAGATTTAGCTCTCGCACCCACCATGACACCTGCCGCGATCGGGATGGGAAATTCCGGACAAAGATAAGTAGGAAAGTAAGTTATGAAGAGGACATAAGGAGCCTGCAAATGAATATATATAGGTTAACTGAATGGGAAAATATTTGGCAGATGGAGAATAATGTAGGAACATGTGAACTTGCCCACTTTTACAGGAAGATTAGAAAAGCAGTATATTATTTAATATACTGTGCTCTAGTTCTGGTGTCTCCAATAAGGGGTGCATCCTCTCAGCATCCCGTCATCCCAGGACATTGGAGGAAATCGAGAGATGTTGCAGAACTCTGCAGTACAGAGGGATCTGGGTGTCCTGGTACATGAATCACATATAGTTAATATACAGCATAGCAGGTGATTAGGAAGGCAAATGGAATGTTGTTGTTTATTGCAAGGGGAATGGCATGTAAACACAGGGAAGTTTTGCTACAGTTGTACAGAGCTCTAGTGAGACTGCATCTGGAATACTCTACAGTTTTGGCCTCCTTATTTAAAAAAAGGTATAATTGCATTTGAAACAGTTCAGAGAAGGTCCTGTCAACTGATTCCTGGGATTAAGGGGTTATCTCATGAGGAGACTTTGGTCATGTTGGGCCTGTATCTATTGGAGTTTAGAAGAATGAGAAGTGATCTTATTGAAACATATAAGATCCTGAGGGAATTTGACAAGATGGATGCTGAGAGGATGTTTCCCCTTGTGGGAGAGACTAGAACGAGGGCACAGAGTTTAAAAATAAAGGGCCTCCCATTTAAAACAGAGATGAGGAGAATTTTTTCTCCCAGAGGGTTGTTATTCTGAGAATTCTCTCCCCCAGAGAGCAATAAAGGTAGAGCCATTGAATATTTATAAGGCTGAGTTAGATAGATTCTGATTGACAAGGGAGTCAAAGGTTATGGCGTTAGTTGAGGCCACATTCAGATCAGCCATGATCTTACCAAATAGTGGAGCAGGCTCGAGGGGACAAATGGCCTACTCCTGCTCCTAATTAACACCCTAGCCCCCATGCCCCCCCAACTCACAACCTCTGGCCATCTCCCACCGCTGCCCAGTTAAATGCTTGACTGATACTTAATTCAATGGGCATTCCTGAAAGTAGGCAATGCAGGGCTGTCTCTGGCTCTCCAGCCAGCTGGAGAGACTCACATCACCTACATTAAATTCCACTCATTAACTCTGTTTCTCTCCCCACAAATGCTGGCAGACATGCTGAGTATTTCAGATTTTATGTTTATTTATGAGCTTGTGCAATATGTATACCGGCTTTTGTCATTTTTAATGTAATGTGGCAGAGCTTTGTTCCAGAGTAAAGGTCAGGACAGTGTACCATACCTTTGCTTTTGTAATCATCTTCAAATTCTTCTTTCAACATGTTACCGCCTTCAAACTTTAATAAAAAAGATAGAAATATATATTTTAAAATAAGATCATAAATCTAGGTAAAATATGAATTAATAGCATGCTCAATTACACCAAAATTCATACTTTCAAAATGTTAGTAGAGAATGAAAAGCATATTGACTTCTTTCAGAATAGTGCGATATCCATGGTGACCAGACATCCTGGTTTTTCCAGGACAATCCCAGTTTTTCATTAAACATCCCAGTGTCTCAATAATTTGCTCAAAATAGCTCAAAGGTCCTAGTTTGCAGCTTTTCCCTCTTAAATGAACCATAGATTTCCATCAGCACCTCACCTTTTCACACATCATCAGCATCTCTTCCCTTAACTTCCTCTCCCCTCCACTTTACCTTGTGCTCCATTTACTGTCAGTAAACCCCCAAGAAACCCTCTCTCACCGCTGCACTGCACCTTGGGATTTGGAATGCCGCCCAATCGCTGACTATTAAGTGGCTGAGCCGGGAACCTCCCACATATGCAGAAATCCTCCTCACCGACATCCAGAACCGGGAGTGATTTTTTTTTCCCAAAATGGTCCTCGATGGGACAGCTCTAATTGTGAAACTTTTGCGTTCTTCCATCTGTTTTTCTGGCACTGTCTTCAGCTGCATGAACTTTCTTTACACCTAACCTCTCCTGCCTTGCCCCACAAGAAAAATCCTTGTTTTTTTCTCAAATTGCTTTGTCTCTCCAAAAAAACTACACCCGACGGCCATCTTTCCACCTACAAGGTTCCAATTGGTCAGTTGGTGTCCCGCCAGCATGTTCTGTGTGGCCCTCTGACCTGTCAATCACTCGCCAGAAGTTATGGGCACAATTGAACTTGTTAATCAAAACAGGTCAAATTTGGTCTCTGGACAATTCAAGTCCTCCTAGCACTTCCATTGCCATCCAATTTAATAGGCAGTGATGATAGATCTGGCTTCTTCTTAAGATAACCACCTTTATCAGTATTTTAATTATTAGAAGCCGCATTGTCTTTCCATGGAGGTGGGTGGATGTGAGGGTGATTGAGAGCAACAAGGGCCAATCACAAATTCCCAAGTGGAGCATGGCATCATGCCAGGCAACTAGGCAACCAAGGAGATCCAAGAATCAAGGGCTATGTTCAACAAATGCCTTAATTGGGTTGCCAACTCCAGCTGCGCATATTTCAGGAGATGCCATCACAGGACCTCCCACCTTAAACTTCCCCTCGCCCAGACTCCTGCCATTGGTCCCCGAGCATGTGCATCATCAGGGAGCCTTGCCTTCCCAAGGCTTTTCAGCATGTCCCAGTTTTTTGACTTTTGAAAATCTGGTCACCATAGCCATATTTGGTATTCAGTTTTTTTGGCATTCCAGTGCCATAAAATATTTGTTTCCCTACAATAGTATTGGAAAACTTGTTGATCTGATATGACTGCAAGAATAGGGGAGGACCTTATAATGCCTTGGTGCATATCTGGTATGGAAAGAGTTGATCAATTTTTGTTAATAATTCAGACATGATCATATCTTCCAATTCAACACAGAATGACTCTTAGATTCACCCAAAGATAAAATCTAAATGAAACACGAATTCTCATCCGTCTTGGCATTCAACTTTTATGTCTCGAATCTCTGGTGTATAGGGTAAATTTTGAGATTCTCCACTCCAGTACAAAGCTCCAATCAATGGGACACAGGCAAAATATTGCGGATGCTGGAAATTTGAAGTAAAATGGAAAATGCGGAAGCACTCAACAAGTCAAGCAGCATCTATGGAGTGAGAGAGAATAAAGCAGAGAAACAGTTCTGACCAAAGGTCAACAACCTGAAAGGTTAATCCTGTTTCTCTCATCACAGGAGTTGCCTGGCCTGCTGAGTATTTCAGCATTTTCTTTTATTTTTACCTCACTCAATGTGATTGTGATGGCACCCAATTCACATGGCTTCCAATTATCCTAGAAGGTTGGGTGGGCAACTGGTAGAAAATCCTCACAAAATGCAATTTTACGTGGTCACGACAGTCAAGGGTTTACACTAAAATGTCAGTTGCAGTGCATCTTATATCAATAGGAAGTTATTTTGGCTTCACATCAGCACAAGCTGTGTCATATAATTTGTGTGTAAAATTGCCTGAAGCACTCTTAGGTGAGAGGTGTGAGGCTCTCAGCAGGGGGTAGTCTCACAATCACATCTGCTGCTACATACTAACCTGTGACTTCTGGAAGGTGAAGAACGTCTATTTCAAAAGAGTTGTAGGGTATCATACTTTGAATATTTTAAAGCAAATGTATGCAGGCTCTATTAGTAAATGATAAAGCAGTACACTCAATTTTTCATAAATAAAAGTGAGATGTTTGAGAAAATTCAAGGTCTATTTTCTCCCTACGCTATATTCTCATGCTGTGCTCAATTTGCTATGAAAGTGCTTTAATTTGCTTCATGCAGGAAAACTGTCTTCTCAAGCCTGGGAAGACAAGCTGCACACTGTGAACCACAAATGACAACTTCAAAACTCGCACCACCATCGGGGAATAGCATACACAAATCAGCAACAACATCCAACCAATTTTCAGCATGCTCTTCTTAACACTCTTGTTACCATTTCACAGTTCCACAATTTGCACTCTTTTTGTGAGATCACGTAAAATTGTCATTTTAAACAGCATTGTCCTAATTTTAAAAAACTGGTGAAGCATGAACTACATCAGTATGGTAATAAAGGAATAGTTACATAAATGTCACTAGGTTACCACTGTGATATTCCCACAACTGCCATGAAATTTTCAAATAATGCAGCTAGAACACTGGCAAATTTGTGAAGATATTTATTTTTTGGGGGGATGCAGTGGTGGGTGAGGACATTTGGTGCACAGATTGTGTGTCATGCTGAGTTAGAAACTGTCATTCTACATTTTAGAATCTAGATTCAGCCCTGTCCGCCTTGATTGAGTCAGCATCACTCTCTCTCTGTTAACTGTAAGGATGTTACGTGAGTCAGTCTCAATGTACCTACTAATGCACAGCTCTTGTAGTCCCTAATTTGACTCAAATTTGACATTAAATATACCAATCCCCTGATACTTGGCTTAGATCAGTAGATTTAGATTACTTCCTCCCAAGGCAAATGTTGGTCTGCATTTACACCACAGTAGGTGCACTGTAACGATTTAGAGAGAAAGAAACAGGTAAAACAAGTGCATGCGCACCCAAAATGGTAAATGACACATTTCTGGCATGGAACAGGCATGGTCCACCATATTGGATTTTGGATTGAGTCCTCCTTCAGACATCCAGGCTGCACACCAGAATGATTCAGGAAGCTTATCACTAGATTTGAATAAGTGTCCCACATTTGCTGGGAAGTTTTGTTGCTTGACTCACCACATCATGAACTCACTCAGCAAATAGTGGCACTAATAGACAGCAAAGGCCCTTCAGCAGCGGTATTTAAAGGATTCATTCACAACATAAGCTGCTAGTTTATGCTTTAAGGCTGCTGGTTAAATTAATTAAATTATTTTTGCTTATTTCTGCATTCTAAAACTGAATTCTGACTCCCGAGAAGTTTTTTGCTGATACTGGGTTGCTTTGGTTTGACTTTAAAATAGTTTCACTGCAGTCATGGGTGGTCTGCAGTACCAACTGCACATGTTTACATCTTGCCATGTGAGTTCATTTTTGGCTCTGACCAAATTTCAAGGCCAAGATCTTAGAAGAAAAGACATCAAGAAATTCACACCTGAAAAAGAACACTGAAATTAGGTGGGTGAAAGAAAATTTGTTTTAAACATTCCTAAGAACAAGAATTTTAATACAAAAGTACAATACTGTGGGTGCTGGAAATATGAATGATATGATTTATTAGAAGAACTTTAATGATGGATAAACTACATTAAATGTCAAGCTGAGAAACAGGAATGTTCAGAGGCATTATCTCTCAGACAAAGGCAGCTAGCAATCAAGGAAAAATCTTGCAATACTATAAGATCAGAAGAATGCAGTGGTACATCTTGGAATAAGGCAACAGTAAACTGCAGTAATATCACACATAATGAAAAAATTGCATCCAACTTTGATCCAACCATGAACAACAAGGAGTACAGTCATGCCTGGAAAACAAATCATTGAGAATCACGAAGGGAGCATGGTCACAAAGATAGAAGTAGTAATGCACCATCTAGCTTTTGTACAGCAGTCGGTTAGGATCCTAGTCTAATTGAAAGGAGATATTTAAAGATTCAACAGGCCTTGAGTGGTTGTCAGTTTGGCCAGCTGGGCACTTGAAGACTCCAGGACAGGTGAAGTTTCGTTTCTTATTCTCTATTCTCTGTGAGATAAGTGTATCTACGTGTTTCTGGTAAGGTAGATTCGAATCAACGACCCCCACTCTATCACCAATGTAGGAGGTGTGAAAGTAATGCGTCATTCCTACAGGGTGGATGGTCAGGGTAAACATTGAGTTAAGTCAAGTCTACAGCACAAAAATAGGTCATGCGGCCCAATTAGACTTTGCTAGCATTTATGTTCCAAAAGAAGCAATTCTGAACAGATTTTACAAAGGAAGAAATTTAAGTTGTGCCAGTTTGCTGCCGATCTGGAAGTCAACAGCTTCCAATTTGGAGCTGTGCATTTTGAGGGCAGAATGAATGCAGCAGATTGTCAGCCTTAGTTTGCTTTCTGAATAGTGATATAGTGCCCAAAAAACAGGCACAGTGATGGCAGCTTCTCCTATGTTTCCAGAGGAACTCTCACAATCCCCACAGTTATGAATTCATTGGTTTGTTGTATATATATATCTGATTTACTTCATAGCAATGCAGAGATGACCATTAGTTCCAAGTCGACAACAAATTTATTTATAATACTTTAAAACAGCTCAGTAATCACAGGATTCCTGCACACATGCTCACAGCTCTGGCTTAGTTCTTTTTCTGGAAGCTTCTGTTTATTTTTGCTCTCAGGAGGCTACACCCAGGCTTAATCAATAAAGCACAGTAAACATAGATTACTCAACAGGCTAATATAATCAAACACAGATCAATAAAACACTGAACACTGCATCTTTTCCCCCTTTTAATAAAAGTCCTTATTTGAAATCAAATGGTCTTATACAACAAAACGTACGCATGGGCAGAATTTTATGTTCCACAGGCGTGGGAGCTGCACTCATCCAGGCAAGTGGGGAGTATTCCATTATTCTCCTGACTTGTGCCTTGTAAATGGTGGACAGGCTTTGGGGAGTCAGGAGGTGAGTTACTCGTCGCAGGATTCCTAGCCTCTGACCTGCTCTTGTAGCCATAGTATTTATATGGCTAGTCCAGTTCAGTTCCTGGTCAATGGTAACCCCCAGGATGTTGATAGTGGGGGATTCAGTGATGGTTATGCCATTGAACATCAAGGGGTGATGGTTGGATTCTCTGGATTCTATCATGGTTGGGGGCCGATCACAGTTGGTGGCGCATTTCCCGGCCGTGGAGGCGGTAAGGTTTGGAGTGCTTGGTGGCCCTTTGGTTGCACCGCATTGCTTGCATGGGCTGGCAAGCTGGGAGCCCGACGCCAAACATATCACTGTGGCTGTGCCTGATCTGGCTCAGTTGCAGAGGCATGGTCAGCTTATTTGAGCCCTGCCCCCCTCACGAACAACGTTTGCCTCCGAGGCTGGCCAGCACTTTCCCCGAAACACCATCCGCCCCCACCATCTCAGCAGTCGCCTCTGAAGCTGGCCAGCACTTGCCCCCGGACGCCTCCCCACCCTCAGCCATCATCTCCGGGGCCAGTCATCAGTTGCCCCCACCCCCCTGGTGCCTCAAGGCCTGTAAACAACGGGTAAGCTGTGTAGAACGTTGCTGCTCACTCATCTCAGTTCCCCCAAAGTGAAGGCCACCAAGTGCACGTTGCCCGTGTTCTTAATTAATTAATTAATCATGCACAGAGAGCATGGATCAGTCAACAGACTAATATAATCAAACGCAGATCAATTAAACCATTGAGCATTACATCCACCAAACTCATCAGCCTTCTGCGCTGGGCACCAAGCTTCCCCATATCCGTCCTCCTAATCATCTGATGTCTGCATTGTGCTCCTATGACACAGGCACTGACATTTAAATGGAAATACTCCTCCTCCCTTCCCCAGCCACATTGCCCCCCATGACTGGATCTGGCAGGTGGATTTTCATCTGAAAAATAGGTGATAGGCTGAGGAAAATCTGATGGATCCTTATTTACCTATTTTCCCCCCTTGTATCCATTTTCAGGCAGGCCTTTAACCAATGCCCAACAATCTTGCCCAAAATAGGTGGGAGGCTGTTTAAATATGTAACAAAAACAGAAAATGCTGCAAAAACTCAGTAGGTCTAAGAGCATCTGTGGAAAGAAAAACAGTTAACATTTCGAAACCATGTGACTCTTCTTCAGAGCTAAAGAGAAGTAAAAATGTGATGAAATTTATGCTGTTTAAGGGGGATGGAGCAGGTGAAGCTGGATAGAAGGTCAGTGATAGGCAGAGGCAAAGGAGAGATTGACAAAGATGTCATGAACAAAAGGACAAAGGGGTATTAATGGTAGTGGGACTGGCTAAAGGAGGTGCTGATGGTGGCATTAAGGTCAGAAAGCAGAATGTGATAATAGCAAGACAGGGTTAAGCACTCTGGAAAGAACAACATGAACAAGTGACAGATGGTCCATGTGGGGGTGAGGTGGGGGGAGGGGCCAGAGGTGGGCAAAAGGATTGAATAAAGGATAAAAGGTGGAGATAAAACAATGAATAAAAATGAAAATAAATAAAAATAAGTGGTAAAAAATAAAAATGAAAAAATGAAAAAAATAAAAATTTTAAAACGAAAATAAATATTGAAAAAGGGGAATTAAAAAAGGGGTGAGGATGGAGGAGAGAGTTCATGGTCTGAAGTTGTTGAACTCAGTGTTGATTCTGGAAGGCTGTAAAGAGGAGACCACATTGGGAGCAGCGAATGCGGTAGACCAAATTGAGGGAAGTGCAAGTGAAGTGGCTTCACCTGAAAGGAGTATTTGGGCCCTTGGAGAGTGAGGAGGGAGGAGGTAAAGGGGCAGGTGTTGCACCAAAAATGTAAATTCTGTTTCAACCCCTGCTGTGCCTATCAGAGGCCTCTATAGGAACTTGCCTGCGGGTTTCCTGGGTCTGCTTATTTGCATCCTCATTGGCATAAAGCCTGTATAAAATCAATATAAACAGTTGAACTCCCTGAAAACAGTTAAAAAGACAGTTCAACTTGAAATCCTCAGCAACAGTCTGTGGCGCATACAGGAAAGAGAGGATCAGTGCTTTGTTCTTTCATGTCACTCTCAAATAACATTGTTGCATGTCCAATCAATAATTAATCAATACTTGTACTGAATTATGAGCATTCAAAGGTCCTCTGAACACAGACGGCTGCAGGGAATAGCTTCCAACTTCCAACTTCCAACTTCACAGTTACAAAGCCCTCAGGAGCAATTGAAGACAGGAGATGTAAAATGGGTTGTCGATTCATCACATTCATTTTATATATTCTCACAAAGTCAAATTCTACCCCACTGTCACTGACCATTTCAATCGGCCCCTTTCAAAATAGAACTGGCTGCATTACCGGCCCTAATAGGTAGAAGGGCTACTGACCCCACCTTAAAGCTATTATTGCCCCACTATTGCTAGATCAAGGCAGTGAAACTGTGGCCCCAAGTATAAATGCAGCCTAAGCAGAGGTCCTTAAAGGGGCCATATTGCAGGCCGTCATCAATAGGCATAAAAGTGTAAAAAGTACTTATCTGAATGTGGGGCTGGGAGAATCAAGAGTCCTTGTTCCTGCTTCATAGCCTGGCCTGCTGCTGGCCACCTCTCCAATCCTACCCCCAAACCCTAGCCCTTTTCACAAACATCTTCCGCTTCTCACCTGCCTTTACTGGTAGCCTTCCCTTCCCTGGTTGTACCTTACTTCTCGATTCGCTTCTTCCCCCTTTTCTTGTTTAGCAATTCCCAGCGGTCGTATCTCCTTCACCTTTTACAACCCACTTGAGGTCTGCAGTGGGCAACAAATGCCCCAAATCTGAAAGCCTCTTCACTGGAGAGTTAGCCGGGAAGCCCCAGCAGATGTCTGCAGTTTGCTGGTCTTATTTAAATATGGGCCTACCCATATACGTATTAGCATATGTGCCTAGCGCATGCCAACATGATGGATAAAATGAACAGGACTTAATTCTTACAGTTGCACAGCTATTGCTGTAATGAGTAAATGTGTTCTCATGTGGTATTAATACAGAGACTGTTATCCAAACTTAACTACCTTACATTGAGCAATTGTGATTCCTCATTATTTTAATGAGCTTTCTCATAAAATTGTAATATAACAAATTTGTGCTTCTGAGGGCTAAAAGTGTTCATTTTTTAAATCACAGATTATTATTATTGGAAATTAATTTATTACCAAAATTATTGGAAGCTCAAATGCACCAGGGTCATTTCATTTGTGACATGTTAGTAATTTAGTATAACCCATTTAAATTGCGGCTGAAACTGCCCAAAGTTCAACTGAAACGTTCAAAGAAAATGGGCAATTTGTTATGATGTCCTAAACACAGTTGGGCTTTACCATGCATTTTGTTCCAAAATATTTTGTTTAAGAATGCCAGGGTATATAGAGTAACAACAGTTCTCGCTCACTGAATAAACCCTAAGGCTATAGTAAAACATGAGGACCATTATGCATTGTGCTGTATTTTTTTACAAAAAATGTTTTTCCTTAATCTGATCTACAGACCATGAACATGGGAGCTAAATTTGATAGCCCTGGAAAACAGGCACAGGCATTGCGATGCACAATTAACCCATGCCCATTTAGTGTCACGCAGGCAGAATTCCAACTTGGTCCTAGCTGATAAGTAATATGTTTACAGTGTGCAGCCATCACTCACTGCACTGTTAAGTGATTGCACACTTCAGCAGGAAACCCAAAATTATGAGGGACTAGCACCATTTAAGACCAGCCTGCATTTCTTAAAGGGGAGGTTCATTGTGGCTGGGGCTGGTGCTGGAAGTTATTCTACAACTGAGACTGAAACAGTGAGATATGGCATAACATGGGACAGGAACAGCACTGTGGGTGTACCTGCACCACATGGACTGCAGTGGTTCAAGAAGGCAGCTCACCACCACCTTCTCAAGGGCAATTAGGGATGGGCAATAAATGCTGGCCTAGCCCACAGGCCATAAATGAATTTTTTTTCAGATTCTGCACTGAAAGCCTCAGTGGAGGAAGTGCAAAGGAAGGGATGTCACAATCCACAGGGGTAAGGAATCCCTGTGGACACATATTCAGAAAGCAGTGGAAGCAGATAGCTGTGGAGGCAAATGCTAGGAGTTAATCTTCAAGAACGTGGATGCCCTGCCGCAACAAGGACCTCACACGAGTGATCAAGGTCAGTGAATACATCTTCAAATGACATAGCCTACCAACTAAAGCACTAACCTCAAACAGTGCTCAATTCATCACCGCCACTTTACTCACCTACCACCAATCTTTGCCAATCAGGACAGATGCATGACATTCACATGCTGCACTGCACACTCACAAACTTCGCAATGCTGTAAGCTTTACTCCCGCGTCTCACAGCTTGCACACACAGTCAGCTATTCAATCATGACGCCACCTCAGCCAAATATATTTGATGACTGACGCCTAACACAGTTCCCCCTCTCTTGCAGGACAAGGTGGCACACAACTGCATGGTGCTAACCAGAGGGTAACCAGGTACACTTGCACTGTCTGACATCCCCATGGAGGAGACAGTGCTCATCACCATTGGAGCATCCATTGCTGAGGTCCTGGCCTGTGATGGGGCTGAAACCATCAAAGATGCTGGCATCCTCATACCTAATTCTCCCTCTCGCATCCCACCTCCCCATCATTTTGTTCCTAATCTTTCCTAGGATGTGGGCATCACTGTCTAGGCCAGAATTTGTTGCCCATCTGCAATTGCCCTTGAGAAGGTAGTGGTGAGCCACCTTCTTGAATCTCTGTAGCCCATGTGGTGTAGGAGCACACAAAGTGTTGTTAGGAAGGGAGTTCCAGGATTTTAATTCAGTGGCAATGAAGGATAGCTTGTGACTTGGAGGGAAACTTGCAGATGGCCTTCCCATGTGTCTCATCCCACATTACCTTCTGATTTTCTAACTGCAGATGGTGTAACCATGTATATCTTGATTTCCCCCAGCCCTATGCCAGCGCCCTACCCTTGTTTCTTTCTCCTTTCAGATACCCAAAAAAGTGCAAGCTGGCCAAGCAGTGCAGGAACGGCAAGATGAGTGTGATGATGAAGCCATAACTACTACACTTGATTTCACACTTGCAGCCAACAGCTCAAATGCTGACACTAATTCAGAGGATAATATGGAGGTGGGTTTTACATGTGGGGAGTCACTGAGAATCAGTGGCCTGCAGCCAGGGCGGGGGCCAAGTATATCACACGTGCCAACTCACAGGATGGCAAGGTCGCATAAAAGCTCTACTGCAGAGGTTTTAGATGAGCAATTTGATGGAGAAACCTGCAGAAGAATGGTGATTGGTATGCCCAACAAAATATTTGGTGCACCATGAATCCTCTTAGAAAGCCTTTGGTAGCACCAACTTGGCAGAGAGCTTTGCGCAGAGCTTGGAGCATGTCCTTTCCAGAATAGAAGTGGTGGCCGACTCCATTCACACACTTGTGGAACCAACCATGATGTAGTGTCTAATGGCCCCTTTCCCACTTCCAGTGCAGCACCAGCAGCTTCCACCAGAACTCCGAGTGCTGCAGTGAAACCTTAGCTTTAAGTTGTGAAAGGTCAGCTTGCTTCCACGCAAGCTCAGACTGCTGTCATCATGGCCGTGGATTCCAGTGGGCAAAGGGACTTGCAGGGTGTCACAGCAATCCACCTATCTGCCCTTTAACAGATTACTAGGAGTGGCAGTGGGTCTGTGGAACATAAACCTGCTGTCCTTTCTCAGAAAGAAAACATTCCCACCACTGGAACGCCAGGCAATGACCATCACCAACAAGAGAGGATCTAACCTTTCCCCCTGGATGTTCAGTGGAACTACCGTCACAGAATCCCCACTATCAACATCTTGGGGGTTACCATCAGCCAGAAGCTGAATTGGGCTAGCCATATAAATGCTGCAGCTATAAGAGCAGGTGACAGGCTCAGAATTCTGCAGCAAGTGACTCCCCAAAGCCTGTCCACCATCTACAAGGCACAAGTCAGGAATGTGATGGAATACTCTCCACTTGCCTGGATGAGTACAGCTCCAACAACACTCAAGAAGCTAGATACCATTCAAGACAAAGCAGTCCACTTGATTGGCACCCCATCCACCACTTTAAACATTCACTCCGTCCACCACCAACGCACAGTGGCAGCAGGTGTACCATCTAGAAGATGCACTGCAGCAACTCATCGAGGGTTCTTCAACAGCACCTTCCAAACCTACAGCCTCTACCACCTAAAAGGACAAGGGCAGCAGATGCATGGGAACCACATGGTTCCCATCCAAGCCACATGTCCATCCTGAATTGGAACTGTATTGCCATTCCTTCACTGTTGCTGGTTCAAAATCTTGGAACTCCCTCTCTAAAAGCACTGTGGGTGTATTTACACCAGATGAGTTGCAGCGGTTCAAGAAGGCAGCTCACCACCACCTTTTCAAGGGCAATTAGGGATGGGCAATAAATGCTGGCCTAGCCAGCAAAGCCAAAATCCCTTGAATGAATTTTAAAAACATGTGACTTCAGACCCACAGCAATTCTTAAATGCCCTCTGAAATGGCCTAGTAAGCCATTCAGTTGTATCAAATATATCAAGATGTATCAAGTTAAAACATCAATAAGGAATAAGACTGAATAAACCACCTAGCATCGGCCTAGGCACTGGAAGTGACAAGGGCAAACTCAGCCCTGTCGGTCCTGCAAAGGCCTCCTTACTAACATCTGGGGGCTTTGTGCCAAAATTGGGAGAGCTGTCTCACAGACTAGTCAAGTAACATTGACAATGTCATACTTACAGAATCATACCTTAGAGATATGTCTCAGGCATCACTATCACCATCCCTGGGTATGTCCTGTCCCACTGGCAGGGCAGATCCAGCAGAGGTGGCGGCACAGTAGTATACAGTCGGGAAGCAGTTGCCCTTGGAATCCTCAACACCAACTCCAGACTCCATGAAGTCTCATGGCATTTGGTAAACGTGGGCAAGGAAACCTCCTGCTGATTACAACGTACTGCCCCAACCCCAACCCCACCCCCCCACTCTCCCCCCTCAGCCAATGAATCAGTACTCCTCCATGTTGAACACCACTTGGTGGAAGCATTGAGGATGGCAAGGGCACTGAATGTACTCTGGGTGGGGGACTCCAATGTCCATCACCAAGAGTGGCCCAGTAGCACCACTACTGACCAGCTGGCCGAGCCCTAAAGGGTATAAGCTGCTAGACTGGTCTGTGGCAGGTGGTGAGGGAACCAATAAGAGGGAAAAACATACTTGACCTCATCCTCATCAACCTGCCTGCTGCAGATGCATCTGTCCATGACAGTAGGAGTGACCACCGCACAGTCCTTCTGGAGATGAAGCCCTGTCTTCACGTTGCTGGATACCCTCCATCATATTGTGTGGCACCACTACCATACTAAATGGGATAGATTTCGAACAGATGTAGCAACTCAAGTCTGGGCATCATGAGGCCCTGTGGCCATAAGCAGCAGCAGAATTGTACTCAACCATAATTTGTAACTTCATGGCCTGACATATCGCTCACTCCGCCATTACCACCAACCCAGGATATCAACCCCGGTTCAATGAAGAGTGCAGGAGGGCATGCCAGGAGCAGCACCAAGCAAATCAAAAAATGAGATGTCAACCTGGTGAAGCTTTAACACAGGACTACTTGCATGCCAAACAGCATAAGCAGCAAGCAATAGACAAAGCTAAGCGATTCCACAACCAATGCATGAGATATAAGCTCGGCAGTCCTGCCACATCCCATCATGAATGGTGGCAGACAACTAAACAACTCACTGAAGGATGACACTCCTCAGGTATCCCTGTCCTCAATGATGGGGGAGCCCAGCACATCAGTACAAAAGGTAAAGGTGAAGCATTTGCAACAATCTTCATCCAGAGGTGCCAAGTGGATGACCCATCTCAGCCTCCTCCGGAGGTCCTCAGCATCACAGATGCCAGTCTTCAGCCAATTCGATTCGCTCCATGTGTTATCAAGAAATGCCTGAAAGCACTGGATACGGCAAAGGCTATGGACCCTGACAATATTCTGGCAATAGTACTGAAGACTTGTGCTCCAGAACTTACCGTGTCTCTGGCCAAGCTATTTCAGTACATCTACAACATTGGCAACCACCCAGCAATGTAAAATGTACACAGAAAGAAGGACAAACCCAACCCAGCCAATTAATGCCTCATCAGTCCACTCTCGATCAGTAAAGTGATGGAAGGGGTCACCAACAGTGCCTCCAAGTGACACTTGCTTAGTAATAGCCTGCTCACTGATGCTCAGTTTAGGTTCTGCCAGGGTCACTCAGCTCCTGACCTCATTATAGCCTTGGTTCAAACATGGACAAAAGAGCTGAACTCCCAAGGTGAGGTGTGAGTGACTGCCCTTGACATCAAGGCAGCATTTGACTGAGTGTAGCATCAAGGAGCCCTAGCAAAGCTGGAGTCAATGAGAATCAGGGGAAAACTCTGCACTGGTTGGAGTCATACCTAGCACTAAGGAAGATGGTTGTGGTTGTTGGAGGTCAATCATCTCAGCTCCAGGACATCACTGCAGGAGTTACTTAGGGAAGTGTCCTAAGCCCAACCATCTTCAGGTCGGAAGTGGGGATGTTCGCTGATGATTGTACAATGTTCAGTATCATTCGCAACTCCTCATATACTGAAGCAGTCCATGTCCAAGTGCAGCAAGACCTGGACTGCATCCAGGCTAGGGCTGACAAGTGGCAAGTGACATTCATGCCACACAAGTGCCAGGCAATGCCTATCTCCAACAAGAGAGAATCTAACCAACGCCTCTTGACAGTCAATGGCATTACCATCACTAAATACCCCACTATCAACATCCTGGGGGTTACTACTGACCAGAAACTGAACTGGGCTAGCCATTTAAATACTGTGGCTGCAAGAGCAGATCAGAGGCTAGGAATCTTCCGGTGAGTAACTCACCTCCTGACTCCCCAAAGCCTGTCCACCATTTACAAGGCACACGCCTGGAGTGTGATTGAATACTCTCCATTTGTCTGGATGAGTGCAGCTCCTACAACAATCAAGAAGCTTGACACCGCCCAAGACAAAGCAGCCCGCTTGATTGGCACCCCCTTCACAAACATCCACTCCCTCCACCACCGACGCGCAGTGGCAGCAGTGTGTACCATCTACAAGATGCACTGCAGAAAATCACCAATGCTCCTTAGACAGCACTGTCCAAACTCACGACCGTTACCACCTAGAATGACAAGGGCAGCAGGCACATGGGAACACCACCACCTGGAAGTTCCCTCCAAGCCACTCATCATCCTGACTTGGAAATATATCACCATTCCTTCACTGGGTCAAAATCCTGGAACTCCCTTCCTAACAGCACTGTGGGTGTACCTATGCCACATGGACTGCAGCAGTTCAAGAAGGGAGCTCACCACCACCTTGTGAAGGGTAATTAGGGATGGGCAATAAATGCTAGCCTAGCCAACAAAGACCACATCCCATGAATGAATAAAAGAAAAATGGGCACTGACCTGCACGATCTGATGCCTAAGATTACATACCAGCTAATGCTGAGGAAGTGAATTCCCTTTTGGTTGCAGTATAGGGCAGAGTGGCATATGGTGCCTGGCAAAGCAATGTGAGTGCAGTTAATGGCATCCTCCACCTCAAGGAAGCCTGAAATTCCTGTGAAGCCACATGCTCACTTGCTTGCTGCTCTCTGGAAAGAGAGAATGAAATATAGTTGGCTTCCAATGAATAGAGAATGTCAGTGACCTCTCTTATGAAACTGGTGTGTAAATTTGGAGATATTGTGATTAACTACAACTTCAGTCTGGGAGGAGCCAGATGCATAAATGTTCATTACCGCGATCACAATAAATGCTCTGGTATTGTAAGCTGTGGTTGCAGCAGATGGTCAATATCAGTGAGGACAACCTAATGGAAGTGAAGACATGACACATGGTGTTCACAACAGAAGTTCTGGTAGGAGAATTGCTCCCTGAATACCCCAAGCAGATATGGTCTCCTGCTGAGAACCCTTCTCCCACTCACCTTCCTCCCTCTTGCCACAGCTTGTCCTGCTCTGTGTGCCCTCTGTTCATTCTCCAAGACATGCTGTATTCAAAGGAGAGTCCCTAATAGGAATACCTAGTAGTGCACCCATGCCTGAGAGCAATGGATTCATGCAGAAACCTGAAGTGAGCAAAGTCCTCCAACAGTTGTTACCCCGCTCCCTGTAGATTTTTGCAACTTGAAACAATTATAGAAAACATCCACTTGTAGAATCATAGGAATGGTCAGGTGAAATCAAACAGCAACTCATGTAAATATTTGATGACCTTTTTAAAGAACCCCACTGCTGAACATGTTTTCAGCTGAGAGTGACTAAGGGGTGGCATTCGCTGAATTGTTGAGCTACAAAATTGCAATGATAGAATCAAATCAGTGTTGCATACTGATTAATGTCAGACCTGTCTGCTTTACTCACTTCCATTGGAAACCCAACTGTAACTCATTTGAAACCTATTTATTTTAGCAGTGGCAGGTTGAAGGATGGAAAACTAATCTGCTCATCAGAGGCAGGTCCATCATTTAAATATCCTAATAAGACAAGTGCCTCAGATTGTATCTGTACTTCAGGTTTAACTCTGACCAACTGAATTTCTCAGGCCTCAGGAAAACCTAACAGATGAAAGATGGTGAGAGCTGCAGAATGGAAAAAGTTAAGTGCCTGTTCAACATTGCTTGTGGGCCAGGAGGAGTGGGAACACTTTCTGCCAGATCACCATGCTACCTGCTTCTTACCAATGAAATCAAACCCCTCCCTCAAACTCCCCAATCCCTAGCCTAACTCTCCATTCACACCCTCCCACCAATGTCTCCACACCCCACCAATGTCTCTGACTTCCGACCCATGGTCTCTCTGAGTTCCTGCCTGCCAAATACCTCCATCCACCCACATTCTCTCCCTTCCTCCCAATGCCCTTCTCCTTTGGCTGTAGCCTAGTACTGCAGGCCTAGCTGCTCAACAAGCCTCTCAGTCCGGCTGGCTTCAGCCTGTAAATGGAATCCAAAATCATTAATCACATTCTGTCTTTAACTTTGACAGGACCTCAGGGAAACACTGTATTTCCCACCCACTAAACCATATCCTAACTGTGCCCTTGCCTTTCCTTAAATAGCAGGGCCAAGATCTCCTGGGAACTAATCAGATCTCAACCCTCTCGATAAATGTATATTTCTGTATACTTGCGTAAAGTATTTGCACAGATTAGTGTTTTTACAGATAAATTCACTGTTATCACTCATGGGCAATTAATGTACACAATGTCCAGACTGGCGATTTTTTGAGAAAGTAGATGTGAATAAAAAGTAGTATACAACTTTTTACACCCATCTACTGCTTGTTAAAATTAGTGAAGACAGATATTTCAGCTGGTGGAAAACTAAATAATACTTATTTTGAAAAGCAACACTCACTTGTCTATTATCCTGACTGAAAATTGTGACATCTGCCTGGTTACATCCACATAAATAGCAGCGATATCAAGGTCAACATTTATGTTGTGGAAATATATTCTCTTACTGCGTTCTCTCTCTGCCTTAGGCACATCATAAAATTGACTGGCTCCATTTTTCTCAGTTTCTACCAGTTATTTTCACTGTCACAAGGGAATACAAAATGCCTCTGTCTGGGCTATGTAATTTGACTTGTCATGCAAACAGACTAGCAAGTGTCTAGTTGGATTTTATCATGATAGCTGGAAGGGAAGAAACGGAAGATGCGTGTAATCCTCGAAGATTAATGCCTCTTCTGCTCTCACCTGGCAGGCCTATTGCTTGTGTTATAATAATCAGGCATTTAATACTAGAATGTATCATTCACTTCACCCTGAATAAGAATGGAATTAGAAACTGGAGTTCTCAGGAGGTATTTTGGCTGCAGTTCATAATCGTCAGCACAAAGGATTTGATGACAGTTCAAATTGCAACACCTTGTGAAACTTAACCTTTGCTGACATAGTTTACCAAGCCCTTTATTTTCCTGCAGATGTTTTGGTTATGACCAACAAGGATATTTTATCTAGAAATCAGTCAAATTCATAAAAAGAGATGAAAGAGTTTAATATTGTGCCTGTGGCTTGATGAACATAAATTTCATTGCTTCCACTGCATGTCTGTAATTTGTCATCTGATCTTATTTTAATACTCAGCCTTATGTCTTCCTTCAGGAGGGCTGAACCTTGCTGGTTGTTAAGTTCTAAACTTGGATGGTCAACATAATTTTGTATCGACATAGAATGCCTCAGCATGGATGGAGGGCATTTGGCCATTTAACCTCTAGTATTGAATTGCTCAACTGATTTGTGTTTGATTATATGTGTCTGACTCTATTAGTGTGCTATTAGTCAATCCTGGGTATGGCTACTGAGACACAAAAACTAAACTGAAGCAAGATGCTGCAAGTATGAGAGCAGACATTTTAAAAAGCACTTGTATACAAAGCTCCTGTTCAGACGTAGAAACTGGTGTGTCAATTCTGCATAGCTCTGAGGCACAAAACACAACAGTTAGTGACAAGATGGAGAATCATTCAAATTTACCAGCTCCAGCACCTTTCCTTCCTGATCCACCCATGCCATGGGATAGAGAGATTTTGGGGTTCAAGAACTGCTTGGTTACTACAGGGATGACAGAAGGCAATATTCATACATTGCCTTGGAGCTGAAAGCCAGCAAATATTCAAGCAGCTCACAGAAGGCATAGCTACGTTTGCTATTGTGGCAAGTGCTCTCAAAAAATACACTGGGCCAAAGATAAGTGCAATGATTGAACGATATACATTTTGGCAGATATGCCAGTGAGCCCATTATAGTCAGATACCTTCAAAAATGTGCCCAAATTGTGGAGGTACTCATCAGTTCCCAACACCATGTCCAGCACAAGGGAAAAAATATGTAATTCATGCTTAAAGTGGAACCACTTTGCAAGGATGTGCAGGCCATTAAAGAAGACTTCATCGGTTCGACAAGTGGAGGGAGTCTTTCCCTGAGAGTGAGGTATGGCATGTGTATATCATCACGGCTGGTAAAGCACCAGGTCATTTTGAGAAATGCTCAGTCGAGAATGCAGGCATTTCAGTGTTGTTCTCATTGATGTTGGCGCAAAGATATCTATGTACCATCATCGGTATTTTTCACAACTTTCTCTGACTCCTGCGACAAACACTCTTCAAGCTTATGATAACTCAATTTTTCTGGTTTTGGGAACAATCACAGTTCCAGTATGCTACAAAATATCAGCCTGGACAGGTTGGATAAGCTTGGCTTCAAACTCGAAGACCCCATTGGAGCACACATTAACATAATCGATGACACAGACAATACGCAATGGTATCCCTCTTCTTTACCAGATTTAGGGAGATTAAGTGGTACTGTCATGCTCTCCATGTCAACATGTTGATTCTGCGACGTTTGTAAAATTTGACATGGTTGCTGTTTGCAATCAGTGCCAAAGTATCACAGGGGCTGAAATGACTTGAAATCAGTCAATCAGTGAATCGACTCATTGCCGTGGATATTGACCCTCATCCTTGCACAACACGAAAATGGCAAACTTAGATTATGGGCAGAATTTAGCCCTTATCGGGTAGGCTCAGCGGAGGCGGACAGGGGCAGTTGGGTAGCCGACCACTGCCCGCAATGGGGGCCAGACCACAATTTCATGTTGGCGGACTAATTAAGGCCCACCCAGTGTGAAATGCAAACAGCAGCGCTTGGTGCTGCCTGTGCGGGCGTGGGGGGAGCTGATGAAGAGTCCGAGTGTGAACTTCACGCCTGCGCGTGAATGCACACTTGCAAATCTCCCTGAGGCACAGCTGCCTCAGGGAGATGAAGAGTTTTCAAAAAAATAAATAAAGGCTCATAAAATGTTATAAAATATGTCCCTGCTCATGTTATTAATTAAATTTAAACATTTTTATTTTACTTGTATTTGCTTTTGGAAACCTCATCCCGCCCATGGATGAGGTTTCTTAAAATTGCAAAGGCTGCTTGGCCTTTTCACCTGCCCGCCAACTGTAAGGTTTGACGGGCAGCGAAAAATGTAAGTTAATTAAGACTTTAATGACCTTAACAGGCCTCTTAATTGTCGATGGGCATGCTGTCGATTTCCACGCATGCCCGCTGACCCTGACGTCAATATGCATCATTTTACACTCCATAAGACCATAAGACATAGGAGCAGAAATTAGGCCATTTGGCCCATCGAGTCTGCTCTGCCATTCAATCATGGCTGATAAGTTTCTCAACCCCATTCTCCTGCCTTCTCCCCGTAACCTTTGATCCCCTTACCAATCAAGAACCTATCTATCTCGGTCTTAAATACACTCAATGACCTGGCCTCCACAACCTTCTGTGGCAATGAATTCCATAGATCCACCACTCTCTGGCTAAAGAAGTTTCTCCTCATCTCTGTTCTAAAAGGTCTTCCCTTTGAGCGGATCGGGCATGCGCCTGCCCACCAAGGTAAAAATTTTCCCCTATGTTTCGAACTTAAGGTGATGAACAAAGTAATCATTCTAGACAAGTATTCACTTCCTAAAATCCAAGCTCTATCAGCATCATTTCATGACTCCACAATCTTCACAAAGCTCAACATAGTGAATGTGACTCCTCTAATTAAGGAAGGAGGAAAATCACAAAGCGGGAAACTACAGGCCAGTTAACTTAACATCTGTAATAGGAAAAATGCTGGAATCTATTATCAAAGAGATTAAAGAGCCAGGCATTTAGGAATTCTCGAAGCAATCTGGCTGAGTCAACATGGTTTGTGAAAGGGAAATCATGTTTGACTATTTCATTGAAGTTCTATGAGCAAGTAACAAGAAACCTGAATAAAGGGGAACCTGTGAATGTGCTGTACTTAGATTTCCAGAAGGCATTTGACAAGTTGCCACATCAAAGATTACTACACAAAGTAAGAATTCATGGGCCAGGATTTTGTCTTCGTTGGGTGGGCTCGGCAGGAGCAGGCAGGAGCAGCCGGGAAGCCAACTGTCCCCGTGATTGGGGCCAGACTGCGTGTTTCACACTGGAGGGCCAACTAAGGCCCACCCAGCATGAAACACGTGCTGCAGTGCTCAACGCAGCCTGTGTGTGTTTGGGGGGGAGGGTGGAGGAGGGCGAGTATGGAACTTCACGCATGCATGTAGATGCGCACAGGAAAAGCTCCCTGTGGCCCAGTGCTACCTCAGGGAGATGAAGATTTTAAGAAATAAAAATTGAGATTTTAAAAATGTTACAAAACATGTCCCCGCTCATGTAACTCTGTAACATGAGCAGGGACATGTTATTAATCAAAAGTTAACATTTTTATTTTATTTTTATTTGCTGTTGGAAACCTCATCCTGCCCGTGGATGAGGTTTCCCAAAAAATGCAAAGGCCACTTGGCCTTTTCGTCTGCCCACTAACTGTAAGGTTGGATGAGCAGCGAAAAATTACATTTAGTTGGGACTTTAATGGCCTTAATAGGTCCATTAATTGTTGGCAGGCATGCTGACGACTCCCGCGCATGCCCACTGACCAAAATATCCCACAGTGCGTGACAATATCGGGATACGCGCCCAACGCCATTGCACGTCATCTTACACTTGTTCGGGTCGGGCGTGCACCTGCCCACCCGACGAGGTAAAAATTTTGGCTCATGGTGTAGGGGTAACATATTAGTATGGACAGAGGATTGATAAGCTAACAGGAAAAAGAGTGTATGCATAAATGGGTCATTTTTCAGGCTGGCAGATGTAATGAGTGCAGTGCCACAGGGATCAGTGCCAGAGCCTCATATATTTACAATTAATGACTTGGTTGAAGGGATCAGAATGTATGGTTGCTAAATTTGCTGACACAAAGATAGGTAGGAAAGTAAGTTGTAAAGAGGACATAAGGAGCCTGCAAAGGGATATAGACAGGTTAAGTGAGTGGGCAATAATTGGCAGATGGAATATAATGTGAGAAAATGTGACCTTGTTCATTTTGGCAGGAAGAATAGAAAAGCATTATACTGTTTAAGATGAGAGTGATTGCAGCACTCTCAGGTGCAGACGGTTCTGGATATTCTGGTACATCAATCACAAAAAGTATCTAGGTACAACAAGTGATTGGGGAGGCAAATGGAATGTTGTCACTTATTGCAACGAGAATGGAACATAAAAGTGGGGAGTTTTGCTACAGTTGTACAGGGTGTTGGTGAGGCCACATCTAAGTACTGTGTACAGTATTGGTCTACTTATTTAAGAAAGGATATAAATCCATTTGAAGTCAGTACAGAGAAGGTTCACTCGACTGATACCTGGGATGAGAGAGTTAAATTATGAGGAAAGGTAGGACAGGCTGTATCCATTGGAGTTTAGAAGAATGAGAGGTGATCTTATTGAAATATACAAGATCCTGAGGGGACTTGACAAGGTGGATGCTGAAAGGATGTTTCCTCTTGTAGGAGAGACTAGAACTAAGGGGCACAGTTTAAAATAAGGGGTCTCCCATTTAAGATGAAGATGAGGAGCAATTTTTTCTCTGTGATGGTCATGAGTCTTTGTAACTCTCTTCCCCAGAGAGCAGTGAAGGCAGGGTCATTGAATATTTTTAATGCAGAGGTAGACTGAATCTTGACTAACAAGGAGTCAATGGTTACCGGGGGTCAGAGGAATGTGGAGTTAAGGCCACAATCAGATCAGCCATTAGTGAATGGTGAAGCAGGTTCAAAGGGCTGAATGGCATACTCCTGCTTCTAATGAGCAGGCTGTTATGTTCGTATGACATGCGACAGTGCTAACTTCAGATACCACTAGCGGAGCGAAGCCAATATCTTACAGCTTTTGTTACACACAAAGGTTTGCTTCAGTACTGCAGAATGCCCTATGAACTAAGTTCAGTGCCCAGCCTTCCAGAAGATAATTTCTTCAGTATTCAGACATTGAGGGCATGCTCAATCTACTTAATGACATAATTGTCCACAGAAGGGACAAAGCATAACATGATCAGTGATTAGCGTGGTGCTCACTTGACTCGCACAACACAATTTCAACAAGGACAAATGCACATTTGCATCACCCAAGATTGACTTTCTAGGCCACAGAGTGACATTAGTTGGAGCAACACCTACACAGGAAAAGGTCAAATCCATTCATACGTTTCCAACCCAATCTAACATGAAATATTTGGCATTGTTCCTCGGTACTCTAACTTTCATCACAAATTCATTCCTACATACGCAGAGATCATGGAACCTCTTCAAAAACTGCTGTGCAAAGATTCACAATGGGAATAGACAATCGTACAACAAAGATAAAAACAAAATACTGCAGGTGCTGGGAATCTGAAAAACAGAAAATGCTGGAAAAACTCTGCAGGTCTGGCAGCATCTGTGGAGACAGAAACAGAGTTAACGTTTCAAGTCCATATGACCCTTCTTCAGAGCTGAAAAGAAGTGGAAATGTGATGAAATTTATATTGTTTAACGGGCGTGGAGCAGGTGGAGCTGGATAGAAGGCCAGTGACAGGTGGGGACAAAGGAGGGATTGACAAAGATGTCATGAGCTAAAGGACAAAGGGGGTGTTAATGGTAGCGGTAAGGGCTAAAAAAGGCGCTGATAGTGGCATTAAGGTAAGAAAGCAGAGTGTGATAATAGCAGAAAGAACAACATGGAACAAGTAACAGATGGACCTGTGGGGATGGGGTGGGTGGAGGGGGCGGTGGTGAGGAAAAAAAGGATAGAAAATGTGATAGAAAGGGGGGTAAAAAGGGGGATAAAACCATGGATAAATGAATAAAAATAAAAATAAGTGGATAAAAAATGAGAATGAATGTAGGAAAAGGGGGGTTAGAAAAAGTGGGTGAGGATGGAGGGGAGAGTTCATGGTCTGAAGTTGTTGAACTCAATGTTAAGTCTGGAAGGCTGTAAAGTGTCTAATCGGAAGATGAGGTGCTGTTCCCCCAGTTTGCGTTGGGTTTCACTGGAACATTGCAGCAGGCCAAGGACGGACATGTGGGCATGAGAGCAGGATGGTGTGTTGAAATGGCAAATGACAGGGAGGTCTGGGTCATGCTTGCGGACAGACCGGAGGTATTTCGCAAAGTGGTCACTCAATCTGTGTTTGGTCTCCCCAATGTAGAGGAGACCACGTTGGGAGCAGTGGATGCAGTAGACCAAACTGAAGGAGGTGCAAGTGAAGCGCTGCTTCACCTGAAAGGAATGTCTGGCCTGCTGCAATGTTCCAGTGAAGCCCAACGCAAACTGAGGGAACAGCACCTTATCTTCCGATTCGGCACTTTACAGCCTTCCAGACTTAACATTGAGTTCAACAACTTCAGACCATGAACTCTCTCCTCCATCCTCATCCCCTTTTTCTAACCCCCTTTTTTCTACATTCATTTTTATTTTTATCCACTTATTTTTACTTTTATTCATTTATCCATGGTTTTATCCCCCTTTTTATCCCCCTTTCTATCTCATTCTCAATTTTTTCCCCCACTACCGCCCCCACCCCCCACGCCATCCCCTACAGGGCCATCTGTTACTTGTTCCATGTTGTTCTTTTACACAATGCTACCCTTGTTCTGCTATATCACACTCTGCATTCTTACATTTATGCCACTATCAGCACCTTTTTTACCATTAACACTCCCTTTGTCTTTTAGTTCATGACATCTTTGTCAATCCCTCCTTTGTCCCCACCTATCGCTGGCCTTCTAACCAGCTCCACCTGCCCCACCCCACTAAACAGTATAAATTTCATCACATTTCCACTTCTCTTCAGCCCTGAAGAAGGGTCATATGGACTCGAAAAGTTAACTCTGTTTCTCTCTCCACAGATTCTGCCAGACCTGCTGAATCGTACAAAAAACATTGTTTGAAATGTTAAAGGTGAAGATCGTATCTCCACCAGCCCTCGCATTTCATCGCACATGTGGAAACATACATGACAATATATCTGTTAGGAAATGCAATAGGAACTGTACCCTCACAGTACATTGAAGGAAGCGAATGGCCAATCGCTTACGCATCATGCCTGTTGTCAGAAACTGAATGCAAATACTCTGTTGGAGAGTGGGGTGCACTAGCCTCCACCTACATTTGTGAACATTGGCACATGTATTTTTCTGGTAGAAAGTTCACTCTCCACACTGATCACCAAGCATTGACTACATTGTTAGCCACATCAGGATCTGGCCATCGACTTCTATGCATTTGCAAATGGTTAGATCATCTTCACCATCTTCGAGGGTGGGTAGCTAACAGGGTCACGCAAATGAGTAGCTGACATGCTTAGCCATAATACTATCTCAGACAGCGTTAATGATAGCAAAGCAATTTGCAACATTGAAGACTATGCAATCACAGTGATTTCAAATGAGACCGTGAATCTTGTTATGCATAAGGAATTGGAGGCAGAATCGGTGACAGACTGCATACTGCTGAAAGTAAGCCAGAGATTAAAAACCGAATGGCCTCAGGAAATGGAGGAAGAACTAGTCCCGTACAGAGCACTCATTGAACTCGCATTGTTTGGTGACAACTGTATCATGTGCAGAACTCGAGTGGTTATCCCGAAAGTGCTTCAGCAATGTGCATTGCATCTTGCCCACAAAAAACATCCGTGCGTTATTAATAGGAAACGATGACCCTGTGAAGCATCTGGTGGCCAACAATAGATTACCACATAGTTCATTAGAAACTGTGTAGCATGTACACTCACACTCAATGATAAGTCTGTTAAACCGTGTCCCACACCTCTACAACTGATCCCATGGTCAACAAAACCATGACAACAACTCCAAGTTGACATTTTAGGAGAAGTGCAAGGAACTCCTATTACCGACGTTTCTTTTGCTAAATGATCTATTGGAATTCGCTACAACGAATTCCATAAACATCACTTCAGTCAGTGACATTTTAAACAAGTTGTTTACAAAATGGTATTTGCCGGAGACTATTACTACAGACAATGGACTGCAGTTTGTTTCCTGTCTGTTCACAGATTTCCTAACAAGCTATGGAACTCATCATCATCTGACATTGCGATAGAACCTGCAATTAAACGGTAGTGTCAAATGACTCACAGTGTGATAAAGGACAGCCTGAGAGCTGGTATGTTGGAGGGGAAAATATTTGAACAGTCCATTCATGTCCTACTTCGCACAAATCAATCCACCCAGATTCTCTAACCAGAACGATACCGGCCAAATTGATAATAGGTTGTAACTTTTGCATGTTGCTGACAATTCTTAACAGAATTGCAAAGCAACAGGGTAAAGCTGAAGCATACTTCAACAAGCAAACATGCACAAGGAAACCACGATTTGAACTTAGAGATTGGACTTGCATCAAATGGTCAAATCGTGACCACGGTCTCCGTTCATCGGTATCAAGACCAATGCAGGTCAAGTGGATGCTTGGTACCAACGCTTACCTGTTGGATGACAACACAAAGCGAAGTGCAAGACACTTGATATTAAGCAGACCAGGATGTCTTGAGGACAGTCGTTATAAGAATACATTTCCCTTTCCAAAATGTTACTTCAATGATGATCGCCCACCTCATTGAGCTGATCGCGCACAACCACAACCTCAGTCCATAGATCTCAGCACCATCATTAAAAACCTTCACATCTCAAAGACTATTTCGTACTTAGAGAAAACAGACACTCTGAACTCTAAGAAATGACTCGATGTACATATGTTTATTCTTTAGCATAGTTTAATTTAAAATAAGGCCCTTTAATTTTAAAAGGAAAAAGATTATTCAATTGTTCAATTGTTCAGCGTTTATTATTGTTATTTTATTTATTATTGTGCGTCTGTTGACTCTCCTTTATTCTGTGTGCTATTAGGCAAGCCTGGGTGTGGTTCCTGAGAAACAGAAACTACACTGAAGCAGGAAGCTATAAGCATGAGAGCAGACAATTTTAAAAAGCACTTGTAAATAAAACTCTTGTTCAGACATAGAAACTTCTGTGTCATCTCTGCATAGCTCTGAGGTACGAAACACAACAAAACCTATCTATGTCAGTGGGCTGAAAGACTGCTCCAATTAGTGCCATTCTCCTGTCAATTTTTCATACTCTTAATTTATTTTCTTCTTAAGAATACTTACTCACTTCCCTTTAAAACTCTTGGATTTTGATTCCATGGGCAGGATTTTACCGTTGGCGAGCAGTGGCAGGGCCCGCTCGCCGACGCATAAAATGACGTGGGATGATGCCGGGTGGAACTCCCAACGTCACCCCGCCCCATTTAAATTTTCAGGGAAGCGGGGGCGCAGCAAAAATCAGCTGCGCACCCGCTGACCTGTTAATGGCCAATTGACAGATCAATTAAAGTACTTAGTGGACCTACCCGTCCAACGTTAAGGTTGGCGGGCAGGCCAGGATCCCCAGTGGCAACTAGAAAAAACATGAAACCTCATCCACCGGCGGGATGAGGTTTCATGTAGGATTTTTAAAATTTTAATAAACTTGTTATGGAAATTATGAACACGTCCCAACTCATGTGACATTGTCATATGAGGGGACATGTAAGGGAATTTTTTTTCTCTATTTTTTATATTGTTTACAGTAGAGGCGATCTCCCTGAGGCAGCACTTAGCCTCAGGGAGATGAGTGCGCTCTTTTGTGAGCATGCGCGAAAGAGCGCACTCTTGATTTTAGGGATTCCCCCCCCCGCCCACACAGGGAGTCCATAACGCTTCCGTGCGGACATCACGCTGAGCAGGCCTTAATTGGCCCGCCCGCGCAAAATGACGGCTCCGCCCGCCCAACAAACGGAAAATTCAGCCCCATGACTCTCCCTGGCACAGCATTCCACATATTAACCATTTTTGTTCTGATGAAAAGAGAGCCTGTTTCTCTAATCTCTCTTCATAACTGACACCTTGGCATCCTTGACATATTCTTAACAAATCTCTTCTGCACCCATTTCATGTTCCTGACGTCCTTCTAATGTAAAGCAAACAAAATACATTTAGCTCATTTAGTTCACAGAAATCCTTCGTTACTGCTCTTTAGCAGCCATTCACTGTTGCTGAAGCATAATCTCATGAAACTCATACTATCAACTGGGAAATCAGTGGAGCAGCTGATGGTAAGATTAATAACATGCAATGTGAAGTAATCCAAAAGTGGATGCTAATAAAGTCTAGTATTCAAATCTATGATCATTGTAGTTAATGATCCACTGTGCAACCCATTACGCCTTATTCTATGTTTGCCTGGCTAACGTGATATTATTTTAAAAATTCAAGTTCATTAGCATTTTGAAAACCTTCAAAGTTTTCTATGCTGAAGTTATTCTCAATTCTGTCTCTATTACAGATCTCAAAATTCAAAGCAATCATACTAGATTTCCAAAAAGGGGAGATAATAATGCAATGAGTGACAGTGGGAATTAGCAGTGAAAATGAAGCCACCAGGTTCTGGGTTAAGATGTATGTATATGGTGCCCTGTTTTCAAATAGGGAATGAGACAGTGGCACAAAATCTAATTTCAAAAATATTTAATTTTAAAGAAATCACAAAAATCACAAAAAAAAAATTAAAACGGTCAGTACAATCTGCAGACTGAAATTTAGTGATTGGATCTCAAAATATTTGTTCACTGCTGGTTGTCATGTTAACTGACCAGTATGTTACAGGGAAAAAACATAGAGACCAATATTAACTGTACCCAGCTGGCTGAAGCTGGTTGCTTAGGCTGTTAACTCAGTCCAGTGATTTACCCTCCAATTTCTTGCCCGGATCTCGCTATCTTCCATTTTAACAAAAGGCAAAATAGTGCATATGCAGGATCCCGGAGCACCAATCTGAACACCTAGGCTCACCTGCACTTACAGATTAGCTGCTGCTGCGTCTGGTGGCACTCCACCTTGCCCTGAAAGAGAGAAGCAATATGTCACTCATGCATTCTGTTAGGCTAGATATGCCTGTCACGGTTGAATTGCTGGCAATGTCTGCAAGTTGTGAGATGTGGATGTGAGGCTTGCAACAATGCTAAGCATGCGAGGTTTAGTTAAGTATATGAGTAAAACAAGAAAATTATCAGTTACTGCAGCACAAGCCTGTAGTCCCATGAAAGAACCACATGGATAGATAAATATTTATACATATTGTCCAGCATGTATATTCTGAGAAAAATTACAAGTTTAATTAATTTTGTGGGAAGCCATGTTGATAATTTAGATTTTGTTTAATTACTCAGTTTATAGAATTACAGTGACTACACTTCAAAAACAATCCATTAACTGTGAGTTGCTTTGGGATATACTGAGAACATGAAAGTAACTATATAAGTGCAACTTGTGAAAATAGACTGTACAGAAATGGTAGCAGCAATCAGGTAGATTCAGATGTCAAACTAGAAAATTTGATTGCAGGCACTAAAAGTGAGATCAATTTTACATAGTTATGAATTGCTTCCATTTTAAGTGTCAGGCTTTTCATTTTTTGTTTTTCATGCAATTCTGCCACACTGTGAAAGTAATGACAGATAATCATTCATTATTTCTAGTAGACTATTAAGTAAAATTTAAACTTCCCATTCGCGGCCCAGCATTAAACATAAGTTTGCAGCTAAAAGCTGGCAGTCTAAGTAATCCCACAACCAACAGATCAGGTCAAAGCTCTGCAGTCCTGCCATATCCATTCATGAATGCTGGTGTGTTATGACATGGCCAGTGATGTGTGCCGGTGGACCAAATTACAAAGGAAACTTGGTCGCGCTATCACAATGATATTGTAATTTGTATTTATTATGAGAAGATGTGTACACTGAATTTAAAGTAATAAGTCCACCAAAACCTTTAGAGATTTTAGAAGTTAAATTAAAATATCTATCAACGAAATAAAAGATTTCAAGCATTTACATAAGACTACAATTACTACTAAAATTCCTAATTAATCTGACCCCCAGTTACACCCCCTTTAAGGAAACAGACCAAAATAGATTTTAGATTTAAAACTGAACCAGCAAGTTAACACAATACACACTCAACAGTGGAATTCTAAATGGTTTTTCCCCAACTTCAGTTTTGTTATATAGCAGACTTATGCACAAATGGCTGGAGGCTTCATAAAGTCTATTTTACACACTTCTGTTAGATCTTACATCTTCCCCCACATAGCCATTCATTCTTCTTTATATGTGCTTCTCTCTTTTAATATGTAAAGTCTACTGTTCCATATATTTTTGAAACTGTATCTTCCTCATAATGTAAAAACTTCCATGTTGCCAATATTGTCAGTAACCTTTGGGAAAAATAAACACACTCCTTAGCCTTGCTTACCTGGCTAGTTGTAAACAGACTAAGATCGCTTTGAAATCCAAACTATCCATTCATTTATCTAAAAATGCAAATTCCCTTCACCTTTACATGCTAAGCCAGCATCCATATTTACTCATTAGCATGTCAAAAGCCTAGCTTCTTTCGACGATTTCAAGCTTGCAGTCTACTTGACTCCAAATGTAACTAAATCACACAAGAAGACCCAACTATACTTACCCCCATAAACCTACTTCACAATAAACCAGATAAATATTATGAAAATTATTATACTTTTGTCACAGGTGGACAATTAAGCAACTAATGGAGGAGGCTCTACATCCTCAATAATGGTGAAGTCCAGCACATGAGTGCAAAAGACAAGGCTGAAGCATTTGCAGCCATCTTCAGCCAGAAGTGCCCATTGGATGATCCATCTCGGCCTTCTCCAGAAGTCCCCATCACCAGAGAAGTCAGTTTTCAACCAATTAAATTCACTTCAATGATATCAAGAAATGGTTGAGCACCCTTGGTACAGCAAAGATTTTGGAGCCTCAGCAACATCCCAGCTGCAGCACTGATGACTTGTGCTCCAGAACTAGTCGCACCTCTAGACAAGCTACCTGACCATGTGGAAAATTGCCCAGGTATACTGAGCCCACAAAAAGCAGGACAAATCCAATCTAGCTAGTTACCACCCCACCAGCCTGCTCTCAATCATCAGCAAAGTGATGGAAGAGGCCATTGACAATGCTATTAAGTGGCACTTACTCAGCAGTAACCTGCTTACCAATGCTCAGTTTGGATTCCAGCATGACCACTTGGATCATTGCAGCCTTGGTCCAAGCACGGACAATGGTGCTGAATTCCAGGGGTGAGGTCAGAGTGACTGCCCTTGACATCAAGGCATTATTTGACCTATCCATCCTGGAGGGTCACCATTGACGAGACATTTAAATTGACTGGCTACTTAAATACTTAAATAGCAGGTCAGAGGCTGGGAATTCCATGGTGAGTGATTCATCTCCTGACTCCCCTAAATCTGTCCACCAACTACAAGCCACAAGTCAGGAATATGACACAATATTCTTCACTTGCCTGAATGAGTGCAGCTTCAAAATCACTCAAAAGTTTCAACACAATCCAGGACAAAATAACCTGCTTAATCGGCACCCCATCTACCACCTTAAGCATTCCTTCCCTACTCTACCATGGCAGTAGCGGGTACCAGCTAGAAGATGCACTGCAGCAACTTGCCAAGGCTTCTTCAACGGCACTTCCCAAAACCACAACCTCTACCATCTATGGACAAGGGCAGCAGATACAAGGGAATACTATCACCTTTAAGTTCCCCTCCAAATAACACACTATCCAGGCTTTGAAATATATCACTGTTCCCTCACTGTTGCTCAGTCAAAATCCTAACAGCACTGTAGGAGTACCTTCACCTCACAGGCTGCAACATTTAAAGGTGGCTCAACACCACCACTTCAAGGGCCATTAAGGATGGGTAATATATGCTGATCATGCAGTAATATATAGGAAAATACAATGAGAGAGAGAGAGGGTGGGTGGGTGTAAGAATGTGTGCAGAGCAATAAAGGAGACTAACTGAATTCTGCTGAGTCTACAGAGCAGGCTGCTTCACCAATGATAATTATAAAAGCAGATCTAAAAACTTGATAACTGATATTATATGTTCGGGGTAAGGGACAGAATCTTGTGACAGAGAGGTGGATCTTGGCCACCAGCGAGACAGCAGGCAAGGCTCTTGCATTGCCTTTTTGCCGGAAAGGCCCATCAGTAGGTATGTGCCAATCAGACAGTTGACAGGCTAATGGCAGGCCTTTCCTCGGGATCAGGACCCTGCAGGCAGATATCCTGTCTACAGACAGTTGCCAGCCAATCAGCAATCAGCAGCTCTTCAGAATGGCAGCGCCACCAAGGAGGTGGGTTCATGGGGTGGGTGTTGTGGGGGAGGGAGGTATAGGGGTGTCAACAGCAAGGTTAGTGCGCCCTCCTCCCTGATGCCAGATGCCTCGATCAGGTGCTGAGTGCCTTTGAACGCAGGTCCCAACCCACCCCGGCTCCAGGAGCTAACAAGCAAACAAACCAGGGTTTGCTTGTTGTGCATACTGCATGGCGAGCCCCCCCCACCAGCTGCTGGTTTAATGAGGCCCTTAAGTGGGCTTTCCCTCCATGGTCTTAATCAAGGTAGATGTGGGAAGGTGGCAGGATCCCCACCCGCCACCCTCCCACTTGATTAAATGCCTCTCCTACCTGCAAACACAACACAGGGGTGGGCACAAGATTCTGCCCAAGGATTGGGATCTCAAGTAACTACTAAGAGCTTCGTGCCAAAACCAGTCATTTGCTTTACTGAAAAATTGAACAGAACTGCTTTGAGTAAGTTTGAGACAAAGGAATAGTGCATGATGACAAGACTATATCATATCTAGTGACCAAAGTAGGCATGTTATCTTAAAAGTATAAATATAAAATGCAATGGACTTTTGGGCAGCACTTTTCACCAAGAACTGGCATGGATTGAGGATGCTGTTGATCGCCAATCCAACTTCCAGGTGTAATAGATGAATAGATGATCAGCTATATGTTCAATAAATCTTGAAAATTATCTTGCGTCTATTGCCCGAACCATTTTTAGGACTGTAGTAGAAATCCTATACGGCATCAGTCCAACATTCCATAGTCATAAAACATGAGCTGTAAAAGTACTATAACCATTAACAGAATTATGCTTGGTAAGATAAATAAGATGAGTTCAGTAGTTTTCAAAAACAATTAATAGGCACCATTGAGAGGCCAAACTTATATTCAAGACATTTAAGCTACAAAATTTAGCTCTACAGTGCCACTAGTTCCAGCTCTACAGAGGCCAGGAGATGAAGAACTGATGGGGCATCCACTCCTGATGACTTCTGGTGAGGCCATTGCCAATTGCCATGTGTTGAATGCCTGTTGCCCGGGAATGCCATGCATCTGCTGGTAACATGCAGACTGGGCACACTGTGACAACAGTCAGTGTCTAATACTGATTTGGCACATGATCCGACATTTTAGATCTCCCATCTTGTTGATGCTCTCTCCTCCATGCGCACAACTGAGCAGAAAACTTGCTGTCAGTCATGGGGGCTATCGATGCAGTTCCTTTTGGCCTTTAGCATGACATGGAGCTGGAGCAGAGACAGCTGGGAGAGGCATCTGTCCACAGAGGAAGGAGGAAGGGCTCTCAGTAGGAAGTCTTACACCTAGGGTATTCAGAGAGCAATTCTCTCTCCACCACAGCCTGGAGCAGTGTCTGCAGTGGCTATGATTCACCAAGGAGCTGGTCACAGAACTCTGCAATTTCCTCAAATCTGCAGCTGAAGAACAGGGTGAGGATGGTACTGCCAGTGGCCATCAAGGTCACCATACCCTTAATTTCTAGACAAACAGACATTTCCAGGCTGGACATTGCCAACATTTCTCAATTCATCATGCATCACTGTATCCAGAAGGTCACTAAGGCCCTCCACATAGGGAGAGGGACTTAATTTACTTTTCTCTAAATAGAGAAAAGTAGGAGGAGTGGGCACATGGCTTTGCCAGGATGGCAGGCTTTGCTGTGGTGCAGGGAGCTATTTATTGCACTAATTGTGAGCAAAAGGGAGTTGTTCTGGAATTGCAAAGTGTTCCACTCCCTGAACATGGAGGTATGCAGCCATGCACAGATTATCATGTTGGTAAATTCTCGCTACACCAGTAGTAGTCAGGATGTTTTCATCCTGTACCAGTTAATCATTCCCACCATCTACAAGCCACCATTATAAAACAGAGGATGGCTGCTCAGAGACCGAGGCTATCCACCCTTTGTGTGGCTAATCATATATCTTCACAAACCGACCACTGATGGACAGTGTCCATACAATGACAGCCATGCTGCAATTAGGAATGTTGTGGTGCAGACCATCAACCTTCTGAAACAACACTTCCGCTGCCTGGATTTTTAAAATATATTCATCATGGGATGTGGGCGTCGCTGGCTTTGCCAGCATTTATTGCCCATACCTAATTGCCCTTGAGAAGGTGGTGGTGAGCTGCCTTCTTGAACCGCTACAGTCTATGTGGTATAGGTACAGGATTTTGACCCAGCAACAGTGAAGGAACGGTGATATATTTCCAGGTCAGGATGGTGAGTGGCCTGGAGGGGAATTTCCAGGTGGTGGTGTTCCCATGTATCTGCTGCCCTTGTCCTTCTAGATGGTAGAGATCACGGGTTTGGAAGGTGCTGTTGAAGGAGCCTAGATGAGTTCCTCCAGTGTATCTTGTAGATAGTACTGTGCTACTGTGCGTCAGTGGTGGAGGGAGTGAATATATATTGTGGTGGATGGGGTGCCAATCAAGCAGGCTTCTTTGTTCTGGATGGTGTCAAGCTTCTTGAGTGCTGTTGGAGCTGCACTCATCCAGGCAAGTGGAGAATATTCCATCACACTCCTGACTTTGGGGAGTTAGGAGATGAATTACTCTCTACAGAATTCCCAGACTCTGAGCTGCTTTTGTAGCCATAGTATTTACATGGCTGGTCCAGTTCAGTTTCTGGTCGATGGTAATCCCAAGGATATTGATAGCAGGAGATTCAGCAAAGATAATGTCATTGAATGTCAAGGACGATGGTTAGATTGTCTCTTGTTGGAGATGGTCATTGCCTGGCACTTGTGTGGCGCAAATGTTAGTTGTCACTTGACAGCCCAAGCCTGAATATTGTCCAGGTCTTGCTACAAATCGATACAGGCTGCTTCAGAATCTAAGGAGTTGCGAATGGTGTTGAACATTGTGCAATCATCAGCAAACATCCCCACTTCTGTCCTTATGATGGAAGGAAGGTCATTGATGAAACAGCTGAAGATAATTGGGCCTGGATACTACCCAGAGGAACTCCTACAGCAATGTCCTGGGGCTGAGATCCAACAAACACAGCTACCTCCTTTGTGCTAGGTATGACTCCAACCAGTGGAAGGTTTTCTCCCAATTCCCAATGACCCCAGTTTTGCTAGGGTTCCTTAATGCCACACTCGGTCAAATGCTGCCTTGATTTCAAGGGCAGTGAATCTCACCTCATCTCGGGAGTTCAGCTGTTTTGTCCATGTTTGAACCAAGGCCGTCATGAGGTCAGGAGCTACGTGGCCCTGGTGGAACCTAAACTGGGCATCAGTGAACAGGTTATTGCTGAGCAAGTGTCGTAGATAGCACTGCCAACACCACATTCTATCACTGATGATCCAAAGCAGACTGATGGGGCGGTAATTGGCCGGATTTGATTTGTCCTACTTTTTGTAGACAGGACATACCTGGGCAATTTTCCACATCGTCCAGAGTTGTAGCTGTACTTGGAGCAGCTTGGCTAGGAGCACGGCTAGTTCTGGAGTAGTACTGAAGTCTTCAGTATTATTGCCGGAATATTTTCAGGGCCCATAGCCTTTGCAGTATCCAGTGCCTTCAGCTGTTTCTTAATATCATGTGGAGTGAATCAAATTGGCTGAAGACTGGCATCTGTGATGCTGGGGACCTCTGGAGGAGGCCAAGATGGATCATCAATTCAGCACGTCTCGCTGAAGATGGCTGCAAATACTGCGGCCTTATCTTTTGCACTGATGTGCTGGCCTCCCCCATCATTGAGGATGGGGATATTTGTGGAGCCTCCTACTCCAGTTAGTTGTTTCACTATCCACCACCATTCACAACTGGATGTGGCAGGACTGCAGAGCTTAGAGTTAATTCGTTGGTTGTGGGATCACTTAACTCTGCCTATCGCATGCTGATATCGCTGTTTGGCATGCAAGTAGTCCTGTGTTGTAGCTTCACCAGACTGACACCTCATTTTTAGGTATGCCTAGTGCTGCTCCTGCCATGCCCTCCTGCACTTTTTATTAAACTAGGGTTGATCCTCTGACTTGGTGGTGATTGTTATGTTTTACTATGGGGTGCTTTGCTTGCAAACCAGTTGCACGTTTATCTGTCAGCAGGTGAGTCGATTACGATACACTGCAGACGCAAAGACCAATATGAAATGAAGTACATACTAATTATTTACACAAACAACAGAGCACTAACATGATGTGTGCTTCTCCAACCAGACCCTACTCTAGACACATTAACATGGTAGCCCGCACTACACAGCTATTGGGTCTTACAATCACGTAGTCAATCTGCTCACAGCTCCTTAATGGTGTATTTTACCTCAGATTACCACATTCCTCCTCCTTTACTTGAAAGTACATTTTACAACATATTAACTATTTACAAAATAAACTATTTACAAAATGAACTATTTACAAATTCAGTCTCTCAGGAGGCTTTTTCAAACATGTTGACTGTCGTAGTTCTACGACTTCGGATGGTTTATCTGAGGCCTCCCTCTCAGGAGTTATCTGTCCACTTGGCTCTCCAGTAGGAACCTGTTAAGTTTGCCTCTTCAACTCTCTCAGGCTCAATGGGTTCTTCAGGTAGTTCCAAAGTAAGAGGAGTTCCTTCTGCCTGCGGTGTAGGCTCCAATGGGAATGTTTGGTTCACCTTTTCTTGTTGATCTGTTTCCCGTTTCCTGAGGTGATCTACATGTCTCCTGATTATCCGATCTTCAACCGATGTGTGGTGGGACAGGGTCTGGTCACTACACTGACTTCACCTGATACCCATTTGGGTCCATCCTCAAAGTTCTTTGTGAAAACAGCTTCTCCTACAGTGAAGCTTTTTTCATGACTGGTAATCGTGTCCATTTTTCTGGGCCTCCTGATTTCTCTCTAGCCTTCCCCCTAAATTTAGCCTTATGCGGCTTAACCATGTCCTGAGACGCCTCTTCATTAATAACTCTGCAGGGGCAATACCAGTGGTTGTATGAGGCGTAGTCCTATAGCTGAGCAGGAAGTGTGATAACTTCGTTGCTATAGAGTCCCCGTCTAGTTTTTTCATTCCGGCTTTGAAGGTCTGAACTGCCCTCTTGGCCAACCCATTGGATGCAGGGTGGTATGGCAAAGTCTTGACATGTGTTATGCTATTGAGAGTCGTAAATCTTTGGAATTCCCTGCTAGTGAATGCTGTTTCATTATCAGACACTATTATCTCTGGTAACTCGTGTATCGTGAAACTCTGACACAATCTGTTTATGGTGGCAGCAGATGTGGGTGATCGCACCTCGTATACATCCATCCATTTGGAGTAAGCGTTGTTAAGTAAGAGGAACATTGGAACAAGAGGAACAAGGCCCCATGTAGTCAACATGCAGGTGGACACATGGCCTTCCTGGCCATTTCCAGGGATGCAGTGGAGCAGAAGGGGGAAATTTCTGCATCTGTTAGCACTGCATGCAGCTCTTGACCATGTTTTCGATTTCAGTGTCCATCCCTGGCCACCATAAGTAGCTGCACGCCAACATTTTCATTCTGGGCACTATGCAATTCTATTAATAATGGTTGTCTTCCTCTGGGAAGCACAATGACTCTCGCTCCCCACAGTAAGATGCCAACCTGGCAGGTCAGATCGTATCTCCTGTTAAAATAGGGCTTCATTTTGTCCGACTTTGGCTCTTCAGACCATCACTGCAAGACTTGTTCCCTGACATGAGACAAAACTGGATCACAGTTTCTCCATTCCCTGATCTGTTTGGCATTCACTGGTGATGAATCCAGATAGTTAAATAACAAGACAAGTTCTTGAGGGATGGGGACAAGCACATTGCTGTCCTTTAGAGGTCAAAGAGTCATAGAGTCATAGTGGTCTACAGCACAGAAAAAGGCCATTCGGCCCATCGAGTCTGCGTCTGTCAAACAAGTGCCTAACTATTCTAATCCCATTTTCCAGCACTAGGCCCATAGCCTTGTGTGCCATGGCATCGCAAGTGCACATCCAAATATTTCTTCAATGTTGTGAGGGTTTCTGCCTCTACCACCCTTTCAGGCAGTGAGTTCCAGATTCCCATCACCCTCTGGGTAAAAAAACTCTTCCTCACATCCCCTATAAACCTCCTGCCCCTTACCTTAAATCTATGCCTCATGGTTATTGATCCCTCCACCAAGAGGAAAAGTTCCTTCCTGTCTACCCTATCTATGCCCCTCATAATTTTATACACCTCGATCACGCCCCCCTCAATCTCCTCTGCTCCAGAGAAAATAACCCCAGTCTATCCAATCTCTCCTCATAACAAAACTCTCCAGCCTAGGCAACATCCTGGTAAATCTCCTCTGCACTCTCTCTAGTGCAATCACATCCTTCCTATAATGCAGATACCAGAACTGCATGCAATACTCTAGCTGTGGCCTAACCGTTATTTTATACAGTTCCAACATAACCTCCCTGCTCTTATGTTCTCTAAAATAGGCAAGTATCCCATAAGCCTTCTTAACCACCATATCTACCTGTCCCGCTACCTTAAGGGACTGCTGGACACACACACCAAGGTCCCTCTGATCCTCGGTACTTCCCAGGGTCCTACCATTCATTGTGTATTCCCATGCCTTGTTTGTCCTGTCCAAGTGCAACACCTCACACTTATCCGGGTTAAATTCCATTTGCCACTGATCAGCCCATCTGACCAGCCCATCTATATCCTCCTGTAATCTAAGGCTATCCTCCTCACTATTTACCACCCCACCAATTTTCATGTCATCCGCGAACTTACTGATCAACCCTCCTACATTTAAGTCTAAATCGTTTATATATACCACAAACAGCAAGGGACCCAACACCGATCCCTGTGGAACCCCACTGGACACAGGCATCCAGTCACAAAAACACCCTCAACCACCACCCTCTGCCACTCAGCCAATTCTGGATCCAATTTGCCAAATTGCCTTGGATCCCATGGGCTCTTACCTTCATTATCAGTCTCCCATGCAGGACCTTATCAAAAGCCTTGCTGAAGTCCAAGTAGACTACATCAAATGCATTGCCCTCATCTACACACCTGGTCACCTCTTCGAAAAATTTAATCAAATTGGTCAGACATGACCTCCCCTTATCAAAACTATGCTGACTGTCCTTGATTAATCCCTGCTTCTCCAAGTGTAGATTAATTCTGTCCCTCAGAATTGCTTCCAGTAGTTTCCCCAGCACTGAGGTTAGACTGACTGGTCTGTAGTTCCCTGGTTTATCCCTTCCTCCCTTCTTGAATAATGGTACCACATTGGTTGTCCTCCAGTCTTCTGGCACCTCTCCTGTGGCCAGAGAGGTATTGAAAATTATTGCCAGCGCCCCTGCTATCTCCTCCCTTGCCTCACTCAACAGCCTGGGATACATTTCATCTGGGCCTGGAGATTTATCTACTTTTAAGCCTGCCAGACTACTTAGAAGCTCCTCCCTTTCTATGCTAATTTCTTTAATTATATCACAGCCCTTCTGCCTGATTTCCATGCCCACATCGTCCCTCTCACATGTGAACACCGAAACAAAGTATTAATTTAGAACCCTCCCCACGTCTTCCAGCTCCATACACAAATTACCACTATGGTCCTTAATGGGCCCTAATCTTTCCCTAGTTTTCCTCTTACTCTTAATGTACTTGTAAAATAACTTTGGATTTTCCTTTATTTTACCTGCCAATGTTTATCATGCCCCCTTTTTGCTCTCTTAATTCCCTTTTTAAGTTCCCCCCTAAACATTCTATATTCCTCTAGGGCTTCTGCTGTTTTGAGCCCTCGGTATCTACCATAAACCTCCCTTTTTCTCTTTATCCAAACCTGTATATCCCTCAACATCCAGGGTTCCTTGGATTTGTTGGTGCCACCCTTTGTCTTTACTGGAATATGTTGGCCCTGTACTCTCTTTATTTCCTTCTTGAATGAGTCCCACTGCTCTGACGCAGATTTACCTAAAAGCAGTTGCTCCCAGTCCACTCTGGCCAAATCATATCTGATCTTATTAAAATCGGCCTTCCCCCAATTTAGAGCTCTGATTTCTGGCCCATCCTTGTCCTTTTCCATAACAACCTTGAATCTAACAGAGTAGGTAATCGGCTCAGCGTGTCGGCATTGGCAATCTGGCTTCCCGGCCACTGGATAAAAGTATATTCGTAAGCAGCTAGAAAGAGTGCCCACCTTTGGATGCATGCCGAGGTGCTTGGGGTATTGCCTTATCTTCCCCAAACAAGCCTAGTAATGGCTTGTGATCGGATACTATGGTGAGATGATGACTATGGATCTTTGGTGGAATTTCTTAATGCCAAATACAATGGATAAGACTTCTTTTTTTATTTGTGAGTCTCTTCATCCTGCCAAACTGAGCATTCTTGAAACGTAGCCAATGAGCCTTTCAGATCATCCGCCATCTGGTGGGAGAGTACTGCTCCTACTCCATAAGGGGATACATCGCATGTTGAAATCAATTATTTCTTCAGTTTGAAATGTACCAACAGGGCCGATGAATGTAGTAACTGCTTTACTGCCATAAAAGCCTGTTGTTGTGGGGCTTGCAAAGTCCACCTTGTGGGTTTTTCTTGAGTAACCTGTATAATAGAACCAGTACTGTCAACAAATTTGGGAGAAAATGACCATAGTAGTTAACCATTCCCAAGAAGGACTTGAGTTCTGGGCATTTTTCGGGGCTGACGCCTCACGAATAGCACTCACCTTGTCTTCTACTGGGTGAAGGCCCTGCAAGTCGACCCTATGGCCCAAGTAAATCACTTATTTTGCTTGGAAGAAACATTTTTCCCTTTTCAAGCGTACTCTGGCTTGTGAGAAATGCTTCCACACCTCTTCCAAGTTAGCCAGTTGTTCTTCATCAGTTAGCCCTGTTACTAGGACATCATCGAGATAAACCACCACATGGGGTAGACCTTGGAGCAAATTTTCCATAGTCCGTTGGAAAATGGTACAAGTCGATGAGACTCTGAAGGGTAACCTGATATACTGGTATAACCCCCTATGTGTGTTGATAGTCACAAAATCCCAGGAGGCCTTTTCTAGTTCAACTTGCTGGTAAGTGTGCATCATGTTGAGTTTCATATATGCAGTTCCCCCTGCCAGCTTGGAGTACAATTTATCAAATTTTGATATAGGGTGCCTATCAAGTCTGGCCACTTTGTCAATGGTCAACTTGTAGTCCACGCATATTCATACACTCTGGTCAGGCTTTAGTAGTGGAACTATGGGCCCTGCCCATTCGGAAAATTGTACAGGTTGTAAGACTCCCAACCTTTCCAGCCTGTCCAATTCAATATCCACTTTTTCCCATAATGCATAGGGGACTGGCCTCACCTTCAAATATCTGGGGGTTGCTCCAGGATCCACATGGATTTTAGTTTGCAGTCCCTGAATCTTCCCGAGCTCTTCCCTGAACACAGGGGCATATTTCTGTAATAATTCTTGCAGATCTTTCATTCTGAGTTGAAAAATCTCAGTCCACTCCAATTTTATTTCCTCAACCAAGTTCCAGCCAAGTAAAGTTGGACCCTTCCCTGCCACCACTATCAGGGGTAGATTAGCAGACTGGCTCCCATATTGTACTGGAACCTTGTGTATGCCTTTCACTTGTATGTTTTTGCCAGTATATGTCTTTATTCTGGCATCTGAGTTTTCAGCTTTGGTGAGTAGCCTCCTCCATTCAGATACTTAAACATGTGTTTCACTATGACTGTCATGGATGTGCCTGTATCCATCTCCATGCAAATGGGTTTCCTGTTGACTTCTACTGTCACATAGATTAGCTCTGTTCTGCCCATTTTTAAATCGTGTAGCGAGTAAATATCTGACTCTGTTTCTTCTGGTTTCTCCATTATATAAATCTCACAACTTCTGCCTTTTTGTTTGAAATTTGGCCTCAATCTTTCGTTACAATATCGCATAATGTGCCCATTACAATGACAGTAGAAACATTTGGTTCTTTTAAATTGTCATTCATTTGTAGGCTGTCTTGTTCCAATTCTGCTATTATGAATGTTGCTTTTATCCATTAAATCATTGCTTTTTGCTAGTCTGTTAATAGTGGCTGTTTCCTGCCTTTCTGCAGAGCCCCTGCGCTTCCGCTCCATTTCTAGCAGGTGTCACCCACCCGGAGTGAAGAATGGTGCCATTTTGTGCTCCCTTCATTTCTTCTTTTGTCCCTGACTGCGTTTTCCATTGCAAGCGCCAACTCCAGCACCTAGCTGAAATCCAAATTTGTCTGACAGCAACCTTTTTTGAATGGCGTCCTCGTTAATCCCACACACTAATCGGTCTCTTAACATGTCATTAATCAACATCCCAAATTCACAGTGCTCTGTCAGTTGTTTTAAGGCTGCGACATAGCAATTGTCTCTCCTGGGGCATGACACCTCCAATTGAGTTTAAAAAGTTGCTTGTTACTGAGGGTTTCAGTTGGAAGTAGCCTTTCACTAGATTCACCAACTCATCAAAGCTCTTGGAATCTGGGGTGTTGGGTGCCGTTAGACAATAAATTAGGCCGTATGTTTTACTGCCACATGTCAATAAAAGGATTGCCCGCCTCTTCTCCTCCCCCTATATGTCATTGGCCAAAAAGAAAAACGCAAGGCGTTCAATATAATGTGACTAGTCATATGCAGTCTGATCAAACGGTTTGAGGCAGCCAAATTGTGGCAGACTGGAGGGCGATAACTTTGATGACTATGTTGAGGGTTTACAATTGTAATGTACTTACAGATGGTCTGCAGGCTGATTCACTTCAGTTGAGTTTTCGCGGCTTTCCTTGGTGTTGTCGACTAGTTGTGTTTTGCCTCATCGTCGGTTGTTATGTTCTACTATGGGGTCGCTTTACTCACAAACAGGTTGCATACATATCCATCGGCAGGTGAGTCGTTAAAATATACTGCAGACGCAGCAACCAATATGAAATGAAGCACATGCTATTTATTTACACAAACAACAGAGCACTAACATGATGTGTGCTTCTCCAACCAGACCCTACTCCAGACTATCATTAGCATGGTAGCCCGCACTACACTGATATTGGGTTTTACAGACATTGCTCCAGGTGGGCTGTCCATGAATGACTCATCAGACTCCTGCTCCCTGAATAAATCCCCAGATCATCATTGTTCTGCACTTCCACACCTTTTCATCCCTCTTTTTCAGATGATCACTGCATCCTCTTGACCAAAATCCTGAAAGAAAAGACACCACAAACCAATCCTTACATACTAACATTATAAAGCAACATTTCCTTTAATACATACAGTGCTCAAAAATTCGCCCTTGTGCTTTGCCTTAGTGCCTGTCTAGTGGGTGTCTTTGCCTGAACTAGTACTCCTCCCCAGTGATTGCAGCATGGCTGGTGGAAGGCTACAGACCATCAATGGGAAATGACACCCTCAAGCAGCTCTGGGCCTCGAGGGCCCAGGGTCTGCACCACCTTGAATTGGGTGGTGGAATTCTGGGCTGGCTGGCTGACAGGCAATAGGAAGTGTCCTAGCAGTGGTGTGGCACAAAATGCTATTATCTGAGACAGGACAGCAAATTTGTGCACCAAAAGCCACTGTCACTTCTCCGGGGAGGGGCCTCAGCAATCCTAGTAATCTGCTGGAGCACAGTTTGTTGGACTTCAGGGAGAGCCTACAAGACCCTTTGAACACTGTTATCCACAGCCATGATGGCAGCACTCTGAACCTGCATGGCACCAACCTGTGCTTGTATGGCAACAAGCAGAGATTTCATGACATCAGTCTAAACTTCCAATGCAGCACTCAGACATTGGGTGGCTTCTGCCTGTGCTGCAATGGAAGCTGAGACATCAGCCATCAGACTCGCCATCACAGAAGGGTCTAAAAGTAGTGTACTCATGGCTTTGGCCATCATTCCCATGCTGGAAAGGACGGGATCAAAGTTCTGCGCAAAGCCGCATGGTAAGTTGGAGCCAGACGCCTCCATGCTCCTTGACAGTGACAAGAGGCTCCCTGGAAGACCTGCCAATGCACCAAGCATTTCTGTGTATGTTCATCAGCCTTTTCCTGTTTCTGTCCTATCAACGTCCTCCCCTGATTCTCCACAGCAGAGTTCATCCACAGCTTCTGGCTGGCACACAAACTATCCTTTCCCCCTGCACTTGCTGCAGCCCACTGCTGCCCAGTGTCTCACGGCATGCAGATACTACCGTCTAAAGTACACGGAGTGCCAGGATCTGAGCTGGTGGCTGCGTATGTCAGGTCAAGTGACGATGCTTCTCCACCAGAGGTCTGCCCATCTTCTGGGCTTCCATTCTCTGGCACAACTGGCTGACCAGGCAGCAGGTATTGGACATCTAAAAGCATAAATTCACAAAGGAAGGGTTGGGGTGAGGGATGGAGCTGGGGGTGGGGGTGGAAACCAAGAGGTGCATGGTTACAGCATGTTCACCTTATAGGTCATACCAGATTGTGGGATGAGGGTGCTGGGAATTTGGAAGTTCACTGGGCCTGATGGTTTCAGCAACAACAGTTGCCACGGAATCAGTGATGACTGCGCCAATGATGGTGAGCACTTTCTCAGCAGACATGGAGCCATGCCTGTCCCCCACTGGTTCATTGTTGTTGCCTCCCCTTGTCCTGCAAGGAAGTGGGAAAAATATCAGTGATTGTGAGACAATGGGCAGAATCATCCCAGATTTGCACTAAGTGTGGTAGCGGGCGGGCAAAATGATGTTTACCCGCCAGCCACAGTGGCGGCTTTTTACACCGTATCACACCAAACCCACTGCATTAATTATGCATTCCCGGGAAACACGCCGTTTCCATGGTGGGCGGGCTCTCATTCACCTGCCATGCCTTCACCTCGCTGCTTCATCTCGCCAGGCACCACATTTAAAGTGCAGCCCCGAGCACACCTCAATGCTTCCAGCCGACGACTGCTGCACGGAAGACATGGCCCCAAAAGACAAGAAGGCTGCAGCCCCCAAGTTCAATGACGCATCCCTAGAGCACCTTATGGACACAGTGGAGTCCTCTACCACTACTCTGTCTGCAGGATGGGAAGCAACAATCACCAATCCAGCTTGGGAGGTGGTGGCAGCGGTGGTCAGTGCTAATGCCCTGAAAAAGAGGACAGCCACCCAGTGCCGCAAGAGGATGAATGGTCTCCTCCGTTCTGCCAGGGTAATTCACTCTTCTCATCACTCTCAGCTCACACATTCACGAACCCATCACACATCCACGGGGTCCTCACTCACTGCCAGTTCAAAGGGCATCACCATTCACTGCCTCACACACCGTCATTGTCCTCATCCCATCCATGGGACCACTCACAACCCACACCTGCCAGGCATACTTATCATCTGGCCTAGCAGGCATCCTGCTTACACTCTATCCATCTCTATTCATGCAGGACAAGCTGGCACACAACAAGAGGGAGAGGTCGCAGACCTGTGGAGAAATGATTGAAATCAAGGTCCTCATGGACTTTAAAAACAGAGCCATCCAGCTGGCCAGCAAGGATCTGGACCGGTCCTGTGCTGGTGATGAGGTCAGCGCTGCTCTACCAAGTGAGGATCCAGCAGTGCAACATCCATCAGACAACCATTCTGTGACTGATGTGTCCTGTTTCACAGGCCATTGCCTCTCTCCTTGCTTTCACAGGCACATCTGGGAAACTGCCAAGAGAGACCACGATCTAGGGCCTCCAATCAAGCCCCAAGGGAAGCACAGAAGAGAAATCTGCCAAAACCCCCCCGAAGACCCATCACAGCGCTAACCCACACCCACCACCAGCGCAGAGACACACACCTCGGTGGGACCCAGCTTTAGAATAGCCTTGGGAGCACAATCTGGTGAGCACATTGCACTGTCTGATCCACAGCAGGCGGTGGCAGGGACTTCCCAGGTGTCCAGTACTCAGAAGACTACTGGAGATCAGAAGTTTGCTGAGTCCGAGTCAGATGATGAGCCTCTCAATTCAGTCATGTCTCAGTTGCTGGAGCTGCAAAGGCAAGTTTGGGAACATCAGGAAGGGATGTCCGCTGCACTCCGCAGATTGCAAGGCATGATGGAGGAGTCCGCCCGCCTTCAGGCTGAGGTGATAGCGCCAGCATTGCAACGCACCAAGGTCAACACTGGTAGGATGGTGGCTGCAATGGAGACTTAGTCCAGGACATTGCTCCTGCACTGCTGCGTGGGCTGAACTCCATTGCCAACGCCATAGTTGGCCTCCAACAATGTGTACACAAGAAGGGTGTTGGGCAATCCGATCTCATTCCAGCTACCTCTTCTCCTCAAGGAGTCAACCAGGGGCTGTCAGGCACCCATAGAGAGGAGGATCTCTGTCCAATCCACTTCCAGCACCTACTGCAGGCAGAATGAACGCCTCCTTCAGGGATGCAGACTGACTTTAAGAAGTGTAGGCTAGCTTTAATTGATGTTAGCCTCGCATCACTCATGATGGTGCATGCAGCCACTTAGCATCATGCTTAACAATGGCTGCACGCCACAATCATGTAGAAGAGCAGGCAGCATGTAGTTTGTGTGCTACTTAAATCACTTCCATTAGGCACAGAGTAGGCGCACGTTGTAATCCCACATTTGCTAATGGGCCTTATCCAATTTTTAGCTCTTAAACTTTCACCATTTAAAACAAAATACTTCAGGTTTGTCTTTTATATGAGTAAAATTATTTCATAAAATCATAGAAAGATAAAGCAGGAGGTGATTTGGCCTGACATGTGCTGGCTCTTTGAAAGAGTTATTGAATTTGTCTCATTCCCTGCTCTTACCCCATAGCTTTACAATTTTCTCCTCTTCAAGTACTTATCCGATTCCCTTTTGAAAGTTGCTATTGAATCTGCTTCCACCACCCTTTCAGGCAGGGCATTCCAGGTCATGGCAATTTGCTGTGTAAAAAAATAAAAATCCTCATCTCCAATTTGGTTCTTTTGCCAATTACCTTAAATCTGTATCCTCAAGTTACCGACCCTAATGGAAACAGTTTTTATTTACTCTAACAAAACCACTAATAATTTTGAACTCTTCTGTTAAGTCTCCCCTTTACATTCCCTGCTTCAAGGAGAACAATCCCAGCTTCTCTAGTCTTTCCACATAACTGCATAACTAACATTCCTTATCGTGGTATCATTTCAGTTAATCTGTTCTGCACCCTCTCCAATGTCATGTCGCCCTTCCTAAAATGTGGTGCCCTAATTGGACACAATACTCCAGCTCAAGCCTAATCAGAGTTTTATAAAGCTTTAGCATAACTTCTGTTATGACCAGGTGAGGAGGAGTGAACTGGTTTGCCTCTATTGAACCTCCTCGATTGGTCACAACAAAGGTTTAAGTTTATTTTTCACAAGGATATGCCTTTTTCAAATCAGAATGTATTTGACTATTTAAGCTGTGAGCAATAAGGAGTCAATCAAACAAGGTTTCCTTGAATTAAAGAAAGATCATATTCATTAACCACTAAACCCAAGAAAAATATTAATAAAAACGTGACATCACATACACAGGTATCAGAAATAAGGGGAGTTAGAATCCAATGAAAAAAGTTCAAAGAATATATGGTTAAGTGTCCTTTGCTTGTCCTTGGGGTGTGGATTGTTAAAGGGTGCAGTGATTTGGATTAGCTGGTTTTGTGGATGCAGTCAGAGTAGAAGGTGTTGCATTTATTACGAGATCTCGCTTCACTGGTAGATTTCTAGTACATCGGCTTCCGAGCCGGGCGATACACTTGATCCAAAAGAGAGAGAGAGAGCTTTCAGCTTGTCTCTCCCACTGAAGTTTTTCTTGAAATGTCCCTGCAGTAGCTGCAGCCTGGCCTGTTATATTTCACCTATTGTATATTTCCAAGGGGTTTTGGGTAGGTCTGTCTGTGGCTGTCATTGTTCCAATATCCAGCACTTTGCATTTTAATGTCTCTTCCATAGACAGTGATGAGTTTCAATGGGTCTCTGAATTTTAGGAAATGTCTCTCTCTTCACACTCCCCTGAGTGTGTCCTGTTTGCTTTTTCACCTTCACCTTGGAAAGTGGCATTGTATTTTAAGTAGTTTGTTCTGTCTCATTTCAAATCGCAACATTTCCAGTTAGTTGAAAGTTGAAAAGTCAATTAAAGGGGCATAGCCTCATGACATTTCCTTGCTTTTGTACTTTACACCTCTATTTCTAAAGCTAAGGTTCCCATGGGCTTTTTAACAGTCTTCTCAACTTGACCTGCTACTTTCAAATATTTGCAAATGTATATCCACTATGAGCTAGAACACAATATCGGCATTCATTCCTAAAATTGAAGTGTCAACCTGGTGAAGCTACAACCCAGGGCTACCTGCATACCAAACAGCAGATGCAGCATGTGATAGACCGAGCTAAGCGATCCCACAATCAACAGATCAGGTCTAAACTCTGCAGTCCTACCATATCCAATTATGAATGGTGGTTGACTATTAGACAACTCACTGGAGAAGGAGGTTCCACAAATATCCCCATTGTCAATAATGGAGGAACCCAGCACATCAGTGCAAAAGACAAGGCTGAAGCATTTTCAACCATCTTCAGCCAGAAGTGCTGAGTGGATGGTCCACCTTGGCCTCCTCCTGAGCTCCCCAAAGCATCACAGATGCCAGTCTTCAGCCAACTCAATTCACTCCATGTGATATCAATAAACAGCTGAGGCACTGGATACCACAAAGGCCATGGGCCCTGACAATATTACGGCAATAGTACTGAAGACTTGTGCTCCAGAACTGACGTAATTGCCTCTCTTCTTCAAGGCAAGATGACGCACCACCAGAGGAAACAGTAGCTATTCTGTGGGGGACAGGCAAGCCTGCATGTTCAGATTTGTGCTCCAGAACTAGTCACATCCCTAGCCAATCTGTTCCAGTACAGCTACTACATTGGCATCTACCAGACAATGTGGAAAATTGCACAGGCATGTCATGTCCACAAAAAAAAGGACAAGTCCAATCCTGCCAATTACCGCCCCATAACTCTGCTCCTGACCAGAAGCTAAATGATGGAAGATGTCTTCAACAGTGCTATCAAGCAGCAATAACCTGCTCACCAGTGCTCAAGTTGAGTTCCATCAGGGCAGCTTAGCTCCTGGCCTCATTACAGCTTTTGTCCAAACATTTGCAAAAGAGCTGGACTCAAGAGGTGAGGTGAGACTGACTGCCCTTGATGTCAAGTCAGCATTTGATTGAATATGGCATCAAGGAGCCCTAGCAAAACTGGAGACAATGGGAATCAGAGGAAAACTCTCCGCTGGTTGGAGTCATACTTAGCACAAAGGAAGATGGTTGTAGTTGATGGAGGTCAATCATCTCAGTCCCAGAACATCGTTGCAGGAGTTCCTCAGGGTAGTGTCCTAAGCCCAACCATCTTCAGCTGCTTCATCAATGACCTTCCCTCTATCATAAGGTCAGAAGTCAGAATTTTCGCTGCTAACTGCAAAATGTTCGGTACCATTAGCAACTCCTCAGAAACTAAGCAAGATCTGGACAACATTTAGACTTGGGCTGATAAGTGGCAAGTAGCATTTGCACCACATTAGTGCCAGATAATGACCATCTCCAACAAGAGAATATCTAACCATCTCCCCTTGACATGTAATGCTATTACCATCGCTGAATACACCCACTATCAACATCCTGGAGGTTATCATTGACCAGAAACTGAACTGGACTAGCCATGTAAATACTGTGACTACAAGAGCAAGTCAGATCGAGGCTGGAAATTCTGTGGCAAGTAACTCAATTCCTGCCACCCCCTGAAGCCTGTCTACCATTCACAAGTCGCAAGTCAGGAGTATGATGGAATATTCTGCACTTACCTAGATGAGTGCAGCTGCAACAACAGTCAAGAAGATCAACACCATCCTGACAAAGCAGGCCGCTTGATTGGCACCCCATCCCCACCTTAGACATTCACTCCCCCCATCACTGATGTACAGTGGCAGCAATATGTACTATCTACAAGATACACTACAGCAACTCACCAAAGCTCCTTCAACAGCGCCTTCCAATACCACAATCTCTGCAAACCAGAAGGACAAGGGCAGCAGATGCACGGGAACACCACCATCTTCAAGTTCCACTCTAAATATCATGGTTTACAAAGCTATCCCAATTCTTTGATTTTACTAATGCCTTGTCACAACATCTCGTCCATCATTGGTATCTTTAATTCTACATGTAATATGATTGGCTAATTGCTATTTTATAATTTTTGTACACTACCAACTGGTACTTCTACCTTTTTGGAATATGTGGACTAAGGAGACATATCGTGACTGAAAGCAAAGAAAGTTCCGACCTCAACACTTCAAAAATCTAGCACAAAATTAGAAAAGATTTTACTCATGACACTGTTGAATAGTATAAGCAAATGATCTGCTATCAAAGTTCAGAGATGTGGGGCAGAATATTGTTGACTAACAGCAGGTCCATCTTTGGATCAGGAACCTGATTAATTAATTTACATGCCTCACAGTGGCTCCTTCCCAGATCAATGTAATTGTCATTCCACCTGCAGATGACTCACCTAAACAAACAAGAAAGGACCTCAAATTAAAGGGACCCTGGCAGAATTAACAATGGCAGCATTGATTTCAACATTCAGGACGCTAATGGGAAGGAGCAAAGATGTGCAGAATAGAGGCAATACATGGAAAATCTATCACCCCTGCCACTCTCCGGTTCTCAGGTTCATCCCTGGAGGTGATGATTGATGCAATGAGGGCTCGGAGAGAAGTCCTCTTCCCTGAGGATGCAGCAGGAAACCAGCAGGCAAGACTGCATGCAAGTCACAGAGGCTGCCAGTAGCAGGACTGTGGCATCATGGGCCAAACCCAGTGCCAGTTAAGGTTTAGTGGCCTGAATTTTTCCTCACCGGGGTCACGCGATCAACGGGTCCGGGATCGGCCGGGAAACGGGCCAGCCAGCATGAAACATGCGCTGAACAGCTCAGCGTTGCCGAGTGGAGGTGGGAAGAGGGTAAGCGACAACGTCAATACAAGCGCGGGCAAGCACTGCGAGACAGCTCCGTGAATGCAGGCAGAAGCCTCAGGGAGCTGCAGACCTACAAATAATAAAATAAAGCACATAAAAGCTGCAAAGAAGGTCCATGCAGCACAATCAAGCACCTGAAATCATACCTCATAACAATGCTGTCCCCAGCACTTTCATTTGATTTCCTAACGGAGATTTCATCCCGCCCTTGGATGAGGTTTTATGAAAAAATTAAAGGCCGCCTGGCCAATTGGCCCGTTCGCCAACCTTAAGGTTGGACGAGCCACGTAAGATCGCTGACAATTGCGCCGTTAGTGGGCTTAATTGCCCACTTAATTGTCGGTGGGCGCGCATTGTAGTTGAAAGCGCACCCGCCGAGCAAAATAATGCGCAATGACGCCAGGACGCTCACCCGACGTCACCTCACATGATTTTACGCTCGATCGGGTTGTCTGCGCACCCATCCGCAGATTGTAAAATTCTGCCCCATGACCTCTTGAGATAGGGGTGAGTGTCCTGAGTGAGCCATTACTTTCTCACCTCCCCAGCCTTTTCCTACACAGCACTCCTCTGACTGACACACCTTGCTGTCACACACATTCCTTTCTCTCCAGCCTCCCCCTCAAACCTCCATCCAAATAGACAACACTCAAACTCAACCTTACCCTCTCGTGCCCATTCTTCACAGTCATCCTCTTCAAATATTCACTGTCCATTCTCAGCAAACAGTTCACTTCTCACACTTCTGCTTTTACTCATTGCAGGAGATGAGAGCACACTTCCAGGGAGAAGCAGAAAACTGGGGGAGTGGAGGTGCAGCCATGGCCTCGGTGGCGGTGGTGGCGGCAGTCCCTCGATTCGAAGATGATGCTTACTCAGGGTGGCGAGCCTTGGCACTTCATGTGACTGAACAGGCTGATTCTCGACCCATAGATCTTTCAGCGCATGGGGCAGAACACCCCACAAGGTAGTGGGATCCAGAGCGCAGGGTTTGCTTCTTTTTCTTTCCTGCTCTGCACTGTTCTGCCTCATCATTAAGGCATTGTGACTCAAAATGTGATACAACTTGATGGACAAGTTGTCAACATTTTGAGCAATTGGTAGCAATTAAGCTTCTCCCAGTCATTAATGTCAATGCCCTGGTGGCTTCAGAAAAGCTTTGCATGGTCATGAGGGATCTGGACAGAATATATAGGGAGAAACTGTTCACACTCATGAAAGGATTGGGAACAAGAGGACACAGAGTGAAAGTAATTGGCAAAAAGAAGCCAAAGCGGCATGAGGAAAATCTTTTTCACACAGCGAGTGGTTGGAATGCGCTGCCTTAAGAGTGTAGTGAAGGCAGGTTCAATAGAGGCATGCAAAAGTGAATTAGGCTATTATCTGAAAAGGAAGAACATGCAGGGTTACGGGGAGAAGGCAGGAGAATGGCACTAGGTGAATTGTTCATTTGGAGAGCCAGTGCAGACACCATGGGCCAAGTGGCCACCTTCTGCGCTGTAACAATTCTGTGATCTGTGAACCTGTCATGATTTATAGCATATTTTTGGATATTTGGGCTTTCTCTTCCCACGACATATCTTTCATCTTCCAGATTTGTTCTTGGGCTTCAGCCTTGAACTGTAGGAATGCTGCCTTCTTGACTTGCAACCTTGGGTTGTTCCACAAGGCAATGAAGGCTGCTCATTTTTGTTCGAGGAGGTCATATATTTCAGCATCATTTTTGTTGAACCAGTCTTGGTGACGACGATGGTTGAACCCAATGGTCTGGACACAGCTGACTTTATTTGACCCCACGTTCTGGAATTTAGTTAGATGTGTGAAGATTTTCCACTGTAACATGATTGAAACCCTGGAGATTGGCAGTTTATCAGCAGTTCTGGCCATTAGCTCTGGAGAAATGGGATGACTTATCTGGTGAGAGCATTAGATGTCACACTGCCACTTGACTGTCATTCATGTTGAATTAATGTCAGCAATATATTAAATGTCGTGATCTTGATTATGCGAACTTTGAACTCTATTTCACCTGCACTCCCCACTAACTCATTTCTTTCATCTCCCACAAGTACATCGCAGGTACTGAGGGAGGAGATGAGAGGAGACTGAGAGGACCTCAGAGGATGACTAGTTTTTATATTGTTGCTATCAGGTCAATTTCACTCAACAATGAGTTCCCGCTGTGCACTCGTCTTTGCCAAGCTGGGGAGGTGCAGACAGTGTGGAACCCGCACAGTGGATGGGAAAGAAGAAATCCAAGATTAAAGAGACTGATAATTGCCTTTTTAGTTGGTTCACTTTATTTCCCGTCAAACCCAAGGGGACTCCCTGGTCGACTTGGAACCCACCAAGGGGAAAGCTGGAAGAAGAGAGAATGACGTTGGGATCAATTTCAGGGAATTGAACTCCACTCACACCAAAATCTGCCTCCACTCAGCTGGGAAAACTAACCCCTTAATAGCTAATGGCATTACAAAGACTAACATAATTTGTTCAGATGCCTCACCTTTCACCTAAAGACAATGCACTGAATCAGTATGGTTACAACAGATGTTACGTAGCTAATTGAGCCACTTTCAAACATTTGCATTTGGTACTGTTGAGTGTTATTTGTTTAAAAAAAAAGCCGATATTTCTGCTGAATTTTCAAATTAGCAAGAATGACTTCAATTGCACAGGCTGCTCCCAGACACACCGCATTGCTGAAGACACTGTTAGGATTACACTTTTCCAACTGAGAATCAGTGGTACATCATACATTTTATTTCAAGTACCAGATGCTAAAGCTTTAGTTACGATTCAAGAACTATTAAAAGACTTAATTGCAATTCAGCTTCCTCAATGTAATTATTTTCAAAATCTCAATACAACTAACATCAGGATGAAATTTGCCTCTTGACAAGTTGATGAGCTCTGTAAAATATGTATGGCACCAGTGAGATTTAGTGCCATACTGAGGTTTTATATTACAGGTAAAAGATTGTAGCATCTTTTAAAATCTCTCTCAAATCAGCTTTTCCATTGAATTCAAACTAGATTAAGAAATGAGAAAAAATAATTAAATGCTACAGTGCTCGTTAACAAAAACTGAAGGAAAATCATAAGCTCATATTTCACATTATTTTAAAGATAATTTCAATTTATATTCTATCTATGATTGAGAATACATCTCAAATTCTGTGCCTCTGCCATTCTGATGATGAACATAAGTCTCAACACATGCATTGCAGATATCATGGGAAAACTTTTCCCACTGTCAGGGGGGGAATGCAGGAGCGGGCACAGGCAGGTGCGCCTCCAATCGGCGCCCCCGATTGGAGGCACGCCACCATTTTACATGACATCTATGGGCTCTATGCTTCTGTGCGCTCCCTGTGCAGGCGGATGGTGGGGGGCGGGGCGGGGGAGGGGGGTGGGTTCCCTCAGCTGAGAGTGCGCTCTTTCGTGCATGCACGCAAAAGTGCGCATTGATCTCGCGGAGGCTAAGTGCTGCCTCAAGGAGGTCGGCTCCAAATTTAAAAAGATTAAACAAATGATAGCAAGATTTCCCTGACATGTTCCCTCATGTGACACTGTCACATGAGTTGGGATATGTTCATCACTTTTACTGAAACCTTTATTAAATATTTTTAAATCCTCATGAAACCTCATCCCACCCGTGGATGAGGTTTCATAACCTAAACTTTTTCTTAAGCCCGCCAGGGCTCCCGGCCTGCCCGCCAACCCTAAGATTGGACGGCAGGTCCATTAATGATGTTAATTACTTTTTAAATGACCTCAATAGGCCGTTGACAGGTCGGCGGACGCGCAGCTGATTCGGCTGCGCCCCTGCCGACCTGAAAATGGAAATGACGCGAGGTGACCTCGGGAGTTCCACCCAATGTCATCCTGCATCATTTTACGCATCGACGAGCGGGCCCCACCCCCTCTCACTGACCGGAAGATCCTCCCCCATGAATGCTTCTCTTGCATATGAATATAGCTGCTGAAGAATCACTAAACTGGATCATGTTGAGTGAAAGTTTTCCCTTAAAATGTAAATGGAGTAGCCTACCATTAATAAAGAGTAGTGAGCCATGCAAATCTGATTCTTTCCTTTCAGAAGCAAGTTTTCTGATGTATCATTTTGAATCCACAGCATTACTTTTGATTTGGATAATTGGTGGTAAAGATGAAAAACAGAATCTCAAAGGGTTTGCCCCAAGTCAAATTTAAAAGAATCAGCTCACCCTGAACACTTAATTGCAATCATAAATTGAAATTAAACTATCCAATCTATTTTAATTGGTATTTATCCAGCCAGAGTAGGATTTTATTCTGCCAGTTTCTTATCCAATTCTGATCTTTCTTACCTATATTGGTGTGGCTGGTGCAAATATCATTTAGTTGCTGTTCCACCACATTTTGGTTGCTTTTAGAAGGGCATCCCAAAATCCAAAGGAAAGTTTTCAATGGGTAGCTCCTAAATTGCTTGAATGATTAAAAATGAATGTATTTGTTGAATAAAAAGCTAAAAATCCTGGAAATGTGAAAATAGAATATTTGTGCACATAAGTTCCATGTATGCACAAAATTCAGTGTCCTGAGTGAAGGGGATGAAAATATACCCCAAATAATACTGTAATAGGTGTCTGAGTCCTTATGAGTCAAGACTCTCCATTCCTCCCTCATATCTCTCAGCTAAATACTATCTGAGTCTTTAGGAGTCAAGACTGGCCCCCTAATTTTCATGAATGATCCAGGGCCGAACTTGCATGAAGGAGACAGGATGCATGAGTCAAAAAAGTTATGGACTCCACAAACCCATCTCCATTAAGGGGGATCCAGCCCACCATATATTTGTTCCAGGGAGGTGAGGGCAGCATAGAGTCAGACCCACAGCCTCTGGAGGCAGAACCAAGGTGGTAACAGAGGCAGATAGATGACGAAGCTGGCAGACTAGATCTTTACTGGGACATTGTCCCAGTTGTAGCCACGATTGTTAGGCCCTCACCCCTCACCATCAACCCACCCCCAATATTCCCTCCATGAATTAAATCCTTCTCCATTCCCCCTCATATCTCTTAGGCTCCTCCATGGCCCCATGACCCTCCATGCCCCACATATCTCCCATGCCCCCTCCTTGATCCCTCACATGCCTCATGCATTCTCCATACCCACTGTTCCAGTATCCACTATGTACAGAACCAATGAGCCATTGACAAGCCTGGTAAATCTTTGAAATGTTCCTGAAACTCACACAGTAACCAAAGAGGCTTTGAAAATCTCCTCTGTAAAAGATTGCTGTTAATCAAACATAGCCATTCATAGTATCAATAGCAAAAACTCATATCCACTTCACACCTTTTAATCTTGTATAAATAAGCACACAGGCATTGAAAAAACTCCAAAGAAAAATCAGGTTATTATAAGGTAATAAAGACGTCTATCAGACAAAGGTATCACTCCCTGTAGGTTGCATAAACATTACCTACGGGACTGAGTCCATTAGGCATTCTTGAAACTCAGCCAAACATTCATTAGGAGACCATCTGGAAATGAAAGCAGATGCCTGGCCTGCTCGTGCCTGTTTTCATTGATACAGTTAAGAGGTATAAAGTAGAAAAAAGGTTTTGTCACTGATAGTATGAATGGTTGTGATTGATCGGCACCTTCATAAAAAGGCAAGAGTGACAGTGTATTTCAGAGGAAATGTTAAACAGCAGTTTTTTTTTTGGTTCCCAATTCAGTTCACCCATGGTTCACGATTCCTCTGAGGTGGCTTGAACAACATTTATTAACAGAATAGGCTCAGCTCTGTCAAAATTGTTGGGGGGCAGGAGGGAGTTTGATAAACCCACCCCTGCAATGGAGCTGGCAAGGGCGGGAGTGCTGCATGTGAGCTGGCTACCCGCGCACACATTGTGCACTGGCAAGAATTGCTGAAAATGGGAATGGGAATGAGAATTGTAGAATCAGGTCCCACCCCTGCACACCCACCCCACCCCACCCCCCAAGGCCTCCCTATTCGTCCCAACTCCATGAAAATTCAGACCCTAGATTCTGAAAGAGGGCTGGTTAGCTCAGTTGGGTAGATGACTAGCATGTAGTCCAGAATAGCTCTAACAGTGTGGGTTTGATTTCTGTTCTGGCTGAGGTAAACTCCCTGCCCCAGGGACTGGACAACCATCCCTGACAAAAAAACTGCCAAGAAAGTGGCAGAGGATGAAGCATCAGCATGCAATAAGCCAAGGACCTGCCTTTGGGGAGAGCACAGGTGAATGAAGATACTGAAACGAATCGTAAGTTTGATAAATAAAATAATGATAAGTAGACACAAAGGCACAGATGTTCTGTTCGCTTCTGGAAACAGGCCAAACCATCTAAATAGACCAAGAAATTTAAATACAAATTACATCAAACATAAATCAAGTTTCTGGGATTTTTTAATGCTAGTTTTAAAAAATGGCACTGAATCTAGACCCACTCACAAATTTGACTGGGGGAAGAATGTGGAGTAGTGATAATTCACTGGATGAGTAATCCAGAAGCCCAGGCTAATGCTCTGGGGATACGGATTCAAATTCCACCACAACAGCTGGTGGAATTTAAATTCAATTAATTAATAAATCTGCAATTGAAAGCTAGCCTCGGTAATAAGTAACCATGAAACTATCATTGATTGTCGTAAAAACCCATTTGCTCCACTAATGTCCTCTAGGGAAGGAAATTTGCCATCTTTACCTGGTCTGGCCTACATGTGACTCCAGGCCCACAGCAATTGACTCTTAATTGCCCTCTGAAACGGCCTGGCAAGCCACTCAGTTCATGGTCAATTATGGATGGACAACAGATGCTGACCTTGCAAGCCATTCAATTCAAGGGCAATTAGGGAAGGACAACAAATTCTGGCCTTGTCAGTGATGCCCACATTCCATAAAAGAGTAGAAAAAATGCCCCCAAATCAAAATAATGAAGATTGCAAGATTCCCCTAATTGCATTCTTCTGTGATAATTTAAGAAGAATCTTAAAATTAAATTGGGATTTTTGGGTGCAAAGTGGACACATTTTAAGGCTTTAAATATTAAACGATATTTAATTTACCAAGAAACAGACTTGTGTACACCAATAAACCCAATAAATGGTTCAGTATAGTTGTTTAAAGTTATTTTCAGTGATTTAAAATCAGGTAGGCTAAATACTCTTATTAAAAATGCTTACAATTTTTGATAAGCCTATTTTTAATTGTAATTGCTCTTAGGCAAGAATTTTCCACCCATTGGGGGGGAAGTGCAGGAACGGGCGTGGGTAGGCGCGCCTCCGATCAGTACCCCTAATTGGGGGCGCGCCACCATTTTACATAGGCGGCCAATTAAGGCCCGCCCAGCGTGACGTCCACCAGGAAGTGCTATGCGCTCCCTGTGAGGGCCGGGGGGAGGAGGATTCCCTCAGCCGAGAAGGTGTTCCTTCGCGCATGCGCGTGAAAGAGTGCATTCATCTCCCTGAGGCTAAGTGCTGCCTCAGGGAGATCAGCTCCACATTTAAAAATGGTAAAGGAACAAAAACAACATTTCCCTGACATGTCCCCTCATTTGACACTGTCGCATGAATTGGGACGTGTCCATTACTTTAACTCAAACCTTTATTAAATTTTCAAAAACACTCATGAAACCTCATCCTGCCCATGGATGAGGTTTGATGTGTTTTCTAAAGCCTGCCAGGGCTCCCGGCCTGCCCACCAACCTTAAGGTTGGACGGGCAGGTCCATTAATTATGTCAATGACTTTGTCAATGGCCTCATTAGGCCGTTGACAGGTCAGCGGGCGCACAGCTGATTCGCTGCGCCCCCGCCGACCTGAAAATGGAAATGACACGGGGTGACATCGGGAGTTCCGCCCGACGTCATCCAGCATCATTTTATGAGTCGGCGAGCGGGCCCCGGATCTCGCTCGCCGACCTAAAGATCCTGGCCTTAGATACAGCAATGATATTTTTTAATTCAAGGAAAACAAAATGAACAACAATGTCCCTTATGTTGCCCAATAGCAGTGTTACTTGGAAAATATCACATTTGTGATGATGTAAATGGATTCGAACAAAGATGAGAACAAGAACTTCATTTCAGAAAACCAGCCGGATTTTAACTGCAATTGGCACCCAGTTTGCCGATTGCACCCAGAGCTGAAACTGTGTCCCTAATTGTGCATTTAAAGTTTGTTTTAGCCAGGCAAGTGAGCAATTGTGTATCAGCTATGGCTCAGTTGGTAACACCCTTGCCTCTGAATCACAAGGTTCCAGATCTGAATCCCACCCCCCTTGAACAAAAAATCCAAGCTAACATCATTTGAAGACAGGGGAGAGATGTAGGGTAATTTCTCCCTTTTTTCCCAATTGACTGACTGCAATAAGATGTATTTTAGAGAAGAAGCGTTTAACCCCTTAAGCACTGTGATTTTTAAGAACAGGCACAAAACAGGCTTTCCTGTAAGTTTAAATCAAAAGAAAGTATAAATGTTTATTTTCACAACACCTGAAATTGTAATCACATCAAAGACCTACATATGAACATAAGAACATACAATCAAGGAGCAGGAGTAGGCCATTCAGCCCCTCAATCCTGCTCCGTCATTTAATAAGATCATGGCTGATCTGATAGTAACCTGAAATCTGCATCCCACCTACCGTGGATAACATATCACCCCTTGCTTACCAAGAATCAATTCACCTCTGCCTTAAAAATATTCAAAAACTTTGCTTCCACCACCCTTTCAGGGAGAGAGTTCCAAAGACTCACGACCTTCTGAGTGAAAATTTTTTTATCTCATCTCTGTTTTAAATGGCTAACCCATTAATTTTAAACAGTGACACCTAGTTCTAGATTCTCCCAGAAGAGGAAACATCCTCTCCACATCCACCCTGTCAAGACCCCTCAGGGTCTTATATGTATCAATCAAGTCGCCTCTTACTGTTCTAAGTGGATACAAGCTTAGTCTGTCAAACCTTTCCTCATAAGTCAAACCACCCATTACAGGTAAACCTTCTCTGAACTGCTTCCATCACTGTCAGGAAGATATAATAATTTTCATAATGTTATAGGAATTTATTGTAGAGTAATAGTGGGGTCTGTGTCTATGTGTGTATGTGTGTGTGCGGGACTTAATTGAATTAAAGGCAGCTGTTCTGCCCGCTTTGGTGTATCAGAAGATAAGTTAGGTTTGAAATGTTAAGAAGGTAAACACAGGGGAAGTTTTAGAATGTGAGGTGTAAAGGGAAAATATGCATTTTTTAAATAAACCAGACAAGCTTGAATTTAAAAGAGGGAGTGAAATGTTTCACCTAGCCAGGAGAAGTTAAGAAAAAATGCATTTATTCTTCCCAAAGATTACTAGTAAAATTGGTACTATGATAGCTTTTTAATATTAGAGAGGTAAAAGTCCAAAGACATAGTGAAACAATGGGAAATTGCATTCCAAGGGGAAAATACGTATAAAGGAGAGAAGTCTGTGTGTAAGGGCAGGCATGCTAAGATCCAACAAGTGTGAAAAGCCTCCAGCATCTAAGCCTGAAGCTCCTGTCTACAAGGGACTCAAGCTGAGTAAACTCACTTTGGATTCGACTGTTCAGAGTATTGTCTATTAATTTGCCTGGGTCTTTTAAAATCTTTGTGTCTTACTGTTGCCTTAACAAAAGTGTAACTGAGTGTTAGATTAACTAGGGGATTTAGAAGTTATTCTAATCTATGTATTGTGCTTAAAATAATTTGTTCTAAAAATAAAGGCTTAATTTAGTTTTTTAACAAACCTATAAGACTTGGTGGCCTTCATTTTACTGAATTCAAAGCCCACCTCTTGAAATATGTACAAAGTGCAAAATAGTTGTGGCAGTTGTTTCAAGTTTCCCACCATCTTCAAAAGGCAGCCTCCAACAAAGCACTCATCGCCCCCAGCTCTCCATCGCTGTCTGGGTGACATGGCCAGCAAAGGAAAAAAGACTGCAGCCCCCAGCTTCAACGACGGGTTCCTCGAGCGACTGCTGGATGCCATGGAGGCCCACAGGGATGTGACCTAACCCTGCTCTGGCCACAGGATGGGTAGCAAAGTCACCAACCCGGCATGAGAGGTGGTGGCAGCAGTGGTCAGCGCAAACACCCAGCAGAGGAGGACAGCCACCCAGTACTGCAAAAGGACGAATGATCTCCTCTGTTCCACCAGGTAAGTCACTCTTTTTATCACTCCCAACTCACACACTCACAAACCCATCACACATTCACAGGGCCCTCACTCACTGCCAGTACAAGGGACATCACCATTCACCGTTTCACACACACCGTCATTGTCCTCATCCCATCCATGGGACCACTCACCACCCACACAGGCCAGGCATACTTATCATTTGGCATGGCAGGCATTCTGATACACTCTCCCCATCTCTATCCATGCAGGACAAACTGGCACACAACAGAAGGGAAAGGTCGCAGACAGGTGGAGGGATACTGGAGATCAAAGTTCTAACAGAATTCAAAAACAGACCCACTCAGCTGACTGGTGAGGATCTGGACCGGTCCTGTGCTGACGGTGAGGTTGGTGCTGCTCTACCAAATCAGGATCCAGTAGTACAACATCCATCAGACAACCTTGCCGTGAGTAGTGTGTCCTCTTTCACAGGCCACTGCCATGCACTTATTATCTCCCCTTTCTTTCGCAGGCACATCTGCCAACAGCCGACAGAGTCCATGACCCAGGGCCTCCAATCAAGCCCCGAAGAAACCTCTGAAGAGGAATTTGGAGGCACCCCCCCTGAAGTCCTGTCACAGCGCTCACCCACGCCCTCCACCAGAGCAGAGACACACACCTTGGTGGGGCCTAGCTTTAGAGTAGCCTCGGGATCACTATCTGGTGAGCACTTCGCACTTTCTGATCCACAGCAGGTGGAGGCAGGGGCTTCCCAGGTCCCCGGCACTCGGAGGATTGCTGGAGGCCAGAACACTGCTGAGTCCAAGTCAGATGACGAGCCTCTGGACTCGGTCATGTCACAGTTGCAGGAGCTGCAAAGGCAAGCCAGGGAATATCAGGAAGGGATGTCCGCTGCACCCCTCAGATTTCAAGGCACGTTGGAGGAGTCCGTCCGTCTTCAGGGTGAGGTGATAGCGCCAGCATTGCAACGCACCGAGGTCAACGCTGGCAGGATGGCGGCCGCCATGGGGATCTTGGTCCAGGACATCACTCCTGCACTGCTGCGTGGGCTGAACTCCACTGCTGATACCATAGTTGGCCTCCAATAGTGTCTACATGAGATGGGTGCTGGGTAGCTCGATCTCACTCCAGCTACCCCTTCCATTCTCAGGGTCAGCCAGGGCCCTCGGCACCCATAAGGAGGGGGATCAGCAGGTGCCCACTCCGGGGTCATCCACCCAGATGACTCTTGGAATGACTGGCCCATCTGAAACCCATCTTCCTGTGACCTCCGCAGCTCTAGCTTCACAGGCCAAGGCGGGTGTCACTGCCACACAGCAGGCCCCCGAAAGCAGGCCGGGGCCCTCCAAGTCTCAGCCCTCCAGAGGATGCCCGCCAAAGTCATCACAGGCAGGGCATCACAGTCAGCAGGCTTCCTCCACCTCTACTGTGGATGTCCGGGGAGCACCAAGACATGGGTTAGGAAAGTTAAGTAAAAATAGTCGCACAGCCTGGGCATGGGTGTTGATCACTTGTACACACTGTTCACTATTGTCAATAAACTCCGAAGAATGTCTCCCTGCCTGTGGCTCCTTGTTCTGATGAGCAGTGTTCTTGTCACTCAGATGTGAAACCTTTTTGCACAAGATAAAAGGCAGGTGTCTCAGTCCATGGCCTCTCCCCTGTGCTCTGTGCAGCCTTCAGACCACAGTGATGGTCCAGCCTCACACTCTCTGGAAACATTACTGATGCCTGCACCTTGGCAGTGCTGTTCATTGCTGCCAGAATGTAGTGGGCAGGCACCACAGAGTTCTCTCATACTCTCTGTGTGCTCTCAGCACCTTTAAGACAGGGCTGGCCCCCATCACACCAGCATCTGCGACCAGTGATGCTGTGCACCAGCTCCTGAAGGGCTGAGGTGCTGAAGGCAGACACAGGATCAGATGCATCTAAAGTTTCATGGCTGCATCTCTGAGATGGCCCTGATTATGGAGCACAAGCGAGCTGCCCTCAGCCAGACAGGAGTCACACATTCCCAGGGGCTATGTGAAGATCTATAGAGTGTCCTTACTGAATGTTGTCATCATCCTCCTGCGACCGAGCAACTATTAGGGCCTCCAATGCACCTCTATGACAAAAGCCTTCTCACAGAGGGTATTGCCACTGCAATAAGCCAGACTGGAGTCAAACATTCACAACTGTAATATGAGGATCTATGGGGACACCTCACTGCATGTCGTCATCATAGTCCACAACTCTGGCAGCTATGAGGGCCTCCCAAGTGCACCTGCCTCATCTCTGTCATCATCAACACAGAGGAACCCCTCACCCTCATCCCCGCCGGCTTCCTCCTCATCTGAGGAGAGCTCCAGCTCCTCCATCTCCTCCTCAGTCATCTTGTCTCCCCATTGCAGCGCCAGGTTGTAAAGGATGCAACAGACAATGATGATGCGTGACACCCTCTGCGGACTGCAGAACTGCAGCAGAAGATTCCATTGAATCTCCCTTGGAAGATCAGCTTCAGAAAGTAGAGTCCACACAACTGGCAAGGGTGAGCTAAATATATTAAAGTTGCAGGCTGCAGCTAGTCCTAAGAATCTTTTCACTAATCCATGTCAGAAGTGTCATTTGAACAAAACCCATTGCTAAAACTTGATTTTCTATTTGGAGTTTCAGGAACAAATTCAGGAACAATTATCCAACATGGAAAACAGCAAGCTTATGCCTAAATTTGAACTCCTCATTACTTGGAAAAGCAAATCGTTGCACAAAATAAGTCAACAAGCAGCCGACCTAGGCAGCCACTGTTAAAAATTTTCCTTTAAGACGCATGCCATCATCATTTTTTGAAGCCCGCCAAAACCTGCAAGCTCATGAAATCCTTTGTATCACAGAGAATGGTGACACCATCTTGAAAGCCTGTAAGCTCATAAAGCTGTACCCACACTTTAGGAACATAGGGACAGGAGAAGGCCATTCAGCCCATCAAGCCTGCTCCGCCAGGTCCCTTTGTACATCTACACTTTCTAATTTCTTAGCATTTAGGAAATACTCTGCACATCTGTTCCTTCTACCAAAGTGGATAACCTCACATTTTTCCATATTATATCCCATCTGGCATGTTCTTGTCCACTCACTAAGTCTGTCCAAATCCTCCTGTGGCTGCTTTACATCTTCCTCGCAACATCACTTCTGATTTAAATAAAAAGTCATATGTAGAGCAAGGGAACACATTTCTTTACTCTATAGGGTCAATTTCAGAAAACATCATTGTAAGACAGGATATTAATGAGTCATCCACCAAATTTGAAGCGGTTTTAAAATCTTTTGACATTTATTTCAACTTGCGATCTAGCAAAATATTGGAGAGAGCTAAATTCAATAAGAGAGTCTAACTGCCCCAGGAACCTGTCGATTGCTTTATAAATGATCTCTACAGGATGGCAGAGGGGTGTGAATATGGAGATTTAAAGTCTGAACTCATCAGAGATAGAATAGTGGTGGGTGTCGAGATGATTCACTCTCTGACCTCCTACAAGATAAAGATGGTCTAACCTTAGACAAGGCAGACCAAATAGTTAGACTGTCTGAACTACATGAGCAACACAGGACAATCTTAAGAGTTTAGTCCAGCTTAGAACTCTGCCAGACTTGCTGAGTTTTTCCAACATTTTCTGTTTTTAACCTCAGTCCAGCTTATCAGATCACAAAGATACAGGGACAATCCAAAGTCAGGGAAAGCAATTCCTGAGCCACCCAGCAGAGCGACCTTGCCAGCGCTGTGGTGCAAAGCGCCCCCACAGGACAGATTAGCATCCTGCAAGTACAGCTCAATGCTTCCACTGCAACAGGATTGGACACTATGGCAAACTGTGCAAGTCAAAACCCCAGAAATGCACAGAAAGTACAAAAGTAATCCATGAGGGCAAGACCAAAAAGACGCACAACCACATTTCTTGGGTGAGGTCAAGGATTGTGGTTCTTCACTTTGGAATTCTGACATCCTTGTAAATGGTCATCTAACAAATTTTAAATTAGATTCAGGTGCCAGGCTGACAATCCTGTCAGACAAGGAACCATGGCTCAAAGATGTCTGGCTTTGAACAACGAGTACTCCACTTTATGGTGCAGGAGGTATCTGACTTCCAATCATTGACATGATCCTGGAACCACGAAGGTATGGCAGCAGACTGATCTTTGAACTGATGTACATCATCCGTAACCAGCCTTTCTCTTTCCTGATCAGGGATGCCTGAATAGCCTCAGATCTCCTCCAGAAGGCAAAAGAATGTCAAGACTACCACTGTTGTTAGCCAACCACAATTGCATGGTCCTAAGTTCCCAAACACTGAAGAGTATTCAGACTTTGACTTCAGCTTTGAACTCCCTTCTATCTTTACGAGGTAGGTCTGTCCATTCTCACTGCAGGTTCCAGAAAATCTCCAGTGGTCAGACCAGTCTACCGTCCATGGGTTTACCACAATGCCTCCAGTGAAAGTGGTACAAGAGAGTGATCAGCGATCCGAGAAGCCTCTACCTCCAACTGTGACAATGGTACAGTTGGTCAACATAGTAACCACCGTGCACAGACTGTGGCTCCCAGCCAGCTTGCCACAAACAGAAGAGATACCTGGAACCTGGCAGCAGTCTCACACCATTGACAACAAGAAAAAGAGATGAGGTACTATTAAACATTCTCACAACAGGAACGCTCTTCCTCAGCCAAAGACAGCATCGAGATAGCTTACACAGAGAAAGAAGAAGAAAAAGAAGCACCAAGGAGACAAATTCAATGTTCGTCCACCATGCAAGAAGTGATTCAGGGTAGCAGCAACCCCTGATCAACCCAACCGCTGAACCAACCAAGCATGGTTCAACACGAAGCAAAGGAAGAAAAGAATGAAAGCATACCCAAATGTCCGTCCAACCTCCAAGCCAACAGCAAGAACCAGAACCAACAGAGCCTACCAGTCTTCCAACAGAACAGTTGAAGAGATATGGAAGGATCATAAGGCCTCCAGACCGCCTAAACCTGTAAAGTCAAGCACTAGAAGAGGGGAGATGGGGTAGTGGTATTATAGTTGTGATAAAGTAGTAATAGTAATAATATGGTAACAACAATGTAAATGCATGAGACTGATAACAATGTAAGACAGGAAGTAAACCAGTGTAACTTCATATACATTGGATAAAGACTTGGGGCAGGTGTATAAGACTCTAGCACATACAGGGTTAATGTGGGGCTGAGTATAGTACCGCCCATACAGTGATGCAAGAACACACAAGACCCAGACCTAGAGTCAGTGTAGTGTTGAGTAGAGATGTGTGAAGACCTAGGTATGGAGATAGCTCAATGCCTGTACCCTTTATAGTATTATAAGTAGTTAGAGGCTTGCTGTTAACATACTGAAGACTATTAAGGCTTCTTTAAGAGATACTGTTCTATAACCAACAACCTCACAACAGCTGCAGAGGGTCAGGTGACTTCTGAAATTTCTGCATAGACTCCAAAGTATCACAAGTCTCTGGAAAGTTCCTAACTGCATGACCATGGGTGGAGGGCCTCCCTTGAATGGACATGCCAAAATGAAAACCACTAGAGTAATCCATGCCTCCTATTTTTTGTGGACTTCTGTGAAACTCAAAATCAATGGACACCCCCTGGCCCACTGTCTCTGAACTCTATACATAATAAAAAGAGCTGATTAAAATCCATCTCTACGAAAGAATCCTGCAATAATCCTGATATACAACTCTGGCTATCGAATCCATCTGGACTACCCTTCAGGAGTGAAAATGTCTTCTTCACAAGGCCTTCAACACATGCTTCTTCCTAAGAAGAGCTAAACACATGAATTATGAACTATTCTTTTGTTTATGACTTGTGAAAGTGCACTATTCTCTTTAGCTGTTTTTTTCCTCGAGTGTGTGTGTGTGTGAGTTGAGTGAGTGATGTAGAATTGGACTTATGGAGGGAATACATAAATAAGCAATCATCTTTATTTAAACCCACAAAAACTTGCTGTTGGTTATCCAAATTGACCACACACTCAAGGGTTAAGGAACGTACACATCTTCCTTTTCAAAAACGTACTGATTATGGACAACATGGGAAGGGAATTGATATTTCAGTTCTCTCTTATCCCTGTCTGTAACAGCACAAACACACACATACACACACACATACATATGAAGACAAGATGACAAAAATGGTAGTATGCACTGATATCTTTAAAAGAGTTTGAAAATCACTATTACACTGATTTTTTAAGATGGTAGTTGAAAACTTTGCAGGGCTGGTTATTCTCCTTTGCTTCACTGAAGAAAAAATGCAGGTTGTAAGTTTCTGTTGATGAACTATGCCGACTACTTCATGCAACAGCATGTTTCCAGCTTTCCCATTCAAAATTGTAGCTCAGCCCCTGTAGTGAAGGTATATTTCTGCAGGTTAAATAAATTAACTCCACTGCTCTGCCTGTGGTGGATTTTCTAGGCAGGGCTCCTCTTTTTGCTGAGCGAGATGGTTTCTCTCCATAATCGATCCCAGACTGCTTGCTGCTGTTTAAAGATATCAGTTCATTTCAACCATAAGCCAGTTTCTGTCATGTGGTAATTGTATTGATGTTTCTATTGTCCACAGAAATGGTTTGATGGTAAAACAATTTGTCACACAATGGAGGATGTTTGATCAACATTCAGCCTCTGAATATCTTTATTTATAATTCCATCTTCATTGGGCCAGACAAGTCTGACAGCTATTGTCCCTTTAATTCTCTTCAATTGAAATGAAGAAGGGCAGTCATCAACACCTGCAAGATCATATTCATTTTAATGACTTACATGTTTTAATAAATCTGCACCCATATTAAGCAGGAATAACACACTGCAATGCAGTACTGAAGTGGTGCTGACTTTTGGAAGAGACATTAAACCAAGGCCCCATCTGCTTGCTCGGCTGGATGTAAAAAAAATCCCGTGGCATTATTTTGAAGAAGACCAGTGGAGTTATCCCTGGTGTCCTGACCAATGCTTATTACTCAACATCACAAAACAAATTATCTGGCCATTATCACATTGCTGTTTGCGGCAGCTTGCTGCCTGTAAATTGGCTACTATGTTTCATATATTACAACAGTGACTACATTTAAAACATACTTCATTGTAAAGCACTTTGAGATGTCCAGTGTTCATGAAAAGCACAATATAAATTTTAGTCTTTCTTTCCTTTTCTTTCAAATGAAACTTAGTATCAAAAAATGATTAAAATGTGCTTCATGACTGAATTCGCACAGGGAGTTGTTAAAATGAATGGTGGAACAAAAGTAGACTTTATAGAGGTGATGCTAAGGCCTTACAATGCATCAGTAAGAGCTCAGTTGGAGAATCAGTTCTGGTCACCATGCTGTTAAACAGAACTACAGACATTGAGAATGATACATAGTAAGTATGTATCTGCAACTGCAAGTAAGCAATCCCAAGTGCAAAAGCGTATCAAAGTAGAAAGGAGGTGAACTATCAGGAAAGATTAATGGAGTATATATTTTATGCTCTAGACGACAACTGAAGGGTAATTCATCAAGATTTATGAAATATTAACTGCATGGATAAGGTAAACCCAGAATACTCAGAATGATACCAGAGCTAAATTGCATAGATTATCTTTGTATTTTCTTGAATATTGCAGATTAATGATAAATATTTGGAATAATCTGCCAAGCAGAATACTAACAGGCAAAAATATCAGAAACGTCCAAAGTAAAAATGGATGCAATGACTGTAGAGCAATAAGCCAAAAGGCTTTTCCTGATCCTTGGCTTTACCTACAATTCCCAACTTGTTTTTATGGTTTGTTTGATATCTTCATGCACACTTTGGGGAATAGTGGAAGAGTGTTCGAAGTATTGGCAGACTGGTTGTCAACCAGTTGAACTGTGCCATGAACACTCCTTCCATGATCAACAAGTCCTGGAGTGGGACTTGAATGTGAAGCTTGTGGTTGGTTCACAGGCAGTGCCATTAGCTACTGAGCCATAAGATCTCCTCATTTTTGTCATGCACATCAAAGACCAATCATATCCCACACAGTAGAGAGAAAGAAAAACCAAATTTATTTCTCACTAATATAGAGGTGCTCTTCCTCCAGCTTGCATTGGGATTCACTGGAACACTGTAGTAGGTTGAGGACAGAAATGTGAGTATGAGAAAAAGATGTTGAATTGAAATGGCAAGTGACCAGAAGGTCGGGGTCATGCTTGCAGCCTGAGTGAAGTTGTTCTGCAAAGTGGTCACCTAGTCTGCGTTTGGTCTCCTCAATGTAAAGGAGACCGTGTTGTGAACAGCACTTAAACTGAAAAACAGTAAATTGAGCTGAAAGAAGTACAAGCAAGTTGCAAGCTTGGAAGCACATGTAAATCATTGTTAACAATGTGGTCTCCTCTACATTGGGAAGACCAAATGCAGACTGGGTGACTATTTTGCTCCACCTGCCCCTTACCCTTCTTTCAACAACATAAGGCCCATCACATCTACTTCGCTCCAGTTCCAAAGAAGAGTCATATTGGACTCAAAATGTTAATTCTGTTTCTCTCTCCTCAGATGCTGCCAAACCTGTTGAGTTTTTCTGGCATTTTCTCGTTATGTTCCTAAGATTTCGTCAGGAATAGATTTAAGCTGGCAGTTATACATATGAATGGATCTAAGTAACATGATCTCTTATTTTTTTTCTCTTCCATCATACACTATAGCAGATTGTCAAGCTTACAGTTTCTCTTCCCTAACAGCATCTCAAAAGCACTGCCTAGAAGGGTGGTTGAAACAAATTTAACGGTGACTTTCAAAGATAATTGGGTAGATACTTGAAAAGGAAACATTTGAAAGGATATGGGGAAAGAGCAGGGCAGTGGAAATATTTGGATAGCTTTTTCAAATGTCGGCAGACATGATGGGCCAAATGGCCTCCTTCTGTGCTAATTCATTCCATAATTCTATGAACTCACCATGTGCAAATTCACGTCCTACTATCCAAGCCATATAGTGAATCCTTTTCAGGACAATTATTTCAGACAGTCTAATCTGTTGGATTAATATGACTCAAATATGAGGCATATGAGCCATGCAGCATAATAATTTTGAAGGGTGCATCCTAAAATGTGAATACAAATAATTTGTCCAATTATAAATGAAAGGAGCCTACGCACTGTTTCATACATAATTTCTCAATGGCAGCACCATATTCTTCACTGAATCAATGACCGGAATAGAAATTTAATTTATATCAGAATAACTAATCAATAGCCCACAGACTACTTGACCATCAAGTCCTGGAAATTTGCCCAACGAAAACCAAGCAACTATTGGTCCTATTTGCGTTAATATATCTAGGGCAGGATTTTCCCTTCGTCGGGTGGGCACGGCGGGCGGGCCTGTGAGTGGCCGCAAAGCGGACCACCATCCGCGATCGGGCCCCGACCGCAATTTCATGCTGACGGGCCAATTAAGGCCCACCCAGCGTGAAACGCAGCTCCGCACTGGCCGGGAAGGGCCAAACAGGCGCGGGGGGGCTGCTGTCGGCCACTGAATCCAATGGCGACCCGGTTGCCAGTTTAAAAGCGGCCCAGGCAGCCCCTGGAAGGCCGCCACGTAGGACATCCCTTGAGCCGACACTATGGACCCAAGTGCAGCTGGACACGGCAGGCAGGTTGGCTGGTTGGGTGGGCACTTGGCCTCCCCACTTCTCTGCTGAGTGCCTCGCCACCCTCCCAGAGGAGGTGGCTGCCAGGAGGGACACCCTTGTCCCCAGGGATGGGAGGAGGAGGCCGCCGCACTTCACCAAGTGGGCATGGGAGAAGGTGGCAACACTGGTCAACAGCTGGGGCATGATGCGGCGCTCCTGGGTGCAGTGCTGGAAGCACTTCAATGACCTGCTGCGCTCAGGAAGGGTGAATACCATGTTGGCATGGGTCAATGTGCAGACATGTTAAGGTCTGGCCGTCCACCCGTGGACCTCATGAGAGCTACAGCCTCAGTGCCAACTGTCAATCAAGCCAGAGCTGGCCAAGGACGTGAGCCCTGGCTACTTGGACTGAGTGCCTTGTGGCTCGAGGGCCATGGCTTGGAAGTGCCCTGCCAGGTGCTCCTCAGCTGAGGTTGGCCAGGCTGCAATGGTGCTGCAGGTACAATGTGGACTAATCAATGCTCCTCTGTTGTTTCAGGAGAAGATGGCCCACAACAATATAGAAAGGTCGCGGACCGGCGGAGGCCCTGTTAGCCTCCTAATCCTCTCGCGACATGAGCAAGATGCCCTGGAACTCAAGAGCTGGCATGACCACATGCAACCAGGCTTGAATTGGCGGGGGTGCCAGACAAAGGTAAGAGTAGAGTGCACAGAAGTGAGAATTTTGGGTTATGCAACTATTCGAGTGTAGTCTCTTCATTGAGATGAGCCTTGGACCTGGAGTCCCCATTGATCATTGGAAGACGAGGGCACCATGATGCAGATCTCTGTTGTCTCACCAGGGTGCCTGGCATGAGCAGTCAGTGTGATGACTTTAACTAATGACATCTCCTTGATCTCACTTTTAGGTTTGCCAGCAGGCATTCGCTCTCCGAAACCTGAAGGCCACCCCTGTCACCGGAGGTCCACCATGCATCATTTGCACCCACGTCACCTGCTCTCTGAAGCAGACACCAACACAGATACCAGCACCTTAGTGGACATTAGAGCGGCAGCTAGTATCTCAGTGCACATTGGTGAGGGTACTTCACAATCGCTTGAGGTACAGGCGGAGGCTGAGAGTACCCAGAGCGTTGACAGTAGGAGGACTGCTGGAGACCAGGACAATGCTCAGTCAAAGACAGATGATGAGCCTCTGGAGTCGTCCATTAGACGGCAGATCCTAGATGCCCAGCGAGGTGTGCAGGAGCATCTGGCAGAGATCCAGGAGGGTCTGCGTGCCACGGTCTCCATGATGGAGGAGTCCATGAGGAGCGTGAGCACTGCGTTGACCGTCATGGCCGAGCGCACTGTCCCCTCAATTGAGAGAGTGGAATCTCTCATAGAGAGGCAGCTCCAGGGACAAATTGAGGGGTTCCTGGGCTTGTGCTCAGATCTGCAGGCCCTAACAGGTACTGACCTCAGTCAGTGTCACTGTGGGACATGGATGAGGCACCCAGTATCCCCACTAGGTCCATGTCCATCAGTGGTGCGCAAAGAGGTCAAGGGTGACCTCATGTTGGCACATGAGCTGCCTGTCGTCTCTGCAGGCTCCTCTCAGGGTGCTCCGGATGAGGGCAGCAGCTCCTCTGCCTCTGCCAATGACTGTGGCATCAGATGAGAGTGCGGCGACTGGGGAGATGCCAGCCATGGCAGTGGTCACTCCCTCCCAGGTGGGGCCAGCACAGGTTCCACTGGCTAGAGGACGACCGCCAAGGCCAACAAGACAGCAGAATCAACAGGCTGTCTCCAATGTCGTTGCCAGCATGGGGGAAGCATCTAGACCGTAGCACTCACATACGTAAGTTAAAGGCACCATGAGCACAAGAGGGACAGGTCACGGGTGATTTTATGTTCATTTTTGTTTACTTTATGTATACTGGTCTGCTGTTGAATACCAGGAATGTTTCTGTTAAGAATATTGAACTGCCAGAATACCATAAAATGTGTTTTTGTTGTCATGGCCTGAGTATGCTTCACCTTTTTATTTCATTAGTACGGGGAACGCCAGTATGTAAAGCTGTACGTAGGTGACTCTGAACTTTATTGCACAGGCACTGAGTGTTCTTTGGGTTCAAATGAAAGGGTCCTTTCAGACATCCGGGGAGGAGGCAGCAGCCCTGGCATGTGTTTGAAGCTGATCTTTGGTAACCTAGGTGAAGGAACGTTCAATCAAGGTGTCCCTGGTGCCCCTGGTGTCCCTGCCTCCCTGCAGGTTACATAGGTCTGCCTCCATGCCCTCAGCGTTCTCCTCACCGTGCTCCTCTTCAGACTCACTACTGGACTCATCATCTGTGGCCTGGGCAGCTATGTTCAGATCCTCTTCCTCCAGTGAGTCCCCCATTGCAAGTGCCAGATTGTGAAGAGCGCAGCATGCAACCTCGATTAATGACTCCCACTCTGTGGGCTATTGTGGTGCTCCCCCCTTAACAGTCTAGGCATCAGAAGTGCATCTTGAGAAGACCTATGGCCCTCTCCACCACTGCCCTTGTGGAGGCATGACTTGTATTATAACACTTCTCTGCCTCTGTTCTTTGGTGGCGGAGAGGCGTCATGAGCCGCCACTTCAACAGATAGCCCTTGTCACCCAGCAGCATCCATCCAGTTGGACTGAAGCACTGAAGAGCCCAGTACCTGGGAGTATCTCAGGGTGCATGCGTCATGGGAGCTGCCAGGGTAACTTGCACAGACTTGCAGAATCTGCATCCTGTGGTCACAGACTATCTGCACGTTTGTGGAGTGGGACCCCTTCCTGTTGACAAAGATACCCGGCTGAACTGCTGGTGCCTTAATGGCTACATGTATGCAGTCGATTGCACCCTGAATGCAGGGGAACCCAGCAATCGCTGCAAAGCCTCTGGCTCACTCAGCCTGACTGGTGTCCTCCATACGGTAAAGAATAAAGGTCAGTACCTGCCTGAACAGAGCTTCTGTCACCAGCTTGAAGCAACTATGGACAGCTGATTGGGACACTCCACAAGGATCCCCCACTGAGCCCTGGAAAGAGCCGGAGGCATTGAAGTTGAGGGCCACTGTGGCCTTAATAGCCACTGGCATGGGGTGTCCACCCACACAGTCAGAGCTGATCTCAGGCCCCATTGTCTGACAAATGGAGGTCACACTCTCCCTGGAGTGGCATTGCACCTCAGACATGTTGAGGTAGCTGCATCGCTGCCTGTAAACCCTGGCAGCAAGATAGTGGCGTCTTTCACAGCCCCTTCCACCTTGGACTACTGGGAATGGGGTGCCAACATCACAAGAGTTCACCTTGGGTGCCTGCCTTTTCCAAAATGTCAGAAAATCCAGCAAGTGCTGTCATATCTAGGGGGCAATTCTTGGAAATCCTCCAAAAGCCAAGTCGTCCCCAAAATTGTAAGGGAGTTGCATCTGAGGAACAAAAATAAAATTCTTACAGTTTCTTTGGGGCTGTAACACAAAACAATAGAAGGAAGTTGCACATGATCTCAGTTTAGCCCCTCAGGTGGCTTCTACATTTCTCCTTTAGCAGGCTAGCACAAAATTCTGCCCCTACTGTGAGGCCAGGAATGAGGGATGTCCTGACATTGGGATTCGCCATTCCCTCTGAAACACTGGCTTTGTCAGGGGTCAATGGAGGTTCCACTCATTCCAAGGCCCATGGATGTCCTGACATCAGGTCTGGTCCCATCTGAACTCAAGGCCCCATTCACACACTCCCAGCCAAACTTGCAGTTGGGATGCACTGGAATGACAAAGCATTATTGGCCTCAAGGAGTTTAAAAAGAAATTGCAATTAAAGTTCATGTCCCAGTCTAACTTAATATTAAATTTATGATTAGTTGCTTTTCACTTCCTAACTGGAAGTTCGTAAGGAAGATCAAGTCCACCTTCAAATAGACAAATAGGTCTTGGTCGAAAACTACGCACAGGTGATGGTTGGTGATGGTAGAAATGGTGACGGATAACCTGTCAAATGCAAAGGCCTGTGAGGTGGCAGGTGAGGATAATAGCACCCATCATGGCTCTGATTTGGGAGAGAAGGGTCAAGGCTCAAGGGTTTAGGGAAAACCTTAACTAAAGATGAAGTAGAACATTTCAGAAAGGCTGGTGGCAACATCTGAGTAAATGGAATGGAGCCCTTAAGAGAAGCAGGATGGGAAGAAGTATAAGCCAGGTAGTTGGGAGAGTCAGCGGGCTTTGCAGTGAATGGCAATGAATAGATTCTGCCCTGAGATAAAGATAGAGAAGTCTTGGAAGGGAAGAGTAAGAGATGGATCACTTAAAGGCAAGGGAAGGGTGTAATCTTCAAGCAAAGTTAATGAAGTTCTCTAGATCAGAGCAAGAACAGGAAACAGCGCCAACATAGTCATCCTTTAACAGAAAAAGAGATTATGGAGAGAACATAAGTTGGTATGGATATATAGAAGGGGAAAAGGAAACAGATGATACCAGGCAGTTAATATTTGTTGAAGTAGTAATGGATCAGAAGAGTCGCAGATTTAGTGTGGAGAGACTGGACAATGGGGGAGAAAATAGATGAGAAGAAATGTTTGATTGTAAGGAACAGACTGAAACAAACGAGTGAATCTTAAACCCCACAAACAGTTTGGCTGGGATCAGGTCAGATGTTAAAATTTTTAAAATCTCACACCCGATCCCATACTTCTTCCAACCCACCCACTTCCACTTTTAATAGAGGGGGGACAAGGGGGCTTCCAACAGTAATTCAAATATTATAACGAAGGTGGCAGCTTCAGACTTAACCTGCTTTGCAGTTTTAACAATGGCTGGCTTGGATTCCCAGGCTTTGGGAAAACAGGCAACTAAAGGGAGAGGAGCATGGGACAGGGAGAAGTACATTCACATCACTGCTTCTGGGCCAGGAAGAGCAGGAGAACTTTCTCACAGCCTCAAGCTCTCCCCCATCAGAACCAAACCCATACAATGATCTCTGTGGTCAACGTACAAACATACAAATTAGGAGCATAAGTAGGCGATCCTGTCTTTCGAGCCTGCTCCATCATTCAATAAGGTCATGGGATGGAAGGAATTTTTGTGGAAGGGGTGTAATTCAAGTGGGCTGCTTTGTCCTGGATGGTGTCCAGCTTCTTCAGTATTGTTGGAGCTGCACTCATCCAGGTGGAGAGTATTCAATCACTTATGCCTTGTAGATGGTGGACAGGCTTCGGGGAGTCAAGAGGTGAGTTACTCACTGGAAGATTCCTAGCCTCTGACCTGCTCTTGTAGCCATAGTATTTATATGGCTAGTCCAGTTCAGTTTCTGGTCAATGGTAACCCTCAGGATGTTGATAGTGAGGGGATTCAGTGATAGTAATGCCATTGAATGTCAAGGGGCGATGGTTGGATTCTCTCTGGTTGGAGATAGTCATTGCCTGGCACTTGTGTGGCACAAATGTTACTTGCCACTTGTCAGCCCAAGCCTGGACATTGTCCAGGTCTTGCTGCATTTGGACATAGACTGCTTCAGTATCTGAGGAGTCGCAAATGATGCTGAACATTGTGTAATCATCAGTGAAAATCCCCACTTCTGACCTTACGATGGAAGGAAGATCGTTGATAAACCAGCTGAGGGTGGTTGGGCTGAGGTCACTACTTTGAGGAACTCCTGCAGTGATGTCCTGGAGCTGAGATGACTGATCTCCAACAATCACAACCATCTTCCTTTGTGGTAAGTATGACTCCAACCAGTAGAGAGTTTTCCCCCCGATTCCCATGGATTCCGTTTTGCTAGGGCTCCTTGATGCCACACTCGGTCAAATGCTGCCTTGATATCAAGGCTAGTCATTCTCCCACATCAGTCTTTGAACCACGCCTTCATTTCTCAGACCTTATTTGTCCTTTGCAAGTTGCATGTGACTCAGGTAATAATCTCTGGATTGAGGTTCTGCTTCTTAATATGGTGCCTAGCTCCTCATGCTGACTATGCTGAACCTCTTTTCTGGTCCTGCCTATGTCGCTCATACCTACATAGACCACAACTACTGGAGCCTTCCCTTCCCCCTGTAAGTTCCTCTCCAGCCCTGAGCAGATATCCTGAACCCTGGCACCAGGCAGACAACAAGCAGCACTGTGGGTCTACCTACACCACATGGACTGCAGCGATTCAGGAAGGCAGCTCACCACTGCCTTCTCAAGGGCACATCCCATGAATGAATTTTAAAAAAGCCTTCTGAACTTTCACTCTTTGCTGCAGAGAACAGTGTCAACCCCTCTAACTATACTGTCCCCTAATGCAACTACATTCCTTTTTGCTCCCCCCACTTGAATGGCTTCCTGTGCCATGGTTCCATGGCCAGTCTGCTTATCCAAGCTGCTGACCTTGCTTTCGTCCACACCGGTTGGAAGCACCTCAAACTTGTTTGACAATTGCAAACCCTGAGATTCCTCCTCTACTGTCTGCTCGGTCCCATTACCTACCTCACTCACAGTCACACTCTCCTGTCCCTCACTGCTGAACAAAACAGACAAGCCTATTATAAGAGGTGTGACCATCTTTTGGAACAAAGTGTCCAGGTATTTGTCCCCCCACCTTATGTTGAGCAGTGTCTGCAGTTCAGCTTCCAGATCAATAACCCTAATCTGGAATTCCTCTAGCTGCTTACACTTACTGCAGACATAGTTGTCATGGATCGCCTTGGCGTCCAAAAGATCCCACATTCCGCAGCTGCAACATATCATCTGTCCTGCCATTGTTACTTATGTTATTTAGTTAGTTTAATTTAATTACTTTCTTAAGTACCACCTACAACTGAAGTTTCTTAATTATACAGGTATGTGCATTAGGTGTTTATTTCAATTATTTTATTTTATTTTTATTTATTATCTATTAAAGTTTTAGTTCTTTTTATTTATAGATCTACTTTAACTCTGGTGTCCTGAGCTAGCTATTAACACACTGTCCCGAAAACCAAAACTTACCAGCCAATCAACTTACTAGTTTCCTGTGATGTCATAGTTGTTCTTCTCACTCAATTTCTTCAGAAGCTGAGATGGTGTGCTCCTGACTTTCTGCTGCACTCCGATTCCGCTCCCAAGTAGGTAAGGCCCGCTCCAATCCCCGGGCTGCATTTAAGATGCCCTGACTCCTGACTGTCTCTGTTCCACTCCAATTCCAGTCACAGGTAGGTCAGGCATGCTCCGATCCCCGGGCTGTATTTCAGGCACTCCTGAATCCCGACTGTCTCTGCTCCGCTCCAATCCAACTCCCAGGAAGGTAAGCCTGGAGGATCCGACCCAATTCCCAAGGGAACATTGCAATGTTGGCAGTGCTGCCTTTTGGATGAGGCATTAAACTGAGGCCCCATCTACCTGCTTAGATGGATCTAAAAGATCCCATTGCACTATTTTGAAGATGAGAAGAGTTATTATCCCTGATGCCCTCACCAATATTTATCCCTCAGGCAACATCAAAAAAACAGACTATCAGGTAATTATCACAGTTGTGGGAGTTTGCTGCGTGCAAATTGACTGCCACTTTTCTGACATTACAACAGTGACTACACATTGAAAGTACTTAATCAGCTGTAAAGCACTTTGAAACATCTATATCAATGTTCTATTTGAAAATAGATCTTACAGTTATTCAAATTCAGCAAACTCTGATGACTGCTGATTTTGGGAATAGTCAATGAGCTTAAGCTGTCCAATAAGCTAAATAGAGTTCAGCTGAATAAAGTTAGTTGTAACCTTCAGGAAATAAAAAGTTATACTTTAAAAGACTCTAAGAAGCAAAAATAAGCTATGCATGTAAATGTTCATGAAAAGGTTAACATATAGATTACAGCCCTTTGTTGTTTGTCATTTCAAGATGGGAGGTATTTATATATATTATATATAAAAATATATATATTATATAATATGTATATTATATAATATGTATAATTTATATATTATAAATAAATTGTATGGTATTTTGGTTACATAATTCCTTTTTACCTATTTTTCAATTGATCTGATAAATAAAAACCTAAAACCGAGTCTGTTGAGAATCTCCACCACTTCTTGAAAATGTGGGCATAGAATAAATTCATTCACTAATTCACAGGAAGGTTTTCCACTTGTCAACACTATCAGAAATTTACTTTGGTATTAGGGCATAGAAAGATACACTTGAGAGTGGAGAGAGCTAAGCTTCACCTATGAGAGTAATCTATAAAATACAGAAGCTGAGTTTCTAAGGGAGGTAAAAAATAAAATGCCCCCATTCAGCCAAAAATTCAAAATGCTTTAACAGTCCTGGTTTAAATGGACAAAAATAGAATACAACATAGTTCTATGACCTACATTTTAATTTATTTTATTTGTACATCCTTTCTCCCCTCATTTGTTTAACCATCTCCCTCTACACAACAGTTTTCCTAAATGCACACAGGAAAGTTGAAATTACAAATTTCTCTGCAACTACTAATGGCTCTACTTGTGACTGCACTTGTAGTAAATCAAAATGGGTAACGTCAGTTTCTTGCTCAACTGAACTGGATATCAATTAATCAAGAACCATTCCATTTCATATCTAGACAGCCTCTTTGTTAATATGCAAATTGGTGGAAAAATACTAAGAGGCAGTATTGACTGCCATTTGGAAAAGGATGAATTAACCAAGAACAGTCAGCATGGATTTATTAAGGGAAGGTCGTGTCTTGTTTGAACTTGACCAAGTTGTTTGAAGTTTCTGAGGAGATAACAAGGTGCATCAAAAAGAGCAACCCATTTGATGTAGTCTAAAACAAAAATAGAATTACCTGGAAAAACTCAGCAGGTCTGGCAGCATCGGCGGAGAAGAAATCAGTTAACGTTTAAAAAGCTTTTAGCTTTTTGTTTTTATCTGATGTAGTCTACATGGACTTTAATGAGGCTTTTGACAAGATCCCACATGGCAGACTGGGCAGAAAATTAAATACTCATGGGATATAAGGGAAAGTGGCAGGTTGGATCCAAAATTGGCTGTGTGGCAGGAAGCAAAAGGGTAATGATTTTTGGATGTTTTTATAACTGGAAGGCTGTTTCAGTTGGGGCTCCACCGGGCTCAGTACTCAATCCTTTGCTTTTCGTGGAACATAGCAATGATTTGGACTTAAATGTAGTGAGCATGATTAAAAAACATGCAGATGACACATAAATTGGTTGTGTGGCTGAGAGTAAGGAAGAAAATTGTCGACTCTAGGAAGTTATCAACAGTCTTCAGGCAATCAGAATTCAATCAGGAGAAGTGTGCAGTAATAGATTTGGGGAGGGCAAACAAGGCAAGGAATACACAATAAATGTAGATTAGTTAGAAGTGTAGAGGAGCAAATGGACCTTGCCGTGTATGTCCACAGATCCTTAAAGGTAGCAGCACAGGCAAATAAGATGGTTAAGAAGACATCCGAGGCATATAATATAGTGGAAAGGAGGTTATGCTCGGACTATATATAACACTAGTTGGGCCACAGCTAGAGTTCTGCACACGGTTCTGATCGCTATATTTAAGGAAGCATGTGATCACACTATAGAGGGAACAGGGGAGATTTATAGGGATATTGCATAGACTGGAGAATGTTAACTATGAGGAAAGATTGGGGCATCTTGGGCTGTTTTCTTTGGAACAGAGGAGACTGAGGGAAGATTAATTGCAGTGTATAAAATTATGAGGGGCCTGGATAGAATGGATAGGAATGACGCACTTCCTTTAGCAGAAGTCACTAACCAGGGTGTATAGATTTGAAGCAATTGGCAGAATGATTAGATGGGAGTTGATAAGAAAATCTTTCACTGTGGTAGGATCTGAAACCTTTCAGTGGTAGGAATCTGTCACTAACATTCTGAAAGCATAGTGAAGGCAGAAACCCTTATTGCATTTAAAAAGTACTTGGATATGCATTTGAACTGCCATAATTTACAAGGCTACTGACCCAGAGCTGGGATTCAGCTGGAAAGATTTATTTTGATCAGGACGGATACTTTAGAAAAAAAGACCTCCATCTTTGTCATAAATTTCTATGGCCTGAATTTCACATTTGGCGTATGCGCCAAGTCAGCAGGAGCGGAAGTGGATGTGGAATCCGCTCCCGGCCGCATTGCAAACGTGATTTCACGCTGGATGGCCAATTAAGGTCCGCCCAGCATGAAACACGTTTTCTCAATGGTCGGGAAGGCCAGGCAGGGGCGCGAGCCTGTTAGGCCCCGGGTCTAATGGCAGCCCGGCGAGCACTTTAAATCCAGCAGAGGCAGCTCCCTGAAGGCTGCCAGGGGAGATTCTTTGGAGTCTGTCCAGGAAACCATTTAATTCAAACAATGGCCTCACAAGCGGCTGGAGACGTCAGGGAAGAGGGAATGTTGGGTGGACACTCGACCCCCCATTTCTCAGACGAGTGCCTCATGGTACTTGTGGAGGAGGCCGGGTCATGCAGGATATTCTAGCACCCAGGGATGGCAGGAGGTGCCCACCGTACCTGACCAAAGAAAGCCTGGGAGGAGGTGGCAACCGAGGTCAGTGGCCGCAACACAACATTGAGCAGAGCACATGGACGCAGCGTCGCAAAGGGTTCAACGATCTGCTGTGCTCGGCAAAGGTGAGTACCAAGTTGGCATGGATCAGCGTTAACAGCTGGTCGTCCCCCTGTGGAGCTCAGGGGTGTTACAGTCTGAGTGTCACTGACTTTGGCGCAGGTCAAAGGAGTGAGCCTTGCCTGCTTGGCCTGAGTGCCTTGATGGTAGAGTGCCACGACTCAGATGTGCCCTGCAAGGTGTCCCGTGTTGTGGGGCTGGGGGGGGGGAGCGGTGTAATGGCGCTGCAGATAGAGAGTGGGGAAATCAATGCTCCTCTGTCATTTCAGGAGAAAAGAAGCCATAACGCCCAACAAAAGAACTAAGACAGGCAGAGGCCCCCCAGACCTCTTCATCCTGATGGATGGATGCCTTGGAGCTGGAATGCCGCCACCACCTTGGTCAGCTGGTCGTGGAGAGGCAAGGTTCTCTGACGAAGGTAAGAGTGCAGTGCACAAAGGTGAGAGTGTCGGATTGTGCAAACATTCTTGTGTAGTCACAGCATTAATGGGAGCCTCAAACCTGGAGTCCCCATTGATTATTTAAAGATGATGGCACCATGATGCAGATCTCCGTTGTCTCACCAGGGTGCCTGGTATGCACAGTGACAGTGTGGTGACTTAAACTAATGACATGTCATTGCTCTCTCCTAGAATCACCAGCTCGCCCATGAACTCATGACTCCAAAGAGCCCCCTTGATACCTGAGGACCAATGGGCTTTAGATGCACCTATGTCACAACCTCTCTCTGGACCAAGCACCAGCGTAGATACCAGCATCCCTGTGGGCATTAGGTCGGCAGCTAGAATGTCAGTGCACAGCGGTGAGGACACTTCACACTCGCTTGAAGAGCAGGCGGAGGCAGAGAGTGCCCATGGCGCCGGCAGTCAGAGGACTGCTGGAGACCGGGACCATGCTGAGTTGAAGACAAATGATGTGCCTCTAGAGTTGTCCATTAGGTGGAAGATGCTGGATGTCTAGCAGGGTGTGTAGGAGGACCTGGTGGAGATCCATGAGATGAGGGTATGCGTACCATGATCTCCATTATGGAGGAGCACATGCGGAGCATGAGCACTCCATTGACCCCCATGGCTGAGCGCACTGCCTCCTCCATTATCAGAGTGGCAAATCTCATGGGGAGGCAACTCCAAGGACAGAATCAGGGGTTCCTGGGTTTGAGCTCGGACTTGCAAGCCCTCACACAGGCAATGACCTCAGGTGGTCAATGCCAGTGTGGGAGATGGATGAGGTAACAAGTATCCCAGCTAGGTGCCTGTCCATCAATGATGAGCAGGGAGGTCCAGAGTGACCTCACGTTGGTGCACAAGCAACTTGCTGTCTCGCAGGCTTCTGTCAGGGTGCTCTGGATGATGGCAGCAGCTCCTCCACAGCACCACCCCCCCCCCCCCCCCCCACCCCACCCCCCAACCAGTGACCCGTGGCATCTAATAAGGCTGCGATGACTAGGAAGAGGCCAGCCTTGGCACTGGCCTTTCCCTCCCTGACGGAGCCAGCATAGGTTTCACTGGCCAGAGGACAAGCACCAAGTTCATCAAGGCCAACAAGACAGCAGAGTCAGCAGGCTGCCTCCAATGTTGCTGCTAGCAAAGTGGGGGGGGCAACAAGACACAGCACTCACAAGCATAAGTTTAAGGCACTGTGAGCACAAGAGGGACTATTCATGGGTGATCTTCTGTTCTACTGTGTTTTGTTAATATGCTTACGGGTTTGACCGTTAACACCATATATTGTTGTGTTCATTTGGTGTGATTGCCAACATGATATAAATTTTGATTTTGCCTTATTGGCCTGAGTATGCTTCATTTGTTTTGTAGATGCAGGAACACCAGTGTCTAATGCTGGTTGTGAGTGGCTCTAAACTTTATTCCACAGGCATTGAGTGGACTTTGGGTTCAAATGAACTGATCATTTCAAACATCCAGGATGGAGGCGGCAGCCCTGACATAAGGTGGAAGCAGATCTTTGGCAGCCGAGCTGAAGGAACATTGGATCAAGGCATCCCTGGTGTCCCTGCCTCCCTGTAGGATACAGAGGTCTGCCTCCATGGCCTCACCTTGGCTCCTCACCGGGCTCCTCAATCTGACTCACCACTGGATTCATCATGGCCTGTGCAGCTGTGTCAAGATCCTCTTCCTCCAGTGGGTCCCTCCCTTGCCAACGCCAGATTGTGGAGAGCGCAGCATGCAACCATCAGTGATGCCCCCTCTGTGGGATATTGTAATGTACCCCCTGAATGGTCCAGGCATCAGAAGCACATCTTCAGAAGATCTATGGTTTTCTCTATCACCGCCCTTGTGGAGGCATCACTCCTATTATAACATTGCTCTGCCTCTGCTCTTGGGTGGCGGAGAAGCGTCATAAGCCAACTTTTCAACGGATAGCCCTTGTCACCCAGCAGCCATCCATCCAGTCGGACTGGAGCAGTGAAAAGCCTTGGCACAAGTGAGTGTCTCGGGATGTAAGTGTCATGGGAGCTGCCAGGCTACCTTGCACAGACTTGCAGAATCTGCATCCTGTGGTCACACACTATCTGCACGTTCATGGAGTGGAATCCCTTCCTGCTGATGAAAGCACCCGGCTGACCCACTGGTGCCTTGATAGCCACGTGTGTGCAGTCTATTGCAGCCTAAATGTGGGGGAACCCAGCGATCGCTGCAAACTCTCTGGCTCGCTCAGCCTGGCTGACCTTGTCCATATGGAAATGAATAAATGTCATTACCCGCCTGAACAGAGCTTCTGTCACCAGCTTAACGCAACTGTGGTCAGCTGATTGTGACACTCTACAAAGATCCCCCAATGACCCCTGGAAAGAACCGGTGGCATAGAAGTTGAGTGTCACTGTGACCTTCAGAGCCACTGGCATGGGGTTTCCACCCACACAGCTGGAGCTGATCTCAGGCCCAATCATCTGACAAATGGAGGTCACACTCTCCCTTGAGAGACGGAGCCTCCTTCGGCATTGCACGTCGGGCATGTTAAGGTAGCTGCATCGCCGTCTGTATACCCTGGCAGCAGGATAGTGACGTCTTCTGCTGCCTCTTCTGCCTTGGACTCCCTACTGGCCCTGCACCCCTTGTGCCTGCTCCTCTCTTCCACAGGTCCCTCCCCTGGAAGCTGCATTGGGCCTCCTGGCCTCCTCTCCCTCCTGCCCCTCTCTTCCTCCTCAGAGGAGGTGCCACCAGCAGAGACAACAATCCCCATTACCAGGGTAACAGAAGGCTTTCTGGTGCCTGGAAGGGTCCACATGGTCAAAATCTTCCAGGGGTCTTAAAGACACCAATGAGTCCGGAAATGAAGCCTAGAAATGCTAACTGAAGCTCAGAACAGAGATTAAGCTGTTAAGTTCAAATAAGCAACCAGCAGCAAACTATCTCCTAAGCTCCTCATTACTCACAATGGCAATGCCACTGATCCTTTTTATCCCGCTCTTGGATGAGGTTCCGTTAAAAGTGGGCTGCCCGTCTGCCTATTTTGCCCAAGCGATGAGCACGAAATCGCATGGGCAAAATAAAATTGGGATCAATTGCCTTTTTAATAGCCTTAAGTGGTCCTTTAATTGTTGGCGGTCGAGGCTCTGACACCCGGGCGCACCCACCACCTGAAGATTGCTCACGTGCGGGATGATGTTGGGACGCTCGCCTGACATCATCATGTGCCATTTTACGTCCATTCGGGTCAGGCGTGCGCCTGCCCACAGAACGTAAAATTCTGCCCTATGATCCTGTGATGTGCTGAATTGGGTACTCTTACTGTGTAGAGTTATTTCAATTGATTTATTTTGTGCTCAATGATTAGTTATGTTACCTGCAATGAATACCTTTAGAAGCAAAGGGATTAAAATTAAAAACTCAATATCAGAATACAAAGTGTCATTTTTCATGGTGAAATTTCTGTTGATCCTCCAGAGACTATTCCATTTCTGTTTGTTTTCAAACAATGAAACTGTTACATGAAAATATGTAACTTATTCCAGTTAATCAAGTATACTCTTACTCTTTGTTATCCTTTGGAGTGAAATGTTTTCACACAAACCCCCATGCCTTTGACGTACTTATCTGCTTCATCTGAAACATTAGAACACACAAAGAATGAAATCGGATAGCACTGGCCTACCGGAGCACACTAGATGCAGCGAATGAACGCTGCGCTGGAACAAGCAGATCTGGGATCTGATCATAATTGGGCCTCAAGCCTCATGTGAATTAGACTAGCAAGCTGTGGACATCTGTTGCACTTTCCCAATTAGCTCACCAGTAAAGTGGCTGTAAATTACAGGCCACTGCATCGCTCACAGTTGAATGCAGGTAAGTCCTGGAAGGCGCTACATGTTATTGAGAGGGAAAGGCCAACTGGGGAAAAAAAAGGATGATTGGGAAATGGGATGCTTGTGGGGCAAGGGGAGATAATCGGGAGAGGGGCTGAGAGGGGGCTAGCAATTGTCATTACATCTACTGTGGAGCCTGGTGGAGTACTCCCACTTCCCCCAGCTCCACATTCAGGTATTTTTTTTCCTTTTACATTACCTTTCTGGTGAAGGCCTCCATTCCTGCCAGTTCAGCCACTTGTGCGCTTGGTTCTCTGGAATGCAGCAATCCCAGTACTGGCTGAGTTCAAGGCCTAAATCTTTAGGATGGCGGGGTCTTGTTTCCCACCATCCGAAGAGTCAGCGAGGAATACATCCCTGCCAACTCCGGCTGCACTGCAGCCAATCTACACTCCAACAAGCGTTATTTGGCTGCAGGTGGGACTTCTGCCCGTCACTCAGGAGGAAGTCTCGCCTTAGCGATCTGCCGGCCAATCTGATTGGCTGCCTGTTCTCCAGTCCCTGCAGCAACAGCACAGCAGTGGACAGAAAAGGAAGTTCAAGAAGACATTGGAGACTCCGGGAACCAGAGGCCTAGGTAAGTTCAGGGGGTCCTAGGGTGGGGAGGGTAGGGAAGGCCTGGGGGGGGCACACAAGGAGGCCGATCGGAGTCTCGGGGGAGAGGCCGTTGGGTAGGGAGGTCCAGAGGCCACCGGACCTTAAGAAGGGGGCGTCCGGCTTCAGAGGGGGCTTCTGATGGAGTCGCCACCCTCCATCCTCACCCTTCCTTCCCAGGATGTAACTTTGATGTACGTCACACTTCTCCCATAGAGCTTCAATCTTCCTGCTAGCCTAAAAATTGAGGCTGGGCAGGAAATGGCCCTTAAGTGGCCATCACTTAAGGGACTCGATTGGGGCAAGGGCCTCCCTCCGAGGCCTTGCCCGCCCCAGCATAAAATCACTTTGTGATTGGGGCAGGTGGGAATCCGGAGGGAATCTCGTCCCTTCAATTTCACGCAATCCCCTGCCTAAAAACCTGTCAGTGGGGGAGCGTAAAATCCTGGCTCAGAAGCTGATCCCGAAACAAGTGTTAAGCCCCCTATTTGTGCATTTGCAAAGTTCCTAATGCCTGTTTCATGCATGGACCCTGGATGCTTATACTTGAGCCTTTACCAGTGTGGAGTTTGATGCACTCTCAGTTCAAAATGTGTACTCACACTCCGCCCAGTAAGTGTGTAATACAGGTACAGAATGAATAATTTTACAGGCCACTGCTTTTGAAGTTTAGCATTAAACTGGACTTTTTTCATCACTCTAGATATTAAAAACATTTCTGCCCAAACCTATAAAATGGATATTTATAATGAATAAGATTTCCCTGGCACCGTAGCAACAAGTCTGTGCTGTGTCTTGTTCTGCTTCTCTGATTACAGATTACTTTCTCCTTGTGGGAAGAAGCAGGCTTAGACTGAGAAGTAAAGGACGCAGGTTTAAAATGTTCGAGATCCAAGTAAGACTAGAGATTAGAAAGAACTGGGGTCAAAATTAGGATGAAGCGAAAAGCAAAACGCTGCAGTGCTGGAAATCTGAAATAAAAACAGAAAATGCTGGAAAACTCAGACAGTCAGGCAGTGTCTGCGGAGAGAGAAAAAGAGTTAATGTTTCAGGTCGATGACCTTGCATCACATCTGATGAATTTTCACATAATGCAAATGCAATTTAACAAAACTGTCAAGTAATCTGCCTGTGTATTGCAAACAAAATGGATTCCAATGTGTTGCCAAAGCACCCATTATCACGACTTACACTGCCATGGTCAGACAAATGAGTTCCATTTTTAGCCGTTAGAAAGGGCTGCCCATATAAGCTTGTATTGAAACCAATGCATGGAGGCTGCGAAAGGTCTGAGGGATAACAGAAAATAAGTAATAATTATAACTTGTTTGAAAATCTCTTTATATCCCAAATACTGCACCACACTATAGGAAGAATTCTGACAGTGAGAGTACTTTGTATTTAAGCCCAGGAAACTGCTTTTGATTGACTTGCTCTTTGCCATCATCGCGTATACTGTATATTCTCTATGTTTTGACAAGTAGCCGTAATTTTGTCAGGAATGTATTGATTTTGTGGAAAATCAATATTACTCAAACACAGTACTGCCTTCTTAGAGCAGCTAATTTATTGCTTTTACATGAACAAATGTTCCCAGAATTCTTAGTGAAATATATATGGTTGCTGTTTTAATGGATTTTATTGGCACTGGGACATTTTTCTTCAAGTTCCTGAATGTCAAGTCATAATATGACCTATCCTGATGTTTTTGTTGAAGCTGAGTAATACTCTCATGTTACCGTTATCAAATAAATAGCTGTTTCAATTATCTGACCCAATATTTGTGTTGTACTGCAATCAGCCATGCACTGACTAGAGGGTACAAATGTCCCAAAGTTAACCAATATACCAGAATGACAGAAAGTGAATGCCCTGATAAAGGGAACTGTAAACTATTTCTCAGCATGGGTCTTATCTCTGTACATTCTGTGGGATAGATCTTGATGCTTTGCAATGGTGTAAAATGGATCACAGTAGCCTGTTTTACATTTCTCCTAATTTTTATTTCTGTCAATATTAAAATCATCTGTAAACATGGGGCAGAATCGACCCAGATTTGCATGGAGTGCAGTAGTGAGCGGGTAAAACAACATTTTAACCTCCAGCCGCGATGGCGGCTTCTCACACCATAACATCCCAAACGTAAGTATGCTTTCCCGGGAAATTTACCATTTCCATGGCGGGCGCGCTCTTGTTCGCCCGCCACACCATCACCTCGCCGCTTCATCATGCCGGACGCCACATTTAAAGTGCAGCCGTGTCTACACCTCTCGGTGTTCCCAGCCCAGGAATGCTGCACAGAAGACAGGATGGCCCCATAAGCAAAAAGGCTGCAGCCCCCCGGTTTAGTGACGCATCTCTCGAGCGCCTTTTATGCTGTGGATGGTTGCTGTGATGTCCTCTACCCCTGCTCTGGCTGCTGTTTACAGCAGCATCACCAATCCAGCATGGGAGGTAGCAGCAGTGGTGGTCAGCACCATTTCCCTGCAAAAGAGGACAGTCACCCAGTCGAAAAAGAATGAATGGCCTCATCCGTTCTGTCAGGGTAACTCACTCTTCTCATCACCCTCAACTCACACACTCACAAACCCATCACAAACACAGGGAACTCACACCGCACGGGACAACACCACTAACTCTCACGCACATCCACCCATCTCCATCAGACTCATATCCTCTGGAGTTAGTGTCCTCAGCCTGTCCATGGCTCCACTCACCACACAAACACTCCATGCAGTGCCATGTGTCCTGCTCACACTCTCTCCATCTGTTTCCACGCAGGAGAAGCCTCCTCACATCAACAGCGAGAGGTCCCAGACCGGGGGTGGAGTGGCCCACATTAGGCCCCTCACTTAGTTTGGTGAATGTACCAACACGCTGACTGGTGAGGACATGGACCATGCGTTGATGGTGAGGTCGGCGGTGAATATCTTCATGACGATCCTGCATCACATCATCCCTCTCTCAACGCAACTGTGAGTGCTCTCTCTCCTGCTTTTGACCCTTCTGCCATTCACTAATTATCTCTACTTCGGTACATAGGGAGCTCTGCGAAGCGACCAACACCCTCAGCCAGCCAATCCCTCAAATCCATCCAGGTCCTCATCTCCAGCCAAGAGTATACCCCCTCCATTGAAGAGCTGGAATTAAGCAGACTGGAAGACCGTCACAGCGCTTACCGACACCCTCCACTAGCGCAGTGACACAGGCCTCAGTGGACCGAAGTCCAGAGCAGGCCAGGGTTCACAATCTGGTGTTCATCGCATGGACACATGTCCGCATCAGGAAGAGGTGGGTTCAGCTGAGCTCCCCAGCACTCGGAGGACTGCTGGGGAAGAGACACCTTTGAGGTCTGAGTCAGATGACCAACGTCTGGATTTGGCCTTCCAACTGATCCTGGAGAGTCACCAGAAGGTGGGGGAACATCATACAGAGCTGTTGGAAGCCCTCAACAGAGTGGTACGCGAATCGGAGGAGTGTGTCCGCCTACTCTCTGATGAAGTGATGGCCACATGTGCACATATGGAGGTCTCCATGGGGAGGATGACAGATGCCATAGAGACCCTGGTCCAGCAGAACGCGGAGATGTGTGCAGACCTAAACTCCATTGCGGGAGCCATGGATGGCACATGGTGGCAACACGAGAGGGAAGCGGGGCACCTCGACATCCATCCAGGTGCTCCTTCCCCTCAAGGAGTCAGACGGGTCCCCGGGCACCTGAAGGAAGGACGAGTGGCAGCTGGACACCCCTGGGTCATCCACTCAGGAATCTCAGAGACTGTTCTCTCCCTCCATGTCCCCTTTGCCCATGACCCCCTCAACCTGATCCTCTGTCACCACAGAGGGAGCAGCTGGCCCACAAGTGGTTCTGGAAGAAGAAGTGTGTTTGTGGCAGGGCTTTTCAGAGCCTTGTGCAAGCACTCTCTCACACACACGGATCCCTCATGTATCACACTCACCTCAATGTCCTGAGCATTTTCAATGCTGCCTGCTGGGGTTTGCTTTCAGTTGTCCATCTGAGCTGACCTGCATCTCCGCCCACCCAAAGATCAGACTCCCATGTAGCACCTGATCTCACCCACCACGACTCTCATTTCACTTTCTATTTAGACAACATGTTGATGATTCAGTTCTTCATTTGCTCCCCTGTCCTTTCCCCTCCCCCAATCACCCATTTCCTTTCTCCCATCACAACTGACCCTCCTGGCATCACCTTCAACCTCTCCTCCATGACCTACTAACCACAACCCTTTTCCTTCGGAGATGCACGTTCCCTTCCTTCTCAAAAATCCCACCCCCATTGACATTAACCTCCCCAACCTCTTCCTTCTCACTCCCAGTGTCCATGTCTGCCTGTGACTCCCCACCCTCGCTGTCCCTTCTACAACTACCGTCGAACCCTCACCCTCACTCTGCCCTCGGTCATTCTCACCATTCCCTCGTACCATGCCCACCCTCAATTCGCTCCCCTGGAGGCAGTTCATGGATTCATCAGAGCCCTCCCTTGCAGGTTCACCTGGACATTCCCCTCTGGACCCCTTCCCCCCATTGGTCCACTTCCACCATTGGAACCCCTTCCTCCCCACTGGGCTCCCCCATCCCCGGATTTTCCCCTTGCTTAGTCCTTCCCCCTTCCTGACACCTTCCTCCACCCTTACTTCCTCCTCCACTCTTACTCCCTGTCCTCTTCACACTCCTTCTCCACCCACTGGACCCCCTCCCCTCTCCGCACCCCTTCCCCTCACCGGACTCCCTCCCCTTTCCACCCTCCTTCCTCCCCCGGACTCCCTCCCCACTCCACACTCCTTCGCCGCTCTGAACTCCTTCCCTTACACCTTACACCCCCCCTTACACCTACCTCTCCAGTTGCCATCTTCTCTCCATTACCCCTTCCTCCCCCTGTACTCCTTCTCCCCAACAACCTCCCCACCGACACCTTCCATCCCCCCTCCCAACCTCAACCCCCGTTACCTTCGATCCCCCCCTCCCAACCTCACCCTCCCAACACCCTTGTTCCCCACTCCCAACCTCACCACCCCCCCGATGCCTCTTCCTCTCCCAGTCAATCCTAGACTTTTCTCTCCCACCCCCAGTACTTCTTCCTCTCCCAAACACAGCTGGACCTTCCTGTCCACCTTCTCGACCATCATCCGCTGTGAGCAGACCCTCAACAGTGACTTTCCAATTTCTGTGAGCTGCTTCACAGCAGAGTCATGTCCATGAGAATCCACCCAGCATGCCACGGGCATTCCTCCAGTGTGCCATTGCTGTCGAGCTCCAGCACCTTCTGCTCCTCGGACGTCCGCGATGTGATCAAGGCCCTGGCGGTAAGTCCCGACTTCTGAACGTCAGACTTGTCAAGACATCTTCTGCACTGACATGCAATCACACTGACATGTGCAGACGAGCCATGATTCACGGCAGGCTGGCCTTATAATGATATGCAAATGTAATACAATGAGGTTCCCAATGTCCGATGGTGAGAAACGCAGCCCGCCTACGACGGGCTGAGCGGACGATCGCAAACTGGTTTCATGATGTCGTGAAAACAATTTCTGGCCTTCTCACCATATTGTCTGCTCACACCACTGAGCACGCCTTACGCCAGTGGGCACGGAAAATTCTGCCCATGGTGTCAGCTTCAATATATATGTTGAAGACACCCAGATCTTCCCTTCCATGATCCCTCTTGACCTTTCCACTGGCTCTGTGCTGGCAAACTGCTTGTCCAACTCTTTGCCCTTGATAAACCATAACTTCCTGCAACTAAACATTAGGAAGACTGAAGCCATCTTATTTTGCCCTCACTATAGGCTTCATATTATTATCACTGATTTCATTTCCTTTCCTGGTTACTTCTTCATTCTAAGACAGGTTATTCATAACCTCACCATTCTAGTCATTCCTGAGATATTCATACAATCCCTTCTCCATCACAAATGCTGCAGACATCCACCTCTGTAACATCACAGGCTTCCCCACCACCACATCACACGCACCCACACCTCCCTGCCCCACCCTTACCTCAGCTAATCTGCTATTGAAGCTGTCGTTCAGACTTTTTCACCTCCAGACTGAAGTCCTTCAGTGCTTCCTGCTGGCTTCCGTAAACATCAGCTCCTCCAAAACTCTGCTGCCCATAACCTTTCCTGAAAGCAGTCCTGCTTGCCCCTGTCCCTGCTGACTTTTAATCATAGATTCATAAAATGATACAGCACAGAATAAGGCTATTCAACCCATTACACCTGTGCTAGGTGTAATGAAAAAACTATCCATTTAGTCCCACTCCCCTGCTCTTTTGTACAAGTATTTATTCACTTCCCTTTTGAAATGTATTGTTGGATCTGCTCCACCACCCTTCCAAGCATAGAAACATAGAAAATAAGATCAGGGTTAGGTCATTCGGCCCTTCGAGCCTGCTCCGCCATTCAATCTGATCATGGCTGATCCTCTATCTCTACACCGTACTTCCGCATTCTCTTCATACCTCTTGATGCCTTTAGAGTCCAGAAATCTATCTATTTCCTTCTTAAATATATTCAGTGACTTGGCTTCCACAGCCTTCTGTGGTAGAGAATTCCACAGGTTCACCACCCTCTGCGTGAAGAAGTTTCTCCTCATCTCAGTCCTAAATGGTCTACCCCGTATTCTGAGACTGTGACCCCTTGTTCTAGACCCCCCCCAGCCAGAGGAGATATCATCCCTGCATCCAGTCTGTCCATCCCTGTCAGAATTTTATGTTTCAATGAGATCTCCTTTCATTCTTCTATACTAAGTGAATAGAGGCCTAGAGGGCTCAATCTCTCCTCATGCAACAATCCTGCCATCCCAGGAATCAGTCTGGTGCACACCTGATCACAACAACCCACTGCATAAAAAAAATGTTCATGTCTTCTCTCATTCCTTTGTCTAGCATCTTAAATCTGTGTTCTGTGGTTACTGACCCTTCTGCAACTAGAAACAGTTTGTGAACTGTTTTGACAAAACCTGAATCATGGAGATTAATTTTACAGCCTCTGCCAACAGAAAATGAGGGGCACGTAAAATAAAGTGGGTGGCCAGCCCACCATCTTCCTCCCCCCCCTCCCCACCGACCTGTCCCTGACATTACATGGGGGTGTGTAAGGCATCAGGCAACCCGCCCTCCCTTAGCGCTATTGAGTTCCTTAAGTGGTGCAGCTGCGGAAAGTGGAAGGAAGGCGACCAGCCTGACAGGTTTCATTGCATGGGCTAAAGGCAGGCAGGAAGGGGGTTACCTGCTTTTGTGGGGGGGTCCACTGTATCTAGCATTCCCTCCCCCAAAGATGGTACCCCCTTTTGTGCCTTGCACCTGGTCTGTAAACCCAATCCCTCCACTCCCCTTCCCTTCACCGCCGGGGTCTCCAATCCCTGCCCAACCAAAATTCCCAGGTTTCCCTTCAAGTCTGGTATCCATCTTCATCCTTCCTGGGGACTGCTTGTAGTCCCAGCAGTGGCCACCACTGTTGCTGGGACTACAGAGCTACCAGCAATCAGATTGGGCAGCAACTCTCAAGGGTGGCACTTTCTGTCCCTGAGGGGCAGAAGTCCCATTCTTAATTAAGCAAGGCTGGCCCCAATGTATTATCGTGGCGGGGCAGCCAGGTTTAGAGTCTGTGAGGTGTCAACCAACCTTTTGACTTGGGCATGCGGAAAATATCCCTCACTGTAAAATTCGCCCCATTAACTCTGTTTCCCTCTCCTCAAGTGCTGCTAGACCTGCTGAGTATTGTTGTGATATGAGATATATTTACCTTTAAGGAGGCTTGTGTTAAACTGCTGTCAATCACTACCTCCCTGACAGGATGTAATGTAATCAGCTTGCAAGCAGCGGCAGGAGAGATCAGACCTATTATACTTAGCCTCCTGGTTAACATTATTTGTATATAGCCTTATCTTCAAGTAAAGAACCCACATTTTTTTTTAATCATTCTTTGTTGTATGATTGGTACGTTTACATCAAATGGAAGAATGTAACATGGTGACAGCCTGGTTTTTTGAATATTTGACTGAGAAGTAAACAGGCCCCAACTCTTCACATGCAGCAGAGGAAGAGAACTGGTGTGAAAGTGAAATAATTATCAAGCCTTACCATGCGTAAGTGATCCTGCAGCTCTCTAGGAATCCTACACTCAATACTGGGACATCATCGCACCTCACAGTCGGCAGGCACCAGGTCCCAGCAAGATTATTCAAATTTGGGAGTTTAATCAGTATATGTGCACCAGCTGCTAAGGTTCAGCAGGAACAGAAATTCAATGGCTGACTCTAGAAAGTCTAACTTTAAGCAGAACTCACAGACAGGAGAGACCATTGCTGCTGCTTCCTGTCTTACCACGAGGTCTGGAGCAAGGTAAAATACTGAAAACTGGGCTGGGAAGAAGAATCCATCCAGTAACAGCTCCTAACAGCCAGAAGAAGCCTGTAAAAAAGCTTTCTTCACTGTTTTGTTTTACTGTTGAATCAGCAGTTCCTATTCACGCCTAAAGTGACTGTTTTGTGCACAGAGCTTCAGTGAATCCAGGGAAAAAAGTTAAAAACAAAAAAAGTGTTCAACAGCTTCATGATTGCAGCTAAGCCAATAACCTATCACAAACATTGGCAAAAGGAGTAAATGTGATGTGAGGAAAAATCTTTTCACTCAGAGGATGCTTGGAGTCTGGAACAAACTTCCTGAAAGCGTGGTGGAGGCAGGTTCGATCGAGATATTCGAAAGGGAATTGGATTGCTACCTGAAAAGAAATAATGTGCAAGGTTACAGGGATAAGGCAGGGGAGTGTGACTAGGTGGAATGCTCTTTCAGAGAGCCAGTGCGAACTCAATGGGCCGAATGGCCTCCTCCTGCACTGTAAAAATTCTGTGTTTCTGTGAAGCTAACTAAAGGGACAGCAACTCAGAGCTAAGTTATCTTTAGAAGAGCCATCACAAGAGCTAAGTAGCTTTCAACAGTTCCAGACAGCAATAAAAACCCTGGAAAAAAATGAAATATTACCACAAAATTTCCAACACTCAGTTGGAAGGCAACGGACTCCCTATCTCAATTTACTTTGTTTCAACAACACATAGGCTGGAATTTTCCGGCTCCAACGGCATCAGGCGGGGCAAGGGTTGTACAATATGGCGAGAAGACCAAAAATCGGTTTTACAATGTTGTGAAACCAGTTTGCGAACATCTGCTCCACCCGTCAATGGCGGACCACATTTCCCACCACTGCACATTGGGAACGTCATTTTAATACATTTGCATCCTGCCCTGCTCGCCAGAATCATCCCCTCACATCAGATTTACCACCCACGTCAGCGCGGCTTCAGGACGACGTGCTTCACGTCTGCCTTTAAAAGGCATGCACCTGGCGACCTGATCTTCGAGGGGAAATCAAAAGTGCACACAACCTTGCACAGTACTCACGAGCATCCCCCATAGGACATCAAGGAAGAGGCGCTGTGCATTCGCTGGGGACACAGGCAAGTTGCTTTTTACTGGCTGGCTTTCAGTGCAATGCCAAGGCAAGGGCTGCAGTGTGGGTCAGGCCGGGAGGTTGGTGGGGGGTGATGGGGTGTGTGCAAGGCAGCACAGTCTGAAGGAAATACTCAAGCACGTGCCAGTAGCGGGGTGGGGTCGAGGGCAAGGCAGTACAGACTGAAGAAATACACAAACACATGTCGGTCGGGGGAGGCGGGGTGAGGGAAGTGACCACACACTTGTCAAAAGTGAGCATTCTTCCACAGCTGAGACTATTCAGTACATGTGAATTAACAGACAAACTGTGGTCGGACACACCACACTACTTAATAAATGACAGATGCAACCAAAACAAATTCCATGGATTTCTCAATAACCCACCCAGACATTAGTCACACTGTGAGCCAACCAATCTCACTGAAACTTCCTCTTTCTCACAAGGGTTTTCAAACTCAAACATTTGAAGATCTCACCTTGGGATTCTCTCCAACAATCACTCCCACTCGGATGGCTTCAACGACAGCCAACCTTACAAGGTTTCAGTCGCACCTTCCGAAATTACATTCCCCTGGATTTACGACTACATTCAAGCATCAATTTACAAGCATAATCTCAGATTTTCATGCCAAGCAGAACACCACTGCTCCAAAGGGGCACCTTTGCCCCAACGGCCCACAGCACGAAGTCACCAACCTTCTGCTGCCTCCTTGAATCATCATGGCTTTTCTTGAGCCCACTTCACTTAAAGTTTGCTCCCTGCAGCCCTTTCTTTAATTTGGAGCCTGTTTCCCTGGTCCTTTCTTTCAACTTAAATGGGATCTGTTTCTGGCTCTTTTATCATTGTCACTCACCTAGGACACTTGCAAGCTGACAGATTCAAACTGATTATTCAAGAAGTGCTGTTCACTGACCCTTGAACTGAGCTGGTGACCTATCAAAACACTCCAAGAGGGTCCCACCTTTGTTACTTGGCAGGAACAAATATAACAAGCAGTGGAACATCCTATACCTTAAATGTTACAATATCTCCATGGACTACAAGGTTACATACCACACAGAGATACAGAATGAATGGATTTCATGACATATCTCATACATGCACCCAGAAATCACCCAGGTTTTAGTGCTGTAAGCAAGGCATGTGGCACCAGAGGACACTGGAGCCGCCAAGGCAAAAAGCAAAGGCTGGAACAAGTGGTTCAACATCATGAGAAGCCACAATCAAAAGCCGGACAAGTACAGCATCCCAAACAACAAAGAGTGCGCACCAAACGGTGTCATGACAAGATCCACATAATGTCCAGATAAGCTACAAGGTCAGATGATAAAGATGACCAGCATATCATCAGGGTCAATTGACTTGATAAGAAGCCTAATTGACCCATGATTATTCATTTAGATACGAGAGGCAGGCTGCTGATTTCGGTGCCACCACTGCCCTCCCGCCCGGGTCCTTGTATTATGTATTATGGGGGACTGTACTGCTCAGGGATGGGCAGGCGGTGGGATGGTGCCCACCCTATTTTACATAAAAACATAGAAAATCGTAGCAGAAGTAAGTAGGTCATTCAGCCCTTCGAGTCTGCTCCACCATTCAATCTGACCATGGCTGATCCTTCAACTCAATGTCATACTCCTGCGCTCTCCCCATACCCCTTGACACCTTTAGAGTCCAGAAATGTATCTATTTCCTTCTTAAATATATTCAGTGACTTGAACTCCACAGCCTTCTCTGGTAGAGAATTTCACAGCTTCACCAGCCTCTGAGTGAAGAAGTTTCTCCTCATCTCAGTTCTAAATGTCATACCCCGTATCCTGAAACTGTGACCCTTTATGTGCCCCTCCTGCAGGAAGCATGTCCACCGGGGGCATGTAAAATTCAACCCTCCATCTCTGTGATCCATCACACTCAAGTGTCACTACAAAAGCTCATCCTGGTTACCCTAGCTGTTTTATATTGTGGACACCAGAGGTCCAATGATCCTACGCCTACTGGCATGCAGAAAGTGTACTTGGTCACCATCCATGGTATTGTCAAGACAATGGCAAAGATCACAGACCACAAGGAGTATCGTTGGAAACCTTGCGCTTACACTGGGAGAAGATCACCTAACTCTGCAATGCAGATCCAATAGGCTGAGTGGTACAATTTGAACCAAATACATTTACCCATTCCAAATGTGTGCACTTCATCATACTGAAGAACCAATGCAGAATTACTAGTTGACAGTCAAGAGTGGACAACCCAACCCAATCATCACTTGTTGATTCTCCCGGGTGTATGTGATGCGTTACTTGAAAAGGGGAGGTTGAAAGATGCCCAAGACAGGCACGCGGACAATGAATTACCCAACCTGAACATTGGACAGAAAGTTCAAATATGACACCCAACTGATGGTACATGGAATCCGGCAGAAATCATCATTATGTGCACAGAACCAAGAACATGTAAAGTAAAAACATCAAATGCATGACAGTGCAAAAAAACAGATGCCAAATCAGAACAATAACACAACCAAAAACACCCGAGCAGCCCTACTGCGAACAGATGCAACACTAACAAAGCACCCCTGACCAGCATTGTGAAGATGTACAGCAGCCTCCAGCAAAGATCACCATAACTAAGTCTGGACAGATAAGCAAACTGTAGATACGTTTCAGAGATTTGTAAATTTATGACCATGTATAATGATTTATTGAGACACAATGTTATTTTCTTTTAGTGTCATGTAAATTGTTTGATTCTTTAAAGGTAAACCTTTAGTTTAGAAAAAAGAGGATGTCGTGATATGAGGCATATATTACTTCGAGAGGACATATCTGAAACTGCTGTCAATCACTACCACCTCAACAGGATGTGGTGTATTAGTTTAATGACCTATATTCAGCCTGCAAGCAGCAGCAGTAGAGACCAAGTGTACTAACCTTGGCATCCTAGTTAACATTAGTTGCATATAGTCTTATCTTCAGATAAGGAACGCACATTATTGTTTCACCAGTCCTTGTTGTATGGTGGATAACTTTATGTCGAATAGAAGAATGGAACAAATATTTCCAGGATTCTCTGTTTTTATTGCCTTTAACAAACCCATGCTGACTTTCATTTATTAGCCCATAATTTTCTAAAGTCAATTATTTTTTTCCCTGGTTGTTAGTTTCACCACCACTGATATTCAGCTAACTGGTCTAGGACCATAGAAAAGTTAAAGCGCAGAAAGAGGCTAATCAGCCCATTGTGTCTGTGTCGGCCAAAAAAGAGAAAAAGAAGAAGCTAGCTGCTCATTTTAACCTCACTTTCCAGCACCTGATCCACATCCTTGCAACTTACAGCAATTCAATTGCAGGTCCGTTTAAATGAGTTGAGCATTTAAGCCTCAACCACCAATTCAGGCAGTGGATTCCAGATGCCCACCACAATCTGGGTGAAGAAGTTTTTCCTCATGTCTCCTCTAATCCTTCTACCAATCACATTAAATCTATGTCCTATGGTAATTGACCCCTCAGCCAGGGGAAACAGGTCTTTCCTGTCTACCCTATCTCGGCCCCTCATAATTTTATACACCTCAATTAGGTCACCCCTCAGCCTCCTCTACTCTAAAGAAAACAATCCCAGCCTATCCAATCTCTCCTCATAGCTGCAATTTTAAAGCCCTGGCAACATTCTTGTAAATCTCCCCTGTATTCTCTCCAGAACAACTATGTCCTTCCTGTAACATGGTGACCAGAACTGTACACAAAGTTCCAGCTTTGGCCTAAGCAAAGTTTTATACAGTTCCATAATTACATCCCTGCTTTTGTATTCAATACCTTGTGCAATAAAAGAGAGCATTCCATATGCTTTCTTTACCACCTCATCCACTTGTCCTGCCACCTTCAGGGACCTGTAGACATGCACTCCAAGGTCTCTCACTTCCTCAACCTCTCTCAATATCCTCCCATTTATTGAGTATTCCCTTGCTTTGTTTGCCTTCCCCAAATCCATTACCTCACAATTCTCTGGATTGAATTCCAATAGCCACTTTTCTGCCCACTCAACCAAACCATTGATATCATTCTGGGGACAACAGCTATCCTCTTCACTATCAACTACATGGCCATTTTTTGTGTCATCTGCAAATTTCCCAATCATGCCACCCACATTTAAGTCCAAATCATTAATATATACAACAATAGTAATGAACCCAACACTGAGCCTGGTGGAATGCCACTGGAAGCTGCTTTCCATTCACAAAAAACATCTATCAACCATTACCCTTTGTTTCCTGACACTGAGCCAATTTTGGATTCAACTCGCCACCTTCCCCTGTATCCCATGGGATCTCAGTTTTCTGACCAACCTGCCATGTGGGACCTTTTCGAATCCATATAGACAACATCCACTACACTACCCTCATCAATCCTCCTTATTACGTTCACAAAAAAATCAATTAAATTAGTAAGACATGATCTCCCCCTAACAAAACCATGCTGACTCTCCCTGGTCAATCCGTGCCTTTCCAAGTGACAGTTTATCTTGTCTCTCAGAATTGATTTCAATAATTTGCCCACCACCGAAGCTAGACTGACCAGTCTATAATTTTCTATATTTGCTGGGTGGATGCTTCTCCCCTTTTTTGAACAGCGGTATAACATTTGCAATCCTCCAGTTCTTTGGCACCACCTTCATCAATAAGGTAGACTGGAAGCTTTTTTTTAATCATTCATTCACAGGGTGTGGGCATTGCTAGCTAGGCCAGCATTTATTGCCCATCCCTAGTTGCCCTTGAGAAGGTGGCAGTGAGTGCTGCTAGGCCATTTCAGAGTCAACCACATTGCTGTGGGTCTGGAATCACATGTAGGCCAGAACAACAGATGTCCTTCCCTAAAGGACATTGGTGAACCAGCTGGGTTTTTACAACAATCATTCCATGGTCATCATTAGACTTTTAATTTTAGATTTTTATTGAATTCAAATTCCACCATCGAACCCCTGTCCCCAGAGAATTACCCTGGGTCTCTGGAATACCAGTCCAGTGACAATACCACTACACCATTGCCTCCCCTTGTGACTGGAGTCTCTGCAATTTCGAGCTTTACTTCCCTCAGTAAACTATCATGAATCCCATCTTGACCAGATGACTTTTCCATTGTAAATACTGCCAACCCTTTTAAGTACCTCTTCTGGATTTATTTTTAAGCTATCCTGTATGACTACTGCTTTACTTCTAAATTGGCAGCAGCATCTTCTCTAGTGATGACTGTTAGAATCATATCTCTTTAACTGGACTTTTCTTTTTAAAATATGGAAAGACATTGCAGTATTTGGACATTTGGAGGCTGCTCGAGATTTTTTTAAAAGGGTCATAAGTTCACCTTGGAACTGTCAACAAGCAGGCCTCTTCCAAGAAATCATCTGAAAATATGGTACTTGAGAAGGAGTTGTTTGTTTGCTTTGAACTGCAAAGCACTTTAATTAATGAAAAGCTGGAAGGCAAAAAGGCAATTACATGGCAGAGGCAAACCTTAAGTTTGAACCTGTGGGTTTTGCTTTCAGTCTTGTTGGAGAAAGGCTGAAAATAGAAGGTTACCCTGACTAGCTCTCTCTCCCTCTCTGCTTTGTGAAACCATGTGTGGTCCTTGACCCATAGCCAGGTAATCCTCATCTGAGTGTAGTTTATCTGCATGATCTTGGACTTGCTAGCTGAGACAAGAGGAATTTGTCTAGCTATACCCTCCTCCACTCTGAAGCATGGTGAACTTCCCGACATCTATGGGGCCTAGTGGCACGTCTTCATCCAAGGGAACTGCATCGAACCTCCATGAACTTTAATTTTTTTTTTCTTTCTAAGAAAGTTTTTTTCCCATCCACCCAGCTCTGCAGAGACTATCTGTGTGTCTCTTGTTTGTCTGTGTGGCTGTGTTTTTGATGGGGACATTTAAAGGGTTAGTTAGTTACACTCCCGGATTACAATCGAGTGCCAACCAGTTCTTGAAACTTGTTTGAAAGGAGTTTTGTTTTAAAATGAATTAATCATTCTGAGCTTTTTGAAAGAAGCCTGGTTAGAGTCTCTTTTTCTCCTGGGTGCTAGAAGCATAGGTAAACAATTGGCCGTTTCAGTGAGATTATTAGACATTTAAATTAATATTACGGCCTGCGGAATAGTGGGGCCTGATAATTCTCGCTCTCCTCCCATCCCGGTCGTAACGCAACAGAAGCAAATTACTCATTTAGTACCTCAGTCATACCCTCTGACTCCAAAGGAAAATCTCCTTTTTGTCCCTAATTTGCCCCACTCTTCCTTTTACTACCCTTTTAGCTTTTCTTTAATGTTAGCCGCTAATCTCTCTCTGCCCCTCTTACACCTATTCTTAGATCTCCCTTGTATTTTCTGCATTTACTTGGTTCCCTGCTGTATTATCAACCTTACATTTTTGTAAGGCTCCTTTTCTGCTTCACTTTAATCCCTATTTCTTTAATCATTCGGGGAGCTATAGTTTGGAATCAAAAATTGGTAGGCAAAACAACGTTAAAATAATGGGAAACTTTCAAGAGGAGATAGTTTGTGTACAGAATAGACATATTCTGGCAATGGGGAAAGGAAGAGCCATGTCTTTGTTATTGCCATTGTAGCATAGTCCCAGGTGGAGACTTGTGCCTGCAGCTCACCAATCTTATTTACCATATTCCGTGAATTTATGCATATATACTCCAAACTCATTTTACACTGCTTCGCATTTGCCCCCATCTAATCCTTCCTATTCTTGATCTATCCTTTAATCTAGTGTTATTTGAATCTCCAAGTCTTCTATGAACCTTGTTACGCTTCACTAATTTTTCATCCTAATCCACCATATTTAAAAGTTTTCTTCTCTTGTGACCTTGCCCTCCCTACTTTTGTAACATTCTGCAGCCCTACATGTCTCTTCAAAGCCTCCACTCTTCTGTTGGGTACCTTTCCTTCATCCTACCGTTGGTAGCTGAGCATTTAGTCATTTAGGTCCCACTCTCTGTGATTTTATCCCCAAACCCTTTCACATTCATCTCTTCCTTTAAGTCCTTATAATCTATCTATTTGGTCACTTCTCTTAACTTTCCCTCTTTGGGCATTGTCTAGTTTTCCTTATTCCTCTATGAGACATCTTGGACATTTTCACAGTAAAGGTTCTATTTAAATGCAAGCTTTTGTTGTTGATTAAAGTCTTATAAGCATAAACAATATTTTCCAAAACTCATCTCAGATCAAATTGCTTTGTTACTATTGTTATGATCCCAGCTGGTCTTAATACTGAACAATTCAGAACTCATAGAGTGAAACCTGGCTTGATAGACCCTAACTTTCTTTTTAGGAACCATGGAGGAAAGTTACTGAACAAATTCACATGAGTCTGCTAGGAAACTTTTAACACAAACAATAAAACATTTATTAAACAAGAAAAATGAACTATATTACACCAGACAAAAAGGTTGGAAAGATCTCAATGCAAACACAAGAAGACACTTCAAATTCACACTATTCATTTATCCCAGCAAGATCTTTACAGATGTATAAACCAGTGAAGAGTTACCACTAGCTTGACACAAAGGCTTCTCGCTTGGGACTGGCACAGTGGCAAAGGGCTTTCTTCCAGTGAATTCCTGAACATTCACTCAATGTTTCTCACCCATCTCGTATCTCTCCCTGAGGTATCCAAAACCGCACTCCAAAATCATTGTTTCTTCAACTGCAGAGCAAACAAATGAGTTTCCTAAACTCAGTCTTCCAGTAGCACCTCTGCTAAATTGGTCGCTTTGCAAAGTTCTATAACTGACTATTCAGTCAACTACTGTGCCCAACGGCCTTGTAGTCTTTCTTATCAGAGAGCTTAAAATTTCCTGTACTCTCTGTCTCTGACACACACTGAACTCTCTTCCCTGTCTTTTCTCCTTGTCAGTGTCACTTGACCACTATCGCTGAGCGACAGTAAAGATTTTTGTACTTTGTGCTTTTCTCCCCACAATCACTAAAATGTTAACCCCTTTTAACCCATCTCTCTAACTTCACGGGTTGTAAAACCTCATTAAAAATGTATATAATATCCAAACACACCCAAAAGACCTGACCTTTTTTGAGACTCCCAGGCACCAAGGCTCACAAACAACCTAACTGAAACTGAAACCATCTTACCTTTCTTAACACACATATTATATATATGTACATTCAACTTAAAAATTATACGTTGTTCATGACAGTATGTAAATTCTTGATTCTTGCAAGTGGATCACATTCACAACAACAACAACAACTTGCATCTAGATAGTACCCTTAATGTAATAAAACATCCTATTGCACTTTACGGGAGACATATCAAACAAAAATTGACTTTGAAACACATAAGGAGATATTAGGAGAGATGACCTAAAGCTTGGTGAAAGAGGAAGGCATCTTAATGGAGGAAGGAGAGATAAAGAGAATGCCAGAGCTTAGGGCCGAGGCAACGGAAGGCATGGCCACCAATGGTGGAGCAATTAAATTTGGGGATGCTCAAGAGGCCAGAATTGGCGGAACACAGAGATTTGGGGAGTTTTAGGGCTGGGGGAGATTACAAAGATGAGGAGGACGAGACCATGGAGAGATTTCAAAATGAGGATGAGAATTTTAAAATTGAGACGTGCTTAACCAGGAGCCAGTGTAAACCAGCGGACATAAGGGTGATGGGTGAAAGTGACTTGGCATGATTTAAGGCATGGGCTGCAGAGTTTTGAATGACCTCAAGTTTGCCGAGGGTGGAACTAGAGAGTACATTGGAGTACAATGGAATAGTTAAATCTATAGATAACATGGATAAGAGCTTCAGCAGCAGATAAACTGAGGCAAGGGTGGAGTCGCACAATGTTTCAGAGGTGAAAATGGGCAGTTTTAGCTATGGTGCAGATTTGTGGTAGTAAACTCATTTTTGGATCAAATATAACTCCAGGGTTGTGAAGAGTCTGGTTCTGTCACACATAGTTGCCATGGAGATGAAAGGAGTCAGTGGCAAAGGAACAGAGTTTGTGAAGGAGGCCAAAGGCAATAATTCTATCATGAAATTTCTGCTCACCCAGTACTGGATGTCAGACAAGCAGTCCCGCAGTTTAGAAACAATAGAAAGGTCAGGGGAGGTGAAAGTGTGGATGAGATGAGTATCATCATCATACATGTGGAAGCTGACACAGTGTTTTTGGAAGTAGATGAGAAATAGCACGGGACCAAGGATAGATGCTTGGGGGGGAGCTAATAAGGCATTGCAGTTAATTCTCTGGCAACCTCTGGAAAGCTAAGAATGGGAGTCAAGGCAAGTGCAGCTCTAGCCGGATGACAGTGGGGAGGTGTTGGAGCAAATTTTCATGGTCAACGATGTCAAAGACTGCAGACAGGTCAAGAAGGATGGGGGAGGATACTTTATCTTTATCATAGTTGCATAGGTTGCAATTTGTGACTTTAATAAGAGCTATTTTGGTCAATGGCAGGGTCGGAAACCTGATTGGAGTGATTCAAACATGAAGTACCGTGGAAATTGGGTGTGGATTTGGGAGGCAAATCTGAAAAAGAGAAAATGCTGGAAATACTCAGCAAGCCAGGCAGCACCTGCGGAGGGAAACAGAATTAACGGTGGGAATTCTATGGTCCCCCAGCCAGTACATACAATAGGACAGGTGGCTAGCCCACAATCTTCCTGCAGTCTGAGCTGTCCCCATAATAGAGTGGGCAGGTAAGGTATCAGCCAGCCTGCTGCTCTTAGGCTTATTGCGGCCCTTAACTGGTGAATTAAAGGCCACTTTAGGGCCTGTTTCCGCCTCCACCATCATAATACGATGGGCAGGGGAAGGCGGGAGGTGTAGTAGAAGAATCAAGTACATTAAGGGTTAACCTAGGACTGAGTACACTACCGCCCACTGGTGACGTAAGAAGACCTAGAGCTTAGGCGGCAACGTAGGGATAGGTAGCAATGGGTAAGGACATGCCGTGGAGTCCTCTACATATCTGTGCCCTCTACTGTAAATATGTACATAGTTCAGAAATGTTAATAAAGACAGCTTGTTAACTTCTATGAGACTGCTTAATGGTTTCGAAGCAATACACAGCACGGGTAGTGACAAGAGAGAAGTGGTAACCCCCTTTGGGATTCTCTGTGCCCATCGGGGCACCTCCCCTACCTTGTGACTCCCTCCCAGCCCCTAGAACCCAAAAGTCCACCCCCTCACTCCTTCCCTAAGGTCCCTAATCACTCCCCATCCAAAAACCCCAGACCCATCCTAGTCCAGTATAAATGTTGTCTTCCTTCTTGGGATTGTGTGTAGACCCAACAGCAGCCGCTGCTGAGTTCTGGCACTGCTGGGGCTACTCATCTGCTGACCAATCAGATTAGCCAGAAGCTCTCAAGGTTGGGACCTCCTTTCTCTGAGGGGTGAGAGTCCCACAGTTGCCTCATTAAGGCCGCCCCAGGGTATTTTTGCTGCAGAGCAGCATTTTTTTAAAGTCAATCAGCTCATGACCGACTTTTCTATCGGGGGGGCGGGTGGGCGGTGGGGGTTGGGGGTGCGGGGGGGTGGGCAAGCATACGTGCCCGCACCCACCACCCCCCACAACTTCACACTCCAGTAAAATTCAGCCCAATGTTTCAGGTCATTGACCTTACAACAGAACAGCCAAGGAAAATCCTTTTTACGCAGTGAGTGGTTAGCATCTGAAATGTATGGCCTGAGAGTGTGGAGAAGGCAGATTCGATCATTCAAGTTTCACAGGGAATTGGATGAGCACCTGAAGAGAGAAACAGAGAGGGTGGGGTAGGTGAGCTGCTCTTACAAAAAGCTGGCACGGACACGATAAGCCGAACAGTCTCCTTAATTCTATCCTGCAACCTTTCCAAGATTCCATAATTTTATGATTGGACACTGTTAAATTGAACCAATTAGATTGATTGGAAGGGGAAATAAAGGATTTCATAATCAAAGATCACCTGGAGGGGACAGATCTGTGATCCATTAGAACAAATGTGACTAATTGGAAGGTAAGACTGTTGGCTGTCAGACACATTTTCCCTAAATGTTTGAAGATAATTGCCTGTGATAGTGACTGTAATAACTTGATGGAGCAGCAGGTTTGGTGAAGAAAAGGCTAAATTTTATTTAGCAGACACGTAGGGGTGCTTGCACACTAGACATGATCTCTCTGTCGGAAGCCCTGCCCACAGCATTATCCATACAATAAGCTTATTGGTTGAAGCCCCGTAATCGCATCACAGGATGAGTGATTGACAGGAGGGAGGGACAATACAGCTCGTTACTACATTTCTTCCCTAGTTTCTTACATTTACAATTTTAAAAATGTCAGAAAAACCAGCAAACATTTGTATAGTCTCTGGTGATTACAAATCAAGTCTTTGAGGAACACAGCAGTGATGGTTAGAGCAGCGTAACTTTACTGAAGGAGGTTCCTGAACAGGGATCTGGAGCTGCACTAGGAGATACATGGTTGGAACTGGGTAGTTCTGTATTTGGCAACTCGTTAGATACGTCTGGAATATCAGCTCCAGGACAATCACACACCTCAGCAGTCGGCGGTGAAACATCAATCAGAGGTTGATCTTGCATTCGTTGGGATGTTTCTCTAGCCCTAATATGATCCATATGTTTACATATAACTCTATCTCCAACTTGCACTTGAAAAGATAATGGACCGGTCTCTGAAATGATGGCTCCTGCGGTACAACAGGGTCCACTTCCAAAATTACGCACATACACAGTGTCACCTACATGGAACGTACGAGCCTTGCTGTGTAGATCGTGGTTCAATTTTTGATTATTCTGGCTCTATGTCACCTTCCGGTCTAGATTTGGAAACATCAAGTGTAAATGCACACACAAACGGTGTTTCATCAGTAACTCTGATGGTGTCAAGCATGGTGTTGTATGGCAACGGGAGAAATCTGGAAAGGCGAGACCCCAGAGTACCTCCAGATAACTTCTTCATACCAGCTTTAAAGGTCTGGACAGCTCTTTCAGAAGGACCATTGGATGAAGAATGCCAGGGAGCAGTCTTTATGTGCCAGGTACAGTTCAGGTCCGTGAATCTCTGAAATTCCACACTGGTGAAAGCTGATCCATTATCAGAAATGATAATTTCAAGTAAACCATGTACACTGAAGGAATGATGCAGCTTTTCAATAATTGTGGCTGAAGTTGGCATTTTTACTTCATGGACATCAAGCCATTTTGAATGTGCATCGATGATTAATAGGAGCATGATGCCTAGAAACGGTTCCACATAGTCAATATGCAGTCTAACCCAAGGTTGACCAGGTCATTCGCATGGGTGAAGAGGAGCTGGAACAGGTAGCTTCTAGTATTGCTGGAAAAGGGAACAATATTTAACAATGCTCTCAATTTCACTGTCTATTCCTGGCCACCAGACGTAGCTATGTGCCAGCAACTTCACCTTCTATATGCCTGGGTGTGCATTGTGGAGCTCTCTAACCTGTGATGAGACCACCACCCTTGAATCCCACAGCAAAATTTCTTCTTGACAACTCAGTTCAGTGTTTCTGGAATAAAATGATCATAAGGCATCAGACACAAGTGTTCTTGGCCGTCCTTGTAAAACTAAGTCTTTGACTTTTGACAATACTGGGTCTCTGTGCATCCATTCTTGATCTGTTTGGCACATACAGGTGATGAATCCAAGAAATTTAACAATAACACTAACTCTTGTGGAACAGGTGTATTGACAAGACTAGCCAGTAACGGAAGACGGCTAAGTGCATTTGCACTGGCTATATGTGAGCCAGGGTGGTACATGAATGTGTATTTGTAAACTGATAGCATCAAAGCCCAACGCTGGATTCTCGCTGAAGCTACAAGTGGAATAACTTTGTCTTCGCTGAACAAACCTGTCAGCGGCTTATGGTCAGACACAATTGTAAAATGTCGCCCTTGTAGGTATTGGTGAAACTTCTTGACACCAAATACAACCGATAATCCTTCTTTTTCCAACTGAGAGTAGCCCTTTTCAGCTTGGGAAAGTGTTCTTGAAACGTAGCCAATGGGTCTTTCTGATCTGTCCTCCATTTGATGTGATAGAAGGACTCCTACACCATAAGGAGAAGCATTATATGTCAACACTAGCTCTTTAGCTGGGTCATAAAGTACGAACAGGCATGATGACTGAAGCACTTTCTTTGCTGTTACAAAGGCTCCTTCTTGCTGTGAACTTCATGACCAGCAGTGGTTCTTCCTCATGTCAAGAAATTGTAATATTTTGCTTCAGATAATAACCCTGGCATATTTTCTTATGTACTGGAAGTCAGGCTGTAATTGGATTAAGAGCTAGAGTGACAGCAAGGGTCTAAAGTCAACAGTAAGAAGTGGTTTTGATAAGTTAATGAAGCAAGAGGAACTTCAATCAGGGTTTTACTTAAAGCAATTACAGGAATAGTTTGAATGGAGTTGTTTTAGCTCAAAGGGGGATATATGCAGGTTGTAAAAAGGTGTAAGGAAGTGATGTAAAGATAGGGTAACTTTATTTTTACAAGTCTAAGTGCTAAAATAAAGAGTGATTTAATCAATTCTGGGAAGAAAGCATTTCTGAAGAGACTGGTTGAAACAATAGAGAGATCAAAAGGAAGGAATGCATTTAAGGAAATACTGAAGCCTATGTGAGGGGGGTGCGGTGGGTAGCTGCTTAGATCTCCCAGAAGACAGCAGGGTAGCTGGTCAGAACTGTCAGGAGACAGTGCGAACAAGGCCAGACCGAAAGAACCAGTTGCTGCCAGCCTCAGAGGGCACCCCAAGGAAAAAGTATTGTGTGGTAAAAATTACTGGACTTCTTTGGTTCTAAGATCTATAAGGATAGTTGTTGAACAGAAAAGGGGAACGTTAGCTCTGAAGGTAGTTAAGATTTGTGGAACTGTTTTAAAGTACTGTGTGAAGCCATTCATGTGTTTAAGTGTAATTGTGTTTTATTTGTTTGTTTCTTTATTCTTTTAATGAATGTTTACTTTACTATAAAACCATCACAAGTAGTCAGGGACATCATTTCCTGATTTCAAAACTGCTCCTCATATACAAATTGCAAAAACCATTTTGGCAGCTGTTTCAAGTTTCCCTCTGGGATTTGAGAAGCTCAGCGTTTACCATCCGCCGTGCCATAACACTCAGCAACAAATGTAGTGATGCCAGTACAGTAGATACATTAGGTAAAAAACGGCTATAGCAATTAATCATATCTAATAAAGATTAAGCTCTGTCACATTAGAGGGTGATGGTGCATCTTTAATTGCTTAGACTTTGTCTTCAACAGGATGCAACCCCATAGCGTCCACTCTGTGGCCTAGGTAGGTTACCTCAGATGCTTGAAATGTGCATTTTTCTTGCTTCAAACATACACCTGCTTTCATAACTCTTCTCAGCACTTCCTCAAGGTTCGATAAATGTTCAGCTTCAGTCAGTCCAGTGATGAGAATATCATCTAAGTACACAACAACATGAGGAAGTCCCTGCAGGAGGCTCTCCATGGTTCACTTGAAAATAGTGCATTCTGATGAAACTCCAAAAGGTAATTCAGTGTACTGTTAAAGGCCTTTATGGGTATTGTCATGTATTCTTTTGACATACTATCCAATTCCAATTGTTGATAGGCTTGACTCATGTCTCGTTTTCTATATGACCTGCTTTCTGCTACGATTCCAGGAATGGGGTATTTGTCTAACTTTGCTGCTTTGTTGACTGTCAGTTTGTAGTCACTGCATATATATATATATATATATATAGTCAGGTTTGGCTTGACAACTGGGACTATGGGTGCAGCCCACTCAGGAAACTGGACAGGCTGAACTATTCCCAGGTTTTCCAACCTGCACAACTCTGCTTCCTTTCTTTTTCTTTTAGTGAGTATGGCACTGGTCTGGCCTTGAAGAAACGTAGTGTTGCCTGGGGATCGATATGCATTTTAGCTTCCATGCCCTTCAGTTTTCCCAATTCATCTTGAAAAACAGTGTCATATTTCTTCAAGAGTTCTGGAATTCCATCAGATTTCAAATGGAATATTTCTGAAGAGTCAAGTTTTATTTTCTGCAGCCAATCTCGACCCAAAAGACTGGGTCCCTCCCACCTTATCACGGGCAGTTGGGCTGTCTGTTGTTTGTTGCAGACTGGGACAGCAGCAATGCCTTTGACCTGAATGGATTCTCCAGTGTATGTTCTGGCAATAATTGCATTCTGCATCTTTGAATCTACAAACATCTGCTCCATGATTTCCTCCACATCTGCAGCAAATGCGTATCTTATTAGCTGATGTGTTACCATTAGGCTTCCTAAGTCTTCATGTATTGGGCATAGAATCATGTTTAAAATCTGCTGTTCTGTTTTTCATGCCATGCTCAGCAGCAGGTTCCTGTCCAACGCAGAGTATGGTGCCATTATTCACATGCTACAAAGCCTGTGAGCCTTTTGCGGCACTTTCTATAGTGAGAGAAATTTCCAGGGCACTCTTGAATTCAATGTCAGATTTGACTAGCAAGCAGCGCTGTATGGCATCGTCCTCAACTCTGCATACACGTCTATCCCACAGCATATCATTCAAGGCATCCCCAAGCTCTCAGTGTTCAGTTAACTGTTTCAGATTCGCCACAAAGGCAGCAATGGACTCTCCCAGGACGCGAGCTCTCAAATTAAACTTGAAGTGCTGCATAATCACAGATGGTTTGAGCTAAAATTGCGATTTCATGAGTTCCACCAACTCACTGTATGACTTAGAGCTGGGCACATTCGAGGCAGCCAGGTTTCAAATCAGGTTATTCGTTTCACTTCCATGTGCACTCAGCAGGATAGCTTTACGTTTTTCTTCAGCATTAATCTCAGAAATAGAACCCCGAGTCACTCGACGTGCTGACTCCAATCTCAATGTTACCATTGTATGAATTGATTCTCCCAAACAGCGGCATGACTGGTTAGCATTATTCAACTTCATTTTACTCACATCAATCAGGGCGAAGTAAGCAGCAGAAGTCGGATTTATCCTCATCACCAAATGTAATAACTCAATGGAGCAGCAGGTTTGGTGAAGAAAAGGCTTTACTTTATTTAAGAGACACGTAGAGATGCTTGTATGCTAGACGTGACCTCTCCGTCAGAAGCCCCACCCACAGGATTACCCGCACGACAAGCTTGTTGGTTGAAGCCCCCTAACTGCATGATGAGTGATTGACAGGAGGGAGGGACAATACATCTCGTTACTAGAGTAGCAGTTAATGTTTATTGACTGTTTGAAGGAATATTTCCTTCCAGGCTGGTTATAAACTCTTTTCAGTATGAATGTGTTAATTGCCAACATTTCTCCTAGAAAGCAGAGTCTGCGCCATTTATACTAAAATAAAACATGGGGAATGACATTAATAATCAATAACAACAGAATGCAAACCTTGAACTGGAAGTAATGAGTTAGGTCCCCCTGACAGCACAAAATTCAGCAGGTTATTGCCGTGCACTTTAAGATTTCAAGATTATTGATTATTTTCTTCCCTTTGAAGAAAAATTAGGGCAGGACTTTCAGCTGCCAATCCTGACCCTGCCACGGCCCACGTTGATTTTTCTACAGTTCATGGAGTGAATCAGCCTGTCAATGGCGTAGGATTTTTTTTTTAACTTAGACTGTTGAGTAGAAATTGTGCCCAGTGCTTGTGCAGCTTAAACTGATTCACCCCAAGTTCTCTTAAGTTTTTTGCATCTTCCCGTAATCCACCCACCGAGTCCTCACTGACCTTATATCCACACGTGCAATTAAGAGCCAGCGATGGAGCAGTCGCAAGTTCCGAATTCTTGTGCGTTCTTGTGTCCCTGGGTTTGCACTGTTAACGGACTCTACATAGCAGACTGAGATTTATGAGGCACAGTGACCTCCAGATTCCATGGATACAAGCAGAATGAGGAGCTCCTGGCACAGGAAAGTCCTGAGATTTTGACCACATCTCTGCAGCTGGGAAATGCTTCTAAAAGATCTTTTTGGTGGGGGGTGGGGTGTGGGGGGTAAGACCATCAGAAGATCTTGAACCACATAACCACAGTCGGGCATTCTCAGGAACAATAGGCTTTATGCCACTATCATGCAGAATGGAGGAGAACCACAGGAGGGAGCTACAGGCTACATTTACTGCAAAAGCACTGCATCAGATATCATCACTGTCGTCTTCTCTTCCATGGATCAAAGTCTACCTTTGACACAACTACCTTTCAAATAAAGGGGCATTCCCTCAAACCACAATCCATCCTACCACGTGACAACACACTAGCACTATTTGCCCCTTTCCTGAATGACTATGACTTCCATGAAAAACAAAGAGTCAATTCACAATCTAGTTTAATACAATAATACAAACAGAAATGCTGGAAATACTCAACAGGTCTGGCAGCTCTTGTGGAGAGAGAAACAGAGTGAATGGGCTGGGTTTTTGCAGAAGAAGTGGGAATGTTGAATCGGAAAACTTCCTGTCTCGGCAGTCCCGGCTCACTAGTGAGCCTATGAGCAGCAAAGGTGGGAGAGAAACAGGCTGTGATTGGAGGAGCAGTGAACACTGGCAGCTGTGAGTATGTAGAGGGAAAAGGAGAGGATTTCAGGAGAGAGAGAGAGAGAGAGACTGCCGGGCACGTGGGGAAGAGAGAGGCAGCGGGGGCCTGTCAGGAAGAGAGGCTGCGGGAGCCCGTGGGGGAAACAGAGGCTGATGGGGCCTGAAGGAGTCAGAGAGGCTGTGTGGGGAGGCTGTGTGTGTGAGAGAGAGAGTGGGTGAGTGTGTGTGCAAGAGAGAGAGTGGGTGAGTGTGTGTGCAAGAGAGAGAGTGTGTGTGAGGGTGGGAGAGAGAGTGTGTGTGCGTGTGAGGGCGAGAGTGTGTATAAGGGAGCAAGAGAGAAAGTGTGTGTGCGGAAGAGAGAGAGAGAATGTGTGTGTGAGGGAGCGGGAGAGAGTGTGTGTAAGGAAGAGAGAGAGTGTGTGTGTGTGTGTGAGAGAGAGAGAGACAGAGTGTGTGAATGTGTGTGAGAGTGTGTGGGTGTGTCTGGCTCACTCCCAGCTTCAGGATTCTCACCCCCACACACCAACACATACTCTTGCCCAGTCTCACAGTGAGTGAGGGTGAGTGAGTGAGCGCCCTGAGACTGGGAGTGAGCCGGACACACACACTCTCACCTTTTGACACTTTAATGGTCACCTTTATTAATTGTTCTTTTTTTAATTATCAATTTATTTTTTTCTGACAGGGATGGACAGACTGGATGCAGGGATGATATCTCCTCTGGCTGGGGGGGGTCTAGAACAAGGGGTCACAGCCTCAGGATACGGGTTAGGCCATTTAGGACTGAGATGAGGAGAAACTTCTTCACTCAGAGGGTGGTGAACCTGTGGAATTCTCTCCCACAGAAGGCTGTGGAGGCCAAGTCACTGAATATATTTAAGAAGGAAATAGATAGATTTCTAGACTCTAAAGATGTCAAAGGGCAGGGGGAGAGAGCAGGAGTCTGGCGTTGAGATAGAGGATCAGCCATGATCATATTGAATGGCAGAGCAGGCTCGAAGGGCCGAATGTGCTACTCCTGCTTCTATTTTCTATGTTTTTATGTTTATTTTTGATCAGCAAGTTGTTTATTTTGTTCACACCTCAATCTATTTTTTAAAATTCCAGTTTAATGTTGTGCCAATCCTTCCAAAATTTACTCATTGGCCCCTTGAGTGAGAAAAAATAGCAATGTGGCCCCCCCCCAGAAAAAAAGGTTGAACAAGCCTGACCTAAACACTTAGACAATGCTGATCAATGTAATGGTCTACTTATCTTAGCAAGGCAGTGCCCTATAATCAATCGCTGCAGTAAAAACACATCTAACTTACAATAAAGTAAATAAGTATTGAAGCTGATCAAACAAATGGTTTTTTGTTGTGTTTCAATGAAAGAATTCCAGGGGCAGGTAGCTGTTTTTATTTGGTTCCCCGCTTGGGACTGGGGTTCCCCCAGGCTTCACAACTCCTCTGAGCGGCCATGAACCACGTCTCCTTACACGGGCACAACTCCACCAATATTACAGGTGAATTTGAACTGCCCACCCTCAGAAAGGAGCCGGCAAGAGCTGGAGTGCTGCATGCAGGCTACCTGCCCACGCTCTTATTCCACGCTGGTCAAAATTGCTGGAAATGGGAATGGGGGTGGGAATCCCGGAATCGGGTCCTGCCTGCCATTTTTAAAGGGCTCCCAAGTCGACCCAACTCAACGAAAATCCAGGCCAACATTTCAGGTCAATGACCCCTCAACAGGGCTAAAGTCCGTTAGAACTGGTGAAAGATCATCGACCTGAAACGTTAACTCTGTTTCTCGCTCCACAAATGCTGCCAGGCCTTTTGGGTATTTCTGGTATTTTCTGTTTTTATTTCAGATTTCCAGCACCTACAACATTTTGTTCTTGCACTAGTTTAATACAATAATTGCAAAGTGCACGTAATCCTCTGGCCTTCTCCCAAAACACCTAACCTATGACTTATTTTTTAAAAAATTCATTCATAGGATGTGGGCGTCACTGGCTGGGCCAGCATTTATTGCCTATCCCTAATTGCCCTTGAGAAGGTGGTGATGAGCTGCCTTCTTGAACCGCTGCAGTCCATGTGGTGTAGGTACACCCACAGTGCTGTTAGAAAGGGAGTTCCAGGATTTTAAACCAGTGACAGTGAAGGAACAGTGATATATTTCCAAGTCAGGATGTTGAGTGACTTGGAGGGGAACTTCCAGGTGGTGGCATTCCCATTTATCTGCCTTGTCCTTCTAGATGGTAGTGGCTGTGGGTTTGGAAGGTGCTGTCGAAAAAGCCTTGGTGAATTCCTGCAGTGCATCTTGTAGATGGTACACACTGCTGCTACTGTGCATCGGTGGTGGAGGGAGTGAATGTTTGTGGATGTGGTGCCAATCAAGCGGCTGCTTTGTCCTGGATGGTGTCAAGCTTCTTGAGCATTGTGAGAGCTGCATTCATCCAGGCAAGTGGGGAATATTCCATCACACTCCTGACTTGTGCCTTGTAGGTGGTGGACAAGCTTTGGGGAGTCAGGAGGTGCGTTACTCGTCGCAGGATTCCTAGCCTCTGATCTGCTTTTGTAGCCACAGTATTTATATGGCTAGTCCAGTTCAGTTTCTGGTCAATGGTAACCCCCAGGATGTTGATAGTGGGGGATTCAGTGATGGTGATGCCATTGAACATCAAGGGGTGATGGTTGGATTCTCTCTTGCTGGAAATATCATTGCCTGGCACTTACGTGGCGCGAATGTTACTTGCCACTTGTCAGCCTAAGCCTGGATATTGTCCAGGTCTTGCTGCATTCGGACATGCTCCTTCTAAGTGATCGCTTCAGAGAAGGAATAAGGCCGGCTGACAGACTAGCTGTAGGATTTCATTGACAGCCAGTTGGGAATCTGTTGGTCTCAGATTTCCTTTCACTAATCATTGTGAGCAATCAAGGTTCAATGGATGACTGGTGCTACCATCACCTTTCATGGCTGGTGCAGGGGAAGGGTTTGTTCAGGAGTCCCACAGTGGGTGTACTTTGTCCTCCTGAACAGTCAAATTTCTTTCCCTCACTCTGTAATGCCCAGTTCTAGAGCAATTTTGCTCAGTAAGTATCCCAAGGATTTCCAACCCCATTCCCATTTCCAGTTAATGTCACCGGCACGGGTAAAGGGTGTGAGCAGTTAGCCTGCATGCTGCACTCCTGCTCTTGCCAGTTCCTTCACGTAGCTAACACTCAGCTGTTTAAATGACTCCTAGTTGCAATTCACAGATGATTGAGATGAGCTTTTATTTTATTTTACTCTAGAGACTGAAAACCAAGAAGTATGTGTAAACCAGCAGACTTTATTAATGCAAAATATTTCAGCAGCCTACCATTAACCTCTGAATCTTGCACCAGCTGCAATTCTTTTGCTTCAACCTCTAAACCTCATCAGCTACATCCTTCTGTAGCATTCTCAAAATTTATAACTGAAAGAATCAGTCCTGTGTACACTATATAAGTTTGTTTTTGCTTCACTTTGCAATTAAACTGATGAAATACTGAGTACAGCTGCAGGTTAATCATGACCAGCCTGTGTCCAACCATACTTTTAGTGTAACACATATTCAATGCTGATTTCAAGGGTTTTTTCCAACTTTTTCCAGTTTTTTTTTAACATTAGTATGTATACACTGAATTTGTGGACGAGTAGATTCAAGGCAGCGGCACAATACTGCCACCTTGTGGGAAAGAACAGCACTTTCCATTGTAATTTTTCTCAATGAGAGCTTCCAGCAGAACTGGTCTTACTTTAGAGGCGTCATCAGTTTGTTTACAGAGTTGATTTTATGGTAGCAAATGAGGGACAACATACAGGTGTGGAAGGGATGCATAAGGGATACAAGAGAAGAAACGACTGTGAGAAGTGGACATACAGTTCTGGGACAGGTAAGGGCAGTGCTTTTAGGATAGCCCACGGTGGAGACATAGTTGAGAAGGATGGAATGGTCAAACTGCTAAAGAGCTGCCAGTTCCATGTCTTTTACAGAACTCCTTGTGGGCTAAGAGGAGCAGGGCTCTCAAAGAAGCCTTTGACCTCCCCACCCCGCCCCCCACCAATCATGTTCTCCCGTTCCCTGTCAATTGCTGAGGATGGTCCCCAACTGCAACCTTCTGCCTCTATCTCTCAGTGGCTAGCCAAGCGGTCAATTTATCATAGAATCACAGAATGGTTAAAGCACAGAAGGCCATTCAACCCATTGTATCCGTGTGTGCTCTCTGCAAGAGCAATTTGGTTGGCTAAGCAGCAAAACGGATGCCAAAAATGCTAATGAGGTCCTGCGTTCACTTTTGACAGGACTTTTGTGCCCCTGGGCTTGCTGGGCTCTTTGACTGTTTTCGGCTATCCTACACCTTCCCCGGCTTGCAATAAATATCAGGGCCAATGATCTTGTTGCAGGCTGGGAGAATATTGGAGAGAAACTAGAAATTTGCAAAGTCGAAGGTGTGTGGTGCTTGCTGAGTAGTGGACTGGATGCGGCAATGGCAGCCAATCAGATATCCCTAATTTAGGAAAGAAAAATGTTGAATTTTCGCAAGTTTTCTGCAGCTCATTTACTATTAGTTTGGCAGGAAAGCCTGAAAATTAGGTCTGGATTCAAGTGAATCTGGATCTTGCCCTGCTCTACTAATTTCTGCTGCACCTTGTTGGCTGCAAAATTCCATCTTCCCCACATTAGCCACTTCAGCGGGAACATGGACTGGGGAAGGGGACACCCAGGGCACATATTTCATTGCCCCCGGGGAATCAGCTAGAGAAAAGGCCCTCCTGTGGTAGAAATGGGGCCCACCTGGGGCTCCAGGCCAAACGTAATGAGGCTAATGTGCGCTGAGGATGTTGAGGGTTGATCGTGGTTCCTTGATCCAACATGTCTCCACCAATATTTCCTTCCCTGCCATGGTGAGTACCCCAATACTCCCCAAAAACCACCTAACAATATTTAAATAATGTTAACTATAGCCCCTCTGCCCAAACACCAACCCCCCTCAACAATCCTAATACTCTTCATTGTCTTGCTGCTGGCAAAGATACCACACAATGCAAAGAGAAGTTGAATAAAAATAAATGAAATTGAATGTGGGGGAATGGGACTAGCTAAATTGCTGTTGCAGAGAGATGGCATGGACTCAATGGGCCGAATGGCATCCTTCTAAGTTGTAACTATTGTATGACCTCAAAAGAATGATGCATACCCAAGTTTGCTGCCGATATTAAGTGTCCCTTTCCATATCGCCGAACTCCTCACTCTGCCAATCGCCTCCGCCTCTCTCCCAGGGTTTACCCAAGGGTGATCAGTCAGCAATGCAGCTGCATATAACTTAGATCTGTTGCACCAGTAAGCTGTTTGGGAATGCGCAGCAGATTTCCGCAACTTGCCGTTCCTAATTTAAATGAGGCTCAATGCCTGATATCAGGTGTGTCACGGGTCTGCCCATGTTGGCAGTGTGCAGTTCTATCTAATTTCACCTCCTTTATTACAAAAATTACAGAAACGCAGCTTTTTCCAGAAAATGGCGATGACTTTGATATGCAGGGTATCTAGGAAGGATAGAAAAGGTTAAAGAGGAGGAGAATAATTAAAAATGAAAGAAGCTGATTTGATAACGTGGCAGACCATTTGGCATCGACCTAGGCACGAGAAATGACAGGGGCACACTCTTACCAGTTGACCCTGAAAAGTCTTCCTCACCAGCATCTGGAAACTTGTGCCAAGATTGGGAGAGCAACAGCCTGACTTAATCCTACTCATTGAATCATAACTTATGGCCAATACTCTGGATACCTCCATCCCTTCGTATATCCTGTCACATTGGCAAGATCTGAACCAAATTATAATTTTAGAATGAAATAACTTAGAAACTGAAATTAACAATTCAAGTTGCTGTAATAACAAAAACTGGGTTTAAGAACAACATTGCTTTACAGAAATTGCTTCAGTGCAACTAGCAACTGCCAGACCTCCCAAAGCATTTAAAGATTAAACACTGCCAGACACAGCAGAGGTGGCAACACAGTGTATATGGTTGGGAAGGAGTTGCCTCAAAATTGACTCCGAATCCCATGAAGTCACACATTGGGCAGAACCGTCCCAGATTTGCATTAAGTGCAGTAGTGGGCATGAAAAAAGATGTTTACCTGCCTAATGCAACAGCAGGTTTTCATATCGTCCCATTCCCAGCCCTGCCTCATTAATAATGCATTCACAGGAAACACTCCAGATCATTGGCGGGCGGGCGAGTGGGCGGGCTCGGGTTTGCCCACCACACTGTGAGCTCAGAGCTTCAATGCTCCGGGTACCATATTTAAAGCGCACCAGAGCGCAGTCTACTTCATGTCTACAGGCCAGGACTGCTCCAGGCCACAGATGGTCCTGAAAGCAAAAAAGACAGCAGCCCCCAAATTTAATGATGCCTCTCTGGGACGCCTGCTGGATGCAGTGGAAGGCGGCCGCGATGTCCTCTACCCTGACCCCGGCCACTGGAGGTTCACCAGAGTCACCAATCCAGCCTGGGAGGCAGTGGCAGTGGAGGTCAATGCCAACGGAGCACAGAGGAGGTCAGCCATCCAGTGCAGGAAGAGGATGACTGCTCTCATCCGTTCCACCAGGGCAAGTCAACCACCTCATCAGTCTCAACTCACACACTCACAAACCCATCACACATCCACAGGGATCTCACACCTCAAGGGACAACACCACTAACTCTCACACACACCCTCACATCTCCATCAGACTCATATCCTCTGGAGCTCACGCCCTCATCCTGTCCAGGGCTCCGCTCACCACACAAACATTCCACACAGTGCCATGTGTCCTGCTCACACTCTCTCCATCTGTTTTCATGCAGGAGAAGCTGGATCACAACAGCAGCGAGAGGTTCTAGACTAAGGGTGGAGTGGCCCACATTAGGCTCCTCAGTCACTTTGAGGAGCATGTCATCATGCTGACTGGTGAGGACATGGACTGTGCCTGCGGTGATGGTGAGGTTGGCAGTGTACATCCAAGTGAGTATACTGCACCACATCATCCCTCTCTCAACACAACTGTGAGTGCTCTCTCTCCTGTTTTTGACTCTGCTATCATGCACTAATTATCTCTACTTTGGTTCACAGGGAGTTCTGCCAAGCAATCAACACCCTCAGCCACCCAGTCCCTCAGCCCCATCCACATCCTCACCTCCAGCCAAGAGGACACCTCCTCCATTGAAGAGCTGGAAATAAGCAGCCTGGAAGGCCCATCATCGCGCTTACCCGCACCCTCCACCAACACAGAGACACATGAAGTGGTGCCCCCATGTGCGACCATGGAGGTCTCCATAGGAAGAATGGTGGTTGCAGTGGAGGCTCTGGTCCAGCAGAATGTGGAGATGCACGCAGACCTGCACTCCAGCGTGGTAGCCATGGGTGAATTCCTGGGTGGGACCTAGATCTAGGGCAGGCTCAGGTTCACAATCTGGTGGTCACCGCACGGACACGTTTCCGCAGCAGGAGGTGGCAGGTTCAGCCGAGCTCCCCATCACTCAGAGGGCTGCTGGGGAAGAGGCATCTGTGAGGTCCAAGTCAAGAGACGAGCCTATGGATTCGGCCTTCCAACTCTTCCTGGAGAGTCAGCAGAAGATGGGGGAACATCACGCAGAGCTATTGAAGCCCTCAACAGAGTGACATGCGAGTCAGAGGAGTGCGTCCGCCTGGTCTCTGATGAAGTGGTGCCCACATGTGCACCCATGGAGGTCTCCATAGAAGAATGGTGCTTGCCATGGAGGCGCTGGTCCAGCAAAATGCGGAGATGCACACAGACCTGCACTCCATCACAGTAGCCATGGGTGGATTCCTGCAGTGGCAACATGAGAGGGAAACTGGACACCTCAATGTCCATCCAGATGTTCCTTCCCCCCAAGGAATCAGAACGGTGCTCTCATACACCCGAAGTGAGGAGGAGCAGCAGCTGGACACCCCTGGGTCATCCACTCAGGAATCTCAGAGGCCGCCCGCTTCCTCCGAGTCCCCTTTGTCTGTGACCCCCCCCCCCCAACCTCATCCTTTGTCACTGCAGAGGGACCAGCTGGTCCACAGGAGGACAGCCAAAGCAAGCCGGGGCCCTCAAGGCCTCCGATCTCCAGAGGACGCACGCCAAAATCATCAGAGGCAACAGGGCCAACCATTGCACAGGCTGTCTCCACCCCTGCTGTGGATGTCAGGGCAGCACCTAGAAGAAGTGGTAGGCCTAGAAATGTTAAGAATTTCTGATCGCAAGTGGTTGCACGGGTGAACACATTTTGTCACTTTATAATCTGAAAATATATTCACTTTCACTGAGTAATGTGTAATGTTGTCTTCCAACTTCATTGACAGGCTTCGTGAGTCCTCCCCCTGCAGGCCCCCTCCACGAGCAGTTCAGCTGCATGTAGCCAGACCACAAGTGATTATGGAGTGAGAAGTGTGTTTTTTTTTATTATTCATTCATGGGATGCAGGTGTTGCTGGCTAGGCCAGTATTTATTGCCCATCCCTAATTGTCCTTGTTCATTGCTGTGGGTCTGGAGTCACATGTAGGCCAGACCAGGTAAGAATGGCAGATTTCCTTCCCTAAAGGACATTAGTGAACCAGGTGGGTTTTTACAACAATCGGCAAAGGTTTCATATTCATCATCAGGCTACTAATTCAAGATTCTTATTGAATTCAAATTTCACCATTTGCTGTGGTGGGATTCGAACCCAGGTCCCCTAGGTCTCTGGAATACTAGTCCAGTGGCAGGGCCTTTCACAGCCTCGTGCAAGCTCTCTCCCACCCATGCGGAGCCTTCATCCATCACACTCATCTCACTGTTGCCTGCTGCGGTCCATCTGAGCTGACCTGCATCTCCGCCCACCCACTGATCGCACTCCCATGCAGCACCTGTGCTCATCCAACACGAGGCCCTGCTCGCTTTTGATTTCGACAACCATGGTAGTAGTGAAGCATATTGTTATCTCCCGCGTCCTTTTCCGTCCCCTCGTCACCCATGTCCTTTCTCCCATCACTGTCGAACCCCTGGCATCACCTTCCACGTCCCCACCGTCACCTACCAACCTGAACCCTTCCCTTTCTAGGATGTCCAGGTGAATGTGCAGGTTTCCTACCTTCCTGAGAATCCCACTCCCAACCACCTTCCCTGACCTCCTCCTTCCCACCCCCTGGGTCTGTGTCTACCTCCAAGTCCCCAACAACCACCTTCGCTGCCCCTTCTACCGACACACCCTCACCCTCTCACCCCACTGGCTCCCTCTGCCCCCTCTTATACTCACCATCTACACCTACCACACCAACCCTCAGATTGCTCCCCAGGAGGCAGTCATTGACTTCACTGACCTCTTCCTGCACGTTCACCTGGACACCCCGCCCAACTTATTCCCCCCTCCACCCTTACTCCCTCCTCCCACTGGACACCTTCCCCCACCCCCGAACTGCCCCTCCCCCCAGACACCTTCCCACTTCTGAACTCCTTCCCCACTCCGAACTTCCTCCCTTACACCTTCCTCCCCCTTAATACCTCCCTCCCAGCTTGCTGCATTCTCCCCCGTTACACCCCACTACCCACTCCTAATCTCACTACCCCCCGACACCTCCGTTCCCCCGCATCCCAACCTCACCACCACACCCCCACCCAGCACACCTTCCTCTCCCAGTCACACCTAAACCTCCCTCTCTGCCCCTCGCCGATCATTCGTAGCAGCCCCTGGCCAAGACCGTGATGTTCCAAGGCGGACCCGAAGCGTCAATGGAGACCTCCCACCTTCCATGAGCTGCTTTGGGGCAGAGCCATGTCCATGAGAATCCACCCAGCATGCGATGCATGCATTCCTCCAGGGCCCAGTAGCCGTAGGGCTCCAGCATCTTCTGCTCCTTGGATGTCCGCGATCTGAGCAAGGCCCTGACGGTAAGTCCTAACTTCTGCACATCTCACTTGTTCAGAAGTGTTCTGAGCTGGCGTGTTTTCCCACCAGCGTAATGGTAAATCGGGCGTGGGTGGTCGATTCCGGTCGAGTCTTACCTTGCATCCCATTACAGGGATTTTTTTTTTATTCATTCACAGGATGCAGGCTTCGCTGGCTGGGCCAACATTTATTGCCCATCCATAGTTGCCCTTGAGAAGGTGGTGGTGAGCTGCCTTCTTGAATTGCTGCAATCCATGTGCACCCACAGTGCTGTAAGGGAGAGAGTTCCGGGATTTTGACCCAGCGACAGTGAAGGAATGGCGATATATTTCCAAGTCAGGATGGTGAGTGACTTGGAGGGGAACTTCCATGTGGTGGTGTTCCCATCTATCTGCTGCCCTTGTCCTTCTAAATGATAATGGTCATGGGTTTGGAAGGTGTTGTCGAAGGAGCCTCGGTGAATTCCTGCAGTGCATCTTGTAGATGGTACACAATGCTGCTATTGTGCACCGGTGGTGCACGGAGTGAATGTTTGTGGATGTGGTGCCAATCAAGTGGGCTGCTTTGTCCTGGGAGGTGTCAAGCTTCTTGAGTGTTGTGGGAGCTGTGCTCATCCAGGCAAGTGGGGAGTATTCCATCACACTCCTGACTTGTGCCTTGTAGATGGTGGACAGGCTTTGGGGAGTCAGGAGGTGAGTTACTCGTCGCAGGGTTCCTAGCCTCTGACCTGCTCTTGTAGCCACAGTGTTTACATGACTAGTCTATTTCAGTTTCTGGTCAATGGTAACCCCAGGATGTTGATAGTGGGGGATTCTGTGATGGTAATGCCATTGAACATCAAGGGGTGATGGTTGGATTCTCCCTTGTTGGAGATGGTCATTGCCTGACACTTGTGTGGTGCCACTTCTCAGATTAAGCCTGGATATTGTCCAGGTCTTGCTGCATTTGGACATGGACTGCTTCAGTATCTGAGGAGTCGCGAATAGTGCTGAGCATTGTGTAATCATCAGCGAACATCCCCACTCCTGACCTTATGATGGAAGGAAGGTCATTGATGAAGCAGCTGAAGATGGTTGGGCCGAGGACACTACCCTGAGGAACTCCTGCAGTGATGTCCTGGAACTGAGATGACTGACCTCCAACAACCACAACCATTTTCCTTTGTGCTAGGTATGACTCCAGCCAACGGAGAGTTTCCCCCCTGATTCCCATTGACTCCAGTTTTGCAAAGGCTCCTTGATGCCACACTCTGTCAAATGCTGCCTTGATGTCAAGGGCAGTCAATCTCAACTCACTTTGGGAGTTCAGCTCTTTTGTCCATGTTTGAACCAAGGCTGTAATGAGGTCAGGAGCTGAGTGGCCCTGATGGAACCCAAACTGGGCATCAGTGAGCAGGTTATTGCTAAGCAATAACAGTGCTTGATAGCACTGTTGATAACCCCTTCCATTACTTTACTGATGATCGAGAGTAGACTGATGGGGCAGTAATTGGCCGGGTTGGATTTGTCCTGCGTTTTGTGTACAAGACATACGTGGGTAAATTACCACATAGCCGGGTAGATACCAGTATTGTAGCTGTACTGGAGCTGCTTGGCAAGGGGTGCGGCAAGTTCTGGAGCACAAGTCTTCAGTACTATTGCTGGAATATTGTCAGGGCCCATAGCCTTTGCAGTATCCAGTGCCTTCAGCCGTTTCTTGATATCATGTGGAGTCGATTGAATTGGCTGAAGACTGGCATCTGTGATGCTGGAAACCCCCAGAGGAGGCCGAGATGGATCATCCACTTGGCACTTCTGGCTGAAGATTGTAGCAAATGCTTCAACCTTATCTTTTGCACTGATGTGCTGGGCTCCTCCATCATTGAGGATGATGATATTTGTGGAGCCTCCTCTTCCAGTGAGTTGTTTAATTGTCCGCCACCATTCACGACTGGATGTGGCAGGGCTGCAGAGCTTAGATTTGATCCGTTGGTTGTGGGATCACTTAGCCCTGTCTATCACTTGCTGCTTATGCTGTTTGGCAAGCAAGTGTTATAGCTTCACCAGGTTGACACCTCATTTTTAGGTATGCCTGGTGTTCCTCCTTGCTTGCCCTCTTCATTGAACCAGGGTTGATCCCCTGTCTTGATGGTAATGGTAGAGTCGGGGATATGCTGGGCCATGAGGTTACAGATTGTGTTTGAGTACAATTCTGCTGCGGCTGATGGCCCACAGTGCCTCATGGATGCCCAGTCTTGACTTGCTAGATCTGTTCAAAATCTATCCCATTTATCACAATGGTGGTGCCACACAACATGATGGAGGGTTTTTACAACAATCGACAGTGGCTTCATGGTCATCATTAGACTTTTAATTCCAGATTTTTATTGAATTCAAATTCCACCATCTGCTGTGGCAAGATGCATTACCCTGGGTCTCTGGATTACTAGTCAAGCGACAATACCACTGCGCCATCTTCTCCCCAAATCGGGTTCACGCTGGCCTCCAGCGAGATTCAGCCATGGCGGACACCAGAGACATCTCGCTGTGCTTTCACACCGGCATGAAACCGATTTTTGCCTTACCTGCAATATTATTCCCCCCACCCCCACCATGATGCCCACCAACAATGGGGCCAGACGATTCTGCCCATTGTATTGTGTGGCACTACCACCATGCCAAATGGGATAGATTCAGAACAGATCTATCAACTCAAAACTGGGCATCCATGTAACCTCAACACATCCCTCACTCTAACATTATTATCAAGCCAGGAGATCAAACCTAGTTCAATGGGGAGTACAAGAAAGCGGACTAGGAGCAGCACCAGGCGTACCTAAAAATGAGGGACAGAATTTTACATTGCTCTGCCAGTGGGTTTGCAGGTGGGGGATGAGCATAAAATTTCTCAGATGGCCCTCCCACCAGATTCCCACCCGCCTGGACCTCTCTGCAATTTACGCTTGGGCAGGCAAGGCCCACTCGCCCTTGACCCAGTTGAGGCCCTTAAGTGGTCAATTATTGACCACTCAAGGGCCTTTTTCCCATCCAGCCTCAATTTTCAGGCTGGAAGGAGAAGTTTAGGGGCAAGGGGGAGCCCTGAAAATTAACCAGGTTCAGGCCTTCAGTGGGAGGGGGCGAGTACCTCCATCAGAAGCCTCCTTTTAACATCGTGTGCCCCCCTAGAACTCCAGTTCTTGCAGGTCCTCCAGCCCCACCGGCCTCTCCACCAACACCCCCACTCCCCCACCCTCTGGCCACCCCACTGGGCCTCATCTCTCCTCCCTGTCCTGAGACCCCCAAAACTCACCTGGTCCTGGACTCCTGGACATAGGCTCTGGGGGCAGCAGGCAGTGCCAGTCCTGTCCACTGCATCTTCTGATGCTGCAGGGACTAGAGAGATGCTGGCTATTCAAATTGGCCAGCAGCTCTCTGAGGTGGGGCTTCCTCCCAATTGAGAAGTGAAAGTCCCGTCTCCAATTAATGCTCATTGGAGCGTGAAATAGCTGTGGGACAGCAAGTTTAGGTGGGGATATATTTGCCGCCGACTCCTGGGATGGCGGATTGGGAAACTCCGCCAACCTAAAAATCCTGGCTGAGGTGTCAACCTGGTGAAGCCACAACACCGGACTAGTTGCATTGCCAAGCAGCAGGAGCAGCATGCAATATGCAGAACTAAGTGATCCTACAACCAATGGAGTGGATCAAGGCTCTGCAGTCCTGTCACATCCAGTCGTGAATGGTGGTGGAGAATTAATCAACTAACTGGAGGAGGAGGCTCACCAAAAGTGTTGAATGGATGATCCATCTTCTCCTCCTGAGGTGCCCAGCATCACAGATGCCTGTCATTAGCCAGTAGAAATATAAAACATAAAACAAGAGTTTCTATCGATGTGAAGAAATTCATAAATCTAATGGGAAAATTAAGATGAGATAAGGTGTTAATCCTGAATTAGCGGTATAAAATGGCAGGTTAACAGTATAAAATGGCAGAATTGATATAAAAGCCACCTTAACATGAAAATGGCTGCTAACTTGAATTATATCAATACGTATAAGGTAACATGATATCCTTCAGTCTGTGAAAATTGGGACACGGCCAGGATAGCCAGGTGTATGTCTGGAGTCAAACACTCAAGAATGAAGTCAATCTTAAAACAGTGTGAACAAGGTCACTCTCAGATAATAAAATGTTTTCACCAACACAAATACAATGAATAATAGAAGCCTTTTCTAAGCTCAGCTAGGATAATTTTAAAACAGATGCGTAGGGTGCAATCATCCCAGATTTGCATTAAGTGCAGTAGTGGGTGGGAAAAATTACAGTTAACCCACCAGCCATAATGACGGTTTCTCACACCGTATCGTCCCAAACCTGCCGCATTAATTATGCATTCCTGGGAAACATGCCATTTTGATGGCGGGCACATTCTCATTCACCTGCCATGCCATCACCTCGCCACTTCATCACGCTGGATGCCACATTTAAAGTGCAGTGGCGTGCACACCTCTCAGCGCTTCCAGCCCACAACTGCTGCATAGAAGACAGGATGGCCATGAAAGGCAAAAAGACTGCAGCCCCCCGGTTTAGTGACATGTGAAGTGGTGCCCACATGCGTGCGTATGAAAGCCTCCATAAGAAGGATGGCGGACACCATGGACACTCTGGACAGCCACTGAGCACATCCGACGCCAGTGGGCATGGAAAATTCTGCCCATAGTGAAGGGACATTTTAGTCAGCTATTTTTTTTATCTCAACTAAACTGACACACTATTAGCAATGATAGGTCAGTCAGCATTCAGCCATCTTGGGAAATAAAGGGGTCTAGTTCTTTTGTTAAATTCCCCCTCCCTGGGTTTTGAGACAGAAATATCATTAAACCATATTGGAATTTGTGAGTATCAATTTTCTTTCATATATTTGAGTATCTTTAGATAAGGTTTGGTGATAAGGTGGAATCAAAATTGCATGTATCTTTGCTACATTATTGACATATTATGATTAACTTTAGTTACTACCTATAACCTCATGTATAAGCTGTAATCTATAATTGGCTTCAATAAAAGACGTATATCTTTGAAGCATACAAAGGGTGTAGTCTAAAGTATCTTATCTCGAGAATCCACATAAACACATTACTCTAAAAGTCTTGGTTATATTTCTAAGAGCTGGTATTTGTAAACTTTCAAAGAAGTTGGTCTACTAAGACATGCCTCAATGTATGTCTGATCGTAAGATAATTTTGTGGGCTTTGAGACTCCTGGAAGAGAGGACCTGTATTTGAGGACCCAGTCTAACACTATGTTCCTTTCATAATTAGAAATCTCTTTTAGTTGAGGCTTTAAGCTAGCAACAAGTTCAAGGGAATTGGGTTACCTTGCCAGGGGTAAAGATAGTGGAACAATTAACATAGATATTTTAAAAAGAAGAGTTAACAAAGTGAGTGTTGATCTTATAGAAAGTAAGCCTGGGGAATTAATAATGGAAAATAAGGAGATGGCAGACATATTTGACTGGTATTTTGCATCAGTCTTCACTATAAGAGGATACAAGTAACATCCCAGAAATAGGTGTAAATCAGGAAATGGGAGGGAGGAACTCAAGAAAATTACAATCTCCAGCAAAGTGGTATTGAGCAAATTGCTGGAACTGTGGGCTGACAAGTCCCTGGGTTCTGATGGACTTCACCCTAGGGTCTTAAAAGAAGTGGCTAGTAAGATAGTTGATGCATTGGTTTTAATTTTCCAGAATTCCCTAGATTCATGGAAGGATCCATTAAATTGGAAAATAGCAAATGTAACTCCTTTATTCAAAAAGGAAGGCAGAAAGCAGGAACCTACAGGCCAGTTACCTTAACATCTGTCAAAGGGAAAATGTTAGAAGCTATTATTAAAGACATTATAGCAGGGCACTTAGATAAATTCAAAGTAATCAGGCAGAGTCAATATGGTTTTGTGCAAGGAAAATCATGTTTAATTTATTGGAGTTCTTTGGAGATGTAACATATGCTGTGGATAAAGGGGAACCAGTGGATATACTGTATTTAGATTTCCAGAAGGCATTTGATAAGATGCCACATCATAGGTTATTGCAGAAAATAAAAGCTCGTAGCGTAGGAGGTAACATGTTGGCATGGATAGAAGATTGGCTAGTTAACAGGAAAGAGGGAGTAGGCATAAATGAGTCATTTTCTGGTTGGCAAGATGTAACGAGTCGTGTGCTGCAGGGATCAGTGTTAGGGCCTCACTTTTTACAATTTATGTAAATGACTTGGATGAAGGAACTGAAGGTATGGTTGCTAAAGTTGCTGATGACAGAATAATAGGTAGGAAAGTAAGTTGTGAAGAGGACAAAAGAAAACTACAAAGGGATTAAAGATAGGTTAAGTGGGTGGGAAAAGATCTGGCAAATGGAATATAATGTGGGCAAATGTGAAATTGTCCATTTTGGCAGGAAGAATAAAAAATAAGCATTTTTTTTTTTATTCTTTCATGGGATGTGGGCATTGCTGGAAAGGCCAGTATTTGTTGCCCATCCCTAATTCCCCTTGAACTGGCTTGCTATGCTATTTCATAGGGCAGTTAAGTTTCAACCACATTGCTGTGGATCTGAAGTCACATGTAGGCCAGACCAGGTAAAGATAGCAGATTTCCTTCCTTAAAGGGATTAGTGAACCAGATGGGTTTTGATGAAAAATTATTATAGTTTCATGGTCACCATTACTGTGACTAACTTTTAATTCCAGATTTGTTATTGACTGTCTGGGATTTGAACCGATGTCCCCAGAGCATTAGCCTGGGCTTCTGGGTTACTAAACCCAATGACACACCACCACCACCGCCACCACCACCACCACCACCACCACCATTCCTCCCCTAGATGATGAGAGATTGCAGATCTCTGAGATGCAGAGGGATCTGGGTGTCCCAGTGCATTAATCGCATAAGGTTAGTCTGCAGATACAGCAAGTAATTAGGAAAGCTAATAGAATGTTATTGTTTATTGCGAGGCGAATTGAATACAAATTTAGGGAGGCTATACTTCAGTTATACAGGGCATTGGTGAGACCACATCTGGAGTACTGTACAGTATTGGTCTCCTTATTTAAGGGAGAATGTAAATGCATTAGAAGCAGTTCATAGAAGGGTTACTAGACTAATACCTGGAATGGGAGAAAAATTAGACAGGCTACGCTTGTATCTGCTAGAGTTTAGAAGAGTAAGAGGCGACTTGATTGAAATGTATAAGATCCTGAGGGGTCTTGACAGAGTAGATGTGGAAAGGATGTTTCCTCTTGTGGGAGAATCTAGAGCTAGGGCTATTTAAAAATAAGGGGTCACCCATTTATGACAGAGATGAAGAGATTTTTTTTTTCAGAGTGTCGTGAGTCTTTGGAACTCTCTTCCTCAAAAGATGGTGGAAGAAGTCTTTAAATATTTTTAAGGCAGAACTAGATAGCGTTATGGCACAGCTGATGGTAAATGCTGAGTTGTACAAATCCCAGAGGGAAACTTGAAACAACTACCACAATTAATTTTGCAATTTGTATGTTTCAAGATGCGGGCTTTGAATTCAGTAGTAATAACTTCTCCGAGTCTAATAGATATTTACAAATCTAGGTTAAACATTTGTTAACAAGAAAAATGATTTTTAAGCATGTACATACATCTACAAATTACTATTATAATAACTGCTAAATCCCTAGTTAACCTGACTCCCAATTACACCTCCGTTAAGGCAACAGTAAGACACATAGATTTTAAAAGAACCAGGCAAACAAACACGATACCCTGAACAATCCAATTTAAAATTAGTTTTCTTAACTTCAGTTTGTTGTAGACAGCAGCTTGGGGTGTAGATGCTGAAGGCTTTTTACACTGTTAGATCTTAAAATGCCTTCCCTCACATACAACCTTTACTCCTTTATACCTATTTTCCCCTTTAAATGCAAGTTCCATTGTTTCACTATGTCTTTGGACTTTACCTCCTTGGTCATAAAAAATTATTATAGTTACAATTTTACCAGTAATCTTTGAGAAAAATAAACACACTGTTTCTTAACTTCTGCTGCTTGGGTATAATATTTCACTCTTCCTTTGAAAACAATCTAGTCTAGTTTATTTAAAAATGCAAATGTCCTTTTACACCTTATATTCTAAACTTCCCCCATGTTTACCTACTTAACACTTCAAACCTAGCTCATCTTCTAATACATCAAAACCTTCAGACCAGCTGCCTTTCATCCAATTAAGTCACACACACACACACACACATATATATAGACACAGATACCATTATTTTACAGTAAATTCCAATAACATTACTATATCTTCTTGATGATAGAAGCTTGATAAGCAAGGGGTTAAAAGGTTATTGGGGTAGGTGGGAATGTGGAGTTCAGGTTACAATCAGATTAGCCATGATCTTATTGAATGGCAGAGCAGGCTTGAGAGGCCTAGTGGCCTACTTCTGCTCCTAATTCATATGTTCGTATGTAATTCAATTCATTCCATGTGTTACAACCAAGTACAGAGGGGTGAGCTGACTTCACTCCTGCGTTGGTTATAAGAGTATTGAATTTTAAAAAAGATATGGAGCAGAATTTTATGTTCCCCTGCCGGTGAGTTCGTAAGCAGGGTGGTAACTGTAAAATTTCTCAGATGGCCTTCCTACTGAGCTCCCACCCACCCCAACCTCTCCACAATTTTACGCTTGGATGGTTGAGGCTTCAGCAGGTCCAGCAGCATTCGCGCAGAGAGACAGATCATTGACCTGAAACATTAACTTTGTTTCTCTCTCCACAGATGCTGCGTGACCTGCTGAGCATTTCCAGCATTTTGTTTTTATATTAGAGGTAAGCTGGGGTTGGTTTGACTGCAGAATTCATCGCACAACTAATATAATGCTCATAACTTTTATCGTTTAAGTCCAATATAATTTCTGCTGTCTGACTGCTGTCTTACAAGATATTTTCCGATGAGTAGGCAGTCTGACTGATGTCTCATAGCCACACATGATTCACGCTATCAGTTACAAGCCTACCATTAAAGTCTGTTTTACTTATAAGGAAAAGAAGTGTCAGGAAGAAAGCATGTGCCTGCTGAGTAGCTTCCATTCTGAACAGAAAAGGATCTCAGATCCAGGGATCATATTTTACTGACTTGGGGCCAATTCAACAATCCTCTGTTTAGCTCCTGGGCCCAATGAAAATTTCTGTGGAGTCAAAATTGGTTTTATGACTCATTTGGTCCACATCAGTGCACCATAGTAAACAACCTGGCTATATATTGAATGCACAATGCCTTGATACCTCTTGGCAAACCACCTGAACCACCTGTGCTTCTGGCCTCTTGTTTCAGGTCAAGTATGTGCAGCATTTCTAACATTGTTTTTAATAAGAGCAGTAATACTACTTGTAATTTCCAATTGTCTCTACAACATCCATTATTGTTATGACAGTTCACACAAATGAGAACCAACATTTATTCACTTTTCTCAGAAAGGATACTCTCAATGTGACAATATTAGCTGTAAGGAACAACATCCTCAGTAGACACAAAATAATTTATAACCATCATTTTTAAAGAACTGTTTTACACAACTAGAGCAGCATTCCAAAACTATCATTTCCATTTACTTCCTTGCATTAATCCATTATGAACTACATAAAGTTCTGAATCTGTTACCCTGTAGTAAAGGCATTTAATTCTTTCCCCCTTTTAGAGAATATATTTGTCACAATTTTTTGCTTTCACACGATCAGAACTTCATCCTCTCTACTTCCATGACTTTGGTGGAAGTTTGTAGAACCTTGTTTGTGCATGATTGCAGAAGCTCCAAGGGAATTCACTCCCAGTGTTGCACCTGTAATGATTTAAATAGTTTAGAGAAGTCACAAATATAAAGTTACATTGTCTTCTTCACTCTGCCCAAGGAATCAGCAAAATGGGATAGAGGCCCATCACTTCAGGTCTCTGTACCATTACATTGTTCTACGCTATCCTGTAGCTTGCCAGCAACGCATCATTGATCTGAAGTAGCAGCATTAGTTTTTAAGGAGAAGGAGGGGACATGCTTCATCTTACACCTCATTTTGTCCTGTTCAGTGGGTGCTCTTGTACAAAAGCACCTGAAAAATCTGTATTTAAGGGCCCGCCCTGAGACCTCCATGGCGTAAGGTTCTGCAGGGCCCCAGAGGCTTGCTAAAAATGAAACAAAATATAATTTTTTAATAATATCCCCTCTCCCAGGATAATAAAAAGGCCTTAGGAGCCGATGGTTGTCTGAAACTCTCTTCATGTTGAGGGGAAGCTCCAATATAATCCGTAACATGAAGCAAGCCAACTTCAGATGGGATTCCCAGCCTCTTAGAAGAGGGGAAGTCCTGTATGTGCCCTTAATGACACACACATCTGCAAAGCAGACAAAGTTAACAGGTAGCTTTGGTTCTGTCAGTGATGGAAGACCTGACCCATATATTTTCTGGACTATGGTAATTTCAGCTGGAGTCAACTTGATAGTTTAGCTGCTAGACCTCATTGGGCAGGATTTTTAGCTCGGCATGCTGGCACGCACCTGACCCGCTGGAGCGTAAAATAGCGGGTGTTGGTGTCAGGTGAGCGTCTCAACGTCATCCTGTGCTTGTGCGACATTTCGGTCGGTGGGTGCACGTGAACATCGGAAGCACGCCCACTGACAACTAAGACGGCAATTAAACCCACTAAAGTTCCAGTTCACTCCAATTTTTCATGATCTGTCAACCTTATGGTTGGCGGATGGGCAAATCTGCCAGGCGGACTTTGCATTTTTGATTAAACCTCACCCAAGGGCGGGATGAGATTTCCGTTATTAAATCTTAAAAAAATAAAAATGTTTGGACAGAATTTTCATCGTCTATATAGTCAGGTTGACTGATTCTGATGCGTGGACATTTTTTTCTGGATTTTAAAATCTTTATTGCTTGCTTTTAAGCTCTTCAGCTCCCTGAGGCAGCTCTCTGCCTTCAGGGAGCTTTCACTGCACGTTCTCCCGCGCCCGTGCTTACATCAGTGCCCACCCTCCTCCTGCCCCCACCCCGGCATCACTGAGCATTTCGGTGTGCCTTTCATGCTGGCTGCCTGTTAATTGGCCAGCCAGCATGAAATCGCGGTCAGGGGCCGAACACAGTGGGCGGTCCATTCCCCAGCCACTCCCGGGCCCGCCGATTGCACATGCCCACTGAACTAAAATTCCTGTCCATTGTGTTTTTGAGCAGGTGGATGAGGAAAATGGACCAGGGAATATGGTGTCACATGCCCACCCATTAAAAATCCTATTCAAGCTTTCCTCTGTATTTCTTGATGCTCTCCATGTGACTGATGGGCTGATAGACTGATACATTGTTACTCGGCACATCACCTCAACGCAGCAGTAAAATGTGGCACCCCAGATGTACATTCTCATAACAATTAGTTCCTAACTCTTTACAAATAATATAACAATATAACACCCTCCTTCCTTTAAAAAGTATATAATGCCTTCTTATCAATATAACTGTTCCAACCATTAACTTTATTGCTGTAAAGTAATGAAGATTAACAGTCAACTTCTTTACATAAACTGAGCACCTTAAAAGTCTTGTATAGCTTGTTTTCTTTTCTAAAAATATTATTCACGGCATCACATAGATAGTAGGATGTTGTGCCTCCATCTGTCATATTTGGCTTTCAGTGCTCTGAGTGATGAGTTGGCACAGGCAATGTTGTGCATGTTGCTCTTTAAATTGTAGGATCTTGATGTTGCTAATGTTGCGTCACTTGCTGGTGATGTTGTTGTTGCAGCACTTGCTGGTGATGTTGTTGTTGCAGCACTTGTTGGTGATGTTGTTAATGTTGTCTCGCTGGTTATTGATGTTGCTGGTGTTATTGATGATCTTCCTGCTTTTCCAGCACAGGTATAGGTCAAATATGGACTCTGTTCCTTCTCATTAGCCTGCTGGCTTTGGTCTCAATGGGCAGAATTGTCCCAGATTTGCAGAAAGGACGTTTTACCTGCCGGCTGCAATGGTGGCTTTTCACACCGTATCATCTCATTTCTGGCACGTCCCACCTCATTCACAATGCAATTCCAGAAAACACACTGGATCACTGGCAGGGTGGCCTCTGATTCGCCCATGCCGCCGTCACCTCCAGTCATCAGTAATCTGGGCACTATATTTAAAGTGTGCCCCTGCACTCTCAAAAGGGTTGGAAGTTCCTGCAAAGTCATGGCTGCCAAAGGGAGGAAACATGCTGCCCCCAAATTTAGTAATGCCTCCCTCGGGCGCCTACTGGATACAATGGAGGCCCAATGTGAAGTGCTGTACCTGCCCTCTGGGCGAAGACCTATAAGCAAGGTCACCAATCCAGCATGGGAGGCAGTGGCAGCAGTGGTCAGTACCAACACCTGCAGAAGAGGACAGCCACCCAGTACTGCAAAAGAATGAATGATCTCCTCCGTTCCACCAGGGTAAGTCACTCTTCTCATCACTCTCCACTCACACACTCACAAATCCATCACACGTCCACAGGGATCTCACTCTGCCAGTTCAAGGGCCATCATTCATTCTCACACACACACCTTCATCTGCCCTGTGGATCATGTCCTCATCCCGTCCATGGCACAACTCACCACCCACATGTGCCAGGCATCCTTCTCATCTGGCCCAGCAGGGGTCCTGCTTACACTCTCTACATCTGTCTTCATGCAGGACAAGCTGGAACACAAAAAAAGGGAGAGGTCGCAGACCAGTGGAGGAATGCCTGACGCCAAGGTACTCACAGACTTTGAAATAAGTCAACCAGTGAGCCGGTGAGGGTCTGGACTGCTGCTATGCTGAAGGTGAGGTCTGCGGTGCTCAACCGAGTGAGGATCTAGCAGTGCAACATCCATCAGACAGCCATGCTATGAGCGAGTTCCCCTGTTCTGCAGTCCCCTGCCATGCACTAATTATCTCTCCATGCTTCCCAGGCACAACTGGGAAGCGGCCGAGGGGGGTCCACAAGCCAGGTCCTCAACTCAAGCCCCGAAGACACCTCGGAAGATGAATCTGATGACACCCTAATTGAAGACCAGTGCTCACCCACAACCTCCACCAGCACAGAGACATACACCTCGGTGGGATCTAGTTCTGCCGTAGCCTTGGGGTCACAATCTGGTGAGCACATTGCACTGTCTGATCCACAGCAGGTGGAGGCAGGGACTTCCCAGGTTTCCAGCACTCAGCAGACTGCTACAAGCCAGAAATCTACTGGGTCCGAGTAGGATGAGGAGCCTCTGGCCTTGGTCATACCTCAGTTGCTGGAGCTACAAAGACAAGCTTGGGAACATCAATGAGGAATGTGCGCTGCACTCCCTAGACTTCAAGGCACGATGGAGGAGACCTTCTGCGTTCAGTCTGAGATAATAGCTCTAACATGCCAATGCATCAAGGTTAACGCTGGAAGGGTGGCAGCCGCCATGGCGACCTTGGTCCAGAACATTGGTCCAGCACTGCTGCACAGGCTGAATTCCATTGTTGATGCCATAGTTGGCCTCCAACAGTGTCAACATATGAGATATGTGGAGCAGCTTCCCCTTCCTCTCAAGGAGTCAGCCAGAGGCCCTCAGACACCCATAGGGAGGAGGATCAGCAGTTGCATACCCCGGGGCCATCGACACAAGTCACTCCAGGAGTGTCTGACCCATCCAAATCCCCTCTTCCTATGACCTCAGCAGCACCAGCTCCATGGGCCAAGGAGGGTACCACTACCACACAGCAGGACCCTGAAAGTAGGTTGGGGCCCTCCAAGCCTTGGCCCTGCAGAGCACACCCACCAAGGTCATCACACACAGGACGTAGCAGTCAGCGGGCTGCCTCCACCTCCACTGTGGATGTCAGGGGAGCACCAAGATGTAGCAGCAGGGTTAGGAAGGTTAAGAAGATGTAGTTCCACAGCCATGGCACAGATGTTAATCATTTGTACATAATGTTCACTATTGTAAATAAACTCCCAAGAATGTCTGCTTGCCTGTAGCTCCTTGTTGTGATGAGCAGTGTTTGTATCATTCAGATGTGAAATCTTGGTCAGATTAGGTAATTCAAATTTGCTCTGTGATCAGGGACAGGAGGGTGTGACTGCACGTGAGGCAGGTATGGGTACCCAAGGGGTAGCATTCAAAGAGCCTCGGCCCCTGCAATTGTCCAATAGTTGCGAGGTTCTTGCAAGCTGTGGATGAGAGCGGAGACTGCAGGGAGGATGAGCGAACTGGCCACTGCACCATGGTACAGGGAGCCATTCTAGTAAGGGGAGGAAATAGGAATGTAGTAGTGTTAGGGGACAGTATAATTAGGGGGATAGATATTGTTCTCTGCAGCTGTGAGCGTAAGTTCTGAAGGCTGTGTTGCCTGCCCGGTGCCAGGGTTAAGGACATCTCCTCAGGGCTGGAGAGGAACTTGGAGTGGGAGGGGAGGAATCCAGCTGTCGTCGTCCAATTGTCATCGTCCACGTTGGTACCAATGACATTGATAGGACAAGAAAGGAGGTTCTGCTAAAAGAATTTGAACAGTTAAGAGCTAAATTAAAAAACAGAGCCTCCAAGGTAATAATCTCGGGATTACTACCTGAGCCACGGGCAAACTGGCATAGGGTGAATAAAGTCAAGGAGTTAAATGCGTGGCTCAAAGATTGGTGTGGGAGGAATGGGTTTCAGTTCATGGGGCATTGGCACCAGTACTGGGGTAGAAGGGAGCTGTTCCGGTGGGGCGGGCTTCACTTGGACCATGCTGGAATCAATGTCCTGGCGAATCGAATAACTAGGGCTGTAGAGAGGGCTTTAAACTAAATAGAGGAGGGTAAGTTTCTGGAGAGGGAATACGTAGGCTTACAATGCAAAAGCTGGCAGCATTGCAGGGCAGCTACTTAGGTAATGATACCCAGAGTGTGACAGGAAGGGACAGAGTGTACAAACATAAAAAAAAATAGCAAATAGGGTCAAAGGGAGAAAAATGGTTAAAAGGCAAAATTAATAGTTCTTAACTTAAATGTACATAGTATTCGGAACAAGATAAATGAATTAACGGCACAAATAGAGGTTAATGGGTATGATCTTACAGCCATTACTGAGACGTGGTTACAAGGAGATCAAAGCCGGGAACTAAGTATTCAGGGGAATGTGACTTTTCAAAAAGACAGGCAGGAAGGAAAAGGTGGTAGGGTAGTTTTGTTAGCATGAGATGGAATAAGTATGATAGCAAGGATTAGAAGATGTATGGGTGGAGGTAAGAAATAACAAGGGGAAGAAGACACTGGTAGGAGTAGCCTATAGGCCCCCTATCAGTAGCTATACTGTAGGAGAGAGAGTAAATCAGGAGATAATGAGGGAATGTAAAAAAGGCAGTACTTTAATCATGGGTGATTTAAATCTTCATGTAGATTGGGAAAATCAAATTGGCAGAGGTAGCCACGAGCAAGAATTCATAGAATGTATTCGGGAAAGCTTCCTAGAACAATATGTTGTAGATCCAACCAGGGATCAGGCTATTGTGGATCTGGTAATGTGTAATGAAGCAGGTTTAATAAATCATCTCAGAGTAAAAGATCCCCTAGGAAACAGTGACCATAACATTGTGGAATTTAGCACTCAGTTTGAGAGTGAGAAACTTGGGTCGGAAACTTAAATAAGGGTAATTACAAAGGAATGAGAGCATAGTTGGCTGGAGTAAACTGGGAAAGGAGTTTAGCAGAAAAGATGGTTGGTGAACAATGGCAGACGTTTAAGAAAATAGTTCATGGCTCACAACAAAGATATCCCAGTGAGGAAGAAGGGTTCTAGGCAGGGGATAAACCAACCATGGTTGACCAAGAAAGTTAAGAATAGTATCAAATTGAAAGAAAAAATATATAATATGGCAAGGATTAGTAGTAAACCAGAGGATTGAGAAAGTTTTTAAAAAACCAACAAAAGAAGGCCAAAAAAAAAGGAGAAAATAAACTTTGAGGTTAAGCTAGCAAGTAATATAAAAAGTAATATAAAAAATAAAAATATAAAAGTAATATAAAGAGCTTCTTTAAATATATAAAAAGGAAGAGAGAGGCCAAAGTGAACATAGGCCCCTTAGAGAATGAGGCTGGGGAAATAATAATGGGGAACCAGGAAATGGCAGAGGAGTTGAATAAATACTTTGCATCAGTCTTCACAGTAGAAGACACTAATAGCATTCCAAAAATACTAAATAATCAAGGGGCAAAAGCGGGGTAGGGGCAAGGAAATAAATACAATAGCGATCACTAGAAATGAAAAAGTACTAGGGAAACTAATGGGGCTAAAGGCCGATAAGTCTCCTGGACCTAATGGGGTGCATCCTAGGATATTATAGGAAGTAGCTACGGAGATAGTGGATGCATTGGTAGTAATCATCCAAGAATCCTTAGATTCTGGAAAAGTCCCAGAGGGATGAAAAATACCAATTCAAAAAGGGAGAGAGACAAAAAATAGGTAACTATAGGCCAGTTAGCTTAACATCCGTCACTGGGAGAATGTTACAGTTTATTATAAAGGATGTAATAGCAGAGCATTCAATGCATAATATAATCAAGCAGAGTTAGCATGGCTTCATGAAGGGGAAATCATGCCTGACAAATTTATTAGAATTATTTGAGGAGATAACAACCAGGATAGATAAAGGGGAACCAGTAGATGTAATATATTTGGATTTCCAAAAGGCGTTCGATAAGGTACCGCACATAAGGCTGCTTAATAAGATAAGAGACCATGGTATTGGGGGCAGTGTATTAGCATGGCTAGACGATTGGCTAACTAATAGAAGACAGGGAGTTGGGATAAGGGGAGCATTTTCAGGCTGGCAACCTGTAACTAGTGGAGTGCCATAGGGATCAGTGCTAGGGCCACAAGTATTTCCAATTTATATTAATGACTTCGATGAGGGCAGTGAATGTACCATTGCCAAGTTTGCAGATGACACAAAAGTAGGTGGGAAGGCAATTGGTGAGGATGACACAAAGAGTCTACAGAGGGATATAGACAGGTTAAGACAGTGGGCAAAGACTTGGCAGATGGCATATAATGTGGGAAAATGTGAGGTTATGCGCTTTGGCAGGAAGAATAGAGGAGCTGAATATTATTTAAATGGAGAAAGACTGCAGAAAGCTGCAGCACAGAGGGGTTGGAGGGTCCTCGTGCATGAATCACAAAAAGGCTAGCATATAAGTTCAGCAGGTAATAGGGGGGACAAATGGAATGTTGACCTTAATTTCAAAGGGAATGGAGTATAAAAATAGGGAAGTCTTGCTAAAACTACACAAGGCACTGGTTAGATCACACCTAGAATACCGTGAACAGTTTTGGTCCCCTTATCTAAAGGAAGATATACTGGCATTGGAGGAAGTCCAGAGAAGGTTCACTAGGTTGATGCTGGGTATGGAGGGATTTTCTTATGAGGAGAGATTGAGTAGGTTGGGCCTGTACTCATTGGAGTTTAGAAGAATGACAGGCGACCTTATTAAAACATATAAGATTCTTAGGGAGCTTGATAGGGTGGATGCTGAGAGGTTGCTTCCCCTTGTGGGAGAGTCTAAGACCAGAGGGCATAATCTCAGAGTAAGGGGTTGCCCATTTAAGACAGAGATGAGGAGAGATTTCTTCTCTCAGAGGGTAGTGAATCTGTGGAATTCTTTACCATAGAAGGCTGTCGAGGTTGTGTCGTTAAGTATATTCAAGGCAGAGATAGACATATTTTTAATCAGTGAGAGAATCAAGGGTTATGGGGAAAAGGCAGGAAAATTGAGTTGAGGATTATCAGATCAGCCATGATCTCATTGATGGGCCGAACGGCCTACTCCTGCTCTACGTCTTACGGTTTTATGGTTCCTGCACAAGGTTAAGGCAGGTGCCTCATTCCAGGCTCTCTTCCCTGTGCAGTGTGTAACCTTCATACCAAAGTGGTGTTCTGGCCTCACACTCACTGGACACATTAGTGAAGCCTACACCTTGACACTGCTTGTCATCGCTGCCAGATGTGGCGGGCAGGCATCACAGAGTTCCGTCATTCTCTCTGTGCGTTCGCAGCACCTTTGAGGTGGGACTGGCACCCCATCTCTTCAGCATCTGCCACCGGTGACAGTGTGCTCCTGAAGGGGACAGGTGCTGAAAGCTGACAAAGGATCAGGTGCATTTAAAGTTTCACGCGTCTCCATGATATGACCCTGATCACAGAATGCAAGCAAGCTGCCCTCAGCCAGACAGGAGTCAGACATTCACAGAGGCTACATGAAGATCTATGGAGTGTCCTCGCTGCATGTCGTCATCATACTCCTGGAATCTAGTGACAGTTAGGATCTCCGCCGTGTCTCCATGACATGAGCCTGAGCATTGAGGGTACCTCCCGTGCCATCAGCCACACAGGAGTCAAACGTTCACAGATGCAAGGTGAGGATGTCAGGACTGTCCTTACTGCATCTCGTCATCATCTTCCACAAATCTTGCAGCCATGAAGGCCTCCCAAGCATGCCTGCCTCATCTGGCCAGTGCAATGGCCTCATTGCCGGCATCCTCGCCTTCGAGCACCTTCATCCTCTCCTCAGCCATGTCCTCCCCCGTTGCAGCACCAGGTTGTGTAGTGTGCAACAAGTGCCGATAATGTGCGACACCTTCTGGGGACTGTATTGCAGTGCTCCACTGGACCTGTAGAAGCCCCGGTACCTAATTTTCAAGATGCATATCGTTTGCTCCTCCAAAGTCCGGGTCGCAGCATGAGCCTCATTATACCATCGCTCTGCTGCAGTCTGAGGCCACCGTACAGGCGTCATCAGTCACATCCCCTGTGGGTAGCCCTTGTTCCCAAGGAGCCAACCCTGCAGTCTCTCTGAACCCTGGAAGCTGTCAGGGATCTGAGACCTGCTAAGGATGGAGGAGTCATGGATGCTTCCTGGGAATCGTGCACAGACCTGTAGGATGTGTTTGTGGTGGTCACAGTCCAGCTGAACATTCAGCGAGTGAAGGTCTTGTGATTGATGTAGTTGACTGCTTGTTGTTACGGAGATCTAAGTGCCACGTAAGTACAGTCGATGGCACCTTGCACCTGATGGAAAACCTGAGATCTGTGCAAATCCCAGTGCCCTTGCTTACTGGCTTTCCTGATCCTGAGTGAAGTGCACAAAGTTCTGTCCCTTCGCGAAGATGGCGCTCGTGGCCCCCTGGATACACTTGTCCGTGGAGGCTAGCAAGATCCTGCACAGGTCACCTGTGGAGCCCTGGAAGGAGCCACTGAGGTAAAAATTGAGCGCCGCAGTCAATTTCATGGCCACTGGCAGTGGATGCCCTCCATGTCCCAGTGATGCCAAATCCTGCAGCAGGTGGAATATGTGATCAATCAGTTTCCTAGACATGCACAGTCTTTGGCGACATTGGTTCTCAGTCATCTGCAGGAATGACAAACGCCATCTATAGTCCCTGGATCCAGCGAGGCGCCTATGAGCGACAGCTCTCTGTGGATCTTCAGCTGCGTGTGCAGCAGGCCCTGCCACCTCTTCATCTTGAGGGAGGTGCTCCTCCCTTTGCTGAGCCAGGTGCCTCCACTGCACTCTTCTTCTTCTCTGCTCCCTGTAAGCCATGAGGCATCGCACTAAATCACCAGGCTCCATGATCCTGATGTTCCCCTCCTGCAGGATCAAAGAGAGAGATGTGTGGGTTACCTCTCTTAACAAAGAGAGGTTCTTAAGTCTGAAGGTTCCTTCACACATGCAGGAAAGTGCTGGCCACCACTTGGATGTGTGCTCATTGGCTGTCCGAAACCCCACCCACCTCCAGCCCACTCTACTTGAGCGATTTGTGGCAGCTTCGGCCACAGTACTGCATGCTGTGCTCTCAGCTCAGGTGCAGGCATTCTCCTAACCAGCTTGAACCATGATGTATACTGGTCCAAACCTTAATAAAGGCATTGCAAGGGGCTGTGAGCACCTCCACCAATGACTGCACCATGGCCACCTTTTGCAAGGGGATTCTACAACTTGCCCATTCGGCCAAATGTTCTGCTGCTCTCTAAAATGCACATTAATTTGCAGTATGCGCCTGAGGGGTGAAAAGTTCTGGAGCATTTGGTGGCACTTTCATGCTTTTGTGTTGAGCAGAAAAGCTTCAGAAGCCCGACTCCTAGCATGTCAATGGAGCTGCAGTCGAACAGGCTCAGCTGCTGAAAAATGCTCACTTTTGACAAGCTTCTCCAAGTGCGTGGCTGCTTCCCTCACCCCGCCACCCCCCACCTCCCCCCCCCAGTATGTGCTTGTATACTTCCTTCAGTGCTGCCTTGTCCCCCACACCCCCACCATGGCCTGACCTGCACTGGAGCCCTTGACCTGTCGCCGCACTGAAAGCTAGCCAGGAAAAAGCGATTTGCCTGTGCCCACCAACCGCGCTGAATGCGCGCCACCTCTTCCTTGATGTCCTACGTGCGACGCTTGCAAGCACTGCGCAAGGTTGTGTGCACTCATCTCCGGATTTGCCTCGAAGTTCAGGTGCATGGTGCTTATGTGTAGCTGTGAAACGCATTGGCGTGCAATCGTGCTGACGTGCCCAGATGATCCAATGTGTGGGGATAATTCTGGCGAGCAGGGCGTATTAAAATGACATTCCCGACATGTGGCAGCAGGAAATGTGGTCTGCCATTGACAGGTGGAGCAGACGATCGCAAACTGGTTTCACAGCGGCATAAAACTGATTTTTGGCCTTCTCGCGATATTGTACCATGAGGCCCGACACCAACAGGGCCACATAATTCCGTCCAAAGATGTATGACCTTGGAGTCTTAGCTTCAATAACTTTTGCTGGGTTCCAGGTTTTCATGATTGGATCCTATACATGTACAGTTTATCCTTTTAACAGCTCAGGCAGGGACTTGGCATGCTTGTTGAAGTGTTGACCTCCTTCTACCTGTGCATTATCGAGTTGCTCTCTTGCTTCCTCCCGGTCATTTAGAGAGAGTGTCTTCCTTAGCATAGTTGTCTCATATTTTCCTTCTTTCAACAGCTCTGCAGGTGATTTCATATTAGCTTTGAGAGATGTAGTTCGGAGTGACAATATAACAATGTTTGGGTCATCCTTTGACTCTTGGCATTTTGTGAGGGTTCTGGATGTATATTTCTATAAACCTGCATCCCCTTGGATAATGTGTCGAGGAGGTGATGTTGTTGAACCCATAAAATTCAACCAATTCCTTAGATTCTCTGGAGGTGAATTGGGTTCCATTCTCAATATTTTTTTTTCCAGAGTTTGTTATTATAGCTGAGCCCATTATGAATGCTTAGCTGAGTTTCAAAAGTTCCAGAATACATATCTCACCAGGGGGCATTTTGCTTGTTTTAAGGAGTTATTAAAGAATTATCTGTCTTTGATGTGGTTACTGAAATTGATGTTTGTTTTTAACAACTGATTGATCACTTGAGGGGATTTAATTTTCTGCAGCGGCTTTTTTTGAAAGGTTTTTTTTCAGTATGGCGTGTTTGAATGAAATTAGATTGTTAGAAGTTTATTTTTTTAATGTCCATTTCAAAGACATAAAGCTCATTTCAAATTCTGTCCATAGTGGTCACTGGGTTAGTGGCTGTGGAGCTTACATGAGGAAGCATGGGGGATATGAGGAGGCATGGAAGAGACATAGGGGCATGGAAAATGTCAGGGGGCATGGGGAGTCTGAGGGGAAATGGAGGGGGCATGTGGGGTGGGTAGGGGTGAGGGGCTGACATTTATCATTAAAACTTCTCAAAGTCCTAGTAAAAGGAGACAGGCATTCTAGGCTGCCGTCTGTCCATCTGCACATCTCTGTTGCCACCTTGGGCCTGCCTCCGAAGGTGGAAGACCCGATTTCATTTTGCCCCTGGCTCCCAGGAATGGAAATATGGCAGGGAGGGGACCTTTTAAAGAAGACAGGTCTATAAGATCAGTCATCTTCCTTGTGGTTTTCCCAACTCCCAACCAGAATGGTTGGAATCCATGTCATGCCCAGAATAAATGGAGGAGGGTATCTATTTGTCCTAAACTTTGTCTGGTATGCAAGGATAACAATGTCTTACTACATATGCTCAAGGTACCCTTCAACCATGGCTTAATGGTAGCACTCTTGCCTCTGAGTCACTGGATTCTGGTTTCAAGTCCCACTCAAGAATAAAAATCAAGGCTGACACTGTACTGTCAGAGGTGCTGTCTTTTTGATAAGTTTTAGTTAAACCGAGGTCCCATTTGCCTGCCCAGGTAGATGTAAGATATCCCATGGCACTATTTTGAAGAAAGGCAGAGGAGTTATCCCTGACGTCCTGGCCAATATTTATCCATCGAACAACATCACAGAAAAAGAATATCTGGCCATTATCACATTTGTGGGAGTTTTCTGTGTACAGATTGTTTGCCAGATTTCCTACATCACAACTGTGACTACACTTCGCAAGTACTTCATTGGCTGTAAAGAGGTTTGAGATGTCAGGTAGCTGTGAAAAATACTGACAGCGGAATTTTCCAGCCCTACTGACATCGTTTGTCATGGCGGGCATGAGCGGACAATATGGCAAGACAACCAAAAATTGGTTTCACAACGTCGTGAAACCAGCTTATGATCGTCCGCTCCACCCGTCAATGAAAGGCCACGTTTCCAGCCGCCGGACATTGGGAACGTCATTTTCATACATCTCATTATAAGCCCTGCTTGGCAGAATCATCCCCCCATGCTGGATCATCCTGGCATGTTAGCATGTTTCACAACTGTACATAAGCAACGTGCGCCCCGCCAGCACTTCGCTCGGGACTTCGAGGTTTTGTTTGCCTACCTTTCTTTGGGCAGCACTCATGATCATCAGCGCCAGGCTTCGCAGGCAGCACCAAATCACTTTTAGGGGGGCTCATGAGCAGGTCTCTACCTACCAGACTAGTCCTAAGATGGGGCGTTGGCTTTTCAACAGCTGCAGGGCTGGGCTTGCTTGGCGAAGGGGCATAAGTGGCCTCAGACAAGGGAAGGCGCTGCAGGGCAAGGGCCGTACTGGGGAAGAGGGGTATCCCAGGGAGTCTGTGGGGGCATATGTGATCTGTGCAAGTAGCCTCAAGATAGTGAGAGCTGAGGAGGCAGTCTCGAGAGGAGGAGGCCAGATCGTGATGTGAGGGTTTGTGTGAGAGAGTGAGTTAATGTCCCTTGAGCTGGCAGTGAGTGAGATGCCAGTGAATCTGTGATGGCCTTGTGAGTGTGTGAATTTAGAGTGATGAAACTGCCTTACCTGGCAGCTTGGACGAGATCATTCATCCGTTTTCTTCACTGGATGACAGACCTCTTGTGTGCAGCACTGGCACTGACCACCCCTGCCACCGCCTCCCAAGCCAGAGTGGTGAGGCTGATGGGCCACCTGCGGCCAGAACGGGGGTAGAGGAAATTGCAGTGGACCTCCACGGTGTCCAGAAGGCAACCAAGGATGCGTCACTGAATCAGGGGGCTGCACTTTTCTTGGCTTTTGGGGCCATGTCTTCACCTGTGCCCTCCTGGGCTGAAGTGTGTGCGCAGCTGCAGTTTAAATATGGCGCCCTGCATGAGGAAGCGGTGAGGCAATGGCATAGTGGGCAAATCCGAGGCCGCCCGCCTGTGAGACAGCGTTTCCTGTTGCTGCATAATTAATGAGGTGAAATGGGACGACGCACCGCAAAAAGACGCCATTGTGGCCAGCGGGTAAAAAAATCATTTTTCCCAGCCACTTCCACACTTAGTGCAAATCTGGGACAATTCTGTCCTATATAAATGCAAGTTCTTTCCACAGGTATTTCTGCAGGTGATTGTTGAAAATCTAACACCACAGCATGCATCATTCCTCTTCCCATAACTGTTGGCTTAGATCTCTATCCCATGCTTCCCTCAATGTTCTTGGTCAGTCCTTGGTGTTGAGATATGATATGTAGGTCGAGATGAATGAAGAAAGCTGTATGGGAGGAAGGGAATTTTTTCATGGGAGTTGGCTCAGGCTGAAATCAACATTTTACAGTGGAGTTTTGGAGGTAACCCTTCGTCTGAAGGTGGCATTACTGATCATGTTGGAAAGGTGAAATTGTCAGTTAACTGATAGTGGAGCGTAATCTTCCATCAGAAAAAACATTAACAAAAAAGTTAAATTTAGCTTGTGTTGCAGCTTGACAACTGGAACCATGCTAAGCACAGTGAAGCAGAAAGAAGATGGTCCTTGTTTTGTTGTGTGGTAGGTGGGTTTAGGTTTAGGTTCAGATGGGGTTTGGGGATTGTCTAGTCTCCCAAAAGTATGCTGCTCGAGTCCATAGTCTTTTTAACAAGAACTCTTTCTTTACAGCAAGTATTTACACATTTGGACCTCCACACAAGGTAAGAGCTTCTGCTCTCTTCCAGATCTCTCTTACTTCTCAGTCATGTGATCTGACATCATTATTACATCAGCATCATGTATGCTTCTGATGTTAACCCTTTATTCTACATCTCCCAAGTCGTTATCCCCATCATATTTACCCCTCCTAAATCTCCCACAAAAGTCTCAGACTTCACAGGGTTAGTCTCTGAGGTGCCTTGATCAATCTCCCTGATCTTGTTCTGATATGCTTTTGAGGTTGAGGATAGTCAGTGCTCTCCCTTCTGTCAGTGTGAGTATTTTCCTCGTACGACCGCAGAGCTTGTAGTTGGACTTTCCTTTTCTTCAGGATCTGAGTTGTAAGCCCAAGTTTCTAATGGCTTTCTTTTCAAGGATATTAAGGCACTGCGGTTTCTTCTTATGATACCCTGGCCTGACTCAACTCTGTATGATCTTGGTAGTGGAATTTTTTTCAATGATTGTACCTTCTCTCTGTTGGTCTGGGACCCATACTCTCTACCCAGGCTTCACATGCTCTATCTGTAATTACAGCTCCAAAGCCTGGTCATTTCTCTGTTCTTCCTCACACTGTTTTATCCTCTCGTAGTCGCCCGTGGTGAAGCTGGGTTTGAATTTTTGCATCAGAAATGGAAGCTGTGTTCTCAATATCCTATTCTATAATAATTCTGATGGTGAGAACCCATTCTGTAGTGGTGAAGATCGATTACTCAGAGGAGCTAGATTAAGGTCTTCATTTCTCTTTAATAATTCCTTAATGGTTTGTGCCCCTCTCTTGGCCTCTCTGTTTGCTTGAGGATAACAAGGAGAACTGGTTAAATGGATGAAGCAATATTTGTTTGCGAAATTTTGGAATTGCTTATTTGTAAGTTGTAGTCTGTTGTCAGACACCACTACATCTGGAATGCTTTGCGTTGAATAAATTATCTTGAGGGATTGAATGACTGCTTCTGCCATGATGCTATGCAATCGGTTTACTTCAATCCACCCTGAATATTAATCTATAACAATAAGGACGGTTTTCCCCTTAAATTCAAATAAGGCCGCTTCCACAGCCTTGATGGAAAAGAACGTAATGGTAGTTCTTTTCGTTCTTGACTTTTTACAGCACAAGTAATACAGTTACAAATAATTTCTTCTATAGAGTGACTAACATCTGGCAACCAGACTGATTGTTGCACTCTCGCACGACACTTTGTAATTCTTAAATATCCTTGGTGAAGAGTATCAAGCCGAACAGCTCTCACACTAATCTCTCATTGAAGGCTAGTAAATTGTCAATGACAATGGGGTGCTTGCGCTGTTCAATATACTGATATAGTGTCAGATTACTGGAGATAAAGTCTGGCCATCCTTCCAAACAATATTCTCAGATTTGAAGACATTCTTTATCCCATTTCTGAGCTTGTTTTCTCTCCTTTCTTGCAGCAGCTGGTAAATGCTGAGTGATTAAGGATGTATATGCTTCAACCTCCTCAACAAAGTCTAAATCCTCTTGTTCTGTTCCTTCTGATGATATTTGTGACAGTGTGTTCACTGTTGTTTGACATTTTCCTTGCACAAATTGTGATGGAGCCATCAATCTTAGTCTGAACCACTGGATTCTGGGCGGCATCATCTCAACTTCTTTCATGTTCAGAATGGTGACGAGTGGTTTATGGTCTGTTTCGATTTTGAAACGTAATCCCATAACATAGTCTGAAAATTTTTCACATGCTCACGTTGCTGCCAAAACTTTTCTTCTATCGTGGCATATTGTTCTCCTATTTCTGTCAGTGACCTAGAGGCATAGTAGACTGGTCTACGCTTGCTGTCATTTTGCACTTGAAATAGTACTGCACCCAGACCTGCAGACGATGCATCCACCACTACTATGCTCGGTAAGTTCAGGTCATAATGTGCCAAGATTTCAGGGGAGACTAAAAGTTGTTTAATCCTTTCAAAAGCAGCTTGCTGATCCATGTGCCAGTACCACTTTTGACCCTGTCTCAAAAGCTGTCTCAAGGGCTAAATTAAGTAGGAACTTGCCTACTTGGTTGATCATCCCTGGTAATCTTTGAAGCTCAATTATGTTCCTAGGTTGCTGAAATTTTCTTATAACTTTTGTTCTTTACTGATCAACTGTGATTCCAGTGGCTTGTACTATGTGACCTAGAAACTTAGTCATGGGTTTGGCAAACTCACATTTTTCATTCAGTGTTAGACCTGCATCCTGTAAGGCTCTCAGCACTGCTCTGACCCTGGGATCATGCTCCTCTTTTGTGGATCCATGTGTGAGTATATTGTCCACATGGCATATTACCCCTTCCATGGCTTCTAAGGTGTTGGACATTGTTCTCTGGAAAGTTTCTGGACGATGTGATTTCAAAGGCAATCTATTGAAACGATATGACTGAAGGGCATTGTAAATGTGGTCAGCAATCTGGCTTCTTTGTCTAGAGGCAGCTGTCAAAACCCACTGTTCGCATCCAATTTGGTAAACAAGGTGCTCTTTGGTTTTGCTAGGTGCTCATCCACTGAGACCATTGGGTCATTCTCACGTTCCACTGCTTTATGAACTGCGTTAAATCCAGACAGGTTCTTATGGAGCTGTTTGGTTTTGGCACTGTAATCATACCTGAACACCATTTTGTTGGCATGGGACTGGTGAGATATCCCCTAGCTGCTGCATCCTTTCAATTTTGACCTTGACTTTGTCCAAGAGTGGGTAAGAGACTTTCCTCGGTATAAAGAGGCAGATTGGTTTACCATCAGCTCATAGGGTGATGTGAGATCCGGTCATTAATTTTCCCAACCCTGTAAACAATTTTGGGAATTTAATTCGGAATGCAGTGCTGTAATTCGCAGCAGCAACTTCGTCCATTTTACAGATTAATTTCAGTTTTAAGCATGCCTTTCTGCTTTTAAGAGAGCATTCTTGATTTTGAATGACATCGGGAGGTTTGAGGATTTCTCAATCTTTATATTTGAGCTTAGCCAGGAGCTGGCCTTTCATTTTTTGTGTAGTCACCACCTGCCCAACCCAAATGAACAGATAAGGGTTGCAATGAAATCCGTTTGAGCCATCAGACTTCATCTGAAAGAACAGACACACCTGCTCTGTGCCTAATTAAAACTCTGTTGGGTGTCCATCCACTTCGAGTTTAACACTCCAATAGTTGTTTTCAGTGTAATTTATCTCCCCCAAATTTCTGTTCTTGTGGTTCTTCCGCTTCTTGTACCTTGCTCTGCTTCTCCCTCTTTTTACAGATTTCCAGTGTTTTTGAGTGACAGTTTTGAAATGACCTATTTTTCCACAGTTGCGGCACCCTGCACCCCCCACCCCCCCCCACTCAAGTCCCCCCAAGTTGAGCATTCATCTCCTTTGTGTGGCTTCTTCCTGCCATACGAGAAACATTTTAAAGTGGTGGTTGACGCGCTTCTTCTTAGGCTTTGGCGCACTTTCCATTTTATGGCCTATGAATTGAATGATCTTACTCGATCTTCTCCACGGGTCCTCTCCTTCCCGGCAAACGAACAGCCAAATCTGTTTTCTAAGTCCCGCTTGTCTTGCGATTTGCACTGCTTTCACCAGGGTGGAATCCTCCCTTGTCTGTAAGAGATCTTGATAATGCTCTGTCTACACCTCTACTGCGCTCCTGTCGTGAATCTTTTAAAATTACATAAGTGCAGTTCCCTGCCAGCCTATAGAGATCGTTGATAAATGAATCCATGCTTTTGCCTGGCCTGTTTTCTTCTGTTAAATTTAGCCCTCTCAATTATTAAGCTCTGAAGGATGCTGAAACGAGTCAAAAGCTTGCAGGACGTCTTCAAAACAAATTGAAGTCTTATCAACCTCATGCCTTGCTATCACATTATCAGCAATAGATCCTACTGCATAAAGTAGTATACTGGCCTGGTCTTTTTGACCTTTTTTATGTAATCCTGAAACAGTTATGTACCTTGTGAACCTTTTTTCTCCAGTTGTCCTAGTTCTGGGCCTGTTGCAATCTTTCTGCACTCTGAAATGGTTCTGGGAATGGTAGTGTGGATTCCATGCTTCTGCTAAACCTTGGAGCTGCTCCTGTTTCTTTGCTGCTACAGGACCGTCCTCACTGTTGTCTGGTCTCTGGGTCTGTGTCTCAGCTTCCATCTGCTGCTCCCATGATGTTCTGAGTCTTCATTTTTTTGTCCTTCCTTCAAGGTTCTCTTTTTTTGCCAACTCTGTAGCTTCTTTTGGGCCATTTACTTGCTGCCACCATGTTTCGTTGTATGGTTGGATCTTGTCAGGGCATTATCGATTCTCAAAACTATTACACATTTGGACTTCTACACAAGGTTGGAGCATCTCCTACTTCCACATTTCTCTGTCATGTGGTCTGACATCGTTATTGCATCAGTATCATGTATGCTTCTGATGTTAACCCTTTATTTTTTTGTTTGTTCATGGGATGTGGGTGTCGTTGGCGTTTATTACCCATCCCTAGTTCAGAGAACATTTAAGAGTCAACCACATTGCTGTGGAGTTGCAGACCAGGTAAGGACAGCAGATTTCCTTCCCTAAAGGGCATGGTGGCACTGAGTAAAGGACATTAGTCTTTACAACAATCAACAATGGTTATCATTAGACTTTTAATTCCAGATTTTTATCGAATTCAAATTCTACCATCTGCCGTGGCGGGATTCAAACCCAGAGCATTTCCCTGGCTCTCTGGATACTGGTCCAGTGACAATACCACATCGCCTCCCCATTCCTGGCCCTTCGCCTCAGTTGTAGCCATACTGAAGCTCACTGACACACTGCTGAAGCAGTTATTTATCTTCATAACACCCACAACTACTAAAGACCATTTAGTTTAATGTAAAATGTTCCTCTTAGAAACATATTGCTTGTAAATGCAAAAAAAGTTTAAATCGATTTTCATTCTTGCAAATAAACATTTTCCAGATGTTGACCAATTTGTTCCCAGTTTCTCTCCCAACTGTCACTTTGGTAACGGATCGAGTTCCCGCTTCTTTTAAATTTTCAAATTTAAATTCCACGCGCAGCCATTCCAAGCCCTCCCGCGCAGGCGCGACAGTGCCGTGCGTAGACGTCCCCACACCTCCCGCTGACTCGGGTTCCGCCCTCCTTCTGCCGCCCGGTCGACGTCAGTTCCGGCAACGAGCAGCGCTTGCCCGGATGTTTGCGGGCCGGATTAACCCCGGAAATGCCGGATGAAGCCGGTGGGACCGGATCGTTGCAGGAATCGCGGCTCGGCCTGGGCAAAATCTGGTTTGTGACACCGGCGGCAAATTCGAGCGGCCGAGTGCGGCGGACGGCCGGGCGGACTGGGCCAGGGGGCTGGGGTTGATTCCCCCCCCCCCACCCCGCGCGCGCCTCATTGCTGGCTGCAGGGATGTCGTCGGAGATGATCGATAACCCACAAGCGCTGCACTTCGAGGAGATCAACTACAATGAGATCGATGTGGAGGAGGTGAGGCAGGGACCGGGGAGGGTGAGTGGGTGAGTAAAGGGACAGAGCCAGGGGGACAGAGCGGGCCATAGCCTGGAGAGGGGGAAGGAGCCCTGGCCGCAGCCCCCGGGCCCCCGGCCTGTCCATTTTTAGGAGAATAAGGAAATGGGTTAAAGTCCAGCGATGAACATTTAGTCAGATTGTAAACAGGTTACTGAAAGGTGCATCCTGTCCTGTGTATTGTTCCCCTGGTAATCTCACTCTCTAATGCACTACAGTGCTCGAATTGTGTGGGGAGTTTCATTGTGTAGTATTTATTTAAACAGTAATTTGAAATGTTTGTTCCTCCCACTACCCCGCCCCCAGCATAAAACAATGAACAAAAATGTCTATACAGTTAGACTTGGTCAGGTGAGGCACACTTACTTATTTTAACCCTTGTTATATTTGCACGCTTTTCTATATACACCCAGGATAAGCGTATTATCAGAAACCATTCGAGTATGTTCCTTTGTGCTTTTCAAACTGATTGCATTTTTCCCCAATAACTTTTTGCCCCAAACTAGAAATTTATACTGTGGTTATTTGGTTTATATAACTTGCTGCTAAATTATGCACTGCAGTAAAGAATTACGAGGATGTGATAAGCTTTGTTGCTACAGCTATTCCAGGATTCTAAACCTTAAATGTTTGCTGATGGGACATTTAGGCTTCCAAAGAGCCTTCTGTCGAGAGAGTCTGGTTAAAATGTTTTATTTTAAGAACACTCCATCCCTTTAAGTAATCAAGTAAACATTGCAAAATTTCGACATACCTTTGATACTCCATATGTAACAATGCAAATATCTCAACTTTGGTTGACCTTTTTAAATGCTGTGATGTTGTAATATTGCTGCAACAATATTTGTGATGCATTAGCATCTCCCTCTGTTAGTGAACCAGCAGAAATTCTTCAGTGTTGTTTTGGTCCTTCATACAGCTCAGTCTGCATTTTTTAATATGAGCATGAAGTGCATTTATCTAGTGTATTGTGTTAAGTGAATGACCATGAACCCCAGCTACTGTTGTTAGCAGATTATTTTGTGAATTGCATAAATTGGGATAAAACTGATGTTTGGGAGGGAAAAGCTAATTGGCTTTTGATCTCAATCCATGAGAAAGCCCAGTTAGACAAATTTAGTGTTACACTGGAGTGTTTTGGGAGAATTGCAAAATATGTGGCATATTAGAAGTATGTAATGATTTTCCCTTAAGTATTGCTGGTTGCCAATTATTAGGTGAAAAAAAACTGAAGTACAAAAGGAATATCCTAAAGTTCTAAATGTTTGAAATAGTGCTGAAATATTTTAAAATATGAGAAATGGTAGTATAACACTATACTACAGAGCCCAATCCAATCCTTATCCAATGTGGACTTCCAGCAGAGGTCTCTGCAAAGCGGTCAGGAGCAGGAAACCCTTGACTGTTTCATTCCCTGTTCCTAATTCAGGTACACTCAAGTAGCCTGACTGCTGTCACCCCCTCTCAATCAATTGGTTGAAGTTGGTTAATTTAGCAGGGACTGTAGATTAAAATTTTGATTTTTCTTGTTTGTAAATATTCAATTTTTGAATACATTTAATCCAAAACCTCTCATTGGTTTGAAAAGCCTGTTTGTAAAAATACCAAATGAATACTCTAAATTTGGTATTAAAACTTCATATTCTATAGTTTTAGCTAATACATCTCTGAAGTAGTTTGATACATCTGATTTGAATGCTAGCATTGTAATATCAATAGTAAATGTGTACAACTTGTGTTAAAAGGCAAATGTGTTACTGAATTGTCATATCCTTAATGTTATAAAGGGGAGATCCTTTTAATAGGTCCACACCTTGTTACTAGCCTTAGAACTACTGAGTAGAGACAGACATTTGATGTAATGATCTTCCTCCAGTGACATCATGAAATTACTTTCCAGGGATGACGTGAATGGGGAATTTCATCCACACTGCCATTTCATGATGTTGATTGAGGGAGATGTGCGCAAAATGTGCTGAAGCTTCCTTCACTTAGTAGTTAGAAAGCATAAAATTGTAGAATGAAGTGATTTGAGGGATATTAATAAGTCTGCATGTTTTCATGATTGGAAGATTCAATAATGACTTTCAAAAGAGAATTGGATCATTATCTGAAGAGGAAAAAATTGCAGGGCTGCAGGGAAAAGGTGATGGAGTGGTACGAGACAAATTTTTTTTATTCGTTCATGGGATGTGGGCATTGCTGGCTAGGCCAGCATTTATTTATTGCCCATCCCTAACTTCCCTCATTCAGAGGGCATTTTAAGAGTCAGCCACATTTCTGTGTGTCTGGAGTCACATGTAGGCCAGCCCAGGTAAAGACAGCAGATTTCCCCCAAGGGAATTTAGTGAACCAGATGGGTTTTTCTGACAGTCAGCAATGGTTTTGTGGTCATCATCAGACTTTTAATTCCAGATTTTTCTTGAATTGAAATTTCACCTCTGCCATGGTAGGATTCAGGTCCCCAGAGCATTACCCTGGGCCTCTGGAATACTAGTCCAATGACAATACCACTACTGCACTGCCTCTCATTGCACTTGAAGAGGGCCAGCACAGATATGACAGGCTAAATGGCCTACTTCTGAGCTGTAACCATTCAGTGATTCTGATTTATCATTTTGGGCTATGGGAAATTTAGTAAACTGCACTCTTTTTAACATGCAACACGCAATGCATACCTTGGGATTCCTTTATTTGCCATGGTGTTTGGCATAATTATCTCATGGTAATGTGAAATAAATTGTAATCTGAAGAAGGGAGGAAGAGAAACAATAGTGTATCTGTTGGTCTTGTGTGTGTAACATATTTCTACCCGACAGCCTTTTTTTGGAATTATAGGATGGGGTGTTTTGTGTAAAGTTATGAGCTACATTTGCAGTATGTAAAATACATAGCTACAAACTGGTTGATGTTGATGTATAAGAGTGAAATTTAATTAATTATTAACTCATTTCAGCGTTGTGCTGCGTATTGGTATTCTACAGTACACCTCAAAGCAGAATTACTCAGGATAACCCTTTTAGATCAATCGCAGATGATCTGAGAAGGTAGCAGTTAATTTTGTTAATTTTTGTTTGAATGGTAAGGGAAAGTTTAAAATAATCATTACACTATTAATATGTTTTTAACATTCCATTTGTTTCAACTATATGTATATGCAAAATCCCAGTAATCTATTGTTAGAAAAGCTCATAGCACTGGTGATGTCACATACCTTTAGTCCCTGTGTATTTTTATCCATTTAGTATTTGACAGTTATCAAAGAGCGCTGGGTTGTGCATTTTAGGGATGTGTTTAACTGCTCATCCACCACAAATGGGGTAGCTATAGACAAGCTTCCAAACTGGCCCAAATGTGAAAACTAGGACAGCAAGCCCTCTGTTGTGAAGGCTGGCAAAGTCTTCAGATCCCTACTCTCAAGGACAGCTCCAGGCTCAGATGGGATCCCAGGAGAAATTTACAAATGTGGGAGACCCCAGCTAGCAATCAAACTGCACAATTGTATCACAGAATGTGGGATCATCAAACCATTCCTCAGGAGTTCAAGGATGCCATGATTGTTCACTTGTACAAAGGGAAAAGGACAAAAATTTGTGCAGAACAACTAAAGAGGAATCTTGTTGCTTATAAGAGCTGATCAGATTCCAGCAAAAGTTCTGCTTAATAGACTGGTAACTACATAGCAGAACGTGTACTGCCAGAAGGTTCAGGAAAGACAGAAGCGCTTGTGGCATGATCTTCACTCTTCAACAAATACAGGAGAAATGCTATGAACAACAGATGGGACTCTGCTGTTGATCTGATGAAGGCGTTTGATTCAGTAATTACCACCAAATTCTGAATATACCCTGCCTGCTACAGCTATCAATGACACATCCCTGAAAGCTGTTTATAAATTTACCTATCTCAGAAGCACAATCTCCAGAAACGTTTCCATTGACAGCAAGGTGGCAAATAGAATTGCCAGAACAAGCTCAGCATTTGCCCGTTACTCAAGAGACTGTGGAGGAAATGAGGTATCAAACTTAAAACAAAACCTGCTGTGTACAAAACTGTAGTAATACCTACCCTTCTATGTGCCTTGCGACATGGACACCTACTCTAGGCACATTAAGCAGTTGGACAGGCTCCAAATGAGATGCATTCAGAGACTCATGAGCATCAAATGGGAGGACAAAGTGTTCAACACTGAGGTACTTCAAAGAGCAGAAATGCCTGTAATTGAAGCACTCGTCATCAGAGCCAAGCTTGGATGGTGTGGACTTGTACTATGTATTACTGACGATAAAATCTCTAAAGCGGCCACACATTCACTGCTTGTGAAGTAGGCTGAGGTTTAAGGACTGCTTGAAGCGAATATCAGGAAAAGTGGCATGTCCACCAAAGACTGGGAGAAAAACGCAAATGAAAGAACTATCTGGGGAGTAGTCTCAAGTAATGGCATTATTTCCTTCGAACAACAAAGCAAACAGACAGCTAAGGATAAAAGGCAAGCTATAAAGACTGGACAGTCCCAACAAATCAGACAGCTCATCCTTGCTTACACTGTGGAAAACCGCACAAGTCTGCAATCAGGCTCCACAGCCATGTTAGAGCAGGCAACAGATGAATATGCATGCAAGAAACTACCATCTTTGATAACAATGGAAACCGGTGGACAGACAATGGTGTTTTGAAATGTGACCACTGTACAGGAGTAAAGGGAAATAAATTGTGTGGATTAGTGGCAGCTATATTGATTGCGAAATCCAGCAGTGGATCCACCCTGTATAGTGCACCTTTCCAAATTGGGATTAAGGTTGCAGATCAGAGGTTTAGGTGGCTTTGGGCAAGAATTTAGAATATAAAATGGACATTGGGTTGATTTGGATTAGAACGCTGCATTCTTAATGAGATTTAAGATTTGGGAGTACTGACCATTTCTGATATCATCTGAACCATGCAGTAGCATCTGTTATCAAGCTGACATTCATCTTTTAAATTCGTGCATTTTCATAAGGGAGAATGCAAGTCTGGAGGGAAGTGCTTTTTGTTCTGCCTATTGGTTACAAAAGTATATTATCTAGCAATATATTTTGTAATTTTGGGACAAAAACTTTGAATTTCTCCAAGTGCCAGTTTATAATCTGTTTTCCTGGAGTTAAGCTTCTAACAGATTGTCTTTGAGTCTGGCACAAAATGATGAGCTCTATTAAAATGAATTGAGCTGCAGAGGGAAGGCGACTCCAGTGGAAAATTCTAACTAATTTTTCAAGCTCAAATGTATTTCTAATTAAATATTGAACAAAAGACACTGTTCTTGACTCTCTTCTTTTTATAGGCAAGTCCTGTTTTATATTTTTTTTAAACTCTGCAACAATTCCATGTCACTTGCTTGCAGCAGGCCTTGAAGCTGATTTCTAAGTATGGTACAGTGAGCTGAAGTTTTGTTTCTGTCATTCTTAAATGCCAAGACACTTGCACTGGTACCTGTGCGAGTCCCATTTTATTTTTCTCAGCTGTACTGATCAATCCTGAGCGGCCTTGTGTTTTCAGAAACATTTTGCTTAAGTACATATAGTTTATTTAATTTTATTCACTTTCCCGGATATATCAGAATAATTTCCATGGTCCTCTGTTTAGAAAGTTCTTGTGACCGGACAGAAAGCCCAAGGTAAATTTCCTTCCCCACTGGTCTCCTTTGTACACCTCCTTTTGGTCAGTTACAGTGTGGCATTCATTACTTTCTCATTTGGAAAATTGCATGGAAAAAGGAGACAAAAATAACTTTTAGAAATACATCATTAAAATGAATACAGATATTGTCATTGTATGCTATCCTAGCTTTTTGGAATTTTGTAATTATGTTTTAAAACCAACCTTTCTGTAAACAATTTGTCTTGGAAAACCTTGGAAGAAAGTAAAATTGAAAATGCAGTTAGCAACTTGTACTTGAATATCACATATTTGCTCATTACTTGTAATAGACAATTTGCAAGTTTTGTAGCTTTTATCTTTATTTGTAGAGAAGTGAACATACTTCTGCTTTTACAGCAGCACTGTTCAAGGTTTTGATACCTTTTCAATGACATCCAAGGTTTCACGTTTGGAATTGAACCTGAAGGTCTAGAAATCCATGTACTTAAAACAGAAGTAAGGTACTTCAACCTTTTGAGTGTAAACTGCCCAAACTACATATATGAACCTTCATACTGAGTCTTGAACATATCTGGGTTTCATGATAAATATGTTATAAGTGGGATTCTAAACATGTATGGGAAAGAAGTTGCATTTAGCAACCACTCCTATGATTTGAGTATTTCCTGTTCTTCCTCCATCATCTCTTCATATATACCAGCTTCATATCTCATTTACCAAGTTCGTTCATCTGTGTACTTCACAAGCCAATGGATATTTCTAAACAACATTCAGAAATTTGGAAAACAGTGCTAACTGGAAGGAACTATTGGACTGGGTGCAGTGCTTATTTCTTAAAGGGAATGCCCATTATGGGGAGGGAAAAAATAAGCTTTTCCAGTTTCTTACAATTGTGCCAGAGTTTTGGCATTTCATTTCCACCATGAGTCCAAGGAATATCTGAGATATTTCAGGAGATTGTTTTGAGTTTGTATTTCACTGATCTCCACAACACCCTGCACCACCACCTCCCGCCCCACCCCCCACCACCACCTGCTCCCAAACAGCCAAGTTGATGCCTATGCATTTGAAGTTAAGGTATATATGGTTGCTTAAAGATCTTGTTTGAGAGGCCATGTTTTCTGTTAATTAATGGTAACTTAAGTTTTTTTTTATTTCAATGTGGCTCCATTACATGGCTGAATTAGGACACAGTACCTAGTTGAGCTATTTGAAGTAAGAGATTGCTTCCTCTGGCAGTTTAGCAGAGGCACTAACCCATTTAATGTAAATGTATTTGCTAATGCTACTTTTTAATTGGCATACAAAGAAGTTTCTTATGAATACATACAATTTTTAAAGTGGCAGATTTCAGGGCAAATAACTCTAAAATCTAACCACTGGAATCAGCTGTCAGGAAAGGGGGCTCTAACTGAATAATTGTGGTGTTCTTACAAAGTTGGTAAGATGTGGTGACATTTTCAGAGCTGCCTTCTCTAGTTACCTTTTATCAGTGTTCCAGAATCACAGGAATAGCACAGTCCATCTTAATGTAAAAATTGTTGGATTTTTCAGAGTGCATTTACTGTGTAGGTTGTATTCTTTTCAGCTGAAGTAAAATAATCTGTGTGCAAGTGATCGGGTTACTCACCCAGTCAGCCAAAAGCTAAACTGAAATTATTATGGCTTGCTTTTAAAGCAAACTGTAGAGATATGTGCTCTGTTTCATATTAGCCATCTTAAACCTGATTACTGGCTGGAATAAAAGAACAGATGAGAAACTTATTGAGACAATTATAAACTTTACATGTTAAGCCTTCAATAAAAATCAAATTATTTGCCTAGGTGATTTTGCATACAAAAAATGACCATGATTATTGTAAAAATCCAGCCGGGTTACAAACGTTCTTCAGGGAAAGGAACCAGCCACCTTGATCTGGCCTACATAAATTTCCTTACTGCTTCTAACTTGCCAGTGACACTCAGAAGAGACTAACCTTCATTCAGCTGAGGTGATATTTGGAGTTGCAACAAAGACATTGGGTATCAGATAATGTATTTGGATGTTACATAGTAAAAAAAAACAGCGTATCATGATTCAGTCAGCAACACCACAGGAAATTCATCAGTAATTTTAGACAGGAAATGCATCAAATACACTTCTATCACATTCCAAAGTAAAGAATAACTACTTTGTTATTTTTTATCATACAAAAGGAGGCCATTAGCCTATCAAGTCTGCACCAGCTCTTTTAAAGAATAATCCAATTAGTTCTACCCCTTTGCGTTTTTCCCATAACCCTGCAATTCTTTTCTCTTTCATCATTTAAAATACAAGTCTGTGTTCCATTCAGGCCATCGAATGACTTGCATTTATATAGTGCTTTTAATGTAGCGAAAGATCCCAAAAGCATTTCTTAGGAACATTATCAAACAAAATTGGGCATTGAGATACAAAGGGGATATGAGGAAAGATGACCAATAGCTTGGTCAAATGGTAGGTTCTAAGGAGCATCTCAAAGGACAAGAGAAGTAGAAGTCTAATTTCAGTGGTAGACTCCTCAATATTCAAGTATACCCAAGCTCTAAGTGGTTTCATCGTCTCCTGTGGGTCCTCTCATGACTGAAGAATCTGACGTGAGATGTCATGGATGTTCACCATACTGGCAGTTCGTGTTGTCATCCCTGGTGCTTGGAGGAATTTCTGCAGCTGTGCCACCTCTGGCCTTCCTCAGGGCACATCAGATGGAAAGACAGTGACGTAGTGGTACGCAAAGAAGGCAAGGAACTTACCTGGAAAACGCAGTACTGGATAAAATTATGTTTGAACTCTTATATGAACCCACAGTGTTTACTTCAACTTTTTAATTGATTTATAAATAAACCATTTTATTTAACAGCAGTTATTAGAATTTGATGGCAGGACAAATTCACAAACAACAAAATCCTTGATTGTGCTGGGCTCAACAACATGAGGGCAGTTTAAGAGCCTTCCCTAAAGGACATTAGTGAACGAGTGGGTTTTTACGACACAGAATGGTAGTTTCATGGTCACCATTACTGAGACGAGCTTTCAATTCCATATTTTTAATTGAATTCAAATTCCACCAACGCATGTCCCCAGAGCATTAGTCTGAACCTCTAGATTACTAGTCCAGTGTCATTACCACTACGTCACTGTCTTTCCATCTGTTGTGCCCTGAGGAAGGCCAGAGGCGGCACAGCTGCAGAAATTCCCTCAAGTACCAGTGATGACAACATGAACTGCTAGCCCTGTGAACATCCGTGACAATCCCACATCAGATTCTTCAGTTATGAGAGGATCCACAGGAGACTAAGAAACCACTTAGAGCTTGGATATACTTGAATATTGAGGAGTTTACCACTGAAATTAGACTCCTACTTCTCTCATCCTTTGAGATGCTCCTTAGAACCTACCATTTGACCAAGCTATTGGTCATCTTTCCTCATATCCCCTTTGTGTCTCAATGCCCAATTTTTTTTGATAATGTTCCTAAGAAATGCCTTTGGGATCTTTTACTGCATTAAAAGCACTGTATAAATGCAAGTTGTTCCATGGCCTGAATGGAACACAGACTTGTATTTTAAATGAAAAAGAAAATAATTGCAGGGATATGGGGAAAAAGCAAAGGGGTAGGATTAATTGGATTATTCTTTAAAAAAGCAGGTGCAGACTTGATGGGCTAATGGCCTCCTTTTATTTCTACCTTTCTATAACTCTATGATAATGTTCAGGACCATATAAATAAAATGAAATATGACCTTCTGATTTGCTATGACTTTGAATATCAGCATGTCACAGTGCAAAAGGTTCAGTTTAGTGTGCTGTTTTAAAATGTTTCACAAAATGATCCTGTTCCGCTCTTTGGGAATCAAGTTGCAGTAAGGTGGGCACTGTTCAAGCTACCACTAATAAGCTGCTTTGGATCATGTTCACAGCACTTCTGACGGATAAATAAAATGTGACATTCTTTAAAAGGGATTGCACAGTGAAATACTAAGTCCTTTCAAATATTCTGTTAAATTTAATAGATTTTCAGAAATGGTTTTATCCTGTCACTTGCAATTTTATGGTGTAGAAGGGAAAAAAATGCAAAGTATTTTACAGATATATGTAATGATTCATCTGATGACTTAGAAGTAAGTATACCAAATGGTGTGGTATTAAGTCATACTGAATAGAGATTCCAGGTTTGAATTGTCTGTGGCAAGTTAACTAATCTTAACCAGGATAGTTGTTATGGCCCTGTAGTTTTTCATCAGGGACAGAAAAACATGGACCAAGTAACTGCTCTGGATCGCTGTAGGTAAGCAGACAAGAATAATGAATGAAAAGACATGGTGAAGTTTGCAGTCTTTTCGATGGAGCAGATTATGGGGTTGGGAGTTCAGCTCGGGGTCAAAATGAGGTGGTGAGGTTGCTGTTCAGCTTGAGGTGATGGCCAAGGAGAAGGTTGGAATTGATGGCTAGGAAATGGAGTTTGTGGCATGGACTGAAGACAATGACTTCAGTCTTCTCAATGTTTAATTGGAGGAAATTTTAGTTCATCCAGACTGGATGTTGAATGAGAAGTTTGACAACAAAAATACAGTGGAGGTGTTGGCGAGATGGTGGTGAGGTAGAGCTGGCTGTCATCAACCTACATGTAAAAGCTGACATTGTATTCGTGGATGATGTTACTGAGGGGCAACATATTGGTGAGAAATAGGAATGGGTCAAGTATGGAACCTTGGGGGATTCTTAAGGTAATAATGTGGAGGTGGAAATAGAAGCCATTACAGGAGATTCTTCGGTTATGAGTGGACAGTTAAGAGTGTAATCGGAGAGGACTCTCCCACTCAGTGAAGGAGAGATGTTGGAGGAGGATAGTTTGGTCAGGGTGTCAAAAGCTGCAGAATGAGGAGGGATGGTTTAACATAAATGGGATGTCTTTTGTGACTTTGATGAGGGCTGTTTCAGTGCTGTGGCAGGGGCAGAAACTGGATAGGAAGGTTGAGACATGGAGTTGCAGGAAAAAGGGATAGGAAACTGTCCTTTCGAGGAAAAATCAATTATAGCATTTTGTGCTATTTACATTCAAACTATGTTCCTAGTTTACTTCATTATTATTTTTGTTCACTTTTGACATACTTTTTAGAGAACACTATTTTCCAACACAGAATTGATCATAATTTTACACAAAATTGGTTGACAATGGAATAGCCTGCCTGATGACCAGTCTGCAAAGTAGGTAATGTAGTAATGGTGCATCCCAACTCCTCGTCCGGTTTCAAATAGCTCTGTTACACAACTCAAGGAGACACATATAGGAAATGAGAGAAAATGCTGCACTGTTTCAGCCACCTACAAGTTAAGCCAGCTGAACAATGTTACTTGTAAGTAGAAATGGATTGATGACTACACAGGATTTTTAAAAAAACGTAAATTAAATCTCTCAACCTATCTGACCAAATAAGAAACACTCTTTAATACACCGTTATCAACTAAAAATATATCTTGAATCAAATTTTTTTTGTAGTTTCACTGACTAGATTAAAGCTATCAAGTCTGCACCAGCTCTTTCAAAGAATAACTAATTTACTACTCCTATAGCAGTCTCTGGTCACCAAGAAGATGCGACATACCATGATAGTGTAGTTGTGCAGAATGGTTGTTGTCAGCTGTATCTAGTGACCTCATGGTGACATTGTGTTGTGAACTATTGTTAGCTTTAGAATATTAGAATTATTTGGCTCTGTGCTCACAGTATCTTCCTTAATTCTTTTCTCCCGTACTATACTAATTGTTTCTATAAAGCGCAGAAACAAACCTAGAGAAGAAAATCTCTCCAATTAGCATTGTTATGAATCCTTAATCTACTCAAGGGAAATGAACCTTTTGTAGGTCCAATTTCCCATTTTAAAACATTTAAACCTGCCATTCTTAAAAACTCTCATTTTTCCCTATGGCAGCAGAACGGATTGCCAACAGATGAGCATATCAATTCATGATCTTTAGTGTATGATCAAGATAACAGTCTTGAATAAATTGTTGAGAAATGTTCTGACTCGCTGTCCTTTTAGGACTTTGGCTATTACCATTTTGTAATTCTAAACTGTACAATTACCTATTTCTTCAAAAAACTTATGAAAAACATATCATTAAAAGAAGATGTATTCAAGATGTATGGAGAATAAATTTTGGTTCATTTTTATTGTTTACTATTTCTTTCCAAATAGCCTTTTATTACTAGAAGGTAATGTGTTGACGGCATAATTATTGGGGCATGTGCTTTTGCACCTTTTTTGCTTTTTTATCAAAGGGCAGCTGAGATTTTTTTTTCTTCCAGAATTATTTAATAGATAATGGTTGCCATCTGTAATGTATAACTTTAACAATAGATTATCCTGAACTAAAATTAATCCTTGTTTCAAAGCTTATTAATTTCTTGCTCCTCCTCACTGTAAAATGGCTGAGTTCTGAAATGGGTAAAGTGTTTAGCTTCTGCATCACTTTCATAAAGTTCTGCATTCTTTCTATTTATAAACACTTCCCAGTCTCTTGTGCAGTTGAGGTTTCTTCCCTAAGTTATCATATAACTAAAACAACATTGAGGTTTCTATGATATTAATAGCACTGGCTCCATGCAAAGTGAGTTACAATTGGCATAGTTTTTGTTGCATGGCAGGGATCTGTACTCTGCTTGTTGACCTCACTGAGGCCTTTGACAATGTTGATAATTTAGGCTTCAGAAACAATTATCCAAGCTTGGCTTCCTGGGCGTCATTTGCAAGATGACATTTTTGGCAAACCACTAATTTACATTGCCATTTTTGATGAGTATGTTAAAGTAAGATGCTGACATTTGTTTTCATACCACTGGAAAAGTTTTCTAAGCTTGTGTGTAGCAGTGTAAGGCGTGGGCATTCGGATACTGGTCTCAAAGTATAAAGAGCTCCAATTTGTTTACTTGCCATAGTTGCAACCCATTGCTGGGTAACAATTGACATCTCAAAAAAAAGGATAAACGTCACTCAAATTCTGTATCTCTCTGAAAATCACTATTGGCAGAATTCTGTAAAATGTGGTTATTTTTCTTTGATAATGGCATGCTTGCAGTAGCTGATTTCAAGTTGGTGTTCACTCACAAAATGAATATAATTTATACATATCTTTTGGATAGGATTACTAGTTATGTTACAAATCAAGTCCAGCTATAGATCTTTAAAATGTAACGCCTCTTTTTGAATACTCAAGTGCTTTTCATGTTTTCTGGTTCACTAGAATGGAGCTTTAAGTGATCAAAAAGTGGAAGCAGAAGAGTTGAAATGTAAATTTGACAGAGCTCTTTTTTATGAGCAAATCAATATTAAAAAGACAGGAGTGTGACATTTAAAGTAAGAATTTGTCAATACACAAAGCTGCAAAAGTTTGGCTGATATGCACATAATGAGCCGAATGATCATCTGTGTTAAAACTATTACTTTATTTCCGTGTAAGTCAATAATTGTAAAGCGTGCTAAAACTACCCAGCAGGTTTTTTTGGCTTAAACAGAAATTTGTGGTTTTTGTCGCGCTGATTGCAAGAAAAAAATAGGCATTTAAAAAAAAAAATCAGCTACCAAAATATGGGTGTGTCCTTAAACTCAGGAAGTTTATTTCGTCGATCTGCTAATTGGCCATCATTTAGATTACATTGTATAACTGAGTCTTGAACCTGCTTTAGAAAGCTTATCAAAGAACTTTACAAGCCCACTGCCTCCCACAGTTACTTCAACTACAGCTCCTCACACCCTGCTTCCTGTAAGGACTCCATCCCATTCTCTCAGTTCGTTTGCCTCCATTGCATCTGTTCTGATATGCTACTTTCCAAAATGGCGCTCCTGACACTGTGGTTGGCAGTGTCTGACCCATCTCCCGCACCTCTGCCCTCACACCTTCCTCTCCCTTCCAGAACCATGATAGGGTCCCCCTTGTTCTTATTTTTCACCCCACCAGCCTCCACATTCAAAGGATCATCCTCTGTCATTTCCGCCAACTCTAGCATGATGCCACCACCAAACACACCTTCCCCTCACTCCCCCCCGCCATTGGCATTCTGTAGGGACCGTTCCCTCCAGGACACCCTGGTCCACTTTTTCATCACCTACAACACCTCATCCCCCTCCCACAGCACCTTCCCATGCAATCGAAGAAGGTGCAACCTTCTACCCTCTACCCCCTCCCTCCTCACCGTCCAAGGGCCCAAACACTCCTTTCAGGGGAAGCAACACTTCACTTGCACCTCCTTCAATTTGGTCTACTGAATTCGTTGCTCCCAATGCGGCGGCCTCCACATTTAGAGAGACCAAACGCAGACTGGGTGACCGTTTTACAGTTCACCTTCGGTCTGTCCGCAAGTATGACCCAGACCTTCCTGTGGCTTGCCATTTCAACACACCGTCCTGCTCTCGTGCCCACATGTCTGCTGTTGGCCTGCTGCAATGTTCTAGTGAAGCACAACACAAACTGGAGGAACAGTGCCTTGTCTTCCTATTAGGCACTTTACAACCTTCTGGACTTGACATTGAGTACAACAACTTCAGACCATGAACACTCTCCTCACCCCTTTTTTTAAAATCCCTTTTTTTCAATATTCATTTTTAATTTTTTACTTCTATCCATTTATTTTTATTTCTATTTATTTTCATTTTTATTAATTGTTTTATGCCCACCTTTTATCCTATTTTCGACCTTTTTTCCCCACCATTGCCCCCTCCCCCCACCCCACCCCCACAAGGGCCATCTGCCACTTGTTCATGTTGTTCTATTCAGAGTGCTTACCCTTGTCCTGCTATTATCACATTCTGCTTTCTTACCTTAATGCCACTATCAGCACCTTTAGCCTTTACCACTACCATTAACACTCCCTTTTGTTCATGACTTCGTTGTCATTCTCTCCTTTGCCCCCACCAATTGCTGGCCTTCTATCCATCTTCATCTGCTCCACCCCCCTTAAACAGTATAAATTTCACCACATTTTTGCTTATCTTTAGCTCTGAAGAAGAGGCATACGCACTTGAAACGTTAACTGTTTTTCTCTCCACAGATTCTGTTAGACCTGCTGAGTTTTTGCAGTATTTTCTGTTTTTGTTGTCAAAGAACTTCATAGGTTGCACATACACGTGCAGACCATCCAGAGCGTCTAATTATAGGACAAAGTAATAAGATTATGAAAATATAATTGATACTGAAGCAATGCAGATAAAGGCTTGCACTACTTTGGCCTTTGAAAATTGACAAGGATTTGCACAAAAAATAATGATCTTATATAGCAAGCTTATGACATCAAAAACCTTAAGAATGACAACCATCAAGAACATTCCTCAAACACAATTTTTTGGTATTAGACTGGAAACATGCTAGAGCAGGGGTTCCCAAACTGTAGGTCTCGACTCCCCTAGTGGGATTGGGGGATGAGCATTTGGGGTCGTGAGCTCCAAGGCAGCAATGACTGATGTGGAGCGGAGATTCAGATTTGACAGTCCTGGGATCGGCTGCAAAGGCCTTTTGAACCTTAAAGGCCCTTTAGAGAAAAGATTGGACGGGCTTGTATCCATTGGAGTTTAGAAAAATGAAAGATGATCTTATTGAAACATATAAGATCTTGAAGGGATTTGACAGGGTGGATGCTGAAAGGATGGGAGAGACTAGAACTAGGGGGCACAGTTCAAGAATATGGTGTCTCCCCATTTAAGATGGCGATGAGAAGAATTTTTTTCTCTTGAGGGTCGGGAGTCTTTAGAACACTCTTCCATATTATTGTTGAATATTTTTAAGGTAGAGGTATAGATTCTTGACTAACAAGGAAGTCAAAGATTATCGGGGGTAGGTGGAATGTGGAGTTGAGGCCACAATCAGATCAGCCATGATCTTATTGAATGGCGGAGCAGGCTTGACGAGTTAAGAGACCTACTGCTCCTAACTCGTTTGTTGTTTTGCCTGAGGTCATGGCCTAATCAATGAGCTCTGGGGCCTGATCCCTGACACCAACAGAGCCTGCAAAATAGGAGGTGTCTTATTGGTATTTTGTGCCTATATCCCTGCTGTTTGAACCCCTCACACCTTATCAACACTTGCCACTGACCCCCAACCCCACCAAACCTCCGAATTTTCTCACACTGGTTGCACCAAGTGTCAAGTATTAACATGGGGCAGCAGTGCAGAAAGTTTGGGAAGCACTGTCCTAAAGCACAGTGCATCCAATGAATTACTTTTTGAAGTGCAGTCAACAGTTTACCCACATGATCCCAAAAGCAACGATTGAGATCAATTATCAGTTAATAATTTTTTTTGATTTAAGGGAATTTTGGCTAAGTTACAAGAAGAGCTTGCAGGCTATCTTTGAAAATTCCATTAATCCTTTAATGTTTGCATCAGCCACCCGAACAGAAGTAGCCTCTGTTTAATGCCTCAAAAGGAATACAGCACCTCTAACAGCACTTCCTTAGTACAGCACTGAAGCGTCAGCTTACATTACGTGTTCAGGTTATGAAGTGAGGAATCAACTCAAAACATTTAACTCAGTCGTAAGAGTTCTATCGACTAAGCCAAGTTGTCACAGGGAAACATAAATGTGAATAAGACCTGAGACTCTTCATTGAGTTTGATGTGATTCGGTATTACTGTAACAATGTTAGGTTTCAGTCTCGCCTGTGCTATTGTGTAACTGATGTATGGTTATTTTACAGTTGTTTAGTAATTAAAATTTAAATCTTTCTATGTGGACTCTGTCTCACTCACTCCCTTCCTCCCAGCTATTGACTATCTTCCTTGAGGAGAGGTTAGGTAGGATACTTCTAGAGTCGGCACTGTTGCAAAATGGCCTTCCTAGTGATGAAGGTCAAAATCCACACCACATTCTATGGTAGATTTGATAATCCAGTACCTGAGCCAAGAAGGCCCACAATGCTTTAAGATACCGATGATGGGTGATATGCTAGACTAGCTCATTAATTGGATTGGGTTTATGCCAACCTTCACCCAAGGTCTCTAAATTTAGGCAAGGATCCCCCTTCAGGGAATATGTTAGGCAAACGTTGATTTCACAGTAGCTTGACTTTTGATATCCTTTTTACGTTGATGGGTTTCAGCACATGACTGCCAAAATAAAGCAATAAATAATCAAACTGAAAGAATACTTGTAGCTGTGGAAGGAAAAGAGTGACAGCTATTTTTACAGATGCCTTCCTTTTCTGTTGTTCTGAACTAACATTGCTGTGACGGCTGAAAGCTAAGAGCTATGTTTATTGCCCTGAAATCATAAGAATGTGATCTGATGCAGATTTAGTGGCTGTAAGTCCACACCCGATTCTTTGATCTGGGCTTCAAAATAGACATCACGCCAGGAACAAAGTTGTGCTATTTCGAGGCATGTTTCACCTTTATGTTGATCATGAAAAAATGCCCAGTACTATTTTGTTGTAGGCTTCTTGTTATTTTTAATATTTCATCTTTTTGGAAACATGTTAAAATTTTATTTTAACACTTTATGTTGGATTCCAATAACTAGTTGCCCCAAGTGAGAGGTACAGAATGAATGTACTTTGTTGAGGCGGGAGGGGGCATGACGGAGACAGGTGGCAGGGTGGGCAATTTGAACTCTAGTCTTAATATCTGAATTTTTACCACTTGATTGGGATGCCAGTATCTCTTGAACAGTTGAAGAAGGTCCAAATTTTCTAGGAATTCCTTTCAGAACACATTGCGCATATGTGGACCATGAGCAAGGTCAGATTTAGGCTCAGCAATGATTCCCCTTTAGTTAAACAGTTTGCTATCAAATACTCGGCTCATATGTGAAGGATGAAGATGTGTGAGGCATGTCAGGGCTGTTGGTGCCGATAGAAACATACCCCAGTACAAGAATAGAGTAGGAAACTGGAAAGAAATTCACAGCTGAATGGAAAAGAACCAGCACATGCTAACTCATTGCTACGAGTTACGACAATTTAAATTAATTTGGCGCTTTGTCAGTATAACATTTATATAGCAGTTTGTGTGTGCAGCATGCACAGTTAAGCTACCTGGTGGTGCTATGAACATGATGGCAAGAGTTCTACAAATGCATTAGCACACGCATGCTGGGTGTGATTTACCAGCATTCTGCCTCTCTGTAATTTTCTAATGAAGAGGCTTCCTGAGTATTTTTTTTTCCAAAATACTGTAGTTTGTGCAAAGCACCAATAGTGTGAAATTATCTCTTCTAAGCAGTCTCCATAACATGCTAAATAACATTTAGGGGAGGAGGTGGCGTAGTGGCATTGTCACTGGACTGGTAATTCAGAGACCCAGCGTAATCCTGTAGGGACATGGCAGATGGTGAAATTAGAATTCAAAGTCTGATGATGACCACTAAACTATTGTTGATTGTCATAAAAAAAAAACATTTGGTTCACTAATGATCTTACCTGGTCTGGCCTACATGTGACTCCAGGCCCACAGCAATGTGGTTGACTCTTAAAAAATGTCTCTGAACAAGGGCAATTAGGGATGGGCAATAAATGCTGGCCTAGCCAGCGATGGCCACATCCCATGAATGAATAATTTAAAAATACTTATAGTGGCATTATGTACATTGTTACTGCAGCAGAAGTATTGACACAACTCTATTGAATTCACCAAGGCTCCTTAGACAGCACCTTTCAAACCCACGCTACCTAAAAGGACAAAGGCAGCAAGATAGGTGGGAACACCACCACCTGGAAGTTCCCCTCCAGTCACTCATCATCCTGACTTGGAAATATATCGCCGTTCCTTCACTGTTGCTGGGTCAAAATCCTGGAACTCCCTCCCTAACAGCACTGTGGGTGTCCCTACACTACATGGAATGCAGCGGAACAAGAAGGCAACCAACAATTTTATCACTTAGATGCATGTACCACCACCTGAACAAAGCTGACACTAAACTCATATTTTAATAAATTGCAGAACTTTGCAATGATTTGAGCAAGGTGGTGAGCTGTCCATCTGTAGTATAACTCCAATTGTTTTGCTTTAACAGAAGAGCTGCAAGCTTCCTCAGAATTTGTTTTGCACGATCTTTGCAACCAGTGTAAAGTGAAGGATTTTCATCTTGGACATTGAGTTTTAGGTCTGGATTTTCATGAAGTCTGGGAGACTCAGTGGAAGGATGAAAATGGTGGCTGGGACTCGTATCCAGGATTCCTGTCCCCGTTTCCAGGGTTTCCGATTTTCAGGGGTGCCTTTTATAGGTGCGGGCTGGTTTGGGTTGTGAGCCCACACCCTGCACCCCCAACCTGGCCAGCCCCATTGCGGTGATAGGCATGTCCTTGTCCTCTGCAACTTCCATGGATTCGGACCAACTTTCCAAAGATTCATGGTTCATGACACCTCAGGGATGTATTGAACCATAGTTTGGATGAGCGAATCGTTTGAATGGCAAGTTCAAAAGGTGGTCCTCATGCCCCCCCCCCATGCCAAGCTGTGGCACTTCCATGCCCTTTCACCCACTATAAACTGTATAGAATGGCCAGGGGAATCATCATTCACATGCAATTTTAGTACTGAAACTGAATAAGCGCTCTACCAATAACTAAACCTTGGCCTAGTTTTTGCAATAGTAATAGTAAAACTGCATTACTCCTTTGAAAGCAACTTCTCAGGCTGCACACGCGTAGCCAAAATCCAGAAACTTCCATCAATGATTCTATGGTTTGCTATAGGGTGCACTGTTTAAGTCCCTGCAGATTGCAATCAATTAGAAATCATTTAATTGACCTTTTATGCTGTTAATATTGCTGTGAAAACTCTTGAAAAAGAAGTTACACATTATTGAGTGAGGTGTAACTAGGTTTTTAATGGTTTACTAAGTTTGTAGTTATTGATGACAAACCTCTCTGGCCCTGAAAGACTTAATTTTATATTTGTTAAATGTCAAATTTCTCCAATACGATAAATTCTATATATTTTTACAATAAAGTTTGTTGATATTTCAGTGTCTACTTAATCCGATGGATATTTCCCATCGTTCGTTTTGCTGCCTGAAATTTAATTTTTTAAAAAAGGATAATAGTACATTTCTCTTCCTGGCTTGTTGTCTTTGAGAATGCATCAGTGCAACAAGCTGCTTAGCCTGCTTGATGTCATTTCTATTGCTGGAGACCGCAAGAACTCCTTGACTTAGTGCTAGATTCAAACAAACTCCTGGGAAAGGAAAAATCCACTAGGTATTCGCGGGAAGCTCTCTTTAGAAGCAGACAGTAGGTATAAACCTTTTTCAGATTGGCAAGCAGTAACAAATGGAGTGCCACAGATGTCAGTGCTGGGTCCTCAACTGTTTACAATCTATATCAATGACGTGGATGAAGGGAGCGAATGTATCGTAGCTACATTTGAGGATCACACCAAGATAGGTAGGAAAGTAAGTTGTCAAAAGGAAGTGGAGTCTGCAAAGGGATAAAGGCAGATTAAGTGAGTGGGCAAAAAATTGGCAGATGGAGTATAACTTAGGTAAATGTGAACTTGTTCACTTTGACAGGAAGACTAGAAAAGCAGTATATCATTTAAATAGAGAAATATTGCAAAACTCGGCGGTACAGAGGGACCTAGGTGTCCTGCTACATGAATCACATAAAGTTAGTGTGCAGGTACAGCAAGTGATTAGGAAGGCAAGTTCGGATTTATTGCAAGAAGAATGGAATATAAAAGTAGGGAAGTTCTACTTCAGCTGTACAGGGCCTTGGTGAGACCAGATCCGGAGTACTGTGTACAGTTTGATCTCATTATTTAAGAAAGGATATAAATACACTAAAAGCAGCTCCGAGAAGGTTCACTGGACTCATTCCTGGGATGAAGCGTTGTCTTATGAAGAAAGGTTGAACAGGTTAGGTCTATACCCATTAGAGTTTAGAAGAATGAGAAATGATCTTATTGAAACATATAAGATCCTGAGGGGACTTGATAGGGTGAATACCCAGAAGATGTTCCCTCTTATAGGTGGGACTAAAACTTGCCTTTAAAAGTGAGACCTCTTATTTTTAAACTGGGATGAGGAGAAACTTTTTCTCCCAAAGGGTCGTTGGTGTGTGGAATTCTGTTGCCCAGAAAGTAGTGGAGGCTGGGCCTTTGAATTCATTTAAGACAGAGTTAGACCAATTTTTATTAGGCAAGGGAGTCGAGAGCTATTGGCGGGCAGGCAAGAAAGTGGAGCTGAGACTGGAACCAGACCCGCCATGATCTTTTTGAATGGTGGAGCGGGCTCGAAAGGCCAAATGGCCGCCTCCTGCTCCTGTGCTTTTTCGAGATTACCACAGAGCAATGTCTCTTTACTGTTGACTGAAAAATCCAGATCATTGCATGTGTATCCAGTTCAGGTCATTGAAATAAAAAGGGAAAACCCTGAAACCCATGTGGAGAAGGGTTATAAAGGTGATTCCCTAGTAAAGAAAATAACTTGTTTATATAATACCATTCATGCCCTCCAGATGTCACAAAACACTTCACAGCCAATAAAATATTTTTAAAGCGTAGTCACTACTGCAATATAGGCAGCTGGGGGCAGCCAATTTATGCATTGGAGGGTCCAGCAGACAGCAGTGAGATAAATGACCAGATATTCTGTTGGTGGTGTTTCAGGGATAAATGTTTGCCAGGATTCTGGAAGAACCCCCCTGCTTTTTGATTAGCACCTTAGGATCTTTTACTTTCGCTCAAGAGAGAAAACTGGGCCTCAGCTTATTTTTCATCCATAAGACTAAACCTCTTGAGTGCAGCACTCCCTTGGAATTACACTGAAATGTCAGCTTGGATTATATGTTAATGCCTTGAGAGGGGCTTGAAGTCATAACCTTCCAACTTGGCAAGAATCCTGCCCTCTCCTAATACTGGAGAATGAGTTGAGGATAGAGCAGTAAAGGTAAGACATCTGTAATTTGCTTGAGAGTAGATTTATGCCAGATAGATTTTCAATATTGACAAAAAGAAGAAAAAATACAATTAAAAATTGACGAATGCAAAATAATTTACAGCGACAGCAATAATGGAAGAGTTGAGGAATGGTATTGTATCAATTAGAGAATAAGCTGTAAGAGATGTATGCCTAACACTTAAAATGTCTAGTCATTCTAGAGCAAGAATCCATAAAGGTAACAATATTGAGTTATATTACCAAATCAGTATTGTACAAGTATGAATTCACCAGGCAGAAGTTATGTAATGCCTTTGTCAGGCTGTAATGTTGAGTACTGTGCCCCAATTCCAACACCTAGAGCTCAAACAGAATGATCACAGAAGTTTATGAAAACAGAATTACCTGGAAAAACTCAGCAGGTCTGGCAGCATCGGCGGAGAAGAAATCAGTTAACGTTTCGAGCCTTCATGGCCCTTCGGCAGAACTGAAGCATAGTTAGGAGAAGGGAGAAATATAAACTGGTTTAAGGTGGGTGGGCGGGGGGGGGAAGAGAGACGTTGAGGGTGTGGTGATTGTGGAGATAAGCAGTGATAGGCACAGACAAAAGGGTCAAAGATGTGTTGAAGGTGGTGATATTTGTCTAAGAAAAGTGCTAATTAAGAATGGAAGACAGGATATTCAAAGTACAGCTCTAGTGGGGGTGGGGTGGAAAGACTAACAAGGTTTTAGTTTTAGATTTAAAAATAATGGAAATAGGTGGGGAAAGAAGAATCTATATAAATTATTGAAAAAAAAGGGGGGCGGGGGGGGGGGGGGGGGGGGGGGGGGTAGAAACGGGGTGGGGATGGGGGGAGGGGGAGTTTAAGATCTAAAGTTGTTGAATTCAATATTCAGCCCAGAAGGCTGTAAAGTGCCTAGTCGGAAGATGAGGTGCTGTTCCTCCAGTTTGCGTTGGGCTTCACTGGAACAATGCAGCAAGCCAAGGACAGACATGTGGGCAAGAGAACAGGGTGGAGTGTTAAAATGGCAAGCGACAGGGAGGTTTTTGGCATTATTGACGAGAAGAACTTAGTTCTTTAAAGAAGGTGAATGGGATAGGACTGTATAGAGGTATATGAAGTGCCAAATTAAGAAAAAACAGCTGCAACACAATATTTTGAGCAATATTTCATCCATAATTCAAGGGGATAAGGTTCAATTGGTACTTGGTCATGAAAAAAGCGATCAATAGGTTGAATGATCTTATAGAAGGGTTGTAGAGGCAACAACATCTAAATTACAGTTGGTTGTTGTAATGGGCATGGAGGAAAGTGTAAGCTTTGATGGAAGGATGAGGTAGTTGAATTTCTTCCCCCAAATTGTCTTGAAGTATCAATGGCTGTTTATGCTGAATCGTGTCATGTTTGTGGCATGACAATTTGAACTTTAGTTGCTTAATTCTAGTCTACCGTTGATCTGGATGGCAACATTTAATTTTAAGCTAGTGTGATTTTTTTGAATAAGATTCACCCTTAACAAATAAAGCTACGGAAAAAGGCTTAGCCAGTGGTTGTAGTGGTGCTTTCTTTACCTGAAGGTACTGACAGTTGCTGAAGTATGGTTCCGTGATCATCTAGTACTGTATGCAAGTGTATATTGGTTTAGACGCTAAATGACAAGCTACTCAACTTTGGGAGAGTTTTGTAGCTGAACCCAGTCCTGTCATTGTGTGTTCAAAAATGCATGTTTTTCAGCATGAGTCACTGAGCAATGATTGTGAATGAGAATCCTGATATTTCTGCTTCATAATTCAGAAAAAAAGGAACAGTGAAGTAAGTTGTAATGACTACTAGTACTACAACTGTGGTCAGCTGAATGACTTCTGTATTGTATTGAAACTGGTACACGGCATCCAAATAAACATCACCTATAGATATTTTAAACTAGACCTCAAAAAAAAAGAAAAATTGTGGCAAAACTGGACTTACTGGTTTGTAAGAGACAAAATTGGAAAGGTGCCACATTAAGCTTGTATCTAAGACACTAGTTCGGCCTCATCTGGAGTATTGTATCTAGTTCTGGGCGTTGCACTTTAGGAAAGATATGAAGGCATTGGAGAGAGTGCAGAAAAGATTCACAAGAACGGTTCCAGGGTTGAGGAACTTCAGTTATGAAAATAGATTGGAGAAGTTGGGACAGTTTTCCTTTGAGAAGAGAAGGTTGAGAGGAGATTTGATAGAGGTATTCAAAATCACGAGGGATCTGGACAGAGTAGAAACTGTTCCCATTCGTGAAAGAATTGAGAAAGAGAAGGCACAGATTTAAACTAATTTGCAAAAGAAGCAAAAGTGCTATGAGAAAAACTTTTTCATGCATCAAGTGGTTAAGATCTAGAATGCGCTGCCTGAGAATGTGGTAGAGGCAGGTTCAATCAAATCATTGAAAAAAGAAGTAGACTGTTATCTGAAAAGGAAGAATGTGCAGGGTTACGGGGAGAAGGCAGAAGAATGGCACCAAGGGAATTGCTCATTCGGAGAGCTGGTGCAGACGATGGGCCAAATGGCCTGCTTTTGCGCTGTAGCGATTCTGTGAATTGCTCTGATTAAAACCTTAATTGCAATCTGGCCTTACAGCTGTGAGTATAATCAAAATTGTGCCAATGCTATTTAGAAAGAGTTCCCATTATGTGACACAGAGAATGCTTGATGGAATTGGTTTAATTGAAAAATGTATGGAACACTTGCAGTAATAGGTTGCTATGTTACTATCATATGTGCAGTGTGACTCAAAAGTGTTTATTTTTTTCAGTTTTTATGGGGAGGTGCCTGGCCACCACCCTGTACTTTTTCTATTTGTAAGGCAGCAATCAGGGTCAGTTTGTAGGGCATTGCACCCCAAGACTCCAGCCTTGCTACTTTGTTACATAGATTATCAGATGACCACTAGTCTCTGCCTTCATAATTTTCAAGTGTTCTTAATTAGGGCAAGAAATTTGTTATTGCTCAGGAATTGGTATTATTAGGTGTCGGGTATCTTTTATCCATAAATCTGAAAACATGCGAAAACCACACTTTTTTTGAACCTCATTGACTGTTAGCACAGGAAGTGTAGTTCCGAGTTCTGGAGTCCGAACTCTGGACGCTGCGGCACATCTGGGAGGGGGAGAGTTACCTGAACGCTTTGTTTCAGGAGGCGGTCACACCTGGTAGATTAAGTATCTCAAATTCAGTCAGTGGTCAGGGTCAGCAGGGTGTGACTGCAAGTGAGGCATGTAGAGGGATCCTGTGTTCAGGAACAGAGGAGCCTCAGCTCTTGACCTTGTCCAACAGGTACGAGGTACTTGCTCCCTGTGTGGATGAAGAACAGGGCTGAAGGGAAGATGAACCAGCTGACCATGGCACCATGGCACAGGAGGCCATTCAAGAGGGGGGAGCAAAAAGACAAGTGGTAGTTGTAGGGGATTTTATAATTAGGGGAATTGATAGCATCCTTCGTAAGCAGGATCGAGAGTCCCGCATGGTATTTTGCCTGCCCGGTGCCAGGGTGAGGGACATCTCTGACCGGCTTGAAAGGATATTGGAGAGGGAAGGGGAGGATCCAGTTGTTGCGGTCCATGTCGGGACAAATAACATAGGTAAGACTAGAAAAGAGGACCTGTTTGGGGATTATCAGGAACCAGGAACTAAGTTAAAGAACAGGTCCTCAAGGGTTATAATCTCCGGATTACTACCCGAGCCACTTGCAAATTGGCATAGGGACGCAAGAATAAGGGAAGTAAACACGTGGCTAAAGGAGTGGTGCGGGAAAGAGGGGTTCCATTTCTTGGGGCACTGGCATCAGTATTGGAACAGGAGGGATCTGTACCGTTGGGACGGTCTCCATCTGAGTCGATCTGGGACCAATGTTCTAGCGAAAAGGGTAAATAAGATGGTCAACAGGATTTTAAACTAGAAAGTGGGGGGGGAAGGGAAGGATAAAACTCCAAGAAGTATGACTAATGGGAAACAAAGCAGCAGGTTAGCGTGTGGTGGGGTGGATTCAACTTCATGGAAAATTCTGAAAAAACTGAAAAGAAAGGGGAGCCCAGGAGAGGCTATTAAAGTCTCCAGAACACAAAATAGGACAGAGTGTTTGGAAAGGGCTAGAAATCTAACTTCAAGCACATCAGATAAATGAACGACAATGAGAAAGGGGACGGGAAATACAGGACTGAAGGTGTTGATTCTGAATCCATGCAGTATACGAAATAAGGTAAATGAGCTTGTGGCGCAGATTGAAATTGGCAGGTATGATGTGGTGGGCATCATGGAGACATGGCTGCAACGGGATCAGGACTGGGAACTAAATATCCAAGATATACATCCTATTGAAAAGATAGGCAGGTTGGCAGAGGGGGTGGGGTTGCTTTGTTAGTAAGAAATGAAATTAAATCGATAGCAAGAAACGACATAGGGTCAGATGTTGTAGAATCTGTGTGGGTAGAGTTGAGGAACCGCAAAGGTAAAAAAACCATAATGGGAGTTATGTACAGGCCTCCGAACAGTAGTCAGGATGTGGGGCACAAGATACACCAGGAGATAGAAAAGGCGTGTAAGTTAGGCACGGTTACAGTGATCATGGAGAATTTCAATATGCAGATAAACTGGGAAAACCAGATTGGTAGTGGATCCCAAGAAAAGGAATTTGTGGAATGTCTATGAGATGGCTTTTTGGATCAGCTTGTGGTGCAGCCCAATAGGGAACAGGCAATTCTAGATTTAGTGATGTGTAATGAGGCAGATTTGATAAGGGAGCTTAAGGTGAAGGAACCCTTAGGAGGAAGTGACCAGAATATGATAGAATTTACCCTGCAATTTGAGAGGAGAAAGTTGGAATCAGATGTAACGGTATTACAGTTGAATAAAGGCAACTACAGAGGCATGAGGGAGGAGCTGGCCAGAATTGACTGGGAGATGAGCCTAGCAGGAAAGACAGTGGAACAGCAATGGCTGGGAGTAATTTGGGAGACACAGCAAAAATTCATCCCGAGGAAGAAGAAGCATACTAAAGGGAGGACAAGGCAACCATGGCTGACAAGGGAAGTCAGGGACAGCATAAAAGCTAAAGAGAAAGCATACAATGTGGCGAAGAGCAGTGGGAAACCAGGGGATTGGAAAGCCTACAAAGACCAACAGAGGACAACTAAAAAAGAAATAAGGAGGGAGAAGATTAAATATGAGGGTAAACTAGCCAGTAATATAAAAGAAGATTGCAAGAGTTTTTTTACATATATAAAGGGTAAGAAAGAGGCAAAAGTGGACATTGGGCCGCTGGAAAATGACGCTGGAGAAGTAGTGGTGGGGAACAAAGAAATGGCAGAGGAACTGAATTTGCGCCAGTCTTCACGATGGAAGACACTAGTAACATCCCCAAAGTTCAAGAGAGTTGGGGGGCAGAGGTGAGTATGGTGGCCATTACCAAGGAGAAGGTGCTAGGGAAACAGCAAGGTCTGAAGGTGGATAAATCACCTGGACCAGATGGATTACACCCCAGAGTTCTGAAGGAGATAGCTGAAGAGATAGTGGAGGCGTTAGTGGTGATCTTTCAGGAATCACGAGTCAGGGAGGGTCCCAGAAGACAGGAAAATCGCTAATGTAACCCTCCTGTTTAAGAAGGGAGTGAGGCAAAAGATGGGAAATTACAGGCCGATTATCCTGACCTCGGTCGTTGGTAAGATTTTAGAGTTATTAAGGATGAGATTTCAGAATACTTGGAAGTGCATGGTAAAATAGGGCAAAGTCAGCATGGTTTCATCAAAGGGAGGTCATGCCTGACAAATCTGTTAGAATTTTTTGAGGAGGTAACGAGCAGGTTAGACAAAGGAGAGCCAATGAATGTTATCTACTTGGACTTCCAGAAGGCCTTTGACAAGGTGCTGCACAGGAGGTTGCTCAGTAAGATAAGAGCCCAAGGTGTTAGAGGCAAGGTACTAGCATGGATAGAAGATTGGCTGTCTGGCAGGAGGCAGAGAGTGGGGATAAGGGGGTCCTTCTCAGGATGGCGGCTGGTGACTAGTGGAGTTCTGCAGGGGTCAGTGTTGGGACCACAACTTTTCACTTTATACATTAATGATCTAGATGAAGGAACTGAGGGCATTCTGGCTAGTTTTGCAGATGATACAAAGATAGGTGGAGGAACAGGTAGTATTGAGGAGGCGGGGAGGCTGCAGAAGGATTTGGACAGGTTAGGAGAATGGGCTAAGAAGTGGCAGATGGAATACAACGTGGGGAAGTGTGAGGTCATGCATTTTGGTAGGAAGAATAGAGGCATAGACTATTTTCTAAATGGGGAGAGAATTCAGAAATCTGGAGTGCAAAGGAACTTGGGAGTCCTAGTCCAGGATTCTCTTAAGGTTAACTTGCAGGTTGAGTCGGTAGTTAGGAAGGCAAATGCAATGTTGGCATTTATTTCGAGAGGACTAGAATATAAAAGCAGGGATGTGCTGCCGAGGCTTTATAAGGCTCTGGTCAGACCACATTTAGAATATTGTGAGCAATTTTGGGCCCCGTATCTCAGGAAGGATGTGCTGGCCCTGGGGAGGGTCCAGAGGAGGTTAATGAGAACGATCCCAGGAATGAAAGGCTTAACATATGAGGAACGTTTGAGGACTCTGGGTCTATACTTGATGGAGTTTAGAAGGATGAGGGGGGATCTGATTGAAACTTACAGAATACTGAAAGGCTTGGATAGAGTGGACGTGGGGAAGATATTTTTAGAACTTTTAGAACAGAGATGAGAAGAAACCTCTTTAGCCAGAGAGTGGTGAATCTATGGAATTCATTGCCACAGAAGGCTGTGGAGGCCAGGTCATTGAGTGTATTTAAGACCAAGATAGATAGGTTCTTGATTGGTAAGGGGATCAAAGGTTACGGGGATAAGGTGGGAGAATGGGGTTGAGAAACTTATCAGCCATGATTGAATGGCGGAGCAGACTTGATGGGCCGAATGGCCTAATTTCTGCTCCTATGTCTTTATGGTCTTATGGCATTATGTAGTTGTTTGTTTACCTTGCGCTCTACATGTCAAAAAAAATGTACTCTTTATTTATTATACAGTGATACATTCTGCTTTTCTAGCCAGTTTATTTACTTTAGACTGTAGTTAGCCGAGACTTAGGCTAATGTAATGTAAGTTTATATGCGGTACTCGAAAACCGAAATTATCTGAAATCCGAAATGCAATCTGGCTCGTAGACTTCGGATAAATGATACTCGACCTGTACTATCTCTGTGATTACAAGTTCTTTCTGTTGTAAAAATCTGCAGGATTCAAGCTATAAAGGATCACTTTTTCTAGCTAAAGGCAAAATGCTGCGGATGCTGGAAATCTGAAACAAAAACAGAAAATGCTGGAAAAACTCAGCAGGTCTAGCAGCATTTGTGGAGAGAGAAACAGTTTACATTTCGTGTCCCTTCTTCAGAGCTGAAGAGAAGTGTAAATGTGATGGAATTTATACTGTTTAAGTGGGGTGGGGCAGGTGGAGCTGGATGGAAGGCCAGCGATAGGTGGGGACAAAGGAGGGATTGACAAAGATGTCATGAACTAAAGGACAACGGGCGTGTTAATGATAATGTAAGTGCTAAAAAAGGTGCTGACAGTGGCATAAGGGTAAGAAAGCAGAATGCGATGATAGCAGAACAAGGGTAGAATTGTGTGAAAGAACAACATGGGACAAGTAACAGATGGCCCTGTAGGGGATGGCGTGGGGGGACGGGGTGGTGGTGGGAAAAAAAAGAATGAAAAATGGGATAGAAGGGGGAATAAAAAAGGGGATAAAGACACATAAATTAATAAAAATATGTGGATAAAAAATAAAAATGAATGTAGAAAAAAGGGGATCCAGAAAAGGGGGTGAGGATGGAGGAGAGAGTTCATGGTCTGTAGTTGTTGAACTCAATGTTAAGTCTGGAAGGCTGTAAAGTGCCGAATCGGAAGATGAGGTGCTGTTCCTCCAGTTTGCGTTGGGCTTCACTGGAACATTGCAGCAGGTCAAGGACGGACATGTGGGCATGAGAGCAGGATGGTGTGTTGAAATGGCAAGCGACAGGGAGGTCTGGGTCGTGCTTGCGAACAGGCTGGAGGTGTTCCGCAAAGCGGTCACCCAGTCTGCGTTTGGTCTCCCCGATGTAGAGGAGACCAAATTGAAGGAGGTCTTCCTTCTTCCTTAACCGAGGTTTCCCCCCGACTGTGGTTGACAGGACCTTCAGCCGTGTCCAACCCATATCCCGCCGCTCTAGACTTCTGTACTGACAGCCTTTTGGACTTAACATGGAGTTCAACAGCTTCAGACCATGAACTCTCTCCTCCATCCTCACCCCCTTTTTTCAATTCCCTTTTTTCTACATTCATTTTTATTTTTTGTCCTTTTATTTTAATTCATTCATGGTTTTGTCCCATTTTCTATCCTTCTACATGCTGGAATGTCAACAGCCTGGGAATCCTGGCCTTTGTGTACTTAAAAATTGAAATTGAGTTCAAATCAGTCATTTAGCTTCCTGAAAAGATTTCAGTGGCCAATCTGTCTCTGTTAAACTGAATTGGATGTGTTGAGTTCAGATATGAGAATTTAAATTCGTTTTCATTCTCACTCTTGCTCCCCCTGAACCCACCTGTCATTGGGGGTTAAAATTGCCCCCTGTTTTTCAGCATTTATTGTTCATAAGAGTTAAAACATTTAAAGGATGCATTAGGTGCAATATGAGTTTCCTTATTTGAGATTATCAGTCATTCAGTACACTGCAATAGATTGCTGAGTGGGAGATGAGCCAATTCTTTGATTAAGATCCATATCTTTCTTTCCATTTCCTGAAATGAAAGCATATTGATAAACTTGTACTAAGGCAATTCATTCAGAAATGCAAGTATCCTGTAAATTTCTATACTGTTGATAGTTTCAAAGACAAAATTGTGTTCCATTCTCTCTTTTTTAAAAATCACTCTTGGCTTCAATGTTAATTATATCGTGTTTTGAATCCCTGTATATGAACAGAGACATCCTTACAACTGAAGTTTAAGTGTCGCTCGGTTATTAGTGCTTTCTCAGTGTATGAGCACATCTCCTGTACAAATGTAAAAGTGTCACACGGAGCCAAGATGCACATGACAATTTCTTGAAACTGGATTAAATATACAATGAAAATGAAAACCCCTTTTTGTGTATTTTTGATCTCTTTAATTCATTTGATCTTGTATATGCGGAGCAGTTTCTAAAAACAAAAAACTTAATCAACTTAGTCATTGTCACAACTATGTGATTTTATTTTATTTAATCCATAATCTACTGCTCCCAAACCCAATTTAACTGAAAGCACATTTATACTCTGTGAGACCTGCTCTAGTGCAGCCTGGTCCCTGAAGTGCAAGTCTTGCAGGGGTGGCCACACCAAAGCTTCCAGGACAAACTGTCTTCATATTTCGGTGTATAATATCCTGAATAACTTTTTCTAACTAAATTAGAAACACATATTGAGCTGAGAATTTCATGAAGAACAAATAAGGAGTTTATGGAAATCTGGTTTATTTACTACCTTTCTTTGTGCCTTGCAGGTTGTTGGGAGAGGAGCTTTTGGGGTTGTCTGTAAAGCAAAGTGGCGTGGAAAAGATGTAGCTATAAAGCAAATTGAAAGTGAATCAGAAAGGAAAGCGTTCATCGTAGAGGTAATTCCGCTTTGTATGCCTTCTTCTCGTCGTGGAGATTGAGGATCAAAATCTGGGATATGGTTCAGGTTGTTTTTGTTAAAGAGGGGGAATTGGCCTAAAAGTTGCAAATGATAAATTTTGGCTCTTCCAGGCACATCATTAAAAGATAGCTGAATATTTTTTTTAAAACTGGTCCAGTTCCATAATAATTGCATGGACTTGCCTGGTTAGAAAACAGATTTCTAATTGCTATTTCCCTATACACCACCTCAAGGGCAATTAGACATCCACATCCCATGAAAAGAATAAAAACTAGAGCAGTTTTAGCCATATCATGAAGTAGAGGCGAGGCATTTCCCAGAAAGCCACCTTGAACTCTTCTCTCTCATATTTTGGTATTTGGAGCAATGTTAGTAAAGAGCTTGTAGCAGGTTGCCTTTAAACCGTTTTGCCTGGAAGGTGATGTCTGATTCATGTAAAAGTCTTGGGATTTTTTTTTTAGGGGGTGCTGGGGTGGAAATGGTACCCTGAGAAAGATGTCTTGATAGAAGCCCTTGAATTCAAGATATTTTTGAGATTTTTTTTTAATTGACATGTTTTCAAATGATAGTATTTTAGATCAGCATCTTATAGGCACTGATTTTTGAAATAAGAGGTGTTTCCAATAAGGAAAATTATATACCTTTCAAAAAAAGTCCACAATTCTGTAATGGATAATTGAATCATCCTGTGCTTCCACCAGGGAGTTACGGTCACACAGCACGAACTATAGAATTCTGGTTACGATGTGCAGCTGTGTTCTCCATGTATGTAAAATGAATGAGTCTACCACCTGCTAGAATAGCTGTGAAACATTTCAGAAGAACACAAGCATTCATCCACTTGTATTTCCAAGGTGTAATTTAATGGCCCAAATTTATTATTACTACTTTATGAATATATCCTGTGAATGTCTGCTTTCAAATAAAATTGTAAGTGTATATGTTGCATTTTTGAGCTTTTTTCTCTACCTTTTCTAGGGACCTGTATCATTAGCAAGCCTCATATCCTGTATGGCAAAATTGATCTGACAATGGTGGCTTTAATTTTCCCAATGTTGAAATCAAAGAAATTGCAGCCTAACTACAACTGGGTGTCTGACAGCAGCTGATACTTCATCTATACAAAGCCCTGGTTAAATCACTCCAGTTTTGGGCGCCACACCTTAGGAAGGGTATATTGATCTTGGAGGGAGTGCAGTGTAGGTTTATCAGAATGATACCTAGACTCCAAGGGCCAACTTACACAGAAAGATTAAATAAATTACAACGACAACTTATATTTATATAGCACCTTTACCTGCCTGATATCTAAATAAATTTAATATGCCCTATGAATCTTTGTCACTGCATTGCAGTTTAAATAGATTGAACAGATTATAGGAAGAGATAAGCCAGCTGCTGACAGTTGTAAGCAGAGAATGGCAAGGCCATATTTAGCCTTATCCCAGAGTTCTGTGCCTGTCTTTTGATGAGTTTCCCATAAAACTTGGATAAGTATTTTTCTTGGGAGAGTCTGCTAATGGGGATTTGGACATGAGGTTAAGTGAGATGTTGCAAATCCTGATTTGTACATGAAGATTGCTTTGATTTCAAATAATTAGGAAAAGTAATTTGGAGGTAATTAGCAATGCAGTGATTCATCCAGTTAGCCTGAAGTTCGCTTTACATCTGAGTTGAATTTTATTAACTTGAGTTGAAGTTTAATTATGCAACGATTTCTGTTAACATGACAAGGGGATTAAGTTTTATATATAACACTTCTATACAGAATTCTAGCTGATGTAATATTTTATTTCACATTAATTTTCTACTAGTATGTTTTCTAAACATCTAACATCTATTGCTATGCTATGGAAAAAAATTATAATTTTGTGAAATACACAAAATTCAAGTAGCATCACAAATGTAAATATAGTGGAACCTTGATTATTTGCATTCCTGACTATCCTACAGGCGCAATACTTGCCTCACTGCAGCACACTTAATCTAATCTCTTCCTGTCTAGCAAAACTGATCTTGAAGGTCAAGAAAGATTAAATTCAGCTTCATTTTATTTGTATTGAACTGTCTTCATTCCCATGCCTAGGGTATTGCTATACCAACTGTGTAACACCACATTTGGGGACTTCTGATTATCTGCTCATTTCCTTTCTCCATCTTGTGGGTGGGGTGTTCTCCCACTGCAGCAGCCAATGGAAGCTCCCGTAGATTTATGCCTCACTTTTATTTTGTTTTCATGACTTTTTTCTCTCTCCTGTTACAGCTTCGACAGTTGTCACGTGTAACGCACCCCAATATTGTGAAACTGTATGGAGCCTGCCTAAATCCAGTATGTAATTCAAATCCTATTTATCATTTCGGCTTGTGTAATCTAATTGTGCACTATTATTGTTTGATCAAAATTTAGCGCTTTAACATTTTACTTCCTAGATATGATTCTAATGTCTCCTAAAGAGGACTCACCTAATTATAAGCGAATTATAAATAGAGCTCAAACCAATGTCAGAACCTCAAGCTGTGAATCCCTTCTTAGTTACCTCTGTCCCATCTTTTAGACCTTTCTGTGAACAAATTGATTGAAACCACTACTGAACCCACGTACTCTAGGATCACCCTGGAGAGCAAAGACAGTTCCTGGCTTTTACTCATTAGCAACCATCTATACTGCAACCATAACAAAAAATTGCATTTCCATAACACCTTTAATATATATAAAAAAAAATTCTAAACCCCTTCATAAGGGTCTGAAAGATTTTAAGGAGGGCTTAAAGGAGGCTTAAAGGGGGAGATGAAGAAGCAGAGATGAGAATTTCAGAGCATGGAGCCTAGATGGCTGAAGACAGTCACCTTTTTTGGGTGAAGAAGGGGGATGGACAAAAGGCTAGAGTTAGAGGAACAAAAAATTTGGATTATGTTGTAAATCAGCTTGACGTTGAAAAGGGCCTGGAATCAGTGGCATAATGTGGAATTTTTTGCATGGCCTGTAAGTGGTGGCTTTAATCCTCCCAGTGTAAAATCAAAGAAATTGCAGCTTAACTACAACTGGATATCTGACAGCAACTGCCAGAATTCAAGGGGGTAAAAGTCATGCTTCAACTAATAAAGCCTTGGTTAGACTGCTCTAGTTTTGGGCACCACGCCTTTGGAAGGATATATTGGCCTTACAGGGAGTGTAGTGTAGGTTTACTAGAATTGTATGTAGACTCGAAGGGTTAACTTGCAAGGAATGATTACACAAACTACAGCAACAACTTATATTTATATAGCATCTTTTAACATAATGAAATTTCCCAAGACATTTCACAGGAGCATTATAAAGCAAAATACAAGACTAAGCCACATAAGAATTAGGTCAAATGACCAGAAGCTTGTCTGAGAGGTAGGTTGGTTTTCAGGAGTCTCTTAAAGGAGATAGAGAGACAGAGAGGGTGTTCCAGAGTTTCAGGCCTAGGCCAATGAAGGCGTGGCAAACAGTGGTGAAGAGGCTAAAATTGGGGATGTGCAAGAAGCCAGAATTAGAAGAGCGTAGAGATCTCGGAGAGTGTTGAGGTTGAAGGAGACTACAGAGATAGGGAGGGGCGAGGCCATGGAAGGGTTTGAAAATCAAGACGTTGCATGACCAATGTAGGCCAACAAAGCACAGGGTTGAAAGGGGAACAGGAGTTGCTGAGAGTTAAGGCATGGGCAGCAGAGTTTTGGATGATCTCAAGTTTATGGAGCGTAGGATGTGGAAGACCAGTGTGTTGGAATAGTCAAGTAAACCAGGGCATATTCCCTGAAATTTAGAAGGTTAGGGGGTGATTTAATGGAAGTTTTAAAGATATTAAGAGAAATAGAAATGGTGGATAGAGAGAAACTATTCCTACTGGTTGGGAACTCGAGCACTTCTGTGGCGGGCTGGGGGGGCGCGAAGTCTAAAAAGCAAAACTATTCTACATGTAAAGGGTCATAGAAGTTTGGAACTCTCCAAAAGTCAACTGATGCTAGGTCAATTGTAAATTTTAAATCTGAGAGAGGTTTTTGTTATCCAGTGGTATTAAGGGATATGAGGCAAAGCCAGGTATATGGATTTGATTGCAGATCAGCAATGATCTCACTGAATGGCAGAACAGATTTAAGGGGCTAAATGGCCTCCTCCTGTTATATGACGACATTGGAGGAGCTGAGAAAGATAAGATTGTCAGTGTACATATGGAGGCTGATCCCGTATCTGTAGATAATTTCACCAAGGACCAGGGTGTAGATGAAGAGGGGGAGTTCTGTGACTCCAGAAGTAATGGTGTAGGATGTAAGGAAAACCACTACAGCTCATGCTTTAGCTGCACTCAGAGCTAAGAATGAGCAGCATCTCTTGAGATGGAAACTGGAGCAGAGCTCGGAAGTTGGTGGTATAGTTCACTGCATCAAAAACGGTTACGGGAGGCAACATTATTGAAGAGAGTCGAACATGGGATTGCAGACAGAATGGTTCAGCCTGTGACACTGGCTGAAAGGGGAATGCAATAGATAGCAAGGGTATGCAGTTTGTGGTGAGGTGGTCTTTCCAGTGCTTAACTGGAGGAAGTTTTGGTTTATTAAGAGTGATTTTTAGACAAGCCACCTGACAACAGTAAGGGCCTGAGAGAGGTATTGGAGAGAAAGAGGACAGTCTAGGCAATGTTCATCTGGAAGCTGATCCCATGTCTACAGGAGACTTTAGCAAGGGGACAGTATATAACAGAAGAGGAGGCCAAGGATAAATTCTTTTAGACTCCAGAGGTAATAGTTTTTGGAGAGGAGAGAGGCCGTTGCTGGAGAGATATAGGTTACAATCAACTATGTGCAAGTGAAACCAAATAGCCATTGTTTCCCATCCTGTGTTATCTCATGGCACAGTGGATTACGTTCTTTAAAAAGCACTGGAAGGAGTCTTTTTAAATGTAGTAAACTGCTAAGATTTGCACAACTTGGACAGTGTTCCTAAGTGGAAGGTAAGCTCTTCATGGTGGAAAAGAGAAGTTAAAGCTGAGAGAGTTTCTTTTCTTCTCCAGTATTTTCAAAATCTTTGGAGAATGGTTTTACTAAGAAGATTCAATATTGGTGCATTGACAATGTATGGTGCTGATATCTCTGTGTTAGTCTGCTGATGGCTAAAAAAATTAGACCAGAAGGAAAAACGTAATCAAGAAGTAGAGACCATGCAGTAATAATTTTAGAGTAGGTAAATATATTGTAGAGTAGATGTTTAACTTTAAAATTGCTGTTTTACTCTACACATGAGAATTCTTTTTGTCATAAAGTTTAGGGCCATTCAGTGCATTAAAAATACTTCAGGGAGTGGGTTAAAATGTGTTAATTGAATGAACTCTTCAGGTTTTAACTTAAGTTTCTTTTTTTTGGTCAGTCAATATTCTCTCTTAAAAGAAAGACAGAATCAATATTTCATGGGGAATGGCCAAATCCATTTATTTAACTCACTGTGATGCTTTCTTCCAGGTCTGCCTTGTTATGGAATATGCAGAAGGAGGCTCCCTTTACAATGGTGAGTTGAAATTGATGACTATCCCAATAAGACAGTAACACTTGCATGCCTATTTTTTCTACCTACATGCAAGGTTTCCTGTGACTTTTAAAATTAGAAATGTACAAGGAGTTATAAAATCACAAACAAAAGTGATTTAATTGTGGTTTCCCTAACCTTTGGTGAGTAAAGTGCTCAATCCGGTAGTGTGGCACTAAGTCTTACAGACCAGCAGGTTCCTGGTTTGAGCTGTGTTGGGTATTTCAACTGAAGCAACAGTAGGAATGTTCCAAGTGGCCATGGCACTTTTAAGCTAAGGAGGGCGGGGGGTGGGGTGGAATTGCCAGGTTTCCTTCTGAGTCTCCAACTATTGAGTGTGTACAAGTGTTAGATGAGAACCAGATCAGATTTGGCTGTGATGTTACTCAGTTATGAATTTGCTGACGCTCTGAAAGCTTACAAATGGAAGATGGCTACTTGAGTGAGGTACTATCGGGCACCTGGCACTCAAAAACTGTACCCCAGCAAGAGTGTTTATATTAAACAGCCCATGTCATGAACTTGAGTGACAATGCAAGGTGGGCAGGTCTCTCAGAACCTACAACAAAAAGTATAGATCGAAAAAGAATCACTTGGAACCTCAAACTCTTGTTTTCACAGACCTTGTATAGCCTTACCAATAATGAGCTTCACTATATCACTTTAATCTCCTGGAAAGCTCTGCACAAATATTTCCTAATTCCTAAAGGTATTGAGACAAAACTTCAGCTTTTCTTCAGCCCCACTGTTCAAACCAGACCTATTGCACTTGTTCCCCATAGATAACGTCCTCTGCCAGCAGCACGGGAGTCATAGACTCATGTGGAACATTTGATCGTCATGATTAATGCCTATCGCAGGAACCTACCTCTTATTCCAGCCAGATATTTCTGCAGTTCTTTTTGAAGATGTTAACAACTCCAGCTTAACTGTTTATGTTGGAGCCTGTTCTGTATATCTGCTACTCTGGAGCAAGGAAAAGGTGTTTTTTCCCAGTCACTGGTAATTTTAACTTGTAAGCGCAAAATTGAAGAACGTGAAGTTACTTGACTTTGAACGTATCTACGATGGACCCATTATTATTCATCCTTTGAGTGTCTTCATTTAGGATTAACGAGGAACAAGATGAGCATTTGGGCTTTGAGGTGTCCCATACTTTTGCACTGTTGAGCTGTAGCTTCAGGTTGCATCTTGTACTGTTAGTTAGGAATTCAAGTCAGATTGTCTCTTTTGTCAGGCTGTTCAAGTTACCCTTCAAAATAAAGTGTTTCGTAGAATTCTTTTGATGTCAGGTTAACCTTAAGTTGGGTCTCTCACCTGCATTGTGTTGCAACTCTATTATCTACCAGGACATCCCTACAATGTAGAAGTTAAACAAATTCTCATTGTGCTTAACCTGTGTCTGGTCTTGGGCATTGCATTTACTAAAGCAGTTAATTGCTTTGTTCCACTTTAGCTACCATCAATGATCTACTTTTCTATTTTGTCCTTACAAATGGTAAAACCCTTGTTGGTCTATCAAACCTCCCATACAGCTGTGGCGCAACTGAGAATCAAATCTAATGCACCCTCTGCCTGTACCCCAAACACACACCAACAGCCACATATAATCTCCTGGGGGAGGCATTAAACCCTAGGCCAATTTAGGGTGAAGAAGAAAGTCTGGGAAATTCCTCACCAATCCCTTGATGATCAAAATGAGTTCCAGGAAACCGCAATGAAGCATGCGACACATTGACCAATAGTCCAGCTATGTTATGACCCCTGATACTAGCAACCATTAGGAATTCTCTCTAATCGTTTTAGTTTGTCATCTTCAACTGACTTCCTGAGGGTTAATTTTCTTAATTTGTCTTGATTCTTTATCTTCTAAATGATCTTATCTTAAAGATTGTTTTTGGGACATTTTTTATATCATCTACTAAAGAAGGAACCCATTCAGCTCATCTTGCCGGTGCCAGATCTTTGGTAGAGCTATCTAAGGGGTCCTACTGCCCTGCTCTTATCCCATGGCCCTGCAATCTTTTGCTTTTCAAGTATCTGCCCAGTTGTCTTTTGAAAATTACTATTGCATCTATTCCCACCACCCTTTCAGATAGTCCACTCCAGATGATCATAACTCGTGGAAAAAAAATCTCCCCCCCCGGTTCTTTTGCCAATTACATTAAATCTCTGTACTCTAGTTATCAACCCTCTTGTCAGTGCAAACAGTTTCTCCCTATGTACACTATAAAAAGCCTTCATAATTTTGAACACATCAATTAAATCTTCCCTTAACCTTCTGTACTCTGCCGAGAATAATCCCAACTTCTTTAGTCTCTTCACATAACTGAACTTCGTTCTCCCTCAGAATTTTTCTAATAATTCTCCTCTGCACCCTCTCTAAAGCCATGACACCCTTCTTAAAGTTTGGTGCCCAGAATTGAGCACAGCACTTTAGCTGAGGTCTAACCTGAGATACATAAAGGTTTAGCATAACTTACTTGCTTTTGCACTCTATATGCCATTTACTTAACTATTACTGTTTTAATCTTAAAGAAAAAATAAATCAAAGAGAAAATGATTGATTCTGCAATCCAGAACACTTAGAGAGGCAGTGTTCAGGCCGTGTCTTGGGGAAATGTGATTCATTCTAATAGTTTAAAAATATGTTCGACTGTGATTTCCTGAAAAGCTTGTTGCAAGAAGTGCCAAATTGTGACATGACCCCTAAAGTTTCTTTCAGCTTCTCTGATATATGTGTAGATTTGGGTAACAGTTACTTGGTGCAGTTTCAGTTAGCTGTTTAAAAAGCTGAATGACTGCATCACCATACTGTATTATCAGCACAATACTGGATACTGCCACTAGGAGGACCAAATGAGAGAGAAATGCTTCTGTGTGTTGAGCTGCTCTCAACAGAGGTGACATTTCACTTTTCAAAAGAAAGCCTTGGCTGCAATGTGTGTTTGCTTCATGCATAACTGTCTCTAGGACGCTCTTCGTAATCCCAAAAACGCTTTTCAAAGTGTTACATGTTTATATTTCTGATTTAGCTGCTGCTAATTAGCAATATCAATTCTAATTAAACAATGATTGTATTGCTCTCTTACTTATAATTTACTAATCAATTCTCATAAGATTTGGGTAGCAGCCATCTAACCTTCCTAAATAACTCAGCGAGTTTGATTGTGTTCTGGGAATTCTCTCTCAAGTGAAGGGCAAGAAGCCTGTTACCTGTGCAGAACTGGACTTGGCTGTTTGGCTATGGCACTAGCTGCTCTGTTTCTTCCATAATTTAAAAAGAAACACAGGCAGCAAAATTCGTATTTTCAGTTTTCAACTTGATGGAAATAAGCACACTTCCTCTGCATGCCAACAGGCTGTTAAATATCATGGAATGGTGCATCACTACCGTTTCTCTCATTGTCCCATAAATTCTTTCCCTTCAAGTATTTATTCAACTCTTGCACCAGCTTTTTCAGGTGGTGCATTCCAGATCACAACATAATGTATCACCTTTGGTTCCTTTCCCAACCACCTTAAATCTGAGTCCTCTGGTTACCAACCCACCTGCCCCATGAAACAATTTCACCTTATTTACTGTCTCAAAATCAGTCATTATTTTGAAAACCTCTATCAAATCTCCTGTTAATCTTCTCTTGTTTGATTTGTCAGCTATGGCTCAGTTAGTAGCACTCATGACTCTGAATCAGAAGTATATTGGTTCAAGCTGCACTCCAGGACTTGGGAACACACAAATCAAGGCTGACACTCCAGTGTATTCAGAAGTGCTGTCTTTTGAATGAGATGTTAAACCAAGGCCCGCCTGCCCCCTCAGATAGATGTAAAAGATCCTATGGCACTATTATGAATAGGAACAGGAGTTATTCCTGGTGTCCTGACCACTATTTAGCTTTCAATCAACATCAAAAAGCAGATTATCTGGTCATTATCAAATTATTTGTAGGAGCTTGTTGTGTGGTGGTATTTCATACATTACAGCAGTGACTAAATTTCAAAAGGACCTCATTGGCTGTAAAGTGCTTTTGGACATCCTGTGGTCCTGAAAGGTGCTATACAAATGCAAGTCTCTCATTTTTTTATCAGCTTCTTCAATGTCTCCACATAACTGAAGTCTCTCTTAACTGGTGCCACTCTAGTGAATCACTTCTGCACTCTCCCTAAAATATGGTGCACAGAATTGGACACAATACTCCAGCTGAGGTCTAACCAGTGTTTTACAAAGGTTTAGCATAACTTCCATGCTTTTGCACTCTATGCCTTTATTTATAAAGGCAATGATCCTGTATGCTTTTTTAAACAGCCTTCTCCAACTAATAGTTCTGATGAAAGGTCATCAGCTTTAAACATTTTCTTTCTGTACAGATGCTGCTGGAACTGCTGAATATTTCCGGCATTTTATTAATTTCAGATTTGATGCATCTGTCATATTTTGCATTTGTATGAGTGCTTACTTCACTGCTACTTTTCTTTCAGGAATGCCCGCCTTTGAAGTTCTGCAGTTCCCTCTGACGGGGTTTCCAATTGTCTCATTTACCTTGTTCACTTTCATTACTTTCTATTTCCCTTCTGATGTTCCATCAGGTATCTACCAAATCTTGCTTTCAGAGACACATTTCTCAACAACTGTCCCCGTCTCCAATAGTTGTGGTAAAAGGTCATCGAACTGAAATGTTTTGTTTTTCTCTCCATAGATGCCACCCAACCTGTTGAGTTTTTCCAGCATTTTCTGTTTTTATTATCTATTATGTGGTACTTTGTCACATCTTTTGAAAGTCTACGCACATAAAATCAACGTGTACGTACCACCACCAATCCTTTCCATTGTTTCACCAAAGAACCTATTGAAGTTAGTCAAACAAAAGTTGCCTGTTACAAATCTGTGTTGACTTTGATATGACAAATGCCAATTAATTTAGTACCAGATTATTGTCTCAAAGTTTCCTCACCACTGACATCAGTCTAACTGGTAACATGGATGTAACATTTACGATTCTCCAGTCCTCTGATATGCCCCCACATTCAAGGAGGATTGGCAGATTGTGACCATGGCTCTAATTTTCATCCTTGGGTTGCAGCAGTGAAGGATGCATCCCATCCAGACCGGGTAACTTTTCTACTTTGAGGCAGCCAACATTCAAAGTTTTAAAAAATCTATTCTCTATCCCACAACTCCTCAGAGAACAAAGCAGTCCTTGCCCATTTACAGTAAGACCTGGACAACATTCAGGCAATAAGTAGCAAGTGACATTTTAACCATTTAAATGTCAGGCAATGACCATCGCCAGTGAGAGAGACACCTCCCTTGACATTCAATGGCATTCTCATCACTGAATCACCCACCATTAACGTCCTGGGGGGGTCACCATTGAGCAGAAATTTAACTGGGCCAGCAGCATAAATACTGTGGCTTCAAGAGCCAGTCAGAGATGGATATCCTGTGGCGAGTAACTCACCACCTCACTCTCCAAAGTTTTTCCACCATCTACAAGGCATAATTCAGGTGTATAATGTCATACTCTTCTACTTTCCTGCGTGAGTGCAGCTCCAACGACACTCAAAGCTTGATAACATCCAAGTTGAAGTGGCCCACTTGATTGGCACCCCACCTACCACCTTAAGCATTCACCTCTTCCACCACTGGCGCACTGTGGCTGATGTGAGTACTAACTACAGGATGCACTGCAGCAATTTGCCAAGGCTTCTTTAACGGTACCTCAAATCCATGACCCATGACCTCTACTAGAAGAACAAGGGCATTAGGTGCATGGGAACACCACCAGTTGCAAGTTCACCTCCAAGTCACATCATTCTAACTTGGAAATATACTGCCTTGCCTTCACTGATCTTGGGTCAAAATCCTGCTAATTCTACTTCACAGTCCTGCAGGGAACCATGTTCTCAAGGGCAATTCGGGATTGAATAAAAAAAAGTCTATTTTTATCCCATCCTCTATCATGACTTCTATCTGCCCAAGAAGATCTCATTTTTGTTCCTTAATAGGCTCCAATGTTTAATTGACTACGTTTTTTACTATTTTATGTATTTATAAATGCCTTGGTTGCTGAAGTTGACTGGATTAAGATAATGGTACCAACTTTAAAGCGTAAATAAAATCGTGGCTGTGCCTGGTAGGTTTAAGGAGTGTCGAAAAGAGTAAAGAGTTAGGGGAGAGGTTTAAGGAGGGAATTTCAGAGGTTAGGGACCAGGCAGCTGAAAGCACAGTCACCAGTAGAGGAGCATTTAAAATCAAAATTGCTCAAGGGGCCATAATTAGAGGAATGTAGACATCTGAGATTTTGTAAGGCTGGAGAAGATTATAGAGATGGGAAGAGGCGAGACTGTGAAGGGATTTGAAAGCACTGGTGAAAATTTTAAAATCAAGACATTGTTTCACTGGGAAACTGTCAGTCAGCAAGCAGAGGTGATGAGTTTACAGGATTTGGTGCGAGTTGGGACATGAGCACCAGAGTTTTGGATGGCTTGATGTTTAAAAAGGGTAGAACGAGGGAGGCCAACCAGGAGTGCATTGGAATAGTCAAATCTAGAGGTGACAAAGGCATGGATGCAGATTTTAGTAGCAAATGAGCTGAGGCAATGACTGAGCCAGGCGAAGCTACCAATGCAAAATAGTTGTTCTTCATGATGGCATGGATATGTGGTTGGAAGCTCATCTTGAGGTTGCAAAACAGTCTCACTAGGTCTCATACAATTGCCAGAGAGAAAGATGGAATCAGTCGTGGGGACGAAAGACAACAGCTTTGGTCATAACAAAATTTAATTGAGTACTCGAGCAGAAATTGCCTTCAATGTCGGACAAGCAATTTGACAATTTGGAGACTGTGGAGCATTTGAGAGAGGGTGCCATCAGTATGCTACTCATGCTGTGTTTTTGGATGATGCTGCTGAGGGATAGCATTTAGATAATGAATAGGAGAGGCCAAGGATAGATCCTTGAGAGAGGGTAGGGGCACCAGAAGTAACAGTGCAGAATTGGGAAGAGAAACCATTGCAAGTGATTCTCTGGTATGATGAGACAGATAAGAATGGAACCAGGCAAATGCAATCCTGCCCAGTTGGACATGGATGGAGAAGTTGCAGGAGGGTGGTGTGGTCAACCATGTTAGGAAGAGAGGGGATAGTTTACCATTGTTGCAGTCACATGAGATGTCATTGTGACTTTGAGAACATTTTCAGTATTGTGTTGGGTGGAAACTTGATTGGAAGGATTCAAGCCTGGAGACCTGGGAAACTGAGCACCAGTTTGGGAGGGGACTTCGTGTGCAAGGACTTGGAAGAGGAATGGGATGGTAGTTTGCATGGACAGAGAGGGGTGATGATAGCAGATTTGAATGAGAGAGTGTCAGAACCTGAGGATAGAAGACAATTAACAATATCAACTAACCAGGGTGCCAGGAAGGGAAAGTGAGTGGTGGGCAGTTGATTGAGAATATGGTCAAAGGAGCAGAAAGTGGGTCTCGTGTACAACCATGAAAATGAGCTTGGAGGGGGCATGAGGAGAGATGAGAGAAACTAGAGAAAAATGCAAGTTCAGGTTAAGGCAGGGGTATCCTTGGAGAAAGCTTGGCTTTGTGGGCTAGAGGAAGGGAGGGGTGGAAGTGACACCAGCAGCTGATCAGATGGTTTCAGTGACCAACAAGTGAATGAATGAACTCTCTTATTGGAGATGAGGGTGGAGGGAGTTTGATATTTTGCAGTAGAGAAAAACCTATTAAGTTAAAGGCGATAGAGCACAAGTCTATATGACAAGTTGCTTCACCTTGGGCAAACAGAATGCAAAGCATGGAGATAATTTTCCCTCTACATTCGTTGTGTGCAAAAAGCATGGGACACTAAAAGCTTATGAATATTCAAAGATGTGGTATGCACCAGTACTGTCCTCAGGAATAGCATACATGTTATAGCCCAATACATTCGCACAAGCAGTGATAAGGACTCACCCTGTGAAAGTCATTTATAATGCCTTGGATTCATGGGAATCTTCTTTACTTGGGATAAGTGAAGTTCTCTCTAGCTGCTGCCTTCTTTGCTGTTGGAAAATTATCAAAAAGTTGACACTACAATGAACAGCCGACGGGCTGATTTGGCAGGTAACCTGAAAGGGTCCTGTGGTGTAGACCTTTATTGTGGTGGTGACCTTCACAACTAATGGAAAGTGCTGTCATAGTTTTTGAAGTGACCATCGTCTGCAAGTTGATCTGATATGAATGGCATAGCTTGGCCAATTCCATTAGGCAATGGCAGTGAAGTGTGCACCCAGATTATTAAGGACTATAAATAGAACCATAGAAGTTTGTAGCGTAGAAGGCGACCATTGTTATGGCACAGCCGATAGTAAATGCTGAGTTGTTCAAATCTCAGAGGGAAACTTGAGACAACTGCACAACTAATTTTTGCAATTTGTATGTTTCGAGATGCAGGCTTTGAATTCGGTAGTAATAAGACCACCCACCGAACCTTATAGGTTGCTACAAAACTAGATTAAACATTTATTAATAAGATAAGTGATTTTAAGCCCATACATATGTCTACAAATTACTATTATAACTTCTAAATCCCCTAATTAATCTGACTCCCAGTTACACTTCCGTTAAGGCAACAGTAAGACATAGATTTTAAAAGACACAGGCAAAGAAACATGGTACCCTGAACAATCCAATTCAAAGTGAGTCTTAACTTCAGTTCTTTGTAGGCAGCAGCTTGAAGGCTTTTCACATTTGCTAGATCTTAAACTGCCTGCTTTTACACAGCCTTTTCTCTCTTCTACACATTTTCCCCTTTGAATGTAAATTTCCATTGTTTCACCATGTCTTTGGACTTCACCTCCTTGATCATAAAAAAATTATCACAGTACTAATTTTACCAGTAATCTTTGGGAAAAATAAATACATTGTTTCTGAACTTCACCTGGCTAGGCGACACATCTCACCCCTCCTTTGAAAACAATCTGGCCTGGTTTATTTAAAAGTGCAAATGTCCTTTTACACCTTACATTCTAATCTACCTCATGTTTACCTATTTAACATTTCAAACCTAGTTTATCATTGTTACATCAAAGCCACCAGACCAGCTGCCTTTAATCCAATTAAGTCTCTCTCTCACTCACTTGTACACACGCAGACATACACATGCACATATAGACACATACCACTATTTTCCAATAAATTCCAATAACATTATATCTTCCTGACAACCATTAAGTCTATGCTAGCTCTTTGTTAGTGCAATCCAAAATTAGTCCCATTGCCCTACCTTCTCCAGACTTTTATCTTCTCTGTTTAAGAATACTAATAGGTTCATGTCTACTTACTAAGAAACTTTTGTAGCTGCATGTGACCTTCCCTCAGAGCCTGCCCTCACCTGAGCCATAGAGCAAAATGGGAACACAAAGGGATTCCCATTGTGATAAAAGTTAGCTACAACATACATTTATGAAAATAGACACAACTTCAAAGTTCCATTATATAAAACAGAATCCTAGTTTCAAGTAAACAAGTAAGATAGGTTCAGCTAAAATTCATGGAAATTATGATAAGATTAACTTGAATAATGATTCTCCAAAATTAGGCTCCTACAGTGCTGTTGGGTAGGGAGTTCCAGGATTTTGACCCAGTGACAGTGAAGGATCGGCAATATATTTCCAAGTTAGGATGGTGAGTGGCTTAGAGGGGAAATTCCAGGTTATTGTGTTCCCATCTATGTACCGCCCTTGTGCTTCTAGATGGTAGCGGTCATGGGTTTGGACGGTGTTGTTAAAGGAGCTTTGGTGAATTCCTGCAGTGCGTCTTGTAGATGGTACACACTGCGGCTACTGTGCGTCGGTGGTGGAGGGAGTGAATGTTTGTGGAAGGGGTGCCGATCAAGTGGGCTGCTTTGTCTTGGGTGGTGTCAATCATCTTGAGTGTTGGACCTGCACTCATCCAGGCAAGTGGAGAGTATTCCATCACACTTCTGACTTGTGCCTTGGTGGACAGGCTTTGTGGAGTCGGGAGGTGAGTTATTCGCCACAGGATTCCTAGCCTCTGACCTGCTCTTTTTGGCTGCAGTATTTATGTGGTTAATCCAGTTCAATTTCTGGTCAATGGTAACCTCCAGGATGTTGATAATGAAGGACTCAGCAGTGGTAATGCCATTTAATGTCATGGGGAGATGGTTAGATTCTTGTTGGAGATGGTCATTGTTTGACACTTGTGTGGCGTGAATGTTACTTGCCATTTGTCAGCCCAAGCTTGGATATTGTCCAGATCTTGCTGCATTCGGACATGGATTTGCATGATTTCTTTTGACAATATTGGGATCAAGTTCACTCCATGCATCCAAGACCTACTGAAACAATGTTGCTAATGAAGTGCTCACATATTTCCACCTTTAGTGAATGTTTCTTCACATTCCAACATCCAATTGTTCCACAGTTTTTGGATACTGTCCTTGAATGCCATTGAATGTCGCGGGGTGATGGTTAGATTCTCTCTTTTTGCCGATGGCCATTGCCCAGCACTTATATGGCATGTGTGTTACTTGCCACTTGTCAGCCCAAGCCTGAACATGGACTGCTTCAGTATCTGTGGAGTTGTGTGTGGTGCTGAACATTGTGCAATCATCAATGAACATCCCCACTTCTGACCTTTATGATGGAAGGAAAGCCATTGATGAAGTAGCTGAAGATAGTTGGGCCGAGGACACTACCCTGAGGAACTCCTGCAGTAATGACACGGAACTGAGATGATTGACCTGCAGCAACCACAACCATCTTCCTTTGTGCTAGGTATGACTCCAACCAGTGGAGAGTTTTCCCCTGATTCCCATTGACTCCAGTTTTTACACCCACATACACCTGTAATCTAGATTTTAAAAACTTGTGAAATTTTGGGCATTGGTGAGTTTTGCACATAACTATAACATATCCAAATCTCCTTGATCTTTTATGTTCATCGATTACAGTCTCGGCCCACACAGCTGGCCACACCCCTAACTCAAATGCGAGTATTCTCCAGTTGCTCTTTGTCAGGTGGTGGCAAGGTCTGCCAACATTGCAGCCAAATTTTCAGGTGCAGTGTGAAGCAAGATCATTTTTCTGGTATTTTAACTGCAATTCTTGAGCATTAAAAAAAAAACAAATATTCTCATTGTGACATGCCCAGGGTTTTAAATTCATTTTTATGCCATAAATATGAGTCACAATTAAAATTTCAAAGCTTCTGTGATTCCATATTCTTACACATACTGTTTTTGACATTCAAGAATGATAATTAACTGAATTGAAACTTAAATTTTAACACTCAAAAGATAAATATAGTGTTATGTGTTTGACATTTTCTTCAAGAGTCGATTGTTGACATTGATATATGCCCATTTTATGTTGGGATGCATTCCAATGAAATTGGGCAGATATTTGGGTATAACTTGATTTGGGCAGAGTGAGAGCATCACTGGGTGCATTTTCAGGTCTAACGTCTGGATTTGTTGCCAAGGGCAGAAACCCCAAGCTGAAGTGCCCTTTATCTAGTATTGAACTTGCAAACGTCCTACTGTTTGCTGTAGATGGCTTCACATGGGATAAAGAAAACTTTGTGAAAGGGTAAAGCTGGAGAGAAACTGCTCTAATCTCTCCATGTCAAACAGCCTTGTCAGGGTTTATGTTCAGAGCCATCTCATACAGACTGAGGCAACAATCATTGTAATACCTTCCTGGTGATTCTATCAACTTTAAGGAACTTAATCTGTTATATTATAATAATTTGTAAGGCACTTTTATATCTTGATGTTGCTTTTGGTACATGGGCATTCTAATGGCCTCCCATCCACATATCCACCTTTTTACACTTCCATCCATGGATGTTCTCCATCAAGCACCAAGTAGAAACCGAGTTGGCAAAAACATGGTCCCCCATTGATAGAACAAGGTGTAACTCAGCAAATCTCCATTTAAAGCTGCCCAACCAGTGAGGAGAGAACTGCACATTTGTCATTGACTATGGGTTTTATGTGTGCCTTAATTTTTCTACAATATTCTTTATAATAATAGCAGTGGATTTAAAAAAGAAATTTAGAACTTGATTAGCTGAACAGCAGGAGAAAATCTATTGTGATAAATAGGCCTTAAAAAGCACTGTACATTGTATAGCAAATTAGCCGATATAGTTGCTGCAGCTGGTGCACTTTGATTTTGACTTTTCAGTAGGTGACTGAAAATATTACAGAACCATTAAAGAAGTAGGAAAAGCTAATTTTGCTAGCTAACCTACCCCCTTTTTCTTAGTCATCCTACTTTTTCACCATATCCTGCAATGGCCTCTTTCTCCAGAAACACCCAATTATCTCTTGAACATTATCATACTATTTGTTCCAATTAATTTCTATGGTACATTGTGTTATAAATATCAAGCTAGTACTGTTTGATTTACAGTAGTGCCTTGGGCATTCTAAACAAACTTAATAATTTCTGTAGCTTTTGAGGCAATTGCTTGGGGAGGCAGTGGCACAGTGATATTGTCATTGGACTAGTAATCCAGAGACCCAGAGTAATGCTCTAGAGACCCGGGTTTGAATCCCACCACGGCAGGTGGTGGAATTGAATTCAGTGAAAATCTGGAATTAATGGTGACCATGAAACGATTGTCGTAAAAATCCATCTGGTTCACTAATTTCCTTTAAGGAAGGAAATCTGCTGTCCTTACCTGGTCTGGCCTACATGTGACTTCAGACCACAGCAACTCTTAAATGCCTGGAACCCACAGCGGTTGAAGAAGGCGGCTCACCACTGCCTTCTCAAGAGCAATTAGGGATGGGCAATACATTCTGGCCTAGCCAGCGACGCTCACATTCCATGAATGAATTTTTTAAAAAGCTAACAACTTCAATTGGTATTTGTACATTCTTGATGGATTTAATGCACTTTGTTGAATTTCTGATATTGAACTAAAATTGTCAAATACTTAACTAGAATATCTTTCAATAATATCTCATGAGACCGTTTGTTGATTAACAGTGCTACATGGAGCTGAACCCCTACCATTTTACACTGCGGCCCACGCAATGAATTGGTGTTTACAATGTGCACAAGGTGTGGCGTACCTCCATGGCATGAAACCCAAGGCTTTAATCCACAGGGACCTCAAACCACCAAAGTAAGTTGTTTGTTAATGGATACAAGTATGGCAGTTATTTTAGAATGTAACAATGAATAGCATTAGGATTTGCATAAAATGAAAAATAACTGCACTTGAGATTGGGGCCGAGGCAAATTAGAAAGAGCTTTACTCAGGAGCTAGCTGATTATATGCCTTGACGGGAGTGCTTAACGTTGACTCTAAAACCACAAAATGTTTACCTTCCCCGGCACAAGGAAAGGATTGTCCAAGCTGTGGCCAAACCTGGCCCTACCATGAGAAGGTGCTGCGTGACAGTGCACCCCATTGACCAAAATCAGCACCTTGCCTCCTTGGCCTAGCCCTTGCAACAGTCCAGACCCTCTTGAGTTTCATGCTAATCAAGTTGCTCTTAGGAATTTGGAGCAGGAATCGGCCATTCAGCCTGTCGAACCTGCTCCACCATTCAATACGATCATGGCTGGTCATCCACTTAAGTGCCTTTTTCCCAGACCACCCCATATCCCTTTATGTCATTGGCATTTAGAAATCTGTCAATCTCCGCTTTAAACATAGTCAATTACTGAGCTTCCACAGCCCTCTGGGGTAGAGAATTCCAAATATTCACAGCCCTCTGAGAAAAATAGTTTCTTCTCCTCTTGGCCCTAAGTGGCTTCCCCCTTATTTTGAAAGTGTGCCCTCTGGTTCTAGACTCCCCAACCAGGGAAACATCTCATCTGCATCTACCCTGTCTATTCCTTTAAGTATTTTGTAGGTTTCAATGAGATCACCTCTCATTCTTCGAAACTAGAGAATACAGGCCCAGTTTCTCCAATCTCTCTTCATAGGACAGTCCCGCAAACCCGGGAACAAGTCTGGTGAACCTTCGTTGCACTCCCTCTATGGCAATAATATCCTTCCTAAGGTAAGGGAACCAAAACTGCACACAGTACTCCAGGTGCAGTCTAACCAAGGTTCTATACAATTGAAGCAAGACTTCGCTATTCCTGTACTCAAATCCTCTTGCAACAAAGGATAACACACCTGCATGTTAACTTTCAGTGACTTGTGGACAAGGACACCCAGGTCCCTTTGTACATCTACACTTCCTAATTTCTTACCATTTAAGAAATACTGTGCAAATCGGTTCCTCCTACCAAAATGGATAACCTCACATTTTTCCCACATTATGTCCCATGTGCCATGTTCTTGCCCATTCACTAAGTCTGTCCAAATCCTTTTGAAGCCACTTTGCATCTTCCTCACAACACACATTCCCACCTATCTTTGTGTCATCCGTGAACTTGGAAATATTACATTTTGCCCCCACATCCAAATCTTGATATATATTGTGAACAGCTGGGGCCCCAAGTATTGATCTTTACAGTACCACACTGGTCACAGCCTGCCAATGTGAGAATGACCTGTATGTTCCTACTCTCTGTTTTCTGCCTGTTAGCCAATCCGTAATCCATGCCAATATATTACCTCCTATCCCATGTGCTTTAATTTTGCTAACTAGCCTCTTGTGGGGGATTTTATCAAAAGCCTTCTGAAAATCTTGGTATGCCACATCCACCAGTTCCCCTTTATCAATTCTGTTAGTAACATCCTCAAAAAAAAACTCTTAACAGGTTCATCAAACGTGATTTCCCATTCATAAACCTTGTTGACTATGCCCAATCAGATCATTATTATCTAAGTGCACTTTTATCACAGCCTTTATAATAGATTCTAGCATCTTCCCTACTACTGATGTAAGGCTAACATGTCTGTCATTCCCTGTTTTCTCTCTCCCTTCGTAAATGGTGAGGTGACGTTTGCTACCTTCCAATCTACAGGAACCATTCCAGAATCTGTAGAATTTTGGAAGATGATCACCAATGCATCCACCATCTCTATAGCTACCTCTTTCAACACTTTGGGATGTAGAATATCAGGTCCTGACTTAGCAACCTTCAGTCCCATTAATTTATCCAATACTACTTCCTTACTAATACTAATTTATTTCAATTCCTCAGTCTCTCTAGTCCTTTGGATCCCTAATTCTGGGAGATTTCTTGTATCTTCATCAATGAAGACAGACACAAATTAATCATTTAGCTTCTTTGCCATTTCTCTAATCCATATTATAAATTCGCCTCACTCTGCCTGTAATGGACCCACATTTGTCTCAGCCAAACATTTACTTGTTATGTACCTATTGAAGCGTTTGCAGTCTTTTTGTGGTTTTTTTTTGCTAGTTTACATTTATATACTATCCCCTCTTTATCAGTTTCTTGGTCCTCCTTTGCTGTATTCTAAAATGCTCCCAATCCTCCGGTTTACTATTATTTCTAGCAACTTTGTAGGCCTTTTCTTTTAATCTTTTACATACCTTAATTTCCTTTGTTAGCCACAGTTGACTGACTTTTCTTTTTGAGTTTTCTGTTTTGAAGGAATGTATAGTTGCCGTAAACTATGTAATAATTCTTTAAAGAATATACATTGCCTATGTACAGTCATACCTTTTAATGCATTTTCAATCCACCTAAGCCAATTTGCCTCTCATACATTCATAATTTCCTTTGTTCACATTTAACACCCTGGCTTCAGATTGAACTGCCTCACTTTCAAACATTATGTAAAATTCTATCTTATTATTGTCACTCATCCCTAAAGGTTCTTTAGGGATGATTATTACAAGATTATTAATTGGCCTTTTTTTGTTATATTGTATTGGACCTAAAATAGCCTGTTCTCTGGTCGGTTCGTCAACATACTGCTCCAGATAACTATCCCTAAAGCACTCAAACTCTTCCTCCACAGCATTCGTGCTCGTTAGGTTTACCCATTCTATATGCAAATTGAAGTTACTCATGATTAGTGTATTATTCATGCGACATGCTTCTCTAATCTCCTGATTAATACCATGCCGCAAACTACCACTACTGTTTGGTAGCCTATAAACAACTCATACCAATGTTTGCTGTTTCTTAGCTCCACCCAATTAGATTCCATATTTTGTTCTTCCGATCTGAGATCCTCCCTTACTAATGTACTGACCTCATCCCTTATTATGAGCGCAACACCACCTCCTTTTCTTTTTTGTATGTCCTTCCTAAATGTCGAATTAGCTTGAATATTCAGCTCCCAGTCTTAGTCGTCCTGTAGCCACGTTTCTGTAGTGGCAGTTAGATCATACCCATTTACCTCTTTGTGCCTTTAAATCATCTCCATTGTTACGAGTGCTGTGTGCATTAAGGAAGAGTGCCCTTAACTTTGTCTTTTTGACATTATTCCACATTGTAAGATTAGTTGATGCTTGCCTTTGTTTCGCCTGCTGCCTTATTTCACTTGCTACTTTTCTACTTCCTGTTACCAGCTTTACTTCTTTCCAATTTGAGCTACCCCTCAGGTCTCCATCCCTCTGACAAGCTAGTTTAAACTCTCCCCAACAGCACTAGTAAATCTCCCTGTGAGGACATTAGTCTCGGTCCCGTTGAGGTGTAACCTGTCCATCTTGTACAGGTCCCATCTGTCCCAGCACCGGTCCCAATGCTTCAGAAATCTGATGCCTTCCCTTCTGCACCAATTCTCCAGCCACGTATTCAATCGATCAATGCTTCTGTTCCTATGCTCACTAGCATGTGGCACAGGGAGTAATCCTGAGATTACTGCTCTTGAGGTCCTGATTTTTAATTTCCATCCTAACTCCCTAACATATGCTTTCTGGACCTCATCCCTCTTCCTACCTATGTCGTTGGTACCTCTGGTTGTTCACCCTCCCCCAGAAGGATGTTCTGCAGCTGCTCCATGACACTCTGGCACTAGGGAAACCACACACCATCCTGGAGTCATGTTTACTATCGCAGAAAGGCCTGCCTGATTCCCTGACTAGCGAATCCCCTATCGCTATTGCTCTTCCACTCTTCTTCCTCCCCTTCTGTGTAGCTGAGCCACCCGTGGTGCCACAGACTTGGCTCTGGCTACACTCCTCTGAGGAATCATCACCCTTACCAGTATCCAAAATTGAAAACCGATTAGCAAGCAAGATAGACTCGAGGGATTCCTGCACTATCTGCCTGTTCTCTCTGACTGCCTGGCAGTCATCCATTCCATCTCTGCCTTTGCGCTCCTAACCTGCGGTGTGACTACCTCCCTAAACGTACTATCCACATAGTTCTCTGCCTTGCCAATGCACCACAGTGACTCCATCCCAACCACTCAAGTTCCGAAACCCGGAGCTCAAGCTTCTGCACACGGTTACACTTCTGGTAGATGTGTTCGTCTGGGACACATTGGGCAGAATTTTCTGCCTGTCGGGCAGGCGGTGCGGGAGCGGGCGTGGACCTGATTGGCGCTCCTGATCAGGTCCGAGCCGCCATTTTATGTGGGCGGGTCACTGTGCGGGCATGCGCGCGAAAGAGCGCAGAAATCTCCGAGGCACAGAGTTGCCTCGGAGATTAGTTTTAAGTCCAAAAAGCGTAATAAAGTAGCGAGAAAATTTTATGACATGTCCCCTCATGTGAAACTGTCGCATGAGCTGGGACATGTGCATTAATTTTAATAAAAATTTTACTGAAAATTTTAAATCATTCATGAAACCTCAACCCATCGATGAGGTTCCATGAAAAATGCAAAGGCCGCCTTGGCTCTTTGCCTGCCCGCCAACCTTAAGGTTGGATGGGCAGTTCAGTTGATTGCCTTAATTGGTTTTTAACAGGCCTTAATAGGCCTTTGATAGTTCGGCAGGCTGCGCGCCCGCCGAACTGAAAATCTAAATGGCGCATGGTGACGACAGGACGTACGCCCGACGTCACCCTACGCATTTTAAGCCTCGGCGAGTGGATCCCACCCTCACTCGCCGAGCCGAAGATTCTGCCCCTTGTGCGTCCATGACTTCCCACATAGCACAGGATGTACTTTCCACTCGGCCAAGCTGGGCTGCCAAACCGTAACTTCAAAAACTATTTATTATAATTGGAATAAGTAGAAAAAACATAATAGTCACTCACCAATCAACTTCCTCCTCTGTACCAAAGTAAGAGCCAGCTACTGGTGGATGAAAGAAGGTAGAAAATGAAAGGAGACCTTCCCCCTCACCTAACTCTCTCACCCCCCCCACCCACCCAACCCTTTATACTCTGTGTGCCCAAAGCAGCACACGGAGTGTAGATAAAGTAGCACTGAGCAGGGTCTTTTTTTATGCTCCCTCCATTTTCTGCCCATCAGCTGCTGAAGCCCTCATACCTCCAGTCTCAACCATTCCAGTGCTCTCCTTACTGACTCCCCACATTGAAAACTTAACCTCATCCAACACCTTGCTGCTCATCTCCTATCATGCACCATTCCAATTATCTATCGCCCCTGTTCTTGCTGAGCAGCATTGGTTCATGGCCTTTAAACATCTTCAATTTTAAATTCTGTTCCTTGTCTTTAAATCTCTATACAGCCTCACTCTGGCCTATATTTGTAACCTACTTCAGCTCTCCCTCCCACTCAAACTGCCTCTGACTTTAGCCTTTTATTTATTCTCAGAGGTCTTCTCTCAGCCATTGGCAGCTGTGCCTTCAGCTGTCTAGGCCTCGTGCTCTGTAGTTCCCTACCTATGCCACTCCACATCCCTGTCCTCTGAATCCTTCCTTAAAGTCCAACTTTTTGACCAACATCTAGTTACCCCACCTAACCAGCTTGATGTCTATTTATTGCTGGATACACTTATATGAAGCTCATTGGAATATTTTGTTCATTAATGGTGCTATATAAGTATCAAGTGTCGTTGTTGTTTGCAGACTGCGCATTCAATGAAATGTACTGGCATAATGTACATGTATGAGATAGCACTACCACATAAACAAAGACATCTCAAAGCACTTTACTGGATGCTGAATGAGAAAAAAACAAAAAGTAAAGAGTTAAGATAGAGAGGGGGGGCTAAGGATTAACTGGAGCGATGAGTTCTTAGGTGACTATTGGAAGCACAAATAGGTTTTGAAATCGGTTTGCTGGGGAATGGGGTAAGGGAAGAAGTGAAGGAAACATTTGGTTTGGTATAGGTGAGGTCATGAACTTCATTCTGCATGAGTTGTCATTTTTGGAGCGTGAACTACTCCAGGAGAACATTAGGCAAACCCAAGACAATAAGCATGGATCAGAGTTTCTCTAGCAACGATAAGAAAGGTAGGGGCAGAAATGTGTACTGTTGAAGTTGGGGAAAAAATTGCTCTGGGTAATAGAACAGACTGGAGTGTGCATTTTCTCACCTGAGATTACCTATAGGAATCTTTGGAATTTTCTTTTAGTTTAATAGAACACATTTTGGGAGAAACTCATTGTCAGCTGCTCATTTTAGTTTGGCTCATCTGGCAGCACTCTTACCACTGAACCAAAAGATTGAGTTCAACTCCTACTTTCTATGTTTTAAAGTACATACACTAGATTAACACTCCAGTGTAGTAATAATGGAGTGCTGCATTTTTAGAAGTGGTATCCTCCTAATGGAACTTTAAGCGTCAGGCAGGCAGCTATTTAAGTGGACATTAATGATCTCATTGCAGTGCTGAAGAGCAGCGGTCCCATGTGCTGGCCCAAAGCCCAGTCAAAAACAGATGAGCTAATCATTCATCAGCCTTTTGTTTATGGGATTTCACTGTGTATAATTGACTGCCATATTTGCCTATATAATAGCAACTGGGCTCCTATGTAACTTATTGTATGTGAAGCACTTTGAGACTTTTGAACAGTGATAATGCGTTGCCTTTTTCACAGCTGCTGTTTTACAAATATAATTCTTATTCTTTGACTGTGCTGAATACTGAAAGGCATGTTTTGAATCCCTGAATATAATTTGCTGATATTTCCAGTCCTGTGTTTTACTATGACAGCTTGCTACTGGTTGCTGGTGGGACAGTTCTGAAGATCTGTGACTTCGGTACAGCATGTGACATTCAAACTCACATGACCAACAACAAGGGTAGTGCTGCTTGGATGGCTCCAGAGGTTTTTGAAGGTGAGGGGTTGACATTGTTGAGACATTACTTTAAAGTTTCTCCCAATGGCTTGGTGGGTAAAGGCATCACCGCTCTAATAAGCTGGAAGAATCAAAGACACCAGCCTTCATCCTTTTTCTGTGCTGAGTTAACTGATTCCAACGATGGCAATGAAACTGTCCTCAGTCCCCAGCTAAGTGGGAGGGGGTAGGGAGGTTGACAGGTGAAAATTAGGGGGTTCACCACTGGGAAAATCCAGTGACCCCTAGAAAGCCTGCACATATAGATATTTCACTACATAGGATCAGACACACAAAGCAGCTATAATAAAAACAGAAAATGCTGGAAAAACTCAGGTCTGGCAGCATCTGTGGAGAGAGAAACAGAGTTAGTGTTTAATTCACTGCTGCCACTCTAACTCTGTTCCTCTGTCCACAGGTGCTGCCAGACCTGCTGAGTTTTTCCAGCATTTTCTGTTTTCATTTCAGATTTCCAGCATCTGCAGTATTTTGCTTTTAACACAAAGCAGCTACTTGTTTCAATTTGAGTTGTCCCTCCTTAGAGAGAAAGGGAGAAAATTCTAATGGAAACAGACAAATTAAGTAGTTGGCTCAAATATTGAAATCTCCGGGAAGTTGTCCTGGCCAGCGTCAGAAATAAATTCTATGTTGCTGCTGACTGTCTTTAATAGGGACAGAATAATATGCAATATGGCCGTTTTGTTTCTTTCAATTTACTTGATCTGATGAGAGAAATTTATCTCTTGGGAAAGGTTTGGTCAGAGATTTTGGAAACTGTAATTAATGCATAGAATCACTATTAAAAGTGTGGGTTCTGAAAAGACTCCCCTAGATAATATTAGGTCTGGGTTTGAGTCCCAAGACTACCTCACGAGGAGGTCTCACTCTGCTTCTCTGGATTCAGTTTAGCCTTTGACCCCAGAATTACAATACCACTTTAGTACCAGTACAAAGTAGAAATCTCTTCACTGATGCTAAACTAATTATTTAAATAAGCCCTAATTCTGCTGAGTATGCATAAAGGCATAATTAACAATCCTGAGCCTATTTTTTTAACCGGATTTAGTATTGGCAATAGTAAATAGTGAGTCAAATGTGCAGGATTGATAGGGACAGCATATTTTAAAATTATTAGTAGTGCTGAAGTCTCGCAAACCTTGATGGACTAATAGATCTTTTAAATTTAAAATAATGTTATTTTTACTTCTATAGTCTTATTGTGATGTCACAGTGACTTGTTGAATTTTTATCACAGGTAGTAATTATAGTGAAAAGTGTGATGTCTTCAGCTGGGGTATTATACTTTGGGAAGTAATAACTCGACGAAAGCCTTTTGATGAAATTGGTGGCCCTGCATTTCGCATCATGTGGGCTGTCCATAATGGTAAGTTCACATTTCAAGAATGTTCTTTTGTCTTTATTTTGGAATTAATGTGGTAACTTTGAATTTGGAAGCCTCATCTGTTCTGATAGTAACTTATATTCTTGCATCTGTATTATTGGGAAATTGTAGAGTTGAGTTAAACTTCATTAAATTTAATTTAATGTTTTGAATTTAGCTGAATTATTTAGTGCATAAATTTAGAGTTCGCAAAATGTTTTTCATGACCCCCGCATGCCCCAAAGCTCTTCACAGCCAGTTAAGCACTTTTGAATTGTCACCATTGTAATGTTGGAAACACAACAACCACAACACGGCAAGGTCCCACAAACAGCAATGAGGTAAATGACCATGTAATCTGTTATAGTCATATTGGTTGAAGAGAGAGATTGTCCAGGACACCAGAGGGGAGCTCCTCTACTTTTGTTCAAATATTGTTATGGGATCTTTTATGTCCACCTGGAAGGGCAGATGGAGCCTTGGTTTAATGTCTTATCTGAAAGTTGATCCACTGGTAGTGTGGCACTCCATTAGAATTGGACTGGAGTGTCAGCCTAGATTATGTGCTCAGGTTTCTGGAGTGGGACTTGATCCCATAACCTTATGAGTCTGAGCTAGTGTTGCCACTGAGCCAAGATTGACTCTTCTTTGTATAACATTTTGTAATGGATGCAATAATTTTTTTTGAGATGTGGGCTCTTAATTTTGAAAGGCTGGGAGGAAATGTGCTATACCATATCAATATTGCCAACCTCCAAAGTACATTTGTCCTGAAATGACATATTCCCTTTGTGCAGGTAATGTACTCTCTTTGAAATTGCATACTGTTTCAGCATTTGCATTGTTTTTGCTTTGCAGTACAGTCTGTTTGCTATTTAGCAGTTATTTAACATTTTAAACCTTCTTTGCCCTGAGTGACAAAGCAAGAATTCAGTCTTAATGGTAAATAAGGGATTTTGCATCTGGCTTTGGATATCCAGGCGTTTTTTTTTTTATTTTGTACATGTACATTGTTTTGCCTGACGCAAATGTGTTAAGTTTTAAGAGCAAGCAATTGTCCATGATTGAAATGAGTGACCTTATAAGCGTAAGAGCCAAATATCAGGTTTAGGAAATAATTTAGACATGTTCCAACAACTTTACTAGTTGCCAATGGGATCCCTAGGGGCCTAAATTTGTTTCCCAAGCACAAGAATTTTTTTTTAAAAGAAGGAATGATAAAACTTCAAGCCTCACATAGCTATGGAAGCTGGCAGGACTGTAATGCTGTATATCAACTTTTACTCATTGTGCCCCACTGAAGATCCTAATTCGAACCTGGAGTGTAAGGAAGGAGAGAATCTGAGGCATGTACAGATATTCCACTCTTAAACCTTCCAGTGGCCAGTTGTATTGTACAAGCAGTGACCTGAGAGCAGATTATTTCCCTCAAATTCAGAGTCCTGTTTGAGTTATTTTGAAAATTGGTAGGACAAGAGATAGTTTGATAATATTTAGCATCTTCAGTCTTGGCCCAGTGGAAGTGTTGGAACAAATTTCACACACTTGAGGCTCTTCATTTATAGTATCTTTATATTCCTATTCATTTAAGCATAAAGTCAACCCTTTAATGGTGTCTTTAGACTACAGCTGGCACTAAGGTGGAAAAGCCACTCTGCTTTGCTCTGGAGTCAAGCCAGGCCCTGATTTACATGACAATTGCTTATGGTCACTGTGAAGCTAAACTGCTTTGTACCAAAGCTGCAGTTGTGGCACAATTATACTTTAAGGCCATAAGATTAGATTCTGCTTACACAAAAGAATAAGTCCATAGTTATGGTTTTTGGTCATAGATTTAGTGAGGCACTTTATGGGGAGCAAAATCAATTGCACATTGCCTGCAGATCAGGCTTGAGGGGCTAAATAGCCTACTTCCATTGTTAACTTGTGACCAACTGAAATTTTTAAAGATATAATTACAAAATGTACTGTAAATGAAATTTCAACAGTTGTGCGGTAGTTTACACTATACACATGCAAGCAAAATTATTGTTTTCTTCAAAAAAAAATTGATTCCAGAAGTATTGTATTAATACCTTCCTGAACTTTAATTTGATTGACAAAAATTTGCATTGTAGATTCGTTGCAAAAAAGAAATACACTGACTTGTGCAATAAAAGATTGCAGTTAAAATCGCTAATGAAGTAGCAAGCCTTGAAAAAATACTTATATAAAACCTAACATGAAGAGCAAAACTACTTACGTGAAATACCACCTCTATTAAAAGCTGTAATTAACGGAACAGAAAAATGATTGATCAGTCATTTACCCAGTATTTTTATTCAAGGCTATCTGAATAGAGGGAGAGCTTCATTACAGGTTTGTCAACCCATCAGTACATTTACCAAAAAATGAGAAGCATTCAGTTGTAAGTAGTTTTTTTAAGTTCTGCTTCTAATTTTTTTGTAGAGGGAGAGAAAGAGGATTGCTTAAAGGTCAGTTTTTTCTTGATCAATCAGCGATGATTTTTAAATAATACGACTATGCATTTTTAGGAGACCAGGTTCTATCTATATTTAATGATGCCAGTTTCAGCTTCATTGTTTGCCTTACCAATTTTAGTAGAAGTAGTGAGAATGTGGAACTTGCGACCAGATGGTGTGCTTGAAACAAACAGTATAAATGTATTGAATGGGAATCTGGATAAGTACATGATGAAGAAAGCAATAGAAGGACACATTAATGGGGCGAGGTGAATAAGGTCGGAGGACGCTTGCATGGAGCATAAACAACTGGATCTAGGGAAATTCTGCTCTGTGTGGGAAGCCGGGAACATTTCCAGTGCCTGGGGCCAGCATGCGTGCAGGAAGTGTCTCCAACTGCAGCTCCTGGAAGCCCAGGTTTCGGAGCTGGAACGAAGGCTGGGGACACTGTGGAGCATCCGCGAGGTGGAGAGTATCGTGGGTAACACGTATAGAGAAGTGGTCACACTGCAAGCTAAGAGCCCACAGGCAGGAAGGGAATGAGTGACCACCAGGCAAAGCAAGAGTACTAAGCAGGCAGTGCAGGAATCTCCTGTGCCTATTCCCCTGCAAAACAGATATACCATTTTGGATACTGTTGGGGGGAATGGCCTCTCAGGGGAAAGCAGCAACAGCCAAATTCGTTGCACCACGGTTGGCTCTGCTGCACAGTGGAGGAGTAAAAAGTGTGGGAATGCAATAGTTTTTGGGGATTCAATTGTAAGGGGATTAGATAGGCGTTTCTGTGGCCGCAAACGAGACTTCAGGATGGTATGTTGCCTTCCTGGTGCGAGGGCCAAGGATGCCTCAGAGCGGCTACAGGACATTCTGAAGAGGGAGGGTGAACAGCCGGTGGTCGTGGTACACATTGGTACAAACGACATAGGTTAAAAAAAAAGGATGAGGTCCTAAAAGCAGAATATAGGGAGTTAGGAAGTACGTTGAAAAGTAGGACCTCAAAGATAGTGACCTCAGGATTACTACCAGTGCCACGTGCTAGTCAGATTAGAAATAGGATATATCAGATGAATACGTAGCTGAAGAGATGGTGTGAGGGGGAGGGTTTCAGATTCCTGGGATAATGGGACCGGTTCTGGGGGAGGTGGGACCAGTACAAACTGGATGGGTTACACATGGGCAGGACCGGGACTGATGTCCCAGGGGGAATGTTTGCTAGAGTGGCTGGGGAGGGTTTAAGCTAAAATGGCAGGGGGATGGGAACCTATGCAAGGAGTCAGAGGAGGGGGAATCAAGGACAAGAACAAAAGACAGACAGGGGAATAAGAAAAGTGATAGGCAGAGAAATCAAGGGAAAGAATCAAACAGGGCCTCAGTGAAAAATAGTGGAATGGGACAAGTAATCTTAAAAAGACAAGCCTTAAGGCTTTGTGCCTTAACGCGAAGAGCATTCGCAATAAAGTGGATGAATTAACCGCGCAAATAGATGTAAACAGGTATGATATAATCGGGATTACGGAGACATGGCTGCAGGGTGACCAGGGATGGGAACTGAACATCCTGGGGTAATCAGTATTTAGGAAGGACAGACAAAAAGGAAAAGGCGGTGGAGTTGCATTGCTAGTTAAAGAGGAAATTAATGCAATAGTGAGGAAAGATATTAGCTCTGACGATGTGGAATCTGTATGGGTAGAGCTGAGAAACACTTGGGGCAAAAAATGTTAGTGGGGGTTGTATATAGAACCCCAAACTGTAGTGGTGATGTTGGGAATAGCATTAAACAGGAAATTAGAGACATATGCAATAAAGGAACATCTGTAATTATGGGTGACTTTAATCTGCATATAGATTGGACAAATCAAATTAGTAACAACACCGTAGGGGAGGAATTCCTGGAGTGTATATGGGATGGTTTTCTGGACCAATACATTGAGGAACCAACTAGAGAACAGGCCATCCTAGACTGCGTATTGTGTAATGAGAAAGGAGTAATTGGCAATCTAGTTGTACAAGGCCCCTTGGGGATGAGTGACCATAATATGATAGAATTCTTCATCAAGCTGGAGAGTGACGTAGTTGATTCTGAGAATAGGGTCCTGAATCTTAATAAAGGAAACTAGGATGGTATGAGGCGCGAGTTGGCTATGATGGATTGGGAAACGTTACTTAAAGGGATGACGGTGGATAGGCAATGGCAAACGTTCATAGAGCGCATGAGTGAACTACAACAATTGCTTATTCCTGCCTGGCGCATAAGTAAAATAGAAAAGGTGGCCAAACCATGGCTTACAAGGGAAATTAGAGATAGTATTAGATCCAAGGAAGAGGCATATAAATTGGCCAGAAAAAACAACAGACCTGAGGATTGGGGGCACTTTAGAATTCAGCAAAGGAGGACCAAGGGATTGATTATGAAGGGGAAAATAGAGTATGAGAGTAAGCTTGCGGGGAACATAAAAACTGACTATAAAAGTTTCTATAGGAATGTGAAGAGAAAAAGATTGGTGAAGACAAATGTAGGGCCCTTACAGGCTGAAACAGGGCAATTTATAATGGGAAACAAGGAGATGGCTGACCAACTAAATACATACTGTCTTCACAAAGGAGGACATAAATAACATACCAGAAATGTTGGGGAACACAGAGTTTAGTGAGAAGGAAGAATTGAAAGAAATCGGTATTAGTAGGGAAATGGTGTTGGGGAAATTGATGGGATTGAAGGCTGATAAATCCCCGGGGCCTGATAATCTACACCCCAGAGCACTTAAGGAAGTGGCCCTAGAAATAGTGGATGCATTGGTGGTCATCTTCCGAGATTCTATAGACTCTGGAACAGTTCCTACAGATTGGACGGTAGCTAATGTCACCCCACTATTTAAAAAGGGAGGCAGAGAGAAAACAGGGAATTATAGACCAGTCAGCCTGACGTCGGTAGTGGGGAAAATTCTAGAGTCCGTTATAAAAGATTTAATAGCTGAGCACTTGGAAAACAGTGGCAGAATCGGACAGAGTCAGCATGGATTTACGAAAGGGAAATCATGCTTGATAAATCTACTGGAATTTTTCGAGGATGTAACTAGTAGAATTGATGAGGGGGAGCCAGTGGATGTGGTTTATTTGGACTTTCAGAAGGCTTTCGTCAAAGTCCCACTTTTTTTCTCAAAGAGTTTAGCATGTAAAATTAAAGCGCATGGGATTGGGGGTAGTGTATTGAGATGGATAGAAAACTGGTTGGCAGACAGGAAACAAAGAGTAGGAATAAATGGGTCATTTTCCAAATGGCAGGCAGTGACTAGTGGGGTACTGCAGGGATCGGTGCTGGGACTCCAGCTATTCACAATATATATTAATGATTTAGATGAGGGAACTAAATGTAATATTTCCAAATTTGCAGATGACACAAAGCTGGGTGGGAGGGTGAGCTGCGAGGAGCATGCAGAGTTGCTCCAGTGTGATTTGGACAAGCTGAGTGAGTGGGCAAATGCATGGCAGTTGTAGTATACTGTGGATAAGTGTGAGGTTACCACTTTGGTAGCAAAACAGGAAGGCAGATTATTATCTGAATGGCTCTAAATTGAGAGAGGGGAATGTGCAACGAGACCTGGGTGTCCTCGTACACCAGTCACTGAAGGTAAGTATGCAGATGCAGCAGGCGCTAAAGAAAGCAAATGATATGTTGGCCTTCATAGCGAGAGAATTCGAATACAGGAGCAGGGATGCCTTGCTGCAATTATACAAGGCCTTGGTAAGACCACACCTGGAATATTGTGTGTAATTCTGGTCTCCTTATCTGAGGAAGGATGTCCTTGCTATAGAGGGAGTGCAGCAAAGGTTTACCAGACTGATTCCTGGGATGGCGGGACTGACATATGAGGAGAGATTGAGTCGGTTAGGATTGTATTCGCTGTAGTTCAGAAGAATGAGGAGGGGGGATCTCAGAGAAACCTATAAAATTCTAACGGGCCTAGACAGGGTAAATGCGAAGAATGTTCCCGATGGTGGGGGAGTCCAGAACCAGGGGTCACAGTCTGAAGATACGGGGTAGACCATTTAGGACTGAGATGAGGAGAAATTTCTTCACCCAGAGAGTAGTGAGCCTGTGGAATTCGCTACCACAGAAAATAGTTGAGGCCAAAACATTGTGTGTTTTCAAGAAGGAGTTAGATATAGCTCTTGGGTTGAAAGGGATCATAGGATATAGGGAGAAAGTGGGAACAGGCTATTGTGTTGGATGATCATGATGAATGGCGGAGCAGGCTCAAAGGGCTGAATGGCCTACTCCTCCTACTTTCTATGTTTCTTCCAACTGCTCTATTCATTCTTTTCCTCCCTCGCCCAACTCCCCATGAAAAGATGTTGAATTTTTCAATTGAGAAGTTAGAATGAGAAATAAATTATTGCAATCTTTCTTTGACGGCAGTAATACATTGATGCTGGGCTATAATTTTGGTATTGTAAAATTGATCAAATACTAAAACATGCCGTAAATTAATTAGGATTTTTCAGATTTGTTCCATCCATGTTGCATTAGGTACTCGACCGCCTCTAATCAAAAATTTGCCGAAACCGATTGAGAGTCTAATGACTCGCTGTTGGTCGAAAGATCCTGCACAACGCCCCTCAATGGAAGAGATAGTGAGGATAATGACTCACTTAATGAAGGTAAGTTTCTACATTTAATGTTTAGTGCTGATAAGGTTCTAATAACTATGTTCAAGCATATCTGATAGTATTCTTTTTTACTTAACTGCAGCTGTGCTATTAATGAATAGAAGGTGATTTATAATGGAGCATAGGAATAGGAATTCTAATGTTTGCCTCATTAATGTGCTCGCTCAAGAGTGGCGTGTGAATCCAAATCCTCGGACTAATTTTAAGGGTGCCACTGACTGAGCTAAATCATCTTTAATCCAGTCTGCTACTTGAAAAAGGTGTGTCAAATCATGATTGAGCAATGACACACTTCAGTCTCCAGGCTAAAGCAGACAGGATCAAGACATCTGAAACCACTCTGAGCATATGACACCAAAATAGGTGGGAAAGTAAGTTGCAATGAAGAAATAAGAAATTTACAAATGGATATGGACAGGCTAGGTGAATGGGCCAAAATCTGGCAAATGGAGTTTAACGTTGATAAGTGGGAGGTTATCCTTTTGGTCAGAAGAATAAAAAAGCGACTTATTATTTAAATGGAGAGAAACTTCAGAATGCTTCAATGCGGAGGGATCTGGGTGTCCTCGTGCATGAATCGCTGAAAGCTAGTCTGCAGGTAATGAGGAAGGCAAATGGAGTTTTGGTATTTATTGCTAAAGGAATAGAGTATAAAAATAGGGAAGTGTTGTTACAACTGTACAAGGCATTGGTGAGACCGCACCTGGAGTACTGTGCACAGTTTTGGTCCCCTTACTTGAGGAAGGATGTAGTTGCATTGGAGACGGTTCAGAGGAGGTTCACCAGATTGATTCCAGAGATGCACGGCTTGTCTTATGAGGATTGATTGAGCAGTTTAGGCCTATACTCACCAGAGTTTAGAAGGATGAGAGGGAATAAACAAAGTAGACATGGAGCGGATGTTTCCCCATGTGGGGCATTCTAGAACGAGAGGCCATAGTTTTAGGCTAAGGGGTGGTAGATTTAAATCCGAGACGAGGAGGAATTACTTTTCTCAGCGTTGTGAATCTGTGGAATTCACTACCTCAGATATAAGAAGAACGGTAGCCAGCAAGGATGAGCGACTCCGTCAAACATCAGATGAGAGGCACCCTCTACATGGTCATACACCTACACCCAGCCGCCTAAAGTCAAGGAAGAGCTTCATGAACAGTGTTGTTCCGTTACAATCAACCCCATTTGAAGCCCACATCGCCTTGTGGAAAGACCAGCTCGCCAGCTCGAACAACCCCCAGCGATGGAAATTCTACCGGATGAAAGCCTTCCCCCAGGAGCTAATTGCAACTGGGCAACCTGGAAGTGCCTTGGACTGGTGTAGGTAGTTCAAAGGTGTCACTAAGCAAATGGGGATATACAACCAGCCCGACAACTTGTGAATGTGGAACTGAGCCACGGACTATGCAACATCTCCTCCAATGCTTATCGCTAGAGGAACCCTGCACTGTTGCAGATCTTGCCGAATTCAACAACAAGGCACAGAAATGTGTCCAGTTCTGGCTGGGCCATGTATAGACTGTCCGTGGACACGATAAGAAGAAGACTGCCTCAGAGTGCAGTGGATGCTGGGATGCTGAATAAATTTAAGGAGGAGATAGACAGATTTTTAATTAGTAATGGGTTGAAAGGTTATGGGGAGAGGGTGGGAAATTGGAGTTGAGGCCGAAATGAGATCAGCCATGATCGTATTGAATGGCGGGGCAAGCGTGAGGGGCTAAATTGCCTACTTCTGCTCCTAGCTCTTATGTTCTTATATCGTCCCTGTAGTTCTTAATCTTAGTACATAAAGGCCTGGTTCTGTCTAAATAAAATGTGTCAATTGTGGGAGACTTGCGAACATGTCACCCGAAGTAAGAGTCAGTTTTAATTCTTTTATGTTCAGTATTTTCCAGGAGCTGAAGAACCTCTTCAATACCCATGCCACTACTCAGATGTGAGCCAGAGTAACTCTGCCACAAGCACAGGTATGAAACAACAGTAGATTAATAATTTGAAAAGGAAAAGAAAAATAAGTTTCTTTAACTGTTTGCCAGGCTGCTTGATGGTGATATGTAATAACCTTTAATCACTCCATGGAAAATAAAAAGTTACAGCCAATATTCCAGTGAGAGGTTATTTACCAAGCAGGACTGGTGAAAATAAAACCCATTTCTTTAACCAGTTTCTGAGGAAGAACAATAATCTTTGTGGCCTTGACTGTCAGATGTCCAGTCTTTTCATGGAATGTTTATATAATAAGGGGCAAAGCAGATACAACAGCAATATTTGAGAACAATTCAACATTGAAGTGCTGTCTATGATGTAACTGTACTGTCAACCATCCTCCATAATATAAAGGACCTGACACTTGAAGATCTGGTGGCATTTTCATGCGTCTCATGAGCTGATGTAGTTGGGTCTCCTTTTAAAAACTTAAACCCACATGATGCAGTTCAGTTTCCTTTTAAAAGCTTAAGCCAACAGGGTCAGATTCGAAAACAAAAATTCTGGAAATACTCAGCAGGACTGACAGCATCTGTGGAGAGAGAGAGACAGAGATAACGTTTCGAGTCCATATGACTCTTCTACAGGTCGCGGTCACAGATTCTACAGATACATGATCAGTTCCCCTTCCTTTTAACAGTGGAGCTCTGAAGTCTGTACCCTGCCCCCAATCTCCCCCCACCGCCCCCCTCCATCGGCCCTAATTTAAGAGCAGTAGCATCAGCTAAAGAAAACGTGAGAATATCGCTCAAAGATTGTAACAATATGAAAAGTAGCTTAACAAAGAGTTGTTTTATGAATGCAATTCTGGTGGTAAATAGATCAGTAAAAGCTGCCAGAGTGAAAACTATATTCTCGTGGAAGTTCTGGTAAGTCTGATTAGCAAATAATGTTGAACTACTAGATGAAAGAGTCAGAGATCCCAACAACAGTATTCTTGATAAAAGTATTAACAGACAGTAACAAATGATGCTTCAAAATTCATTGTTTGTAGAGTTTCCGAATTGAAATTGAACTGCTAGGGGGTTTACAACTCCTACATTCCTAGCATGGGGACACCTGATCAAGGAGCAAGATATAGGCTGGAATTTTCCGGCCCCGCCTGAGGCAGGAAACGGCATGGACAGGACTGGAAAATTTGGAGAGCAGCCAAAAGTCCATTGACTTTTCACTGGCAGGATTGGGAAATCCTGCCAATGGACTTTCTCTGCAATCTGCCAAACAGGATTTGACCATTGAGTGGATTTAATATGCAGAGTACAGATGCATTGGCAATATTTTATTCACGCTTTATTCATAAAATCGACTGATGCTACACAGGAGGTGTACATTCATACCTTGCTGGATATCAGCAGTCAAATACATTTTGTAATATTAACACAGAAGATAGTGCAGCGTTTGAATGCTGGTGGCTCTCTTCCATCTACCTGCTTGTAAATTATTGGATCCCTGTTTGTTGATTTTAAAGTTTACTATAGTTTTTTTTTCTTGTTGACATCCAGACCATTAATGAGGATTAAAAAGTAAATTATGGGCAAGTATGCTTTCCAAAAATTTAAATGTTTGTAATGACGACAACAACAATTGTATTTCTATAGTGTTTTTAATGCAATAAATCATCCCAAGATACTTCACAGGAGAATTATTAAAACAATATTTGATACCGAGCTGCATAAGGAGATATTAGAGCAGATGCCCAACAACTTGGTCAGGCGCATGTTTTAAGGAGCATCTTAAGGGAGGAAATGAGTAAGAGAGTCAGAGGGATTTTGGGGAAGGAAATCCAGAGTTTAAGGCTCAAACAACTGAGGGCATGGCCATCCAGGACCCCCAAGAGCTCGAACTAGAGGAATGTAGATATCTTGAAGGGTTATGAAGCTGGAGGAGATTCGGCAAAGTTAGAGATGAAGCCATGGATGAATTTGAAAATAAGGATGAGAATTTTAAAATCGAGCTGTTGCTAAACCAGGGAGTATCGGAGTGATGGGTGAACTGGACTTGGCTCGAGTTAGGACATGGGATAGTAGAGTTTTGGATGATGTCAAGTTTATGGAGGGTAGAAAGTGGGAAGCCGGCCAGGAGTGCGTTGGGATAATCAAGTCTAGATTATTTTTCTGGCTTCTATTCAAGATTTTTTGTCGTGACATTTATAGTTTATTGAATATATTTTAATCAGCTTGAAATGAAAAAGATGATGTAACCCTTTCCCCTCCTGCTTAATCCATCGAAGGACCAATATAGCATAAAGATAAAAGCTTATAACTGTGATCACAAATTCCAGATTTTAACTCAGTGCAAATGCATAAATGTGTTTCAAGGTGTTTGGTGTCAAACAAGCATTTTTCAATGTTGAATTTTCTTGAAGAGAAAGAGTTGAATCTGTTTAATTATGTGTTCAAAACAATCTTGGAACAACTCCTTGACACTTTTCCTGAAATTTTTAAGCACATTTCTGAATAAGGAAATATGAACTAACATTCTATATGCGCTGGCAGCCTTCCCAACCTCACCCAAGTCGTTGTGAGTTTTATTTATTCGTTAATGGGATGTGGGTGCTGCTGGCTAGACCAGCATTTATTTCCCATCACTAATTGCCTTTGAGAAGTCGGTAGTGAGCTGCTTTTTAGTGTGCTGATCATCAAATAGGGGCTAACAATGCTAAGCCCAACATTATGCTTTTCTGACCACCGCACTTGAACTTGTCAGCAACAGTCACTTGATACCAATCAACAATACAAACCCTGATTCTTCTTCCCCCATATTACTACACTATTCCCCTACAGAGGCTAATTGTCACATCCCAACTGGAGAAAATATCTAACTAATTATTCCTTGATCTCTGGTCCCATATAGTGCATTTACCTATCGCGTGATATAGAAAACTGGATTGACATGTTTTTAAATAAGATACATTCACAATTAGCTGATACAATCTGATAATATTTAACAAATTTTATATTATAGCCCAAATTAACAAAAAGCTGCTTTAAAATAATTGTGTTTGAATGTGACACCATTTTACTACTGATTTGAATTCAATTGCCTTCTACGTTAACCCAATATGAGATTTATGTTAACATAATTCAACTATCTGTCCTTATTTAATTCAGTTTTAGTTTATATAACTTCAATGGCCCTTTGAAAGGAGTGTTCTTTGCAGTTAATGCATTGGGCATTTTGGAAACTAATTTAATGCCTGTCATGATTTGTGATCACCCCTCTAAATTTGGAAGATGAAGTTAGTTCTTCATTGCTTTTTTTATCCCCCTTCCCCCTCCCCACCCACTCTCTCTCTCACACACACACACACTCTTCTAAACATGACATTAAATGCCTTTACTGATTTCTTTCATTCTGAATTGCTCTATGGTTGCAAGAAGAGTTTTTCTTGAAAATCACATAAATTGTACTGTCTGTTTGCTAGGATCTTTCCTGGAAATTACCTCTACAAATACCAGTAACAAAAGTGATGCTAATGCAGAACCTAGTGACCTACATGCAAATGCTACCAATGACACAATTAAACGTTTGGAATCGAAGCTGGCCCAGCAGCTTAAACTCCAGCCCAAGCAGGCGGTGAGTAAATTGCTCTATTGAAGACTTTATTTTACCTAAGTTGAAAAATCTCCATTATTTAAAAAAAAATCTTTCTTTAACACAATACTGATATGCTGTTTAAGCTTAATAGATGCTACAGTGCCAAGGTTTAGTTTTCATTTCTTCTCTACTGCTATGCTATTTACATTCACACAGCATATAGGCTCTGAGGGGGGCATGTTGTACTCTTGAGTTAAGGGACATTTGTTAGCCTTGTGGATTAGAAACATTTCTGCACTTTCCTCACTCACTGTCAGCATCAAGCAGTCACAGGTAAACAGTCAAGTTCCCTCTACTGTGCTCCAACAATCTCTGCCTTACACACAGCTAACCTTGTGCTTTCTCTGAAAATTTGTTGAATTATAAATGTTTGTCCTCTACGCATTGGACTGAGACTACAGAGTTATTTCATATAGAGCTTATTGTTAGCAGAGGAGTGTCAGTTTTATCATGAAATTCTGGATTCAAGCCCAAATCACAGTTGCAAAATCTTCTTAGTGCCAACATGTCACCAAGTGCTATCTATTTTGGAATCTATATGCAGTGGTAATATTTGTGAAGGTTAACTATACGATTGCTACACGATCTCTACAATGAGTAGTTCGCAATGCAATAAATTATCACGTTAATGATTTTATGCCAAATGCTATTTAATAGTTCAGTGCTGCATAGATCTGAACAATGCAGTGAAACGGAAACGTCTAGAATTAACTTTACCATTGTTTTCAAAAACTATTTGATTCATATGGAGCTCCTGATGTCACATATCACACGTATTAAGGTGTATTGCAAAAGCAGTTCCATAAAAATAAATCCAAAATATATGACTAAGCAATTTTTTAAAATCATGAAATGCAAAGATTTACTTGCCTAGAATAGTTATTAGAAGATGTCAGAGCACAAGTCATTTCACATCTAGAATGTTTTATTTTAATTTTAGGTCTCTATATTACAACAAAGGATATATATTAGGGGACAGAACAAGCAACAAACCTAATCCTAAGTATAATGGGGATGAGCTATGAGGAAGGATTAAAGATTTACGGTCTAAGATTAGTGTGGCGACATTGAAGTAGACAAAATAATAGTATGCCAATATATGCAGCAACTGTGGATTCACTGCAGATGCTCAAAAAGGAGATAGACGATTTCCAATGAGTGGAAGCAGTCAGTTGAGTTAATGTGAGATTCATGATTTCAGTCACCATGAGCAGAATTTTGCCGTCGGCGAGCAGGGGGCGGGACCCACTCGCCGACGCGTAAAATGAAGCAGGATGACGTCAGGCGGAACCCCTGACGTCATCCCGCCCCAATTAAATTTTGAGCAAAATCAGCTGCAGGCCTGCTGACCTATCAATGGCCAATTGAGGCCATTGACAGGATCATTTAAACAATTAAAGGACCTGCCCGTCCAACCTTAAGGTTGGCGGGCAGGCCAGGAGCCCCGGCAGGAAATGGAAAAAACATGAAACCTCATCCATCGGCGGGATGAGGTTTCATGCAGGGTTTTAAACATTTTAATAAAGTTATTCTGTAAATTATGAACATGCCCCATCTCATGTGACATTGTCACAATGACATTGTCACATGACGGGGACATGTTAGGGAGTTTTTTTTATTTTTAATCTATTTCAAAGTGGAAACGATCTCCCTGAGGCTGCACTTTGCCTCAGGGAGATGTGCACTCTTTCGTGCGCGTGCGCGAAAGAGTGCACTCTCGCTTTTGGGGATTCTCCCCCCCCACCCGCACAGGAAGCGCAGAGCGTTTCTCGCCGAACGTCACGTTGGGCAGGCCTTAATTGGCCTGTCCATGTAAAATGGCGGTGCGGCCCGCTTTTCCGGCGGGGATCGGCTCCCCGCCCGCCGGAGATTGGATCGGACCCGCCCACCCAACAGGCAAAAAATTCTGCCCCATGTTTTCCAGGAATTTGCTTGATTCCCTTTGGAGCTGGAGAGAATTTTTCTAGATTGTTTTTAATTCAATAATTGACCAAGTTTTGATTGTACTCTGTCCCAGGAGATTGCGAGACTCTGGGACAGGGAGCAAGATGGGGTTACTGACCTCATCTCCTCTGAGATCTTCCTTCCACAGATTCCAACCTCATAGTCTCCCAACTTCGGACGGCCCGCTTCTATCTCCTAAACAGGACTGTCCCAGCAGACCGATCGTTTCAGCCTGTTCCTGCCCCACGGAACTCATTTCTTTCTATCTTGACTCCATTCTCTCTCCCCTTGTCCAGTCCCTTCCCACCTACATCCGTGATTCCTCTGACACCCTACATCATATCAACAATTTCCAGTTCCCTGGCCCCAACCGCCTCCTCTTCACCATGGACGTCCAATCCCTCTACACCTCCATCCCCCACCGAGATGGTCTGAGGGCTCTCCGCTTCTTCCTCGAACAGAGGCCCGAACAATCCCCATCCACCACTACTCTCCTCCACCTGACTGAACTTGTTCTCTCACTGAACAATTTCTCCTTAAACTCCTCTCACGTCCTCCAAATAAAAGGTATGCCTATGGGCACCCGCATGGGCCCCAGCTATGCCTGTCTCTTTATGGGGTATGTGGAACATTCCTTGTTCCAGTCCTACTCCGGCCCCCTCCCACAACCCTTTCTCCGGTACATTGATGATTGCTTCGGTGCTGCTTCATGCTCTCGTCTGAACCTGGAAAAATTTATTAATTTTGCTTCCAATTTCCACCCCTCCATCATTTTCACATGGTCCATCTCTGACACTTCCCTTCCCTTCCTTGACCTCTCTGTCTCAATTTCTGGTGATAGACTGCCCACCAATATTCATTACAAGCCTACCGACTCCCACATGTACCTCAACTACAGCTCCTCACACCCCGCTTCCTGTAAGGACTCCATCCCATTCTCTCAGTTCCTTCGCCTCCGTCGCATCTGTTCTGATGATGGCACTTTCCAAAACAGTTCCTCTGACATGTCTTCCTTCTTCCTTAACCGAGGTTTTCCACCCACGGTGGTTGACAGGGCCCTCAACCGTGTCCAGCCCATCTCCCGTGCATCCGCCCTCACACCTTCCTCTCCCTCCCAGAACCATGATAGGGTCCCCCTTGTCCTCACTTATCACCCCACCAGCCTCCACATTCAAAGGATCATCCTCCGCCATTTCCGCCAACTCCAGCATGATGCCACCACCAAACATATCTTCCCTTCACCCCCCCGGCGGCATTCCGCAGGGATCGTTCCCTCCGGGACACCCTGGTCCACTCCTCCATCGCCCCCTACACTTCAACCTCCTCCCATGGCACCTTCCCATGCAACCGCAGAAGGTGCAACACCTGCCCCTTTACTTCCCCTCTCCTCACCGTCCAAGGGCCCAAACACTCCTTTCAAGTGAAGCAGCATTTCACTTGCACTTCCCTCAATTTAGTCTACTGCATTTGCTGCTCCCAATGCGGTTTCCACTACATTGGAGAGACCAAACGCAGACTGGGTGACCACTTTGCAGAACACCTTCGGTCTGTCCGCAAGCATGACCCTGACCTCCCTGTTGCTTGCCATTTCAACACACCACCCTGCTCTCATGCTCACATGTCCGTCCTTGGCCTGCTGCAATGTTCCAGTGAAGCTCAACGCAAACTGGAGGAACAGCACCTCAACTTCCGACTAGGCACTTTACAGCCTTCCGGACTGAATATTGAGTTCAACAATTTTAGATCATGAACTCTCTCCTCCATCCCCACCCCCTTTCCAATCCCCCTTTTTTCCAATAATTTGTATAGATTTTTCTTTTACCACCTATTTCCATTATTTTTAAATGCATTTCCATCCATTGTTTTATCTCTACCTTTTAGCCTATTTCGATCCCTTCCCCCCACCCTACCCCCACTAGGGCTATCTGTACCTTGCTCGTCCTGCTTTCTACCCTTAGTGTCACCTATTAGCACATTCCTTAGATAATATCACCACCTTCAACACCTCTTTGACCTTTTGTCTATGACATCTTTTGGCTATCTCCACCTATCACTGGCCCTCTATCCAGCTCTACTTGTCCCCCCCACCTTAAACCAGCTTATATTTCACCTCTCTTCTATTTTTCCTTAGTTTTGTTGAAGAGTCATACGGACTCGAAACGTTAACTGTGTTCATCTCCACAGATGCTGTCAGACCTGCTGAGTTTTTCCAGGTATTTTTATTTATATTTATTTTTGTTGAACAAGATGGGGCTGATGGTTTGTATAGGCTATGTCATGAACATACGGGACAGGCTTGATGAACCAACGGGTCTTTTCCTGTATGTTTCATAAGTATTATTACATCATTACAGTGAGAAAGTCGGACCAGTAGGCATAAATGAGAAGCAGCAAAGATTAGACTGGATATCACAATGGCCTTCATTACTTTAAAGGATAAATGTTTGAAATAATCTGCAAGCAAAACAGTGGGCTACCATAATTGCAAATTTAATGTTCTAGAGTGATGAGTTTCAATGACTGAAATAGCCTTTCTCATTCCTTTGGTTGTATTCCATTCATCCATTCTAGTGAAAAAAATTTTTTTTTTTTTGTAAAGATAAAACTACTGCGTTGATTTGATATCCTTCCCCTGTTCCAGAAAATTTGAACTTGTATTCATCATCATCTGTTAAGGAGATGTATTTTGTGATGGGGAATATCAAAGTATGAAACTGTCTTGGAGCAGAATTATTGGTGCATTGTGCAACATGAACATCCTGGTTGAGATGTTTATGTGAATGTAAAAGCACTTAAAAGTAAATAAAACAAGTGGAAGGCGGTAGAGGAAAACACACCTTAAATAAAATGTTACTGATCCATGAGAATCAGTGGCTGAGTAATAATGTTAAAAAGGCTTTTTAACAGCCTAATTAAAAACAAAATGTAAAAATATAACAAGTTAAATAATATGGAATATAGGCAATAGTGGACAGGAATCCACAAAACTGTGGGAGGGAATATTGTATTTTAAAATACTGCCTTTAAATAGAAATTTAAATTTAGGCAGCAGCAACAGGTGGATCTTTTCAAACCTAGAACCAGTGTTTAATAAAATCTTAATTTCCAACTGCAGAATAGGTTTTAAACTTGCCTCAGCAGAAACATGCCTATAAGTCAGTACTGGCATCAGAATTTTGAGAAGTTCAAAATGATTATCTGGTTACCAGAGCTCAATAAGCAATTGCTATGGACCAGTGATAGGTAAAATTTTGATACTGCAATTCTTCCCAAAGTGCTCACAATCAATGATCAATACTAATGCAAAATAACTAGGATGCAGGAGTAGTAGTAGAGAGAAGCAGGAGCAACTAGTGCTAGAAGTAAAATTTGATTTCAACTGTTGCTAATTTTGCAAGATACAGTGCAGGTTTAGTTTTCTGTATGCCATTACTAATGTTGGCTGTGCTGCTGTGACAAGGTGTTAAACAAAAGAAAGAGTCCTTCCTCAGAGGTGGGAAAACCTATGAAGAATCATGCCCATCATATCTCCTATAGGCTGATTCAAAGCAACATAGGATTGGATTGTCAACCACAGATGGTGAATGTATTGGAGAAAAAATAGCATTTCCTAACCTCTCAAAAAAATTTCTATTTATAATGTCTAGTTAAAAAGAAAGCTAAAATGTTATTCTTTAATTTTAAAATGTTATTGTTGCAATTTTCTTGTTACAATGTGCAAAAATACAAAGCTGTGAATAGATCTGTTCAAAATCACTTGTTCATGTCAAACATTTCTGCAAAAATTTTCATAAATTTTATACCAGTCTCATGAAAACTGGGGAAATCCAGATGGATAAGCAAGAACGTATCAGAAAATGACAGACATTAACATGTTACACAGATTAATAGGAAAGATTTAATGGAAGGAGAATAGTGTACTGAAATACAATTTCTAATGCTTAGCATCTAGCTTGCAACACTAAAATGTGCAGAGGAATAATATTTGTGGTATGTTTTGAAAATTGCTAATTCACTGTAAAAGTCATTTGCTAATCCTGAGAAATTTGCAAATAGCACTGCATCCTTGCTTTCAGAAACTTACTGCACTTCTGCACCTTACTGTAACTTAGGGTGACTCTGCACGATTAAACCTGCCACTGTCTCGAGGGAGTAGCGTTGAGAGCTTGTCTGGAGGACGCACACAGTCTGCTGCTGCCACTCTGGAGGGAAAAAGGTTGAGTGCTGACCTCAGCAATTATTCTGAATTGGAGGCCAGAATTATGAATGCTACCACAGGTAAAAATCTAGAACAAAAGGGTCAGAGCTGTGTGAAACAAGAATATTAATATTCTTTATTATTAATGATGATTATTGTGGATTAATCATTTGATTTTAGAATTTGCAGTTGATTAAAAACATAAATTTAATTTCTGACTTCTAAAGGTAGCTGTTTTGTTTTATTCCACTTCAAGCTGTCAGACTAATACTAATTAATCCAAGTAATTTGTGTGTATGTGAGATAGTGTTTTTTTTTTAGCATTTTTAGTTGGTAATCCTTTGTATAAGTACATATTTTAACCATTGATGTGTCAGGAATACATTAGCTAGCTTTATGTTTACTAATTTCAGATATGAAATTAAGAAAATAAATTACTTGACCACAGCTAAAAGTACCTGACATGACTCCAAAACTAAATTGACATTAAGAGGTTGTCAAATTGACTTTTGACAACTTGCCAAATGTTTTACCCCAAAATATTTGTCATGCGGACTTGTTTCAACGTACTTGTTCTAGCCATATCGTTAATGATGTGGTACATTGCACCACACTTTTTAAACATTGCTATTTTAGTTTAACAGTGTGGGCTGTGTGTGTTTAAATTTAAGGTATGAATGTTTTTCAACGGGCTTTTCAGTAAAATATTTTGTAATCTACAAAGTTGGTTGTTCTATGCTTTAATTGTGCTTTTCATGAGCGATGTGTCTGGGTAAAGTGTAACATCTTTGCTTTTGCATGGTGCCTTGTGATGTGCATGACTGGTCCCATGTAATTTTTTTGTTTCATGTGAAGAGACTGCATTGTTCTAATTGTAATGCGCTTCATACCCTTTTTAGCTATTTGTTGCATGCGTACCTGTGTGTGTGTATTTTGCAGCCCGTCCAAAGCCAAAACGAGGCCACCGTAAAACTGCTTCATTTGGTACCATACTGGATGTTCCTCAGATCGTCATATCAGGTACCAGTTCTAACTACTGGGCTGGCTAGCTAGCTGGCTAACTGCTGACAAATATGGTGCTTGAATGCTCATTGCTCCAGACTGCAGAGAACCTTGTAGAATTCCATGTAAGCTGGAAGAGTTTCTAACTTAACCCTTCCTGAATAAAACTACTAGGCACTAGTAGTTTTATTGTTATTCAAATTACTTGGACCCTACACAATTCCTCACTGATCATAAAATTTCAAGTGCCGGCAACAACTCCGCAATGCCACTTTTGTGGTATTTAAGGACCGAATTCTGAATGTTTGTAGTGGAGGAGAAGGAAATGACAGAATTTGGAACAATAGGTTTGCATATGAGGCACAATAGAACTCTAACTTTATAATTTGGGATAAAATCCTCCAGACTGAAAGTGTTGAGTCTGGAGGATGTGGCATATTGGAACAAGCAGTCTATTTTCGGCTGTGCTGCAGACAATAGATGACCACTTTACGTTTAATGTGATGCAGATCCATTTGAAGAAACTCTGCTGTTACTACTGCTAAATTCTCATCTGTCAACTCAGCAGTGACAATGAAACCAAGTGAATTCACTTCACCGTTGTTGGTTCTGAACTCACCTGGTTGGTTTAGTTATCTGTATCGAGTTCTTGGGCAAGTTGCTGTGTTGGCATTCCTTGACCTTCCTCAACTGCTTGTTCCATGTACCTCTGTGAGGGCCATGAAAGATACCCTTTCTGCTTCCATTTTTACAATTTGCACATAATATCCCAGTTGTCATTTTTAGGTCATCTTTACAAATGTAGAATCTTGTCCAAGTCATGTTTTTGTTATCATTTTTGACTTTTTGTACCCTGGATACTTCCAGTATTCCTTTCAACCAAAGATGTTAGTATTTTTGGTTCATCAAATTTTCTTATGTTACAGCACTCAGATCTGTATAACAACATAAAGATATCTATTGCATCATAAAATCATGCCTTTATTTTTTACTGAAACAACTTTAATCTTTCTTAACCTAAAATTTCAAAAAGAGTAGAAGCAAATCCACTCATTCTTTTGATGTGTTCTTTGCAACTCTCATTCTCTAACCACCAAGATGTACAAAACTTTTCCACTTGTTCATCTGCATATTGTTACGATCCTGTTCGGGACAGTTAACATTTAACAAAGAAATCCAAACACCCAGCAATTAACTGATAGAACTACGCCACAAGATTCCCTGCTTTTTTTTTTAACAAAAACAAACTTTACTGTATGTATAAAGAGAAATTAAACAAAGCAAGCACCACTGACTTAACACTATAGCTTATAAGCTAGACTATGCTATTAACTTAATTCCACCTTTTACTTGTTTGAGGACCACTCTAGATTTCCAACACTAGCAGCAAGCTAGAGCAAACCTTCTGGCTGCTTTTCCTTCAAAACCCATACTGCACTGAAATGCGTGCTTCTTTCAGGAAACACGGATACATTAAACAAAGGAATCTTTCATCCCAACACCTTGTCTCCATGACAATGTAGCATGCTCTTGGATGCTTTCAAACAGAAATGTAAGCAAATCTTTTTATCTTTCATGCTACTCTTTGGTTCTGTAACCCATATGGATAATTTATATTGCTAATGGAGTTTTACGACCCCTCTCTCCCAGAATTGCTGTCCTGTTAAGGAACACCCTTGTTTACAACCTGGCTATATATTCTTTTGATCTGGCTTCCACATGCATAATTTAATAATTTTATTGAAGTAGGTGCAGACTTTCTGGCACTATTCCCCCAAGGTAAAAGGCCCCTTATTGATTATTGCTTTTACAACTCTACCATGACTTTGTAAGGTAAACATAGGTTATCCTTTAACTGTAATTCACTCCAAGCTTCTTTGAATTGCATTTACTTCAGTGTTGCTTATCAGTTTCTCAATCGGAGAACTCCCATTTACCCACAGCTAAAACTTTAATTCCTAACACTAAGTTACATTCTAAAACATATGAATTATGAACTAGATATTCGCAACAATATGATTCAACTGTAATGTGTACATCTTCCTAATACTTCCCAAATCGCATGATTTTTGTTGTCTTTGTAATAATCTGTGATCCATTTTTTCTACTTTTCACATAAAAACTCAAACTGAATGGATATAATACCGTAAATCACAGTTGGCAATACAAAACTGCTAATGTGATAACTAACGTAAGGAATAAACTATTAACATGAAATAAAAACAAAAATTTGTCAACAATCAGTCAGGTAGCATCTGCAGAGAAGGAACATTTCATCAGAACTGACAAATTAGCCTGTACTCAGATTGTAAAGAAAATTTGTGTCATAATTGATTGCATACAATGAGAATGAGTTGACAACATAATTTACAAAACTAAAATAAAAGCAAAATACTGCGAATGCTGGAAATTTGTAATAACAGAAAATGCTGGAAAACTTCAGGTCTGGCAGTATCTGTGGAGAGAGAGTTAATGATTCAAGTCCATATGACTCTTCAGAGCTGGTTTGGGACCAATGTGCAGCTGGTGTGAACCAGCTCATCATGCAGGTCAATGTCCAGTAACCTGGTAGCAGTGATGATGCTTTTATTCTGCACCAGTCAGCTGTACCATCAGCATTTGAGCCACCCCAAGAGATCAGAGGGTGGTTACCGGATGACAAAGACCATCCGCTGACCCATGGCTCATGACTCGATGTGCAATTCAGCGGACGGGGCAGCATGCTTATCACAGTATACCACATGAAATGTGATAGAGCCGATATCGGGGTGCTTAAGCAATGCTTTCGCTGCCTAAGCTGACATGATGGAGTCCTACCAGACTCTCCAAGGTGCAAGTCATGATTTGTCTGCTGCACCTGCATACCCTCTCTTGAGGGCACAACCCTTGCCACCAGGAATATGGCAATCAGCTGAGAAGGAGGCAATCAATGCATCCCCTTTCATGCCTGGCTGTCAGTGATCGGCTCATCCAGCTGTGGTACCAGTGAACACAACCCCAACTCCCGATTCAATAACTTCCACACCTTGCCATCCATCTGTTAGAGCCCATCACAGCATCTTCTTGCTCACAAGGCTGCAATAAAGGCCGCCACAAATATTTCAAATCAATGTTATCAAACAAACCATCCAATATTCAATACAAAAGTCAGCTGTTTGCTTTTGTGCATTCTCTTGGTGCCTATTTTCTGGGTGCTTTTGCAAGGCCCAGTGCTCCTATGCAATACTACCTCATGACTGGCAGAAGGCTGCTGACTTCAGTGGGAGAGACTGCAGATGGCATTAGAAGATGACTTTGCACAGCTCTGGGCCTAGAAGTCCTGACTTTGGATGCACCACCTTGGCATGGACACAGCAGTCCAGGCTGGCTAGCTAACAGACAGCAGCAAGGGCCCTAGCAGAGTGGCTGTAGTCAGAGCACAGATGATGTCATCCTGACAGAGGACAACAGGTTTGTGCTCCATGGAGCCATTGATACTGCACGAGGCTGCACCTCAGCAATCCTAGTAACCTGTTGGAGTATAGATTGCTGGACTACTATAATGGATTTACAGCTTGTACTCCTAGGCAACAAAAGTTGATTCCAGCCTGAGTTGGCGAAGCGGCAGACATTAAACAAGAGAAAGCTAGGGCATTCTGAAATCTTATGAAAAAAATTCTAGTAGGACTAATACTTTAGATCTTCAATGCTTTTATAGCTACCTTCTGATCATATTTTGGTACATGCTATATTTCAGTAGATAAATTGTAGGCAGAAAATTGTGTTCCTTTGATCTGAAAGTGCCCATCATGAACAAGCATTCCAAGAGGGATTTAAATCTGTCCTTAATGTTCTTTATGAAACCATGAGAAAGTTAAACTTATTTTAAGAGTGAGTTGTAGGTTTATAACATTACACTGTCTTCATTGTGAATTAATTTGGGAGGGATCATGCTCTTATTGAGCATTTCTTTTAAAAACTTTAATGTCCTTACAATAGCAATCATAGACTTGTACCATGATACAAGGTATTGAAAGATAAGATCTACAACATAAAACAAGTGATCTTAGGTGGTATTTCTAAGTATAATTGTCCCAAATTATTTAATCTGTGGTTCTGCTGCAATGAAATTTATTCTGGTGCAATAAGTATTTTTCTCCACCTTAATTTTTTTCTCTGCTTGACATTTGAGCTAATGACAACTACACCCGCTAATGTAATGACCAAATTATTTGTGTGTGTTTGTGCCGCACCTGCATGAGCTTCATGCTATGTGTTTTATGATTTGCTTTGCATCGTTTGCTGTGAATTGTGTAAAGATTTTGCAGTTAGAAACTGATAGAAGTATGTATTCACAAAAGCTGTGAAAGTATTGAACTGAGTACTGTAGCAACATTTCTACATCTATTTAAAGATGTGCCATTTCTTCTCTAACAAACTAGTCAAATATAAACCGCAGATGTATGTTTACAGTGCCAGTACTTCTCACATTTTTCATGTGAATTCAACTTCTTTCAAAAGAAGGAAAGGAAAGACATAATTGTTTTGAGAAGCAAAATAATCTTCCATTCTGAGTCAATTTTGTGGTGCTGACCTTAAGGTTGTAGATTATATTTTGTGAATATCTGGTCCATCTTTAAGGCATATGGCTTAAAAGTCAAATTCTTATTTCTGTGTTTTGTAATTTTGAGTTTGATTTACTGATATTTTTGAGATGACCGTGAATGGTCATTTTGGTCATTTGATCATCACAGGCATAATGATTTCTTTTATTGACATGGTCTGTTTGAGAAACTTATTAATATGTCGACAATATTTACTATTACAAAGTTTCCTTTCCAATAGGAGCCTAAATATATCATAATGCTTTGTCTTATTTCGATTAATTCAAAATTCTGTTGATTTATCCATTCAACATCTGTTGATGTTTTGTCTTCCACTTAATAGAATGTGAGCTAAAATTAAGGTGCATGGAAAAACCCTTGAGGCATTGGTAAGGAGCTAGTTAGGAGGTAAAAGCAGAGTTAAAAGGGATTTTCATTCTTTGGGCAGTGAAAAGTGGTCTCCTGCCAAAATATTTTGGAGCTGAAATCTGCATTTTACAATAGATTTTATCCAATTACTCAGATCTTGCTATGGTAGAGTGAATTGTGAAGAAGAAACCAGAGAATTATGTAAATTAAGAGAATGGGTAAAATGATTTCAGCAAAGGTTGTTAACAATAAGACAGTACAGTTTGAATGCAAAAATGGCAGATATAAAACTGATTATGATCCAGCACTCTGGCAAGAACTTGCAGGGAGCACACCTTGGGGAACACTGGTTGCTCAGTTCATGCAGTTACTGCTTGTAATCTAAATTGAATGGTGCTAGGGATCAAGTTGAATAAAACAATTCAAGAATCCTGGCATATAATTCATTAGCTATAAGTCAGTTTAGTTCACCAGGACTAATGAAATTATGGGTTTCATCACATGAGGATTAGAATGTGAAAGCAAGGGTGTACTAGTCCCAGGGAAAGTCCAGTGATGGTATTTCACAGGATAACTAATGTGAACAAATGACTGATTTATGATGAGAGACGGTAAACTTGGATAATATATTCTCTGGAAATAAGGACAGTTAGGGTGATCTAATTGAAAGGTTTTATGTTTTAAAAAAAAGGATAAAATTGGCTGGGTTGATGTATTTTTTACTCTGAGAGAATCCAATGCAAATAGTCATTATCTTGGAATTAATTTGAAGAGATTGGTGGAGGGGGAACTGCAGTGAAAGTGGTGCATATGGACTTTCAGAAAGCCTTTAACTTGGTGCCACACAAGATGAGTGTGGAGTTATGTGAATAATAGAAAATTTTGTTTAAAAACTGATCAGAAGGAAGGAATTGAAGAACAGGAATTAAAGAAAACCTCTGTTGAAGCTGATTAGTATTGTCCCACGAGGTCTGTTCACTATGCATATCAGTGATGTGGACAAGTTTACAGATGAAACTAAATAGGAGGCATTGTAGATAGTTTTGAGCTCCAAAGGAAACTAAGGAGAATTGGCAAATAAGTGACAGGTGGTATTAAATATCAGTAAATGTGAGATGGTGCATTTCGGTAATAATACCTAGGATGCTAAAACCTGTTATTACAAATGTAATGTCATACGAATGTCAAAATCCTGGAACTCCCTCCCTAACAGCACTGTTGGGTGTAAGTGCACCGCATGGACTGCAGCAATTCAAGAAGGCAGCTCGCCACCACCTTCTCGAGGGCAGTTCGGGATGGGCGATAAATGCTGGCCTTGCCACCGACGTCCACATTTCTGAATGAATTTTTTTTTAAAAAGGGCACGTTGGAATTTGGCAGAGTCAACGTGGATTCATGAAAGGAAAATCATGTTTGACAGATCAGTCAGATTTTGAGATTGCAACTGTAAGAGTAGATAAGGGGAACCAGTGGATGATGTTTATTTGGATTTTCAGAAAACATTCGATAAGGTACCATGCAAGAGGTTATTGCTAAAATTAGGGCTGATGAGTTGTGGAGTAATATATTAGCATAGATTGAGGATTAGTTAATGGAAAGAGCAGGAATAAATGGGTAATTTTCAAGTTGGCAAGCTGTAACTAGTGAGGTACCGCAAGGGTCTAAGCTATTTACAGTCTATATTAATAATAATGGTATTTTTGATAATGGTATTCAATTCAAGAAATGCGTTTATAGCCCAAAGACTGGATTGCTGTGTAAATTACAGCATAAAATTCTTAAAATTCATAAATAATCTAAGTGATGACTTTGATGAGGGGACTAAGTGTATTGTATCTAAGTTTGCTGATGATACAAAGCTTGTCGGGAAAGTAAATTGTGAGGAGGCCAGCGAAGCAGCAAAGGGACATAGAACAGTTAGGTGAGTGGGAAAGAATTTGGCAGGTGGAATGTAATGTGGAGAAATGTGAAGTTGGTAGAAGAATTAGGCTGAATATTTTTTTAACAGATAAGATACTGGGAAATGTTGGGATTTAGAAGGACCTGGATGTCCTTGTATGGAAATCATGAAAAGTTAGCATGCGGGTTCATCAAACAATTGGGAAAATTATTTGTTAGCCTTCAATATAATCATTGGCATCCTTCCATCTATGGAAGATGATAGACTTGCAGCAAATCAAATCTGTTAGGATGGGGTTGCTTCAAATGGTGGACTTTAACTAATGGCTAAAGAAACCAATCTGTGAGGGGCAGGTTCTGGCAAATGTGTTGGATATGAAGTGGTTATCGGGTGTCGTTAGGGGTTGTTTTTGGTGTTGGCTGGACTGGTTTTGCTGGACTGCTTTAATGGATCTACTGCACCTTTACTCTTAGGCAACAAAAGTTGATTCCAGCCTGAGTTGGGTGAATTGGAAGACATTAAACAAGAGAAAGCTAGGGCATTCTGAAATCTCATGAAAAATGTTATATTTACATTGCCAATCTATTGATCATTATGGTGACGCGCACCGGCCTACAGGTGATGTCACCATTATGAAGGGATTGGAGTACCAGAGTAAGACGACTTTACTGCAATTGTACCGGCCCTTGGTAAAATCACACCTGAAATACTGTCTACAGTTTGATTCCCTAACCTCAGGAAGGATACAAGTACCTTCGAGGGAGCGTAATGATGGTTCGCTGAAATGATTCCAAACATGAGAGGATTAGTCTGAGGAGGAATTGAGTGGAATAGGCCTAGTTTTTTTAAAGTTTAGATGAATGAGAGGCGATCTCATTGAAGTGTATAGAGGGAAAAATTTGGAGCGGCACTATGCAGCCTTGCATCGATTCATGAGGGCAAACAGTCCCGCAGGCTGTTAACTGTTTAGGCTACAGATCGTGCTTCGATGAAGCCAATCAAGTAAATTTAATTGTGATCCAATTAGTTCTTGATCAGGTTTGGACCATTAGATGTAAGGGGTCTCATTGAAATTAATAAACTTGAAAATAAAGGTGGACTTACTGCAGTGTGCTGCATGTAATTAAGATAGCCAAAATCTTTAATATCATAGAAATATAGAACACAGTGGCTTATGCAAAATTTTAACCTTCAATTCTTCAGCTGCAGTAAGTCATTATGAAACAAATATGGCATACAGGCGGTACTTTTATGAAAGCCTCATAGGATTAAGGGAAAGCGTCTGGCTCACAGCTCCTGGCTGCAGAAGCCGTGCCTTACTATGCAACTGAGACAATTGCCTCTGACTTCAGTGTAAAAATGGAGGGACATCTGTTAAAGAATCCATGTGTAAAAGTGGTTAAAAGATTCAAAATAAAACGTCAAAGGGCAGAAGTTGAGATGCAAGAAATTCTTTGAGAAAATAATTTGTGAACAGAAAAAACTAAAAATTAGTTAAAATATCAGAGAGAAGTGCACATTTCCCTCTTTTTTTTGGAAAGTTTGAAAAGGGGCTGGGTAAATTATCTGAAAATTTAAAAATGCTGATTCTTAAGTTACACCTAGCTTTAGTTTTATGTATTCTATTATTATATCCCTCTAATCTGCTGAAATAATACTAGCTATTGCTGTTGGTCAGATTAAATGTTATCATTTGCTGTAATGTCCTTAGCTGCATCAGCTTAGCATTTTTAAAAAATTTTCATGCTCCCAATGACATTAAAATTTGCCTTGTGTGCGATGACCGCTATTAGCCTGCATTTTAACTCTGGAGCACTGGGTAAGCAGTACACTTTTGCAGCATTGATTTATGTTTTTGATTTTTAACTAGTTGCTGAAAATATCATTAGAATACCCCAGGCATGTCCAAAGCATCTTTGTGGTTAGGTAATAGCACTATTTAAAATGACGCAAGGTGGTAGAAATGAGTTATATTGCTGCTCCTGCTCACTATCTCTCCAGGAAAAAAGCCTGTGAATGGCTGCTTACACTAATGTGAAGTACTCAAAAACGTCCAAATCCTAGTTAAATGCTAATGTTTGCAAAGAGCCCATGGTAGGCTCTTAGTTAATATTAAAACAATTCAAAAAACATTTTCTAAAAGTTTCTGGCAGTACATGAAACTTTTGAAAACTTGTATTACAACAGATGTGAACCTGAAGTATAATAACTGTCCCTTGGAGATGGTCTCATACCATAGAAACAGGAGTAGGCTACTCAGCCGTTTGAGCCTGTTTTGCCATTGAATTCAATCATGGCTGATCTGTACCTCAACCCACTTTTAATACATATTTCTTGATACTCTTACCTCATAAAATAAATCAATTTTGGTTTTGAAAGCTCCAAATGCCCCAGCATCCACAGCCTTTTATAGGAGGAAATTCCAGACTTCTACCCATTGTGACAGAAATACTTTTTGATTTCACTCCTAAATGAGGTAGTTCTAATGTGAAGATTGTGCTCCCTTGTTATGGATTCCCCATCCATGGAAATAATTTCTCTGTATCTACCCTATTGAATCCCATTTATCATGTCAATTAAACATCTCAATGAAATCATCCCTCAACATTCTAATCTCAAGTACAAGATAACTTTATGCTATCTGGTGTCATAATTTAACACTCTAAGCCCTGGATTCTCTTCCTTCTCCCACTAGAGTCCCCGAAAAACCTATCCTTGGCAACCATCTAGTTCCCAATTGCATACTGCTGCTTGGCGACATCATCCAAAGACAATGTCAGGTTCCATATGTATGCTGATGACGCTCAGTTCTACCTCAACATCACTCTCGAACCCTGCACTGTCTCTGATTTGTCATGCTATTTGTGAGACATGTAGCCTTGGATGAGTAGAAGTTTCCTCCAGCTAAATATTGAAAAAACCGAAGCCCTTATTTATGGGCCCTGCCATAAAATCTATTCCCTCGCCACTGGCTCTATCCCTGTCCCTGGCCACTGAGGCTGAACTCGACTTTTCACAACTGGTATCAACTTCTGTGTACGCATTGGGCTGAATATTGTTGAGGCGTTGGGGGTATTGCCTGTTGGCTGAAGAGCCGGTGAAAGACCCATGCTGCTCTTTTTGGGAAGGCCTGCCGAATCACAAGCCAATCAGGCAATGGTGAGGCCAGCGGTGGAGCTTCCCCTGGAATTGAGACCCTGGGGGATGTAAGTTTCACCTACCAATCAGAGGCCAGTAGCTCTTGCACTCAGCAGTGCCACTGGAGAGGCTGTGGCTGCTGCCGAAGGACAGGCACCAGACTCCCAGGGCAGAATTCTCCCATCCCGCCCATGGCGGGTTTCATGGTAGGTGGGAGCAAAGAATCCAGCGGGAGGCAAAAAATTGGAAACCCGCCATTGCAAAATCAGGTCGCAATTCTCCCGACAATGTTTTCATGGCGGGTTGGTTATGCTGCTGACTAGTGGCGCGAATGCCATTTGCATTCATTAGCATGTTATAAATGCTCATTAAAACAGCTGCTCGGCGGAATCTTGCCACACCTTCCAATCTCCCATCATGCCAGTGGGAAATTACGTCGGCATTTGAAATGGGGTGGCGTGCACAAGTCAGACCTCAGTTCGCTGGTAACTTCAAGGTGAGTGGAACATAGCTCCCATAGGGCTGTGCTGGTCTTGTTGCGATGAACGCCACTCTGCTGGGGCTGTAAGGTTGGACTGCTCCTGCTCTTTGCTTCGTTGTCCCCAGGAACACCACTGTGCTATGGTACTCATGCAGGCCCCCACTTTCAGAGACTAGCACTTCAACTGGGGAGGGGGTGGGCTGTGAGGCGAGGGGTCAGGCTGACAAACATGAGTGGGGCAATTGGGAGGGAAGACTGTAGAATGGCAGTGAGAGGGAAGGGCGAACACCAGGGGAACCTTTCTGGGGCCGCCCTCTAACCTCTTATTGCCACTGGAGTGAGCAGGAGTCTGCTTAGAAAGTAATGAGGAAGACCTCCTTGCAATGCAAGTCACTTGAAGCCAATGGCTTCATTAGCACTGTTAAAGGGCCACTCAGTGGCTACTCAGAACTCAGTGGCTACTCATCACAGTCACTGCATCTCAAGTGTAGCACATAGGAATGTAGAATTTGGGAATGCAGGAAACATTGAGGGAGACACAACTGTATCATATATGGGATTCCATCAATGAAAGTTTACCAGATGTGACACTCCTAATGGGCCAAATGGTATCCATTCATTGACCATGAGCAACTGATTGGTCATTAATTGGAGCACAACTAGGTTGGGTCACTCATCTCAATTAAAATTTAGCATCCCACGCAGGGGTCAAAATGTTACATAGCTGTGATGCCATCTTGGTCACCTGTGTGTGTGCTGGTGTCTCAGGGACAAGGCAGCATCAGCCCCCATGCAAGTAGGCAGGAAAAACACTGGTCCCTTACAGTCTCCAAACATGTCATCCTCTGAGCTTCGCTTTCTTGCCCCTTGAATCATTAATGTCGTCAATGTTTCCTTTCAGCGAGAAGGCAAAAGCACATATGGATCCAAGGCTCAATGCTGCCTTTGTCAGGGTCCTAATGCAATGGAGGAGGTGAAGAGCTCCAGCAGGAGGGACATGGTCAAGTGGAGCCACAGCATGAACAGAAAGGTCAGGAAGAGAGACCCAGTCATTGGGGTCGACTCGCCAGACCTAGAGCTAATCGCCCAAGAACCTCCTATTTACAGATGAGTGAGAGGCAATGTCGTGCACATCTGTGCTTGCCCTGAGATCACGTATGCCACGTTCTTCGTGAAGACCTGATGCCATGTGGAGTTGGAGGATATCCCCTGCCAGTGGCTTTGAAGGTGACCGCTGCATTCAATTTCTTGGACTCTGATTCTTTCCAAGGATCAACAGGGGACCTGTGTGGCATCTCTCAGTCCGCAACACATCGATGCATAAAGGGGGTCACAAATGCCCTTTACAGGAAGGCCCATTATTGTCAGGTTGCTCTGGACAAAGATAGCCAGGTTGCAAGATTAACTGGCTTTGCTGGCATCTCAGGCTTCCCTAGAGTCCATGGTGCAATAGGCTGCACCCATCTGGCCATACAGGCTCCATGGCAGCAGTCCCTAATGTTTTTAAACTGCAAGGGCTATCATCCCATCAATGTGCAACTGGTCTGTGATCACCGGAAGCACATACTGCACGCTTGTGCATGGTACCCTGGGAGTTGCCATGACTCTTACATCCTGAGTCACTCCCAGGCACCTGAGATTTTCGAGTGGCCATAACGTCCGCAGGGACGCAAGGGGATAAGGCGTACCCACTGAAACACTTGCTGATGACACTGGTGCATTGCCCCCAGAGTCATTCCGAGGAGAGCTACAATGCTGCTCATGGATCCACACGGCTTCTGAAGATGAGTTTCAGAAGAGAAGAGTTAGAGCCTTTGTCGCCATCTAATAATGCATCCTGGTGGGCACCATCAGGATGTAGATGACATGGAGACAAGGCACCTTGACCTCCCTCCGGGTATACCATTTCCTGCAGAAGTCAGGGCAGGGCCCTTGGACACACACAGGGAGGATGAGTGTCAGCCGGACAGCCCTGGGGCCTCCTCTCAGAAGAAGGGTGTGCAGCCGCTCACAGCCCCCTCTGCCTGTGACCCCACCCACTCTAGCTTCTCAGGCCGCCGATGTGGACATGTCTAGGAATCTTCTCCTCCCGTGCAGGTCTTCTTCCACTATCACTGAGGAGACACGCATGCCGTTAGATTATCAATGCTCTTGAGCTACCCTCACTCAGTGGTGTTCTTTGAGGAAGAAGGGTATGAAACACTTGCAACACACACTTCCAATAAAGATTTAAACACATCTCCCCACAAGGGGTGCAGATACCTGCTTAACTGAGGTTGACATCACAGGAATATGAATCTCACAGTGGGACACTATCACTAAGTGGGAAGAAGGCTAAACCTCAAAATAAGAGGACTCCAAAGTACAAAATCACACCTTCAGTTGCATTCACGTAACCATCAAATGTATTAACAAAAATGCAATTTAGTTACATGTCTAGCACACCCGTGACCCAAAAGTAACATCAGTTTTTCTTAACTTTCCTAACTCTAGCGCTACGTCTGGGTGCAACCCCGACATCCACAGCAGAGGTGGAGGCAGCCTTCTGACTGCTACATTCTGATGTCTGTGATGACCTTGGCAGACGTCATCTGGTGACCGGGGCCCCGGCCTGATGAGGGATACCTGCTCAGGGGCAGAAGCGCCCTCGGCAGCCTGAGAAGCTGGAGTAGGTGGGGTCACAGGCAGAGGGGGCTGTGAGCAGCTGCACATCTGTGCCCCATCAATGTGCATGTCTCTGAGCTAGTAGAGGGTGCATGTGAGTGCCGTGACGGTTCTTCTGGAGCTTCGTCCTCTGATGAGGTCTGGGGGCTCGCACTGGTGGTGCTGGAATGGCTTGGGGGCCTCGATATGCTTGTGCCTAGAAAGTAGAAAAGAGAGTTTCAGTTCATGAGCATGAGCTAGATAAGACTGCACGTGACTCACTATGAATGTCAGGATTGATGAGATGTTGGAGCTGTGATCTATACTAGGTTGGCTGGACAGGCCGATCTCCCCTTTCCTACAGGAGCAATCCCTGTCTTCCCCAGCCAGCTCAGCTGCAGCCTCCTCAAATTCACTGAGGGTGAAGATGTCGGACGCCCCTCGGTCTGCATCCTCTCGCACCTATTGTGCGCCAGCTTGGCCTGTATTATAAAGAAAGGCATGTGATGTGAAGGGATGCACCTGGAGTACTGTGCACAGTTTTGGTCGCACCTGGAGTACTGTGCACAGTTTTGGTCCCCTTACTTGAGGAAGGATGTGGTTGCACTGGAGGTGGTTCACTCGATTGATTCCAGAGATGCGGGGCTTGTCTTATGAGGAGAGATTGAGCAGTTTAGGCCTATACTCGCTAGAGTTTAGAAGGATGAGAGGAGATCATAATTGAGGTATATAAGATGCTAAAGTGGATAGTCAAAGTAGACGTGGGGCGGATGTTTCCCCTTGTGGGACATTCTAGAACGAGAGGCCATAGCTTTAGGCTAAGAGGTAGTAGATTTAAATCAGAGATGAGGAAGAATTACTTTTCTCGAAGTGTTGTGAATCTGTGGAATTCACTACCTCAGAGTGCAATGGATGCTGGGACGCTGAATAAATTTAAGGAGATAGACAAATTTTTAATTAGTAACGGGTTGAAAGGTTATGAGGAGAGGGCGGGAAATTGGAGTTGAGACCGAAATGAGATCAGCCATGATCGTAATGAATGGCGGGGCGGGCTCGAGGGGCTGAATTGCCTACTCCTGCTCCTAGTTCTTATGTTCTCAGGTCAGAGGTTTGTAAACAAAAAGAATTGCTTACATAGTTCTTTTCACCTGTTTAAACCTTCATGCAAACTGAAGCTTGCGGTTTAAAAACCAGTGCTGCTTCCATTCCTCCTTTCTGTGTTTGCTGTGGAATGCAAACACCATTGCATGTAGTGACAGGGAGTTTTTGTAATTCCTTCAAAGTCAGGAATTCCTGCCCCTGGCATGTTGTAGATTTCAGTGCAATGCTGTTGGCAAAGAGTGGTGGTGGCCTTGTGAGGAATGGAAGAGTGCTACCATGAACTAGAAGGAGGACAGATGCCAGCTTGAACTAGAAGGGTGGGGAAGTTTCAGCATAAACTGAGGGGAATAACTGAAGGGAATAAGTTTCACTATTTTCTATGAGTAGAGTGCACGTGTGCACTGAAAAGCAATTTATCATATTTAACAACAGAGTACCAAAATTTAGCACAGACACCTCCAATTTCTATGCAACAAATGAGCTAAAATTTTCAGATTTTTTGCAGTCTTTTACTGTGTCAGTAATGAATATTGGGTGTGCCTGTAAGTTTAAGTAAGGCCACTGTACTTAGTGTAATTATGCGTCCTAGAACTATATTGAGGGCTGCTTGACCAAAAAAAATTGACAATTCAGATTTTGCTAGTTTTCGGAGATGTACAAATCGATCACTTCCCTGGTCTTGTGGAGACAAAAGACACATTCAGTTCAATGGGAAATATGCTCACATGTTCTGGTTACCTTTGTATTCCATAATACCACCACTGAATCTAGCCAATTGTAGATTCTGTTCAGCAATTACACCCACATTGAATGATCAACTACCCTCAATTGCTTTTGTGATTTTTGTATTCCAGTTGATAATCAGAGTGATGTCATGAATTGAGAGAATTGGTGAGCAAAATAGTCTGTATACAAATTGTACACTCTGCTGAACACAATCAGGAGCATTATTTTTAGAAGAAACCCGTAAATTATGGCCAATCCAACCAGTAACTCAGTTGACCATAATAAACTAGCTCAGCTGTATTACAGCTTTGACATTGTGAGCATGTTGATTACATAAACTTCCCTTTGATAAAACAGCAAATCTGAATTTCTGTCCTGGTGCATTTAGCACATTAACAGGCATCTCATAAATGGATTTTCATTAACATTTATTTTAATTAACATTTATTTGTTGGTTTGGCCTTATAAACAGTGGCAGCAACAGAGGAAGAAGTATATTTTAAGTATTTTCTTCCTGCTATGGATCTTAGTTATCTAACTGTAGCCACTACAATATGAATAACTGCAGCAAAATGTTGCTGTGTCAATGCTGTTAGCTATTGTGATACAGCTGTTATAATATCAAGTGAATATGAAATCATTGGTAGTTATTTTAATACAATTGTAGGTTTATTTCAAGTTTAGTGCCAATAATTTTATTTCTAAACCATTACCATTGCCACTCTTATAAAGCTGCACAAAAGTTGTACAACATCAAATGCAAACTCATTGTAGATTATGGAGTATTTCCAGGTAGAAGTGTTGAAGGCCTGGTTCAGTTATGTACAATTGGATTATAGTTTTTTTAACCAGTTAATTTGCTAGTGTCATTAACCACATAAACTAACCTGATACTTTTGAGCATAGTGTGTTACATGTTGGAAACCTTATCTGTCTTTCCGTATGAACATAAAAGATTCCATGTCAAGATAAATAAGGGAGTTCTCCCAGTCTCCTGGCTAGCATTTACCTTCTGTCAATACCACCAGAAAGGATTAATTAGTCATTTATCTCATTGCTGTTTATGGGATCTTGCTATGCACAATTCAGCTGTTATATTTTCCTGCATAACCGTGATTATACTTCAGAAGTAATTCATTGGCTATGAAGTGCTGTGGGTTGTCCTAAAGATGTAGAAGGTGCTAAATAGCCCTTCCTTGCTTTCATTAACTGGCAGGAGAGGTAAGGGCTTATTGGCACTGAGGTTTGGCAGTGATGCTGACTGCACATGTTTAGGAAGGCGGTGGGAGCACTGAGACTAGTCAACCGCACTTTTTAAATCTGAAAAATATAAATAACATGTAACATTTTCCATGTGTAACCCTGTTAGTTTGAAATCACTTAGTTGTAGATTTCGCCCATATAGCTGAAATCTTGAGGCTTTTTATGCATTTCCTTTTAAGGTGGGGTTATTATTGTGTATCCTTACAGACCTTCCCATATCCATAGTCTCCTTGTCTAAATCTGGCCAGCTTTTCATCTGCCAGTGAATATCTTTTTAATGAGAACCAAAATAACACTTGCCATTTCATCACAAATGATCATTTTAGTATTTAATTCCCAAAAGAGTTGTACAGTTGTGCTATCCCGTAAACACTGCAGAGTAATCAACCATGTGTTTTAGATTACTGTTATTTTCTTCTATTATATTTGTTTTAATGGTCTTTGAATAATTTGTTTCAGTTCTATTACTTGCCTTCAACTGCTTCAGCAGTTCCATGGTATTAGTGTAAGTGCCTTAGCATTTAGAAATTCTCGCTGTGTTTTAAACCAAGTTCAGTGGAGCTAAATACACTTTGTTTCTGCTTGTGGAAAGCGGCCATGGGAATATACTGTTTATATAATCTTAGCATACTGTTCTCTCAAAAAATGGCAGATGTTACGGGGTTTTATAGTCAAAAGAAATATAATTTCGAAGAGACTCAAATGATAGGAAAGCTTTATTGAACTACTCAAAGTGTAGCATATAGCAATCTCATAAAACTACTTCAGTAAGTCTCAAAACAGGAGTGGTGAAAAAAATCATAGCAATTTCATGCATAATTATCAAATATGTCGAACTGAGTAAGGAGTCACCAGTGCTGTTTCACTGTTTAATAGACTGACCGTGCTCTGTGGGAATCTTCACTGCCGTTGGTTCTCCCCCAGTTCCTCCCTCCTATCTGTTGTTGACCTCTACCAGCGAGTTTTCTTTGAACTCAGAAAAGCTGCTGATATTCAGCTGTGTTTTTTGTGATTACATTCCCAGTTGTTTTTTATTGCACTATTACAACAGTCACAAATTACTTTCGTTCACCTGGAACTGACCTACAGAGGCTGTATCGCTATGCATATCAATGTACTGAATAATGGCCAGATATTGCAGTAGAAATAATGGTGACACTATCTGCACTCACCATTATTAAAGAGCAGGGAGCAACTTCAGGTGACCGCACATGCATAGACATGGAAATCAGCACGATGCTGTCCAAGTTTCACTACCCCTCCAAAAGATGCACTATAATGGTATCTCAGAGAGAGACTCAGCATTGGAACACGTGTGAAATTGTGGCACTTACATGATAGCCACTGAACTCCAGAAAAAGTTAGGACTTGTCCAAACCAATCCAAATTAATTTTTAAGAGCGATGATTCTTAATTACCAAAATTCCTTGACTCTTTTATATATCTTTCTCTCTCTCTCTCTCTCTCTCTCTCTCTCTCTCTCACACACATATCTTTCTTTCCCTCTCTTTATTCCACTTTGTGCATGATTGGCATTGGATTAACTATTCTAACTTGGACCCCGCAGCTGGAATTTTGTCAAAGGGCAGAATGTTTCACTGCCAGGCAGGACCCGAGCCTGCAGGGATTGGTGGCAAGACTCTGGGCAGCATTTTACTGGCAGTGGCCAATTAAGAGGTTGCTGCTAGGACCAATGGCCCACCTCCCAGAGCTGCTGGGCTAATCACAGGGCTGGGAGGGGTGTCCTCTGCTGAGGCTGCATGAAGAAAAGGAAGGCACCTCCATGCTGAGGTGCCCTCCAAGGCAAGGTAAGTTTTTTTTTTGTTAATTTACTTTGCCAGGGCTAGGAGATTGATGGGTATTGAGCGTGCATCCTCCAGCAGCAGCACTGGTCAAGGTGAAACACTGTTGCTTGCCCTGCCCCCTGTAGAGGGCGCTGTACCAAATCGATTTTGTATCTCTGCCATTTCTAGTGCAAAAACCCATCAAAAGAAGAGAAACAGACTTGCAATTTTTATATAATGCCTTTCTTGATCACAGGACATCTCAAAGAGCTTTACAGCAAATTAAGTAATTTAGAAGTAAAAACGATAAAACAAAGTACTGCAGATGCTGGAACTTTAGAACTGTAGTCATTCATTGTGGTAATTTATGAAACATGGCAGCCAATTTGCACACATTAAACTCCCACAAGCAGCAATGTATTAAAGATAAGACAACCTATTTTTGAGCTGTGAATTAATGGATAAAATATTGGCCAGGACAGCTAGGATAACCCCACCAACTTCTCTTCAAAATAAAGTTATGAGACCTCTTGTGTTCATCTGAAAAGGCAGATGAGGCCTTTAACAATTCCTCCTGAAAAGCAGCACCTCTGACATTCCAGCACTACCAACATACTACACTGGAGTATATGTCTGGAATTTTGTGCTCAAGTCCTGGGGTGGACTTGAACCCACAATCCTCTGGCTCAGGCGAGAGTGCCATCAACTGAGCCACAGCAGGCACTGAAAGAAAATCTGTGGGCAGGAGTAAGTGTAATCAATGACTAGCATAGCTCATTTGGTACTGTCTGCAAAATCCGGGTCAATATACCCTTTCCCGCAGCACTGACACATCTTGCAAGAAATAATTTAATCATGGTAAAACAATACTTTTCAAAAGGCAGAAGTGAGAGGTGTGTATTATGCATGGATACTACATCTTTCCAAAAATTTATAGCCTGACGTGGGAGAGTGTTTATTATGTATACTCGAAAGATTCATGGTAAACGTTACTGTGTTAGTTGTAACTTGACTATCTGTTATGGTAATGAGAGATGCCCTTGTTGCATACGGATCCACTTTTTAATCAGTTTAAAAGAACTGTCTGTGGGAAACTGGAATTTCATAAATGAGAAAAACTTCAGATAATGAAAATCAGTTCTGGGGCAAAAGAGATGATCCATTCTATTTTCGCCTGTACTAAACAACATAGGCAAGCTAATTGCATGTTACTCAACTTAGTAAATCAAAAGTTGATTGAGACCCCTCATAGTTTCAAGCAACACTAACAGTCCCTGAGTATCATGGGTTAATCTTATCTTGTCTGGGACATTTCCCAAAAGAAGTCTTCTATGATCCAGACTGACAGCCATTTGGCACTATCTGTCAATCTTTGTTTACCAATTAAGCCACTACAAAACCTTAGGGCCCTGAAAAGCTGACTAACATTTAGGCACCACTAAAGATTCTGGAATGTTTGACCTGTTTGACGTTGTTGAAGTAAATGATCACATTGTCATTCTAGAAAAGTTATTATGACCTGACTAGACAGGGTCAAAAAAAAGCTGCCAGCAATATTTTTTTTAAACTTGTGGATTTTTGTAAATATCATAGCATGCAAGATTTAATTTCAATGAGATCTATCTGCTTGTTCATGAGAAATACATTTGTCTCCAAATATGGTGTCTATGCAAGATTGAAAGGGACCTGCACTTGATAATTGCTGCTGCTTGGCCTATGAGAGAAAATTAATGCTTTCTGTTAGATTCTGAGATGAGATTTTTTTTCCACCTGTTTTGGAGAATGGTTTTACAGGAGCTTTTCTGTTGAATGGCTCTGGGCTAAATATGCTCTCATTTTTTTAATCATGTACTGTTTACGAGTTAAATTGCAGAAGAATCTTTTTTTCTTTCCCACAGTGTAAGTTGAGATGACTGGAGCAGAAGGCTATGGGAGGACGTCTCAGAGCAAGAAGCAAAGCTTAGCACAAGTAGGGGCTTATGTCAGCAGTCCAGTTCTTGCAATCCATAACGTAAGAGCCCTTAAATAGTTGCCGTCATCAGCACTGGCCTCCAGCATATGGTCTATTTGAACACGTGACAGAAAATGGCGGAGGAATTGAAGTAGCTATTCATGTGGTAGGAGTGGTCACTGTAATAGGGGTTTTAGTTTATGTTGACAAGGCAGTGTGTTCCTAGTTAGATCATTGCAGCTGTTTCTTTTCTCTCTCTCTCTCTCTCGCTCTCTCTCTCACTCTCTGTGTAGAGATTCCGGGCTCCACCTGCAGCAGTTGTGCTTGTGCTATTTTGCTGCTGGACACTTATTGCCTTTTTTTTGTTCGACAGGCAGTGAACAGCAAAGGCGCAGGTCTATTCAGGACCTAACAATTGTTGGAACAGAATCTAATCAGGTAAGACTTGTTCATTTAAAGTAATTTGGTCTGACAGCATCTCTAAGGCCTACTGGGTATGTTAGTGGTCTCAAAATTGTTAGTTTAGTGTAATAATTAAAATTTTAGAATATTGGATATTGGATCAGAAAAGAAAGGTGTTTGGTATTAAGGAAGACACAGTATGAAATCTTTGAATTGGTACCATTAGCACTTACCCCACATGCTTGATTGACAACAAATTAATTATGGGCTTCAGCACAGAGCTACAAATTTCATGCTCCCATTTCAGTAAGAGCAGGGGCACAAAGACCATTGCATCCTTTAAGGAAACATTGGATAAATATTTTAAGCAGAGGCCAATTGAGATTTAGCCCCTTCAGTTCCCAAATTTCCCCATTAGAGCTTTCAGCTCTATAATGATAACCCTAATGTTTTTGTTGCCATTACCCTACCTATCACATTCTAAATATTTTCCCTCTGCCTGCAAGATTTTTCTAATAATTATTTTAACATTTAATTTTCTCTTAAATTCACTGGCTTGATTTGTTATATTCTGGCTCTAACTTACCTATGTCATTTTGTATATTTTTTATTTGCTTATTGTGACCCTGCTCTTTAGACAGCAGGAACATATTTTTTAGTTTCACAGAACAATGTAAACAAATACATCTGGGGGTGATGATATTTAATTGAATCAGATGCCCGTCCGTATAATGCCTGAACTCCAAGGTATAGCTTTTAAAGTGACTCCTGTATACTTCAGATTTTGGGGGAACAGTCTTGTGCAAATTTCCTTACTTTCTAAGGTTGAGAAGGCAGCATGTATTTGGTGTGTTATTGAAGGATCAATGTTTGCTGTGTAATCGCTTCAAATTTATTAACCATCCAAATATCAAATAGGATATGCATTATAAATGACATGCTTGTGGTGACGTGGTTATAGCTGTGCTGATTCCTCTAATACTGCTGTAGTATTTTTTGACAACATGAGTTGAAGGAATAAACCATGATATTGTGTAATGTAGAGTTTTGATTTAATTACAAAATAAAGTTCAGAGAAATGATAACCATGGTTTTACTTCAGTTCCCACTGCCCTTAAATGCATTAATTTCACAGGTGCGACACTCTTGATACCTCACCCAAAATATGATTTATTTAAACTAGTAATCCATCATAGCTAAATAAGTTAAAATCCATTTTTATTAGAAGAGGATCCAAATCTTCAACCCATATTTTGAGGATTGCATTGCATGATTCTGTACATTTTCCCATGAAAACCAGAAAACTGCTTTGGTCTTTATTCATATGGTCCTGGTGATTGATGGAATGCTATTCAGTTTTGGTTGTATCATAACTAGGCCCAACTTGCTCTCATCTGATATCCACACTCAGGCTGGTATTTAATAGAGGCGATGGGGTTCTTATTTGTTGGCTGCAGAGCCCACTAGAGCCCAGTGTTGCCTCTTTTAGGGAAGGCCTGACATATTAAGTGCCATTTGGACACTTAACTGGACAGAAGCAGGCTTTCCCCATGACCAAGGACCTTGGGGCGGTGGTCCCACCCGCCAAGAGCTCACCACAGCGTTGTGGCACAGGGAGACATTCAAGTTGGGGGAGGAAATAGGAGCATAGTAGTGGTAGGGGACAGTATAATTAGGGGATAGATACTGTTCTCTGCAGCCGTAAGTATGAGCCCCAAAGGCTGTGTTGCCTGCCCGGTGTCAGGGTTAAGGACATCTCCTCAGGGCTGGAGAGGAAATTGGAGTGGGAGGGGAGGGATCCAATTGTCATCATCCACTTTGGTACCAATGACATTGACAGAACTAGAAAGGAGGTTCTGCTGAAAGAATTTGAACAGTGAGGAGCTAAATTAAAAAGCAGAACCTCCAAGCTAATAATCTTGGGATTACTAGCTGAGCCACGGGCAAATTGGCATAGGGTAAATAAAGTCAAGTAATTAAGTGCGTGGCTCAAAGATTGGTGTGGGAGGAATGGATTTCAGTTCATGGGGCACTAGCACCAGTACTGGGGTAGAAGAGAGGTGTCCCATTGGGGCAGGCTTTGCTTGAACCGTGCTGGGACCAGTGTCGAATAACTAGGGCTGTAGAGAGGGCTTTAAATTCAATAGCGGGGAGGGGGTAGGGTTTTGGAAAGGGGATAAGTAGGCTTACAAAGCAAAAGGATATGGTAGCATTGCAGGGCAGCTATTTAGGTAATGATACCTAGTATGTGACAGGAAGGAACAGAATGTACAAACATTTTTTAAAAAGCAGCAAATAGGGTCAAATGGAGAAAATTGGTAAAAAGGCAAAACTAATGGCTCTTTACTTAAATGCAAATATTATTCTGAACAAGATAAATGAATTAACGGCACAAATAGAGGTTAATGGGTATGATCTTATAGCCATAATGGAGATGTGGTTACAAGGAGATCAAAGTTGGGAACTAAATATACAGGGGTATGTGACTTTTTGAAAGGACAGACAGAAAGGAAAGGGTGGTGGGGTAGCTTTGTTAGTACAAGATGGAATAAGTACAATAGCAAGAAATGATCAGAAAATGTAGAATCCATACGGGTGGAGGTAAGAAATAACAAGGGGGAGAAGACAGTTGTGGGATTAGTTTATAGCCCCCTCTAACAGTAGCTATACTGTAGGAAAGAGAATAAATCAGGAGATAATGAGGGAATATAAAAGCAGTATATTAATCATGGCTGACTATATTCTTCTTGTAACTTGGAAAAATCAAATTGGCAGAGGTAGCCACAAGCAAGAATTCATAGGTGTATTCAGGACAGTTGCCCAGAACAATACGTTGTGGATCCAACCAGGGATCAAGCTATTTGGGATCTGGTAGTGTGTAGTGAGGCTGGTTTAATAAATGATCTAGGAGTAAAAGATCCCTTTGGAAACAATGGCCATAACATGGTAGAATTTAGCATTCAGTTTGAGAGTGAGAAACTTCATTCGGGAACAACTGTGCTAAACTTAAGGGTAATTACAAAACAATGAGGGCAGAGTTGTCTGGAGTGGTCTGGGAAAAGAGTTTAGCAGAAAAGATGGTTGGTGATCAATGGTAAACCATAGAACCATGGAAAAGTTACAGCATAGAAGGAGGCCATTCGGCCCATCTTGTCCATGCCAGCCCGAGGACACCCAGGTGCCCTTTCTAATCCCACCTTCCTGCACCCGGCCCATAGCCCTGCAGCTTACAGCACTTAAGGTGGAGATCCAGGTACTTTTTAAAAGAGTTTAGAGTTTCTGCCCCTTCCACCAACTTGGGCAGCGAATTCCAGACATCCACTACCCTCTGTGTAAAAAAGTTCTTCCTCATGTCCCCCCTACACCTTCTGCCACTTATCTTGAATCTATATCCCCTGGTTCTAGAATTCTCCACCAAGGGAAACAATTTTATCCTGTCCACTCTATCTATTCGTTTAAGAAAATAGTTCACGACTTACAAAAAAGATATATCCCAGAGAGGGAGAAGAATTCCAGGAAGGGGATAAACCAACCATGGTTAACCAAGGAAGTTAGGGATATTATCAAATTGAAAGAAAAAACATACAGCGTGATTAATTAGTGGTAAGCCAGAGAATTGGGAAAGTTTTAAAAACCGACAAAAGATAACCAAAAAAAAAAAGGAGAAAATAAACTTTGAGGGTAAACTAGCATGTAACATAAAAATGGACAGTAAGAGCTTCCTTAAAGAGGAAGAGAAAGGCTAGAGTGAACATAGGCCCCTTAGAGAATGAGGCTGGGGAAATAATAATGGAAATGGCAGAGGAGTTGAGTAAATACTTTGCATCAGTCTTCACGGTTGAAGACACTAATAGCATTCCAAAAGTACTAAATAATCAAGGGACAAAAGGGGTGGGGGGAGGAAATGAAAAAACCATCACTAGAGAAAAAGTGCTAGGGAACCTGATGGGGCTAAGGGCCGATAATTTCCCCCTGGACCTGATGAGTTGCATCCTAGGATATTAAAGGAAGTAACTACAGAAATGGTGGATGCACTGGTAGTAACCTTCAAAGAATCTTTAGATTCTGGAAAAGCCCCAGAGGATTGTAAAACTGCCAATGTACCATCCTTATTCAAAAAGGGAGGGAGACAAAAAAAAATTACCTATAGGCCAGTTAGCTTAACATCTGTCATTGGGAAAATGTTAAAGTCTATTATAAAGGATGTAATAGAGCATTTAGAAATGCATAATATAATCAAGCAGAGTCAGCTTCATGAAGGGGAAATCATGCCTGACAAATTTATTTGAATTCTTTGAGGAGGTAACAAGCAGAATAGATAAAGGGGAGCCAGTAGATTTCTAAAAAGCATTTGATAAGTTACCACACATAAGGCTACTTAACAAGGTAAGAGCCCATGGTGTTGGGAGTAGTATATTATCATGGATAGAAGATTGGTTAACTAATAGAAGATAGAGAGCTGGAATAAGGGGGGTATTTTCAGGATGGCAACCTGAAACTAGTGGAGTGCCACAGACATCAGCTGAGGCCACAATTATTTACAGTATATATTTGTGACTTGGATGAGGGAAGTGAATGTACTATCGCCAAGTTTGCGGATAACTCAAAAATAGGTGGGAAGGCAAATGGTGAGAATGACGCAAGGCGTCTACAGGGGGACGTAGACAGGTTAAGTGAGTTGGCAAAAACTTGGCAGATGGAACATAATGTGGGAAAATGTGAGGTTATGCACTTTGGCAGGAGGAATAGAAGAGCTGAGTATTATTTAAATGGAGAAAGACTGCAGAAAGCTGCAGCACGGGGATTTCGGGGTCCTCATGCATGAATCACAAAAAGCCAGCATACAAGTTCAGCAAGTAATAGGAAAGGCAAATGGAATGTTGGCCTTTATTTCAAAGGGAATGGAGTATAAAAATAGGGAAGCCTTGCTAAAACTATACAAGGCATTAGTGAGACCAGTTTTGGTCCCCTTATCTAAGGAAATATATACTGGCATTGGAGGCAGATCAGAGAAGGTTCACTCGATTGATCCCGGGTGTGAGGGGATTTTCTTATGAGGTGTGGTTGAGTAGGTTGGGTCTGTACTTACTGGAGTTTTGAAGAATGAGTGGCGACCTTATTGAAACATATAAGATTCTAAGGGGGCTTGACAAAGTAAATGCTGAGAGGTTGTTTCCCCTTGTGGGAGAGTCTAGGACCATAGGGCATAATCTCAGGGCAAGGGGTCACCCATTTAAGATAGAAATGAGGAGGAATTTCTTCTGAGGGTAGTGAATCTGTGGAATTCTTTACCGCTGAAGGCTGTAGAGGCTGGGCCATTAAGTATATTCAAGGGTGAGATAGACAGATTTTTAATCAGTAAGGGAATCAAAAGGGCAGGAAAGTGGAGTTGAGGATTTTCAGATCAGCCATGATCTCATTGAATAGCAGATCAGACTCGATGGGCCAAATGGCCTACTTCTGTTCCTGTGTCTTATGATCGTAGGCCTGCCAGTCGAAGGTCTGCAGTTCTAGAGAACGGCAGCGCCATGGGGTTAGGGTCATCGCTGGATCCCAGGTCGCAGGTGAGTGACTGAGTGCCTTTTACTGAGGGAACCCCCAGGAACCTGCAAGCAACCCCACATGGGTTTGCTTCTTGTGCTCCCTGTAAGCAAGCCCCCCCCCCCCCCCCCCACCCAACGTTCAGTGGGCATTAATTGGTGGAGGGGCAGGAAATCCATTCACGGGTCTTCCTGCCACAGAGTTAATTGGAGTGGACGTGGGAAGTTTGCAGGGTCCCTACCCATCACCCTCCTGCCCAATTAACTGCCTCTGCCATCAAACTCACCACAAGGGAGGACATTAAATTTCACTCTTGCTTGCCTCCATCCTTGGTCAATAGACAGCCATCGGAATCAGGAAACGTGGCAAATCTTCTTTTACACAAGAAGGTTAAGACGAACTGTTGCACCTCTCCTTCCTCCACCCCTATTTTCATCCCCCATGAGAGTAGCTAATATCATATGACTGGCTATTCAACTTAGGACTTCTTGGTCTGTGTGGCTCAGCCAGCTTATATAACCTCACATTGGGGAAGCAAAAAACATGGCACTAAATTTTGCAATCAGAAATGAAACAACCAATACAAAAACCTAGCTATCTCTGTGACATTGCTTCCTCTTTCCCGACATCAGTTTGGATTTGGCGTCCAATCAAGAAAATCTCCAGGTGTCCAGCAATATTGATGTCCTGAAGCAGGATAGGCAGCCAATAACATTCAAGTATTCTCACAGACATCAAGCTAGCAAGTTGAAAAACCCTTCACTTTTAAGTGTTAAATTTTTCAGGTAGCAAAATAAATGATTAAGAAATACCAATGAGATTAAGATAAAAATGAAAATATCAAACTTTTAAAGAAGTAATTTTTAAAAATTTGTGGAATTTCTTATCATAATGGAGACATTTGACATTCTGACTCCTTCAGGCACAATGAGGCTGGTTAGTAGTAATTATGAACTTAATATGCCATTTAAAACCCCAGTTATTCATTCAACAAGCTGTAACTTAAGGGTGTTTACAGCAAGACTAAGCACAAAAAAGAGAGGAATTTCTTGTCAGTTTTCTGATTCTAGTGTTAACAGCCTCTGGAGAAGCATAAAATCACTGAACTTCTGGATTTCCACATCTAACTGAGCATGTGCCCTCAGCAGTTTATATGGCACATTTAACATAATAAAACTTCCCAAGGTGCTTCACAGGAGTATTATAAAACAAAATATGACACCAGCCTCTATAAGGAGCTATTAGGACAGATGACCAAAGCAAAAGGATAGGCTTTAATGGGTATTGCTGAAAAGAAAGACTTATTCCCCAAATCTTTTGCCTTGCACTCATCAGGACAAACGCAAGGGCCGGGATTTTCCGTCCCCGTTGCAGGTGGGACCTGCCGTGGGCGAGGCGGCAGCGCTCCAGCCAGAAGTCCATTGACTTGCGGCAGGACCGGAAGATCCCAGCGGTGGGCAGGTGGGGAAATTCCCACCCAAGAATGCCAAATTTCAAACGATCACAATTTATACTACAGGAAGAACGGGTGCTGATTGGTTGACAAGTCGACCATGATTGGCTGAGGTGTCGCCATGGAGAAAGCAACGGGGAACTATAGGCTCCCGAGTAATTGTATAAAGTTGCAAGGTCTGTCATAGGTGGAGTACAGACTCAACTAGCCCATGCTTGCAAAACCCCAAAACAAAACATCTACTGTCAGTTGTGATTCTGTGGTTGGGCTGAACAATCCTGATTATGCTAATAGCTACACTAACATACAATTTAAGGTAATCAGTCAAGCTTGTAACATGGCTCATTTACACTTGCTAGGAGTGACATACATTCATACACTGGGACCCGTTCTCTGCAAACAAAAGGAATATGTTTAAGCTTCATGCCTTTTTTGATTTACCCAGTAGCTTGGAGAGCCCATAGTTCCCCGTTACTTTCTCCATGGCAATGCCTTGGCCAATCGGAGTCAGCTCGCCAGCCAGTCAGCATCTTTTTCCCCTGTAGTATAAATTGCGATTGTTTGAAGTTTGGCATTCTTGCATTTGTCCTGTTGTGTGCAAGACAAAAAGCAAGAAGGAAAGCAAGGTAAACTGAGAGATGTAGAGAGGATGTTCCAGAGTTTAGGGCCTTGGCAACTGAAAGTTGAACTGAAAGGATTCCAGAAGTTGCTGTTAGTTTCAGAGGAGTAATGACAGCGAGTGCGGATAGTTTTGCAGTCATTACTATCGAGAATCCAGGCCATTGTTTTTAATCCGTTTTAAAAAGATTTAAATAATTGTTCTACCTCAGTTTTATCACTATTCCTAAATCAGCACCTTGCTTTTACTCTAACCCCCAAAGTACTCTTTGTTTCCATTTTGTAATCTTCACAGTAGATCAATAATTTTTCACAGTGGTATCTACTGCTTACAGTTGGTAATGATTACCTTTCATGCTACAAACAGGTAACAAGTCACAGATGGAATCACACCGAGGTGTGAAAACAAATTACATTTGTTCTCATCCTTTATTCCAATTTGTTTTTTCACCCCTCTGATGGTGGAAATTTTTTCTAACGGATTTTAACCCTGAGGCAGCATAACAATCTTGAATATCTGATTGCAAAACTGCCCTAATTTTTTTAATACATTGAAATCAGTTCAGAAATTATTTTATTAGCTATACATTTGAAAAACAACTTAAGAGTACTTTTAAAACAGAAGCAGATCTATTGAAAGGTGCATTATGCTGAAGCTCGTTGTATATTGAATAAAGGCACTAATTTGATTATCTGAAGGTAATTATTACTTTTTAATTGTTTATCAAAAAGTAAATTTAAATCGTTCGAACAGGTTTATATAATGAGAAATTTATTCTGACTTCTTTTGTTCACACATGCAGGGCAGCAGAAACAGCAGCCGGTCATCTAGTCCAAGCGTGAGGATGATCACCACCACAGGCACTCCTTCTGAGAAAGCTACCCGCAACTATGCATGGACACCAGATGAATCGACAGGTTCGCTTTGACTTATGTTTTACAACAGTGAAGTTGATAGAATGCAATTTTCCTGGCATAAACAGCATGACAAAAATGACATACAGATTAATTTTAACCTGAGGCGAACGTATATTATATGGGGAAATGTGGAGAACAGGAAAAGTGTGATAACTACATTTTGTATGCCTTGTCTGCGTGATCTTTAGCTAAAATATAGTAGAAGTCTGCATGCACTTCCTCTTTGTGCCATCTGATCCTTCTTTGTCACATTTTGTCTATTTTTCCATTATAAATCCATGATGCAGCCTGATCCCTTGCTTCCTCCTTGCCTGGAGATCTGGACCAGTGTTTGAAGTTTCCTTGAGTGGAGGCATATATCTCCCTTTCCACCTTTTAGCCCCAACCTATCCTCAATTTCTCCTTCCTCTCCCACCGCCCACTCCTGTCGTTTCACCCTCCTCTCTTCTGCCCCCTCACCCAACCTAATAATACTCGGGGCTTGATTTTACAGAGCGCTTTGTTTCCCGCTCCCTGACTTAAAAAGTTGATCAAGAGCCCGCCAAAGAAATAGTTGGCTGCCTCACAGCCATTCTACACTCAACAGGGTGTTAATTTACTGAAGGTGAGACTTGCGCACGCCTCTATACCCCACCTCCCCACCCCCCATTTGGGAAGGAAGTCCTGCCTTAGAGAGCTGATGGCCCAACCCGATTGTCTCCCTCCTCCCCTTTCCTGACGCCAGCCCCTCCAGTAAGAGCTGCCAGGATATCCTCTCGGCTTGGGCCTCTCCCTGCTGCTGGTAAAATAGTGGCAGGGGTGGAATGAGTCATTTAAATGGCCATTGATTGGCCACTTAAGGGCCTCAATAGGCCCAAAGTTGGACAGGCCGCCCGACGCCTCCACTGTCCCCCATAATATATGAGACATGTCAGGGGCGGGTGGGGAGACAGCAGGCAGGCCCCTCACTGCATTTTATGAGCTCCCACTCCTTCAAACATACCAGCAAGGATGCATAAAATCCAGCCCTCCATTTCCTTTTCCATCTCACCGTACTTTATCTTCCCCCTCTAGCTTTTTGCCTCAGTCTACTTTTGACGTTGGTCCATTTATCTTCTGCTCAATGACCCGGCTTAACCTAAGGACGACACTAGGGCTTGACTCCCTATATGCACCTTCGACTAGGAGATCGTCTAGTCATGTGCATGGTACATATACTGTCCAAATTACCCTTTCTTTTTGTGCGATGATTTTTAAGTAAATGTTTTTCTATCAAAATTTATAATGCAAAAACCCTGTGTCAGCAATTATAATAGGAAACCTGATATAAACATTTTCCTGTTGCACTGTAACAGGCCTCCTACCTCTTTGGGTTTCCAAGTTATTCCAATTCCTGTAAGTCTGTTACTTAACATAGCTTTTTCTAGCCTACTGCCTTGCTTCCCAATCATTGCTCCTGCCTTTGTGCTGCACTTACTGTTAGGTAGAGGCAGATGGGGGAAGTGATGATAATAGCTGAAGGGAACATGACCTTTGGTCAGGCAGAAGGGTAGTAAGGGGGATATCTAGGCTAGATCTAGCATAGATCATGGCATACAAGGCTATGGGCCTAGTGCTGGAAAATGGGATTAGAATAGTTAGGTACTTGTTTGACTGGCGTAGACTCGATGGGCCGAATGGCCTTTTTCTGTGCTGTAGACCTCTATGACTCTATCTGTAGGAGCAGTGGCTGATTGGGCAAAGGAATGGGCATTCAAAGAAGGATAGAGAATCACAACTCAAAGGTTAAATGATTGGGCAAGAGGATATGAGGGAGGGTGAGGGCTAGTAACACAGGGCAAAGTAATGGATAGTGGGTGTGGAGACATGAGGGACTGAGCTGCAGAAAGGAGAGGCAGTGAGGGCAGTAAAGGCTTCAGGGAGTATTCAGGGATGAAATAAAAGCCGGATTAGTGGGAAGCTGAGGGAGCTGTGAAATGAGTTAATCAGAAACAGTATCCTGGGGTGAGGGGTTTAATGGCAGGGGTGTGGTTAAGCAAGCGGGATGGGGTGAAGTGGTGCAACATATGAAAGAAGCTGATGAGGCCTGCAGCCTGTAAGAGAGATCCACTGTTTGCACTTTATATGAGGGCATATTACCCATCATGCTGCTCACTCTGCATTAGATGATGTGCATTCTTATGCTACATAATGTGAAATCTCACTGAATTGCAGTGGCTGTGAAAGTCAAACAGCATTTTACTGTCAGAATGTTGATGATTTCCAGTTTTTTTACCTGAGTGGAACCTGCAAATCAGTGGCCCTGATTACTTTTAAATGTTAGTTTTAACAATGCAACTATTTCTATCTGTTATAGTTTCTTTAGAAATCCAGGATATAGAGGAAGGTGTAAGGGCATGTAGATAAGACGTAGATAATAAGCCTGCAGAAACAATGGGGCCTTTATGAGTGTAATTCCTGTTCACAAAGTAGATGCAGGGTTTAGACACATTGGGCAAGCTTTGCTATTTCAGTTAAACTTACCTAATCATTTTATTGGCCTATGACTGACTCTGAGTTCGGCAAACAAAAACAAAAAATGCAGGAAAAACTCAGCAGGTCTCTGGAGAGAAAGACAGAGTTAACATTTCAAGTCCGCATGATTCTTTTTCAGAGCTAAAGGATAGTAGAAATGTGGTGAAATATATACTGTTTAAGGGGGGGCGGAACAGGTGAAGCTGGATAGAAGGCCAGCAATGGGTGGAGGCAAAGGAGAGATTGCGAAAGGTGTCATAAACAAAAGATCAAAGAGTTGTTAATAGTGGTGGTACTGGCTAAAGGAGGTGCTAATGGTGACATTAAAAGTGGAAAGCAGAATATGATAATGGCAGGACCAGGGTAAGCACTCTGTCAGCCTGTTCCTGCCCCATGGAACTCACTTCTTCCTATCTTGACCGTTCTCTCTCCCCTCGTCCAGTTTCTTCCCACCTACATCCGTGATTCCTCTGATTCCCTACATCATATCAACAATTTCCAGTTCCCTGGCCCTAACCGCCTCCTCTTCACCATGGACGTCCAATCCTTCTACACCTCCATCCTCCACCAGGATGATCTGAAGGCTCTCCGCTTCTCCCTTGAACAGAGGCCCGAACAATACCCATCCACCACTACCCTCCTCCGTCTGGCTGAACTTGTTCTCTCGCTGAACAATTTCTCCTTAAACTTGTCTCACTTCCTCCAAATAAAAGGTGTGGCTATGGATACCCGCATGGACCCCAGTTATGCCTGTCTCTTTATGGGGTATGTGGAACATTCCTTGTTCCAGTCCTACTCAGGCCCCCCTTCCACAACTCTTTTTTCGGTACATCGATGACTGTTTTGGTGCCGCGTCATGCTCTCATCTGGACCTGGAAAAAATTATCAATTTTGCTTCCAATTTCCACCCTCCATCACCTTCACATGGCCCATCTCCTACTCTTCCCTTCCTTTCCTTGACCTCTCTGTCTCAATTTCTGGTGAAAGACTGTATACCAATATTCATTACGAGCCCACCAACTCCCACAGCTACCTCAACTACAGCTCCTCACGCCCTGCTTGCTGTAAGGACTCCATCCCATTCTCTCACTTCCTTCGCCTCCGTCGCATCTGTTCCGATGATGCCACTTTCCAAAACAGTGCTTCTAACATGTCTTCTTTCTTCCTTAACCAAGGTTTCCCAGCCATGGTGGTTGTCAGGGCCCTCAACCGTGTCCAACCCATCTCCCGAGCCTCTGCCCTCGCACCTTCCTCTCCCTCCCAGAATCATGATAAGGTCCCCCTTGTCCTCACTCCACCCCGCCAGCCTCCGCATTCAATGGATCATCCTCTGCCATTTCTGCCAACTCCAGCATGATGCCACTGCCAAACATATCCTCCCTTCACCACAACCCCCCCCCCCCCCCCCCATCAGCACCCCGTAGGGACCGTTACCCCCTGGGACACCCTGGTCCACTCCTCCATCACCCTCAACCCCCTCCCATGGCACCTTCCCATGCAATTACAGAAGGTGCAACACCTGCCCCTTTACCTCCTCCTTCCTCACCATCCAAGGGCCTAAACACTCCTTTCAAGTAAAGCAGCGCTTCACTTGCACCTCCTTCAATTTGGTCTACTGCATTCGCTGCTCCCAATACGGTCTCCTCTACATTGGAGAGACCAAACGCAGACTGGGTGACCGCTTTGCGGAACACCTTCGGTCTGTCCGCAAGCACGACCCAGACCTTCCAGTCGCTTGCCAATTCAACACACCATCCTGCTCTCATGCCCACATGTCCATCTTGGCCTGCTGCAATGTTCCAGTGAAGCTCAACGCAAACTGGAGGAACAGCACCTCATCTTCCGATTAGGCACTTTACAGCCTTCCAGACTTAACATTGAGTTCAACAACTTCAGACCATGAATTCTCTCCTCCATCGCCTCCCTCTTTTTTGATCCCCCCACTTTTTTTCTTCTTCATTTTTATTTTTAAATTTTTATTTATTTATTCACCCATTTATTTTCATTATTTTTAAAATTTATTTCCACTTTTATTCTTTGTTTTATCCCCAGCTTTTAGCCTTTTCAATCTTTTTTCCCACCACCATCCCCTCCCCCCACCACACCCCCTACTAGGGCCATCTGTCACTTTCCTGAGTGCTTACCCTGGCCCAGCCATTATCACATTCTGCTTTCCACTCTTAATGTCACCATTAGCACTTCCTTTAGCCAGTACCACTATTAACAACCCTTTGACCTTTTGTTTATGACACCTTTCTCAATCTCTCCTTTGCCTTCACCCATTGCTGGCCTTCTATCCAGTTTCACCTGTTCCGCCCCCCTCCTTAAACAGTATTTATTTCACCACATTTCTACTGCCCGTTCACTCTGAAGAAGAGTCATACGGACTCGAAACGTTAACTCTGTCTTTCTCTCCGCAGATGCTGTCAGACCTGCTGAGTTTTTCCAGCATTTTTTGTTTTGTTTTTGTTTCAGATTTCCAGCATCCGTAGTATTTTGCATTTATCTAAGTTAGGCAAATTTGATTGCAACAGTGAAGCTTGGCAGGCAGGTGCTAGTTAACTTGCGTAATATGGCAAATTAGGTTAAGGGATAGGTCACTAGAGATGCAATGGCAAACTTTTGAGCGGATATTTCAGAATACACAGAATAGATGCATTCCAACAAGTAAGAAAAAGTCCAAGGGACGGACATACCATCTGTGGTTAACCAAAAAGGTTAAAGATAGTGTCAACATTAAAGAAAAAGTATATAATTATGCAAAAATAGGTGGAAGGCCAGAAGTTTGGACAGAATATAAGGAACAGCAAAGGATGACTGAAAGATTAATAAGGAGAGAAAAATTAAGAATACGGGAGAAAGCTAGCCAGAAATATAAAAACAGATAGTAAGATTTTCCAGAAATAGTTTAAAAAGAAACAAGTTAACAAAGTGAGCTTTGGTCCTATAGAAAGTAAGCCTGGAGAATTGATAATGGAAAACAAGGAAATGGCAGATGAATTGAACAGGTATTTTGCATTAGTCTTCGCTATAGAGGATACAAGTATCATCCCAGAAGCAACTATAAATCAGGAAATGGAAGGTAGGGAGGAACTCAGGAAAATTACAATCACCAGAGAAGTGGTACTGACTAAATTGTTGGAGCTGCAGGCTGACAAGTGCCTGGATCCTGATGTACTTCATCCTAGGGTCTTAAAAGAAGTGGCTAGTGAAATAGTTGATGCATTGGTTTTAATTTTCCGAAACTCCCTAGATTCGGGAAAGGTCCCATTCGATTGGAAGGTAGCAAATGTAACTCCATTATTCAAAAAGGAAGGGAGACAGAAAGCAGGAAGCTACAGGCCAGTTAGCTTAACATCTGTCATAGGGAAAATGTTAGAAGCTATTATTAAAGAAGCTATAGCAGGGCACTTGGATAAATTCAAGGTAATCAGTCAGAATCAACATGGTTTTGTGAAAGGGAAATCATGTTTAACCAACTTATTAGAGTTCTTTGAGGAAGTAACATGTGCTGTGGATAAAGGGGAACCAGTGGATGTACTGTACTTAGATTTCCAGAATGCATTTGATTAAGTGCCACATCAAAGGTTATTGTAGAAAATAAAAGCTCATGGTATGGGGGCAACATACTGGCATGGAGAGAAGATTGGCTGACTAACAGGAAGTCAAAAGTAGACATAAATGGGTTTTTTTCAGGGTGGCAATGTGTAATGAGTGGTATGCCAAAAGGACCAGTGCTGGGACCTCAACTGTTTACATTTTATATAAATGACTTGGATGAAGGAATGGATGGGATGGTTACCAAATTTGCTGATGACTCAAAGACAGGTAGGAAAGTAATTTGTGAAGACATAAGGAGGCTACAAAAAGACATAGATAGGTTAAGTAAGTGAGCAAAGATCTGGCAAATGGAATTGATGTGGGAAAATGTGAAATTGTCCATTTTGGCAGGAAGAATAAAAGAGAAGCATATCTAAATGGTGAGAGATTGCAGAGCTCTGAGATGCAGAGGGATCTGGGTGTCTTTGTGCACGAATCGCAAAAGGCTAGCATGCAGGTACAGCAAGTAATAAGGAGAGTCAATCGAATTTTATCATTTATTGCAAGGGGAATTGAATATAAAAATAGGGAGGTTATGCTTCAGTTATACAGAGCACTAGTGAGACCACATCTGGAGTACTGCATACAGTATTGGTCACCTTATTTAAGGAAGGATGTAAATGCATTGGAAGCCGTTCAGAAAAGGTTTATCAGACCTTATGAGGAAAGATTGGACAGGCTAGGCTTGTATCTGCTGGAGTTTAGAAGAGTGGGAGGCAACTTGATTGAAACCTTTAAGATCCTGAGGGATCTTGACAGCGTGGATGTGGAGGCAATGTTTCCTCTTGTGGGAGAATCTAGAACTAGGGGTCACTGTTTAAAAATTAGGGGTCGTCCATTTAAAACGGAGATGAGGTGAAATTTTTTCTCTGAGTGTCGTGAGTCTTTGGAACTCTCTTCCTGAAAAGTCGGTGGAAGCAGAGTCTTTGAATATTTTTAAGGCAGAGGTGGATAGATTCTTGGTAAGCAAGGAGGTGATAGGCTATTGGGAGTAGGCAGGATGCAGATTTGAGGTTGCTATCAGATCAGCCATGAACTTATTTAATGGTGGAGCAGGCTCAAGGGGCCGAATGGTCTACTCCTGCTTGCGTATGAGCGCAATCCTGGCAGAATCGAGCAAACCAAATTGCAAAAAATCAAGGAATTTTAAACATATGTTTCATCCAGAACCACTTGCATTCATCTTTTACACTCATCCAAGATACAGTTCACCCGGGTCAGGCCCTGCCATAAGACTGGGAACGCTCCTAGGTTAAAAATTGTACAATTCCATTGATTGTGCTGGTTCAGGAAGGATCTTCAGATTACACTCATTTTCTTAGGCACACAGGCATGAGGAAACCCTTTTTAATTTTTTTTCCCTATCATAGTATAGTTAATTTACTAAGAAACAGACTATTGTGCAGCAATTAAACTTTTAAGTGCTTCCATGTTTTGTAAAGTTATTTTCAGTGATTTAAAACCAGGTTACCTGCTCATGGAGGATTGGGCACCCTTATTAAAAATGCATATTTTTACAGTTAAAACTATTACCAGTTGTATTAATAAAACTGCACCAGGTTACCATTCTTAAATGCATCAGGGAATAATTTTTAATGGACTGAAGAAGAACAAACAATCATGTTCTATTATGCTGCCCGATTGAGCTGGATCATGGAAGTTACTACTTTTTTGATTATGCAAATGAATTTTAGTGGTAATTATAGTTTATTTAACCAGCGCAATTTCAAGCATATTTTGGCCACAATTTCCTGATTTGTGTATCAGCCATGGCTCAGTTGGAAGCACTCTTGCTTCTGAATCACAAGGTTCCCAGTTCAAGCCCCACTCCAGGGCTTGAACATAAAAATCAAGGCTGACAATCCACTGCAATACTAAGGGAGTGCTGTATTGTTGGAGGTGTTATATGAACATACATACAAACATATGAGTTAGGAGCAAGAGTAGGCGACTCAGCCCTTCAAGCCTGCTCCGCCGTTCAATAAGATCATGACTGATCTGACTGTAACCTCCCGCCTGCCCCGATAACCTTTCACCCCCCTCGTTTATCAAGGATCTATCAACCTCTGCCTTGAAAACATTCAAAGACCCTGCTTGCACTGCCTTTTGAGGAACGGAGTTCCAAAGACACTCAACTCTCTGAGAGAATTTTTTTTTTTTCTCAACTTTGTCTTAAGTAGGCGACCCCTTATTTTTAAACAGTGGCCCCTAGTACTAAATTCTTCTACAAGAGGAAACATCCTTTCCATATCCACCCTGTCAAAACTCCTCAGGATCTTATATGTTTCAATCAAGTTGTCTCTTACTCTTCTAAACTCCAGTGGATACAAGCCTGGCCTATCCAACTTTTCCCCATAAGGCAACCCGCCCATTCCTGATATTAGTCTAGTAAACCTTATTTGAACTGCTTCAAATGCATTTACAACCTTCCTTAAATAAGGAGACCAGTACTGTACATGGTACTCCAGATGTGGTCATCCCAGTGTCCTGTGCAACTGAAGCATAACCTCCCTACTTTTGTAATCAATTCCCCTCACAATAAATTATAATATTCTATTAGCTTTCCTAATGACCTGCTGTACCTGCATACTAATTTTTGAATCATGCACTAGGACACCTAGATCCCTCTGCATCTCAGAACTCTGCCGTCTCTCACCATTTAGATAACATGCTTTTTTTTTTTTCCTGCCAAAATGGACAAATTCACATTTTCCTGCATTATACCCCATTTGCCAGATCTTTTCCCATTCGCTTAACCTCTCTATGTCCCCTTGTAGCCTCCTTATGTCCTCTTCACAACTTGCTTTCGGATGAGACGTTAGACCGAGACCCAGTCTGCCTTCTCGGGTGGATGTAAAAGATCCTATGGCACTATTTTGAAGGAGAGCAGGGGAGTTATCCCAGATATCCTGGCCAATACTTTCCTCAACTAACATCACAAAAACAGATTATCTGATCATTATCACATTGCTGTTTGCTGGAACTTGCTGTGTGCAAATTGGCTGCCATGTTTCCTACATTACAACTATGGCTATACTTCAAAAATAGTTCATTGGCTGTAAAGCAGTTGGGACATTCTGGTTGTTGTGAAAAGCACTTTATAAATGCAAAACTTTTTTTTAAAGCTGAAACTCCAGCCTGTGTAATGCTACATTGTGACAGGAGGAAGTAATTAATTATTATCTTACACGAAGTGCATATATGTATGGGATTTTCATGATGTTACATTCCAGCTGACTTTCATACTTGCATGCTGAATATTGCAGTCAAATTTGCTAATTACAAAATACTTGCCAGGGTTAGCTCTAGGGCTGCGACCAGGAAATTACCAAGGTGAAGTTACATTGAAGTTTCTGCATAAACTCATTTGAGTAAGGCAGAACGTAAATCTGTCATGAATTATCATAATCAAGTAATCAAATCAATCGTAATCGCTTCTCATGACACTTCTCAACTGCCTAGCCTTTGTTTATTCGCCATAACATTTCTGCAGCTACCAATCTGCTCAATCACACCTTCATTTCACCTTTGACGCCATTGTCTCAGTTAAAACCATTACTCTCTCACCCTGGTGACAATCCTTAAGTCCAGGAAACGCAGATTTGAGCATTTTAAGGCAGATAGTGATTCAGTCATTCATTCTAGCTACATAAAGCACTGTTGAGTCCTGCTCTCATCTCCCAGAATTGTTCACTATTCCAGGAGGTTCTGGAATGCAAAGATAACCCCCAGTTTCTGTGTTTCGAAGAGGGTCATCTGTTTTGGTCAGCAGTCAGGGACAGGAGGATGTGTCTGTCAGTGAGGCAGGTAATGGGACCGAGCAGACAGTAGGGGAGGAGCCTTAGGCTTTGCAATTGTTAAACAGGTTTGAGGTGCTCACAACCTCTGTGGATGAAAGAGAAGGCTGCAAGGTAGATGAGCTGGCTGGCCATGGCACTGTGGTACAGGAAGCCCTTCAAGAGTGGGAAGCAAAAAGGAATGTCCTGGTAATAGGAGATAGTATAGTGAGGGGGATTGACACTGTTCTCTGCAGCAAAGAACGAGAGCCCAGACGTCTATGTTGCCTGCCTGGTGCCAGGGTTCGGGACATCTGCTGAGGGCTGGAGAGGCATTTGCAGTGGTCGAGAGAGGATCCAGTTGTTGTGGTAGGTACCAATGTCTTAGGTAGAACTAGGAAAGCAGTTCTGCAAAGTCAGTATGAGGAGCTACGTACCAAATTAAGAAGCAGAACCTCAAAGGTAATAGTCTTTGGATTATTACCTGAGCCACGTGCAAATTGGAATAGGGCAAATGAGATTGGAGAGACGAATGCGTGGCTCAAAAACTGGTGTGGGAGAAGTGGATTCTGGTTTGTTGGGCACTGGCATCAACACTGGGGAAAGTGGGGGCTGTACCATTGGGACAGTTTACACCTGAACCGTGCTGGGACGAGTGTCCTTGCAAATCACATAACTAGGGAAGTAGAGAGGGCTTTGAACTGAACAAGAGGAGTGAAGGATCAAGCTTGGGTAGAGGTAGCAATTCAAGGTGTTGAGTCAAGACAGGAGAGCAAAATAGTAATATGAGAAATGAGGGTCAGAGAATGGCAGGAAGGGACAGAGAGAAAAAACCTAAGAATACATCAACAGTCAAGACGAGATGTTACAACGGTAACAAAAAGACAAAACTGAAGGGTCTCTATCTGAATGCACATAGCATTCATAACAAAGTAAATGAATTGATGGCCCACATTGAAGTAAATAAATATGATCTGATAGCAATTACAGAGACGTAACTGCAGGACAATAAAGATTGGGTCCTTAATATTGAAGGGCACATGACATTCAAGAAGAATAGGAAGCTAGGTAAAGGTGGAGGGATAGCACTGTTAATCAAAGAGGGCATTGATACAATAGATAGAGGTAACCATGGTTCAGGAGATCAGGATATAGAATTGCTTTGGGTGGCGATGAGGAATAGTAGGAGAAAAAAGTCATTAGTGGCAGTGGTCTACTGGCCCCATAACAGTAGTCACAGTGTAGGACAAAGTATTCAAGAGAAAATATTGTGTGCTTTGATAAAGGGACGGCAATAATCATGGGTGATTTTAATCTACACATAAACTGGAAAAAATCAGATTAGCAGTAGTAGTCTGGATGAGGAGTTCTTAGAATGCTTTCGAGATAGTTTCTTAGAGCAGCATTTTCTAGAACCATCCAGAGAGCAGGATATATTAGATTTGGTATTGTGTAACGTGACAGGATTAATTAATTAATGACCTCAGAGTAAAGGCACCCCTGGGTAGCAGCGACCACAATATGTTTGAATTTTACATTCAGTTTGAAAGGGAGAAGAGTGAGTCTAAGACTTGTATCTTAAACTTAAATAAGGGCAACTATGTGGGGATGAAAGCTGAGCTAGCTGAAGTGAACTGGGGAACCAGGCTAGGGGATACATCAATAGAGAAGCAGTGGCAGACATTTGAGGGGATATTTCAGAGTATTCAGAATAAGTACGTTCCTACTCTAAAGAAAAATTCTAAGGGGAGGACCCACCATTCGTGGTTAACTAGAGATATTAAGGAAAGCATCAAACTTAAGGAAAAAGCTTTCAACTCCGCAAAGATGAGTGGCAGGACAGATAATTGGACAGAATATAAAGAACAGCAGAGAATGGCTATAAGGTTAATCAGGAGAAAGAAAGCAGAGTATATGGGGAAGCTAGCTAGAAATATAAACACAGAGCAAGAGCTTCTACAGGCACTTAAAAAGGAAAAGAGTAAGTAAAGTGAATGTTGGTCCTCTAGAGAGTGACAGTGGGGAGTTAATAGTAGATAATAAGGAAATGGCAGAAGAAATAAACAAATATTTTGCTTCTGTGTTCCGTATAGAGGATACAAAAAAACATTCCAGTAATAGCTGCAAATCAGGGGGTGAACGGGAGAAAGGAACTTGGTGAAATTGAAATCGCTAGGGAAACGGTATTGAGCAAATTGATGGAGCTGCGGGCTGGCAATTCTCCGGGTCCCGATGAATTACATCCTAGGATCATAAAAGAGATGGCTAATGAGGTAGTCAATGCGCTGGTGTTAATTTTCCAAAATTTACTAAATTCTGCAAAGGTTCCATCAGATTGGAAAGTAGCAAATATAACCTCTCTATTCAAGAAGGGAGGGAGGCAGAAAACAGGAAACTATAGGCCAGTTAGCTTGACGTCTGTCATGGGTAAGTTATTAGGATTAATCATTAAGGAGGTTATAGCTGGTCACCTAGAAGAGCTCAAGGCAATGGTTTTGTGAAAGGAAAATCGAGTTTAACCAATTTATTGGAGTTTTTTGAAGGAGTATCATGTGCACTGGATAAAAGGGAGCCTGTAAATGTACTGTACTTGGATTTCCAGAAGGCATTTGATAAGGCACCACATCAAAGATTATTATGGAAAATAAAAGCACGTGGTGTAGTGGGTAACGTATTAGCATAGATAGAAGATTGGCTGGCTGACAGAAAGCAGAGGGTATGCAAAAATGGGTCTTTTTCTGATTAGCAGGATGTGACGAGTGGCATCCCACAGGGACCTGTACTGGGGCCTCAACTTTTTATGATTTACATCAATGACTTAGATGAGGGGAGTGAAGCCGTGGTAGCTAAATTTGCAGATGACAAAGATAGGTAGGAAAGTATGTTGCAAAGAGGACATGAGGTTGCAGAGGGATATAGATAAATTGAGTAAATGGGCAAAGATCTGGCAAATGGAGTTTAATGTCGGAAAATGTGAAGTTGTTCACTTTAGCAGGAAGAACAAAAAAGCAGAGTACTGCTTAAATGGAGAACGGCTGCATAATTCTGAGGTGCAGAGAGATCTAGGTGTTCTAGTATATGAGTCACAAAAAGTTAGTTTGCAGCTACAGCAAGTAATTAAGGCTAACAGAATGCTATCCTTTATTACAAGAGGGATTGAACATTAAAGTAAGGATGTTATGCTTCAGTTATACAGGGCATTGGTGAGACTGCACCTTGAATACTGTGTGCAGTTGGTCTCCTTATTTAAGGAAGGATGTAAATGCATTGGAGGCGGTTCAAAGGAGGTTTACTAGTTTGATACCTGGGTTGAGTGGGTTGTCTTGTGAGGAAAGACTGGACAGACTGCGCTTGTTTCCACTGGAGTTTAGAAGAGTGAGGGGTGATTTGATTGAAGTATTCAAAATCCTGAACGGCCTTGACAAGGTGGACGTTGAAAGGGTGTTTCCTCTTGTGGGTGAGTCCAGAACTAGGGGGCACTGTTTTAAACTTAGGGGTCGCCCTTTTAGGACACATGAGAATTTTTTTCTCTGAATGTTATGCGACTTTAGAATTCTCTGCCTCAGAAGGTGGTGGAGGTGGGGTCACTGAATATCTTTTAAGGCAGAGGTAGATAGATTCTTGTTAGGCAAGGGAATCAAAGCATATCGGGGTTAGTTGGGAATGTGGAAATCGATAAGATCATCAGCCATGATCTTAATGACTGGCGGAGCAGGCTCGAGGGGCCAAATGGTCATCTCCTGTTCCTATTTCTTATGTTTCACTACAAGCAGTCTTCTTAAACCCCTCTCCCCTCCAACAAGTTCGAGGGGATAAAGGACTTCTTTATCACTAATATTAAGACCATCTGTTCAGCTGTCTCTGCTGGCCTTGAATTTTAATCTGACTCCAATTTTTAACCTATCCTATCTCCTGTTATATCAGCCCTCTGAATTCATCATGTTCATGAGATCCATCTCCTGCTTGCTTGAACCTGTTCCCACTAAACTGCTAACTACCCAACTTGGCTTCCTAGCTCCTATGTTAGTTAATATTATTAACAGTTCCCTCTCCCTCTCCCCTTCAAATTTGTCATCATTCCCTCCTCAAGAAACCTACATTTGACTCTGTATTTTTGCAAATTTCCACCCAATCTCTAACCTCCCTTTCCTCTCCAAAGTTTCTGAATGTGTTGTTGCCTGCCAAATCCAGGCTATTTTTCTTGCGGCTCCATGTATGAACAGTTATGTTTCTGCCTCATTGCTGTGCTGAAACAGTTGTTGTCAAAGTCACAAGTCACATGCTATGTGATTGTGACCATGATAAATTAGCCCTCATCATCCTTCTCAATCTGTCTGCTGCCTTTGACAATCTTGGCTATACTATCCTCCTCCAAAAAGTGTCTCCCCATGATCCACCTGGATGGCATTGCTCTTGCCTGTTTCTATTCCTATCTAATCCTTTGTAGCCAGAAAAATACCTGATGGCCTCTCTACCTGCTTTCCCACCTCTGAAGCCCCCAATCTATCTGTGACCCACTTATTTGTCTCAGTACATACTGCTCCTTTGCAACATTATCTATGGGCAGAATTTTCCAGTCGGTGTGCTGGTGCGGGCCTGGCACGCCAATGCGTAAAATGACACGTGATGATGTCAGGCGTGCGTCCCGACGTCATTGCACGCCATCACGATATTCCATTCGGCGGGCGCATGCCGGAGGTGCTGTGCACCCGCCGAAATGTAAACTGCATATTAAGGCCATTAAGAAATTAATTAAAGCACTTAAGAACGCTGCCCGTCCAAACTTAAGATTGGCGGGCAGGCGAAAAGCCCAAGCAACCTTCGCATTTTTCAGGAAACCTCACCCACAGGTGGGATGACATTTCCTGACCCTTTTATTAAATAAATAAACATTTTTTTATAAATTTAAAAACATGTCCCAAATCATGTGACACAGTGACATGATGGGACATGTTTAAATAAATTTTTAAATCATTTATTCAATCTTTTTAATATCCATTCCGTCTCCCTAAGGTAGTTCCGTGCCTCAGGGAGATTGTTGCGTTCTTTCGTGCTGGCCCCAACTCTCCCTCCTCCCCCAGCCCGCACAGGTAGCATTCAGCGCTACCAGCCGCGTATTAGGCTGGGCGGGCCTTAAATGGCCTGCCCGCATAAAATGGCGCGCAGCCGAAGGCAGGTGACGAATGGCTCTGCGCCTGCTCCCGCCCAGTCCACCCGCCATATGTCAGAACCTACATGTATGCTGGTGACAACCAGCTCTACCTCACTACCACAAGTCTCGACTCCTCCACTGCCTCTAACCTGTCACACTGCTTGTCTGATATCCAGTAATGGATGCACAAATTTCCTCTGGCTAAATAGTTGGAAATCTGAAGCCATTTTCTTCAGTCCCTACGATAAACTCCAGTTCCTAGCCCACCTATTCCATCCCTCTCCCTGGTCACTAAGGCTGGACCAGGCTGTTCACACTGATTTTGACACTGATCAATATCCTCCATCACCAAGAGCCCTACACCCACCTCCTGTAATGTCACCTATCTCCACCCTTGCCGCAGTTCATCTGCTGCTGAACCCCTCTTCCATTCCTTTGTTACTTCTAGCCTTGACAATTCCAATTCCCTCAAAAGAACATAAATAGGATCTGGGGTAGGCCACTTGGTCCTTTGAGCCTGCTCTGCCATTCATTGAGTTCATGGCTGATCTGCACAAAATATATCAGGTGTGGCCTCACCAATATCCTGTATAATTACAGTAAAACTTAGTTACTCATACCCCAAATCTTTGTAACGAAAGCTAACATACTATTTGCCTTCCTAATTACTTATTATACCTGCATCCCCTTTGTGGATAACCACCCTGGCGTGGTGGAGAGGCTTATGTGCTCCAACAATCCTTCCTTGAGCGATGCTCCTAGTAGGGCCACTCATGGCAGCAAGATCGGGGGGAAGTGCCGGACAAAGTGCGGTCCAAAAAGTTCCCAAAGGCAGAACAGATGAAGAAAGACTTTGCATCTCACCAGCTGCGAAGGAAGGCTGCAGCAACAAGGTGGTCCCGGTCAGCATGATCCAACATGTCACCAAAACCTGACCACCAACCTGTCAAGATTGTGTGGACAATGACTTTGCCCCAAGGTTCCCACATTAAAGTCAATCACAGGCATTTGACTGAGCAAATTGCGAGGCTTTGTGGATTGTGCTCCAGAGATTTGGGTGTCTAAGGAACTTCATCATGAAACTGTGGCAGGATTGTGATAATATGACTGCAACCTCCTTGAGTGGGAGATCTGAAACCATCCCATTCAAAACCTGGACCAGTGTCAAGCAAGGCTGTGTGATAGCCCTCGATACCACTACCTACAAGCTCCTCCCCCAAGCCACATACCAAACTGACTTGGAAATATATTGCCATTCCTTCACTGTCACTAGGACAAAATCTTGGAACTCCATCCCTCAGCACTGTGGGATGTACCTACACCACATGGACTGCAGCAGTTCAAGAAGGCAGCTCACCACAACCTTCTCGAGGGCAATTAGGGATGGGCAATAAATGCTGGCCTAGCCAGCAATGCCCATGTACCGTGAAAGAATTAAAAAATGCTATTTGCAATCTGCCTGACAGTGGCTATTCACTTCATCAAAGGCCAACTGCCTTCTGGTGTGAGTATTAAATACTGCCTGGATGGAAAACTTTTTAACCTCAATCGCCTCAAGTGCCAAAACTAAACTGACCACCATAGATATAAATGATTTGTGGGTGACCACAGTGTCATTGCCCACTCTACACCAGACTTGCCAGCCACTCTCAATCTCTTCAATCTGCATAAGGAGACCCGGCCTGTCCTTCAATGCTTCAAAACAAAACACATATATCAAACCACACCTTGTCAGTCAAATGGTCCACCTCCCATAAATGTTAAAGGAAAGACTTTGGAATATGTTGAGCACATCCCACATCTTGGCTCTCTCACACCACCATTGATGAGGAGATTCACTACCAGATCAGCTGCACCTGCTCAGCTTTATATGAACTATGGCAGCAACAACAAAGACTTCCACAAGTCAACAAAAGTCCTGGTGTACAGAGCAGTTGTCGTCACCACACTCCTGTAAGACCTGGACTGTGTATCAGCAACTGATAAGCACATTAGAGAAATTCCACTAGCAATGAATCCAGAAGATGTGGTGGAGGCAGTGGGAGAACTGTTGAGCAAATGCTAGTGGCTTATTGAAGCCAGCTCCACAAGCATTCAAGCAAAACTCCTGCAAAATCAACTTTGATGGATTAGTTACTGTGTCCGGATGGCTGAAAAGCATCTCCACTCTGCCAGGTCCTGTTTTCTCAACTCTCAAATGGCCAACATTCCAGGGAAGAACAAAGAATACACTTCAAAGACACGCTGAAGCTCTCCTTGAATAGTGGCAGCATTGACATTAATGACTGGGAGGAGCTTGCTACCAATTGTTCAAAACGGTGAAAACTTGTCCATCAAGCTGCAGCAAGTTTTGAGTCCAAACACCTTAATGAGGAGGCAGAGCAGCGGCAGAGAAGAAAAGAAAAAGAAGCAAACCCTGCAATCCACTCCCTCATGGGACGTACTGCCCCGTTTACAGTTCGAGAATCAGCTTGTCCAATCACATGAAGATCCAAGGCAGGAACTCACTGAGTCAACGTCATCCTCAAATCGAGGGACAACAGACGAAAACAACGCTGTACCTGCATATTAATTTTCTGTGATTCATGTACGAGGAGATCCAGCTCCCTCTGAATACAAGCATTTCCCAGTCTCTCAGCATTTTATAATATTCTGCTTTTTTGTTTTTCCCATGAAAGTGGATAACTTTGTACATTACCACATTCTATTTTATCTCCCATGTCCTTGCTCACTCATCCAACCTGTCCATGTTCCTCTGCAGTCTCTTTGCATCCTCCTCAATGCTTACTTCCCCACCTAACTTTGTATCGGCAGCAAACTTGGATAACATTATACTCAGTCCTCTCATCTGGATATAGATCTACGATATAGATTGTAAATGGCTGAAGCCCACGTACTGATCTTTGTGGTATAACACTAGTTGCATCCTGCCAACCCAAAAATGACCCATTTTTTCCTACTCTTTGCTTTCTGTTCATTAACCAATCCTCAATCCATGCTAATATATTACCACCAATCCCATGAGTCCCAATTTTGTGTAATAACCTCTTGTGTGGCAGCTTATTGCATGTTTTTTGAAAATCCAAATGCACTGCATCCTCTAGCCTTTATCTATCCTACTTGTTACATGCTCAAAAAAAAAGAACAGATTTGTGGAACATTACTTGCCTTTCATGTTGACTCTGCTTAATCATATTATGATATTCTAAGTGCCCTGTTACCAAATCCCTGCTGCTGAAGTTAGTACTACCTACCACTGTGACTTTCCTGGCCAATCTCCACCTAGCACCCACCATAAACTTAAAGCTCATCCAAAACTGTGCCTGTATTCTAACTCTCACCAAGTCGCATTCACTCATTATGCCTGTGCCCACTGCCCCACATTATCTCCCTTGATTTTAAAATTGTCACCCTTGTTTTCAAATCCCCCTATGGTCTCACCCCGCCCTAGTTCTGTAACCATTTCCAGCCCCACAACCTTCTTAGATCTCTGCATTCCTACAATTCTGACCTTTTGTGCTTCTTGATTTTCATGGCTCTACAAATGGCGACCCTGCCTTCAGCTGCTAAGGCCCTAAACTTTGAAATTCCATCCCAAAGCCTCTCTGCATTTCCACCTTTCCCTGCTCCTTAAAATATACTACTTTGACCAAATGCCTGGTCACTTGTCTTAAGTTTGATGCTTGAAATTTTGTTTGATAACACCTCCTGTAAAGTGCTTTCAGATGTTTTGCTATGTCAAAGGCACTATTTATGAATGAATGCAAGTTGTTGTTGTCGTCAGTTGTTGATTGGAACATGGCCAAAGGGACCTCAAGATTTCTGAAGTAAACTAATTTATACTAAAAATTTGTTCAAATATTTGTAGCAGCTGACGAAATGGACCAGTTGGTGATTTCAGTTGACTTTTGGTCTCACAGATCGTATGCACCAAGTCAAATCAATTGACTGAATTTGAACTCATTTAAATTGAGTTTAAGTAACTTAAAGTAATTGTAGCATCAATGTGAGAAATAGGCAAGTGCTAGTCTTCAGTTAACCTTTGGTCTCTGTAGGTGTAGGCCATTTAATGATGGATTAATATGACTGTGGTTGCTGGTGCAATGTGATGAATACCCCAAGTGGGTACAATCAATGAAGACTTGCCATGCCGACTGATGAGGGGCTCGGCTAATTTTGTGGGCGGGACTGCTTTCATCTAATTAGCCTTTGAACCAGCATAAAAAAAACATAGAAGCATGAGTGCAGCTGGTTTAGGCATAATACACTTGCAATTAGAAGTTCCACAATATTTTCTATTGATTCCACATGGATTGTGCTGATATCAGAGCAGAAAAGAACTGGACTCTCCAGCCACTTTCTTTTGAAACTCCAGTGTGGCTCTAAATATGACGCTTTAGCCAAAGCTAGACTGCTTTTTCTGAAATTCAGCGTTTTGTTGGGTTAAGACTTTTTTTATTTACCATTTAAATACACTTCTGGTATTTTTAATTTGTCCTATGGACATTTATAATTTTTTTTGAGATAAATGTGTGAAATTGAATCAAAATTTGATATCTTCAGTATTTGCTTTTAGTAATGAAAGCAATTAAATATCATTGAGGCTTTAACTGTACTACGTGTGGGAGGGGGAGATACATCAAGAATTTTACATCAGTTGGCTGAACTAACCATAGAGGTGACATTCAGGTCAAAGGTTTGCTTCACAAAAATCAACTGACAGTAACAAAAGTTGATGGAATGAACCACATTGCATGTGCACTGGTCAACAGGTAACACTCTGTATTTTATACAAGTCCTTTTGTAATGACTTGAGCTGAGGCTACAGAGCGTTGTCATTATATGTTCACTTGTCTGTTAGTCACTATCCATTACCATCTTTTAGTTTATGTGACTCATGATGAAAACTGAAAAGCAGAATAACATTTGTGATGTGCAATAGGAATACTATACAGTAGGTATGTGCCAGTGTGTTTTCTTAATAACACACTTGTGTAGCAGTTTGTAATGGTTTTCTTATGTTAAAGGTACTTATAATAAATGCTTGCTGTTATAGCTAGTAAATTAAATTATGAGCCTGTTCTTTTGCTGTTTTACACATACTGGGTTTGAGACATTGTTTATATGCGTTTCCTCCCAGTCACCACTAATTTTCTTTTAAAAATAAAATATTGCAGCTTTATGGGCAGCCCTTTGCTAGCTGCCAACATCTGATACTGTGGTTCCCAACTGCCACTGTGCTCTCAGTGCACCCATGTGGTCCACACTGAGAGTCCAACAAGAATATTTAACTGACTGAGCTCACATTGCTTAGTAATATCAGCCCACTGGGTCAAAGGTGCAAACAATGTGTATGGAATAGTTCCAGTGTGTTGTGTTAGAATAATATTCACCTGACTATTTTAACTAACAGATCTTGGACTGATATAAAAATAGAAAATGCTGGCAAAACTCAGCAGGTCTGGCAGCATCTGTGAAACAGAGTTAACATTTCCTGTCTGTATGACTCTTCCTCAGAGTTAAAGAGCCCTGAAGAATCATATAGACTCGAAATGTTAACTCTGTTTCTCTCTCCACAGATGCTGCCAGACCTACTGAGTTTTACCAGCATTTTCTGTTTTTATTTCAGATTTCCAGCATCCGCAATATTTTGCTTTTGATCTTGGACTGATTTTTTTTTTAACTTTTTAAAATTATGCCTAGGTTGCAAGGCACATTTTGAAGATGTTTGCTTTTTGTAGGTGATAACCAAACTGTTTATCTGCTATCACTTCTCCGCTAACTGGTTAATCGCAGTGATCTACTATGGGAATGGAGGTCCAGTGATTTACAGACAAGAAGGAGTTACATCTCTTATGCGCTCTTCTCATGCCTTGATTAGAAGTGGCATAGGCAGTTTTAGAGCCAAACAAATATTACTGAAAGAAACCTGGCAGGAGAATGAAGAAAATAACTTGAAGGGAGAAGTATCCATTGATAAAAGCATAAATTATGGTGATTACTAAACATAATTTGGTATCACTCACAAACACTGCAGCTTTTACCTTAAGTATTTAAGTTATTTTCTCTTTATAGTCTACAATATCACAAACTGCACTAAGAGTCGGCCTGCTCTAAGGCCAGTTGCTAGTTTATATATAGTGACGGTTAATATCTTTTTCTTTAACATATCTCCCCATCCCCTGAACTGGATTTGCTACTGCTTATTATTGCCCAGCTAAGATCAGGACCTCACCCAGTAGAGAAATTTGACAAAAATCCATGCTGTACTAGCTTGTAACAGTATTGTGATTGTGCCATCATACTATATCATCAAAACCTGTATACCACCTTAAGGCTTAAAAAAAGTAGCCTTAAGACAAAACTTAGATAATGAAAAGAGAACAGATGAAAAGTCCTCCCTTGGTTGAGTAGTGTGCATGGAGCTATAGATAGCAGAAATCCACTTGAACAAACAGCTGATCTGTTGAACTTGTTTTATATGTGATGATCCTTACCAGACTAAGCAAGCAGCTGCCCTCTGCCAGCTGGACTTTGACAAGATTTGATCTCAGTTCCCATAAATAAATATGAGAAAATATACTATCACACCATGTAATAATTTGAGTTAATGCTTTGCTATTTTATTTCACAGATACAAATGGTTCTGATAATTCTATCCCAATGGCATATCTTACCCTGGATCACCAGTTACAGGTAAGAACTTTAAGATTTGCCCAAAACAAGTTTGATCACTTGAATACTGAACCTCTACTCATTATAAAGCTCATTGCTTCAGTGGCTTTGTGCTTATCTTCTGTTGTTTTTAAGGGGCTAATTTCCACTAATTGATCCAGTGGATACACTCTTAAGATAAATGGTATTTTTAAGTATGCAGTTATAAATTTAAATCTTCACATTCCTAAAGTAGCTTGTGTCCACTTTGAATTCCAGTTGCATGAAGAAAGGAGGATTCCCCTTAGCATTTGTCCCTTTGCTACAACTGTGACTACATTTCCGAAAGTTCTTCATTGGCTGTAAAGTGCTGTGAGATGTCCAGTGGTCGGGAAAGTCTATTTTAGCTATTCTCTTAGCAATGAAAACAGAAAATATTTGATTCTCAGCAGGTCAGGCAGCATTTGTGAAGAGCGAAACAGAGTTAATATTTTAGGTCAATGTGTGCAGCTACTTAGGTGCAGAACTGTGATTGTAAAAATCTTCCCCAAAGCTGGTGACAGTTTTGTTTAACTTTCATTAATTGATTGGGTGTGAATAAGTTTCTGAAGTGCACAAGATGTTCCTGATTCTGACTCATATAGTATGCCTCATTCGCACTGTATGAGTTGGCTTTTTTTTCCCCACACATGCCTGTGCACTGATGCAAATAATCATTTGTCAAATTATTGCCCCGCTTCACTCCATTCTAACATCATATCTGTGTGACAAGGATCAGTACTTGGGCCTCACCCATTTACCACCTATATTAAGGACCAAAATGAGGCGACAGAGTATAATGTTATCCAAGTTTGTTGCTGATATAATGTAAGGTGGGAAAGTAAGCATTGAGGCGGATGCAAAGAGACAGGTTGGGTAAGTGGACACGAACGTGGTAGATGGCATACATGTGCCAAAGTTCAAAGTTATCCGCTTTGATGGGAAAACCAAAAAAGTAAAATATTTTTTAAATGCTGAGAGATTGGGAAATGTTTGCATTCAGTGGGACCTGAATCTCTTTGTACATTAATCACAGAAAGTTAACGTGCAGGTACAACAAGCAATTACAAAGGCAAATGGTATGTTAGCTTTTGTTACAAAGAAATTGGAGGCTAAGAGTAAAGCTGTCTTACTACAATTATACAGGGCATTGGTGAAGCCACACCTAGAGCAATGTTCTCTCTAAGCTTCATAGCAAAGCAACTACTTAGAATTTTCCCTGCAGTTGGGCACACAGTCCCTCCATGTGTGTGCGGCTGTGCAAAAAAAAAAATGAAAGGGCTCTCGCACTTGTATGAGCAGGCAGCGCACTACAGAAAAATTAGAGGCAATGTTGACCAGGAGTAGTGTGTGCAGATTTGGCCCCCTTACCTAAAGAAGGCCATATTTGTCCTAGAGGGAGTGCAACAAAGGTTCACTAGACTGGTTACTGGGATGTGGGGGATTGTGCTGGTAGACTAGGCCTATATTCCCTGGAATTTAGAAGAATGAGAGGCTATCAAATTGAAACAGATACAGGTACAGTATTTCAAAACCAGCAACCTCAGGACAGAGTCCGTGCCAGATTTCGGATCTTGATGGTTTTTGGTCTAGGGGATCGGGCCGAACCAGGTCAAATTAGGCTAAGGGTCGCTTGGACCACAGGAAAAGATGGGTGCGCAAAGTCGATAACTAGTCGGTGTGCCACAACGCCAACCCAGCACCTAGCCAAACAAGCCGGTAAAGTATTTTACTCATCTAATAATAATTTAAATTCATGCATGGCAGCTTAAAAAGTGTCCAGTTTTCAGACCAGTTTCAAATAGCTGGATTTGAGACACTGTACCTATTATGTCATTAAGGGGCTTGACAGGATAGATGCTGAGAGAATGTTTCCTTTGGCTAGGGAATCTAGAACACAGAGTCACTCTCTGAAGATAAGGGGTTGGCCATTCGGGACTGAGACGAGGAAAAATTTCTTCGCTCAGAGGATTGTGAATCTTTGTAATTTTCTACCCCAGAGAGCTGTGCATGCTCAATCGTTAAATATATTCAGTACAGTTGTTTAATAGATTTTTGGGTACTAAGGAATTTATGGAATATGGGAATAGTGCAGGAACGTGGAATTGAGGTAAATTTGAATGGCAGAGCAAGATCAAAGGGCCAAATAGCCTACTCCTGCTACTATATCTTATGTTCTTTTATATACTGAATGTAACTATGTTCTGAATGTATTCCTGAATGTCTGGTCAAGTTTCCTGACAGCTCAGATGAACTGCTTATTTACTTTTCCAACTGTGATCCTTCCCTTCTACTATTTTAGATCAGTTTGTAAAGGCATGTTTAAAGGCATTAGATTTTACAGTTTGTTTATATTTCTCTACAGCCATTGGCTCCATGTCCAAACTCCAAAGAATCCATGTCTGTATTTGAGCAGCATTGCAAAATGGCTCAGGAATACCTGAAAGTTCAAACTGAAATCGCATTGCTACTACAGAGAAAGTAAGTGAGAGTTATTTGCCTTTGCTTTGATGTGCCGAAGGTTTGATTAAGTGAAAATGATACCTAACTTGCAAGTTTTTTGTTCTTGAAAGATCTAATAATACAGCATTATTTCATTTCCATGGGTGGAGTGAGAATAGAGAATTACTTGTTACAAATTCAGCTGTGCCATGGTTTTTTTTTTATTACTATATTTGTTCTCCTTACATGGGCAATAAGGCCATATTGCACATTCCTGGCTGCACTGAGAAGATGATGGTGGACCAGTTATAATACTGGCTACAAGAGCAGGGCCGAGGTTGGGTCCTTTTTGATCCTTGGCTCACCTCTTGATTCCTCCAGACTTCTCCTCTATCTCCAAAGTTTAAGTAAGGAGTGTGATGGCTGCAGCATGTGACTCCTAACAGAGGACAAAAGTAGCAATTACATGGGAAGACCATCACTACCTTCACTTTTAGCCTCTACAGCACTTGTGCTGATAGTGCTTTCACAATCATGTGAGTAGAGATTCCCAATGATGACAAAGGAATAACGGTGTCAACCTTGCTTAGCACTCTTGCCAGAGTTAGATAGCTGTGGATTCATGTCCCATTCCAGGGGCTTGAGCACCTAATCCAGACTGACACTTTGGTGCAGTACAGAGGAGTGCTGCATTATTGAAGTTGTCACCTTTCAGATGAGATATTAAACCAAGGCGCCTCAGATGGACATTGAAAGATTCTGTGGCACTATTCAGAGAGCAGGAGAGTTCTTCCCAATGACCTGGCCAAGGTTTAGCCTTCATCTAATATCACTAAAGCAGAAAATCTGACCATTACCTCATTGTTCTTTGTGGGATCTTGCTGTGTTCAAATCAATCCCTGCATTAGCCTATCTTACAGCAATAATTACATTTCAGAAATACTTCATTGGCTTTGTGATGCTCTGAGATCAGGAAAGGCACTAACTAACTCCCGGTTCTTTCTTGATACATATCCATGTCAAAAAGGCACAACCAATCCAGTTGACCTTGCAGAGACTTCCTCACGAATATATGGAGACGTATGCCAATACTGGGAGTACTGCCCCACAGGCTAGTTGAGCAACAACCTGTCACAGAATCACACCTTTCAGACAGTGTCTCAGAGTCCTCCGTCACCATATTGTGAGCTGGCCAATCTCTGTAGGGCATAGCTGCCAGACTGGGCCTCTGGCCGGTGCAGAGAGAACGAAGCTGAGGGGAAAACATACTTGGCCTTGTTCTCATCAATCTGCCATGTCAGTATTGGTAGGAATGACCATTTTGGCCTTTGTGGTGACAAAGTTCCATATTCTCACACAGGATACTGTTCATTGTGTTGTGTGGTACTGCAAGTAGAGTACCTCAAATCTGGCTACCCTAATACCAGCGGTGTCCAAAAACTGGGCATTTTTATGATGTTCCATATATCTATTTTAATTGTCTAAAATTTTTTAAAAACTTAAACCTGGACAATCCAGCTAGGTGCTGCATTGACACGGTGTGGCTCCAGACTAGTTAATGGCTTTGCCATTTTATGTGCTACTCAGTCCCTTGCTCTAAGTGACCCTTGACCCCACCTCACCCAGCTTGACCTGAACTGCCCATGACCCGAATTGCCTGACCTCAAATCCAGCAGTATCTGAAATCCTTGGTCCCAAGGGTGCCAGATTTGAGGTACCGTACCACCACACTAAATGGGATAGATCCTTTGCAAATCTAACAGCTCAAAACTGGACATCCATGAGGCCCTGTGGACCATCAGCAGCAGCAAAATTTTATTCAATCACAATCTGTAACTACATGGTCCAGCATATCTCTTATTCTACCATTTGTATCAGGCCAGGAGACCAGTCCTGGTGCAATGAGGAGTGTAAAAGAGCATACCAGGAGCAGCACCAGGCATATCTACAAATCAAGTGCCAACCTGTTGAAACTATAATGCAGGATTTGCATGTTAAACAGTGGTAGAGGCATGCTGTAAACAAAACTATGTGATCCCACAATCAATGGATCAGATCAAAGCTCTGTACTTCTACTACATCCAGTAACGAATGGCAGAGAACAATTAAACAGGAGGAGATGGCTCCATGAACATCTCCATCCTCAATGTTGGTGGAGCCCAACACATCAGTGCAAAACAACACTGAAGTGATTGCGACCATCTTCAGCCAAGAGGATGATGCATCTTGCATCTCTACCTCAAGTCCCTGCTTTTACAGAAGCAGTCTTCAGTCAATTCAATTCACTTCGTGTGGTATCAAGAAACAGCTGAAAGCAATGGGTACAGCAAAGGCCCCAACAACATCCTAGCCATGGTGCTTAGCATTGTGCTCCAGAAATAACTGACCCTTTAGCCAAGCTGTTGCAGTACAGCTACAACACTGGCATCACGTGAAAAAGTGGAATGTTGTTAAAGTACTTCCTGTCCACAAAAAGCAGGGTGAATTCCATCCAGCCAAATACCATGCCAGTCTACTCTCAATCATTAGTAAAGTGATGGGAGGAATCGCCAACAATTTTATCAAGCAGCAATTACCTGCTTGCTGATGCTTAGTTTTGGTTTCATCAAGACCGCACAGCTCTAGCCCGCTTTACAGCCTTGTGTCAATCATGGAGCTGAATTCCAACGGTAAGTTGAGAGTGACTGCCTTAGCATCATGCAGCATTTAACTGAGTTGTGATATCAAGGAGCCCTAGTAAAATTTTCAATGGAAATCAGCGGGGTAGGGTGGGGACAACTCGCCATTGGTTGGAGTCATATTGACCACAAAAGAAGATGCTTGTGGTTATTGGTCACCAGTCATCTCAGCCCCAAAACATTGCTGCAGGAGTTCCTCCGGGTAATGCTCTAGACCCAGCCATCTTCAGCTGCTTCGTCAATGACTTCCCTCAATCATAAGGTCAGAAGTGGGGATGTTCGCAGATTGCACTGTGTTCAGTTCCATTTACACTCATTTGATAATGAAGCAGTCTGTGCCCACATGCAACAAGACCTGAACAACTTTCGGGTTTGGAAGGATAAGTGGCAAGTAACATTCGCATCACACAAGTGTCAGGCAGTGACCATCTCCAACAAGAGAGAATTTACCCATTTCCCTTTGTCATTGAATGACAATACTATCTGACTGAATCCATCATCAACACCATCCTGGGGGCTCACCATTGATTAGAAACTTAACTGAACCAGCCAAATAAAGTATGTGACTAGAAGCACAGGTCAGAGGTTGGGAATTCTGAGATGAATAACTCACATCCTGACTCCCCAAAGCATTTCCATCATCTACAAGGCACAAGTCGAGCATGATGGAATAGTCTCCACTTGCCTGGATGAGTGCAGCTCCAACGACACTCGAAGACTGACACCATCTGGGACAAGTGAGATGCACTGCAGCAACTCGTCAAGACTTCTTTGACAGCACTTCCCAAACCTGCGACTTCTAGCAACTTGAAGGACAAGGGCAAGTGGTTGGTAGCCCCACCACCTCCAAGTTCCCCTCCAAGTTACATATCTTCCTAACTTGGAAACATATCACCATTACTTCTTCGTCACTGGGACAAAATCTAACACCACTATGGGAATACCTTCACCATGTGGACCATAGCGATTTAAGATGGTCTGCCACCACCTTCTTGGACAATTAGTAATGAGGAATAAGTACTGTTCTTACTAGCAATGCCCACATCCCATACGTGAATAAAAAATTGCCAAGATGATGTGTGTATTGGAGGACAGCAGAGAGACAATGGTAGAACTTTGAGGACAGCACTAGATGGACTCAGTGTCAGTGTGATTTGAAAATGCATTTGAATGCAGAGCCGAATTCTTCAGTTGGTAATCATGCAACCAAAACAGCAGGAAGTATTCAAATAAGTAGATGAAACATTACATAAAACCCAAAAAGATAAAGGCCGTACTTGTGTAATTAAGCAAACTAAGTGAACAAATGAGATAAAAGACAATATCAACCTAAAACAAAAGGGTTGCACAAATGCAAAAAAAATTGTGATTATAATGGGTAATAAGAAAATGCCAGAATTGTTAAAGGAAAACTTTCTATCTGCTTTCAGTGCAGGAAAGACAAAAAGACTATCTTCTGACTCCAAACCGGAACAGGAACTCGGCACCCACTCTGTCCGTAGCACATCGGGTTTCTTCCACTGCTGTCGTTGTTGTTCTGCACCCATTGAACACTTACCACCTTCTTGCTGCCACCTGTCCCTGGCCCCTCGCTGCCCTTAGCCACCTTGCTCACCAGTCCTCTCCTGAGCGCTCGCCTCGCTCACGGTGACTGATAGGCAGCAAGGGAGTAGGGTGGTAAGCAGGAAGCGCCGAGGGGTAGGGAGCAGGGTGGCCAGTGAGTCGGTGAGCGAGGAGGCAAGATCAAATTGTAATTTTTATGCAATCCCAGGATTTTTAACCCGTGTTTTGGGGATCAATATTCTGTGAAAACTGGAATCCTTAACCAAGGTGTTAGGCGGTCAGTGAGGTCGCACATCCTTTAAGACTCAGCACATCGGAGAAACATTTTTTTGATGCTGCACTTGTTAAAATATCTTCACACTGTTCAGTACTACAGATGGTCCACTTCTTTGATGCAGACATCTACCTGCGTTGTCGCTGGCAGTGACGTTACAGACTGTATGTGCACTGCAGCTGCGGTGTCAGCAAATGCAGCCAAGGAAAAAAATACCAACAACGGAACTAAAGAAATAAATTCAGGGGTGGAATTTTATTTTGTAGGGTTAATGCAAGTTTCTTTAAGTGGTAATTAGAAATAAAACCAGGAAGCACTTTTTTGCACAAAGGGCAGTGGAAATTTGAAATAGTCACCCCGATAAAAGCTGTGCACACTGAGTAAATTGCAGTTTTTAGACTGCAATTGATAGAATTTTGCAGGTAAAATGAAATAAAAGTTGTTAAATAGAGTTGCAGTATAAAAACATAAGAAATAGGAGCTGGAGTAAGCCATTTATGGCCCTCAAGCCTGCACCGTCAGTCAATAAGATCATGGCTGATCTGATGGAGCCTTAATTCCAATTTCCTGCTTTTCCCCCAGGACCCTTGAGTGTCGCTCAAAAATCTTTCTAACTCAACCTTGAATATATTCAATGACCCAGCTCACTGGCTGAGAGGATTCCAAACACCAACAACCCTCTGAAATAAGAAATTCCTCCTCATCTCCATCTTAAATGGCATACCCCTTATTTTGAAACTGTGCCCCCTAGTTCTAGATTCCCCACGAAGGGAAACATCGTCTCAGCCTCTACCCTATCAAGCCCCCTCCGAATCTTATGTTTAAATAAGATCACCTTTCATTCATCTAAATTCCAATGAGTATAGGCCCAACCTGCTCAACCCTTCATCCAGGTATCAGCCTAATGAATCTTCCCTGAACTACCTCCAATGCAAATATGCCCCTCCTTAAGTAGGGTGGCCAAAACTGAAAAAAATTAAGTGTGGTCTCACCAAAGCCCTGTACAGTTGTAGCAAGACTTCCCTACTTTTGTCTTCTATTACCCTTGCAATAAAGGGCAACATTCAGTTTGCTGCCTTTAATTACATGCTGTATTTGCGTGTTGACTTCTTGCAATTAATGTACAAGGACACCCAAGTCCCTCTGTAATACAGCATTCTGCAGTCTCTCTCCATTTAAATAATCATCTGCTTTTCTATTCTTCTTGCCAAAGTGAACAACTTCACATTTCCACATTATACTTCCCATCTGCCAAATGTCTTCCCACTCAGTTAACCTATCTATATCCCTTTGCATACACTTTGTATCCTGTGCAGGTCAGACATGATATAACTGATGAGTGTAAATGGCTCAGGGATCAGAATGGTTTACTGTTCCCATATTATTGCAGCGATGCACTATGGCTATCACAAAATATATTTGCGACACAAATAGAAATAGCAATGTTAGGCATGTGTAATAGATGTGTGCCTGCACACCGCTTTCAATGCTGTTGCCCTAAAACTGAGATATTTTCCCCCTTTTCATCGTTGTTAACAGAAGATAAACTTCATTACCCAGAGAATGGCAAAATGCGGAACTCACTACCACAAAGAGTGGTTGAGGCAATTAGCATTAATGCATTTAAAGGAAATCTAGGTAAACACGTGAGGGAGAAAAGAGTAGAAGGATATGTTGACAGGGTTAAATGAAATAGGATGGGAGGAGGCTCGTGTGGGTCATAAACGCAGGAATGGACCAATTGGACTTTATGGCCTGTTTCTGTGCTGTACTTTCCATGTAGTATTCTCACTTTGTCTTGGCTTCATTGGTCAGTACTAAAATTACTGTAAGATTTCTTTTAAAGATGTTATTGATGTTGAATCATTGATTCAACACAGAAGGAGGCCGTTCAACCCTGTTACATTTCTTTAATAGAGATATCAAACTACTCCCACTCCCCTGCTCTTGCCCCATAGCCCTATAACTTTTTTCCCTTAAAATATTTACCTAATTCTCTTGAAAGTTACTTTTTTTCATTCATTCATAGGATGTGGGCTTCACTGGCTGGGCCAGCATTTATTGCCCATCCCTAGTTGCCCTTGAGAAGGTGGTGGTGAGCTGCCTTCTTGAACCGCAACTGTCCATGTAGTGTAGGTACACCCAGAGTGGTGTTAGGGAGTTCCAGGATTTTGACCCAGCGACAGTGAAGGAACAGCAATATATTTCCAAGTCAGGATGGCGAGTGGCTTGGAGGGGAACTTCCAGGTGGTGGTGTTCCCATCTGTCTGCTGCCCTTGTCCTCCTAGATGGTAATGGTCGTGGGTATGGAAGGTCCTGTCGAAGGAGCTTTGATGTGCATCTTGTAGATGGTACACATCGCTGCTATTGTGCATCAGTGGTGGAGGGAGTGAATGTTTGTGGATGTGGTGCCAATCAAGTGGGCTGCTTCCTCCTGGACGGTGTCAAGCTCCTTGAGTGTTGTGGGAGCTGCACTCATCCGGGCAAGTCATCATACTTCTGACTTGTGCCATGTAGATGGTGGACAGGCTTTGGGTAGTCAGAATCTGCCTTCACAATCCTTCCAAGAAGAACGTTCCAGATCAAAACAGTTGGCAGTGTTTTTAAAAATGGTTTCCTCATTGCTTCTGGTCCTTTTGCTTTAAATGTGTCCTGTGGTTACTTACCCTCTGCCACTGAAAACCGGGTAAATAAGTAAAAACTATCAAAATCTTTCACGATTTTGAACTTCTCTATCAAATCTCCTCTTAACCTTCTCTGCTCCAAGGAGAACAACCCCAAATTCTCCAGTCTCTCCACATGGTGCCAATCCACTAAATCTCTTCTGAGCACTCTCCAATGATTGATTCAGAAACATATGTCATAGCACAATAGTATCATCAGCTCTGTTAAAAGGTGTGAAATTCAGTAACTTTTTCAAAATTGTTTTTCTCCCTCTATAATTATAGACAAGAACTAATAGCAGAACTGGACCAGGATGAAAAAGATCAACAGAATACCTCCCGGCTGGTTCAAGAACATAAGAAGCTTTTGGAAGAAAACAAAAGTTTATCCACATACTATCAACAATGTAAGAAACAGCTAGAATACATAAGAGCCCAGCAGCAAAAGCGGCAGGGCACATCATGAGGCAGTGGAAAGCATGGGCCTTCATTACTGTGCTACATGCCCCAAGACTATTGCTTAGTCACACAAAGACTATTGGAAGATGACCTGTCAGTGTTTGGGCCTCTCTGTTGTGTTCTGTAAGTGGATTTCTGTGTGTCTCCATTGCAGCCTGTACATCTGACAAACTTTGATTTTAGTTGATTTTTTTTAAAAATTAAGTTAGTATTTAATTTCATTCCATGCATATTTTAGTTCAATCACCAAATAGATTTGAGAGATGTTTTAGGTAAATTTGTGGCAATAAATTATTTGTATGAAGCTACAATTCAGTTAAGATGTTACAAGGAGGGAAGGGAATATCTAAACCAAAACAGGGTTGGGCCCCACTGATCATTTTTATCTGTTATGGACTAAATTGCTCATAATGCCGGATGTTAACTTGTGCCTTGGAGGCTAGCAGTATTTTCCTTTTGTCACCATACGTTATCTATTCTGTTCTTTAATTGGGTCAGATCTGTATAAGGGTCGTTGCCCAGAGCTCGATGCTAATAAAAAAAATAGATTCTATGATCTGCATATTTTGGAGAGTTCTGAGTAGCATCCAGTAGTATTACTCTCTGAAGTCACTCTAATGTGAAAGCAAATGTAGTGCATTGAGCATAGTTATTCCATACTCTTCTTGCACAAGCTGCTTATCCTGCAGTAAGAGACTTTTTTTTAATTCCAGAAGTTTTTATAAAAAGTACAGCAGTTAACTTGACAGCTATCTTGAATAGTGGTACCACTACAGTAACTCTTTGTTTTCCTTTGATATGAATGATATGTGGCACACAGCCTTGAAGTTTTAAATAGCAAATAGATAAATAATATATAGAAAATCACCTTAGGCATAGTAGTTGTACTGGAAAGCTGAATCTGAAATAATAAATGACATCCATGAAACATATGGGATGATCTAGCACATGCAGGGAACAGTACTCGCAATACACTCATCTCAGAAAATCATGGGTGTGTGGACTTCTATTTTTTTGTGATGTTTCCTGGAAGACTGGATCACAAAATCACCCTGATGTGGCTTTTTATCCTGTCCTTAAAAAAAAATCAGCTCTACAGTTTTCCTGCAGGATGATTGCAGATTTGTACAAAACAAATTTGTTGAAACATCAATGTGATTTTCTCTAAATAAGCTTTTTGAAAATTTGTTTTTAATGATGATTTGGCTACCACAAAATAACAAATGCCCTTTGGAATTTTAGGCAGAGATATTCTCCCAAAAATCAAGTTTGAAAGTATGTCCTTATAAATGCAATGGACCTGTTTGACCACAACAAGTTGGAAAAATTGCACTTTATTTTTTTTTCTTAGCATGGAGCATGGATGGGCTTATGAGAAATGCAGCTGGGCCAGGTGGAGTTAACAGTACTGTAATTGTTTACATTCTCTAAATTAGCATCAGCCAAGGTTCTATAAAGGATTTGATGATGTGACGTAAATGAAATGTTGGTTGCTTGGATAAATTCAGTGCCAGGCTGAACATTATGATCTGATGCTCAGCCAAGCACGTGCACTCTCCCACTCCTCTTTGGTGGAAGGTAGGTCATTGGAATTGTGGAAGTTACAACCATGATGTCAAAACAAGTATTTTTGTTAGAGATGATATCCTTTTTGAAGGATGTATATAAGCTGGATTAAAACAATCGCATAAGAACTCTGTTGAGCAACTTGTTTTACTTGTTTGGGTCAAAAGAAAGCTCATCGTTTTTTAAAACAAAAATTCTGTTTTCACTCCAGTAAAACGATAGACAGTGATGGTCAGCTGTCATGTTCAACAGTTCCCATAAAACTGTAAGTGTTGGACCCTTTCAAGGACTGCAGGAGCATGTCTGCATCACAATATTAGGATCAGTTTTCTTGTTCAGTTTATTCCAATATGCTGTGAACAAACAAATGTTCTGTGGTTCTCTCTATTTCTATAATTTGCTCTCTATTTTCATTAATGCAAGAAATGAGTCTGCAGATTTTATATGAAAAAAAACGTTCAATTCTGTAAAGCAACTACTGTATATACATATATTTATTTGAAAGAATGACTTATTTTGAATGGTATTTTGTAGGTCTAATTTTTTTGAAGGGTAGGGATGGGTTATATTGTAGCGTACATTGGTCAATTAATAGGGGATACTGACTCTTAAGGCGTATGCCAGAGTTGAAATACCTCAACAAAAATACAGTGTAGTCTGCTTATTATCAGGCTACTCCTGCAGTCGTATGTTAGACTTTGAAAATTTGTGTAAATTATCGCATGCTTTTTAATTGCTGGATAGGCTCCTTTCCCAGTGCCTTTAGAAATTATGGATTTTGATTCTTGTATGTCCTTCTACCTGCCTGTCCATCTCTATGGACACACTCTTGTCACCTTATTAACTTAAAAGCACTTCACCTGTAGATAAACACTCCTGACATAGTACCATGCCCTATAGACCAGGAATTTTCAAGATATGATCCATGATCTGTTTTGAGCTTGCTGACCTCAGTCAGGGTTGCATTGGGGATGCTATAATTGGCCTCCTCAACCTTGAGCAAGGGAAAGGAATCTCACTGCTGGTGAATTTGCAGGAAAGTCACTGTGTCCAGACATCGGGTGAGAATAGGATTCAACTCAGCTGATATCCTCCCCACATTTGAATTGCCTGCTAATACTCATAGCCTAAGCTCCAGCATGAAGAATGGCAATGTGCTAGTTACAAGAGAATTGCCGGCAGCTGACCAAATGTGTACCAGCATGAATTAGTGCTGTCAGAAAAGTTAAAAATAAGATTGGTACAGGGGAAGGGATGGGAGAGGTACTTCATCAGAAAACAGCATTGTTTGAAAAATGGATTGTGTATGTACTTGGTTATGAGGTCTGTGTTTTTGAAATATGTTTGCTGTTACTGAAATTGAAAGGTGAATCATTGGAGGATTGCAATAGTATTTACAAAGAATAATAAAGTTTAGAAGTTTTTCACTTACACAATTAAATATTGTAAGTTAAGAAATGTGCTGGTGTGCCTTAGATTTAATTAAGGGTGAACTGTTTTTACAGCCAAGCTGCAATTACAGCTTCAACTATGGGGCTGCAACTTCTAAGAAGGGTCCAGTAAGTACTTCAAATTTTTGTTTCACTTCTAAGGTCTGGAAAAATTCAAGATCTTTGTTAAATAATTTAAGTAAACAAATGTTTGTCAGCTAATTTAAAAGAAGAGAATATGAATTATGTCCAATATTTTACTTGTCTCAGTTACAATGACCCTGCATTGTGCAAAAGTTTGAAGTCTTGCATATCAGATTAATAAAGGCCCTCATTTTAAAAAAAATCTCCAATTATAAAATAAGTCTCCCATATTTGCTTGAATAGGCCTGCAGGAATCAAATATAAGTGAGTATCATGCTGTGCTTTGCACATGGGTAGAAAGTTACACACATTTCCAAGTTACATAGCTCAATTCTGTACTCAGATTGTGGAGAGACGAGGAGTGAACTTCACTTTAAGATTTTACAACAGTAGATATATATGTTGCAGTGCTACTTAAGTACCGATTTTTCTAATATTTTAAATTATTTTCAAACAACTTTTAGTACACTTCACATGGGAGAAAAAGATGGTAATTTGCTGGCATTGCTGACATTCCCAGATGTTAAAATTCTACATAATTAAAGATACAAGGATGGGTCCATAGGAACACAAGTAGACCGTTTAGCCCCTGGAGCCTATTCCGGCAATTATTGAGATTGTGGTTAATCTGCAGTCAAACTCCATATCCCTTTATTACCTATTGGTTAACAAAAAAAATCTATCAATCTTGGATCTAAAATTAACAACTGCAGAAGAATTCAAAGTTTCTAACATGGACAAATACTTCCTAATTTCACTCCTGAATGATCTGTCTTTAATTTTTAGATTATGTCCCCGAGTCGTATCACCTGTTCCCCTTAATATATTGAAATCTTCAATCAATTCACCCCAGAATCATCTTTATTCCAGGAAATGCAAGCTTAATTTGTAGTCTCTGCTCATACCTTAACTCCAAGGGTTAAATTATCATTTTGGTCAGTCTCAATTGCACTTCCTCCAAGGCCAATATATCCTTTCTAAGGTGAAGTGCCCAGAATTGCTCACAGTAATTCAACTTCTGTTCACCTTGATTGTACCTAGATTCAACATGCACACACAAACATTAATGCTTTCATAGCAAACCTACGAAACTCAATTTAAATCGGATTCCTAGCCTTCACTTTGCTACTTAATAGAACCATAGAAAAGTTATGGAGCAGAAAGAGTCCATTCAGCCCATTGTGTCTGCACTGAGCAAAAAGACAAAAACGGAATTAACCGCTCACTTTAATCCCACTTTCCAGCACCTGGTCTGTAGCCTTGCAGGTTACAGCACTTCAGATGCAGATCCAGGTACCTTTTTAAATGAATTGAGCATTTCAGCCTCAACCACCAACTTAGGCATTGAATTCCAGACGCCTACCACCCTCTGGATGAAAAACGTTTTCCTCATGTCCCCTCTAATCCTACCAATCTCATTAAATCTATGCCCCTGGTAATTGACCCCTCAGCTAGGGGAAGCAAGTCTTTCCTGTCCACCCTATCCAGGCCCCTCATAATTTTGTACACCTCAATTAGGCCATCCCTTAGCCTCCTCTGTTCTAAAGAAAACAGTCCCAGCCTATCCAATCTCTCCTCATATCTGCAATTTTCAAGCCCTGGCAACATTCTTGTAAATTTCCTCCGCACCCTCTCCAGAGAAATTATGTCCTTCCTGTAATGTGGTGACCAGAACTGTGTACACAATTCTAGCTGTGACCTAACCAGCGTTTTATACAGTTCCATCATTACATCCCTGCTTTTGTATTCAGTGCCTCGCCCAATAAAGGAAATCATTTCATATGCTTTTTTGACCACCTTGTCCACCTGTTCTGCCACCTTCAAGGACCTCTGGACATGCACTCCAAGGTCTCTCACTTCCTCAATCCCTCTCAATAACTTCCCATTCATTGAGTGTTCCCTTGCTTTGTTTGCCCTCCCCAAATACATTACACTTTTCTGGATTGAATTCCATTTGCCACTTTTCCACCCACTGATATCATTCTGGAGTCAACAGCAATCCTCTTCACTATCAACTACACAGCCAATTTTTGTGCCATCTGCAAATTTCTCAATCATGCCTCCCACATTTAAGTCTAAATCATTTAATATACACAACAAACAGCAAGGGCCCCTACACTGAGCCCTGTAGAACACTGCTGAAAACCATTTTCCATTCGCAAAAATACCCATCGACCATTACCCTTTGTTTCCTGTCCCTGAGCCAATTTTGGACCCAACCTGTCACCTTCCTCTGAATCCCATGAGATGTCACTTTCCTGACCAGTCTGCCATATGAGACCTTGTCAAATGCCTTACTGAAATCCATGTAAACAATATCCACTGCACTACCCTCATCAATCCTCCTTGTTACTTCCTCAAAAAATTCTATTAAGTTAGTAAATCACAATCTTCCTCAAACAAAACCATGCTGACTATCCCTGATCAACCCGTGCCTTTCTAAGTGGCAGTTTTTACTGTCTCTCAGAATTGTTTCCAATAATTTGCCCACCACCTAAGTCAGACTGACCGGCCTATAATTTTCTGGCCTATCCCTCGTACCCTTTTTAAATAATGGTACAACGTTCGCAGACCTCTAATCCTCTGGGACCTCGCCTGTATCTAGTGAGGACTGGAAAATAATCCCCCGAGCATCCGCTAATTTCCTCCATGGCTTCCTTCAACAGCCTGGGATACAATCCACCTGGCCCTAGTGATTTATCCACTTTCAAGGATGCCAATCCCTCCAGTACTTCCTCTCTCACTGTGCTCATTGTATCTAATATTTCACACTCCTCTTTAACTAGAATGTCTACATCATCCCTCTCCTTAGTGAAGACAGAGACAAAGTACTTACTGAGAACCCTGCCCACATCTTCTGCATCAACCCACAGGTTATCATGTACATCTCTGATAGGCCCTACCTTTTCCTTCGTTATTCTGTTGCTCTTAATGTACTGATAAAACATCTTAGGATGTTCTTTGATTTTACCTGCAGATATTTTTTCGTATCCTCTCGTTGCATTTCTAATTTCCATTTTTACTTCACCTCTGTACTTTCTATACTACTCTAGGCTTTCTACGGCCTTAAGTGTTTTGTGACTGTCATAAGCTTTCTTTTTCTGCTTTATCTTGGCCTGTATGCGTGTGGATAACCAGGGGGCTCTAGATTTGGCAGTACCGTCCTTTTTCTTTGTGGGGACATGTCTACACTCATAAAGTCATAGAGGTCTACAGCACAGAAAAAGGCCCTTCGGCCCATCGAGTCTGTGACAGCCAAACAAGCACCTAACTATTCTAATCCCATTTTCCAGCACTAGGCCCATAGCCTTGTATGGCATGAGCTAGGCTAGATCTAGCCTAGATATCCCCCTGACTACTCCTCTGCCTGACCAAACGTGATGTTCCCTTCAGCTATTATCATCACTTCCCTCATCAGCCTCTATTTAACAGTAAGTGCAGCATAAAGGCAGGAGCAATGATTGGAACTATGCCCGTAGAATCTCACCTTTGAATGCCTCCCACTGATTTGACAGTTTTTCCTTCTAATAGGTGAATCCGGTCCACTCTCACCAGCTCATCTCTCAGCTTTGTAAAATTCGTCTTCCTCCAATTTAGAACTTTTACTCCTGTTCTGTCTTTTTTTTCATAATGATGCTAAATCTAGCTCTATTATCGTCACTATCTCCAAAATGGTCCCCCACTGCTACTTCATGCACTTGCCCAGCTTAATTTTGTAAGACTAAATCTAGAATTGTGACCCCTCTTGTTGGGTTTGTTACGTGCTGACTAAAAAAGTTCTCTTGAATGCAGTTCAAGAATTTTGCGCTCTCTGCCCTTCACACTGTTTGTATCCCAATTGATATTAGGGTAGCTGAAGTCCCCAACGATTGCTACCCTATTGTTTTTGCACCCAGAAACCTGTTTACATATTTATCTTCTAACTCCCACTATTTGGTGGTCTATACTACATCCCTAGCAGTGTGGCTGTCTCTTTTTTATTTCTGAGCTCAACCTATATGGCCTCATTGGATGCTTCATTTAGTACATTACCCTCCTCACAGCTGTAATTGATTCTTTTACCAATAATGCTACACCCCCACCTTTTTTATCCCCCCCCCCCCATCCTGTCTGAAAATACTATATCCAGGAATGTTCAGCTACCATTTTTGCCCCTCCTTAAGCCAAGTTTCCGTTATAGCAATGATATCATGCTGCCATGTGTCTATCTGTACATTATTAAACTTTGGCCCAAAAATTTGGGCATTCCCACATTTGGGCGCAATGGAGTGATCATGGCACTTGGTCTCAGTTCCATAGAGCTGCAGAGAGCAATATACAGCTTGCTGGTGAAGTGCAATGCAAATTCAGACTGCAGCTGGTGGTGCAACTGCCAACCAGTAAGTGAGGAAGCAGGTATTTATTGGAAGGGGGGAACCTTTGGCCATCAGAAAAGGTAGTAGCAGCAATTGGCAAAGGTGTGTGGGGAGGGCAGTGATCAATGGATGGCAGTGACCACTGTTCTTTGAAAGCAGGGCTTAGAGGAGCACTCCTGCGTCAGATAAGTATATTTTTAAAACTTAAATTTTTGGTGGCAACTTGCAGCAGTTCTTTTTAAGGACTGCTTGGCGTCCTAGGTTTCCTGAGCGCATGCAGCTGCCTTGGCAAACCAGCCATGCAGTCAGGACCTCAAACAGTGGTTAGGCCCTTTACATATGTAAAAAGGGAGCCTAATACTTGTTTCAGGCATGGACACTGCACATGAATTTTTGGCCTCAACCAATACAATAAACAATGATTTTTAGCTTCCTACTGCCATATTGTAGGTTTGAGGCCGCTCAGCATCCACAAAACAATGCGGCCAAATTTCTAGGCTTTTGGTTCCCATAATTGAATAAATACTCATGAGTGGGTGTATTCAAATTAATTTAATTAAACCCACGATTTGTAAAATTCAAGGTGAGTTGTGTAACTTGCTTTGTTTTATATAGAGCTTGCATGAGTTAACCACATTTTCAAAAGAACCATTAATTACTGCATAATTTGATTGCTCCATTTGACACGTGGAGCTTGGCATGTAACCGTTTTGGATTTTAGTTCTAACAGCTCCTGACCTGGCCAACTTCCAAACTAGCAACTATTGATGCTTAATACTTAGTTACTTTCATTGCAATTACAAATTTGCTTAATTATTGTCCATGAAATACTTTGTCCTCATTGAGCCTGTAATTTGTTTTTTATCTTCAGTGAAATTGAAGTCACAATAACCTGATGACTCCATTGTACAAAAGTAATGGGTCAGAAATATTAAATTACCTGTGTAAGTCTTTGTTTCAAACTCAGCTGAACAAAGTAAACACAAAAATGTATTGAATCTAGACTGGGATGATAATTCCAAGAAATGATAAACCAAAAGTGATCTCAAATTCGGATTCCAGACTGAATCATCCATATATTACTGAGGATTGCTCTGAAGTGATTATAAAACAGTTTTTTAAGCCTGCCAGAAGTATCTTCCTCATATTTCAGCTGAAAGTGATTTAGTTAAAAAATTCACCATGAGCCAAAAGGTATCATGTGTGAAATCAAGAGCTTTAATTACAATGCTAAGAAAACTTTTGAGCCCGATGGAGTATTATGCCGGAACTGTTTTCAGTAAATTCTCTGAAGAAAGATATCCTGATGAATGAACAGCTAAACATAACTCAGTGTCCGCTGCAAGAGGTTGAACTGGCTAAAGGATTGGAAGCATGTGAGAGGTTTTTTTATTTTTGAAAGCTACTATGATTTCCATGATTTACAATTCTGTAGCTTGTAAGGTAATGAGGAAATGAATTGCCATCCATCTAAAGACAAAGGCTATCGTAAGAGGATTTCATCATAGCGCAGATTGGCATCTTTTACCTTTCAGGCTGCAGCTTACAACAATTTTAGAACTATGCATTTCTGGAAACTTGATTTTGCAATCAAATATGCAATATGCCAACTACAATGAACTGAAGTTCTGCTTTAAACCAGCATTCTGTGTTTTTCTTCAGTATTGTGCAATATGATGACCATTTCCAATAAAGTACAAACTTCATTTGAAGTTTATTGCTGTTTGCATAAGTTACTGACCGTTTTCAATAGAAGTGCTTATGATCCAATTATAAAGTAATCATAATCATGCCACATTTGCCAGTGTATCTGTATGTCTTTCTTCTCCCTGTGACCCATCCCCACCCAAAGAAAAAACAGCCATTTTCACAATATCTTTCTCCAATCCAAGCCAGGTAGTACATCCCTTTCATCCCTGTTTTCATGTTTGTGTGTGTAATGTCACTTGTGGTCCTATTGGGTCAGAGGATCTTAACATTCTAAGGCTATTGCACATTGTTACTGGCTTTGTGTCTCTTGTTTTAGATCATGGCAGACTTTCAGTTTGTTCATGGGTAAAAAAATTCTGATCTTAAGAGTTTTCATGGAGAAAATACTTCAATCAATTACGTGTAGCTTGTAAAAAGAAATGGTGAATCCAGTGATTCCAGCTCCTAATGTGGAATGTTTTCGAACTATTTCAAATCTAAAAAAACATGATGCTAATTTCTAAAATAAACCATTTTATTCGTTCGTACCAATATTTCACATTTGAACTAGTGGAACGGGCGACAATGAAGTGACAGTGAAGTTTTGTAAGTTGCCTGAAAAGTTCAAACTGTCTAAGATATTGCATTAAATGTTTTTTGACAACTTTTAAATTCATTTATGGGATGTGGGCATCGCTGGCTAGGCCAGCATTTTATTGCCCATCCCTAATTACCCTTGAGAAGGTGGTGGTGAGCTGCCTTATTGAACTGCTGCAGTCCATGTGGTGTAGGTACACACACATTGCTGTTGGAGAGGGATTTCCAGGATTTTGACCCAGCAGCAGTGAAGGATCAGCAATATATTTCCAACTCAGGATGGTGAGTGGCTTGGAGGGGAACTTCCGGGTGGTTGTGGTCCTATATATCTGCTGCCCTTATCCTTCTAGATGGTAGTGGTCGTGGGTTTGGCAGGTGCTCCTTAAAGAGCCTTGGTGAGTTTCTGCAGTGCATCTTGTAGATGGTACACACTGCTGCCACTGTTCGTCAGTCATGGAGGGAGTGAATGTTTGTGGTAGGGGTGCCAGTCAAGCGGGCTGCCTTGTCCTGGATGGTGCCAAGCTTCTTGAATGTTTTGGAGCTGCGCTCTTCCAGGCAAGTGGAGCGTATTCCATCATCCTCCCGACTTGTGCCTTGTGGATGGTGGCTTTGGGGAGTCGGGAGGTGAATTACCCACCACAGGATTCCTAGCCTCTGACCTGCTCTTGTAGCCACAGTATTTACATGGCTAATCCAGTTCAGTTTCTGGTCAATGGTAAACCCCCCCACCCCAGATATTGATAGTGGAGGATTCAGCTATGGTAATGCCACTGAATTTCAACGGTTGATTATTCGATTTTCTCTATTTGGAGATGGTCATTGCCTGGCAGTTGTGTGGCATGAATGTTGCTTGCCACTTGTTAGCCCAAACCTGGATATTGTCCTGGTCTTGTTGCATTTGGTCATGGACTGCTTCAGTACCTGAGGAGTCGCAAATGGTGCTGAACACTGTGCAATCATCAGCAAATATCCCCACTTCTGACCTTATGATAGAAGGAAGGTCATTCATGAAGCAGCTGAAGATGGTTGGGCCTCAGGCACTACCCTGAAGGACTCCTGAAGTGATATGCTGGAACTGAGATGATTGACCTCCAACAGCCACAACCATTTTCAGGGTAGTGCCTGAGGCCCAACCATCTGTGCCAAGTATGACTCCATCCAGCAGGGAGTTTTTCCCCAATTCTCATTGACTCCAGTTTTGCTGGGGCTCCTTAATGCTACACTCGATCAAATGCTGCCTTGATGTCAAGGGCACTCACTCTCACCTCACTTCTGCAGTGCAGCTTTTTTGTGCATGTTTGAACGAAGGCTGTAATGAGGCCAGAAGCTGAGTGACCCTGGCGGAACCCAAACTGAGCGTCAATGAGCAGGTTATTGCTAAGCAAGTGCCACTTGATAGCACTGTTGATGACCCCTTCCATCACTTTACTGATGATTGAGAGTAGACTGATTGGGCAGTAATTGGCAGGTTTGAATTTTCCTGCTTATTGTGTACAGGATATACTTCGGCAAGTTTCCACATTGCTGGGTAGATGCCAGCGTTGTAGCTGTGCTGGAGCAGCTTGGCTAGGGGCGTGGCAAGTTCTGGAGTACAAGTCTTCAGTACTATTGCGGAATATTGTCAGGCCCATAGCTTTTGCACTAATCAATTCCTTCAGCCGTTTCTCGACATCACGTGGAGTGAATCGAATTGGCTGAAGACTGGCAACTGTGATGCAGGGGACCTCTGGAGGAGGCCGAGATGGATCATCCACTCGACACTTCTGGCTGAAGGCTGTTGCGACTGCTTCAGCCTTATCTTTTGCACTGATGTGCTTTTTCATTCAGATTGCTTTGCTTTGACTGCTAAAGTTGTAACATCAGGCTGAAAAGCATATTAAACACAACATTTAGGCCCATTTCGAGGCCTTTGCAAAGTAACGGCTTGTAAATGCTTATATACAAACATAATTTTAATTGCTGAAAGGAGTTCTGTAATTACCATTATAACATTAAAGTGACAGTTTTATTAAGAAACCAAGGAGTTCAAGATCCATACTGCAGGACGTCACAAGGCAAAAGAGTAACAGTGATGAGATAAGACAAAGTGATTGACAATTGCCAAGTTTGGATGTTAAAAGTTTGAAAGGACCTGAAAGAAGGGAAGTCTGAGGGAGGTAAAATGTACAGGAGTACTGAAGTACTGGGAAAGAATTAGAGTGTGTTGTGAATTTGAATTTCAACACAACATGGATGAAAGACAGTGACAAAAAATGTTGCACCTAAAGTTGGAGACAGGATGTGGAAGTGATTCGTTATCATAGTTTTTACTCATTTTATCCAAGAATGTGAGTGAAGTGATGGAAGAGGCTCTCCGGTTATGAGAGCAGTTTGCACTTTGGACTGACTTGGGGAAGAAACTTGATGATTGAGGAAAATGAATGAATGTTTTGATGTATAAGAGGAGACCCAGCTTCGTGAAGGTGATGTGAAGGCTTCATTTGAGATCATAGGAAATATTGAGATCAGGAATGTTAATTAAGTTCAAGGAGTAAAGTTGAAGCCATCAAGGGTGAAAGGAGGTAATGATTATTAGACTTAGTCATGAAGAAACTCTCAAAAATAGGGCCAAAAGATTTTCATTGCCTTTATTAAAGGCCATTGAGTTAGTATAAAGATTAAACATCAGCCATCAACTGCAGCTCAGATGGAGTGATTTGAGAAGAAACTAAATAGCTGCGGACCATTTCGTAGTTACTTGGAAATACATAACCTGTAGATGACAAATAATTAATCCAAATATAATTTTGTTAAAAGACTCGATGGACCACTGCCAATTCTAGATGTTCAGTTCTACTTTCCAGAATTCCTGAGCATAGACCTAACCTCCAAAGAACAAATCATTGTGCAGACCCAATATTTTGTACAATTTGTGCTCTGTGCTCTGCTATCAGATTATCTGTCTGATTCACTAACTGTATTGAACTATTTTTGGAGATGAGAGTTGTTGCCTTGTTTTGATGTCTCAATGCACAGACATCACCTGTTCAGCAGTAATTCTTCATTTCACTGCAGGCATCAAGATGTTTCCACATTCACTCCTATCCTGAAACGGCCTCTTCTATGCAAATTAATATTCAGTGGTCCTGCAAGTACCAGGTAACAATGTAACTCCTGGAGAGCGCAACATGAATATTTGTGTCTCACTTTACAACTTACAAGGTAATGTTTTGAGTACAGGGAAAATGACTCAGGAAAAATGTACTCCTCAGGACACACAATAATGCCTCCTGTTTGCACAAAATATGAGGCTGTTGGAGTTTGTCAAGATATCAACAGGCTGAGCCAGTCCAGCCTTCCAATAGAAAAGGAGTGAATTCAGGAGAGAATAAAATAAACTCCAATAGGAAGCATATGTAGGTTAGGCAATAAAAACCTGGGCCTAAATAATTTCTGCTATTTTATTATTTAATGCATTTTTCTGTATTTTAAATCTCGGGTATTATTCAAATACCATTTTACTAATATTTTTTTGAAGGAAAGTAGGATTTCAAATTAGAGAAGATTAAATACTACAATCTAGATTAAACTGTATCAGTGTTTTAACCTTGGTCCAGTATTGTTCATTTAGTGTCTTTTGCTGACTCATTCTACTATACACTTGGGTCAAATAAATCTTAAGGAACTGTAGTTGAGGTTTGCAGCTATGTCATGGTGGTGTCTCTTAATAAGTTCTATCAACCATTTGGTGATGGAAGACCTGATTTTAAAAACAATGGAATAATTTTTAACATTAATCTGTATTTACAACCCAGTAACAACCTCAAAATGGGGTTGAATGACTTATTGCCCCATTACTACTAATGCTTTGTCTGCTTATGGTCCTACCATGTGCTTTGAACTTCAGTTGGCATTTTAGGGTAGAGCACCATGCATTCTCCAACCAGATTCACTGTGATAAGCTCTGAAGAAGAGTCATAAGGGCTTGAAACGTTAACTCTGTTTCTCTCTTCACAGATGGTGCCAGACCCGCTAAGTTTTTCCAGCATTTTCTGTTTTTATTTCACTGTTATGCAGCTGAAGAGGCCCTGTATAGTTACTAGTAATCATTATTTTGGGGCCAGGAAATCAGAAGTTTTCCTCTGAACCCCACAAAAATAACCTGGTCCACTGCCAGCCCAGGCTACATCCCTCCGTGACCTTAATGCCTACCCTGGGCTCACCTTGCTACCGATCTGGAGGCCTAATTCAGGGCAACTCATTAGCACTCTCATTTGAGGCAGGAAACTCAAGATGGTTCTAGTCTCTTCACTGAAGTAACAGGTGAGCTGGTGGATGCTCTGCCAGTCAGATACACAAAAGTTAAAATCCAACCTAAGGCAAGATTCTTTCCAGCAATGAGACTGTTAATCTTCATTCCACACTGTTGAGATCTCTGTAGCAGTGCTCACCATTGCTGAGTGGTGCATAGGCCATTTTTGGCTGTGCAATGTTAGCCCAATTTATGCATTAATGGTTGGGACATCGGTTGAGAAAATGAAGTTGAGGTGGATGATCAGCCATGACCTTAGTGAATGGTGAAACAGGCTTGAGGGACCGTATTGCCTATGTATGCTCACATTGTGTTCTAATAAAATTGATGAAGGCATCAAACGTAATTTCCCAGCTGACCTAAAACACAAACAGTGGATAATGTCCTTACAGTGGAGACCAGACTTAGTGTTGAGAGGTGTGCAGGTTGCTGAGGACAAGGTCAAGTGAAACGCATCTACATGTCAGTTTTCTCGCCACTTAACCAATCCAATCTGGCAGCTGTGTCCTTCAGGACTCAACTTGGTCATTGGTGGCACTACCAAGCCACAGGATGCTGAAGTGCTCCATCCAGAGCATATTTGCTTTGTTGATTGCTGGTATGTGGTGATGAGCAGGTGGTTTATTTTTCCTGAAAGCATGAATCTTTGTGCCCCTGTATCTCCACCTCTGGTGGAACATGCTGAGGGATAATGATGGGGGGAGCCTGGGATGTACAGTGACAAGATATCATTCTGTGACTACAACTATACCAGGCTGTCACTTGATTAGTCTTGGACAGCTCTTTGAACTTGGACACCATCCTCATGTTGGTGAGGATTTTGCAGGATCACGTGGACTAAATTGTTTTTGCCTTATCTTAATAGCATTGCCTGATCATTGCTGATATGTCTGACCATTTTTTAATTAAACATTGAACTTTATAGTAATTGTTTACAATTGGGTTCCTTGCCAGGTCGCTTTAGAAGGCATTGAAAGTCAACCACTTAGTGCAGGACTGGGGTCAAATGTAGACCAGATTGGTCAGGGATATTGGTTTCCTTTTCCTGTTGGATTTTCATGAACCAGTTGGATTTTATGACAAAACTAAATTTTTCTTCTTATTTTTTTCTTGTGCTAGATCACAAATGACCAGATTTAGTGAATCCAGTTTCACTAAATTCGCACAACCTCTGGTTGCTAATTGACCAGGCTACTGTATCATATGTTGTAATATAACTATGCTGTGTGGTTAATTGTGGCAGCACTGCATGCTCTTAAGAGTTACTCTGTGGTTTGTTAATGGGAAGTTCTAGATTTTAATGAAAGTAATGCTGTATCAGTGACTATACTGAAAGTAACTGCACTATAATAACCAAGGAATAGCCCTTTAGGTAACTCCTATTGATACCATAATCCCTGAACAATAAAAGCAAATGTTAAATATTTCATAAAAGGCCACCATATTGATTGATCGTAATAAAGAAAAAGCCACATGATACTAATCTTGCAGTTTCGTTTTTACAATAGTGCTCCACATATGCGAACATAATGTCTGTTTCTATAAGATGAATAGACTTCCGTTCAAAAGGAAAAACCCTGTAAAGTTGATCATTTAACTGCCTGAGTCATAATGAAAACCAAAACCTGATTTGTCAACTCCGGAATTATCTGTGGGTGGAGTGCACGCAGTACCAGTGGCTAAAGCTCAATCTCATTTAACAATGTTCCATTTTTGGCCCTGTTTATGTACATGGAATATAGAATATCTAGCACAGAAGCAGACTATTTGGCCCAGCCAGTCCATGCCAGCATTTATGTTCCATTGCAAAAATGAAATGGAAGGACTCTGAGCAATAACTATTTGGAAAGGATTTTCTGTGTAATTATTATTTTTAATAGGCTGTTAATTGTAATGTGTGTGTGTTCAGGGGAACCTGTTGTTTGGGTTTCCTAATCCTCTCCTCTGCCCCGCCAAACTAAAAAGTCTTAAGGTTGAATGCTGGACTGAGAATTATTTTTCTGCTAAAAATCAACTGTCCTCATAGGGAAAGAGAAATAACAAAAACCGGGGAAGAAATGGCTAGCAGCTCTTGGTGAAAAGTGAAGGAAACTCTGAGGATTTCCAGGGTGTTGGATTGCTTGTTCCTCACTATTGAGGATACCTGGGATAGGAATTAGTAAGTAAGCAAAATATCTGGAAAAGTAAACTAAGAGTTAAATGAATGACTGAGCAAATCCATCCAGTTATTCAATTTGTGAAATAAATTAGTTACACTATTAAGGCCCTATGGCTTTGGCACAGTTGTGGTTATTTTCAACTTCACCACATGGGTGTAGAGGTTGAAAATTACCATCCATGTATATATAATACATATAGCAAATATATGTATCCAAACCTAACGTCTTCTTGTCTAAGAAATGTAACTCTCTAAGCTTCTTGTAAAAATACTTGCTGCTAATGTATAAATGGATTTAAACATGAATTTGAAGACTATATTCACTAATGATGAAACTCTTACATAGAAAATAGGAGCAGGAGTAGGCTATTCGGCCCTTCGAGCCTGCTCCGCCATTCATTATGATCATGGCTGATCATCCAACTCAATAGCCTGCTCCCGCTTTCTCCCCATATCCTTTGATCCCTTTCACCCCAAGAGCTATATCTAACTCCTTATTGAAAACATACAATGCTTTGGCCTGAACTACTTTCTGTGGTAGCGAATTCCACAGGCTCACCACTCTCTGGGTGAAGAAATTTCTCCTCATCTCAGTCCTAAATGGTCTACCCCGTATCCTCAGACTGACCCCTGGTTCTGGACTACCCCACCATTGGGAACATCCTTCCTGCATCTACCCTGTCTAGTCCTTTTAGAATTTTATAGGTTTCTATGAGATCCCCCCTCATTCTTCTGAACTCCAGCGAATATAATCCGAACCAATTCAATCTCTCCTCATATGTCAGTTCCGCCATCCCAGGAATTAGTCTGGTAAACCTTCGCTGCATTCCCTCTTTATCAAGAACATCCTTCCTCAGATAAGGAGACCAAAACTGCACACAATATTCCAAGTGTGGTCTCACCAAGGCCGTGTATAATTGCAGCAAGACATCCCTGCTCCTGTACTCGAATCCTCTCGCTATGAAGGCCAACATACCCTTTGCCGCCTGCGTGCTTACCTTCAACGACTGGTGTACGAGGACACCCAGGTCTCGTTGCACATACCCCTCTCTCAATTTATAGCCATTCAGATAATCTGCCTTCCTGTTTTTGCTACCAAAGTGGATAACCTAACATTTATCCACATTACATTGCATCTGCCATGCATTTACCCACTCACTCAGCTTGTCCAAATCACCCTGAAGCATCTCTGCATCATTCTCACAGCTCACCCTCCCACCCAGCTTTGTGTCATCTGCAAATTTGGAGATATTACATTTAGCCCCCTCGTCTAAATAATTAATATATATTGAGAATAGCTGGGGTCCCAGCACCGATCCCTGCAGTGCCCCACGAGTCACTGCCTGCCATTTGGAAAAAGACCCGTTCATTCCTACTCTTTATTTCCTGTCTGCCAACCAGTTTTCTATCCATCTCAATACACTACCCCCAAGCCCATGTGCTTTAATTTTACACGCTATTCTCTTATGTGGGACTTTGTCGAAAGCCTTCTGAAAGTCCAAATAAACCACATCCACTGGCTCCCCCTCATCAATTCTACTAGTTACATTCTCAAAAAATCCCAGTAGATTTGTCAAGCATGATTTCCCTTTCATAAATCCATGCTGACTCTGTCCGATTCTGCCACTGTTTTCCAAGTGCTCAGCTATTAAATCTTTTATAACGGACTCTAGAATTTTCCCCACTACCGACGTCAGGCTGACTGGTCTATAATTCCCTGTTTTCTTTCTGCCTCCCTTTTTAAATAGTGGGGTTACATTAGCTACCCTCCAATCTGTAGGAACTGTTCCAGAGTCTATAGAATCTTGGAAGATGACCACCAATACATCCACTATTTCTAGGGCCACTTCCTTAAGTACTCTGGGATATAGATTATCAGGCCCTGGGGATTTATCAGCCTTCAATCCCATCAATTTCTCGAACACCATTTCCTTACTAATACTGATATCTTTCAGTTACTCCCTCTCACTAAACCCTGTGTTCCCCAACATTTCTGGTATGTTATTTGTGTCCTCCTTTGTGAAGACAGAACCAAAGTATGTATTTAGTTGGTCAACCATTTCTTTGTTCCCCATTATAAATTCCCCTGTTTCAGACTGTAAGGGACCTACATTTGCCTTCAACAATCTTTTTCTCTTCACATACCTATAGAAACTTTTACAGTCAGTTTTTATGTTCCCTGCAAGCTTACTCTCGTACTCTATTTTCCCCTTCATAATCAAACCCTTGGTCCTCCTTTGCTGAATCCTAAAGTGCCCCCAGTCGTCAGGTCTGTTGTTTTTTCTGGCCAATTTGTATACCTCTTCCTTGGATCTAATACTATCTCTAATTTCACTTGTAAGCCATGGTTTGGCCACCTTTTCTATTTTACTTTTGTGCCAGGCAGGAATAAACAATTGTTGTAGTTCACCCATGCGGTCTTTGAACGTTTGCCATTGCCTATCCACCGTCATCCCTTTTAGTAACGTTTCCCAATCCATCACAGCCAACTTGCGCCTCATACCATCCTAGTTTCCTTTATTAAGATTCAGGATCCTAGTCTCAGAATCAACTACGTCACTCTCCATCTTGATGAAGAATTCTATCATATTATGGTCGCTCATCCCCAAGGGATCTCGCACAACTAGATTGCCAGTTACTCTTTTCTCATTACACAATACCCAGTCTAGGATGGCCTGTTCTCTAGTTGGTTCCTCAACGTATTGGTCTAGAAAACCATCCCGTATACATTCCAGGAATTCCTCCTCTACGGTATTGTTACTAATTTGATTTGCCCAATCTATATGCAGATTAAAGCCACCCATACTTACAGATGTTCCTTTATTGCATGTGTCTCTAATTTCCTGTTTAATGCCATTCCCAACATCATCACTATAGTTTGGAGGCCTAGATACAACCCCCACTAATATTTTTTGCCTCTTAGTGTTTCTCAGCTCTATCCATACAGATTCCACATCATCGGAGCTACTATCTTTCCTCACTATTGCGTTAATTTCCTCTTTAACCAGCAATGCAACTCCTCCGCCTTTTCCTTTTTGTGTATCCTTCCTAAATACTGAATACCACTGGATGTTCAGTTCCCAACCCTGGTCACCCTGCAGCCATGTCTCCGTAATCCCGATTATATCACACCTGTTTACATCTATTTGCGCGGTTAATTCATCCACTTTATTGCAAATGCTCCTCGCGTTAAGGCACAAAGCCTTAAGGCTTGTCTTTTTAAGATTACTTGTCCCATTCCACTATTTTTCACTGAGGCCCCTTTTGATTCTTTCCCTTGATTTCTCTGCCTATCACTTTTCTTATTCCCCTTTCTGTCTTTTGTTCTTGTCCTTAATTCCCCCTCCTCTGACTCCTTGCATAGGTTCCCATCCCCCTGCCATTTTAGTTTAAACCCTCCCCAAGCACTCTAGCAAATATTCCCCCTGGGAGATCAGTCCCAGTCCTGCCCACGCGTAACCCGTCCAGTTTGTACTGGTCCCACCACCCCCAGAATCGGTCCCAATGTCCAAGGAATCTGAAACCCTTCCCCTCATACCATCTCTTCAGCTACGTATTCATCTGATATATCCTGCTATTTCTACTCTGACTAGCACATGGCACTGGTAGTAATCCTGAGATCAATCCCTTTGAGGTCCTACTTTTCAACTTACTTCCTAACACCCTATATTCTGTTTTTAGGACCTCATCCCTTTTTTTTTTACCTATGTCGTTTGTTCCAATGTGTACCACGACCACTGGCTGTTCACCCTCCCCCTTCAGAATGTCCTGTAGCTGCTCTGAGACATCCTTGACCCTAGCACCAGGGAGGCAACATACCATCCTGGAGTCTCGTTTGCGGCCACAGAAACGTGTCTCTATTCCCCTTACAATTGAATCCCCTATAACTATTGCATTCACATACTTTTTACTCCTCCCCTGTGCAGCACAGCCAACTGTGGTGCAATGAATTTGGCTGTTGCTGCTTTCCCCTGAGAGGCCATTCCCCCCCCCAACAGTATCCAAAGCGGTTTATCTGTTTTGCAGGGGAATAGCCACAGGAGATTCCTGCACTGCCTGCCTAGTCCTCTTGCTCTGTTTGGTGGTCACCCATTCCCTTCCTGCCTGTGGACTCTTAGCCTGCAGCGTGACCACCTCTCTATACGTGCTATCCACAATACTCTCCGCCTCGTGGATGCTCCGGCCACCGCTCCAGCTCCAAAACCCGGGCTTCCAGAAGCTGCAACTGGAGGCACTTCCCGCACACATGCTGGCCCCGGGCACTGGAAATGTTCCCGGTTTCCCACATAGAGCAGGAGGAACACACCACAGGCTTTGAGCTCTCCTGCCATGATTTACCCCTTTAAATTAAATTAAACCCTTTGGAAGATACTTAATGTCAAATAATATCAATTATTTCTCGGGCCCTTCCTTTTTCCTAGTTGTTACAGAATATAACCCTTACAAATGATGAACCACCAAATAAGACCTTAAAAACTATAAGCAATGAAGGTAGTAAATACTTGCCCGACCATACTCTCAGTACTCCAAGGATCACCTCATTCCCTTCTCACGAACTCGCTCAGTCACCTCTGCTCTCCCAGCTTTTCTTCAACTCCCGGCTCCTCTCACGCTCCTCTTCAACTCCCGGCTCCTCTTGCATTTCTCTTGATCTTTCACTTGCTAGTAAGCCTCAAAATAGTTTTATTTTGAAATAATTTTCCTGTAGAATTATAAAGCAGTTCATTCAATCCATTGCCTTTGTGCTGCCTCTTTGTTGGTCAAAATTGATTACAGAGTCCTCCTCTCTTTCCCCCATATGCCAAAATTTTCGCTGCTTCAAACATTATTTGTTTTCCCTTTAAAGATTCCCGGCTTCAATTATTCCATGTCGAAACATTCCATGCTCTGGCAACTTCTTGCAGGATGAATTTTATCCCAATTACTCCTTGAAAATTTTAAACTGATAATTCATCTCTGACTCCTCAACCAAGGAAAATAGTACTTCCCTATTCACTCTAACAGTGCCGTTCACAATTCAAAAATCACTATTAATTCTCCTTAGTCAAATTTGTTCCAAGTAAATTAGTCCCAGTACCCTATGCTTTCCTATTCCTGTATCATGCTGGTGAATCCACATTATATTCCCCCAGTGATTTTAATATTCTTTCTATAATGAGATGTCTAAAACTGCATACAATACTCTTAACTGTGGCCTAAACATTGTATTGTAGAAATTTATTATTAACTCTTTGGTCTTTTACTCTGAGCTCCTAGTTGGAAAATTCAAAATTGACCTTTTCTATGGCTTTATCCACCTGCACTTGCAGTCAAACAATGGTGTATTTGAACCTCCAGGTTTCTCATTGCCATCAGCCCTCTAAGGTGGAAGTAAAAGGAATTGTTCCCTGGTGTCCTGGCCAATGCTGATCTCTTATCATCTTCACTAAGAGGATTACCTGATTATCTGGTCTCATGGCTGTTTGTGAAATCTTGTGGCTTGTTAATTGCTACTATATTTTTACAGTAATGATACACTTTAAAGCTACTTAATAAAATGATTTGGAATGTCCTAAAATCATCAAGGTGCTACATAAATGCATTTGGAAGGAAAACAATTGCCTGATAATTCTGCCAATTTAGTTTGCAGCTGGCATCTATCTATCAATTTTGCTAGCATTATTCTGTGAATTTATAAATTTAAGTGATTCTTTGTTTTGTCCATTTTGTACCTTGCCATAATGAAAATTTTCTGCATCTGTTCATGTGGTTAAAATTCCTATGGCACATGTTGAAAGTACTCTTTGATTTTTCAACCTCTAGGGCTATACCTGTAATCCAATGAAAACTCCTAGTGTGCATGACAGAATGGTGTTATTTCAGTTAGAATAGCTTCATTACTAGTTTAATTTTATGCTGAAGTTGAAAAGTGTGAAAGAATGTCAGCACCTCTCCCTTACAAATGTAAGGGTTAAAATGCATGTGGAACAGAGAAAGGTTAATATTGCTGAAGAATTAAGTCTGAACATTTTTTATATCACAAGCATTTATTTACTTTTGACATTCTGCTACTTTGCAGCGAATGTTAGTGTCAATGAGTGGCCAATCTAATCCACGAATTCCTGCAACTAGGCTAATGGTAAATGTGCTATTCATGCAATCATGTAAAAGCAGATTACCAAACAAGCATGGTAACTTGATCATAAGGGACAAGGTCTGCTTGAAGAAAATACCTTGAAACTGAGAAAGAGAAGTCTGACAATGTAATGGTGAATACTGCCTTTAAAACTTTCTTATTGTCAATTCAGGGTTTGAAATCATCTCGTTTCAGAATCCCAAACTTTTGTTTAGATCTCTCAAATTGGCTTAATGAGGAAAGGGATGGACAACATGGGGTAGAATTTAATGCGAGCTGCTGGAGCAGAAACCATGGTGTGGAGTGGGGAAGGGGACAGGGGCGTGTGCGCTATGGAATCGCATGGGAGGCCACATGTCGGAGGCCCGACAGAGAAACTCGGCTGAGGCGCACTGGTGGCAGGGAGTTAGTGAGGTGGCTGTGCTGCATTCGAGCAGCGGAAAGGTCATTAAAGACATCATTAACTTGAATTGACATACCTGTGGATGTAATTAAATGCTGTCTGAACAGGGATCACAGCCGTCAGACATCCAACAATTTCAAGGTGGCAGTTTCGAGGCAAGGTTGAGACTCTAAGGGGAAGGTCAACCTTCCACAGGAGTGCAAACTTTTGTCGAAGGAGAGAGGAGACCAATGAACATCTAAAGCAGAGGGACAGCTTTGAGAGGCTGAGACAACTTGTGAAGGGGAGGGGCAGCTTTGAGAGGCTGAGAGGTAGAGTTGTCAAAGACAGGGGCAGCAATGAGAAGCTGAGGGGGCAACAGCTGGACGCATCCAGCAGCCAGTGAAGGGGGTGTCATTCAAAGATGGAACTCATCCAACTAATCTTCCTGGACCCATGAGCAGTGGAGGAGAGGCGCAGAGGAAGAGTGCACCAGGCCTCAGAGCCCCAAATGCCGGGGCAACAGGAGCAATGAGGTGCACCCTGCGCCTGGGCAGGACGCTGGGAGAACGGCAGCAGGGGAGAGGTCGACTGCTTCCTCTCTGACTCCTTATGCTGTGTACCAGAGTGTTCAGAAGCTGCGTGAATTACCAGAAGATGTTGGAGTGCCAGTATCAGAGAAGACAGCACCTTTCAAGGGAGTCCATCACTGACCTCTGCATGATGCTGCAGGATGACCTGTGACCAATGGGACTGGATGGGCACTCTAAGCCAGTGGCACTGAATTTATATGCTGCCAGCTCTTTCCAAAGACCCACCGAGGACATGCGTGGGATACCCCAGGCAGTTGCTTACTGCTGCATTGGAGAAGTGACCAACACACTGTTTTAAGAGAGCTGAAGAGTTTGTGCAATTCCATACTGACCTTATAGCCACACTGAGGGGTTGGTAGACCTTTGGAGCCATTGCAGGCTTCCCATGTGTGCAGGATGTAATGGATTGCACACGTGACCATCAAAGCGCCATTGGATCACCCTGCAGCCTTCATCAACAGGAAGCATTTCCAATCCACAAACGCCCAGCTGGTATGCAACCACTGGGAGCGCATCTGCAGGTGTGTGCCCGTTTGCTGGGGAGTAGTCATGATTCATATGTTCTCTGGCACTCCCAGCTGCAACAATTGTTTGAGTCCTCATACTCCTCCATGGATGAATCCTCGGTAACAGGGGGTATCCTCTCAATATATGGCTGCCGATGCTGGTGAGGAACCTAGGCGCTGTAGCCAAGGAGCGGTACAGTGTCTGTCACGGATCGATTGGGTCATGGCGGAAAACAATAGGCCTACTCAAGATGAGATACCATTCCCTGGACCATCTGGAGGAGCTCTGTAATATGACCACCGAGGGTTTCCAGGATCATTGTCGCCTGCTGCTCTCTTCACAATCTAGCGCAGCAGAGGGGTCAAGTCTTACATCTGGAGAACATGGAGGAGACCCTTTCCTCCTCTTATGAGGCGGATGTGGAGGAGGAGACAGAACAGCCACCTGCACCAGAAGCCAAAGAATTAGAGATATGTGCTTGGGAGACTTATGACAACTGGTTTCATAAGATCATAGGATCATAAGAAATAGGAGCAGGAGTAGGCCATAAGAAATAGGAGCAGGAGTAGGAGTAGTGGTCCATCTGAGCCTGCTCCTCCATTCAACAAGATCATGGCTGATCTGATTGTGGACTTAACTCCACTTTCCTGCCTGACCCCCGACCCCCCGCCCCCCCCCCCCAAAACAATTAATTAATTCCCTTGTTGATTAAAAATCTGTGTAACTCTGCCTTGAATGTATTCAATGACCCATCCTTTGCTCCCTCAGAAAGAGAATTCCACATAATAACGACCTCCTCAGAGAAAAAATTCCTCCCCTCTCCATCTTAAATGGGAGATCCCTTATTTTTAAACTGTGCCCCTAGTTCTAGATTTCCCCCACAAGCGGGGACATCCTCTCAGCATCTATCCTGTCAAGCCGCCTCGGAATCTTATGTTTCACTAAGATCACCTCTCATTCTTAACTCCAATGAGTATAAGCCCAACATGCTCAACCTTTCCTCATAAGACAACCCCTTCATCCCAGGAATCAGCCTAGTGAGCTTTCTCTGAATTGCTCTCATTGCAAGTATATCCTCCCTTTAGTAAGGAGACCAAAACTCTGCACAGTATTCTGGGTGCAGTCTCACGAATGCTCTATACAGCTATAGCAAGACTTTCTCTACTTGTATACTCCATTACCCTTGGCATAAAGGCCAACATTCCATTTGCCTCCCTAATCATTTGCTACACCTGCAGCTAATTTTTTAGGGTGAAGTGGTGGCATACTGGTAATGCCACTGTACTAGCAATCCAGTGGCCCAGGGTAATGCTCTGGGGACACCGGTTCAATACCCACCATGGCAGTGTAGGTGCACCAGAGGAGGTGGCAGTGGTGGGACTTAAATTCAATTAATAAATATGGAGTTAAAAGCAATTCTAATGGTGACAGTAAAACCACTGTCAATTGTCATAAAAACCCATCTGGTTCACTAATGTCCTTTAGTGAAATCTGCCATTGTTACCTGGTCTAGCCCATATGTGACTCCAGACCCACAGCAATGTGGTTAACGCTTAACTGCCCTCTCAAATGGTCTAACAAGCCACTCAGTTGTATCAAACCGCTACCAAGTCTAAAAATAATGAAACTGGATGGACCACCGGGCATTGATGTAGGCATTAGGAACAACAACGGCACACGTAGCCCTGTTGACCCTGCAAAGTCCTCCTTGCTAACATCTGGGGACTTGTGCCAAAATTGGGAGAGCTGTCCCACAGACTAGTCAAACTCACGGAATCATACCTTACAGATAATGTCCCAGACATTTGGGTATGTTCTGTCCCATTGACTGCTTCCATTGCAAGCATATCCCCTCTTAAGGAGACCAAAGCTGTGCACAGTACTCTGGGTGCGGTCTCACAAATGCTCTGTACAGCTGTAGTAAGAGTATCCCTTTATACCTCATTACCCTTGGAATAAAGGCCAACATTTCACTTGCCTCCCTGATTATTTGCTATACCTGCATGCTAACTTCTTAGAGCGAGATGGTGGCGTACTGGTAATGTCACTGGACTAGCAATCCAGAGGCCCAAGGTAATATCCTTTGCACATCAGTGCACCAGAGGGAGTGGCACAGTAGTATACAGTTGGGAGGGATTTGCCTGGGGAGTTCTCAGCATCGACTCTGGACCCCATGAAGTCTCATGGTGTCAGGTCAAACATGGGCATGGGCATACTGGTTACCGCCTACCATCCTCCCTCAGATGAGAATCAGTACTCCTCCATGTTGAACACCATGTGGAAGAAGCACTGAGGGCAGCAAGGGCATAGAAAGTACTCTGGGTGGAGGGCTTCAATATCCATCACCAGAATTAGTTTGGTAGCACCACTACTGGCCGAGTCCTAAAGGACATAGCTGCTCTACCTGGTCTTCTGCAGGTGGTGAGGGAGCCAACAAGAGGGAAAAGCCTAATTGACCTTGCCGTCACCAATCTACCTGTCGCAGACGATTCTGTCCAAAACGTCATCAGTAGCAGTGACGAGGGCACAGTCCTTTAGGATACCCTTCATCATATTGTGTGGCACAACCCCTATGGGATAGATTTTGAACAGATCTAGCAACTCAAAACTGGGCATCCGTAAGGCACAGAACTGGGCATCCATAAAGCATACAACCACAATCTGTAACCTCATGGCCTGGCATATCCCTCACTCTATCATTACCTGCAAGCCAGGGGATCAACCCTGGTTCAGTGAAGAATGCAGAAGTGCATGCCAGGAGCAGCAACAGGCATACCTAAAAATGAGGTGTCAACCTGGTGAAGCTACAACACAGGACTACTTGCATGCCAAACAGCATAAGCAGCAAGTGATAGACAGCGCTAAGCAATTCCACAACCAATGGATCAGATCTAAGCTCTGCAGTCCTGCCACATCCAGTCATGATGTTGGTGGACAATTAAACAACTCACTGGAGGAGGAGGCTCCACAAACATCCCCATCCTCAGTAATTGGGGAGCCCAGCACGTTAGTGCAAAAGACGAGGCTGAACCATTTGCAGCTATCTTCAGCTAAAAGTGCCGAGTTGATGATCCATCTAAGCCTCCTCCTGAGGTCCTCAGCATCACAGATGCCAGTCCAGAACTAGCCGCTCCCCTAGCCAAGCTGTTCCAGTACAGCTACAATGCTGGCATTTACCTGGCAATGTGGAAGACATGCCCAGATATGTCCTGTCCACAGAAAGCAGGATAAATCTAATTTAACCAATTTACCTCCCCATCAGTCTACTCTCAATCATCAGTAAAGTGATGCAAGGGATCATCAACAGTGCTATCAAGTGACACTTGCTTAGCAGCAACCTGCTCACTGACACTCCATTTGGCTTCTGCTAGGGCCACTCAGCTCCTGACCTCATACAGCCTTGGTTCAAACATGGACAAAAGAGCTGAACTCCAGAGGTGAGGTGAGAATGACTGCCCTTGACACCAAGGCAGCTTTTGTCCAAGGGTGGCATCAAAGAGCCCTAGCAAAACCAAAGTCAGTGGGAATCGGTGGGGGGGGGTGGGGACTCACCGCTGGTTGGATTCATACCTAGCACAAAGGAAGATTTTTGTCGTTGTTGGAGGTCAATCATCTTGGTCCCAGGCTACCAATGCAGGAGTTCCTTAGGGTAGTGTCCTAGGCCCAACCATCTTCAGCTGCTTTATCAATGATCTTCCCTCCAGCATAAGGTCAGAATTGGGGATGTTTGCTGATGATTGCACAATGTTCAGCACCATTTACAGCTCCTCAGATACTGAAGCAGTGCGTGTCCATATGCAGCAAGACCTGGACAATATTCCGGCTTTGGCTGACAAGTGGGAAGTAACACTCGTGCCACAGAAGTGCCAGGCAATGATCATCTCCAATAAGAGAATCAAATAATCAACCTTTGAAATTCAATGGCATTACCATAGCTGAACCCCCCCACTATCAATATCCTGGGGGTTACCATTGACCAGAAACTGAACTGGACCAGCCATATAAATACTCTGGCTACAAAAGCAGGTCAGAGGCTGGCAATTATGCAGAGAGTAACTCACCACTTGACTCCCCAAAGCCTATCCACCATCTACAAGGCACAAATCAGTAGTATGATGGACCACACTCCACTTGCCTGGATGAGTGCAGCCCCAACAGCACCTAAGAAGCTCAACACCATCTAGCCCGCTTGATATTGGCACCACATCCGCCACAATAACATTTACTCCCTCAACCATCGACACAGTGGAAGCACTGTCTACCATCTACAAGATGCACAGCAGCAACTCAGCAAGGCTCCTTCGATAACACCTTCCACATCCATGACTTCTACCACCTAGAAGGACAAGGGCAGCAGATGCATGGGAACACCACCACCTGGAAGTTCACCTCTTAAGTTACACCCCATCCTGACTTGGAAATATATTGCCATTCCTTTACTGCCACTCGGTCAAAATCCTGGAACTCCTTTCTTACTGTGGGTACACATACACCACATGGACTGCAGAGGTTCAAGAAGGAAGCTCACCACCACCTTCTCGAGAGCAATTAGTGATGAACAATAAATGCTGGCCTTTCCGATGATGTCTACATCCCATGAATGAATATATAAGAAAAACAATACCCAGATTCCTCTGTATTGCTGCATTCTGCAATCTCCATTTAAACAATATTCTGCTTTTCTATATACCAGAGTGGACAAACTCACATTTGCCACATTGTATTGCATCTGCCAATGTTTTGCCCACTCATTTTACCTATCCAAATCCCTTTCCAGACTCTTTGTATCCTCCTCACAACTTGCTTTCCTACCTACTTTTGTACCATCAACAAATTTGGCTACAATAGCCTGTCCCCTCATCCAAGTCATTAATGTAGATCGTAAATAGATGAGGCCCCATCACTGATCCCTGCGGCACTCCACTAGTTACAGTTTGCCAACCTGAAAATGACACATTTATCTTGAAACTGTTTCCTGTTAGATAGCCAATCCTCTATCCCTGCTAATATATCACTCCAAACACCATGAGCTCTTATGCGATAACCTTTTATGTAGCACCTTAATGAATGCCTTTTAGAAATCCAAATACGTGACATCTTCTGGTTCCCTTTTATCCACCCTGCTTGTTTCATCCTCAAAGTACCCTAATAAATTTTCAAACATGATTACCCTTTCTCAAAACCATGTTGACTTTGACTGATAGTAATATGATTTTTTAACATATCCTGCTCCTACCTCCTCATTAATGAATTCTAACATTTTCCAAATGACAAGTTAGCCTAACAGACTTATAGCTTCCTGCTTTCTGAATCCCTCCTTTCTTGAATAGTGGTGTTATATTTGTGTTTTTTTTAATCTGCTGGGATCTTTCCAGAATCTAGGGAATTTTGGAAGATTACAACCAAAGTATCCGTTATCTCCGCAGCTGCTACTTTTAAGACCCTAGGATGCAGACCATCAAATCCAGGGGACTTGTCAGCCTTTAGTCCCATTAGTTTTCCTGCTACTTTTTCTCGTGATTGTGATTTTTTTTTTTGCATTATTCCCTCCCTTAAGCCTCTTGATTTTCTGCTATTCTTGGAGTGCTTTTGTGTCTTCTACTATGAACGCAGATACAAAATACTTGTTTAAAGCCTCTGCCATTTCCTTGTTTCCCATTATTAATTCCCCAATCTTGCCCTCTAAGGGACCAACGCTTACTTTAACTACTCACTTCCTTTTCATATATTTGTAGAAACTTTTACTGTCTATTTTTATATTTCTTGTTAGTCTTCTCACTCACTCCAGTTTCTCTCTCTTTTAGTCATTCTTTGTTGGTTTCTAAAATTGCCCAATTTTCTGGGCTACCATTAATCTTTACAGCATTGTACATCTTTTCTTTCAAGTTCATATTATAACTTCCTTAGCAATGGATGGCACATCCTTCTTATAGCATCCATCTTTCTCAATGGAATATATCTTTTTTGAGAATTATGAAAAATCTCCTTAAATGTCTGCCACTGCTTATCTACTGTCTTTCAGCCTACACAAAGCCATCCCATCTCCTTTTCCTTTCTTCCTGTCATTCCAAAATGTCAAAAAAACACATGAATATTCAGGTCCCAGCCATGGTCACTTTGTAGCCATGTCTCTGTAATCAGTTATATCATATGCTCATTTATTTATATTTGTGCTCTTAATTTATACATCTTGTTATGACTGTATGCATTCATACAAAGAGCCCTAAATTCTGTCTTTTACCATTTTTCTCTAGTCTAACGTCAATTCCTGGTGCACTCTTAGGTTTGTACGCTCTGTCCCTTCCTGTCCCATTCTGGTTATCATTACCTGCATCCATTGCCTTGTCCTTTCTCTTTAACTTTCCAAATCTCCCCTCATGTGAACTCTTTACCCACCCCCCACCGCCCCCCCACCCCCAACTATTTAGTTTAAAACCCTCTCCACATCCCTAGTTATATCATTCACCAGTATACTGGTACCAGTGCCATGAAGGCCATCCCAATGACACAGTTCCCTCTTTCCCTAGTATTGAGGTGCTCCATAAATTGATACCCATTTCTCCAACACTAATCTTTGAGCCACACATTCAACTGATCTGTTTATCCTGTGCCAATTTGCTTGTGGCCCAGGTGGTAATCCAGAAATTGTCACCTTTGTTGTTCTGCTTTTTAATTTAGCCCTAGCTTCTCATAGTTCATCGGTAGAACCTCTTTCTTAGTCCTGTCTATGTTGTTTTACCCACATGGACCACGATAACTAGACCCTTCCCATCCCACTCCCAAGTTCCTCTCTTGCCCTAACAAGATGCCCTTAACCCTTGCACCAGGCAGTCACATAGTCTTTGGGACCCTCACTCTCAGCTGCAGAGAGTGATCTATCTATACTGTCCCATTATACATTCTTGAGTATTGCTGAAAAGATGAAGCTTCCCGTCTTGCACTCATCAAGACTGATGCAAGAATACCAAATCTAAAGGGAACAACAATTTATACTGCATGAGAAGAGGACACTGATTGGTTAGCAAGTGGGCTCCGAATGGTGAAAGCGTTGCCATGGAGAATGCACCAGGGAAGAGTTAACTGCCAAGCTTTTGTTTAAATTCAAACCAGGCAGGTCAACTGATTGGTCAAGGCATTGCCAGTGAACTGTTCTCTGGTGCATTCTCCATGGCAATGCCTCTACCAACCAGAGTCCTCTTGCCAACCAATCAGCGCCCTCTTCTCACGCAGCATAAATTGGTGTTCCCTTTACATTTGGTATTCTTTCATATGCCCTGATGAGAGCAAGACAAAAGGCTTCAACAGCCTGTCTCTCTTTCAGCAATACTCAAGTTCTGTACTACCAAGCAACTCCAGCTACATTCTTTTTGCTCCCCCCACTTGACTGGCTCCCTGCATCAGAATGGCATGGCCAGTTTAGTCATCCTCCCTCCAGTGCCTGCTCTTGCCCACACAAGTTGCAAGATCCTTGAACCTGTTGGACAGTTGCAAGTGCTGAGACCTCTCCATCACTACCATCCAGATCCCCATACCTGCATTACTCATCGTCACACAGACCAATTCTGAAGTACCTAGCCTAAGAGGTGTGACTACTTCCTGGAACAAAGCATCCAGGTAACTTCCCCCTCTCTGATGCATAGCAGTAGCCGAAGCTCGGACTCTAGCTCAATAACTCAGAGTTGAAGTTCTTCAAGCTGCAGACACTTACTGCAAATGTGGTTGCTGTGGATCACACTGTTGTCTGCCAGGCCCCACGTGCTACAGCTGCAAAACATCACCTGTCCTGCTATCTTTATTGTATTTAATTTAACTACTTGGGCTTGAAGTTTAGAAATATCACTCAAGTGTTGTCTATAGTAATACCAAGTAATTCAACTATTTAAGTTATAAATTTAATGCAATATTTATATCTCCCCAGCACCTGTTGAAACTACTGCCTGCATTGTAGAGGGATAAAATCTTATAAACTCATAGAACAATCACTTACCTGCTCACATAATTAAAGCCTGGAACATTCACCAGCTTCTGGAGCCTGAATAGAAAGATATAAAAAACAGCACCTCCTTCCCTTCGGCACCGAATTCCCAAGTTGGCACTCAGGCCTCATCCCACACTTTGCTGTCATGCTAGAGCAGGCATCAGATCCCTGAGCTGGCTGCTGCACAATACCAGCAAGCCACATCTCTTCTACATCTCATCACACACATTACGTACTACTGCTCATGGACCAGCCTCTCCAAGCCCAGTGCATCAGGCATTAAGATGACCACACTCCTCCTTCATCCCTACAAACGGATAGATAAGGATTCAAAGGTTGTCACAGCCCTTCAGTAGCCATATGATACTGAATAAAGGACACAGAAATAAATGCACAAATACAATTTAATGAAACACAGCAACCATTAACTAACATCAAAGATATAAGCACCCATGCTACCCTGGAGGCTCTAAGTGCTCCAAAGAGGTGTTGCCCCAACATCCACAACTGAGGTAGACGCATGCTGCTGGCGGTGATGCCCATGGCCTAAGATGACCTTGGTGGCTGTCCTCTGGGTGCCTGCATCTCATAGATGTTTACAGCACAGAAGGAGGTCATTTGGCCAATCTTGTCCGCACCGGTCAACAAAGATATGACAACATTAATCCCATTTTCCAGCGTTTGGCCCATAGCACTTGAGGCAATACAAGTGAATACCTAAATACTACTTAAATGTTACGAGACTTTCTGACTCAACCACCCTTTCAGGCAGTGAGTTCCAGACTCCCAACACCCTCTGGGCGAAGAAATTTCGTAGAGGGTGCTCAGATGCTGAGGGGCTATTGTACAGGTGTAACTTCCTCTTCTGTGGCCTCAGCTACTGGAGTCACTGACAGAGGTGCTGAGGAGTGCCTGCACCAGCGGGATACCTTGACAGGCGATCCCAGATCTGGCAGGCTGCCGCATCTGCTCTCTCTTGGTGCGCAATGGCGCCTCCCTGTCTACTGAAAATGGAGTGGACTCCAGGTGCCCCATTCCCTCTCTCCCTGGCCACTGTGACATAGAACTCCTGGCCAAGTGATGGGACACAGGTCTGCATGCATACCCAGCAGTCAGTAAGCGGCCTGCTGGACCTGGCTCTCCATGACGGTTAGCAACCTCTCCATCGAAGAAGCCATTTGCTCACATACTTGAGACATGGCAGAACTCATGGTCTGGATAGACTCCTTCATTGTCCACGCATTGGCTGCTCATGGTCTCTAGCGGCTCCACTAGATTTTCCCATGTTCTACATTGCAACTCCAGCAAATTCCCTGTGGCTGATGCCAGAGGCCTGTAATCAGCCTGGGGCTCAGCATATGCCTGGCCTCAGTCAGGACCCTCCTGTCACAGCCTCCATCAGCTGCTTCTCCACATCTCTGATGTGCTTGTGACCCCAAACCAATTCATGATCACACCAGGATGGATGTATCTATGCTGGTGGAGGGTGAAGGGATTGTGTTGCTGCATCCTCTGAGGCTTGGAGGCCCTCCTACTCAGGTGTGCTGCAGAGTCTGTCAAGGCAGCAAACTGCTCCTTTGGATTCCTCAGATCTCAGATCTAGTGCACCACCACACATTTTTGCCCTTTTCCTGGTATTATAGGCCCTTTCCTCCTCCAGGCGGAAGGCGAAAGTGAGTCTCCAGACAATGATCAACTGCACACCCATCGCCTGGCATCCCTTAGGCCCATGAGCGGTCCTCCTGAATGTGTCTCACATATTCACTCTCATCAGACTTGGAGGATGCTAGCAACTAGAGGCAGATGCCTTTAACCCGCATGCAGCCATTCCTCATTAGGCAGCTCCTGCTGAAGCAAACTATTCGCATGCCTGGCCAATTCCTGCGCATGTTGAGACCTATCGTGCGTTGCACACCTGGCAGCTATTATGTGCACATCTTTCATTCACGTTCACACTGGCAGTTCAGAGGAGGTCATTGGACCACTTCCAGCGTTGGATCCTGTTGCCCTGCAGGACTCCACAGCTGCTTACCTCTGCTGCTACTTCTGTCCAGGCTTCCTTGGTCAGACAGGAGAGTCTTTTCTTTCTGTCCATTGATAACAAGACTTCCTGCCATTCCCAGGCTGAGGGCAATGCACTTGGAAGGATCGCTGAACCATGGGGCCATCCTTTGTCCGGCCTGCACCACCCTGGCTATCAGCCTGGTTTTCTTCACTAAAGGCTGCAGACACTGGAGATGCTGTTGTGGCCAATTATGGATCTAGATATTCTGTTCAATTCTTTATGACATGGAGCTGAAGGCTAGTGTTCTGAGCTGCACAATGACTCCTCAGCTGCAGTCGCAAAAACAAAGGCCTTGGAACCACTGTAGACAGATCTGGCTGCCATTTAAAAATGACTCCAGCACATGTGCTGCCATCAGCTGACACTGGGATTTCCACCTTCCTGCCCGCCCCGTCATTTGATTGGACGGGTCCTATATCTGTGTATCGTTTTTTGGCCAGCCATTTCCACTACAAGGGACATTGCCATCCGGGTCTGCCATCAGGACCCATGTGGTCGACATTAAATTCTGCCCATGGATTTTATTTTAACTTGTATTGCAAGGACCCTGATTTTAAAAACTAGCTCAAACTGCCTCTTCTTAATTTGTGTCAACAGTGCATGTTCAATCATTTTACATTTCTGCATATTTGGGACTTTCCGCAATGAGAGCGGAACCTTTTATTTTCACCACATGCCTACAAAACAACATCTATTGCTTTTTCCTTAAAAGGGGAAAGAAAATTGTGCCATGCAAAATGGAACTTTGAAGCAACATGGATAGCATGCACACTGGACCAATGTCTATCAATTGCAACCCATTTGTAATTGATTTTCTGATTTTTGAGAAAGAATAAAATATTTTTTTTATTGGAGAATTGCATAGAAAATATAACACAAAAACAAAGCATTTAGTCCAACCAGTCCACGTTGATGGTTATCCTCTATACCATCAGTAGTCCTAATTACCTTCCATGTAGCCATATCCATTTATTCCCCCATTCTTCAGTCACAATTTCTGATTAAGAAACACAATCAGATATTTGTTCCCTTTAGACCTTTATCATCGTGCTGCTTCATTTGAATTTTCTGTCTCTATGTATACGGTTGCTTTGAGAAAGTCATACTGAGCGCTTCTTTTTAATTTGATATATATTCCATTTTAAAAGAATATATATAAGGTACACCTCATAAATAACCTGAAAAGTCATGTCAGACCCTGTTTTGAGACACTGATGGCTCAGCATCAGGTCTATGTGGCAGATGGTTGATTCAAGAATGTAAACAATATTAAAAAAGGGCACTGACATCAGAGAATGTTTTTTCAGTTGATACCAAGGCAAGAATAGACCAGTCAGTTGGCAATCCAATTAAATTGAAATAGAACAGACTGTGAATTTGAATCCTAACTTACATTACAGTGAAACATATCACATAGTAATGGTCTATTTGTAATTATGTAGTTCAGTTACCAAGGTTTTTGAACTGCAATCTCCCTTGTTGGTATTATACATGAAGACAAATTTAACTTTTACCCCATCCTCAACATGCACATAAAAGCAGTGTTTTAGATAGGAGAAGCCTAAAATTTCTCTTGTAGGAAAGGATGTTCCGTGCACGTAGTTACTAATAATTAGCAGTAATGCAGACAGAATCTTGATAAATTATTAATGTCAGTAGTAGAAAAGATATTAGAATCTTTGCTACATGATCAGGTAAAACATCTAGAGATGAAGAATATAAAATGGCTTGAATATCTCAAAGGAAGATGATGTTTAACCAACCTTATTCAATGGATCGATCAAATAACAGAAAGAGTAAATGAGCAATGCAGTGGATGTGGTTGAAATGGACTTTCTAAGGGCCTTTGATAAGATGCCTTAAAAGAGGCTCATGATAAATGTCAGGTCATGTGGAGTTGTCAGGTCACAGAATGGATTTAAATGTGAGTACAAAACAAAAAATGGGATAGGAGTTGAGGAAAGTTTCTCCAATTTGCAGAAGATAAGAAGTGGTGTCCCTTAGGGATCTGTGTTGGGACCACTATTTGCCAAATGCGTAGGGCTCAGAAATTGAAGGTAAAGTATGCAGATGATATTGTATTGAAGTGCATAGGTAATAACATGGACAACTGAATCAAAAGATAGACATTAACAGGCTTGCAGTGTGGGCAATGGCAAATGAAATTCAATATAGTAATGAGTGAGGTTTCTCAATTTTTGTGAGGAATAAGGAGACCCCCATATTCCTTGGAAGGTAAGAAACTAAATGAAGCAGAGAGACAATGAGTTCTGTGAATACAGCTACATAAATCGCTAGAAGTGTCAACAAATGTTGATAAGGCCTTAACAATGCACAAAGCTTCATTTCTAGATGAAATACAGAAGCAGGAAGATAATGTTAAAGTTATATAAACTTTGACTAGATTTTGAGTACTGTGTACTGTTCTGGTTTCCATACTACAAAGGAGATTGAAACACTGGAGAAAGTGGAAAAAAGATTTACAAGGCTGTTAACATAATTAAGAGGATGCACCTATCGGGAAAGATTAAGCCAGCTGGGGGTCTCTTAACTGGAAATGTCACAAATTGTAAGAACCCCAACAGTGGTCTTTAAATTAGGAACATGTTCAGTATGGTAGAGGTAGATAAACTGTTTCTATTTGAGTTTAAGGCAAAGGGACATTTTAAAAAGTAGCAAATCAAATAAAGACTTTAGGGTGTAAAGGGTTATATATTGGCATGGATAGAAAATTGGCTAGCTAACAGGAAACAGAGGGTAGCCATAAATTGGTCTTTTTCTGGTTGGTGGGATTAAAAAAGTGGTGTGCCACAGGGATCAGTGCTGGGGCCTCAATGTTTTACAATTTATGTAAATGACTTGGATGAAGGGACAGATGGTATGGTTGCTAAATTTCACAGAATCACACAGTGCAGAAGAGGCGCTTCAGCCCATCGAGTCTGCACCGACACGTGAGAAACACCTGACCTACCTCCTAATCCCATTTACCAGCACTTGGCTCATAGCCTTGAATGTTATGACGTGCCAAGTGCTCATCCAGGTACTTTTTAAATGATGTGAGGCAACCCGCCTCAACCACCCTCCCAGGCAGCGCATTCCAGACCGTCACCACCCTCTGGGTAAAAGATTTTTCCTCACATCCCCCCTAAACCTCCTGCCCCTCACCTTGAACTCATGTCCCCTCGTGACTGATCCTTCAACTAAGGGGAACAGCTGCTCCCTATCCACCCTGTCCATGCCCCTCAATCTTGTACACCTCGATCAGGTCGCCCCTCAGTCTTCCCTGCTCCAATGAAAAGAACCCAAGTCCATCCAACCTCTCTTCATAACTTAAATGTTTCATCCCAGGCAACATCCTGGTGGCAACCAGAACTACACGCAGTACTCCAGCTGTGGCCTCACCAAGGTTCTATACAACTCCAACATGACCTCCCTACTTTTGTAATCTATGCCTTGATTGATAAAGGCAAATGTCCTATATGCCTTTTTCAACACCCCACTAACATGCCCCTCTGCCTTCAGAGATCTATGGAGATCTAAGGTCCCTTTGTTCCTCAGAACTTCCTAGTGTCATGCCATTCATTGAATACTTCCTTATCAAATTACTCCTTCCAAAGTGTATCACCTCACACTTTTCAGGGTTAAATTCCATCTGCCACTTATCTGCCCATTTGACCATCCTGTCTATATCTCCCTGTAGCCCAAGACACTCAACCTCACTGTTAACCACCCGGCCAATCTTTGTGTCATCCGCAAACTTACTAATCCTACTCCCACATAATCATCTATGTCGTTTATATAATATGACGAATAATAGGAGACCCAGCACAGATCCCTGTGGTACGTCACTGGACACTGGCTTCCAGTCACTAAAGCATCCTTCTGTCATCACCCCCTGTCTCCTATAACTAAGCCAATTTTGAATCCACCTTATCAAATTACCCTGTATCCCAAGTGCATTTGCCTTCTTTATAAGTCTCCCATGTGGGAGCTTGTCAAAGGCTTTGCTGAAATCCATATAAACTACATCAACTGCACTACCCTCATGTACACACCTGGTCACCTCCTCAAAAAATTCAATCAAGAGCATGACCTCCCTCTGACAAATTTGCTGAGGACACAAAGATAGGTAGGAAAGTAAGTTGTGAAGAGGACGCAAGGAGGCTACAAAGTGACATATTTTGGTGAAGTAAATGGGCAAAGACCTGGCAAATGGAGTATAATGTGCGCAAATGTGAAATTATCCATTTTGGCAGAAAGAATAAAAGAGAAGCATATTATCTTAAGTGGTGAGAGATTGCAGAGCTCTGAGATTCAGAGGGATCTCTGCGTCTTAGTGCACGAATTACAAAAGACTCGCAGGCAAGTAATTAGGAAAGCTAATAGAATGTTATCATTTATTGCAAGAGGAATTGGATACAAAAGTAGGGAGGTTATGCTTCAGTTGCACAGGGTGCTGGTGCGACCATATCTGGAGTACTGTATACAGAATTGGTCTCTTTAAATAAGGAAAGATGTAAATGCATTAGAAGCAGTTCAGAGAAGGTTGGGCGGGTTGTCTTATGAGGATAAGTTGGACAGGTTAGGCTTGTATCCACTGGAGTTTAGAAGATTAAGAGGTGACTTGATCCTTTAAGATCCTGAGGGGTCTTGACAGAGTGGATGTGAACAGGATGTTTCCTCTTGTGGGAGAATCTGGAACTAGGGATCACAGTTTAAAAATAAGGGATCGCTCATTTAAGGCAGAGATGAGAATTTTTTCTTCTGAGAGTCGTTAGTCTTTGAAACACTCTGCCTCAAAACGCAGTGGAAGCAGAGTCTTTGAATATTTTTAAAGCAAAGCTAGATAGATTCTTGATTAACAAGGGGGTGAAAGGTTTCGGGGGTAGGCAGGAGGCTACAATCAGACCAGCCATTATCTTATTGAATGGTGGAGCAGGCTTTAAGGCCCGAATGGCCTACTCCTGTTCCATGTTTGTACGAGCAATCTTTTGGACAATGATGAGAATGATAAACCTTGAACAATTGGAAGACCAAAAGGATAGGGCTTTAGTTGCATCATGAATGTCCTAGGGTCTGCTAGGACTCCTAAAGATCAAAGAAAAAACAGGTGGCAGAGCCAAATGTGCAATGGGATCGGAACATTGTGCCATTTATCAGGTCTATCAGGGTGGCTACATATCTTGACTTCTGTGCCCTCCTGAATCTATGCGTAGTGCCAGAAATCTAACTGAGCCAGTCTGCCCCCACTGCAACAGAGTTTCTGCATGTCTGCAGCCAGGCCCCCCTCAGATTTGTTTGCTTAAGTGATTGTCAACCATGAGCACCTCAGACCCTTGATTGAGCCACAGCAACCTCACGTCTACAGTGTTGCAGCTACTGGGGAAGCACTTCATGGAAGCATAAGAATAAAAGTTCACTTAAAACATAAGGAGCTCACATCATTGTAATAATTAGTGTGTATGCATTTGTATACGCAGATAAAATAATAACCATTTCTGATATCTTCCTGTACAGCATGTTCCTGTAGTGGGCGTTGACCCTCCAATGCTTGCTGGTTTGTTGACATAAAAATCAATCTCTGTATGTGTTTCTTTTTGAAGATGGAAAATTGGGGAAGATGCTGAATATGACTATTAAATCAGGAGAGCAGAGATTGTTCAGCCAAAGTGGACTACAGTCCTCTGACTGACCCAGGAATCTGACTTCAGCACAGTTCAGCCAACAAGAATGGGTGCCAGAGGAGAGATATAAGCCACCTAGTAGCCAGTCCCTTTCTTACTGTGCAAGGGCAAAGTAATATGGGGTGTGGGGGGATGCGGATGGAGGATTGCCACAACATAAAAGCTTCAAGGCAGCTCTCAAGAAAGTGGCACAGACCTGCATGACATGCTGTTAGTGATCACATACCAGTTACACATTCATAGAATGAAAACCCTTGTGATTCCTGAAGGCAGTGCAGTTATGTGCAGGAGCCCCCAGGGCAAGGTGTGTGAAGCACATGTTTTTACTATAATTACAACCAAAACATACATAACTGATACTGCCAGAGTAATTAACATCACTATGTGATTAACAAAAGTGTTATCATTTCAACGTAAGTAATGAAAAGAGCAACTTTTTTTCTTCTTCATTCCTATGTACTTTCATTTAACCTGTCTTCTTTCCCTTTCTGTCTGGGTATCTCCATCCATTTCCATTAACTTGATTCTGCTTTTTCAACACCTGTGTCAAACCTCAAATTTGACAGCAACTCCACTTAATGGTTAGAACTGTGACATTGATTTGTCTTAATCAAAGACCCTAGCTTGCTTTTCTCTACCAGTGGGTTCTGTAATTCCAGCAAACTTTCAGTTTCTTTTTGACTTTCATTTTCTTTTTGACTTTCACTCTGTCAGATTTTCACTTTGGGCTTTAGGAGGAATTTGGATAATAGAAAGTTTCTCCTGCATTCCCCTTGTCCAATTTTTTTCTTTCAAGCAAGTAATCTACATGACACTGGTGGGGTCTCTCTCCAATCTGCACTAGATATGTGAATGTGTGTAGTTCCTTTACAACAACTCCAGTCATATACTTCTCCTTATCACCTCGGAAGTTTTTCACCATGACCTCCTGACCAGCACTAAACTAAGTTTCATGCTGGGTGTATCATGACTCATCTTCGCTTTGTCTTGCTTTTCTCTTACCTTACTACTGATGTTAGGCTTAAGCAAACTAAAACTTGTCCTAGGAGTGAGTTTAAATTCTAACTTGTAAGGTGAGCAACCTGTTGCAGACTGTGGAGTTATTCTGTAAGAGAACAGAAAATTGTCTAGCCTGCGCTGAAGAGAAGCGTGGAAATGACTGCCTAGCTTGTCACCTGGCAAATGCTTCTGCAAAGACCTCTTCACAATCTGTACACTTCCTTCTGCTGCACCATTCGATGCTGGGTGAGATGGTGGTATCAGAATATGTTTGACTCCATTCTTAATCAGAAATATTTCAAACTCTTCTGAAGTAAACTGTAGACCATTATCTGAAATCAGTACTTCTGGCAGCCCATAATTTGCAAACTAATTTCTCAAAACTTCAATAGTTTTGACATTTGTGGCATTGGGCACAGACTCCACATTTATCCACTTGCTATATCTATTGACCAAAACAAGGTACTCTTTCCTTTCCATTTGAAAGAAATTGACATGCACTCGTTCCCAAAGTTTTCTTGTGTTTGACCATAGGATGAAAGGAACCTTGGCTGGATCATTTCTCATTCTGGGATACGCTTCACAACTTTTTCACCAACTCTTCAATATCGCTATCTATCTTTTGGATACCAAAAATAGCTCCTTGCTACTGCTTTCCCTGTGAGCTCATGATGAAGTTCTTCTGGCAATCTTTCTCTCTAAACTTTGGTGGAATAATGTCTCTTAAACCCCATAGGAGCCTTGATCTACACTCAGTTCATTTCTACGTGTGAAATACTCCTGCAATTTCTCATCATCACATTCTTTCGGCCAGCCATTCATGACATAATTGAGCATTTTTATTGAGCACCACATCCTTGAAAGTTTCATCACTAATATCTCTGGCAGGCACTGACATGTCATGTAAAGTAATTCACAGGTAACTCAGTGGCTAAAAATGAATCAGTCTTCATGGGAAATGTTGAAAGAACATCCGCATTGGCATGATCTGCTGACTTACCATATTTAATATTGTACTGTTGGCTAATTTTATCATTTGGTGCTCCTTGCTCAAAGACCACTGTTAACATCTCAGTCAAGATCAATTACTTTCTTTAAAAAAAGAAATCCAAAATCCAAGCTATTTACTGAAAGATTGAAGTCACAAGATGCCATGGCTTAAAACAAAAAATTACCATACAAAAGGCAAATAAAGCAAACACTAAATATGACCTTTGGTAACCACCTTTTCTCCTAGTTGCTTTCCTTCTAGGATGTAGCCCGATCCTCAGCCAACAGCAGCACATGGCCAACCTGAGCTCCATAAGCACAGTTTTCACCAAAAATGACACACGTCTGCAGAACCTCCTCATCTCTGCTTATGATGGTCTGGATTGCATAAATCTACCGATGTTAAATTTTACTGCTGCAACTGCTGCTGCTACTGGTATATTTACCTATTCCCCACTTCTGGATCTGGCCTCTGTCATCTTCAACCTGCCTGTACTGCGCCACTAGGATAATAATCTGAGCTCTGATGGCTCTGCATCCTTTTACATGGTTTTAACTAGTTTCAGTGTCCCCAGAAGTTTAGGTTTCCAATCTCAGTTTCATTCTTAGTTTCCTTAAGAACTGGAAGCATCAGTTTCCTATCTCAGTTTCACTTTTCAATCAGGTTCTGTCTCCAAAAAATACAAAGCTGTGAAACCACGGATTCCATCACATCACTTTATGGTCTCCTTGCACTCCCTAAGTCGGCCCAGCTTAACCATGTTTTAACCTTCCTATCAGGGAGACACTGTTTCCTTCAACTTCTGCCAAAGGCAAGTAATAGAAAATATCTTCACATTCCACCCCAAAACTAACTTCGCCTAAGACTGGAATACTGTTATTGGAATAACTTGTCAGTTTCACCCACTTTTGCGTAAGGTAATGTGACTGGGGATATCTTAAACTCTCCTTCCAAGATAACTGACATGGCTGCAGCTACATCAAAGATGAAAGTAAGCTGTGAATCTCCAACTTTCACTTCTACTGTGGGTGCTGGAATTTTATCTTCAGCCCTCATACTCTCGTCTTCCATGTGCTGTTTTCTTGCTTTCTGAATGAGTACAACTCTTGATCTCCCTGCTCGATAACATCAACTTCCGTTTCCATATCTATCATATGCACATTTCAAGATTCCCAGACTCCTGGCCCAGAATATTGCCGTCGGCATGCGGGGACGGGCCCGACACGCCAACTCGCAAAATGACGCGTGATGACGTTGGGCGTGCGTCCCGACATCATTGCGCGTAATTTGGATATTTCGTTCGGTGGGCGCATGCCAGTGGTGGCTGCGTGCCCGCCAAATTGTCAACGGCCTATTAAGGCCATTAAAAAGCCAATTAAAGTTGTTAGCAACACTACCCGTCCAACCTTAAGGTTGGCGGCAGACGAAAAGTCCAATCAGCCTTCGTGTTTTTGAGGAAACCTCATCCACTAGCCGGATGAGGTTTCCTGAAAGTTTTATAAAATAATTAATTAAATTTTGCACAATTCACAAATGAGTCCCAGCTCATGTGACATTGTCACATGATGGGACACGTTTAAATAATTTTTTCCCTGCTTTATTAAAAAGTTTTACTATCAACTTAATCTCCCTGAGGCAGCTCTGTGCCTCAGGGAGATTGCTGCGCTCTTCTGCACGCATGCACGAAAGAGCGCAGGCCCCAACTCTCCCTCTTCCCCTCTCCTGCAAAAGGTAGTGCTGCCCCCATGTAAAATGACGGCGATCGGCTCTGTGCCTGCTCCCGCCCAGCCCACCCGACATAGGTAAGATGCAGCCCCTGAATGAGCTTTAGATCCACCACAACCTCGATCTGGTGCATGGCTGCGACCTGGAGCATTACTGTTTCTTCTACTCCATGCCGTCTTGATATGACCGACCTTCCCACAGCCAAAGCTTCCTTGACTAGAAATGGGGTATTTAAATGTTTGGCGGCTACCAGGGCAATGGCAGCATCTAAATTTCTGACTCTGAGACTGTGAACCTGGCTGCAGTGGCCTGGATCTCACTGAAATCTGGTGGACCTCCCCTGCTGGCTCAGGAAAAGAACTCCCTTGCAATTTGCAACTGTCCCTTTCTGCAATTTCCATAGCTGTTGACTCATCACAGGCTCTCCTTCCACGTCAGCTTATTGCCTTTGTTCAAAAGCTTGGCTGATTTTATTGTTCTTTCTTTAGGTCTTCTACAAATGCATCTCTAAGATTGATTTCCAAGTTTGTGCTATGCCCACAGTGACAAGAGAGTTTAATTAACTCAAGATTGTAATCTGCAACAGTCTCACTTGGCAACTGCTTCATTTGATGGAACATAACTCTCAGTGCAATTTCATTCTTAGTCATGCTTTACTAAGTTCAGACTTTCATTAATTTCAACATATTTCCATGAAACTGCAGGGCCTCTGAAAACATTGGTTAAAAACTACAGCAAAAGCAAGTTGTACATCATCACTTTAATTGTATGCACAGTTAAATCCCGCTATTAGATGCTAACCAACAACAAATATTTGATATGGCACCTTTAACATAATTAAAGCTCCCAAGGCATTTTACAGGACCATTCTAAAACAAAACCAAGCCGCGAAAGGATTTATTAGGTCAGATGACTAAAAACTTAGCCAAAGAGGCAGGTTTAAAGCAGATCTTAAAGGAGGAAAACAAGTCAGAAGAGTATTCCAGAATTTGGAGCCTAGAAAGCTCACCCAGTACTGGATGTCAAAAAAACAGTCTGATAATTTAGCAACAGCGGAGTAGTTGAGAGAGGTGATGATGATGGAGAGCTAGTTGTCATCAGCGTATCTGTGAAGACTGATGTTGTGCTTTTGGATCAAGTCACTGAGGGGCAGCATGTAGATAAGGAGTAGAAGAGACCCAAGGATAGATCCTTGGGGGATGTCATAAGTAACAATGCGAGAGCAGGAAGAGAAGCCATTGCAAGTGATTCTCTGGTATCAACTAGATAGATCGGTTGCAGACAAGTCAAGAAGGATGAGCAGGGAGAGCTTACCTTTGTCATAGTTACAGAGGATGCCATCTGTGGTTTTAATAAATGCTATTTCAGTCCCGTGGCAGGATCGGAAACCTGATTGGAGGGATTCAAACATGGACTCCCTGGAAAGATGGGAACTGATTTGGGAGGCGACAACACGTTCAAGGCCTTTGGGTAGGAAAGGAAGGTTGGAGATGGGATGGTTAGATAGGTGGACGAATGAAATGGGAATGGAACAGACACATGGATTTGGACCTATTACTCATGTGAAAGATAAACAGCACACTGACAAAAACTGCCTGTCTTCCTTGTGCTATTTCTGTGTAATATTCCATGTCATGATAACCAAAAGTAGTTTGGCTCCACTTGCTTTTGTTTCCAATAACAAGATTGTCCATAGCAGCAAATAGAGAGCTGGAAGAGGTGGATATCCTCAAAGCCACGTACAATTTCTTTTTGAAAGCCACAATTGAATCTTCCTCAACCACATACTCAGGTAATGCATTCCACATCCTAACCACATGCTGCATAAAAGAGATTTTCCTGATGCTGCCTTTGATTCTTTTGCCATTCACCTTAAATCGGCGTCCTCTGTTTCTTAACCCTCCCACCAATGGGAAAGTTTCTCCCTATCTATTCTGTCCAGACCCTGATGATCTTGAATATCTCTATCAAATCTCCTCTCAAACTTCTCTTTAACAAGAACAGCCCCAACTTCTCCAACCTATCCACACAATTGAAGTCCCTTATCTCTCCCAAACCTGTGTTTTATAAATTTATAAATTTTCGGCATAACTTCCTAGCTTTTGTATTCTGTGCCTCTATCTGGAAAGCTCAGGATCCCAAATCAAAACAAAGTACTGGAGAAACTCAGCAGATCTGGCAGCATCTGTAGAGAGAGAAACAGAGTTAATATTTCGAGTTCAATGTGACTCTTTGGATCCCATATGCTTTACTGACCACTTTCTGAACATGCCTCGTTCAACAACTTGTGCAGGTGCACCCCCAGGTCCCTCTGCTCCTGCATCACTTTTAGAATTGTGTCCTTTATGTTGGCTCTTCTTCCTATAAAAATGAATCATTTCACACTCTAATGCATTAAATTTCATCTGCCACTTGTCCACCCATTCCACCAACATATGTCCTCTTGAAATCCATCACTATCCTCTTCACAGTTCACAATACTTCCAAGTTTTGTGTCATCTGAAAATTTTGCTCTGCACCCTCTAGTCTAGGTATATCTTAATATAGGTTAAGAAAAGCAGTAGTCCTAGTATTGACCCTCAGAGAACCTCACTGTATACTTCCTCCAGTTTACTACATTCTATTTCCTGTCACTCAGCTAGCTTTGTATCCATGCTACCACTTTCCCTTTGATTGCATGGGCTTTAACTTTGCTGAAAAGTCTGTTATGTGCCACGTTTGACAAACACCTATTATGAAAGCCACCTTACCTGCTTGTCAGGAGCAGAGGTCAGGAAATCCAAGTCCCAACAGTATTCTGAGTTTCAAAGACTGGGAGTGGGCTGCACATGCACAAAACTGCATAAGTTATTTGGGCCCAACCTGCTAGCGCATAAAGAAAAATGGCGTGAGAACCTGGGTCAGGTGACCATGTGCAGAGGGCCATTGCCGACAAGTGTCCCAGGCAGGGGACAGGGAGAGGTCCCAGAGAGGGGACAAGGACAGGAAAAGGTCTCAGTCCAGTTAAAAAGAGAGGCGCAGAGAAACAGGCTCCAAACAGGAAAAGGGCTGCAGGGAGCAGACTTTAAGTGAAGAAAGCACCCAAAGATTGGTGACTGCGTGCTGCAGGCTGCTGCGGCAAAGGCATTCCTTTGGAGCAGTCATGTTCTGTTCAGCGCAGCAGAAGATCTGAAAGTTGTGCTTGCCTGTTGGTGCTTGGATACATACTTGGGAACCCAGGGGAACTGAATCTCAGGAGAGGAGATTGAAACCCTGCAAGGTGGGCCATCACCGAAGCCGTCTGGGTTGGAGCAAAATTTGGAGAGAATTCCGAGGTTAGATCTTTGAAGGTGAAGACTGAAATCCCTCATGAGAGAGACCAGAGTTTCGGGAGATTGGTTGACTGTGTTACTGATGTCTGGGTGGGTTGTTGCGAATGGATTGGTTTCATCTGCCATTTATTGTGTAATATGGTGTGTTTGATCACAGTTGGCTTGTTAATTCCCACGCACCTCCTACTTACCCTGAATGTTAGAGTATAAGATCGATATTGTAAATTGTTTTATCTTTCTGACCTTGTGTAGCAAAGTTTATTTTTGTTTGTTCAAAACACATGGAATCTAATGGCATTCTTCACTGAGCAAGTGTTTTAAATCTCAAATTTTGTCTACTTTAAACAAAATGTTATTGGTCCCTAATTGGATCTTAACCAACAATTTGGGGGTCTGGCCAAGGATCATAACACACCCCTGTAAGTCCACACGCACCGTATCCACAGCATCACCCTCATCAACGCCTTTGTTATCTCATTAAAAAACTCAATCAAATCAATTTGCCTTTAAAAAATCCATACTAGCTTTCTATAATTAATCCACACTTATCCAAGTGACTGTTAATTTTGTCCCAGATTATTGTTTCTAAAAGTCTCCCCACCACCAAAGTTAAACTACCCTGTGGTTGCTGAGCTTATCCTTACATCCTTTTTATGAACAAGGATGTATGTAACATTTACAGTTTTCCAGTCCTCTGGCACCACCTTTGTATCTAAGAAGAATTGGAAGATTATGGCCAGCGCCTCTGCAATTTCGACCCTCACTTTCCTCAATATCCTTAGATGTGTCTCATCATGCAGCCCTGGTGACTTATGAACTTTAGGACAGCCAGCCTTTCTAATATTTTCTCATTATCAATTTTCATCCCATCCAGTGCCTCAGTGACTTCTTCTTTCACTATAACTTTGGCAACATCTGTCCTTGGTAAGAACAGATACAAAGTAATTATTTAATACCTCAGCCATGCCCTCTGCCTCCATGCATAAATCTTCTTCTTAGTCCCTTATTGACTCTCCTACTTTTACTATCCTTTTACTATTTATAGAAGTCTCTAGAACACATTTGCATTCCCTATGTTATCTGCCAATCTTTTCTCATATTCTCTTTGCTTCTCTCATAACTTTTTTTTCACTTCCCCTCTGAACTTTCTATATTCAGCCTGGTTCTCACTCATATTATGAATCTGACGCCTGTCATACACACCCTTTTTCTGCTTCATCTTTCTATGTATCGCTGTTGTCATCCAGGGAACTGTAGCTTTGCTTATCTTACCTTTCTACCTTGTGGGAATGTACCTCAACTGTACTTAAACCATTCCCTCTTTGCAGTTTTTGCCCTTCAAACTTAGGGCCAGATCTGTTCTTATCCCTCTGAAATTATTTTTAATCTGGATTGCTTATTTGTCCTTTTCCATAGCTAACCTCAACCTTATGATACTATGACACTGTTCCCTAAATGTTTGCATACTGACACCTGATCCACTTTAACTCATCCCCAGAATCAGATGCAGCAAAACCCCCTTCCTTGTTGGGTCAGTAAGATATATATCAAGATAATTCTTCTGGACACACTCCAGAAACTCTTCCCCTTTTCAACCCTTTGCATCAGTACTATCCCAATCGATACTAATTACACTACAAGAAGAAGTTTGGATGACAATGCTCTCTTTCATGATAACAGCACATATGTACCCTCCAGCCAGCAATATTGGATGCCTGCACATGTGACAGGTTAGACCAGGTTGCTCATGCAGCAGTCTGCAGCTGGTCCATTTCAAAACTTCACAGCCATGAGATGAGGACTTGTTCAGTCACAGGAGGCCTCTATTGCAACACTGCAGCAAGTCAACTGCCTCTTATACACTTACCACAAAGTAGAATCTAGGGAACTACAAAATTGAGGTAAAGAGCACATGTATCATGCAGCAGCGCTAAGGGAAACATTGTGGTCAGAAGCACTGGCACACTAGCAATATGATTTCATAATTCTATCGCTCTTCCTTTAATAAATAACATGGGCATTCCCAATGGGTTGAGAACATGATGTCTGCTTGCATGCCCTCTCTGCCACAAATAGCCCTTGCCCTGTGAAACTTGATTGAATAATGACCCTAAAAAAATTTCAAGCTCGTCCAAGGATGCGATAAACTAAAACTATGATGGACAAATAGAAATGTAGTTGCTGAATTTCAACTTGTATTTGCGATTTGGCTTCAAAGTACATTCCAACATATGGTTGTTCTTTTCACTAAATGGTTGGAGTGATGGCTTAAAATGTAATTAGTTATTACCAGTTAATGCATTTGATCCACAATATTATTCAGCATGGTTTTGCTGGGTGGTAATCATCATGTAAGCTGCATTTGTTGGGCTTTTGAGAATTCCTGAACATGCGCCTCCTCTTGGGAAAGCAGCTCCATGTTTAATGGAGGGGAGGCAACAGAAGGTAGAAACACTGAAGAGACAATTACATGGGAGAAAAACAGATGATAGGAAATGGTGAAAACAACTGAAATGTTAATTTACCATAGGAGACAAAAATAAAAAAGGTGCTAAGTTGATTCCAGCTCCGTTAACTCGGCCAAGCTCCAGTTCAGTTTCTAGTCAGCATTGCAGATATTAAGGAAGGCTATTTCCATGCTACGCTGTCAATGCTCAGTTAATTAAGTAGACAGTTTGTACATTCTTTGTGTGTTTGCCAGTATTTCCAGGATACTGAAGTCAGCTCTGTATCCATTAATCACAGAATGAATAGAAATAGGTGTATAGAATGTAAATTCTTTCTGGCTGTCAAGAATTCAACAGAACTAACAAACGTGTTTGAGAATGAAAGTGTAAATCAGATTTAATGACGTAAATGCAAAAGACCGCAATGAGGATTGTAGGCTAGTCTAAATGCACATGTACAAAGAAGATGAATGAAGTTAGGCAATACAACTTCAGTCTGTTCACAACAAAAAGAGTGGCTAGAGAAAAGTTGTTTAATATTGCACTGAAGTCAACTCAAGTAATTTCTCCTTCTATAATGTAAACCTGAAATACAGTCCCTGACCCTAGGTGGTTCAGTGATCCTTTAATTTCAACCATATTTGCTAAATTATTGTCTTTCATCATTAGGTTAAGTATTTTCTCCAAGTCAGTTTATCCCAAAGATATCATTAGGGCATGTTATTGGATTTGTGAAAAAAACAGGAAGCAAAGAAAGAAACTGTTGTGTTGAACATTCTCATTTATTTTTCAAACATAAGGTTCCCATTGTGAAATTTGTTACCATTGTATATTGCTCCGCCTGTTGTAATGTGCCCTAAGGGAATAACAGCATGCCATCACTTTAAGGGAAGTGTGTCACATGATCCAACTTCAGTTTCACTTCGGCCTGGAGCAGAACATAGACACACCGTTCTGGTGTCCTCAAGCTTTCTATCCATGTATATATGTGCACATGTGCCTGTTCATAATAGATGAACCCACAAAATATTTGCACAATCCCTTATGAGCAATTGGTGCTTTCATATCATTGTTAGCACACGCAACAGGCTGTGCAGAAGTAGCTCTTTCTAAATGCATGGTGCTCAGCCAAGCAGCAAGATTCAGTCCAGGTACGAAATGGTGAACATGCTACATGGCATGAGATGCATCTCACGGAGAAATCCCAAGAGTTTACAACATTTTGTTCCCTGCTCAGATGATACTGTTTTCAACTACTTCCTTTCAGGCTATCTCTTAGCCAGGATCTCTTTCAAGCTCACATGGGCCACATTACATGCACTGTGCCAGGATGCATCTGTATCACCAATGACATTGCTGTTGTGGGTAGAGCGAAGCAAAATCATGACCATAATCTGCACTCAGCGATGCAAGCAGCATGTAATGAAAGATTGGTGTTCAACAGTCTGAAATGCGCCATTGACGTTCAGCCGATCAATTTCTTCAGTTCTAGTTATTCCAGTGCTGGCATGCGTCCCAATCCAAGTAAAATGGAGGATATTAATGCCATTCCAACTCCTCAAGATAAGGGTGATCTTCAAAGATGCCTAGGTCTCTTTACTTTCTTGTCTCCATACATTCCCAATTTCTCTCAAAAATCATCATCACTAAGGGAACTGTTGAGAAAGGATGTGCCTTTCCTGTAGCACAATGACTACCAATACCTCTTTGAAGCACTGAAACAGACATTATCAGAAGCATTGACAGTGCAATTTTACATACCTAGGGAGACAACTACCCTGGAGATAGATGTCCTCAAAGAAAGGTCTGGGAGCACGCATATTACAAAAAGGCAAACCGATTACATTTGTTTTAAAATCTGTCTCTAACACAATCCAACAGACTATTTCAGCATCAAGTGTGAAACATTAGCTTTAGTGTTTGGAATCATGCAATTGCATACCTATCTATTTGGCACAGATTTGTGGTAGAGACTAAACACAGCCACTGGAGATGCTTTGGCATAAACCATTGACCAATGCATCGCCAAGATGGTAATCTCTCTTGATAAGGATTCAAGTTACAACTGTGACATTAGGTATAAGCCAGGTAACCTGTGGTCACATCAGATACACTTAGTAGATTGCTTAACCCAGTGAAAACAGATGATGTATCCTTGAACGTACAAGTTTGCTTCATTGACATCAAAATTTAAGGCGTTCTCCAAATTGATCTGGTGCATTTTGCACAATGCAAATGCCAGCAGCTACAAGAAGAAATGGTGAAAGATTCTACACCACAGAAACTGTGGAAAATAATCAGTGAAGGATGGCCTGATTCAATTCAGCATGTCCACAAACACATGTGTCTATTTTGGTCTTAACGGAACAAGCTAGGCATCTCCCGGGAGTCATTTCTAAAGGCAGGCAGGTCATCATACCAGAATCTTTGCGACCTGATATTCTTCAACAACTTCTTCACTCAGCCATGGGCATAGATCAGAATGAGAAGACTCGCGAGAGAGACAGTCTATTGGTCAGGTATGAACAATGACATTGAGGTCATCGTCAAGAAGCGCGAGGCATGTCAAGAACATAAAAAAAATAGGAACAGGAGTAGACCATTCGGCCCTTCGAGCCTGCTGCACCATTCAACAAGATCATGGCTGATCTTCTTGTGTTTCGATTTTCACATTGCTATCTAACCCCAATAACCTTTGATTCCTTTACCTAACCTTTGATCCCTTTAGCTAACAAGATTTTATCTACCTCTGCTTTAATAATATTCAATGACCCTGCTTCCACCACCTTCTGTGGCAATGAGTTCCAAAGTCACACAACCCCCGGAGAAAAAATTTCTCCTCATCTCTGTCCTAAAAGGGTGACCCCTAATTTTAAAACAGTGCCCCCTAGTTCTGCACTCACCCACAAGAGGAAACATCCTTTCAACATCTACCTTGTCAAGGCTGTTCAGGATTTTCAGGACTTCAATCAAATCACCTGTCACTCTTCTAAACTCCAGTGGAAACAAGCCCAATCTGTCCAACCTTTCCTCATAAGACAACCCACTCATTCCAGGTATCAATCTAGTAAACCTCCTTTGAACCGCCTCCAATGCATTTACATCCTTCCTTAAAAAAGGAGACCGAAACTGCACACCCTATTCGAGGTTTGGTCTCACCAATGCCCTGTATAACTGAAGCATAACATCCTTACTTTTACGTTTAATCCCTCTCATAATAAAGGATAGCATTCCATTTGCTGCCTTAGTTACTTGCTGTGCCTGCATACTAACTTTTTGCAACTCATGTACTAGAACACCTAGATCCCTCTGCACCTCAGAATTATGCAGCCGTTCTCCATTTAAGTAGTACTCTGCTTTTTTGTTTCTCCTGCCAAAGCGAACAACTTCACATTTTCCCACATTAAACTCCACCTGCACGATCTTTGGCCACACACTCAACCTATCTACATCCATCTGCAATCTCCTCATGTTCTCTTCACAACATACTTTCCTACCTATCTTTGTGTCATCTGCAAATTTAGCTACCATGTCTTCACACCCCTCATCTAAGTCATTGATGTAAATCGTAAAAAATTTGAGGCCCCAGCACAGGTCCCTGTGGGACTCCACTCGTCACATCCTGCCAATCAGAAAAAGACCCATTTATGCATACTCTGCTTTCTGCCAGCCAGCCAATCTTCTATCCATGCTAATAGGTTACCCCCTACACTATGCACTTTTACTTTCCGTAATAACCTTTGATGAGGCACCTGATCAAATGCCTCCTGGAAATCCAAGTATAGTACATTTACAGGCTCCCTTTTATCCAGTGCACATGATACTCCTTCAAAAAAACTCCCATAAATTGGTTAAACATGATTTTCCTTTCACAAAACCATGCTGATTCTTCCCAATTGCCTTGAGCTCTTCTAAGTGCCCGGCTATAACCTCCTTAATGATCAATTCGAACAACTTCCTCACGACAGACATCAAGCTAACTGACCTATAGTTTCCTGTTTTCTGCCTTCCTCCCTTATTGAATAGGGGGGTTATTTTTGCTACTTTCCAATCTGATGGAACCTTTCCAGAATCTAGCGAATTTTGGAAAATTGACACCAGCGCATCAACTACCTCATTAGCCACCTCTTTTAAGACACTAGGATGTAATCCACCGATACCCGGAGACTTGCCAGCCCGCAGCTCCATCAATTTGCTCAATACCGTTTCCCTAGTGATTTCAATTTCACCAAGTTCCTTTCTCCCTTTCACCTGATTTGCAGCTATTACTGGAATGTTTTTTGTATCCTCTATAGTGAACACAGAAGCGAAATATTTGCTCATTTCTTCTGTCATTTCCTTATTATCCACTATTAACTCCCCACTGTAACTCTCTAGAGGACCAACATTCACTTTACTTACTCCTTTCCTTTTTAAGTTCCATTAATTAACCCTGTCACATTACACAATACCAAGTCAAATATATACTGCTCTCTGGTTGGTTCCAGAACATGCTGCTCTAAGAAACTATCTCGAAAGCATTCTAAGAACCCCTCATCCAGGCTGGTACTGCCAATCTGATTTTTCCAGTATGTGTAGATTAAAATCACCCATGATTATTGCCATCCCTTTATCACAAGCACACAATATTTTCTCTTGAATACTTTGTCCTACACTGTGGCTATTGTTAGGGGGCCTGTAGACCTCCCCCAGTAATGACTTTTCCCCCTACTATTCCTCATCTCCATCCAAACTGATTCTACATCCTGATCTCCTGAACCAAGGTCATCCTTATTGCACCAATGCCCTCTTTTATTAACAGTGCTACCCCTCCACCTTTACCTAGCTTCTTCTTATTCTTAAACGTCATGTACCCCTAAATATTAAGGACCCAATCTTTGTTGTCCTGCAGTCACGTCTCTGTAATTGCTATCAGATCATATTTATTTACTTCAATGTGGGCCATCAATTCATTTACTTTGTTATGAATGCTATGTGCATTCAGATAGACAGCCTTCAGTTTTGTCTTTATGTCACCTTTGCACCATCTAGCCTTCACTGTTGATGTATTCTTAGGATTTTTCTCTCTGTCCCTTCCTGCCATTCTCTGACCCTCATTTCTCATATTACTATTTTGCTCTCCTGTCTCGACTCTGCACCTTGAATTGCTACCTCTACCCATCTTGATCCTTCACCCCTCTTGTTCAGTTCAAAGCCCTCTCTACTTCCCTAGTTATGCAATTTGCAAGAACACTCGTCCCAGCACGGTTCAGGTGTAAACCGTCCCAGTGTTACAGCCCCCACTTTCCCCAGCACTGATGCCAGTGCCCCACAAACCGGAACCCACTTCTCCCACACCAGTCTTTGAGCCACGCATTCATCTCACTAGCCTTATTTGCCCTATGCCAATTTGCACATGACTCAGGTAATAATCCAGAGAAGCAGAACCTTTGAGGTTCTGCTTTTTAATTTGGTACCTAGTTCCTCATACTGACTTTGAAGAACTTCCTAGTGCTACCTATGTCATTGGTACCTATATGGACCACGAGAACTGGACCCTCCCCCTTCCACTGTAAGTTCCTCTCCAGCTCTGAGCAGATGTCCTGAACCCTGGCACCGGGCAGGCAACATAGCCATCTGGACCCCTGCTTGTTGCTGCAGAGAACAGTGTCAATCCCCCTCACTATATTACCCGTACTACCACTACATTCCTGAAATAGCCCACTTGAACGGCTTCCTGTACCATAGTGCCATGGCCAGTCAGCTCATCCGCCTTGCAGACCTCGCTTCCATCCACACAGGTTATGAGCACCTCAAACCTAATTGACAATTGAGTATATGCCATGTCAGCACAAAGAACCACTGATCCTGCATGAAGTTCTTACCCATTCTTGATCCAAAATCACAACCGGCCTCTCTCATGTCCATGGCACTGACTTTGTCATTGTCGACTGCTTTACCAAGTACACCATTATTCAACAATTGCATAATAAGCCAAGCACAACTGCTGTGCTCACTCTAAGTGCTACTTTCAGTTTATCTGGCATGCCTAGAGACATCATCACGGAAAATGATCTGCAATTTATTGATAAGCTATTTCAGGATATGTGTGAGAAGTAGAATATTGATCGCACTATTTTTTCTCCCCATTACCATAGATCTAACAGCCTAGCTGAACAAATGGTTTGCTCAGTGAAATCCCTGGGCCTAAATTTTCAGAGCACTGATTGATATAAGGGGGTCTTCTGCCCTTCACCAGGAGGAAGTCCTGCCAGTCCCTGCAGGAACAGTGCTGCAGTGGATGGAAGAGGCACTGCTGGCAGCTGCCTGGAACTGTGCTGGGAACTAGAGAGGTAAGTGGCAGAGGTCCCAGGGGATAGGCCGGAAGGCGGTGTGGAGGAAAATCCAGAGGTCACCGGGTCTTCAGGATAGGGCGCCTCCCAAGACAGAACTCTGTTTTCGGGTTTGCCCCCCTGATCTATCATCCACCCGCCAGCCTAAACAAAAAGGTCCTTAAGTGGCCACTTAAGGGCCTTAATTGGGACAAGGGCGCGCTTCCCCTCTGAGGCCCTGTCCGCCCTACTGTAAAATCGCAACCAGGTTGAGGCGGGCGGGATCCCGGAGGGAATTCCGTCCATGCAATTTCCTGCTGCTCACTGACTCAGAACCTGCCAAGGGGTGGGGGGAGTGTTAAGTTCTGGCCCCTAATTCTCTCAAATGTAGACAGACCAAGCAAGACTTTCACATTGTAATGTTGCATCTGAAAGCGACACCTTTAAATGCAACAATTCCACACCGGCAGAGCTCATGTTTGGCAGATCAGTACGTACCAATCTACCTACTCTTACCCATTCTACTGTCCCTGAAACTAGAGAGCAACTTTCAAAACTGGAAGAGAAGGTGACCAATGTGCGCAAATAAAATGCAGGTACAGAATTTCCAAGCTTACAGTTGGGACATCAAGTTTGTATCCAGGATCTCACAGAAGGTACATGGCAACCAGCCGAGGTGGTGAGGGTTTGTTCCGAAGCAAGGTCCTTTGAAGTCATTACACACACAGGTACAACAGTGAGGTGTAACCAAGAACAAACTGGACCCATTCCAGCTCATCAACTATCGTGCAGTCCAGTTTCACCAAGGACACAATCCCAAATACAACCCGGAATAACATCCAAGAATGACAATCCCACAGATCATTCTGAGCAATTAAAGACACTTCTAGACAAGGCTACCGTTACCAGATCTGGAGGTACCAGCAGATTACCTCTACGTTTTAGAGAGTCCTATACAATGTAATGGTAACTAAACATGAGCATGTATTGTAAATAGTTATACTTCGTTAGAAGGAGGGAAGTATTTTTAAGAAGAGAGGGGGAATTTTACAATATGCCTTTAAGGGATAGCAGCATGCCATCATTTAAGGGAAGTGTGTCATGTGATCCAGCCTCAGTTTCACTTCAGCCTGGAGCAGAACACAGCCCTGCAGCTCTGATGTCCTCAAGCTTTCTATCCATGTATATAGCTTCACGTGTGCCTGTTCTTGATAAATGTGCACACAAAGTGTTTGCACAATCCCTTACGAGCAATTGGTGCCTTTATATCATTATTAACACACACTTTCTCTTTCTCTTCCCTTGTCTCTCCCAGGCACTCATGCAGGCTCAGATACAGTTCTGCAGATACTAACTGACCTTTGGTAGATCAGAGAGAACATTGTCAAGGGTATTTGACCTGAGGAACGGTGTATATCACCCAGCCTGATGATGTTTTCACCCAAAATCCACACCTCATGCAATTCCACTGGCACTAGACATTGAGGAGAACCCTAGCATTTTCTTCCTACCCACTGAGGAGGAACAGAGCTAACTATTGTGCTCCACTGTAGTCTGAGCTAAAATCAGCTCACTTAGTACTGACCCGACTTCAATCCTGGGATTGTCCTAGTTTGTACAGCTGTTTGCCACGTTTTACTGTGCATTTACCCACTGACTTATCAGCAGAGTTCCTCATTTGCCTATTATTTTAAGCAGGAACGGTTAAAGATGTAAGGTGTTGTGAAAACTCCATTTTCAGGTTGGCAGAACAGTCCTCATTGCAGTCTAAGACCTTTATGTACATTTTTATCGAAGAGATATATTTTTCCCATCATCTGATGTTTATCTGTGTATCTGACACACGCACACCAAGATTGAAGCTACTTTTGTAATGCGTTAGGTAACATGTTTCTGCTGCTGACTGCTGGGATAGGGATCTTACGTAGCAACCCAAAGTTTGAATTCAGTAAGACTTGCAGCTGGAAGACCAGGTTTAAAAAAAATAAGGTTTTCCTAGCTACTGGCCTTGGCATATTCAGCAAGTTTACTTTCGAGCTGTCTCTAACTACAAATATTGTACTAGGTCAATTATAAACCCAGTTCAAGAGTGTCCAAACCAGACTACGGAGAAATCCACATAAACAGGGTTTCAGTTTGTTTGGTATGCAGTCTGTACTCTCTCACCATCTGGAAAAAAAATCCCAACCCCCTCTGACTAGACCTGGAAAAGTAGACCTATCAGTTATGCCAAGGAAAGCAACTGGTTGTGAATGAATAATATGGGGTGTAGCTTAGATGGATATTCTGTAATTTTCTTCATTTCCTATGAAGGGATGGGAAGGAATTTTCCAGAGAATTTTCTTTAAGAGATGAAGCAGGTTGAGTACATTTCTTGATAGACTGGATTGTACATGGTTTGTAGAAAGAATCATTTTGATGGGCTGAATGGACTTTTCTTGTAGCATGGGGCAGGATTTTTCAGTCAGCAGGCCCGACACGCTGACGCGTAAAATGACACACGATGATGTCGGGCCTGCGTCCCAACGTTATCAAGCAGTCCCTCGACATTTCGTTCGGCGGGCGTGCGCCGGAGTCGGCTGCGAGCACGTCGACATGTAAACGACCTATTAAGGCCATTAAGAAAGTAATTGAAGTAATTAAGGTTGACGGGCAAACGAAAAGGCCAAGCGCCCTTCATATTTTTTAGGAAACCTCATCCACGAGCGGGATGAAATTTCCTAAAGCTTTTATTAAATAAATTTTTTAAATGACCTAAATATAAAAGCATGTCCCATCTCATGGGGACATGTTTAAATAAATTTTTACACCATTTATTTCATTATTTCGATATCGATTCAATCTCCCTGACGCAGCTCCGTGCATGTGCGAAAGAGCACTGGCCCAACTCTCGCTCCTCCCCCCCGCCCGCACAGGTAGCGCTGAATGCTACAGCTCACATGTTACGCTGGGTGGGCCTTAATTGGCCCATCCTGGTAAAATGGCAGCACGGCGCCAATCGCAGGCGGCGATCGGCTCCGCAACCGCCCGCTTTCACCAAGCCTGCCCGCCATCTGAAAAATTCAGGCCATGGTGTTGGAACTCTCGCCTCTGAGTCGTAAGGTTGTAAGCTGAAACCTTACGCCACACAATCTAGGTTGGCACTTCAGAGGGAGTGATGATCTTGAAGATGTTACAGTGGCATATCTCAGTGGATATAATCACAGTGGTACTAGCCGTCACTCCTGAATTGGTATTCTTGCACTACTAATGTAGTGAAATTCTGCAGTGAAAACTGTTGCTGGCACAGTGGCACTGTTCAAGGAATTTCTGTCATCACTTGATTGGAAAGAGACGAGAGAAGTTGCTGCTCAGCTTTGTATGTCCATCTGTCTCTGTACCACTGTTCCTGGAATAGTTTCACATAACTTGCATATTAAGCCAAAAACTGGCTTGAAACCTCACCCAACGCAGTCATACAAAATAAAATGTGATTCGATTTTGCCAATTCTGGAGGCATTTCTGAAGTAAAGTTTAAAGTCTATGAAACAGCACATTCGATCTTTTAAAAAAGCTGTGCCTCAGAATGGTGCTAACTATATGGCCATGGTTCCACATACAGTAAGTTACCAATCTGGGAGATCTTGGCAGAGTCCTAAAGTGGCAGCAAACAAATCACCTGCTGTCCTTCTCAGCTGGGTACAGCACAAGCAGCCTGTGTGAAGCACAGTTAACGCTACAGTAAAGGGTGAGCCGCAACAGCTGTTGTCATGTCACAATAACAGCTGTGTTGGTGAAGTAACCCTGAGATACTGGAATCAGAAGATAAGGAAGTACGCTGTTCACACAATACATCCCTGAGTACTAGGTTGCAGATTCATCCCTAAAATCTCCATCTTCCATCTATCGTGCAGCACCTTTCACAACCTCAGGAAATTACTTACAGCCAGTGAAGTATAATCACTGTATCCTGTGCTGGAGTCTAGGATATTGTCCTCCAGTCTCTGGAATGGGAACTAGACTCTTAATCCTCTGAGTTAGAGGTAAAGAGCATTACTTGGGTGCTTAAATGAACATGTTTTTAACAATGTTTTTGTCTGGTTTCGAACCAGGAGCTTATCACGTACTAGGCGAATGTGATAACCACCACATTACAGAAAGACTGTAATCTCCATCTTCCATAAATTCAAGATCAATCTCAACTGTTCAAAGGTGATGGGTGGAAACCAATCATTACCAAGGAAGTCAATGGTTAAGGACAAATAATGTAAAGCAAACAGGAAAACCAAAAGGATATCACGCTTGAGTCTAATGCATCTAATACTTGATAGGCTGGCTGAAAAGTAGAACTGGTAGATCTCCATTATTCTTACATTGGGAAAAGTATGGGACACCAAGAGATCAAACAATAAGCAGAAATAGTGATGATAGAAGAAAAACAATGTAGCAGCAATAGGGTAACATGGTGGTATGGTACATTGCAATTCCAGCACAAGAAAAAGAGGTGCAAACAGACACTGCTCTAGCACACGGTAGGAAAAAACAAATAAAGATGCAGGTTTGCTTTTGTGATTCCTGACATTGGGCAGAGATTTTCGCTCAGCGGGCGGGCGCGTGCCCGACCAGCTCGAGTGTGAAATGAAGCACGTTAGTGTCAGCCAAGCGTGCCGATATCAATAAAACACAGAGATAAAAACAAAAAGCTACTGCGGATGCTGGAAATCCAAAACAAAAACAGAATTACCTGGAATATATAGATTTTTCTTTTCCCACCTATTTCCATTATTTTTAAATCTACAGCTAATACCTTGTCAGTCTTTCCATCCCACCCCCACTAGAGCTGTACCTTGAGTATCCTGCCATCCATTCTTAATTAGCACTTTTCTTAGATAATATCACCACCTTCAACACCTCTTTGATCCTTTTGTCTGTGACATCTTTTGATTATCTGCTCCTATCACTGCTTGCTTGTCCCTACAACCACCCCACCCTCAACTTCTCTCCCCCCGCCCCCCCCCACCTTAAACCAGCTTATATTTCACCCCTCTCCTAACTATACTTCAGTTCTGTTGAAGGGTCATGTGGACTCGAAACGTCGACTCTTTTCTTCTCCACCGACGCTGCCAGACCTGCTGAGTTTTTCCAGGTTATTCTGTTTTTGTGCCGATGTCAATGCGCAGTTGTGTGATTGTTCAGTCAGTGGGCACGCGCCAGAACTGACAGCGGCCCGCCAACAATTAAAAGGCCGGTTAAGGCCATTAAGTTATCAATTCAATTAAATTTTTCACTGCCTGTCAAACCTAATGGTACCTTTGCCTTTTTTTGTAAACCTCATCCACGGGCAGGATGAGGTTTCCAACAGCAAATAAAAATAAAATAAAAACTTTAATTTTTAATTAATAACATATCCACGCTCCTGTGACAGAGTCACATGGGGGGACATGTTTTATTACATTTTTATTTTTTTATATGTCTTCATCACCCTGAGGCAGCTCCATGCCTCAGGGAGATTATGCAGCGTTTACTCGCGTTTACTCGCGTCTACTCGCAAAGTTCATGCTCAGCTGGTTTGCACTCTTTCCCCTCACCCCCTCTGACACAGGAAGCGCTCAGTGCTGCCGCTGGCGGGCCTTATGCCAATTCCGGGTGAGGGTCGGCTTCCCGACCACCCCCACATGCCAAGGGCAAAATTCTGCCCGTTGTGCCTGAATGACCTTCTGCTTTTTGTAATTTACATACACGTTATTTTGTTGTATCAAACAGAATAAGGAAGTTTTTTGTGACAGTAAAGCTTCTGAGTGCCAGTGGAGCCCCTCATCCCCATAAAATGTGGTCAAATTTCTCAACCATGTACCAAAGGCATATTTTTGCCTTCATTAAATCTTTCTTGCATTGGAAAGTCTGTTTTTGGAAAGATCCAGGAGATTTCCTTTCCACCATGGACCATTTTATATTATAAAGACAACTGAGGAAAAACACAGAGGAGGAACAGAGATGTGAAAGTTATCCAGGTAATCTGAAAAAGCAACCAAAAAAAGGCAAAAAGGCAAAGAAAGGGGATCAATAAAAACATTAGGGGAAATCATTGTTTATGTTCATTGGATGGCTATAAAAACATATATAAAACATCCAGACTGAAAATTATTAGGCAAATTTCAGTCCATTCTAATGTTCAGTCCTGATTTCATATCTTTTAGGTAGTGGTAAAGATTCATTCAACTGGCAGTCAGTAGGTGGCGATGTCTCATGCCGACATTCTATATGAACTATTTTGTTCCCCACAATCCAAAGTCCTACTCCTTTAATAAAGAGTGAGTAGCATCTTTCAGATGCCTTTGATGTCTTCAGGTAGAATTGATCAATGTTAACATCTTGATTTTTTTTTTCTTCCATTTTTTAACTTTTGTCCTGTCTTTAACATTTCTACATATTAAGTATTGCTGAAAGAAAGAGCCATGCTATCAAAGCTTTTCCTCCTGTACTCACCAGGGTAGCTCACAAGAAATTACCAATAGGACAAGGGGAACATCAATTTATATGGCATGAGAAGAGTGCTGATTGGTTGGCAAGTGGACTCTGATTGGTGAGGGTGTTGCCATGGCGAATACAGCAGAGGACAGTTAATTGCCCAATTTTGTTCAAATTCAAACCGGGCAGGTCACTCTGGTCAAGGCATTTCCCTGAAAAATGAACTGTTCCCCAAGCTTTTGTTTAGTTGAAAAAGGCACAAAATGTGGACATGTTCCTTCTGTCTGCAAAGGACAGGGCCCTGTGTGTGAATATATGTGGCTTCTAGCATGCGTAGGTGAGCCACACTGCAAGCCTGACTGACGAGCATAAATTGGTTTTCAGTATAATTCTTAGCACAATCAGGATTGTTTAGCAAGTATTGTCCAATCGTGGAATCACAGCTAATGTTGGATACTATGTTTTGAGTTTTGCACGCTTGGCCTGGTTAGGTACAGCCAGCACTTTGCCTGTTGCGAACAGCCAAAGGGACATGCTGTTTGATACGATACACCAGTCATTGGGATGTACGGCCTACATACTTAGCATCGCACCAGCACTGAAATTCATATACCACATTACTCATTTGTGTGATAGGAAGAACACCTATTTTGGCTTGATGGCAGCAGCCTGTTAGTGGAGAATACCACTCGTGTTGCTACTGCGTAGTAACAGCGTGAAACAGCTAGCTTCACCTTTTGCCCAAATTTTTGAGACACCTTACCTTTCCGGGGTAATCTGAGGTAGACTGGGCACTTTCCAGGACCAAAATTGGCAGCCTTAGGCCCATTCATGAGTTTGCGTGACATACACTGTCTGATCTCTACTCACCATCTTACAGCTTCACTATTACCATAGGGCTGTATTCATGTTGTTTATTTTGATGGACTGCATTTCTTTCTATATATCTGTTGGCATTAATTCAACTAGCTTGTATTGTTAGATTTAATTCCTCCAAGTTGTCTCCATCATCCACTGTATAAACAAATCAAGGGAAGTAGAAAAGCAAGAGAATGTTCATCATAATTCTTTGGAATGATTTCTGACTAAGGTTTCTGATGCAGCATAACATCTCAGTAAGACACTGAGGTGTGAAAGAGCTTAAGCCAAATAGCCTCTGCTGTGTCTAAAATGTCTTGCACTCTGAGGCTGTCAGAGTTGATTTAGGTCAGTTCAAAAGAAGCCCAGGACAGGTTCTGGGAGCAAGTTTTCATCATGATATCAGATGAAACACAATAGAGAGAAAATATATTTCAGATAAGGATGAAGAAATGTGTTAAAAATGGGAAAGAGGGTTTTTCTCTTAAAGACAGAAAACTTGCTCAGGATGGCACCAGTACAATGCTCTATAGGATCTACTCTACACACTTCCTTTGATTACTCAATCTGAATCAGGTTACCTGGAAAAGGTGCCCTGCAGAAATGAGGCAGAAGTAGAGCATGAGGGGTTTTTGCCTTTAGCCCCGAATCCCAGATTAGTATTGTGGAATTTCTGGGACAGCAGGTGGCCTACTTAAACATTTTTATGTGGTTTTAACTTTCTTTCTAACGGTATCCACTTGCAATTTTGATGATGAAGATCAGAACTGAAACAATTCTACAGGTAATGGGCTGTAAAAACAATCCCTGGAAGAATGTATTTAAAATTGTCAAAACAAGATTGGTTGGCCCTTCCTTATCATCCCCTGTCAGTTAAAGACTGTTCCCCAAGACAACAAGTCTCCTGGTATCAAATCCAGCTGGCTGACTAATGTGTTTGATGCTCCTCCTGACCTTGGGAAATCTTGCCTTGCAGTTGAAGCTACAGGGATGATTAAACATTGAAACTACATTTACTCTGCTTTTTAGAAGAAAAGTACCAAAAACAAGATAGTCATTTATAACTCTCAATAATTATCTTGTATTGAGTCAGTATTAACTGTAAATTATAGGTAGTGAACAAATAAACTTTATTTCCTGTAAGATTAAATACTGTAATAAAACTCAATTAATTTGGCTCTGTGAATGTCCCTAAATGAGGGTGTGAGCTCACTATTGCCATGATTCTCCACCTCAGTTTCCAGTTTTATTTTACTTGTTGATGGAGCAGGCTGCTTATTTATGCTCTGGCTTCTGCCAATGCTTCTTTTGAACCAGCCTCTAGGAAATGCAGTCTAAGTCAATTTATTCTCCACGCAGAATTTCCTCTTTCTTACCCACTCCTCTCCCCCAAAACCACCCACCTAATATCATAGCTATGGTTGGAAACCCAAAATGGGGTAGTCACAGGCATTTCCCTGCAGCTGTGTTTGAGACGACTGTTAAGAAGAATGTTGTTAAATTAGGCTTGACATTTGTTTGTAAATTCATGTGATGGCCACCCTTAGTGTCAGAGAGCCAGTTTTTGAAGGAATGGCCATTTGTCATCTCAATGTATAGCACTGGCAACTAATGTACTTCATCTTCATAATCAAATCTGTCTGGAGCTGCTACCACTCTTTTTTGTCTCACAGAGAGCAATTTTTGTGTGTGAGGTTATAAAAGCGCATGTTACAGAATAAATTTAGCAAGTGTACAGATAAGGAAGTTTACCACTGAAAATTCTCACTGTGCTGAGTTTTACAAAAAAAAAAATCCTGTCAGCCAAATTAAGTAAGAATCATCAGTTGTCCTCATTACCATGTTTTCTGGATTTATTTACGTAATAGTGACCCAAAAAGGTGGGCTTACATCTAGATAAATACCGCCCACCTTGGATTTCATTGTCTCCACCAGCCTGCTGGTATTTAAAGAAAGGCTCGTTTTTTCCATTACAGGTTAGCAACTGAATCAAACCAATTGTTTATCATGGGTTTTTAATCCACTTCTAAGCCAATCAAACGCACTCCAATATGATACTGCATGGAAAAAGTTAACAGCACAATCTTGTGTGTAATTTTCAATGCAATTTCCCTGAAATGTCATTAGGTCAATCCAAGGTATTTTGTACAATTTGTCAAGTAGGCAACTCTCTTCTCAAGTCTTAGGGGATAATTTTAACCTAATCTACCCAGGTTTGGGTCAGCCGCCCACTTTATGCCCACCCTGGTTTTACTCTCCATTAAAGTCAACCTGACTGTCTGCAAGGTGGGCAAGGTTAAAATTATCCCCTTCGAGATTGAGGTTCATGTCAAGATTCTAAATTAAATCAGCATTTGTTTTGTAGTGTGAATGCTCTGTACGTGGATTGCAGCATACAGTACATACAAAGATGTGACACATTAGAATTTTACTTCATCATGTCTGCACAATTCCTAAAGCCACAGCCAAGATCAAGCTCTATACCTGAGGAATAAGAATCAAAGTTCCAACACAAAAACACTGTCACTGTACCACCCAGTTCTTTCTGCTGTTCTAATCAGCTTATGAATAAACTTGACAGAATAAAGGCTTTAATGTCACTTTAATTGAATTTTTTATTTTTTAACTGTTTTTACTTGCTTTACTTTCTTGGTTATGCCCAACTCCAGGCAAGAGCACAAACGATAATTACAACGAGGAGGTGTGTGGCCTAGGGTGATCTTATTCTTAATTTTTACAGAAGCTGGTTTCTGATCAGTTCTTCACCATGGCCAGGATAAGGAACTCTGTGTTGGGAACTCTGTGTAAAAACCTGCATCTGACCATTCCATGGAGCAGCGCAGTTTCGCATCTTCCTCTAATCTTTCCAACAGACTTTGTGATCCCAGAGATTTTTTGTTGACTTTGTAACTATTTCTTCTCAATCCGCCCAAGTAATTATTAGACAAATTCACTCTAGATTTTCCTATCAGCACTTTTTGTGCTAGGTTTAACATGATTGTGCCAAGAAGGTTTGACCATGGGAATTGTTTTCTAAAAGACCCCTGACAAGACAATGACGTCTTTAAAAATCCCTTGATGATCAGACTACATGATTAAGAGACTCAAGCATGAACTGCACATAGAAGGCAATGAAAAAGGTATTTTCTTTTTGTCAACCACAATGACTAAGCATGACTAACGAATAGTGCCCATAGAAAGGAAACACCTCATGACTTCCTTCCTGTCAATACTTGACCATTCTGTTAAAAACAAATGAAACACTCCATTGGTTAAAAAAAAGATATGTGGTCAATTAGCATTACATAAACAGGCTGAAAAACATACAAACATAAGAAATTGGAGCTGCAATAAGCCATACAGCCCCTTGAACCTTTTCAGCCATTCAGTAAGATCATGACTGAATTTTTACACCAAGTTTGCTTTCAGGCTATATTCCCCATATCCCTTTGATTCCCTTAGTGCCCAAAATATATTGATCTTAGTCTTGAATATACTCAGCAACTGAGCATCTGCAACCTCCTGGTGTAGAGCCACCCAAAGATACAACCCTTTCTGTGAAGAAATTTTGCCTCAACTCAGACCTAAATGGCCAGCTCCTTATCTTGAGACAATGACCCCTCGTTCTATACCCCAGCCAGGGGAAACAGCCTCTCTGCATCTATTCTGCCAAATCCTCTAAGATTGTTTTATTTTTCAATGAGATCACCTCTCATTGTTTTAAACTCTCTTCATAGGACAATCCCCTCATCCCAGCAATCAGCTGAGGGAACCTATGTTGCCCCCTAAGGCAATTGTATCCTTCCTGAGGTAAAAATTCCAAAACTATCAGGCATGATCTCATCAAAGCACTTCACAATTTCAGCAAGACTTTTTTACGCTTATACTCCAACCTCCTTGTAATAAAGGCTAACACTTCATTTGTCTTCCAAATTGCTTACCTACTAGCTTTCTGCATTTTGTGCACAAGGACACCCAAATCCCTGCGAATTCCAACATTTGCTCGTCCCTTTTCTCATTCTTTCTACCAAAGTGGATAATTTCACATTTTCCCACGTTATGCTCTACCTGCCACCTTCTTGCCCAATCACTTAGCCAGTCTGTATCCCTTTGGAGCCTCTTTGTCTTCCTTGCAGCTTACTTTCTAACTGAGCTTTGTATAGTCAGCAAACAGCGATATTATACCCAGTCTGCTCATCAAAGTCATTGATATAGATTGTGAATAGTTGAGTTGCAAGCACTGTGACGATCATTGTGGCATTCTACCAGTTACACCTTGCTTCCAACAATAATGTGCTTATTTCTATCGTTCGTTTTTTGTGTTTTAACTAATTCTCAATCTATGCCAGTATATTACCACCAACGCTATGAACCCTAAACTTATGCAACAATCTATTATGTGACACCTTATCAAATGCCTCCTGACAATGCAAATATACTGCATTCATTGGTTCCCCTTTATCTACCCTGCTAATTGCACTTTTAAGAAGTCCAATAGATTTGTCTTCTTGGAAACCTGCTTCATCTCAGTTCTGGCTATTACTTTTGCAGTTTGATGATTAAACTTGAAAATAGTACAACCATGTGCGCACACCAATGTCTAAGTCTATTTGTTTGAGTCATGCTACTATTAGGATTGAGCTTTATTTTTAAATAAATAAATAAAATTGAGGGAAATTCTTTATACATAGAGCTCCTACCTTGGGTGGTTAAGGGGAAGTATCATATGGAATTAAGCACAACATCGTCCATCCCTATCTCTAACCTCCTCCAGCCCTACAAACCTCTGAGAAATCTGCACTCCTCTAATTTTGGGCACATGCACATTCCCAATTTTCATTGCTGCACCATTGGTCTCCGTGCCTTCGGCTACTAAGGGCCTAAGCTCTAGAATTCCCTCCCTAAATCATTTTGCTTATCTTTCTTCCCTCCTTTAAGACGCTTATTAAAATATACTCCTTTGACCAGTGTGTCCTAATATCTGCTTATGTGATTCAGTATCATCTTTAGTTTGATAACATTCTTATGAACATTTTGGTCATTTTACTATGTGAAAGATACTATACAAATGTAAGGTAACATTGGTTGTGAGTTGCTTTACAGGTGGTGCAGAGAGCTATATTAATATTTTATTTTTAATTGAATTAATTGGCAGTACATACAGGCTACTGTCAGAGTATGTATCACATTCTGGTTAAAAGGTAACGTCAGCAGCAACCTAGAATAAGGTAGTCTTATTTTCATCTTGGTTGAGTACTGGTAGTTAGTGTGAAATGATTCAAGCGAAATGGAAAAAGATTTTATTTTTCCTTTCACTCTCCTCACTTAAATATTCTGTGCTATGCTGAGATTGCTGGCCTAGTACTCAATCCAAGGGGTGGCACTGCAACCAAGTTGATTTCATCCAGTGCATTTTCCAGCAGGCCTTACTGAATAGCAGATGGAAACTGCAAATCTTGCTGGACATTTGCCCCATTTAGCTCAGGAGCACTGATGGTAATAGCATTATTTTTAACTGAGAGAAAATAGTACTTATAATAAAATTTTTATGAACAGTCACTTGGGAGTGCAGAACTTGAATTTTGCTGAAAAGAGAGACATGTTGCCAAAGCTTTTCATCTTGCACTCATTAGGACATTCACAAGAATACCTCATTTCAAACAATCGCAACAATTTATACCACAGGAGAAAAGATTGTCTGAGATGTTGACTCTGATTGACCGAGGCATTGCCATGGAGAAAGCAACAAGGAACTATAGTCTCCCCGTGCTTCTGGGTAATTCAAAAAGGCTCAAGGTTTGAACATATTCCTTCTGTTTGCAGAGAATGGGTCCCTGTGTATGTATGTCACTTCTAGCAATCATAAATGAGCCATATTATGAACTTGATTGATTAAATTGGTTGTTAATGTAGTTATTAGCACACTCAGGATGGTTCAGCAAGTGCTGCCCAATCACGGAATCACATCTAACAGTAGACATTTTGCTTTGGGTTTTGCAAACATGGGCTGGTTGAGTACAGTCTGTACTCTGCCCATTACTAACAACCAGAGGAAATGCTGTTTGATTCGAATAGCCAATCGTTGGGATGTACACCCCACGTACCTGGGCATCGCACTGGCACTGAAAGTCATACAGGACATTGCTCAATTGTGTGGTAGGCAGAATGTCTTTTTGGATTGATAGCTGCATCCTATTAGTGGAAAATACCACTCGTGTCGCCGTTACATAGTAGCAGCATGAAAAGTCTTGCTTTACCTGTTTTTCATATTTTTAGGATACTTTGCCTTTACAGGGTAATTTGCTGAACAACCCTGAGCACTAATAGCTACACTAACAACTAATTTAAGCTAATCAATCAAGCTTCTAACATTTCTCTAATATTGTCTACAGCAAGCTGACCTTCACCGGTCAATATACCGGTAGGAATTCAATAACTCCACATGCTATCAGATAGGCCTTATTAGCAATCTTCAATGTAGGACCCTAGCCATTTGCTCACCTTGCAAGCTTGATGCAGAAATGGAATGCATCAGAGATAACTTGCAGGACAATAGCTACCCTGATCAAATCATTAGATAAAAACAGAAAAATAAAAACAAAAAACTGCGGACGCTGGAAATCCAAAACAAAAACAGAATTACCTGGAAAAACTCAGCAGGTCTGGCAGCATCTGCGGAGATGCTCCACACCCCCCACCTTAAACCAGCTTATATTTCACCCCTCTCCTAATTTTACTCAGTTCTGTTGAAGGGTCATGAGGACTCGAAACGTCAACTTTGTTCTTCTCCGCTGATGCTGCCAGACCTGCTGAGATTTTCCTGATCAAATCATTGTTCACTGTGTATTGTAGTGTTTGGGTTGTGAAATGTAACCAGTCTGATGTCACATCTGACTTGCTGTAGTCATATGACTGCCATGAGGCAAAGTCACTGTAGGCTGCCAGTTCTACTCAGTTCAACAAAGCTTCTCACAGAGAAGACACTATTGAAGCACAGCTGTCCTTATACAGGAAACATGGATAGATTTTTCAACCCTGGAATTTAAGCAGAAAAGACACTGAGAACTCAGGAGCACAGAAAGGTGTTCAAATCTGTAAAAAATGTTGCTGAAAAAAAGGACAAATAGAAAAGCTGCAAGCTAGTACAATAGTGGCTACAGAGAAGACACAGATTGCTACAAAGTGTATGCCACCCTAAATCTAACTGACGAGCAGAAAAAATAGACAGCAGAGATTTTGAATGCCTTTGACGCACCTTTTGAACCCCGAGCGAATGCTACATAGGAACGATATGTATTTAACACTAGGAGTTCAGGGTGAAAATTAGACCATTGATTGCTAAGTGACTGCAATAATGCAGCTTGCAGCATCAGGTGAATTTGGACAGCTAAAAGATGATCTGATTAAAGATAGATTAGTCTTAGGTGCGGGAGACCTCCTCAGTGAGAGCAAGTCTACTGAAAGATGAGGAACTGATGCTAAAGAAAGCGATTAGAAGTGTGTTGAAATGCGGAAGTTGTGAAATGTCAGCTGTTCCAGCTGGATGTTACATATGGATGGCTGTGTAGACCAGGCAATACTTTATGCTGAGGAACAGTCCAGGCGAAAGAGTGGAGGAATCACAAACAAAGGGTAGGATGCAAATACCGCTGATGACATCATACAAAGGAAAAGAAGGATTGCCTAGCATGGGGAAACCAGTGTTTAATGGCAGGAATCAGAATCATTTCACACATGTGTTTGGCTAGAAAGAAGCAAAACAAGCTTAAATAGATGGCCGCTGTAGAGATATCAGCACATGAGTGTAATGAAGAATTATACACAATACAACAGGTTGGTTTAGTCAAGTCTATAGGTGACAAATGGTTTGTGAGTGTTGCCATGATGACTGCTGAGGGAACGTATCAAGCAAACAAGAAGTGCCAGATGGACACAAGTGCATCATGCACCATAATGACTTTCACAGACCTGTGCGAAATGGCTCAACTTGGCAATCCGAAAATGAAACCCTCAAAAGTAAGGTTGAGGCTATATGATGGCACGATACACATACCAAGAGGACAAATTAGCCTGAGAGCCCAATTCAATGGCAAGAAAAAAGATGTAGAGGTCCAGATCATAGATGGGACACAACGGCCACTCATTTTGGCTGAAGGCAGTCTAAAGCATGGAATGGTAACCCTAAACAAGCAAACAGAGGTGTACAACATGTCACAGCACACAAAATCATTGACGGCAGAACAGATCCTGGGGGAGTACAAAGATGTATTTTACAGGTTTGGGATATCTACCAGGAGAATATCATCTAGAAGTAGATGGCAGTGTAAGACCAATTCAGCATCTGCCAAGAAGAGTTCCATAGAACCATAGAAAATAGGAGCAGGAGTAGGTCATTTGGCCCTTCGAGTCTGCTCCGCCATTCAATATGATCATGGCTGAACGTCTATCTCAACATCATACTCCCGCTTTCTCCTCATACCTCTTGACACCTTTAGAGTCCAGAAACCTATTTATTTCCTTCTTAAGTATATTCAGTGACTTGGCCTCCATCGCCTTCTGTGGTAGATAATTCCACAGGTTCACCACACTCTGGAGTGAAGAATTCTCTCTTCATCTCAGTCCCAAATGGCCTACCCCGTGTCCTGAGACTGTGACCTCTTTTTCTGAACCCCCCAGCCAGAGGAAACATCATCTCTGCATCTAATCTGCCCAGCCCTGTCAAGATTTTATATGTTTCAATGAGACCCCCTCTCAATTTTCTGAACTCGTGAATACAGTCCTAGTTGACCTAATCTCTCCTCGTACGACAATCCTGCCTTCCCAGGAATCAGTATGGTAAAACCTTCGCTGTACTCCCTCTATGGCAAGTATATCCTTTCTTAAGTAAGGAGACCAAAACTGCACACACAGGTGTGGTCTCACCAAGGCTGTACAGCTGCATTAAGGCATCCTTGCTCCTGTACTCAAGTCCTCTTGCAATGAAGGCCAACGTACCATTTGCCTTCTTAACTGTTTGCTGCATCTGCATGTTTGGTCTCAATGATTGGTATACAAGGACATCCAGACCCCTTTGCACATCAGCATTTCCCAATCTATCATCATTTGAATAATACACTGCCATTCTGTTTTTCCTACCAAAGTGGATAAACTCACACTTATTCACATTATACTGCATCTGCCAAGTGTTTTTCCGCTCACTCAACCTGTCTAAATCACCTTGAAGCCTCTTAATACCATCCTCACCACTCACATTCCCACCAAGTTTAATATCGTCAGCAAACTTAGAAATATTACATTTGGTTTCCTCATCCAGCACTGATCCCTGCAGTACCCCACTAGTTATCACCTGCCACTTGAAAAAGACCCATTTATTCCTACTCTCTGTTTCCTGTCTGCTAACTAATTCTCAATCCATGCCAATATATTACCCCCAATCCCATGCACTTTAATTTCACACAATAACCTCTTATGTGGGACTTTATCAAAAGTCTTCTGAAAATCCAAATACACCACATCCACTGGTTCTCCTTTATCTATTCTGCTAGTTAGTTCCTCAAAAAAAACTCTAGTAGGTGTGTCAAACATGATTTTCCTTTCATAAATCTATGTTGAATTTGTCTAATCCCATTGATATTTTCTAAGCATCCTGTTATCACAGACTCAAACATTTATAATAGACTCTAACATTTTCTCTACTACTGGTGTTAGACTAACCGGTCTGTAATTTGCTGTCTTCCCCCTCCCTCCTTTTTTAAATACTGGGGTTATATTTGCCACTCTCCAATCTGCCGGGACTGTTCCAGAATCTACAGAATTTTGGAAGATGACAACCAATGCATCCATTACTTCCATGGCCACCTTCTTCAATAGCCTGGGATGTAGGTTATCAGGCCCTGGGGATTTATTGGCTTTCAGTTGCATTAATTTCTCCAGTGCTTTTGTTCTAGTAATAATAATAATTCCCTTCAATTCCTCCTTCTAATTAGACCCTTGGTTCCCTAGCATTTCTGGGAAGTTCCTTGTGTCTTCCTCCATGAAGATGGAACTAAAGTAGTTGTTTCATTTCTCTGCCGTTTCTCTGTCCTCTATTATAAATTCTCTCATTTCAGACTGTAAGGGACCTACATTTATCTTGATTAATATTTTTCTTTTTAAATACTTATAGAAGCTTTTACATTCCGCTTTTATGTTCCTTCCAAGTTTACACTCATACTCTATTTTTCCCTTCTTAATCAATCTCTTGGTCCTCCTTTGCTGAATTCTAAACTGCTCCCAATCCTCAGGCTTGCTACTTTTTCTAGCAACTTTATATGACTTCTCTTTGGATCTAATATTATCCTTAATTTCTTTTGTTAGCCAGGGTTGGGCTGGTTTTTCTGTTGTGTTTTTGTGACAGAAAGGAATGTATAACTATTGCAATGTATATAATCATTCCTTAAATATTAGCCATTGTCTATCCTCCGTCATGCATTTTAATGAATTTCCCCAATCTACCTTAGCCAACTCACACCTCATATCTTCGTAGTGTCCTTTGTTTAGATTTAGGACCCTAGTTTCAGATCGGACTACTTCACTTTCCATCCTAATGAAGAATTCTATCATGTTATGGTCATTGTTCCCTAAAGGACCCCGCACAACAGGATTATTAATTAACCCCTTCTCATTGCGCAATACCAAATCTTGGATAATCTGTTCGGTAGCCCGTTCATTGATATACTGGTCTAAAAAACCAACTCATACACTCTCCAGGTATTCATCCACCACAGTATTATTGTTAATTTAGTTTGCTCAGTCTATATGCAGATTAAAGTCACCCATGATTACTGTAGCTCCCTTGTTACATGCATCTCTAATTTCCTGCTTAATGCCGTCCCCTACCTTACCACCACTGTTTGGAGGTCTATAGACAACTCCCACTAATGTTTTCCACCCCTTGTTGCTTCTTAGCTCCACCCAGAGTGATTCTACATCTAGATTTTCTGAGCCAATATCCTCTCTCACTATTGCACTGATTTCATCCTTAACGAACAATGCCATTCCACCTCCTTTTCCTTTCTGCCTCTCCTTCCTAAATATCAAGTACCCTTGGATATTCAATTTCCAGCCTTGGTCACTCTGCAGCCATGCCTCCATAATCACAATCACATCGTACCTGTTTATATCCATTTGCACTGCTAATTCGTCTACCTTATTGCGAATGCTCTGTGCATTCAGATACAGTGCCCTTAGAGTTGCCTTTTTAAAATTTTTACCATTTTTTTTTACTATGGCCCTATTTGCTGTTAGCCCTTGTTTCCTCTGCCTTCCGCTTTTGCTTTCCATTTTTCTGTCTTTCATTTCTATCTCTTTTGTTTCCCTCTCTTGTTTCTGCCCACTCAGGTTCACATCCCTCCACCAATCTAGTTTAAACCTTCCCCCACAGTACTAGCAAATATCCTGTGAGGATATTGGTCCTGGTCATGCTGGGGTGCAACCCGTCCAGCTTGTACAGGTCCCATCTTCCCCAGAATCAGTCCTAATGCCTCAGGAATCTAAATCCTTCCTTCCCACAACATCTCTCAAGCCACGCATTCATCTGGTCTATTCTTCTATTCCTGATCTCGCTAGCAGATGGCACTGGGAGTAATCCTGAGATTACTACCTTTGAGGTCCTGCTTTTTAATTTATTTCCAAGCTCCCTATATTCTGCTTTCAGGATCTCATCCCTCTTTTTACCTATGTCACTGGTACCGATATGAACCACAACCTCTCTATTCACCCTCACTCTTCAGAATGTCCTGCAGCCACTCAGTGACATCCTTGACCCTGACACCAGGGAGGCAACACACCATCCTGGTGTCACATCTGTGGCTGTATAAACATCTATCAGTTCCTCTTACGATAGAATCCCCTGTCACTATTGCTCTCCCGCTTTTTTTTCTCCCCCCACAGTGCAGCTAAGCCACTCGTGGTGCCACGGATTTGGATCTCGCTGCATTTCCCTGAGAAACCATCTCCTCCATCAGTATCCAAAATGGAAAATCTGTTAGAGAAGGGAGATGGACCCAGGAGACTCCTGCACTACCTGCCTAGCACTTTTACTCTGTCTGGTAGTCACCCATTCCTTTCAGCCTGTACACTCTTTACCTGGGGTGTAACTTCCTCACTGTACATGCTATTCATGAAGATCTCATAATTAAGGATGCTCCACAGTGACTCCAGCTGCAGCTCCAGCTCCAAAATGTGGATTTCGAGTAGCTGCAGTTGGAGACACTTTCTGCACACATGGTCACCCTGGACACTGGAAGTGTCCCTGACTTCCCACATTGCACAGGAGGACCATTCCACTTGACCAAGCTGCCCTGCCATGACTTACTCTTAAATGACATCCTTTATCTTTACTTCCTCTATTTTAGAGAATATTAAGGACAGAAGACGTACTCACCAGGTCCTACTTACCAAGGCCGCCGCTCTTCTTAAACAAAAACAGAATATGCTGGAAAAACTCAGCATGTTTGACAGCATCTGTGAAGAGAGAAACCATTAACATTTCGAGCCCATATGACTCTTTGTCAGAGCAGTCATATGGACTCAAAACCTTAACCCTGTTTCTCTCTCCACAGATGCTGTCGGACCTGCTGAGATTTTCCAGCGTTTTCTGTTTTTATTTCAGATTTCCAGCATCTGCAGTATTTTTGCTTTTACTGCTGCTCCTCTTACTGAGGAAAGGTAGAAAATGAAAGGATCCCTCCTTCCCTCTTCAGCAAACTCTCTCTCACCAAACTCCAACTTGAGCACTCTAATGCAGCCCAAAGCAGCACTCCCAGCTGCCCTCAAGTCAAGCTTAAAAGCAAGGTAGAAGAGCTGAAAAAGAGGGGAATGATCAAAAAAAATTACAACTCCTACAGACTGGATTAGCAGTGAAAGAACCATGAAAGCTGCAAGTATGCTTAGACCCAAAGAATCTAAATAAAGTGCTGAAGAGATCTCACCACCCTATGCCAACTTTCGAAGGAATTTTGCCATAACGTGTCAAGGCAAAGATATTCACTACCCTAGATGCAAAGGATGGTTATTGGCAAGTGAAGCTGGATGAAAGCAACAACTTTCTAATGACCTTCTGGATGCCATTCAGGAGATATAGATGCCATTTGGCATTTCCACGGCTCCAGAAGAGTATTGCGCAGACAACATAAGGTAGTCAATGATCTTCCCGGATTGGAAGCCATAGTGGATGGTCTACGAGTCTATCGATGTGGAGACACAATGGAGGAAGCCATAGCAGACCATGGTCAGAATGTAATACAATTGTTGGAAAGAGCTTGCCAGATGAAACTGAAGCTGAACAAGAACACGTTGCAACTGAAGATGCCTGAAGTCAAATACATAGGTCATGTATTGACAGCAAAAGGTCTTCACCCGGATCCTGACAAGGTTAGAGCTGTACCAGCGATGCAGAAACCAACAGCTGTGAAAGCAGTGCAACAATTTGTTGAATTTGTGAATTATTTAGCTAAAGTTTTGCCTAATTTGTCAGCCATATGACAAATTTTCTATGCACTAGAACAATGGCTGTATAGTGGGTAACTTGGGTAACTCACAGTCATGCAGGATCGTGCATGCAAATGTGTCTTTTGTTCACTAGGAAAAGAGGGATATTTGTATCTTTTGTTTAATTTGGAAAGGGGGATGTTTGTGTTGTGAAATTTAACCAGTCTGATGTCACTTCTGACTTGCTGTAGTCATGTAACTCTGCCATGAGGCAAAGTCACTGTAGGCTGCCATTTGCATTCAGTTCAATAAAGCCTCTCACAGAGAAGGCACCACTGAAGCAATGCTGCCTTTATACATGAAACATGCAGAAACTCACAAATGGGCCAAAAGCCACCACTTTTGGACCTGAAAAGTGATCGGTCTACCTCAAATTACCCCAGAAAGGCAACATGTCTCTCTTTTCAGCAAAACTATTATGGCGGCAAAGTTATGTTCTATGTATTTGTATTTTAGATACTTTTGCTGCTTTATCAGTCATAAAGCAAACAACATTTTTAGTGGCATACGTCTTGCTGTACACTAACATGTTTTTTAAATAAATAAAAGGATTGAGTTTCCTAACAGTAATAGCTCTATAGTCACCACCAAAGGAGCATTAATTGGCTGGAGGTGTGACTTCCACCCACACTCAGGTAGAAGTCCTGTATTGGAGAGCTGGCGGTCTAGTTGATTGGCTGACAGCTCTTGTAGTCCCAGCAGTGCCAGTGGCAGCAATGACCAGGACTGGGACTATAGGCAGTCCCAGATTCTAAGTTCCGAAGTCCAACAACAGGTAAATGCAGGGGGGCCTCCCAGCAGGGAGGAGAAGTGAGGCCCTAGGTGTGCTTTGTGTGTGTGTCTTCATGAAGAGGTGGGTTGGGGGAGGGTGCACCCACCAGGATAGACCTTATTGGGTGGGGGGGGCGGTGGTGTCTGATGTGGAAAGGGGGGCCCTCAAGGGTGGCCCCCAACACCCCTTCACATCTGAGGCCCAAGTAGGTGATCTGACAGGCTTCCATCTGCCTCTGAGCTCCTTCCCGGGTCAAGAAGCGGCCCTTAAGTGGCCCATAATTGAGACGAGGACAGGCAGGCTGCCTAGACCTAGCCCACCCCATGTAAAATTGCACACAGATCAGGGGATCTGGCAGGAAGGCTACCCAGTGAATTTTACAGACCCCTCTCCCCTCGCCGCCTGCAAACCCACCAGCAGGGTCTGTAAAACTCGGCCCTCTGTTTATATTAACTGTGCAGCGCTAATATATCCTGAGGATATGAAAGACTAAATAAATGTAAATAATGGATATATATACAACTTGCTTTAATTTAGTGTTTCACAACCTTAGGGTATCCTAAAGTGCTTCACAGCTAATAAGTTACTTTTGAAATACAGTGTAATTCCTCCAATGTAATGGAGGGACAAGCAGCAATGAGATAAAAGACAAATGAAACTGTTTTTCATGGATTGGTTGAGGGATAAATGTTTGTCAGGACACAAGGGTAACTCCACTACTCGTCTACAAATAGTGCCATGGGATCCTTTGCACCCACCTGAGTGGGTAATGGGGATCTTGGTTTAACATTTCATCTAAAAGATGGCACTTCAGACAGCACAGCACTGCTTTAGTACTGCACTGATGTGTTAGCCTAATTTATGTGTTCAAATGCTGGGTACTGAACCTATGACCCTCTAAATTAAAGGTGACAATACTACAAAGTTAGGTGTTTATGTAATATGCATTTTATAGCAACAAAGGCAGGAGTTACATTGAGTTGCATCGAGCCTACAGCACAGAAACAGGGCATTCGGCCTAACTGGGCAATACCAGCATTTATGCTCCACACAAACCTCCCCACTCTTTTTTCTCTAACAAATCAGCATATTGTTTTATTCCTTTCTCCCTCATGTGCTTTATTTAGCTTCCCTTTAAACATTACTATTTGATTTATCTCAACTGCTCCTTGTGGTATCGTGTTCCACCAATCTTTTAGAAGAGAAGATCATCCTGATTTCTCTATTTATTAGCGACTATCCTGCATTTATGACCTTTAGTTATAGATTTTCCCACAAGTGGAAACATTTTCATTATCTTAAAGACTTCTCATCAGGTCACCCCTCAACCTTCTGCCTTCTGTTCTAGGGAAAAATCACAGCCTATTCAGCCTTTCCTGGTACATGTATCCTCTCAGTTCAGGTATCATCCATGTATATCTTTTTTGCCCCTTCCCCAATGTCTTGCTTTCCTTGTTATAATATAGAGACTGGAACCGTTCACAATACTCCCAAATGTGGCCTAGCCAAGGCTTGATATAAGTTTAATATAACTTTCTGCTTTTCAATTCTATCCTTCTAGAAATGAACACTAATGCTAGGTTTATTTGTTTTATGGCAATTTTACAATTCTGTACATTATACTCTATCTTCTTGTCCAATCATTTAATCAGATTATATCCCTTTCCAGTCTTTTTACATCCCCCTTACAGCAAACTCTCCCACCAAGGAGATAGTTCTGTCGCCAGTCACCTGACTAAGCATAGAAACTAGGAGCAGGAGTAGGCCATTCGGCCCTTTGAGCCTGCTCTGCCATTCAATATGATCATGGCTGACCCTCTATCTCAATGTCATATTCCCACTTTCTCTCCATACCCCTTGATGCCCCTAATATCCAAAGATTTATCAATTTATTTCTTGAATATAGTCAGTGACCCAGCCTCCACAGCCTTCTGTGGTAGAGAATTCCACAAGTTGACCACCCTCTGAGTGAAGAATTTTTTTCCTCATCTCAGTCCTAAATGGCCTGCCCCATATCCTGAGAATGTGGCCCCTGGTTCTAGATTCCCCAACCAGGGGAAACATCCTCCCTGCATCCAGTCTGTCTAGCCCTGTTAGAATTTTATATGTTTTAATCAGATCACCTCTCATTTTTCTAAACTAGTGAATACAGGCCCAGTCGAACCAATCTCTTCTCATACGACGGTCCTGCCATTCCCGGTATCAGCCTACTGAACCTTCGCTGCCATCTTTCTATGGCAAGTACATCCTTTCTTAGGTATGGGCCTGTGACCAAACAGCTGCTGTTACTTTTTTAAAATTCTTTGATAGGATATGGACATCACTAGCAAGGCCAGCATTTGTTGCCCATCTCTAATTTTTCTTGAACCAAGTGGCTTACTAGGCCATTTCAGAGGGCAGTTAAGAGTCAACCACATCGCTGTGGACCTGGAGTCACATGTAGGCCAGACTAGGTAAGGATGACAGATTTCCTTCCTTAAAGGACATTAGTGAACCAGATGGGTTTTTACAACAATTGATGATAGTTTCATAGTCTCCATCAATGAGACTAACTTTGAATTGCAGATTTGATTAGTTGAATTTAAATTCCACTCGCTACTGAGATTGGGAAATTGAACCTGTGCTCCCAGGGTGGGCCTGGGACTCATCTTCCCACAAGAGGATTGCCATAGAATAAATGTATCATGGCTGCTGCCTGGAAACTCAACACAGATTTGCATGGTGCACTACCTGCAATCGCAAACAAGCTGGACATTCAGGGAATGGAACTCCTTTCTATTCAGAAATATGCTAGGCTGGTCATGGTGGGCAATCAAGGCAATCTGCTGCAGTCTGAATTTGGCACTTATACCCTAGGGAAGCCTGAATTATGAATAAAGCCTTCTGCTCTCTTGCCCAACATTGTTTAGTCCATGAGGAAAGAGAAATTTTCTCCTCCTGATTTGGAGAGCCTCAGTCACTTCCCTGACAATGTTGTGTATTGCACAATGGCAGGCAGCCATTATTGAACTAACTTTTCTTAGACTTCCCAAACAGAGAAGACACCAAAAAAGGCTGTACACAAGACTCCCTCCCCACTTAGAAAAAACAATCTATACATCAAAATGTAAAATGATTCATGTACAAAATTCCCCAGAATACAATATGACTAGACCACAATACCTGAAATTTAACAGGTTGGGTTCCAAATTTGTTGTTACTGTAAAATCACAACCAAAACGTAAATGACCAAAATTACCAGAATAATTTACATGTAAATTTTTAAAAAGTTTTCTCTTAAAGCCAGTATGTGTTTAACAAAAATATCATCATTTGACAAGAGATAATAAAAAGAACATTTTTCTTCTTCATTCCTACATCCTTTCAATTAACCTATCTGGCTTCTTTCTTTTTCTGTCTAGGTATCTCCTTTCATTTCCATTAGCTTGACTCTGCTCTCTCAACATCACTGACTGTGTCAAATCTGAATTTTGACTTTGACTACCAACTCCACTTAACAGTTGGGACTGTGACATTGATTGAATAGTCTTAATCAAAGACCTTGGCTCACTTTGCTCTACCTGCTGTTTCTATTATTAAAGCAAACTTGCCTCTTCTTTTTGACTTTACTTTGGGCTGTAGGAGGAATTTGGATTATAGGAGAGTTCTCCTGCCCTCCTTTTGTCACTTTTCAATCTTTACTAGATATGTGAATGCATCTAGCCTCTTTGCAACAACTCCAATCACACACTTCTCCTCACTTTACTATTGATGTCAGGCTTAAGCAAACTAAACCTTGTCCGAGGAGCGTGTTTAAATACTAACTTGTAATTTGAGCAACATTTTGTAGATTGTGCAGCTACTCTGTAAGAGAACAGAAAATTGTCTAGCTTGTGTCAAAGAGAAAAATGGAAATTACTGCCAAGCTTGTCATCCAGCAAATACTTCTGTGAAGTCCTCTTCACAATCTGTATGCATCTTTCAGCCGTACCATTCAGTGCTGGGTGTTTTGGTGGTATTAGAGTGTGTTTGACTCCATTCTTCCTCAGAAATATTTAAAACTCTCCTGACATAAACTGTGGACCATTATCTAGCAACCCATAAATTACAAACCAACTTCTCAAAACTTCAATAATTTTGGCACTTGTGATATTAGGCATAGACTCAACATTTATCCTTTTGCAATAGCTATCGATCAAAACAAAGTACTCTTTCCCTTCCACTTTGAAGACATCAATATGTACTCATTCCCATAGTTTTCTTGTGTTTGACCATGGAATGAAAGGAACCTTGGTTGGACCATTTCTCATTCTGAGACACACTTCACAACTTATCACCAACTCTTCAATATCTCTTAACTACCTTTGAATACCAAAAATACCTTCTTGCTACTACTTTCATATGGAATATCCGCGTGTGCTCTTGATGAAGTCCTTTGACAATCTCTCTCTAAATCTTGGCAGAATAATGACTCTTAAACCCCATAGGAGAGAACCTTGATTTACATTCAGTTCATTTCTACGTATGAAATACAATTAAAATTTCTCATTATCGCACTGTTTCGGCCAGTCATTCATGACATAATTGAGCACTTTACTGAGCACCACTCCTTGCGAGTTTCTTCATGAATTTCTCTGGCAGACACTGGCATGTGATTTGTGTATGTAAAGTAATTCACAGGTAACTCAGCAGCTAGAAATGAATCAGTATTCATGGGAAATCTTGAAAGAATGTCTACATTTGCATGATCTGCTGACTTACAATATTTAATGTCGTACTGGTGGGCCATCAAAATTATCAGCCATCTCTGAAGCCGTGCTGCCACGAGGGATAGTGCCCACTTCTTTGAACTAAATATGATTGTAAGGGCTTGGTGATCAGTTAACAAAGTGAACTTCCTACCTGACAAGTATTTGTGTAACTTAGCGTTTAATCGCTAATGCCTCTTTCTCAACTTGTGCTCTAACCTTGTTGAAGTATATGAAGCATATGCTGTAGGCTTCTCTGCATCACCCTCTATTATGTGAGATAACACCACACCCAACCCCTGTGGTGAGGGATCACTTACTAAAACCAATTTTTGTCAAAACAGTATAACTCGGCGGTATTTTCTTCACTTTTTCAAATGCTTTCTGGCACTCCACAGACCACTCCCAATCTATTCCATCTTTGAACAGTTGACACAGTGGAGCAGATGTATTAGCTAAGTTTGAGGGAACTTTGAATAATACAAAACGATCCCCATGAATGTTTTAAATTTTCAATTGCTCTCTGGTCTCTTTGCTTTCAAAATCCTCTCAACCTTCTCCTTCATTGGACAGATACCTTCACCATTGATTTACACTTGACACAATGAAGCAACACTTGTGCATTTTAGCTTTGATGCCATACTCTTGGGGCTGAATTTTTCCTCCGCGTATAAAATGACGCACAATGATGTTGGGCGAGCGTCCCAAAGTCACCACATGCCATCACAATATTTTACTGGGCGGGCACGCGATGATGTCTGACGCATGCCCGCCATTAATTAACAGGCCACTTTAGGCCCTTAAGGTGCCAATCGATGCCGATTTTTCAGTGCCCATGCGATCTTCAGCTCGGCGCACGGGCACAATGGATAAGCAGGTAGGACACATTTGTATTAACCTCATCCACGGGTGGGATAAGAGGGCTCACTGGGGTTGCGAGTGTGCACAGTCAAGCATTTATTTCTAAATGTTTTTGAAACTTGCCTGTGTGATCTGCAGCACTTCAAAACGCATACCAGCTGTGTTTTCTGGACTCTTAACCTTCAGGTCAGCACTCTCGAGTGTGTAATCTTTTCTGGACCTGCAGGTTTCAGGAAGCCTTCTCTTAGTCTGGGAATGGGAGCTGAACTGTCCACTGAATGCAGCTCCTCTGAGGAGGAAGGGAGGTCTAGAAGGGGGAGGAGGCCAGGAGTACACATTCAGCCTCCAGGGGAGCCACCTTTGAGAGGACAGGCACAGGCACAAGGGGCGCAGGGCCAAGAGGTAGTCCAAGGTGGAAGGGGCCGCAGGAGACGCCACTATCCTGCTGCCAGGGTATACTGGCAGCGACGCAGCTACCTCAATATGCCTGAGGTGTAGTGCCGCAGGAGGCTCCATCTCTCAAGCGAGACAGTCAACTATATCTGTCAGATGACTGGGCCTGAGAACTCCATTAATTGTGTGGGTGGACACCCCATGCCAGTGGCTCTGAAGGTCACAGCTGCCCTCAACTTCTATGCCTCTGGCTCTTTCCAGGGGTCGGTTGGTGATCTTTGCGATGTCTCCCAATCAGCTGTCCACACTTGTGTCAAGCAGGTTACAGGCGCTCTGTTCAGGCATGCATTGACCTTCACCCATTTCCGTTGGGACCAGGCAAGCTAGACACAGCGAGCCAGAGGCTTCTCAGCCATTTCTGGCTTCCCCCGCGTCCAGGGTGCAATAGACTGTACACATGTGGCCATCAAGGCGCCAGCACATGAGCCTGGTGCCTTCGTCAACAGGAAGGGTTTCCACTCCATGAACGTGCAGATAGTGTGTGATCACAGGATGCTGATTCCACAAGTCTGTGCAAGGTACCCAGGCAGTTCCCACGATGTCTACATCTTCAGACACTCCCAGGTGCCGGGGCTCTTCAGTGCTCCAGCCCAGCTTGATGGATGGCTGCTGGGTGACAAGGGCTATCCCCTCAGAAGGTGGCTCATGACACCTCTCTGCCATCCAAGAACAGAAGCTGAGCAGCGGTACAATAGGTGCCACGCCTCCACAAGGGCTGTGGTGGAGAGAACCATCGGTCTCCTCAAGATGTGCTTCCAATGCCTGGATCACTCAGGGGGCACACTCCAGTACCCCCCAGATCTTGTGTCAGTGATGGTGGTTGCATGCTGCGCTCTCCACAATCTTGCGCTGGAAAGGGGGGACGATGAAGATGTCGACACAGCGGCTGCGGCTGCACACATTAAGTCCAGCAGTAAGTCCGAGGACAAGCATGCACAAGGAAATGCTGAGGGTGTAGACGCTGACCCGGGCATACTCCAGGAAGGCAGGGACACCTGGGAGGCTTTAATCCAACAAATCTTCAGCTAGCACACCACAGATGGATCACCAGGACAAGCCTGGGCTGTAGGCTCAATACTCAACATCTAAGTACAAAATCTGCCAGGTTAGGAACAGTAACTAAGGGCCTTGTTAATAAAGCTGAATGTCCAACAAAGCACTCATTACAGTTTTGGAAACCATACACATGCAGAAGGAAAGAGGCACCCTCAGCCATGGTGACAAATCTCAATTTATTCTGTCAAGCAATCCAACTTATTCCAAAAAAAAGAGAATAGTGTTACAAATCAAAACAAATCATGAGGACCTCATCTCGGGCCAACACAAAAGCACCAGTGAAAAACCCGTGGCGTGACTAAGGTGCCTTATGTTTTCATTTCCGGGTACTACGTCTTGGTGCTGCCCCATCGCTCGGAGTGGCATCTGAGACAGCCTGCTGACTCTGCTGTCCTATTGGCCTTGATGACAATGGCGGCCGTTCTCTGGCTCGTGAAGCCTGTGATGGCCCCGCCTGGGGGGGAGTTGCCAGATCCACAGCTGGCATCTCCCCAGTCGTCACAGCCTCACTGGATGCTACGGTCACTGGGAGAGGGGCGGAGGAGCTGCTGTTCTCATCCGGAGCGCCCTGAGACGTGCCGGCAGAGATGCCAGGCAGCTGCTGCACTGACGTGCGGTCACTTCGGACCTCCCTGCTCACCGTGGATGGATGGGCACCGAGCTGTGAAAGTTGATGCCCAAACCATCTCCCACACTGACACTGACCAGCTGAGGTCAACGCCGATGCTGGTCAGAGCGCATCCCCAGGAAGCCCTGACGAGTCTCCTGGAGGAGCCTCTCCACGAGAGTCGCCACTCTCTCCATGGAGGACGCATGGCGCTCAGGCATGTGGCTCTATTGCTTCGGCGATTGTCCACGTAGACTTCTCCACTATGGAGACCAAGCCAGGCATAGCCTCATGTGTCTCCCCCAGATGCTCCCACACACCCAGCCGTTTTTCCTGCACCTGCTGCGTTGTGGACGACCCCAAAGCCACATCTTGAGGCACCAACTGAGCATGTGCCTAGGCCTCTGCAGTCCTCCGACTGCTGGCGCCATGAGCACTCTCTGACTCTGTCAGCTCCTCCAGAGACTGTGAGTTGCCCTCACCGCTGTGCCCCGGGACACTAGCCGATGTTCAAATTCCCACCGAGGTGCTATTGTCTGCGCTGGTGCCTGTCTGGCAGAGATGGTGTGACTCTGGTGAGACTTCAGGCCCCTCAGGTGTGAGAGGGGGCCTCTGCTGCTCCTCCTCCCGGCCCTGCTCTGATGATGCTGAAAAGAAGAACAAGGACAATGGATCAGTTAATGTGGAGACAATGTCAATGTGCATCCCTGTCCCCCGGATCATTATGCACTCATCCTTCCATAACCAATGGGTCAGGCCATGTTTCAAAATTAAATCAATTAACATTTAGCACTGCTATGGCTGTTGGGAGAACAATGCTGACCTCACTGTTGGTCATACATACCTGGCCGTGGCACCCCACCAGCCTCACCGACACCAGTGGACCTTGGTGCATGGCGCCGCTCCAGATCCAGGGCCTCTTGCTCGAAGTGGCTAAGGATGGCGACCTGCGCCTGGCCGCTGCCAGTCCTTGCATGCTCTGTCGCGTTATGAGCATTCTTCTCCTGAAAATAATAGACGAGCATTGATTAGTGAAAATTGCACATGGACTCTCTTTGCACACGGCCCACCCCAACCAGAGTGGGACATTACAGGGCTCCAGAGCCTCCTCACCTCACTGCTGCTGAACACTGACATAAAGATGCTAGGCCTGCCCCACACACCCCTCCCTTCCCCCCACCTTGGACACATGCTGCCTACATCACATTAGGCACCACACAGTATATCCTTCCATAAGGAGGCACAAGCACGTGGAGTGCAGAGGGCAGCAGATGGTTTGTTGCCACGCCACCTTGAAGTTCCCCTCCCAGCATGTCATCAGCCTGACTAGGACATGTCCTGGAGTTCAAACACAGCGCCTAGGTGCAGCTGCTCCAGGTTGCCCCCAAACCAGTCATGCGGGACTCAGTGTAACACATGCTGCAGGGGCAATACACATCTCTTCATCACCCTCTCAAGCATGGGCAGTATTTGCTTGCCCACCCAGCAAAGGATAAATGCCGTCAATGATTCAATACAGTCACTATGCGCAGACTTGGGCGGGCAGCAGAGTGCTAAGCTGACCTGTTGGGTTACGTGACCAATGCCAACATGGTACTCACCCTGCCAGAGTGCGATAAGTCGTTGAAGCACTTGCGACACTGAATCCAGGTGCGCTGCACCACGTCATGGGAGCTCACCACCTCCGCCACTCCTCCCAGGCACATTTCATTATGTGGGGCTGCCTCCTCTTCCCATCCTGGGGAACCAGCACCTCCCGCCGTGCTGCCACCTCATCGAGAAGGGCAGCAAGGCAGTCATCGGAGAAACAAGGGGCACACTGGTCCCCTCGCCCCACGCGCCAGCCTGGCCTGCCCCGCTGCCCTACCCCCCAGCCTCGCCTGCTCCGCTGGCCTACCCTCCAGACTGGCCTGCTCACCAGAAGCCCTTCCACTTGACATTGTGAGCAGCCTTGCAAAGGCTACCAGCGCTCCTGATAAACAGGCTGCCAGGTCACCATTGGATCCTGCGGACAATGCACTCCCACTGCCGCCCGCCCACTCCCGCTGTCCTCGGGAGTCGGGCATTACGCTGGCTGGGCCTTAATTGGCCCACCCACATAAAATGGCGGCGCGGACCTGATCGCGGGCTGCGATCGTGCCCGCCTGTGCCCACTCCTGCTCTGCCCCCCTGGCCAAACAGAAAATTCAGCCCTTGAAGTTGATCTATGACTTTGTTCAACCTTACAATGTGCTCTTTCTCTGTCTTACTGCTAATTAGAATGTCATCTAAGAAGCAACACACTCTTTTCATCCCATGTTGGATCTGATCCATGACACTCTGGAACGCTGCAGGGACATTGGACATTCCAAATGATAAACTTTCATACTAGTACAACCTTTTGTGTGTATCAATGCTTAACAGTTCCTTGCTGTTTTCAGTTAGTTCTAAATGCAGATATGCATTTGATTAATCTATCTTACAAGCACCTTTCCATTGACTAAATTAGAAAACAAATCTTCACTGGTAGGCAGTGGGTAAGTACCATTCTCAATCAGCTTATTTACTATTTGTTTATAATCTCCACAAATCCTAACAAACCAGTCTACTTTTTGAACTGCCACAATGGGTGTAGCCCATTCACTGCTCTTCAGCTTCTCATTTGCCTTGCTCTTTCTAATTTATTCACTTCTTTACTTACTGCTTCTAACTGTGCATAAGGCATTGGCTTAGCCTTGCAAAATGTCGCTGTGATGTTGCCCTTTATCTTGACTTTGGCCATATGATGCCTAATTTTATCATTTGGCCCTCCTTCCGCAAAGACCAAATTGTGCACTCTTCACTTCCTCAATATCAGACATATTCTTACTGGTCCCTTCTGTAAATAACTTGGCCCAGCTTAATCATATCTTCTTGAGTCAATTCCTTCCCATCAAGGAGACTTTATTCCCTCCTACTACTACCAATGGCAAGAATAGAAAGTATCATCATATTCTACCCTAATACTAGTTTGACCCAGCACTGGAATATTGTTGTTGGAATAACTAGTCAGTTTCATACCAGTTTTGCATAATGGAAATTGACTTACAGACTTCTTGTACTCTCTTACCAAGATAATAGACACACCTGCAGCTGTGTCAAAGATAAAAGTAAGTTGTGACTCTCTGAGTTTCATTTCTATTGTGGGTGCTGGAATTTTATCTTCAGCCCTATTACACTCATCTTCCATATGCTGTTTTTCTTGCTCTCAGACTACATAGAACTCTTGATCTTCCTGCTCGATAACATCATCTTCCCTTTCCACATCTATCACATGTGGATCCAAGGATTTCCAGACTAGCTTTAGATCTACCATGACCTCAGCCTGGTGCATGGCTGCAACCTGGAACTTTACCACGACCTGGAACATTACTGTTTCATCTACTCGTGCATGTCGTCTGGATATGACCGATTTTCCCACAGGCGTAACACTTTGACTAGAAATGGAGGCATTTATTGTCTTTTAGGCCTCCTATGCATGTGGCTCTGTGGTCAATTTCTAAGATTACGCCATACCCACAATGATGAGTTTCTTTAATTCAAAAACGTATCCCGCAACATAGTCTCACTGGGCAACTGCTTCCTTTCACAGAATGCAACTCTCAATGCTATCTCATTTTAATCATGCCATAATATGAGTCTAAAATCTCAGTAGTTTCAGCATATTCCATAGTAGGGAGGGTCAAGTGGGTAGCATTGGTTTGACACCACCTCAAAAGCATATGGCCCCATCAGGGTGACAAAAATGTTTACTTTATCCTCATCTCCTATTTTATTGGCTTTCAGTCAAATATGTAACCTTCGTTCATAATTATACCAGTTCTCTAATATTCAGGTTGAATTACCCCATTGTCCCCAAATATGTCTTCAGTGCCATTTTTTTTTCAATTATGTACTGTGCTGACTCACTGTATACCTGAATACCATGTACACATGGAGCAATCTTTCAAATCACTCAAATTTCCTCAAAATTAACTTGAGCAGTTTCAAAAATATGTCACAACATTCTTCAGTCCTTAATTTTTCAAATATAAAAGAAAATTCCATCCCAGCTTTGTCTGTTTCTGTTGTGTATTACACTGAGTAAGACTAGCTCATGCTCGGCTGCAGGCAGCCATTATTGAATAACTTTATTTACATCTTCCCAACACAGAGGGCAGCAGAAAGAGCTCTACACTACAGTCAGCATGGATTTCAAAATGAAAAATCTTGCTTGGCTAACCTCATTGAATTTTTTGAGGAGGTAACAGAGAGAGTAGACAATGGTAATGCAATAGGTGTAATTAATCTGGTTTTTCGAAAGCCCTTCAAAATGAATAAGGTCAGAGAACGTGGTGTCAAGTAGCAGAATGGATTACCCGCTGACTTCAAAACAGAAAGAAGAGAGTGGGAGGGATGGGTAGTTATTTAGAGTGGCAGAAGGTGAGAAGTGGTGTTCCACAAGGATCAATGCTGGGAACACTGCCGTTCGCAATTCACATTAATGATTTGGACTTTGAAATTAAAAACACAATCTCGAAATTCGCAGATGACACCAAATTTTGTGGGAGGGTGGGGGGGTTGGTGGGGATGGACCTTAACAAGCTGGCTGAATAGGAAAATCATTGGAAAATGAAGTTCCAGATAGATAAATGCGGGGTAGTACATTTTGGTAGAAAGAATTTGGAAATCACTTATTCCTTGGAAGTTGCAAGTCTAGGTGGGGTAGAGGAACAAAAGGACCTCGGATTTGTTATGGACGGGGAGAGATGGCGAGTTAACTTTGCCCTCACCTCTCGGTTGTCTGCAACATGATGTGTATTTTAGAGGGACTGTTTTAAACCTTGTGAGTGTTGTGACTTTAAAGTGTAGACACAAAACAGGCTTTCTGGTAAGTTTAAATCAGGACAAAAGATAAACACCCTGAAATGTAACACAACAAAAACACTCACTCCTGCAAACACTTGGACATAAATCTTTGGTACAATACCATTGGAGCTGAGGAAAATATCTGGAAGACATTTAGGGAAGATAATGGGACTTAATTTCTGGAAGAAGCCATTTCAAGATGAAATGTTAGCCCAGCTAATGGAAGTACCTCTCTCCCAAATACCAGTGTCAGGGCATTTGAATACAGTTGACAGACACCTGCGCCATTTAAAATATAACCGGGTTACCCTGCATCAGGAAATTAGCAGCAAGCCTGAGGTGAAAACAAAATCCCTGAATTTAAGTAGCCCATTTTTTTTGATAGGCCAGTTTCTATACTGCAATTGATCGTTCTCAGCTAGTTGCAGTAGGAAACCTCTGGCCTTTTAAGTGCCCTCAGGAACGATGGGTGCCATGGATGCATGTGTTTTCCTTGTTCTCAGAATTGTTCTGAGTAAAAATTCAGGAATTATGTAATTTCTGATTGTGTATGTGTCCTCCCTTTTGTGGGAAGTTGTCCCCTGAGAACATCCTGATGGGTCAGAAAAACGGCAAGGATTTGGTGTACTATAACCATTTACCTGCTGGATCCAACGTACCTGTCTCATCAACCTTCAGCAATTAGACAACCCTCCCCAGCCTTCCAATCTCCCCTGCCTCCGATCCCCCTGATAAGCCCTCGGAGACCCAATCCCCTCCCTGAGGCCTCTAATCCCCCCACCCCAGAGGCCTTTATTACGCTGCAAAGTCTCCAAACTCCAATTGTTTCCCCCACCCCTAAGGCCTTAGAACATCCCCAGCAAACCACTTGATCAGAACCCCTTACCCTGATACTGGGACTCAGACTGCTCTGATCCTGCAGCCTCTTCTCCAGACTGTCCAACTAGAAGTGAAGTCTGTTAATCAATCTGTCAGCGACATCAGGTATGCTGTAGAGTTAATTCAGAAATCGGTGGAGGAGGGAGCTGGGGCTGATCTGGAAGTTGGGCCTGTACAAGCTGCCCAAGAGTGCAGCCCTTCACAGGCCTCATTCACTGAGGGAGATCCTCAAAAATGACAAAAATTATTGAGGCAGTGCGTTTGACCTTGTATTTGCAGTTGTTTTATGTTTCTGCCTTCAGGCTGGCACCACTTCCTGACGGACACCAATCTCCAGTATGGTCCATGTCTACAAAACCAGCCAGATTCAAGGGGGCATCTGAGGGCTGAATAGTATGCCCACCCAACTCGCTCTCACTAACTGAACAACTGAGCAAAAAACCCAGGTAAGTGTGTTTCTCAACAGATAGCTCAGCCATGGCCCAGTTAGCACTCTCACCTCTGAACCACAACGTTCCCGGTTCAAGTCCCATCCCAGGGCTTGAGCACAGAAAATCAAGGCTGACGCTCCAGTGCAGTACTGAGGGAGCACGGCACTGTCAGAGGTGCCGTTTTTCAGATGAGATGTTATACCGAGGTCCCGCCTGACTACTCAGGTGAGTGTAAAAGCATTATTTTGTAGAAGAGCAGGAGAGTTATGCCCAGTGTCCTGGCCAGTATCTATTCCTCAATCAACATCACAAAAACAGATACCCTGATCATTATTACATTGTTAAACACATTCACAAAAAATTTTGGTGGAATATGGATGTTAGTCTGTGAGGCCGACAACCAAAGCAGAAGCAGTTCAGGACGGGTAGCCACATTCTATTTTGTTCGATTTTAGATCATTTGTGAATTATTCCATCAAATACCCAGAAGGAAAAAACAGTAAAAACTGGGAAATAAGAATACTGGTCTGAACTGGTCTTGTATACCTTAAAATGGAACACCAGTAAAAACTGGGAAATAAGAGTACTGGTCCAAACTGATTTTTCCTTCTGGGTAGAAAAATGAAAATTGAGAACCATAATCAAATAAACAACAGGAAGCATTTTGTGCACAGAGTATCTTCCTCAAAACATGGTGCAATCTACTATTTGTAGGACAGTAGGTAACCCCTATACCATAGATGTGACAATCATACATGCACCTTCAACTTTGTCCAACAGTGCAGATTCTTTTACAAAGATGTGTTGAAAAACTACTTTGATATGTAGGTAAGCAGAACATCAGTCTGAGCATCACTTTAGGATTAATTTGTGTTAAGGAAGAACAAATATCAATGCCTTTTAAAGATATTCCACTACAATTAACAATACTAGATAAATAAGCTACCAAAATATACAGCAACATTTAAACCTTGCAGACATGTGCCTGTGTTTGTATTGCTGTAAGTCCTTAATAGAAGCTACCACTCTCTCCCTCATTTGTTTGTGATTGTACCAATTAACTTAGTCATCTCATATCATATGTACTCTGATGATAATCTGGTTTGACATTACAAATGGTGATACATTTGTGGTTGTACACAACTATTTCAGTCCAGGAGGGACTGAGTCATATTGGTAAAATGCCCAGTCTTCACAGGAATTATTGTATATCATCTTCAGCCAACAGCAGTTTGACATCAGTATTAAACATGTGTCTTTGGTTCTTCTGAATTTTCCTCCTTCTTTGTGCTGCTGGAGATCTCGGGATTAGAATGAGTATTGATGCTGACCTGAAAGTTGGAAAACAGTACTTCAGCCGTGATAAAATTAGTCATCTTATTACAAAGTGTGAACGCTGCCAATTTAGTAAAACTGTAGAGTGGTCAAGGAATCAGACTGCTGAGACAGTGATTCAGAATGAAACTATTTAGTAATTGCGGTGAAAAGAAATCTCTGCCAATGAGACAATCAGCCAGTAATGGCAAAGAGTTTAAATAAATGTGCCTGTGCTTCGCTGGGAATGCATTAAAACGTCTACCAGTAACAATAAACTTCGAGTTTGAGTCTATGAGTGGTTTGAAAAGCAAAAGAAATATGGGACTGTTCAAATATACCATTCATCTCCGCCTGGAACACTTGGGGCGTCTCGGAGAGGCCTTAGAAAATTAAAGACTTTGACCCTGAAATTAACTCCAAAGCTCATTGGTGCAGGAGTTGGGTGTCCAATAACATATGGGAAATCCAGAAATAAATTCAGTAGGTCAGTCAGTGGCATTTTAATGTAGCCACTTCATTATCACTTCTTGATTTTCCATCAATTGTGTCACAGCGGACATGATGCAGCCCCGCTGATGCAATCTCAACTCCAGTATTAAAATTTCATTTTTGGATTAGTCCTTTAGAGGAATTAGGAGTTGGAAGCAAGAGAGGGAGCACTTTGACAAGGGAATCAGGGCAGTCAAAGGCTACATCACTACTAGGATGTCAGGTAGCTTGGGTGGCTGGTTTGCGTTGCAGAGTGATGTCAACAGTGCAGGTTCAATTCCCATACTGACTGAGGTCTACCATGAAGGCCCCACCTTCTCAACCCCGCCCCTCGCCTGAGGTGCTGTAACCCTCAGATTAAACTCACTGCCAGTTGTCTCTCTCTAATGAGACAGCAGCCTATGGTCCTTTGGGACTGTGGCAATCAGAGGCCAACAACTCCTCAGTGCCAACAGGAGCAATGGCCACTGCTGACAGTGCGCTACCAGAGGCCCAAGATTAATTAGGAACCACAGGCCAGAGGTGAGTGATGGTACAATGGGGGTCACAGGAGAAGGGGAATTAGAGGCAATGGAAGGAGGTGGTTTTCAGTCGCCACTTCCCTTCCTGATGCAGTTCCCTCAAGAAAGAAGGGCCCAGACAAAACCAACAAGGTTTGCTGAGTAGCCTTCTGGCAACATTAAATTCTGGTGGGCTCAGGAATAATTGACTCATTAATTAACCTAATTGAGCCCATTCCCACCTCCAACTTATTCAGGTGGAGGTTCCCCTGTTGCTGGGGGACTGACGTGCATTAAATCCAGCCCATACTCTTCCTAAGCAATGAGAGGAAGAAAAGTGCTGCTACAAAGAAGATCTGACTGCAGGAGGCCAGCAGTAGAAGTCATTGCCCCACACTTCTGAGTTCAATGTAGGATGCCCTTTACTGACTTAACCAAGGAACGATGAGTACAGTTACACATTCATCTATATCCTGCTGTGTCCATCACCTCACTATGCCTTGTCAAGCCTACTCCATCGCATCACACCCACTTACCTTGAAAGCATACCCACCCCTCTCTATCAATGCACTTCCTCACTTCCTAATTTATCCATCTGCCACTCACTTTCATCCTTTTGCAATTTAATGCCTCCCCTTGATAGTCACACTCGCCAAATGCATTCCATCCATCAGGTGAACACATGCCATCCCAGTCACTTATAGGCTTGCTCTTTCCCCTATTGTAGGAGGAAAGAGAGAGGGAAAGAACAGAGCTGAGCCACCACAGGTCACATTTGTTACAATCACAGCTGATGCTAATATTGGACAAGTCAGATCCCAGAGTGAAACGTGGCTTGATAGATCCTAACTTTTATTATTTTTTTTAGAAACCAGTAAGCTACTGTACAAATTCACAGGATTCTACTGATGAACTTTTAACACAAAGAACAAAACATTTCTTAAACAAGAAAATTAACTATATTACACCAGAGAGGTTGGAAAGATCTCAATACAAACACAAGGGGCAGAATTTTCACCTCAGCGGGTGGGCATGCGCCTGACCCCCCCGAGCGTGAAATGGCATGTGATGACGTCAAGCGAGTGTCCCACTCTGTGCCTCAGGGAGATTTTCAAGTGCTCACTCGCACACATGGCAGACCAAAAAACCTAGGGAACAGGTGGCGGCCAAGGTCAGCAACCACGATGTTTTGAGGTGCATATGGGTGCAGTGTCGCAAAAGGTTCAACGACCTGCTGCGCTTGGCAAGGGTGATTGCCATGTTGGCATGGATCAGTGTGGAGAAATATTAAGGGTTGGCCATCCCCCCATGGAGCCCAAGGATGTTAGAGTCTGAGTGCCAATTGTCAATGATGCTGGAGTTGGCCAAGGGGGTGAACCCTGGCTGCTTGGCCTGAGTGTCTTGCGACTTGAGGGCCACGACTCGGATGTGCCCTGAAAAGCGTTCCTCAGGTGGGGTTGTCCAAGCTGCAATGGTGCTGCAGGTAGAGAGTGAACTAATCAATTCTCCTCTGTCCTTTCAGGAGAAGAGGAGCTATAACACCACTGAGAGGTCAAGGACAGGTGGAGGACCCCCAAACCACCTAATCATGATGAGGTATGAAATGAATGCATTGGAGCTGGACAGCCACCACCCACCTCAGTCAGCTGGCCATGGAGAGGCAGGAGTCTCTGACGAAGGTAAGAGTGTAGTGCACATGAGTGAGAATGTCAGATTGTGCAAAAATTCTTGTGTAGCCTCATCATTAATGGGAGCCTCAAATCTGGAGTCCCCATTGATCATTGAAAGACAATGGCACCATGATGCAGATCTCCATTATCTCACCAGGGTGCCTGGCATGAACAGTGACAGTGTGACGACTTAAACTAATGACATGTTGTTGTTCTCCCTTAGATTCGCCAGCATGCACTTGAATGCAGGACCCCGAAGAGCCACCCTTGACGCCAGAGGACCACTAGGCTTCAGATGCACCTGCGTCACACCCGCTCTCTGAGCTAGGCACCAGCGCAGATACCAACATCTCAGTAGCCATTAGATCGCCGGCTACAATGTCGGTGACACAACAGATGATACAAATTCTGTCTGGGCCTTCCTGCTGAAGCATATTCTTGTATTGGTCATCAGTTAACAATAGGCATGACCTGTGCACTCGTGGTGGTCAGAAATTATTTCTCTAAGCACCCTCATGCACAGATGCCTGTAATTATCAGCAAAATATGATCTGTGATCAAAGAAGTGATTTGTACCAGTATTTCCTGTCAGCAACTGGCCTCTATAAAACAAGCCCTGCTTGAATCTGTCACCTAAAATGAACACATGTTCAAAGTGTGTGAACAGAGCCAGTAGTATATGTTATGGGGATGCAAACAACACAAATTCATGTCAAGCTTCTAAAAATGTCATCTTGCCCCAAACTAAATATATTCATGAAGTTCCCTACTTTCTACTGCCGACCTCAAAACTCAGCCAGGAAATTTGACAGAGTGTAAATGGACTTGGAATCATACATCATGCAATGAGGTTGAATGAAACCTTTTAAAATATGAATGTGCTAAGGCTTTCAAGTTGGACTATTGGTGTGCATGATCAGCAATGAACTGTGATTTTGCTACAGTGAGCACTAAAGTGGAACAAGTTGACATTACCATTTGTGCTAGAGGTGTATGACAGTGTTGGCCAGTCTTACCCTGTTAGTTCACTTCAGTTAAGTCAAATTCTTCCTCATAAATTCCCAGGTCTTATGTGTAGCACATGTTATATTTGAACCTGGTTTGAAACTTCAGCCAGACATGCTGCAGTGTTGTTCTTTGGAGAAGGTGCTCCAGAGTAGCAAATATGGCAACCCTCCATGCACCCACCTTTTAGCTGTGCTTTGACAGCCATCAAACAGGAGCCAGGATTTCCTGCCCTCTCTCTGCTGCATCCCTGTATATTTTATGTTATCCCCATTTTCCACCAGAAATGACAGGTAGGATATAATTTGTCTGTTCATATAAGGACAGACATGTTGTAATGATATTCAAATGATATCAGAAGGTCATCCAACACATTTTCTATCTTTCCACATAACTTTGGTTGTCATTCATGGCATCCAGCATTGCTATGGGTGGTGGAGGAGCATTTTTAAAATTTAATGGGCCTGAAAACCAACGTACTCAGGTTCAGGATGATCCACTGCAGAAGCTTTGATGCAACTTTGCAAATTTTAAGTCATGTAAATAATTGTAACAATGGATGTGGAGTAAAGACAGTTAAAGAGGACCAACTTTGTTTCAATGAAGAGTGTAGAAAAGCATGTTGGGAGTAGCACCAGGCATACCCAAAATTGAGGTGCTAACCCAATGAAGCGGAAGCAACATGAGATTGACAAAGATAAAAACAAAAAACTGCGGATGCTGGAAATCCAAAACAAAAACAGAATTACCTGGAAAAACTCAACAGGTCTGGCAGCATCAGCGGAGAAGAATAAAGTTGATGTTTCGAGTCCTCATGGCCCTTCAACAGAACTCATGAGGACTCGAAACGTCAACTTTATTCTTCTCCGCCGATGCTGCCAGACCTGCTGAGTTTTTCCAGGTAATTCTGTTTTTGTTGTGTATGAGATTGACAAAGCTAAGTGATCCCACAATCAACAGATCAGATTAAAGCTCTGCAGTACTGTCACATTCAGTCATGAATGGTGGAAGACAATTAAACAACTAACGAGAGAAGAAAGCTCCATGAGCATCCCCTTCCTTAATGATGGCAGAGCCCAGCATGTCAATGCAAAAGACAAAGCTGAAGTATTTGCATCTCCAGCTAGTACTGCTGAATGGATGATTCATCTTGGCCTTCTCCTGAGGCTTCCACAGTCACAGGAACCAATCTTCAACTGATTTGAATTAATCCACATGATATTAAAAAACAGATGAGTGCACTGAACACAGCAAAGTCTATGGGCCCCAACAACATCCCAGCTGTAGTACTTGAAGACTTGTGCTCCAGAATCAACCACACTTCTAGCCAAGCTCTCCCAGTGCACTTACAACAGTTGCATTTACCTCAAAAAGTGTAAAATTGGCCAGGCATGTGCTGTCCACCACAAAAAGCAGGACAAATCCAATCTGACCAATTGCCATCCCATCAGCCTAGTCTCAATTGCCAGCAAAGTGATGGAAGGTGTTATTGGCAGTGTTATCAAACAGTGGTTACTCAGTAATAACATGCTCACTGATGCTCAGTTTGGATTCCATCACAACCGCTCTGCTCCAGACCTCATCGCAGCCTGGGTCTAAGCATAGAGAAAAGAGCTGAATTCCAGAAGTGAGGTGAAAGTGACTCTGCCCTTGACATCAAGACAACATTTGTGGCATTAAGGACCAGCATAAAATTGAAGTCAACGGGAATCAGGGGAAAACTCTCCACTGCTGGATTCATACATAGCACAAAAGAAGATGATTGTGGTTGTTGGAGGTCACTCATCCCAGTCCCAGGACATCACTGCAGGAGTTCCTCAAGGTAATGTCCTAGGCCCAATCATCTTCAGCTGCTTCAACAATGACCTTCCCTCCATCATAACGTCAGAAGTGAGGATGTTCACTGATTATTACACAGTGTTCAGTACCATTTGCAACTCCTTAAACATTGAAGCAGTCGGTTTCCAAATGCAGCAGGACCTGGACAACATTCAGGCTTTGGCTGATAAGTGGCAAGTAACATTCATAACATACAAGTGGCAGACAATGACCATCTCCAACAAGACAGAATCTAACCATCACCCCTTGATATTCAATGGCATTACCATTGCTGAATCCCCCACTATCAACAGCCTGGGGATTACCATTGATCAGAAACTGAACTGGACCAGCCATATAAATACTATGGCTACAAGAGCAGGTCAGAGGCTGGGAATTCTGATCCAAGTAACTCGCCTCCTAACTCCCCAAAGCGTGTCCACCATATACAAGGCACGAGTTAGCAGTATGATGGAGCACTGTCCATTTGCCTGGATGAGAGCAGATCCGACAATACTGAAGAATGCCAATACCATCCAGGACAAAGCAGCACATTTGATTGGCACCCCATTCACGACCTTTAATATTCACTCCCTCCACCATCAGCACACAGATGCAGCAGCGTATACCATCTACAAGATGCACTGCTGCAATTCATCAAGGCTCCTTTAGCAGCACCTTGTAGACAGTGGATTCTACGACCTAAGCAAACAAGGGCAATCAGCACATGGGAATAGCACCACCTTCAAGTTCCTCTCCAACTCACAAACCTTCTTTGGAAATATATCACTATTGGAAAAGCGAGTTCCAATTTTCTACTACCCTATGTGTAAAAAGTCCTTCCTGATTTTCCTCCTTGCTCACCTAGCTCAATTTGTTTTGTTCAGCATTCTACTGCTAAATGAGGGGATTGAATCTATGCAACAGAGTGAATGAGCGATATCTGATCAGCTACCCATTGTAGTCCTGAAAATGAAAATAGAGAGAGATGTATAATGGGTGTATGATCTGACCATTCTGCTTTATCATCTGAAGTCAAAATTACTCCCTGTGATTTGATGGTAATGCTTGTGGAGAAAGCAGCAAGCAAAAGCCAAGCTCTCTCCCACAGGGAGGGAGAAAGTCTCAGTGAAAGTGTTATTTGGGGTCCATCTTGGGCACTGTCCAGATATCTGGCTCAACAGTGGCATTGGTCAAAAGAGGTTACCTGCCTATATGTACAGCAGAGGACATAGAAGTGATATAAAATATAAAATACACTTGTATGAAATCGGAGGGAAGTCTTTGTGCAGCAGGATTTATTTATCTTTTCCCTGTGATCTTACTGCAGTTATTCACCTTGAAATTTATTTGAGAAAAACAACACCATACTGTAGTAGTATTAAACCTAATTGTGGCATTCTCCTCTTAACTGTCATCAACTCAAAATTAATTACAAAAGGGCTCTCCTTTCCACTGTATTTCTCCAAAAATAATAATTTAAAAATGTTATCCAGGGAATAAAGCCTGGAATCCTGATTGCAGCAATGAAACTCCATTCATTGTTCATTGTAACCAATGATGAGCCAAGAAAGAAGATTTTGAGTCATGTGTAATCAAATGTAACTCTATTCCAACAAAGACCTTTGTTTTTTGCACCAACAACAAAGGTACAAGCTGGGCCTGGGGTGAGGATGCAGATATTCAGGGATAAAGGCTTGTTAATACACCAGTATCAACTTATTTAAAACCTTTCAACTGTTCCGCAATGGGGGATCAGAAAGTCCCTATTGTTTAATGCACAAGACTTATTTGACCTTCAAAAGTATGCAAATAAAGTGCAGTGTTTCTGAAGGGACTACTTTAACCTCCCCGCACACAGTGGGAAAGTTGCAGGTGAAAGGGGGTGTGAAAGGATAATATCCCACGGGGGTGTTCATGGGTGGGGGGAGAGCAAACAGTTTGTACCGCCTTCCCAACATAAACCTGCATCCCACCTCCTTCAGTAGCCAGCATATGAGGCACAGATATACCATCCACCCCAGAGGATTAGGGGTCCTAATTTAAATGGGGAAGTCGCATCCTGATTATATCACTGGGACATGCATACCATTTTAGCTGTGGAGCCAACTAAGGGCTGTGGTGGTCTCAGTATAGACTGGCAGAGGTCACCATATGGGCTGAAGAAAGGTAACTTTTTTTCTAACTTTTTTTTAAAGTTCCACTTTGTTCATCCCTTAGTCAAGATACTGCTGCCCCCTCTGCCTTAGGCAAGACACTTGACTTACCATGCCAACATCTGTTTTTGTAGGTTCCCAGCAACGTATTAACTGAAGCTGCTCGATTCGGTGGATTTGGCATAGGCAATGTGAGTTTATGAGGATTATCATCATCCAAACACCTACAGTTTCTGATTCAAAGGAATGATTCTACTACTTCAAAGGATCATTCTCCCCAGCGTAGTGAATCTAAACAATGTCGTATGATTATACAGCTGCTTGATTTCAAGTTCTGCCATATTAAAACACTGCAAAGAGATGACATCGGCAGGTATTTGCATGGTAAATTTCGTCAAAGTATTCAATTTTTTCCTCTTTGAGAAAAACTCCATGACAGCAATTATGATGTTCACTTGCTTCCCAGCCTCTTGCAACAGAGACCATTTGAGAGACCTGTGAAAAATTGCAAATCTGATTTGCATGATCTCCTTCATGCTTCTAGTATAAGTAACAACACTCTATCCAAGGTGGCAGCATTCTCCCTATCCCATCCACACTTGCTTTTCCTTGGCATGTCCTTTAACATGCAGCAAAAACATTGCAAAACTTCTCCTCTACAGGAAATGGAGATGCTTCTTTATGGAGCTGCACCTACATTCTAAATGTCCTGCTGCAGATTTCCCAATCCAACTAGGCCCAATACTCCTAGCTCTTCACCCAATCAGCAATCTATGCAAATAAGGGTACCTTCAAAAATCCCTTTTCAGCACTCGTAGCACAAAATGTCCAGTGTACACCTGGGTGCAGTCAGGAAACAATCAGACCTTAAATACTTTTACTTTTCTCTCCCTTGTTTTCTTCTTGGATTTCCATGCCAATTTTCTTGGTCCCCTCCCCTCCTAAACATTGATTCTTCACTAGGTACAGTTCCATAAGACCATAAGACATAGGAGCAGAAATTAGGCCATTTGGCCCATCGAGTCTGCTCCGCCATTCAATCATGGCTGATAAGTTTCTCAACCCCATTCTCCTGCCTTCTCCCCGTAACCCTTGATCCCCTTACCAATCAAGAATCCATCTATCTTGGTCTTAAATACACTCAATGACCTGGCCTCCACAGCCTTCTGTGGCAATGAATTCCATAGATTCACCATTCTCTGACTAAAGAAGTTTCTCCTCATCTCTGTTCTAAAAGGTCTTCTCTTTACTCTGAGGCTGTGCCCTCGTCTCTCCTACTAATGGAAACATCTTCCCCACATCCACTCTATCCAGGCCTTTCAGTATTCTGTAAGTTTCAATCAGATCCCCCCTCATCCTTCTAAACTCCATCGAGTATAGTCCCAGAGTCTATAACCACTTGGTGCCATCCACTGCCTTACCAAGTGATCAAAATTCAGGGCAACATGTGTTGAAAGGTTATTTGACTACAATACTGAGAGAATCACAACAAAATATGACCCATCCTCACCTGTACTCATTCCAGCAGAGATCATAGGATTGTAATCAGGAGTGGAAGCCCTGTCCTCAATCAACAACTATATAGATGGGGTAATTTAGCTTTGGAATGTGGTATAAATGAGTAACATTGAATTTGTTGTCCATTATACACTACTCCCACCTTATATTACCACCAAGAACAAATTATATTCCATGTTAACTGTAAACCATTGCATAATCCATAATTGTTCAATGATAATAACACTGAGCTCTGGATATGTGACAGTTATATCTCAACTGAATCTACCAGTCAGATATTTTGCTCACACAACAAAAGTGCTGACAAATATCATCACTTTCATTAAACCTATGAACATTTTAATTTTCCAAAATTACATTTATGTGTGAGTACTATTATCCGTGGCAGTGGAAATCTAATTGACACATTCCTGTTATGTAGTGAGTCATACAAAGTTGCTGTGAGAACATTACTAAGAGTGTTTGCAACCTGCAGGCTTGAATCATAGTTGTCAAAACGTTAGGAAGGTGACTACAAAGGTAATGGTCACTATCATTGCAAAAACAATACAATGTTTTGGCTCATCCTGAATCATGAAAAGTTTGTGATTGATTAGAAATAAAAGCAGTGTTAAAGTGAAATATCACAATCACTTTCCATTTATGTTCTAACATTTCTTCCAGACACTTAAGCTGGAATTTTCCGGCCCTGCAGCGGTGGGCTCCACTGCGGCAGATGCGGTGAGACATTCAAACATCCATTGACTTTGGCTTGACTGGAAGATCCCGCCGGTGGGAGGGGCTAGAAAATTTAAGCCTTAGAAAAATACAATGATTCAGTAATGTGAAAACCTCTCTGCTGTCAGTCTTGATTGGGTTCTTGAAGGAGAAGTGACAGGGCAGATAGAAAGAAACATACCTACTGGTTGGGGAAGACCAGGAGACATAGGGCAGAATCATCCCAGATTTACCATAAGTGCAGTAATGGGCAGGAAAAAAAAGCCATTTTACCCGCTGGCCACAACGGAGGGTTTTCGCACTGTATTGTCCCAATCCCGGCACATCCTACCTCATTAATAATGCATTCCCGGGAAATACGCTGGATTTCTGGCAGGGTGGCCTCTGATTCACCCGTCCTGCCGTCACCTCAGGCCTTCAGTAATCCGGGTGCCTTTTTAAAGGGCGTCCCTGCACAGAGCTAGTACTCTCTAAAGGATCGGAAGTTGCTGTAAACTCATGGCTGTCAAAGGGAGGAAACATGCTGCCCCTGAATTTAGCGACACCTCCCTTGGGCGCCTGCTGGACACAGTGGAGGCCTGCCATGAACTTCTCTACCGCCGCTCTGGGCAAAGACCAGCTAGCAAGGTCACCAATCCAGTGTGGGAGGCGGTAGCAGCGGTGATCAGCACCAACACCCTGCAAAAGAGGACAGCCACCCCCAGTGCCGAAGCAGGATGAATGATCTCCTCCGTTCTGCCAGGGTAAGTCACTCTTCCTGTCACTCTCAACTCACACACTCACAAACACATCACACATCCACAGGGATCTCACTCACTGCCAGTTCAAGGAACATCACTATTCACTCTCTTACGCACAGCTTCATCTGTCCTGTTGATCATGTCCTCATCCCGTCCATGGCACCGCTCACCACTCACACATGCCAGGAATCCTTCTCATCTGGCCTGGCAGGTGTCCTGCTTACACTCTCTCCATCTGTCTTCATGCAGGACAAGCTGGCACACAAAAAAAGGAAGTAGTCACAGACTGGTGGAGGAATGCCCAACATCAAGGTCCTCACAGACTTTGAGAATCGAGTCATCCTGCCAGCCCACAATGATCTGGATCATCCTGTGCTGACGGTGAGGTCAGCGTGCTCAACCAAGTGAGGATCCAGCAGTGTATCCATCAGACAACCATGCTGCGAGTGAGTTCCCCTGTTCTACAGTCCCCTGCCATGCACTAATTATCTCTCCTTGCTTTCGCAGGCACATCTGGGATGCAGCCGAGGGGTCCACAAGTCAGGTCCTCAAATCAAGCCCCAAAGACACCTCGGAAGAAGAATTTGTCGACACCATAATTGAAGACCCATCACAGTGCTCACCCACACCCTCCACCAGTGCAGAGACACACACCTCGGTGGGACCTGGTTCTGCAGTAGCCATGGAGAACTTGGTCCAGGACATTGGTCCTGCACTGCTGCAAGTGCTGGACTCCATCATCGATGCCAAAGTTGGCCTCAGCAGTGTCAATGCCAGAGGGGTGCGGGACAGCTCGATCTTTCTCCAGCTTCCCCTTCTCCTCAAGGAGTCAGCCAGGGGCTCTCGGGCACCCATAGGGAGGAGAATCAGCAGTTGCACACCCTGTGGCCATCCACCCAGGTGACTCTGGGAGTATCCAGCCCATCTGAATCCCCTCTTCCTGTGACCCCAACAGATCCAGTTCCTTGGGCTGAGCAGGATGCCACTGCCACTCAGCAGGACCCCAAAAACAGGCCTGGGTCCTCCAGGTCTCAGCCCTCCAGAGGACTCCTGCCAAGGTAATCACAGACAGGGCGAAGCAGTCAGCAGGCTGCCTCCACTTCCACTGTGGATGCTGGTGGAGCACCAAGACGTAATGGCAGGGTTAGGAAAGTTAAGAAGATGTAGTTGCACATGGTGTGTTAATCACTTGTACATAATGTTCACTATTGTAAGTAAACTCCCAAGAATGTCTCCTTGCCTATGGCTCCTTGTTATAATGAGCAGTGTTCATGTCACTCAGATGTGAAACCTAGGCTTCTGTACAAAATAAAGGCAGACGTCTCAGTCCAGGGCCTCTTCCCTGTGCAATGTGTGACCTTCAGAGCAAAGTGATGGTCCGACTTCACACTCACTGGACACATTAGTGATGTCTGCTCCTCGATGGTGCTTGTCATTGCTGCCAGAATGTCGTGGGCAGGCATCACAGAGTTCCCTCATTCTCTCTGTGTGCTCTCAGCACCTTTGAGGTGGGGCTGGCCCCCATCCCTTCAGCATCTGTGACCGGTGATGCTGTACTCTTGAGGGGTCAGGTGCTGAAGGCTGACAAAGGATCAGGTGCATTTAAAGTTTCATTGCTGCGTCTCCAAGATATGATCCTGATCACAGAGCGTAAGCAAGCTGCCCTCAGCCAGACAGGAGTCAGATATTTACAGAGGCTGTGTGAAGATCTATGGAGTGTCCTGACTGCATGTCGTCATCATCCTCCTGGAATCTAGCAACTATTAGGGCCTCCACTCCATGACATGAGCCTGAGCACTGAGGGTATGAGCTCTGCCATCAAACACGCAGGAGTCAAACGTTTACCATTGCAAGGTGAAGATGTCAGGACTGTCCTCACTGCATCTTGTCATCAGCCTCCACGTATCTTGCGACTATGAGGGCCTCCAGAGTGCACCTGTCTCGTCTGGCCAGTGCCGACACCTTTGCCTTCGAGGACCTCATCATCATCATCCCTTTTGACGTCCTCCTCATCGGAGGAGATCTCCATCTCCGCCTTATCTAGGTCCTTCCCTCGTGCAGCACCAGGTTGTGGAGCGCACAGCAAGCGACGATAATGAGCGACACCCTTGGTAGTCTGTATTGCAGTGTTCCATCAGACCTGTCAAAGAACCGGAACCTCATTTTCAAAATGCCCATTGTTTGCTCCATCAAAGTCCAGGCCGCAGCATGAGCCTCATTATACCTTCGCTCTGCTGCAGTCTGAGGCCGCCCCACAGGCGTCATCAGCCATGTCCTCTATGGGTATTCCTTGTCCCCTAGGAGCCAACCCTGCAACCCTGTGTGTGCCCTGGAAGATGTCAGGGATCTGAGACCTGAAGCGGATGTAGGAGTTGTGGACGCTTCCTGCGAAATGTGCGTGGACCTGTAGGATGTGTTTGTGATACTCACACGCCAGCTGAATATTCAGCGAGTGGAAGCCCTTGCAATTGGCATAGTTGCCTGCTTGTTGCCATGGAGATCTACATGACACATGAGTGCAGTCAATGGCATTCTGCACCAATGAAAAACCTGAGATCTGTGCAAATCCAAGTGCTCTTGCTTCCTCACTTTCCTGATCCCTGGAAAAATGCACAAAGTTCTGTGCGTTCGCGAAGATGGCATCCGTGACCTCCTGGATACACTTGTGCATGCAGGCTTGTGAGATCCCGCACATGTCACCTGTGGAGCTCTGGAAGGAGACACTGATGTAAAAATTGAGTGCCGCAGTCACTCATGGCCACTGGCAGTGGATGCCCTCCATGTCCCTGTGGCACCAAATCCTGCAGCAGGTGGAATTTGTGACCAACCAGTTCCCTAGCACGTGCAGTCTTTGGTGACACTGGTTCTCAGTCATCTGCAGGAATGACAAGCTCCTACGAGTGACGGCTCACTGTGGACCTTCAACTGCGTGCGCAGCAGGTCCTGCTGCCCTTCACCTTGAGGGAGGTGCCCCTCCTTCTGCCAAGCCAAGTGCCTCCATCGCTTTCTTCTTCTTCTCTGCTCCCTGTAAGCCATGAGGCATTCCGCAAAATCACCTGGCTCCATGATGTTTTCTTCCTGCAGGATCAAAAAGAGATGTGTCCTAAGGACCTCTCTTAGTTAAGTCTGAAGGCTGCCTAATGCATGTAGGAGATTGCTCATCACCACTTGGATGGCCAGTGTGCCGTGCACTCATTGGCTGTCCAAAACCCCACCCACCCCCGCCCCACTCCACTTGACTGATTGGCGGCAGTTTCGCCCACTGGACTGCATGCTGTGCTCTCAGCTCATGTGCAGGCATTCTCCTAACCCGCACTGCAAGGCTGCACTGTTAGCTTGAACCATGATGGATACTGGTCCAAACCTTAATGAAGATATTGCAAGGGGCTGTGAGCACCTCCACTAGTCATTGTGGTATGGCCACCTTTTACAACAGGTTTCTACAACTTGTCCAGTCAGCCAATTGCTCTGCTGGCCCCTAAAACGCACATTAATTTGCAGTCTGCGCCCGAGGGGTGAAAGGTTCTGGAGCATTCAGTGGCCCTTTCATGTGCTTGCGTTGCTTGAGTGGGCAGAAAAGCTTCAGAGGCCCAACTCCAAGCATGTCAATGGAGCTGCAGCTGAATGGTCTCAGCCCCACTCCCCGGCATATGTTTGAATGCTTCCTTCAGCCTGTGCTGCCTTCCCCCCTATGCTTGAGTGTTTTCTGGCATCATTGCATAGCATCAAAGGCTTTTCTGGCCTTTATGCCTCTAGGAGTGCCAACTGTGCTTAAGTCAAGTTATAATGCTGGTGCCAAATTCAGGGCTGATGCCAGTGGCTGTGCACATAAAGGGAGAACCCACTCAAACTTCAAACCTTCAGCGGCAGCAACCAAATGACAGTAAACAAAACACAGCTACTGAACTGTCTGGTCAATATAGTTAATTATTGCAATAAGGCAAATGATACAGCTAGAAAAAGAAACAGTATATTCTATAACTTTTATACCATGTGTCATGTTCATTAAGTATGTTAAATCTAACTCTTGCACTTTATACCTTAGTAATGCTACATTATATACATAGGAACAGGGCTAGACAGCCTGGATGCAGGTAAGATGTTTCCCCTGGTTGGGGAGTCTAAAATCAGGGGCCACAGTCTCAGGATACAGGGCAGGCCATTTAGGACTGAGATGAGGAAAACTTTCTTCACTCAGGGGTGGTCAACCTGTGGAATTCTCTACCACAGAAGGCTGTGGAGGCTGGGACACTGAGTATATTCAAGAAAGATATTGATACATTTTTTGATATTAGGGGCATCAAGGGATATGGAGAGAAAGCGGGAATGTGGCGTTGAGATAGAGGATCAGCCATGATCATACTGAATGGCGGAGCAGGCTTGAAGGGCCAAATGGCCTACTGCTCCTAGTTTCTATGTTTCCATATCACAGAATCACAGAATTTTAATGTCACAGAAGGAGGCCATTCATCCCATCATGCCTGCACTGGCTCTCCAAATGAGCATTATGACTTAGTGCCATTGCCCTCCCTTTCCCCTGTACCCTTGCACATTGTTTCTATTCAAATAATCATCTAACATCCTCTTGAATGCCTCGATTGAATCTGCCTTGACCACACTTCCGAACAGTGCATTCCAGGCCCGAACAACTCATTGTGTGAAAACGTTTTTTCTCACGTCACATTTACTTCTTTTCCAAATCATTTTAAATCTGCGCCCCCTCGTTCTTTATCCTTTTACGAGTGGGACCAGCTTCTCCCTACCTACTCTGCCCAGCCCTCTCATGATTTTGAACACCAAGATCTAGATCATTAATATATATCAGGGAAAGCAAGGGTCCCAATACAGACCCCTGGGGAACACCACTATAAACCTTCCTTCATCCGAAAATTATCCATTGACCATTGCTCTCTGCTTCCTACTTTTCAGCCAATTTTGAATCCACGTATCTACTGCCCCTTTTATTCCATGAGCAATAACTTCCCTCACAAGTCTGTTGTGTGGCACTGTGTCAAATGCCTTTTCAAAGTCCATGTACACAACATCAACAGCATTATCCTCGTTGACCTTTTCTGTTACCTCTTGAAAAAAACTCCAGCAAGATAGTTAAACACGGCTTTCCCTTTAGAAATCCATGCTGTCTCTTCCTTATCAATCCATATTTTTCCATGTGACTTCTAATTCTATCCCAAATAATTGTTTCTAGAATCTTGCCCACCAATGAAGTTAAACTGACTGGTCTGTAATTGTTGGGCTTATCCTTACAACCTTTTTTGAATAAGGGCGTAATGTTTGCAATTCTCCAGTCCTCTGGCACCACCCCTGAGTCTGGGGAAGACTGAAAGATTATGGCCAGTGCTACTGCAATTTCTACTCTCACTTCCTTCAACATCCTTGGATGTGTCTCATCTGGTCCCAGTGCCTTGTCAACTTGAAGTACCGGCAGTCTATTCAACACTTCCTCCTTATTGATTTTGAACTCTGCTAGTGACAGAGTTTCCTCGTCTGTCACCATGACCTGGGTAGCATCTACCTCCTTCGTAAAGACGGATGCAAAGTATTCATTTAATACCCCAGCCATGGCCCCTTCATCCATGCAGAAATTCCCTTTTAGGTCCCTAATCGGCCCCACTCCTCCTTTTACCACCCTTTTACTATTTATATGTCTATAGAAGACCTTTCGATTCCCCTTTATGTTGGCTGCCAGTCTTTTCTCATAATCCCTCTTCGCTTCTCTAATATGCTTTTTCACCTCCCCTCTGAATCTTTTGTATTCCTCTTGGTTCTCAGTTGTATTTTGTACCCGACACCTGTCATAAGCGCACTTTTTCTTCTTTATCTTAATTTCAATCTCCTTTTTCATCCAGGGAGCTCTGGATTTGTTTGTCCTACCCTTCTCTTTCAATGCAATATACCTTGACTATGCCCGAACCAATTCTTATTTGAAGGTAGCCCATTGTTCAGCTACAGTTCTAGCTCAAGGGACATCACCACTCACTCTCTCACACACACCCTAACATCTCCATCTGGTCTCATCTCCTCTGGAGACTGCCTCCTCAGCTCCCACCATCTAGAGGCTAGTTGCACAGATCAACTTGTGCCCCCACACACACCCTAGGATACCCCCCTTCCCCAATACAGCCGTTGCTCTGCAGCTTCTTCACTTGCCTGAGGCTACTTCTTCCCCTTCCTCAAGCAAGCCCTAGCCCTGCAGCCATTGAAAAGCCACCCCCACCTTGCAGCTGGTCTGGTAGACAGAGACCTGCCCATGAGCCCCCTTAAAAATGATGTGGTGCTGCCTGTGAAGGCTGGTGCTGATGACCGTGAGCGCTGCCGAAGCAACGTAGCAAACTAACCTCGAAGTCCCGAGTGAAGTGCAGCTTGCCAGGTGCACATCACTTATGTAAAGTTGTGAAACACGTCGGCATGCCCGGATGATCCAGCCTGGGGGGGTTGATTCCAGCAAGCAGGGCTTATAATGAGATGCTAAAGTATTTAAATTAGATTCCCGACATGCAGCGGCGGGAAACATGACCCACCATTGACGGGTGAAGTGGATGATCGCAAACTGGTTTCATGACAGTGTGAAACCGATTTTTGGCCTTCTTGCCATATTGTCTGTTCCCTCACCTCCCCCACTGCTCCTCCTCCAACCCGCGCCCCCACCGCCCCCCCCCCAACCACTGCCCGCCACCCACCATGATGCCCAATGCCAACGGGGCCAGAAAATTCCAGCCCTAGTTCACTCAGAGGGAAAGGCTTAACTTGTGATACAATGGAGGAGATTTTCCTGGGTCTGTGCCAGACACAATGGATCACCTATATGCAGGAAATATTGAATCATTAAAAGGTCTGAGATCACACTTTTAAAGCAGATGTGTATCCTTGTCCCGCTCAATTTTCCAATATTCACGATGCCAGGCGATCCAATGAGTCTAGGCAGACTCAGGAAAATCTCCCCTTGCCCCAGAAAGTGGACTTTGTGCCTGAGGGAGAGGCTAAGCCTTTCAATTAAAATACAAACATTTTTCAGCTTTCTTTCAGAATATTTTGATTAGAAATTCTTCCTAAATTTATCAGAGGCATATTCAAATTTCTTTTGCCCCATTCATTTTCTAAAATAGTAATTCTCAGTACGAATTGTTAAAATTAAAGGGCTGAAGTTCTGCTTTGAGCACAGTGTGCAAACGGCACCAGAAATTTTCTTCAAACTGTGCTGGTTAGGTTACAGTTCAAGTTTCCACTAAAGTTCATTTTCATCATCATAACTGTAAAATCTTCTATGAACCAGCGCAACCTGTCAATGTTATTGGTTATTTCTGTTCCTTCCATTATTTAAGAGTAACAACCTGATGGAGCCTTAAGAGGAATGCTGAAAATGGAGTTTATTACCAACATCTTTAATAAGGACATCTATTCCTCTACCGTGAGTAACCTCGTTTAATATCACTAAAACTGACTTAAACATATATACTGATCCATTTAATAGTTTTATTGGTGTATGCCAGCCAGTTTCTTCTGCACTAGTGCCTGTGTGCCTAAAGATATGATTGCAATTTGAAGAGTCTGCCCGAACCAGCACAATCTCACGCTTTCAACCTGGGAGCATGGCTGATTTATGGCAGGGCCGAATCCAGGCAAATTGCATCTTGAACCAGTGTATTTTGGACAGTTTTTTCAAATTACTGATGCCAGGACAATGGACCAGATAGCCTAATAGTATCAGTCTAAGGGGGAATTTTAGCCCCAAAATTATCAGGTTTGGGTTAGGCAGGGGCGGTGGGGTGGGGGTTGTTAAAGGGTTAAAAGCCTGAATCCCAACCCCAACCCCCCACGTCCAGAGACAGGGTAGGAGCAGATGAGCAATCCGTTCCAAGTCATCTAGTCATCAACCTGAAGCCTAAAATCTGTTTCTCTCCCTAGATGCTGTCTGACCTGTTGAGCATTGCCAGCATTTTCTATTTTTATTTATTACATCATGCTTGTTGCTTGTTACTAGAGGGAGGCAATGGTGTAGTGGTGTAGTGGTGTTGTCACTGAATTAGTATTCCAGAGACCCAGGGTAATACACTGGGTACCAAGGTTTGAACCCCACCAAGGCAGATGGTGGAATTTGAATTCAATAAAAATCTTGAATTAAACTAACTAATGATAACTATGAAATGATTGTCATTTAGAAAAAACCCACCTGGTTCACTAATGCCCTTTAGGGAAGGAAATTGGCAGTTCTGATCTGGCTTCCATGTGACTCCAGACCCACAGCAATGTGGTTGACCCTTAAAGGGCCTAGCAAGCCAATCAAACCACTAAAAAGTCACAAAAAAGGAATGAAACCAGATGGATCACCCGGCATTAACCTAGGCACCAGCAAACTTAGTCGTGCTGACCCTGCAAAATCCTCCTTACCAATATCTGGGGGCTAGTGCCAAAATTGGGAGAGCTGTCTCACAGACTAAGCAAGCAACAGCCTGACATAGTCATCCTCACGGAATCATGTCCGACAGATAATGTCCTAGCACCATGTGCTGTCCCACCAGCAAGACAGACCCAGCAGAAGTGGTGGCACAGTGGTATACAGTCGGGAGGGAGTTGCCCTGGGAGTCCTCAATGTCAGCTCTGGACCCCATGAAGTGTCATGGCATCAGCCCAAACATGGGCAAGGAAACCTCCTGCTGATTACCATGTACCACCCTCCCTTAGTTGATGAATCAGTACTCCTCCATGTTGAACATCATTTGGAGGAAGCACTGAGGGTGGCAAGGGTGCAGAATGCACTCAGGGTGGAGGACTTCCTTGGTCCATCACCAAGGGTGGCTCGATAGCACCACTACTGACCGAGTCTTAAAGGACATAGCTGCTAGACTGGGTCTGCGGCAGGTGGTGAGGGAACCATCAAGAACGAAAAACATACTTGACCTCATCCTCACTAACCTGCCTGCCGCAGATGCATCTGTCCATGACAGTATTGGTAGGAGTGACCACAGCACAGTCATTGTGGAGAAGAAGTCCTGCCTTCACATTGAGGATGCTCCCCATTGTGTGGGGATAGATTGCGAACAGATCTAGCAACTCAAGACTGGGCACCCATCAGGCGCTGTGGGCCATCAGCAGCAACAGAATTGTACTTAAACGCAATCTGTAACCTCGTAACCTGGCATATCCCTCACTCTACCATTACCAGTAAGCCAGGGGATCAACCCTGGTGCCATGAATGGTGCAGAGGGCATGTCAGGAGCAGCACCAGACATACCTAAAAATGAAGTGTCAGCCTGGGTAATATATAACAGGACTACTTGTGTGCCAAACAGCATAAACAGCAAGAGATAGATAGAGCTAAGGGATCCCACAACTAACTGATCAGATCGAAGCTCTGCAGTCCTGCCACACCCAGTCGTGAATGGTGGTGGACAATTAAACAACTCACTGGAGGAGGAGGCTCCACAAATATCCCCATCCTCAATGATGGGGCAGCCCAGCACATCAGTGCAAAAGATAAGGCTAGAGCATTTGCTACAATCTTCACCAAGAAGTGCCGAGTGGATGATCCATCTCGGCCTCCTCCGGAGGTCCCCAGCATCACAGATGCCAGTCTCCAGCTAATTCAATTCACCCCAAATGATATCAAGAAATGGCTGAAGGCACTGGATACTGCAAAGATTATGGGCCCTAACAATATTCCAGCAATAGAACTGAAGACTTGCCCTCCAGAACTTGCCACGCTCCTAGCCAAGCAGTTCCAGTACAGCTACAACACTGGCATCTACTCGGTATGTGGAAAATTGCCCAGGCTTGTCTTGAACACAAAAAGCAGGACAAATACAACCAATTACCACCCCATCAGTCTACTCTCCACCATTGGTAAAGTAATTCAAGGGTTCTAGTTGCTATCAAGCAACACTTGCTTAGCAATAACCTGCTCACTGACACCCATTTTGCTTCTGCCAGGGCCACTCAGCTCCTGACCTCAGCCTTGGTCCAAACATGGACAAAAGAGCTCAACTCGCGAGATAAGGTGAGAGTGACTGCCCTCGACATCAACCGCATTTGGCCGAGTGTGGCATCAAGAAGCCCTAGCAAAACCCTAGGTCAATGGGAATCAGGGGTAAAACTCTCCATTGGTTGGAGTCATACCTAGCACAAAGGAAGAAAGTTGTAATTATTGGAGGTTAGTCATCTCAGCTCCAGAACATCACTGCAGGAGTTCCTCAGGGTATGTCCTTGGCCCAACCATCTTCCGCTGTTTCATCAATGACCTTCCTTCCATCATAAGGTCAGAAGTGGGGATGTTTGCTGATGATTGCACAATGTTCAGCACCATTCACGACTCATACTGAGGCAGTCGATGTCCAAATGCAGCAAGACCTGGACAACATCCAAGCATGGGCTGACAAGTGACAAGTAACATTCACAGAAGTGTAAGGCAATGACCATCTCCAACAAGAGTGAATCTAACCATCGCCCCTTGACGTTCAATGGCATAACCATCGCTGAAACCCCCATTATCAACATCCTGGGTTTACTATTGACCAGAAATTGAACTGGACTAGCCATATAATTACTGTGGCTACAAGAGCAGGTCAGAAGCTAGAAATCCTGCGATGAGTAACTCACCTCTTAATTCCCCAAAGCCTGCTCACCATCTACAAGGCACAAAGTCAGGAGTGTTACGGAACACTCCCTACTTGCCTGGATGAGTGAAGCTCCCACAACACTCAAGAAGCTTGACACTATCCAGGACAAAGTAGCCCGCTTGACTGGCACCACATCCACAAACATGCACTCCCTCCACCAACGACACACAGTGACAGCAGTATGTACATTCTATAAGATGCATTGCAGGAAATCACCAAGGCTTCTTACACAGCACCTTCCAAACCCATGACCACTACCATCTAGAAGGACAAGGGCAGCAGATAGATGGGAACACCACCACCTGGAAGTTTCCCCCGTAGTCACTCACCATTCTGACTTGGTAATATATCGCCGTTCCTTCACTGTCGCTGGGTCAAGGTCCTGGAACTCCCTCCCTAACAGCACTATGGGTGTACCTACACCACAAGGACTGAATGGTTCAAGAAGGCAGCTCACCACCACCTTCTTAAGGGCAACTAGGGATGGGCAATAAATGCCAGCAAAGCCCACATCCCATAAGTGAATTTTTAAAAATTGTTACCAGTGCTACAGAGTGCCAGTTCAGCCACAAAGACTTTCAGCACATTGCAGAATCAAATACAATAGATTATGCTTAACTGTTGCTTGAATTTAGTTGACCATACTGATTGAGCTTTGCAGTTCTCAGTGGGCATCCAGTCAAAATATTGGCTGTTTGCTAATGGATCTCTCCATCTTCTCGGGGGGTAGGTTCAGTCCCAATGAAAAACTGTCAGTTGAAGTTTTACCTTAAAAATATGCTGCTCGAGACAACTGTGGAGCAATGTGCAACCAAGACCATCCCACCCTCTTTGATAAAAGCACCAACAGGAAACCTATAAGTGGAAAAAGTGTAGGAGGTGGAAGTGTTAGTGTATAGAGAATGTTTGGTGACTGTGTGGAAGTCTAACTGCAGATGCAGACTATTTACGCCCAGAGAAGGGTGATGGTGGGTGTTAAAAGAGGCCAGAAAGAACACAAGTGATTGAAGTTTCTGTCTCCAACTTTCTTAAAGAAATTGAACATAATCATTGACAGTACCTCCCAAGTTGAATATCTCTAAAAAGGTGAGTGTGAACATCAGTAATCATTTTAAACTATCTGGTAACTGCAAAGAATGATGACAAACTCCCTTCTATCAGCCTTTTTCTGTTGATTTTGGCTGAATACTTTGAACAGTAATGACGTCACTGGGGAACCTGTTTGGAGGAGTTACTGTGGACAGCAGTGTGGGGGAGTTGACAATGTCCACAATTGAAATAAGATCTGTGAGACATGAGGTATATGCCTGATTACCACCCACACATTGTTGACCTCAGTTCCTCCTCCCATGGCTTCATCAGCAAACATCCGAATGTCGATAAAAAAGTCAATTTAGGCATTGGCAAGGTCATGTACCTTCACCTCCAAACCTGACCTGCCCACATTGTTATCTTACCCCTTCATTATTGAAAGCCTCATCCTTATCTTTGTCACCATAGTTGTTCTTACCAGCCTTCTCGACTCCACCCTACAAAAGCTACAACTCATCTAGGACTTCTGGCCTTGTATTCCATTCTGCATGAAGGCCTTTGCACCCGTCATCCCAACCTTGTCAATCTACACTGGTACCTAGCCCCATTATAGTGATTTTAAAAACTTTTACTCACTTCCCTATCTCTGTAATTTTCTCCAGCCATAATCCCCATCATTTAAGCTCTCTGACTCATGTTGGCTATGTGTTCCCTCCCTCCAACTTTTAGGGTAGAGCGATCAGCCTTTGCACTCATACATCCTCGAACTCTGTTCCTAAATCTCTTCATCCTGTTATTTATCTCAGGCTGTTCAACTGGGCTTTTGGCCAATGCCCCACGCTTCACTTCTGTATCCAACTCATTATCCATTACTTGTCCTTTAAATCCGCGGGACAATTTGTTAAGTAAAAGGTGCTGTATAAACAAAAAGTGTTCTTTATCTATCTTTTTAAATTCTTCCAATTTCTTTCCCTGAAGCCATCGACCCATTCTGAAGAACTGCACTTGTTTGATACCTAATGCAAAATTTTTGATATGTTCTTTTTGAATGTGTTTATATCCCTGCTGCATTTAGCAACTGGAAATATGTGAGTCATGAGTCACAATTTTTTAGCTTTAGATTTCCTTTTTAGAATCATAGAAACATAGGAGCAGGAGTAGGCCATTCGGTCTCTCGAGCCTGCTCTGCCATTAAACTACACCAAGACTGATCTTCTGCCTCAATGCCATTTTCCCGCACTATCCCTGTGTCATTGGTATCTAGAAATCTATCAGCCTCTGCTTTAAACATACTCAATGATTGAGCATCCACAGCTCTCTGGAGTAGAGAATTCCAAAGATTCATTAACCCCTCACTGAAGAAATTCCTTCTCATCCCGGTCCTAAATGGCCTACCTCTTATTCTGAGACTATGTGCCCTGGTTCTAGACTTCCCAGCCAGGGGAAACATCCTTCCTGCATCCACTCTGTCGAGCCTTTAATGGGATCACTTCTCATTCTTCTAAGCTGTAGACAATACTGGCCCAGTGTCCTCAATCCTTCCTCATAGGGTAATTCTGCCATCCCAGGAATTACCCTGGTGAACCTTTGTTTGCCTCCCTCTATGGTCAGTATATCCTTATTAGGTAAGGAGACCAAAACTGCACGCAATACTCCATGGGTGGAATTTTCTGGTCCCTCCCGCCAGCAGGATTTTACGGTCCTGCCAAAGTCAATGGATTTTTGAATGGCTCATCGAGCCAGAGCGGTAAAATTCCACCCCAGTTGTGGTCCCACCTGGGCTCCATACAACTGCAGGAAGACTTCCTTATTCCAATACTCAAATTCCCGTGCAATAAAAGCTAACACACCAATTGCCTTCCTAATTGCTTGTTGCACCTGCATGTTAGCTTTCAGTGACTTACGAACAAGGATACCCAGGTCCCTTTGGACATCAACACTTCTTCGGACATCAACATCTCTTCCCATTTAAAAAATACTCTGCATTTCTGTTTTTCCTTCCAAAGTGGATAACTTCACATTTTTCTACATTATATTTTATTGTGTAGAACAGAAGTTTTATGTTTATACTTATTTATTTTCATATCGGACAGAATTGAAAAGATTCAATGTTCTAGAAAGTGGTTTGTGCTGGCTTACTGGTACAGGAAATGATCCCTGTGTTGAAACAGTTGGGCAAGGGCCCACCCAACATTGGCCCTTAGGCCTCATATACATCAGATGGGTGAGTTACAAATGGCTGCTGAGCATCTCCAGGCAACTCGCTGGCAAGGATGATTTGAATTTCAGGTTGCTGCGTCGTTGGCAACAGTCCTCGGTTAGGTCTTAGAAGAGGCGATGGTATGTACAGCAGGGAGTGGCTGACTGGGAGAGGATTATAGACAATCAAGATTGGAGGGTGGTGATCAGGTGAAGGGGTGAGACAGCAATGTGGAGATGTGGAGAGGCAGTGATTGGGAGGGGTGGTGAAGGAACTATTGAGAAGGGGGTAGAGAGACAACAATCAAGAGACAAGAAGATGCTGTGATTGGAAGGGGTAGGAGACAGTGGGGGTTGGGCGCAAATCTTCAATGAAATAAAAATTGGGGAAATGTAGAACAGGCAGCTGATTCACTATCACCCATTTAACAGTATCACACAGTCAAACTCTACCCATAGTGTTTTTTAACATACCAACCATTCCTTCTTATTTGTGTTTATATGTAAATCATAAATTCTAAATTAATACAATTACTGTAAGGCTTAATTTTGTTTACAAAATGTGCATACAGTCCGTGAAGAATAGTTATGTAAAATTACGCCTTGAATTTTTTTTATTGATAATGATACTAAGCCGTAAGTCTCAAATTTGTGAGAACAGCAAAATCAAGGCCATGACACAGGCACGGTAGCACTATTGCCAGCAATACCTGGTTTAACTGAGCTTTAGAAGCAAGCCGAGTGTTCACAGCCACGAACATTCCAACCACACCACCCAAGAGAAGCTTGCCACCATTGTTGGCCCTCCCACTGAAGAAGCACATAGAAGCAGCTGAGATTACAAAGTATGAAAATGAATAAACAGTTTAGCTTCATCCAGGCGAAGCATGGTTGTGAAGTTTAATATATAGCTAACAAAAATAGCACGAAATAAATGTTGATAATTTTGTTTCTCTTTACTGTGATGGTGTTTGGTTGCATCAAATTCTGTTCACCTTTCAACACAATGCTCACTGATCTCTCAATATGGCAATGCCTTCATTTGAAAACTCTTATCCTTGTTTTCAAATTCCTCTATAACTTCATTCCTCCCTATTTGTGTAACCTTCTCCAGCTTTACGCTCCTCTGTGATTTCTACACTCCTCTAATTCTGGCCTCTGGCACATCCCTGAGTTTAATTGGAGGCCCAAGTGTTTAGCTGCCTGGGCCCTAAACTCTGCAATTCCGTCTATAAACCTCTTCCTCTCTTCATCTCTTTCCTCCTTTAAGATACTCTTTAAAACCTGCATCTTTGACCAAAATTCAATGTGAAATTTTGTTTGATAACACTCCTGCGAAGTATCTTAGGAAATTTTACTACATTTAGGTGCAATAGAAATGGAAGTTGCTGGGCAGGAATTCAAAGATCTCAAGTTATTAATTGATGGAAAGTATCTGAAAGATGGCAGTTCCACGTTAGTAGAGGGAGATATGTCACACTCTCGGGGAACAATGTGTGGGCTTTCATAGTATTTCACACCGTATCGTCCCAAATCCGCCGCATTAATTATGTATTCCTGGGAAACACACTGTTTCCATGGTGAGCAGGCTCGAATTCGCCCGCCACACCATTACCTTGCCTCTTCATCATGCCGGGCGTCACATTTAAAGTGCATCCGTGCGCACGGTTCTCAGTGCTTCCAGTCCAGGACTGCCATACAGAAGACAGGATGGCCCCGAAAGACAAAAAGACTGCAGCCCCTCGCTTCAGTGACTCATCCCTCAAGCGACTTTTGAATGCCATGGAGACCCGCCATGATGTCCTCTGCCCCCGGTCTAGCCGCAGGATGGGCAACTGCATCACCTATCTAGCGTGGGAGACAGTGGCAGTGGTGGTCAGTGCCAATGCACTGCAAAAGAGGACAGCCACCCAGTGTCGCTACAGGATGAATGGTCTCATCCATTCCGTCAGGGTAACACTGTTCTCATCACTCTCAACTCACACACTCACAAATCCATCACACATCCACAGGGATCTTACAATTCAAGGGACAACACCAGTGACTCTCACACACCCTCACATCTCCATCAGGCTCACATCCCCATCCTGTCCATGGCTCCACTCACCACGCAAACATTCCACGCAGTGACATGTGTCCTGCTCACATTCTTTTCATCAGTTTTCATGCATGAGAAGCCTGCTCACATCTGCAGGGAGGGGTCCCAGACCGGGGATGGAGTGGCCCACATTAGACCACTCACTCACTTTGAGGAGCGTGACATCGGGCTGACTGGTGAAGATGTGGACCCTGCCTGCAGTGATGGTGAGGTTGGCGGCAAACGCCCTCATGAGGATCCTGCACCATATCACCCCTCTTTCAATGCAAATGTGAGTGCTCTCTCTCCTGCTTTTGACTGTGCAGCTTTGCACTATTTATCTCTACTTTGATTCACAGGGAGGTCTGCCAAGTGACCGATACCCTCAGCCAGCCAGTCCCTCAGCTCCAACCATGTCTTCACCTCCAGCCAAGAGGACACCACCTCCATTGAAGAGCTGAAATAAGCAGCTTGGAAGACCCATAACAGTGCTTACCCACACCCTGCATCAGCGCAGAAACACACACCTTGGTGGAACCTAGATCTAGAGCAGGCTCGGGTTCACAATCTGGTGGTCACTCCATGGACAATGTCCGAGCAGGAGGAGGCAGGTTCGGTCGATCTCCCCAGCACTCGGAGGACTGCTGGGGATCAGGCATCTATGAAGCCCGAGTCAGATAATGAGCCTCTAGATTTGGCCTTCCAATTCATCCTGGAGAGTCAGCAGAAGGTGTGGGAATATCACACAGAGCTGTTGGAAGCCCTCAGCAGAGTGGTATGCGAGTCGGAGGAGTGCATCCGCCTGCTCTCTAATGAATGGTATCCACATGTGCATGTATGGGGGTCTCCATGGGGAGGATGGCAGACACCATGGAGACCCTGGTCCAGCAGAACGCGGAGATGTGTGCAGGCCTGAAGTCCTGTGGTGAACAACGTTGAGTTCCTGCAGTGGCAATGCGAGAGAGAAACGGGGCACCTCGACGTCCCCCTCAAGGAGTCAGGCCAAGGCCACCAGGATGTAGAAGCGATTTGGATTGAGATGAGGAAGTGGTGTATAGGCCCCCTAATTGTAACTACACAGTAGGACGGAGAATAAATGCCAGAAAGGTACAGCAATAATCATGGGGGATTTTAATCTACATATAGACTGGAAAAATCAGATGAGCAAAGGTAGCATAGATGAGGAGTTCACAGGATGTTTTTGGGATAATTTCTTAGAACAGCATATTCTGGAGCCAACCAGAGGGCAGGTTATGCTAACCCTGGTATTGTGCAATGAGATAGGATTAATTGATGAGCTCCTAGTGAAGGCACCACTAGGTAGCAGCAATCATAATATGACCGTATTTTACATTAATTTTGAGGGAAGTCCAAGACTAGTTGTTTAAACTTAAATAAGGACAATTATGAGGGCATGAAAGCAGAGCTAGCTAAAGTGAACTGGCAAATGAAGTTAAGGGATACATAAATAGAAGTTCAGTGGCAGACATTTAAAGGGATATTTCAGAATACACAGAATATATACATTCCGATGAGAAAGAAAAGTTCCAAGGGGAGGGCCCACCATCAGTGGTTAACTAAAAAAGTTAAAGACAGTATCAAACCAAAAGAAAAAACATATAATTATGCAAAGACGGATAGCAGGTTGGAAGATTGGAAAGAATATAAAGAACAGCAAAGAATGACAAAAAGATTAATAAGGAGAGAAAAATTAGAGTATGAGAGGAAGCTAGCTGGTAACATAAAGATGGATAGTAAGAGTTTCAATAGGTATTTAAGTAAGAAAAGAGTTAACAAATTGAGTGTTGGTCCTAGAGAGAGTGTATCTGAAGAAATTGATAATGGAAAGTAGGGGGATGGCTGATGAAGTAAACAGGTGTTTTGCTTTGGTCTTCACTATGGAGGACACAAGTAACATCCTGGAAATAGTTGTAAATCAGGAAATTAAGGGAGGGAGGAACTCGGGAAAATTACTGTCACCAGGGAAGTGGTATTGTGCAAATTGTTGGGGCTGCGAGCCGACAAATCCCCAGGTCCGGATGGACTTCACCCTAAGGTCTTGAAAGAAGTGGCTAGTGAGGTAGTCAATGCACTGGTTTTAATTTACCAAAATTCTCTAGATTTGGGGAAGGTTCCATTAGATTGGAAAATAGCAAATATAACTCCTTTATTCAAAAAGGGAGGGAGATAGAAAGCAGGAAACTATAGGCCAGTTAGCCTAACATCTGTCATAGGGAAAATGTTAGAAGCTATTATTTATGATGTTACAGCAGGGCACTTAGAAAAAATCAAGGCAAAGGGCAACATGGTTTTGTCAAAGGGAAATCATGTTTAACCAATTTACTGGAGTTCTTTGAAGGAGTCACATGTGCTGTAGATAAAGGGAAACCGGTTGATGTACTGTACTTAGATTTCCAGAAGGCATTTGACAAAGTGCCACATCAAAGGCTATTGCAGAAAATGAAAGCCCATGGTGCACTGGGTAACATATTGGCATGGATAGAAGATTGGCTAGCTAACAGGATGCAGAGCGTTGGCATAAATGGGTCTTTTTCTCATTGGCGGGATGTGATGAGTGGTGTGCCACAGGGATCAGTGCTGGGGCCTCAACTTTTTATAGTTTATATAAATGACTTGGACGAAGGGACCGAAGGAATGGTGGCTAAATTTGCTGATGACACAAAGATAGGTAGGAAAGTAAATTGTGAAGAGGCTATAAAGTGACATAGATAGGTTAAGTAAGTGGGAAAAAATTTAGCAAATGGAGTATAATGTGGGAAAATGTGAAATCATTCATTTTGGCAGGAAGAATAAAAAAGAAGCTTATTATCTAAATGGTGAGAGATTGCAGAGCTCTGAAATTCAGAGGGTGTCCTAGTGTATGAGTCACAAAAGGTTAGTATGCAGGTACAGCTGGTAATTGGGAAAGCTAATAGAATGTTATCATTAATTGCGAGGGCAAATGATTACAAAAGTAGAGAGGTTATGCTTCAGTTGTACAGGACATTTGTGAGACCACATCTGGAGTATTGTGTACAGTACTGGTCTCCTTATTGAAAGAAAGATGTAAATGCGTTAGAAGCAGTTCAGAGAAGATTTACTAGACTAATGCCAGGAATGGGCAAGCTGTCCTATGAGGAAATGCTGGACAGGTTAGACTTGCATCCACTGGAATTTAGAAGAGTAAGAGGTGACTTAACTGAAACCATTAAGACAGGGTGGATGTGAAGAAGATGTTTCCTCTTGTGGGAGAATATAGAACTAGAGGTCACTGTTTAAAAATAAGGGGTCGCTCATTTAAGACAGAGATGAGGAGAATTTTTTTATCTCAGAGGGCCGTGAGTCTTTGGAACCCTCTTCGTCAAAAGGCGGTGGAAGCAGATTCTTTGAATATTTTTAAGGCAGATCAAGATAGATTCTAGATTACCAAGGGGTGAAAGGTTATTGGGGGTAGGCAGGAATATGGGGTCGAGGTTACATTCAGATCAGCCATGATCTTATTGAATGGCAGAGCAGGCTCCAGGGGCTGAGTGGCCTACTCCTGCTCCTAATTCATATGTTCATATGAGGAGGAGCGGCGGCTGGACATCTCTGGTCATCCACTCAGGAATCTCAGATGCTGTCATCTCCCTCCGAGTTCCTTTTGCTTGTGAGCCCTTGCACCTCGTCTTCTGTCACTGCAGAGGAAGCAGCTGGCCAATGAGTGATTCTAGAGGGAGAAGTGTGTGCGTGGCAGGCCATTTCGGAGCCTCGTGCCAAGCACTTTCCCACACATGCGGATCCTTCCCATATCACACTCACCTCAATGACCTGAACAATTTCAATGCTGCCTGCTGGGGTTCACTTCCATCTGAGCTGACCTGCATCTCTGCCCACCCAATGATCACACTCCCATGCAGCACCTGGTCCTGCCCACCATGACTGTCATCTCACTTTCTATTTAGACAGCATGGTCTGGATTTGCTTTTTCGTGCACTCCCCTGTCTTTTCCCCTCCCCCAGTCACCCATTTCCTTTCTCCCATCAGTGTTGAGCCCCCTGCATCACCTTCCACCTCCCCTCCGTGACCTACCAGCCACAACCCTTTTCCTTCAGGGATCTCCAGGTGAATGTGCACGTTCCCTTCCTCCCTGAAAATCCCACCTCCATCCACATTCACCTCCCCGACCACCTCTTTCCCACCCCCCGTTTCTGCCTCTGAGTCCTCTCCAACCACCCTCGTTGCCCCTTCTACCACTACCATCAAACCCTCACCCTCTCGCCTCACTCTGCCCTTTGCCATTCTCACCATTCCCGCATAACACACCCACCCTCAGTTCGCTCCCCCGGAGACAGTCATCGATCATCAGAGCCCTCCCTTGCATATTCAACTGGACATTACCCCCTCCAGACACCTTCCATTATCTGGACCACTTCCCCCCTCAGAACCCCTTCCCCCCCCAGGACTCCGCACCCCCTTTGGTCCTTGCCCGCTGACTCTACCCCTGCTTAGTCCTTCCCTATCCTTGACTCGTGTAGACACCCTTGCTTCTTCTGCTACCCTTAGTTCTTCCACCCTCAACTCATTCCTCCAGCCTTACTTCTTCGGCCAGCCTTAATTCTTCCTCCAACATTACTCCTTCCTCCTTCCTGACTCCTTCAGACACCCTTACTTCTTCATCCAGCCTTACTTCTTCCTCCACCCTTAGTCCTTCCCCAGTCCCGACTCCTTCCTCCATGCTTACTTCTTTCTCCAGCCTTATTCCCTCCCCTCTCCACAGTCCTTCCTCCTCCCAGGCTCCCTCCACTCTCTGCACTTCCCTCCGCACTGACTTCCTCCCCTCTCCGCACTCCTTCCCACCGATTTCTTCCCCTCTCCACACTCCTTCCCCCTCCGAACTCCTTCCCTTACACCTTCCACTGCCCCCCCTTACTTCTACCTCCCCAGTTGCCATCTTCTCCTCTGTTAGCCCCTGCTCCCCCCTGTGCTCCCTTCCCCCTCCCAACCTCCCCGCAACACCTTCATTCCCCTCTCCCAACCTGACCCCATCCTAACACCATCATTCCCCCCTCCCAACCTCACCCCATCCTGACGCATTCATTCACCCCCCCCTCAACCTCACCCCATCTTGACACCTTCATTCCCCCTCCCAACCTCACTCCATCCTGACACCTTCATTCCCCCCCTCCCAACCTCACCCCATCCTGACACCTCTTCCTCTCTTAGTTGATCCTAGACCTTCCTCTCCAACCCTCTGGTTACATCTTCCTCTCCCAAACACAGCTGGACCTTCCTCCCACCCCCTCGATTATCATCCATTGTAAGTAGACCCTCAATGGTGACTTTCCAACTTCTGTGGGCTGCTTCACAGAAGGGCCATGTCCATGAGAATCCACCCAGCATGCCATGGACGTTCCTCCAGTGTGCCGTTGGTGTTGGGCTCCAGCATCTCCTGCTCCTCGGATGTCCGCGATATGAGCAAGGTGCTGGCAATAAGTCCGACTTCTGCACATCACACTTGTCAAGACATGGACGGACAATCAAGCCGGGGAGGGGGGAATGATTCTGGTGGACTGGCCTTATAATGATATGCAGATGTATTACAATGAGGCTCCTGACGTCTGATATTCCAGGGCCGAGCGGACAATCGCAAACTGGTTTCACAACGTCATGAAACCGATTTTTGGCTTTCTCACCATTTTGTCTGCTCATGTCACCGAGCACGCCTGATGCCAGCAGGCACGGAAAATTCCACCCTTAGGGTTCTGGAACAACCTCCCAGCCTGTACAGATCCCATCCATCTACCTATTCCTCACTTCCTTCCTATGGGCTTGCGTAAGCCTCCTCACCATCTTCCTGCATCCCGGCTCCTTGTCGCATGGCAAAATTCAGCAGCATGGAGCAGACAGTGGCAATTCTAATGACAACGGTATGGACAACATCATATTTTATGTGCTGCTGGTGGCTGAAGTTAATGACTGATATCTGCAAAGAAAGTTCTGGTCTTCCAAAATCAATCTATTATTCTCTTGGGACCATCGGATGTAGGCATTAGGGACTGCTCCAAAGTTCAATTATTAAGGCTGTTCTCTGCATAATGAGCCAACACAAGCTGGATCACCCTTCTACACTCAGAAACCATCTGACTATTCAAAGAATTGAAGTGAGGACCAGGTTCTAGTAGGGTTAATATTAAAATGCTTTACTAATCTTGAAATAAGCACTATAATTATGAGGGTTCCTTTCCTAGGCATGATGAGATAATTGATCAAAGATACAGAAGCAGATAAATGCCCATTTTCAAAAATAACTAGACCTCTGCACTAACTGAACCAATGGGCTAGATATAATGCAGTCCATTGCGGCAGGAAATATGGCTGCCAGGTCCATTTAATTGTTACTGAGGCCCTGTATCAGTTTCCTGGCAGTGGCCAAAACTCCGCTGATTAAGTCAAAGGGTGGACGGGGCTAACACAGGATTCATGGTTGTCGGCTGTGACATGGCAATTGGGCTCATTAATGAGCCTATTGACACCCATTATCCCCGAACCCATCGCAATGTAGTTGTGGCTCAGGTATTAAATGGGGGCTGCACAGCTTTTCCATGCCTCCCAGAGGTGAGTCCCTTATTATTGGGCACTCTGTACTTGATCAAGCAACCTGATATAGGGAAAGGGGGTACGCTGATAGCCACCCCACTTCCCTTGCAAGGCCTGTCCCATGATCCCATCCCACCTCCTCTCACCTTTGGTCTGGTGTCCCTCGATGATCCTAGGCCTCTGGTGAGCACACTGCTGCCAGCAGCCACTGTTTCCCTGTTGCTGGTGGCATGGGAAGCTGCAGGCCTGGTTGATGAACAACCTCTGGCCCAGTAAACGTTTTTAGAAACTTCATTCTATGCATGCCATGATCAAAATTGTATCAACTTTTGAAATAATAAAAAAGTTTATATTATGTTTTTTAATGTTTGTTTATGTTATATGTATGTCCCAATCTTTATTTTGCTCCCCAAAAATTACTAAAAATGAATGATAATCGGTACTTTTTTCTTTCTGGCTTGCTGTCTCTGAGAATTATTCAATCAGTTTGACTACTCAGCCTGAATACTGACTTCAATGTTTCTGAGTAAGCTGTCTAATATAATTGCTTTATTCGTGGACCCTTTTGTTATAACTCTACCAACTTCCTTGAGCTAAACACTTCAGCTTCATTCTCCTCCATTCTTTCTCTCTAAACATTCTTATCAAAGATAGTATCAGCTAATTGAACTTCAACAGCTTTTCCCTGCCTTTTAACTTCCTCTTCTTCCTGTTTCAAACCGTGAGCTTGTCGTCTCATTACAACACAATCTGGAAAGAATCCAGGATGCTCTTACTGCAACACCTCTGTTGAATGCACCTCCACAGGCTGCTCAACTACTGTAGGCATAACCTACATTTGTGACCCAGCTATATCATTACCTAAAATAAATTTGAACTCCTGCAATTAGCAATTTTTCCATTACTCCAATAATCACCTTGCTTGTTTTCCACTTACTCTTTAAATTTACCTTCCACAATGGAATAGGTTTAGCATTTCTATGAACCCCACTTATTATCACCTTTTCTTGCAATACTCCCTCTGAACAACAAATACCACTATCCCATAACATTAAAGATTGACTAGCCCCTGTGTCAGTTAAAATTTTAATATCTTTTCCTCCTCTACCCTCTACACATGGAAAGACTTCCCCTTCACATACAAAATCTTTAAAAATTTCTGCAACCTGCCCTTCAGAACTCTCTTGGGTAAATTGTGAACAAATTCCCACTTCTTTACCTATCACTGACTCTTCCTTCTTTACCTGTACACAAAACTTTTGTTCTGTAAGTACTGTTCAATTACTGCAACAGATTTTCCCTGTAACCACCGACATATTGACTTTGTGTGCCTAACCTTATTATAGTGAAAACACCTGTTTTCGAATATCACTTCTACCTTCAGCACCTTCCTTTTTAATCTGAGAAAAAACTTCGTGAGAATTTCCAACTACTCCTCCTCTTCCCTGCCTACCTACCTCCCTTTCACCTTCCCACTTTCTATCCTTCGCTGATTTAAAAGGGTGACTAGAAAACGGTTTAGATCTATGAACTAACTCAGCGAGCTCTCCTGCTTGTCATATTGTTTTAACTTTCTGTTCCTCAACATGAGTTCTCATTACCAAAGGAATTGCATCTTTAAAAATTCTTCCAAAATAATTACTTCTCTAAGAGCTGCATTTGTTGTCTCTACCTTTAATGCTTGTATCCACCGGTCAAAATTGCTTTGTTTTACTCTCTCAAACTCAATATAAATTTGCCCAGGCTGTTTCCTTATATTCCTAAATTTCTGCCTGCATGCCTCTGGAGCCAACTCATATGCACTCAAAATAGCCTTTTTTACTGCATCATAATCCACCAACACTTCTTCTGTCAGAGAAGCATAAACCTCATGAGCTCTACCCACTAACCTAGACAGTAAAAACAATGTCCAGATTTCTTGTGGCCATTTCATCTGCTTAGCTATCTTCTCAAATGAAATAGAGAACATCTCTACATCCCTTTCTTCAAACTTCGAAAGAGCTTACACAAATTTAAACATCTCCGCGCTGGGTTTTAGGTTGAAGGTGTTTTCGTCATCAGAACCTCCCTCAGCATCTGAGATCTCTTTTTTAAGGTCCAGCTTTTTAAGCTGGTATTTCCTTTCTCATTCCTTCTCTCTTTCCTCCATTGCTAACTTCTCCCTCTGGAAGTCGGGTTTTTGCATTTCCATTTCCCTTTGAAATACTCTCTCTTTTTCTATTTCTTTTTCTTTCTCTGCTTTTTTTTGTCTGTTGCCTGTTGTTCAAATTTTTTTTCATTTCCATTGCTTGTTCAAGTTCACACTTCGTTTGTAACTAAAGTCTCACTACCTCCAGCCGTGACTCACTAGTGTCAGGTATCCAGTCTAACTTCAAATGCTGTGCTATCACTTCAACTATGTCTGCTTTCTTTGCCCCTACAGGTTGCCTCAACTGCAACTTATCTACCAACTGTTACCTTACCCTTAGATACTTATGGTAACCCAATCAGAGTTATATTTTCTACTTCCAAAAACGTTTTAGCCATGGATGCAGTCATTTTTGCAGTCTCACCACTTTAAAATTCCAACTCCTGAGTTCAATGTTCTTCTCATACTCATTAAGGTTAAGGTTCACCCACTCCAAACCAAATCAAGGAATTTCAAATATCTCACAAAGAGCCCCCAATTTGTTATGATGTGGCAGATGGTGTGTGCCAGGTGGACCAAATCCACAAGGGAAACTTGGTCACGCTATCACAACATTTTATAATTTGTATTTATTACTAGATGTGTGCACTGAATTCAGAAGTAATGAGTCCACCAAGACCTTTAGAGACTTTTTAAAAAATAAATTAAAATATTTATTAACAAAATAAAAGATTTCAAGCACACACATAAGACTACAATTACTTATTGCTATAATAAATCCTAAAATTCCTAATTGACCTGACTGCCAGTTACACACCCCCTTTAAAGCAACAGTCCAAACTGGATTTTAGATTTAAAACAAAACCAGGAAATTAACACAATACCCACTTGACAGTGAAATTCCAAATGGCTTTTCCCCAACTTCAGTTACTTTACATAGCAGACTTATGCACAAATGGCTGGAGGATCTTGAATGCTGTTTCACACACTCCCGTTAGATCTTAAACAAAAACAAAAAATGCTGGAAAAACTCAGCAGGTCTGACAGCATCTGAGGAGACAAAGACAGAGTTAACATTTCGAGTCCTTATGACTCTTCTTCAGAGCTAAAGTGAAGTAGAAATGTGGTGAAATATATACTATATAAGGGGGGGTAGAACAGGCGAAGCCGGATAGAAGGTCAGCGATATGTGGAGGCAAAGGAGAGATTGCGAAAGATGTCATAAACAAAAGGTCAAAGGGTTGTTAATAGTGGTGGTACTGGCTGAAGGGGGTGCTAATGGTGATATTAAGAATGGAAAGCAAAATGTGATAATGGCAGGACCAGGATAAGCACTCTGGAAAGTGACAGATAGCCCTAGTGAGGATTGAAAAGGCTAAAAGCTGGGGATAAAACAATGAATAAAAATGGAAATTTAAAAAGTAATAATGAAAACAAGTGAGAAAAAAAATAAAAAAATAAAAAAATAAAAAATAAATAAATAAAAATGATTAAGAAAAAGGGGGGGATCAAAAACGAGTGGGGATGGAAGAGAGAGTTCATGGTCTGAAGTTGTTGAACTCAATGTAAAGCCCGGAAGTCTGTAAAGTGTCTAATCGGGAGATGAGGTGCAGTTCCTCCAGTTTGCATTGAGCTTCACTGGAACAATGCAGCAGGCCAAGGATGGACATGTGGGCATGAGAGCAGGATGGTGTGTTGAAGTGGCAAGTGACAGGGAGGTCTGGGTCATGCTTGCTTCACTTGAAAGGTGTGTTTGGGCCCTTGGATGGTGAGGAGGGTGGAAATAAAGGGGCAGGTGTTGCATGGGAAGGTGCCATGGGAGCGTGTTGAGGTGTTGGGGGATCACCCCAAGCAGCGCTTCACTTGCACCTCCTTCAATTTGGTCTACTCCGTTCGCTGCTCCCAATGCGGTCTCTTCTACATTGGAGAGACCAAACACAGACTGGGTGACTGCTTTATGGAACACCTTCAGTCTATCTGCAAGCATGACCCAGACCTCCTTGTCACTTGCCATTTCAACACACCACCCTGCTCTCATGCCTACATGTCCATCCTTGGCCTGCTGCAAAGTTCCATTGAAGCTCAACGCAAACTGGAGGAACAGCACCTCATCTTCCGATTAGGCATTTTACAGCCTTCCAGACTTAACATTGAGTTCAACAACTTCAGGCCATGAACTCTCTCCTCCCTTTTTGACCCCCCTTTTTTCTTATTCATTTTTATTTTTAAAATTCTATTTATTTATTTTCCTACTTATTTTCATTATTATTGTTTTTTAAATTTAGTTCAATTTTTATTCATTGTTTTAGCCCCAGCTTTTAGCCTTTTCGATCTTTTTTCTCACCACCACCCCCTCCCCCCACCCCATCCCCACTTGGGCCATCTGTCACTTTCCAGAGTGCTTACCCTGGTCCTGCCAATATCACATTCTGCTTTCCACTCTTAATGTCACCATTAATGCCTCCTTTAGCCAATACCACCACTATTAACAACCCTTTGATCTTTTGTTTATGACATCTTTCACAATCTCTCCTTTGCCTCCACCTATCGCTGGCCTTTTATCAGCTTCATCTGTTCCACCCCCCCCCCCACCCTTAAACAGTATATATTTCAACACATTTCTACTTCCCTTTAGCTCTGAAGTAGAGTCATACGGACTCGAAACATTAACTCTGTCTTTCTCTCCACTGATGCTGTCAGACCTGTTGAGTTTTTCCAGCAGTTTTTTGTTTTTGTTTCAGGTTTCCAGCATCCACAGTATTTTGCCTTTACCCCAGTTAGATCTTACATGTCCTTCTCCCACATAGCCTTTCATTGACCTTTATAAATGTTTCTGTCTCTTTAATATGTAAATTCTATCATTCCATATGTTATTGAAACTGTATCACCCTCAATATATGAAAACTTTAGTGTTGCCAATATTGTCAGTAACCTTCAGGAAAAATAAACACACTCCTTAGCTTTGCTTATCTGGCTAGTTGTAAACAGGCTAACAGCCCTTTGAAATCCAACAATCTCTTCATTTATCTAAAAATGCAAATTCCCTTCACATCTTACATGCTAAGCCAGCATCTATGTTTACTCATTAGCACGACAAGCACCTAGCTTCTTTTGATGATTTCAAGCTTGCAGTCTACTTGACTCCAAATGTAATTAAATCACAAAGACAGACCCAACTATAATCAAACCCATAAACCTACTTCACAATAAACTTTAAAAAATTATGAAAATTATTATTTCGTCTCACCTCCATTCTTATGGGAAAATGAACCGTCATAATTTTAAAAGATGGCTTCATTTTCTTAACCCATCTTACACTACCTACTATACTTATCTATATACCCAAACTATACATTACCAGATGGATGCACTAACATAACAATACATATATATATAAATCCTTGGTATTAACTGAGGTAATTTCAGTCTAGTGTCCAGGTTTTTAATGTCCAATTTCTCTTTGAGCTTTAAACTCTTGGCAATGCATCTGCAATTAGATTTTCTCCTCCAGCCACATGTATAATCTCTAAATTAAATGGTTGCAGTAATAAATTCCATCTAAACAGTCTTGCACTTTGGTCTCGAAATTTGTCCAGAAATTTTCAAGGGTTACGGTTTGTACAAACAATTGTTTCTGATGAATTGTTTGCAACATAAACCTCAAAATGCTGCAACACTAACACCAGAGCCAGAGTCTCTTTTTCAATCATTGAATATCTTCTATCTTGTACATTCAGCTTTCGTGAAAAATACCAGTTTATCAATTCCAGTTTCTTTATCTTGCACCAATGCCGACATCACTTGCGTCAAAGGTCAACTTAAATTGTTTGGCGTAATGAGGTACTGCAAAATCTGGTGTCATAGTCAATGCAGTTTTTAAACTGTCAAATGTCTTCTGACACTCCTGCATTCTTTGAAACTTCTTGTTCTTTTTTAGTAGTTCAGCCAATGGAGTGACCACACTGCTAAAATTTGGTGCAAATTTCCAGTAAAGCCCATCATGCCCAGCAATCTCAAAACTTCTCATTTTGTTGTAGGCACAGGGAAATCCATGATGGCTTAGACTTTCACATCTCTCAGAGCCACCTTATCATGTCCAATGGTATGGCCTAGATATGTCATTTGTGCTTTTGCAAACTCACTTTTAGCCAAGTTCATCACCAAATTAGTTTCTTACAGTCGATTAAATAATTCTTCCAGATGTTGTCAATGCTCCTCCCACGTATGTCTGAAAACTATCAAGTAGTCAATATAAACAGTACAGTTGCTAAGTCCTGCAATTAATTTGTTTGTCAGTCTTTGAAATGTTGCTGGTGCATTTTTCATACCAAACAACATAACTTTAAACTGGCATAGTCCCCCTGGCATCACAGAAGCCAATGTTTCCTTTGCTCTCTCCAAATCACTTTGGTATTTTCTGGAAGGTAACTCAATGCTACATTTAAATTTTTAAGTACCCACTCATTATCCAATTTGATCACAGAAAGTTTAGCTTTTTGTCCATTCTTTCGGAATACCTGTTACAGCCTTTACAATCCAATTGTCTGAATAGACAATAACAGTCTGATGCTTTTTCTCAATGACTCTTTGTATTTCTTCCGCTACACAATGGCTAACGATGTACTTGTACCAATATCTCTTATTAAGGGCTAATGATAGATGTTAGCAGCAGACTCCTGAAAGGACACAAGTAGTTCAGGAAAGTTTAAAACAAGAAGTATAAGGCTAAACCATGCTGTATGGTGCAAATGTCAAATTTGACCAAGGTGATTTTCAACTGTTATCTTTGTGGGTGCATCTGAATTACATGACACACTGATTCTTGTCCATATATTTTACATTGAATTGCCTTAATATGGTTAATAGCCTCCTAAGGTTCATCGTCAAAGGTAACACAAAGATCCATTTCTCAAGTAAGTTTAAATGAAATTGTATTCCTCAATAAAGAAGCTGATATCTCAAAAATCAATTCTATCCCACAATGATTTTCCTCCATGGTTGGCTCAAGAACTGTCAAAAGATAAAGCAGTTTATTTTGTTTAATGTTGGAACAGAAAAGGTTATATCTGCAGAAATCAATAAAATGAAGTCTCTTAAGGTTAATCTACTTACTAGTTTATCAAAGGACTTAACTAAATCCCCACTGCATAAATGAAAGATTCTTGTAATTCCTCCCTGGAACCTCACTTTGAATACAAGATCATTCCTTGTTAGTGAAGATTCAAGATTTAAGCATAAATGAGGTATATGTGTGAAGGTTTTATATATATTTGCATATGAAGAAGCTGAAGGGAGATTTTCTGTGCTTAGTAAATGGATAACAGCTGAGAATCAGGGGCTGCAAGCCAATCCAGTGATTCAATATCTATGTGTTAGCACTCTGCCAATTTTGCATTCTACAAGACATCATCAGATGTCCTTTAATCTATTTATAGGAAAAGAAGGCTGTGAAGAACTTATTCCTCAAAAGAAAAAAATGTTTATTTGAAGTGTAATGTGGAGAAGTATGAAGTGATTCATTTTGGTAGGAAGAACACAGAGAGACAATATGAAACAAAGATTGCAACTCCAAAGGCGGGGTGCAGGAGCAGAAGGGCCCGGGTGTGTATGTGCACAAGTCATTGAAGGTGGCAGGACAAGTTGAGAGCACAGTTAATAAAGCATATAGCATTCTAGGCTTTATTAATGGGGCATAAAGTACAAGAGCAAGGAGGTTATGTTGAACTTGTATAAAACACTGGTTCGGCCTCAGATATAACATTGTAGTTCTGGGTCCTGCACTGAAGCAAAGTTGTGAAGGCATAAGAGAGGGTACAAAAAAGATTCATGAGAATGGTTCCAGGTATAATGAACTTCAATTTGTTTTTATTATTCATTCACGAGATGTGGGCTTCACTGGCTGGGCCAGTATTTATTGCCCATCCCTAGTTGCCCTTGAGAACGTGGTGATCAGCTGCCTTCTTGAACCGTTGCAGGCCCTGTGGTGTAGGTACACCCACACTGCTGTTAAGGAGGGAGTCCCAGGATTTTGACCCAGCGACAGTGAAGGAACGGAGATATATTTCCAAGTCAGGATGGTGCGTGGCTTGAAGGGGAATTTCCAAGTGGTGGTGTTCCCATCTATCTGCTGCCCTTCTCCTTCTAGATGGTAGCAGTCATGGGTTTGGAAGGTACTGCCTAAGAAGCCTTGGTGAATTCCTGCAGTGTATCTTGTAGATGGTACACACTGCTGCTAATGTGCACCAGTGGTGGAGGGAGCGAATATTTGTGGATGTGGTGCTAGTCAAGCAGGCTGCTTTGTCCTCAATGGCACCAAGCTTTTTGAGCGTTGTTGGAGCTGCACTCATCCAGGCAAGTGGGGAGTACTCCATCACACCCCTGACTTGTGCCTTGTAGATGGTGGACAGGCTTTAGGGAGTCAGGAGGTGAGTTACTCGTCCCTGGATTCCTAGCCTCTGACCTGCTCTTGTAGCCATAGTATTTATATGGCTGGTCCAGTTCAGCTTCTGGTCAATGGTAAGCCCCAGGATGTTGATAGTGGGGCATTCAGTAATGGTAATGCCATTGAACGTCAAGGGGGCGATGGTTAGACTCTCTCTTGTTGGAGATGGTCATTGCCTGGCACTTGTGTGGCATGAATGTTAATTGTTACTTGTCAGCCCAAGCCTGGATATTGTCCTGGTCTTGCTGCATTTAGACATGGACTGCTTCAGTATCTGAGGATTCGCGAATGATGTGCAATCATCAGTGAACATCCCCACTTCTGACCTTATGGTGGAAGGAAGCAGCTGAAGATGGTTGGGCTAAGGGTACTACCCTGAGAAACTCATGCAGGATGTCCTGGAGCTGAGTTGACTGATCTCCGACAACCACAACCATTTTCCTCTGTGCTCGGTATGACTCCAACCAGTGGAGAGTTTTCCCCCTGATTCCCATTGACTCCAGTTTTGCTAGGGCTCCTTGATGCCACGCTCATCAAATGTGGCCTTGATGTCAAGGGCAGTCACTCTCACCTCACCTCGGGAGTTCAGCTCTTTTGTCCATGTTTGAACCGAGGCTGTAATGAGGTCAGGATCTGAGTGGCCCTGGCGGAACCCAAACTGGGTGTCAGTGAGGAGGTTATTGCTAAACAAGTGTCGCTTTATAGCACTGTTGATGATCCTTCTATTACTTTACTGATGAATGGAGAGTGGACTGATGGGGTGGTAATTGGCCAGGTTGGATTTGTCCTATTTTTTGGGCACAGGACATACCTGGGCAATTTTCCACATAGCTGGGTAGATGCCAGTGTTGCAGCTGTACTGGAACAACTTGGCTAGGGGTGCAGCAATTTCTGGAGCACAAGTATTCAGTACTATTGCCGGAATTTTGTCAGGCCCCATAGACTTTGCACTATCCAGTGCCTTCAGCCGTTTCTTAATGTCACCTTGAGTGAATTTATTGGCTGAAGACTGGCATCTATAGTGCTGGGGACCTCTGGAGGAGGCTGAGATAGATCATTCATTCGGCACTTCTGGCTGAAGGTTGTAGCAAATGCATCAGCCTTATCTTTTGCACCGACGTGCTGGCTCCTCCATCAATGAGGATAGGGATAATTGTGGAGCCTCTTCCTCCAGTGAATTGCTTAATTGTCCACCACCATTCACGACTGGATGTGGCAGGACTGCAGAGCTTAGATCTGATCCTTTGGTTGTGGGTTCGCATAGCTCTGTCTATCACTTGCTGCTTCTGCTGTTTGGCACATAAGTAGTCCTGTGTTATAGCTTCACCAGGTTGACACCTCATTTTTAGGTATGCCTGGTGCTGCTCCTGGCATGCTCTCCTGCACTCTTCATTGAACCAGGGTTGATCCCCCGGCTTGATGGTAATTGTAGAGAGGAGGATATGCCGGGCCATGAGGTTACAGATTGTGTTTGAGTACAACTTTGCTGCTGCTGATGGCCCACAGCACCTGATGGATGCCCAGTCTTGAGTTGCTAGATCTTTTGGAAATCCATCCCATTTAGCATGGTGGTAGTGCCACACAACACGATGGAGGGTATCCTATGCTCCTACTTTTTTTACTTTGTAATCTTTTCGATCTTGTATTGTCCGGCATGCCAACTCAGCCCAGGCGAGAAATGTGCAAGGCAGCATGCTGCCGGAGCCTTCTGTCAAGGGCTTCAGAGTCAGGTGCTAGGAGGCCACACCCCTTTTTTTACAGCATCAGCTGTCATAAATCATGTGAGTCTAAGGGTCCAGCCAAGGAAAAGGTCGGTTTGTCAAGAAAGTGGTTAGAATTTGGAGGGGGCCATCGGGCATTCGGGAGGGACTGGTCCTCAGGGATGGGAGAGAGAGGTTGGAGAGCTGGGAGGGTGGACAGTTGGGAGTGTGGGGGTTGAGTCGGACAGTCGGCAGTCGGGGGGGGGGTTGGATTAGGTTAGCCCTTGGTGTTAGTCAGAGATTGGGGGAGCCCGAGAGGGGTGAGTTCCATGGGGGGCAACAGGGGGTTGGGGGCAGTCCTGTGGGGGAGGAGTCCCTGGCGGGGAGGAGGCCCATGGGGGGGGTGAAGGTGGGGGCAGGTGTCCCGTGACGGGGGTAGTTGGGGGGTTGGGGAGTCCCCTGGGGGTTCGGGCTGCAGGGGGGTTTCGGTTTGGGTCTGTGCAATAGTTACCCAGAAGCTAGAAGCCAGAAGTACTTTTAATTCTTCTAACTTTTTCTGGGTAGGTATTGGTGTAAGACAGTTGGAACCATCTGAAGTTTGTGATTTAAATCACATTTTCAGATGACTCCCAGTGCAGGGCAATTGTCCATCAGAAGTTTGCACTTCCTAGGCATTTGCTGTGCAAACCTTACCTGGGAACTTCCAGGATAGGGTGAGTTCCCCAACACATCTTTGGGGTACCCCTCAGTTTCACTGCCTTGGAGCTCGGAAGTTATGGCCTTCTGTTTCCCAAAGAGCTGAGCCAATTTGCCTCATCACAACAAGGAAAATCCCTCACCCACTCTTGGACAAAGTCAAGGGTTACAGCAGGGGTTATATCTCCAGTTACTATACCAATAAATAATGTTCAAGAATGGTCACAGCCAAATGGCTCAATTAGAATCTGCATAGACTTGACTCAACTAATTACATCAGTGGCACGTGAGATCAACCCAATGGAAGCAGTGGATGAGAGTCTTGTCAAGTTAGCTAACAGCACCCTGACCACCAAATTAGATGCAAACAGTGGACAAAGAATCCGGACTGCTGACTACTTTTATAATGCCATTCAATCATTATTGCTTTAATAGATTGGCATTTGGAATTGCATCCACTCCAGAAATTTTCCAGAGAACAACGTCTCAAACCCTAGAAGACATGGAAAGAGTAATATGTCATATGGACTACATATTCATACATGACTCCAAGAGAGAAAAGCTTGCCTGGAGAGTGAGAGCAGTCCTGAAATTCTTACAGGACGCAGTCCAAACATTGAATGAGTAATGTGAGTTCGCTAAACATATGATTAAATTTCTAGGGCACATGGTGTAAGCTTCAGGAATAACAGTTGACCCACAGAAAACAAAGATAATCACAGAGTTTCCACAGCCCAGGAACGTTACAGAGTTACAGAGATTCTTTGGGATGGTCAACCAAGTAGGCAAGTTCCTACCAATGTGGCAGAAATCAATGAGCCATTGAGACAGCAGTTGAGACAAGGTCAACAGTGGCGCCTGAATGTGGACCAGCAAAATGCTTTTCAGAAAATGAAAAATCCTCTTAATTTCCCTGGAAATGTTAACACACTATAACCCAGAACTACCAATCATAGTAGCAGTAGATGTATCGTCTACAGGTCTGGGTGCAGTATTATTCCAAGTACAAAGAGACGGTAAACATAGACCAGTTTATTATGCCTCAAGGTCACTCACAAACACAGGAAAAAAATATGCTACAATTGAGAAGGAAGCAACATGGGCATACGAGAAGTTCTCAGACTAAGTGATGGGATTGTGGTTTAAAATTGAAACTGACCATAACACACTAGTCACATGAAAGAGATTGCGAAGATGCCGCTTAGAATCCAACACTTCAGACTGAGGTTTATGAGGTATGATTCCATAACCGAGTACATTCAAGGGAAGCACCAGACAACAGCAGGTGCACTATCATACTATACCTCAACTATACCAGCTGAAGGAACCAAATGGGAGGATTTAAATTTCATTGAGGAGATGGAAGTGTATATATCGCTCATTACTGAACACCTACCGGCTACTGCAAAGAAGCAGCAGGAGATAATACAAGCACAACAGCAAAATAACAAATGCATTCAGATAAAAGAATACTGTCTGGAAGGATGGCAAGACTATTCTCTTAACAATCCAGTACTGCAGCTGAACTTCAAACAGAGAAAGCACCTCACAATCATTGATGATCTCCTAGTTTTTAATGACAGAATAGTCATTCTGAGAACAATTCAGCTTGATAGTCTTCAAAGAATTAATCAAGGTCACTTAGGGATAGCAAAATGTCGAGCGACAGTCCAGCAATCAGCCTGGTATTACTTGTTCTATAGAACTAATATTGAATTGCCTTACATGTGCAGTGAACAGCCAAGAGTGAAGAGAACCATTGTCACCTTTGACTTTTCCATCAGGACTGTGGGAGTGCCTGGGAATGGATTTATTTGATTTTAAAGGCAAGATATTCCTTATTGTCATTGATTACTGCTCAAGATGGATTGAAGTGAACTGATTGCACAGCATTACGGTGGAAGAAGTCACCCAATCGCTGAAGAGAATTTATGCAAGATATGGCTTTCCAGATGTCGTAATGTCAGGCAATGGTCAATGGACAATAGCAATTTTCTAATTAATTATTCCAAAATTTTGCGAAGGAATATGGATTCATTCATGTGACTGGGTCACCTTGGTATCCTCAAGCAAATGGAGAAGCTGAGAGATGTGTTTGAACCATCAAAGACTTGGTGAAGAAAAATGAAGATCTCAATTTAGCTCTTCTCGATACACCACTACAAAATGGTTTCTTACTATCACAGTTGGAAATGGGAAAATGACTGAGAACCCAACTTCCAGCTCTGCAACAGAAACTAGAACCTAATATCACCTCAAGTGACCATGAGAGGGTAAAACAACATAAGGAAGAACAGAGATACAAACAGGCTTGTAACTTTAACTTCAGGTAAAGAGCACAAGACTTATCAATGATGAAGCCTGCGGAGAGAGTCTGGGCACAAGACCAGCAGAAAAAAGGCGTACTAATCAAAAGAGCTCCAGAACTGAAATTGCAGGATTGAGGCAGACCAGGGAACTATATGGAGAAACCGCAGTGCCTTAATATCCTTGGAAGGAAAGCCAATAGAAACTTAAGCTTACTACTCAGAACCTGATGGAGGTAAAGAAGAAGAAACAAGACAAAGCTCTACAGCCGCCTAGGAGAAGGACACCCAAACCGACAGAAGGGAGAATGCGGAATGTCCTCAACCCTAGAAAGAGATCAGAACAAGATCAGGGAGATTTGTAAAGGTGCCTCAGAGACTAACCCTGTGAAGTCTGAGACTTTGGGGGATATGTAGGAGGATGTAAATAATTGGGATAAAGAATTGGAGGGGGATGTAGAGTAACAGGTAACATCAGAAGCACCTAATGCCGATGTAATGATGATGTAATAACACATGACTGAATAGTAGAGATCTGGAGGGAGCAGAAGTTCTAATCTCATGCAGAGTTCCTAAGATGTACAATAGAACTGTAAATCAATAAAAATGGTTTTAACAAGCTCCAGTCTTAAGCAGCTTACTTTGGGAGAATAGACAAATGCCAAAGAGCCCTAGCTCGACCCCGAACACACGATGAAACATAGTCCACCCTATGATCTGTCGTCCCTGCTCTCTTTGATCCCGATCTAGATCAATAAGATTTAGCTTCACTGCTTCCTCCCACCCCAAGACCTGAGCTTCCAGTCACTCCACACATGCGCTCCAGGTACTAGACTCTCAATTTAACAATTTGTTAAAGCTAAGCCCCAGGCCTCCATGCTCTCTCTTAGCATAAATCAAAAGAGGCAAGGCATCATACCTGACCCCTTCCCTACCAGCTCCAATTTCAGGGCATCCTCCCTTTCAGACTGGTCTCATGATTCCTGCCAGCATATGACCTTATTCCACTTCTTGCAGGCCCAGGCCCCATCCTCCTTGCTCCCTTCCAGGATGAGAGCAGTGCACTACCCCAGGTTTGACCATTGCCAGTTACTACCTCTCAACTCCAAGTCCTAACTGCCAGCTTCGAGTTTTGACATTACTGGTCAGGGCTCTGAACCTGGGTGAAATGCAAAAGGAATAGGAATTCAATCCATGCCTGGTCCCATACTCTACTTCATCCACTGTATCCAAGGAGAGACAGGATAATTACTGTGACTGTCCAGGTTACATTTAAATTTCAGACATTTCAGCTTGGGCCTTTGGAAGGAATCGTCCCAGATTTGCACTAAGTGTGGTAGCGGGAGTTTTAACGACGCTTTACCTGTCGGCCGCAATGGCAGCATTTCACGCCATATCGTCCTAAACGCGTTGCATTAATTATGCATTCCCAGGAAACATGCCATTTCCATGGCAGGCGGACTCTCATTCGCCCACCACGCTATCGCCTCACCGCTTCATCACGCCAGGCGCCATATTTAAAGTCCAGCCACGCGCACACCTCTCAGTGCTTCCAGCTCACGCCTGCTGCAAAGAAGGCATGGCCCTGAAAGACAAGAAGACTGCAGCCCCCAGCTTCAATCACGTGTCCCTCGAGCACCTTTTGAATGTAGTGGAGGCTCACCGGGATGTCCTCTACCCCTGCTCTGGCCGCAGGATGGGCAGCAACATCACCAATCTGGCCTGGGAGATGGTGGCAGCAGTTTCAGTGCCATCACCCTGCAAAAGAGGACAGCCATCCAATGCCGCAAAAGGATGAATGGTCTCCTCCATTCCGCCAGAGTAAGTCACTCTTCTCACCACTCTCAAGGCACACACTCACAAACCCATCACACATCCACAGGGCCCTCACTCACCGCCAGTTCAAGGGACATCACCATTCACTCTCTCACACTCACCATTGTCCTCATCCCGCCCATGGGACCACTCACTTAGGCCAGGCATACTTATCATCTAGCCTGGCTAGAATCCTGCTTACACTCTCTCCGCCTCTATTCATGCAGGACAAGCTGGCACAAAACAAGACGGAGAGGTCTCAGACCGGTGGTGGAATGCCCGAAATCAAGATCCTCACGGACATTGAAAACAGAGCCATCCAGCTGGCCGGCGAGTATCTGGACCATTCCTGTACTGACGGTGAGGTCACTGGTGCTTTACCAAGTAAGGATCCAACAGTGCAACATCCATTAGACAACCATGCTGTGGGCGTTATGTCCTGTTTCACAGGCCACTGCCATGCAGTAATTATCTCTCCTTGCTTTCACAGGGCCTCCAATCAAGCCACATAGAAACCTCTGAAGAGAAATCTGAAGGCACCCTCCTTGAAGTCCCGTCACAGTTCTCACCCACACCATTCACCAGTGCAGAGACAGACACCTCAGTGAGACTTAGTTTTACAGTAGCCTCAGGATCACAATCTGGTGAGCACATCACACTTTCTGATCCACAGCAGGAAGCACTAGGGACTTCCCAAGTGTCTGGCACTGGGAGGACTGCTGGAGGCCAGAAATTTGCTTAGTCCGAGTCAAATGACGAGCCTCTGGTCTCGGTCGTGTCACAATTGCTGGAGCTGCAAAGGCAAGCTCAGGAACATCAGGAAGGGATGGCCACTGCACTCCTCAGAGGGGTCCATCCGCCTCAGGTGATAGCGGCGGCATGCCAATGCACCGCGGTCAACACTGGTAGGATGACGGCTGCCATGGAGCCCTTGGTCCAGAACGTCGCTCCTGCACTACTGCACGGGATCAACTCCTTCGCTCATGCCACAACAGTGTGCACACGAGAGGGATGCCAGGCAGCTCAATCACACTCCAGCTACCCCTGCTCCTCAAGGAGTCAGCCAGGGGCCCTTGGACACCCATAGGGAGGAGGATCAGCAGGTGCACAACCCAGGTGACTCCAGGAGTATCCAACCAATCCGAATCCCCTCTTCGTGTGACTCTAGCAGTTCCAGCTCCAAAGCTCGAGGAGGGTGCCACTGCCACGCAGCAGGACCCCAAAAGCAGGCCAGGGCCCTCCAGGTCTCAGCCCTCTAGAGGACACCCGACAAGGTCATCACAGATAGACAGATGACTGAAAATCAGCCAGCAGGCTTCCTCACCCCCGCTGTTGATGTCCAGGGAGCACCAAGACATAGCAGCAGTGTTAGGAACGTTAAGGAAAATTAGTTGCACAGCCTGGGCACTTGTGTTAATCACTTGTACATACAGCCCACTATTGTCAATTACCTCCCAAGAATGTCTCCCTGCCTATGGCTCCTTGTTCTGATGAACAGTGTTTGTGTCATGCAGATGTGAACCCTTTCCACACATGATAAAGGCAGGTGTCTCAATCCAGGGCCTCTTCTCTGTGCTTTGTGCAGCCTTCAGACCAAATTGATGGTCCGGTCTCACACTCCCTGGACATGTTACTGATACCTGCATCTCGACAGTGCTCGTCATTGCTGCCAGAATGTCGTGGGCAGGGGCCACAGAGTTCCGTCATTCTCTCTGTGCGTTCTCAGCATCTTTAGGATCAGGCTGGCCCTCATCTCTTCAGCATCTGTGACCAGCGACGCTGTGCTCCTGAAGGGCTCAGGTGTTGAAGGTGGATAAAGGATCAGATACTTTTAAAGTTTCATGGCTGCGTCCGCATGATATGACCCTGATCACAGAGCGCAAACAAGCTGCCCTTGGCCAGACAGGAGTCAGACATTCTCAGAGGCTATGTGAAGATCTATGGTGTCTCTTCACTGCATGTTGTCATCATCCACCTCAAATCCAGCAGCAATGAGGGTCTTCCAACATGCCTGCCTCATCTGGCCAGTGCAAGGGCCTCATTGCTGTCATTGTCTCCTTTGAGGACCTCCTCACCCTCATCACCATTGATATCCTCCTCACCGGAGAAGACCTCCAGCTCCTGCATTTCCTCCTCAGCCAGCTCCTCTCCCCGTTGCAGCGGCAGGTTGTGAAGGGCTCAGCAGGCGACCACGATGCGTGACACCCTCTGTAGACTATATCGCAGGGCCCCACCAGACCGGTCCAGGCATCGGAACCTCATTTTCAGCATCCCAGTGGTTTGTTCCACCAAGGTGTGAGTTGCAGCATGAGACTCATTATAGCTTAACTCTGCTGCAGTCTGAGGCTGCCGCACGGGTGTCATCAGCCACATCCTCTGCGAGTAACTCTTTTCCCCGAGGAGCCAACCCTGCAGCCTCTGTAGGCCCTGGAAGACGTCAGGGATCTGAGACCAACTGAGAATGTAGGAGACATGCACAACTCCTGTGCGCCCCTGGAAACCGTGCGCACACCTGCAAGATGAGTTTGTGGTGGTCGCACATCAGCTGCACATTCAGCAAATGGAAACCCTTGCGGTTGACATAGTTGACTGCTTGTTGCGATGGAGATCTGAGTGCCACGTGAATGCAGTCGATGACACCCTGCACGTATGGGAAACCCGGGATCTGGCAAATCCAATCGCTCTTGCATCCTGGCTGTCCTGGTCCCAGGCGGAATGCACAAAGTTGTGTGCCCTCCTGAAGATGGCATCCGTGACCTCATGGATGTATTAGTAGGCGGAGGCTTGTGAAATCCCACAGAGGTCACCTGTACAGCCCTAAAAGGAGCCACTGTCTTAGAAATTGAGCGCCGCTGTTACTTTCACGCTACTGGCAGTAGGTGCCCTCCATGTCTCCGTGGTGCCAAATCCTGCAGTAGCTGGCAAATGTGACCGACCAGTTCCCTAGACATGTGCAGTCTTCGGTGACACTGGTTTTCAGTCATCTGCAGGAATGAAAGGCGGTGTCTATATACCCTGAGTCTAGCTAGGCACCAACCAGCGATGGCTCGCTATGGCTCTTCAGCGACATGAGCAGGAGCCCCAGCCGCCCCTTCTTCCAGAAGGTGCTGGTCCTGCCTCTGTGCAGCCCGGCATCTCAGTCACTCTCTTCTCCATTGTCTTCACTCTCTGTAGGCCATCAGGCAGACAGCTAGTTCGCCAGGCTCCATGATCCTGATGTACTCCTCCTGCAGGATGAAAGAGAGAGAAGCATGGATTAGCATGGGTGTACTAAAAACTTCTCTTAGTTAAGTCTGAAGGGCCCTTAACGCATCCTGGAGAGTGCTGGCCACCACTTGGATGGCCAGAGATTAGTGTGCTGCATGGCTGCCCGAAACCCCACCCACCTCCGCCCCACTTCACCTGACCGATTGGTGGCAGCTTTTACCACTGGACTGCATGCTGTGCTCTCTGTTCGGGTGCAGGAATTCTCAAAATCCCTGCTGCAAAGCTGGTGGTTAGCTTGAACCATGGGGGAGACTGGTCCAAACTGGGATAATGACATTGCAAGGGGCTGTAAACACCTCCACCAGTGACTGCTCCACGGCCAGCTTTAGCAAGGAGATTGTACAACGTGCCCAGTCATCCAACTGTTCTGCAATCCATTAAAATGCTCATGAGTTTGCAGTCTGTGCCCGAGGAGTAAAAAGCTCTGGAACACTTGGTGGCACTTTGATGCCTCTGCAATTGAGTGGGCAGATAAGCTAGAGTCCTAATTCCAATCATATCAATGTGGCTGCAGGTGAACTCTCTGAGCTGACTTTTTTAAAATACTTTTCAAAAATGTTATTATCTTATGCACTCATGTAGGTTTCAGCCAAGCTCTCCATACTCCCTGGTGACAGAATACTCAGTAAAGCCCCCCTCCACAACCCCAACACACACATTGTAATCAGCCCCTCTACCCCCCATCACACACACAAATTCACACATGTACACACATGACCCTTTTCCCAATCTCCGTCCCACCCACACATCAGGGATCGCACCCCACAGCTTTGGAGCCCCTGCCATAAGGATTATCTCACTCATCCAGCTTTACTGGTGCAGAAGAATCAAGAAAACTCCGGAAAAACAACGTGAATAATTTTGAAGATTTGGTGAAGTTCCTCTGCTGAAGTTACAGTTGACAGGCAAGAGAACCCCCACAGAAGTCCATACCAACAACTTTTAAGATATTTTAAAAGCAAAATACTGCAGGTACTGGAGATCTGAAATAAAAACAGAAAGTGCTGGAAAAACTCAGCAGGTCTGACAGTATCTGTGGAGAGAGAGAGACAGAGTTAACATTGAGTCATACGGATTCGAAATGTAACTCTGTTTCTCTCTCCGCAGATACTGCCAGACCTGCTGAGGTTTTCCAGAACTTTCTGGTTTTATTTTAAAATATTTTGCTTGCGGAAAAAGGAAAACAACTATTATAAATTGAAAATAAAACAAGAAATGTTGGAAGTATGTAGCAAATCAGGCAACGTCTATAGAGAAAAAAATGGATGGTGGTTTTAGGCAGAACTCTCCTTCAAATCCAAAGAATAAATTTCATAACAAGAATTCTCCCGTTCAGAGTGAAAGCAGGAAGCAGCATCAAAACACTCAGCAACGTAAAGACAGAAAAGGCCAGGGAAGGGGCAGAGGGTGTATGTACCTCATTTGAAAAGGTAAGAATAGATGGGATGCGCGTGGGTTTCCAAGGGATATCTATTGTCTCAAGGGAAGTGAATAGCGTTAACCAAGAGTTTCTTCAAAGTGAGAATAAACTCAGCCCTACACAAAAGGTGGTGGTAGATGGAGGTTAGTTAGGCTGCTATCAAAAGAATAATCAAAAGAAGTTTTGGAGACTGTCCTGGTCAGAGATGGACTGACAGAGTGATCATACTTCCATTGTGACAAAGAGACAATGAGAGCTGGAGAACTTGAAAGCATCATAGTCACAGAGAGAGTTAGAAAAGTCACTGATATAGGTGTTAAAGGCTGGACAAGAAGAAAAAGAATGGAATCTGAAAAACTCTGCCCAAAACACCAACATGTATTTTCCCTCTGCAGTTCTTTGCAGTCATGTAATTCCAACATTTTCTGGGTTTTCTCCGATTTTATTTGTTTTTATTGCTATAAACTAATGTTGGTTAGCAGTACTCCTGGATGAATAGGTAACTTCGGGCTAAAAGCTTTGAATCTTAATTTTCTGCCAGACCACAAATTTCAGCCAAAGAATGCACTTAATAGTAATGAAGAATGACAGTTGGATATAAATACATAAAACAAAATATATTTCGTTAATTTTTTTATTAAATATTTTTCAGGCCAAGTACTTGCAGCCCTTCTAGCACACTCCTGGCAGGTGGGCCAGCAATTAGATCAGAACTTGATGCACTAGGTCCTAGCGTCCTTGCTTGTTTAAGTTGGAACCTCCATTCACTGCAAACAAGGTCAATGCCAGAGAGACCACTGATTCACCGAGCGGACAGTTTAGAATTGACATGTTGCCCTTTCAGCCTGTGGAAATGCAGACTATCTTGAGTTCCATGCCCAGGCCTGAACCCCTGAAGATCTTGCATAATTTTTTGGTCCCTTTATAAGGAGTCATAATTCTGGAAGGGTCTCCAGCCCTTCCTGGACCAGGCAATCTGTCACGGGTTTTTGCCTTCCCTCTCTGTCAGGTGCTGAGGTGCACCAATAAAGCAAAAGGGATTTCAATTCTACAGATTGGTTGTCCCTGCCTGATCTGTCACATGACTGAACAATAATCTAGAGCTGCCAGCAAAGGCAGAAGAACTGGCCAAGTTGCCATATATTGAATTATTTCCTCTCTTTGGGGCAATGCCAGGACTACATTTTGCAATTTCCCACATTGGCGCATTTGAGACTATTAGGTAACATGGATTAAAATCCATGATCTCACTGTGTGCTGGTTCTCCAATGCATTGTTTTGCTCTTACATCATTGTTTTAATTTTGTTTTAATTTTACATCCAGAAGAGAATAATTTAGGGTGCTTTAGGAAATTTATCACATTGTAATGAGGGAATGCATATTCCACTTTTAATGGCCCATTGTGTGATCAATAAGAGGGGACAGGTAACATGATTCAAATCATTGTCTGAAAAAAATATTATCTTAAAATAATAACATATTCATAACAATTTGTTTGGCAAACTTCTTTGTGTTTTAGGAGACAGATAAACCTTATGGCATCCTTTTTGGGTGAGAGGTGGCTTGGTGTGGAGCATGAACAATAAACAAGTGAGCCAAATGTTTCTGTGCAGTAAATTCTTTGTAATTTTATTTAATTATTTTAACTATTGTAATATTTAAAATAAGCGATCATAATAGTTTGGTGCTCCAAAAGCACAGCCAAGATTGGGTGTTGTCCTTTATCTCAAATAGCTCCTCGGGTGTACTGGATGTTAACGTGGGGCACTGTAGCAGGGAATGTTCAGCTGCTCACCTCGACATCTGGGGCCGATTCCCAGCTTCCCACTCGCTCATGCTGCCAACAGTGAAAAATGGGCGATGCAGTGTGACATTTAAATTTGATTTATGTCATTGGATTGTACAATTTGGAACAAAACAGGAAAATGTTGGCCTTTCTATGACTCTGTGCCTTTTTCTGTAAAATGTGATCTGATGAAAGTTGATGGTATGTGTGAGTCACCATACATTTTATACAATAATCATTTCCAGAGGATTTGAACTAAAATCTGGATTTTCTTCGCATAAAGATGACAATTGTGCCATTTTTAGAATTTTCAGTGCTCTACAAACAAGCATTAAAAAGCAAGCTTTCAGCTAATATCTGTGAAGTATCAGCTGCCCACGCATTATTCATTCTCCCAGGTTATATTTGAATGTGGTAACCTATAAAACTAGACAATTTTGTCATAAGAGAGCAAACTGTTAATGGTTTCGTGAATATGTAATGATACACAACTAATGTTGATCCAAAGCAAAATCCATATATGTGTAAATTGATGAGTCATCACAGGGTTTAATTTCTATTTCTATCACCAAATAGACTGCAATGGTTCAAGAAGGTGGCCCACCACCAACTTCTCAAGGGCAATTAGGGTTTGGCAACAAATGCTGATCTAGCCAGCAACACCTACATCCCATGAAAGAATAAAAAGATAATTGAGTAAGAATGGATAGCTGTGTGCACTTTACCTAGCAATTGAGATTAGGCAGATTATTGAACAGATGAGAATACAAAACAAACACTTTAAAAAGTCTATCATTGTCAATTTCTCAATGGAGTAACAGTAGCTTATATTATTAGCACTTAGTCTGACCACATTATTGTGGGGCTAGTAATTTATTTTCCTTTGTGGTTTTGTTACTTCATTAAACATATTGAATAATTTTATAGGCTACAGTAGTATGAGCTCTGCGAGTTGAGTAGAACTATATGATTTATGCATGTTCTATGGGTTCACCTGTGTTAATATGCATCTACTTGAGCGTTTGCATTATTTGTCACATTTGGAGTACAGGTATAATGTCTCAAATCCGCTATCCAAAAAACAACGATGTTTGAAACCTGACATTTAAGCTGCGATCACTTGACTTTCTCTCCTCACCAACACCCTGGACTGACTGTATGGCTGCGGAGTTACTTGGACTGCTCCCACTCCAGCACTTCACTGAAGTGCAGGAGGAACCCATTTACATGCGTAAAAAGAGCTTCTGCCAGGCTTCCGACAAGGCAACACTGACAGATCTGAAGCAGCTCCAAAGAGTTTCCTTGGTTTGTCTTACAACATTGTCTCTATTTTTTTCAAAGCTGTCCTTTTCGATCCTTATTTGAAAAACGCACTCTCAACAATCTACATGCCCGACCCGAACCACCTGACCCGAAAACCAGCAAAATCTGAAATCTGGCAGGGACTTAGTCCTGACATTGTCGGTTTTGAGACACTATACCTGTATTTGATTTTTAAAAACTGCAAAAAAATTGTCTGGAAATTTTCCATTCTTTTTCATGCCAAGTTTCTCTTTACTACTCCTTTCCCAAGGGCACTTGACTCCTACAGGAGTTTAACACTTGCTGAATAAATGTAAAACAAGAACTTTTTTCTTTGTCTCAGATTGGATTTTGTAGTTATGTTGATGAGGGAGTGGGGAGGGGGTCAAGAATCCACAGCTCTTCCAACACATGTCTGCTTCAACTCTGGTGCAAGTATATTGTTGGACAGCAAATTTGGCCAGAGCACAGGTACTTTGGGCCGCAGTCCAATGTTAGGAATTACACTGAACATTTACGGGGTGGGGTGAGTCCCGGGATGGTGACTTCTAAAGCTAGGAGGATGGAGTATAAAAGTAGGGAAGTCTTTCTACAACTTTTCAGGCCATTGTTGAGACCAGACCTAGAGTACTGTGTACAGTTTTGGTCTCCTTACTTAAGGATGGATAAACTTGCATTGGAAGCAGTTCAAAGAAGGTTCACTCAGCTGATCCCTGGAATGAATTAAGATGAAAGATTGAGCAGTGGGCATATATTCATTGGAGTTTAGAAGAATGAGAGGTTGTCTTATTGATTCTGAACAGCCTTGATGGGCTAGATGCTGAGAGAATGTTTCCCCTTGTGGGATGGGGGTGTACCTCAAACACAGGGGCACAGTTTAAAAATAAGGGGTCTCCCATTAAGGCGGAGATGAGGAGGATTTTTTTTCTCTCAGAGGGTTGTTAGTCTTTGGAATTCTCTTACCCAGAGAGCAGTGGAGGCTGCATCACTGAGTATATTCACGGTTGAATTAGACAGATTTTTGATCAACAAGGGAGTCAATGGTTATGCGAGTGGAGGCAGGAAAGTGGAGTTAAGGCCACAATGATCTTATTGAATGATAGAACAGGCTCAAGGGGCCAAATGGCCTACTCCTGCTCCTATTTCTTAAGCTCTTATTTCTGTAGCCTCACTTAGAAACTGCTTGCCACTCAATTGGCAACTGGGAAGTGCATACTTCATCATTAGTTGCATAAACCAGCTAGGAGTCTAGGCTTTAGTTATTGCTTGGACCTGTAAGATTTTGATAATGCTACAAAATGTTAGGGCTCTATGTTGGTCTGAAGTAACATCTATGGATTTTATTTTAACCACTTTCTAAATGGTTCAGTTTGAATTTCTGCTGGTGAGACAATTAACAATCAAGGCATTTGGGGAAACGGGATGGCAGTTGTTTGCGAGGAACTGGTGTTAATGGATTTTATGACTTTAAAGGTACTGTACTGGTTTTGAGCAGTCATATATTGTCTTGGTGGTATTGTGTGCAATTAAGAGTCTTTTTGTCAACTTTGAAGAAATGGCTAAAAGGTAGCTTGAACTTAGGATGACACCTTATCTTTAAACAAAATCATGCATTGGTTTAATTGATTAATCATATCTGTTGGGCAGAATATCTTTATTAGAGGAAATCTGTTTCTTTCTGACATTATGATAAGAAGTGTTATTAACATTTATTTTTAATGGCTTTAGTATCTGTGCAGCTTGGGTTAAAATATGTTGACGAGGATATAACTTTTTTTGTAACTGCTCTGTATCTACAAGGATGTGCCATTTGATCACAAGGGATTGCAAACTCAGGGAGCCCAGGGAATAAGAGATGGACATTTGTCTTCAGTCTACATGACACTAGCTACGGAGGTGGGGTGACACCAAATGACTTGTACCCTAAGCCAATGAATGAGGTGAATTTGGACTATTTCCAAATAAGGGATTCAAAAATAATGAAAAGTGGGGATAAAAGTTGGAAAATCAGAGATTTTGTTGGCACAGTTTCACCATGACTTCTGTGGTATGATTCTTTGAGACACAGTAACATCACTTCAGAGACAGAAGAAGAAAGGTACCAAATGTGCTGGTAATGTTTGGGGAATTCTAGAACTTTAAGGGACAAGAAACTTACACGTTGTCTTTACTGTTTTTGTTAAGTATATGTAAAATCTTGCGTAATTAATTCTACTTGATTAATAAATTCTTGTTATTCATACCCAGTTAGGTCAGGCACAACTGAGGGCAATATTTTTAGAAATTAAGATTAGGAACTTTAGAGATTTTAATTAAAAGGGTTTTATACCTCAAACCCCCAAAACCTTACAGACTCCTAAACCAGATTCAAATTTTTGTTCAGTTTATCTTTGAGCCACTTTCCAGCAGGGTCCTGATATACCTTTGAATCCAAAATCCCAACATTTTCTGGATTTTCCCACAATAGACATCCTAGCTGCTCCCCTAGTGTAAATTAAGGAACTTCCACCAACCAGTAAGCTTAGCAGGGATGTCTCAAGTGACATACCTGGCACTTAATCAGGATGAGGCCACTGTGAATTTTTGGCCCCAGGTTGCTTATGAGCAGGCAATTGATGATACATTTGTATCATTCTTACAGCACTTCTTCACATTAAAGCATCTTAAAGTGATGCACATAGCAAATTACTTTTGGTGTACTGTAATTTTTGTTATGTAAATAATGTTATTATCTTAGAATTTTTAAAAATTCATTTATGGGATGTAGGTATCACTCGCTAGACCAGAATTTATTGCCCATCCCTAATTTCCCTTGAGAACGTGTTGGTGAGCTGCCTTTTTGAACTGCTACAGTTCATGTAGTGTAGGTACACCCACAGTACTGTTACAGAGGGAGTTCCAGGATTTTGACCCAGCAACAGTGAAGGAACGGTGATATATTTCCAAGTCAGGATGGTGAGAGGCTTGGAAGGGAACTTCCAGGTGGTGGTGTTCCCATCTATCTGCTGCCCTTGTCCTTCTAGATGGTAGTGGCCGTGGGTTTGGAAGGTGTTGTCTAAGCAGCATTGGTGAATTCCTGCAGTTGCATCTTAATTTATCATATGGAGGTGCAATGAAACAGAGTCAGGTGTGGAATTAACAGGTGTGGACACGCCAGAGCCAAAAAGGAAAGGTAGGAAACTCATAAGGAATTGAAATGGATAGTCCCTAAAGCGAAAGAAGTGACCACAAGCATCAACGCTCAGAATTATGAGAAGTAGGGCTATGCAGGCTGAGCTACCAAAGAAAAGAAAAGAAAAGAAAAGAAAAGAAAAGAGGAAAAATCATAGTATAACAAGTAGCCAAAAAGAGACAAGTGAAGATGGCACTCAGTAGAGTGCATACCTCCACCATGCTTTGTTAACTCAACATTATTAGAATTCCACAGCTCTTCCTTAAGACTTTTCCCTGCCTCATTGATGATCTGTACCTACAAAGCTGAAAAGTAAATATTTTTATTAAGGGCTTCCATCTCATTGAGGAGGCATCATGCCAATCCACACCCACCAACCTGCTCTGAAAATTTTACCCACATTTTGACAGCTGTGACAAATTCCAACACAGCAACTAAGACAACCAACAACATTCTAAATCAATCAACAACATTGCAAATACAACAATCCACAACATTCCAAAAAAGTCAATTCATTCTATCTCCCAATGTTAATGGATACTTTGAAAAATCCCAGGTCCTGTATCCAGATCCGCATCTTTGCCAAAAACCAAACAGTTCTTCCTATCTGTGTACCAGGTTTTGTTGAAATCTGTCCATTAATTTTTGAGATATAAGCCTGGATTTTTACTGAATTGGTATGGATTGGGAGCCCTTTAAAAATGATGGTCAGAACCCAGTTCAGGGATTGCCAACCCCATTCCTGGGGTTTCCAATTTTCAGAAGTACCTTTAAAGGGTGCGGGCAGGTTTTGATCAAAAGCCATGTACTTCCGGGTTAGGCAGACCCATTATGGGTTGAGGCATGTCCTAGTCCTCCAAAATTTTCATGGACTCAAGCCAGGTTTTCCATGGGCAGAATTTTGCCCTCGGATGGTGGGCGGGCCCCACCGGCTCGGCTGCGGGCGGACAGCCTACCCCCGCCACCGAAACGGGGCCCGCCGCCATTTTGAGTGGGTGGGCCAATTAAGGTTTGCCCAGCAGCCTGCCCAACAGGAAGCGCTATGTGCTTCCTGTGCGGGGGGAGGAGGGATTCCCCATCTGTCAAAGTGCGCTCTTTCGCGCATGCACGCGGAAGAGTGCACTGCTCCCTGAGGCAAAGTCCTGTCTCAGGGAGATTAGTGACTGGTAAGAAAGATTAAAAAAATGAAAAATTTAAAAATTATTAACATGTCCCTCTCATGTGACAGTGTCACACGAGATGGGACATGTTAATAAAAATGACAAACTTTATTAGACTTTTTAAAAACGGACATGAAACCGCATCTCGCCAGTGGATGAGGTTTCATGCTTTATCAGAAGCTCGCTGGGGCTCCTGGCCTGCCTGCCAGCCTTAAGGTTGGATGGGCAGGTCTTTAATTATCTTAATTAGTCTATCAATTGGCCATTGACAGGTCGGCGGGCTGACATCTGATTTCACTGTCCGCCCGCCTTCCTAAAAATTTAAAGGGACCGGGATGATGTAGGGGGTTCTTCCTGACGTCATCCCACGTCATTTTCCCGTCAGCGAGCGGGCCCTGCCCCCAAATCACCGACAGGAAAATTCAGGCCCATGAGTTGTGGTTCACAGCACCTCAGAGGTGCCATGAACCATAGTCTGCATGAGGGAACCTTTAAATGGTAAGTTCAAAAGGTCCTCCTGGTGCCCACCATGCCAAGCTATGTCCACCAGCCGCCCCTTTGGCTCTTCATGCCCCCTATGCCAAGCTTTCCCCCACCCACTCCCCCATGGCCCTCATTCTCCTCAAGCCAAGGTATGCCCCCACAAACAATCCCTATGGTTCCTCATGCTAAGTGATGGCACTTACATGCCCATTCACCAACTATACACTATATAGAAGCAATGAACCCTATAGTGACGGTAGTATGTGTGAGAAATGCTTTTTAAAAGTCATTCATTCATAACTTTACACTTTCTTTAAAAAAACTCCATTTTACTGCCAGGCAATAAAAGTGTCAATCATCCAGACCCTTTAAAGTTTCAATGGCTGAAACTGCAGGCACTTGAAACTTCTTAACCTTGTGTAAATAAACATTGTGAAATTGACAGAAGAGATAAGAGAGCCAGAGCTGTCAATCAAACAATATTTTCTCTGGAGCTCAGGGGTTTTAGTACTCAAATATGTCTGGGCTCAGCCAAGGACACATAATGAGACTTGACTGAGAGCCCAGAGATCCATTAGTCTGACGAAACCCAGCTAAGCATTCATAATGGCTAACTTGTTCCTAAAACCCATAAACAAGGCTGCCCTGGTCGACCCATTGTTTCAGCCTGTTCCTCCCCCAATGAACTGTGCTTTCATCTTATCTTGGCTCTATTTTTTCTCCCTCTTCCTATCTACATCCCTGAATCTTCCATTGCCCAACATCATTTCAACAGTATCCAGTTTCCTGACCTGAACCGTTTTCACATAGACATCCAATCCCTTTACACCCCCATCCCTCAACCAGGACAGTCACAGGGCTCTCTGTTTCTTCCTCAAATGGAAGTCTAACCAATACTAATGCACCAGCACCCTCCTCTGCCCAGCTGTGTTTTTTCTCAGTCTGAACAACTTTTCTTCAACTCTACTCACTTCTTCCCAATAAAAGGTGTTGCTATGGGTAGCTGCGTGGGCCCTAGCTATGCCTGCCTTTTTAAGGGATATGTGGAACATCCATTATTCCAGTTCTCCTCAGGCCCTTCCCTCATCTCTTTTTCCAGTACATTAATGACTGTATTGGTGCCACTTCCTGTTCTTGCCTTGAACTGGAAAATTTCACTGACTTTGGTGTGGATTTTCATCCATGACTCAGGTGCATAGAGTCAAGAAAATTCCCTGCTCCACGCACCCGACTTTTAAAAATGGCTGTCAGGCATCAGATTTTCTGATTGGGCGAAGGGCATATTAGAAGTCTGGATGGGCGACCTGGAGGAGTCGTGAGGAGGACGCTGGGTGAGGAGGTGGGCTGGGCAGAATGCTGGCCTCAGGGCTCCGTCTCTTTGTCCAAACCAGAGTGAAATAGTAAGCAATAATTGAAAAAAATGCATAGGCCAGAATTTTCCCGTCGATGATTTGGGGGCGGGGCCCGCTCGCCGACGGGAAAATGACGCGGGATGACGTCGGGATGAACCCCCGACAAGATCCCATCCCATGTAAATATTCAGGAAGGCGGGCGGACAGCTGATTTCACTGTCCACCCGCCAACCTGTCATTGGCCAATGGCCAACAGCTGGAGGCACTGACATGCATCTGTGAGGCTGAGAGTTTCATGGATAGCATGTTTTTAGACGTGGTCACCCCACAGCTTACGGAAGTGCAGACAGCGAGGGAATGGGTGACAATCAGTCAGAAGAAATGTGTCAGGCAGGTAGTCAGGAAATCCCCAGGGTGTATCTCGCTCAAGAACCGTTTTTCTGTGTTGGAAAACGGCGAGAGTGACGATTCCTCTGGGGATTGCAGCCACGCTCATGGCACTGTGAGTGGCTCAGCTGCACAGGGGGGGAGGAAAAAGAGGAGAAGAGCAATAGTGGTAGGAGACTCGATAGCAAGGAGAACAGACAGGCGTTTCTACTGCCATAGGTGTGACTCCAGGATGGTATGTTGCCTCCCTGTTGCCAGGGTCAAGGATGTCACTGAACGGCTACAGGGCATTCTAAAGGGAGAGGGCAAACAGACAGAGATCGTGGTATAGCTTGGTACCAATTACATAGGTAGAAAAAGGGATGAGGTCCTGCAAGTGGAATTTAGGGAGCTAGGAAACAGATTAAAAAACAGGACCTCAAAGGTAGTAATCTCTGGATTACTTCCGGTGCCACACGCTAGTGAGTACAAAAATAGAAGGTTAGTCCAGATTAATGCATGGCTGGAGAGATGGTGCAGGAGGGAGGGCTTTAGATTTTTGGGACATTGGGACCATTTCTGGGGGCAGTCGAACATGTACAAGGCGGACGGGTTGCACCTGAACCGGAGTGGGACCAACATCCTTGTGGGGAGGTTTGCTCGTGCTGTTGGGGGGTGGGGGGTTTAAACTAACTTGGCAGGGGGGTGGGATCCTGAGAGGAGGTTCAGCAGGGGAAGATGCACAGCCAAAATTAGAAGAGAGAGCAAGTGAGTCTGGAAGGCATAGAAATTATAGGCCAGTTAAGGCACAAGGGAGTTTGGCAAGGTTGGATGGTATTTATTTTAATGCAAGAAGTCTGACAAATAAGGGAGTTGAGGGCACAAACTAACACATGGAAATATGATGTCACTGCTGTCACAGAGACATGGTTGAGAGAGGAGCAGGATTGGCAGCTCAATATTCCAGGGTATAATATTCAGGCGAAACTGGGAAGGAAGTAAAAGAAGAGGGTATATCACAATATTGATCAAGGAATCAATTACAGCAGTAAGGAAGGATGACATCTTAGAAGGCCCCTCAAATGAAGCCATATGGGTAGAACTGAAAAACAAAAAAGGAGCAATCACATTGCTGGGGGTGGACTATAGGCCCCCAAACAGTCAGAGAGAAATAGAAGAGCAGATATGTAGGCAAATTTCAGAGAAGTGTAAAAATACTAGGGTAATAATAGTGGGGGTTTTCAACTTCCCCAACATTAACTGGATTAGTCATAGTGTGACAGGTTTAGAGGGAACGGAATTTTTAAAATGCATCCAGTAGAGCTTTTTAAGCCGATACGTAGAAGGCCCTCCAAGAGACGGGGCGGTCCTGGACTTAATTTTTAGGAATGAAGCCGGGCAAGTGGTAGAGGTATCAGTGGGCGAGCATTTTGCAGATAGTGATTATAACTCCGTTAGATTCAAGGTTGTTATGGAAAAGGACAAGGATGGGCCAGAGGTTAGAGTGCTAAATTGGTGGAAGGCCGATTTTAGTAAGATCAGATATGATTTGGCCAGAGTGGACTGGGAGCAGCTACTTTTAGGTAAATCTGAGTCAGAGCAGTGGGACTCATTCAAGAAGAAAATAGGGAGAGTACAGGGCCAACATATTCGAGTAAAGACAAAGGGTGGGACCAACGAATCCAAGGAACCCTGGATGTCGAGGGATATACAGGATTAGATGAAGAGAAAAAGGGAGGCTTATGGCAGATACCGAGGGCTCAAAACTACGGAAGCCCTAGAGGAGTATAGAATGTGTAGGGGGGAACTTAAAAAGGAAATTAGGAGAGCAAAAAGAGTGCATGATAAACATTGGCAGGTAAAATAAAGGAAAATCCAAAGTTATTTTACAAGTGCACTAGAGTAACAGGATAACTAGGGAAAGAGTAGGGCCCATTAAGGACCATAGTGGTAATTTGTGTGTGGAGCCGGAAGATGTTGGTAGGGTTCTAAATGAATACTTCGTGACGGTGTTCACAAGTGAGAGGGATGATGTGGGTATGGAAATCAGGCAGAAGGACTGTGATACAATTAAAGAAATTAGCATAGAAAGGGAAGAGGCTCTAAGTGGCCTTGCAGGCTTAAAAGTAGATAAATCCCCAGGCCCGGATGAAATGTATCCCAGGCTGTTGAGTGAGGCAAAGGAGGAGATAGCAGGGGCACTGGCAAAAATTTTCAATACCTCTCTGGCCATAGGAGAGGTGCCAGAGGACTGGAGGACAGCCAATGTGGTACCATTATTCAAGAGGGAAGGAAGGGATAAACCAGGAACTACAAGCCAGTCAGTTTAACCTCAGTGGTGGGGAAACTATTGGAAGCAATTCTGAGGGACAGAATTAATCTATACTTGGAGAGGCAGGGATTAACCAAGGACAATCAGCATGGTTTTGTCTGACCAATTTGATTGAATGATGACCAGGGGTGTAGATGAGGGCAATGCATTTGACGTAGTCTACTTGGACTTCAGCAAGGCTTTTGATAAGGTTCCTCATGGGAGACTGATAACGAAGGTAAAGCAGGGAGCAGAGGATGATGGTCAAGGGGTGTTTTTGCGACTGGATGCCTGTATCCAGTGGGGTTCCACAGGGATCAGTGTTGGATCCCTTGCTGTTTGTGGTATATATAAATGATTTAGACTTGAATGTAGGAGGGTTGATCAGTAAGTTCGCGGATGACACAAAAATTGGTGGGGTAGTAAATAGTGAAGAGGATAGCCTTAGGTTACAGGAGGATATAGACGGGCTGGTCAGATGGGCTGAACAGTGGCAAATGGAATTTAATCCAGATAACTGTGAAGTGATGCACTTGGGGCAGGACAAACAAAGCACGGGAATGCACAATGAATGGTAGGACCCTGGGAAGTATTGAGGATCAGAGGGACCTTAGTGTGTGTGTCCACCGGTCCCTTAAGGCAGGGAACAGGTAGATAAGGTGATTAAGAAGGCATATGGGATACTTGCTTTTATTAGCTGAGGTATAGAATATAAGAGCAGGGAGGTTCTGCTGGAACTGTATAAAATGCTGATTAGGCCACAGCTAGAGTATTGTGTGCAGTTCTGGAATCCGCCTTATAGGAAGGATGTGATTGCACTAGAGAGTGTGCAGAGGAGATTTACCAGGATGTTGCCTGGGCTGGAGAGTTTTAGTTATGAGGAGAGATTGGATAGACTGGGGTTATTTTCCCTGGAGCAGAGGAGATTGAAGGGGGGCATGATTGAGATGTATAAAATTATGATGGGCATAGAAAGGGTAGACAGGAAGGAACTTTTCCCCTTGGTGGAGGGATCAATAACCAGGGGGCATAGATTTAAAGTAAGGGGCAGGAGGTTTAGGGGGGATGTGAGGAAGAATTTTTTCACCCAGAGGGTGGTGGGAATCTGGAACTCACTGCCTGAAATGGTAGTAGAGGCAGAAACCCTCATAACATTGAAGAAGCATTTGGATGTGCACTTGCGATGCCATAGCATACAAGGCTATGGGCCTAGTGCTGGAAAATGGGATTAGAATAGTTAGGTACTTGTTTGACTGGCACAAACTCGATGGGCCGAAGGATCTTTTTCTGTGCTGTAGACCTCTGACTCTATGACTACAGTGGAGAGACCAAATGTAGGCTGGGTGACCACTTGGTAGAACATCTCCATATAGTCCACAAGCATGACCCCGAGCTTCCTGTCACTTGTTATGTTATGATTCTTCACCTGGCTCCCACTCTGACCTTTCTGTCCATGGTGTGCTACAGTGTTCCAATGAAGCTCAAGGAACAGCACCTCATCTTTCATCTTGGCACTGTACAAACTTCTGGCCTCAATGTTCAGTTCAACAACATTAACCTCTGCCTCTTGTTCTGTGTTTTTTCTGTTGTTTTTCTTTTGCTGGCTGTTTCTTTCTTTATTCCTTCATGTTGCATTCAGGTGGCTACTATTTTGCCATTCATGCCTCATCTGGACACAACAGGCAGAATTTTGCCCTTGGTTGGCGGGCGGGCCCCACCGGCTCGGTGGCGGGCGGACAGCCGACCCCCGCCACCGAAACGGGGCCCACCGCCATTTTGAGTGGGCGGACCAATTAAGACCCGCCCAGCGGCCTGCCCGACAGGAAGCGCTATGTGCTTCCTGTGCGGGGGGGTGGAGGGATTTCCCATCTGTCAAAGTGCACACTGCTCCCGGAGGCAAAGTCCTGTCTCAGGGAGATTCGTGAAAGGTAAGTCAAGTCTAAAAATAGATAAATATTAAAATTATTAACATTTCCCCCTCATGTGACAATGTCACACGAGATGGGACATGTTAATAATAAACACATAAAATTTATTACATTTTTAAAAAACAGACATGAAACTTCATCCCGTCAGTGGATGAAGTTTCATGAATAATCTGGAGCCCGCTGGGGCTCCTGGCCTGCCCGCCAGCCTTAAGCTTGGAAGGGCAGGTCTTTAATTATCTTAATTAGCCTGTCAATGGCCTCAATTGGCCATTGACAGGTCGGCAGGAGGACAGCTGATTTCACTGTCCACCCGCCTTCCTAAAAATTTAAAGGGGCCGGGATGACGTCGGGGATTTCTCCTGATGTCATCCCACGTCATTTTCCTCTCAGCGAGCAGGCTCCGTCCCCAAATCGCCAAGGGGAAAATCCTGGCCAACTTTTACTATAGCCATTACCACTCTCTTTAGCTTTTACATGATGAAATATTTTGTAAGTTAATCTCTCCTGCCCACTCCTGCCCTCAACTCAACACGAACCTTCCATTTTGTTCTTTCTGTCTCCTCCCCCTTTCTACTGGTTTAAAAACTCTTACATTTCTATCTCTCTTCTGTTCCAATGAAAGGCTATTGACCTGAATTGTTGACTCTGTTTCTCTCCACATATGCTGGCTGACCTGGTGAATATTTACTGCATTTTTGTTTCTTTTTCAGATTTCCAGCATCCACATATTTTGCTTTCACAAAATTGTCAATAATTGGCTCAAGTTGCAGTAAATTTGCAAATTTACATAGAGAGGGCACAAGAATGGGTAACGTGGAAAATGAAAAAATTCATGTTAACATTTTTAATGTCCTTAACAATAAGCACACTAAGAGCTCTACTTCAGCCTAATGGACTCCATCTTCAGATGAACAAGATTTAATTCGCTGATAAAATAAGATGATTAGTGGGGATTAGCAACAATTACTGTTAAACAAGCTGGAAATTAATTTATTGATTCTCTGAATAAACAACCAGCAGAGCTAATCAAATAGTATGGTTGAGCTGGTTAATCTTAGCAATATCACCCTCTTGATCTGAACCCAAGGCAAAGATGTTGATGGTAATAATGATTTGTACAGAGCAGTGCTGGCTAATTGGGTATAATGTCTTTTGCATATTCCTAAAAATTCTTAAACCAGAAAAGCCACAGGGGATTATCCCAACCCACTTGCAGCAGAAATCTTTGCGAAATGGCTGTTTATTCTGTTCCTCACCGAACCTATAGCAGGAGAGGTCCACAAAATTTCTACACTTTGCATTCTTATGTAGAATGGGCAAGATATGATCTAACTTCATGTCCAGAAAAGCAGCTTGTGAATCCAATGAAGGCCCAAAGCCCCTGAACCCTGTCAATTCTATCCTCCAGACCCAAGCATCACTGCTTTATTTGTATTTTTGTGCTAATATTTGTGTTACTAGCTTACACTACATTTGCACATGAGTGCACAATGCTCCTCCAACTAGCAGTGGTGTTGGTGCCAGACCCAGCCTATTTGTTATTTATTGTTTGGTCCTGAGTGAATCCTGTCAACCTGCAAGTTATATGACATTATCCCAGAGCATTTTTTTAAAGGAAGAAACTGTCCCTGTAGATATTTTTAATACAGACAAATGAAATAAAAGTGGATCTTTAGTGATAACAGAGATTCATTTTAAAAATATGTTATTTGAATTACTCACTGGAGAGTTGTCTTCACAGCTGGAAATCTGAACCTGGGCTAGAATTTCACATTCGGCGTGCGGGCTTGGTGGGGGCGGTCAGGGAGCCAATCGCCACCTGCGATCGGCTCTGCACCATGATTTCACACCGGCGAGCCAGTTCAGGCCCACCCTGAGTAGATCGCGAGCGGCAGCGCTGAGCACTGTCTGTGCGGGTGAGGGGAGGAGGGAGAGCCGGGCCTGGAGTGCAGTTCACGCATGCACGCGAAAGAGCACTTCAATTTCCCTGAGGCAAGGAGCCGCCTCAGGGAGATTGAAGCACTTATTAAAAACATTAATAATGACAGTAAAAATTTAATGAAACATGTCCCCTCTTGTGACTGTATCACATGAGATGGGACATTTTTAATGGTAAAAGAAAGTTTTTATTTAACTTGTATTAGTTTTAGGAAACCTCATCCCGCTTGTGAATGAGGTTTCCTAAAAACGCCTTTTTGCCTGCCCACCAATGGTAAGGTTGGCTGGCCAGCGTAAAATTAAACTTAATTACTTTGTTAATGGCCTTAATAGGCCTTTCAATTATCGGTGGGCACACCGTCGAATGAAATATTGCGCGAGTTCGTGATGACGTCGGGACGCATGCCTGACATCATCGCGCGTCCTTTTACGTTCTAGTGTGTTGGGCCTGCGCCCGCACACTGAATATAAAATTCTGGCCCTGGCTTCCCATAAACAGCTCAAATCTGTGTCCACATTAACTGGAAAATCAGAAAATGTAAACAATATGAAGGGCATTTGCAAGATACTGTGCTATTAAAGTCACTGAGCACCCTTGGCTCCCCATCTACTCTTAATCTCAGATATGTGAACATAGGGACCTGGAGAGCAGAACCTAGGTCCTTCCCCTCAAAGAGGGAGGTAAAAAGCAGAAGAGTCATTGTGTTCTTATATACCGCCTAGTGGCTGGTTTCAGAGTGACAATATTCGTAGAGACCTGGAAGCTATCATCCTGTTGACCAGAGATGGTACATGCTTTGGATGTCCAAAAATGGGGAAACAGAACAAGTGCTTACAGTAAGAAAAAATTGAGTCAGCAAAGAAATGGCCTATATATGCCCCGATTCATTATTTTGGTTTGTCTTGCTTTTCTTCACAATTCTGATTCTAAACTGCTGCAAGAGCAATTTTCGAGGTATTTTTCATTTGTCTGCAATTCACAAACATAAAAAAACATGGTGCATAAAACCACAAATATTTGCACAATACCCTCAAGAAAGTGTTTTGATATACAAAGTATAAAAGAAACTAATTGTTCATAGGGTTTACTCAGTTGTAATTAGCTCATAACCTGGAACATGAAGAAAATAACAGATGAATCAAGTTTATTTGACTGGGCTTCAATTTTTTTAAACAATTCCAAGTCTAATGCACATTAGTTGTAAAGAAATGGACTATGGTTGAATATAACAGATATGTTTATTCACATAATAGAACACCTCTGGGTGAAAAACAGAAAACCACATTAAAACCCAAAAAACCACCAACGTGTTATCCTCACACCTATAACAGAATTTAACTACACAATAATAAACACACCCAACTTCAACAAAAAATGAAACCATGAGCACTAATCTCTATTGATTAATTTATTTTTAAAGAAAATGGGAACATCCCATTTGTTTTGTTGCATCTGCCTCATGCAGGTCCAGATACCTCATCTCCCTCTGAATTACTAAGGCTGCCGATACATCCTGATTTGTTCAATTTGAGTACAGTATAATTGTTTTCTCTTCCAGGTGGCTCAATACTAGTTCCCATAAATTTAGGTTATTCCCTCCAATCTGGAAGCATTTCCTCTCCAAAAATCTGCCATTGGCAGAGAATCAATCCCAAGGATCAGCAATCACCCTACTAGCAGTAGTAAATTTATTGAATTAAGTATTACCTTGCAGTACTCCCAAAATATTATTTAAATTGGCAGATATTAAACACAGAACATATTTAAGAGGCTAAAGGAGTTAAGTTCGTAAAAACAAATTAATATATGCAGCACAAAATTTTGTAAGGCACTAGAAGTAAAATATATGAAAATATATACACCAAGTGTAGCAAAATTGTAAGCATATTTATGAAAAATGGTTTTAAGATTTTAAAACGTCTAATGCACAAAGAAACTCTTTGTCTACAATTTGAGAACTGCACAATGGGCCAATAGCATTTCTGAAGAACTGTGTCACCTTAAAATAACAGTCCCTGTAATTTTCAAAGATAAAGCGCTACTTACTGCTACAGAAAATTCTGTTGCTTCCATCTCTTCATATAGTTTTCTGTAAAACTATTGTATATTACCATATTTCTCCAGTAGCAGATTATGAATTAGGAACTAGTAGTCACTAATACCAAACTGTCAACAGATGTAAAACATTTGAGGTGGATTAAGAATGGAATGGGCTGAAACATCAATATGTTGCACTGCAGCTTGGTGAGATGTTCATTCATGCTCACAATTCTCCCTTCACTAAGTTCTTTTGGGCTGATGTTTCTGCATAGAAGTAAGGTGCTTCGCTGTCAGAAATTGGAAAAATTTGACGGACAAACTCATACACTTATTGCTAATGCTTTACGCTTACTAAAGACCACTTCAGAGAAGCAATGGGGGATGCCTGAGAGAGGGTAGCTCCCTGATATTTTGGCCTGACTTAGTATGATTTTTTGATCGATCAATAGAAGATATTTTTACCAACAGATAGCTTCACACAGAATAAGGAGCAACATAAGAAGAGGAGTAGGTTATTCAGCAATTTGAGCTTGTTTCATCATTCAAATAGATCATGGCTGAGCAGTACCACAACCTCATTTGTCTGTCTTTGATTAAAAAAAAATTAAATTACGAACAGTTTTCTCAATTTATGGAATTTATTTTACATTTATTTCCATGGCCTTTGCACCATTTTGTCCAGATTATATCCCATTTATCACCCAGTATTAATGATCCATAGACACACAGCAAAATGCACAGGCTAGGTTAATTACAGACAAATTAACTCAAAGTTGTGTATTTTTCTATATTTTAGTAACTAGGGAACTTTATACCCTGAAACGTAGACAAATGCACATTTTTGTGTTTATTTGCAACAATACACTATTGTCATAGGAAAGCGTATCCATTTTGTTGAGAGACTGAGAGCACCTTGGAGCATTTTACTACATTAAAGTAACTACATAAATGCAAGCTTTGTTCCTGTATCCCTATTATGAATTTAACATTTCTCAGTCAATGAGAACCATATTATAATTCTTTATGAAATCCACTATGAAGAATAAACTGGCCTCTTATGAATTCTTTCCTCAGACTACTCAATAATCAAATCATGATCATCCAAAATTTTTTTGCACACCAATAAATTTACATTATAACATTCAAGTTAAGCAATGTTAATGGCTCTACAATGTGTGAAATTAAAGTTAAAAATTTGAATTTCAGATCATTTAAATTAAATTACTTTGAATTAACATGAATAAACTTTATTTCACTAAAGACACCCAGGGAGAAATTGATAAGGAAAACAGGCACACAACGTACCAGTTCTTGGTATTGCCCCAGATGCCTGAAAGGTATCCAAGCCCATACTGGGTCAGTTGAATTTTTACCCATCATTGGTGGCTGTCTAAGACAGGCATTAGAGAATCTAATTTTAATATTGTTCATTTCTGTTTTATGGACTTCAAATGGGCATAAAAATAACCAATTTAATAGGACAGAGACTCATAGCCAATCTGCATGGATAGATGCCCAAACTTTGACTTGTATTTCAAAGCCCTGAGTGGCCTAACTTGCTGTCTATAAAGGAACAGCTCAAAATAAGAACCCCAAAACACCGACACATCAGATTTGTGGAGTTGGAACAGAGCTGGAGTGTACCTCCTGGCTCCACCAAACAACTGCAGCTGCTGGTGGCCCACGCTTGTTCTATTCCCAATTCCAATCCCAATCCCAATCTTAGTCACATCCATGCCCCCGACCTAACCACCGGCCTTAGCATGGTGGGAGGGAAGAATTGGTAAGGTCCTGAACTGCCCTCGCAGCTGATCTAACTTATTCTGGTGAAGCCCAAGGAAAACTTCAGTTGGTCCTCAGGCCTCTCTGTTCCAGTGCTGTCTAGTTTGGGGTGTTAACAAATTTATGGCCCCAGATCCTTTACAGGTGTACATGTGGGAACCTAATGCCTGTTTTAAGATGCAATAGGAGCTGTGGGCCTGAATATGAAAAGGGAGCATTTTGCATGATTGAGCAGACCAGCAGAACCTGCAAGTGCACTTCAGCGAGACCTGTCCTAATCTGGCCTTATCAGGTGGAGCAGACCTGAGGTCCTCAGCAGTTCTCTATGCATACTGTAGTTAACTGAGAATTTTAAATTTATTCAGCTTCTATTGAAGCTATTTATTGCTGCAAAAATATAATATGCCCCTTCCTGTAATGGGATTGATTATCTTTTTAATGCCAGGAAATGTCTAGGAGACTTTTTTGAGCTCTTCCTGGGGCCTCAATGGGACTCTTGCCAGTACAAAATGCTCATGTGCTGGCAATGCATCGGGAGCAGAATAGAATATTCTCAAACATTGAAAAATCTCTTTTTAAAAATCATTGTACAAATAATTCTCTAATCAATAAAACAAAGAAAAGTCTCTAGAGAACCCATTTCAAATATGTACTGTAACCAGCCATGAGGCACAATGTTGTACAGGTTGATGTCTTGGCTCAGTGGTAGATCTCTCAGAACTTTGTGGATTCAAGCTCCACTGAATGACTAAACATGTAGTGAGTTTATTCCTGCAGGATTTCTCTTGAGCACCCCTGCAACTTTGGTGAAAGATCTGTTGAAGCCCCAAGACACTGCCATTTCTGCAGCATTGCTGTGGATTTTACACTGAATATATGGCAGACAATCAGGAGAATGTCTGGCCAAGTTCAAGCTCATAATCTAGGCCGACACTTGAGTGACGTTTTAAGGAAGAACTGGATTGTTAGAGGTGTTGTCTTCTGGATGAGATGTTAAAGCAAGGCCATGTCTGCCCTCTTGTGTGGATGTGAAATGTCCCATGAAACTATTTGTGAAAAGAAATAGATTTCTCTGAAGTAATTCCTCAAGCAAAACCTCATAATCAGCAGAGAGGATGTTGAAGGTTTCCTGGAGAGTTCGGGAAGAGTATCCCTGATTTGCCTGGCCCTCAAGGAGTCCTGGCAAAGATGGTTTGGAAGATGAGATTGTAGAATGTTTTCATGATAGTTCCCTAGAACAATATGTTGTGAAACCAACAAGGGAGAAAGTTATTTTAGATCTAGTATTGTGTAGTAAGGCAGGGTTAATTAGCAGTCTCGTTGTAAAAGATGCTCTGGGAAAAACTGATCATGATACAATTGAATTCCAAACTGAGATTGAGAGTGACATACTCTAGCCTAAACAAGAATCTTAAACAATTCCAATTGGGGAGAGCTGGCTAAGTTTAATAAAGTAAATAGACTATAAGGTATGGTGGTAAATAAACGGTGGGAAACATTTAAAGAAATGATTCAAAATGTTCAACAAAATCATGTTCCCTTAATTACAAGTGTGGAAGATCCATCTGTAGCTTATGCAGTAAATTGTTGATAGTATTAATTGAAAGAAAAGGGTTATAATGTTGCGAAAAATAGTAGTAAGCCTGGAAGAGTTTTAGAAACTAACAAAAGGTAACCAAAAAACTGATAGAAAGGGAAAAAATAGAATAAGAGAGTGAAATAGCCATGAATATAAAAGCAGATTGTAAGAGTTTCTACAAGTATGCAAAAAGGAAGAGAGTAGCTAAACTAATTGTTGGTCCCTTAGAGGCAGAGACAGGAGAAACTATCATGGGGAGTGAATTTCAACAAATATTTTATGTCTGTATTCACAGTAGAAGACACTAAATAGGAGGTAATAAAAGGCCTAATAAGAAGGAGGAGCTTATAGCAATTAATGTCAACAGAGAAAAGCTATTGGAGAAACTTAAGTGACTAAAAGTCACTAAAACACAAGGACCTGATGGCTTACATCCTATGCTTCTAAAAGAGGTGGCTGCAGATGTAGTGGATGCACTGGTTATGGTTTTTCAAAATTCTGTAGATTCTAGAATGGTCCCAATGGATTGGAAGTTAGCAAATTAAAACCGTTATTCAAGTAAGGGGGAAGACGGAAGGCAGCTCAATTAGATGACCTCAGTCACTGTGAAAATGGAATATATTACTAATTATGTTATAAAAATGCACATAGAAAATCATAATGTGATCAGACAATGTCAATATTGTTTTACAAAGGAAAATTGTGTTTATTAGAGTTTTTTGAGGATGCAGCAAGTAGGGTAGACTAACGAGCCAGTAGATGTAGTATATTTGGATTTCCAAAAGGCATTCAACAAGATGCCACATAAAAGGATAATGTACAAGATAAAGGATAATGAAATTGGAGGTACAGTAATATATTAGGATGGATAGAGGATTCATTAACGGACAGGAAGCAGAGAGTGTGGATAAACGGGGCATTTCCAATTTGGCAGTCTGCAACTAATGGAGTGCTGTAAGGATCAGTGCTGGGGCCTCAACTATTTACAATCTATGTTAATGACTTAGATGAAGAGAGCAAAAGTAATGTATCTATGTTTTCTGATGATACAAAGCTAGGCGAAAATGTAAGCTGTGAAGGACTTATCTGCCAGACCGGGCCTGTGGCAGGTTGTGAGGTAACCAACATGAAGGGGAAAAACAACTTGACTTTACCCTCATCAATCTACCTATCACAGATGCACCTGTCCATGACAGCATTTGGTAAGAGTGACCACTGCACAGTCCTAGTGGAGGCGAAGTCCCCTCTTCACGCTGAGGATATCCTACATCGCGTTGTGTGGCACTACAACTACATTAAATGCGGTAGATCCAGATATAGCAGCTGAAAACTGGGCATCCATGAGGTGCTGAGAGCCATCAGCAGCAACAGAATTGTACTCCACCGCAATTTGTAACCTCTTGACCCAGCATAATCTTCATTCTACCATTACTATCAAGCCAGGAGATCAACCCTGGTTCAATAAGGAGTGCAGAAGAACATACCAGGAGCAGCACACCACATAAAAATGAGGTGTCAACCTGGTGAAACTACAATACAAAACCAGATGCACGCCATTCAGCAAAAGCAGCATGTGATAGAGATAAACGATCTCTCAACCAATGGTTCAGATCAAAACTCTGCAGTTATGTCACATCCAGTTGTGAATGGTGGTGGACAATTAAACAATTATCCCCATCATCAATGATGGAGGAGCCCAGCACGTCAAGGCAAAAGACAAGGGGCAGAATTTTCCATGCCTGCTGGCATCAAGTGTGCTCAGCAGCGTGAGCGGACAATATGGCGAAAAGGCCAGAAATCAGTTTCACAACATCGTGAAACCGGTTTGCGATTGTCCATTCAGCCCGTTGAAGGCACGCAGCGTTCCTCGCCACCAGATGTCGGAAACCTCATTGTAATACATCTGCATATTATTATAAAGTCAGCCCACTGGAATCATTCCCCCCCCGCCAACTCTGCTGGATCATCCGCACACCGACGTGTTTCACAACAGCATACATAAGGTGTGCACTTTGAGGGGAACTCGGAGGTGATTACACAGTATTGATGCACAGCACTCGCCCAGGCCACCTGTTAGACTTCAAGGTTGAGGCACGTTGGAGGGGTGGGGGCAAATGCGGCCCTGTGGTTGATGGTAATGCACAAGCACGCGCAGGGTGGGGGGGAAGGAAGTAGCCACACATTAGGGAAACCTTGTATAATGCGACCATTGCTCTGCAGCTGAGACAGTTCAGACGCAGCCACATTGACATGCTTGGAGTCGGGCCTCTAGCTTATCTGCCCACCCAAGCAACGCAGAGGCAACAAAGTGCTGCAGAGAATTTCACCCCTCGGGCACAAAGTGCAAACTAATGAGCATTTTAGTGGACTGCAGAACAGTTGGACAACTGGGCATGTTGTACAATCTCCTTGCTAAAGCTGGCCATGGAGCAGTTACTGGTGGAGGCGCTCACAGCCCCTTACGATGTCAGCATTCCGATTTGGACCAATCTCCCCTATGCTAGTCTCAGCTACTCTTCTAACCCGTGCTGCAAGGTAACACTATTAGCTTGAACTATCGGGGAGACTGGTCCAAACCGGGATGATGACACTACAAGGGACTGTGAGTGCCTCCTGCTGTAACTGCTCCATGGCCAGCTTTAGCAAGCAGATTGTACAACGTTTGTAGGCATACAACTGTTTTGCAGTCCACTAATTCACTCATTAGTTTGCAGTCTGTGCCAGAGTGAGTGAAAAGCTCTGGAGCACTTGGTGGCACTTTAATGCCTCTGCATTGCATGAGTGGACAGATAAGCTAGAAGCCCGACTCTAATCATATCGATGGCTGCACTTGAACTGTCTCAGTTGCAGAGGAATGGTCACTTTATATAAGGTGTCCCTAATACGTGGCTGATTCTCCCGCCCACCCCGAATGCTGGTGCACTACATTAAACTGTGAGGCAACCCATGGCCCTTCCCCACAAGTCGCCCCAATGGTAGGGCTGCCCTTGCCCCCCGCCCCCTACAAGCCACCTCAGCTGCAAGGCAGCCCTTGACCCCCCACTAGTTGCCTCAATGATGGGGCTGCACTTGCCCCACCCCTACAAGTCATCTCAACCGCAAGGCAGCCCTTGACAACCCCCAACAGTGCGCTTCAAGCTTGACCCAACAGGCAACCCTGGCGAGCACTAAGTATCATTACTGTGTATTCACCTCAGAGTTCCTGTCAAAGTACAGCCCGCCAAGTACACGCCTTATCTCTGCTGATGTGAAACATGCAGGTGCGCTTTCCCGCTGACGTGGACGGGGGAACGATTCCGGCGGGCTGGCCTAATTATGATATGCAGATGTATTACAATGAGGTTCCTGATGTCCTATGGCGGGAAACACATCCACTATCGACGCCGTCATGAAACCGATTGCGCCATATTGTCCGCTCACACCACCGAACACACCCGATGCCAGCGGGCCCAGAAAATCCTGGCCCATGTCTTCTTTGCAGCAGTCTGGAAGCATTGAGAGGTGTGTAAGCAGCTGCACTTTAAATATGGCGCCCGGCGTGATGAAGCAGCGAGGTGATTGCGTGGCGGGCATTGAGAGCCCACCCGCCATGGAAACGGCATGTTTCCTGGGAATGCATATTTAATACGGCGGGCTTGGAACAATATGACATGACGAGAAAAATGTTGTTTTACCCACCCGCTACCACACGTAGTACAAATATGGGATGATTCTGCCCAAGGCTAATACATTTGTAATTATCTTCAGCCAGAGATCCAGGTGGATGATCTATCTCGCCTTCACCTGAGGCCCCCAACATCACAGATGCCAGTCTTTAGCCAATGCAATTCACTCCACATGATATCAAGAAACGGCTGAAGGCAATGGCTACACCAAAGACTATGGGCCCTGACAACATCCGGCAGTAGTACTGAAGACCAGTGCTCCAGGAATAGCCGCACCCATAGCCAAGCTGTTCCAGGGGATCTACCTGACAATGTGGAAATTGCCTAGGTATATCTTGTCCACAATATCAGGACAAATCCAATCCAGCCAATTACCACCTATCAGCCTACTCTCAGTTATCAGCAAAGTGATGAAAAGATGTCGTTGACACTGCTATCAAGTGGCACTTACAAGGCAATAATCTGCTCACCAATGCTCAGCTTGGGCTATACCAGGACTACTTGGCTCATAACTGCATTACGGCTTTAGTTCAAACATGAACAAAAGAGCTAAATTCAAGAGGTGAGGTGAGAGTGACTGCCCTTGATATCAAGGCAGCATTTGACGGAGTGGCATCAAGGAGCCCTAGCAAAACTGGAGTCAATGGGAATCAGGAGGAAAACCCACCCCGGTTGGATTCATACCTAGCACAAATAAAGATGGTTTTGGTTGTTGGACACCAATCATCTCAGCCCACGGACACCATTGCAGGAGTTCCTCAGGGTAGTGTCCTAGACCCAACCATCTTCAGCTGCTTCACCAATAGCCTTCCCTCCATCATAAGGTCAGAAGTGGGGATGTTCACTGATGCTTGCGCAGTGTTCAGAGCTATTGGTGACTTCTTAGATATTGAATCAATCATTATCTATATTATTACAATTGTGTGGCTTATAAGATTCTTCACCGAATCACAGTATCTTTACAGTGCAGAAGGAGGCCTTCGGCCCATCGAGTCTGCACTGGCTCTCTGAAAGAGAATTCTAATCAATCCCACTCTCCTGCCTTAACCCGTAACCTTACACATTCTTTCTTTTCAGATAGCCATCAATTCCCTTTTGAATACCTCGATCAAACCTGCCTCCACCGCCCTCTCAGGAAGTTCGTTCCAGACTCCAACCACCCTCTGGGTGAAAAAATTTTTCCTCACATCACTTCTACTCTTTCTGCCAATTATTTTGAATCTGTGCCCTTTAGTTCTTGACGTTCCCTTGAGCGGGAACAGTTTCTCATTAATTACACCGTCCATACCCCTCAGAATCTTGAATACGTCTATCAAGCCTCCTCTCAGCCTTTTTTTCTCCAAGGAAAACAGTCCCAACCTCTCCAATCTATCCTCATAGCTACGGTTCTTCACCCCAGGGATCATTCTTGTGAATCTCCTCTGTCCTCTCTCCAATGCCTACACATCCTTCCTCAAGTATGGATGTAGTACTCCAGATGAGGCCTATCGAGCGCCTTATGCAAGCTCAACATGACCCCCTTACCCTTATACTCAATGCCACTATTAATAAAGCCTAAGGTACTATATGCTTTATTAACTGCTCTCTCAACATGCCCTGCCATCTTCAATGACCTATGTATGTATACACTGAGGTCCCTCTGTTCCTGCACCTCCTTTAGAGGCTCTCCCTTTATTTTATACTGTCTCTCCATGTTCTTCCTGCCAAAATAAATCACCTCATACTTCTCTGCGTGGAACTTCATCTGCCACTTGTCTGCACAATCCACCAACATGTCTATGTCCTTTTTGAAGTTCAAGACTATCCTCATCACCGTTGACAACATTTCCAATCTTTGTATCATCTGTAAATTTTGAAATCATGCCCTGAACACCACAGCCTAGGTCTTTAATATATATCAGGAAGAGCAAGGGTCCCAACACTGGGGAACTCCACTACAAACCTTCCTCCCATCCGAAAAACATCCATTAACCACTACTCTTTGTTTCTTGTCACTCAGCCAATTTCTTATCCAAGTGCCTACTTTTGCTTTTAGTCCATGAGCTAGAATTTTGCTCACAATTTTTTTGTGTGGCACTGTATCAAATATCTTTTGAAAATCCATGTACACCACATCAAAAGCATTGCCCTTATCAACCTTCTTTGTTACCTCCTCAAAAAATTCCAGCAAGTTATTTAAGCACAATTTTCCCTTAATGAATCCATGCTGGCTTTCCTTAATTATCCTGCACATGTTTAAGTGACTATTGATTTTTCCCCGAACTATAGTTTCCAGAAGTTTCCCTACCACTGAAGTCAAACTGACTAGTCTGTAGTTGCTGGCTTTATCCTTGCACCCCTTTTTGAACAAGGGTGTAGCATTCACAATTCTCTAGCCCTCTGGCACCTCCCCTGTGTCTAAGGAAGACTGAAAGATTACCACTAGTGCCTCTGCAATTTCCATCTCATTCAGTCCTGGTACCTTATCAATATTAAGTAACGATAACCTTTCTAAAACTTCCTCCTTCTCAACTGTAAATTCTTCTAGTGTACCAGTTACCTCCTCTCTCACCTCAGCCTGGGTAGCATCTTCTTCCTTTGTAAAGACAGTTGCAAAGCATTCATTTAATACCTCTGCTATTTCTCCTACCTCGACTTGCAAGTCCCCTTTTTAATCCCTAATCAGCCCTACTCTTTCTTTTACCACCCTTTTATTATTCTATGCTTATAGAAGACCTTGGTATTCCCTTTTATATTAGCTGCCAGTCTCTATTCATGCTCTCTCCTTGCTTTTCTTATTAGCTTTTACACTTCCCCTCTGGTCCTTTTATATTCAGACTGATTCTCCATTATATTTTCTACCTGCCATTTGTCATACGCGCACTTCTTCCTGTCCTACCTTTCCCCTTTGAGGGACTATACCTTGACATTGCCTGCAATATTTTTTCTTTGAAGATAGCCCATTGTTCAGCCACTGTACTTTCTCACTCGACTCAGATGCATTCTCATCCCATTTAAGTTGGCTTTCCCCAAATGAATTATCCCCGTTCTGGATTGTACCTTGTACATTTCCAACTAACCTAAACCTTATGAAACAATGGTCACTGTCCCCAAATGCTCTCCCACTGATATTTGATGAACTTGGACCAAGTCATTTCCCAGAGCCAGGTCCAACAGTGCCTTCCCTCTTGTTGCACCAGAAACATACTGCTGCAGAAAACTATCTTGAACACATTCGAGGAACTCTCACCCTTCTTGTCACTTTGCACTATTGCTATCTCAGTCTATATTTGAATAACTGAAGTCCCCCAGTATAATTACTCTATAATTCTTGCACCTCTCTGTAATTTCTTTGCAGATTTGTTTCTCTACATCCCTTCCACTAGTTGGTGGTCTAGATGCTACACTGATCAATGTTATTGCACTTTTTACATTCCTTACCTCTAGCCAGAGAGATTCCATCCTTGGTGCCCCTGGAACATCCTCTCTCCCCAGCACTGTAATGTCATCTTTCATTGATAATGCCACTCCATCCCCTTTTCTTCCTTTCCTGCCTCTCTAAACGCCTTGTGTCCAGGAATATTTAATGCCCAGTCCTGCCCTTCCTTGAGTCAGATCTCTGTTATAGCAATAATATCATAATTCCATTTGTCAAACTGTGCCTGCAGCTCACCAATCTTATTAACCATCCTCCGTGCATTCTCATACATGCACATTAGCCTTGGTTTTGGCTTTTTTACCTTCCCCCCTTCCACCCAATCTAATGATTTACTAATGCCTACTCTAATTCTATCAAACACTCCAAGTATTCTATCTTCCTTGATACTACTCAGTGATATCCTCCTTATCAGTTAATACTTGAATATTACTGAGAGAAGAGACATGTCTAAGCTTTTCGTCTTGCACTCATCAGGACACTCACAAGAATACTAATAACAGGGGGGAAAACAACAATTTATGCTGTATGTGAAGAGAGTGCTGATTGGTTGGCAAGTGGTATTGCCATGGAAAATGCACCACTGACAGTGACTGACAGTTAACTATCAAGCATTGTTCGAAATTTAAACCAGGCAGCTTGATCCTGATTGGTCAAGGCATTGCCCTGAGGAATGAGTCAATGAATGGCTGTCACTTATTTTGTTTAGCTGGAACAGGCACAATGTAAGTACATGTTCTTTCTGCCTGCAAAGAACAGGACCCTATTAATATATGTAGCTTCCAGTACACAAAAATGCGCCACATTGCGAGCCCGACTGATAATCTTAAATTAGTTGTCAGCGTAATTCTTAGCACATTGGACAACATTTGCTAAATAATTCTCAATCGCAGAATCACAATTAATGTTGGACACTGTTTTGAGTTTTGCAATCACAGGCTGGTTGGGTATGGTCTGTCTCTTGCAAACGGCGGCTGGGACATGCTGTTTGATACGATCTGCCAGTCTTTGGGGTGTACGGCCTACATACCTAGCATCACACTGACACTGAAATTTATACAACATATTACTCAGTTGTGTGATAGGCTGAACGTCTTTTTGCCTTGATGGCAACATCCTGTTAGTGGCGAATACCACTTGTGATGCTACTGCATAGTAGCTCTGTGACACAGCTAGCTTCACCTGTTGCTCAAATTTTTGAGATACCTTGTCCTTCCAGGGTAATTTGAGGTACACTGGGCACTTTACAGGGCCGAAAGTGACGGCCATGGGCCAGTTCATGAGTTTGCGTGATATACACCGGGAAACGATCCCATCAGAGTAGCCGTTATCCTGCAGGATGCCTTTGATACGCCCTATTTCAGCATCAAGCTTGCATGGTGAACAAATGGCTTGGGCCCTATTTACAAGGTTGCTGATAAGGCCAATTTTATAGCACATGGAACTGTAAGAATCCCAATGCGTGCATTGACCAATGAAGGAAGGATTGCGGTAGACCGTGGTAGAGAACCCCCCTGGTAGATTTCTCAACTAGTAGGTCAAGGAAGGGGAGTTCATTTGACTGCTCCATTTTATACGTAAATTTGAGCACAGGATGGAGCCCATTAAGACGTGTAAGGAAATTATTACATGCAGCTGCGGATTTAAATATAGCAAATGTATCATCCACATATCAGAAATATTGCCAGTGGTAGAAGGTTAGTTTTCATTCTATCGAAGACACGTTTCTCATGGAACCCAACAAAGATGTTTGCGAGAGCTAGGCCTAGAGGGATCCCATGGCAACACCATCTATTTGGGCAAACATGGTGTCATTAAAACTGAACTCAACTGTGCAAATTGCCGAGTTCATAAGTTCAATGAATACAGACGCACGCAATGGTGACGGGTCTAGATCGCCATGATATAGTACTACAGCGCAAATATCTATGGCTTCCTTAAGTGAAACATTGGTGAATAGATTAGCAATGTCAAATGGGCACATGGACACAGCATTGCTATCGATATGCAAGTCTTTTATGGCCTTCGCAAATGTATGTGGAAAAATTGGTAAAAACCGGTTGTAACAATTCACCCAACCATTTGGCTAATTCATACTGTGCAGAGCCGGTCATAGATAAGTTGGGGCATAGAGGGGCATCACTTTTGTGTGTCTTGGGGCAGCCCATACATACGCGGATGTAGCAAACCGTGAGGACGAACCCTGTCATATATATCACGCGGTACCTCATTGCTCTTACACAAGTCCAGCAGGCATTTTTTTAGCTTACTTTTGAGCAAGGCTGTCAGGTCATGTTGAGCAGCAGGTCCATTGGATACAAATTTGGACCCGTCATTAAGAAAGGCCTGTATTTGGTTGATATAGTTATGCTTGTTAAGGATGCCTATTCCTGTCCCTTTGTCAGGTTTACTGATGTGTATGTCTGGATTGGTCTTAAGGCCTCGCAACGCTGTAAGACATTAAATGTGAAAGTCCAGAATCCTGCAATATGGGTGTGCTGGATCAGCCAGGTGCACTTCCAAGGATTAAGCGTCTTCAGTGGATGCTGGTTTGTGGTGAGATATTTGGGAGTAGAGAGGAGTTCAAACTCAGCTAGTACCTCTTCCCGTTTGATTTGGGATGAAGGCACACCAAAACTGAAACCATGCACAAGAACAAACTCCTCGCTTTCTGAGAGTAAATGGCCAGGGAGATTTGTTACGTGTTTAGTGGCATCATTAATTGCGTTGCCAAAACACTTCTGCCTAAGTGAGTTTATGGTGTGGACATGTTTCAAACAGATACTGTTTATGGTGCGGTCATCTATTGAAGCAATATAGCAGCATAAACGGATCAAATTGAGAAATGAAAGAAATTTGCAAACCTCAGACTATGCGCAGTGTCGGGCCTGGTGTAAATTAGCAATTACCAATCTATTCAATCTCAGTTAATATTTCTCTACTTCCCACTGCCAGTTCCTCTCCTCTCCATTCTGAATTTCCCCGCAGGCCCCTGCCAAACTAGTTTAAACCCTCCCCTTCAGCACTAGCAAACCTCTCCAAGAGGACCGTAGTCCCAGTCTTGTTAAGGTATAACCCATCCTTCTTGTAAAGTCCCACCTGCTCCAGAACCAGTCCCAATGCCTCAGAAATCTTAAGCCCTCGCTTCAACTCCACTTCTTCAGGCACGTGTTGAACTACTCAATCTTCCTATTCTTATGCTCACTAGCACATGGCACTGGGAGTAACTCTGCTCTTGAGGACCTGATTTTTAATTCCCTTCCTAACTCCCAAAAATCTGTTGTCAGGACCTCACCACTTTTCCCAATGTGGACCACGACCTATGGCTGTTCACCCTCCCCCAAAAGAATGTCCTGCAACTGCTCTGTGACATCCTTGATCCTGGCACCAGGGAGGCAACATACCATCCTGGAGGCACATCTACAGGTGCAGAAAAGCCTGCCTGCTCCCCTAACTATGGAATCCCCTACCACTATAGCACTTCCTCCTCCCCTCCTGTGTAGCTGAACCACACATGATGCCAGAAACTTGGCTCTTGCTGCAGCCTCTGAGGAACCATCTCGCTCACCAGTTTACAAATGGAAAAATGGTTAGAGTAAGATATCCTCAGGGGATTCCGGTACTACATGCCTGTTTCTCTTAGATACTCTGGTGGCCACCCATTCCATTATATGTTTCAGTCAAGTCACCTCTTACTCTTCTGAACTCCAGTAGATACTAGCCTAGTCTGTCCAATCTTTCCTCATAAGACAACCCACCCATTCCAGGCATTTGTCTGGTAAACCTTCTCTGAACTGTTTCCAATGCATTTATATCCTTCCCTAAATAAGGTGACCAATACTGTACACAGTACTCCAGAGGCGGTCTCACTGTACAACTGAAGCAGAGCCTTTCTACTTTTGTATTCAATTCCCCTCACAATAAATGATAACAATCTATTAGCCTTCCCAATTATTTACTGTACCTGTATACTAGCCTTTTGTGATTCATGTACTAGGACACCCAGAACCCCCTGAATCTCAGAGCTCTGCAATCCCTCACCATTTAGGCGGTTTAATTGTTACAGATCAAAGGGACTCATTGTTTTATTGAAAGGAAGGTGCAAGGTATTTATGGTTGGAGGCAATGGCTGCAATCACTGACTATACCATGAATAGACCCTGAGACCTGAATTTTCGCCACAACAGAGAGGGTCCCTGGCTTATCCAAAATGGCGCCAGGGACCTGAATCTGGAAGTCCCAACCCTGAACTCGGCCCCCACCATTTTCACGGGGGAGATTGGGGGGTGGGTCGCACTTTAGATATGCACACTTCACAGAAGCAGCTGCACATATAAAACTGCAGCTGCCATCAGGCCTGATTTTCACAAAGAAGGAATGGGAAATATAATTTATGCACTTTAGACCTATCAGGAGAAGGTCTAAAGTTTGCGAAGTTCTTTGGAGAGGTAGGGTACCTTTTTGGTTAAGTCCAGGGCCCCTTTTGAATAATGCTGAAAAGTTGCAGCAAACTGCCACAGAAATGGCAAAAAATCAACCACAGTAGACCTAGACGGAGGGTGGGGCTGCTAGACCTGAACAGGCAAAATGTTTTGCCACTACTGATTCGGGCACCCAGGTGGCAGGAAGCAGAGTGCACCAGAGAAGGGAGCTTTGCGTATTGTGCCAAAAAAGAGGCAAAATGGAATGGCACCTTCACACATTGACAACATAGAGGCCAGTAAGCATGCCAAAGTTAGGCCAGAGCGAGGGCACCAGGCCCTTTGTTCACTACTCCCTTATGTGAAGGACCAGAGAAGGAAGAAGCGTCCCACTGTCTCATAAATATGGTCACACCTTTGCTCCTGATGATGTGAACGTGAGATGGAACTCAGCATGCAGTCTTCAGTGTCACTGGTAAGAATGTCCTTCATTATGTTAACATTCGCATTGATTTTTGTAGTGTCCAAACACACTAAGACATCTACAAGTGTATTGACTTATATTCACAAAGTGCTTATTTGTGATATTTGCAAAGTTAGAAGTGTAACCACAGTGAACCCATTAGTGCTCTAGGTGAGTCGGCGTCCTTTGCTGGTGCATGCTCCTACGAAGTGGCACCCAGTGTTGCCTCAGAGGAGGTGGAGGCAGACTGCTCACTTCTCATTCTAAACGGAATTGTGGAGCGTGGCGGCTGTTCTCGTTCTGCAGGAATCTATTGGGGACCTGCTTTAGACTGCGGACTCTGCATCTCTGCATGGGCAGATTTGGTCACTGGCTCTGGAGAAGGGCTGAGGAGTTGGAAGAATGTGAGGGTGCTGAGAAGCTCTCAGTACCTTCACACTGGTCAGTGACCTGCACAGCCCTGGGTTGGCCTTCAGATGAAGTTGATGGGACTGGCTGCTTGTGCACAGCAGTTGTCGTTTCCAGCAACTGTAGTGCCAACAGTGCAACTGTCCTGTTAAGGGTATGCAGTTCCACATGTACTCCATAGGTGTCAGCGCTCATGCTTGAGTGGACTGCTCCAGTCTACTGAATGAGCCCTGCATGCTTTACTGGCCGATACACTGTCCTGCATCCACTCTGAGTGTCTCTCTATGAGAGTGTCCAATCTCTCATGGTTGGATCTCATGTGATCGAGCCCCCAGGATAATGTGGAGCTCATCACAGTGATAGATTCCTCCATTCGCAGTCCTGGAGCTCCCACTGCCTCAAGGAACTCCGCCAGATGTCCACACACCTGCTGCCGATTATCTAAATACGATGCCCTGAAAGTTGACTTCTGAGGATCCATGTCCCTGCCCACTGGAGCATCATTGTGACTTTCCCCCCACTTCCAAGAGGGACTGTGCACCGATGTCTCTGCATTCTGGTGTGGTGCCCTTCACCATGTGCCATCAACTCTATATGTGCACGCTACACACCTCTGATGTGCTAGTATCTGTGTTGGCTAGTATGATGTGACACTGCCTCATTGAACATTTCTTCCTCCTCCTGGTGCCTGAGGAATGAAGTGGCCCGGGGTTGGGGAGGGGGTAGGGAGGGGTGAGTGAGCAGCGCTGGGACCTGTTAAAGGAGTTAGTGAGATATAGACACAAGCTGTGCGCTGCTGACTGTGAGATTCTACAAAAGGTCTCTTGCTGAGTGAGCCCTGGAAAGAGCCTGATGCATAAAGATTCAGAGGCACGTAACCTTGACAGCCACTAGCAGGGCATGAGGATCAAGGGACTGTGATTCAAGATGTAGTTGTTACATGCCACATATGTCGGTGGCCACTTCTCATCAATGAGTACTGAAGGGCAAGGGGGGAGTGGATGGCTCTGCACAAATGCATGGTGCCATGGATTTTACTGCTGTCACTCCCAGATGGCATACTGTACTCCCAATCATTAACTACCCTACTGCTTAGTCCCTCTGAGTCATACGGTTCTGCCATGCCAGTGTGCTTCTGTGAGGGATGGGCACATCCTGATAGGTGGGTAGCAAGAGGACAGGTGGATGGGGAAAGGGCCGGGGCGATTTAAATGTATATCAGACATCCCCAGATGCATAATAGTAACCTGCATTAATGCAGAATACTGTTAGCAAATCTTCCAAGCTCCTTTAAAACCCCAAGAACTCAGTCTTCAATTTAAGTGCAAACACATTCTATGTGTTGAACAATAGAGTTAGTCTTTACTCAGCTTAAGGTGCAGGCCTGGCTGGTCCTATCTCTTGCTCGCTAACTCTCAGTTGTCAATATGCTGCCATCTCCATGGCTGTGTTTTGTGATGCCTGTCCATGCTTTAAGTGTCTCAGTGTCCTCCTTCAGTTCAATGTGAATTGGCAGCAACGATAATTATTTTTTCCTATGGAAAGCCCTTGATGGACCATCTGTTCCAGGGTCAGCAACAAGTTGGACAACATTTAGAGTTTGCACTCACCTGACTGCTCAATGATGTCTCCTCCAAGGCACAGTGGCAAGAGCATCAACTCCCTGGCTCACAGATGGCCCTCCTTACCAGCCCACTTTTTGAACCCAACCAAGATGCCCAACCCACACTGGGCCCACCTCCATCTCTACACCAATTCCGGGGGGTGGCAGGCCTGACTCCCATTACATTCCACCACCCCCACCCTCCAGAACTGAAATCGTAATATCTGGAGTACTTTCTCACAAATCAGGTTTGAGGAGCTAGGAATTTTCCCGACTCTACAGGCCCGAGTCTCCCTAAGCCTCAGAAGAGTGTTAAAGGAGTCGTACACAGTGGTGTCGTAAACAATACATTTACTTCTAAGAAGAAAAGGAGTTGGGATAAAAGATAACTAATTAGCATTTCTACTTAGATACAAAGTTAATATATTTCCCATTGCCATGGGGAAGAGGGTAAAGAAACCTATTTTGGCTACAGGCTTCCCTATAAACCCAGGAATATCATAGACAGACAGAACTTTCAGTTTTGTCTTGTGGCTGTAGCCAACTGAGAGTCAGAGAGCAAGAGATAGAACTAGCCAGGCCTGCACCTTAAGCTGAGTAAAGACTGACTCTATTGTTCAACACGTAGAATGTGTTTGCACTTAAATTGAAGACTCAGTTCTTGAGGTTTTAAAGGAGCTTGGAAGATTTGCCTAGCTGGGAGCTAGATCCTTACAGTGAAAGATAGTTCTAGGAATAGAAGTTACCCAGCTAAGAGAATAAAAAGGAAGCAACCTAGCAAAAGCTGGGAGCATATGTAATGAGGTTTGGCTGAGAGCCCAGATGTCCATTATGCTTGTTGAAACGCCTGCACCCCAGAAAAAACATTGATTGACAGCTCAGACTCTCTGACCTTTGCTGTCAATTTCACAATGCTTATTTTCGCAAGTAGCTTCAAGGGTTTGTGGTTTTTATTATTGATACTTTAAAGGGTCTGGATGATTGACACTTTTATTGCCTTCTAAGTTAAGCCAATAGTAGGAAATTATGAATGAATTCCTTTTTAAAGCTTTTTTTTTGCACATCCTGCTGTCACTATTGAGTTCATTTGTTCTCTACAGTGTTTAGTGGGTTAATGGACATGGAAATGTCATAGCATGGCATTGGGGGCATGAGGGGTCATAGGGAGTGGATGGAAGGGCGGAGCTTGGCATGAGGAATGAGGGGCCAATGGGGTGGATGGAAGGGCAGAGTTTGGTATAAGGGGCATTAGGAGCCTTAGTGGGTGGGTGGGGGGCATGAAGTGGCAAGAATGGCGTTATGCTCTACTATGGGGTCACTTTGCTCACAAACCAGTTGCACACTTATCTGTCGGCAGGTGAGTCAATTACAATACACTGCAGACGCAGAGACCAATATGAAGTGAAGCACATGCTATTTATTTACACAAACAACTGAGCACTAACATGATGTGTGTTTCTCCAACCAGACCCTACTCTAGACTAACATTAATATGGCAGCCCGCACTTCCAGCTATTCGGTCTTACAGTCACATGGTCAATCTGCTCGCATTCTCTTAAAGGTGTGTTACACCTCAGATTACCGCGGGTAGGACATGGCGAGGGTTTGGAGGGTGAGGGGGTATGAGGAGCGAGGGCTGGAGGGCCATTGAGTTTTTATTTTAACCAGGATGAAGTCCCACTGCACCGAGACGGGCCTTTAAAGAGCACCCAGCAGCTCTATGGCTGCCTCCAAACTTCTTCCCAGGTTGGCTAACCCAAATCCAGCCTGTGCCCAACCCTTTGCAATGAAAATCCCACCTTTGCTGGCACTTTCTCCCAAAGCAGGCAGACTGAGCTGGAAATGTTACTGACTCCCACTACCCACCTCAAGGATGAAAATTCAGGCCTATAATGCCGTTCCTTTACCGTCGCTGGGTCAAAAAACCAGAACTCCCTTCCTAACAGCACTGTGGGTGTACATACAGATGGAGTGCAGCAGTTCAAGAAGAGGGTCACCGCCACCTTTTCAAGGACAATTAAGGATGGGCAACAAATGATGGCCATGCCTGAGACACTTGCATCCCATGAAAGAATAAAAAATATATAAATCAGTCTCCCAACTGCATTTTCGGAGCCTGATTTAAGTATGTTAATGAAGCGTCTTGCCTCTCCATGGAGAGGACACCATACACCTCATAACCTGCTACCATGAAAGTGACAGCAGGTCGAGTTAGCCTTTTTTTTCATTTTTAACCCCTCTCCCCTGACCCTCTTCCACCTATCATGGGTGTGGAAGGGGCAGTGGTTAATATCGAGGCCAACATGTGGGAGAAAATGCGGGATCAATTTTAACAGTTTTGATGGGTGGCCCACTCATTTCACAGCTCTTTCCCACTGACTTCAGTATTCCAGAGATGAATGACAGTGCCTCCTGGATCATTTCCCAGCATCATCAGAAATGATATTGTTTTATTTCAACATCAATCAAGTTAAATATCATTTTTGTATCTTCTCCTAGCCTACTGGTCTAGCTATCAATGAACACATCGGCAATTATTTTTCAGCTGTCAGACAAGAGTAAATTTTGTGTGAGGATTAAACACTTTTGGAGTAAAAATATCTATCTTGAATTTTTTTACTGTATCGCTCAATAAAATACCAAAACTTCCACCAGTGGAGACTAAAGGCATAACATTCAGATACTGCCATTCGGATGCGATGGTTACCAAAATGGTGGGACAGGCTCAAGGGCCAAAAAAGATGACACCTGGTCCACAAACACTCAGTTTTATATTTGCACAAATAGTTTAGGTATCACTTTGCATAAGCCGTTATTTATAGTTTATCAACGTATGATTCTGTTTATCTGTGGCAATGTGAAAGTTGTGAAGATTGAGTGGTACACTACTAACTTTATTATTTTCTTCTTTCCATGCAGTACACCTGGGACTTCTGGTTTAGTCATAAGTCAAACAATGGCACCACCTCCAGCAACATCTGCACCATCAGAAACTTCTTCACTACCAGAAACTCAAATTGCAAGCAGTAATTTGCTGCTTAGAATTGCCCCTTCATTTCAAATGTCAGTTAGCTTTCTTGCGCCAGCAGAATGAAAAGTAACGTAGTAGAATTAGCAGTTCCAGCTGAGGGAGGTGATTTGGACTGGCCCGTGGTTGGTCACAAGTGTTTCAAATGTTAGGTGCTCAAACAGAGAAATGTGAAGATGACCCCAAAATTCTTCCGCTTGGACAAATAGCTCCTCTGAATTGTCTACTCCTCCCTCCAACTCACAGAGCATAATGGCTTTATCTATCAAAGGCAAGCCATGAAAAGGTTGAAAAGGCAGTCAAAATTCCTGTACTTTTTTAAACTTGGATTGTGTGGACCTACATTGCACCTGAAGGACTTTACGCCAAATATAAATTAGTTTCTTATATAGTAATTTCTAACATTACAGAAACAGGTGGCGGAAGATTGGGACAGGTGCGATCTCAACTCCTCCCCCAAAACAGATTTCTGCCTAAAATCCAATGTTCCACCTCTGTGCATTGATGCATAAGTTCCAATCTGCCCCCAATGAGGCTGAAGTCAAGTGGTGTGGAATTCTTACAGAAGGCTGTATACCTTCCATCCAATGGGAAACCAGGTCTAAAAGGATTCAGGAGACCGAATCTCACACACACAATACAAGTCATGGCCTACTGTATAACTTGGGCTTTGCCGGCTGCATTTCACACCCTGCAACATTCAATCATATATTAGATGGTTAAATCTACAGTGCAATGCTATAAATAGGAGGTAGGGAAACCTAACTGACTGCCTTAAAATTGACAAGGATAAGGTGTTCTTCAACTTCACAGGCACGATGAGATATGTGATGCATACAAAATAATAACCTTTATAATGATTGTACAGTTTTACAGTTATTCCGCTCAAAAGCAGAGTTCAAGTGAGTTGATAATAAACTGGAGAAGAACTTCCAATACAACGGTTGGTTGTTAGCAGAAATCAAATAGCAATATGGAATATTCTAACCCACTACTGTCTTACATGTTCAGCTTTCTTTTTTGAGAGTTGAGATAAAAATCAATTATGCATTACCACATTTGAAAAATAAATACTACAGACGGGTGAATCAAGCTGTAATTTTTTTCTCAATCTCTCTATATATAGGCATTATAAAAATGTTTGGCGAATGATTACGCAGGAGTAAAATGTTACAGTGCTTACTGACTTCATAGATGACAGTCTGTGGTCAGCCCACCCACCCTTGTGTGGGAGTATAGAAGCTTCTAAACTTTTCTTGTACATTTTACTTGCTCCGCACTTTACCTTCTTTGCTGCATAACTGATAACACAAATGTAACTTCTGTGAAAAATTAATATTTTGTGAAAAAGAAATGACTTTTTAGCAACTTTTGAGCCAGAGATGGCTACTAGTGACCCAATAACCTTTCTGTAAAAGACCAGCAATATTAGTTATGTAAAAGGAATAAACAGCTTGAAGGATTGCTGCTGTAAGTAGTCTAGACAAGTTTCCTGTACTCTGCATTGAATTGTAATTTTTATGATAAACATATTAATCATATTTCTATATTTAATAAACTATACCTTAAACACACTATTACAGTATTCAGATCTCTCTCTTTCATTGGACTAGGAATAACAATCTTGGGGGAAGGTTTTCTCCATTCACTATTGTTGTAGGGTGGCCAAGTTGTACTATTACTGATAGAGTTGATCTGCAGACACTTATTGGGTGGAAACTTTAAGTTTATTTACAATATACTCTGCAGCAGCTACATGTGTGCTTTCAACTCCAACTCTAACTCTACACTGACTGCGAAGGTAGCCCGCGCTACTCCCCCATTGGTTACCACAGATCATGTGATCTCTCCTAACAAATATTATTCTTAAAGGTACATTGTACACTACATAAAATCACAATGGCTACAACTATTTGTATCATAGTCATAAGCATGTGTGCGAAGAATATGATTCAGATTTTACTACAAAATAGCGAATAGAGGAAATATTCTTCCATATTCATTAAAGAAGGAGCCTTAATATCAAGGTGTATTTTAAAAATTAAATAGTCTTGATTTATTTTTAACTTTATATTGCATATTTTAAAGGCTGATGACGTTGTGGGAGAAGTTCTGGCGTTCATCATAGGGCAAAATTTTTGATTCCTGTCGGAAGCAGAACCAGAGGCTAGAAGGGCCAAAGATTTGTGTTGGAGAGCGGCATGCTGGCTTGCCAGCATGTTACCGCCTCTGGGCTATTTTTGTTCTGAGAGGAGCAATGGGAAGGTGAAGGCTACCTGCCTGCAAGCAGTGAGTAGCCTAATAGGCCAATTAAATGGACAACTAAGGTAGGTCAGCAGAAGTCAACTGGAATTCTCCAGTCAGCTTGTGGGCCATCCGTGGAGGGCAAAACACACCCAGGGGAGAGAGGAGGCATCCGAGCGGCAATCTGGTGGGGGGATGGTGGGCAGCGACTCATCCCGGTAGGGACCCTCCATAACCGCTATGGCTAGCAGGCGATAGCTGGGGTCACTGGTTGTACAGTGCAGGGATTGTCATTCCATGATATGGCCTGTCAGCTGTAATCTTTTTCATGTGAAAATTTTTTAACCTCTTTTCACAAGGTGTCATCAACATGAGGCGACCTCTCTTTCTCTTACCTGCACTGGCATTTGGACGATGGGAGTGCTTCATGTTGACCTTCCAGCCTTGGGATCCTACATGCCATCTTAATTGGCATGCTCTCTGGCCACTTGTTGGCCAGCACTACAAAAATCACATTGGGCATCTGTTGCCAACACAATATGGGGCCAGGGCCCAGAAATTCACCCGAGGTCATGGGAGAGTGGTACCTGATCCCAAAACAAAATCCAACCCATTGAGTTTGAGTTTCAAGAAAGATAGGCAACCACTAATCTTTGTTCAACTGTAAAGACAATCATAACATCAGCAGATAAAATGTAATCCAAGATTCAAAGGTAATAGTTCAAAGTAGCTGACTTAATTACTGTGGTGAATTGCTTGACCTGTACAAATGATTTGTTTTTCAAGCTATGTACGGGCTTAAGAGGGTGGAAAATGGCACTTAATAAAGACACAGATGGAAACTAGTTTTTAACTGGCATGTTACTCACAAACTAAATTGTCTAAACTTGTAAGAAACCACCACCATAACTATAGGCACTGAAACTTTTTGCTAGCAATGTGTGAGGAAGATTGCCTACACAGGCTCCAGGTCAAAATAGTGCTGCATCAATTGCTGGAAATAAACTTGTAAGCAGCCTACAGGAAGCAGTTTATGTTGAATGGTCAAAAAAACACACAGGTAATAAGAACAAGATCCTCACGTGCTCAAAGAAAAAAAAAGACATAGATTGAACAAAATGTGATCCAATTCTTCCACTGAACATACAGACATACATACAAACATACAAATTAGGAGCAGAAATAGGCCTTTCGGTCCCTCGAGCCTGCTTTGCCATTTCATAACATCATATCTGATCTGATTGTGGCCTCAACCTTACTTCCCTGTCCACCCCTCTATAACCTTTGACTCCCTTGTCAATCAAATGACTATCTAGCTCAGCCTTAAAAATGCTCAACAACCTTGCCTCCACCACTCTCTGGGGAAGAGAATTCCACAGACTAACAACTCTCTGAGAGAAAAAAATTCTCCTCATCTCTGTCTTAAATTGGAGACGCCTTGGGCAGAATTTTATGTCCCGCGGGTGGGCATGCGCCTGACCTGATCAGGTGTAAAATCACGATATTTTGCTTGGTGGGTGCACGCAAAAGTCGGAAGCGTGCCCGCCAACAATTAAGAGGCCAATTAAGCCCATTAACGGCACAATTCACACCAATTTTTTGTGGTCTGTCCAACCTTACAGTTGGCAGATGGGCGAATCAGCCAGGCGGACTTTACATTTTTCATCAAACCTCAACCAAGGGCAGGATGTAATCTCCGTTATGAAAAAAAATAAAAATAAATATCTGCGGACAACATTTTTATGAGGTATATTTTCAGGTGCTTGATTATGATGCATGGACATTTTTTGTTGCAGCTTTTTAAATGTTTATTTAATCATTTGAAGGTCTGCAGCTCCCTAAGGCAACTGTCTGCCTTCAGGGAACTCTCACACAGCGCTCACCCTCACCCGCAGTGACGTCAGAGCCCGCCCTCTTCCCGCCCCTATCCTGGCAGTGCTGAACATTTCAGCACGTGTTTCACGCTGGCTGGCCGTTAATTGGCCAGCCAGTGTGGAATCGATGTCGGGGGCCGCTCACGGTCGGGGGTCCGTTTCCCAGCCACTCCCAGTTCTACCGATCGCGCGCACCCACCCAGGGTAAAATTAAGGCCCTTATTTTTAAACTGTGCCCTTATTTCTAGTCTCTCCTACAAGGGGAAACATTGTCTCAGCATCCACCTTGTCAAGTCCCCTCAGGATCTTACATGTTTCAATAAGATCACCACTCATTCTTCTAAACTCCAATGGTTACAGGTCCAACCTGTCTGACCTTTCCTCATAAGATAACCCCTTCATCCCAGGAATCAGCCAAGCGAACAAAAATATGACATATCATCTGACTCCATAGATTCCTGGTAAGATTCCATTATTTTGTTACATCACATTATATTTAATAGTCTCAGCTGTTATGAATCTATGTTGCTTAAGTGATGTTACGACAAGCAATAAGTTGCAAATTCTTTAAAGCATACTAACTATTCATGGCTTCTAATCCGTTGCTTTGTCAAAATTGTCTTCCTTGACATTTAAACATTTAGAAAGCTATATATAGGCTTATTTTCTGACCCAAGGCTGAGGTATCAATGTTGTAAACTTTTCACTCATATAAATCGAGAAAGACAGACCCCTAAATCTACCACAAAATATTTTGCCTTGGATTTTTACTGGAGTTCTCTTGATCTTCGGCCCTAATTTCTAAGTACTCAGTTTGTACTGTTTTTCCATGGGTTCTGCAATTTTCCATCAAAGTTATGGCGGGAGGTTGAGACAACCTAGTGGAAATTCTCCACCATAAATCTAAAAAGGCCTGGTGATGTAATGGTTACGTTACTGAGTTTAGAGTCCTGGACTAAAAATGATGATAAGTTCAAGTCCTTCAATAGCATCTCAGGAGTTTGAAATCAATTAATTAAATTAATTTGGAATGAAAAGCTAACGTCAATAATGGTGACTGCAAAATTATCAGACAAATTAAAAGCCCACCTGGTTCACTAAATTTCTTTAGGGAGAGAAATTTTATCTCGTCTGGCCTACATATAACTCCAGAACCACAGCAAAGTGGTTGGCTTTTAACTGTCCTCTGAACAGGTATAATAAACCATTTAGTGATGCAACTAGGGATGAGAAATAAATGCTGACCTTCCCAGGTCCCGTGAGTGAACAAAAAAATGTAGCATCTCTCCCACCACACCCTTCCACAGAAATGTCGAAACCTTATCATGATAATTGCGTCTCTTCCAAAAAGTACCATGGGATTGGGAGGGAGAAAATCACCCTCAGTTGTTTGAAAGCGGAACTTGCTACCGCGTGGAGTAGTCGAGAAGAAAAGCATATGCCTTTAAGAGGAAGCTAGATAAGTAAGGGAGGGAGAAAGGAACAGAAGATTATGCAAATAGTGTTAGATGTAGTAGGCTTGTGTGGAGTATCAAACCAGCCTACACTGGTTGCATCAAACAGCCTGTTTCTGTGCTGTAACTTGTATATAATTCAAAATTCAACAGAAAACCCTAGGTGCTTCACGGCAAAAATAAATATCTCAGAAACAAAATCTTTAAAATATGTATATTTCTTGAAGAGATCGGTGTCAGAACACAACATTTGAGTTCCCCTAAGCTTCCCTGAACATAAGGATCATGCCATGAAAAAGAATTAATGCTATATTACTTCAGTAATGCGGAGATAGGGCATGCTGGAGGAACGGATTTTTCTATTATAATGAAAAATATTCTTCTGTTAATTTGAACAGCCATCAACCAAAAAGATTTTCTGGGTTGAATTATTGAAACACAAATAAAAATACAGGGACATCAGAAAAAATTAGTCCTGTAAATAATACCACTTCCACACTTCTGAATCGTCTAAGCTGCTAGTTCACACAACAATCTGTGGAGTGAGCAAAACATGTATACAATGACTCCATGAAACCAGAAGATCCAGAAATAGCCTCATTGCCCTGCTTGTAACAAAATTTCCTGTAGTTTCTTCTGCACTTAGTTATTAAACTAGCTGGAGCACACGGATTCAGGTCTCATTTCCAAAAACTATAATGTTACAAATAAAGTATTTTCATTGTATAAAATCATAGATTTGGCTGCAGATAAATTTTAAAGGCTATGCAGTAATGATCCTTTATTATTATTGAGACACAATGAATTGACCAACTTCATGCACCAGATTTCAAAGACATGATTCAAACCTTACAAACAAAGCCAAAAGTGACTGGTACGAATATTTTATGAAAAAAATGACAATTTATTGCTGATAAGAAAATAATTGTGACAATTATGTAACTAATTAATGAGCATGGTGAAGACTATCTCGAATGTTACATTAAAGTACTTTCATAATTAAATTCAGTTCTGTGACCTCAACATAATATTAAACCATTTCTCCTCACATGCCCCATACCCTGAAGATATATTTTTGCATGTACACATATGCTGTGAGAGAGAGGTAGAAAGTACATCAATGGCAAAATAACTGGGCACAGAAGAAAATAGTGCATATGGGCAGGGAAGGGACAGTTATGCAACAAAGTTCCCTACACAAATGTACACAACATAAGAAATAAAACCAGTGAGTTATAAGCATAAATTCAGCTAAAAGGGTATTATCAAATAGACAATACAAAGACCTGGTTACAAGCTGGGTGTGATTTAGAGCTAAACATTTCAGACTAAGGAAAGGGATATTAGAAAAGAAGGACAGGGCCAGGCAGCAGCAATATTGATAGAAAATACAATTGCGTAATAGGAAAAAGGGATTTTAGTAAGGGTGATCAGGCAATGGAGACACAGGGGATAGAGTTAATGAACAGCAAAGGATGAACAACAAAGCCTGAACAGCAAATGATGCAAGACTCTCAAAGGAGATGTGTACAGACCTCCTGACAGCAGTGATGTAGCCAGAGGATGCATAAATGCAGAGATTAGGCAAGTGAGCTGCACAAACAATGGCTGTGATGGTAGATTTTGATTTTCACAAAGAGCAGCCAGCTGGAGTAATAAAGAAAATGAATTTCTAGAATACATTCATGGGAATGTTCTAGGACAATACTCATTTGATCCGACAAGACAACAAGCCATTTAAGATTCGATGATGAGTAATGAATTATTTAACCATCCAACAGTAAAGGACCAGTAGGGAGTGGATGGCCCCCTCCTGTTCCTATGTTTCTAATATCTTGCAAATTGTGGCCATAATATGATCACAGTATCACAGTATCTTTACAGTGCAGAAGGAGGCTATTCGGCCCATCGAGTCTTCACTGGCTCTCTGAAAGAGCATTCCATCTAGTCCCACTCTACTGCCTTATCCCTGTAACCTTGCACATTCTCTCTTTTCAGGTAGCAATCCAATTCCCTAGTGACTACCTCGATTGAATCTGCCTTCACCACCCTCTCAGGAAGTTTGTACCAGACTCCAACCACGCTCTGGGTGAAAAAATATTTCCTTTGCCAATTGTTTCGAATCAGTGCCCTCCAGTTCTTGATGTTCTCTTGAATGGGAACAGTTTCTCATTATTTATCCTGTCCATTCCCCTCAGAATCTTGAATACGTCTATCAAGTCCCCTCTCAGCCTTCTTTTCTCCAAGGAAAACAGTCCCAACCTCTCTAATCTATCCTCCTAGCTACAGTTCTTCATCCCGGGAATCATTCTTGTGAATCTCCTCTGTACTCTCTCCAATACCTTCACACTCTTCCTCAAGTATGGCACCCAGAGCTGGACGCAGAACTCCAGATGAGGCCTAACTAGTGTCTTATACAAGTTCAACATGACCTCCTTACTCTTGTACTCAATGCCCCTATTAATAAAGCCTAAGATACTATATACTTTATTAACTGCACTCTCAACATGCCCTGCCATCTTCAATGGCCTATGTACGTATACACCAAGGTCCCTCTGTTTCTACACCCCCTTTAGAGGCTCTCCCTTTATTTTATACTGTCTCACCATATTTTTCCTGCCAATATGAATCACATCATACTTCTCTGCATTGAACTTCATCTGCTACTTGTCTGCACAACCCACCAACATGTCTATGTCGTTTTGAAGTTCAAGACTGTCCCCATCACAGTTGACAACATTTCCAATGCTTATAGAAGACTTTGGGATTCCCTTTTATGTTCACTGGCAGTCTCTTTTCATGCTCTCTCCTTGCTTTTCTTATTAGTTTCTTCACTTCCCCTCTGGTCCTTCTATATTCAGTCTGATTCTCCATTGTATTTTCTACCTGACATCTGTCATACGCGCACTTCTTCCTTTTCATCTTTACCTCTATCTCTCTCATCATCCAAGGTGCTCTAGATTTCTTTGTCCTACCTTTCCCCTTCAAGGGAATATATCTTGACATTGCCTGCAATACTTATTCTTTGAAGATAGCCCATTGTTTAGCCACTGTCTTTTCTGCCAATATTTGATTCCAACTCACTTGATGCATTCTCATCCCATCGAAGTTGACTTTCCCCCAATTAATTATCCCTGCTCTGGATTGTTCCCCATCCTTTTCCATGATTAACCTAAGCTTTATGATACAATGGCCACTGTCCCCTTGAGGTTCTCCCAGTGATATTTGATCCACTTGGGTCAGTTCATTCTCCAGAAACAGGTCCAAATGTGCATGTACTGTCATTGGACTGGAAACATACTGCTGCAGAAAATTATGTTGAACACATTCCAGGATCTCTTGCCCCTCTTGTCCCTTTGTACCATTCCTATCCCAGTCTATATTTAGATAAATGAAGTCCCTCGTTATGATTACTCTTTGGGCATAATTTTGACGTCAGCGAGTGGGGACGGGCCCAACATGCCGACGTGTAAAAGGACATGCGATGACGTCGGGAGTGCGTCCGGACATCACCGCGCGCCATCGCGATATTTCAGAGGGCCGGCGTGCTATGAGTTCCGAGGCACGCCCACCATTAATTAATGGGCCAGTTAAGGCCCTTGAGGCAGCAATTGACAGCGATTTTTCGCAGAGGCCACATTTTGAAAAACCCCATCTACAGGTGGGATAAGAGGGGTGAGTGGGCTCGCTAATGCGAGTTGTTAGTACTTATATTTTTTAAACTTACTGCTACTTGCTTGTGTGAATAGAACAACTTCAATTCTCTTCAGAGCTGCTTTGAGAGAAAGACCAGGCTTCAGTTCAGGACTCTGGAGGAATCTTAACACTTGCAGCCTCGCAGGTTTCAGACAGCCTTCCCTCACCCTGGCAATGGGGATTGCGCTCTCCGCAAGGGGCACCTCCTCTGAGGAGGAAGAGAGCGCCAGAAGGGGGAGGAGGCCAAGAGTCCATATTCACCCTCCGGGGAAACCACCTTTGGGAGGACAGGCGCAGACACAAGGGGCGCAGGGCCAACAGGAAGTCCAAGGCAGAAGGGGCTGCAGAAGACACCACTATCCTACTGCCAGGGTTTACAGGCAGCGATGCAGCTACCTCAATATGTCTGAGGCGCAGTGCCGAAGGAGGCTACATCTCTCAAGGGAGTCAGTGACCTCCATCTGACAGATGATCGGCCCTGGGATCAGCTCCAACTGTGTGGGTGAACATCCCATGCCAGTGGCGCTGAAAGTCACGTCTGCCCTCAACTTCTATGCCTCCGGCTTTTTCCAGGGGTCAGTGGGTGAATCTTTGTGGTCCTCCCAGTCAGTGTCCACAGTTGTGTCAAGCTGGTGACAGACGCTCTGTTCAGGCGTGCATTGACTCTCATTCACTACCGCTCGGACGAGGCCAGACAGGCAGAGTGAACCAGAGGCTTCACAGCGATTGCTGGCTTCCCCCGTGTCCAGGGTGCATTAGACTGTACACATGTGGCCATCAAGGCACCAGCAGGTGAGCCCGGTGCCTTCGTCAACAGGAAGGGCTTCCACTCCATGAACGTTCAGATAGTGTGATCACAGGATGCTGATTCTACAAGTCTTTGCAAGGTACCCTGGCAGCTCCCGTGATGCCTGCATCCTGACACACTTCCAGGTACCAGGGCTCTTCAGTGCTCTGGCCCGGCTTGATGGATGGCTGGTGGGTGACAAGAGCTATCCCCTCAAAAGGTGGCTCATGATGCCCCACCGCCATCCAAGAACAGAGGCTGAGCAGCGGTACAACAAGAGCCTCCACAAGGGCTGTGGTAGAGAGAACCATCGGTCTTCTCAAGATGCGCTTCTGATGCCTGGACCCTTCAGGGGGCGCACTCCAGTATCCCCCAGATCATGTGTCACTGATAGTGGTTGCATGCTGCGCTCTCCACAATTTGGCGCTAGAAAGGGGGAATGCAGTGGAGGGAAAAGATGTGGACGCAGATGCTCTGGCTGCAGATGATGAGTCCAGTAGCGAGTCTGAGGGCGAGCACGCTCAGGGGAACGCTGAGGGGATAGACACTGATCCGGGTAACCTCCAGGGAGGCAGGGACACCCAGGAGGCTTTGATCTAATGCACTTCAGCTAGCCCACAACAGATGGACCTGCAACACATGCCAAGGCTGCAGGCTCCATACTTGATACCTGAGAGCGACATTTGCCTGGTCAGGAACATGAACTATGTATCTTTTCAATAAAGCTCAATGACAAACAAGTCACTCATAACATCATGGGCTCCCCTTCATCTGCAGAATGAATGGAGCACCCAGAGTCTTGTTGAGAACCAGAACATTCAATGATTACCTACTTGCATACAGAAATCAAAGTACATTAAATGGTGTTAAGTAGCACACCAACTTAAAAACAACTGAAATGGGGGTCAAAAGAAAATCACCAGTGATAAGCCCGTGGTGTGCCTAATGTGATTTATACTTATGCTTGTGGGTGCTACATCTTGGTGCTCCCCCCTCGCTGGCACTGGCATGGGAGACAGCCTGCTCGCTCTGCTGTCCTGTTGGCCTTGATGACCTCGGCGGGCATCCTCTGGCCCGTGGAGCTTGTGCTGGCCCCAACTGCGAGGGAACGGCCAGTGGCATGGCTGGTATCTCCCTAGTCATCGCAGCCTCATCAGATGCCACGGTCGCTGGCAGAGGGGCGGAGGAGCTGTTGCCCTCATCCAGAGCGCCCTGAGAGGAGCCTTAGAGACAACAAGCAGTTCATGCGCCAACGTGAGGTCGCTTTGGACCTCCCTGCTCATCACTGATGGATGGGCACCTAGCTGGGATACTGGGTACCCAATCCATCTCCCACACTGATACTGACCACCAGAGGTCAATGACACTGTGAGGGCTTGCAGGTCCGAGCGCATCCCCAGGAAGCCCTGATTGTTCTCCTGGAGGAGCCTCTCCATGAGAGTCTTCACTCTCTTCATGGAGGAGGCAGTGCGCCCAGCCATGAGGGCCATTGCATTGCTCATGCTCTGCATGGACTCCTCCATCACGGTGACCACGGCACGCATTCCCTCATGTATCTCTGCCAGATCCTACCGCACACCCTGCTGGACTTCCAGCATCTACTGCCTCAGGGATGACTCCAGAGGCACATTATCAGCCACCGACAGAGCATGTTCCTGGTCCCCAGCATTCCTCCGACTGCCGGTGCCCTGGGCACTCTCTGTCTCCACCTGCACCTCAAGTGAGTGTGAAGTGCCCTCACCGCTGTGCACCTAGGCACTAGCCAACGATCTTATCCCCACTGAGGTGCTGCTATCTGTACTGATGCCTGCCTGGCTGAGAGGGTTTGACACTGGTACGTTTATATCTTCTGTGCCCTCAGGGGTCAGTGGCAGTCCCTCTGCCTCCTCAGTCTGGGCATGCTCCAGTAAGGCTGAAAGGAAGAACAAGGATATTTGATTAGTAGAAGTCGTTACACTGTTAATGTGCAGGCCTGGCCCCCGGATCAGGATGCGCTTCTCCTTCCATTATCAATGGGGATCCCATGTTGGAGGCTGAAATCAATAAACAGTCAACAATGGAATGTTTGCACTGACAGATATTGTGGCCTCAGTGCAAGGCACTCTTACCTCCCAGTGTCACCCCAACCTCACTGCGGCCGCTTGACCTGGACGCATTGCGTCTCTCCAGCTCCAGTGCCTCCTGCTGGTATCTGGTGATGATGAGAAGATGGGGCTCTCCTCCACCAGTCCGCAGCCGTTCAGCATTATTGTGGGCTGCCTTCTCCTGAAAGGAGAGAGGAGCATTGATTAGTCCACCCTGTACCTGCATTGCCATTGCAGCCTGGCCACCCCTTATCTTGGCCCCATCTAATGACTTACTATTGCCTATTCTAATTCTATCAAACTGTCCAAGTGTCCTGTCTACCTTGATACTACTCTCTGATATATCCTCGTTATCAGTTGGTACTTCGCTACTTGCCACTGCCAGTTTTTCTCCTCTCCACTCTGAATTTCCCCTCAGGTTCCCATCCCCCTGCCGATCTAATTTAAACCCTCCCCAACAGCACGAGCAAACCTCCCTGCAAGGACATTCATGTGTCCTGTTAAAGTGTAACCCGTCCTTCTTTTACAGGTCTCATCTGCCCTAGAACTGATTCCCATGCCTCAGAAATCTAATTCCATTCTAACCCTTCTCCATTTCTCCAGCCACGTGTTGAACTTCTCAAACTCCCTATTCTTATGTTCACTAGCACGTGGGATAATTCTGAGATTACTGCTCTTGAAGTCCTGCTTTTTTAATCTCTTCCTAACTCCCTAAAATCTGCTTTCAGGGCCTCATCCCTTTTCCTACCTATGTCATTGGCCCCAGTGTGGACCACAACCTCTGGCTGTTCACCCTATCCTAAAAGAGTGTCCTGCAGCCGCTCTGTGACATCAGTGACCCAGGCACCAGGGAAGCAACATTCCATCCTGGATTCATGTCTACAGCCACAGAAATGCCTGTCTCCTCCCCTAACTATGGAATCCCCTATTACAATAGCACTTCCACTCTTCCTCCTCCCCTCCTTGCTGCTGAGCCACCTGTGGTGCCATGAACATGGCTTTTACTACAGTCTTCTGACTGAGTTTGATATTTGGTTTGAGAGAGAGAAAAAAGAGAGTGTCAAACTACAGATTATATTCAAATAATACAAACTTTGAAGAATTAAGAAATGAACTGACTACAGTAAACTGTGTTGAATTGTTAATGGGTAAATGTACAGTGGGAGATATTCAAAGGAAGTATTTGGTACAATACATAATCAATACATACCTCTGAAAGGCAATGGCTCCATTTGTGTCAGTAAGCAATCATAGTCAGTCAATGAGGTAAAAATAGTATTAAGCTAAAAGAAAACATAAATGCAAGGTAAAAGTGAAAATGCATCAGGCTAGGGAAGCTATGAAAAGCAACAACAGGATATAAAGGAAACAATGAGAATAAGAAAGTATTAAGTCATAAGAATAAGAAAACTTCATATTCAGAATAGATTCAGGAATTGCGCCTTTGGATTAGAAAAGTGCACACTTCTCTCCTTTATTCAAGTAGGGAGGGAGGGAGAAACCAAAAAAACTATAGATCAGTTTGTTTAACATCATCTGTGGGGAGCAAAGGCAAGTATATTCAGTCAAAGTAAAGATCAGCTATTGGCCAGGATTTTACAGGCCCACCGCAGCATGTCTCCCCCCACAACTTGTGTGGGACTTGAACCTAGAACCTTACTACTCAGAGATAAGAGTGCTCCCAACTGAGCCACAACTGACACAAGCTTAACAGCCTGAAAGTATTTTTAAAAATGTTTTGGTGAAAAATTTCGACTGATTATCTTAGTTAATCAGTGAAAAGGCTTTTGAAGGATAGAAGGGATGGTGGTGAAAACTCTGAAGATGGAAGGAAATTAATTAGATGGCCTTGAGGTAAATAGGTATGTGAGATTGTTGTTCTTAAGGTCAAATATCAGACAAAGGGGCTACAGAGGGCAAGGAAACATCATTGTTCCTGAAATTTGCTTTGGGTTTGATTAGAGCAGTGTCAGAGGATAAAGACAAAAGCTGGGAATGGAAAGAATAGTTAATAAATAAATAGGTATGATTTGGTGGCAATTACTGAGACGTGGTTACAGGGAGAACAGGTTTTGGAGTTGAATATCCAAGGGTACTCAGTGTTTCAGAAGGATAAGCAGGAGGGAAAAGGAGGTGGTGTAGTTTTGTTAGTAAAGGAAGAAATCAGTACTATCGTGAGGAATGATACAGGCACTGGAGAGCAAGACATAGAGTCAGTCTGGGTAGAAAGAAGAAATAGCAAGGGAAAGAAGTCCTTGGTGGGAGGACCCCAAACAGTAGTTTAGCAGTAGGGCACAGTATAAACTGGGAAATACTGGGACCATATCAGAAAGGCACGGCAATAATCATGGGTGATTTTAATATGCATATAGACTGGACTAATCAAATTGGCAAGGGTAGCCTTGAGGAAGAGTTCATAGAGTGTATTTAGAGATTGTTCCTTGGAGCAATATGTTGTGGAACCAACCAGAGAGCAGGCTATTCTGGATTTGGTTTTGTGTAATGAGATGGGACTAATTAATGATCTCATAGTAAAGGATCCTCTAGTGAAGAGTGATCATAGCATGCTAGAATTTCAAGTTCAGTTTGAGAGCGAGAAACTTGAGTCCCATACTAGTGTTCTGGAGTTAAACAAAGGTAACCACATAGGCATGAGGGCAGATTTGGCCCTAGTGGACTGGACAGGAAGACTACAAGGTAGGACAGTTGATGAACAGTGGCAGATATTTAAGGAGATATTCAATTCCTCCCAAGTAAAATATATTCCAAAGAGGAAGAAAGATGGTAAGAGGGGGAAAAAGTATCCATGGCTAAGCAAGGAAGTTAAAGATAACAAAAAGACAAAAACTAAGGCATACCAAATTGCAAAGGTCAGTGGCGGGCTGGAAGGTTGAGAAACTTTTAAAGATCAACAAAGGGTTACTGAAAAAATAATAAAAAGAGCAATGGCAAATTATGAAAGAAAACTAGCGCAAAATGTAAAAACTGATAGCAAAAGCTTCTACAAATATATAAAAGGAAAGAGAGTAGCTAAAGTGAATGTTGGTCCCTTGGAGGATAAGACTGGGGAGTTAATAGTGGGGAACACAGAAATGGCAGAGACATTTAATCAATATTTTGCCTCAGTTTTCACGGTAGAGGACACTAGTACCACCCTAATAGTAACAGGTAGTGCAGAGGGTACAGAGAAGGAGGAACTTAGAACAATCACCATCTCTAGAGAAAAAGTACTGAGCAAACTATTGGGATTAAAGGGTGACAAGTCCCCAGGACCTAATGACGTACATCCCAGGGTCTTAAAGGAAGTGGCAGTGGAGATAGTGGATGCGTTGACTATAATATTCCAAAATTCCCTGGATTCTGGGAAGGTTCCAGTGGATTGGAAAAATGCTAATATAATGCCCTTTTTCAAAAAGGGGGAGGCAGAAAGTAGGAAACTATAAGACAGTTAGTTTAATGTCTGTCATTGGGAAATTGTTGGAATCCATTATTAAGGAAGTAGTAATGGGGCATTTGGAAAGTCAAAATGCAATCCATCAGAGCCAGTATGGTTTTATGAAGAGTAAATCGTGTTTGACTAATTTGCTAGAGTTCTTTGAAGATGTGACAAGCAAAGTGGATAATGGGGGTCCTGTAGATGTAGTATATCTGTACTTCCAGAAGGCCTTTGATAAGGTGCTGCACAGAAGATTAATATGCAAGATAAGATCACATAGAGTTAGGGGTAATATATTAGCTTGGATAGAGAATTGGCTAACCAACAGAAAGCAGAGAGTCGGGATAAATGGGTCTTTTTCTGGATGGCAAGCTGTAACTAGTGGGGTGCCACAGGGTTCGGTCCTTGAGCCCCAACTATTTACAATCTATATTAAAGACTTGGATTCGGGGTAGAAGGTACAGATGACACCAAAATAGGTGGGAAAGTAAGTTGCAATGAAAAATTAAGAAATTTACAAATAGATATGGACAGGTTAGGTGAATGGGCCAAAATTTGGCAGATGGACTTTAACGTGGATAAGCGTCAGGTTATCCATTTTGGTCGGAAGAGTAAAAGGTGACTTATTAGTTAAATGGTGAGAAATTTCAGAATGCTTCAGTGCAGAGGTATCTGGGTGTCCTCGTGCATAAAAGCTAGTATTCAGGTACAGCTGGTAATTAGGAAGGCAAATGGAATTTTGGCATTTACTGCCAAAGGAATAGAGTATAAAAATAGGGAAGTGTTGTTGCAACTGTATAAGGCATTGGTGAGACCGCACCTGGAGGACTGTGCACAGTTTTGGTCCCCCTACTTGAGGGAGGATGTAGTTGCATTGGAGGTGGCTCAGAGGAGGTTCACTAGATTGATTTCAGAGATGCAGGGCTTGTCTTATGAGGAGAGATTGAGCAGTTTAGGCCTATACTCTCTAGAGTTTAGAAAGATGAGAGGAGATCTAATTGAGGTATATAAGATGCTAAAGGGGATAGACAAAGTAGACGTGGAGTGGATGTTTCCCCTTGTGGAGCATTCTAGAATGAGAATCCATAGTTTTAGGCTAAGGGGTGGTAGATTTAAATCAGAGATGAGGAGGAATTACTTTTCTCAAAGGGTCGTGAATCTGTAGAATTCATTACCTCAGAGTGCAGTGGATGCCGGGATGCTGAATAAATTTAAGGAGGAGATAGACAGATTTTTAATTAACGGGTTGAAAGGTTATGGGGAGAGGGCGGGAAATTACAGTTGAGGCCGAAATGAGATCAGCCATGATCGTATTGAATGGCGGGGCAGGCTCGAGGGGCTGAATTGCTTATTCCTGCTCCTAGTTCTTATGTTCTTATGAAATTTCCAATCACAGGGGAGTCTCTTCTAAAGGTTTGCAGCATGCTTTGTTGCCTCAAATAGAAAATATCACTTCAGATCTGCATAGAGTCATAGAGTCACAGAAGTCTACAGCACAGAAAAGGCCCTTCGGCCCATTGAGCCTGTGCTAGTCAAACAAGTACCTAACTATTCCAATCCCATTTTCCAGCACTAGACCCATAGCCTTGTATGCAATGGCATCACAAGTGCATATCCAAATACTTCTTCAATGTTATGAGGGTTTCTGCCTCTACCACCCTTTCAGGCAGTGAGTTCCAGATTCCCACCACCCTCTGAGTGAAAAAATTCTTCCTCACATCCCCTCTAAACCTTCTGCCCCTTACCTTAAATCTATGCCCCCTGGTTATTGATCCCTCCACCAAGGGGAAAAGTTCCTTCCTGTCTACCCTATCTATGCCCCTCATAATTTTATTCACTTCAATCATGTCCCCCCTCAATCTCCTCTGCTCCAGGGAAAATAACCCATTTATCCAATCTCTCCTCATAACTAAAACTCTCCAGCCCAGGCAACATCCTGGTAAATCTCCTCTGCACACTCTCTAGTGCAATCACATCCTTCCTATAATGTGGATTCCAGAACTGCGCGCAATACTCTAGCTGTGGCATAACCAGCGTTTTATACAGTTCCAGCATAACCTCCCTGCTCTTATATTCTATGCCTTGGCTAATAAAGGCATGTATCCCATGTGCCTTCTTAACCACCTTATCTACCTGTCTTGCTACCCTAAGGGACCGATGGATATGCACACCAAAGTCCCTCTGATCCCCAGTACTTCCCAGGATCCTAACATTCATTGTGTATTCCCGTGCCTTGTTTGTCCTGCCCAAGTGCATTACCTCACACTTATCCGGATTAAATTCCATTTGCCACTGATCAGCCCATCTGACCAGCCTGTCTATATCCTCCTGTATCCTAAGGCTATCTTCCTCACTAGTTACCACCCCATCAATTTTCGTGTCATCTGCAGCAAATGTGTCCATATTGATTTACTTTCAACCTCTCTAGGGACATGTGTATGTATGTTAAAAATATGTCTTGGTGACAGAGAGCAGATATTTAACAAAGCGGCCATTCAAACTATTTAGGCAACTGAACTTAAGCAACCCAATATATCATTATTATACCGTGAGCATCAAATCTAGTATACCTGATTTAAGGAGGTACAAGCAAATTATTGTCTCAAATGGGAAGACTGTTTGAGACTCTAGACAACTGTGTTGGGAGAGGCAAATGATTTTGCAACTCTTACAGTTACATGGAAAATAGTGGCAATATCTACCATCCACTATTCCCTCTGTGATACTCTGGTTCAATCTTCTATCAACTTACTGCTTTCCCAAGGTGCAGGACATCATTAGTTGTAAATATATATAAAAACTAACTATTCATAAGTCCTGTGGCATAAATATTCCATGATTTTAATGGGCAAATCAGATGTAACCCATGAAAGAAACACTATATATGCTGCACGGTTCTTGGAGAGCGCATATTGGTGCTTTCATTAGGAGGAAACCAAGTATGCCACAGCTCTGAGAAGGAGAAGAAGTGTTGTATAGTTGGCTTCATGGAAATATGAGCTACATGCTGCAACCACCAATTGTACACATCTTCACAACATCATACTCCAGCAGTGAACAAGTACATCAGGGAATACGGATTAAGTAGGATCTCCACTGAGTTGACATTTGGGATGCTAAAACTTTGGAAAGTTGCACTAACTTGGAAAGGTCCTTACCCTTCTAGAGGAAGTGTGTAATATGATATTTGTATCCTGTATCCTGCTCAACAATACTGCAGACAGAGATCCAATCCATGGATTTGGATGATGAGCAGCAGCAACCCATGGAAGGGTAGAAGAAAAATTGCTGCTTTGCAATTTCTGAAAAATTCTGTACATTCTACAACTGAATAATTTGGTAATTTAAAGCTGTTTGGGAAGCATTACAGGATCATTACTGTAAATCAATTAAGATTTATTATTCTTTATCGTTTCTGCCAAAAAACCATGCCCATGAATTTGAACATTCTTTAAAAAAAGCCTGCTTCTGCCATTTTGTTAGCAAGGCTTCAGCAGTGCACATGGCAGCTCTCAGGATGAATCTTGCTCAGGCCTTTTAAGGGAATGAGTGGAATTTTCCAGAAAAGCCTGAGAACTTCTCCAGACATACCTCTTTGATGGAAGATTCACCCACAGACACCCCTATCCAAATTTAATGGGTCAATAAAAATCTGGTAGAATCCTGGCATAACTGAGAGCTTCCCCCAACTGTTGGCATACCCTGGGTAGACCAGGGTATGCCAACCCCATAGATTTATGCGTGTTTTATTGACAACATGCAGTGTTGATCTTTTTCAGCAAAACCCAGCCCAATGGATACGGCGTGTTAGCAATCCGCATTATTTTAATGTGCAAATTGCGCAGGAAATTCAGAAGATCAAGAGATACGGAATGAGTTGCAAATCTTCAAAACTTGCCAGTTGATTTATGCCATTCCACCCATTTGCTTTTCACAAAGTCACATTAAATCCTGAATTTCCCCATTATTTTTAAGAGCCTGCTCAATTTGCATATTAATTATTGATTAAATTCACCACAGCAAGTTAACTCTGGTAACTAACAGCCCGAGTACCTTTTTAATGGTGTGATAACTGCTAATCCAATGTCAATCAGCTCTCTAGCACAAAAATTGAACTTAAAGTTTTGTTCCTTCACATTGTTCTTAAAGATTTTTAAAATGTTATATTTCTAAGCTTTCTGTTTTTTCATAATTATCATTTTTTCTTTCTTTATCTAAATATTTTTTCTCTCGTTATTTCTCATTTCGTACCTGTTTTGACTCTAATTAACCCTCCTTCTCCATTATTCCCCTGTTTCTTTCTCAACATTAAATTTTTTGATGTTCCCGTTACTGCATTGCTCCTGCCGTGCCATTATCAGTCTTCGATGCAAAACAATTTTGAACTGAAGGCGTAGGAAAATTTTTAATTAGTGGAGCATGCAAGGAGATACCCTGCTCCAGCAAGGTTAGTGTAAAGAAAACTTTCATGGGTATCACAAGGCCCCTGTGTTTTGGGAGAAAAGGAAAGGAACAATCAGAACAATAATAGTTTAGGAATAGAAATGCAATTGCTGTGTATAACGATACAATGAAAGCTGTGAATGCAGGAAATCAGAAGTTAAAGTAGAAAAGGCTAAAAAAATTACATATCAATTCAGTCAACATCTGGGAGAGGAAGGCAGATTAATATTTCAATTTTAGTTGCAAAATCAGCCTATCTTCATTGAGCTGCTGTGCATTTCCAACATGTTCTGCTTTTATTTCTAAATGGTAATTATTATTTTTAAAATATGGATATGCTTGCCCTGATCTAGGTATTTGAATAAGAGTTACCATTAGAATACCAATCTGGAGTGTGTCACTAGTCCAAATTGAGTATGTGCTACATGGCTTATGTAATGAGGTACCAATGCTAGCCTGCAGCTATACAATAACTGTTTGACTATGTGACACTATGACCAGTGAGTGCCAGGGAACATTAGATTCAATCTAGCTTCTGCAACCTGGAATCACTGTCTCAACGTTTTTCATTTTAAATACTCAATAATTTTAAACATATGCCTACTGAAAAATAAATTGGAGAAGGGGAGACAATATCTGTCAAACTGTAAAAATAATAGGGACATTACCTGTCACAATGTAAGGCTACTAATGCAATATCGTATATGGGTTTAAGAAAATCTTGATGAGGCAGTAACATAAAAAAGAAAAAAAGTTAAGGAGCTATTGACAGTTTAACAGAATGGTTGTATGATGGATAGCATGAACTAGATTTCTGATAGGACTAAATCTGACTGCTGGCTGAATGTCATCAGGAACAGCACAGAACAAATAGATTTGGAGTTTTTTTCCTTGGTCATGTGGCAAGTACCAGCTGTCCAAAAGCTTTGAGATTGTAACCAAAGCTAGTTATTTGTAATTTTTATTTAGAATTAAGACGAAGGGGGCTAAATTGGACAATCCCCTCAAACAGGTGCGGAGTTTGTGATGCGTGATTATCCCGCATCCATTCAATGTAATGCAGGCAACATGCCAACTTCATACTGCCTGCTTATTATCATGATTACAGCATGCAGCAGGTGCTAACCACCCTACTGAGTGGTTGCATGCCTCTTAGGGCCCAAAATCATTAGAGGCTAGTGCCAGTTAAATTCACACTGCACCTCTTAAAGTGGAGGTGGATTATGGCTGGAGCAGATGGTGAGTGTCCTTGTACAAGTTTCTGAGATGGAAAGGGACTAAGGGCAGGATTTTCCGGGCCCCTTCGTGGGCAGGACCCACTGCGGACGATACGGCATCCCAGGCAGGAGTCCATTGACTTGCGACCGCACCGGTAGATCCCAGTGGCGGGCGGGTGCGGAAAATCCCACCCTAAGTTATAGCACAACATGAAAGACAGTGGGCACTAAGATTCCTGGATGCTGCGTTGGAAGCTTTAGTGGAGAATGTGCAAGGGAGGAGAGAAGTCCTAGAGGCCCTCCAAATGTTCAGAAAGCAATGGGACCAGATAGTGGTGGATGTCAATGCCAGAAGTCAAGTCCCAAGGACCTGGATGCAGTGCCACAAAATGTTCAATAATATTCATACCAGTGGTCAAAGTGAAATAAAAGCAAAATACTGTGGATGCTGCAAATCTGAAATAAAAACAGAAAATGCTGGAAAAACTCAGCAGGTTGGCAGCATCTACGGAGAGAGAAACAGAGATAATGTTTCAAGTCCGTGTGACTCTTCTTCAGAGCTAAAGAGAAATGTACTGGATTTTATATTGTTTAAGAGGGGATGGAGTAAGTGGAGCAAAATAGAAGGGCAGGGATAGGAGCTCAGGGGAGATTTGACAAAGATGTCATGGACCCAAGACAAAGGGAGTACTAATGATAGTATTAAAGACTAAAGAAGGTGCTGATAGTGGCATAAAGGTAAGATAGCAGAATGTGTTAATAGCAGAACAAGGGTCAGCATTCTGTGAAAGAAAAACATAAGAACAAGTGACAGATGACGCAGGGAGGGTTGGGGGAAAAAACTTAATTGAAAAAGGAGTCAAGATGGAGGAGAGAGTTCATGTCCTGAAGTTGTTGAGCCCAATGTTAAGTCCAGAAGGCTGCAAAGTGCCTAATTGGAAGATGAGGTGCTGTTCCTTCAGTTTGTGTTGGGCTTCACTGGAACATTGCTCCCTCTGCCTTGTGTCCATGGTATCTTTGTTAAATCTCTCCTGAGCTCCCACCTATCCCTGACATACTATTTTGCTCCACTTGCTCCATCCCCTCTTAAACAGTATAAAATCCATCACATTTCCACCTCTCTTTACCTCTGGAGAAGAGTCATACAGATTTGAAATGTTAACTCTGTTTCTCTCTCCACAGATGTTGCCAAGTATTATGACATAGCAGATGATGTGTGCCAGGCAGACCAAATCCACAAGGGAGGCTTGGTCATGCTATCACAATGGTTTTGCAATTTGTATTTATTATGAGAAGATGTGTGCACTGAATCCAGATGTAATGAGTCCACCAAGACCTTTAGAGGTTTTAAAAATTAAATAAATTTTTTATTAACAGAATAAAGGATTTCAAGCACATTCTCAAGGTTACAATTGCTTAATACTATAACAGCTCCTAAAATTCCTAATTAACATGACTCCCAGTTACACGCCCCTTTTAAGGCAACAGTCCAAAATACATTTGAGGTTCAAAAATTACAAGCCAGCAGGTTAACACAGTACCCACTTGACAGTGGAATACCAAACAGTTTTCTCCAACTCCAGTTGCTGGACACAGCAGACTTAGGCACAAATGGCTGGAGGCTTCGTCAAGGCTATTTCACACACTCATGTTAGATCTTACATGGTCTTTCATTCTCCTTTATATACATTTCTCTCTCCTTAATATGTAAATTTCCTTTGTTCCATATACCTATGGAACTGTGCCTTTCCCGTAATATAAAAATTTTCATGTTGCCAATATTGCCAGTAACCATTGGGAAAAATTAACACACTCCTTAGTCTTGCTTATCCGGCTAGTTGTAAAGAGACTAACATCCCTTTTAAATCCAAACAAAACTTCACTTATCTAAAAATGCATATGCCCTTCAAACTTTACATGTTTACTCATTAGCATTTCAAGTACATTTCTACACCTAGCTTCTTTTGATGATTTCAAGCTTACAGTCTACCTGACTCCAAGTGTAGAATATTAAGCTCAGCATGCGGGCATGCGCCCGACACACCCGAGCATAAAATGACGCGTGATGACGTCGGGCGAGTGTCCGGACATCATCGCGCAGTCTCGTGATATTTCGTTCGGCGGGCGCACACTGGAGTCAGCTGCGCACCCACCAACAATTAAAAGGCCTATTAAGGCCATTAAGAAGCTAATTAAATTTAAATTTACGCTGCCCATCCAACCTAACAGTTGCTCCGAGCGGCCTTTACATTTTTAGGAAATCTCATCCACGGGCGGGATAAGGTTCCCTTAATTAAATAAACAGCAAATAAAAATTTAATTTTTGAATTAAAAACATGACCCAGCTCATGTGACAGAGTCACATGAGGGGACATGTTTTATGACAACTTTATTTCCTATATTTTTTCTTAAACAGTGCTTCATCTTGATGGAAGCACACTAGGCCTGCTCTCCTTCCTCCCCCCACCCGCACAGGCAGCGCTGAGCCCTGTCTCTCGCGTTCCACGCTGGGCGGGCCTTAATTGGCCTGCCAGCGTGAAATCACAGTGCGGAGCCAATCACGGGCAGCGATTGGCTTCCTGACTGACCCTGCCCGCCCCCACTAACACCCCCAACAAGGGCAAAATCCTGCCCCAAATGTAATTAAATTGCACAGACAGAACCATCTACATTCACATGCATAAACCTACTTTACAACAAACCAGAAAAATATTATGAAAATTGCTATACTTTCATAACACAGGCCTGCTGAGTTTTTCCAGCATTTTCTTTCAAAGTCAATAAATTCGTTTTCAAATGCCATATGCCACCAACTGCACCGTTAACTTCAGAAGCTGCTCAAATCACCATCACCCCATGGCTCACCTATCAACAATTCTATCAATCAGAACTCTTACCTAACATTTATAGCTGCACCTCATCCTCGCACACTTAACATTGTTGCAAGCTTCACACCTACAACTCACAGCTTGTACAGACCGCTATCTATTCAACCTTGGCAGACACATCACCCAAATGGATTGCACCACAATATGACACACTTCGCTGTCACTCGCCAGGCAAGGCAGCGCATAACTGGAGGCAGACATTAACTAGCAGGGGATGCGCACACCTGTATGTCCTGACACCCAAGGAGGACACGTTATTCACCATCATTGTGGGAGTACTGGAAGGAAACCCTCTACTCTTTCCTCTGACTCCCCTGCTCCCCCCCTCACCATTGGTCCCAATCTCTCAGTGGGTGGAAATTCCACCACTGAGGACCTCAATTGCTGGAAAGGCTGGGTGGTGGCCACTTAAGTGCCTAAAAGGCACTTGATTCTGTCAGGCCTCCCCCACAGGATTGACAGGAGCTCCCCACCAGTCCTGTGATGGGTGGGTGAGACCCTCATCGGCCAAACTGAATTCCGGCCTGTGCATAATTTAAAGGATAACATAGGGGCAGGGTCTGCATAGAGAAGATGCCTACAGCCAGGGCAGTAGACAAGGTAGGGGACAGCTCCCCAGTCACAGCTCGCCAAAGGCCAGTGTTGCACACGAGTTCTGGTAGAGGACTCAGATGGGCAACTCATTGAAGTGGGTTACAGAAGAAGGCTGATGAGTATGCACAATGAAATGTTTAGTGTACTGGCTGGTCTGCCAGAATTCCTGCAAGCATTATCAAGGAACATGGAGGAGTCCAGCAGCATCTTGACACAGGATAATGTGCTGAGCTTGGAGCTCATCCTTCCCATTGAGGAAGCAGTAAACCTTTGGACCTAAACATGATGCAGCCTCTGATGGCCAATGTCTCAGCTTCCATCGCAGAACAAAGGGAGGTTGGCATTTATATAGCACCTTTCATGGCCACAGGATGTCCTTTGCAACCAATGAAATACCATTAAGTAGGAAAGTAATGGAAGACAAAAGCAGCCAATTTGCATACACAAAGCTCCCACAAATGACTTTGTGTTAATGACTAGGTAATCTGTTTTTGTGATGGTGATTTAGAGATAAATTTTGGCCAAGACACCAAGAATAACTCACCTGGTCTTCTCTTAACTAGTGCCGTGAAAAATTTCACATCCTATTGAGATGGCAGATGGGGCTCAGTTTAACATCACATCCAAAAGGAAAGACAGCACCTCTGCCATCAGTACTGTGCCAGAGGATCAGTTTTTGATTTTTGTTCTTATGTCTTGGAGTGGGACTTGAACCCACAACCTTCGGACTGAGAAGCAAGAGTGCTACCAACGGAAGCACAACTGACACAACATATGTATTAGCCATCCAACGCCCGGGTGCTGCAAACACCCGGTTTCTCAGATTGCTGCCATCATGGCCACCAGTGTTCAAAGATGCTTTCCGTGTGTCACTGCAGTCTTCCGACAGATTACTAAAATTGCTGAGGCACCATCCCAGGAGAATGGTAAAGGCACCATTGAGCATAAACATACTGTCATTATAAGCCCACCCCCGTTGCCCCTTCAATGCACTTGTTGTTCCCTGTCAGCCAGCCAACCCACAGGGCTGCCACCCATGCTAAGATGCCCCAGTCTGAAGCTGTGCCTTCTAGAACCAGACCTACTTGAGGTCACCTTCCAAGACCATCTGCAGTCACCTCACCCTCATTCAAAGTCATGCTACAGCCACTGCGGCAGCACTGCCTAGGAGCACCAGGAAGGCAAAGGCACGCGGATGACAGGCAGTAAAAGAATGCACAGGAATAATTAGCTTTTGTTTATGTGCAATATGGCATACTTTGATTTATAAATTTGGTTTGGAAAGTTTAGCTTGTGGTGGGTTTTATTTTTTCATTATGGCCAAGCAGGCAGCTTGGGGTGACCGAGCTGGCATTGGCTTGATGTAAATGAGACATTATCGGGTGGGTCTTGGGACTAACCACAGGGATAGATCCCTGCATCAAATCTGAGCCAGCTGCCAGCACAGATCAACTTCTGGGGTATACTGGAATGAGCAGTATAAAGGAAAATGTTCACCAGGCGCTGATGTGTGATACTGCATAATAGTAATTCATGGATTGATATGTGGCATTTTATCAATGATAGGAAATTGAAATCAGGGAATGTAAAAAGTCCAGAATTATAATATGTGTTTCTTTTATTATCTTATTCAATTATTTTCTCAAACAATTCCAATATATTTGTCAGGCAGGATTGCCTTTATCTTTATTAACTCAAGTCTTTCAAAGGGACAATTACATTTTATTCTTTATAATAACCTTCAGAAACTCAACCACTTAAACATGATGAAGCATTCACAACCATCTTCAACAAGAAGATCCACCTTGGCCTCCCTTTGAGGTTCCCAAGATCATAGATACCAGCTTTCAACCAATTCAGTTCATTCCGTGTGATATCAAGTATGCTGAAGGCATTGGGTACAGCAAAGGCTATGGGCCTTGACAATATCCTTGTTGTAATGCTGAAGTCCTATGCTCTAGAACTAGCCACTTCTCTAACAAAGCTGTTCCAGTACAGCTACAATTCTGGCATCAAAATGGAAAGTTTCCCAGATACATCCTGCCGAGTGATGTTCAGTTTGTTTTTCGCTAGGGCCATTTGGCGACTGATTTCATTACAGCCTTAGTCCAAACATGAACAAAAGAGCTAAATTCATAAGGTGAGATGAGAGTAACTGCCCTTGATATCAAGACAGCGTTTGTCCAAGTGTAGCATCAAGGAGCCCTTGTAAAATTTAAGTCAATGGGAATCAGAGGGAAAACTCTCCACTGGCAGGAGTCATACCTACCACAAAGGAAAATAGTTATGGTCGTTGGAGGCCAATCATCTCAGCGCTATAACATCGCTGCTATATATGGAGTTTAGAAGGATGAGGGGGAATCTGATTGAACTTACAGAATACTGAAAGGCCTGGATAGAGTGGACGTGGGTAAGATGCTTCCATTAGTAGGAGAGACTAGGACCCGAGGGCACAGCCTCAGAGTAAAGGGAAGACCTTTTAGAACAGAGATGAGGAGAAACTTCTTTAGCCAGAGAGTGGTGAATCTATGGAATTCATTGCCACAGAAGGCTGTGGAGGCCAGGTCATTGAGTGTATTTAAGACCGAGATAGATAGGTTCTTGATTGGTAAGGGGATCAAAGGTTACGGGGAGCAGGTGGAAGAATGGGGTTGAGAAACTTACCAGCCATGATTGAATTTCTGGTAGCAACCATCTTCAGCAGCTTTGTTCACAGTCTTAGCTCTATTCACAATTCCTCAGATAAAACAATCTGTGTCGGCATGTAGAAAGACCTGGGAAACATTGAAGCTTAGGCTGAAAAGTGGCAAATAACATTCACGCCGCACAAGTGCCAGACAATGATCATCTCCAACAAGAGAGAGTCTAAACACTTCCCCTTGACATTTAATGGCATTACCATCGCTGAATTCCCCCACCTTCAACATCCGGGAGATTACCACTGACCAGAAGCTTAACTAAACCAACCACATAAATACTAAGGCTCCAAGAGTGTGTGAAAGGCTGGGAACCCTGTGGTGATTAACTCACTCCTAAATCCCCAAAGTCTTTCCGCCATTTACAAAGAACAAGTTAATCACGCAATGGAATATCCTTCAGTTACTTGAGTGGAGTTCCAACAAAAGTCAAAGGACACGATCTTCCGGTCGGCAAGCGGGGACGGGGCCCGCTCGCCAACGCGTTAAACGATGCGGGATGACGTCGGGTGGAACTCCCAACGTCACCTTGCGTCATTTCCATTTTCAGGTCTGCGGGGGCGCAGCCAAGTCAGCTGTGTGCCCGCTGACCTGTCAACAGCCTATTGAGGCCATTGAGAAACTAATTAAAATCATTAATGGACATGCCTGTCCAACCTTAAGGTTGGCAGGCAGGCCAGGAGCCCTGGCAGGCTTCAGAAAAAGCATGAAACCTCATCCATGGGTGGGATGAGGTTCCATGAGGGTATTTAAATTTTTAATAAAGGTTTCAGTTAATGTTATCGACATGTCCCAACTCATGTGATAGTATCACATGAGGGGACATGTCAGGGAGATTTTTCTATCATTTGTATTGCAAATTTTAATTCGGAGCCGATCTCCCTGAGGCAGCACTTAGCCTCAGGGAGATGAATGCGCTCTTTCAACTGTAGGGGAAAATTGTTCCCAAAGACGCTGAATATTATCCAGAACAAAGCAATCCTAAACCTAACCCTAACCTTAAACAATCACTCCATCCACCAGCTCCCTGTCTGTAGTGTGCACAATCTGCACAATGCACTGCAGCAACTTGCCAAGGCTTCTTCAACAGCATCTTCCATACACTCAACTTCCAGCATTTAGAAGGACAAGGGCAGCAGGCATTTGGAAACAACACTACCTGCAAGTTTCCCTCAGGTCACACACCATCCTGACTTGAAAATTTATCACTTTTACTTCATGGTTGCTGAGACAAGATCTTGGAACTCCCTCCCTAAGTACCCTCAGCACAAGGACTGCAGCAGTTCAAAAAGATGGTTCACCACCACTTTTTCAAGGAAAAGTAGGGATGGGAAATAAATGCTGGCTTTATCAGCAATGCCCACATTCTGTAAATCAATAAACCTTTAAAAAATCCAATTAGTCCCACTCCCCCACTCTTTCCCCAAAGTCCTGCCATTTTTCTTTTCTTTTCAAGTATTATCCAATTCCCTTTTGAAAGTTATTGAATTTGTTTCCACCACCCTTTCAAATAGTGCTTTCCAGATCATAACACCAATTGTCTAGTTGAGTACTTAGCAGTAATGAGACTTGCAGCAAGTGTGAGGTAGAGGCCTCTCTCAAGTGCCGACTGCCTTATGACAAGACAGGACAAACTGATGCTGTCAGTAATAATGGAACTGGTGCCTTAGAAGAAAACTCACCCAAACACTTTGATTGTGTAGGTTTTTTGCACTCAGATTACTCCCTCTCCTTCCATTCTTCTCCCCTAGCCAAATCCTAGTGGGAAGCTACGGAGAAGAGGCCACCATCTCAGACTCCACTGAGATATCTTTACTTCCTTTTCTCATATTTATTCCAATCTTTCAATCACTTTCTTTGTCAAAAAACCTGCAGTTATATCAAGCAAGATGACCCACTGAGATGTGGATAGCATGTCCATTGCTCTTAAGCTTTTTTAAAGACAAGTAGTATTGATGAAAATAAGTGAATTCAATTATAGTTGTTCTGTATATTCATTTGATGGGAAATAAAGCATTTAACTTTCCATATCAAGTGTCATCACACCAATTGTTTGCTCGATCTGCCTTTGGAGAGATTGAAGGAATACATGTGGAAAAGACATTCAATTTATGTCACAAGGGGTTTCCCATGTCATGATATTGCACTAGTAAATATCAGGCAGCGAGAATCAGCTCTCGTAAAGGTAAGACACCTAGAGGAATGACTAATACCACTGAACCAAAAGGAGTACCTATACCAGACTTGAACTTGTAACACCTCTTTAAACCTTTCTAATTTCTTTATTGCTTCTCATCTATACTATTTATACTCTCTCTGATTTTCTTTCATAAAAATTTGTTACATACCTATAAGTTGATTCTTTTTAAACTTAAGGTGTCTTCTCATCCATGGAACTTATGGTTTGGTTGAACCCTCCTTCCTTCTTGTGTGAATATGTTTAATTTGTGCCCTGGTCATCAGTTGTTTGAAAGTTTCTCACTGTTTGTCCGAAATCTTATTGGTCATGTTCTTATCAATTTATCTGGGATTGTTTTGTATTTTTTAATCATGTTGAAATTTGTTTTCTTTTTCTTCCATGTATCTTTATGTTTGATAGTCCTCTCCACCTGCAATCTGTATATTGAACCATGAGTTATGGTTATGTTTCCTAAATAATCACCTACTTGGGTCCACTTCATTTTCTTGATCTAGATCCAGCATTGCCTCCTTCTTTGTTACAATGGCAACAAAAACATTTAATTAACAAAATATCTTATGGTAATTTACATAGAAATATCAAGAGGAACAGAATGCCAGTGTGAAGGAGTTAAATTTAGAAGTATGATTGAGGAAGGTAGCTTTTGAAAAGTTTTTTTTAGCGAAACAGATAGAAGTGGAGAGGCAAAATAGCTTAGGCTGGAGGCAGTATTGAGAAGATGTTTGTAATCTTCATTTGATTTCAAGCAATCATTCATTCATGCAGCTTGACAACTTTATACTACAAAGTGATGTCATTCCTCTGCTACTATGTGTTGCTTAACAGTACCATACCATCTGTTATCTCTTTCCCCCTTTTCTAGGTCCTTCTGAATATTTGAACCCAGTGAATGAGGACTGAGAGAAGGATAATCCTCTCAAAGAACTCTATTGCTTGTCCCATCCCTCCCAGACAGCAGCACAAAGATTGGCACCCCAGGTGGGTTAGACAGTGCATTGGTGATACACTCAGTGTGGAAAGGAATGACCTCTGATAAAGACAGAGATGTTTGACTTTCTATCTCTATTGATCAACATTACACCCCCAAAACCACCACCCAGCACTCTGAACATTTTCCTCCCCCTTCCCCACATGCTTCTTTATCAATCGTAAGTGGACACTGTACAACCTTATTTCTCATTCTAATCAGGAATTCACAAATTTCTATTCCTCTCTCAAGATGCAGCCTGTATGAAGAAGGCCCACGTTTATGCGCACCTCTTTTGGCACCCACGTTCAAGCTCTTTTCCTTTCTCTCTGCAGGTCAAAATGGCTCACAATGCAAGGGAGAGAAGCAAAACCAATTCAGGAACATAAAGCAAACAGGTCTCCAAAAGAATTCTACTTTTCCACAATTACAACTATATAAAGTATTGAAAAATCAGCAAAGAACCATGTATGTAAGCATTGCTGGCAAGGTCAACATTTGTTGCAGTGATGTTTCATAGCAAGTTATAGGCCAGTAGTGTCAGGATGTCACATATATGATTGGCTCAGTTTTGGGTCCTTTATTGCAGGGTGGAAGAACTAGTGTAAGAGATACTGAGGACTTGAATGCAGACATGATTGAAGAAGGTTTGAGATCTACACGGATGCATCTACCAGCTCTTTCCAAGCAGTTCTGGCTTCAAGCTGGTATCTTTGGCCTCCCACTTCAACTTCTTCCTCATCTTCACTTGAGCCTTCTCGTCAGATGAGGGGAAGATCTCCATGGCACACTGCTTTGCTAGCAATATTGTGCAAGATGCAGTACAACAGGCACAGCCCAGGAGACATTCTGGGGTCGGTACCACATGAACGTCTAGAACTATGGTTGATGATTGTTCTCGTGGTCCCATGCTTCTGGCTGCATCTTCACCTGGTGTTCTGAAGTGGATGGAGTAAGAAGGATGATTGACTATCATAGCAAAAAGGCATTATTACATAATAATAACCGACTACAGCCTTCCATGATTCTGATGGTGATCCTTACTAACTGCATATTGATTCAGTGACAGCTTTTTCTTTTGATGAAGGATGCTGACTGATTATTGGGTGCCCTGGTATGTGATGTATAACAGCCTGCACTTGTAGAAAACCAGCTACTGCAGCAAATCTCAGAATCTCAGAGCCTTTGTAGTGTTGTAGATATTAATCAGGAGATTAGAAAAGCATGTAGCATGAGTAATACAATAGTCATGGGTGACTTCAATCTGCTATGGGTAAACCTAATGAGCACTAATGCTGTGGAGGGCGAGTTTCTAGAGTGTGTTAGGGATGGTTTTCTAGGGTAGTATGTTGAGGAACTGACTAGAGAACAGGTCACTTAGAACTATAATATTATGTAAAAAAAAAGGGTTAATTAATAATCTTATTGTAAAAGAACCTTTGGGGCTGAGTGACCGTAATATGATAGAATTTTACATTATGTTTGAAAGTGAGGTAGTTCAATCTGAAGCCAGGTTAAATTTGAACAAAGGTAAATATGAAGATTTGATGGGCAAATTGGATGTGGTAGATTGGGAAAATACATTAAAAAGTATGATGGTACATAGGCAATGAATAGTCTTTAAAGAATTACTACATAGTTTACAGCAACTGTACATTCCTTCAAGGTACAAAAACCCAAAAAGAAAAGTCAGTCACCCGTGGCTAACAAAGGAAGTTAAGGATTGTAAAAGATTAAAAGAAACGACCAATAAGGTTGCCAAAAATATAGTAAACCTGCGGATTGGAGCATTTTAGAATACAGTAAAGGAGTAGCAAGAAACTGATAAAGAGAGGGAGAGTAGAATATGAATGTAAACTAGCAAAAAACATAAAAGCAGACAGCAAAGACTTCTATAGGTACGTAAAAAGGAAATGTTTTGGTAAGACAAATGTGGGTCCATTATAGGCAGAGTCAGGAGAATTTATAATAGGGAACAGGGAAAAATAACACTGAGGAAGATACAAGAAATCTCCCAGAATTAGAGATCCAATGGCTTGGGGAAAATGAGGAATTGAAGGTAATTATTACTAGTAAGAAGGTTGTATTGGAGAAATTAATGGGACTGATATTCTACATCCCAGAATGATGAAAGAGATGATTATGGAGATAATGGATGCATTGGTCATCATCTTCCAAAATTGTACAGATTCTGGAATGGTTCCTGCAGATTGGAAGATAGCAAATGTCACCTCACTATTTAAGAATGAAGGGAGAGGGCAAACAGGGAGCTACAGACCTGTTAGCCTTATATCAATAGAAGGGAAAATGCTAGAATCTATTATAAATTATGTGATAAATGGACACTTGGATAATCATGATCTGATTGGGCATAGTCAACATGGATTTATGAATGGGAAATCATGTTTGACGAACCTGTTGGAATTTTTTGAGGATGTTACTAACATAATTGATAAAGGGTAGCTGGTGGATGTAGTATACTTGGATTTTCAGAAGGCTTTTGATAAAGTCCCCCACAAGAGGTTGGTTAGCAAAATTAAAGCACATGAATTGGGAGGTAATATATTGGCATGGATTAAGGACTGGCTAACAGGCAGAAACAGAAAGTAAAAGTATCACTCTCACGTCGGCAGGCTGTACTAGAGGGTTTCTACAAGGATCAATACTTTGGCCCCAGCTGTTCATAATATGTATCAATGATTCAGATGTGGGGTCAAAATTCGCGGATGACAAAAAGCTAGGTGGCAGCGTGTGTTGTGAGGAAGATGCAAAGTGACTTCAAGAGGATTTGGACAGACTTAGTGAGTGGGCAAGAACATGTCAGATAGAATATAATGTGGGAAAATGTGAGGTTATCCACTTTGGTAGGGTGAACAGATGTGCAGAGTATTTCTTAATAGGTAAGGGATTAGAAACTGTAGATGCCCAAAGGAACCTTGGATGTCCTCGTCAATAAGTCACTGAAAGCCAACATGCAGGTGCAATTAGGAAGGCTAGTGGTGTGTTAGCCTTTACAGCAAGAGGATTTGAGTACAGGAGTAGCTAAGTTTTGCTTCAATTGTATAGAACCTTGGTTAGACCACACCTGGAGTACTGTGTACAGTTTTGGTTTCCTTACCTTAGGAAGGATATTATTGCCATAGAGGGAATGCAATGAATGTTCACTAGACTTGTTCCCATGATGGTGGGGCTGTCCTATGAAGAAAGATTGGGAAAACTGGGCCTGTATTTTTTAGAGTTTAGAAGAATGAGAGATGATCTCATCGAAATCTACAAAATAATTAAAGGGATAGACAGGCTAGATGCAGGTAAGATGTTTCCCCTGGTTAGGGAGTCTAGAACCAGGGGACACAATTTCAAAATATAAGGCAGCCACTTAGGACCAAGATGAGGAGAAATCTTTTACTCAGAGGGTGGTGAATCTTTGGAATTCTCTACCCCAGAGGACTGTGAAAGCTCAGTCATTGAGTATGCTTAAAGCAGAGATTGACAGATTTCTAGATAACAATGATGTAAAGGGGTAGTGTGGGAAAAAGATATTGAAGTGGACAGTCAGCCATGATTGTATTTAATGGCAGAGCAGGCTTGATGGGCTGAATGGCATACTCTTGTTCCTATGTTGCTATGTTCATTTTGATTGTTAGCATTCATTATGAAGGTAACTGATAGTTTGGGCAAAAAAGGAATCAGTGGACTGTTTGTCTCTCAAAGCTAAGTCCACCTTAACCTGAACTCCATGTTTGAATCTCTCCAATCACATTTATGCCCCAGCCACAGTGTCAAAACAACTTTTTTCAAAGACACAAATTACACCCTATGTGACATTGTAAAAGTAAACTATCTCTCCTTGTCCCTCTTGACCTGTTCATAACTATTGTCACAGTTGACGTCACCATCCTCCTTTGTTTCACCACCATTGTCAAACGAGGTGGGACTGCACTCAACAGGTTCCATTCTTACCTCCTTACCATAGCCAGAGAACCACCTGAAATGGTTTCCCCTCCTACTACCATTACCTCTCATGTCCCCCAAGGACCTTCCTTTGGTCTCCTCTTATATCACATCTACATGCTACTCCCATGCAACAGCATCCAGTAGCATAGCATCAGTTTTCATATGTACTCTGGCGACACCCAGCTCTAACTCACCATCACTTCTTGTGACTCTTCCACTGTCTCTGATTTATCAGACTACTTGTCTGAATTCAAGTACTGGATGATCAGAAATTTCCTCTAACTAAATATTGGGATGAACAAACCAATTGTCTTCAGACCTGATGATAAAGTTTATTCTCATCCAAACAATCCAGCCCTCTCCCTGATGACTGAGGTTGAACTAGACTGTTTCCAATCATGATGTCATAACTGACCCCAGGATGAGCTTCCAACATTTATGATACCATCACTAAGTGTGCCTACATTCACCCCCACAGCATCACTCAATTCTGTCTCTGCCTCAGCTAATGTGCTGCTGAAACTCTCGTACTTTGTTAACCTAATCCTGACTATTCCAATCCATTCCTGGGCGTCCCATCTCCTACCCTCTGTAAACTTTCGATCATCTAAAACTCTGCTGCCCATGTCCTAACCTTCGCTAAGTCCCATTCACCTATCACCCCTGTGCTCACTGACCTAAACTTGCACCAGTTAATCAATGACTCAATCTTAAAATTCTCAAACTTGACTTCACATTCCTCCATGGCATTGTCCCGCCCTATCTCTTAATCTTAAGATCCACAACCCTCCGAGATATCTGCTCTAATTCTGGCCTCTTGACCATTGCTGATTTCAATTGCTCCACCATTGGTAGCCAAGTATTCAGTTGTTAAGGCCCTAAGCTCTGGAATTTCTTCCATAATCTCTCTGGCTCCTTACTTTGTTATCCTCCTTTAGGACACTCCTTAAAACAAACTTTTTGAGCAAGTTTTTGGTCATCTACCCTAATATTTCCTTATGTGGCTCAGGGCCAAGTTTTGCTTTATAATGGTTCTATGAAGTGTCTTGGGACGTATTATTATGTTGTTACGATCCTTGGCCAGACCCCAAGATGTTGGTGAGATCAGGTTAGGGACCAATAACGTTTTGTTTAAAGTAGACAAAGTTTGAGATTCAAGGTGTTTACTCAGTGAAGACAGCTGCAAGACTCCACGGGTTTTGAACAAACAAAAATAAACTTTATTATACAAGGTCAGAAAGGTAAAAACAATTTACAATATCTATCTTATACTCTAGCATTCGGGATAAGAATGAGGCACATGTGAATTAACAAGCCAACTGTGGTCGAACATACCACTCTACACAATAAATGCCAAATGTGACAAAAGCAGATTCCATGGATTTCTCAACAACCCACCCAGACATTAGTCACACTGTGAGTCAACCAATCTCATTGAAACTCCATCTCTCTTCACCTTTGAAGATCTCACCCTGGAATTCTCTCCAAAAATCACTTGAACGGCTTCAACGACAGCCCACCTAGTAGGGTTTCGATCTCGTCTTCTGAGATTCCATTGCTCTGGATTTCTGAGTACACTCAAACATCAACTCACAAGCACAATTTCAGCTCTTCAGCTGTACCAAGCAGAATGCTACTGCTCCAAAGGTGCACCTTTGCCCTAGCAGCCCTTTCTCTAGCTTGAAGCCTATTTCTCTGCTCCTTTCTTTTTTTCTTAACTGGACTGGTAACTGTTTCTGTTCCCTGTCTTTGTCCTTTACCTGATGCTTCCTTTTGAGACATCTCCCTGCCTTGTCCCCCTCCCCGCCCCCCCCACCTCTCTCTCTCTCCCTGGGACACTTCTCTTCAGACTAAAGCTGACTAACTGACTGAAACTGATTGTTCACTGACCCTTAAACTGATCTGGTGATCTGTCAAAACACTCCAAGAGGGTCCTACCCTTGTTACTAGGCAGGAACAAATGTCGCCGTAATCCCAGAGGATCATAGGCTGTTCTCTCATTAGGGAGAGATGGCTGGTGGTGAGTTTAACCTGAGGGTCACCACACCTCAGGCAAGAAGCAAGGTTGAGGATCTCAGTCGTATGGAAATTGAATCCGTGCCGTTGGCATCACTCTGCATCACAAACCGGCTGTCCAGCCAACTAACAAGCAGTGGAGCACCCTGTACCTTAAATGTCACAATCTCCATAATATGCTAACATAGCACACAGGGGCACAGAAAAAATGGATTTCATAACAATGCTAATGCTGTTATATAATTACTACTTGTTGTCATACATGCTTGTGGATTGCAAACTGATGGGTGCAAGGCATGCCATCTGTTGCATCATGGTAGTGCCTCTAGGGCAGAGAAGTTAACCTAGAAGGAAAAAACTGCAATAGCTGGGAAATAAGAATACTAGTCCAAACTGTTTTTTCCTTCTGGGAAGAGTGTGGATGACTTTCACTATTCCAGGAAAAGCATAGTTAGTGGGCTGTATATCTTTCTGCAGAAATTCTTTGATGCTGTAGCTAAGGGATATGCAGCTTCCAGACTGAGTGGGTGAAAATTATGTTGAAGAGAAAGGGAAATCAGAAGTTGTCATTTTTGCTGGAGTCAATAACACAGGAAGAAATAGGTCCTGCAAAGGGAATTTCGAGAATTTGCAGAGACATTAGTCAAATCCAACACAACACCAGTGATTTATCCCCTTAAGTATAACTTTAGTCAGACTGTACCTAAAGTTTGAAAATTTCCTTGAGGCTAAACTCTCCCTTTATTCAATTCTCACGTATGATTCGTCTCTGACTACTCTCTTGCTGGTTAATTTAAATTTGCACTGTCTCAACTTTCACATAGTTAGTCAATCAAATAACTTATTATCAGGTCAAACCAGTCTAAAGGTATTGGATAAGCAGGTTCATTTTTTTAATGTTCATTCCTGAGATGTGGGTATCACTGGCTAGGCCAGCATTTATTGCCCATTCCTAACTGTCCTTCAGAAGGTCTTGAACCGCTGTAGTCGCTGTGGTGTAGGTACACCCACAGTGCTGTTAGGGAGGGAGTTCCAGGATTTTGACCCAGCAACAGTGAATGAACAGTGATATGTTTCCAAGTCAGGATGGTGCGTGGAGTTCCCATAAGTTTGCTGCCCTTGTCCTTCTAGATGGGACTGGTCATGGGTTTGGAAGGTGCTGTCTAAGGAGCCTTGGTGAGTTCCTGAAATGCATCTTGTAGATGGTACACACTGCTGCTACTGTGCGTTGGTGGTGGAGGAAATGAATGTTTGTGGATGGGGTGCCAATCAAATGGGCTGCTTTGTTCTGGATGGTGTCAAGCTTCTTGAGTGTTGTTGGAGCTGCACTCACCCAGGCAAGTGGAGAAAGTTCCATCGTATTCCTGACTTGTGCCTTGTAGATGGTGGACAGGCTTTGGGGAGGCAGGAGGTGAGTTACTCGCGACAAGATTCCTGCTCTTGTAGCCACAGTATTTACATGGCTAGTCCAGTTCGATTTCTGGTCATGGTAACCCCCAGGATGTTGATAGTGGGGGAATTCATTGATGGTAATGCCATTGAATGTCAAAGGGCAATGGTTAGATTTTCTCTTGTTGGAGATGATCATTGTCTGGCACTTGTGTGGTGTGAATGTTACTTGCTACTTGTCAGCCCAAGCCTGGATATTGTTCAGGTCCTGCTGCATTTGGACATGGACTGCTTCAGTATCTGATGAGTCATGAATGGTGCTGAACATTGTGCAATCATCAGCAAATATTTCTTGGTATTTGAGCAGCCAAAGTTAGTAAATTAAAGTTAGAAGTTAATTAGATAAACAAGTATAATTTCAACATTTGTCCCTTCCAATGTCTATAAATGTCCCACTTTACTGGGCTGTTGTTGTTCAAGCTGTGAGTACTAGTAGGGGGAGTGTTATTGAGCTAGGGTTGAAGTGCATGGTCTGTCCCAGGATTTGGTGCTTTGTTATGGATTGTTTCAGAATATGATTTCAGAAATGCAAAATAAGTTGTTAATTTAGCAAATAATATAAATTAGGGAGGGCACTAGAATTGAGCAAAGAAGCTAAGGATCTGAACATTATCTGTGAAGCCTTCCACATTGGAGAAAATGAGATACTTATTTAATAGATACTCTCAGACTAACAAGAGGAGAGAAGTTGAAAGAGATCTGGGTATAGTAGTAAATGCAAATTGTCTATGTTGTCATTTAAGAGCAACAATTTAAACAAACAGAATGCAAAGCTCTTGGTAGAATATAAATCCAAAATTATAATGCTGAAGCTGTATGGTGCTCCAGCTAGGGCTAGCTTGAATATTATGTTCAGTCCTGGTAACCAAGGCACAAGAGGAGCTTCCAATTCCTGGTAGCTGTGAAATGGAGGGTAATTAGGTCGATCTCAGATGTTAGATGGCTGAGTTATGAAGAAAGGTTGTTAAAATTGAACTCATAGGCTTATGGTAATTGGCATTATACCCCAAAATAGCTTTATTTTCTAGGTTTTCAGCAAATTAGTAGATTGAAAAGATAAAAAAGAAAATAATTAGCTTTTTGGTGCTGCAAAATATTAATTATATGACACTGTGTACTAAAACTAAATCAACAATTTCATATTTTCAAGAGCTTTACATTTTATTAGGGATCTTAAAATTAAAAAGAAAACTAAAAATTGTGCAAGCCTGCTGCTCAAAGCATAATTTTAACAGTAAATATATAAAAACAGAAAGTGCTAGAAAAACTCAGCAGGTCTGGCAGCATCTCTGGTGAGAGAAACAGGGTTAACATTGCAAGTCCAATATGAATGACTCTTCCGCAAATTTAATGTCTCCATACTGAAACCAAGGAGTTGGGCTTGAAGGAAGTTTGGATTGGGGCTGCAGTGTTGTAACCCAATAACTGACTTCAGCTACGTTCTGAATACAACTCCCCAATGACAGCATGGAGCACTAAATTTCCACTTATATTTGCTTACAAGCAATACATTACCAATACACTATGAATATATTTAAAGTAAGGAATTGAGGGAATTTTAAGTTTCTCCAGAAATATGCACTCTTTTATCAGGTTGTAAACTACAAACAATATGGTGAATTTTTACTGATATGAATGAAGTTTTTTTTCTAAGATGAGTGTTGTTCTGATGATCAAAAGTTCTTATTAACTTTATAGAAGTGATTATGTCCCTTCAACATCAGGACTTTTTCTTCCCCTTTTCCTTATAACCCCCTCCCCCTCTCCTGAAAGCACTGTTTAACTCAATTTTCACTTGACATCCCCACAAGTTCACTTTTAGCAGGAGTTTCTATGGGGACTGATTAGAAGTGAAAAGCCTGGTTGATTTCCCCCTTCCCAGCCCTGGTCTGCTGCTATCCGATGTAAATTGACTCACCACATTCTGGGGGCTTTCAATCTGAGATCTTTTTGTCCATACATCCCAGTTGTACACTGCCTTAACCAGTTAAGCATTGGCAAGAGCATTTTTGATAATACAATTTGTACCAGTCATCTGAAGTGATTTAAACTATATAGTAACCCAATCTGCAAATGTTGTAAAATGCAGACTTCCCTCTTACCCTTGTAGTTTTCCCAGCTAATATTCGTCCGAATGCTGGGACACTTGGTAGTTAAATTTATTTGGTCATTTCTGTGTGGCTTTAGTCTTGGCAGTTTCTTCAAAATGACATGCATGACAAAATCAGCCAGATAACCACACACAAACCATCGTGTGGGTACCGTGAATGAGAAGATGTTTTCTTGACATCAAACGTACCCCGCACTGAAGTAACATTTTCCACTGTAAAGGTCAACGAGGAGGATAAATTCGCCCACTCTAGGATCTCTACAGTCCCCGAATCCCGAGGTTGAAGTTTATGGACTTAATTTTAAAATATTTTCAGCTTTATCAACATTGCTCCTCAAGCGTTTCTTTTCCCCATATCAACTCAGGGTAAGCATTGCCACCGGTTAAAAGTGTGACAAACGAATCGATATCCTTGTCGCAACATCTCTTAAATCGTTTCTCACAAACGAATTCTTGATTTCGCCGAGCGAAACTTCATTTTATTAGAAAACGCAGTTTCATACTGGGTGCAGATCACTTACAATTGGCAGCCGATGACTGCTTTCTTGCCAATCATGATGACCAAGTTGCCTTTCGGCAACGAATTAGGCAGCACTTCTACTGAATCCCATTGATACAGTATGCAATATTTCTGTGAACTGCCGCTGAATCACCCGTTAACGCAACCTACCATTTACTATTTGCTGCTCAAGGTGTGACTGCAGGCAATGTGATTGTGAAACGTTCTGATTGTATTTGAAGTGTTTTCTTGAGGCAATGTGTTTGTAGTGTGAAGACCGTGAAGAATGAAATGAAATGTGCAGTTTCCAACTCATTACGGAAACACGAGATTAACAGTGCGAACTGCATTTATTGGAAGCAGTTGATGGCAAACAGGATAAAACATATTATTGATTCACATGGCATGGGAAATACTGAAGAAGAAAACATTTCGCGATGTCGTCTTTAGGTTACGGCACTTGATCACTGTGGGAGTCTCTGAGCAGAAAGAGTGAAATTGGGAGGGTGGGGTAGGTGGGTGTCCAGAGGGAGAGGGTCAATCAATCAAAGTGAAGCACCGAGGGACAAACCGCCGCGCGCGTTCGTCACAGCGCGCGCGCCCGCTCCTCTCTCCCCTTGCGCGCGAGGAAACGACAGACACCACTGCACATGCGCTGGGGCATGCGAGTGATGGAATCCCAATGAAGCGAAGCGGAATGCGCGCATGCGTACTGCCTCTCCCAACCTTCCAATTCGGAGGGGCGTGCACGTAGAACGCGCGGAGGGGAGTTGGAAGGGAATGAGATGATAGGGGCGGGGAGAGCGCACGAACGGCAGTGCATGCGCGCGCACAGCGGAGCTTGTACATTCGACATTCCCCTGGAGCGTTCCCGGGGTTTGCAGCAGCAGCAGCAGCGGCGCGTGCGTCAGAGCGAGAGAGAGAGAGAGAGCGCGCGCGTCGGCAGCAGCTGAATGTCAACAAAAAATGAAACCAAGTGAGAGTGAGTGAGAGAGAGGGAGAGGAGGAGGAGGAGGAGGAGAGGCGGCGCTGCACGGCGCAGGGAGGGGGGCTCGCTCTGTGTTCTCACTGTACAGTTCAAGATTGTAAGCTCTTCACCTCCACGTTGTGGAGAGAGAGGCAACTAACGCATTGGAAAACATAACTCAAACACGCTGCCCTCTCTCTCTGCCGCCACCACCCCCACCCCCCCCTTCTCCACATATTCAAAACAAGCCAGCAGCCACGCCGATTCAGCTCAACTCAGCTCCCTCCGCCGGTGGCCAGGCTCGTTTTGGAAAGCTTTTGGCGCACAGGATCATGAGGTATTTGTTTTGAACTTGGAGCTGGCTTGAACATAGTCGAAAGTTACCAGGGTAAGGAGAATGCAATTTTTTTTTAAGGTGGTGGGAAAGGGGGGAGAGTGTTCATGACCTCTGTGATACAAGTAACTGTACCGATGTGATTTGCTGCAGAAAAGGAGCCAAAGCAGCCTCACTGACAAGCATGGTTGCTGATTGTTGGTTCGAGCTGTCACGATGCGGACATGCTGAGTAGAGTTGGAGCTCAGTCCGAGTCGAGGCCTTGACCGAGCTCTAAACAGCAGCAGCAAAAGGCATTAACAGCCTGCCGCCTCTTAGCCTTGGCATCTCGCTCCAGATTCTGCCTGACACAATGGCATTCTGTACCGATCTGCTCATGTTTTGCCTTTTAATGGTTTGTTGCAGAGTCACATCTCAAGCACCGTGTTGTGAACATGCAAGCATTTTGCACATTTATGTATACAATATGTTTGGAAATGGCAACAACTAGAAAAGTGACGAGGCAGTTGTGAAATAACATCGAGTATGTTTTCATGTTCTTAACTGTAGGTGCCTGGATAATGCAGCAATCCAGCCTAAAATGCAGTACTTGTGACAATATATTGCTTGTATATATAAACAGCGAATGTGTTAGGAAGTCTTAAAGCAATGTTTACACGAAAAGGATAGTTTGTCACAGTAAATGATTTATTTGCACCTTCTTAACAGTAACGACTGGGTATTTTAAATCAATTCAGTTTATATAATGAGATTGACCATGGAAAATGATAGGCCAAAAGACTACGTAATGTCCAATTTTGTCAATGAAAATGCATGTATTGCTGAGTACGCGACCGAGATCATTTCGGAGCGCTCTGGCTAGCAGCTTTCATACTTTCGTTGCAACTTGGACCATCTTAAAAAAAGCCAGGATTTTTTTTGCAAATGCTGCACGAGCAAGAGCTTATTCTGATAATTGAATCAGCACCTTGAGCAAAAATCGTGGATATTGTTTCCTGCATATGCTCTTTAGGTGACGGCGAAATCTGAGCATAAAGCCAGTGCACTGGCTGAAGGGTGCACACATTTTTTTCTCAAGAATATCCTGCCACAGCATAATGTGTTGCGTTTCTGATGTATAGGTTTTACGACAATTTTCCATGCACTCTGTAGTTGTTGAATGAAATACGCTATTCTGACAAAGGAACGCGTCTCGTCGTAGTCTTGTTTATGCGCCCTTGTGGAACTAGAGACACATTGATAAGAACAGCGATGTGTAAATGACCTGGTGCCTGTCATCTTGCCGCTACTAACCTAGATTTGAGATGACGCTAGTGTACATTTAAATACAAATTTGAAACTGTAATTTTAAAGAAATAAAATTTCTCTGCAAGGAAGGGCGTTTTTCTGTGTCCTTAATGTAATCGGGAGGTTGTGGATGAGCAAGTGTGACTTTGGGCAATATTTAGAGTCCGATTGTTTACAGTCCAAGCTTTTGGCTTCCTCCGTGGTCTTGGCAAAGGTCCCAGTGTTGTAGAATAGATCCAATACGGCCATGTTCTCAAACTACCCCTGCCCAAGATAACTATCAAATAAATACGATTTTTAACATTGCTTAAAACATAGAAAACCGAGGCTACATACTAAACAATTAAGATTTTTAGATAGTAGATACTAAAATAAACTTCAGTATTTACCTCTTCAGCCCAACTCGAATGGGTTTGGTCAGAATTCTTATTGCTATGATTATCAGAATAAGAAATTCATACCCTCATAAAGACCAGGCTGTGTAAATGAATGGGTTTCCTCGGATCATGTGATCTAAAGCTTAAGTTAATCAGCAACCTGCTCCTAACATTTCCAATTTTTGGCGGAGATATTCAGAATGAGGTAACTGGAATAGAAGATACTGTACATTCATATTTTGGTTCAACCAAGAATAGCTCCCATCAATTCATGAATCTTGTTTTTAAATCATAAGGCATTGCATAAACATATTGGTGCTAAATATGATCCCAATAATTGCATTAACTCCTCCTACCTTTACATGACTAATGGACTTTTGCACAAAAACAATAGATGGAAGGGCTGCATTTTAATTTACATGTTTGCATTACAAAATCCCAAGAAAAGACTGGTTCCGTCTAATGACCATGGGTGAATATTTAAAATTTATGACCATGAGTGAATTTAAATATTATAAAGCAGATACCGTACATACGTTTAAAAGCTAACAGACACTTTAAAATGTGTAACTGAAGTAAATTGATAACATTTAAGATTACAGCAGATCTACCTAAAGGTCAGCCGTGTCGGAAAAAGAAACATTGAGATTCTTTAGGATATTGTTTCTGATAAACGGGCCCACCAGTAACCGAAACCTATCTTTTTCTTTCAGATAGCGACTTCCCTTGTAGTTATAACATTTTCTGCAGAATGTCATCGTTTTTTAAAAAAATCTATACTGCTGTCATTGCTCAGCATTGCCATGCAATGTTATTCTCCACCTACCCAAATAAATATTACAACTACAAAACATTTTAAAAATGTACCTGAAGAAATACCAAGCTAGGAATATCTTATGTAGATCGAAACTGAAACTCCTTCATGTTTGATTATATTTCCTATTTTATTATTTCAAAATGCCGCAAATTAAATATCATGTCGATACTTCTTACTTAATACGAAATCTAAGCAGTTTATGGAATATAGGCCTATAATTTTAATACAGATCGCTGATTGTGTGCATTTTATGTGAAAGTGAACAATATCTGAAAGGTCGTTTTTCATTTCTACAAAGATTTGTTTCTCGGTTTAAATCCACGCTCCGTATTTTGCTGGATTGCTAGGAGCCATGCATAAGTACAAACCAGTTCCAATCATCTGGATTGTACATTATCTTAAAGGTATTGCACACACATTGTCTTGGGAGAACCTGAACGAACGCTCGAAGAACCCTGCATGCAAAATAATAGTCATAAATAGATGCACAACAACAAATAGATGCGCTGATAATCGCCTTTTGTGCAGCTGGGTAGTTGTCTGGTGTTTAATTGTTTACTAATCTGTGGTTTTAATGTAATCGCACACAGCCGTGATAAAGAGCGAGCGGTCTGCCGATTGGCAGCAGAGTTGTGTGTACTGTATGCCTCTGTTATTTGTGCGCTGCGCCGAGTTGCTCCGGCTGTGTGTGTGTGTGTGTGTGTGTATGCGGTGACCGCGCGTCAGCACTTTCAGGAGCCCTGCGTGCACTTCTGGTGCTGACTCACCTGCGCACAGACCCAAAACGTGACGCCTGCCCCACCCCCTCTCTCCCCCCCCTCATTGAATCATCCCAACCCACTCACCGGGCACCGGCTGCTTTGATTGACAAGCCGCCACCACCACTCCGGAGCGGCAAATAGCCTCTGAAGAAGGTCACTTGAACCAATAGGCGTGAGGAGCTGGGCGCTGAAATGATTGGTGGGCTGGGTCAGCGGTTGGAACGCTGTGCGTTGCAGTCATTGTTGGCAGTGTTCGGGTTCGGATTGTTCCAGCGTTCGGACACTGCGAGTTGGCAATCGCCTCCTACAGCGCTGGGGAGCGCCGCGCTGCAGCGATAAAGGCAGCGAGAGCCTGCCCGCCAGCAACCCGCGCAAAATACATAAATAAATCGATGACTGTACAAGACCGAGGAGGTCGGAGCTGATCTTTGGTTTCCGCCACTGAGTAACCAACGGGTGACTCATCAGCATTGTTGTTACTGATAACATTGTGATGAAACGCTCGGTTGCATCCCAGTTGCTGGTGAAAGGTCGGAAAATATTAAAGCACTATCGATTAGCTGAAGCTTCATGTCGACCAGATCTAATCTTTGTGTATTGCAAGTTACCTACGTTTGTGGGTGGCCCAGAGTTTACAGTCGTGTTTCGTTAAAATAAGAGCGCCACTAGCTTCCTTTGTCCCCTTTAAATAAAAATGAGTAATCTCAAAGGTGTTCAAACAGTATAAAATCTTGTGATAATTGTACGCAATGTTACCTGCTGACCCGATTTGAGGCAAAGGGCTTATTCAAGATCCAGTGTAAACATGCTGTGTTTCATATCTTCCACAATGACTCACTCTTTACAGCTATAATTCACACCAGCTGGCTGAGATGCAGAAAAGTAAGTGAGAAAACATGGAAATAGAAGAGAGTTTAACCATCAACCTGTATACTGCAAGGCATGGCGCAGTGATGGCACAATTGTTTGTAAGTCAAAAAGTTGTGGATTCATGTTCCACTCGAAAGACTGCCACTCCAGTGCAGTACATCGAGGGAGTGTTACATTGACAGAGATGCCACCTTTGAGATGAAATGTTCAATTTGGGGAGTTTTCCCCGGTGTCCTTGCCAATATTTTCCCCTCAACCAACATCCCTAAAACTAATTGTTGTGGTACTTTGCTGTATTAAGTTGGCTGTCTACATTGTAGCAGTAACTGAACTTTAAAAGTACTTAATTGGCTGTAAATAGCTTTTGGATGGCCTGAGGTCATGAAAGGTTCTACATAAATACAAGCCTTTTCATCATTTCCACTTAGTTCCTCTACTCTTCTGGCTCTATCTTTTGTATTCTTCATTTCATTCCATTTTTAGTGGCAGAGCTTTCGGCTGTCTTAGTTGTGCTCTCTCTCCTGCCTTGCTATCTATCTCTCTCTCTCTCTCTCCACCTTCAAAGGCATTCTCAAAACGAACCTATTTATTTTTATGTTCTTACGATATCTGCTTGATAATCATTTTTGCCACTGAATAGCCTTTTGATGTGGGGTTGCCAACCATCAAGGATTGTCCAGGAATTAATCATTTACTGGGTATTGCTGCAAGTAACCTGGGGGAAGAATACTGGACATTAATAATTGTGCATACTTCTCATTTTCTTTGAATATTTTCATTTATTAGCTTTAAAATATTAGAAATGGGGAGTAAAGGGACTGGACAAGGCAGATGGAAGCAAGAGATCATGTGATGTGGTACCTTAAGGAAAACACACTATGAGAATTGCCAGCAATAACATTTTAAGATGTTAAACTACTTTATAAACAAAAGTTATTTTTATTTCACTATCCATCCTTTTGTGGACTTTATATTGCATTCATTTAGCCTCTCAATGGAAAGTTCTTCATAAATACGTTTTGATCTCCAAGAGAAACAAGCTAAACATTAACAAAAACAGAATTACCTGGAAAAACTCAGCAGGTCTGGCAGCATCGGTGGAGAAGAAAACAGTTGACGTTTCGAGTCCTCATGACCCTTCGGCAGAACTGAAGTATAGTTAGGAGAGAGGTGAAATATAAGCTGGTCTAAGGTGGGGGGCGGGGGGAGAGAAGTTGAGGGTGCGGTGGTTGTAGGGATAAACAAGCAGTGATAGGATCCTTTTGTCTGTGACATCTTTTGATTATCTGCTCCTATCACTGCTTGCTTATCCCTACAACCATCCCACCCTCAACTTCTCTCTCCCCCCGCCCCCCCACCTTAGACCAGCTTATATTTCACCTCTCTCCTAACTATACTTCAGTTCTGCCGAAGGGTCATGAGGACTCGAAACGTCAACTGTTTTCTTCTCCACCGATGCTGCCAGACCTGCTGAGTTTTTCCAGGTAATTCTGTTTTTGTTTTGGATTTCCAGCATCCGCAGTAGCTTTTAGCTTTTTGTTTTTAAGCTAAACATTAAGCCTTTCTGATGGCTGCTTTTCACAGATGAGGCACTCTTTCTCAGACTCAACCACATAGGTGATTTTGATCTATAAAATGCAATATTAGGACATTGGAGTTAAAATTTAAGATGTACAAACATGTAACTTACAGAATATAATGTTTTCAAATCTTGGAATAAACAGGCAATGATTGTCAATAAGATCTCTTAAGGAATTTATTGGGGCTAATTATCTGGTGCCATCTGCCATCCAGGCAAAGTTTTAGATTGGCACTAGATCTTCTGGAAAATGGGTTTTTAAACTATCCATTTGCTATTTTTGAAAGAACTTTGCCAAGCATTTAGACCTTTTACTGTTGTTTCTATATATTAAAAGTCTTGTTTATATCACATGCCCTCACACGCTTTTTGTCATGCTTCTTAACACTCTTTAAGCACAGCTGATACTCAGCAAATTCTATGATATCTGAGTGAATTTTTCATTTGATTGATTCCTGGCCTAGCCCTCACCTCTCCTGACTTCCACTTTCTCAATACCTAGTACAGATTACAGATAAAAAAGTTAAGATAAACTAAAAGAGTTTAACAGCTTGTGTAAATGTAGGAAATAATTCCTATAATTTGCATAATTTACAAATTTCACCTCTTCCAGGTCCCTTGAAGATTAAAAGCAATCCTTAAATGCTTTATGTTTTAGTTCACTCCCTCCAAGAGCACAATCCACAACACATCCCAAATTAGTCAGTCTATCTACCAAACAAAATCAGGGTTCTGCTCTGGCCTCTCACTGACTCCTGCATTTATTTCAAGAATCTACAGCAAGCAAGCCATCTAGCCTTAAGGAGTCTCACATCTGCATTCTATTAATTCTATAGAATGAAAAGGTATAAAATCTGCTTGTGTGCTCTGGGTACACATCAGTAGGGCATATTGTGAATTTTCACATGCTCAGTTAAGGGATGGGAAACCACAAGTTGGCAGTTTGTAATTTTTTTGTGATAATTGTATGTAGTGTCCACCGGAAGCTCCAAAACAGAATTTTTTCCAAATGTTTCTATCTGTAGAAAACAAGACATTCACTAACTATGAGAAGGGCCATGGGTGATTTACTACCATTTTAAATAATTCATTGTGATCTGTATCTCAGTGGTTGTAGCCCATCTAAACAACATGTAAGTACACCTGAAGAGAAAATGTAAGGAACATCTAAGCAGCATTTTGCTTGGCTCAATGGAATATTGAAACTTAAAAGGAATATATCATGAACAAGTGCTTGTAGCAGAAGCGAAGACCTAATCATCTAACCTTTGACCCTTGTACTCCATTTTAATGAGAACGTTCATCGAATGTATTTTCCCATAAGTGGAAATTGGGTACAATTGGCAATGAACTAAAAAGGCAGCAAAGGGGTCTGCAAGGTGGGGGAATTGTACATTCTCTGATCACTGCAGCCAATTTAAGGTCTTTAAAATAATTTCATTCAAACAAACAAAATGCAACATTGTGCTCAAATTTCAGACGAGTCAAACTGAGAACAGTCAAATGCTATGATTTAAATACTAAGATAATCAGCTTTATTGGAAGAGTTGCCTCATGTCTGCTTTTATTAATTTTTTGCTAATCTTCATCAAAATTTCCAGAATCAAACAAGCAGTCAATTTTGATGAAACATTTCCATTTAAACTTTTCCAAGACTGAAAATTTTCCTTCCCCACATGGATATAAATCATCATCAGCAATGCATGCTGCATACTGAGTTTGTGTCCCTGAGGTTCTCTCTGCTTACTTAGTGCAAGAAAATCAATTTTTTTTGTCTTAAATGATTTCAAACTAATATATTCCAACTTTTATTAAAACAGTAGAAGCTGCTTAGAATGATCAGAGATTAGTCAAGTCCTTTTTTTATTAATTCATAGGATGTGTGTTTCGCTGGCTGGGCCAGCATTTATTGCCCATCCCTAGTTGCCCTTCAGAAGGTGGCAGAGAGCTGCCCTTTTCAACTGCTGCAGTCCATGTGGTGTAGGTACACCCACAGTGCTGTTAGGAAGGGAGTCCCAGGATTTTGACCCGACGACAGTGAAGGAATGGCGATATATTTCCAAGTCATCATGGTGTGTGACTTGGAGGGGAACATCCAGGAGGTGGTATTCCCATCTATCTGCTGTCCTTGCCCTTCTAGATGGTAGCGGTCGTGGGTTTGGAAGGTGCTGTCTAAGGAACCTCGGTGAATTCCTGCAGTGCATCTTGTAGATAGTACGCACTTCTGCTACAGTGCGTTGGTGGTGGAGGGAGTGAATATTTGTGGATGTGCCAATCAAGTGGGCTGCTTTCTCCTGGGTGGTGTCAAGCTTCTTGAGTGTTGCAGGAGCTGCACTCAGCCCGTCAAGTGGGATGAGTATTCCATCACACCCCTGACTTGTGCCTTGTAGATGGTGGACAGGCTTTGGGAAATCAGGAGGTGATTTACTCGTCACAGGATTCCCAGCCTATGACCTGCTCTTGTAGCTACAGTATTTATATGGGCAGTTCAGTTTCTGGTCAAATGTAACCTCCAGGATATTGATAATGGGGGTTTCAGTGATGGTAATACCATTGAACGTCAAGGGGCGATGGTTAGATTCTCTCTTGTTGGAGATGGTCATTGCCTGACACTGTGGTGCGAATGTTACTTGCCACTTGTCAGCCTATGCTTGTATAATGTCCAGGTCTTGTTTCGTTTGGACATGGACTGTTTCAGTATCTGAGGAGTCGCGAATGGTGCTGAGCATTGTGCAATCATCAGCGAACATCCCCACTTCTGACCTTATGGTGGAAGCAAGGTCATTGATGAAGTAGCTGAAGATGGTTGAGCCGAGGACACTACTCTGAGGAACTCCTGCAGTGATGTCCTGGAACTGAGATGACTGACCTCCAACAACCACAACCATCTTCCTTTGTGCTAGAGAGTTTTCTCCCTGATTCCCATTGACTCCAGTTTTGCTGGGGCTCCTTGATGCCACACTCGATCAAATGCTGTCTTGATGTCAAGGACAGCCACTCTCACCTCACCTCATGATACAGTTCTTTTGCCCATGTTTGAACCAAGGCTGTAATGAAGTCAGGAGCTGAGTGGTGATATTTGTGGAGCTGCCTCTTCCCGTGCGTTGTTTAATTGTCCACCACTATTCATGACTGAATGTGGCAGGACTGCAGTGCTTAGGTCTGATCCGTTGGTTGTGGGATTGCTTAGTTCTGTCCATCACTTGCTGCTTATACTGTTTGGCACGCAAGTAGTCCTGTGTTATAGCTTCATCAGGTTGACATCTCATTTTTAGGTATGCCTGGTGCTGTTCCTGGTTTGCCCTCCTGTACTCTTGAACCAGGGTTGATCCCCTGGCTTGATGGTAATGGTAGAGTGGGGGATATGCCAGGCCATGAGGTTACAGATTGTGGTTGAGTACAATTCTACCTCTGCTGATGTCCCACCGCGCCTCATGGATGCATAGTCTTGAGTTGCTACATCTGTTCGAAATCTCTCCCATTTAGCATGGTTCCAGTGCTACACAACAGGATGGAGGGTATCCTCAATGTGAAGGCGGAACGGCTGTGCGGTGGCCACTCCTACCGATACTGTCATGGACAGAAGCACCTGCAGCAGGCAGGTTGGTGAGGATGAGGTCAATTATGTTTTTCCGTCTTGTTGGTTCCCTCACCACCTGCCACAGACCCAGTCTAGCGGCTATGTCCTTTAGGACTCAGCCAGCTCGGTCAGTCGTGGTGCTACCAGAACCATGCTTGGTGATGGACATTGAAGATGTACCCAGAGTACACTCTGTGCCCTTGCCAGCCTCAGTGCTTCCTCCAAGTGGTGTTCAACATGGAGGAGCACTGATTCATCAGCTGAGGGAGGGTGGTATGTGGCAGTGAGCAGGAAGTTTCCTTGCCCGCATTTGGACTGACGCCATGAGACTTCACAGGGTCCGGAGTCGATATTGAAGACTCCCAGGCCAACTCTCTCCTCACTCTTTGCCACTGTGCCGCCAGGGATGTTTTGGACATTATTTGTCAGATATGATTCTGCGAGGATGACTATGAGACAGTCATGAGTCGTTACATCTGTTCAAAATCTCTCCCATTTGGCATGGTTCCAGCGCTACACAACACGATGGAGGGTATCCTCAATGAGAAGGCAGAACTTTGTCTTCACAACGACTGTGTTCAGTCTGTGAGACAGTTCTCCCACTTTTGGCACTAGACCCCAGATGTTATTAAGGAGGAATTTGCAGCATTTGCCGTTGTCGTTTCCGGTGCCTAGGCCGATACCGTGTGGTCTGTCTGGTTGCATTCCTTTTAGGCTTCATAGCGGTTAGATACAACGGAGTGCTTGCTAGGCTATTTCAGAGGACAATTAAGAGTGAACCACATTGCTATGGGTCTGAGTCATATGTAGGCCAGACATCCAGGACATTAGTGAACCAGATGAGTTTTTTCAACAATGGTTTCATGGTCATCATTAGACTTTTAATTCCACATTTTTTTTATTGAATTCAGATTCCACCAACTGCCACAGTGGGATTTGAACTCAGGTTCCCAGATTTACCCTGGGTTTCTGGATTACTAGTCCATTGTCAGTACCAATACGCCATTGCCTCCCCTACTGCTTGTATCATCACTTTCAAAGCCGTAGAATCATAGAAAGTTTACGGCACAGAAAGAGCCCATTTGGCCCATCGTGCCTGTGCCGAATCTGTGAATCTTTTAAAAAATATATGCTGCATATAAAATCATTGTTTAGCTTGAATTAAGTTAATGAACAATTTACACTCACCGTACATTCTGTACGATGTGAAAAATAAATTTTGCAATATGCTGTTTCTGCCATGATGTATGACTTTTCAAATTCATTTTTTCTATCTCTGATTTTAACTTGTACTTATTTACCAAAGTTCAAGTGTAGAGGAAGAAGAGCTTGTATTTATGGAGCATTGTTCATATCCCAAAACACTTCAGAACCATTGAATTTATTTTTAAAGTGTAATTGCTGTTACCTGGGGAAAAATACATGGGCCAGAATTTTGCCGTCGGCGTGCGGGGGCAGGCCTGACACGCCGATGCGCAAAATGATGCGTGATGATGTCGAGCGTGCGTCCCGACGTCATCGTGCGTCATTTAGATATTTCGTTTGGTGGGTGCGCACCGGAGGCGGCTGCGCGCCTGCTGAACTGTCAAAAGTCCTATTAAGGCCATTAGGAAAGTGATTTAGCTAATTAACAGCTCAAGCGGCCTTCTCATTTTTCAGGAAACCTCATCCATGGGTGGGATAAGGTTTCCTGAAAGTTTAATAAAATAATCAAATAAAATTTGCGAAGTGCACAAACATGTCCCAGCTCATGTGACAGCTCATGAGGGGACATGTTTAAATAATTTTTCAGATCATTTATTAAAAATTTGTAGTATCAGCTTAATCTCCCTAAGGCAGCTCCGTGTCTCGGGGAGATTCCTGCGCTCTTTTATGCACATGCGTGTAAGAGCGCTGGCCCCGACTCTCCCTCCTCCCCTCGCCCACACAGGTTGCGCTGAGTGCTACCAGCCTTGCGTCACGTTGGGCAGGCCTTAATTGGCCCACCCACATAAAATGGCTCCAGCCCAGCCTGCCCGACACAGGTAAGATCTTGTCCATGGTAGCATCAAATCAGTTTGTGCTAAACAAGATTTCTGATGCAGCAAATGAATGAATAACTGGATAGTCTGCTTTTGGAAGTGTTATTTGAAGGCGAAATATTGCCCAGGCTACCCTGCTGTTCTTCAAATAGTGCCATAGGATCTTTTACGTTAAGTTCAAGAGGTAAATAAGGATGTGTTTAATGTCTCATCTGAAAGCTAATACCTCTCAAAATTCAACATTTAGCAGTGCCCTGGTGTTAGCTTAGTTTCCATGCTCAAGACCTGGTGTGCAGCTTCAACCCACGATGTTCTGACTCAGAGGCGGAAGCTCTACCAATTGAGCCAAATGTGTAAACCTTTAAGAACTGATAAATGAAATAAATTCAGCACTCCTTAGGCAATCACTTCTTTAAAAAAAATTCACCTTACCCTGAAGTTTGAATGTTGCTCAATAATTTGTATTTATAAAGTGCCTTAAACATAGATAAACATCTCAAGGTGCTTCACAGATATGAGGAATACAAAAGCTAAGCCAAAAGAAGAGAGATTTGGAATGAGCAGAAGTTTGGTCAAAGAAATGCATATGGAGGTGATACAATTATAAGGCTGCTGAGATGTTCTGAGAATTTTATTACTGTAGTGAAAAGATATACCAAAGGAAATATTGCAGACTGTTGTTTTTATTTTGCCTGACTTTGCATCTGTTCTGCATTCTCCTTCTCCTTTCATCTTTCCTTGCTCTCTATAATATTATCTCTAATTTTCTGTTATTATTATTTCTCATCAATTTATTTTATTTTCTAAATTTTCAAACCCTTGTCTACTTAGCAATTGATATTTTATAGCAATTAGCAAAATAAAAGTTATCTCCCTTCATCTAATTTTATGCTTATCCCTCACTCTAATTGTTTGTATATTTTCTAGTGTATTTTTAAAAATCTTCTGCTCTTTCAGTCTCACTCTCTGGTTCTTGCTGGAAGGTCACTGAGAAAATGGGTGAAACTTTTAGTTTTGGCGAAGTATAAATGAAGCAGCTTGGTTGCCCATTATACGCCCTGCCTAATTTTTGTTTCCAGTGACTTAATTGTAAAGAAAAAGTGGGTGGGGTTTATAACAGACAGCCATTTCAATCCATGCTCACCTATAGGGCTGGCTGCTGTTGAACATTTTGCCTGATCATGGATTGGCGGGTATTGGATTGCCTGTCCATTATAAAACTGGGCGCAATATTTTAAATGTGATCTAACCAATGATTTGTATATGTTCAGTTCTGGGCTTTTGCTCTTACATCAATGCCCCTATTTAGAAAATCCAAGCTCCCATTTGCTTGTACACCTTTATCAAAACATCTTCATATACCTGAATCTCAAAGTGCCTTTACTCCTTTAAAGTTTACTATTTAGTCTTCCTGTTCTTCCCTCATTCTTCCTCTCCCCAAACTGAATCACTTTACAATCCTGTACATTACATTTAATCTGATGTCTATCTGCTCAATCTGCTAACCTGTCTATGACCTATAAGTGTTTGAAGTTGTCTTCACAATTAGTCACAAATTTTAGTACAAATTTTCATTTCATTTTCAAAAACATAATGGTTCCAATACTGATTCTTGGAACACACAATTATTCACGTTCCAGTCCAAAAGCCATCCATTAATTTGTTTACTATCTTTTAACCAATTCCATGCCGCTATGTTCTCTCTAATGCCTTGTCCTTAATTTTATCAAAAGATTCTATACTTTTTGAAATTGCATGGGTACCTCATCCACTGCTTTGCCCATATTGAACTCCTGTTATTTCTTCAAAAATTCCTTTTATATTTGTCAGGTATAACCTGCCTTCTACAAATCCATGCTCACTGACCTTAATTTCCAAGACTTTCAAAGTTAATTAATCTTATGTTATAATATGGCATCTGGAAGCTTATCTAGTATTGAAGTTTGGTTGACTGGTCTATAATTTATCCCTTGGTTTCTTTTCCATCACAGTTTTTATGTTGGCAACCAGTCCATTGGCACAGTATCCATAGGCATGAATGTTTGAAAGAATGTGATCAGATCATGGTCTTCCATTTCCTCTATAACTTCTCTCAGCAACCTGGGGTGTGTGCAGCCAGGGTTCCAGTCCCTTTCCTATCTTGATCTCTGCCAATTTTTCAATAATACTTTATTATCTGAAATTATCATATCTAAACAGTACTTCTTTATCATGTACCCTTCCCTTCCCATTATCACCCTTTTCTGTGGAAATTGAGTATCTCTGCCATTCCTTCATTGTCCATAAAGATTCCTTTCATGCCTCTAATTGATCTTATCTTTCTTTTGCTGTTCTGTTACTTTTTCTATGTTTATAATATTCTTTACTGTATTCCTTTACTCTCCTTTTTATACTTGCCAGTGTTTATTCATAGCATTTATTAGCCTTTTTATTCTTCTGAGCATATTGGCATTTGGGCACATAAGTGAAATCAAATAATTTATAAAAAGAGAAGAATCCAAAAATAATGAAGGAATAGAAAGTTAACAATGCAAATGAACTAGGTCAGAAGAAAGATTTCCATTTGCATTGCACTTGATTAACATCTGGAATTGCTTTAAATACAAGGGTAAATTTTTGGCTGTGTTGTAATCTGGCAGACCGAGACAAATTATCTCTGTGGCACGGTGGGTGTTAAAGTGCATAGGTTAAGAGCAGTAACGGAAACAGTGGCCTGCTATTCCCTGGTCAAATGATGGCAAGTTTAATGTGCACATCATTATTAGTGTGTAAATTGTCTAGCAATTTATGATGAGGAAAAGATACTTGTGAATTGTATGAATAGCCATAAATTGCTGGACAGTTTGTTAGCCTTATGAAAATGGCAGCTCCCTGTGAGTTTCAAGAAATTGTTTCATTTGTGGATTACTCACTAATTAAACTTGTTGTATAAAGTTATGACTGTTATTTAAGTATAGGACCTATTTAACAATGATATTTATGTTCCTCTCTCGAATCCTCCAATGTTGCTAAATTATCTGACTTCTTGTACTAAATGGGCAGAAATTTCCTCCAATTAAATATTGGGAAGATTGAAGCCATTGTTTTTGGCCCCCACTCTCAACACCATTCCCTAACTACTGATTCCATCCATCTCCCTGACAACAGTCTGAGATTAAGTCAGCCTGCTCACAACCTTAGACCCTGAAATGAGCTTCCAACCACATATCTGCATCATCACTGAAAATGATTGTTTCCATCTCTGTAACAGTGTCCAACCCTGCCTCATGCTCATCTGCTGCTGAAATGCTCATTCATGCCTTTGTTACCTCTAGACTTGACTATTCCAATGCACTCTAGGCTGGTCTCCCACATTCTACCCTCCCTAAACTTGATGTCATCCAAAACATGCTGCCCATGCCTTAGCTTGCAGCAAGTCCTGTTTCCCTTACTATGGGCTATAGCGGTTCAAGAAGGCAGCTCACCACCACCTTCTCAAGGAGAACTAGGGATGGGCAATAAATGCTGCCTAGCTAGCGATGTCCACATCCCGTGAAGGAATAAATAAAAGAAAACATCACCCTGTTGCTCAGTGATCAAAATTGCCTTCCAGTAAAGCAATATCTTCATTTTAAAATTGTCATCCTTGTTTTCAAATCCCTCCATGGATTAACCCTCCCTATCTCTGTAATCTCCTACAGCCCCCTGGCTGTCTGAGATATCTCTGTTCCTCTGATTCTGGCCTTGTGAGCATCCCCAATTTTAATCTCTCCACCATTGGTTGACGCACCTTTAATTTCCTAGCCCCTCAGCTCTAAAATAACCTTTCTGCACCTCTCCACCTCGCTACCTCACTTTCCTTCTTTAAGACACTCCTTAAATCCTTTGACCAAGCTTTGCTTAATTGACCTAATGGCACTAAATTTCCCGTCGGCGAGCGGGGGTGGGGCCCGCTCACCGACACGTAGAATGACATCGGGCAGAACTCCCGACGTCATCCTGCGTCGTTTGCATTTTCAGGTAGGCTGGGGCGCAGCTGAGTCAGCTGTATGCCCGCCAACCTGTCAACGGCCTATTGAGGCCATTCAAAACACAATTAAGTCTATTAGTGGACCTGCCCGCCCAACCTTAAGGTTGGCGGATAGGTCGGGAGCGCTGGCGGCCACGTGAACAAGCATTGTCACATGAGGGGACATGGATAGTGAATGAAATTTTCACTGCAGTAACTCTTTTTACTTTGGGAACCGATCTCCCTGAGGCATCACTTAGCCTTAGGGAGATTGGATGCGTGTGAAGGAGCGCACTTCCGATTTTAGGAACCCCCCCCCCCCACCCCCGCACAGGAAGTGCATAGGGCTTCCCTGCGGATGTCACGCTGGGCGGGCCTTAATTGGCCGGCCCGCTAAAAATGACCCCCCCCCCCCCCCCCCCCCCCGATCGGGGGCACCGATTGGAGGGCCACCCGCCCACGCCCACCCCTGCACTTCCCCCCCAACTGGAGGAAAATTTTGCCCAATATCTCCTTATGTGGCTTAGTGTCATATTTTGTCTTACAACGCTCCTGTGAAGCACTTTGGGATTTTTTTCTTTCATTTTAGGCACCATTTAATATAAGTTGTTCCTGTAAAAACATCAACCATCTCTGGCCCAGGTGAAGAACAAATGAAACTGTAAACTCTCATTCCTACATGTAATAAATTGTATTCAGCGATTTTTAAAATATGGACAATTTTTGTATTGCTGAAAAAAAAGATATGTCTATGCTTTTCGTCTTGCACTTATCAGGACACTCACAAGAATACCAATATAAGGGGGGAATCAACAATTTATACTGCATATGAAGAGAGCGCTGATTGGTTGGCAAGTGATGTTGCCATGGAGAATGCACCACAGATGGTGACTGACAGTTAACTGCCAAGCATTGTTTGAAATTTAAACCAGGCAGCTTGACCCTGATTGGTCAAGGCATTGCCCTGAGGAATGAGTCAATGAATGGCTGTCACTTATTTTGTTTAGCTGAAACAGGCACAATATATGTACATGTTCTTTCTGCCTGCAAAGAACAGGACCCTGTGTATTAATATATGTAGCTTCCAGTGCAAGCAAGTGTGCCACATTGCGAGCCCGATGGTGACAATCTTAAATTAGCACATTGGACAACATTTGCTAAATAATTCTCAATCGTGGAATCACAACTAACGTTGGACACTGTTTTGAATTTTGCAAGCATGGGCTGGCTAGGTATCATCTGCACCCTACCCGTTGCGAACAGCGGCTGGGACATGCTGTTTGATACGACCCGCCAGTCTTTGGGATCTACGGCCTACATACCTAGCATCACACTGGCACTGAAATTCAAAGCCAAATAGACGTTCTGCGTATCACACAAATGAGTACTGTGATTTATGAATTTCAGGTTCTGCACTACCAAATTTGTATATCAGTGAACAATTTTTCTCACTTTTCCTTTTTTCTTTTTTTCCTCTGATTTAATATGATCTTTCCCTCTCTTCATTTCTCTTAATATACCTGATGGGACTACAAATCACCCAATTCCCTTCTCTGTTATTCTTCTGTTTATTTCTTGATCCTTCATTCTCATTGTCCAAAGAGCATAGACGGACTGCTGTTGGTCCTGTGGTATTCCCTAGGTCCCAGAGACCCTTTTGACCTCGCCGCACTATTAACAGTTTGCACTTCAGGTAATTTATGGTGCAAAGTTTCTTTGAGCTGGAAGGTGAGGGAAAACCTCTTAGCTACGAGATGCCTTGATACACCAAATTCTGGGCCTTCATATTCTGTTGTGTAATGTAGCTGTACAGTTAATGGAATATTTGAGTAAGCAAGAATAAAAACAGGAATTCCTGACAGTGATCACGCAACAAGCAATTATTACAGTGTCTGTTTTTTTCCACTTTTAATATTACATGGTAGTAGGGGAAGCAAAGTAGGACAAGGTCTCGGAAAATTTGGTGGAAAATAAAAGCCTCAAATTTGTGCTTCATACAACTTTACTGTGCAACACCATGGAGTTTGACTAGAAAAAAATGGTAGACTTGTTTAATATTTGTGTGATGGACACACGACTTTTTGTTAACATTTAAACGTCTTTTTAAAAATACTCTAGGAAGGGGTTCAGAGAGCATTTGGGTTTGGAGAAAAAAAACAGTTCACCAACTTGCTGCTGCCAGCACCCCTTCCCACTCCACCCCACCAACCTCCTAAATTTTAATCTAGTTTATCTTGTCCATAATGCATTTTGTAGCAGCATTCTGTACGCTGAACACATTGAAATGTCAGTTGTCAATCTTTTCAAAGTATTGATTGTGATCTGAATATTGTCTTCAGTAAAATAGAAATTCCGTTTTGCTGGTGAAGCTGCAGATAATTTTTTAAAAACAAGGCCCCAGAGCCAGTTTTAGAGCCAGTTTTAGGCCAGCATTCGTTGCTCCCAATGCGGTTTCCTCTACATTGGAGAGACCAAACGCAGACTGGGTGACCGCTTTGCAGAACACCTTCAGTCTGTCCGCAAGCATGACCCAGACCTCCCTGTCGCTTGCCATTTCAACATTCCACCCTGCTCTCATGCCCACATGTCTGTCCTTGGCTTGCTGCATTGCTCCAGTGAAGCTCAACGCAAACTGGAGGAACAGCACCTCATCTTCCGACTAGGCACTTTACAGCCTTCCGGACTGAATATTGAGTTCAACAATTTTAGATCATGAACTCTCCTCCATCCCCACCCCCTTTCCGATCCCCCCCCCCTTTTTTTCCAATAATTTATATAGATTTTTCTTTTCCCACCTATTTCCATTATTTTTAAATGTATTTCCATCCATTGTTTTATCTCTACCTTTTAGCCTTTTTCGATCCCTTCCCCCCACCCCACCCCCACTAGGGATATCTGTACCTTGCTTGTCCTGCTTTCTACCCTTAATTAGCACATTCCTTAGATAATATCACCACCTTCAACACCTCTTTGTCTTTTTGTCTGTGACATCTTTTGGCTATCTCCGCCTATCACTGGCCCTCTATCCAGCTCTACTTGTCCCACCCCCCCTTAAACCAGCTTATATTTCACCTCTCTTCTATTTTTACTTAGTTCTGTTGAAGAGTCTTACGGACTCGAAATGTCAACCGTGTTCCTCTCCACAGATGCTGCCAGACCTGCTGAGTTTTTCCAGGCATTTTTATTTTTATTTTTATTTTTGTTTAGGCCAGTATTGTCTTATACAACTTAAAGTAGCACAAGACTATATTTAGGCCACACCTCTTCAAGGTGAAAGAACTGTTACAACTCATTGGGCAGAATTTTCTGCCTATCGGGCGGGCGGTCCCAACCCAATCTCCAGCGGGCGGGGAGCCGATCCCCGTCGGAAAAGTGGGCCTCGCCGCCATTTGAAGTGGGCGGGCCAATTGAGGCCCGCCCAGTGTGACGTCCGGCGGGAAGCGCTATGCGCTTCCTGTGCGGGCGGAGGGGTATTCTCCAAATGCGAGAATGCGCTCTTTCGCGCACGCGCATGAAAGAATGCACATCTCCCTGAGGCAAAGTGCTCCCTCAGGGAGATCGCTGAGGGGTAAAAACATTAAAAATTGAAAAAAAAATCCTCAACATGTCCCCCTCATGTGACAATGTCACATGAGATGGGACATGTTCATAAATAACACTAAAACTTTATTAGACTTTTTAAATCCCTACACGAAACCTCATCCCACTGGTGGATGAGGTTTCATGTTTTTTCTATTTGCCGCCGGGGCTCCTGGCCTGCCCGCCAACCTTAAGGTTGGACGGGCAGGTCCTTTAATTGTTTGAATGATCCTGTCAATGGCCTCAATTGGCCATTGACAGGTCGGCGGGCGCGCAGCTGATTTTGCTGTGCCCCCGCCTTCCTGAAAATTTAAATGGGGCCCTGCTCCCTGCTCGCCGATGGCAAAATTTAGCCCATTAACCTTTGCTTTTTTTTTGCTGAGTTGTTTCTTTGATAAAGGTAAGGAAATTTAAAGTTGTTTGCTTTTATTGATTTTAAGTATTTCTGACTGCACTTTGAGATTGAGGGACCAGAAGAAAAGAATAATAGTTCACTTGTTTCATAGTTTTGAATTAATTTTTCTGTGAATCATTATGTAAAGCTGTTGGTAGGATTAAAAAATCCAATTGGCAGTTTAAACCATTTCCTTTAAATCGATTTGCCATTTCTCTTGTGATCTTTTTCAGGGTTGTTGAACTTAGTTCAGTTTAGGAGTTATGCCAGTTAATGAAATGAAACTATAAACCAGAAAAACACAAATGAATGATAAAACTTCAGTTGGTGGCCAGTCCAGCATTTAATGCCCATTCCTAATTGCCCTTGTGAAGGTGGTGGTGAGCTGCCTTCTTGAACTTCTGTAGTCCATGTGGTGTTGGTACACCCACGGTACTGTTAGGAAGGGATTTCCGGGATTTGACCCAGTGATCGTGAAGGAACAGCGATATATTTCCAAATCAGTATGGTGTGTGGCTTGGAGGGGAATTTTCAGGTAGTGGTGTTCCTGTGATGCATCTGCTGCCCTTGTCCTTCCAGGTGGAAGAGGTTGCAGGTTTGGAAGGTGATGTTGAGGGAGTCTTGGTGAATTACTTCAGTGCGTCTTGTAAATGGTACACACTGCTGCCACTGTGTGCTGATGGTGGAGGGAGTGAATGTTTAAGGTGGTGGATGGGGTGCTAATCATGCAGGCTGCTTTGCCTTGGATGGTGTTGACCTTCTTGAGGGTTGTTGGAGCTGCCCTTTGGTTATCACAGAATCACAGAGTGCAGAAGAGGCCCATCGAGTCTGCATCGACATGTGAGAAACACCTGACCTACCTACCTAATCCCATTTACCAGCACTTAGCCCATAGCCTTGAATGTTATGACGTGCCAAGTGCTCATCCAGGTACTTTTTAAAGGATGTGAGGCAACCCACCCCCACCATCCTCCCAGGCAGCGCATTCCAGACCGTCATCACCCTCTGGGTAAAAAAGTTTTTCCTCACATCCCCCCTAAACCTCCTGCCCCTCACCTTGAACTTATGTCCCCTCGTGACTGAACCTTCAACTAAGGGGAACAGCTGCTCCCTATCCACCCTGTCCATGCCCCTCATAATCTTGTACACCTCGATCAGGTCGCCCCTCAGTCTTCTCTGCTCCAACGAAAACAACCCAAGTCTATCCAACCTCTCTTCATAACATAAATGTTTCATCCGAGGCAACATCCTGGTGAATCTCCTCTGCACCCCCTTCAGTGCAATCACATCCTTCCTACAATGTGGCGACTAGAAATGCACAGTACTCCATCTGTGGCCTCACCAAGGTTCTATATAACTCCAACATGACCTCCCTACTTCTGTAATCTATGCCTTGATTGATAAAGGCAAGTGGCCCATATGCCTTTTTCACCACCCTACTAACATGCCCCTCCGCCTTCAGAGATCTATGGACACACACGCCCAGGTCCCTTTGTTCCTCAGAACTTCCTAGTGTCATGCCGTTCATTGAATACTTCCTTGACAAATCACTCCTTCCAAAGTGTATCACCTAACACTTTTCAGGGTTAAATTCCATCTGCCACTTATCTGCCCATTTGACCATTCCATCTATATCTTCCTGTAGCCCAAGACACTCAACCTCACTGTTAACCACGTGGCAAATCTTTGTGTCATCCGCAAACATACTAATCCTACCCCTCACATAGTCATCTATGTCGTTTATATAAATGACAAATAATAGGGGACCCAGCACAGATCCCTGTGGTACGCCACTGGACACTGGCTTCCAGTCACTAAAGCATCCTTCTGTCATCACCCTCTGTCTCCTACAACTAAGCCAATTTTGAATCCACCTTATCAAATTACCCTGTATCCCATGTGCATTTGCCTTCTTTATAAGTCTCCCATGTGGGAGCTTGTCAATGGCTTTGCTGAAATCCATATAAACTACATCAACTGCACTACCCTCATCTACACACCTGGTTACCTCCTCAAAAAATTCAATCAAATTTGTTAGGCATGACCTCCCTCTGACAAAGCCATGCTGACTATCCTTGATCAAACCTTGCCTCTCCAAGTGAAGATAGATTCTCTCCTTCAGAATTTTCTCCAATAGTTTCCCTACCACTGATGTAACACTCACTGACCTGCAGTTCCCTAGCTTATCTCTACAACCCTTCTTAAATAGCAGAACCACATTAGCTGTTCTCCAGTCCTGTGGCATCTCCCCCATGGCCAGAGAGGAATTAAATATTTGGCTCAGAGCCCCTGCGATCTCCTCCTTTGCTGCCCTCAGCAGTCTGGGACACAAATCATCCGGACCTGGAGATTTGTCCACTTTTAAGCCTGCCAACACCTCCAATACCTTGTCACTCCCTATATCAATTTGCTCAAGAACCTTGCAGTCTCTTTCCCCGAGTTCCATACCTTCATCCTCATTCTCTTGGGTGAAGACTAATGAGAAGTATTCGTTCAACACTCTACCGATGTCCTCTGGCTCCACCCATAGATTGCCCCCGGGTTATAAGAAATGAATAGTGAGACAGACTTCTTCAGTGAGACAGATGCCAGTCTTCAGCCAATTCAATTCACTCCATGTGATATCAAGAAACAGCTGACGGCACTGGATACTGCAAAGGCTATAGGCCCTGACAATATTCTGGCAATCGTACTGAAGACTTGTGCTCCAGAACTTGCTGCGCGCCTAGCCAAGCTGTTCCAGTACAGCTACAACACTAGCATCTACCCAGCAATGTAGAAAATTGTTCAAGTATGTCCTATACACAAAAAGCACGATAAATACAACCCGGCCAATTACCGCCCCATCAGTCTACTCTCAATCATCAGTAAAGTAACGGAAGGGATCATCAACAGTGCTATCAAGCGGCATTCACTTAGCAATAACCTGTTCACTCATGCTCAGTTTGGGTTCCACCAGGGCCACTCAGCTCCTGACTACATTACAGCCTTGGTTCAAACATGGACATAAGAGCTGAACTCCAGAGGTGTGGTGAGAGTGACTGCTCTTCACATCAAGGCCGCATTTGACCGAGTGTGTCATCAAGGAGCCCTAGCAAAACTGGAGTGAATGGGAATCAGGGGGAAAACTTTCCACTGGTTGGAGTCATACCTAGCACAAAGGAGGATGGTCGTGATTGTTGGAGGTTAGTCATCATAGCTCCAGGACATCACTGCAGAAGTTCTTCAGGGTAGTATCCTAGGCCCAACCGTCTTCAGCTAGTTCATCAATGATCTTCCTTCCATCATAAGGTCAGAAGTGGGGATGTTTGCTGATGATTGCACAATATTCAGCACCATTCATAACACCTCAGATACTGGAGCAATCCATGTTCAAATGTAGCAAGACCTGGACAATATCCAGGCTTGGGCTGACAAGTGGCAAGTAACATTCACGCCACGCAAATGCCAGGCAATGACCATCTGCAACAAGAGAGAATCTAACCATTGCCCCATGCCATTCAGTGGCATTACCATTGGTCAATCCCCCACTGTCAACATCTTGGGGGTTACCACTGACTAGAAACTGAACTGGACCAGCCATATAAATACTGTAGCTACAAGAGCAGGTCAGAGGCTAGGAATCCTGCAGAGAATACCTCACCTCCTGACTCCCCAAAGCATTTCCACAATCTACAGGGCACAAGTCAGGAGTGTTATGGAATACTCTCCACTTGCCTGGATGAGTGCAGCTCCAACAACATTCAAGAAGTTTGACACCATCCAGGACAAAGCAGCCCACTTGATTGGCACGCCATCCACAAACATTCACTCCCTGCACCACTGACACGCAGTAGCAGCAGTGTGTGCCATCTACAAGATGCACTGCAGAAACTCTCCAAGGCTCCTTTGATAGCCCCTTCCAAGCCCACGACCAGTACCACCTAGGAGGACAACGGCAGCAGATAAATGGGAATACCACCATCTAGAAGTTCCCCTCCAAGCCACTCACCATCTTGACTTGGAAAAATGTCGCCGTTCCTTTACTGTCGCTGGGTCAAAATCCTGGAACTCCCTCCCTATGCACTGTAGGTGTACCTCCACTGCATATACTGCAATGGTTCAAGAAGGCATCTCACCACCATATTCTCAATGGTAATTAGGGATGGGCAATAAATGCTGGTCTAGCCAGTGAAGCCCACATCCCTTGAACGAATAATAAAAAAAACAAACCATTAACTCCTCAAGTAACCATATACAGTGGTACTATAACATTGTACCATAGTACTTCACAATAGTTGATCTCTGTTAAGCAGATTTTGTTCTTCAGAAAGTTGCTTGTATAATCTTTTTTCTTTTTTGCCTCACATATGCAGTTTTGTTGTGCAGTTTCCCTTCTTGTTTGGCTCTCTTTTAGCTCAAAGTTCACGTTATGCTTATGTTGTAGCACTCTGATAGAATCTTTCACCATCACTGCCACCCTATCCATGTGCCTCTCCTTTTCCCCCCTGAAAATGTCATAACTAGGAATATTAAGTTCCCAGTCCTTTTATCCATTACAGCTACGATATCATATCTCTTCATCGTCATTAATGTTTGGCTATCTGATGAAGACAGGAATGAACTTGTCAATGATGATGCCAGAAATCAAATAGCTTGCTGAAACTCGCTGTCAAACTTTCATGTGAAGAACGGGTGTCTGGCTGAATTATTGGTGGACACCCGGTCTTACAAAACAATACTCCTGTAAAAGTGTTAGAAGAAAAGTAGAGATGATGATCAGCAGAAAATGGAAATCTATAAAGGTCATTCAACTTTCAAAGATGTAAGTTGAGTCCACCAATTAGGGATATGTAACAGTTACTGCTGACAAACTGTGACAGATTTGGTGGCTAGCATTAATTTACAAGTAATAAATTTAAGAAAGCATATTGTAGGAAGTCTTTCATAACCTAAGGACAATCATTAATGCAGTCACAGTCTATTAGTTCATCCTTTATGTGTAGACATATAGAATATAGTGTACAACAGTGTTGCAGCAAATGCAGGGTTTAATAAAGGGATAATTTCTTTCATATATCTGACAGAGATTTCTGGAATACACATTCAGTGTAGTTTTCCAACTTTGCATTATTGTGTACATATTAGAAATTTGATTATGTGTAACACATGATTTTTGAACTATTTAATTAATGGTTGGAACATAGTAATCTTGCCTGAATTTCTAATATGTATTTCTGTTTGGCTAATTGGGTCCCGGCTAGCAAAATGAAATTGGACAGTTGCTCTTTGTGTTGTGTCTTTGTTAAGGGACAAGACTGCTATGTTTCTCATGAGATGTACCATGCTGCCACAGGTAATTGGGTTAGCATAGTTGAAGACAGCTATATCCTTTAATGCACAAATATGTGGGCATATACTCCGAACTCATACTCAAATAGCTTGCTTGCAGCTAATATCAAACATTGAGATACTGCGGAGTGTAATTTGCTGGTGATTTAAAATTAATGACTGGAAAAATTTATACAACACACACTTGAATTTTCTATATGTAATCCCGATGGGCAGAGATCCCTGCAGGAGTTTGAAGTCAAAAATTTTAATTCAGCAAGACAGTTGGGTTGACGAAGATATGTTTGCCTCCAAAGACACAACACAAAGAGTAACTGTCCAAAGTGAGAAGACCTTTAGTTAGTGGTTTGTCTGAATTCACAGTGGGTAGTTGCTCTGAGTTTGGCACTAACCATAATCTTGTTAATGCTACCCCAAAAAAAGGCAAGTGGAAATGTTAAACACATTGGTTAAATAAGGGTTATTATGTTATGCATTATATTACATTATAAGGGTAATTTACTGACTTGTGCTTGAGACATGGAGTTCATTTGGGAAATTTGAATACACATGTTGCAGAATTTTCTGCTTATTTACAATTAATAGTTGAAAAATTGTGTTGTGTCCCGATCACTGTGTTTAATATTAGCTAACTCACAAGAGCCTCTCAGAACTGTGTACTAGAATATAATAACGGCAACTTCCACCGGCATTTCCCTTCAGTGAATGTAGTCTCCCTTTAAGAGGTGCATTTAGGCATTAAATGCTGTCTGAAACTTGCACTGGAGTTGTATAATGTGGTCTGGCTGCCTGCAGCTGATGCAATGGGTCAACCAGTCTATCAAACTTATGGAAATGAAGTTCAGCAGTTAAAATCAGCCCTCCTGCAACATTGGGTGGAATTTTCCAGATCCCCTGGCAGTGAGTTTAATGGCAGGTGGGGGGAGGAAACAATGTGGCGGGAGCTTGAAAGCCGGTTTCTCGCTAGCGTAAAATGACGGTGGGAATGTGCACTCCCACCAGTCATGGCGAGTCACCATTCCTGCCAGAGGCCATGTGAAACTGTTTTGCAACCCATTAATGGGATGCAGATGAAGACCTGACCAGAATTGCTCCCCCCTCCCCACCCAATCATCCGTGCTGCCAGCGGATTTTCACACTGGTTCAGAATGCATCTGAACCAACATGGCATGCAAATGTTGGACTTACCTGCAAGAAAACCTGGGGCAGCTCGAGGATATTGGAAGGGAAGTTGGAGCCTTTCAGTGACTGTACCCTGGAACACCACATGCAGCAGTGGGTGGGTGGAGCATCAGGTGGCGCAGACACGATGGGCTGAATGGCTTCTTTCTGCACCATAGCTTTTCTACAGCTCTATGGTTCTAACCACGTGGATCTTCTCGGCGCAGCAGCTTCCAGGAGTTGGATCTTCAAGCAGCAAGTGGACGGCTGCAGGAGGTACTATTGGCTGGCAATGGTCTGTGCTAGGAGGGGGATTAGACAAGGAGGAGAGGAATGAAGAGGTGCAGTGGGTGTGGAGGCCTAGAGGAAGGTGGGGGAGGTTGGGGGTGGCAGGGGAAAGAGAGATGCTGCGGGGGGATCGTCAAATAGGCGAGCTGATCTGGAGCCGGAAGGTGGGAAGGGTCGTGTTGGAGCACGGGCTGAGGATTGGGGGAGGTGGATGTGCAGGTGGGAATGGGCATGGAGGGGTATGTGTGGGTATGAATAGGCATGGGGTGTGTGTGCAGGTGTGAATGGGCATAGGGAGGTGTGCAGGTATGAATGGGTAGGGGAGTGTGTGCAGATGTGAATGGGTAGGGGATGTGCAGATGTGAACGGGCAGGGGGGGAGAACGGGCATGGGGAGGCTGTGCATGTGTGAACGGAAATGTGGGTGAGGGGGAAGAGAGGAAAAGAGTTCAGAAGGAGGGGTCTTTACTGTCAATGCAGGAGACCTGGTGGGTATACTCGGAACCGATGATAGGAAGGGAACATGAGGGTGAAAGGGGGCAGTAGGAGCTGGTAGTGTGAGCGGGTGAGAGTTCGGCGATGGTGGGTGAATGGGCGCTGAGGGTTGTTGGAGGGGATGCGAAAGGAGAGGTGGATTCTGGGGGTCAGCAGGATGACGGGGGCATGTCTATTGTAATGGGGGTGGGCTCTTCGACATTTGCCTGCATGGGACAGAAGGTGATGGGGAAGGGTTGAAGGGTCACGGTGGGAAGGTTAAATGTTGCACATTAGGGGTCAGTGGTTATGAGAGGGGAGAGTGTGAGTGACGGGGAGGGGTAAAGGTTTTGGACTCGACATTGATTGTTGCTCACATCATGGCTGCTCACAACTATGCAGGGCCTCGTGGTGGAGATCCCAATATGCTGCATGGGAGCTGGGTCATTGGGGGTGGGCAGAGATGCAGGTCATCTCAATTGGATAACTGAAGGGGAACCCCAGCATGTAGTACTTACAATGCTAGGGCATTGGGACAGATAAGAATGTGAAGGGTAAAGACTCAGCGTGCGCGGGAGACTTCTTGCACATGGCTCGCAAGGGCCTGGCAAAGAGCCTTTGCCTCCTTGGACATGCCTGATTCTGGGGGACATAGACCCAGGTTTGGTGCCCTTCAGAGATGTTATGAGGGGGGTGGGGGGGTGCAGTTCACGCTCAGGCTTAAGGTCTACATAACAAATAAACCACAACAGACCTCATTAAAATGCAAGTGGACTATATTTACAAAAGTGTTACAAGATTAACAATCATAATGCAACCATGCGACCATATGTGAAATCAAAACTTCTTAATCTTTTGTTCCCTACCACTTTTAGGTGCTACCCTGACATCTACAGTAGGGCTGGAGGCAGCCTGCTGACCACTTTGCCCAGTTGTCTTGGATGACATTGGCAGCCGTCCTCGAGACCCGAGGCCTCGAGGAGCCGGCTAACTTTGGCTGTCCTGCTATGAGCCAGCTGCTCCCTCTGCGGTCACAGAGGACAAGGCTGAAGGGGTTACAGGCAAGAGGGTTTCAGAAGGACCAGACACCCTCAGAGTGTCTTGAGCAGAGGTCCCAGGAGTGTCTAACAGTTGCTCCGCCTGCCTTTGGGTGCCCAAGGGCCCCTGCCTGAGTCCTTGCATGAAAGGGGCACCTGGAGGGAGGTGGATGTGTCCTGTCCCCCTCTCATGTAGCCACTGTGAAAGCTCACCCATGGCTACTGCGATGGAGTGCAGGTCTGTGTGCATCTCTAGTAGAATCTGCTGGACCAGGTTCTCCATGGTGTCTGCCACCCTCCCCTTGGAGACTTCCATACGTGTACAGGTCGGAATCACTTCATCAAAGAGCAGCTGGACGGACTCCTGCGCCTCACATGCCACTCTGTTGAGGGCCTCCACCCCTGCCTCTTGCTGTCTCTCCAGCGTGGAAAGCCGACTCCAGAGGCTCGTCATCAGACTTGAACCTTGCAGATACCTCTTCCCCACCAGTCCTCTGAGTGCTGGTGAGCTTGTTTGACTCCACCTCCTCCTCCTGCTGCGGACACATGAGTGGCAGTGACCACCAGAATGTGAGAGCCTTACTGAAAGACACCTGGTACCCACCGAGAAAAGACCTTGATATCTTTTAAGCCTTTTAAATATGTGCGCGCCATCCACTCCATCCTGCCGTGTGAAACATTGGGAAACCCCAACTGCCTAATTAATGAGGCCGACATCGTGTGATTTGGCACAAATTGCTACCAACCTCCGCAGCAGAAAAGACTCGCTGCTCCCGCTCCTGACTTTTCCACAAAAGGCTAGTATGCAGGTAAAGTAAGTAATTAGGAAGCTAATAGAATGTTATCATTTATTGCGAAGGTAATTGAATACAAAAGTAGGTGTTTCACTTGTACAGGGCACTAGTGAGACCACATCTGGAGTATTATGTACAGTATTGGTCACCTTATTTAAGGAAGGATGTAAATGTGTTGGAAACAGTTCAGAGAAGGTTTACCAGACTAATACCTGGAATGGGTGGCTTGTCTTATGAGGAAAGGTTGGACAGACTAGGCTTGTATCCGCCGGAGTTTAGAAGAGTAAGAGGCGACTTGATTGAAACATATAAGACCCTGCAGGATCGTGACAGGGTGGATGTGGAGAGGATGTTCCCTTTCATGGGAGAATCTAGAATTAGGGGTCACTGTTTAAAAATAAGGGGTCGCTCATTTAAAACGGAGATGAGGTGAAATTTTTTCACTCAAGAGGGTTGTGAGTCTTTGGAACTCTCTTCCTGAAAAGGTGGTGGAAGCAGAGTCTTTGAATATTTTTAAGGCAGAGGTGGATAGATTCTTGGTAAGCAAGGGGGATGATAGGTTATCGGGCGCAGGTGGGATTTCAGGTTACTATCAGATCAGCTATGATCTTATTAAATGGCGGAGCGGGCTCGAGGGGCTGAATGGCCTACTCCTCCTTGTTCATTTGGACTTAGTTCTGGAAGGGAAAATTTTGCCCATTGTCTGAGGGCTCACAGACAAACTGTTCCCGCCCTTCTGTTAGAATTGGGGCCATAATCTAGACCTGAATCTGAGCGGGTTCCCTGTCTCCAGCCAGACATTATGACAACACATATGCTCTACTTTTGTCACCGTGCTTTCAACCTTTAAGCAAGATGTATAATATTGTGATGAGCAAAATTTATAATATTGTGATGAGTAAGATTTATAATATTGTGATGACGGTGAGTAAGACTGGTCACAAATTGGACAACCCCAAATTTCATTATTAATTGTATTCCTGTAAAAACAAATGAAATGTTTGTAATTGTCACTTTTTTGCCTTTCCCTCTTGACATGTAAATGACGCTAGAATGGAACCACAGATCTCAAATCGCTTCTAAAATCCACTCAGACTTTGAATACTAAGTACTGCTGGACTTACATTTTTTCATTTCATTTCTGAGAACTGATTTGTTTTGAAGAATTCCTATTGTATGTAAAGTGAAGATCTAAAACAGGGGAGTTGACCTTTTCTGTGGTGGGAAACCTGTTTTAATTACTTTTCCTACAATCGGTGTGAAAGAGAAAAAATGCTTTGCCTATAGTTCGTGGGCAGAATTTCACCCTTGTTGGGTGGGCTTGGCGGGGGTGGGCGGCTTCCCGACTGCCACCCACGATTGAGGCCAGAAGGCAATTCCACGCTGGCAGGCCAATTAAGGCCCACCCACCGTGAAATGCGAGCGGCAGCGCCCAGTGCTGCCTTTGCAGGTGGGGGGGGGGGGGGGGTGGTGGTGCAGGCGCGCACAGTGGGGGAGGGGGAATGAGCATGGGGCGAACGTGAACTTCACGCATGCGCATGAGCGAGAGCTTCAAAATCTCCCTGAGGCACAGGGCTGCCTGACGGAGATGAAGAAAAAGTAAATAAAGAAATTAAAAATGTTATAAAACGTGTCCCCTCACTCTGTCACACGAGCAGAGACATGTTATTAATTAAATTTTAAATTTTTTACTTTATTTTTATTTGCTTTAGGAAACCTCATCCCGCCTGTGGATGAGGTTTCCTAAAAAGTCCAAAGACCGCTTGGCCTTTTCGGTTGGGCGGGCAGTGAAAAGTTCTATTTAATTGACCCTTTAATGGCCTTAACAGGCCTTTTAATTGTCAGCGGCGCGGCGATGCGACTGCGCGTTGACATCGGGACACTCGCCCGATGTCAACGCGCATAGTTTTACGCTCGAGCGGGTCGGACGCGCACCCGCCCACCGAGCTAAAAGTTTTGTCCCATGTATTTGTGCCCATAGAGGTTATATATAAGTACAGTGTCATTTTTATCTGTAATAGAGTTTTGTAATATTATCTATTCCAGGAGTCTTGACAAATGTTACACCAAGTCCACCTCCCACACCCTATCTTACATTAAGACTGGCTTATGGACTCCATTACCTCTCCATAAGTGGAAGATCAGCCATGATGGTGTTGAATGATGGAACAGTCTCAAAGGGCTGAATGACCTACTCCTGTTCCTATTTCTTTTGAATGTGTTAAAATCATTCTCACTTATCAATCCTTGACAGATTCAACCCACCTTAGCTCTGCAACTGCTCCCAGTTGGACATACCAGCTAAGACTATCCATCTGACCCTGCTTGCTTTGTATTCCCCTTCCTTATAGTGGTAAAGCTTTAAGGAGTCCCTTGCTGGTATTCTGTATCTATGTTATGCAATCTTGGTTACATCTCTCTCCTCTAATTCTTCTTCTACCACTTGGTGTTATTTAATTCCAAATTAATGTTGAACAGAACACTTACAATGTAATGTCCCCATCAATTACTTCCATGCCAGGTGTAATGCAACCTAAGTGTAGAATAGAGCTCAGTTTTCTCTGCCCTACCCCGTTAACACATCTCAACTACAACCTCAGATGGCTCACTGCACCAATATGATATTTTTCCATTTCAATCTGAGAAAATTAAGGTATTTTTATGCTGCTGCTCAGGTCCACCAGGAACAAGTTTCAAACTGCCTCACATTTCACAGCCAGTAAATTTGGGAGATTTTCACCCCATCAATCTGGACCGTAATTAAACCTCCATCAGCAAACTTGCATTTGAGCTCCAACTAACTGATGTAGGTTTAAAGCTTGCTCCACAAGAGGGTTGCATTGTGGTGCAGTTTTATTTACATTGAATTGCAGGCATACTTACTGCATATCTGCAACATCTGTTTGTTTGAAACAGATTACCACACTCTTAAAATATGACTAATTAAAGTTAATTAACTGGCACTGCTAATCAGCTCTCAACTGTGCGTAACAGTAGCACTAATTAACTCAAGAATACTTATTTTGAATCCAGTGTATTATATTTGGATATATTACCAAATTGCTACTGCAGTTCTCCCAAAGGTTAATGGAAAATCCAGATTACAACTACTGTATTGCTCATGGAAGCAGATTTGAAATCTAAATGCCCTCTTTCACAATCAGTGATGGCATCATGAATTATGTACCATCTATGCTTCCATATTTAAAAGAAATACAATTTAAAAAAATTTTGTTCATGGTATGTTGGTGTTGCTGGCTAGGCCAACATTTATTGCCCATCCCTGATTGCCCTTGTTCAGAGGCACTTAAGAGTTAACCACATTTGTGAGGACCAAGTATTTTTTCCCATTTGCAACAAGTTTAATTGTGCAGCACCATCTCATTCAAGCATTGGGTGGTGTTGATCTCATTGGAGAAAATGACTTGGAAATGTTTGAGCCTAGCATTATGACATAACCTACAAAGGTAAAGTGGTAAGATAACTGGGGAAATAATTAATACAAATTCAGCTGATTTACACTGACAAGCTCAACGGTTTGCCCAAGATATTTCCCAGAGGATCCATTCTGATGAAAGGTCTCTGCTCAAAACATTAACTTACCTTTAAAAGAAAATGCTGGAAATGCTCAGAAGCCCAGACAGCATCTGTGGAGAGAGAAAGAGTGTCAGGTCAACGACCTTTCATCGGAATTTACCTGTACTCTTTACATTGATTTACCTTTATTGTTTTCAGATGTTATGTATTTCTAAATATTTTCTGCCTTTATTTCAGTGTTTGAGCATTTACAATTTCCTTTTCTTTTTATCTTCTCAGAGAATGTGATTATAACACTCATTACTTAAACAATTATGTTGAAACAGCAAATCAACCATTAGCAGCAAATAAGTTGAATGGTATTAGTCAAGGTAGTTTGTGGCTGGATGTGCTTTTAAACAGTTAATAATTGATGTATTTAATGATTATAAACCTTTTTCTTTCTGATAATACATTGTTATGTGCTGATATGAAATTCATGATCATCTCTTGTACTTCTATGCTTTGTTTAATAGCAAGACTTTAAATCCTAACCTGATAAAAGAATATTATGTATATGTTTTGGGGGAGAAAGTGAGTTCATAAAATGTAAATTGAAACATTTTTTATAGAAGCATAGAATGAAATGGCATAGAGCAACGCAGAACTTGCTGTATTAAAAAAATCCTCAGATCGCTGGTTCTTTTGCCAATCACTAAATCTGTGTCCTTGGTTACTGAACCTTCAGCCAATCTGCACCCTCTCCAAGGCCCTGACACTCATCCTAAAGTGTGGTGTGTAGAATTGAACACAGTATTGTAGTTGAGCCCTAACTTTTGCCTTATAAAGGTATAACTTCTTTGCTTTTGTAACCTATTCCTCTATTAATAAAGCTAAGGATGCCACTTTTTGTTTAACAGCCTTATGAATTTGTCCTGCCACCTTCAAAGATTTGTGTGTTCGCTCCCAGGTGTCTCTGCTCCTGCATCACCTTTAAAATTGTACCATTTGGTTAATATTGCTTCCTTCTAATTCTTCCTATCAGCATGTATCACTACCAAAATTTATAGACAACCATTTGTTCTCATTGGTGGGGTTGACTTGTAAGATACTTGAATTTACCGTATCTTATAAGTTAACCCTTTTGCCGCTATAACCTTTGAATGGAGATTGCATTCAAGATGCTGGCATACATCTGGTAACACACAAAATTCTAGTAATATGGTCAAGAAAATTGCATTGTATAACACTTAAGTAGCGTCAACTTGACCATGATTGTGCTACAATTATACACCAGAGAAGTAAACTTGGAAACATTAATATTTATAAGAATAAGAAAAACAAAATAAAGGGTCTGTGGAAAGGTCAGTAGAATGGGAGAGAACCAACTGAGTGGCATCTTTGTATGCTGTAGAATTAGATGTTCCAATGAACTTCCAACCATACCTTTGCCAGTACCATGGTATTAATATATTCTGAAAAAGGGCATTCACCTTTTAAGGATTTTCATTTTTGCCATAGCTGTACAATGTTAAAAAGTGTTCATACTTTTGTGATGGGCTGTTTGTGAGTTCAAAGAAAGAATTAGCATCTTGCATAAAGGCCAAAGCAGATGTAGAATAGAGGATTGTGATGTGATCAACCATTCTCCGAGGAGAATATAGGACACTGAAAGAATTTTTCTGTGATTTTTTTTTTCTCCTAGAAACTTCGGGATAGCATGAATATTCCATAATGACCCACATCCGAAATCTAATTCCCTATGCCTGTGGTTAAATTGTTTTTGTTTTGTGTTCAGCAGCTTCAAGTGCACCTAGATTCTGTGCATGAAAAATTTGAGAGCATATGTCAGCGGTCGTGAGCAAATTTTGTGAGATGATATTTTTATTGTGTATGTATTATATATATCTATTTTGTAGATATATTGTGGCTCATATGATGCAGCTGGAAAGTGTGTGGGGACTGTCTGCTTCCTGTGAGATTCATACAGGTGGTGGGGGAGGGACAGTGAAAGGGCGTCGCACCCACTTCCTTTGTCGTACATAGTGACATACTGTAATCCACCAGCCCGTTACAAGGCTGATTCTTTTTGTGGTAGCTTCTCACTGCTACTGATTTGCCTGTCGTCGATGTGTGACTAAACTTGTGGTTACATATGCCCGTTTTGGTTTGAAGGTCTGAAACCCATCTTGAATCTTGCATTCCCACTTCAGCCTTCACATTTTTTCCATAACCTCTCAAATTAAAATTATAAAAACTAAAATTGAGCTAAACTGTGCACTGTATAATTAAAAAGAACACAAGAAATAGGAGCATGATAGACCATATGGCCCTTGAACCTGCTCCGCCATTCAGTACAATTATGGATAATCCTGTGCTTCAACTCCACTTTTCTGCCCACTCCCCAAATCCCTTGATTCGCTGAGAGACCAAAAATCTGGTCTGTCCCAGTCTTAAATGTATTCAATGATGAAGCATCCTCAGCTCTCTGGGGTAGAAAATTCCAAAGATTCACCATCCTTTTAGTGAAGTAATTTCTCCTCATCTCAGTCCTAAATGATTAACTCCTTATCCTGAGACTGTACCCCCATGTTTTAGATTCCCTAACCAGTGGAAACAATCTCTCAGCACCCACCCTCTCAAGTCCCTTCAGAATTTTGTCGCTTTCAATGAGACCGCCTCTCATTCTTCTGAACTCCAATGAATATAGGCCCAAGTCACTCAGCCTTTCACCATAGAACAATCCCCTAGTCCCAGGGACCAATTTAGTGAACCTTCACTGTGTCGTTTCCAACACAAATATATTCTTTCTTAAATGTGGAAACCAAAACTGCACACGGTATTGCAGATGTGGTCTTAAAACCCTGTATAATTGTAGCAAGCCTCATTTATTCCTGTACTCCAATCCCCTTGCAATAAAGACTGACATGCCATTTGCCTTCCTAATTGCAGGCTGCACCTGCTTGATATTCCTTGTACAAGCACACCCAAGTCTCTTTGAACATCAACGCTTACAAGTTTCACACCTTTTGAAAAAGTATTCTGCTTTTCTATTCTTACGACCAAACTGAATAACTTCCCACATCCCTACATTACACTGCCATCTTGTTGCCCACTCACTTAACCTGTCCAAATCTCTTCACAACCTCTCTGTGCCCTCCAAAGCTCACCTTTCTACTTAGCTAGATATCATCAGCACACACAGATACATTACTCTCTGCATCTTCATCTAAGTCATTAATATAGATTAAATAGCTGAGGCCCCACTACTGATCCTTGCAGCACACCATGATTCACTGCCTGCCAACTTGAAGAAGCTCCGTTTATGCGCACTCTCTGCTTTCTATCCATTAACCAATCTTCTATCCATGCTAAAATATAGCCCCCAACTCCATGAGCCTTTATCTTGCCTATTAACCTTTTGTGTGGTGCCCTTTCAAAATCCAGGTATACTACATCTACTGGTTCCCCTTTATCTACCCTACTAGTTACATACTTAGAAAACTCTAATAAATTTGTCAAACAGGATTTCCGTTTAGCAAAACCATGTTGACTTGTTCTAATCATATTATGCCTTTTTAAGTGCAGTTTTTTAATAATAGGTTCCAGCATTTTCCCAACGACTGATGTTTGGCTAACTGGCCAGTAGTTATCTGTTTTCTTTCTCCCTCCTTTCTTGAAAAACTGTAACATTTGCCAACTTCGAATCTGATAGGATCATTCCCATCCAAGCAACTTTGTGAAGAAACCTTGTAAATATTGCATTACCACATTTACTTGATTTACACTGCTAGATTCTTTTAGAAATGCAAATTTCATCTGGGTGCCAGCTTTTGGAGATAGTTATGGGGATGTTCTTCATTAAGTGGGATGACAAATGTCTTTATTTTCCAGGGACAATCCCTGGATGTGTCCCCAGGCAAACTATGTCCACAGAAGAAACCCTGGTTCACAAAACTTGCCCCCAAATACTCCAACTTTTAATGTCTTGTATTGGACTATGTCTAATGCATTAGTGAGTTACAGCACATAGTGTGTCGTGTAAATTGCCTTGGATAAAGGTGTCTGCTAAATGTCTTAATAATAATTGTGTCAGAAATACATATAATTAATTATTATGTTAGTAATCTTAATTATTATAATTATTTGACCCTGAAATTAGCTTCCAACATCATATTTGCACCATCACTAAGATTGCCTATGTTACCTTGATGTTACTTTCGTAACATCACCCGACTCGCCCCTGTCTCAGCTCATCTGCTGTTGAAATCCTCATTCATGCCTTGATTACCTCTAGCCTTGACTATCATAATGCATTCCCCCACATTCTACCCTCCGTACACTTGATGTTGTCCAAAGCACTGCTGCCCCTGTCTTAACTCACACCAGGTCCTGTTCACCCAGCAAACCTGTGCTCGCTGACTGATGTTGGCTCCCGGTCAAGCAAAGGCTTGATTTTAAAATTGTCATTCCTGTTTCCAAATCCCTCCATGGCCTCGTCCCTCCCTGTAATCCCCTCCAAACCCACAACCTTCACAGCAGCACTATGAAACAAAATATGACACCAAGCCACATGAGGAAATATTAGGTCAGATGTCTCAGATAAGGTGGGGAGGGGGAGAGGTGTAGGAATGGTATCCCAGAGTTTGGTATCTTCCGAGATATTTGCGCTCCTCTAATCCTGGTTTCATATGCATGCCTGATTTTAATCACGCCACTATTGGTGCTGCACCTTCAGTTGCCTAGGCCCCAAATTCTGGGATACCACTCCTACACCTCTCCACCTCCCCACCTCATTGGAGACATCTGATCTAATATTTCCTCATGTGGCTTGGTGTCATTTGTTTCATAGTGCTCCTGTGAAGTACCTTGGGATGTTTTATTATGTTAAAGATACTATATAAATGTAAGTTGTTGTATTATTACAATTAACTATGTCATAAATGGTACAGCACAATTGCAGTTGCCATAGCTATGATACTGACTGAATGGCCAATGACATAGAACACATGCAAAATTTGAGATTTGGTGAAAGGTGAAAATGACATTGTTGAAAAAGTGTAATTGCTCAGTAACCAATTTCAAATGAGATTTTCCATATTTTGACCAACTGGAAAGGAAAGATCTATATTATATTCAATATGTCAGTCAGTATTTTCCATTTGAGTAGAGACAGGACATCTACAAAAGAACATGAAGGTATCATTAAACATAAAACTGCTCCTACAGCAAGCACTGGTTTGAGCACTTTTACTGATTTTTTTTTTTGAAAAGTTGAGCCAACAGTGACTAGGCCGTATAGACAGTCGATATGAAAAGTTAATATTCCTGAACGGTATTATTGCATTATTTATAAATGGTGTCTGAATGTGCTTCAATAGTGTGAAGCCACATGTACGGTAATTCTATGCACATTTGTTTTGCATTTGTAGTGTATATGTGAAACAATTACAATATACGCTGCTAAAGATTTTTGCCTTGCTACGCTGCACAACCCACATTTTCCATCCTGGCTACTTTGCCATAGCCTCACCCTGTCTGTCCTCAGATTCGCTTAGAAAATATATGGTCACCCGATCGTTAAGGTTTCATTCCACTTTGTAATAGTTTAGAAGTCACAATTCATTTTATTGTTTATTTGATGTTGTTCATTAGTAAAAGCATCATCCTATTCAGGTTATGCACTACCCATTACTTACTTTAGACAACTTATTTGTGGGACAAAATTGTAATGAAGCTGACTGGAACTTGGACAGTTCCGCTGGCTAAGTTATTTTAATCCAATTTGTCTATAGACAGGAGAAAAAAGCAGGGTATAAAATAGAAATATTAAGTTGTCTGTTAGAATTTACAGTGTTATTCTTCAACAGTTATACATTAACAGTGTACTACATAGGATATGTAAGGTGCATGTCTGTGTATGAATCCTAATATGAAATTATCCTGCTGACGCAAAGAGTGAGAGAAAGTCTAAAAAACGTATTTGTTTATCAAATGTATTGGAGAGTGCAGGATTCTTCCTTCCAGGAACGTCTAGTTAATGGGTAACATAAACATTTTGGCTAGCTAATTTGGGATCTCCTGAAACAATCACGTTTTAAGTCGCCTTTGTCTACCATGTGATTAACTGCGGTGAAGTATTTTTGCATGCATGTGACATACTGCAGTTTTTGATGTAATATATTCATTCATATTTACCTTTTGGATACAGGAAATCGGCAACAAGCTCCATTAAGTATGTCCCACTTTATACATATATCCCAATAAAGAAGCAATAACTGGCATATATGGTGTAGATTACTTTATCACATTTTCAGAATGCTTTACATTCAGTGAAGTACTTGTTGAAGTGTAGTCAATGTTGTTATGCAGGTAATAAATTATTAAATCTATATACTGCATTTTAAGTTTTAAAGTTCAAAGTTATATTTACTTTTACTGTACTAGCGTTTCGAATGTAATTAAAAGTTAGCAGCCTATCAGTAGCATGTTCTCACATCACAATGGTCTCCATTTTGTGACATTTCCTTCATCTCTTACCTTTGCTACACAGTTCATATTGATTTGTTTGCTTTGCAAAGTGCTAAAACACAGCAATTTGCAAAGAATATTATCAACTTTACTATAGAAATGATTTTTAATAACCTCTTCTCTGCAATTTGAGTATTCTGAAACATCGCGAAAAGTAAAATTCTATGCTTATGTTGTTATTTGCATGCCACTGGACGTCCCATTTTGGGCAGCTTGTGTAACAGCTTGGAACCCTAATGGGGAGATGATAAATATCTTTAACAAGCTGTCACATGGAGGCAACTCAGCTGGGAAAGTTCTATACTGACCCAGTACTACCTGAGTACTGAATTTTAGCCTGGCACTCGGGAACAGATTCCACAGAATGGAGTCATTGCTGCTAATAGTTCTCATCATTGTTATTGCAGGAATGGCCCCTGACTGCTTCTAAAGGGGTGGGTTTCCACAGGGGTCTGGGAAAATGAATTAAAAATATGCGAGTGTCATCCGCCCGCTGGGAACTTGCTATCCATCTGACTGACAAGAAAAGTAACTGAAGAATCAGTTGGAAAATGGTCAACTTTTACATTTGATCTCTGCAAAGGATGTTCTTTCTTCCCAAAGAGCGGCATTAAGTTGGTTTTGTAAAAGTCAAGAACCACTGAAGTGTCTGGAACTGCAGAGGAAAACTTGAGAGGAATTTCCACTGGTTGCAGTTGTTAGGTTATTTCTAAAAAGGGTTTGATAGATAGAAACTCGCAGTGAATTTTCACTGCAACAGTTTCTGCATTGTTTTTCTTTATAGAGTGTCAAATTCGGAAGTGTTCTGTTGTTTATTTTCAGACCTAGTGAGTCAGCGTGAGAGTGCTGCAGCAGAATGCAGAGTTTTGTAAGACTAGCACATGCTTCAAGTGAAGCTCCTGTGTATGATTCATAAAGCTTTTTAAATACAGTTCCTTGCTAACAAATTACTACTGTCTGTTGGCTAGTTATCAGTATGCAGCGAATCAGCCCCGAATGCTGTCGGTACTACTTGTGTTTTTCACAAGTCACGTCTTGAAATTGCTCCATGTTAAACGCTAGGCGCTGCCAAAGTGAAGTTTAACCAGTTTTTGTACATCATTTGCACCTTGAGATATAATTATAATATTTATCTCATTCTCTTGGCATTTGCTCATTTTGTCAATCTAGTAATAACATTGATCTTTTTTCAATGTTTGCTCCTTTCCCTTACGCCCATCTCCTAATGAAGGAGTTGATTCATACTGGCATGCAGATTTATAGATGTTCCCAGCTCTTCAGTACCTCGCTTAAGTGGTCATTCTCCATGTATTTGTCATGGAAATGAAAGTTAACAATTTATTTAATCATAGGGTGCAGCTTTGTCAAACCGATTACAGTCCTCATCCAATAACCACATATACTTTCTATTAGGGATCAGCAGGTAATGATCCAGAGCAGGAACTGGGACTGGATTAACTGGAACTGTTTATCCTTCCTCTTCTTTAGCAAAGTTCTGCAGAGGGGACATGGAACACAGTTAAAGGCATAATACTAAACACGCAAGATAAATATATACCTAACATTAGCAAGTGGAGACTAAAGATATATGGCATTAAATAAATGAATAAGTTAATTAGAAGTGAAAATATCCTGATAAAGGGCTTTTCCAAAGAAATCATGGAATCATAGAATGATACAGCACAGAAGAAGCCCATTCGGCTCCATCGTGTCTGTGCTGGATCTTTGGTAGAGCTATCCAATTAATCTTGCTCTCCTACTCTCTCCGCCAAGCTCTGTAACTTCTTTCCCTTCAAGTATTTATCCAACTTTCTTTTGAATGCTATCTTTGAATCTGCTTCTGCAACCTTTTCATGCAATACATTCCACATCACAACAACTCACTGATTCTAAAAAAAGTTTCCTCATGGCACCTCTAGTTCTTTTGCCAGTCACCTTAAATCTGTCACCACTGGTACCTACTTTTTGTCTCTGAAAACCTTTTTAATTTACTCAATCAAAAACTTTATGATTTAAAACACTTATATCAAATCTTCTTTTAACCTTCTCTGCTTTAAAGAGATCAGCCCCAGCTTCTTCAGCCTATCCACATAACTGAAGTCCCTGGCCCTTGGTAACATTCTAGTAAATCTCTTCTGCACCTTGTCTAAGGCTTTGACATAGTTCCTGAAGTGTGGTGTGTAGAATTAAACACAAAATTCCACCTGAGGCTAAAGTGTTTTATCCAAGTTTAACCTAACTTTCCTGCTTTTGCACTCAACATTCTTCTGTTAATAAAGCCAATAATCCCACATGCTTTTTTAATACCCTTATGAAATTGCCCTGCCACCTTCAACAATTTGTCCACATAAACCCCACCCCCGATCTCTGTCCCTGCACCTCCCTTGAAAGTTGTCCCATTTAGTTCATTTTACTTCTCCTCATTGTTCCTACCAAAATGTAGAGCTTCACATTTCTCTGCAATAAATTTTATCTGCCATGTGTCTGTCCATTTCCTTGATTTTATATGTTGTCCTGAAAATTGTTACTACACCTCACTGCTTACTACGTCTTTGCCTTTTGTGTCATTTGCAAAGCTTGAAATTATGCCCTGTATACCAAAGTCCAGGTCATTAATATATATCAAAAAGATTGTGCTCCCATCTACCCTGGGGCACACCACTGCATATTTTCCTCCAGTTTGGAAAACAACCGTTCACCACTACTCTCTGCTTTCTGCCTCTAAGGATTTTAAAAAAAATTTAATCCATTTAACCTGATGGACTTTAATTTTGCTAAAATGTCTGTTATGTGGTACTTTGTCAGATGTCTTTTGAAAGTCCATATATACAACATTAACCACATTAACCTCATCAATGCTCTCTATTACTTCATCAAAGCACTCTATCAATTTAATCACATTATTCATACATGATTTTCCTTGAACAAATCTGCTTTGAGTTTCATTTATTAGCCCATACTTTTCCAAATGCCATTTCATTTTGTCCAGGATTACTGTCTCTCAAAGCTTTGCTACCACTGGCTGACTGGCCTCCAGTTGCCAGGTTTAACCCTCTCCCTTTTTCAATCCTCTAGTCCTCTGGCACCACTCCTATGTTGAAGAGGGGGCTTCCGCTGAGATGAATATAAGAAACACTTAAAAAGCCTAGTCAATGAGGAACATTGCAAAGTTAGCTCCAGCTGTAAAACAACAAATTATTTCCACAGTATAACAGCGAGATGATGCAGAGAACAAAAGTGAGCACTCAAGAATAAGCTAATGGGGTAAACTGAGTTTGAACATGATAGTTAATGGAATAAAAGTTTCCTTTCTTCAAATAACCATTGTGGAAGACGGATAGAAAATAATAAATAGCTACAATTCAAATATAATTAACAAGTTCAATGTAAACATGTCGTAAGTCTTAGGCTAAAAGGGCTCAAAACAAACAATCCGTTGCATTTATCTCAGTACAGAGAAACAGGAGGTGAGCTTTGTGAAGTCTTAGCAGTTATTATGAGGGAGCTGACTAATCATGATGGCGTACTAGTAATGTTGCTGGACTAGTATTCCAGAGGCCCAGACTAATGTTGTGGGGATACGGTTTCAAATCCCACCATGGCAGCTCGTGGAGTTTAAACCCAATTAATAAAATCTGGAATTGAAACCAGTATCAGTAATGGTAACTATGAAACTATTGTTGATTGTCATAAAAACCCACCTGATTCACAGATTTCCTTCCCTAAAAGGACATTAGTCACCCTTACCCAGTGTGGCCTACACTTGACTGCAGATCAATAGTAATGTGGTTGACTCTTAACTGCCCTCTGAAATGGCCTAGCAAGCCAGTCATTTCAAGGGCAGTTAGGGATGGACAACAAATGCTGGCCTTTTCAGTGATGCCCACACCCCGTGAAAGAATAAGTTTTTAAAAATGTTGCCTATTTTCAAAGAAGGCAACAAGATAGAAATGCTGCTACAACCACATAAGTCAGTCACAGACAAAATAATAGAATTGGTAATCAGGATTAAATTTGAAGATTATCTGTATGATAACCAATGTAGTTTTAAGGAAAGACTCGTCTTTCCTTGACTTTGAGAAAATAACTCCATTTGTAAACTGTGGAAACTGCCAGACTTACTTTGATTTTCAAAAAGAATTTGTTCTTTTTGTTCTTTAGTATTTTTAAAAAATGCTTAATTCAGAAACTGACTCTTAGGATTGAGTTTTAGCTTTGGGATTGGGAAACAGGAGTTTGACTGTTTCTGACTGTTTCCAAACCCGCCCTTGGGGGGGGCGGCGGCAGTGGAGTGCGGGGAAACAGTCACTTGTTTGAATTTTGACCAGTGTGGCCCCTTAATTGATAAGGAGACAGGTTCCCTGTCCAATTAAGGGTAGCGGTTGGGCTCTCTAAGCTGGACGGCCAGTCAAAGATCTTCCATCTTCAGAGGAGCAGCCGGCTGCAATAAATGGTAAGTAACTGGGCTACTTCAACTTCAAGGTGCTTTCTCAGCCACCTTTTAAAAAATAGTAATTAAAAAAATGGAGGAAGCAGCTATGCCATCACTATGGGTGGACGGGGGTGAGGGGAATGGGGAATCCCTCTATAGGATCGCCTGTGGCTGCATCCTCACCCAGACAGGTAGAGAGGACCAGTAGGCCTTACAGGAGTGCTGACACTCCAGCCTGCCATGGGGTGCCCGCCTCCAGGCACTTGAACTGACCCCCTGTTGAGATAAGAAATTCATTTCTGTTTAACAAGGTTCCTAATGAACATAATTGTTTGCCCGCCTCATGGTTGATGTCGGGAATGGGGTTGGGAAACCAGCACACTGTCTGGCCTTGTAATCATTGGGCTCCGCCTGCTTCTGTTCTTGATCTCGGTGGACCCCAAACATTTAGCCCTTCTTCTTTGACTCTATTCTTTGACTTCTATTCTGAATCTGGGTTTTTCTTCACAAATCCTGGACTTTGTTTTGGCCTTTGTGCAGACCTTGGATTATATCCTTACCTTCACACTGAACCATGTTTATTTTTTGCCCTTTGTGTTAACTAAAAGTTGATATTTTGCCAAAGGTTTCAAGCATCCTGTTCTCTTGATCTTTATTGGCAGATGACAGTTCCTGTCAGGCTAAAAATTTCCCACATTTGTTGCGTCTTTCTATATGCAAAGTGGCTGCCTGTATGAAGATGAGATGCAATACTCCTCCTCCTCCTCACCTTTGACCTGACCCCTCCTCCTTTGTTGATTCCATTCTTTCTGTTTCTGTTTCTACTTGCACCTCGACTGACCACTTCCATCTCACCTTGCGCCCAGGTTGCAGGCACTGTTGAATTCTTTTCTCTGCCACTCCAGATTCTCATCCCTCTTGGTGAGGTTCATTGTTTCCTGCCTTAACTTAGGCTGTCCAACATTGCATTTGTTAATTTTTTCTCAGCCGTCATCATAATTATATTATTTTCTTAATCTAGTGTCTCCTCCATTCACTTTGAACCCTTGGAGTTGAATCATGTACCCATTCTTCCTTTTCCCTACTCTTGCCCTCCCTGAGCAAATCGTCCTCTGTTTCACCCCAAATCAGCTTCCTATCAGACTCTCCCATCAAGCCTACTCTCTTGCATCCAGAACTCTCTTCATCCACAACCTCATACTGTTGGGTCTTAAGTTTTGTTTGTAGTTGATATCTCCTGTTTGCTAGTTCTGACCTATCTGGCTTAATTTCCCACCTTGTCCTGCAGTCTAACCACCATGGTGATGGTGCAACAGACATCGCCATGCCTCCTCACCTGACTTCTTCCCCATGCTCTGGCACTTCACTCTCTTTCACCCCTGCCACCTCTGCTTCAGTATTCCCTTGTCCGCTGCTAGACCTCCCCCAACAAAACTTCCTATCTTTATGTGTTCTCTGTCACTGTACTGAGACACAGCTGACCATAGCAATTTCAACATCTGCCTGAACCTACCATTTCCCCAACAAAGCTGACTTCCTGTTGTTGCCTCTTTCAGCGCCATCCTTCCTATTGACTCCATCGCTCATACACAAGATCGCCCTTTTTACTTTGTTAGCACATGTAATTTTTTGAGACTGCAGAAATCGCAATTACCAACTGGACCCGCTATAGTTTCTCTTCTTTCCTTGACTGAAAGCCCTATCTACCTCCGCCATCACATTCCAGCCCAGAAAAAAAAAACTAACACTGGACGTTTTCACACATCCCTCCCATGCTCCAATCTTGTCTGAGTCAGGCCCTCAACTTTACAGTTACGTTATTTCATCTGTTGATTTTCTCTGCTATCATTTCACCTCCTTCAATGTTGTTGTCCTTATTAGATCCTGGACAATCCTCACCACTCCACTTGGGTACAACAGCCATCACCCTGGCCTCAAATCCATTTCCTGTAAGCTGGATCACAGCTTGCAAGTGTGATCTTTATAAAGTATGGCTCAATCACCTCAAGGCCTACTATCGCTTCTATTCCTTGGTCACTTCTATTATTGCTCTAAAATCATCTTGGAGCACAGGAACAACTTTAAAAGAGGCTTGTCCAACCCTTTTGCTTGGGGGCCGCGTTTCCATTTTTCTTACTCAAAGGGCCAATGAGCAAATATTGGAAAAATAAGATTTGGCACAAATTAAACTGAATTTCAAAAAAAGGTTGTGGTATTAAGGAAAGAAACAATTTGCTGAGCAAAAATAAAGCTTCGGGGGCTGCAAAGAGGGGCATCGGGGGCCGGTTGGACAAGCTTGCTGTAAAACTTCTCTTCTCCCTGACCACCTTCACGGGCATAATTCATCCTCACCTCTGACACTGAGTATTAAGAGTTCATGGCAAAGTTGAGGCTCTGTTACTTCTGCTCTTTCAGCTCCTTGCAAATACAGAATGGGGCCACCAATAGAGGGAATTGAAGAAGAGGACAATAATTTAATAATCAGTATTTTGGAGGTCAGGAACAGGAAGAAAAATAATGTCTGCTATCTCTCAGAACCCTCATTCTGATTGCCCTTTTTAATGTTCAGCTATTTATCTTGAATTTCCTAATGCAATGTGTTCCAAATAGGCTGCATCCAAAACAGGTTCTTCAACTACTAGATAAAAACAAAAAACTACTGCGGATGCTGGAAATCCAAAACAAAAACAGAATTACCTGGAAAAACTCAGCAGGTCTGGCAGCATCGGCGGAGAAGAAAAGAGTTGATGTTTTGAGTCCTCATGACCCTTCAGCAGAACTGCTGAAGGGTCATGAGGACTCGAAACGTCAACTCTTTTCTTCTCCGCCGATGCTGCCAGACCTGCTGAGTTTTTCCAGGTAATTCTGTTTTTGTTCTCCAACTACTAAATGCCTTCTGGACCCAAGCTTTTGACTGCTGCCCTGTCACTTTCTTTAATTTTGTGCCCAAAGTAAACCAGCATTGGGAACCTTTGAGTTTCTTTATTGGCCCCTCACTGCCACTGGTCGAACCCCAAAGATTACTCACTATCATAGGGTTTTTCTTTTTTATTTGAAAGATCTATTACTCAGTAAGTACCTTCACCTCCTTTCCTGGTCCCACACCAGCCTGTGGTTATGCATATCATTAGCTGAGAGGGAAAGTAGATGATCTGCTTCTACGGCTGACACATTGCTGGTTTTCCTGTGACTGAGGTGAACTGAACTTTATTATGCAGAGGCACGGGAAATTTCCCTTTGTAAAAGAAGAAGGCTCAGCACCGCCCCCTCACATGCTCAATTCTGATTATGACCAATCCTTGTGGATATGGGTCTGAGGAAACCTAAGTTTTACTTTTATTGTGGATACACCCAGTATCTGTTTTTCAAGAAGCTACATTGTAAGAGTTAGCAGAAGCTTTGAAAATAAGGATATTATCACCTTTGCTCTAGTATCATGTAAATTTGATTGCAAGAGTATTCTTCCAAGGTTTGGTAACTCCGGAGTTTGAAGAGGAAACTAAGGGGTAGAAGTTTGTCTTGGGCAATGGTGTAACACCAGTGTTATCAGATCAGCCGCCTGTCATAAGCAGCACTTGATAGTCAATTCCATTGCAGTCTTTGAAAGTAAATATCAGACACTGCTTATACCAGGCATCAGTTTTGCTGACACAGCCTGTTTTGCACCACAGACCCAACTAATTTTTATCCACAGAAGTATAATACTTTCTGCTGCTCAAATTTTTTTCTGATTTCCCATGCCCCATCCCAAATTGCAGCTCCTCTCAATTGTTCTGCTTATTGTGATGCTAAAGCCTGAAACATGTTACATTTTTATTTTCATACATTCCCCATGTCTTATCCCTGACAGCCAGTGAAATTTATTTCCAAAATCAAACTGACAAATGGTTATGCCTCACCTCAAACAAAATAGCCCCATGCGCCCAAGTTCTCAGCTTCATTGCCAATTAAAGATTGCAGACTTTAAAGGTCATAGGATCACAGTGATTTGCAGGAAATCTGTGCAAATGTTAATGTTTCACAAATGTATGATATCCCACTGTGCCAGAAAGGCTGCTGAGGAAGTTCTTTTTGGGTTAACAGATGTTACAAATGGCTCCATAGGTAAAACTTTAATTTTTGAAAGGCAAGGGAGGTTCAGGAGAATGAGTTATTATGCCATTTAAAAAAAAGCCTTTTAACCTGTATGTAAACAGAATTGAAGCTACCTTGAACAGTATTGGAACAAAATTCAGTTATGTTACTTGTGTATTATTGTATGAGGGAGAGGATAATCCATGGCAAAACATTAAATATGAGGTTCATAGGGGACAAATTACCCATGTGTTATAGAGATGTTGTCGAGGTACCACTCATAGTTGCATTCCACATGTTGCTATCTATCACATCTATACAAAATGTTGTAATACAAAACTTTTTCTTTAAACATTTAATTTTAATCTGGGCTGCTATAAAATGTTCGAAGTACTGTAAAACTTCTGTGCCTTTATGTAAAAGTGTCTTGCCTCCTTCTAGAATATATTAACTGACATTTTGAAAACTCATTGGAAATACAAATCATAAACTTAATGTAGTTGTAGCCCCAGCAATTATGAAGGAGGACTTCTGCATTAGCTAATAGTAATAAAATCTTTATACATATATTCCCTATTGAGGTAATTTTCCAACTCACTGCTCACTTGTGGGAGTGCAAAATCAGAACATTACCCCTTACTTATACATTTTGCTATAGATAGGAGAAGATTTACATTATCAACCTTTATTACTCAATCTTTTGAGAGCTTCTATCGTACTTGATGCAGCACAATTACACAATAGATTTTCCATTTGGGCACAATCTTAATTGAATGCAAGATGCAACATGAATCACACCCACCCAATGTCCCACCATAATTTCTGGGTCAACCTCATTTAAATACTGTGGGCATGCTTAGGCACAAGAAGCAGTTCTGCTTTGGAGCTTGCTTGTTTGGAGGTGGAAATGGCACACTTCAGGAGTTGATGAAGGTTTGCAACAGCTTTAAAGGGCTCAAAGGTAATTATCCAACACGATTATGTTGCACACTAAAGTTCTTTAATAAAAATTGCTGGAGAGTTGCAGCTATGGAAATGCTACTGGGGGAGGCTGGCAGATGAGACAGATCTTATTTGAAAAGGAGAAATAAAAGCTCCCAAGGAATAATGAAATGAAAGAAAGACCTGCATTTATATAGTGCCTTTAGCACCCTTAAAACCTGTAGGTGCATTACGGCCAATGAAGTATTTCTGCAGTGTAGTCACAGTTGTAAGAAGAGCGGCAGTCAAATTGCGCACAGCAGAGTCCCACAAATAGCAATATGCTGATAACCAAATAATCAGTTTTTAATGATGTTGACTGAGGGATATACATTGGCCAAAACATGCAGGAGAACTCCGTTGCTCTTTTTTGAAATGGTGCTATGGGGTCTTGGTTTAATGTCTCATCCAAAAGGCGGCATCCCCAACAATGCAGCACTCTCTCAGTACTGCACTGCAGTGTCAGCCTAGATCAGTGGTTCTCAGGATTTTTAGTTGAAGGAACTCATTTCAGATGGATTAGTAATCTCTGACTCACCCATCCAAATTATATTAGTGCATGATGCTCATGTAGTATGAAAGTGCTGCATGTAAAGACTGCTTTAATAATGCTTTTAAGGAAACAGGAATTTACTTACAGAAATGGGTGAGCGTGCTTCTCACTACTGAGTCTGTCTGCCTCATGTCCTGTTTGACAATGAGACTCGTAAATCATTCTATATAAACGTCAACGTTTTTTGTTTTTCAGAGAAAAGTGAATGGTAGTTCCCCCAAAACACCAATAAAAATCCCTTGTAATTAAATATAGAATTTGATTTACTCAGTCTGGTAAAGCAGTGACCCTGAGGAGCTCTGGGAAACTGGCTGAACGATAGGCTTAACAGCTTTGTGCATCTCCTTGAGTGCACCAATGCAAGTGGCTGCATTAGAGTCCTGGCTAAATTTGCCACATCACTCTGCATGGCCCTTCTAACCAAAATGCTCAATGTCATAAAAGTGGCAGGTGGTTCTGAATGTCTACGTGGTGGTGAGATCAGATCCAAGCCCCCACCACTGCGCCCTGAGCGGTAGCCTACCCATAAAGCTGACACTGCTCAGTACGCATTTTCCCATTATTTTGTGGATCCCTGGAAAGTCTGTAAGATCTTCAGTATTTTGTAGGGCCCAGTTTAAGAACCACTAACCTAGCTTATGTGCTCAAGTTTCTGGAGTGGGATTTAAACCCACAACCTTCTGACTCAGTGCTACCAATTGAGCCACAGCAAGAAAGCTGCTCAGGGCAGTGGAAAGAGATGATCAGGATAGGTTAGGGCCAACACATCACACATGGTGACTCAGTACCACTCAAAGTTCCTTTACTATGATCTACCCCTTAGAAGAGGAGTGGGCCATCCAGCTTCTCCAGCCAGTTCCACGATTAATTTGAATCATGGCTGGCCTGTACCACAACTCAATTTTACCCAGTATTGTTCCAAATCCATTTTTCATTACTTCCTCTGGATTTGCACCAGTTGCTCTTCTTATTCATATATAACAGTTGTCCAAGGTTGCTAGATACTGTTGAAATGGCAGAAGTGAGTGTAAAGAGCCTGTCTCCACCAGAGGCACCAACCACACTGCTGCTTGGTTAATGATCATGACCATTCGCACTATTTTCACTACTGGGTCATTTCAGGCTGCCACTGGGGACACTATTTGCATTAGCAATCATTTGTGCATAAAGCAGTGGATGATTGTTTGTCACAGCAATTCACTTTCCTTCCCTGTGGGGCCATCTGCAACAACATGGAGCAGGATTTTTTTGGATGGCAGGGTTTCCCACCCCACCACCTGAAGAGGTTGTGAGGAATCCTCCGCTCCCCTCCCCCCCCTCTGCAATTATGGCAGCTCTGCAGCCATTTAACGCTCTGATGTGGAAAGGGAGCCTTTCAGGGAGGTATGGCCCCCTTTCCAGCTGAGGCCTGAGTACGATGACCTGCTGAGCACCCCCCACCCCCAGCCCCAGACCCAAATCCCTCCTGCCAGCCGCAGTATTGAGGTTGGGTGTGAACTGGCCCTGAGTGGCCAATAATTGTCCACTTGAGGGCCTCAATTGGTGCGAGGATGGGCGGGCCACGCTAGGTCTCGCCCACATGTAAAATTACAGACATGTGGGGGCAGGTGGAGGGCAGTGGGAAGGCCATCTGGGGAATTTCTGGCCTGGAATCCTGCCAGTGGGGGACTGTAAAATTCTGCCCATAGATTCTACCATAGATGACCAATGACATCTATGTGATTTTACAGGACAACAGCTGGACCCCAGTGTAATGAGATCCCTTCAAGCATCCCAATAATAATTAGAACACCTCTGGCATGTTAAAGCTGCACTTTGGGTGTCTGGATATATCATAGGAACATATCTGGGGCAACCTACAATCTAGCCAAGTTCGGGTCTCCAGGCTCATTATTGTGTGCTGCATCCTGTATAACTTTTTCCTATAAATAGACTGCTGCAGGACCTGAATCAGAATGATTACAGCACAGAGGAAGCCATTTGGTCTGTTGAGTCAGTGCTGGCTCTCTGCAAGACTGATTTAGCTAGTCCCCACTCCCTGGCCCTTTCACTATAGGTTTGCAAATTCTTTCCCTTCAGGTTCTTAACCCAAATCACTTCTGAAAGCCATGATTGAACCTGCCTTTATCACACTCCCAGGTAGTTTTATTTTCAGATCTTAACACTCATTGTGTAAGTAAGCCTTTCCTCATGTTGCTTTTGGATCTTTTGCCAATCACCTTAAGGGAAGAATTTTCCCCCCATCGGGGGGGATGTGCAGGAACGGGCACGGGCAGACGCACCTCCGATCGGCGCCCCCGATGGGGGGACGCGCTGCCATTTTACGTGGGCGGGCCAATTAAGACCCGCCCAGCGTGACGCCCACCAGGAAGTGCTATGTGCTCCCTGTGTGGGCGGGGAGGGAGGGATTCCCTCAGCCGAAAGTGCGCTCTTTCACACATGCGCACAGAAGAGCACACTGATCTCCCTGAGACTAAGTGCTGTCTCAGGGCGATCGGCGCCAAATTTAAAAATGGTAATGGTGCACAAACGAAATTTCCCTGACATGTCCCCTCATGTGACACTGTCACATGAGTTGGGACATGTCCATCACTTTAACTCTAACATTTATTAAGTTTTTTAAAACCCTCATGAAACCTCATCCCGCCCGTGGATGAGGCTTCATGCTTTTTCTGAAGCCCGCCAGGGCTCCCGGCCTGCCCACCAACCCTAAGGTTGGACGGGAAGGTCCATTAATTATGCCAATTACTTTTTAAATGGCCTCAATAGGCCGTTGACAGGTCGGCGGGCGCGCAGCTGATTTGGCTGCCCCCCACCGCCAACCTGAAAATTGAAATGATGCGGGGTGACGTTAGGAGTTCCGCCCGACGTCATTCCACGTCGTTTTACGTGTCGGCAAGCGGGCCCCGCCCCCTGCTCACCGACCTAAAAATCCTGGCCTAAATCTATGTTCTCTGGTTTCTGACCCTTCCGCCAATGGGAACATTTCCTTTCTACGCTCTCTGGACCCCTCATGCTTTTGAATACCTCCATCAAATGTCCCTTCAACCCTCCTTTTTCTAAGAAGAGGAAGAATGCTGTCAAGGCAGTTATAAAGAGAAGGAAGAGTCAGTGTCCTGACAAGGATGAGGAGTCCAACCCATTGCTAGCTGCAAGAGATATTTGTATTGTTTTCATCCAGGAGATCTTCTCGTGACTACCATATCTAGATAAAGAGCCATGTGCATTATTTCCCCCTAATCCCATTGCTTCCCTTCACAAATGTATCAAACTTCCTCTATTTAAAACTCAGCAACTCTACATTCATGTCAGCAGATGAAAACACCTCCAAGAATAATGTCTGCATGCATAACAACTTCAATACCACGTCAATTTTAATGATAATCCATTGCTTGTGCTTGTGTGTACCTCATGGATGGTTCTTACCACTGTAATTGCTCTGGGTGTGACTGTGTGATGCATGCGCAGTTAAACCTAACCTTGTGCTTCTTTCAGGTGATACCTGAGTGGCAGGAATGTATTAGATGCTGCATTCCAATAGAAGCCTCTTGAGAATGAGGTAACCATCATTACAAAGTGGCAAAGTCCCAAGTTGGTCTTGGTTCAGGCCACTGTTCTTTACTGCTGCAAAGACAACATGGCCCTTGCCCATTCTAACTCATGTAGGTTTGACATCCTTTGACCCAGAAGCAATACAGTAAGGAAATTTGTAATTTCTTTAAAATGTCTGTGGAATCTGTAATTGTTTTTAAGAATGTTTGAAATAGGACTCTTAAGCATTTACATCAGTTGCAAAGGATCAGTTGTAATTTTCTAGGGTAATAAGAAATACCGGTCTATCTGACCTTGTGACCCTTGACCAGGAAGTAGTCTGGATGGCAGTTAAGAATGAAGCTGTGTGGCTGGCAGACACAAAGGAGAGTTACAAGTAGAGGAGTTGGAGTGTGAGGGTGATCAGCTTACAGATGCTTACGCAAAGAGAAAGCAGACAGACACAGAATGAGGAACGCAGGGAATTCTCGTGAGGAGAAGAAGCAAATCACTCAGCAAGAGGTCAGTTTTTCTGTTGGGCAAAAAAGGAGACAGGAGACATGGCAGTACTTTGTGAGCTGGCTAAAAAGGTCTAAAAGCTGCAAAGCTCTTTGAAGAACTCAGAGACGCGAAAGAGCTGGGTGTTTTTCAAGGAGTGGCCAAACCGTGAACTGGGGTGCTTAGTGCTTTGTCGGATGAAAAGGAGCTATGGAAAGCTACACCATCAGGACTGTCATGAACCGAGGCTGAGAAGGTTTGTGGAAGTGTGCCTTTATGATGATCGTACCCGTGAAACTTGAAGGTAAAAACTGTTTCTGGATAGGGCTCCTGACCGACCCTGTTTGAATAAAGAGCAGTATACTGTGGAACAGTGTAGTTACATAGTGCCGCATTCATGCAAGGATTGATGGGAATGCTTGTTGTGTAAGATGTATCTTTGTTGTATTGATTATTTAAAGTGAAATTTACCATTTTTATTTGAAGAACCATTTGTCCGTTAATTAAAGCTTAATTTGCATTGATTCTAATTTGTGTTGAAGTAAAAGTTGCAAAAAGTGAAATCTTGTTGATAATTACTTCTTTGGGGGTCATTTGGTAAATTTTGTGGTTTGGGGTTCCCCCACAAGGATTGCAACACAGGGATCGGAAAGGATTTGGTGGTTCGATTTTATGCTTCTGATAGACAGCACCATCATCAGTGCCTATTTCTGCAGTGTCACCAGTGCAGTGCATTGGCTCAGTAAAGTATCTGTTTTTGTTTCACTATCAGTACCCCTTGCTCTTTTACTTATGTCAAATCATTTATATAAGCAGAAAACAAAAGTTTTATAAGCATTAGTGACACATAAATATTGTCTTTCAAAAATGAAAATGATCAGAAAATGAAACATCTAACCAGAATATTTATTTCAAGCTGTATGTTATAACCAGATTTCACTGGTTTATAATGCTTTTGACATTTGTTAAACAATATTTGTCATGTTATTGAAAGTACTTCAATTTACTACATTTACCTGTTAAAATTGACATGCATGTATTTTGAGCAGAATTACATAAAATTTTGCTATTGGTGATGATTGAACAGTTTTGTTTTTCTTTGCATAGTGAGATTTAGTAATCTGTCACTCCAGTACTGCATCTCAAGAAAGTCTGGCTGGTTTTCACAATTCCGTGCATCAAATTGTCTAAAAATTGTATTTGTGGATTTGAAGGAAATGTTTCTGAGTGTATTGCAGCATTTTTCAAAGCGTACAGTTAAGAAAAAGGGTAGGTTGTTCTGCCAGCAGTATTTTTGGCTGAGAAATGTGTATTTTCCATGAGGAAAGTGAGTGCATTTCCGTCTCATGGGTAACACAGGAAATAATCGCCTACAGTTATTTCATGCGTCAGCTGTGATCCACATTTTTTTGAAGTTATTCTGTGAGGTGCGGAGGTTTCATTATGGTTTCTGAAATGCGTGCCTGAGGTAAAAGGTACTGTAGGTGAAAATTGGTCTTTTGTTGTCTGAGCACAGTTCATTGCCTTTTGGAAAGAATATAAATTAAACGTTATAAAAGACCTAAATATTTTACTGTAGTTAACAACATTTAAGGGTTGTGTTTTCTCATTTCTTTTTCAGATTAAACAAGCTTACAATACGCTTGACATTGTAGTTATGGGCTAGAAACAAACAGATGGGTGTAAGCAGGCAGGTGTCTCCTGAATATGCGGCATATATGTCTAGAACACATCCTACGCACTGTGCCCTCCCCCAACACCACCGCCAAGTTAATTTCTCTACAGTTGAGATAAATCAAATCTCGGAAATCTTCAGGCACTGACCACAAGCAGTTTCTGGTAACCAAACATTGTCAGCACTTGGACATTCTGTCTAAATCAGTATGGCAATTTTGCCCTTCAAATTCATCTTGATGCTTTCAGTTTGCTGATCCTTCTGCATAACTTTCTTTTGCAAATTCCTCATTCCATTCTTCCATTCTTTCAGTTTGTCCTTCAGCCTCTTCATTCCTTTCACTTTCCTTCCTGTTAAGAACAAATGTTCTGGTACTTCTCTTTTTTGATATTCTGATGTTTTAAGATTATTGGTTTTCTTTTACTTGTTATATTCTGCTATTTTCTTTTCTTTTAGTTTGGACATTTCTGCCTTCCTTTTCAATCTACCTTACTGTAGTTTGCATTTGTTTGTTGCTTACTTTTCCTATACTGACAGTGCAGTTTATTAGTGTAGAGCTGTGCAACAACTACTGTGATTTACAAAAATAACTTCTGGCATATTAAAGGATAAATTCACAATTTTTGCCAAAAGAATAAAGGCAGAGGTTAGGAGCTTTTGTTTATGAGGAGGATTTGTTAGGATATGGAATGTTCTACCAGCATCAGGGTCAGAGTTAAAATCTGTTAATAGCTTTAAAAATGAAATATAAATAATTTTAATACTTTTCTTTTTAAAGTATTAGGGAAGGACAAGGAAATGAAACTAAATCTTTCAGAGGCTCAGTTTATGGGCAATAGACTGATTTACCTCCCTCTGTGCTATAAAATTTTAAGATTATAAGCGTTATTTTTAATAATTTGCTGGAGTAAACGGGCCTCGATTGAATAAGTAAAAGGATGGGATGCTCTGCAGCCCTTCAATGTAAGATCAGGGCAAATTAAATATCTTAGAGTATCTGAAAACTGTCATCTTACACTCTGAAAGGACCAACTTTCAGCTGTTCAAGCCTGACATCTGGTGTTCTGAGCCACAGCGTTCATATTTACGTTGGGTTACCGTTAATCTGCCAGCAAAGATTTATAAAATAGAAAGTAGTACAGTTCTCTCCTTTTATGATTTTATGTTCAGATGATTTGTTATTTATTCACAGAATCCCACATCTGCATATTTCTTTTAGTGCTGTTTTTATGAAAATATTCTCACGATTCTCACGGTGTACTGGGGTTAAATAATATGTCCGGGGGTAAAGTGCAAGTTTGAAAAAGCACTCATTTGTCCCAATTAAAGTATAATGACCAGAGATGAAAGTGGAACAATGCTGAATTCACCAACATGGAGCGCGATTTCATAAAGGAATTATTGTCTTTCCTTAAATCCTGATGAGACACAGTTTAATTCTCTATTTTTTCTATGTGGGTAAACTTTTCAGCTGGGCAATATGGGTCCAACTCGTTCATCTTACAAAAGAGTAGCAGCCAGTTTTTGCACTGAAAGTTTGTTCCTGACCAGCATGGTCCCTTGTTTTACAGAACTATAAAGGACTGTATGAATGTACCAGAGCAGTAACAAACTTCACAGCATAGTCCTGGACTGTGTCCCACTGGGAGTGATTACTTACAGTAAAGCTTAGCTGCAAACAAAACGTAGACTAAATGGCTTTTTATATAATAAAATATATTTCTATATGGAACAGGCTACAGTAAGTTTTTCAGACTCAATTGAAAGCATGTGTTCTCATAAAGTATAGCAATCTAATCATTTGGAGCTTGTTAAGGATAAGGCTAGACAGGTTTAATATTATGTTTCCCACTTACCTTTTCAATGTTGTAAGTGGCATGCATTAAGAAGCATCAGGAGCTTCTCCCGTTGCAGAAATCTATTCCCTTGCCTTTGTGCTTAAAAAAAAGGACACAATAAAAGTGAGTGATAATCTGTAGTTTACTGTATAGGTTGACATTCTTTTAATCATGACCACTCTACTTTGGACTAATATTTGAAGTTAATTTTTAACTTGTGACTCCCTCTTAGTGCTTGACCAAGGTGTCTCAGTACAATAAGACACTTAATGCTCTAGTCCTGCTGATTGTAGATGTTCTATTCAGCAAGGTAAAGGAAAGGATACATCCATTCTGAACCCACCTGCAATTGTCCTACAGTGCAGTCCCAACGAAGTGGTGATTGAAAATATCGAAGGCTATTGATTTCTATATTGACATCACTATTGATCATTATTAATTGTAAAGCTTCAAACCATGTGACTCCACTCTGCTACAAAGGAACATTGAATACTTAGACCAGTTTTAGTGCTGCATTTCAGTTTTAAACAAAGCTTTTGTTTTATGATACACTGGACATGGCTGTTCACCTCCAATCATTTCCTTCCCTTTCCTGTTGCCGGTTTTAAAAAGTTTTTATTGGAAAATTACACATGTGTAACTTATGACTTTCATTGGTAGGATTAGTGTACTGTAATGCCCTAATTAGAGGCTTTACTACCTAATGGCTCATAACTTCCGTGGAGTGGCCACCAGAGTCGGGTTGCCACTCCGCTCATACTTACGTACCTGGAAATGAAGCCACTCCTTTCTCGCCCGACCTTCTGACTCAGGCTGGGCGAGAACATTGTAGTTCTGAGTTTCTGAGGCCTTTTGTCAAGGGCAACTGAGTCGGAGGTAAGGAAGCCCCCTTTTTTACAGCACTAGCTGCCGTAAAGCAGGTAAGGTTAAAGTCCAGCTACTTGAGCAGCCAGGGAGAAGGTAAGTGGGTAGGGTAGGAGGGGTCAGGTGGTCAGTGGGGAAGGTCACTTGATCAATGGGGGTTGAGGTTTGGGTGGTCAGTGGGGGGGATCATGTGGTCGGGGGGTGGTTGCGGAGGTCAGGTGGTCAGTGTGGGGTCAAGAGAAGCAGTCATTGCGGGGTGGTCAGTGGGGGGGTGGTCAGCGTGGGGTGTCAGGTGGTCAGCAGGGGGGTGGTCAGCGTGGGGAGCCATGTGGTCAGTGGGGGGTGGTCAGTGCGGGGTATCAGGTAGTCAGTGGGTGGTCATCAGTGGAGGCATCAGTTGGTCAGGGTGCTGCTCAGTGGTGGGGAGAGGAGGGAAGAGGAGGAGTACTGGTGGGTTTTCGGAGGGTCCCATGGAGGATCTGAGGGGGTAGTCAGGAGGGTGTGGGGGTTTAGTAGGAGGGAGGTAGTTGGTGGTATCCTGTGGGGGGCCAAAGGGATGGGGGGAGTCCCGATGGGGGGGGTTGGGGTGGTCAGTACTATAGCTACTCAGAAGTTACAAGTGGTTTTGATTCTTCTAACTTTTTCTGGGTAGCTATTGCTTTAAGGCAGTTGGAACCATCTGAAGTTTGGAATTTAAATTGCATTATTGGATGGTTGCCATTGCAGGGCAATTGCCCAGTGGAAGTTTGAACTTCCCGGGCAATTGCCGTGCAATCCTTACCTGGGGACTTTTTTGGATTTTTAAGATCCAGTGGTACTGCTTGAAGAACAATAGGGAATTTACCAGGAGTTCTGGCCAAGAAGCCCTCTTCAACCAGTACTATCTAAACTAGAGAAATGGGCAGAAATTTTCCCGCTGGAGACAGGAACTCGGAGTCAGGACTAATCCTGACGTCGTAATCCCTGTCGCTAGGTGCAGAGACAGAGATAGGCTGATGCTGAAGCGACCGGGTTAAAAGGCTCACTTGCATTCCTAGAAGCATCAGCCCAGTTCTTCATTGCCGTTAGCAGTTCCTCCAAATAAAGCTCCTCCTCATCCTCAATCCCCCTTCACCCTATCCTCCCTTACCTCTCTTACGCACTCGCTCTGCATCCACTTCATAACCAGAACTCACAAGCATTATAATAGCATTTGGTGGTCGTTGAAAACTCATAACTCTGTCAAAATAAATAAGCATCATTTGAATAGGCATTTACAAAAATATTAACCACTTCCACAAAGGTGTATTGGGCTCAGGGCCTGCACTCTTTCCAAGCCATTCATGGAGGTGGGATTGCAGTGCTGGGATTAGTCCTGACTCCTAGTTCCCATCTCCAACTGGAAAATTTCGGCCCATTTCTTTAGTTTAGATAGTATTAGTTGAACAGGGCTTCTTGGCCAGAACTCCTGATAAATTCTCTATTGTTCGTCAAGCAGTACCACTGGATCTTAAAAATCCACTTATATGAACTGCGGAATTTGACTGGTTGAAATTCAGGGATTTAATTGGTTTCTCTCTGGCGAAAATAGCTGGCAGCGGAAATGGAGGCAGACTTCTGGATCCGCCACTTGGTGGACATTTTTTTCCCGAACTCTGCTCTGTTTGGTCCCAATCAGGACCCACCAAATCCAGCCCATGGTCTTTCATCTCATTGAACAAAATGGCTGCCACAATTGTCTCATAACATTTCAAAATTAATTTATTGTGCACAGCACTTTGAAATGTTTTGACAAACCTAATAAGGTGCTATATAACTATAAGTATTATTTTACATCTAATGTTAATCAATTCCCAGGCTAGGAGCCAGTCACGAATCAATAAGAGCAGGAATTTTCTCTGTAGTGTTATTTCTGATGCTTCAGTTGGAACAATGACCAATCATTCGTGACATGACAGTTTCTCATCCACCAAAATGCCCCAAGAATGAATTTTACAAATAATGAACAATATATTGAAAATGAAATCATTCACAAAATAAACATGAGCTTGCACTTTAGCTTTGTAATCCTATCATCCAATTGTTGTTATGTTGTCCCTCTTCAAAACAGAACGAACACTACATCTGCACTAACAATACTGGACTGACACAACTCTGTTCACCATGGCCCAGCACAACTCAGGTCTGACTTAAAGAATACATGTGCAATATATGCTGATAACTTCTGTCCTTCGCACCCTCCAATGTTGGCGTTACATGCTTCATGCTCTTCTGCCTAGTTCCTTCCATAGCTCTTTGTTTAGTGCCAATTCTGGCCATTCCTCTCTCCCTGCTTGGTCGCCTTTGTGGCTTTGCTCCCAGCCAGAAAAAGAGAAAGAAGGAGTGTAATCGAAGCACAGGAAAAGAGTAACAGACAGACAAGAGAGTAAGAGGAGAGTGACAGAGACATACGTCACTATGTATAGGGACACTGTTTGCGAATATTGGATAGTGAGACAGAGAAAGAAGCAGAGAAGAAGGATAGAGTTATTGGGACCACAGAGCAGCTGTTGTAGAGCATGATAGAATATTGCTTAGCAGGGATGTCCTAACACGAACACATGAGCTGGAGTAGTGAAGTTTTCCTTCAGTTCCCAAACGTTCGCACTCAATGAAGCATCGGGTGCTGCACATACAATGTAGAACCCTTCCCTGTGCATTTGGCATAACTCTAGTTCTTGAAAAACAATTTCAAGGCCTTGATGGGAAGCAAAGTGGTGAAATCAGCCCAGTACAGGTAACAGGTATGGTTCAAATTATCTGTGAGCAATGCTGTGAGGGATTATCTAGCTTTTAAAAAAATTCATGTATATCTAACCTGCTGAGAAGCCAAATTAAATGTTGTGTGAATTTATCACAGAAATAATGAAATTGCAATGTTTTTTCTCTTGAACTTTTCTTAAATATTGGGGGATAAATTTCTGGGGTTGTTCTCCCTTTTGTCTGCTGTAACTTTGGCTGAGGATGCATGGAAACTCTGGAAAAGTTGTAGAAATGGCATTTCTGCACCATTTGCTGGGGCTACCCTGGCATTTCTGAAATTATGGCAGACGAGTGGGAGAAACTTTGCAGAAATTCACCTCCATAGTGTTTACAAGGCTGGAGAAATTAGCCTGTTAAGTTGACAGTAAAATAATGTGGTAATAGTATTCAGTCACACCATGTTGGTTGTTCTTTCAATCACAAATGAATCAGTCAGTTAGGTGCATTTTCTTGACATTAAATCTTTCTCACAGATAAGAATCCTGAAGCTTACAGCTAGTTTACCGAGAACTGTAATGCTTGCGTTGAATCCATTATAAGAAGCTGTTCTGTACTTGGATAAAGCTCAAAAATTGCTAGATTCGATAGAGTTGTGGTCATGTTATTGGACTAGTAGCCCAGGAGCCTGGGCTAATAATCTAGAGGTATAATAATTCTGGTTTGAGAATTTTAGTTCAGTTCACAAAATCTGGAAATAAAAAGCTGGTATCAATAAAAGTGACCATGATGCTGTAGGACTATTGTAAAAACCCAATTTTAAAAAAATTTCTTCATGGGATGTGTGCGTTGCAGCCTAGGTCAGCATTTATTGCCCATCCCTAATTGCCCTTGAGAAGGTGGTGCTGAGCCACCTACTTGAATTGCTGAAGTCCATGTGGTGTAGGTACATCCACAGTGCTGTTAGGAAGGGAGTTCCAGGAGTTTGACCCAGCGACAGTGAAGGAATGGCAATAGGGTTCCAAGTCAGGATGCGTAGCTTGGAGGGGAACTTACAGGAGTGTTCCCATGCATCTGCTGCCCTTATCCTTCTCGATGGCAGGGATCGCGGGTTTGGAAGGTGCTTTTGAAGGAGCCTTGGTGAGTTGCTGCAGTGCATCTTGTAGATTCACACTGCTACCACTGCATTGGTGATGGTGGGAGTGAATGTTGAAGGTGATGAATGGGGTGCCAGTCAAGAAGGCTGCTTTGCCCTGGATGGCGTTGGGCTTCTTGAGTGTTGTTGGAGCTGCACTCATCCAGGCAAATGGAGGGTATTCCATCACACTCCTGACTTGTACCTTGTAGATTGTGGACAGGCCTTGCGGAGTCAGGATGTGAATTACTCGCTGCAGAATTCCCAGCCTCTGACCTGCTCTTGTAGCCACAGTATTTATATGGCTAGTCCAGTTTAGTTTCTGATCAATGGTAACCCCGAGGATGTTGATAGTGGGGGATTCAGTGATGTTAATGCCATTGAATGACATGGGGAGATGGTTGGATTCTCTCTTGTTGGAGATGGTCATTGTCTGGCACTTATGTAACCCAAACGTATCTTGCCACTTATCAGCCCAAGCCAGAATGTTGTCTAGGTCTTGGTGCTTATGGGCATGGACTACTCCAGGATCAAAGGAGTTGCGAATGATGCTGAACATTGTGCAATCATCAGTGAACATCCCACTTCTGCCCTTATGATGGAAGGAAGGTCATTAATGAAGCAGCTGAATATGGTTGGGCCTAGGACACTACCCTGAGGAACTCCTGCAGTGATATCCTGGGACTGAGATGATTGACCTCCAACAACCACAACCATCTTCCTTTGTGCTAGGTATGACTCCAATTGGTTCATTAACATACTTTAGGGAAGGAAACCTGCTGTTCTCAGCCAATCAGGCCTATATGTGACTCCAGTCTCAAACCAATCTCCTTGATTCTTAATTGCCCTCCAAATTGGCCTATTAAGCTACTCGGGGCATCTAAGCATTGGCAATAAAAGCCCATTTACTGGTAGTGAGACACACATATAGATGAATAATAGACAGAAACTTAGAAGTAAATTATAATATCTTAGCTGTTTTCTGCAAGTCACACATGAAATCGATTGGAATAATTGATTGGATAAAAAAGGAGTAAATCGTATTTTCCATGCTCTGTGCTTACACTTTGCGTCACTTAATGGAAAAATTGATTCACTCGTTCACTGGCTTGACAAATTAAGCATAGAGCAAAAAAAAGGCAGTATTGTTATGAGTTGCAGTTAAACAAACCTGTGCATAAGGGGAACCATCCAAATAAAATAATTTTAAGTAGAAGGATGGTTAATTTATAGAGCTTGTCCAGCAAGGATTGAATTTAAAGCTGCCTGATAGAAAAATCCTCTGATATTGGACTTTTTTTTTCAACCTTACTGGTTTGCTCTGTTCTCTGTTTAAAAAAATATTTTCTGGTGAGGCTCAGAACCAAATGTTGGTACATCCCAGTCTTCAGATTTTAATTTTGTCATCCTGAGAGCCCACCTGCCTTTGATTTTGGCCATCGTTGTCAGCTGTTCCTCAGTTTGAGGATGACATCTACTCAGGATCATGAGTTTCTGCCAAGAAAATGAGAACGCAAGAACAAAAGAAATAGGAGCAGGAGTAGACCATGTGGCCTGTTGAGTCTACTCTGCCATTCAAAATGATTATGGCTGATCTTGGGTTTCAATTCCGCACTGCTGTCTGCTCCCCATATCCCTTGATTCCCTGAGAAACCAAATATCTTCCTATCTCAGCCTTAAATGTATTCAACGATGGTGCATCCACAAACCTCTAGGGTAGATAGTTCTAAAGATTCGCAACCCCTTGAGTGAAGTAATTTCTTCTCACCTCAGTCCTAAATGATCAGCCCCTTATCCTGAGATTGTGTCTCCGTGCTTTAGACTCCCCAACCAGTGGAAACAATCTTTCAGCATCCACCCTTTCAGAATCTTATCTTTTAATGAAATTGCCTCTCAATTTTCTAAACTCTAGAGAACATAGGCCCAATTTACTCAGTCACTCACCATAGGACAACTGCCTCATCCCAGGGACCAATTTAGTGAACCTTCGCTCTGCTACCTCCAATGCAAGTATATCCTTTCTTAAATGTGGAGACGAAAACTGCAGACAGTATTCCAGATGCGGCCTCACCAAAACTCTGTACAACTGTAACTCTTTCGAGTACATTCACAGTTCTTGGTTTCCGGGAGTGGTACATGAACCCACAACCTTCTGATTCAAAGGTGAACTGAGCCACAGCTGACACCTCCTCTGTACAACTGTAGCAGGACTTGTTTATCCCTGTGCTCCAATTCCCTTCCTACTTGCTTGCTATTCTTGCATGCTAACTTTCTGCATTCTTTGTACAAGCACACCCAAGTCACTTTGAAACATCAACATTTTCAAGTTTCTTACCTTTTAAGAAACATTCAGTGTTTCTAAGCTTATGACCAAAGTGAATAACTACATTTCCCTACATTGTACTACATCTGCCATCTTGTTGCCCACTCACTTTACCTGTCTATTTCTCTTTACAGCCTTTGTGTTGTCCACAGCTTGCCTTTCCTCTGAGCTTTGCATCATCTACAAACTTAGGTACATTACTCTCTGTTTCTTCATTCAAGTTATTAATATAGATTATAAGTAGCTGAGGCCCTAGCACTGATCTTTGTGGCACATCACTGTTCACTGTCTGCCAACTTGAAAATGCACTGTTTACGTCAACTCTCTTCCTCCTGTCTGTTGACCAATCCTCGATCCATGCTAATATATTAACTCCAACTCCATGAGCCCTTATCTTGCCTATTAATCTTTTGTGTGGTACCTTATCGAATGCCTTTTGGAAATCCAGGTATACTGCATCTACTGGTTCCCCTTTATCTACCCTACTAGTTCCATCCTCAAAAAATTCTAATAAATTTGTCAAACAGGATTTCCCTTTAGTAAAACCATGTTGACTTGTTCTAATCATACAATGCTTTTTGAAGTGCATTGTTAAGACTGTCTTAATAATAGATTCCAGCATTTTCCCAACAACTGATATTAGGCTAACTGGCCTGTAGGTCAGTGTTTTCTCTCTCCCTCCTTTCTTGAAAAGTGGAGTAACATTTGCCGACTTCCAATCTGATGAGATCGTTCCCAAATCCAAGGAATTTTGGAAAATCATAACTAGTGCATCCATTATCCATTGGATAGGCTGGTGTTGTTTTTCTTGGAACTGAGGAGGCTGAGGGGTGACCTGACTGTGGTGTACAAGATTATAAGGGGCCTAGATAGAGCAGACAGGGATGCGCTGTTTCTCTTAGTGGAGAGGTCAATTACCAGGGGGTACAGATTTAAGGTGATTGGTAGAAGGATTAGAGGGAACATGATGAAAAACTTCTTCACTCAGAGGGTGATGGGTGTTTGGAATTTGCTGCCTGGTTTGGTGATGGAGTCAGAAATTCTCAACTCATTTAAAAGGTACCTGGATCTGCTGTAACCTGCAAGGCTACGGACCGGGTGCTCAAAGGTGGGGTTAGAATGGGCAGCTAGTTTTTTATTCTTTCTTTTTCGGCTGGTGCAAATACGATGGGCCGAATGTCACCTTTCTGTGCCATATCTTTTCTATGGTTCTATCTCTGCAGCTATCTCAGGACCTAAGGGTGTAGGCCATCAGGCCCTGGGGATTTGTTGAATTTTAATCCCTTAAGTTTCTCTAATACTTTTCTCTTAATTTCCATAATTTTCACATTTTCACACTCTCTATAGCTCTTAGGTTACTGTCAATTTCTGATACGAAACTTGTGTTTTCTACTGTGAAGACAGAAAACATTTGTTCAGTGCCTCCACCATTTCTTCATTCCCCATAATAATTTTTCCTGCTTCTACTTCTAAGGGACCAAATTTTACTTCAGCCACTGTTTTCCTTTTTTTATACTTATAGAAGTTCTAACAATCTGTTTTTGTATTTTTGGCTAGTTTAATTTTACTCTATGTTTTTCCTTTTTATCAATTATTGGTGGCCCTTTACTGGTTTCTAAAACACTCCCGATCCTCAGACTTGCTACTATGTTTTGAAAGATTGTAAGCCTCTTTTTTCAGTCTAATACTATCCTTAATTTCCTGAGTAAGCCATGGATGGGTCTTTCTGGTTGAGTTTCATTTTTCAATGGAATGTATTTTTGTTGAACATTTTGAATTGTTTCTTTAAATGTCTCCCACTGTTCATTTATCACCATTCCTTTTAATCTATTTGCTCAATTAACCTTAGCCAATTCATCCCAAATACCTATATAATTGGCTTTGTTTAAGTTTAAGATTCTTGTTAGTGATTGGGGTATGTCATTTTTACACTTAACTTGGAATTCATTGGTATTATGATCACTATTTCCCAGTGGATCTTTTACTATGACATTACTAATTAATATTGCTTCATTACACAATACTCGATCTAAGATAGCTTTATCCCTCGTCAGTTCCATAAAATATTGCTCCAAGAAACTGCCATGAAAACATTCTACAATCTCATCTGATAGACCAACTCTTGTCAATTTTATTGTTCATGTCTATATGAAGATTAAAGTCCCCATAATTATTACATTGCTTTTGTTACAAACTCCAATAATTTCTTGTTTAATGCGCCGTCCAATGGTATAACTTCTGTTAGGGGGCCTATAAACTACTCCCACCAGTGTTTTCTGACTCTTGCTATTCCTAATTTCCACCCATACTGATTCTACTTCATGATCTTCTGAGGCCAGATCCTTTCTCACTACTGTCCTTACATTATCCATTACTAACAGGCTACCCCTTCTCCTTTGCCATTCTGTCTATCTTTTCTAAATATTGTGTAACTTGGAATATTTATTTCCTAAGTTTGATCACCTTGTAACCATGTTTTTGGAATGGTGATTATATATAAATCATTTACCTCTATTTGTATCACTAGTTCATCCATCTTATTGCAGATGTTTCGAGTATTCAATTAAAGAACCTTTAATTTCATTTTTTTTTAGCTCCTATTCCATGAAAGGTTTGTTAACTCTCTGTCCAATTCTGCTTGTCTTTACCCACATCATTATGCTGTTCCATTGCCTCTACCATTCTCTTTGGATTTCTAAATCTCCCTTCACCTGAACCCTTTGTTAGTTTACAGCCCTGTCTGCAGCCCTGCTAATTTGATTGGCCAGAACATTGGTCCCAGCCTGGATTAAGCTAAACCCATCCCAGTGGGATAGCTGTTTTCCCTGAGTACTGATGCCAGTGCCCCATTAATCAAAACCCCCTCTTTCCACACCACTCTTTGAGCCATGCGTTTAATTCTCTAATCTACTTGACCATATACCAATTAGCGTGTGACTCAGATAACAATCCAGAGATGATTACCTTTGATGTCCTGCATTTTAATTTGGTCCCTAACTCCTCAAATTCTCTTGGGTAGAACCAGGGATGATATTCTGCTATGTTGTTGGTTGCCACATGGAACATGACAGCTGGATTCTCCCCCTCCCATTCCAAGCTCCTCACTAGCTACAAGGAGATGCCCTTAACCCTGGCACCAGGCAGACAACACAACCTTTGGAGCTCCCAGTCACAGCTGCAGAGAACAATATCTGTTTCACTGACTATACCGTCTCCTATCACTACCACATTCCAATTTGCTCCTCCCGACACTGACCCCAAGGGGACTCCCCCATCCCCTAATACACCTCCCCATGTGATTCCCCGAACCCCCCAGAGGACTGCCCCCATCACCACCCTCCCCGCCAACTACCCACCCCAAGGGACTACACCACTTGAGGGGAACTCCCCAAACCACGGGATTCCCCTCGCCTCCTCAGGGACCCTTCCCCACACCAATCCCCCACCCCACGCCAGACCTGATTCTCACCCCCACCCCCCTAAGGCCTGAATTGGCTTGTCACCACCACCCACCAGGCCTGACTCTCACTCGCCTCCTCCCACCACCCCCCCACTGCCGAGGCCCTACCCACCCCTGGCCCCTGCCACTTGATGCACAACCGAACCACATGTCCTCCCCAATCCCCGGCCCCAAAAGCACCATAACAAAGGGGAATGGCCTCCTTGCTTCTGACAGAGCTGGCCTCGGTGCTAGGCCCCGGGGACAGGCCGCACTGCCTGCAATAGTACTGAAGACTTGTGCTCCAGAACTTGTCGCGCCCCTAGCCAAGCTGTTCCAGTACAGTTACAACACTGGCATCTACCTGGCTATGTAGAAAATTGCCCAGGTATGTCCTGTACTCAAAAAGCAGGACAAATCCAACCCAGCCATTTACCGCCCCATCAGTCTACTCTCCATCATCAGTAAAGTAATGGAAGGGGTCATTAACAGTGCTATCAAGCAGCACCTGCTTAGCAATAACCTGCTCACTGATGCACAGTTTGGGTTCCGCCAGGGCCACTCAGCACCTGACCTCATTACAGCCTTGGTTCAAACATGGACAAAAGAGCTGAAATCACGAGTACACCACAGTGCTATTAGGGAGGGAGTTCCAGGATTTTGACCCACTGACAGTGAAGGAATGGCGATATATTTCCAAGTCAGGATGGTGAGTGACTTGGAGGGGAACTTCCAGATGGTGGTGTTCCCATCCTTCTGCCCTTGTCCTTCTAGATAGTAGTGGTTGTGCATTTGGAAGGTGCTGTTGAAGGGGCCTTGGTGAATTCCTGCAATGCATCTTGTAGATGGTACACACTGCTGCTACTGTGTGTCAGTGGTGGAGGGAGTGAATGTTTGAGGATGTGGTGCAATCAAGCGGGCTGCTTTGTCCTGGATCGTGTCAATCTTCTTGAGTGTTGAGGGAGCTGCACTCATCCAGGCAAGTGGGGAGTATTCCATCACACTCCTGACTTGTGTCTGGTGGATGGTGGACAGGCTTTGGGGAGTCAGGAGGCGAGTTACTCGTCACACGATTCCTCGCCTCTGACCTGCTTTTATGGCCACAGTATTTATATGGCTAGTCCAGTTCAGTTTCTGGTCAATGATAACCCCCAGAATGTTGATAGTGGGGGATTCAGTGATGGTAAAGCCGTTGAACATCAGGGGGCAATGGTTGGATTCTCTCTTGTTGGAGATGGTCATTGTCTGGCACTTGTGTGGTGCGAATGTTACTTGCCACTTGTCAGCCCAAGCCTGATGTTGTCCAGGTCTTGCTGCATTTAGACATGGACTGCTTCAGTATCTGAGGAGTTGCTAATGGTGCTGAACATTGTGCAATCATCAGCCAAAAGCCTCACTACTGACCTTTATGATGGAAGGATGGTCATTGATGAAGTAGCTGAAGATGGTTGGACCGAGGACACTTCCCTGAGGAACTCCTGCAGTGATGACTGACTTCCAACAACCACAACCACCTTCCTTTGTGCTAGGTATGACTCCAACCAGTGGAGAGTTTCCCCCTGATTCCCGTTGACTCCAGTTTTGCTAGGGCTCCTTGATTCCACACTCGGTCAAATGTGGCCTTGATTTCAATGGCAGTCACTCTCACCTCACCTCGGGAGTTCAGCTCTTTTGTCCATGTTTGAACCAAGGCTGTAATGAGGTCAGGTGCTGAGTGGCCCTGGCGGAACCCAAACTGTGCATCAGTGAGCAGGTTATTGCTAAGCAGGTGCTGCTTGATAGCACTGTTAATGACCCCTTCCATTACTTTACTGATGATGGAGAGTAGACTGATGGGGCGGTAAATGGCTGGGTTGGATTTGTCCTGCTTTTTGAGTACAGGACATACCTGGGCAATTTTCTACATAGCCAGGTAGATGCCAGTGTTGTAACTGTACTGGAACAGCTTGGCTAGGGGCGTGACAAGTTCTGGAGCACAAGTCTTCAGTACTATTGCTGGAATATTGTCAGGGCCCATAGCCTTTGCAGTATCCAGTGCCTTCAGCCATTTCTTGATACCAGGTGGAGTGAATCAAATTGGCTGGAGACTGGCATCTGTGATGCCGGGGACCTCCGGAGGAGGCCGGGATGTATCATCCACTCGGCCCTTCTGACTGAAGGTTGTAGCATATGCTCCAGCCTTATTTTTTGCACCGATGTGTTGGGCTCCCCCATCATTGAGGATGGGGATATTTGTGGAGCCTCCTCCTCCAGTGAGTTGTTTAATTGTCCACCACCTTTCACAACTGGATGTGGCAGGTCTGCAGAGCTTCGATCTGATCCGTTGGTTGTGGGATCGCTTAGCCCTGTCTATCACTTGCTGCTTATGCTGTTTGGCACACAAGTAGTCCTGAGTTATGGCTTCACCAAGTTGACACCTCATTTTTAGGTCTGCCTGGTGTTCCCCCCTGACCTGGGTGAATATTTCTAGCATCTTCAGTTATTGCAATCTTATTAGAGTGGTGTATGTCAGTGTACATGCGATTATTTGTTGTTTAGGTTTTCCAGTCTTCACGCATGACCTTTCATTGCAAAAAATCAGAAACTGTAAATAGAAACTTGGATGCATATTAGATAGGAAGTGGGCTTGTAGGTATAAAAACAGAAATGCCCAGCAGGTCTGGCAGCATCTGTGGAGAAATGAAACTGAAAACATTAGTGATGTTCTCTCTCTGCAAGTGCTGGCTGACTTGCTGTACACTTCCAGTATTTTCTGTTTTTATTTCAGATTTCCAGCATCCACAATATTTTTTGCTTTTGGGCTTGAAGATGTACAGGGTAACCAAGGGACTATTGAGAAACTATTGAGAAACATTTGAATAAAGGAGTCGCACAGAAGATTCCACATAAAGAAGGGATAGAGACCAAGCTATCTGTGGCCGCATTGTTAATACAATGTGGAATAAAGAGAAACACATTGGGAACATAACTTATCCCAGGAGCAAACACAACATCATAATGCAAGTGGTGCGCAGTTGTTAACTGTTTGTTTCTAACTCCTGGATAAATAATGCCTGCATGTGTACTTTCTATTTTTATTTGTTGGCATTTTAAGGGAACAACACAGGTTTTTTTTATTGCAGCACCTGATCTTGGTGAGAATAAATTCTTGTAAATTGAAGTACAGATGGCGCATTAATATACATTAAATTCTTTGGTTTCCATTTGCCTTTCTAATCCAGCAGTTTTGTGCAGGAAATGTGGTTGGATTAGGATGTCCTCATCATTATAGCAGTGCAGTAAATCAACAGCTGCAACAGGTTTCCTGTTGCCTAACGTGCACAATTAATTTAAAGTCTGGCTAAGAAAGCTGTCTCTTGTGTACTTTTGATAATGGGAAACTTAACATAACTACAGACTTTATTAAGTCCTTAATAGCTGGGGATGAGTACTACTTATATCTTGCTTCAAATAATATTCCAAAAATGATCTCTGGGGAATCATTACATGTTTAAAATTGTAATTTTATTTGTAATAAAATTGTAGTTTAGGCTTACTTTCTTTTTTGTGTGAGGGGGAGGGGGTGGTTACGGAGGTTGGGGGGGGGGTGGGGGGAAGGAGGATTTTTTATATCTTGCTGTGCTGCAGGATTAAATTGTTTCCATAATTCACCATGTGTAGGATCTCAGCTACAAAGCTTCACTTTAGTTGTTATTTTTTTCCACAGCATAGATTAAAGTTCGTAAGATTATTTAGGTTTGTGAACTTGATGTTTTCTTTAGATTCTTACTGCATGCTGAAACAACATCCCCATAGGTATAAATATATTTGATTGTTACAGTAGGTAATGACATGCCTAGTATGGTGGGATGGTGTGGTACAGGTTCAATTCTCCCACTCTGCTCACTTTGTGTCCTTGCCTATGTTGCTATTGTAAAACACACCAAGCAGTGGAGTGGACCTTTGTGGAAGCATTTGAGCAGATTTTCCCATGTATCTCATGTAGTTCCTCTCAGGTCAAACGCCATCCTGATTGGAAATACATTACCTTTCCTTTGTGGTTGGTGGGTCAATATCCTGAAGCTTCCTAGCTAGCATCACTGTGGCTGTTACCTCCATCACATGGACTGCTGTGGTTCCAGAAGGTGGATCACTGCCACCTTTCCAAGGGCAATTAGGGATGGGAAATATCAATGACCTGAAAGCCCATGGTCAAATTAAAAACAATCTTAGTTTCAGTAGGAGAGTAAATTATGAGACAACTGAGGTGGGGTGGAAAACGAAGTTTCAGAACCCAGAAAATGACAAAGATTTTTTTTTGAAATTGTGGACGATGGAAATCAGAAATAAAAACTCAAAGGGAATAGTTTTGACTTTGTGCTGTTACTAAAGCGTATTATCAAAGCGTAAAACAAGATGATGGCTTGTCCAGAGCTCATTTCATATCTTTTTGATTATTATCTTGCATTATCACACAAAGTCAAAATAACTCACAGAATGTAAGAAATAGAAGTTTACCAGCATCTGAAAAGGAAGATGATAAGTTTTCACCATCACTATTTATTCTGATCTTAGTATGTTACGTTCATAGCTGGATTATGTAAAATCATATGTAATTATTATTGTTATTAAACATAGGAGGAACTGAAGATTATTTTTGTAAGTATTAACATTGTTGTGGAAGTTATTTATTTGTTTTTGATATGCATACAGCAAAGATAATGCTGGGAGGCAGAAACAATGTACATTAAACTGATGTGAAATATAAGGTTTATGGTTGAGTAAATATTTCACTGTGATAGTTGGTAGATTGCCTTTATTTAGTAGCATTTTTGTTGTATTGTAGTCTAAAAGATTTAGTAATGTAGCCACACTATTCTGTGATTTGATTTGCAGTCAATTTGAGCAACCATTCATTTCCTTTTAAATTGATGAATGTTTATGTGATCAATTTTTTAAAAGTTTTTATTTGTGATCTAGAGGTGAAACTCATTTTTTGTTACACTAATGGAAAATGACCTTGTTTGCCTAGCTGCTAAACCGGCAAATGTGCACCAGTCAATCATTGGACACTGTGCGCCTCATGTAAGTGTTTATGTCTCAAGGTTAACTTCTTTACACTATTAGTATGGACTGAGGATAATTGAAATGCTCATAAACTAGAGGAGCATGTTTAAGACAGCAGTAAAGCTTCATCGATTGTGAGCAGAGTAGTCCATTGGAAAGCATGACTGATTATAGAGAGAGGAGCTTGTATTTGAGAGTAGTACGAGATGTGTTGTGGATAGAGGAGCTAGCAGGCAAGACAGGGAAGTCTGTATTGGGAACAGCTAGCATTTGAAAGAATGGTAGCTGCATAGGGCATTGGAGGACTCTTATTCATTTCTCCAGAATAGCTGAGAATGGTAGTAAGCAATATTAGGCATCTGGTGTGATGCTGTATATGCTTGATTTTGTGCTGCATTTGTATATTGTTAATGGCATTCTTTTGCAGTAACTCTTGTACAGATCAGCATGCACAAGTATTCAATGCCCTTGTACAGCAGGATCTTATTAAACTTTACAGGATTTTGACAGCTGGAATTCCATGGGAATCTCAAGAGAATTATGCAGCAAGGCAAGAAACAGTACAAGAAAAAAAAGCCCTTTTACTTGCACAGTGGAAGCAGCTGGAGAAGCAATGACTTTTGGCCAGGATATGGGAAGAGTTGTCTTTACTGTTTCTAAAGTGACCTTAGTCACAGGCAAATGTAATCTACTTAGGATAGTTTGTATGTGAAGTAGGGCACTGGTAAATTGATATTTTTTAATGAGTCACACAGAAAATATGAAAACATAGCAAGGAATGAAAGCACATGGAAGCTCAGTGGGCTTTGTCATTTTTTTGTTCACTATAATTGTGTTGTGTCCTGTGCACTTGAGTGAGATGTGTGTGACTCCCCAAGCGATTTCAGTGGCCCCTTTGCTTAGTCATCTGCCAACTGTATTCCAAATCCAGGTGTTCGGAACCATGTGAAAATGAAGTGAATTAAAAATGAAACTGTTGTGCAGTGCCTCAACTCCACACCCACCTTCTTCCCTCCCCACCCCAACTTATCCAGTTAACCTGAGAGCTCATCGCATGGGAATTACAGGAAAGAACCTGTGTTCTGTCACCTTCCGGCAGAGTGCCTTGCTGCGTCAGCCCCCTGTCACCGTATCAACCTGCTCATGTCAGCCTGTAGAAATTAGGTGGAATAGCTCAATATATTGGAGTTTCAATCTGTGCCACCAAAGGAATGATAGAGTTCAGATTTGATCTCCAGTTCTCTATACTATGAGTTAGCAATCTCAAGCAAGGTGCTGAATGGAGGCCGGGATGTTCCCTATAAGAGGAGATTGGAAAATGCAGAGGGGCAATTTCCAAGCTGATTACACAGGAACAGGGGTAGGCCATTTAGCTCCTTGAGTCTGCTTTGCCTTCCAGTGGCTAATCTCCAACCTGGCTCCATATCCCTTAATATCTTCGGATAACAAAAATATATCGATCTTAGCATAAGTTGCCATTTGTGGAAGAGTTTTCAAATTTCTGCCACCAATTGTGTGCACAGTGTTTATTAATTTCACCCCTGAAAGGTCTGGCACTATTTTATGAGACTGCCCCTCAGACCTAGGCTCCCCAACTAGCAGAAATTGTTTTTATTTACCCTTTAATACCTTGAAAACTTGGATCAAATCACCCCTTAGCATTCCAGGGAATGCAACCTTAGTTGCATTGTTGAAGCTTTGCTAATGGCTCCTTTGACAAAGAAAATGAAATTTTGTAATTCTACATATTTCTTCTGCACCGACTTTTGACCGAGGCAAGCTAACAGCTGAAAATAATGTAGCATGATGTTCACAGAACGGTATGTGACTTGTGACATCATTGCTGCAGTTATCCAGAAGTGAATATAGTCGAATACAGGGAAATCTTGCATGTGCGATTTTTAATGTATTCTGTTTACTCTGTGGCCCTGTAGAAACTGAATTCAGATTTCATCCAGTTTAGCTGAAATGAGAATCACATCCCAGGATCTGATTTAATGGGTTGCACAGATTCAGCTTGAGTAGAGGACAATCTTTAAATTATCAGTCAGTGGCTCGAGCGAAGGACCACAAAACTCTCAGCAGATGTTTTTAAAAACAACGAACATGTAAACCTCCCACTTAAATGTTAGACCAACTCCAAGATTAGAGGCATTGGAAAGTTTCTTCCAGCCTCGGTTTGAAGAAAAATAGCAAATAGCATCTTTGAATAGTACAAGTTAGTAGGACTTTGAGCTGCAGAATAGCAACAAACTTCCATGGTGATGAATCAGATGAACAGTTATAAGATTTTAAATCCTGAAGGGCTCCACATTTTGATGTTCTTTTTCATAAGATTTTGTACATGGTGAACACTATACTGACTTTAAAAATTGGTTACTGCTGCAACATTATGGACAGGGGAGAGGGACAGGCTGAATCCCCTAATGCTTCTAACCTTCTGTCTGTAATAAGAGAGATTTAATTTTGATATGGCTGAGATGTGTTTCCCAAACCCCATTTATGTCTAATCAGTTTTTTTCCAAAGTCACTAGTAGCAGGCTTTCTTGGAATTTTAAATCAGGGGCATTATTTATTCGCGCACACACGGGAGGAAAAGGTTTGTCACTACTACATGCACACAACATACATCTTGTTGCGACCAGGTGAGAAGGGGTGAACTGCCTCCCCTTTTTTCAGCCTTCTGGGTTGATCACAACCAAGGTTTAAGTTTCATTTTCACGAGAATATTCCTTTTCTGAATCAGAATTTATTTAACTATTTTAACTGTGAGCAATAAGGAGCCAACCAGAGAGAGCAAATTTATTAACCACCAAACCCGAGAAAAATAATAAAAATGCGACGTGTCACACGCACAGATATCAGAGATAAAGGAAGCTAGAGTCCAATAAAAAAAAGTTAAAAGAATATACCGTTAAGTGTCCTTTGATTGTCCTTGAGGCATAGATTTTTAAACATTGTGGCCGATTTGGATTAGCTGGTTTCATAGATGCAGTCAGATGTAGAAGATATTGTAACTATTAAGAGATCTCAGTTCACTGGTAGATTTCTAGTAAAGTTGGCTTCCAAACCGGGTAATACACTTGTTCCAAAAGCAAGAGAGGGAGAGAGAGCCATGGCCTGTCTCTTCTGCTGGAGTCTTTCTTGAATTTTTTCTGCAGTGGCCGACAGTCTTGCCCTGAAATATTTCACCCATTGTGTATTTCCAAGGGGCTTTGGGTGGGTCTGTCTGTGGCAGCCATTGTTTCAACCTCCAGCACTTTGCATTTTAATGTCTCTTGCTTAGTGATGAGTTTTGATGTGTCTCCGAATTAGAGGAAATGTCCCTCTATTCACACTCCCCCTTTTTTCCCATTTATGGGAGGTGGGCATTGCTGGCTAGGCTAGCATTTATTGCCCATTCCTAATTGCCCTTGAGAATGTGGTGCTGAGCTGCCTTCTTGAACCGCTGCAATCCATGTGGTGTAGCTACACCCCCAGTGCTGTTCGCGAGGGAGTTCCTATATTTTGACCCAGTGACAAGTGAAGGAACAGCGATATGTTTCCAACTCAGGATGGTGAGTGGCTTAGAGTGGAACTTTCATGTGCCTGCTGCCCTTGTCCTTCTAGATGGTAGTGGTCGTGGGTTTGGAGGGTGTTGTCTAAGGAGCCTTGGTGAGTCCTTTTGGCAGATTTGGCAGATGGAGTTTAACGTGGATAAGTGTGAGGTTATCCATTTTGGTCGGAAGAATAAAAAGGTGACTTATTATTTAAATGGAGAGAAACTTCAGAAAGCTTCAGTGCAGAGGGATTTGGGTGTCCTCGTGCATGAATCGCTGAAAGCTAGTATGCAGGTACCGCAGGTAATAAGGAAGACAAATGGAATTTTGGCATTTATTGTTAAAGGAATAGAGTATAAAAATAGGGAAGTGTTGTTGCAACTGTACAAGGCATTGGTGAAACTGCACCTCGAGTACTGTGCACAGTTTTGGTCCCCTTACTTGAGGAAGGATGTAGTTGCATTGGAAGCAGTTCAGAGGAGGTTCACTAGATTGATTCCAGAGATGCGGGGCTTGTCTGCCTTTACTCGCTAGAGTTTAGAAGGATGAGAGGAGATCTAATTCAGGTATATAAGATGCTAAAGGGGATAAACAAAATAGACGTGGAGCGGATGTTTCCCCTTGTGGGGCATTCTAGAATGAGAGGCCATAGTTTTAGGCTAAGGGGTGGTAGATTTAAATCAGAGATGAGGAGGAATTACTTTTCTCAAAGGGTTGTGAATCTGTGGAATTCACTACCTCAGAGTGCAGTGGATGCCGGGAAGCTGAATAAATTTAAGGAGGAGATAGACAGATTTTTAATTAGTAACGGATTAAAAAGTGGTGGGAAATTGGAGTTGAGGCTGAAATGAGATCAGCCATGATCGTATTGAATGGCGGGACAGGCTCAAGGGGCTGAATTGCCTACTCTTGCTCCTAGTTCTTATGTTATGTACTCATGTCCTTCAGTTCATCTTGTAGGTGGTACATACTGCTGCAACTGTGCATCGGTGTTGGAGGGAGTGAATGTTTCTTTATAGATGGGGTGCCAATCAAGTGGGTTGCTTTGTCCTGGATGGTGTCAAGCTTCTTGAGAGTTGCTGGAGCTGCACTTAACCAGGCAAGTGGAGAGTATTCCATCTCAATCCTGACTTATGTTTTTTAGATGGTGGCAGGCTTTGGGGAGTCAGGAGGTGGGTTACTCGCCATAGGATTCCTAGCCTCTGACCTGTTCTTGTAGCCACTGTATTTATGTGGCTAGTCCAGTTCAGTTTCTGGTCAGTGGTAACCCCCAGGATGTTGTTGGTGTGGGATTCAGCGATGGTAATGATATTGAATGTCAAGGGGCAATGGTTAGATTCTCTCTTGTTGGAGATGGTCATTGCCTGGCACTTGTGTGGCGCGAATGTTTCTTGTCACTTGTCAGCTCAAGCCTGGATATTGTTCAGGCCTTGCTGCATTTGGACATGGACTGTTTCAGTATCTGAGAAGACGCGAATGGTGCTGAGCATTGTGCAATCATCAGTAAACATCCCCACTTCTGATCTTATGATGGAAGGACGGTCATTGATGATGCAGCTGAAGATGGTTGGGCCGAGGACACTGCCCTGAGGAGCTTCTGCAATGATGTCCTGGAGCTGAGATGATTGACCTCCAACACCCACAACAATCTTCCTTTGTGCTAGGTATAACTCCAACCAGTGAAGGGTTTTCTCCTTGATTCCTATTGACCCCACCTTTGCTTGGGCTCCTTGATGCCACAATCAGTCAAATGCAGCCTTGATGTCTAGGGCAGTCACTTTCTCGTTACTTCACCTCTTGAGTTCAGCTCTTTTGACCACGTTTGAACCAAGGCTGCAATGAGGTCAAGAGTTGATTGGTCCTGGCAGAACCCAAACTGAGCGTTGGTGAGCAGGTTATTGCTAAGCAAATGCTGCTTGATAGCACTGTTGATGACCCCTCCATCACTTTATTGATGATCGAGAGTACACTGATAATTGACCGGGTTTGTTTGAGGTTAGTTTCTTTTTCACCTTCATCTTGGAAGGTAGCCTTGCATTTTTAAGTAGCTTGTTCTGTCTCATTTCAAACTGCAAATTTCCAGCCAGTTGAGAGTTGAAAAATCATATTTCCAAAAATAAAGACGCATAGCCTCGTGACAACAGAAGAACATAGTAAGAGAAAGGAGTTTCATTTCTATGAATATTAAAACCAGACAGAATAGTTAATAGTTTGTGTGAATATCAGGGTCCAGCGAGAGGGGTTCTTTCACTCAGGAGTTGATCCATGTGAGTCCAGATAGCTGAAGATACAATTTTGTGGAGCTTTCTTCAGAATAAGAGATGTACAGCAAGTTGATAAAGGCAGCCTCGATAATACTTCTAGCTAGAGGACCAGTTTGCTTTTCCTGGCGAATTTAGGATCTTTCAGGTTTCGAGGAGGCCTTCAACTTTAAGCCTTGTGACCTGGTAGAAAGGCTAAATGTTAATAGCCAGGTTTCTGCAGTTAGTCTGAACTCTGCAATGCTCTGTCTGCAAGCAAGCAGGAGTTAAGTTAAAGGGCTTTCAGAAATAAAGGAGTTTTGGTCAGGTGACAACTGGCCATTGATATACGGTAGGAAGCAATCAATAACGAAGTAGCTTCTACCTCCCATGGTCAAAACCATCAACATACAATGGAGGTAGATAGGAGTTCTTAGCACTTTATTGTGCATAATCAATTTTGGTAGCTCCCCGTTGTGACCTCGCAGCTCTGGAGACAGGATGACTGAGGGTTTGTTGTCCTTGCTGTTTTGGGGTGGTCCTGAAAATGGCAGATGTGGCCTTCCACAAAACTGTGGTCATTGCACTCCACTTTTAGAAGCTTCCAGAAGCTTGGCCAACTTGCAGTTCTAAAAGTCAGGTGAATTGTGGCAGCCATTTTAAAAGCCCAACAATGTCCATTTTTTAAAGGTACTTTTTTTTAAACAATTTGTAATATTCTCAAATGTGCTCAGCATGACACCTGATTAAACACAGGTTGGCCAGTAGGAATAGAGGATTCGCTAGCTCATAGGTATATAAATAAATAATGTTTTTAAGCTCCTTTTCTTCTTTGATGAATCGATTGCATGTGAGGAAATATGTAGAAATGGGGCTGAAATAGCAGATAAAATGGAAGCTTTGTCTCCCTGTGATTCAGAAAAGACTAAAAATTCACTCAGCTGCTAGAATTAAAGTGGATCACCAGAATTCTCTTTTTTAAGGTTCTACCTACCCCTCAGATCAGCCCAATTCTGACCTATTTTTATCCCAAATGTACAACAGGAACTCATTCTAAAGGAAAAAAAGATGGCACCAAAGCTCTCGTTCGTTGTAGGCTTTGATCTTGGGCTGTGACCTACAGCAGGTAAATGTTGGGCCCTACCTGAGAGTGGAGGAGAACCTGTAACAAGACTGGAGGAATATGAATTGTTTGCCTCCACTTTTCAGAGTCTAACCATCAACTTGGCGGACCAGGATACCTTGTAGCCTCCTGGTCTCTTCTGTAGATGGGAAAATAACACTGATAGGAGAGGATGCTTTTATGACATTTTCAAAGCCTGAAGATAATTTTAGGCAAATTTATAAGCTTGGCATTTAAATATGCATAGGTGTATTATGTCTTTAATCATGCAATATATATTAACCCTGTGGTGCTTTAATAATTACCCTCAAATCATCTTTTAAACTTTAAGAGGAACATAATACCTCGCAATGTTTCATTGTAATTCCTATGTTTTACCTGTGATTTATTAGAAATTATGCTATCATACAGGGACTTTGAACAGTAAATGCATGCAAGTGAAACCGGAAATTGTGATGTGGTTACATTGACTCTACTGAACTTGTTGGTGTTACTAAATGTCACTGTTCCTAAAAGGAAAATCAATGTACAGACTCTTGAAGTCACCATTTTGGATGTCTGTAGGTAATATCTTTACTTGTCATGTTGCTAAATCACTGGTGTTACTTGAAAAAACTGCTTCCTTCCCTTCCACTGTTCGTAATTGCAATTAGTTTGAGCAGTCCACTCTCGAGTTAAATGGGTGATTCTGCTGTTTGTCTTATGACTTTGAACTGTAACTTACTTTAGCAGATGGTCAGTATGCCTGAAAGAGCTTATTGTCTTCAGCCTTGTATTGACATGTGTGTTTATAAATCTTAGTATTTTTGTGTGGGTATTGCTTGCCTGTTCAATGTTATATTTATTAATTATGGTTTGTAAACTCAAATAGGATTTGTTTCGTGTGCCTTTGAGTTTAATTTTTATTCATATCTTGATACTGCAAGAAAAATGGGACATGATGGATACAACGCTTTCTCCGGAAGTAACCAGCCACTGTATGGTGGGTACAGTGTTTATTTTATTAGAGAGCTTCTTCAAAAACAAAAACTTGTATTTATATAGTGCCTTTTGTGACCTCAAAACTTCCCAAGGCTTTTTACAATCTTTGAAGTACTTTAGAAATTTCAGTCACTTAAAAGTGGAAAATACAATAGCCAGTTTGCGTACAGCAAGGCTGCACAAACAGCAATGAGCTAATGACCAGATCATCCATTTTTGATGTTGGTTGAGGGATAAGCATCACCCAGGACACATGTCGCATGGTATACGCTTTCCGAGCTGCACTGTCAGATGTCTTATCTGTCAGCAATAGATTTGGAGGGGAAAAAAAGCTTTATTTCACAGTTCTATTTTGATTTTTTTTTATTTGCTCACGGGATGAGGGCATCACTGGCTAGGCCAGCATTTATTGCCCATCCCTAATTGCCCTGAGAAGGTGATGGTGAGCTGTCTTCTTGAATCGCTGCAGTCCATGTGGTGTAGGTACACCCACAGTGCTGTTAGGGAGGGAGTTCCAGAATTTTGATCCAGTGACAATGAAGGAACGGCGATATATTTTCAAGTCAGGAGGGGGTGTTGCTTGGAGGGGAACTTGCAGGTAGGTGGGGTGTTCCCATGCATCTGGTGCCCTTATCCTTCTGGGTGGTAGAAGTCACGGGTTTGGGAGGTGCTGCAGTGCATCTTGCACCTAGTAGATACTTCTGGCACTGTGAATCGATGATGAAGGGACTGAATGTTGAAGCTGGTGGCTGTGGTGCCAATCAAGTGGGCTTCTTTGTCATGGATGGTTTCGAGATTCTTGAGTTTGGTTGGAGCTGCACTCATCCAGGCAAGTGGAGAATATTCCATCACACTCCTGACTTGTGCGTTGTAGATGGTGGACCGGCATTGGGGAACCAGGAGGTGAGTTACTCGCTGCAGAATTCCTAGCCCCTGACCTGCTCTTGTAGCCACAGTATTTATATGGCTAGACCAATTCAGTTTCTGTTCAATGACAAACCACAGGATGTTGATGATAGGGGATTCAGTGATGGCAATTGCTCTTCACCTGAGTAGCTTTTTAGTCCATTTCAGAAAGCAGTTAAGAGTCAACCACATTGATGTGGATCTGGAGTCACGTGTAATCCAGTCCGGGCTGGGTATTGGGGCTGAGGATGGCAGATTTAGTGAACCAGATAGGTTTTTACTGCAGCCATGATAGCTTCATGTTCACCTTTACTGAGACTTACAATTCCAGATTGCTTTGTTAATTGAATTTAAATTCCACCAGCTGTCGTGGTGGGATTTGAACCCATGTCCCCTGAGTATTAACATGGGTCACTGGATTACTAGTCCCATGCCATCGTCTCCCCCGTTTTGTCAATGCCTAAACAAATCAGAAATTAAACTTTCCTTCAGTGATACATGATTAGACTGTAGAAGTGTACTAAGGATTACACAGTAACATGGAAGGAGGCTGATTTAGAGGAATACTCACCTGAATCACATTTGTGAGTCTTGCCCTAGTAATTATTAAGTTTATTAGGTATGCAATGGATTTAAGATTTTTTTCCCCTTGTTTTTTAAAAATTTACCATATTAGGATTATTAAGGCCATCACTGGACTTCTATGACAAATTTTCCCTGCATTTTGATCTAATAGTCGTGATCCTTTTATTTCTTTTTATTTAAAAAGACTGGACTGGCAACATTTTACATTCATGTATTTTATTTCAGCTCTACGCTTCTTTTGGCACTGAAGTTGGAGATATGAGTAGGTGGCAGTCATTCAGTGTCACTTCTGTGAGACCTGGAAATAAATTTTAGGGAACTCCATGGGCTGGGTTTTCAGTATGGAGTCGGGAGTCTGACACCTGGATAAATTCTGGGTCCCAAAAATTTTAAACTGTACTGGAGGCGTCAGGATCGTGAGACAGCCTTCAGGACTGTGATTTTCAAAGCCTGCCTGCACCAGGCCCCATTCTGCATCCCTTTGAAAATCTCGGCCCATATGGTGGGTGGAGTAAAACACTGCTTTTAGACGTCTGGAGCATGTCCCTAAGGCCAGTCCAGACTGATGGGTTTTCTGAGAGGCTGGAATTTTCCTGCCCTGTTGGCATTGGGTGTCATGGCAGTTGCGGGGTTGGGGGGGCAATATGGCAAGATGACCAAAAATCGGTCTCACGCTGTCATGAAACCAGTTTGCGATTGTCCGCTCCATCTGTCAGTGACGGGCCACGTTTCCCGTCGCCGCACATCAGGAGCCTAATTCCAATACTTTAGCATCTCATTATAAGTCCTGCAAGCCGGAATCATCCCCCCACGCTGGATCATCCGGGTACGTGATTGCACGGCGTCGTGTTTCACAACTTACATAAGCGATGTGCACCTGCCGAACTGCACTTCGCTGGGGACTTCGAGGTTTGTTTGCCTACCTTGCTTTGGGCAGCACTCGTAGTCATCAGTGCAAGGCTTCGTAGGCAGCACCACATCACTTTCAGGGCGGCTCATGGGTAGGTCTCTACCTACCAGGCCAGACGTAAGGCGGCAGTGGCTTTTCGACGGCTGCAGGGCTAGGGCTTGCTTGGGGAAGGGGGAGAAGTGACCTCAGGCAAGGGGCGAGGCTGCAGAACGAGGGCTGTACTGGGGAAGGGGGGTATCCCAAGGAGTATGTGGGGGCACATGTTGATCTGTGCAAGTGGCCTCAAGATGATGAGAGCCGAGGAAGCAGTCTCCAGAGAAGATGAGGCCAGATGGTGATGTGAGGGTGTGTACGAGAGAGTGAGGCGATGTCCCTTGAGCTGGCAGTGAGTGAGATGCCAGTGAGTGTGTGATGGCCTCATGGGTGTGTGAGTTTAGAGTGATAAGATTGTTGTCTTACCATGGCAGCATGCATGGATGCAGTGTTTTCTGCGCTGGATGGCTGACCTCTTGTGTGCTTGGATTGACACTGACCACCTCTGCCACCGTCTCCCAGGCAGGATTGGTGAAACTGATGGGCCTCCTGTGGCCAGAGCGGGGGTAGAGGATATTATGGCAGACCTCCACGGTGTCCAGAAGGCGTCACTGAATCGGGGGGGGGGGCGGGTGCTGCACTCGGCTTTTGAAGCTGTATCTACAACGGTGTCCTCCTGGGCTGCAAGCATTGAGAATTGTGGGCCCAGCTGCAGTTTAAATATGGAGCCCTGCATGAGGAAGTGGCGAGGTAACAGTGAGGCGGGCAATTCGGACTCCGCCCACCAACAAGATGGCGTGTTTCCTGTGGCTGTATAATTAATGAGGCGAGAATAAGATTTGATAGAGGTGTTCAAAATCATGAGGGGACTGGATAGAGTTGTTGGGGAGAAACTGTTCCCGCTCGTTGAGGGATTGAGAACAAGATGACACGGATTTAAAGTGATTTGCAAAAGAAGCAAACGTGATGTGAAAATGTTTTTTTTCACACAGCGAGTGGTTCGGGCCTGGAATGCACTGCCTGGAAGTGTGGTGGAAGCAGGTTCAATCGAGGCATTCAAGAGGGCAGTAGATGATTGCTTCTATTCAAATAATGTGCAAGGGTATGGGGAAAAAGCAGGAGAATTGCACTAAGTCATGATGCTCATTTGGAGAGCCGGTGCAGACATGATGGGCTGAATGGTCACCTTCGCTGTAACAATTCTGTGATTCTGTGAATGGGGCGATACAGCGCATTATGGATGGCCGGGAAAACGACTTTTTTCTCACCCGCTACCGCACTTTATGCAAATCTGGGACAATTCCGCCCAAAGTCTCCTCTTTCTGCTGGTTTTAAATGACCTAAATGTGTTTGAACAGTCTCAACCCAGTTCCCCAGTGAGTGTGAAGCCACATTACAAAATTGCCTATTCTGTGATAATTATTGATACCAAATGATTGACGTTACTTGTAGTTGGAAACGGAAAAAACAATATTGGAGCAGTAGGAGCTGCTGTTTTGAGGTTGAGCTGAGACAATTGTTAGGGAAGACTAGAGAGAGCTTTACTCTGCAACTAGTTCCCTCAAACCTGACTCAGAAATGCTTGATGCTGGCATTGGAATAGAAAAGTTCTACCCAGCAATGACATAATTTTCAGCACGCCCCTCTTTACCACCTATAAAGAGCTCTGGAAAAGTCTAATGTCTACAGTGATCCCATATCAGAACAGTCTTTGGAAAACTAAAATAAATAAAATGACACATGGAGGTAATTAAACATAAATTTTGTAATGTGCAAATTTAGAGTTACTGGAATAAGAGTTATAAATACATTTAGAAAATTCTTTGAAGTATCCTTTAAATTGTTGCCATCTAACTACAGGCTTCACTGTGTATTCATTTTGCTGCTTCTCTTTTTTTTTAGCTTGCTAGATTTTTTGTTGATCAGCTTACCAGTTAGGCCATTGTTATTTGTGCTTCAGGAATTGAATCTGTGATTGTGCCTTGCTAGCTTGCACATTAATAATAAGAGCCAGTTTTCCATAAATTGTGTCAAGGCTTAGCTACTACAGTCGCTCACTTTGTACTGATAAGATTTTTTAAAACTATAGGTAACTCTAGTTCTTGTCTTCACCAAGGTTGAAAGACAATTGGAAATACATTTGAAAAAGAAAAAAATACAGTGGCTGTGGGGAAGGACCAAAGGGTGGGACTGATTGGACAGTGGGCTGCATGACCTCCTTCTACACTATATGGTTATAGCTTGGTAATAAATTTAGGAGTACATTTTTAGGCACCAAATTGTTTCTTTAAGGATTAAAGAAAAGTTTTCTGTATAGCCAGTGCCAGTGAAATTAAGTCAAGCTCTCAAGTCATACAAGGAGCCAAAATCAATCATAGCAACCTTCCTGTTTTTAAGGTGTTATGATCCTGTTAGGGACCATTAACATTTAAAGAGAAATCGAAACACCCCACAGGTAACTGACGGAACTCCACCATAAGATTCAAGAACTTTATAAGAATTAAACAAAACAAACACTGTAGTTTGTAATTATGTAATGAACTTAGTTCTGCTTTTTACTCCCCCCCCCCCCCCCCCCACCACCAAGAACGCCCTTATATATTACGAATCTTGAAGGTTATTTCACCTCTGTAGGGACCAACCTACAAGGTATGGCACAACCACTTAGAAGACAGTGGTTTCTCCTTAGTGTTCCATCTTTTTTTCGGGGTTTGAAATTCCATCGGAATCCTTCTGTTAGCTTTTGGCTAAATGATCGTCTAAATTCTCTTCAAAACCTCATGACTGTGGACTTCTCAGCTCAAATTTAGGCTTCACTGCATTCTTGCTTAGGAATTTAAACATCAGGAACACCCCTGGTTCCTAATGGCCCTCTATGCTCCCACAGCACCTGCACAGTTGCTGGCCCCATAACTGATATCCAGCTCCTCTGCCTGTTCCAGGCTGTCTGCTTCAAAGCAAGCTGTCTTCTGCCACAAGGCTCTGTGAAGACCACTGTAGCTTTCTTCCTCAAGCTCTGAGATAGTCAGATCTTCCAGCTTATTTCCCCCTCACAAATTCCAAAGTGAGCTCGAGCCTTACATGCATTCCGTGCAGTGAAAATGAAGTTAATATTTTCTCTGCTCAAGATGCAGGCCTGATCAACATTTGTTTACTTTGGATCTCCTAATTCAGTGACATTCAGCCTATACCTGGATAAAAACTACAACTGTTTACTTTCTGAGCAAACGCCCATTTGAGTAATTTATATTCCTAATGGATGAAATTGCCCTCTCTCCAGACTCCCTGGGTCCACAAAGAGGCCCGGAGATGGGTCACCCATTGCTTCAGTTTTTTTTTCATTATCAACTCTGACCTTGTTAGATAAATACAGATTAATTAAACTGAGGCTTGTTTGATTTGCCTGCTACATTAAGGCTGTTTATCAGTTTCTTAACCAGGCTTTTCCATTTGTTATAATTGCAGCTGATGTTAATACTGGACAAGTCAGATCCCAGGGTGGAACCCAGCTTGATAGATCCTAACCTTTAATTTTTGTTTAGAAACTTGCAGGGCGGCTACCGAACAGAGGCACAGGGGGTCAGCTGATGAACTTCTAATAAAAGAATAAAACATTTATTAAACAAGAAAAGATGAACTATGTGACAATACTCCTTCACCCACAACTACACCTTTACAGATATATACAGATTCTTAAGGATAACACAAGTCACAAAAGCTATCTTATACTTTCATGTTCCCAATACACACACGGTCCATGAAACCAGTAGGTGACCTGAAAAAAAACCTCTGAAACCAAGTGACAGATGCCACCCCAAACGATGCTATGGTTCTCACGAAGAACTTGCTTTGGAATCTTCTCCCAAGCGACACTTTCTCTCGGATGCCTTCCACAAGGTCCACCTTTAGGGTTTCGAACTCTCCTTCCAGTGTTCCTCTCCCCTGGATTGCCAAGTGCTTTCAAGCTTTGCCGTCCACTCACTCTGTCTCAGATACCCAGCCCTGCCAACAGAACACCACGGTTTCACATGCTCATAGTAAAGAGTTACAGACCTTTGGCTGTCTCCTTGCATCTTCAGGCTTGTCGCAAGCCTATTTTGCTTTAAGTCTGCGCGCTGCAGCTTTCTCCCTTTAAGCTTGGAGCCTTCCTCTCTGCTCCATACTTTCACTTCTACCGAACAGGGTTTTGTTTTAGATTCCTGTCCTTGTCCTTTGACTTAACTTAAAGGGCTTCTTGGGACCTTCCTCTTTATCCTTTAGGACTTGCTCCCTGCAGTTCCTTCTCCCAGTAGGTTCTGACAACTTGGTATCTCTCTTGAGATCCAGAACTCACTTGACATTCACTGTTATTTTAACTTTAGAGCAACTCACCGTTGATTTATTTTCCTCAGCAATCTACTAATATGTCCAGCTAGAGAGAGGCTTAAACTGCTTCCTCCACCTTAAAGCATAATCACCAACTGAACTCAAACTACTTTTCTGTTTCTCTCTGTGTGAGCTTCCTGTTGCTAGGCAGCAGCCAAATTTTTCCTACCCTTGTTTGTTTTAACTTCCCTTCAAGAGTCATAAAATGCAGGCATCTTTTAAGGTAAAACTCAAGTTCCCCCCTTCACACACAAATACAGAAATACAAATTAAACTTAAACTTAAAGCCAGAAGTTATTCCTAACACCCACAAATACAAGTACAACTGACTTAAACCGTCTCTAGTTTCTAATACATTTATCTTACATTTAACCCTTTAATTCCCAAAACTAAAAGATATACTCTAAAACATTTGAATCATGAACTAGTTATTCGCAACAGAGGAAATATTGAAGGCCTAATTTCAAAACAAAATTGCTCATTTTTTTTCATGTTTTTACCACTAATTTTCTCCATGCCAAACTGCTGTTCTCTCCTTTCTACCTGTCAAGTTTGCATTTTCCTGATTTTTTTTTGCAATTAATGAGTAATAATGTCTGCTCTTTGCCTGAAATCAATAATTATATAGTGATCTCAGGGTTATCATAGATCACAGCATAAGGGGCAACCTTTGAAGCAAAAACAGGGGCCGACTTATACACCAAGTAGAAAATGTGAACCGATGGTGTTGGGGTAGGTGTTTGCCATTCTGAAATGTGAAAAAAATTCTGTTTGTTAGTTGCCATGCGCAGTCTGCTCTTTATGCCGTGTCTTAAACTCCCATGCATCTTCTTGTCAACATGGCATGCTTGATTCCATGCGCCAACCTGTAAGGGAAGTATAACCTTAAACATTTTTTTTACAGCTGAAAAATTGAGGCTGACTCCTTATGCGAGTATAGCCTTAAACAGGCATTAATTAGCTGAGAAATGGGGAGTCAACTTATACTCCAAATGTAGGCTTGAACATCCATTTTGTTGTCCAAAAATAGGAGTCATCTTATTCACTGGGTTGACTTATACACCACAATCTACAGTATTTAAAGAAACATGCACATTCAGGAGGAGAAAAACCTAACTGGTTTTATCTCTCTTTTCTGAATATGACAGTTAATATATTTAATCAGTTAATGACAGTTAATATAAATTAATCTCCAAAGTCAATTATTGGGTACCATCAAACTTGTAATTGCTTTACATCTCACAACTCATATAAGTAATACCTGCATAGTTTTGCCAGCAACCACAGCGGGATAATACCTTTCTGAATGATGAACAGTTGGAATCAAATGATGCAGAAACAACTAAAGGTCATGTACTAATTTGTTAAAGGATATAGATAATTGTAATGGTAAATATTGCATAGCTCTGTTGGAATCTATTAGGTCTAGACCATTAAAAAGCCGAGACACTTTGGAATTCTAAATCCAGTGGCCTACGTTTTTGCCAGTGGCGAGGTATTGCAACGAAAGGAAGCTGATAAACATGTTGACAGTGATTGAGTTTCACATTTTCCACACTGTAGCTCTTTGTGTGCTAAGTATTGCACATTTTCTAGTTTGTTTTCCTCTTGCCTCATTTTTTTCTGGTACTGGGAGGTGGCTTGGTTTTCTCCTGGCTTTATTATCAACCAGTTAGAAACAATCTCAGTTTTGGTTTACAATGAAACAAAATAATTCAACCAGAAATGGAGGAGAATTGATTTGGAATTTCGCTGCTCAAAATGGCCCTGGAATGATATCAATACAACAGTGGCTTGAATAAACTACCTCAGCCATCAGTTAATGTGAATACATTACAGCACTATAAGAAGTTACTGTTACTTCTCAATTTGGAAGACTTTAGAATTTTGATACAGCAGTGATGGTTTGGTCAAAGATTACGGTAATGCAGTTCCAAGGATCATTGATAGTAGAAATCAACAAAATCTGTGGCACAATGGGAAGAATTACTCTGGTCCTTATGAGTACATGCATTCTTGAATATTTATCTGGTCGGTATTTCTAATAAAGCCATAAATGCGCTTAAAAAGCATTTATAATTTCACTAGATGCACCAACAGAACAACCTTCATGAATGCAATTAAAATTATACTAAAAATAGAAATCAAAGGATGCCTTCCCTCATAAGCGTAACGATGAAACTCAATTCCATAATTACAGTGACACAGCACCAACTGAATGGCATAACATAGCATTAACTGACTGGCAATACATGGCTTTGTAGAAAAATTCTATTTTGACAATATTAGTAAGTTAACAATCACTGGTAACCTTTTGCCCTTAATACTTGAGTTAAGCATTACCTTTGCAGCATGGAGAAGAAAATCAGACTGGCAGGATCACAAGCCTGGTTTAATTAATGCAGGTGATATTTTATTGCACTTTCACTGTGATGCGAGATTTTTTTTAGTTTATGCTCAAGTAAAAGTCCTTTAATAGCTTTAAGAGGGATGTCATTTAAAAATAAAAATTGGTGACCAAAGGAAATGTTCACTTAGCAATTTAAATAACATTTCTGATTTCAGGGGTTCTCAGGGTTCAGATCTTTGACAAATTTCATAAAGTTTTGTTGTTTTGTAAAGTTTTGCCTATACTTTGTTGACTTGATTATGCCCTTGTGATCATTCCTCTCTACCTGTTATTAGTGTAACTTTACCTTGGAATTAAAGTTTACGAATTTGCCTGCGCAAAGTTAATGATAGCAGAAGCCAAATGGCATGAATGTTATTTGGAAATATTCACAAATTACCTTCCAAACAAAGTGCCTTTTGATGGAGCAAGGAATGTGTTTTTTTGTTTTATTTTTATTTGATTTGTGTAGTGATTCAGTTGTTCTTTACCCACATCTGCTGCTTATTATACTCTTGTTCTAGAGAAAATTGGCAGCCGTCAAAAAATCTTTGTATTGAAACATATTTAGAAATCATTACTGCACTTCCAGACAATTAGGAATTGGTATTTGTTATGTGTGGCTGATAGTTGTTACATAAGCCTTTTTGTGAGAGCACTAAATCAGAATTCACTTCTTGTGCCGAGCAGTAGATAGCGTAGAATTGGCAGGAAGGTGGCAAATCAAGTAAATCAGGAAATTATGATAAACAATGTGTTTTTTTTTTAAAGTGCAATGAATAGACAGGTTGTTTACAGAATATGTTTCTGTGCCCATTAAGAGTATGTGAGGAGTCTCGACCATGCCTCAGGGCAAATATAGTTGGATATTTTGTAACTTTAGGAAAAATGAGAAATTGATAGGATAATAATGAAAATGTGGTTGGTGGCAGCCACTCCTGAGAATAAAATTAAGAACAGAGCACTTCAGAGTACAATACTGTCCCTGTTAGGTGACAGCTTTTTCTGGTAATTGAATCTAAACCTGCACGGTGATCATGTTGTAGAACTGTATACCATTAATTTAGTTTACAAATGGGCAATCTTGAAGTATTTGTTTAACAATACAAATAGTTGCATCATTTAAATGTTTAAATAACAATAACTAAAGATATTAAATGATTTTGCGGTTGACCGACATTTGGATTTAAGTCTAAATTTAAGTCCGTTGGTTTGACAAATATCAAAACTCCGAATTGACAGACCCTACTGAAACAGCTGTGGTGTACTTACAGTAATTAGGCATGAACTCATTAATTTTATTTTTATAAAAATGTTATTATAGAAACCAATGATTATTTCTCTTTGCAAAAGAAAAAAAAACAGCAGATGCTGGAAATTGTTCTGATGAAAGGTCATCGACCTGAAATGTTAACCCTGTTTCTCTCCTGCCCTGCTGAGTATTTCCAGCATTTTTTGCTTTTATTTCATTTCGCTTTGATTGTGAAAGTGCCAATATTTAAATGGCCCAAGTGTTTTGCCTCATTTAAACTCCAAGGGCAGGATTTTCCCTGTGGGGCTTCAGGCTCTTCCCGTCAGGCTCAAATGGGGGTCAGACCGGCACTGTCCAGGGAACAGTAACTCATCTGTGATTTTCCTCGAATTGCACAATTAATGGCCAGAGGTTGGGCTTGCTGTCCAATTAAGGACGGCGATGGGCTCTCGAAGCTAGAGGGCCAATAGAGGGAAGGAGAGGGCATCCAAGAAGGAAGCGCCCTTTCTCCAACTTTTAAAATCTTAAATAATTTTTTTTTAAAGCCCTTCGCAGCCAGCTTACCATTCTGGGAGGGGTGGGGGAAACCCTTCCACTGGGAGACCTGCAACTGAAGCCACACAGGCAGGCAAGGGAGGGACTCTAAATCTGCATGGAGTGCTGGCCTCCTGGTCTGCTGCTGGAAGGCCACCTCCAGGCAGCTGCACTGTCCCCCGCCACCTGCAGGGACCTGAAAGCTGACTGGGATTTTCCCACTCTGGCAATAGGCCTTGTGGCCATTCACTGTCTGAATTGGCTACCCATCGCTTGTGGGTTGGTAGCCCTACCACTGCCCCCATCCTGTCTCTGGGAAAATGGGTTTGGGGCGGGATGGAGTCGAGGCACTGGCATGACGGCCGGTGGGGTGATATTCCCTGTCCACTCACCTTCGTGCCCGCCCCCTTAGGGCCTAAAAATATAGCCCCAAGAATCTCAAAATCGAAATGGTTGTGCCTCCTCCATTATTCCTCTGCTAACCCAGTAAGTTATTGGACCAGTAGCACAATTGATGCACTCTGAAGTGCTCTGTTCTTTTTTTATTCTCAGAAGGGATTTCCTCAAATCACATTTACATTATTATTCTATCAATTTCACATTTTCCGAAAGTTACAAAATATCCAACTGTGGACTGGCCAAGACTCCTCACACACCTTAATGGGCTCAGAAACATATACTGTAAACTAAATAACCTGCCTTTTTCTGAAGATTTCATGACACAGCAAACTTCTCCTCAATGACCAAGAGGACAGATAAGTGTCCATTGCACAGATCTTTGTCTTTGCTGCTCTTGATGTGGCATACATTGACCTGACCCCCAATAACCACTTCCGTTTTCCTTTACTCCTTGTAGTTGCCCTTGAGAGCTTTGCTCTACTTGTGGATTGGCTATGCAGTGAATCATAAAGATGAATTTCTGCCCTACCAGCTAATAGCAAAGCATGAAAAGACTGTGACACTAAATTGCCTACCTCTGCCCTTCCCCATCTGTAAGACAACGGGCCGGATTTTTGTGGAATTGTGGAGACTCCGCAAACCTTTAAAAATGGTGGACGGAACACGGACCCAGAGGTCCTGCACCCATTTCCGACAGATCCCATTTTTACTGGTAGGGGAAGGTGGGGGGCATAGCATGACTCACACAGACGGGAAACCCAAACTTAGCAGGGCCATTTGAACTCTGCGATGAGTTCAAACAGACCAAGTTTTCACTGTAGCAAAGACATTATCCCACAGTGTGGGAGTCATGAATTAATGGAGGAAATGTAAAAGCTCATGAAGGGTGGAGGAGGTCTGTAGAACTGTCAAGCTGTGAAGTTATTTAAATAGCCAGCCCTTTAAAAATTAAAAAAAAACTACCTGCCTATGTTTGTGAGAGTTGAAAAGGTCTGTTCCGTTACTACAGTAGCTGTTTGAGGGAATTAGCCCAAGGGCTATCATTTTATCATTATTAATGGCTGGCTCCTTTCCACAACCTATAATTATCCCAGCAGGGGGTTGTAAATTCGTAGTTTGATTGATAGCTCAAAGATGTTTTTGAAGGATTAGCTGTCTCTCAGAGGTTATGAATACAGGTCAGTTTGTTTTAATAAGCGATTACATATCTGAGGGGCTTTTAAAGTTTTGAATGGCCTTTCATGATTATGCATTTTTTTATTATAGTGAAAGCTGTAATAGATATTTCGAACTTTATTTCATTGCAGCATGGCTCTGAGGTTTGGCCATGGTGGATACTGGGTGAGTTGGAATGGAGGTTGTAAGGATAAAGAGTGGTAGTTGGGGAGGCATGGGTTGATAGTACATTGCCATTAAGTTTGCATTTAGGCCATAAGGATCATGGGGGTGTGTGGGGGGCATAATTTGCATAGAGAGTATGAGGGGCCATGGGGCTAAGGTGGAGGCATAAGTTGGCATGGATACAGCATGGGGAGTGAGTGGGGGGATGATGGGGTGTGAGGGGTCAGGGTTAGAGGGGCCAATTATTAGCATAAGAACTGGGATGAAGTTTCGGAGAACCGAGGCAGGCCTCTTAAATAGCCGCCTTGGCATTTGGCTGCCTTTGTGACCACTTCCGAACTGTCTCTGGGGGCAGTGGGCCTGACTTCATCCTGTACCCGCGCCCCCAGAGCGAACATTACTCAGGAATCACTTTCCTGAGGCGGGTGCGCCGAGCTGGGAAATTTCCCGACTCTAGCCACCCGCTTCAGAAGCGAAGATCTGACCCAACGTATCCTATTTTGTATGTTTTAATTTGTCATTAAAAATTAGGTTGGCAGGGAAGGAACTTCAATTTTAGAATATTATTTACTCAATATCTTATCTCATAATCATATATTAGTCTAGGGGGTGATCATTTTGTTCCCTTTCTTTACGCTTTCATGGGATGTGGGTGGCGCTAGCAAAGCCAGCATTTATTGCCCATCCCGAATGCCCTTGAACTGAGTGGTTTGCCAGGCCATTTCAGACGATGGTTAAGAGTCAACCACATTACTGTGGGTCTGGAGTCACATGCAGGCCAGACCTGGTAAGCGTGGCAGATTTCCTTCCTTCCAAAGGACATTAGTCAACCAGATGGGTGTTTACAAGAATTGATGATAGTTTCATGGTCACCACTGTTGAGACTAGCTTTCAATTGCAGATTTATTAATTGAATTTAAATGTCACTAGCTGCTGTGCTGGGATTTGAACCCTGTCCCCAGGGCCTTGGCCCCTGGGTTACTCTGGATTAATGATGCAGTGATATTACCACTATGCCACCATTTCCTTTGGCTGTATTACTCTTTAAATTCTGAGGTGAATTTATAAACTATAAAAAAATAAATTGCCTGAACTGTAGCTTTTGTAAAGATCATAAGATTGTAGAAAACTAGAAGGATTCAATAATACAGCGATGAGTTAGGTTTTTTTCTAGATGTATCATTAAAGAACTCTCTCACATGCGTGTGCATGCACACATGCCCAACCACACCCCCACACAAACACAGATTGACGCACACACACACAACTTCTTTGAATGCAGCAGTGCATCTATACGTTTTGATTATTGAGTCACGAACCCTAGAAACATGGACACAAATAGTTTCACTTCCTATTAAGTTCCTGTTAAATCATCTGAAGAGTTTCAAATGGTTAGATAATTGGATAAGAATCAGGAGTTGCTTCTGCTCTTGCAGATTATTTTTCTCTATTCATTTATACATTTTCAATGAGTGACCACAATCACTCCGATTATGTATTTTAAATGTACCAACCCATACAGACGTTTTCCAAATAAATATCATTGTAACAATTCAGGAGTGACGAACATTTTTTTGTTGAATGGGGAGTGCCGATGACCACATCAAGAGAATCGGCCAAGAGAAATTAGTGAGCAAGCACTCAATGACTCACATATCTGAGTGCTGACTAACAATGATATTTTACTATAACGCTACACCAATCCCCGAGCAATCAGTATTTTTGGATTTTGCGGCTTGTGGTTCTTCCTTCCCCTTTACTCCCATGTGATGTGCTTTCCCATCCCTTCTATGCTCACCTCCATTGGAATGAATTACTTTTCATTGACATTCAATTTCAACTTGTAAATGTAGACAGTTCCCTGGAGTGTGGTCTTAAATTCTTATTTGGTGGGTAGGGTGGCGAAGCTTGTGGGGTTGGGGGGGTGGAGGTGGGTGGGTGGAAATGAAGGGAGAGGTAGCGATACCAGCTTATTTAAATAGATATTGAACTAATTACAAAAAAGTCAGCAGTGGGACACTTCAAGGAGCATTATTCACTGGGGGCTCTTACAAATACATTAATATCAAGATATTCCATAGATAATTCAAAAATAAAGTCTCTTAAATAAATATAACACATTCATTTCTTTTTTGTAATGGAGTCCTTAATGAATGCTATTGACCGAGAAAACTAAAATCCATTGTAAAGACTTGTGCAAATTTACTGAAGAACAGAATACTGTCTCACGATCTAATTATTGTAGCACAACTAATTCCCTGGAAGATTTTTTAATCAATATAAATGAGGTACTTGTTAGATTAGAGGGACACAGGGTACCAAATGCCCTGAGGCAGACATCATATTTCCTAGGGTGCTGAAGAAAATTTGGGACATTGACTACAGCTGTAAAAGAATTATTGAATAGTGATAAATTATAACAAGAAGCCTGTACTTAAAATCAAAAAGGATGCTTAATAGACAAACTGTTTTGAGGGAATAATATGCGGTACAGAGGGAGAGATGCAGTAGATGTACATTGGATTGATTTCTAGAAAAGATAAAATGCTGCCCTGGAAATTAGTTGGGAAAATTAGGACGCATGCATAATATTAAAGATGGTGTTATAAAGAGGGATTTGCTAAAAATCAGCAAAGCTTTCAGTAAATTGACATTCTTGGACTGGCAGATGATGACTAATAGGGTCCTGCAGATAGCAAAGACTGATTCAAGAAGGCATTAGATGGATTTCTGTAAAACAGGGGCATTGCGTCATTTGAAAGGTAATGATAAATCATCCCTTGATAATAAATAGTCTGGAGTCTCCTGGGACTTGTCTGATTGTTTCTGAAGGGTTGGAGAGGAATTTTTGCAGAGGGTTGCTAAATTGGCACAATGTCTCTGTTTTTTACCTTTCCAAGAGGTGAGCAGGTGTGTAACCAGCCAGTGGATGATTAGCATGTAAATGCTTGATATCTTTCTGTGTCCTCTAATACGTAAATGTATAGAGCTCCTGAGATGAGGCAAAATTCAATCACAGCAAGGAGAGTGCATCTTGTGCTAAAGTTTCTATGTGTGTTTTGATAAATTTGATCCAGACATCCATGAGCACGTTAGCCTAATATAAATTGCAGGTAAGATTGGCTTTTAGAAGTTTCTGTACAGTAATACCTTAAAAAGAAAGTGTCAGAATGGATTAAGATGCTAAGGCCCACTTGACAATTCTCCTTCACGCCAGTTGAAGATCTTACAAATAGGGTGGATGTCGGAACTGATGATTTCTATGGGTTTTTGGAAAGTTTGTGACGAGGTTTCATATAAAGGCCTTTTAATGAAACTAATAAATTAATGAAACGTGTAAATCCAGGGGACTGGATAAGAAAGAAAGTCTTGCGCTTATGTAGTGTCCTTCATGACCATAGGGCATCTCAAAGCATATGAAGTATATTTGAAGTGAAGTCATTATTGTAATGTAGACAATTTGCATACAGTTCAGTCCCCACAAACAGCAAACACTGTGATAATGACTGGATAATAATTGTGATATGTTTGCAGTACAGAAAAGAGACAGCATGCAGCACAAGGTGTTCAAAGTACCCAACTGAAAACTAGTTTATTCCGGTTTGACCATATATACATACATACACAAATGGCCTCAAGAGGGTGCTAATCTGTTTCAGTGGTGTTGGTTGAGGGAGTGGTGCCGTGGAATCTTTTCTGTCCACTTGAGAGGATAGACGGGTCCTCAGTTTAATGTCCCATCCAAAAAAAACCACCTGTGACAATGCAGCAAGCCCTCAGCACTACATGGAAGTGTCAGCTTAGATTTTGTGCTCAAGTCTCTGGAGCAGAACTTGATTCTACAACCAACTGGCTCAGCTGTAAGAGTGCCACCACTAAGGCATGGCTGATACCTATATATATTTATAATGAAGATAAAGCTCAGGGAAAGGAGAATGCTCATGGACCACTGCTTGGAACTTTATTGTTTCCTATCTGGATAAATCATCTGGATGCAGAAACTAATTACAAACGTATTAAAATTACATATATATAAGGACATACATACAAGCATACAAAATAGGAGCAGGGGTAGGCCATTCGGCCCCTCGAGCTCGCTCCACCATTCAGTAAGATCATGGCTGATCTGATTGTAACGTCCCTGATAACCTTTTACCCCCTTGTTTATCAAGAATCTATCTTCTACTGCCTTTTGAGGAAGGGAGTTTCAAAGACTCACTATCCTCTGAGAGAGAAAAAATTTTCCTCATCTCTGTCTTAAAAGGGCAACCGCTTATTTTTAAACAGTGACCCCCTAGTTCTAGATTCTCCCATGAGAGGAAACATCCTCTCCACATCCACCCTGAGAAGACCCTTCAGGATCCTAAAAGTTTCAATCTTACTCTTCTAAACTTCAGTGGATACAAGCCTAGTCTGTCCAACCTGTCCTCATAAGGCAACCTACCCATTTCAGGTATTAGTCTAGTAAACCTTCTCTGAGTTGCCTCTAATGCATTTACATCCTTCCTTAAATATGGAGACCAATACTGTACACAGCACTCCGGATGTAGTCTCACCAGTGTCCTGTGCAGCAGAAGCATAACCTCCCTACTCTTTTTTATATTCAATTCCCTTTGCAACAAATTATAAAATTCTATCAGCTTTCCTAATTACTTGCTGTGCCTGCATACTAGCCTTTTGTGATTTCATGCAATAGGACATCCAGGTCCCTCTGAACCTCAGAGCCCTACAATCCCTCACCATTTAGATAATATGCTTATTTTTTTATTCTCCCTGCCAAAATGGACAGTTTCACATTTTCCCATTATACTCCATTTGCCAGGTCTTTGCCCACTCACTTAACCTATCTATGTCCCTTTGTAATAAAAACAGAAAATGCTGGAAAAACTCAGCAGTTCTGATAGCACCTGTGGAGCGAGAAACAGAGTTAATGTTTCAAGTCCATGTGATTCTTCTTCAGAGCTGAGGAAGAGATTAGATATCCTTCAGTTGTACAGTCTGAAAGAAAATTAAGGGGGAGTGATTGAGGTATAGACACCATCAAATGGTATAGGTATTAAGGACATTTCTTAACTCGAAGAGTGATAAATGTGAAATCTGCCAGGTGTGGAGTTAAAGATAATGGGGCAGTTGGGGATTTGGATTCGAGTCTGGGTGAATTATGGTTGTCGAAAGATAAGCGTCAGTCTGTTGAAGAGCCTTTTCTCACATTTGGCTTTTCCTTATGTTGTGAACAATTTAAATTTACAAAATAGTTCACTGATCTTTTTTGTCATGGGGTGGGCAAAAGTCTGAAAAATGCTTCTGCATGATGAACTGTAATAATCTTTATTTATTTTAGACATATGGCATTGAGAGCTTGACTGCTGCATTTAACTCTTCAGATCAGCCATCGCCCAAATGTACCTGGGAGTTTCTACAGCCTTATAGAGCCAAAATTTTTGTTTTGTTTCTCTTGTTGCCCTGCACTGTCTGCTGCAAATTCATTAGATAAGATGTAGTGTGTCATATCTGAAGAAAGCTCTATTTGTATGTGCTTACTGGTAATAAGGTATAAAATGCTTCTGTAGTTCTGTTCTGAGGGTCTTTTAGCTAAAATGCATCAAGCTCAAATCAAAGTTCAAGTGTGTTGTTCCCTTTTTGGCAATAAAAGCCCTCGATTGTTTTACATCACAGGCTTAGTGTCGATTAACTGCTGGTAACGATGGGACTTTTTTAATCAAAAGTTCCCTACATACAAAGGTCAAGAAAGGAAGTTGGAGACTTTTCATTAAATAAAGTTAAGAGTGATGCTTTATTTTGATAATGTGAGCAAAATAGCTGTGTCAATAGGACCCTGATGGTAAATTAAATATTCTAGTTATGCAAGTCTTGCCCTAAAATAAATCATACCCTCAACATATTTACCTATCTACCTTTCATTTATTCATCAATCTTTATACTATTTGGTCTTTTATGACAGTGAACATGGGAAGACAACATCAAATGTGGTCTGAAGGAGAAGCTGGGTTATAGAGTGTGCACAGTTGGACCAGGCATTTATAAGTAATTCAGTCCCCATTTTAAAGACTCACCACACTTTGGGGGGCAACAAGTTGGGGGGTGGCTATGGTGGGATAGGGAAGTATAACTAAAGAAAAGAAGTCTTTCGTTATCCTTATGGTTTCCTTTGGCTTTAAGGAGTTGCTGGGGGTTTCCAGACATCTGACAACCCCCAGGAATACTCCTCCAGCAGTAGAAAATGGCCTTTAATTGACTCAGGATTGCCTTGCAAGCAATTGACCAAGATATAACTATACATTAGTTAGACTTGGTAGCATTAAAGTGACCTAATTATGCACTTTAGTAAGAGAAAGGTACGTTGCTCTTGGTTTTTATAAAACAGCGTGCTCTCTAACTTACTCCGAGCCACACCACCAGAATTAAACCCATGAGGTATTATATGTAATTGGGGGAATGGGAGGGATACATTAAAGAAAAGAGGCAGAGACTGATTTACAGAAAAATTAAGATTCGGAGGTATAAGTGTCAACTTTCAAGATTAGTTTGGATATGTGGACCAGGGAAAAATCGATGAAAGTATATGGGAACAGGATGAGCAAATGTGGTTAGAAGTATTTGCTTGTGTGGAACTTAAATGCCAAAATGGACTGCTGGATGAATTGCCTTTTTGCATGCTGTACCTTCATGTATTTTTTCACCTATTTGGCGGTGCTAAGTGGTGGTGACTCTCACTTGGTACGCTGAGCTGGTGCTATAAAATGGTTTGTGATTCTTGAGAAGCTCACGGTTTTATCCTTTAAAACAGTCCTCAAAGTTCAAAATCCTGATTTCACATATATCCAAAACCTAAAATTATGTCATCCTGTCTGTTTGAGTAAACTGCTGCAATAATTAAAGTCATGGATTTGATAGATAATGCAAGGAACTGAGGTTCAGGCTATGAACTCATTGGGTAGAATTTTCTGGCTGCCGGGTGGGCAGGCCTGACTCAATTTCCGGTGGGCGGGGAGACGATCCCCGCCGGAGAAGCGGGCCCTGCCGCCGTTTTACATGGGTGGGCCAATTAAGGTCCGCCCAGTGTGAGGTCCGGCAGGAACCTGTGCGGGCGGGGGAGGAGGTGGGGTGGGGGGAGGGATTCCCCAAAAGCAAGGGTGCATCTCAGGGAGATCGCTTACACTTTTAAAAAGATTAAAAATAGAAAAGAAAATTCCCTAACATGTCCCCCTCATGTGACAATGTCACATGAGATGGGACATATTCGTAAATTACAGTAAAACTTTATTAAACTTTTTAGAACCCTGCATGAAACCTCACCCAGCCGGTGGATGAGGTTTCATGTTTTTTCTATTTCCGCCGGGGCTCCTGGCCTGCCCGACAACCTTAAGGTTGGACGGGCAGGTCCTTTAATTGTTTAAATGATCCTGTCAATAGCCTCAATTGGCCATTGACAGGTTGGTGGGAGCGCAGCTGATTTTGTTGTGCCCCCCCCCCCCACCTCCTGAAAATTTAAATGGGGCAGGATGGCGTCAGGGGTGCCGCCCGACGTAATCCTGCGTCGTTTTACGTGTCGGCGAGCGGGCCCCACCCCCTGCTCACCGATGGCAAAATTCTGCCCATTGGCACAATAACTGATTTGTAATACCAGCAGCACCGAGGATTTTAAACCGTATTATTTTAGTATGCTTAACTTTCCAGAATTGTTGCATTTCAGTGAGAAGGTTAAAATGCTGTGCAGTTAACAATTTTACGTTGGGGATTTATCTTCACCAAGACCGCTGGGCGAATTGCTCTGGTTTCTGTGTGTCTATATTGCTTTTAAAAAGAATGTAGTTATGATGTCATTGTATATAACGACTAGACACTTCCCTCCCCCCTCCATATTAAATGCAGGTAAACCTGTGCAGGCTCTGTATTTAGTCATGATAATGTCTTTCTTTGGTCACATTACAACCTCTCAATTTTAAGAGGGCTTTTGTTCTGCTGTGACTAACACTACAAGAATGATATAAGGACTAAAACATTGGTGTAGCTTGTTTATTTATAAACAGTGGCATGTGCTGTGTTGTGTTCAGCCCCTATTCATTGTCTGATTGTGTCTTTTGAGTTCATGTTCTTCCTGTTGCAGTTTTCCTCTTCATATTCTATGTGCTGTTAGAAAGGTTTCTTACCTATCTGAGTAATGAAGACAAAAAATGTTTAGAGTTTCATATTAGGTGAGATGAGGTTTGCTTTGGGAGCATAAGAATTGGAGGAATAATCATGCCAAGGTTTTATTGCTGCTATGGGAAGTACAGTTATTGCATATAGGAACCAGATGGTATCTTGAATCACCCGTATGGCCTGTGGAAAAGCTAAACATATGGCATTCGCTTCAAAGAGAAAGAAGTGCTTACAGATCTAGGATTGTCATCCTTACATCACGTTTCAGTGCTCCTTGGTTGGTGTCAAAAATTTGAATAGCTGTTGTGTCCCATAAGAAAATCGTCTGCTTGTTTTTGGTTGGAATGCATTAGGTGTGATTGCAAAAGTGTGTTTTATTTTGTTTGTTTTCCCCAATCCAAAAAGACTTTAGCGTTAGTTAAATGTCTTCTCCCTATAATTAGCACTGACTATTGTATTGTGGAGCTGTTCGACTTAATTAAGGTTCACGCAATCACACCGTCACCTTCCTGGTTGTAGTGAGATTGTTACCTCTGTGTCAGTAGCTGTACAAGTACAGCATGAGAGGTTGAATTTAGAGATCATTGCTTCTGAGCTGGAGCAGTGGCACGGCCTATTTAAGGAACTGCTGAGCTCATTCATCTGCTTTGCTCGGCCCGTTTCCTTTTATTTTTAGCCAAATCCATCAGGCCTGACAAGTGGGTAATTTGAGCCAGCAAAAGGGCTTTGCTTCAGGTCTCTTTACAAAGTAACTCTTCTCTTCCTTCCTGGGAAGGCACTGAACTTGGCCTGATCTACTCAAGATGGATCTGTTGAGTCATGTGAGATCATGTACACAAAAACATACTCAGGCAGCGTGAGGAGCGTAGAAAATCTACTCAACAGCAGTTAGACAGAGGAATGTAGCAGATTCATACTTGTATAAGGTAATGTCTAGTTTACAGCAGGGGTTGGGCTGAAGTAAAGGCTTGACTTGAAAACATCACTTGGGAGAACAAGATAGGGAGTAGGTAAACCAGAATAAGAGCAGAAAAAGGCATTTATTGAATATTTTAAAAGGCATCTTTAAAAATATAACCTGTTTTCATTGTGCATCCTTTGTACTGTTTCAATGAGCTGAATGACTGGAGTGGTGGGGGAGGAAATTTCTAGTTAGAGTGGTGATCACATTCTGTCATGTTGGCCGGATTTTCGCAACCAAAGTGGATAACTTAAGTCGGGAAATTTCCTGACTTGCAGACCCACTTCAATTTAAAGCATATGGTCACACAAAATTTTCACTCTGGGGGTGGTAGGTGTTTGGCTGGTGCATGCCTTAGTGCGGAATGAAGTTGGGTCCGCCGACCCCAGAAGCAGATCTTAGGTGGATAGAGGGGTGGGTGAGTGCCAATGCAGGCTTGTTAGAAGGCCCACCTTGGTTCTCTGGGATTTTGTCCCAGTTGTAGCCCTCACCCTCACACCAGCCCACTCCCCATGGCCCCTCACACCTTCCATGACAATTCATGTCCCTTCCATGTCCGGTCATGCAGTGTGCACTATGTACATAACCAATGAGCCATATAATAACAATGGCAATTGTGGAACTGCTGAGAAAAAAACACCCATTCAGAAATGTTCTTTGGGGAAAAAAAACTGCTGTTTCTACAATCCCATAAAAATGTCAATCAGTCAGACCATTAAAGTATCAATAACAGAGGCTTCAAACACTTCTCACTTGACACCTCTCAATCTTGTCCAAGTAAACATTGAGACATTTACAAAAGAGAATACAGAAAGAACAACTTATTATAATCACTTATTATAACCACTTAATGATGTAAATCAAGCTAAGTCAACAATTCACTTCATTTTTTTATACAAGTATGAACCCCTGCTGAGCAATGCTTTTTCTGGTCTGGGCTCTCAGCCAAGCATGCGTAATGAGCACAGGTGGAAACCCAGATCTGGATTTTTGCCTTGTATTCCCTACAGCTTTGAGCTTAATTTGTAACCCTTCATGTGGAACTTAAGGAAAAGCCTTTTAGAACTCTAACTACAAAGCATCCTAGAGTTTACAACTATTTGTTCTTTTGGCAGAATATTGCTTGTAACACAAGGGTAACGAAACAAGTAGGAAAATGTTACTTTAAAATGGGCAAAAGAGATTGAATGGAAACCACATGAGTAGTTTTGAAAGATATTCATTAATTCAAAGAATTAATTAAATGGCTGAATTGCTCGGGGAAGCTTTAGAAGTTGAATGAAAAGGTACTGATGGGAAGAAGAGTAAGAAAGACATCCTATGTTTTCCTCTATTTTGTAAGACTGTCCATCCAGACAGGCTAATGTAGTCTTCTCTCTAACTGATTTTAATTCTAGTATTCTCTTTGCACAGGATAAATTGGAAGTGGAGTCAATTTTATGCTGGAGTGAAGGCCCATTGGAGGTGGGGTAATGGACTGTTAAATATGCACTCAGAATGTAGTGACTATTCAGCCCTCGGGGTAGGTGATTCGTTTGTTTGGAAAACTATAATGAGATGTATTATTTGGGCTTTTAATGGCTTGCGATGCTCTTTTTTTCTATTCTGTTCATAATATAAAATTTAGCATTGCAGATTTACAGAAATATACATATTGTATGAACATCTATTTCTGAAAGCAGCAGAAAAAATATCACCCTTAAAAGATTTAAAATGCATTTCTGTGTTTGCATAAAGTAAAACCTGACCTGTAATTGATGGACAAATAATCTTCCTGAGGAGAATGTGGGATGAAGGGCATGTGAGGACATTAAAATCTGTTTACCAATACTGAACAGTAATGGACAATAAATAATTCAAATCAAAATGCATATTATATGTAAATATTAAAGATGTACTGAAAAATAATGTAAATCTGTTGCCTTGTGTTAGCCTAGAGCCATGATTTTCATGTTGGGACCAAGTTTTAACCCCTGTGCCCTGATTTACAGTTGAACCATAACGATATCCATAACAAGGTGCATACAAGTCCATAATGTCCCAGAGTAAAAGAAAACAATGTATGACTTCCTCCAAAGTAAATAAATGAGGAAATAAAATGGGGTTGATTGTCTGCAACATTTTTTTTCCTCCAGCCAAATTTCATCCTTCCTTCCTCCCTCTCTCCCTCCCTCCCTCCCTGTTGACTCCTTGCTGCGGTACAGTTTCACAGATGCTGATTGGCTTCCAGGATGCCAGCCATGTATAAGCCTTGACAGTAAGTGCTAGTTGGTTGTTTGCCCACCATATGTTATCACAGCAAAGTATGATCCTAACCTCACGCAGCTCAAGGGCCTGAATTTTTCCTGTGTCGGGTGGGCTCAGCGGGAGCGGGTGGTTGCGGAGCCGAGTTCCGCCCACTATCGGCTCCGCACCGCCATTTTACACAAGCGGGCCAGTTAAGGCCGGTCCAGCGTAATACGCGAGCGGTGGCACTGAGCGCTACCTGTGCGGGCAGGGGGAGGAGGGAGGAAGTGCGAAAGAGCGCTTCAACCTCACTGAGGCACAGAGCCTTATTGAAAAAAATAAACTAATTTAATAAAAATTTAATGAAACATGTCCCCTCCTGTGACTGTGTCACATGAGATGGGACATATTTTTATTTTTCAGAAAAACTTTTTATATATGTTCATAAAAGCTTTAGGAAACCTCATTCCACTCATGGATGAGGTTCCCTAAGAAATGTAAAGGTCGCTTGGCCTTTTTGCCTGCCCGTCAACCATAAGGTTGGACGGGCAGCGTAAACTTGACATTAATTACTTCGTTAACGGTCTTAATATAATAGGCCTATCAATTATCGGTGTGCGCGCAGTCGACTCCGGTGCGTGCCCACCGAACAAAACATCGCGAGACAGCACGATGACGGACGTTGGGACGTATGCCCAACGCCATCGCGCGTCTTTTTACGTGCTGGCGTGTTGGGCTTGCCCCCCCTCCCACGCTGACTGAAAAATTCTGGCCCAGGTGTGTGCTGTATAACAATTACAAACTGTGACCCCACTTTCTCTCTGTGATCCTGAGGACCGTGATGGATCCTCTTTACCACTTTACTGTTTGAGCTAAGCTAACTCCTCATGAATGGGGGATCAAATCTGAATTTTCCTGGTCTGTGTACCTTAGTTGCTCCCTGAATGAAGCTGTTGTACTAGTGGGGAAGCTTAGTACAAATTAAAGTATGCAGCTCAATTTGCTCGAAGGAATCTGTTATTGCCAGTATCATTTTAGCTGTGAGGTGTATCTTAGTTACCTAAAGCACATAGTACACTTCTGGTATATGTGTCAACCCATATTTTTCAAATACAGTGTTTTAAACAAGCAAGAGCTGAACACCGAGGGAAAGAAACTGTATTCCAAATTCAGAGTCTGCTTGGATTAGCTGGAAATGTACCTTCAAGATTAAGAGACTTTTCTTGAAAATCAGCCAGTAAAATGAACAAAAGGATGCAAGCTGTGATTTGCTGAATTGTGCTTCATTTGGTTTAAAATTAGAATCTGTTTATTGCTGTGCAGATATGATGACGTTCTGACAGGAATAAGTGATCTGACTTAATTGGTTCACTGACGTTGCAGACTCTTGGAATGTAATGGAGCAAATCGGGGAATGGAATAGAATGAACAAACTTAGTGAACTTGCATAGCAAACAGGACAAAGTCAGGTATTTCTTATCACAAAAAGCCAGCGAGTCATGTCTGATGAATGTTTGTGCTCATCTACTGTGATAACAAAATCAGCAGTGATTGTATCATGCTGCAGGAGGTCAACAGGAACATGTGCTATGGAAGATTTCATGATTTAAGCCCATGCAATATCTTAATATTCAGCATGAGAAGAAAGATGTAGGACGTGGCAGACCATTTTACAATCCTGAGCAACAGGGAAATTGGTTTAAGTAAAAGAGATTTCAAATATTTTCACCACATTGTCAAATTTTGAAAACATAGTGATCAATTAATATGTTGAGTATTATTGTGTGAAATAAGAACAACATAGAATAGTATCATATTAGCACTGGATACTCGAAGGTATCTGAGAGCAAAGGTAGACACATCACTGTCAATTTCTAGGCATTGCAGTGAAGCAATTAAAGTACCAGATGCATATAGCTAGAACACAATTCTACTAAGATTATGGTGCTTGGTATAATTATTGGAGAGTTCTACAATGCATTAGTCAGATTGCAGTTAAGCTACATTTATAGTTCATTCTTTGGGAACTCAACTGATGTAAGGATGGTGTTTCACATCTCCAGTGTACTCCGTAGTCTTCTGGGTTATACACTTAAGGACGCAAAGGTGATCTTATAAATAAGCACGGTTCTGTTCCTCAGGCTGCAAATATTAGAGAAGCACAGAGAAAAATAACAAGAATAATTTCTGTGTGCGGGGGAATGAGCTAAATGGAATGATTTTAAAAGCTCAATCTTCTAGAAAGGGAGGTTAAGGGGGATCCTCATTGAAATATATAAAATATCGGGTTATTTTGATAAGCTAATGCTTAATGTATTAATTGGAAATAAAGCAGATTAATAGAGTCAGAATAGATACAAAATAACAAATTTAGAACAGATACCAGAAGGAACCTTTTGATGGAAAGGATGATAATGATCTCATATTATCTCTTAGCTAAAGTAGCAGTCAAAATACAGTTGGATGTGAGGTTAGATTACCAGAGGGATAGGCTTCAATTTACTTAATGGCAATTTTTCATCCTTGACACTTCTTATCTTGTTTTCTTATTTTTTTATAAAGAAAATCCAGATGCAGAGGACTCAATATTTTATGAATGAAATTAATAGTGAAAGCCTGTTATGATTTATAAAGTTAGTATCTGCATTGATGAAAAGAGGCAGTTGCTGAATTACAACAACAATCCCAATAATGTCGACATTTTTGCCTGGTGGAGATGACCTGTGAACTCCCATGCCACTCCTTGGTAAGCCTGCTTGGCAGTGTGTCTAAGCAGTTCTGTATGGCACTCCTCTTCTTTCCTGATCCCAATCTGGTCCAGGTACCACCTCTCCAGATTATTAACTTCATTATGCCACCAAAACACTTGTAAATTGTCTAGATTTGAAGGTGATGGCAAAAGATACCTGTGCTGTTGAACTGCTCAAATAGTGACTTTAATATCTCTGGAATAGATGCAGTGCTATTTAATACATTGAGAATGGACTACATTCTTATTTCAACAAAACCTTTATTAGAAGCTTCTGGATAAGGACGTATGAGTTCCACATGTGCCTCCTGTAAAACAATGTGGGTCTTCTTATGCCCAGAGTACTATGCTGCGTGTATTTTGGAGATTTTGAGGGCCTCCACACTAGCAGCAGAGGTTTCTAAATGCGAGTTGGAAGTAACAGAAAGGGCCAACTTGTGAATTTGCTTCCATGGTATATACTTCTCCCTTTTAGTGAACACAAATCCTATTGATGAAGAATGTTGATGTGATTTTTTTTTTGGTTGGTTGAAATTCTTTTACATGCATTTTCTCTTTCTGCCCCACGCAGTACACTCTATCAAATTTTATCCCCTTTTGCTGATCGGAGGGGTTTAAAAAAAATCCCTCTAATTTTCTGCCCTCCTGAAGTTGCTGATTCACACTGAGGCGCAGTTATCTCATTGCTGTGAGGTGACATCAGTGATTTTGCAATTTACAAATCCTTAAAAGCACTCCACCCTGTTAAACCAGTGCAGAAATATTACCATACAGTAGCCATCAAAAGTAGGACAGGTGACTTCTAAAACTACATTTGTGTTCAGAGCTTTCCAACAACTCATCACCTCAATTATAAATCAGTTTAATAATGTCATTGAGCCACCCTGGTATAGTACAGTGGTACCTATTTGTGTTACAGTTTACTGTTGATCACTGCAGACTTCCAAGAGTTATTGTCACTGAGAAGTAATTTGCAGTGTACCTTGCATGATGGCTACATGTCAGTGAATCAAGACCAGGTTCTAAGTGGTTTCTTTTGATTTAATTTACCAGAGATAAAATATGCAACGTGAAACAGTTCCCCTCATTCCCTTGACTGCCAAGCACAGCAACTGAGAGATTAAGTATCATATTAAATACACTGTCTCCTGTGCAAAAATTGGGCAGATTCTTCCTGCGAGGGTTCTGCAGAGGCAGGCTTGAAGGTGGGACCGGACAAAATTTTTGAAATGAAGATATCAGATCAGTAGCTGCGATGCATTTCCCAGATGACTTAGCTGGAAGCGGGCCATCAGTGGCAGTGGTTACCTGCCTAGCAGCGACTAGTAGCCAATTTGACTAATTAAGTGCCCAATTGTGGGCAGATTGGGGACACTGCCTGGAGCTTGCCAGGAGCAGACGAGCCCCTCCTGCAAAGGCCCGGCAGGGGTCTGGAGGTGGCTTGGTGATGGCTGTTTGGGGGCCTGTGAGGTTTTTGTACAATCACCACCACCACCAGATCCCCCTCCTGCCAACCCACACTGAAGCTATGGCCATAGTTCATTTTTACAAGATGGAAACATCTTTAGAGGGTGCCTCCTGGTCATGGTCCCCCTGCTACAGTGGCAATGCCTACCTCTCCTTGGGCCTGCAGCCTCAGATAATCTGCCCACTGACCTTAATTGACCCGAATCTCATGGTCACCGGCAAATGAATGCTGATCACTATTCACTACAATTACAGCTGCCCACAGACATTTTAAAGAATTTTGTGTGGGAGTCTGATACAATACGCTGTCCTCTCCAGGAGACCCAGGGCCTATTTGAACTGGGCAAGCAATGGCATGTCTCCAAAATCAATCAGATTAAAGGATCATTACTGAAAAATGTGGAGTCCAAACCAAGGAAGTGTAAAATAGTTCAATATAAATTCATAGGAAAATCGAAACAAGAGATTTTCCAGGGCCTCGGGGGGCTGAGAGGTGTGGGGGTGGGGAGAGGTGGTGGGGTGGTGCCGCCAAAATATTGGTTGGGAGTGCTGGGGGTCCTATGTCCGTTAGCTTCCCACTGCCAGTTTACAGTTTACCAGCATTTTGCCAGTGGCAGCAAAAGTGACAGATGACCCCTCTCCCTCACAATTGAGGCCCTTAAGTGACCAATTAAGGGTCTCTTCCCACTACCACTGGTATTTTACCACTGGGGCCTTTGCCACATAGGGAGACCACCAGGTTAACCCTGGTGGCCTCTGAACAGGATTGGAGAGTGCCCTCCTGATCAGGTACCCTGTGGCCCATGGATGGTCCCCTGGAGGCAAGGGTTGCCTCTGCAGATACAGCCGCCCTGCCGGCACCAACCATCCAGGTCCCCCCTGTACCAACATCCCCCAATCGCATCCTGCTTGACTGACCGACCCCAACCACGTTCACTGAGTTCAGGGTGGTGTCTATGATGCGGATCCAAGCTGGTTGAAGTCCCAGCAGGGACTGAGGAGCTGCTGGCTTTCCAGTTGGCTGGCAGCTCTTGAAGGCAGGATACCATACTTTAAAGGGATGGAAACCCTAATGTCGCACAGCTAATTGCATAATGCACATAAGACCCTGTAGGGGCTCCCAGAACCAGCCAATGTGGAGTTTCCCTAGACTTTCTATCAGATGGATGAGGCCCCCCACCCCACCTTGCAAATCCTAGCCAAAAAGACGGAAAGAAAGATGGGATTAAGAGAGTGAGATAAAAGAGATAAAAAGGAAAGATAGAAACAAAATAAGTTTTTCTAAAGTTTCTAACAATAATATCTGAAACAATGAGATTCCACATTAGTAAAAGTAAATTATTCTGTGCCAGCTAAATTGTTTGGCAGTAATTGGCAGTAATCTCATGCTATTAAAAATTAAATTGCATTTGAATGGATAAGTCCTAACTCTTTCTGGTATATTTATCGGGTATGTAGTGGGTTAGAACCACAACTTAATGCCTTTCATGAGTTTGAATGCTGAATCTCTTGGAAAGGTGCGGGTGTAGTTAAGCATGTGAATGATTTGGTCAGCAAAATCATAATTTCCACGTTTAACTGCGCAAATTTGGATGCTCAAAGCTGCTGTCCAATTTACAGCTTAATAATGGTGAGTGCTCATACCCTCAGCAATATTCCTACCTCAAAATCCGACCTTTGTTTATTTTTGAGCATATTTCTTCTGTCATAACACAAGGTGTATGCATTAAAGCTGTTTTTTTTGTCAAAGTCCTGTAGAACACTGATTATTTACTTTGCTGTTTGTTAATGCTGGGGAAGGGAGTATCTCAGTCTCACAGTTTTCTCAAAATTGAAGATACTGTGAATTAGATGCAGCTTGGACGGGGAAGGTCCCTTATGAATATCATTTTCAGAGAGCTTCAGTTTGTAATTTCCATCACTTGCTGCAAACCATTATAAATATGCCTACAAAATGCACCTTCTTGCTGCTCCCACCTAAGAATCCCTTGGAGCTGAAATTGACCACTTGTCTCATAAACTTGTTGAGGGTACATGAACCCAATGTTTTTTTTTATTCATTCACGGGATGTGGGCTTCGCTGGCTGGGCCAGCATTCTATTGCTCATCCTTAGTTGACTTTGAAAAGGTGGTGGTGAGCTGTCTTCTTGAACCGCTGCAGTCCATGTGGTGTAGGTACACCCACAGTGCTGTTAGGAAGGGTGTTCCAGGATTTTGACCCAGCGGCAGTGAAGGAATGGCGACATATTTCCAAATCAGGATGGTGAGTGACTTGGAGGGGAACTTCCAGGTGATGGTTTTCCCATGTATCTGCTGCCCTTGCCCTTCTAGATGGTAGTGGTCATTAGTTTGGAAGGTGCTGTCTAAGTAGCCTTGGTGAATTCCTGCAGTGCATCTTGTAGATAGTACACACTGCTGCTACTGTGTATTGGTGGTGGAAGGAGTGAATGTTTGTGGATGTAGTGCCAATCAAGCGGGCTGCTTTGTCCTGGGTGGTGTCAAGCTTCTTGAGTGTTGTGGGAGCTGCATTCATCCAGGCAAGTGGTGAGTATTCCATCACACTTCTGATTTGTGCCTTGTAGATAGTGGACAGGCTTTGGGGAGTCAGGAAGTGAGTTACTCACTGCATGATTCCTAGCCTCTGACCTACTCTTGTAGCCACAGAATTTATATGGCTAGTCCAGTTCAGTTTCTGGTTAATGGTAATACCCAGGATGTTGATAGTGGAGGATTCGATGATAGTAATGCCATTGAATGTAAAGTGGCAATAGTTAGATTCTCTCTTGTTGGAGATGGTCGTTGCCTGGCACTTGTGTGGTGCAAATTTTGCTTACCACTTGTCAGCCCAAGCCTGGATATTGTCCAGGTCCTGCCTCATTTGGACATGGACATGCTTCAGTATCTGAGGAGTCACAAATGGTGCTGAACATTGCACAATTATCAGTAACCAAACCCACTTGTGACCTTATGATGGAAGCAAGGTCATTGATGAAGCAGCTGAAGTTGGTTGAGCTGTGGTCACTACCCTGAGGAACTCCTGCAGTGATGTCCTGGAGCTGAGATCTCTGACCTCCAACAACCCCAACCATCTTCCTTTGTGCTAAGTATGACTTCAACCAGCGGAGAGTTTTCCCGATTCCCATTGACTCCAGTTTTGCTAGGGCTCCTTGATGTTACACTCGGTCAAATGTGGCCTTGATGTCAAGGGCAGTCATTCTCACCTCACCTCAGGAGTTCAGCTCTTTTGACCATGTTTGAACCAAGGCTGCAATGAGGTCAAGAGCTGAGTGGCCCTGGCGGAACTCAAACTGGGCATCAATGAGCAGGTTATTGCTAAGCAGAAATTGCTAAATTTGATGGCACTGTTGATGATTCCTTCCATTACTTTACTGATGATCGAGAATAGACTGATGGGGCGGTAATTGGCCAGGTTAGATTTGTCCTGTTGTTTGTGTGTAGGACGCACTTGGGCAATTTTCCGCATAGCCGGGTAGATGACAGTGTTGTAGCTGTACTGGAACAGCTTGGCTAGGGACGTGGCAAGTTCTGGAGCACAAGCCTTCAGTACTATTGCCGGAATATTGTCAGGGCACACAGCCTTTGCACTATCCAGTGCTTTCGCATGGTGTCTTCGCATTGTGTAGTCCTGCTATGGAACCTTACATGCTGGGATCATAAATTAGGAAACTATTGATTTTCTTCCCATGATCTTCCATCCATTAATTTAGCATGTGGAGCATATACTTGGTCCTTTAATTGGCCCTTAAATCTTAAGATTGGCATCTTAAATTTGTTTGTAGCAGAAAAGAAAGTTCTACTTCTCAATAAATGAACCAATGGCATCACTGAATTATCATTTTCTGAAATAGAACCAGTACTAATTTACTCCTGACCTACCTGACTATATAATTGTATAAATAACATATCAAATACACAAAGAAATGAAACAAACACCCCTGAAGTAATTTAGTCTACTTGCTTGTATGACATTCCACTTTCTTGTCTTACTGTTATTTTCCAGAGGCCCACCTGTGTCTCAAGGGGAGTTTTCTCTCTTTGCCTGGGGCTTACTTGGGCTTTGGCACTCATTTCTTCATCGTACAATTGACCCATTTGTGCATGCATGGCAAAGGCTCTGTTCTCCATTCGACAGTTGGCAGAACCTTGCAAGTTTTTGTTTTCTTTCAGTAATTTTTTACTTTGCTCTTTGTTGTAGTCCTTTAATCCACTTTCGTTTCATTTCTTCTGTACAGCTTTTGCTGCAGCTTTTCAAATTTGCCTTGATTGAGCTAAAGAGAAATTTGGGCTCTTCAATCTTGAAAAGAAGAAACTGCAAAAAGGACTTTGTAACAGTATAGAAGGTATTAAACAAAGAAATTCAGATCAATCTAAGCTCTACCTGATATTGGGATAAGGGGACACATGTTTAAACTAGTGAATGACACTACTAGGACCAACATTAGGAGATCCTTTAGGAAAGGAGGGATTAGCACTTGAGAAGGATTTTTGAGGGTACCCAAAGTAAAAAACATGTAACCGGCAATTGAATGCATTAATAGAGGTTGGGGATTTGTAGGTTTTTTCCAGTTGTATAAGCTATGATAAGCTGAAAGGCCTACTTCATTTGAACCTATCTTGTGAAATGTACTGTTCTCACCAAGTACATGAATGCTTCAGACCCTGATTGATGAATTACTGACAATCCAATTTCTGGAGAAAAAGAAGCCTGTTTTGTTGTTTTCTCGTCTTACTCACACTGACCATTCTACATTTATAACTTCAAAACTGGCTGGCCTATTTTTTGGTGAAGAAATAAGCAAAGTTTCAAAATGATCAATTGTGTTTTAGCTTCTACTGTTCAATTTTGCCTAAGGCCACTTTTTTATCTATCATGGGGTGTAAGCATCATTAGCAAGGCCAGTATTTGTTGCCCTTCCCTAATTGCCCTTGAGAAGATGGTGGTGAACTGCGTTCTTGAACCGCTGTAGTCCATCTGGTGTAACAGCCACAGTGCTGTTCGGAAGGGTGTTCCAGGATTTCGACCCAGTGACAGTGAAGGAACGGCGATGTAGCTCCAAGAGAGGATGGTGTGTGGCTTGGAGGAGAACTTGTCCTGTGGTAGAGGTGGCAAGTTTGCATCTGATAATGCTGCACCCCATATAGTGAACTCAAGTATCAGTCTAGATCGTGTGTTGAAGTCTGGAATGTGACTTGAGCCCACTATCTTCTGATTCAGATGGAAGAGTGCTATCAACTGAGTCAAGCTGATGCCATAATTATAAAAGTATTTTAGCAGTTAACATAGCAAACCACAAAATGTCAGCATTTCTATAGGATCAGTAATCCAAAGGTCTGGACTAATAATCCAAAGAATGAGTGCTCAAATTCCACCATTAAACCTTGTGAATTTGAACTCTTTTTTTAAAAAGCCTGGCAATAAAAAGATGACCTTCATCTTTTGATCAATATGATGACCTTGATAGAATTGGATTGTCACAAATGCCTACTGGTTTACTAATATCCTTTGAGAAAAGAAACTGCTAATCTTACCAGGCCTGTTCTGTATGCGACTCCTGTCCCTTACCAATAGGATTGACTCTCGTGAATATGTAAGTGAGACACATCAGAAAGCAACATCTTTTCCTAGTTCACAAGTACAGCTGACTATCCAACATGAAGCAAAATTGTTTTAGAGATCAATATTATCAACTCTGGTTGAGTAAATAAAGAAGTGATGCCCTTTTGTTATACTGTAATAAAGTATTAAAATTAAAGTATACTTGCTCACTGATGCTGAGTTTGGGTTCTGCCAAGGCCACTCAGCTCCTGACCTCATTACAGCCTTGGCCAAACATGGACAAAAGAACTGACCTCAAGAGGTGAGGTGACGGTGCCCATGACATCAAGGCAGCATTTGACCAAGTGTGGCATCAAGGAACCCTAGAAAATTGAAGTCAATGGGAATCAGAGGGAAAACTCTCCACTGGTTGGAATCATACCTAGCACAAAGAAAGATGGTTGTAGTTGTTGAAGTCTAATCATCTCAGCCCCAGGACATCACTGCTGGAGTTTCTCAGGGTATGGTCCTAGGCCCAACCATCTTCAGCTGCTTCATCAATGACCTTCCCTTTATCATAAGGTCAGAAATGAGCATGTTTACTGATGATTGTGCACTGTTTAGTGTCATTTGCGACTCCTCAGATACTGAAATTGTCCATGTCCATATGCAGCAAGACTTGGACAACATTCAAGCTTGCAGAAAGTAACATTTGTGCCACACAAGTGCCAGGTCATGAGCATCTCCAACAAGAGAGAATCCAACCATTTCCCTATGACAATCAACTGCATTACCATAGCTGACCCTGCCACCATCAACATCCCGGGGGTTACCATGGTCCAGAAGCTTAATTGGACCACCCATATGAATACTGTGGCCTCAAGAGCAGGTCAGAGACTGGGAATTCAGCAAAGAGTAACTAATGTTCTGACTCCCCAAAGCCTGTTCACCATCTGCAAGATATGAGCCAAGAGTGTGATGGAATACTCTCCACTTGCCTGGATGAGTGCAGGCCAACAACATTCAAGAAGCTCGACACCATCCAGGTCATTGCCATCCGGTTGATTGGTGCCCTATGCACCAACTTAACCATCCATTCCCTCCACCACAAGACAGTACCATATACAAGATGCATTGCAGCAACTCGCCATGTCTCCTTCAACATTACCTTACTGTCTGTGATGAGAGTGTTTTGTATGTCGTGGAGGGTGGCGGTCGTTTTCTTACCCTAAGAGTAGTTGTCCCAAATTAAATACATCCAGCAGCAAGAGTTTTAAAATAAAGAAGGTTATTTATTATCCCACAGTTGCCCCGGAGGTTTACAAAAATGTGACGTCTCTCTCACACGACTCGCACACACTATCACTCACCCAAGGACTAGATACAGATGAAGAAAAAAATATGATTATAATGTATAATTGTATTAGACTCCCATTCATGGCAGGCCTGTAGTTCCTGAAGTGAGTTGATGCTTTTCATTGAGGTGAGGGCCTTGTAAGCAGAGAGTTCTCAGTAAGCTGTGAGGCTTCTTGTAATTGAATTTCCAGGAGGTTGGTTCACGGGTGAACTTGAATTTGGAGCAGGTTGGGGAGAGTTCTTCTCCCACTTTCAAGGTATTGCTGTTTATTACCTTGGCTGCTTAGTTGATAGCAGCTGGTTCGATGGCTTTCTGATGGTCACCCTGTCTCTGCAGAGCTGATTCTTGCTGTTTCAAAAGCAAGCAACAAACATGCCTGCCCCACCCATGTGACCCTGCTACAAGGCCAAAGTTCTTTTCCAAATAAGGTAGGCGGTCAGGTCGATAAACATCTTGTGTTGTTATTTGACATTTTGAAATATGCCCAGTTTGGGTTTCGATGAGGGACTATCATAAAACAATTATCCAGCCTTTAGGTGAGAAGCTAAACTAAGGCCTGGTCTTCAAGCTCAGATCAACATAAAACATTTAAAGATATTATTTGAAGACGAGCAGAGCATTCTTCTAATATAGTCTCAGAAAATGTGTACCATCTACAAGATGCACTGCAGGAATTCACCAAGGCTACTTAGACGGCACCTTCCAAACCCACGACCATTACCGTCTAGAAAGACAAGGGCATCAGAGACCACCTGCAAGATCCCCTCCAAGTCACTCACCATCCTGAGTTGGAAATATATCACCGTTCCTTCACTGTCGCTGGTCAAAATCCTGGAACGCCCTTCCTAACAGCACTGTGGGTGTACCTATACCACATGGTCTGCACCAGTTCAAGAAGGCAGCTCACCACCACCTTCTCAAGGGCATCTAGGGATGGGCAATAAATGATGGCCCAGCCAGTGAAGCCATCATCTCGTGAATGAATAAATGAGAAAGAAATGCTGGAAACACTCAATACATCAGGCAGTATCCATGAAGAGATAAACAGAGCTAACGGCCGGGATTTTCTGGCCCCGTCGTGGGCGGGACCCGCCGCAGGTGAGGCAACACCCCAGCCAGAAGTCCATTGATTTGAGGCGGGACCAGAAGATCGCGGTGGCGGGCGGGTGTGGAAAATCCCGCCCAACCTTTCAGGTAGCTAATCTGAATGTGTTCTGATGAAGGATTTCCAGCATTTGATTCACAGTATTTTGGTTTTGTTGTAGGCAGTTCTTCTGGTGCCTTGATTGACATTCTTCCCTAAGCCAGTAATAGATTATTGGGTTATTCATCTCATTCGCTGTAAGCAAATTGGCTGCCATGTTTGTCTACATTATCAACAAGTGACAATATGTCAAATGTAATCCGTTGGCAATGCAGTGCTGGAGGATGTGATATGGTGCTACAGGATTCAATTCTTTGCTTTAAAATCTACTCTTTACATATAAGTGAAGAACATCTTAGATAAATACACTAACTTGCAAGATTTTAAATTGTTTTCCTTCAAGATGTATGTTTGCAACCAAACATGACGAAAATAATCTTGAACAAATTAATTTCATGTAACAGAAGTTTAATGGTTAGTTTAGTTAACACCACGAGGAGAGGCAACGACTATCTCCATTATAATGCTTATAGATGTAGGCTGGGATTTTCTGTGTCTGGTGTGTTCGGTGGCATGAGCGGACTATATGGCGAGAAGGCCAAAAATTGGTTTCACGACGCTGTGCAACCAGTTCGTGATCGTCTGCTCTGCCCACCTAATGGTGGGCTACGTTCCCCACCATCAGACATTGGGAACCTCATTGTAATACGTCAGCATATCATCATAAGGCCAGCCCGCCGGGCTCATCCCCTCCCCCTGCTGGATTATCCGCCCATGTTGGCGGGAAAACATGCCAATGTGTTTCACAACCGCACATATAAGGTGAGCACTTGGCGGGCTGCACTTCACTCGGGACTTCAAGGTTTGTTTGCCTATCTTGCTTTGGTCATCAGTGCCAGGCTTCACAGACAGCACCACTTCACTTTTAGGGGGGCTCACGGGTAGGTCTCTACCTACCAGATCAGCCATACGTGGCTGGCTTTTCAGCAACTGCAGGGCAAGGCCTTGGTTGGGGAAGGGGGAGAAGTGGCCTCAGGCAAGGGAAGAGGCTGCAGGACGAGAGCTGTACTGGGGAAGGAGGGTATCCCAGGGTGTTTGAGGGGGCACATGTTGATCTGTGCAAGTGGCCTCAAGATGGTGAGGGCTGAGGAGACAGTTTCCAGAGGAGATGAGGCCAGATGGACATGTGAGGGTATGTGTGTGAGAATGGGTGGTGATGTCCCTTGAGCTGGCAGTGAGTGACATGCCAGTGAATGTGTGAAAGGCTTAAGTGTGTGAGTTTAGAGTGATGAGATGGTTGACTTACCCTGGCTGCACGGATGAGATTATTCATCCTCTATCTGCATTGGATAGCCAACATCGTCTGTGCAACATATGCACTGATCACCACTGCCATCGCCTACCAAGCCGGAGTGGTAATGTAGCTGGCCCTCTTTTGGCCAGAGTGGGGGTAGAGAACATCACAGCGGGCCTCCACGGCAACAAAAGGTGCTTGAGGTCTGCAGTCATCTTGCCTTTCGGGGCCATGTCTTCTTTGCTGCAGTCCTGGGCTGGAAGCACTGAACGTGGCTGTACTTAAAATGTGGTGCCTGGTGTGATGAAGCGATGAGGTGACAGTGGGGCAGGCGAGTCGGAGCCCACCCGCCATCAAAATGGCATGTGTCCGGGAATGCATAATTAATGCGGCGGGATCGGGATGATACACCATGAAAAGCCGCCATTGCGGCTGGCGGGTAAAACGACATTTTACCCGCCCTCTATTGCACTTAGTGCAAACCTGGGACAATTCCACCTGTAATCTAAGGTTGGATTTGGCTGAGCACACTATGTTTACAGTTTAAAGTGGTATATAATCTTACATAAATAGTTACTCTGCATGGTTGACCAGTGGAACCAACTGACACATCACACAGTTATGCCAACATCTGTCAATCAGTGTTTTTTTTTTACCTTTGCCACTGAAGGAAGAGAAGAAGAATAGTCATATTGGACTCAAAACATTGATTCTGTTTCCCTCTCCACAGATGTTGCCAGACCTGCTGAGTTTTTCCAGCACTTCCTGTTTTTATTTCTGATCTCCAGCATCCGCAGTATTTTGCTTATATCTTAATAAGAAGGTTTCTTTTCTGAGCTTTGTAGTTATAGACCATCAATCAGCCAGGGAAAAATTCCTAAGGAAGAACTGTGTCATTGTACTAATGTTGAGGGAACACAGTGCCCTCTTCATTTAAATTGTTTTACTCAGTGATTGAGTTGAATGAGTGGAATGGGATTTCTTTATCAGGTCTGTAACTTAATGGAAAGCAGTTATTGATCTTTATTCAGATGGTGAATCCTTTTTTGAAAGAAAGCAAATATTAAAGCACATATATCTGGAATTCTCCTGATGGCGCAGCTGGTGAAGCAATTGAGGAGTTGAACAATGGTGACCAGCAAAGTCCCAGGTTTGTATCCAGGTCTCTGCTGAGATAGCTGATCTCAGCAAAGCAGTGACAAGTATTACAAATAGGCTCCAATGGCCCAGGGCTAGGAAAAGTGAAGCAAGTCAGGCTTCCCATTCCTGTTACTGACCCAGTGATGTAGAAGTTTGTGTGTGAGACCATCAGGTAAGGAAGGGGTTAGGCATGGCTTTGCCCTTCCAGTAGTCAAATAGCCCACTGAAACTCACTAACATTTTGCCTTAGTGTGAGTGATTTTAAAGATTTTAATAATTATTTCCAAATGCAACCAACTGAAAGTATCAACTTTATAGAGTAGCTCTGATGCAGTATAGTTCTGCAGCAGACAAATGGGTGTTTGGAGCAGTGGATCATGTCATATACAGTACTGCATTCAGAAAGGTGGCTATGAAGTCTAGCCTCATGAAAAGTAGGTCAGTGTCTGTGCACCTAGGCATAGGATGAGGCAGCAGTTTACGGCTTACTGGCTGTTAAGCAGCAGTAACTGTCATCAGGAAACTTGCTTTGTGTGTCTGAAACATTGGGTTCCTGTCTTACTTCTGTTTTTATAAGCATTTACAAACATACAGTTAGCTCGGTGGGAAGGCCCTCAGGACAGGGCTCTTGCACTGAGAAACCAGGCAGGGAAAAGTCTCTCCTTGTAAACATAAGCTACCTTTTTTTAAAAATAAAAAATAATCCATGTTAAATGCACTTCAGATTCAGCCACTTACCTAAAATGAAAAATTCTTCGTTGGGTATTGCCTACTTAAACAGCAAATATGTGTAGGCAGCTTTTAGAATGAGTCTATATCATGCAATAGCAGCTGTAATATTGTCAGATTACATGGGAGGCATGAGAGAACGTTGCAGGTGTCATGGGCAGAATTTGTGTTTTCTTACTGTCCATGATGAAAGTGTTTTATATGTCCGGGGGGGGGGGGTGGTGGGGGTCAGTTTTCTTACCCTCAGAGTAGTTGCCCCAAATTAAGTAAATCTAGCAGCAAGAGTTCTTAAATAAAGGTTATTTATTATCCCACACTTGCCCCGGAGGTTAAAAAAAAATGCGACATCTCCCTCACTCGACTCACACACACTATCACTCACACAAGGACGAGATACAGATGAAAAAAAAACAATTATAGTGTATAATTGTATTAGTCTCCCTTTCATGGCAGGCCTGTAGTTTCTTAGGTGAGTTGATACTTTTTGTTGACGTGAGGGCCATGTAAGCAGAGGGTTCTCAGTAAACTGTGAGTCTTCTTGTAATTGAATTTCCAGGAGGTTGGTTGTCAGGTGAACTTGAATTTGGAACAGGTTGGGGAGAGTCCTTCTCCCACTTTCAAGGTATTGCTGTTTATTACCTTGGCTGCTTAGCTGATAGCAGCTGGTTCAATGGCTTTCTGATGGTCACCCTGTCTCTACAGAACTGATTCTTGCTGTTTCAAAAGCAAGCAACAAACATGCCTGTCTCACCCATGTGACCCTGTTATAAGGCCAAAGATCTTTTCCAAATAAGGTAGGCGGTCAGGTCGATAAACATCTTGTGTTGCTATTTGACATTTTGAAATATGCCCAGTTTGTGTTCAGATAAGGGACTATCATAAAACAATGGGAGGACGATGGGGATCCCTTCACATTTGTCTAACATGCATTGAATTTCAATGTGTCTTTTTTTCCTGGTGTACTAGAAAGGCGAGTAGGCTAGAATGCCATAGCCCTTTTGTTGATGTTCCACATTGAATAAAGGGATGTGTGAATTTCCAAGATGGCAATTAATGTCTATAAGTAATTAGGTATTGGCTTGAGTTTCAGGACTGTCTGGAGCCAAAGGTCACATGATTGGCAGTAGCCATTTTAATGGTCTGTTTTTGTTCAGAATTTTAAGGTATTGTCTGAAACTTCATAATATACTGGAATATGACACAGGATTGTTTTAAAATCAAAATTTCTGTTTTGTTTACTAAGATGTGTAAAATTATTTAGAAGCCAAAAAGATTTTGTCTTTAAGCAATTCTGTAAGTTTAAACATCTTTACTATGATCTGTCATGAATGGAGGGGTTGTCTATTCATATCATTATTTTGATTGGTATATTGTTTTCTGAATACAAAACCCATTTTCTGTATTGTTGGATTCAACAAACTATTCCTTAAAGTATCCCTACTAATTCAGTTCATAAATGGTCTGCACACAGACTGTAAAGATGCTAAGTTCCAATCCCTGCTTTGTTAATTGAATTAAATTACCTTATTCTAGGGCTAATTACAATTGGCCTTAGTGTACCTGGGCTAGGGAAGGGAAAAAAAGCCACGATTTTGACTGCTTTTCACCATCTAAATGCTGTCACTGGAAAATGTGCATGTGTGAAATTTGGTGGAGGAAAGGATCATGATTCAGTTGTGGTTCTGGCCATAATTATTTGTCCGCAGATATTCACTATTCAGTCTTAGACATCAGTTACTAGATACTTCACTGATACTGCTGTTTATTGGTTATGGTACCAGATTAGTAACACAGATATTGAGAGTTTCAATCCTAGTTTTGAAATTCATTTCAATGAACCTGATCATTTGTGGGCTGGAATCAGGAAAAGTATTGTGAAAGCTGTTGGATTATTGTAAAAAGTCAACTACTTCATGAATGTCTTTCAGGGGAATGGATCCTACCACCCCTACCTAGTCCGGCCTGCACATGGTTGATTTTTCCATGGGCATGATTTCCAGGTCCGAACTTCCAATGCGTCACCCATTGGCTTAATTTTAGGGAAGGCTGCAATTAGTAGGCCACTTCTGTAGTTGCCACCCTATTAGAGATGGCTCACAGCACACAAGTATAGGAGGGCCATTTGGAGGGGCTGGCTAGCAGGCAGCCTGACTTAGAAAGGTGAGTGCTACTTTTGCAAATGGAGAGTGCGAGGGGAACCACAAAATGGAGGCATGCACATAATAGTGGAAACTCCATCCAATAGTAGGCAGAACCATCTTGAGGGAAGAGGGGCAATACCTTCAAATGATTGTATCTGTCTACTGATGTGCTGCATAGGACTTTGCTCCCTAAGACATCAGTCCCCAAAGTCAGATAATGGCACTCTGACCTCCTGCTGTGTTCTCGCCTCCTGTGAGGAGATGAGCTGCAGATACAAAGGGGGTCCTGGTTGCTTTGGACAAGCTGCCATCATATTATGAAAATGCAGGCTAAACTGGTCCCTCAATAGCGTTATGAGATAGCCTTTTGGAAAAGCTGAGTTATTTAAAAATCCCAAAGGGAAACTTTAAACAACTGTCATAACCTATATTTTCAAGTGGTATGTTTGAGATGCAACTCCAAATTCAGGAATCAGACCACCGGTTCTCGAGAGGTTTTATATTAAACTAAATGAAATATTTCATTAATTTACACAAGCTAAATACATATACATGGCTACAAATTACTACTATCATAACTTTTAACAAATTCTTAAACTTATCTCCATTAAGGCAACAGCAACCCATAAATTTTTAAGCAGACACCAGGCAAAGCATTTTCACCTTACAAATTCAAAATGAGGCTCCTTTCACTTTGGTTCCTGTGGAGTCACTTGGAGGCTTACAGCTGCTTTGATCTTACATTACCTCTGCTCTGCACACCCAAAAACTGCTGAAGTTAAACTTAGTACAGCTCATTGGATATAAATTCTCATTGTATCACTAGCCTCTCCTAACAATAAAACCCCTTTATAGTACCAATTTTATTAGTAGTATAAACATATTGCTTGGTCTCTGCTAGCTAGGTGCCAGATTTCACTCACCTTCTTGAATGCCCTATTCAAAAAAATGCAAATGCACTCTACCTCTCTTACACCTCAGAACTAGTACACATCAGACTAGCTGGCTTTAATCCAATTAAGACACACCCACAGACTAAACGTCTATTTTAAAAGAAAAAAGTTTTCCAATAATATTATATACATTAATAGCTTCATGACAATAATCCTAATTGACATTTTGCTGCTGCCACGCGAGTCACTGTCCATGCATCCAGCCTGCCCTGAGGAAAAGCAGCTGGAGGTGGGAACAAGTTGGGGATTCTTCTGTTCAGTATTTATGCTGCCGCCCACCATGAAGGACGCCTCCAGGGGACTGGGGAAATTCCGGTCATGATGTCTTGTGAAATAGCAAAGCATAAAAATAAAAAAATAGCAATATGTTGGGAACATTATCACCGTGAAGCTGCTCAAGAAATTACATGTCATCCTGACTTGCAAGTGCATTGTCATTCCCTTGCCATCACTGGGTCAAATTCCTAGAATTTCCTACCTTACAATCATTGAAGGTGCGCCATCACCCACTAAGACCGCAGCAATTCCACCACCATGTTCTCAGGGAAACTGGGGATGGCCAATAAATACAGTCCTGCTAACATCATTCCGTCCCAGCAATAAATTTCAAAATAAACTTAAGCAAGCTATGAGAAACCTCCTGCTCACCCATGGAACTATATCTCTGGATAAGAGCATATTCAGGACCAGAGGGAAACAAAGGAGAAGAAACTTTGAGCTCTGAAAAAGAGTCATATGGATTTGAAACGTTAACTCTGTTTCTCCACAGATGCTGTCAGACCTGCTGAGTTTTTCCAGCATTTTCTGTTTTTATTTGAGAAGAAACTTTGAACTTGTACAAGATCGTAGTTCGATGGCTGTCATAGGAATAGAAAGGTAAAAAGGCAACAGAAAAGGAGCAATATTGCTAGGGATCAGGGGTTGTAGTTGTAGCCATTTGGTGAGAACTTGAGTATTGTTGAAAAAAGAGACATGTCTAAGCTTTTTGTCTTGCACTCATCAGGACAGTCGCAAGAATACCAATGTAAGGGGGAAAATAACAATTTACACGGTTTGTGAAGACAGTGCTGATTTGTTGGCAACTAGCGTTACCATGGAGAATGCTCCACTGATAGTGAGTGATAGTTAACTGTTAAGCACTGTTTGAAATTTAAACCAGGCAGCTTGACCAGCCAGCAAATGGCTATCACTTATTTTAGTTAGCTGAAACAGGTGCAGTTAATGTACATGTTCTTTGTCTGCAAAGAACAGGGCCCTGTGTATTAATATATGTAGCTTCTAGTACACGCAAATGTGCCACACTGTGAGCCCAACTGACAATCTGAAATTGGTTTTCTGTGTAATTCTTAGCACATTGAGGATTATTTAGCAAATGTCCAATCGTGGAATCACATCTAATGTTGGACACTGTGTTTTGAATTTTGCAAGCTCATGCTGATTGGATACGGTCTGCACCCTGCCCATTGCGAACAGCGGCTGGACATGCTGTTCGATACGATCCGCCAGTCTTTGGGACGTACGGCTTACATACTTAGCATCACACTGGCACTGAAATTCATATACCACATTACTCATTTGTGTGATAGGCAGAACGTCTTTTTGGCTTGATGGTAGCATCCTGTTAATGACGAATTCCATTCGTGTTGCTACTGCATAATAGTTGCGTGAAACAGCTAGCTTCACCTGTTGCTCAAATCTTTTCAGATACCTATCCCTTCCAGGGTTAGTTGAGGTGCACTAGGCACTTTTCAGGGCCAAAAGTGATGGCCTTGGGCCCAATCATGAGTTTGCGTGATATACAGCGTGAAATGACCTGATCAGGGTAGCCATTATCATTCAGGATGCCTTTGAGGTGCCCTATTTCAGCATCAAGCTTGCATGGTGAGCAAATGGGGGGGGGGAGGTGGGTGGCAGGCATGAATTGGCAGGGTTGGGGAGTGGGAAGTGTGTGGGGGGTAACGGCATATGAGGGGTGAGGGCTTGAGGGCTGTTTTTGGTTTTACTTTTTTTTAACAACACCAGGGCGGGCCTCTTAACCAGTCCACCGTGGCAAACAGCAGCCGTTTCCTGGCTGTCTCCGAATTCTTTCAGGATGAAGTGGGCCCAACTTGGGTTAGCAGCAACCCCCCCTCCCCCCGCCCCCCTCCCCGACTGCTCGGAACATTTTCTCCTGAGTTGGGTTTGCAGGGGGGGTCAGGAATTTTTCTAACTCTGCGCTCCCAAATCAGGAATGAGAATTTGGTCCTCTGTGTCCCTCCAATTCTGTCCTGTTGTTCATCCCCAATTTCATTCGTCCCTCCATTGACCACGTCTTCAACTGTCTAGGCCTAAGCTCTAGAATTCCCACCTAAACCTCTCTGCACCTATTTGTCACTTGCCTCCCTAACAGCACTGTGGGTGTACCAACACCACATGGGCTGCAGCGGTTCAAGAAGGCAACTCAGCACCACCTTCTCAAGGGCAATTAGGGATTGGCAATAAATGCTGGCCTAGCCACGACCCATGAAGGAATTTTCAAAAAACCTAGCTCTTTGACCAAGCATTTGTTCTACAAAGCTGACATCTTCTTATGTGACTCAGTGTTAAATTCTTTTGACAATAACCCTGTGAAGTGCTTTGGGACATCTTACTATGTTAAAGATGCTATATAAATGCAAGTTATTTTTATTTTAATAGACTGGATTACACATGTGAAGAAAAATACTCGCACAGACTTCTTTTGACCAAATGCATTTTTGCATTGTAACTTTCTGAGAAAATGATCCTGGTCTAAATTAACGGCAATTACAATTACTTGTTAAAATCCCAACTAACAATGGGTCCCTTACTCAGGGTTTCAAAGTTTCTGGCAGTTCTTGGGGTGCACACCTTCTATTTCCTTGGCAGATTTATGTTTTTCATGCCCCTACCCCATTATAAAAAATTAATGACTTTCCTAGATGTGATTGTTCTACTGTTTATTCAGCTCTTGATATTTTTAGTATAGGCAAAAGATATTTTGCGAACAAATCATTAGCTGGAGATTTTGTTTTAATTCAGCTTGAGAGAATACATACCAATTTTACCTAAATTAATTTGTAAAATCCTCATTTAAGATGAAGCACATTTATGAAAATAATTGAATGCGGCTTGAATCAATGTAAAGTTGTCTGCTTGCATCTCTCTCTAGAAAAGTAATTTCCGACTTTGTGCTTCCAGTAACTGTCCTCTCGCTTCATTGAGTGTTTGAAATCTGAGTTCTTGCTACCCATGATTTTCTGACCATGATCAGGGAATCAATGTGCCGCTTATGCCCAAATTTCTATTGTATGCTCTCAGTTTTAACACAAAATCGAAATGGCGTCCAATTGTAAATCTTCTTATCTATGGTCTATGTGTTTTTAACGCAAGTTTATTCTAACGTATTAACGGTTGCGCAAGATTTCTATAAATTGTTTTTGCTTTTGTGTTGCTGCACAAGCAGAAACCTAAAATAAAACTGGATTCATTTCAGTTAGATCTATATTTAAACCAGGCTGGAGGGAATTGATTTCATCTAGGTTTGCTCTGCCAGTTGTTATTTCTGACACTTTTTTGGGGGGGAGCAATTGAGAAGGCAATTGAGGATCAGCCTACCGAGTGAGGTCTGATTATTTTTTGATATTCCTGGGTAGATGTTTGTAAGTAGATTTGAACACTATACTGTGCACCCCTGACAAATGTGAAGCATTTTTTTTGTCTCAAGTCAGAGGCTATGTAGTTAAGATAAATTACGCTGTTGTGCAAAAATCCTCATTCAGTTGCTTGCCAATGACTTGACAATGACTGTGACAGGCAGATTTGAAGAATTTAGCATAATGCATGAGAAGCCGTTGTGAGGTACACTTTAGAGAGTAAAGAATGTGATTAGGCAATGAAAAGCACATGTTAGGGTAAGGGATGAAGGGAGTCATTAGCCAATGGATTTACTTTCTCCCAATCCTCCCCTGGCAAGATAGCGTTTTACCCAACCATCCTTTGCATGTTTAAATGCATCAGGTATTGGTTGTTGTGATTCTTTCCAACTAGGCTCAGGAGAGATGATAGAGGCTTCCCCATCCCACCTCAGTTAGAAGTTCTTATATGCAACTGATGGTTCTGTGGCTCACTAGAGAGAGTATTTAGAAGGCAAGGAATTCCACGGACTCTTTTGAGAAGGAGGAATTGTGGTGGGACAGGGCTGCAATGTGTCGCCGTGTCTGCAGGTAACTCTGTCCCAGATTCAGCGTACATGGTCAATTGAATATTTTGGGTGGATAACTACACCTACTGTGGTGTTTAACAGAGATACCCAGCCTGCCTGAGGAGAGAGAAGTCTGAGTAGCACCCTGTCACTCTGAAAAGAGGCCCAAACTGGGTATAAGGCAATTATTTTTTTCTTTCAGTTCTTTTCCAGAACTTCTGCCATCTCAAGGAGGGATCAATAGATGTTCTCTTCTAAACTGCTTGGTGCTTTCTAGACCCAGAATGGAACTCATGATAGATCCAGCTGGACATTTGAGGGAGGGGGTGGGCAGAATTCTTTGGGTAGTCCTTAACATTACCAGAAAGAAACAGGTCTAAGAAGCAACCCCCCCCCACCCGAACACAATTTAGTGGGGAAGATGTGTGAAGCAAAAGCTTGACAAATTTGTACTCTGAATTGAATTGTGACCCTGCACCAGAATAATAGAGAAGTTTCCCCCCATAACTTGGAATTTTTATCCTTGATTCTCTAATACTACTGATGCCCCTTGTAATTTAAAGATTCAGATGCAGCCATACTTGTTTCACGTGTGTACTGATAAAATTAGAGTTATTGACCCATATGCATTTGTGTAACTCAGCACTAGCAGGTGTAAATGTCTACTTTCGGAATAATGAGCCTCCTCTTTTAGTATTCAGTTTTAATATTTCTGTCTTTCAAGCACAGGTTATAAATGAAAGTGGCTCTTTCACAAAATTGGTGAAGTCATCACTGTTGAATGCATGATTAACTATTCCAATGCTCTCTTGGCCAACCTTCCATCTTCTACTCTCCATAAACTTGAGCTCATCAAAAGCTCTGCTGCCCATATCCAAACTCACACAAAGTCACATCAACTCTTCACCCTGTGCTCATTGACCACATTAGCTCCCAATCCATCAATGCCTCAAATTTAAAATTCTCACTGTTGTGTCAAATTCCTCCATGATCTGGATCCTCCCTGTCTGTAGAACCTCCTCCAGTCCTACAATCTTCTGAGAATTCTGCGTTCTTCCGATTCTGGCTTTCTGTGCAACCCAGAGATCCTTCACTCCAACATTGGCAATCATGCCTTCAGCTAACTGGTCCTTAAGCTCTAGAATTCGCTCCCTAAACCTCTTCACCTCCCTACCTCTCTCTCTTCAAGATGCTTCCTAAAATCTACCCCTTTGGCTGAGTTTATGGTCCTAATGTCTCCTTTGGCTTGGTATCATTTTTTTCTGATGACTCTCCTGTGAAACACCTTGGGTTAATTTACATTAAAGACGCTATGTAAATGGGTGTTGTTGGTTGTTTAACGTTCATTGGTGAAAAGGTGATGTATTAAATTGAGATGTTACTGGTATAATTTTAACCGGCATTTACATGTTGATGCTTATATTTTCTTGTGGGAGGACAGATAATTGTTGGCTTCTATGCTGAGCCAGTCCGATAGGCAGGGGAGTTGATCACAGGGGAGCATCAAACGGGCTGGCAATGGGATAGAATTTCTTTGTGGGCCCAAAATGAATACTCCTACTTCTCCCAGGCCTATAAACATTTTTTTAAAACTGGGCTGTTCTTGAACAGCTTCCAGCTGTCTATTTAAGAATCGCGGAACTCCTGGGATGGATTTTACCTGTTGCCGGGGGGTAATGGGTGGGCAAAAGGAATGTTAGCCAGCAGCTGACGCACCTGGAAGAAGCCCGTCCAGCAGCTATAACATGCTGGGGGCAGGCTAAGCAAGCTCACAGTGGGACCTCTGCCCCTCAGTGGACAGGAAGTCCTACCCTCGAGAGCTGCCAGCCAATCTGATTCTGGCGGTGCCAGAGCTCAGTAGTGGCCGTTGCTGGGATTGCAAGGATGAGCAGGAGGAAGAGCGATGGCTGCCTTTACTTTTGCCCTTTTATTAGTTTTGTAACTTCTAGCCTTATCTGTTGATTTACTCTTAGATTTCTACTCCGTGTACTTTCTGTTCCTCATTGTCTATTTATTATTTCCCACATTAATACCTTTAGGACAGGGAGGAATCTGAGAGCCTAGGGAGGGGGATGGGAAGGCTGGGTTTTGGAGGGCAGGTGGCAAGGAACGAAGGTTGCATCTTGGAAAGGGTGCCCCGATGCACACATGGCACCCTCTGAATGATATGCCTCCTGCCTTTCTTCAACTTGGCCTCAAAAGGCAGACAGCCCACCATCGTCTCCCTGCCCACACCAACTGTGTTATAGTTTAATATCCCAGTAAGTTGGCTTGGTAACCAGCTCAATTGACCATTAATTATTTATTTAAATATGGCAGGCAAGCTGCTCATTTTGGTGCCTGGCTTTGTGCTATATTGCGGGGGAAAGTTCAGGGGTAGGCAAGAAGGTGGTGGGTTGGGCACTCCTCATATTTTATGTGCCTCCCCCATCCCCCGCCCCCGGAAAACATGCCTGGCGGTGGGAGCTGTAAAATCCAGTCCCAGAAACCATAGGGCGGAGCATGTGTGGCACATTTGTAACTTAATTTTGCAATTAGCATCCAACAGCCACCCTAGAGCTCAGTATGCATATTGAAGTAGCCTTAAGTCCATGTTAGGTGGGCAGTCCGCTTTCTGGTTTACAGCTCTGCTTGAATATTTTATAAGGTGGACCTTGGATGTTAAAGAAGCAGCCGAGTTTGCTTCCCTGTTTCCAAATGTTAACTACCCTTTCTACAAAAGTCAAATGGATGACCACGAGTTGAATTTTTCTGTTTTATCCCTCAGAGCCACATTGGACTGTTAATCTAGTTTATGTACTCCATTCATGTTGTGGAGCTTGAACCCCTTTGAAATATAAGTGATTTGCAATGACTTCTGACCACTTGATGCCTTGTTATCTTGTTTTCTTTCCTTGGTTTCCTGTTGTTTTATCTTCTGGTAAGATGGGGCACGGGCACCAGTACTGAGGAAAGTGGAGGCTTTACCGTTGGGACAGTCTACACCTGAACCATGCTAGGACCAGTGTTCGAGCAAGCCGCATAACTAGGGAAGCAGATAGGGTTTTAAACTAAATAGTGGGGGCAAGGGATCAAATTTGGGAAGATGTAGTAAATCAAAGAGTGGAGAAAAGACAAGACCGAAAGGTATCAATGTGGGAAATGATAAACAGACTGAAGTTGATATAATGTGGTAGGTAATGTGTGTCTCAGGCGGACCAAATCCACACGCCACGCTATCATAACGGTTTTGCGACATGTATTTATTATGAGAGATTTGTACACTGAATTCAGAAGTAAAAAGTCCACTAACACCTTTAGAGATTTTAAACACTAAATTAAAACATGCATTAACAAAAGAAAAGATTTCAAGCACATATATAAGATTACAGTTACTTAATACAATAACAAATCCCAAAATTTCACATTAACCTGATTCCCAACTACACACCCTCTTTAAGACAACAGTCCAAAATAGATTTTAGATTTAAATAGCAAGCCAGCAAGTTTACCATAGCATCCACTCTACAGTGGAATTCCAAAGGCTTTCCTCCACCTTTGGCTACTGGACACAGCAGGCTTCTGCTAAAGTGGCTGGAGGCTTCCCCAAGGCTGTTTTACACAGTTCTCTTAGATCTTACATGGCCCCACAAATAGCCTTCCATTCTCTATATATATGTTTCTCTCTCTTTAATCTGTAAATTTCATTGTTCTATATGTCTTTGGAAATGTACTTTTCCCATAATATCAAAATCGTTCCCGTTGCCAGTATACTCAGTACCTTTGGGAAAAATAAACACACTGCTTGACCTTGCTTATCTTGTTAGTTGTAACCATCCTATCATTCCTTTGAAAGCTAAATAACATCTTTACGTATCTAAAAACGCAAAATTCCTTTACACCCTACATGCTGCCCTCATCCATGTTTACTCATTAGCATTTCAAATGCCTTTTACCCCAACTTCCTTTGATAATTTCAAGCTTGCAGTCTATCTGACTCTAATTCTTAGCAGGTACAAGGGAAGCAAATCAGCAGAGGCATTAGTGGAGTACAGAAAGTGCAGGGTGGAGCTTAAGAAAGCAATTAGGAAAGCAAAGAGGGGATATGAGAAAGCTCTGGCTGGTAAAAGTAGGGAAAATCCCAAGATATTCTATAAGTATATCAATGGGAAGAGGATAACCAGGGAAAGAGTAGGGCCCATAAGGGACCAAGGGGGCAATCTATGGGTGGAGGTAGAGGATATCGGTAGAGTCCTCGGGGAGAGAGACTGCAAGGTTCTTGATCAAATTGATATAGGGAGTGACAAGGTATTGGAGGTGTTGGCAGGCTTAAAAGTGGACAACTCTCCAGGTCCGATGATTTGTGTCCCACACTGCTGAGGGCAGCAAGGGAGGAGATCGCAGGGGCTCTGAGCCAAATATTTAATTCCTCTCTGGCCATGGGGGAGATGCCAGAGAACTGGAGAACAGCTAATGTGGTTCCACTATTTAAGAAGGGTTGTAGAGATAAGCCAGGGAACTGCAGGTCAGTGAATGTCACATCAGTGGTAGGGAAACTATTGGAGAAAATTCTGAAGGAGAGAATCTATCTTCACTTGGAGAGGCAAGGTTTGATCAAGGATAGTCAGCATGGCTTTGTCAGAGGGAGGTCATGCCTAACAAATTTGATTGAATTTTTTGAGGAGGTAGCCAGGTGTGTAGATGAGGGTAGTGCAGTTGATGTAGTTTATATGGATTTTAGCAAAGCCTTTGACAAGCTCCCACATGGGAGACTTATAAAGAAGGCAAATGCACATGGGATACAGGGTAATTTGATAAGGTGGATTCAAAATTGGCTTAGTTGTAGGAGACATAGGGTGATGACAGAAGGATGCTTTAGTGACTGGAAGCCAGTGTCCAGTGGCGTACCACAGGGATCTGTGCTGGGTCCCCTATTATTTGTCATTTATATAAACAACATAGATGGCTATGTGGGGGGTAGGATTAGTAAGTTTGCGGCTGACACAAAGATTTGCCATGTGGTTAATGTTGAGGTTGAGTGTCTTGGGCTACAGGAAGATATAGACGGGATGGTCAAATGGGCAGATAAGTGACAGATGGAATTTAACCCTGAAAAGTGTGAGGTGATACACTTTGGAAGGAGTAATTTGACAAGGAAGTATTCAATGAACGGCGTGACACTAGGAAGTTCTGAGGAACAAAGGGACCTTGGCGTGTGTGTCCATAGATCTCTGAAGGCGGAGGGGCATGTTAGTGGGGTGGTGAAAAAGGCATATGGGCCACTTGCCTTTATCAATCGAGGCATAGATTACAAAAGTAGGGAGGTCATGTTGGAGTTGCATAGAACCTTGGTGAGGCCACAGCTGGAGTACTGTGTGCCGTTCTGGTCGCCACATTATAGGAACGATGTGATTGCACTGGAGTGGGTGCAGAGGAGATTCACCAGGATGTTGCCTGGGATGAAACATTTAAGTTATGAAGAGAGGTTAGATAGACTTGGGTTGTTTTCGTTGGAGCAGAGAAGACTGAGGGGCGACCTGATCGAGGTGTACAAGATTATGAGGGGCATGGACAGGGTGGATAGGGAGCAGCTGTTCCCCTTAGTTGAAGGTTCAGTCATGAGGGGACATAAGTTCAAGGTGAGGGGCAGGAGGTTTAGGGGGGATGTGAGGAAAAGCTTTTTTACCCAGAGGGTGGTGACGGTCTGGAATACGCTGCCTGGGAGGGTGGTGGAGGCGGGTTGCCTCACATCCTTTTAAAAGTACCTGGATGAGCACTTGGCACGTCATAACATTCAAGGCTATGGGCCAAGTGCTGGTAAATGGGATTAGGTAGGTAGGTCAGGTGTTTCTCACGTGTCGATGCAGACTCAATGGGCCGAAGAGCCTCTTCGGCACTGTGTGATCCTGTGATTGTGTGAATTCAATTAAATCACACAGACAGAGCCATCTACACTGACACCCATAAACCTACTTTACAATAAACCACAATAATATATTGAAAAATAATGTTCGGTTCATGACAACGGGAATGGACGGAAAGTATAGGGAGTACAAATCTAAGAGTAAGTCAGCAGATAAGGCTAGAGGTTACAAAAATAATAAATAGATAAAACTAAAGGCTCTGTATCTGAATGCATGTCGCATTCGACTCAAAACAGGTGAACTGAGAGTGCAAATAGAAATAAATAAGTACAATCTGATAGCCATTACAGATACATGGCTGCAGAGACAGGATTTTTATCTGAATATTGAAGGGTACATGACATTTAGGAAGGACAGGAAACTAGGAAAAAGTGGAGGTGTGGCTCTGTTAATTAATGATGTTGTTAGCACATTAGAGAGGGATGACCTAAGATCAGAAAGCCAGCATGTCGAAACGGTTTGGTGGAGATGAGAATTGTGAAAGGCAAGAAGTCACTTGTGGGAGTGGTGTACAGCCCCCTAACTGTAACCGTACAGTTGGATGGGGTATTAAGGAAGAAATAATGGGAGCTTGTCAGAAAATTATGACCTTAATCATGGAGGATTTTAATCTACACAAGGACTGGGAAAATCAAAGGTAGCCTAGATGAGGAATTCATAGAATGTTTTCAGGACAGTTTCTTAGAACAGCACCTTTTGGCACCAACCAGAGAGCAAACTATACTAGACCTGGTATTGTGCAATGAGATAGGATTAATTAATGATCTCATAGTGAAGGCACCCAAAAGGTAGCAGTGATCACTTGATTGACATTTACATTCAGTTTGAGGGAGAGAAGAGTGAGGATGGTGAGTGGTTTGGAGGGGAGCCTTCAGGCGGTGGTGTTCCCATGTGTCTGCTGCCCTTGTCCTTCTACATGGTAATGGTCATGGGTTTGGAACATGCTGTCTAAGGAACCTTGGTGAGTTCCTGCAGTGCATCTTGTTGATGGTACACTCTGTGCATTGGTGGTGGATGGAGCGAATGTTTGTGGATAGGGTGCCAATCAACCAGGCTATTTTGTCCTGGATGGTGTCAAAATTCTTGAGTGTTGTTGGAGCTGCACTCATCCAGGCAAGTGGAGAGTATTCCATCACACTCCTGATTGTGCATTGTAGATGGTAGACAAGCTTTGGGAAGTCAGGAGGCGAGCTATTATCTGCAGGATTCCTAGGCTCTGACCTGCTCTTGTAGCCACGTTATTTTATATGGCTGTTCCAGTTCAGTTTCTGGTCGATGGTAACCACCAGGATATTGAAAATAGGGGATTCAGCAATGTTGATACCATTGAATGTCAAGGGGCGATAGTTAAATTCTCTCTTCTTGGAGGTGATCATTGCCTTGCACTTGTGTAGCACGTATGTTACTCACCACTTGTCAGCCAAACCTTGATATTGTCTAGGTCTTGCTGCATTTGGACATGGACTACTTCAGTATTTGAGCTAAATTGAATGGTGCTAAACATTGTGTAATCATCTATGAACATCTGAACTTCAGACCTTCTGATGGAAGGAAGTTCATTGATGAAGCAGCTGAAGATGGTTGCGTCTAGGACACTACTCTGAGGAACTCCTGCAGTGATGTCCTGGAGCTGAGATGACTGATCTCCAACAACCACAACCATATCCCTTTGTGCTAGGTATGACTCCAACCAGCGGAGAGTTTTCCCCCTGATTCCCATCGACTTAAGTTTTTGCTAGGGCTCCTTGATGCAACACTCGGTCAAATGCTGCCTTGATGTCAAGGGCTGTCACTCTCACCTCACCTTGGGAGTTCAGCTGTTTTGTCCATGTTTGAACCAAGGCTGTAATGAGGTCAGAAGCTGAGTGAAACTGGTAGAGCTCAAACTGAGCATCAGTGAGCAGGTTATTGCTAAGCAAGTGCCGCTAGATAGCACTGTTGATGACCCCTTCCATCTCTTTATTGATGATTGAGAGTAGACCGATGGGAAGGTAATTGGCCGGGTTGGATTTGTCCTGCTTTTTGTGTACAGAGCATACCTGGGCAATTTTCCACATAGCCAGATAGATGCCAGTGTTGTAACTTTACTGGAACAGCTTGGCTAGAGGTGTGGCAAGTTCTGGAGCACAAGTCTTCAGTACTATTGGTGGAATATTGTCAGGGCTCATAGCCTTTTCACTATCCAGTGCCTTCAGCTGTTTCTTGATAACACGTGGAGTGAATCGAATTGGCTGGAGACTGGCATCTGTGATGCTGGAGACCTCTGAAGGAGGCTGAGATAGACCATCCACTTGGCACTTGACAAAGGTCATTAGTGAAATAAATGGGTTTTTATGACAATCGACAATGATTTCATGGTCATTATTAGACTTTTAATTCCAGGTTTTTATTGAATTCAAATTGCACCATCTGCCATGGTGAGATTTGAACCCAGGTCCCCAGAGCTTTACCCTAGGTCTCTGGATTACTAGTCCGGATGCAGTGGCGGACATTTAAGAGAATATTTCAGAATACACAGATTAGATACATTCTAACAAGAAAGAAAAATTTCAAGCGGTGGACCCACCGTCCGTGGTTAACTAAGAAAATTAAAGATAGTATCAAACTTAAAGAAGAAGCATATAATTGGGCAAAGATGGGTGGCAGGTCTGAAGATCGGAGAGAATTTGAAAAACAGCAAAGAATGACCAAAAGCTTGATAAGGAAGGAAAAAGTAGAGTATGAGAGAAAGCTAGCTGGAAATAAAAAGACAGATAGTAAGAGTTTCTATAGATATTTAAATAAGAAAAGAGCTAACAAAGTGAGTATTGGTCCAATAAAAAGTGAGTCTGGGGAATCAAAATAGAAAATGAGGAGATGGCAAATGAATTGAACTGGTATTTTGCATTGGTCTTCACTATAGAGGATACAAGTAGCATCCCTGAAATGGCTGTAAATCAGGAAATGAAAGGGAGGAAGGAACTTGGGAAAATTACAATCACCAGGGAAGTGGTACTGGGAAAATTGTTGGAACTGTGGCTGACTAGTCCCTGGACCCTGATCAACTTCATCCTAGGGTCTTAACGGAAGTGGCTTGTGAGATAGTTGATGCGTTGGTTCTAATTTTCCAAAATTCCCTAGATTCAGGGAAGGTTCTATTAGATTGGAAAATAGCGAATGTAACACCTTTATTCAAAAAGGGAGGGAGACAGAAAGCAAGGAAACTACAGGCCAGTTGGCTTAATACCTGTCATTCGGAAAATGTTAGGAGCTATTGTTAAAGACGTTTATAGCAAGGCACTTGGAAAAATTCAGGCCAATCAGGCAGAGTCAACATGGTTTTGTCAAAAAGAAATCATGTTGGAGTTCTTTGAAGGAGTAATATGTTCTGGGGATAAAGGGGAACCGGTGGATGTACTGTACTTAGATTTCCAGAAGGAATTTGATAAGGTACCACATCAAAGGTTGTTGCTAAAAGTAAAAGCTCGTGGTGTAGGAGTAACATATTGGCATGGATTGAAAATTGGCTAGCTAACAGGAAACAGAGGGTAAACATAAATGGGTCTTTTTCTGCTTGACAAGATGTAGCAAGTGGTGTGCCACAGGGATCAGTGCTGGGACCTCAAACTCTTACAATTTATATAAATGGCTTGGCTGAAGGGACCGAAAGTATGGTTGCTAAATTTGCTGATGACAAAGATTAGGTATGATAGTAAGATGTGAAGAGGACATGCGGAAGCTAAAAAAGGATATAGCTAGGTTAAGGGAGTGGGCAAATGGAGTATAATGTGGGAAAGAAATTAAAACAAAACATTTCATCTAAATGGTGAGAGATTGTGGAGCTCTGATATTCAGAGGGATCCAGTGATCCTAGTGCATAAATTGCGGTTCAAGAAGGCAGCTCACCACCACCTTCTCAAGGACAGCTAGGGATGGGCAATAAATGCTGGCCCAGCCAGTGAAGCCCATACCCTGAGAATGAATTAAAAAAAGGCTAGTATGCAGGTACAGCAAGTAATTAGGAAAGCTGATAGAATATTACTGTTTATTGCGAGGGGAATTGAATGCAAAAATAGGGAGGTTATGTTTCAGTTATACAGGGCATTGATGAGACCACATCTGGAGTACTGTGTAAAGTATTGGTTTCCTTATTTAAGAGGAAGGATGAAATTGCATTGGAAGCAGTTCGGAGAAGGTTTACTGAACTAATACCTGGATTTGGTGGGTTGTCTTATGAGGAATGGTTGGACAGGCTAGGCTTTTATTCACTAGCGTTTAGAAGAGTAAAAGGCGACTTGTTTGAAGCATACAAGGTCCTGACAGGTCCTGACAAGGTCCACATGGAAAGAATGTTCCCTCTTGTTGGAGAACTTAGTACTCGTGCCACTGTTTAAAAATAAGGGGTCGCCCATTTAGGACAGAGATGAGAATATTTTCTGAGAGTTGAGAGTCTTTGGAACTCTCTTCCTCAAAAGGCGGTGGAAACAGAGTCTTTGAATATTTTTCGGGCAGAGGTAGATATACTCTTGATAAGCAAAGGAGTGAAAGTTTATCGGGGTAGGCGGGAATGTGGAGTTGAAGTTACAATTAGATCGACCACGATCTTATTGAATAGCGGAGCAGGCTGAAAGGGCTGAGTGGCCTGCTCCTAATTCGTATGTTCGTATGTACATCTTTATTGTCACTTACTAAACACATTGCAGGAGGGCTTCCATTGTTTTCTAAATTGTTGTTTTGTAAATTGAAAAGGTGACATTGTGATCTGTAATCCCATTGCCTAGAGTTCATGTTAGTTTCAATTTTCGTTCTTGTCAGCTCTGTGCTGTTGAAGGTTCAGCCATATTTGTTAACCGCCAAACAAAGGCATAGAGTCTGACCATCAGTCAAGTAACTGGTATACAAATAGCAAGATGTCCAAATGTGATTTTGTCTTAAATAGACCAAACTTTTTTTTGCAAAGATAATTGTTATTAAAAATTATGAATTCATTCATCAGCTTTTTAAAAATAATTTATTGCTTTTTATTTATATCTTTTGCTTTTGTTGTGCATTGATATCCTCCCCAACTATCATCTTTATCCCACGGAACCCCATTGACTCGCTGTTCCCCCAATGCATTTATTTCAAAATTCTATTCCTTGCTTATGGATTCTTCTAATCCTGCTCTAACTTTCTTATGACCACAGTCTGAGTGCAACCTCCCTCTTGCCCTACTGTAGAACTGGTGAAAGATTCCTCGGGTGTTTCAACTATTTTCTTTGGAACTCTGTCATCAGGCTTCAGCCCACTGACTAAATTACAATTTAAGTTAAAGTCAACATGCAAACTGATATGAAATGTGTGCTTCTGTGTTTTACCAGATGGTCCTTTGCTGACTCATTGCATAAGTTGTGCCAAAGGGGCGTTGGTCATTAACACCTATAGAAAGGTTTGACTTGTGCATTGGGTATTATGGTATGTTTTAATTAACTGCTGAACACAGAAAATGGAAGTGGTTAATTTTATTACCAACAATAGTATATGGATATTTTATTTGTGAATTCATTTTCAGTTTCTCTCTGTACTTCACTACTTGTGGAAGTTTACTCCTGATAATTTGAAGTTGTTTTTCTGTGCTAGAAGATTTGAATTATCCAATAATTCTAATTAAGCATTCTGAGAACTACATTCTAAAATTTTGAATTAGCAAATTAAATGACTTTGAATGAAGAAGAGCATATGATTGCTAAAAAGATTGTAAAGGTTCTCCTTCACAGTGGGAGATTGGTGATTGGTAAAGAACAGAGAATTGTCAAATTTGTCGCAAAATAACATGGTTACGAGAATGGTTCCAGGGATGAGACACTTCAGTTATGAGGAAAGATTGGAGAAGTTGGGACTGTTTTCCTTGAAGAGGAGAAGGCTGAGAGGAGACTTGATAGAAGTTTTCAAAATAATGAGGGGCCTGGACAGAGTAAATAGGGAGAAACTGTTCCCGCTCGTAAACGGATCAAAAACCAGAAGGCACAGTTTTAAAGTGTTTTGCAAAAACTTTTTCACACAGCGAGTAGTTAGGGTTTGAAATACACTGCCTGGAAGTGTGGTGGAGGCAGGTTCAATTGAGGCATTCAAGAGGGCATTGGATGATTATCTAAATAGAAACAATGTGCAGGGCTATGAGGAAAAGGCAGGAGATTGGCACTAAGTTAAAATGCTCAGAGAGCTGGTGCAGACACGGTGGGCTGAATGGCCTCCTACACCATAACAATTCTGTGACTCTGTGATTCTATGTCTTAAAGCTCAGTACATCTTGCCCAGTTCCATGGAGAGAATGGAGTGAGTGAGGCAAATTATATTGACGTTTAGCTGAGTTCATATAGGCCATGGATTACTGATATTAATTTAGAAGCTTGCTGACCTGACCATAGGACACTTTTCCAAAAGCAGCCTTGGTGCAACAGCACAACCATCAGGAAAGCATAATCGAGCAATCGGGGTAATGTTTCCTTTGATTTTCAGAAATGTGCTCATGGTGAGCGAGGCTCACCATCATTGCACATTGGGAGTACTGAACCTTGTAAGTATAAGTCCTATTTTTTTTCTGAGATGATTTTCTACATGGCCACAAAAAGAGATAACCTTGGCCATAATTTGATTTATCTGTAATATTCTAATGGATTTAAAAATGATGCCATATGATCGCTAAGTGAGCAGAAATATTCATCTTCCTCTAAGGTTATTTTATTTCTTTTTTTGTGGGGCAGCTGTTTAGCTTTGTTCTGATAGCCTATCTATTAATTCATTGCCATCAGGCTATAATGCCTAATACTTACACTTGACAACAGTCAGTGGATTAACTTAGAAGTTTCATGACTCCACTGAAGCTAACTAAAAGATGAAATTTCAACTAAATGCACATAGCATGAGGTCATTCCAATCAATACAATACTTAAAATGCCTCATTTTAGCACATGACATCAGCGTTAGACTTTGGGTGGTGGGATAGATTTCATTTTATATGGATCCCCATCTTCAGACAAGAACTTAGTCATTCATTGCTCTTGGCATATAGTGTGTGGTAAAATGAGAATGCCTTGAGATAGCACAGCACAAATCCAAGTCTGCAGTATAACTTATAATTAAGTGAATTTTTAAAAAATCAATCGTATTTCTTTGTAAATCATTTAGAAAAGTCAAAAGATTAAATCTCGAGCTCTTGTTAGACTCCTTTGAGTACTATAGAACAAAATTCTGCAAGTGGAAAAGACAAAAGGAAAAGCTTACCCACCAACCTGGTTATCTAATTTATAACATATGATGTAATCTCAAACCCGTTGCAGTATTGCAGACGAATGAAAGTAAACCAAGATTTTTTCTCTTTACATCATTCTTATTTATATTCTTCCGTGTAGGAGCTTTGGCACATTGGAATTCTAATAATAGTTCTTTAACCTTTTGAAGTCTGTTACTTTATCTCCGTAATGCTACATTATCTTCAGTAAAAGTACCATTGTGTTGGCAGGTGAACACTGTACATCAAAAGATAGTCTATTCAGCTCTGAAAGAGTTTTGCTATACTTGAACAGATGTACAATTAAAATTGTTATTTATAAAGTCCAGTTTTAGTATGGGTAACTGCAAACAGTGAAGTATTGCTAAATGAATAATCATTAACACCTGGGTGTAATTATTAAGGCATAACCTGAAGCTGAGCTCAGACATAATGCCATGAACATTAAGAGCCAAAATTGAATGTCATATAACAATTATCTGATTGAGTTGAGATAACGCACTTGAAATCACTCAAGGATTTTTTTTCAGTTAATAATATAGTATATATTACAAGCTTCATAAAATTGTTTTATTCAGATTTGTGCCCTTTTCTATTTTGCCAACAGCCATGAGCAGTATGGACATCAATGGCCAGTGTACACTGTCCTGTGATACTTTATGAAATTTCACACTGAAAGATCAATGACCGTGGTACAATAACTGCATGGTCATTGAGTAATAATCAACAATTGATTACCGCTATAAATTAATAAATGCAGTATGTGGAAAAATACGGCATCATCTCAACCTGGTTATGTGGTACACTGGGCATTCTGCTTCAAGGTAGTAGTATTTTGTTTAACAAAGAACTATGCCAATTTTTTGCATTGACTTTTGGCTTGCCATTTTCCATTTTTATCATATAAGTGTGGATATTATTGAAAAATTGGGCATATGGTCATCTCTCATTTTTGTGCCGTGATTAGGCAAGGTCTTCTGTTGAAAACATGGCTAAGCTAGATGTTTTGAATTATTTAACTGGTTAATACAGGTTGAAATTCCACAGCCATATGCCAGAATCCTGTAAAGACTTCAGCAGAATTCTGGCAAAACGACTGCAAATTTGTCAGGAACCCGAATATATTGGAAGAATGGGGTAGTGGTTGGGAGTGGTAGGTGAAACTGGGTGAGAGAGAGAGAGAATATGGTGACTGGGAAAGGGGCAGAACTATGAGACAGTGGGAGGGGGAGACTGGAAGGAAGACCAAGTGGGGTCAACACAGCGAATGAGAGGACAAGTAAGTCAGGGATTAGTGAGATGAGGGTCGCTGCTGGTGAGGAGAGCAGTGGTAGGCAGCAGTTTATAGCAGTTAATGTTTATGACATTAATTATAGTGGAGTCCGAGGAGTACTCCTGCACCTCCTGACTCCATATTGAAGTTAGTGTTGTTTTTAAAATACACCTTTTTGGTGGCAGCCTGCAGTGGTCCCTTTTTTAGGACTGCTGGTTAGGTCATGTATTGACCTCGTATTCCTAAATGCACCCAGTCCAGCAGCACTGCATTTAGGGCAAACCAATTTAGTAAAGGAAATATTAAACAAACATTAGGCTCCTTATTGGATATGTCTTCCAGGTGAGCTTTGGATACCTTATTGGTTGTTTTGCTGTCATTTTTACACTAGTAATTCTATTTTCATTGCAAGTAATTTTTACCATTGCTTTTGGGATTGAATTCCATGAGTTAACCTGTTTGTTAGTAAATCCCAATGATGTATCAAGTTTGACATAATTGAAAACTTGTTAAGTTCCAGCATCATAACCTAGTTAGAATCTGATTTAGATACTTATATTCTCTGTGGTCAACAAGCTTTAGAAGTTTACAAATAAATATGATGGTGTTTTGTTTGGTGACAAATTAATTTTTTTGTGGGTTTATAATCGGACCTACTACCCACCGAAATTATTCTAGAGGTAATTGACATATTAGAATATTCAAATTTGCTGCCAATAATTTTAAGGTATTTTAACAGCTAAGATGCCTTAAAGCATAATTGGACTCAAAAACAAGTAACATCTGGACAGGATTGTTTCGGGAAAAAAAAATACCCTGGATTGAACTTTATTCACAAAGCTGGATTGCTGCCTATTGAGGCAGCCTATTGTTTGGAAAAATAGTGCCCTGATAAACAATTGGAACATTTAGAACAAGGAAAGATGTAATTCTGGCTGCTTTCAATTAACATAAAGTCAAACATTCATCACATTACATTATTACTGCTGTGAGAATCTACATATATTTAATGAGTGTTTGAGGAGAGCAGCACTCATTCAAAGGAAATGGAGTATAAAAATAGGGAAGTCTTGCTATAACTATACAAGGCACTAGTTAGACCACACCAAGAATACCATGAACAGTTTTTGTCCCCTAACTAAGGAAAGATATACTGGCATTGTAGGCAGTCCAGAGAATGTTCACTAGGTTGATCCCGGGGATGGAGGGAATTTCTTATGAGGAGAGGTTGAGTCGGCTGGGTCTATATTCATTGGAGTTTAGAAGAATGAGAGACAACCTTATTGAAACATATAAGATTCTTAGGGGGCTTGATAGGGTAGATGCTGAGAGGTTCTTTCCCCTTGTAGGAGAGTCTAGGACTAGAGGGCATAATCTCAGAGTAAGGGGGTGCCCATTTAAGAAGAGATGAGGACGAGTTTCTTCTCTGAGGGTAGTCAATCTGTGGAATTCTTTACCGCAGAGGGCTGTAGAGGCTGGGTCGTTAAGTGAATAGGCTGGGATAGACAGATTTTTAATCAGTAAGAGAATCAAGGGTTTTGGGGATAAGGCAGGAAAGTGGAACTGAGGATCATTAGATCAGCCATGATCTCATTGAATGGCGGAGCAGACTCAATGGGCCGAATGGCCTGCTTCTACACCTACGTCTTATAGTCTTATGAGACTTCCAAAAACTGAACTCCTCTATTTAGCTTGTGGGACTTAAATAGGCCAGGTAGCAGATTGAAAAATTGGGCTGTACTGATACAAAACAAATATAAAACATAAAATATGCCTTCATAATTATTTCACTGTAGTAACTACAGTTAATTTTGCAATGTGATTTGCTTCCTTTCAAGGCCAGTTGCACATTTTGACCACTACTGGTGGAAAAAGTTGTTATTATGGTAGTTTGAAGGAACTTTAACAGGCAACAGTAAATATTCTGAGGTAACTTTAATACAATCCAAAGGAGTGCTACTCTTCGAATTTCAACTTGATTAATAATGGTCAACAACAAGCATAGTGGTTGAAAGAAAAAAGTGAAAATATTTGTGATCTGAAGACAGGTTTACTTCGACATGCACTGAATTTTAGAAGTGTGAAATTGCCCTGTCACAGTCACCTTATCCTCCTGAAAACCCGTAAATACTATTGGTTTCTACTTTCAATGCCATCATTCCTGTGTATGGGAGTTTGGCGCCCCCCATGATGCTTATCCTGTTTGTGAGAGTCATACTGCATGAATTCAACTGCAGTTTTACTAGTGCTGAGTGACCATGGCAGGTGCCCTCTAAGGAATGTCTTCTACTGTGGTCCTGATCACCATCTGGAGAAAACGTACAAGCCAAAAGAATGCACTGCAGACATTTAGAAAGAGAAATTTAGAAAGGGTAATGTTCCATTTTAATCCTGCTATGCAATAAATTTTACACTGTGCAATGTTTAAAATTAACTTAGCATTCTTTTACAGGTACAAAAGCTTCTCAGATATGCTAATTATGTTTTGGTTTTGCATTTTTGCAGTAATTGACAGTATCACACAAAGCATGATCTGTTAAATTACAATTATTTGCAGGCTCAAGAAAGTATGCATTTTCATATCTTTTATCTAGAATTGTTATAAGAACATAAGAAATAGGAGCAGGAGTAGGCCATTTGGCCCCTATGGCCTGCCCCACCATTCAATAAGATCATGGCTGATCTGCCCCAGTCCTCAACCCTTCTTTCGTACCAGCTCCTCATAGCCCTCAACTGCCCGATATTTCAAAACTCTATCTACCTCCTCTTTAAATACTTTCAGTAATTTAGCCTCCACAACTCTCTAGAGCAGAGAATTCCAGACACTCACTACCCTCGAAGAGAAGAAATTCCTTTGCATCTCAGTTTTAAATGAGTGTCTCCTTATTCTGTAACTTTGTCCCCTAGTTCCAGATTCCCCCATTAGTGGAAACATCTTCTTAACATCTACTCTGTCAAGCTCCCTCAGAATCTTGTATGTTTCAATAAGATCACCCCTCATTCTTCTAAACTCTAATGAATAAAGGCCATTCTTGATAAATCAACCCCATCGCCCCAGGAGTCAGCCCAGTGAATCTCTTTTGAACTGCCTCCAATGCCAGTTTTTCTTTTCTTAAATACGGGGACCAAAACCGTACACAGTACTCCAGGTGCAGCCTCACCAACCCCCTGTACAGTTGCATCAAGACTTCCCTATTTTTAACCTCCAACCCCCGAGCAATACAGGCCAAAATTCCATTTGCCTTCTTAATTACTAGCTGCATCTGCATCCTGGGGAAGATATCATGACTGAAATGGTTAACATGTTTGAATAACATTGTTTTGTCCACTAGTTTAATAGTTATATCAACCTACTTCAAATGGATTAATGGTTAAAATATTGGACAAAGCAGCGTTTTTTTTTTAATTCGTTCACGGGGTGTGGGTGTCGTTGCCTATGCCAGCATTTATTGCCCATCCCTAGTTGCCCTTGAGAAGGTGGTGGTGAGCTGCCTTCTTGAACCGCTGCAGTCTGTGTGGAGTAGGTACATCCACAGTGCTGTTAGGGAGTAAGTTCCAGGATTTTTACCCAACGGTAAAGAAGGAATGGCGATATATTTCCAAGATGGGGAGTGGCTTGGAGGAGAACTTGCAGGTGGTGGTATTTCCATGTTTCTGCTGCCCTTACCATTCTAGATGGTAGTGGTTATGGATTTGGAAGGTGCTGCCTAAGGAGGCTTGGTGAGTTCCTGCCGTGCAACTTGCAGATGGTACACACTGCTGCCACTGTGGTGGAGACAGTGAATATTTGTGGATGGGGTGCCAATCGAGCAGGCTGCTTCACCCCGAATGTTGTCAAGTATCTTGGGAGTAGTTGGAGCTGCACTCATCCACGCAAGTGGAGAGTATTCCATCACACTCGTGACCTGTGCCTTGTAGATGGTGGACAGGCTTTGGGGAGTCAGGAGGTGAGTTACTTGCCCCAGGATTCCTAGCCTCTGACCTGTACTTGTAGCCACAGTATTTATATGGCTAGCCCAGTTAGTTTCTGGTCAATGGTAACCACCAGGATGTTGATAGTGGGGGATTCAGCAATGGTAATGGCATTGAACGTCAAGGGGTGATGGTTAGATTTTCTCTTGTTGGAGATTGTTATTGCCTGACACTTGTGTGGCACAAATGTTACTTGCCACTTGTCAGCCCAAGCCTGGACATTGTCCAGGTCTTGCTACATTTGGACAAGGACTGCTTCAGTATCTGAGGGGTCGCGAATGGTGATGAACATTGTGAAGTCATCAGTGAACATCTCCACTTCTGACCTTATGATGGAAGGAAGGTCACTGATGAAGCAGTTGAAGATGGTTAGCCCTTGGACACTATCCTGAAGAACTCCTGCAGTGATGTCCTGGAACTGAGATGATTGACCTCCAACAACTACAACCATCTTCCTTTGTGCTAGGTATGACTCCAACCAGCAGAGAGTGTTCCTCCTGATTCCCATTGACTCCAGTTTTGCTAGGGCTCCTTGATGCCACAGTCTGTCAAATGCTGCCTTGATGTCAAGGGCAGTCACTTTCACCTCACCTCGGGAGTTCAGCTCTTTTGTCCATGTTTGAATAAAGGCTGTAATGAGATGAAGGTTCAAGCAAGGCTCTCCTGCTGATGGCGTAGAACTTTGGGGGGGTATTTTTCTCTGCCAATGGGAAGCTGGTTTGCATGCGTATGGGAAGTTAAATCTCCTGAAATGTACTTGGGGTCAGTTTCTTGATGTCCATCCTGGCTACTTCCGGCTTTGCCCAGTGCCAGCGAGGAACTCCTTTGGATCTGGTGGAAAACCAATTAAGACAATTAAAAAGCAATGAAGAATTTTTTAACCCTGCATTCTAATTTTCCCAGCCAACAGATGTGTTCCATACTGTTTATGCAGCTTGCCAGGTCACTGAAGACTAGTGCACAGCAGGAAGTCATCATGGACTGAAATTTACATGCTCGCCACAGTGAAAGGCTAATGCTGACCAGAGTCATCCTTTCAGCCTAAATTCACTGATTTCTTTGGGAACAGCAACGTTGTATAGTAATTTTCAAGTGCCTTGGAATACACTCAGCTCAATCTTAACCTTCCCTACAACATGTGGGCTACCTGGGCTGCGATAATGTAGCCTCCTGAGGAGCAGCAGCACCTGATCCAGCGCAGAGCCACAGCGACAGAAGCAGCAACTCTAGCATCAGTTGCCTTCTGCACAGATATCTGCAGCTGCATGGGACAGAGGGGATGGACAGAGAGCTGCACCCTTAAGAAGGTGATATCTCCAACAAGGTCTTTATGTCAAGGGTCAGCCTCCTCGACTTCCCTGAACAGCAGTGCCTTAGAAAACACAGCCTCTTGTAGTGGATGGTTGCAGACATCTGTTGCCTTCCGAAATCAGACGTCTACCCAAGAAGACCATGTGCCCATGCATTGCTGCATTGCCCGTTTTTGTCAAGGTCACTACAGGCCTCAGATTCTTCGTGTCCGGCTCCTTCCAGGTATCTGCTGGTGACATTTGCAGAATTTCACGACCTGCAGCCTGAACTGCATCACCCTGGTCCCTGATGCCTTGTTTTCCAAGGCCCCCAACTATTTTCACTTTAACACGGGGATGAGGCCAGTCATACCTGAAGGGCTATTGGCGTGGCTTCACTCACATGATTTGTGCAGGTCTGGGGATGTTGGACTGCACTCATCTGTCAGTCAAAGGACCATCAGATCAGCCAGGCATCTTTATAAATCGGAATCGTTTCCACTCCCTTAATGTGCAGCTGGTGACCACCGCAAGAACATCATGCATATCTGCGTCACATTCAAATCAACGTGTGGTCCTGGATCTCGTACCTGGACCAAAAGAACCTTTCTATTGCTTGCCTCGGAGGACTAAGAAGGACAGAAACTTTGGACTTGAATTTCCTCTAACCACTGCTACTTTGTTGTAACTTGACTGGAAATGTGGCTGAAAGCCAATTCATACATGTAAGTTGGGTAACGGCTGCACTTCTGATGAAGTTATGGCAGTGGTGCAGGAGCACCTCCAGAGAACTCCTGGCTGTGACTACACTCTGAAGGCCCAGAGTTATGACCAAAATGGAATTGTGTTTTACAACCTCAAGGGCAGTTTCAAGAAGTGTTGGTGGCTATTGGCAGCTCTCCCCAGGATAGTTAATATTCTCCAAATCGCCCCGCCACCCCTAACCCATATTAGAACAAATTTGACGCTCTGAGCAAATTCCTCACTTAACTGCGCCATTCTGTGGGGGTTGGGGGAAAAGAGAACAGGTACAGGGGTCACACGTGAATATATTGTACAGGCACACATTGAAAATATTCTGTGCCTCGGTAACAATGTATGATTTATAATCAAGTGAGGAAGGAAAACAAGAAACAACTTGTTGAGTTGGAATTTGTCGTATAGAAACAGAAATGCATTCTGATCACAAGTTAATAAAGCAAATACAGCTTCTTTTTATTTGATAAGGTTAACAGTTCAAAACATGATTTATATAACAAACTTCCTTTACATCCTTATACTTTTGAGACTCAGTTTAGATTTAAAAACCACCTTACCTTTTCAGCTACAACGCTCCTGAATCAATGGTCATGCATTTTGTGAATTGAGGTAATTTTTTTGTCTACTAATTTTCTCTATTTTCTAAAACAAACCCATAATACATGAGTTTTTGTAGACTAAGCAAGGGGAAACTGTTTCCACTAGCAGAAGCGTCATTTCCACAAGCAGAGGGGTCAGTAACCAGAGTGGATAGATTTTAGATGATTATTAGATAATCGGCAAAAGAATCTGAAGTGATATAAGGAAACTTTTATTTACACGATAAGGACCGGATTTTTGTGATAGAGGCGGGAAGCTTGAGTTGGGAAATCTCCCCACTTGGCAAACCCATCTCCGTGGAAACGAATCTCGCATACATGATTCACTCTGAGGGAAGCGAGGGGCATGATTGAGTCAGGCCTGCCACCTGTGGAGGTGGCCACAGAGGCGAGTGAGTGCCACGGTGGGCTGGTTAAAAGGCCTGCCCTTGTTTTCTGAAACTTTGGCCCAGTTTGATGAGAGGTTATTAGGTTCTCAAGTCCTCAGAACTCACCCCCATGCCACTTTCATGCCCACTTGTACCCTCATTCCACCTCATCTCCTGACACCCCAAAGCCTGTCCACCATCTACAAGACGCAAGTCAGGAGTGAGATGGAATACTCCCCAATTGCCTGGATGAGTGCAGCCCTTAGAACACTCAAGAAGCTTGACACAGTCCAGGACAAAGTAGCCTGCATGATTGGCACCACATTCTCAACATTCACTCCCTCCACCACCAACGCACAGTAGCAGCAGTGTAGTAGTACTGCAGATGTGCTGCAGAAATTCACCGAGGCTCATTAGACAGCATCTTCCAAACCCACGACCACTACCATCTAGAAGGACAAAGGCAGCAGATAGATGGGAACTCCACACCTGGAAATTCCCTTTCAAGTCACTCATCATTCTGATTTGGAAATATATCGCCGTTCCTTCACTGCCACTAGATCAAAATCATCAAACTCCCTTCCTAACACTGTGGGTGTACCTGCACCACATGGACTACAGCAGTTCAAGAAGACAGCTCACCACCACCTTCTCAAGGGCAACAGGGGATGGGCAATAAATGCTGGCCCAGCCAGCGAAGCCCACATCCCGTGAATGAATAAAAAAACCCTATGCCACTCATAACCTCCATGCCACCTCCATAACCACTCACCCAGTATTTACAATGGGCACAGCTCAGGAGCCACATGGAGGTGAAAAAAATTAGACCTCTAGTAATCTGAGATTTTCCGCCCATATACACTTGATACTGAAAAAACTCTCATTAATGAAACCAGTCAAAGATAAATCCCCTCAAGTGGTCAATCTGATAAGCAAACAAACAAACAAACTTCTATTCAGAAACCACATTAAAGACAGCTAATCCTTTAATGGCCTCTTAAAACTGACATCAAAATGCGAAATCACCCCCTGCTGAGATGAGTAGTTTTAGAGCTTTTGAAACTCAGCCAAGCATTCATAATGGGGTCAGTTGTAATAACAGCCCATGGTAAATGTCAAATTTGAAGTCCAATGAAATCGCAGAAATGGATGTGGTTTTTTCTAAGCTACACCAGATGGCCTGTCAGTCAGGAACTGCAACTATGAGTCTTTCTTTTCTCTGACAGCTGCAGCCTTTTTTCATATTTAAAGGGCTGAGGATTTAAATAACTTCAGATTATGACCCTTTTTAACAGATCTTATCTGCTCCTCGCAAGCATTTACAACTCCTCCATAAAGTTGTGACTCCCACACTACGGGTTTATGCCCTTGGAACAGTGGAAATGGGGTATGTTTGAACTTGGCACTAATTTCAAATGGCCCTGCTGAGTTTGGGTTTCCCCCCTGTGTTATTCACACCCCGCCCCCTTCCCCTGCCAGGAAAAATGGAATCTGCTGGAAATGGGGGCAGGACTTCTATATCTGAGTAACAGCTGCCATTTTTACAGGCCTCTGGAGTCAGCCTGACTCCGCGAATAATCGACCATGAGATTTTGTGATCTGGAATGTATTGTCTGGAAGGGTGGAGGAAGCCAATTTCATAGTGAATTTTCAAAGGAATTGCACAAAAACTTGAATGGGAAAACATTGTAGAGCTACAGGGAAATAGAAGTGGAGTGGGATTAATTGGATAGCTCTACTAAAGAGCCAGCACAGGCTCGAAAGACCAAATGGCCTCCTTTTGTGCTGTATCCTTCTATCATTCTGTTCTACCATCTTTCTCCCTGCAAAGGTCCTTTTTCAGGATTATTTCACTTCAAATTAATTGATTCAATTATTTAACATTATTTGTCTCCACTTGCTAATGTTGAGCATGTTTTTATCTGGCATTTTTAGTATTATACTTTTAACTGTGTTCCACTCCTCTTCTGCGGAACTTTGCTATAGAAGAGGAAGGTAAAACAGTCCCAGTTCATGCTCTGAATCATGACCTGCTGATTCCTAATAGAAAATTTGAGAGTGATTCTATGATAATACAGCAGTAACTGGGTATTCTCACTCAGAGACGCTCTATTGGTATCTAATTTGAGAAACCTCACCTTGCAGTCTGTCATCCCTTATTTTTGTTATAAACTCAGAATTCACTGTTCCATCCTCCACAGTAAATTCCAGTGATATTTTGGCACCTATTAATTTTCTTGTCAATATAATTCATTGCTATATTGTGATTGTCAAGGTAGCTGTGTTTAAAGTGAAAGACATATTCCTAGTAAAAAATCTTGAGGTTAACATGGTGTTTCACGTACAATGTGCCACATGGAAATCTATCAGTCTTTAGTGCAGTTTAGTTTGATCAGTTTGGTAGCTTGTGCAGGAGGGAATGATTTTTTTTTTACCTTTTGTATTTTGTTTCCCACAATGTTTGGATCCCTGCTCCTTTGTTCAGCTGATTGCACTGACTAGTGATGTGCTGAAAGGCCTCTCTCTGCCTGTGTTGGCTAATAGAAGGTGCACAAGAATGGCCTGCAGTGACATGTCATCAGATTGGTGAAGAAGTATCACTGAGATACCAGTACAGTCTCTTGAAGTGAAGTTGTCTAGTTAATGTATGATGGGCTTGTTTTCATTATGAGTTTGCATACGGTGGGGATATTTTTCTTTTAACGTCATTGCTGCCTGTTACCAGCTGTGGAACTGATAATGCATCTTATGGGACATCATGGAACAAGGAGTCCACAGCACTTAGTGTGCTGAGCTACTGCACCAATCCAAAAAGAGCTGGAAATTCGTCATTATTTTTTTGAGTAACTAGTCCTGCAAAGATGATAAGATTATTGATATTCAGGTCTGTGATAAAGGCAGGCCTGGGGATATCAGTATAAAGATAACACTGTAGTTTGCCAAACTTCAACATTGATATGAAAGTGAAGTTACAACTGAAGGCAATGCCAGCAGGTTTGTGTGAAATATAGAGCAATCTTGGTCATTATATAAACAACTTCCTATAGTAGCAGGAGGAAATGGCCCAGCAGGAATGTTAACTGCAGTGTATAGTATTTACTTTATTATGTGTTACTTTCTTAACACTCCACTGTCAAATACCAGGTCAATGACATTGTGAACTCCATACAGGCATACATTAGACTTCACGGTCTTTAGATGTACCCCAACAGGTATTATTCACTGTAAGTTACTAAGTGATTGGGTGATGCTGTAACGTATATGTAAAGCTCTTTTTGTGTCACCATCTTAGAGCCTACCAAAACATGACATCAGCATCGATTAAACCACAAGTTTTGATTTCTGATATATTGAAACTGACAGATTAATTGTACCATCATCGAGAAAGATATCTTGCACTGCCATAAATTTGGCAGTTGCCATTTAGGAAGAAAGAACTTGTATTTTCATAGTGCTTCTCTTATCCTTAGAATGTTCCAAACTATTTCACAGCCATTTAACTATTTGGGTGTAATTACTGATGTATTGTGGGCAAACATGGCAACCAAATGCACATAGATTCCACAAGCAGCAGTAAGATGAATGTCTAGATAACTTTGTGTTGGCCAAAGGGTGAATGTTGTCTAGATCTTTTGTTTCCACCTGAACTGACAAGCAAGGCCAACCTTTAGCGACTCATCTGAAAGACTTGCTCCTTTGACAATTCAGCACTCTCCCTCATTACTACGCAGCAGTGACAATTGATACAGTATGGGAAAAAGTGCAACCATGAGCCGAGGTGATTTATTTCTAGATATTTGAAGAGGGACGGTGATGGGGGAATTATATAGTTGGAGGATGTAACAGAAATTAGGAGGAACGAGACCGTGAAGGAATTTAAATTTCAACACAATGATAATTTTAAACACGATTCATTGGGAGATCACGTGCCAGTGCACATCAGTAAGGATAGCTCTGCTGGTAAGCAGGACATGTTGTGGAATAGGATACAGGCAGAAAAGTTTTGAATGAGTGGAAGTTTACAGAGTAAGTGGGGGAGGTAGGGTGAGAGGACTGCAAGGAGAGCATTGCAATAGTTAAGTCTCAGGCTCAACAAAGGCATGATAAAGGGTTTCAGCGTTAGATGGGTTATTAATTCTTTTCTCAATACAACTGAATTTAAATGTTTATTTTTTAGGAATAATTATGCTTTTCCATTTTATCAATGTTGGGAATCCAATTAAACATACACAGAAAGATACTCAGTCAAATGTGTAATGACAGTGAAGTATGTATCTTAAATGTGTTTAGATTGATAAGATTGATCCTGTTTTTGAAGCAGTAAATGACAGTGAAATGTACTTAGGCAGGAAGCAATGTAGTTTAGTGCAATTATCATTATTACATATTTATGCAATAGACATCGTCTTTATTATCGCTTCATCCCTGTCTTTGAACAATGACTGTGGTCCCTTTCCTTGATCTCCTACTGCATGAAAAGGCAGATTTATTTGCCTACAGTTCGGATAGGAAAAAGCAAATTCCTTGTGAATAATTCCCCTACCTTAAGGTGGTTATTTGACTAGACTTGTTTAAAGTCTTTATGTGCGATAGGGTGTGGACAGAGCTGAGGTAAGTTTTAAAAGATAATTATCAAAATATCTCAGCAGAAAAAAGTCCTGAGTTTACATGAGGCTTAATGTCAGTGGATGAAAATTTTTTTCAGCTAATTTGCCAATACAGAATGGTTGTAACCTTTTTTCTTCACAAATCAACAGGTAGGTGTTGACAAACGTCCACACGTTGCATTATACTACTGTTCACGACAATCGGAGAACAAGTAGCCTCTCTGGGACTTGCTGATTCACTTGTGTACTTCCTTGTGTTTGGGTAAGGCATTTGGGCTGCGAAAACAGCTTTGTAGAGTCTCTGGTGCTGGCACAAAGGAAGCTTGGAACTCCAACAATGTCGGGCTGGATCATGTTCAGCACAATGCCATGGTTGTAAGGACACCAGCAAGGGTTTGCCATGCAGTGCTGAAAGCATGAAAGTGAGCACTGACATTAAACAGTCCTTAATTGGTCCTACTAATGTCCTCCCTTGATTGCTCCCAGCTGAAGATGCTGTATGTGGGCTCCTCGACTCCTCCATCGCACTAGTGCTATTTAAAGGGATCGCCATGGCACTTCCAGCTGAGGTGCTTTCCTTTTTCTTTTGCTGCTACAGAGTGAGTGGAAGTAAATCTGGAATGGGAAGCTACTATCAGTAATGATGACAATGAAACTCCAAGATTCAGAATTGTGGTAAGAATGCACCTGGTTCACTAATGTCCTTTAAGAAAGGAAATCTGCTGTTTTTACCTGGTCTGGCCTGTGTGTGACTCTAGACATGCAGCAATGTGTTTGACTCTTAAGTGCCATCTCAAATAGCCTAGTCCTAGGGCATCACTGCAGGAGTTGCTCAGGGCAGTATCCTAGGCCTAACCATCTTCAACTGCTTTATCAATGACCTCCCCTCCATCATAAAGTCAGAAGTGGAGATGTTCGCTGATGATTGCACAATGTTCAGCACCATTCGCAACTCCTCAGATACTGAAGCAGTCCATGTCCATATGCAGTAAAACCTGGACAACATTCCGGCTTGGGCTGACAAGTGGCGAGTAACATTCGTGCCACACAAGTGCCAGGCAATGACCATCTCCAACAAGAGAGAATCCAATTACCTCCCCTTGACATTCAATGGCACTACCATTGCTGAATCCCCTACTATCAGCATTCTGGGAGTTACCATTGACCAGAAACTGAATTGGACCAGCCATATAAATACTGTGGCTGCAAGAGCAGGTCGGAGGCTGGGAATTCTGCGGTGAGTAACTCATCTCCTAACTCCGCAAAGCCTGTCCACCATCTACGAGACACAAGTCAGGAGTGTGATGGAATACTCTCCAGTTGCCTGGATGAGTGCAACTTTAACAACACTCAAGAAGCTCAACACCATCCATGACAAAGCAGCCCTCTTGATTTACACCCCATCCACCACCTTTAACATTCACTCTCTCCACCACCAATGCACAGTGGCAGCAAAGGGTACCATCTGCCAGATACGCTGCAGCAACTCACAAAGGCTCCTTCAACAGCACCTTTCACACCTGCGACCTCTACCGCCTAGAAGGGCAAGGGCAGCAGATGCATGGGAACACCACCACCTTCAAGTTCCCATCCAAGCAACACATCATCCTGTTCCTTCACTGTCACTGGATCAAAATCCTGGATCTCCCTTCCCAACAGCACTGTGGATGTAACTACACCACGTGGACTGCAGCGGTTCAAGAAGGTGGGTCACTACCGCCTTCTTCAGGGCAATTAAGGATGGGCAATAAATCCTGTGAATGAATAAAAAGAATATGTTTATAGCATATGTTCAAGTTAGGACACCAAATGTGTAAATTGATTAGTTTGTGGTAAATTGAGAATGGAACAATTCTTCCTTCAAATGCAAATGTGTAAAATTGCAGTTTCTAGGATTGGATGTTATCCTAATTGGGCAGGGTGGGGAGATTTACTGATCTCTTCACTTAATCTGATCTTCATCTCAAGGGTAGGATTTAATCTCTTTGACATAAAAAGAATGCTGTGATCAAGCAGCATGCCAAAATGTTAATTGTAAAGTTAAATGTGTTGCAATGAAAATTGTGGGTTATGAATGTTAAATATTAACATCCAGGTTAGCTCTCTTTATTGAAGAATGAATTGCATGGACAATATTTCACTTTATTTACTTATTTCATATGTTCTTAACACACAGTCTTTTGTTTTTGTTTTGTGTCTATTTTTTCTATGATTATGCCTCCTGTAAAACACCTTGGGATGTTTTTCTATATTAAAGATGTCACTTGTTGAATTTGGCAGTCTAGATCACTGACTCATTGCAATGTGCTTTCTTCAAGAACGCATTTCAAAGAATGCAATACAACCTTTAGCTGAAATATGGCCTAAAGGTTGTACTTCAGAGATGGTAATCTATTGAAATTGTATTTGCACAAGTTAATAAGAGCTAGGTGCATCTGATTTATTAATTTTTGCATTTCTAACAGTATTTTTTTCTGAATTAAAGTATATAGACTGGGTGTACATTCAGGAGCCATATGCAGAAGCTGTAATAAGGAAGAGATTAATATGTTCGGAATGTTATGTAATAAAAAATAATGATTAGAGAGCTTCACCTGGCAATGGTTGGCTTTATTTTCAAAATTGTGAATGTTTGTCCCCCTTTTGCATCATAAAATTTACCATCCTCCTTGGATTAAATATAGGAAGCTAGGATGTACCAAGCCAGAAAAAACCGTCACTGTCTAGAGGACAGATTATCCGATTGGGAAATCTGTCTTTGTGTGATCAAAGTTGCCTTTTGAACATTGATGGTCATTTAAACGTTATTACCGGTAAGAGCCAATGAGCAGCTAATTTACGCAACTGGATAAAAGCACTATTGAGGTCTTTTTTTACATACTATTATCTGCGTCTTAAATTCACCTCCTTAAAGACTGTCAGTTTAAATGATGATGCTAAGTGATTAAACTTTCCTCTTGTTGTTTATGGCCTTATTCAAATTTTTCAAATAGTAACAGCCTTTAACAAAGAATTCAATTCTTTTGCACTTTTTATGTTATATCGGCATTAGACACTTTAAGGTCAAGTACAGACAGCATAGGCAAATACAAAGTAAAGATTCCTTTGCAGTGCTCAAACAATATGCCTTAACCCCAGCCTTGGAAGAATAACCCCTACTTCACTAATGTAAATGTGTGACTTCCAGGTGCTCGAATTGAAATTTTAGGTACTGAGTTATGGGCAGTTTTATGCTTTGGGCTCACTCTGCTTCGGATTACATTGAGACTGTTTAGCTTCACCTTTAAATTGACAAAGAGGGGTGACTTTCACTGCGTCAGTGAAAATTATTTTCACTAATTAACTAAACCATCCAATCTGCCAGTCAGCCTTGATTGGAGTCTGTTATATGTATCTACAGTTCAATGTATCTGCTGTTCTGCGAGAATGGTAAAGTTTGTGATCTCTAGCCACACTTGAGGTTTGCCAATTTTGTATTCATACCCTCCAGTTCTACAATACCCATGTGACTATGTCCTTTAAATATAAGAACATTGTCCATGTTGGTTTATTTTAAAATATTTGTTGTCGAATGAAAGCTATAAAATTGGAGTTTAACTGTCTTACCCATTGAATTTTAATATATTTTAGGATACTTAACATTATGTAATGTGTTTGATGTTTTGTAAACAGAAATTGTGTAAAATTTTATGGAGAACAGGGATTGAAACAAGCAGTTCAGATGTGTGTACAGAAGTATACCATGACCACATTGGTTAGTTTGATAACAAGATAATTAGTAGATTATTTGTTTATTTTTCAGTTGATTGCCGTTTGTAGTTGATTCTTCTAAAGAGAAAATTAATTATCACAGGCTTACCCTCATTTAATCTGCTAACCTTAATGGCATTGATATCACTGCAATAATCCTGTTTGACTTTTGAACTGTTAATGTATTGTTAAGTGAGTGTGTTTTAAGACCTATTATCAGGTATTCTATATATTGATATGAAATCATGTCTGTCTCAGGCAAATTGCACATGATGCTTATTTAGACCACATGTAATGCAATTTCTGAGACATAATTTTTAAATGTTATGGGATTGATGTCCTAGTTGAGAAGAGACTACAGTGTAAGGCAAAAAGGTTCATAGGGATCCATCTGTAATTTGTGTACCAGCACTTAGTGTTTAAAATTATGGTTTGAATTTGATTCTTACAATTTAGTTTGAATTGGTTACCTTTGATGTGATATAAAAGAGTACAAGTTCAGGAGACATCATTTGTCTTATACTCTAAATAATGTATTGATCATACATTATTTGTAACTTTATCACTCATGAGTTATCCAATTAGTCCACTTGTGCTGTGTAAATCTTACTTCGCAAATCCTTTATAATTTCCCCTTTATTTCCAAACCAAGTATCTCAGGGATTGTCTGATTTTGTTTTTTTACTTACTTTCTTTATCCTCATGTTTACATTTGTCTTTCTGTAGACTTATTTTTCATCTATCTTGACCTTTTGCTTTTCCACCATTATTTATTCCAATCATCACAACCTTCTTTTTTTGACATTAATTTTCCTCCTATAAGCTTTCTTTCATTCTATCAATTAGTATCTGTAGAGCTTCTGTTCTTTGCAAATCTCACTACTTTCACTAATTGACTTACTTAGACACCTTTCTGCAATTCATCATTTGCTTCTTTTATCATGGCTCCATATAGATATTAAAGATAGTAGACAATCTTGTCTCACCCCACGCCCAATTACAGCATATTCAGTTTCACCAGTTGTTGCCCTGATTGGAGCAGTCCGTCCCATGTACAGAGCCACAATAATTCTTTTATCTCTCCAATCAACTCTGATCATTTCTAGCACTTTCAATAGATTTTGCCAGTTTACCCAGTTGAAAGCTTTTTCATAATCCGCAAAGCATACACTTTTTGCTGGTATTCTATGCTTCTGTCACTTAACACTCTCATCACTGCTATAGCCTCTTTAGTTCCAAACCCTTCCGTAAACCAAATTAATCACAGCTGTGTGATGACTTGCTTTGGCTTCTAATCTATTTATTTGGATCTTTAACATTACCTTGCATGTCTAATCAAAGTTATGGTATGATGCTCTACACATTTCATGGTATTTGCTTTCTCTGTTGGGACCATTGTTATCTTCAAAATCTTCTGGCGATTCTCCTGTAGTGTACCTCTCCTTACTTAAATTCATCAATTCTCTTGTTACATCCCTGCAAGTCCTTTTATCATTTCTGCAGGGATTCCATCACATCCTTCTGTTTTTCCTGGTCTCGATTTTTTTATAGCTCTAATATTTCACACACCAGAGGATAAATGGTCAACAGCTGGAACAGAAATCACAACTTAAGTGCATGGGAAGCATCTTGTCAGAAGATAGTTACTGCCATGAAGAAATCACAACAATGACAAAGAATGCATTCTCCAAACATAAAGAATTGCTCAGCACAGAAAGGAGTAGAGATCTTAAGAAATGTGGAGAGTCTTGTATGGGGCTGAAGTGTGGATCCTGAGGAAAACACATACAAAGACTAGAAAGTTGTGAACTGCGATTTTGGAGAAGGATGGAGCGCGTCAGTTGGAAAGAACATGAGCAATAAAGAAGTTTTCAGGATTGTTAATCAGTATCATTAAGAAAAGGAAACAAGATTGGATTGACCATTTCTCAGGCATGGGAACTTACTGAAGGAGGGGATTGAAAGAAGATTAAAGAGATGTAAACCAAGAGAGAGAAAGAGAATGTTAGAGAACTGAAAAGTGAAAATGGGAGGCTTCTGAAGCATCTGAAGAGGAAAGCTCAAGGCTGTGAGGCGTTGAAAAATGAACAGGGGACCTGCCTTTACGGCCAGATGACTTTATATATTTTTTTCATTATAGGCTAGCAGATGACAATCCACTATTACTGAAAGAATGGACCTTTTCCTTTTTCTTTTACCACAAAGCAACTGAGACTGAATTGATTATTGTATGAAGTTTGCCAACTTCAGTATTTGTTTGTGCTGCATTTGTCTTGTGAATTACGCAGCTATAAAGTAAAGAAAGATTATTGAGTCTCAAGTGCCTGATCTGAGCCCAGGTGTCATCATAACTGATTGCAGCACTCTGCTACAGTTTATCTGGGTCATTGCCCACAGTGCTATTAGTACTTAATTTTAATAGGTGGTGTGCTGGCCAAGAACAGAGGTGGTAGCGGAACCAGAGAGTGGTGATCAGGGGCAGAGATGATCGGGCATTGGGCAAGGGATTTTAATTTTCTTTCACTTGGTGCCTTCCTTCATGTCAGTTCCAAATTATGCTCTTGATTAAATTTTTGGGAGGCCATAATGAGCCTCACACAATTTATGAAGGCCTTGGGTTTGTGTCCAATAATTTGGAAACATGTATCGGTTGCATTTCACAACACTGGGTGCCTGCCATCGCATTATTAATCCCAAAGTTTTTGGGACACTTGAAAAGCCCATTAATATCAACTTGACTTGATGATCCCCCCAGGATCATCAGTTGCCCTTAGATCATTGATTGGTAGAGCTTCAGTGAAAGTTTGCCTTTTTAATGTTTTTTTTAAGCTCTTCCTGTTCTAATCCTACTCCTCCTATTTCTCATGCTCTTATTAGAAGGTGGGGTTGAGGTAGAACACCAACCATGGTCGTATTGAATGGTGGAGGAGGCTGCAAGGGCCTTATTTCTTATTGAACAATGCTGCAATTACAGTTTATTGTTTGGTGATTTTGCAGAAAATATTTGGCTTTGCTTGCTTTTACACAAACATTCCCTAAACGGGTGAATATTAGCAAAAGTAACCCTTACCTGACTTCCTGGTGCTATTTTGTAAGTTCTGTGCTGGCTGGACTAATCCCATCAACTGAAAAAATATATCCTCCTTTCCCCAGTATTTCATTCTTGCATTTGGTGAGTATTTGTACAGTCTGACCAAATGAATTTATGCCCAGTAACGGGTATATGATTTTTGTTTCCTTTCCCATTTCTCCAGAAGAGTGTTTCAAGTGGCGGCTATAACTTGTGATCAACATTTATGCAAGTGACATCATAAAAGAGGGCTATTATCAGGTGACAAGTTCAAATAGTTTATCATATCACATGGCTGGCAAGCTTGTTGTGACACATTCAGTTGCTGTCCCAGTGATAGCATCTGTATTGCATAAGTAATGACCATAGATTGCATTTTCGCTGACATTTTTGTGGCGACATTAATTTTTGTCAACAAGCGCTTTGTACTAAGACCCAAAGTGAGTTATTTTGATGAAAAGGAAATAGGCCCATAAATGGGGGCTGTGTTAATAAGAGATGCCTGTTTCAAAGTCTGGATTTAGCAAACAATTTTGGTCTGAATTGCTAATTACCATCATTTGAATTTGCCTGAAGGTGCTAAACCAGCTGATTAGACACAGTGGAGTGGTTTATGTGGGCGCATCAACTTTAACTGGAGGCGTGGAGTGTTCTAGCTGGCATTTAGTGACTCATTGTGGTATTGCTGTGTGATCAAGGGAGAGGGTGTACAGGTTCTCGAGTGTCCTAGTGAAGAACACCTAGAAGAGGAGAGATGCCCTATACCCAGGGAGGTGAACAACACCATCTTCCTTGCCTTCCTGTTCCCCTCTCGTGCAGCAACTGGTGTGGCTTTGCCTGGCCTCATGTCCTCCCCCCATTCCTCTTCCTGACCAAGGGGGATTCCTAGCATCTTGCCCGCATGCAAATACTCCATTTCTCCTGGTGACTCCTATAAGGTGGAGTAGCACTGCACTTACTCTCTTTAGGTGAAGTTCTTAGAATTTCTGGAATAACTGTAGCTTGAGTTTTTGTGAATTATAACAAAGGGTCCCAGAAAGGCTCCTGCTGTGTTTCAGAAGCCCTCTTCACAGCTCCAGCAGCAAGTGAACATGGAAAGATGAAAAGCTCTTTAAGTGGTGAGTATCCCTTTAAGTAGCACTTGAAATTGAAATCAATGCCATGTTTTAAGCTGGTTGCTGTTAGGAGAGGGTGTTCAGTTGAAGCCCTTGCCAGCAAAATGCAGTGCAACTTCTTTAATGACCGCTAGTAGTATTTTAAGTGGTAATCAGCCCCTTAAAGAGCCTTGAGACACCTGTTCCTAGGGAAGGCTTCAATTCCCTCACCAATATGGCAGCCTGTGCTAAACCTGGGTTAAACAAGCATTTCAGCTCCAAACTCTATCTTGGCCACCTCAGAGGATCATTTGGACCTGAACACATTGCCGAAAATCACCCCCATAGTTCAGAGGGGGTTTTCAAGCCTAACCATAAATGGTCACTAGATTATGGTAGCTTGGTATTATTATAGGTCCACCCTACTTGGAACTGCATTAAGACTATAATAGATAAGGTGGATTTATTAAACAAATACTTTGTATTTTTTTTCGCAGTAGAGGAAGAGGATAAAATAAATCAAGGAAAGGAACTTACTGGATTCAAACTTCCATTCCGCAGGGGTGGGGAGAGTCATACCCATGGGGTACCCCAAAGATGTGCTGGGGGATCCCACTGCATGTCCCCACATAAGGATTGCGCTGCAATTGCCCAGGAAGTTCAAACTTCCATTGGGCAATGACCCTGCACTGAGAATCATCCGATACTCCAATTTAAATTGGAGACTTTGGATGTTTCAACCTCTTTTCCAGGAATAGTTACCCTGGAGAAGTTAGAAGAATTAAACTACTTCTAACTCCTGGGCAATTATGGTACTGACCCCAACCACCCCTCATGGGAACCCCCAACCCCATCCCCCCCAAACTACCCTCTCCACCCTCCCGACTATCCCCTCAACTGAAGGCCTCTGGAACCCACTGCACTGCACTATTCTCACCTGGCCCGAATTGGAAGACCAGATGAGAAAGGTGCGGCTGCTTTCCTGTGTAAGTAACTAGGAGCAGAGTGCCAGTCCGATTGTGATTGCCACTCCATGGAAAACATGGCCCAATATGTTTTTTAAAAAACTGTAATTGAGAAAATAATGGGGATGAGCATAGATAAACTTTCAGGATCTGACAATTTCCACCTTGGTGCTAAAAGAAGTGGATGAGGGAATTGCTGAAGTGTTAATTATAACCTTTCAAAGCTCTTGTGATTGGGAAATTGAATCATTAGATTGTAAGTTTACTAATGTCACTCATTATTCAAAAAGGCTAGGAGAGAGGTAACTACAGGTCTGTAAGTTTAATTGCAGTTGTGGGGAAGCCACTAGCATTAGTGACAGAATAACTGAACAGTAGGACCTGTGCTGATCAGAGAGAACCATTTTGACTTTGTTAAAGGTAAATCATGTCTGACTAATATCATTGAATTGTTTGAGGAGACCACTGTGATAGATAAAGAGAGTGTCTATGGATGTTATCTATATGGATGTTATCAATATGGACTTTTTTCAATAAAGTTCCACATAAGAGATTAACAGCAAAAAAAGAGACAAAGTTGGAAATTGGTTGTGAGGTAGGAGATAGAAAGTGAGGATAAAAGGTATAGGCTCAGATTGGTGGGATGTGACAAGTGTTATTCCCCAAGGATCTGTTCTGTAGCTCCAATTTTCTTCATATTAATTAATGACTTGGAGAGTATAGAGAGTTTGTATATCCAAGTTTTTGGATGACCTTAACATGGGCAGACAGTAAGTAGTACAGATGGGAGCAGAAAGTTGCAATGGAATGTAGACAGATTGAGTGAATGAACAAAACTATGGCAAACTGAACTAGATATGGGCAACTGGTAGGATTTGCACATGGGCCCAGAAAGATAACACAATATTTTCTAAATGGTGAGAAGCTAAGGAGGTTATGCTTCATTTGTTTGGAGCCTTGGTAAGACCCCATCTGGAATATTGCATTCAGTTATGAGCACCACACCTCAGAAAAAGATATATTGAAATTGGAAGGGGTGGACTGCAGAACCACCAGAATTATAATTTAATCCTCTAAGTACAGGTATAAGGACAGGTTGCATAAGTTTGGCTCAGATTCCCTTGAGTATAGAAGATCGATGGATGATCTGATTGAGGTGTTTAAAATCCCAAAAGGCTGTGAGTTCTGAGTTTTCAAGACTGAGAATTTTTTGTTGGATAAGGATATCAAGGAATATGGAACAAAGGTGGGTGAAATGAATTTGAGGTGCACTTCAATCATAATCTGATTAAAAGGCAGAACAGGCTTAAAAGGCTGAAAGGTGAGGCGGATAATCAGAACAAAGTAAAATTACTAAATAAATTAAATTATGAAGGTAAAATATTGCAATCATGTAACGGATGAGGCATAATTGAAATAGACATGACAAATTTAGTATGTAAGCACGGAAAATCAAGTGGGCTCCATTACAAGTGTGTGACTTTGCCTATGAGTTTCCTTTCTGCATTATGTCCAGGTGTACATTTTCCTCAGTTAGTATACCTGAATTAGTGTGGGATCTTTAAATGCATGTTATCTCAAGCATTCAGCATTTTTGTTGCAGCTTTTTTGTGAAAGGATACCATGAGTGGAATCTTATGGAGGTGACGGAGGTCTCACCCGCCAGCTAGCGAGCCCTGTGTCATCTCTTTTCAGAAGGCCTGCTGCAACTTGTGCCACCCAGGCACTTCTCAGGCCATTTGAGAGCCTTCTCCAGGGATCAGGGACCCCATGGTCAGAGGTCCGCCCACTGAGAGCTGCCGGCCAATTAGGCTGGCAGCTCTTCTGTACACAGCAGCGCCATTCAGGAGGAGGTGGCTAATGCCAGTATGATGACAAACTGAGGCCTCAGATTGAGGAGGAACCTGCGCACTGGTGAGTGGTGGGAAGGAGGTTGCTGGAGTGGGGGGGTCGCAGGAGAGGAGGGAGGGGGCTCAACAGCAAGCGTGGAGTAAGTGGCCCTTAGCTGGCATCCCCTTCCTGATGCAGGTCCCTTGGTCAGGCACTGAGTACCTTTGAATGAGGGACCCCGTCCCCTGGGAGCCTGTGTGTTCCCCGCATGACAAGCTCCTGCACACTGCTGGGCTAATAACGGCGGTGACAGGATGCGGTTCTTAAGTGGGCATTAGTTAACTACTTATGGGCTTCTGCAGTGGGGCGGGTAGCCTGTCCAAGGTCCTTCCCGCCATGTACGTAATCAGGGTGGAGGCAGGAAGGGTTTCCCACACACCACCTCCAGCCTGATTAAATACCCCCACCACCAAACTCACCATGGAAAGGGCTTGAGATTCCACCCAATGAGCTCAAATGGTGATCAGAAACTGTTTGATACTTACTGTTGCAATTTAACATGCCATTTAAAACCTCCAATGAGATATCAGTCTTTTCGATTGCCAGAAAGTATCCATTATTGCCTGCTTAATACGCTTGTCGCCTTATTCAATCTGTTAGAGTAATTTTGTTACTCTGCTGTCAGACTGGGTTACTGTTTATGCCCCAGTAGAAAACACATACATATATGTTCTTATGCAGGTGATGTAATCACTGTCCTACCCAGTCCATATGATCAAAGCGTTCAAATATTCATTAAATCTACATAGCTTACCCCAGGTTTAACAGTATTATGTGATTAATTTGCTCTTTTCTTTGAATGTTGTATGTTTGGAAACACATAGTGCTGTAAAAAGCGTAAGAAAAATATTCTACTGGCTGATCTAGCTTTTTATTCCTTCAGATAGAGGCAAGCTTATAGAGCCCTCTAAATTTCATCTAAAAAACATTGCTCAACATGACAGTAGTTCTGAGGCAGTCCCTCTTCCTTTGATAATATGAGTGTGAACTTGGAAGGATTTTATTTCTGCTATTGCAGAAAGGCAATGTGTGGGATCTCGGGAATTGTAATTTATGATGTTCAGCTTGGAGTCTACTTAAAAGGATTCATTTAATTACAGTAAAAAAAGATGTGCAGGTGATATTGTGTAATGCATGTTGGGATTAGTTGACATTCCAAGATTGTGCTGGAGTATGATATTTTACAATTATGCTCTTGTATGGTAGATCAAACAGCTCAATCACGACTTACTGTTTTGGATTTTTGACCAGGTGATATTCAAGAAACAAAAATGCCTGCCCAAATGTAACTGTGCCATCTAGGTGAATCACAGCCACTTGCACCACCAAGCCTAGATTGGACACCACACCCAAATCTAAATTTTACACACTTATAGGGCTATTTAGACTTTGGGTTAGGTGTAAATCTTGTATAGTGGGCGCCTGAATCATTATCTCATCTGCTCTGATTTTTATTTTTTGCCTCAGCATTGTTAAGCATTTCTGCTCGTTGTGGGAGAGCGAATGATTGTTGTTCAGTGGGGGAGGGGAAACGATCACTGCACATTGAGGGAGGGGAGTGATTGCTGCACATTGAGGGAGGGGAGTGATTGCTGCACATTGAGGGAGGGGAGTGATTGCTGCTCATTGGGGGAGGGGAGTGATTGCTCTCATTGGGGGAGGGGAGTGATTGCTCTCATTGGGGGAGGGGAGTGATTGCTGCTCATTGGGGGAGGGGAGTGATTGCTCTCATTGGGGGAGGGGAGTGATTGCTGCTCATTGGGGGAGGGGAGTGATTGCTGCTCATTGGGGGAGGGGAGTGATTGCTGCTCATTGGGGGAGGGGAGTGATTGCTGCTCATTGGGGGAGGGGAGTGATTGCTGCTCATTGGGGGAGGGGAGTGATTGCTGCTCATTGGGGGAGGGGAGTGATTGCTGCTCATTGGGGGAGGGGAGTGATTGCTGCTCATTGGGGGAGGGGAGTGATTGCTGCTCATTGGGGGAGGGGAGTGATTGCTGCTCATTGGGGGAGGGGAGTGATTGCTGCTCATTGGGGGAGGGGAGTGATTGCTCTCATTGGGGGAGGGGAGTGATTGCTGCTCATTGGGGGAGGGGAGTGATTGCTTTTTATTTGGGGAGGGGGAGGGGAGTGATTGCTTTTTATTTGGGGAGGGGGAGGGGAGTGATTTCTTTTTATTTGGGGAGGGGGAGGGGAGAGATTGTTGTTTATTCGGGGAGGGGGAGGGGAGTGATTTCTTTTTATTTGGGGAGGGGGAGGGGAGAGATTGTTGTTTATTCGGGGAGGGGAGTGCTTGCTGCTCAGTGGGGAGGGAAAATTATATGAGCTCAGTGGGGCTGAATAGTGTGCAGTTGTTCAGGCATATAGGAGATGCCTTCTGAATGCTGAATGGAGAAAGTTTGCTCAGAGTGGCGGATGCAATATTTTCTCAGCAGGGAGTAAAGAAAATAATTCCTACCCTATGTGAGGGGAGGTGGGAGTGGATGCGGCAGTAAGCATCTTAGTTAGGACCTACCTTCCAGCATGAACAGGACATGGGGAAAATCCCAAAGCCAGAAAGGTACACGCAATGTTGTATCTCAGGCCTCGTTTACACAAGACCAGTGAGCTACAGGTGCCTGCCTGTTAGGCATTGCCAGGGAGTTCACCAGCATAGAGGACCTTAATTTCAGGTCGCTACAATGCAGATCCTGGCAGAGGGAGAGAAGAAATTGGAACGGGGTAGCAGTCAGAAGAGAAAGGGAGGAGTTTGAGCGGGCACTGGTAATGAATGGTCTTCAGCATTAAGGTTAATGAGGTTCTGGACGGAGCACTCCCATTAAGTCTGGCTGTTACTCAGTGCCCTTCCTCTATCTCCCGATCACAGCCACTTCCTTCCTTTTAAGGACCTCACATTAGGCCACATACAAAGTTTTCCTGCACGTAGCCCTCCTACCCGCTGCTGCATTCAGGGCAGCCCAGTTTTACATTTGGGGCGGGGGTCTTAATCAGGCAATGGACCACTTGTTTGCATGTGGAAAGGGTTTAACGTCTGTTTCAGGTACAGACTCTTGACGTTTCTTTTTCCGCCATCAGCAGTACAATGGGTGGTGCATTTCTGGCACATAATGAGTGTGCACTCCCCACTTGCCATTGTGAATGCTTAGATGCTTGTTTTACACCTGTATAACAGGCACACTGCCATTGAATTTCTAGGCCAATATTTTCTCAGTGGGGGTGGGATTAGCCACAATACCTCTTCTGAGGAAGTGGGTGTTGCAATTGCAACCAAAATCTGCTCAGTGGGAGGAGAGGGCGTTGGTGTTAGAAGGAAAGAGGGGGCAAGAATGCAAAGTTTGCTAAGTAGGTTTCTACTCACCGGCAGCTGGTAGGTTTTGCTCGCTGTTTAGAAGCTGCTTTCCAGATTTCAGTTACTGATGCTATGTTGGCCCCAATAAGCTTTCAGTTAATGCTGAGCGGGGTGTATTGGTGTTCCTTGTTCATTGGTTTGAGTCACTGATGTTTTGCTGAAGTATTTTTCTGCAGTGCTGCTGTTGCCGCTTACTTAGCTACAGTTTTTTGGGTGGTTGTCATCAGTCTTGTCTTTGTGTTTCTCAATGTCTGTGAGCTATCCATTCCAAGTGTTTGAGTGCATGCTTGTGTTGTTAGCTCTTGAGTGACATGCATGTCAGTAGCTTTCTGGAACCATTCTTTGCTGTATAATTTCCTTTTCCATCAATCTTCTTTTGGAATCTATGTATGTGATTAATTTAATAGGTATTTTTCTCAAAATTTCATTTTGCAATTGGCTTTTTTCTGTCACAAGATTTTTCTATCACCTGTACAATCAGCTGGTTGAGATTTTCCAATCGGTTGTCTGTTTCCATATATTGCACAGGCAGACATTTTCTTTAGATGGAATTTTCCGTCCCCGTTGGCGGTGGACGTGTTTGGCGGCGTGAGCACACAATATGGCGAGAAGGCCAAAAATCGGTTGCACGACATTGAGAAACCAGTTTGCAATTGTCCGCTCTGCCCGTCAATGGAGGGCCGCGTTTCCCGCCATCGGACATTGGGAACTTCATCGTAATACATCTGCATATCATTATAAGCCCAGCTCGCTGGAATCATCTGCCCCCACGCTGGATCATCCAAGAATCATGCTGACCCTGTTTCACAGCAGTGCATAAGCGACGTGCACCTGACGGGCTGCACTTTGCTCAGGACTTCAAGGTTTGTTTGCCTACCTTGCTTCAGGCAGCGCTCGTGGTCACCAGAGCCAGGCTTCACAGGCAGCACCACATCACTTTTAGTGGGGCTCTGGGGCCGGTCTCTACCTTTCAAACTAGCCATAAGGCGGGGTTGGCTTTTCAATGTCTTCAGGGCTAGGGTTTGCTTGGGGACGGGGGAGAAGTGGCCTCAGGCAAGGGAAGAGGCTGCAGGGTGAGGGTTGTACTGGGGAAGGGGAGCATCTCAGGGTGTGTGTGGTGACAAAGGTTGATCTGTGCAAGTGGCCTCAAGATGGTGAGGGCTGAGGAGACAGTCTCCAGAGGAGATGACGTCAGATGGAGATGTGAGGGGATGTGTGAGAGAGTGAGTGGTGATGTCCCTTGAGCTTGCAGTGAGTAAGATGCCAAGGAATATGTGTTGGGCTTGGGTGTGTGAGTTTAGAGTGATGAGATAGTTGCGTTACCTTGGCGGCATGAATGAGGTCATTCATCCTCTTTCTGCACTGGATGGTGAACCTCTTCTGTAGAGCATTGGCACTGATCACCACTGCCATCGCTTACCAAGCTGGAGTGGCGACATTGCTGGACCTCCTGCGGCCAGAGTGGGGATAGAGGACATTGTAGCAGACCTCCATGGCGTACAAAAGGCGTTCCAGGGGTGCTTAACTGAATAAGGGGGCAGCAGTCTTCTTGTCTTTTGGGGCCTTGTCTTCTGTGCAGCAGTCCTGGGCTGGAAGCACTGAGTGTACACGGCTGCACTTTAAATATGGCATCCAGCATGAGGGAACGGTGAGGTGACGGTATGGCAGGCAAATGAGAGCCCACCCGCCATCGAAATGGCGTGTTTCCTGGGGTTGCATGATTAATGAGGCAGGGTTGGGATGATACGGTGTGAAAAGCCGCCATTGCGGCCGGCAGGTAAAACATCCCTTTTCCCGCCCGCTACTGCACTGAGTGCAAATCTGGGACGATTCAGCCCTTAGTGTTTTTCTACTTTACAGGTATATTGTTTTGGATTTCTTGTGGGTCCATGAACTTGATTTTTTACTTGAGAGTAATGATTTGGGATTTTTGAGGGTTGTTTGAGAGGCTGTCATGGAATTTTATATGCTGTCTCACTGCAATCAATTGGTTAATCTTATGTTCACAGTGCCACCTACAGGTGCTGTACCTTTCAGCAACCTGAGACTGGTCGTTGAGGGTAATTTTAACTTTTCCTAATGGTATTAAATGGCTCATATTGGACTGTTTTGTCATTTATATGCCCAGGACAGGAAATCAGTCAGGATGTATAATGGGAGCCCAAATCAAAGTTGCCCATTTTATACCATTACCAAAATTTCAAATTACCCTCATTATTTTAAATAAATATATATAGGTATTACTATACGGGGTATAGCTCATATGCCCATTATTTTTATTCCAATTTTCCCTTCTTTTTATTCCCTTCTTCCTGCTTGAAGACATTGACTGCTTGCTGAACTATATTACCATGAGAAATTGGTGCCCTCAAATAGCTTATCTAAGTAACCATTATTAATGTGTGTGCCCTGACAGTGTGGGCTGGAATTTATGATCCCTATCAGGACCAAATGGAGGTGGGACCAAAAAAAATGCCCATCTCCGTTTCCGCACAATTCACCTGTTCTTATGAAGGATGCAACTGACTGTGCTGTGGGCTCATTGAGAGCTTTTCCCAGATACATTTTTTAATTTCATGGAGGTGGCCAGACTTTAACAGTTGTCAGATTTTACACCAGCTGCATGGAGGCATGAACGCTGGATTGGAGGCGAGAAGAGATTAGAAGGTAAGTGAAATGGTTTTGCCTCCTTTGCAGTTGATCATTAAATGCTGCAGCATGAGTCATGATGGTGTTGCGATTGAAAGGTGAAACTACTGCCATACCCACTATATGAAGATATTACAAAGTTTAAAGTTGTATTTTTAAAAATGGACACAGTTTTTAAGATGGCTGAAAATACATCACGTGACTTTGGCAATATTGGCTCCAGACAAGACCTGAAACTCAAGCAAATACCTCATTAAATATGAACATTCCCAGCCATTTGTGTATCTCAAAAGTCCTTTTGTTAAGGATGAACTGTAAACAAACAGGACTGTGATATTAGCCAATTCATCTCCTGCCTCACCATGGACAATAGAGATGTTGAAACTCAATGGGTGTGAAATAGCCTCATCGACCTTTCGTTGTATTGTGTTGGGTCCTCATCTCCAACACACAGACCCTGGCTGTCTCAGTGTTAAAGGCCACAACACAGGATGTGTATCGTCCCAGCCCACTACTTTATTTGGGAACGGTCTTTGGACTTGTACAGGGCACATGGTTAGGGCAGCCATGTTTGTGCTTGCTTTTAAAAGTTACATAAGAAGCTGTTCGGGTCAGAGAAAGACCATCTGAAAAGCCATTGAATCAGCTGTAAGGCAACGCAGCCATAACTTGAAAGGAGGACAAGGAATCTCCCCCCAACCTGTTCCAGCATCAAGTTCATCTGAGAGCCGACCTGCTGGCAATTCAAGTACAAGAAATTTTGCAGCTTACTGAGAAGCCTTTCCTTTTACCAGACCACCACTCCAGTACCAATTCAGCTAAGAAACTACAGGCCTGCTATGAAAGAGACTGAAATCATTACAACTTGTAAGTGTATTTTTTTTTGCCCTCCCCTTTATCTAATCTTCGTGTGTGTGTGTGTGTGTGTGTGTGTGTGTGTGTGTGAGACGTCGTGTTAAAACCTTCAGGGCAAGTGTGTCATAATAAATTATCTTCTTTATTTTAAAATTCACAAAAACATGCTGATGGAAGTTATTTAAATTAGGAAAAACCTCTTTGAGGGTAAGAACATACCACTAACATCGCATATGTATAAACAAACTTTGATCACGAAGAATAAGAAAACACACAAATTCTGCCCATAACATTATACATTAAACAGTGTATTTGCCAGATTGTTACTTCTGCCAATGGCAAGCTGTCAAGTAAAAGATTAACATTGTAACTGTGCAAAAATCTTCTGATGAGGTAAAAAAATTCGCCTAATGGATAAAAAGGTAGAGTATATTTCACACTATTGAATGGGTAGCCTAGTATGATACCCAAGTGTAAATATTTGATCTTTTCCCATTGCTTTTATGTATTCAGTCGAGACATCTGTTGAGATAGCAGTTCTGAAGTCTGTTTACTCAAGAGGTTTGTGCACTCTTAGCTGCAATCCAACTGCCTAATCGTTTTGCAAGCATTTGACAATCTTTATACTGCTGCTTTGAAGAGCCTGTTCATTTATTCAGTGAGTTTATGGGCTATTCAATGGCTTCCACCATTTATATTAGGGCTTGTGTGTTCTGCGCATAAAGAACATAATGGTTGAAGGAGGTGAGACGTTATGTTAAAGGGGAGTTTAAAGTGGTCAGATGGTTTAATTGTTTATAAGTGAGCCACTGATTACCTCAGAAGCACCAGGCCAAGGTCTTTTGGGAACGGAGGTGGGCCTTTTAACCTCCCTGCCCTGGATTCTGCCTGCTCTGGACTGCACCTGCTTTGGTGGCAGGTCCACCTCCAGGCTGCCTAGGGCCTGGACCCCTGGAAGATGACCTTTTCGACAATTTCGCGACAGAGGCGGTATTGCAATGGTGGGATTAGTCTCTAGGTTATCACCTCTGACATAAAAATTCCCTCATGAGCGTCATTAGGCTATTTTCCTTATGGGTAAACACAGCCATGTCCATTCCTATGCACTTCCAGCAAAGATATCTGAATGAGGACTGAGTGATTTTTCTCTTCTATTACACAAGGATGCTGAGGCCCTATTGGCCCCACTTACTGGGCAGAATTTTCCCCCCATTGGGGAGGAAGTTCAGGAGCGGGCGCGTGCAGGCGCGCCTCCGATCGGCGCCTCCGATTGGGGGCACGCCACCATTTTACGTGGGCGGGCCAATTAAGGCCAGCCCAACATGACGTCCGCCAGGAAACGCTATGCGCTCCCTGTGCAGGCAGGAGGGATTCCCTGAGCCGAGAGTGCACTTTTTCGCGCATGCGTGAGAAAGAGCGCACTCATCTCCCTGAGGCTAAGTGCTGCCTTAAGGTTGGACGGGCAGATCCATTTATGATAATGAGTTTGTCAATGGCCTCAACAGGCTCAATAAGCTGATTCAGCTGAGCCCCCGCCGACCTGAAAATTGAAATGACATGGGGTGACGTCGGGAGTTCCGCCCAACGTCACCGTGCATCATTTTACGCGTCGGCGAGCAGGCCCCGCCCCCGCTCGCTGATTGGGAAATCTTGCCCACTATCTCGTATTTTCCTGCATTTTGCTCTTTCAAGCTGAGAAACTGCTTCCTGTGTCTGGAAGGCCTAGAATTAGGGTTCTTAGTTTCAGGATAAGAATTTGGCTATGTAGGACTGAGATGAGGTGAAATTTCTTCACTTGCAAGTTCCTGAATTCTTATTGAGTATATTCAAGACTGACATGGATAAATTTTTGAACTCTAAAGAAATCAAGGAAAACAGAGGTTGGATGAGAGAGTGGAGTTGAGGTAGATCAGCCGTGACCTTATTGAATGGTGGAGCATGCTCAAGGGGCCATACGTATTCTTGCTCTCGTTTCTTATGTTCTTAGTTTCTTTTACTTCCCTGTTGGAGCAGTCCATGCCTGCTTGTATGACAACCTTCAGGCCTGGGCCAAGCTGTTCCAGTACAGCTACAGCACTGGCATCTACCTGATAATGTGGAAAATTGCCCAGGTATGTCCTGTATACAAGAAGCAGGACAAATTCAATCCGGCTAATCCGGCACCATCAATCGAACATCAGCAGAGTAATGCAAGGAGCCATCGAGTGACACTTACAAAATAACACTCACTGACGCTCTGTTTAGGTTCCGCCAAGGCCGCTCAGCTCCTGACTTCCTTGCAGCCTTGATCTAAACATGGACAAAAGTGGTGAAATTAAGAGGTGAGGTGAGAGTGACTGCTTTTGACTGAGTGTGACATCAAGGAGTCCTAGCAAAACTGGAGTCAGTGGGAATCAGGGAGAAAATCCTCCACTGGTTGGAGTCATACCCAGTGCTGAGAAAGGTGGCTGTAGTTGTTTGAGTAAGTCGTCTCAGTTCCAGGACATCACTGCATTAGTTCCTCAGGATAGTGTCCTTGGGCCAACCATCTTCAGCTGGTTCACCAATGACCTTCTTTCCATCATAAGATCAGAAGTGAGGATGTCTGCTGATGATTGTGCAATGTTCAGCCCCATTCGCAACTCTTCAGTTACTGAAGCAGCCCATGTCCATATGGAGCAAGACCTGGATAACATTCAGGCTTGGGCTGAGAAGTGGCAAGTAACATTTGCATCACACAAGTGCCAGACAATGACCATCTCCAACAAGAGAGAATCCAGCCATTTATCCTTTACATTCAACGGCATCACCGTCGCTGAATATCCCACTATCAACAGTCTGGGAGTTACCATTGACCAGAAACTTAACTGAATCAGCCATATAAATACTCTGGCAACAAGAGCAGGTCAGAGGCTGGGAATTCTGCAGAAAGCCTGTCCACCATCTACAAGGCACAGGTCAGGAGTGTGCTGGAATACTCTCCACTTGCCTGGATGAGTGCAGCTCCCACAACTCAAGAAGCTTGACACCATCCAGAACAAAGCAGCCCATTTGATTGGCATCCCATCCACCACCTTCAACATTCATTCCCTCCACCACCAGTCTACAGTAGCAGCTGTGTGCATCATCTACAAGATGCACTTAAGCAGCTCATCAAGGCTCCTTTGATAGCACCTTCCAAACCTGCAGCCTCTACCACCAAGAAGGACAAGGGCAACAGATGCACGGGAATGCCACCACCTTAAAGTTCCCCTCCAAACCTCACCCCATCTTGGCATGGAACTATATTGCTGATCCTTCACTGTCACTGGGTCAAAATCCTGGAACTCTCTTCCTAACAGCACTGAGTGTATCTATGCCACATGGACTGCAGTGGTTCAAGAAGGCAGCTCATCAGCACCTTCTCAAGGGCAATTAGGGATGGGCAATACATGCTGGCCTAGCCAGTGATGCCCAGAACCCGCAGACGAATAAATAAATATCTGTATGTCCTGCTACCTTCAGGGCCCTGTGCACATGCACTCTATAAGTTCCTATGTTTCTCTATACTTCTCATCTACCATTTTATTACGTACTGCCTTACTTTGTTAGCCTTCCTCACATGCATTACCTCACACTTTTCCAGATTGAACACATTTCCCTTTTTTGTCCACCTGACCAGTCCATTGATATTTTCCCGGTCTACAGCTTTCTTCCTCATTATTAATAACACCATCAATTTTTTTGTATCATCTGCAAGCATTTTAAGGATGCGTTCTATGTTTGTCTAAATCATTAACATACACCACAAAAAGCAAACAACCTATTTTTCAGTCCTGCGAAACCCACTGGAACCCACTTCCAGTCACAAAAACACCTGTGGACTATTTGTCACTTGCTTCCTCCCACTGAGCCAATTTTGGACCCAAATTACCCTTGGATTCTATAGTTATTTAGTTTTCTGAGCAGTCTGCCATGTGGGACCTTGTCAAAAGCTTTACTAAAATCCATATGGACTACATCAAATGCGTGGCCCTCATCGGTCTTCCTTATTACCTCCTCAACAAATTTTAAGCATGTTGGTCAGATGTGAATGACCTCTTAATGAGTCTGTGCTGACTGTCCTTGATTAATCTATACCTTTCTAAATGTTGTTTAATATTACCCCCCAGAATTTTTTCCAATAATTTGCCTGCCACCTATGTTAGGCTGACTGCTTTGTAATTACTCTGTCTATTCCTTTCTCCCTTTTAAACAACGGTGGAATGTTAGCAGTCCTCCAGTCCTTTGGCATCACGCCTATAGCTAAAGAAGATTGAAAAATTATGGTCAATGGCTCTTCTATTTCCTGCCTTGATTCTCTTAACAGCCCAGGATACATTTCGTCCAGGACTAGCAATTTATCTACTTTCAAATATGCCAATTTTTTTCATATTTCCTCTCCTTGTATCCCATCCAATGATTTACACTCCTCCTCCTTTAACTACGACATCTGCATTGTCCCTCTCTTTGTGAAGACAGAAGCAAAATATTCATTAAAAGCATGTCCACCAGTTCAGCCCCCACACACAGGTTACATTTTTGGTGTCTAATCAGCCTTGCTTTTTCCTTAGTTATCCTCTTGCTCCATATGTATTTATAAAATTTCTTTGGGCTTTTCTTGATTTTATTTGCAAATATCTTTCTCATACCCTCTTTTGTTTCCTAATTTTCCTTTTAATTTTACTCTTACACTTTCTATACTCCTCTGTTTTCTCCACTGTGGACTCTTGTATCTGACCTAAGTTAGCCTTTTTACCTCATCCCACCCTGTATGCTTCTTGACATCCAATGAGCTGTGGATTTTGGAGTCTCAGCCTTTTGCTAAGTGTGTGTTCAGAACAAATATGTTCAGATCCCCTCCTTGAGTACCTCCACTGCTCTACTACTAATTTAACTTCAAGTAGCTGTTTCCAGTCCACTTCTGCTAAATCACATTTCAGCTTATTAAAATTGGCTTTTCCCCAATTGAGCACTTTTACACTTTGTCTTTGTCCCTTCCATAACTGCGCTAAACTGAACTGAATTATGAAAACTACCACCAAAATGCTTGGACACTGGTACCCTTTCCACCTGTCTGTTTCATTCCCAAAAACTAAGTCCAGACCTCCTTCCTCTCTTGTTCGAATTTCTACATACTGGCTGAGAATGTTCCCTGGAATGCATTTTAAGAATCCTGCATTCTTTATATCTTTTACACTGATTCTATCCCAGTTAATATTTTGGTAGTTGAAATCCTCTACTTCCAAGAGTCTCCCCGCGCCCTTAGCTCAGCTGTCTTATTCACTAGACTCCTTGCGTTCAAGTATGTACCATTTAAGCACTGCAGTCCCATGTTATTGATTTTTTAGCCTTTGTTTCCACTGCTTTCCACGTTCACTTACTAATTTCCTGCCTTCTATTTCCAGCTTTGCTTTTCTTCTTTCTGAATCTATACTCAGGCTCCCAATGTACTACCCGACCTAGTTCAAATACTTCCCAATAGCACTTGCAAACTTCCCCATGATGATACTCGTCCCTGCCCTGTTAAGGTGCAAAATTCCTGGTTGTACAGGCCCCAATCCCCCCCAGAACTGGTCCCCATGCCCCAGGAATCTAAAGCCCCCCCTTCTGTACCATTTCTCCAGCCACACATTCATTTGCATTATCTTCCTATTTCTGCACTCACTAGCGCATGGCATCAGGAGTAAAACAGAGCTTGCTACCTTTTGAGGTCCTCCTTATTTTTTTTCCCTTAGTTCCCTAAAACCTGCCTGCAGGATCTCATCCCTCTTTTTGCCAATGTCATTGGTACCAGTATGGAGCAAGTCTGTTTGCCTTACCTCCAGTTCTGCAGCTGCTCAAAGATATCCTTCACCTTAGCACCAGGGAGGCACCAGACCATCATGGAATAAGAACTGTGGCAGCAAAAATGCCTATCTCCCTAACTTTTGAGTCCCTTATCAGTATTGTTTCTCTGACCTTCCTCCTGCCCTGCTGTACAGGTGAGCCACCCATGGTGCTGTGGGCTTGGTTCTGGCTGTGCTTCCAGAAATGAATACTGGTCGGAGAGTGAGACCAGTAGGTCTCACTACCTGGTTTTCTGCACTACCTGCCTGGTCCTCTTTGACTGTTTGCTATCATCCATTCCCTCTCTGTGCACTCTTGAGCTGCACCTCCTGAAATATGCTTTCCACATAGCTTGCAGCCTCACGGATACACTGCAGTTACACCAGCTGCTGCTCAGGCTCTGAAATCTTGAATCATGAGAATCATCCTGGAGTTTCCAGATGGCACAGGGTGTGTATTTGATAAGACCAAGGTGTCCTGACCTACCTCTATTTATTAATCTACTGTCTGAACTTACATAAATAAACTTATGACTTGTCCCTGATCTGAATTGTAAAAAAAAAATCACTCCACAATCAACTCCCTCTCTTGTGCTGATGCCACTTCAGGTGTTTCTTTTAATCTCTCTCCCTGACAGTCCTATTCTTTACCTCTTGATCTATATTTATTAGTAGATTCTTTTTTGCCTTTAGGAATTTAACTGGTGTTTAGCTAACTCCAAAACACAACACTGACCACTAAAAACACTAAGCAATGAAGTTAATAGTTATCTGTAACTTATTCTCTGCTCTGCTCCTGGTCACCTCTGCTGCTGCTGGCTCTCTTGCACTGTTTAAATCTGCCGCTCTGCTCCTGATAGCCCGTCTTGTTTGGGTTCCTGTTGAATTTGTGATTATTTTTCCATTTGCTAGAGTTTGCTGCACCTGGTCTGCAAAACAAAGTTCACACTATTTTTGCAAAAGTATTTTATATTTTATCCCTTCCAGTGCTGCCAACAAAAGTGACTTTTTTTAAAAATCATTCATGGGATGTGGGCTTCTCTGGCTGGGCCAGCATTTATTGCCCATCCCTAGTTACCCTTGAGAAGGTGGTGGTGAGCTGCTTTCTTGAACCGTTGCAGTCCATGTGGTGTAGGTATACCCACAGTGCTGTTAGGAAGGGAGTTCCAGGGTGTTGCCCAGCGACAGTGAAGGAATGGCGATATATTTCCAAGTCAGGATGGTGAGTGACTTGGAGGGGAACTTCCAGATGGCGGTGTTCCCATCTATCTGCTGCCCTTCTCCTTCTAGATTCTGGTGGCTGTGGGTTTGGAAGGTGCTGCCTAAGGAGCCTTGGTAAATTCCTGCAATGCAGTAGATGGCACACACTGCTGCTACTGTGCGTCGGTGGTGGAGGGAGTAAATGTTTGTGGATGTGGCACCAATCAAGCGGACTTCTTCATCCTTGACGGTGTCCAGCTTCTTCAGTGTTGTAGGAGCTGCACTCATCTAGGCAAGTGGGGAGTATTCCATCACATTCCTGACTTGTGCCTTGCAGATGGTAGACAGGCTTTGTGGAGCCAGGAGGTGAGTTACTCATCACATAATTCCTAGCCTCTGACCTGCTCTTGTAGCCACAATATTTATATGGCTAGTCTAGTTCAGTTTCTGGTCAATGGTAACCCCCAGGATGTTGATAGTGGGGGATTCAGTGTTGGTAATGCCATTGAACATCAAGGGGCAATGGCTGGATTCTCTCTTGTTGGAGATAGTCATTGCCTGACACTTGTGTGGCCCGAATGTTGCCACTTGTCAGTCCAGGCCTTGCTGCCTTTGGACATGGGCTGCTTTAGTATCTGAGGAGTCACGAATGGCGCTGAACATTGTGCAATCATCAGTGAACATCCCCACTTCTGACCTTAGGATGGAAGGAAGGTCATTGATGAAGCAGCTGAAAATGTTGTTACCTCCTGGGAGATTGCAGAGTCCCTTACGCTTGCATGATTCTTAACACCAGAGAGATTGTTTTCACCATCAAATTGGACCTGCAAAGGGATCCTTTCACTAGTGTTGTGAAAACCACAAAGTGATCCATGAAGACCACAATGGGACACTTTCACTGGAGCCATGGAGACCACAATGGGACACTTTCACTGGAGCCATGGAGACCGCAATGGGACACTTTCACTGGAGCCATGGAGACCACAATGGGACACTTTCACTGGAGCCATGGAGACCGCAATGGGACACATTCACTGGAGCCATGAAGACCACAATGGGACACTTTCACCGGGGCCATGAAGACTGCAATGGGACACTTTCACTTGCAGCATTAGACTACAAAAGCAGCAGACCTTTTACTCGCACCATAGAGATGACGAAAATGATATGAGCACTATGGAGACTGAAAAGAATCACTTTGATTAGTACTGCAAAAGGAACTCATTTACTAGTATCATGAGATGATAGTTAGTGTGAAAATCGTAGAGGTTGGAGAGGAGACAACAGTTGGAGAAAGAGAACATTAGCGTGTAAAACCTTAAGTAATCTTGAGCCATGCATAAATCAATTGTGCATTGCAATTTTCACAAATTGCCATCAAGTTGATAATTTGTTCTGTGTAACTAAAGAGTGATGATGCATATCATGTTTTTGCTTCCATCAAGAAGCTTATAACACTATCAGTTTCAATCCATAACAACAGCAAATGCACTTCATTTGGATTGTATGTGAAGAACTTTGGAATGTTTCTGAGAGATATGATAGGCATATATAAATACAAGTTAGTTCTTTCTAACTTTCTTCTCAGTCATCAAAACAACAAAGATCTGAATGTAATTGAGCACTGTCATGCTTAGTTACCATGGAACCAATTTTCATCTCTATGGTAATGTGTGAAAATATATATTGATTAAATGTAACACTTACTGCAGTGTTATCTGGATTGTGCAATTTTAATAATCTCCAATAATAATAGTTATATCTGTATTAAATTAATTGGATTGAAATTGCAGTGGGCATTATTAGCATGTAAAAGTGTTAACATACTTGTGTGATATTCCTCTCTGCTATTTAAACAAAGGCAATAATCCATTCAAAATAACTAAGGTAGCGCATTTCTTAAAGTAGCAAAGAAAACATGCACAAATGCAATAAGGTATCTATATGCTAGTATTGTAGAGCACAGCTTCACTCCATATGTTCTTATTTCTAAGTTTGCAGATTATTGTACTGTATTTTTGCACCCCCGATGTTGAATGTAATGCAGCAGCTCTGAAGGCCTTATGCACATTACATATTAAATCTCTCATGTGTTTGTTACCATTTTGCTACCCCGCCAATCAATTTTAGTAATCAGAAGCAAAGTACATTCATGTACATGAATTCAATAAACAGACCCAAAAATTATAGATGTATGCAAAGGATCATGGACTTGTGCTGGGTTATTGTTCCATGTATACTGTCAACACTCTGTCATCTATCAAAGGGGCACATTCTTCATCTGTGAGCCAAAACCACCAAGTTAACTAGATATGAGGAAAAACAATTGGTCCGTATAAATTGCTCCCATAAAAACTGTCCATCTGATCCTAGCATTGGACTCTCTCTTGAATGATTCAAGAGTTTTAGCCTCCACCATCCTACATGAAAGCCCATTTCAGTTATTAAATGTTCTTTACATAAAGTTTCTTTTTGATGTATCAATCCCAAATTTGCTTCTTTATAAGTTTACATTTTGTTTTCCTCCTTTGAGTTTTTCTGTGTTTTGAATTCAGCATTTGCTAAAATCATTATAAAGCACTTTTAATACAGAAAGTATCTAAGGCTCATGATGGCTAGTTGAGAAAAAAATATACACCGGGTCAAGCATAAGAGAAGTTAAGAGAAGTGACATAGTCAGAGGTGGATTTAAATAGGTTTTCAGGGATGGATAGGTGGAGGGGGTTTGAACCATGCGACCAGTGATGAGCTCAAGAGGCAGTACATAAACCAGAGACAGAGGAAGAGAATGTTCAACAGGGGATTATAGGGCTGGAGGAGGTTATGATGGTAAGGTGCAGGGAATTTCTGAAAAACAATTTTTAAGTTTAAGAAATAGGAGGTATCCTGCTGAGATTGGCTGTCAGCGGAGAGCAGCAGAAATCAATTGTTAATTGTTTTCAAACAATGGGAAGACTGAACCTGAAAGGAAATTAAGCAACATGTGAACGAGTAGAGCAGTATAATGGAAAATATAGTATTTTGCTTGCTTTTAAATCTGTTGTGTGAGAAGGAAAGCAGTTTGTCCAGAGAGGCAATAAATGAGTGATGTGAATTTATTGAATTTATGTGAATATTATCCTTTTGTACCAAGATAACGATGGTTTTGAATCTGTCTTGAATTCTAACTTTACATAACCTAAAGGAGTGAAAGCTAAAAAGCTGCTTTTACCACATAAAAGCTTAACTTTCATGTTGTCATGATTCTTTTTTCATCTCGGTATACAGTAATTTACTACCTGTTTTGGGGTATTGTGGTTTAATCAAAGATTGTGACCTATTTTTGCATCATAATTAAAACCTGAGAAGATGATCATTGTCAGCATATCATTATCCATAAGCAGAAACTGTTGTTTTCAGTAATGATATGGTGCTATCTACTTTTTTGATTGCTGTCATTTGCATTATCCCCATCAGCTACAACAATCATAAAATTCACTTTCCAATAGATACAGAGAAAAATATTGTTATTGTAATTAAATTAAACTATATATGAAAAAATAATATATAATTGTATAAAAAGTGTCATCTCAAATGACACATGGACAATAATACTTGTGAGAGGAAAAAATTTGTGATGGGACAATAAAGCTTGCCACGAGTCATATCCAACTAACTGAAGAAAAAAGAGCCCAAAGGAAATCAAGGAAAGATCAGCAGCTAGGCCAGTGTGGTGTCTGATGTTCTGTATGTTGGAAACAGCCCTTGTGAAAATTGTAGTTATTTGAGAATACGCAACCTGCATTATTTGGAAAGGAATCATAGAAGCCATCATTGACAATGATGAATAAACCATCATCATCATTTATTTATTCACATCATGTATATAGGTATATATCTTACATCTTTGAGTGCTTACTGTCAACTTTTCCTTTTATAAAGTTTTATGTCTCCTTTTATACTGGAAACTTCTTATGCAGATTTGTCATGGAGTAATTAATTATACCTCCTTGCCAGTGATGGCAATGCAGCACCCTAGTATTGTGCCTTCCAGATCCTCCTGCTGAGGGATAGGGAAACTCCAATGGTGCAACCAATTCTACCACCAAATTGCTGTAAAGGTTGGCTAGTTAACTGTAAATAATAGAATAAAAATAAAATAAAGACCAATATGTGTAATTTTTAACATGGGTCGGAAAGCCTCTTAACTCTGCTTTATCTATAGATGTATGCATCTTTGTATGTGAAATGCTACAGGAGTCAAATTTTGTGTGTGTATATAAAACTTGTTATGTGTTGTCAAGATACAAGGTACAAATTAAATTTGAGTTCATCTTCATCTTCTAAGTGTATGATATCGATAAACTTTATGTTTCATTCATTGCTTTGTATGCCACTGCAGAAATTCATCTTGCATATCGGTTGCTTCTCAGAGTTATGAATAAGAGTAAATTTTTGTTGGAGATTTTTTTAAATGATGGAAGAATTCTCCTTTTTCCAATTTCTTAGATTCCATGTGGCTGATATAGGCTTATTCTGTCACCCCAGGGGCCAGGAATACCTGAGTCTCAAAGCCAGTATGCAGGTTGTTGGTTGACTGTCTTCTGCAGAATAGACAGTGGTGCCAGTTATTCTTTCTGCTGAAATGGAACATTGTCTACCATCCTTCTAGTTTGGAGGACCAGTAAAGTGTTGTATCTCAAAGAGGGCTGGCATATTTGAATGCCAACTGAGGTTGGGATTTTATTCTGTAGACTAATGCTCTATTGCCTGAACTGTTGAGCCAGAAGAAGAGTGCAGTACTACATGCGTCCCTACCTGCTGTGCTTTTAAATTTCCCTTTCTTTCTTGGCATGAGTCAGATCCAGACATACACTAATAATTAATTAGTTTGCTTGTTATTTGCACGGGCATTGTAGTGATAAGTTCTCTATTAGATGTCAATGAGAGCTAGTTAACCCTAAGAACATTGCAGCATGCATGCTCAACTTTTCCATTCTCTTTGCATGCACAGTAATACCATTTTAGGACACTAGCAGAACATTCAAGAAATAAGATGACAACGATGAGCTAAATATGGTAGAAAGGACTTTTTAGGAATTGTGTTTAAATGGAAGGTGCGGGTTTTCTAGATTTTTACAAAAATGTTTTCAACCTTCTAACATAAAAGGGCTGCTTTAAGTACTAAAATAGAACCTGAGGACATTGATGTTTGTGTTGTGAGTTGTGTTGTTGGGTGGGCATTACAGGTATAGTGTTCCACATGATATTGTATTTTGTCACAACAACTTAAAAAAATGCTGGAAAAGGTAACTTTGTAGTATGAACTAACTAAGCGCATGATGAGTCGCGAGTTGTCTTCCCATTCCTCACTGAAGCGACTACCATAGCTCTGCAACAAGCAGATTCAAGCTGTGAACACTTGCCTGAGTTCTTGTGATTGGTATTGTTTGTTTTTAGCAAGTTGTAAGCCTAAATAATATTCCATGGTTGCTTTGTGCAATTTTGCTGAACAATGGGCAAAAAATTAAATTGTTAAGCATTAAATTGTGTAAAACATGGAAATGATTCTTGTCTTTTTCTTCATTTTTCTGATTCCCATTCTTTAATTAAAAAAAACACTATCACTGGCAAAGAAGGTGGAAGCTAAACCCCTCCCAGCAATTCTGTCAATGCCTCTACAAAGCTGAGTGCTTCGGAGGATTGGCCCAACCTCATTTTCCCTCCTTTTTGGTTATACTGTGTCTGCGCACACACTGCCACATGACCAAGATGTACCAAAGATTGGGAACTCTCTGTAAGAAGAAAAACAAATCTGCATTTGTATAACGCCTTTCATGGCAATCGAACGTCTCAGAACGTTTTACAGGCAATGACGTGTATTCACTGTTGTCAGGTTAAAAGGCAACAGCCAGTTTGCACAAACCTTCCACAATAAAACAATGTGATACTGATATGATGTTGGTTGAGGAATAAATATTGGCCAATACACCAGGGATAATTGCCCTGCTCTTCTCTGAAGTAGTGACATGGGATCTTTTGCATCCACCTGAGAGGGAAGATAGGATTTTCATTTAATGTCTCATCTGAAAGACTCTGACAGTGCAGCACTCTCCCTCAATTCTGTACTGGAGTGCCAGCCCTGATTTTTTGTGTTCAAGTCCTGGTCCGGGATTTTCTGTGCCTGCTGGCGTCGGGCGTGTTCGTTGACATGAGCTGACAATATGGCGAGAAGGCCATGGACGGGATGAGGTCAATGAAAGTGTGTGTGAAAGAGCGAATGGTGATATCCTTTGAACCGGCAGTGAGTGAGGGCTCTGCGGATGTGTGATGGGTTTGTGAGTGTGTGAATTGAGAGCGATGAGAAAAGTGACATCCTGGCAGAACGGAGATCATTCATCCTTTTGCGGCACTGGGTGGCTGTCCTCTTTTGAAGGGCGTTCACGCTGACCACTGCTGCCACCGCTTCCCAAGCCGGATTAGTGAGGTTGCTGTCCATCTTGCGGCCAGAGCGAGGGTAGAGGACTTCACAGCGAGCCTCCACTGCATCCAAAAGACACTCGAAGGATGCGTCATTTAACCTGGGGGCTGCAGCCTTTTTGCCGTTCAGGGCCATGTCTTCTTTGCTGGAAGGCTGGAAGCACTGAGATGTGTGTGTGCGCGTGGCTGGACTTTAAATATGGCGCCCGGAGTGCTGAAGCAGCGAGGTGATGGCGTGGCAGGTGAATGAGAGCCCGCCCGCCATTGAAATGGCATGTTTCCCGGGAATGCATAATTAATGTGGCAGGTTTAGGACGATCCGGCGTGAGAGCCCATTGCGGCCAGCGAGTAAAACTTCGTTTTACCTGCCCAGCAGCACTGTTCATGCATATCTGGGATGATTCCGCCCCAGGAGTGGGACCTTAACCCACAACCTTTTAATTTTGAGGTGAGTGGCACCAGCTGACCCACAGCTGGCGCAGAATGTATGGGTGAACTCCGATTGCAAACCCAGTTATTAGAAATTTAATTTGCCCATATTTTCATGTTTTTCTAAGAATTATTTCATGCAAATCAAACTTACAAGGTGATCTTGAAGCTTTTTGTGTACTTTACAAACATTGCATCACCTGCACTGTTTTTGTTGCATTTGTTGTGTTTTGCAGCTGGTTAAAGCCTCATCATTACTATAGACTGAGGGTTTGACCTCAAATGATGTGATTGTTTTATTGTATCACGAAAGGAGAAAAATGAAAAGAATTGAACATCTGGTTGACAATGAAATGTTAATCTTTTAACTGTGTACACAGTTGTACATAAGTTGACATGAGGTCAGGCTGCATCTATTTGCAACAGATGAACCTGAAATTTTTGCAGAATGTGTGTGTTGTTGTTTAATAAATTAAGCGTAAAAAAAGATTGATTTAATATATAACCTTCTCTGGAAATGACATGGAAGTACTGTATTTCTGAGTGTGGTTAGCAGTGCAGTAAAATACAATTGAATGGTTTGTATGCATTGTTTTCAATGTCATTCAGAAATAAGATGTGGTTTAATATCAGTTTAAAATCATACTTCTGGGACGTTTGGATCATTATGTCATGAGTTTGTGGACCATTTGTTTACAGTTTCTGCCTCCTGTGAATGCCAGACATGTGAATTGATTATAATCAGTGCTCATCTGTAGTAAATAGATATATTTCAGAAGGTTTCAACGGGATGTCGCCAAGTTAAGATACCAGAGTACTGATTAGAATTTGCCAGTGCAGTGCCTGAGGCACTATAATCCGGAAACTAACCAGGGATATGGCACGTTAAATCCTGGAAAGAAAAAGTGCATTGAACTACTGTTGTACCTGCAGCTGATAGATGATCCAGGGTAACTGAGCAATGGCTGTTTGCTGGCATAATGTAACCTGGATTGTTGAATCTGTTGTATTTGACAGGGTGCCGGGGAAAAAAATCTAGCTGGAGATTGGGATAAAGGGCTTTAATAAATAAATGAGCCTGTTTTTTCCAGATTGGTTGATGGGTGGAAGGAAACATTTAATCGGGCTAGGGGATGTCAAGGAGGGACCCCTCCGCCTTCCCACGTTTGCTCTGATTAAATCCGGGATGGCCTTCCAACCTTGCTGCCAATTGAAGCCCTTAATTGGTATTTAACCAGCGGAAGGTGGGAAACTCGCCAAGCAGAAAGCCCGAAAAGTAAAATCAAGGGGCCTGATTGAGGGATCCATTATCGGGAAAGGGGAGGTGTGGGGGGCAGTGGTCTGCTAAAAGCCATCCGTTTGCCTTTGTTGCCAACCCTCCCCTCTCACACAACCCCTATCCCGCACCACTCATCTGTGGTCTGGGACCCTCCTTGATCTTGTCCTCCAGTTGGTGCATTGCTGGCAGCTACCACCACGCCCACTGATGCTGCCTGCAGTAGACAGCTTCCAGCCTCTGATTGGCCAGCAGCTCTTGAGGGATGGGATTTTCGTGCCTGGAACCCTTGAGCCTGGGGAAGGCCCATCACTGGCCATATTAGCATTTAATACTGTGGGCCTTCCCCAAAGGACGCAGTCGTGACCCACGTCACCTGGATTAAATTCCGCCCATCATTTCTCTATATCTTTGAGACCTGTTGTGCATTTTTGGCAATTTTGTGTTTTTGCTTAATGTTTCCAAGAAATGTTTGCATGTTAACTGAGCTTCAGTCCTGCTACATGAATACAATCTCTGTAAAATCAAGTATATAAGCAACACCTACACACAGCTCTTTTTATGATCTAAAAATGGCAGATGCATCAATGTAATATTTCACCCATAAACTTGTTTTTATGGTACATCACCTTACTGAGTTGAATGTTTTGACAAATGTTATGTCACTTACAACTGTCCACACATCAGAACTTCGTCCATCCTGGTTAAGCTCTAGAAAGCAGTCAGTGTTCTTGAGCCAAATCAGGAAGTTCCCTTTCTTCATTTCATATACCATCCTTCAGGATTCAGGGTCTCTGCACAAAAAAACATCCTTCACTCAGGACACTTCGAAGATTTGGAGCTCAGAACTTAGGGACTGATATTCACTGGGGCAGTGGGTTGGGGAGAAATTATGTTCAGGACCCCCCAAATGTCATGAAGCTTTAATTGCATGGTGTCTGTGTTTTTTTGGACATGTTCCCCACCCAGAAGCCAGCTGCCTGTCAGGTGGGGAATGCTTCAGAAAAAGCCACAGCCCAGGAGCAGATATGGAATCATAGAATGGTAACAGCACAGAAGGAGGCCATTTGGCCCATGGAGTCCAAGCTGGCTGTCTCACATAGCAATCCCTGGGCCGCTTGGGGTCCGAGGAAAGATCTGGGGCAGAGATGGAGCTCTCAGGCTGAAGAGAGCCTGGGGTCGGTGTTGGGGCTGGGGGAGGGGAGGCAGGGGTCACTAAACTTGGGGGCTGCAGTCTTTTTGCCTTTCACGGCCATCTTCCCTGCAGTAGTCCTGGGCTGGAAGCACTGAGATGTGTGCACGTGTCTGGACTTTAAACATGGCACCCAGTGTGATGAAGCAGCGAGGTGATGGCGTGGCGGGCGAATGAGAGCCAGCCCACCATCAAAATGGCGCATTTCCCAGGAATGCATACCTAATGCGGTGGGTTTGGGACGATACTCCATGAAAACCCGCCATTGCTACCGCACTTAGTGCAAATCTGTGACGATTCCACCCTTTTGTATCTGCAGCAAATTTGGCTACAATAGCCTGTTCCTTCACCTAACTCATTGACATAGATCATAAATAGTTGAGGCCCCAGCGGTGTTCCCTGTGGCACGCCATTAGTTTCAGTATTTCAACCTGAAAGTGATCCATTTATCCTGGCTACCTGTTTCCTGTTAGTTAACATATCCACTATCCATGCTAATATATCACCCCCAACACCATGAGCTCTTATCTTCAGTAACCTTTTATGTGGCACTTTATTGAATGGCTTTTGGAAATTGAAATACACTACATCAACAGATTCACCTTTATCCACCCTGTTTATTACATCAGAGAACTCTAATAAATCTCCCTTTCACAAAACCATGTTGTCTCTGCCTGTTTGTATTATGATTTTCTAAATGTCCTACTACAACCTCTTTAATAAAAGATTCTAGCATTTTCCCAATGACAGATGGACTAACCGGCCTATAATTTCCTGCTTTCTCTCTCCCTCCTTTCTTGCATAGTGGGTGTTACATTTATGATTTTTCAATCCGCCGGGACCTTTCCAGCATCTAAGGAATTTTGAAAGTTTGCAACCAATGCATCCACCATCTTTGCAGTCACTTCTTTTAGGCCATCAGATCTAGGCGCTTGTCGGCCTTACCCCCATTAGCTTTCCTAGTACAAGTACATTTTCTCTAGTGTTCGTGATGATTTTAAGTTCTTCCCTACCTTTTGCCTCTTGATTTTCTACTTTTCTTGGGATGTTTTCTGTGTCTTCTACTGTGAAGGCAGATACAAAATACTTGTTCAAAGTCTCTGCCATTTCCTTGTTTCCTATTATTATTTCCCCAGTCTCATCCTCTAAGGGAACCAATGCGTACTTTAGCTACTGTATTCCTTTTTCTATACTTGTAGAAGTTTTTACTGTCTGTTTTGTATTTCTTGCTAGTTTTCATTCATACTCCAATTTCTCCTTCTTCATTTTTTTTTTAGTCATCCTTTTCTGGTTCCTAAAATTTTCCCAATCTCCTGGGCTACTAAATTTTGCAGCATTGTACACTTCTTTCAATTTGATATCATCCTTAACTTCCTTAGTTAGTCACAAATGGCGCAGCCTTCTCATGAAGTCTTTCTTTCTCAATGGATTATGTACACTTTTGTTGAGAGTTAAGACATATCTCATTCTATTTTTTAGCCGCCATGGAAGGATTTGAACGTACTTCTCTGGATCGTTGATTCAGGCTTCTAGGAATACTAGTCTGTAATGTAACCACAATGCTATCATAACCCATTTGCTGTACATTCTTGCAAATGTCACCAATGCCTTCTTTTTCAAGGACAGTTTAGTTTATGCAACCTGACAATGAGCGATAATTTTTAGGGAATGGCAAGGTTCTGGAACTATTGATTACCTTTGCAGGCTTCATGTTAACTGGCATATTCAGATCAACCACAAAAGCATCCATTTCCATAGTTGTACAAGCCATTTACAATGATATGCACAACATTTTGTGCATGAATTCTTGGTATGTTGGAACTGTCATGATGCCTTTTTACTTCACCAGCCCAGTGTCCCTGCTGCATTTCACAAACAGTGTTCCTGGGTGACAAGATGTACCCAATGTTCCCAAAACCCACCTCATCACTTCACAAGATAACTGGAGCTGCCAAGGAATGGCTATGATGAAGCAAGCAGTTAAGTCAATAAATCTAACTGCACAGCACTGGGATGCTTCAAGGTAGTTTCAATTGCATGTAGACGCCCAGGGGTGCCTTGCAATATGTGCTAGACATCATCTCTTGAATTACAATAGCATCATATGTGCTTCATAATTTTGTTACTGAGAAAGAACTCATGGATCACTGAGCCCAATGATGACATTGCCAGTCCCAAAGATCTGGCTTTTGACAAACATGCTCCTTTCTCCTCATATGTAGCCAGCACATCATCGTAGTGAGCCTCAGCACAGCATGGTATCCATTCCACATTGCTCTGATAGATAGCTAAGCACCTGAATCAGCTACTTTTCATATTGCTGGGCAGGATTGGGGGCAGGAATGCCATCAATAGCAGGCCATATACAGAGAGTTATAGCAACTCTGGATATTAACAGGTACAATCCTGCCAATACATTGGGGACCCAAGAATTTTGGGTCCAGTGCACTTTAGAGATCAACTCCATGTTGACAAAAGAATACAGGCCAGAGCACTAATAACAAAGATATTTTTCAGATAAATTGTGCAACCTCAGCCCTTTAACTATATTGGTACCTTTTATGCTCCTTGGCAATCCCAGGTTAGATACTATGAAGAGGCTTCTGTTGATTGTAGTTAACTTTCCAGTGGCTTTCTATTCTTTTGCTCAAAACTGTCGCAAAGGGATGAAGAATTCACTTGTAAATCTGACCTTCAGTATGTATGAATTTTTTTCTTTTCAAAAAATGTCAATACGATCAGCTGTTAATTGGTTACCCTTATTGCACTCTAAATGGAACTGAAAAGACATCATGCGAATATTATTTAGTCTGAGCTGATGACAACCAAAAAGCAAAGCAGGAAACTTCCCAAGACATGCTTATTTGTATAAAGAATGAAAGTGTGACAGTGGGTTTAGAATTAAAAGTGCACAGGGCCAGAGCCCCGAGCAAGGTGGAGCCACTAAGAAGAAAGGCATAGTGTCTCCTGCTCTAACATGTTAGCAAGATCCCTGTCTATCGGATTATTTTCTCCATAGCTGACTGATCAAATGCCAGATTTTTAAATTTGGAGAGAGAAAGAAAGTGCCAAATGTTGGAGTATGACAAGAGTAAAGCTGTTCTGGAAACAGACCAAATTGAGGTGAAACTGCCACTGAGATAATTATGGGATTACAATTCGGAAACTAATAGGAGCATTTCTGTTTGTTTTGAAGATCCCACAGAATGCTTCTAGGGTAATAATAATTGCTTTGGGCCCAAATCTAGAGGATTTTAAACAGTAAAATGTAAAGTACCCAAAATAAGTAAATGCTTTATATAATTAAATTACAATTTCTAGATTGAATTTTGTTCCCTGTGCGTCAAATCTTTTATCCTTTATGTATATACCTTAGAAGTTAACGGTACCTCTAAAAGGATAAATTTGACAAGCAAATATTCTACTAGTTATAGGCCTCACTGAAACCTCTGAATCTTCATTATGATTTTATAGATATGATGCATTTTTATTAAATAAGAACACTTTGATACAAGGTACTTTAAACCTGATGACCCAAAATTTCCTGAGGCCAGGCAGCAAATGGTGCATTAGTTAGACTTGTCCTTGCCCATTTAATGTTGGCGATATTTTGTGCTGCAGGTTACTGAAAGCTGGAAATAGTGTGGTGTGCTCTATAGAGCAACCAGGACCTGTTTAAACAGCCCAGGCAACTGTGTAATAAAAAGAAAGTGATGGAAAACCTCAGCAGATCTGGCAGCATCTATGGAGAGAGAAACAGAGTTAATGTTTGGAGTCCAGTGTCTAACTCTTCTTCAGAGTTGGTAACTGTCTCCTTAACTAATCAGATTGAAGTATTGTGAAATTAACAGCACAAAGATTGAGAAGGAAGTGTGGAGTGAGTGAATTCAATGCCAAATCAGGTACGGAGAGGGAAGGAACGATTGGATTAACAGAGAGAGAGAAAAACAAGACTTAATTGAATGAAATGAACCTTCACACTTGTACTAGTTAATTTGGTAAGGTATTTAGTGACTGGGTTGATTGAATGACACTGAGTACACCTTGTGGTAGTTGGATGTAGATTTTGTGACACGGCACTGGATTCTGGAGGCAGTTTGGACATTAAAGAGCTTTGTTCTGAAAGTGAATAGCCATTTGGGTTATAAATGAGAATACTTTAAGTAGAAACTTTATGGGGCAATGAAGAAGGACTGTGTGGGGCTGGAACTAGGGTTCTAAAAAAGAAAATTGGACCGAAAAGTTTCTTTAGAAAGGGAAATGTGATGGCGTATGATGACCTACATTTCAGATTTTCTCCACTCTCCCACTCTAAGGATGTTACTAATCATCTTGGCTTGCAATATAGGACTTGTGCCAACACTTAACATTTTTGGATTGCAGGTCTACAGAGCACAACCATAAGGAATAATGTCCAGAGTTGTATTCAGTAATATTTCTAAGTCAGGTTTTATTTATACCCTTGCATTTCTTTTGTATGCTGCATAAAGAGGCAAATTATTTTACACTTGTAATGTATTAAAAATAATGGGTTGGATTTTATGCTCCCAGACGGCGGGCTTGAAGGCAGGGGCAGGAGTCGGGCACTCTTAAAATCCAGAGGGTGACCTTCCCACCACATACCCACCCGTTCCAGACATGTCCGAAGTTTTAAGGAAGGCGGGGAAGGTGTTGGGCATACCCCATACACTCCCTTGGGCCTTTTGAGGCCCTTAAGTGGCCAATTAATGGTCACTTAAGGTCCTAATCCCGATGCCACCGGTATTTTACCCGCGGCAGAAGCTTGGCAGCTTTAGCAGCAAGCTGCTATCGGGAAAAGGATGGGGACCTCCTTTGGGGACCCTCTGTGCCCATTGGAGGCACTCCCACCAGGTTATACCCACTCTAAACCTGCCCCCTGGTATTCTGAGCCCACCCTGCTTGCCGAGGCCTCTGACCCTCCAGACATCAGGATGGTGGACAGGCTCCCTCGCCTCCAACTTTTAATCAGGGGTGGGGGGGTACAGGGACCAGGGTACCCAGTAATGTTAGGCCCAATTAATATAACTCAATAATTTTTGGAGTCAACCATGGCTCTTGTCTCTAAGTTAGAAGGTTTGCTTTCAAGTCCCACCCCAGGACTCGAGCACAAAAACCAAGGCTAATGCTGCATCACAGTACTGAGGAGTGCTGCACTGTCAGAGGTACCCTCTTTTGGATGAGACATTAAACCGAGCCCCATCTACCCTCTCAGGTGGATGTTAAAGATCCCACAGCACCATTTTGAGGAAGAGCAGTGGTGTTATCTCCGATGTTCTGGCCAATATTTATCCCTCAATCAACATCACATGAAGAATAAATCATCTGGTCGTTATCATATTGCTGTTTGTGGATGTTTGCTATGTGCAAATTGTCTGCCACGTTTCCTACGTTACAAAAGCCACCTTACTTCAAAAGCAAGAAGTGCTGGAAAAACTCAGCAGGTCTGACAGCATCTGTGGAGAGAAAGACAGAGTTAACATTTCGAGTCCGTACGGATTTGAAATGTTAACTCTGTCTTTCTCTCCACAGATGCTGTCAGACCTGCTGAGTTTTCCCAGCACTTCTTACTTTTGTTTCAGATTTCCAGCATCCGCAGTATTTTGCCTTTACTTCAAAAGTACTTCATTGGCTGAAAGGTGCCTTTGGACTTTGGGTTATATAAAATTGGAAGTCTTTCTTTTTATGTTTAGTAGGGCCCCTGTCTGTCGATTGTGTGTATTTAGAAATGCAGATATTTGTAGAATGAAATTCTTGGAAAAGAATGCTTAAAGTACCTTTGCAACTTTAGGGCAACAGAAATTGCTTAGAAGATGGAAGGTTGTATTTTTTTTCATACGCTTGGTCAACAAAGACAGGGTTTTTATAGTAAGCGTAGTGTTGTGTGCTGTATTTATAATCAGGGAACATTCAGGGGTACATTTATAAAAGCCTTACAGCAGAAGGGGCATGGCAGAAGGTGAAGTGGTAGACTCCTAGCAACAAGCAAAGGATTAAGAACGATGTGAATGTACAAGTGTCACGGCATGACAGTTTGCAGTACAAATGGTGCTGTCACCAAGTCCTGCTGGCGGTGCCAGGGGAATTTCTCTCTGTAAATTACATCACTGTGTCTAGCCTGAAGGCACAGCAGTCAAAGGAAAATTAGGGAAATAAGAGAGAAAGGGAGGGAGGAATGTCAGCATACCAACATGCCACATAACTAGATGAGGAATAGAGATTCATGCATTCAGTTACTTTCCGAGTGGTCTTGTTTTCAGAGTTCTCAATTTGGAATGCATCAGGCCACTATCAGTACTTAAACAGATCATAAATATGATTTTACTTGTTTTTGCCGATTGCTAACCAGACTGGAGACTTCCAGGAGTAAGAAAGAGCTCTGTGGTTCTTTTCTAGGTTAGGCTATTGTAATTCTTTTTACATATTGACCATATCCATACAAATAAAAAAGAATATATTCTTGGTTATTTTCAATATATTTTAAAGCGTCAAACCTTCAGTACGCTTGATTTTGACTCATTTTTGCATAAAGTGAGTGGGATTATGGTCAATCCTTGTTTCTTTATAGTTTTTAATGATTAGCTTAAAGCAGGGGCTGCAATGATAATACTAATGTCCTATTGTTCTAATTTGTGGTAGATAACATGCTGAACACACATAACATTGTAAGCAACTTGCTGTATTAATGTAGGAAGAGCCTCAGTTTGTTGTGATATGTATATGGTCAGTAAACGTTAGATCGATTGTATTATTTGCTCAGTATAGTGTGGCAAATTCTGTCTGACTGGCAACACGCAGTAAGTAGCTTGCTCAGAAAATGAGACTGCTTTGATTGTTCCATATGCAGCATTCTGACCTGAATGTTCTGGAAAGAAAAAATGCCTGCAGTTGTGTAATGACTTTCACAATCTCAGAACATCCTAAAGTGCCTCACTGCCAGTCAATTACTTTTAAAGTGTACAGTGTACTTGTTGTAATTTTGGGGGATGTGTGTCAACCAACTTGTGCACAGTCCACTAATAGCAATAAGATAAATGATCAGATGAATTGGTTTTTTTTAAATACTATTGGTTGAGCAATAACTGTAGACCAGAAGACTGACAGAACTCTCTGCCCTTCTGCAAATAGTGCCAAGGAATCTTTTTGTACCTACCTGAGAGGGCATACAGGACCTTGGTGTAACAGCTAATTTGAAAGATGCACCTCCGATTAGTGCAGCATTTCCTCAGTACTGCAACTGAAGTGTTAGGCTAAATTGTCGGTTCAAGACCTGGAATGGAACTTAAACCCACAACTATTTTACTCAGAGGATAGAGTATTGGTTTAAAGCTAACGCCAAAATAAGAAAAGCTCTGTCACATTCCAAAATATGCTAATGGTCAAGCATAACAGTGAATTTGTGGAGAAAAAAGACATACATTTATGTAGCACCTTTAAGGATCATGGGGTGTCCTAAAGCACTTCACCGCTGATGAAGCACTATAGTATTCTGGTACATCAATGAAAAATTGGACAGAAAAAAACAGAAGTGGCTAGAAATTATAATTGTAGAGGAACTGTGTCTTTTGACTAATTTGGTTCAGGTTGAATTGAGAATATGGCATATACACGTGGATCATTTGATTTTTGTCAAACAAAATGACTGATTAGGTTCTTGGAAGAAGGGAAGGATCTCTTTTTTTAATCCATTCATGGGATGTGGGCTTCGCTGGCTGAGCCAGCAATTAATGCCCATCCCTAGTTGCCCATGAGAAGGTGGTGGTGAGCTGCCTTCTTGAACCGCTGCAGCCCACGTGGTGTAGGTACACCCACAGTGCTGTTAGGAAGGCAGTTCCAGGATTTTGACCCAACGACAGTGAAGGAACAGCGATATATTTCCAAGTCAGTGTGGTGAGTGACTTGGAGGGGAACTTCCAGGTGGTGGTGTTCCCATCTATCTGCTGCCCTTGCCCTTCTAGATGGTTGTGGTCGTGGGTTTGGAAGGTGCTGTTGAAGGAGTCTTGGTGAGCTCCTGCAGTGCATCTTGTGGATGGTACATACTGTTGCTACTGCGCGTCGATGGTGGAGGGAGTGGATGTTTGTGGATGTGGTGCCAGTCAAGTGGGCTGCTTTGTCCTGGACGGTGTCAAGCTTCCTGAGTGTTGTGGGAGCTGCATTCACCCAGGCAAGTGGGGAGTATTCCATCATACTTCTGACTTTGTGCCTTGTAGATGGTGGACAAGCTTTGGGGAGTCAGGAGGTGAGTTACTCGTCACAGGATTCCTAGTCTCTGACTTACTCTTGTAGCCACAGTATTTATATGGCTAGACCAATTCCATTTCTGGTCAATGGTAACCCCCAGGATGTTGATAGTGAGGGATTCAGTGATGGTAATGCCATTGAACATCAAGGGGTGATAGTTAGATTCTCTCTTGTTGCCTGGCACTTGTGTGGCATGAATGTTACTTGCCACTTATCAGCCCAAGTCTGGATATCGTCCAGGTCTTGCTGCATTTGGACATAGACTGCTTCAGTTTCTGAGGAGTCGTGAATGGTGCTGAACATTGTGCAATCATCAGCAAACATCCCCACTTCTGACCTCGTGATGGGAGGAAGGTCATTGATGAAGTAGCTGAAGATGGTTGGGCCGAGGACACTTCCCTTAGGAACTCCTGCAGTGATGTCCTGGAGCTGAGATGACTGACCTCTAACAACCACAACCATTTTCCTTTGTGTTAGGTATGACTCCAACTGGCGGAGAATTTTCCCCCTGATTCCCATTGATTCCAGTTTTGATCGGGCTCCTTGATGCCACACTCGGTCAAATGTGGCCTTGATGTCAAGGGCAGTCACCCTCCCCTTACCTCAGGAGTTCAGTTCTTTGGTCCATGTTTGTTCATCTTTCAAATCAACAGGAGAAGGTTGAGTTTACCCACCCCATAAGTCCAGGATATTCCGGCTGAACTTGAAGAAATAACAACTTCAGAATTACCAACTGCAGAAATGGGTGGTTGGTGATCAGGCTACACAAACCCACCCAGCAATGTAATAATCAAAAGTGCCAGCTTACCTAGTTTAATCAGATGATCTGGCCCAATTTGGCTGCCACATTTCCTACAAACATGGCTACAGTTCAAACTACTGAATTGTTAAGCATTTTGGCACAACCTGAGACCATGAAATCTACAAGTCTTTCTTAATACGCAGTGATTTGTCAGCAGTAGTCGAAGGCATATTCTACTGAGAACTTGCAAATCCATTTATATACCAAATCTATAAGCTATAAGTAATGGAAATGATAGATGATTTACAAGTTTACTGACGAGTGTAATTTATTAATACATAAAACTGGGTAAGGGGTATTTATTGCCTGATGACTAGAATGTAAAAACAGTTTGTAATTGAGCAAAAAGTGCTAATTTAACCTGGAAGTGTTGGGATGGGTACTGATAGAAAAGTTTGTGCAATGACAAAATAAACTTGCTGTTCAGAGCTCATTTCTTATGTACCTGATCAAATTAATCCATGCAGCTGCATCACACTCATTAGATCAGCCCAGATTAGTAGAAAAATATAGGCCCTATATTACTTAACAATTGTCCCAATTACTTAACAAAGTTATGACAAAACCTCTGGAGAAGTGGCTGGAAATGGCTGTTTATGCCATTTCTCTGGAGTTTCTGCCAATTCGAATGATGACAACACAGCCAAGTAGCGTGCAGCACCCTTCCACTTTTTTTGAAATTACACTTTGGGCAGAAAAATAATGGAATTTCAGCAGTTTTATGGAGTAGTTACTGATCTTGGACAGTGAGTTATGAGTTACCACACATATGCATAAGTCATTATTTGTGTCTTGTGCACAAATATTTAATGCTCACTGTTCCAGATGCTCACTCATATAAGTCCTGTATTCAATAATGGTGAGAGGGTCTGACGTACTGATTTTTGAAAATTAATTTGTGGGATATAGGCGTCGCAGCCTAGGCCAGCATTTATTGTCCATCCCTAACTGCCCGTGAGAATGAGGCGGTGAGCTGCCTTCTTGAACTGCTGTGGCGTAGGTACAACTACAGTGCTGTTGGGGAAGGCATTCCAGGATTTTGACCCAGTGACCGTGGAGGAACGGTGATATATTTCCAAGCCAGGATGGTGAGTAGCTTGGAGGGGAACTTGCAAGTGGTGGTATTCCCATGAATCTGTTGCCCTTGTCCTTCTAGGTGGTAGAGGTTGTGGATCTGGAAGGTGCTATCGAAGGAGCCTTGGTAAGTTGCTGCTGTGCATTTTGCAGATGGTACACACTGTGTCGGTGGTGGAGGGAGTGAATGTTGAAAGCGTTGGATGGGGTATTAGTCAAGCGGGCTGCTTTGTCCTTGATGATGTCGAGCTTCTTGAGTTGGAGCTGCATGAGAAGCAATAATATAATTTCTAACAATACCTGAAAGACAACTAAGTATCAATTCAGGATCTATGGGGAGTTAACTGATCTCAGCCAGGCTAAATTAGCCTCAGTGACCCTGAGTTAGGGAGAGGAAGATGAACCAGGGTTCCCATTCCTGATTTCCAGCAGAGTTGCTGGGAGGCAATGGGTGTGTACGTGTGGATATTGGGTCAATTTTGATGACTTCAGATGTGATACTTTCCAGAGGTCAAACAGTCTACAGACACTATTTACTAAGGCTCCCACCTGAAAAAATAGCTAATTGCATGAGGTTACGAGAGGGCAGCTAGAGTCTGTGGAATTGGACCTCAGCATGAAGTCAATGATTCAGGAGTGGAGGAAAGAAATCCGACAGAAAAAATAAATGCATATAAGGCCATAAGAATGGACTTTACCCATTTTAAGCACCTGAGTCAAATACTGATACTGTGTTGATAATCCCATCTGACAAAAACATTGATGGGTTAAGTGGAGATAGCTGATGTATCAGTTTATCTAATTTTTAGCTCTGAGTGTTTCTCCAAATTGGTGTAATCAGTGAATCTTTACCTCTGTGGTATTTTCAGATCTCACCTTGATGGACAGTGGTTTTTGCTATTGTCTTTGAGTGTTGGCCTTCTTTTATGGGAAGAATGAATTTGGAAATGTATTCGTATTGAGGCTTGGTCAGCATAAGTTCTAGAAACCTATTTAAAATAAAAGTGATAGGAACTGTAATAAAAATTCACCAATGCAATTTTATACTACTCAGATAGCCACTGCGGCACTGCCAGGATGTGATGCATTTATGGAGGGCATTGCAATTGACCCTGAAATCATCTGAAGTGCTTATTTTCAAGGATTACATAATGTTCAGAACCCAGGCTGTTTTCCCTTCATAGCAAAGGGATTGTGAGACCAATGTAGCATCTTTACAGCCATTCCTGCTGGGATGAGTTGACACAGCACAGACTGGGGATTGAAGCTGGGACTTTTCGGGTTGCTATGTCTCAGTTCTGCAATATTAGGGAAAAAAGTCCACTGATCCATTAGCGGAGTTTGGTATTATATTTCATAAAGAAAGCTATTGTTCGAACTGAAAAATTCCAGCAGGAAGAATCACAAAAGGTCAGCATGCAAGATACAGCAAGTAATTAGGAAGGCAAATGGAATGTTGGCCTTCATTACAAGGGAGATGGAGTATAAAAGTAGGGAAGCCTTTCTACAACTGAACAGGGCATTGGTGAGACTACACCTATATTACTGTTTACAGTTTTGGTCACCATAAGGAGGGACGTATTTGCATTGGAGGCAGTTCAGAGAAGGTTCACTAAGCTAATTCCTGGGATGAAGGATTTGTCTTATGAGGAAAGGTTGGGCCTATACTCATTGAAGTTTAGAAGAATGAGAGGTGATTGTATCTCAACATATGAGATTCTGAGGGGGCTTGACAGGGTAAATGCTGACAGGATGTTACTCCTCACGGGGGAATCTAGAACTAGGGGGCACAGTGTAAAATTATGGGGTCTTCCATTTATGACAGAGTTGAGGAGGAATTTCTTCCCTCAGAGGTTGTTATTATTTGGAATTATCTTTCCCAGCAAGCAGTGAAGGCTGGGTCACTGAATCAGTGGCGGATTTACAGTTAGTGGGGCCCTGTGCTTAGCTTCATTTTTGGGACCCCCCGGGAACCAAAAGGCAAAGCCAAGAAAATACACAAATTGTTCATTGCTCCTACTCCTGTAAAAACATGCCTGTATGAATAATTGCCTTGTGAAATCCAAGTTTACCTCTTGTCTGAATGATGGTAAAGACGGTAAATATTGCGACGCAAGGCAAACAAACATGGGACTTGCTGCCAAGAAAAGCCAAAAACCAAGGACAGATTGTACATAGATAGAGAGAGGTAGGAGAAGGAAGCTGACTAGATGCCCACTCGAACATCGATACGTCAGTCTGTTGTATTTTATTCAGAGACGGAGACAGCAGACTAGAGCCCTGCTCCAGTGCCAACAGTTTACTGAGGCAAAACAACACTGACAACACATTTGTTACCTAGGAGACCCGAGAAACTTTGCATTTTACTGAGATCTGTCAGTGGTAGGGAAACTATTGGAGAAAATTTTGAAGGAGAGAATCTATCTCCACTTGGAGGGACAAGGTTTGATCAGGGATAGTCAGCATGGCTTTGTCAGAGGGCCGTTATGCCTAACAAATTTGATTGAATTTTTTGAGGAGGTGACCAGGTGTGCAGATGAGGGTAGTGCAGTTGATGTAGTTTATATGGATTTCAGCAAAGCCTTTGACAAGCTCCCACATGGAAGACTTATAAAGAAGGCAAATGCACATGGGTTACAGGGTAATTTGATAAGGTGGATTCAAAATTGGCTTAGTTGTAGGAGACAGAGGGTGATGACAGAAGGCTGCTTTAGTGACTGGAAGCCAGTGTCGAGTGGCTTACCACAGGGATCTGTGCTGGGTCCCATATTATTCATCATTTATATAAACAACATAGATGACTATGTGGGGGGTAGGATTAGTAAGTTTGCGGATGACATAAAGATTGGCCGGGTGGTTAACAGTGAAGTTGAGTGTCTTGGGCAATAGGAAGATATAGTCGGGGTGGTCAAATGGGCAGATAAGTGGGAGATGGAATTTAACCCTGAAAAGTGTGAGGTGATACACTTTGGAAGGAGTAATTTGACAAGGAGGTATTCAATGAATGGCATGACACTAGGAAGTTCTGAGGAACAAAGGGACCTTGGCGTGTGTGTCCATAGACCTCTGAAGGCAGAGGGGCATGTTAGTGGGGTGGTGAAAAAGGCATTGGGCCACTTGCCTTTATCAATCGAGGCATAGATTACAAAAGAAGGGAGGTCATGTTGGAGTTGTATAGAACCTTGGTGAGGCCACAGATGGAGTACTGTGTGCAGTTCTAGTCGCCACATTATAAGAAGGATGTGATTGCACTGGAGGGGGTGCAGAGGAGATTCACCAGGATGTTGCCTGGGATGAAACATTTAAGTCATGAAGAGAGGTTGGATAGACTTGGGTTGTTTTCGTTGGAGTAGAGAAGACTGAGGGGCGACCTGATCAAGGTGTACAAGATTGAGGGGCATGGATAGGGTGGATAGGGAGGAGCTGTTCCCCTTAGTTGAAGGGTAAGTCACGAGGGAACATAAGTTCAAGGTGAGGGGCAGGAGGTTTTTGGGGGGATGTGAGGAAAAACGTTTTCACCCAGAGGATAGTGATGGTCTGGAATGCACTGTCTGGGAGGGTGGTGGGGGCGGGTTGCCTCACATCCTTTAAAAAGTACCTGGATGAGCACTTGGCATGTCATAACATTCAAGGCTATGGGCCAAGTGCTGGTAAATGGGATTAGGTAGGTAGGTCAGGTGTTTCTCACGTGTCAGTGCAGACTTGATGGGCCGAAGGGCCTCTTCTGCACTCTCTTCTGAGAGATTTCACCACTCACTGGAAAATCTCAGAACAGTGTCGCTCAGCAGAAGAGCATGAGCTGCTGTTGTGGTTTCAGGCTGTACCACATTACAATCATTTAAATTAAAATCAAATGAATACTCTGCTCGAGGTCAATGTTTCAACCTCTGATCAAACTGGCCGAGTTTTTACTGAGACTCGTCTCCCCATCAAAGCTTGCTGATTATTAGGAGAGAATGGGAATGTGCAGAATGAGGCTCTGGGACTGCCCAACATTTTACCTCCAACATCCGACCACAGTCTGTTTTTCAAACTAGTTTCTGGTGTCTTTCTGCGCTGGACATGATTTCTGGAGTGAGAGCTAAAGAATGATTCTGAAGATGTGACTATGAAACCAGCTGACAGGGTGTAACCCAGAGCAGTGCCAGGCAAATTTATTTCTATTTATTTCCTGTCATGGAGTCTAACTCAATATTGAGGTAAGAAGCTCGCCGTAAACGAGTATGCGGATTACAATTCCTCCTGTCCCAGTATGCTGGGCTGGCACTTTTAAAGCCACCTCATAGCTATACCAAAATTTAAAGACTTGCAATTATATAGCGCCTTTCACGACCCCCAGAAGCCCCAAAGCTGTGCAGCTAATGAGGTACTTTTGAAGTGGGGATGTGGGAAATGCCACAGTCAATTTACATCCAATAAGCTCCCACAAACAATGTGATAATGACCAGAATCTGTTTTGTGTGATGTTGATCGAGGGTTAAATATTGGCCAAGGATAACTTGCCTGCTCTTCTTCTAATAGCCTCAGGGATCTTTTACATCCAAAGTTTGCATCCTTGACAGGTCAGCAGTTCCCTGGAATATCTGTCTGGATGGGAGTGGGACCTGAACCCACAACCATCTGACCCAGATGCCAGACTGCTATCACCGGAGCCACCGCTGACACCTTTAACCTGTGGCCCTGGCTATTCATTCAAACAACCAGTGAGTGAGCACCCTACTTGCATTGGCGATCATGGGCTGAGGGGAGTGGACGGACTTCTCTATTGTTGGGTAAAACCAGTTGGCTCATCTTGTGCCCCTAGGGGTCTGTCTGCTGTAGGCTTGTTAACAAGTAGCACACTTTGTATCAGTGAGAGAGTGTATATGGGAAGTGAGGGATTTATCCAAAAAGAGGGAAACATAATTGCTGCGGCAACCTGGTTGGAAAAGGAACAATTCCTAGCTACCTGTTCATATCATTTCTGAACATTTCAATCTCCGTTCAAACTTACTTTTCTAGGCATCATTTTCCTGGTGAAATAGCAGTCTTACTATTTACTTTGTGAGGTTTGGCACAGTCCTGCTTTGCAAAATGATAATTTTTCAGTAAAGCGAGTGCTTCTGAAAGGTGTTTTCTTTAGGTATGTTTCTGATTAGAGGCAGAGATGTTGCCGAGACCACCCCAGGTGCCTGTTATTCCCATCACACACGACTAATAACTAATTTACTCGGCGCTTCCCCTTTTAACTTTGCAAATGCAGCATCAGTTCGCGGACGCAGTTTGAATGTTTTGAAATCCGCCCCTGCAATGACTATATTCAAACCTGAGTTAGACAGATTTATGATGGACAAGTGGAGTCTAGGGTTACGGGGATCAGGCAGGAAGGTATAGTTAAGGCCACATCAGATCAGCCACGATCTTATTGCCTGGCAGAGCAGTCTCGAGGGGCTGAATGGCCTACTCCCATTCTTATTTCTTATGTTCTTACAAGCAGTGGAATGAATGAAGCACACATCAAATGTTTTGATTTATTTATCAGAGGTTTTAGATAACTAATCATAACGTGTTGTCTTGCTCGTATGCTAACATACTATAATTAGAATTTTCTGGAGAACTTCCGTGAGCAAAGAAAGATGTGATTTACAAAAGATAAATGGATATTCACCAGGGAATAATGGTTTTAGTTTTGCCCTTGAAGAAAGAACCACTTTTCTGGTTATGAGTCAGAAGATTAGGTTGTCGAAAAAAATGTCTTTTAAAGCATTTCATAATACCTTTACAATATTAGCTGCAAGGCATTCCTCCAGTACTTGATTCTTTGGAAGGAAAAAGAAGAAAGCTTTCATTCATAATAGCGTCAGTCATAAGTGAAGAGACTTTTGTTATAACATGCAAAAAAAAGTCCGGGATATTTTTAAATTCAAACGTTGAACCAAATAGCGCCACCATTCATGTAACTGACCAAACACAAATCTGCATTACAATAGTAGTTTTAGTCAAATAGATGACATAAGTTCTAAGAATTTTTTTATTTTCACTTTTTTAAACAATGGGGAAAAGCATTTTACATCAAAGTTATCCGACGGCTTCATTTGTTTATACCATGCTATGAAATAGCCAGGGGTTATAAAAGCATGGAGAAAAATAATAAGTCTGAGTCATTGTTACCGACATTACTTGATGTGCTGGCTTGTAGTGCTTTCATTGATTTCCTAGACTAAAGCTATTCTTCAGAGGTTACTCGATAGTGAACAGGAACTGAAAAATCAATATCAGACAGAAATTTCACCATGCAAAGCAGGGAACAATAAAGTTCACAAAGGATAACAGACCATTACTGGAAGGATAAGTTGCTAACAGGCCAGAAGTGTGAGGTGCATGCAATGGAGATGCTCATTGGGATTTGTGGGATCGCAGGCCGAGAGATTCTTAAAAAGCCTGGGATGGGGGGAACAAAGGCTGCTGATGTGATGAAGAGGACTAAAGTGCAGTGAAGAGGGCATTGGAGTAAGAAACAGCTCAGGGCCAGAATAAACAAACCTGCTGGAGGAATGACCCCTTAAAGGCTCCAGTGAAGACACCAACTTTGTTCAGTTGAGAATAAGATGCTAAAGAGATGCCAGCTCAACCAGAAGTTGCTTATTGTCAAGAACTGGGAGGTTAAAAAACCTGTAACATACAAAACCAAAGGTTTTCCACAATCAATAGAGGTGATCAGATATCTGACTATTGTACCTTCCCCAAAGAAAGTGGAATGCTCAGTTCTCTGATTGCTGTTACAGGGGCATAGACTTTCCCAGAAAGGAATTTTTTTGTAGTGAGTAACTTGTTTTTTTTCCTGTGGCAGTAGTTACTCTATTGTTACTATGTTATTTGGCCTGATTGTGTCTGTTGCTGTGCTGTTTCATCGTAAGACTGTAATAGTAGCATGTGGTAGCTTGTTACTGTAGGGCTAATCCAGTGAAAAATAACTGCTTGCAAGGAGCCTAGGCCAGTGATCAGGTTACAATTTGTAAAACTGATCTGCATCCCCTATGAATGAAGCTCCTCTCTGGGAGTGCAGGATTGTAGGATTATTCTGAGAGTATATATTTGTTAATTAGTTACCTGTAGATTAACAGAAAATTACTTGAGGTCTGTCTCTCTCTTGTCCGCACCACCCACACTCAAACACTCAAACATACGTATTCACTCTGTCTCTCCGAAATAGATGTATTTACACTTCCACAGTAATATTTATATACAAACACCTTAAATAGCGCCATTATAAAAGAGAGTTCAAACTTGCTTTCAATCAACCTTTCCCTTTCTCGCTATCATTTTTTCAGCACAGTACATGAAGAAAAATGCCTTTAGGACATCTACTGGCATGTTTAGTAATTAATGCATGGCAGCTGATGTACTAAAACACTGTAATTATATATCCAGCTTTATTTAAGTTTCAATTCTCATTCATTTTTCGTACTATACGGAGGACTGTTGTTTTTACTAGAAGAACATCGTCTAAGACTAGTGGCACTCCAAGGTTGTGATATATTTGTGCACACCTTTCATTTTATTTAACTGAATGATTGATTGATTTGAGGGCAAAGAATGAAAGGCATTAGGGAAACAACATTTTACCTCACACTAGTGTCCTGAGACCATTATTACATGTTTGACATCAGTGCACGGATATGTTATTTTGTCAGGTTGTTTCCCTCTAGTATCTATTCTGTTCTTCCTTACCATTTTGTGTTGTCCAATTATCTTTTTAATTGATTTAAAGATGGAAAAATTGGATTCAGATGTCACATTTGAAGAAAGAAATAATTTGCATTAACTATCACTACCATGGTCAGGAAGTGGCTGCAGAGACAGTGGAGGCATGGTCGAAATATCCCAGAACTCACTGGATTCCAGGAGGGCTCCTGCGGATTGGAAAACCGCTAATGTGATGCCCCTGTTCAAGAAGGGAGGGAGACAAAAAGCAGGAAACTATAGGCCAGTCAGCCTAACATCTGTCATTGTGAAAATGCTAGAGTCCATTATTAAGGAAGAAATAGCAGGACATTTAGAAAAGCTTAACACAATCAAACAGAGTCAGCATGGTTTTGTGAAAGGGAAATCACGTTTGACAAATTTGCTAAAGTTCTTTGAGGATATAACAAGCAGAGTTGATAAAGGGAAACCAGTAAATATAGCGAAGAATGTTTAGGTCGGCGAACGGGGTTGGGCCCACTCGCCAATGCGTAAAATGATGCGCGGTGACGTCGGGCAGGCATCCCGACATCACCGCGTGTCATTTAGATTTTCAGTTCGGCTGGCGCACAGCCAGCAGACGCTCAACTGTCAAAGGCCTGTTAAAAACTAATTAAAACAGTTAAATGAGCTGCCCGTCCAACCTTAAGGTTGGCGGGCAGGCGAAGAGCCCAGGCGGCCTTCGCATTTTTCATGAAACCTCTCCCTTCCCCCCACCCCACCCCCACTAGGGCTATCTGTACCTTGCTCGTCCTGCTTTCTACCCTTAATGTCACCTATTAGCGCATTTCTTAGCTAATATCAACACCTCTTTGTCCTTTTGTCTATGACATCTTTTGGCTATCTCCGCCTATCACTGGCCCTCTATCCAGCTCTACTTGTCCCACCCCCCCCCTTAAACCAGCTTATATTTCACCTCTCTTCTATTTTTCCTTAGTTCTGTTGAAGAGTCATACGGACTTGAAACATTAACTGTGTTCCTCTCCGCAGATGCTGTCAGACCTGCTGAGTTTTTCCAGGTATTTTTGTTTTTGTCCCTGAGGCAGCACTAGCCTCAGGGAGATGAGTGCGCGCAAAAGAGCGCACTCCCGGCTTAGGGAATCACCCCACCCGCACAGGGAGCATATAGCGCTTCCTGGTGGATGTCATTCTGGGCGACCTTATGGCCCGCCCACATATAATGGTGGTGCGTCCCCAGTCAGGGGTGCCAATTGGAGGTGCGCCCACACACGCCTGCTCCTGAGCTTCCCCCCTCAATGGGGGGAAAATTCTTCCCAAGGAACCTGCAAGGAATTATGGATAAGTTGAGTGAATGGGCAAAAACTTGGCAGATGGAGTTTAATGTAAGAAAGTGTGAGGTCATGCACTTTGGTAGGAAGAATCAAAAGGCAGACTATTATTTAAATGGAGAGAGATTCCAAAAAAATGCAGTACAGAGGGATCTGGGTGTTCTTGTGCTTGAAACACAAAAAGTTAGCATGCAGGTGCAGCTAGTAATTAAGAAGGCAAATGGAATTTTGGCCTGTATTGCTAGAGGGTTGGAGTTTAAAAATAGGGGAGCCTTGTTACAACTTTACAGGGTGTTGGTGAGGCTGCACCTGGAGTACTCTGTACAGTTTTAGTCCCCGTGTTTAAGAAAAGATATACTGGCATTGGAGGCAGTTCAAAAGAGATTCACTAGGCTGATACCTGGGATGAATGGGTTGGCTTATCAAGAACGGCTGAACAGGTTAGGCCTTTATTCATTAGAGTTTAGAAGAATGAGGGGTGATCTTATTGAAACATACAAGATTCTGAAGGGGCTTGACAGGGTAGATGTTGAGAAGATGTTTCCACTAGTGGGGGGTCCTTGGACTAGGGGACATAGTTACAGAATAAGGGGACACTCATTCAAAACTGAGATGCGAAGTAATTTCTCCTCTGAGGATGGTGAATGTCTGGAATTCTCTACCCCAGAGAGTTGTGGAGGCTAGATCACTGAAAATATTTGGAGGAGGTAGATAGATTTTTGAAATATCGGGGAGTTGAGGGCTATGAGGAGCTGGCACAAAAGAGGAGTTGAGGCCTGGGGCAGGTCAACCATGATCTTTTTGAATGGGGGGGCAGGCTTGAGGGGCCGAATGGCCTCCTTCTGCTCCTATTTCTCATCTTCTTATGGGTGCAATGAGTCAGTGACCTCTTTCTATACAGTAAGGGAGGGTTATGGAAATTACATTAATATTGTGTACCCAGATCGTAGAAATAAAAATCAGACTTCTGAGACTAATGGGAAAAAGTAACATAATTTTTATTTTGCTTTCCATTTTCCCTTTAATTATTTTAATTGAGTTTACAAAACTCAAAAACATAATTAATGCCCAACAAATACAATCCTTGGTGAAGGCCTGTATGATAGGGCTCTTTCTTTCACTGAATTCTGATTTGTCTTGGCCTTGAGGAAATAAAAATGCGATTATGCAACCTCTCAAGTATCCTCTGGGATGACTTTGGTGGCTCAAATGTTAATTCTGGAAAGCTGGCCCAACTGAGAGAGTTTGGTTTGGATTTGGCTTTAAGCCAGCCAAATTCCCAAAGCTTTGCTGCACCCTACCTCTGACTGACAGCCACTGTACTTGTGCTCATTGCTTTTATTGTTGCTCCTCCTCCTGCAATTATCGTTGCCCAGGGAATGGTAAAGACTGGTTCCTCATGATGGCGAAGTTGTGCAGCTTTCAGCAGACACGGACACATCTGGATACCTGCATTCAAAGCAGCTTGCTAATCATGAATATCTGACCCACTGTGACTATATATATTTGAAATTATTTAATGGAGCATGGAAAGAGAATCTTTTGGTTTGGTTGGTTTCTCTCAAACCTTTCAGCAATTTGGTGAATTGAACACTAGTTTTGGAACAAAAACAGAAAATGCTGGAAAAACTCAGCAGGCCTAACAGCATCTGTGGAGAGAAAAGAAAACCCAGAGTTAACGTTTTGAGTCCGTATGACTCTTCTTCAGAGCTAAAGAGAAGTAAAAACGTGATGAAATTTATACTGTTTAAGAGGGGTGGAGGAGGTGAAGCTGGATAGAAGGCCAGTGATAGATGGAGGCAAAGAAGAGATTGCCAGAGATGTCATGGACACAGGGGTGTTAATGGTAGTGGGACTGGCTAAAGGAGGTGCTGATGGTGGCATTATGGTCAGAAAGCAGAATATGATAATAGCAGGACAGGGGTAAGCACTCTGGAAAGAACAACATGAACAAGTGACAGATGGGTGGGGGGAGGGACAGTGGTGGGAATAAAGATTGAAAATAGGATAAAAGGTGGAGATAAAACTATGAATAAAAATGAAAAATTAAAAATAAAAATAAGTGGATAAAAAATAAGGAAAATGTATATTGAAAAGGGGGATAAAAAGGGGTGAGGATGGAGGAAAGAGTTCATGGTCTAAAGTTGTTGAACTCAATGTTAAGTCTGGAAGGCTGTAAAGTGCTTAATCGGAAGATGAGGTGCTGTTCCTCCAGTTTGCGCTGGGCTTCACTGGAACATTGCAGCAGGCCAAGATGGACATGTGGGCATGAGAGCAGGATGATGTGTTGAAATGGCAAGCGACAGAAAGGTCTGGGTCATGCCTGTGGACAGACCGAAGGTGTTCCGCAAAGCGGTCACTCAGTCTGCGTTTGGTCTCCCCAATGTAGGGGAGACAGCATCGGGAGTAGCAAGCGCAGTAGACCACATTCAATGAGATGCAAGTGAAGCGCTGCTTCACCTGAAAAGAGTGTTTGGGCCCTTGGATGGTGAGGGGGGAGGAGGTAAAGGGGCAGGTGTTGCACCTTCTGCGATTTCATGGGAAGGTGTCGTAGGAGGGGGATGAGGTGTTGGGGGTGATGGAGGAGTGGACCAGGGTGTCCCGGAGGGAATAGTCCCTACAGAATGCCAATAGTATAAATTTCATCACATATTGACTTCTCTTTAACTCTGAATAAAAGTCATGTGGACTCGAAATGTTAACTCTGGTTTTTTTTTCTCTCCAAAGGTGCTGTTAGACCTGCTGAGTTTTTCCAGCATTTTCTGGGTTTTTTCCAGATTTCCAGCATCTACAGTATTTTGCTTTTATAGTAGTTTTGGGAGCTGAGACCTGCTATTTACTGCCTGTTTCTTGGGCTGGGGGATGTATGGCATGGTGTCCTTTGGGGGTCATTGTTAGTTCTCAAGAATGTATGTAAAGGAATCACAATCTCAAAATTTGCAATCAACAGCAACATAGAGAGTATAGGATAGTAAGCCTCTTTCGTAAGCAACTGCATTGTAAATTGATCTATTGATCTCAGTTTTAAAATTTTCACTCTTGGGGCTGAATTGCCCCAGATTTGCACTAAGTGCAGTAGCGGGCGGAAAAAATATGTTTTACCCGCCAGCCACAATGGCAGCTTTTCATGGTGTATTGTCCCAATCCCGCCTCATTAATTATGCGTGCTCTGGAAACACACCATTTCGATGGCGGGTGCCACATTTAAAGTGCAGCCGCACACGCACCTCTCAGTGCTTCCAACGAGGACTTGCTGCAAAGAAGACAAGGCCCCAAAAGCAAGAAGACTGCAGCCCCCAGTTTAGTCATGTGTCCCTCGAGCACCTTTTGGATGCCATGGAGGCCCACCGTGATGTCCTGTACCCCTGCTCCGGCCACAGGAGGGGTAGCAACATTACCACTCCAGCTTGGTAGACGATGGCAGTGACGGATCAGTGCCAATGCTGCACAGAAGAGGTTAGCCAACCAATGCAGGTAGAGGATGAATGATCTCATCCGTGCTGCCAGGGTATGGCAACCATCTCATAACTCTAAACTCACACACTCAAGCCCATCACATTCACTGGCCTCTCATCACTGCCAGCTCAAGGGACATCACCCTCACCTCTCCATCTGGCCTCTTCTCCTCTTGAGACTGCCTCCTCAGCCCTCACCATCTTGAGGTCTCTTGCATGGATCAACTTGTATCCCCATACACACCCTGGGATACCCCGCTTTCCCAGTACAGCCCTCACCCAGCAGCCTCTTCCCTTGCCTGAGGCCACTTCGCCCCCTTCCCCTCGCAAGCCTTAGCCCTGCAGCCATTGAAAAGCCACCCCCACCTTATGGCTGGTCTGGTAGGTAGAGACCTGCCTGTGAACCTCCTTAAAAGTGGTGTGGTGCTGTCTGTGAAGCCTGGCGCTGATGACTGCGAGTGCTGACCGAGGCAAGGCAGGCAGACAAACCCCAAAGTCCCGAGCGAAGTGCAGCTCGCCAGGTGCATGTCGCTTATGTAGAGTTGTGAAACACATTGGCATGCAATGACGCCAACATGCCCAGATGATCCAGCGTGGGGGAATGATTCCAGCGAGCTGCTTGCAATAATATGCAGATGTATTACAATGAGGTTCCTGATGCCTGACGGCGGGAAACGCAGACCGCCATTGATGGGCAGAGTGGACAATTGCAAACTGGTTTCACGACATCGTGAAACCTATTTTTGGCCTTCTTGCCATTTTGTCCTCTCACACTGCCGAACACGCCCCCAACCAGCAAGCATGGAAAATTCCGCCCTTGGTTTCAAATCTCTCCATGACGTCACCCCTCCCTATCTCTATAACCTCCAACAGTCCTGCAACTCTCCAGGATCTCTACACTTCTCCAATTCTGGCCTCTTGAGCATCACTGATTTTAATTGCTCCACTTCAGCAGCTGTGCCTTCAACTGCCTAGGCCCTAAACTCTGGAATCCCCTCCCTAAGCCTTTAAAAGAGAAAAAAGGAGACATATTAAATACTCTATTCAAACTCAAAGAGGATAAAACCCCTGCTCCAGATAGATTGCATCTGTACTTTAAAATAATCTAAAGAAGAAATAGCTGAGACACTACTATACATAACCAATTTGTTAGAAAAAGGTGTAGTGCCAGAGGACTGGTAGATAGCCAACCTTATACCTGTATTTAAAAAGGATGTAGAACATGTCCGGATAACTAATACAGACCACACACTGGAGAAAGTTCAAAAAAAAGGATTTACAAGGATGATACCAGAAATGCAAAATTATACCCAGAAGGAAAAGACGAACAAGCTAGGCCTCCTCTCTCTTAAAAAAAGAAGGCTGAGGGATGACCTATTGGAGGTTTTTAAAATTGTGAAAGGGATTGATAGAGGGAATGTTTCCATTTGTAGCCATCAATATAAGACAGTCACCAAGGAATGAAATAGGGAATTTAGAAGAAACCTCTACCCAGAAAGTGGTGAGAGTGTCGAATTCGCTACCACAGGAAGTGGTTGAGGCGAACAGTATAGATGCATGAAACAGGAGGCTAGATAAGCATATGAGGGAGAAATGAATAGAGGGTCATGCTTATAAGAGTTACATGAGGAAGAATGGGAGGAGACTTGAGAGGAGGGTAAGCATTGGTATGGATGATTTGGGTGATTGACCCACTTGCGTTCTGTATATTCGATGTAATTCTATGGTACCTCTTTGCCTTTCTCCCCTCCTTTAAGATATTTCTTACAACCTACCACTTTCTTCTGTCCTTAGGTGGCTTGGTGTCAAATTTTGTTTGATAATGCTCCTGTTAAATGTCTTGGGACTTTTACTATGTTAAAGGCACTATATAAAGTGAAAATTGTTGTTAAAATATAAGATGAATTAACTCTTAAGTGTTTGTGTTTTTTGTTGAAAATAAGTGCTCAATTTGCCTTGAATGGTGCCAGTCCTGCACTAAGACCAGTGTTTGGGCTGTTTAGACGTTGAAGAGATCGAAATTATGGGCTGTATGTCCATTGAATCAGATACAGTTTAATATTATATCGTAATCACAGAAGCTCAGAAACATAAATGTTCTGATTATGTGGTTAATATGTAAAAATCAGTCCTTTCTCCCTGGTTAGTTAGTTTCTTCATGTTAATTTCAGAAATCAATCTTATAGTATAATCAACCCTTCAAAAGCATTTTTGCATAAGATGCACAGCTCCTTAAGAGTAAATTATCAGGTGCTAAGCAGGAGAATTGATTATCAACCATTTAATTTTCCGCTTTCATATTTTTATTAATCAATAATGATAATTAATTGTTAACTCCAAGAACATTTTGATATTTGAAATTTATCATGGTAATGCATTTCTTGCACAGGCAATAAAGCTTGTGAATTGTAATTAGGGATTTTTGTAGCACTCTTCTGTGGGTTTGTGGAATGAGCGGTTTAGAGTTAGGTTCTCTTGATGGTAGCAGGGGAAGGATTTACATTCCACAAACTGTGGAATTAATATGATTGTTTCAAACTGGAATAATGAAAGTCAGCTATAATTCCAGAAATAAAACTGAGACATAAGGGGAAAGAATAAGAGATCAAAAATATGTTGATACTGGAAATCTGAAATAGAACAGAAAATCCTGGAAATAATCAGCAGCAGTGTTGGCATCTGCAAGAGGTTAACAGGTGATAAAGTTATGATGAATCACTTCAAAACGTTAACCAGTTTTTCTCTTTCATAAACTGCGCATTTCCCCTATTTTCTGTTTTTATTTTAGGAAAGTATAGTTCCAGTTGCTTGAAATAGACATTGTACTTGGGAATTTTGTACCATATTGGGAACTTTATACCGTATTGTGATTTACTTTGAGGTCTGTGTTACACAGTAACTGGTCAAAAGTGTGCGTGGTTTAAGTCACACAGGTAGGGGTGCGTCAAGTGCAGCAGTTGTCGTAAACTATAAAAATAGTCAACACCAATGGACATAGAAAAAGTAATTTCTTACTACTTTGACAAAATGTGAGCGCAAGAAATTACATTTCAGTGAAGATTCTTCATGTTTTGTTGACTTAGATTCTGTTCCTGTTATTTGTTTGAAGCAGATGATCATTTCAAATGGATGGCAGGCTTCCAAGGTTTAATCAGAGTGAAGTAATTCTGTAAAATAAAAACTCATACTGCAATTATACTGAATTTTGTTTCACAGTGTTTAATAGAGATAATCAATAAAGGGGGTTTTGCACAAATGTACAGTGCTCATCAGAATGAGTGATGGCGCTAGAAATGGAAAATTTGTGCTGTGAACACATGCTGAGAACTGAGTTAAGTAAATCCAAACTCTCTTCACATGGGACATTAGCAGGAATGGGAGACATTCAACTCATTAGTCTAGACTAGATTAAAACCAAGATCCTAAAAGTGAAGTGATCCTACACCTAACTACTTGGCTACACATTCCCCAACATGGAAAAAGACAGAAGACAGCAAAGAGGTGTTTGGTATTGGTTCATGAGCTACAACATTAGACTGTAGTTTCTGCATTCGGAGACACAGGCCAGAATCTTCGAGTCGGCGTGTGGGGGATGGGCCCCGCTCACCGACACATAAAACGATGCGCAGTGACATTGGGCGTGCGTCCTGATGTCACCACGCGTCATTCCGATTTTCAGTTCAGCGGGCGTGCGCTGGAGTCGGCTGCGCTCCCGTCGAACTGCCAAAGGCTAATTAAGTCCATTTAAAAAGTAATTAACGGAGCTGCCCGTCAACCTTAAGGTTGGCAGACAGGTGAAGAGCCCAGGCGGTCTTCGCATATTTCATGAAACCTCATCCACGGGCAGAATGAGGTTTCATGAAGGTTTTTAAACTTTAATAAAAAATTTTAATAAAATTTATAGACATGCCCCAGCTCATGTGACACAGTCTTAAAATGTTTTCTTTTCTTTATTTAAACTTTTCGAAATCGAACTAATCTCTCTGAGGCAGTTCTGTGCCTCAGGGAGATTTCTGCGCTCTTTCGCGCGTAGGCACGAAAGAGCACAGGCCCTGACTCAGCCTCCTCCCCCCGCCCGCACAGAGAACGCTCAGCTCCCCAGAAGGGTGAATCCTGGTCTACGTTAGCATTTACACTTATACATTCTCAAAAAGTAACATGTATTCATCGGGCAGAATTTTACCCTTGGCGTGCGGGACACGCCAGTGCATGAAATAAAGCGCTTTGACATCGGATGAGCGATATTTCGCTAGGCGGGTGTGCGATGAAGACAGAGGCACGCCCACCATTAATTAACTGGCCAGTTAAGGCCCTTGAGAGATCAATTGATTCCGTGTTTACATAGCCCATGCAATTTTTAGGCTGTCGCATGGGCAAAATGGGCAGGCTGGCAAGTCACAATTTGCAAAACCTCATCCATGGGTGGGATAAGAGGGATCAGTGGGCTTCACAAAGCGAATAGTGAATAGTTTTGAATATCGCTGCTGCTTGCTTCTGTGAACAGGACAGCTTCATTTTGCTTCATTGCTGCATTCTGAGCATTTAGAGGCTTCAGTTCAGGACTCAGTGTTGCCCTCCAGGTCCCCGGAGGATTCACACCGCATGGGGCCTTACAGGTATCAGACAGCCTTCCCTTACCCTGGTAAAGGGGATTGTGGCCTCCGCTAAGGCACCTTCTCTGAGGAGCAAAAGAGGGCCAGAAGGGGGAAGAGGCCAGCTGTCCCCATTCAGCTTGCAGGGGAGACACCTATGGGAGGAGAGGCGCAGGCACAAGGGGTGCAGGTCCAACAGGAAGGCCAAGGCGGAAGGGGCATCAGAAGATGCCACTATCCTGCTGCGATGCAGCTACCTCAATATGTCCGAGGTGCAATGCCGAAGGAGGTTTCGTCTCTCAAGGGAGACAGTGACCTCCATCTGTCAGAGGATCAGACCTGAATCAGCTCTGACAATGTGGGTGGACACCCCATGCCAGTGGCTCTGAACGTCACAGTGGTCCTAAAGGTCTATGCCTCCGGCTCTTTCCAGGGCCCAGTGGGAGATCTGCGAGGAGTCTCCCAATCAGCTGTCCACAGTTGCGTCAAACCGGTGACAGACGCTTTGTTCAGGCGTGCATTGACTTTCATTCATTACTGTACGGACAAGGCCAGCCAGGCTGAGCGAGCCAGAGGCTTTGCAGCAATTACTGGCTTCCCCCACGTCCAGGGTGCAATCGACTGCACACTTGTGGCCATCAAGGCACCAGCTGGTGAGCCAGAAGCCTTTATCAACAGGAAGGGCTTCCACTCCATGAACGTGCAGATAGTGTGTGATCACAGGATGCTGATTCTGCAAGTCTGTGCAAGGTACCCAGGCAGCTCCCATGATGCCTGCATCCTGAGACACTCCCAGGTGCCAAGGTTCTTCAGTGCTCCAGCCCGGCTGGATGGATGGCTGCTGGGTGACAAGAGCTATCTGCCACCCAAGAACAGAGGCCGAGCAGCGGTACAACAGGAGCCACGCCTCCACAAGGGCGGTGGTAGAGAGAACCATCGGTCTTCTCAAGATGCGCTTGCAATGCCTGGACTGTACAGGGGCTGCACTACAATACCCCCAGATTGTGTGTCACTGATAGTGGTTGCATGCTGCGCTCTTGACAATCTGGCACTGGAAAATGGGGACGCAGTGGAGGAAGATCTTGACACAGCTGCACAGGCAACAGACAATGAGTCCAGTCGTGAGTCCAAGGACGAGCACACTCAGGAGAATGCTGAGGGCATAAATGCAGATCTGAGAAACCTCCATGCAGGCAGGGACACCCAGGAAGCTTTGATCCAACACTCCTTCAGCTAGCCCACCAAGTAAGAACCACCACCGCACGCCAGGGCTGCAGGCTCCATATTCGGTCCTTAACAGGACCAATTCCTTGGTCAACAACATACACTATGTGCCACTGCAATAAGGTTGAAGGAGTCACACGTCCATCATGATAACATGGCTTATCCTGCACCTACAGAACAAATGAAACATCTGGAGGCCAGTTGCAAATAAAATGGGGGAAACAAATATCGTCCATGATCAGGCTGTGTTGTGCTTAAGGTTCTTTAAGTTTTCGCTTGTGGGTGCTCCGTCTAGGTGCCCCCCCCCTCACTGGCAACGGGATTGGAGACAGCCTGGTGACTCTGCAGTCCTGTTGGCCTTGATGACCTTGGCGGGCATCCTCTGGCCTGTGGAGCCTGTGCTGGCCCCACCTGGGAGGGAGCGGCCAGTGCCATGGCTGGCATCTTCCCAGTCGCCGCAGCCTCTTTAGATGCCACAGTCACTGGCAGAGAGGCAGAGGAGCTGCTGCCATCATCCGGAGTGCCCTGAGAGGAGCCCGCAGAGACGACAGGCAGCTCATGCGCCAACATGAGGTTGCTCTGGACCTCCCTGCTCACCATTGATGGACGGACACCGAGCTGGGATACTGGGTGCCCAATCCATCTCCCACAGTGACACTGACCAGCTGAGGTCATTGCTGGTGTGAGGCCCTACACGTCCCAGTGCATCCCCAGAAACCCTTGGTTGAGCCCTGGAGGAGCCTCTCCATGAGAGTCGCCACTCTCTCCATGGAGGAGGCATTGTGCTCGGCCATGAGGGTCAACGCAGTGCTTATGCTCCACATGGACTTCCCCACAACGGAGACCATGGCACGCAAACCCTCATTTGTCTCTGCCAGATCCTCCCACACACTCTGCTGGACATCCAGCAGCTGCTGTCTCAGGGACAACTCCAGAGGCCCATCATCAGCCATCGACTGAGCACTGTCCTGTTCCCCAGCAGTCCTCCGACTGCCGGTGCCCTGGGCTCTCTCTGCCTCCGTCTGCACCTCAAGTGAGTGTGAAGTGCCCTCACCAATGTACACTGAGATACTAGACACCGATCTTATGAGGTGCTGGTATCTGTGCTGGTGCCTGCTTCACAGAGAGGGTGTGACGCTGGTGCGTGCTCAGCATGCTGGTCCTCAGGGGTCAGGGGTGGGCCTTCAGGCTCCTCACAACGAGGAGCTGCTGGTGAGCCTAAAAGGGAGAAGAAGTTTAAGTCATTAGACTGTCAGTGTGTATGTCTGGCACCCTGATGAGACTGAGATCTGCATCATTGTGCCCTCGTCTTTCCATTATCAATGGGCATTCCAGGTTCGACACTCACATCAATATACAGACTACACTGCAATGGTTGCAAGAAGTCACATTCTCACCTCAATGCACTGCACTCTTACCTCCCTCTGGCACCCCAACCTCACCGCGGCCGCTCGACCGAGGTGCATGGTGGCTCTCCAGCTCCAGGGCCTCCTGCTCGTGTCTACTGAGGATGAGGAGGTGTGGGGGTCCCCCGCCAGTCTGTGACCTCTCTGCATTGTTATGGGATGTTTTCTCCTGGAAGGATAGAGGAGCATTGATTAGTTACCCCTCTACCTGCAGCTCCATTGCAGACTGGCCAATCCCACCTGAGGAACACCTCGCAGGGCTCAGCCCATTCGTGACCCTGGAGCCACAAGACACTCAGTCCAAGCAGCCAGGGCTCACCCCCTTGGCCAGATCCTGCCTCATTGACATTTGCCACTCACATTGTAACACCTCTGAGGTCCAAAGGGGGATGGGTAGCTCTTAACTGTTCTACAAAGTGACCCATGCCAACACGGTACTCACCCTTCCCGATCGCGGGAAATCGTTAAGCGCTTCCGGCACTGGACCCATGTGCGCCTCACCACGTCGTGGCTGCTGAACCTGGATGCCACCTCCTCCCAGGCCTTTTTGGTGAGGTAGGGAGGCCTCCTCCTCCCGTCCTTGGGGACAAGTGTTTCTCTCCTGGCTGCCACCTCCTCCAGGAGGGCAGTGAGGCACTCACCCGAAAAACGCAGGGCCGACTGCTCCGCCGACCTGCCCTCCTGCCTGCTGTGTCCACCCGCTGCGGCATCCATGCCGTGTCCACCCGCTGCGGCATCCGTGCCGTGTCCACCCGCTGCGGCATCCGTGCCGTGTCCACCCGCTGCGGCATCCGTGCCGTGTCCACCCGCTGCGGCATCCGTGCCGTGTCCACCCGCTGCGGCATCCATGCGCACGGCTTCTGCGTCCTTTGGTGGCAGCCTTCCAAGGGCTGCTGAGGCCGCATTTGAATCGGCCACCGGATCACCATTGGACCTGGCGGACATTAAGCCTCCGCCCTCCCCTTCACACTCATTGAAAGGCCACGTCCCACGCTGGGCCTTAATTTGCAATGTGCTGCCGATCGCGGGCGGTGGTTGGCTTCCCAATGCCCCCTGCCGAGCCCGCACGCCAAGGGTAAAATTCTGCCCGTCCTGTGGAGAGAAAACTGGCAAAGGAGGTAACTGCTTCCTGCAAAGCCCTAATGTTTTGTGCCTCATTGTCATGCAAAAGGGCTTCATTGTCCCCATCAGCCTCCTAGTATACCAAGTCAGGTGAGAGTTCAAATAGAAGGGCATACAAAGAGAAGCTTGTAGTATCGATTCTTGCCACTCAGTTCCTGGGCACAGGCGTGCTCCTTCGAGCTCCACGAAAATAAATTCAGACTTTCATTCTGGGCTTCTCTTGAGCTAGATGCACAAGAGCTACATGCTCTGCCCAGCTGAGTCCTAAAATGGCAATTGGGATCTTTTGAACGCCCACAGAGAGCACATCATGGGAAATTATGGGCACGCAGAACGTGATTTTCTACCACTAAAGAACTAGGCTGCCATTAGAACATAGCTCCCCACTGGAAGTGGAAGATCACAGAATCATCTTACTCTGAGCATCGATGCAAATGATTAGGTGCTGGATTACTTCATACCATTAATGGGCAATGGTTGTGAAACCATTGCAATGGGTTTCTGTAAAGCAGATACTTTGCAGTTGGCTATTGTAAAACTTTGGTGTGGCTAGTACATTTAAAGTTTCAATTTGATAAATTGAAAAGGAGAATTAGTTCCCAGAAGGAGTCACAACAAACCATATTCATTCAACAAGAAAGGTCACTTTTCCAGGAAAGCTTGACAGGATTAACGATACAGAAATCAGTAATGTTTTCATTCTTAGCAATCATGAAGCACGTTTTTAGTTTAAAACCTGTGAGATACAATGTTACAGCCTTATTTCTCAAACCTAGAGGTTTGCACTACTCGACTAATTAATCAGATTAAACATAATTTTATAGCTTATAGTGATCGAAGTTGACTATTTGTGACAAGTTTCTGGAGAAAATCCCATACATTGGCTCGAACATTCAGTTGCATTTTTTTGGCTGCGCAGGAGTACAGGGCTCTTTATCAGAATGGCAAAGCACAAGTAATAAAAATTGTTTTCAAAATCATCTTGTTGTTTTGGATGATAGTGAACTTCTGTTTAAGACGTGGATCAGTCACATCACTGCAAGCCAGGTATAGAACCCCCGTTCTGGTCAGCCAGTTTCATATCTGGCTCCTTTAGAAGTTGATGATAAGTGTATTTTGTGCAGTTGGTTATTGGTGTGAGCTATAGAGTTGGTTACTGTTGCACGAGGTTGTGACCTTGCCCTCAACCCCCGACAATCCCTACATAGTGATTTCCTCCTTTCCAGATGTGCTGGAGATATCGTGGTACAGTAAGCGTATGAAAAGGGAGGGAAATTAATTTGAATCATCTTGGCACACACTTTGTGGGCCCCTGAATTTAAAAAAAATACACCTCTCATTTAGGGATAGAATGAATGTTTTGCGCACAGTACTTAAAAATAGTCTCTAACAAACCCAATTTGAGCTAAAAATAAAACCTGTCCCCCACCCACAATAATTTCTAAAACAAACGTCATCTCCCACTCTATCTCTAAACTAAATGTCATCTCCCACAACTACCTCTAAAATAAATAAACATATTTTCCCCCTCCACACAGCTATCTAAAACCTTTCATCCACCGTTTGCTTGAAATGGATCTCTCATCGCTCTCTTTCCAGCCAGCTAAAATAAATCGTCCAACCACAAGTAAGTTTCTTCCAGCTTCCATAGAGCTCAGTACTTAGTGTTGTATGATTTGGCTCAAAGCAAAGAAAAACTTAGAACATAGGGTCAAAAGCGTACAATGCAAGGACATAGGTTAAAACAACTATTTTGAATTAGTTTGAAGTCCACAATAAAGGAACTTGGAAGAATTTGGATCAGTTTGAGCTTGTGTCTATGCCTGTTGAGACAAAGCTGACACTCTGCAGATTCTTCCAGGCATCTTTGTCCTAAAAGGAACTGCACCAACATCTTCAGGATTATGATCAACTGTTAGCTGAAAATTTACTAGTAAACTTTAATGATAAAATGAAGTTGATTATGTGCAAGCAAGAAGATGGCTGTGTTGGTTGCAATCTTTGTGTTGGTGCACATGCTTTTGCTACAGAAATGGGACTTGAATTTTAGCGCCTTCCAGGGGTGGGAAAGTGGAAGTGGGCAGGTGCAGAATTTAATGTCACTAGCCTGCATGCCCGTTACATCGTCTTCACCCCCAATTCATTTTCCCAAAGGCGGGATGGAGTGCGGCAGGGCTACCAGCCCACATGCAGTGGGTGGCCTATTACATCACTTAAAGGCCAATTAAGACTTGTTTACAGAGTATAACTGGGATTTTCCAGTTGGCCTCAAGCACCCTACAGGTGGCAAAGGATGGTTTAGCTGCCTAGAGGTGGCCTCAGGGCAGGAGACCGAGGGGCCAGGGCTCCAGGCAGGCCCAGAGGTCTTCCCTGCCTGCCTGGATGCAGTAGAAACAGTTGGCCATCCTATGACTAGATCCCTTGCACACAGTGGTGGACTGGCTGCAAAGGCCATTTTTTATTTTAAATTTCAAACAGTTAGATCGGGGGGGGAGCGGGAGGCATCTCTATTTTGGGATGACTTCTCTCTCACGAACCTGCCATGACATTCTGCTGCTCCTTTTAAGCAGGAAAGACTCCTACTGGTTCTCCAGCTTTGACAGCTTGCCTGTCATCCTTAATTGGATAGCAAGCCCACCATTGACCACTAATTTAATAAATCAGGGAAAATCACAAAGAGTAACTGATTCCTACACAGTGCGGGCTTTTGACCCCCATTTGAGTCTGACAACAGGGTTCAGAAGCCCATGGCCAAAATCTTGCACCTGGGGTCTGAAAGCTACAGCATGTGGGCACCTAGAGACCTGAATACAAATAGGTCTAGGTCAACATTCATTTTTATTGTGGACTGGAAATTCACTCAAATCAAGAATTCTATAGTCTAGTTTTGCTCTCTGCTCCCTATTCTAAACCTGTTTCTACATGAAAGTAGAAAAGAAACCAAAAGTGCTGGAATAACTGAGGGTTGATTAGTGTCTGCAAAAGAAAGACAAGTTTTCAATATCACTACCAAAATTGATTCTGATAAAGGGTCACACCTGAAATGTTAACCTATCCTTCAGACTTTGACAGACTAATTTCCAGCATTTTCTGGTTTCATTATCAGGTTTCACAAATTTTCCTTTACCTCAGCATACAGAGGCATGGGTTGCTTTTGAGTCACCCCTGAGTAATGGATGGATTAGGCTTTTCCCCAAATGGTGTCACATTGCACTTACCTAGGGAATTGGGAGGCTTGGAAAACTGTAACTGTTGATATTTCTTAAGTATTTTAGTGAGTTACTTAGAGTTATTGAATTAATGGGTAAGATTCGAAATTTACTCATAATAAAATGTACTTTTTTCCCACTATCACAGTAAATATTTAGCTTTCAACAGTGTTTCAAATAGTCTCTAACACGTGGTTGCTGACTCATTACTCGGTTTGTTTCCCTATTGTTCATGCTGTACCCAAGTTCACATCTGAGCATTTCATAACTGTTAGTGAGTATTAGAAATTGGTCAATTTAAAATGGGTGACTCAATTGGCTGGGCAGTGGACACTAATTCCTATTATATATAGGTGGTACTCAAACTTCATTTTAACCGCGCATGTTCTTAAACTTACTGCCTAGTGTGGAAGTCTGTCTCCTTCTCGTATGCTGTAGGGGCATACAGACTCTATGTGGAAATATGGCAGCCTTAAGGTCAGCAAAGCAGTCCTGGTGCTTTGCTGTTTAATCTTCTCCTGTTTCCTCTTATTCCAGCTCAAAAGCTGCATGTTCCCACATCCTTCAACCATGTGAAAGGTTGAGAATGAATTCATTTCTGATCGTCTGAATCTGAACCGTGTGCACAAGCTGCCTTCCAAAATTGTAAACCTTGACTGACAGATGCGACCTTACAAATCTTGGAGAAAGGAAGAATTATGATGTGATGAAACACTATAGCAAATCAGTTGAGATGGAAGAGATCACAATTAGTTCAAAAGACAAGAATGCGTTTTCTATACAGAATTACTAAGAAATGCTTGTACACGAAAATGTGAGAGTTTCATAGCATAGTTGTCTGGTGCAGACAAGAGTATGCATAGAATTGATGGGAGGATCCTATATTATATGTTGATTATGATAAATACAGACTTTGTTTTTATCTATGCAGCATGTAGTAATAGATGGCTGTCAGTGAACAGCGTGGCAGTAATTCAACGAGGCTTTTCATTTGGCATCTTAACCCAAGTGGGAGAATCTTGAACTACAGTGCATGTATTCTCCATTCTTTATCAAAATGAAATACAAAGCCCTAATTTACATTAAGGCTTCAGATGGCATTGTGAACTATCCAAGCTTCATTACCCTGTACTGACCTTGGGATTAGATCGTTGTCTTAAATTCAGTCAGTAGTCTTATTGTTTGTATTGGAAATAGCATATGGTGTATTTTGTTTCGGTGATTTACATAATTTTGTGGTGCAATGTGCAGATCAGTTTAAGATGTTGATATCTGATTCATGACGGCATCTTACGTGATAGGACCATCAGCATTTCAAGGGTGATTTTGAATAGTCATGCGGGAAGAATTATGCTGTCAGTGTTCAGTAATGCAGTAAAATTATATGTATTTTCTGCCTTGTTTTAGGGAATGGCCCATCATATTTCAAAAGACTCATTGTAACAACAATAATACAAAATAATGGCCTGAAAGGGGAAATTTCCGGGGGTTGCCTTTCCAGCTTTGTTGATCCTTATGGGCATCACATGGAGGGAAAGGAAAAATGAATCTGAAGAAGAACCAGCCAGAGTAGTTGATAATCACAGATGTTGTGTGGAACTTAATACCCCCCCCCAGCCAAGCTGGCAGTGAGTTTGGGGCGGGGGGGCATTTAATCAGGTGAGAGGGTGCGGGGTGGGGATCCCACCACCTTTGCACCTCCACCTGATTAAGTCTGGGATGAGAAGGCTTGTGGACAGGCTTCCTGCCCAGATACTCATTGAGACCCTTAAGTGGGCAATTAATGCCCACTTAAGGGTCTCACCCCACTGCCATTGGGATTCAACCAGCAGCGGGCAGGGGAAGTCACCAAGCAGGGAACTTAAAAAGCAGAACACTTCTGAGAAGGGGTCCCTCATTGTCAGACACTCTGTGCCTGATCGAGGGACCTGGCATCAGGTAGGGGTGTCCTGCTGAGAGCCACCTCCCTGCCCTTTCTGCTGACCCCTCTCACCCCCCTTCTACTGTGACCCCCATCCCACCCTCACACACCTTCAGCCTGGGATTCATTGTTGAATTTGGGATGCTGGTGGGTGCATTGCCAGCAGTTGCTACTGCTCCCGATGGCACTGACAGCAACGGAGAATTATTGACCTCTGATTGGCAACTCTCGAAGGGTGTGAATTCTGCCCCAGGGACCCTTAACCCTGAGGAAGACCCACAATGGCCACTTAATTGCCTGATGGGCATATAATTCCGGCAGGCCTTTCCCAGTGGAGGCGATATGCCGCTCCCACCAGTTCTCCAGCCGGCAGGTGAGACCCCTATCACAAATTCCGTCAATAATGTCCATAAGCCTACCAAACTGTAGAAGATATTTGAAGACTTCCCTATGATAATGTTTCTTCAGAAATAATGAGCACAGTAAATATTCAATAACCATAAATGATGAGCATTGCATCTTTGATAAATTATTCACAAAGGATTCACTTTATGGATCAGAAAAGTTATTCTTTTTTACTCGTAATGCTCATATTCATTAGTAACTTAAGGTTACAATCAAATTTTAAAGTAATGGGTGCCACAGTCACCTTCCTTCCATCATAAGGTCAGAAGTGGGGATGTTTGCTGATGATTGCACAATGTTCAGCACCATTTGTGACTTCTGAGATACTGAAGCAGTCCATGTCCAAATGCAGCAAGATCTGGACAATATCCAGGCTTTGGCTGACAAGTGGCAAGTCACATTTGTGCCACACAAGTGTCAGGCAATGCCCATCCCCTTCAAGAGAAAACATAACCATCGCCCCTTGACATTCAATGGCATTACCATCACTGAATCCCCTACTATCAACATCTACTATCAACATTGACCAGAAACTAAACTGGACTAGCCAGATAAATACTGTGGCTACAAAAGCAGGTCAGAGGCTGGGAATCCTGCACAAGTAACTCACCTCCTGACTCCCTGTCCACCATCTACAAGGCACAAGTCAGAAGTGTGACGGAATACTCTCCGCTTGCCTGGATGAGTGCAGCTCCAACAACACTCAAGAAGCTTGACACCATCCAGGACAAAGCAGCCTGCTTGATTGGCACCCCATCCACAAACATTCACTCCCTCCACCACTGACGAACAGTGGCAGCAGTGTGTATCATCTATAAGATGCACTGCAGAAACTCACCAAGGGTCCTTAGGCAGCACCTTCCAAACCCATGACCACTACCATCTAGGAGGAAGGGCAGCAGATCAATGGGAACACCACCACCTGGAAGTTCCCCTCCAAGCCACTCATCATCCCGACTTGGAAATATATCGCTGTTCCTTCACTGTTGCTGGGTCAAAATCCTGGAACTCCCTACCGAAGAGCACTGTGGGTGTACCTACACAACATGGACTGCAGCGGTTCAAAAAGGCAGCTCACCACCACCTTCTCAAGAGCAATTAGGAATGGGCAATAAGTGCTAGCCTGGCCATTGACGCCGGCATCCCATAAAATGAATTTAAAAAAACAATTGTCTTGGTCTTTCATATTCCTTTTATTAATTTCAATAACAATATCAAGTGATCATACAAATTAAGATAAAAGGTATTGATGTGTGAGTCTAGGAAAAAAACAGCAAGCAATGGAATAAAAAGAAATGTGTCCACAAAGTCATGATGGTAATTCATTCATGGAATTTGCCAGCATTTATTGCCCATCCTAATTGCCCTTTGTTCTTGTGAGCATCACTGACATTCAGGTGACTGGAAGACTGTGTGTCTTAGAGTGGAACTGCAGGTGGTGGTGTTCCAGTGGGGTTCTGCAGGACTCAACGATAGTGAAAGAACAGCGATATATTTTTGGTGAACCACCTTCTTGTATAATACTAAGTGGCTTGCTAGATTATTTCAGAAGGCAGTTAAGGTGCAACCACGCTGTGGATCTGATATCACCACTATACAGGCCAGATCCAGTAAGGATGGCAGATTTCCTTCCCTAAAGAATATCAGTGGACCAATATGCACTGTCATTCTTCTTCCCCCAATTTCCCCAGTTCTCAGATATGAGACAGCTAGTGCCCATTGCCATCATATTTTCTCAGGTTTTCCAAGACCCAGAGATCTTCAAAAGCTCCAACTGCTTTGTCTAATGACAACCGTTCACTAACTAGTGGTCGTTTCTTTTCATGATCAGTGTTGCAATATGCAGTTCGATCAGAGTTGCCATTGATAGGACCAGCTGATATGTTCATTCAGATATCATTTCATCGCTGTCACTGGGTCAAAATCCCAGAATTCCCCCCTAGCATCATTGGGTGCACAGTGCTTAAAAATATATTGCTGCTCCTTCACTGTAGCTGAGCCCTGCAGAGCCCCACTGGAACACCACCACCTGCAAGTCCCCATCCAAGCTACACAGACTTCCAGTCACCTGAATGCCAGTGATGCTTCCATGTACAAATAAAAAATTAAGAGGCATGGTTCCATTTGGCAGATTGGTCAGAAAAGTAATGGTCCATGAGATCCAAGGGTGAGCTGAATACAAAGTTATCTTAGTGGCTGGAAGCAAAGGGTAATGCTACAGATTTGGAAGGTGCTGTCACAGGAGCCCTGGTGTGATGCCACAGTATTTCTTATAGATTGCACACAATGCTGCCATTCTTCATCAGTGGCTGGAGGAGTGAATATTTAAGATGGTGGATACGGTGCCAGTTAAGCAGGCTGCTTTGTCCTGAATGATGTGGATCTTCTTGAGTGTTGTTGGAGCTGCATTCCAGGCAAGTGGAATGAATTCCATCACATTCTTGGCTTGTACCTTGTACATGGCAGACAGGCTTTTGGGAGTCAAGAGGTGAATTACTCACCACAGAATTTCCAGCCTCTGATCTGCTCTTGTAGCCATAGTATTTATGGCTGGTCCAATTAAGGGTTTGGTCAATGGTAACCCCCAGGATCTTGTCTGGAGTCACATATAGGCCAAACCGGGGCAGGGTGGCAGGTTCGTTTCCCTAAAAAAAACCAGATGCTTCTACAACATTCCAGCAGTTTCTTGGTCACCATTATTGATATTTACTTCCTTTTATTCCAGATTTATTTAATTAATTGAATTCAATTCACAAGTTGCCATGGTGGATGTGATCTTGGTGTTTCTAGATCATTGGTCCAGACTAGTCCAGTAACATAGCCACAATGCTACCATATCTATCACAATACTGGAATTCTGGTGCATGCCTAGCGTCTTATCTTAATAAATAAGAAATAAGTTGGGATTGCATAATGCTCATCGTATCCTTGGGGTGTCCCACAGCATTCACAGCCCAAGTAATTGTTTTTGCAATTTCAGCCAATTTTCACATTGCGAAGTGATACATGACCAGAAAATCTAATTTAGTGCTATTGCTTAAGGGATAAGGGTTGGCGAGGACACCAGGTGAAACCCTATGATCATCTTCAAGTTGTGCCAAGGGATCTTTTATGCCTACCCAAGCAGGCACACAGCACCTCATCTGAAAGACTGAACTTTCAACAACGCAATATTCCCACAGCACTGTCCTGATTATTTACTTAAATCTCTGGAGTGGAGATTGAATCTCCACCCTTCTTATTCAGAGGTGATTGTGCTACCACGGAGCTACGGCTGACTTATGGAAGAGATGAATGACATTAGTAGTTAAGTGTTTGTCATTGGAAGCAAGCAGTGATTCATGGATAGGTGGGCACACTTGTTTAATTTAGGGAGCATGATTGTTCCTAGGCATTTTCTCCAGAGCTTTAATTTTAGAGCATAAAGAGCATACATAGAGCACCAGAAGGACTGTGTGGAGGAGGTTCGCCTCTATCTTCTCGGGTCAGCTAGGGATGAATGTTAAATACAGCCTTGCCAGAGTCTCCCTCATCCAGGAACGCATTTTCAAACTCGTGCTTTTTAAGGTGGTTCTATGTACTCTTTAAATCTTTTACATTAGGTTATTTTTGATTTCAATCTCTCAATTTCAATGTTGTAAAGTTTTCGAGACCTTCATATTTACAGTAATAATTCTAACTAAATACAGTGTAAATTTCACGGCATTTTCCTTGTGGTTTTTCTCGACTGACTGTAATTTGAGGCTTCTGTTTTCTTTTTGAAGAAGGAAACAAAAGTGCCTTTTGAATAAATTCACTGCCCAACCTGGATTTGTGGTGAAAAACAGTACCTCTATGGATTGTAATTGGCATTTCGACCCAAGCCCAATAATATTGTAATAATGAAAACAGTGCTCTGAGGAAATAACCTTCACACCATTGCAGCACCAGAGGCAAATAACGATTATAAATAGTACGAACGTGAGTTTGGAAACTTCCCTTCTGGTCTAGCAGGCAGTTGCCCTTGCGACTTAATAAATTTATGGCCTGTGATTTTACGGGTCTCTTAACTCAGAATTGGAACTTCTAATTTTTTTTAGATTGTTTCCCATTAGCCAGCTTGTAACTTTTTTTGAGGGAGATCATTGTTACAAGCTGCAATGATTAGAAAACGAAGCTGTCATGAAACGTATTACCTTCATTACATGCGCAATGGGATACACTGAAGAATTACTTATTCAAGAATCACTTTATATCTATAGTTAATACAGAACATTTTAAAAAAGCATTACTATCTGGAGTGGGGATACAGAATCCTTTTTGTATGTAAATTGAAAATAATTTAGAATTCTTTAGGTTATTTTTACAATTTTTAAAAAAAATTCACAATTACAATTTCAATTGTATTATTAAAATTACAGTTTTAAACCAGAAAACTGGTTTCATTGAGCACCTCGAATTCAGGGACTAAGTGAACATCAGTACAGGTAGTTAGATGTGTTCTAATTGTGCATGTTAATTCAGCTACCTGGTGCTGACTTAATCACACTACACTGAAGGAAGCATGTAGAACAAGTCTAACATACATCTGATAAATATGATTATGTTATTGCACATTATTCATTCAATAATTTTGCAACTGTAACTGCATTTTATATATCAATCCAGAGATCTCCCTGTGTAATTATTGCACACAAGATGAATCTTTCATAGCAGAGAAATGTGGAATATGTTCTCTGGAAATTCACATGATAGGATTAGAGTTGCAGGTTTTATCAAGTGAATAAGATTCCAATATAAGTATTTCTAAACTTGCTGCAAGGTTTAGCATAATAAGAGTTTCTGAGTAAAGTACTCCTGTTTCAAGATTATGAAAGGAATTGTCTCAAGTTGAACCCAGCAAGTTGTTCATTATAGTGAAGAGTTCAAATTTCAAAACCAGAAGTTTAAAATTTAAGAAGGTGGGAGTAAGGAGGAAAGTCAGGCAGAAATATTTCACCCAAATGGTATTAGAATTGTGACATAAATTACCTTGATACTCCATTCAAGTGGACAGTACAGCGAGTTATTTTAACAATTGGGTGCTTCTCTGGAGAGAGAAGGGACTGGAAGGAAGAATTGATCTGGTCATCTTGCCTAGTAGTGCAATAAGTATCTTTGTGAAAGTTTTCTTTGGGTGGTATGTCTAGTGAATAAATATGTTCCAAAAGAACATATGGCTGAAATTCTACAGGTTGGGATGGTCACAGGTTGGTTACACCGGGATTGTACTGTAAGGTGCGCTCCAGCACTGACCCTGTCAGAACACTGAGCTCAGTGGGTCAGGTGGGGACAGATGCCACTTCAGGCACATTTCCAAAGCCTGCCTGGCCATGGAGATTATTTCCAAGGACTTCCCTCTGATCCTGGCCATACTCCCCTTCTGCCTTTCAGTTAGGGACACAATCTGTCAAGAGGAACCCCACTTATGTCACTGCTCTTTTTAATGTATATTAATGACCTGTACTTGGGTTTGCAGGGTATAAGTTTGCAGATGACACAAAACTCAGACAAATTGTAAACAGTGAGGAGGATAGTAACAGATTTCAGAAGTACCTACAGACTGGTGAAATTGCAGACTGATGCCAGATGGAATTTAATACAGAGAAGTGTAAAATGATGGTTTAGGTAGAAAGAATGAGGAGAGGCAATATTAAATGGCACAGTTTTAAAGGGGTGCAGGAACAGAGACCTGGGGTTGTATGTACTGAAATCTTTGAAGGTGGCAGAACAAGTTGAAACATCTGTTAATAAAACATTTGGGATCCTTAGCTTTTTAAGTAGTGGCACAGAGTACAAAAGCAAAGAAGTTATGCTAAATCTATATAAATCACTGGTTAGGTGCCAGCTGGAGTATTGTGTCCAATTTTGTGCCCCACACTTCGGGAAGGATGTCAAAGTCTATGGTGCAAAGCAGATTTATTTGAATGGTACTAGGAATGAAAAACTTTAGTTACGTGGAGATGAAAGAAACTTGTGGCGTTCCCATTAGAGTCAAAAATGTTATGGTGAGATTTATTAGATCAACATCACGAAGAATTTTGATAACAGAAATAAGAGGGAACAGTTTCCAGTGACAGATGGGTTGATGATCAGAGGACACAGACTTAAAGTAATTGGTGAAAGAACTGGAGGCAACACAAAGAGAATTTTTATTTTACAGAGTGAGTAATGATAAAGGTGGAGTAATAAAAATACAAGAAATAGATGTATATATTTTATGAGACTTCTGCCTTTGAAATGTGGAAAGTGTTTTTTTCTGTCTGTGAAATCAAAATAACATGCATTGATAAAAACAGTTAATCTAAGCTTCCCCGATGACTTGGCATGTATATGCTCTGCTTAATGTGGTACTGAACTCTTCAGAACATCACAGATTTGTTCTTTGTCTGTACTGATTAGCCAGGGTGTGCTTTGAATCGGGAGGAAAATTCAGAGGGTCCCTGCTCCTGGCCATGGCCAGTGACTTACTCTAGGAGGCACACGTGCATTTACATTTGGAGAGGACGGGTTTTGCTTCCCCCGTGATGCCTTCCATAGTCGAATAATCTTATTTACAAATTGTCAAGGCTGGTGCAAGAAGGCCAACACTTTGGGTGAGGTGACTGGCATTCATGGAAGTTGGGAAGAGTATTTGAAAAAAAAAACATTTTAAAGAGTACAGGTAATATGTAAGGGTTAGATCACTTTGCATTCTGACAGGCATCATTTGAATCAGACATCATCAGTTCTGTAGATAAGGGAAGGTGCCTCAACATGTCTAGACCAGGCAGGAAAGGAAATTTATATTTGAGACTTGGAATTTCTCAAAGACTGTAATTCTCTGTGTTTTGCTCTTGTCATGCGAGATGCATGCATAGCTGTTTTACAGAGGATCATTTTTCAAATGGTTATCACCTACTTCATGCTGGTGCTCCCAGCAAGTTGGTAACCATACCTTGACAGGAGGCAATGTGAAGCCTGGCTGTTTACCTTTATTTGGATTATTTAGGAATTTCTTGACAAATTATGAATAAAGGAAGGGAAGAGAGAGGACTTGTATTTATATAGTGCTTTTCAAGACATTGGAGCATTCTAAAGTGCTTTACAGCCATTGAAGTACTTTTTATGTGTAGTTACTACTGTAATGTAGAAATGAGGCAGCTGAACAATGTTGGTTGAGGGATGAATATTGGCCAGGACACCAGGGAGAACTCTCTGATTTTCCATGAATAGAACCATTGAGTCCTTTACATCCACCCAAGAGGGCAGAAGGGACCTCACTTTAACACCTCATCTGAAAGACAATCACCTCTGTTAGTGCAGCGCTCCCTTAATAACTGCACTGGAATGTCGTCCTGGATTGTGTGCCCAAGTCCCCATGAACTTCTGATTTAGAAAAGAGGGTGCTACCATTGAGCTGCAACTGACACCTAAAGAGAAAGGATGTCTGAATGATGTTTTAAGGACAATATTCAGCTATTGCATTTCTTAATTAGCATTAAAAACGTAAAAAGGTTACAGTCTTAACGTTGATGTATAATTAACCTTTTTGTGCAGTTTTGTTGATACTGCTTCCCTACACTTAGCTTAATTACGATGTGCAAGTTCATGCTGCTTACATAACTGTCAGAATCTCCTAGCTGTATAGCGACTGCACTGCTTCATACCTTTGCTTAATTCACTAATGTAAGTTAGGAACTTAGTTGACTTTCTGGTTGTGGTGCTTTGTAATAAAAATTGGCTGTAGATTTTCTCCAGTAGTCAACTCTAAGTTATTCCTTAACAAAACTACAGGAAAGATATTTAATTTTTTTGTATCTTTTTCTTTCATTGAGCATATCAACAGTTTCAACTGGCTGAGAAGACCCCAATAACTGCATGCATAATCCTCATACATATGCAAACTTGCTTATATGGTGGAAATGTTTCACGGGTCTTGTGTGAGTGATAAATGAATAGCATTTCAGTACTTAGCCATGAATTGGAGAGTTGTTTGCATGCTTTTTTCCCTCACAAATATCGTAGTTATTTTCACATTACAGGAAGGATGTGATTGCACTGGAGGGGGTGCAGAGGAGATTCAGCAGGATGTTGCCTGGGATGAAACATTTAAGTTATGAAGAGAGGTTGGATAGACTTGGGTTGTTTTCGTTGGAGGAGAGAAGACTGAGGGGCGACCTGATCGAGGTGTACAAGATTATGAGGGGCATGGACAGGGTGGATAGGGAGCAGCTGTTCCCCTTAGTTGAAGGGTCAGTCACAAGGAGGCATAAGTTCAAGGTGAGGGGCAGGAGGTTTAGGGGGGATGTGAGGAAAAACTTTTTTACCCAGAGGATGGTGACGGTCTGGAATACGCTGCCTGGGAGGGTGGTGGAGGCGGGTTGCCTCACATCCTTTAAAAAGTACTTGGATGAGCACTTGGCACGTCATAACATTCAAGGCTATGGGCCAAGTGCTGGTAAATGGGATTAGGTAGATCAGGTGTTTCTCACGTGTCGGTACAGACTCGATGGGCTGAAGGGCCTCTTCTGCACTGTGTGATTCTGTAAGCAAGTGAAGATTTTTGATCTGTTATTTGATGACTGACTATAATAGCAAATTATTATAAAGCCTCGGACAGGACTCGCATGTTTTTGTCATTAGAGCTCACATTTGATAGCAATTGCCATATATTTTGCAATAACAAGCGATTATAATTAAGATGTTTTACCACTGAGTATTTTTTTCTAATATTGGACTGTAAACTATATTCTTTTGTAGTTTCCATTGTGCTTTGAACATTTTTGCACCATTTACAGTAAATTACTAACAATTATAAATGACTCTGTAATAGGGAGAGATGCCTACAGTCCTTTGTGGACTATGGCTAGTTACTTACTTACTCAGAGCAATGTCAAGGCACATAAGTACTGAAGCATCAATGTGCTTCTCTGTTTGAAGATTAGTTTCTGCCTGCAGCTTCACCCCAAATCTCCAGTAACAAACCTTGTCAAACATCGTAAATCCTGGTGCCCACTGCACCTCCATTTCCCTCCATTATTTTCAATGGCAGAAAGATTGTGCAGACTGTGCCAGAATTTCAGATGTGAACCCTTCCCTGGCAGGGTTTCTTCCAGGAGGTACAAAGTCTGAATGCTACCCATCATATCCCAGCTTTATTTGATACAGGTGTTAAAGATTTACCTTCAATTGTGCCCAATGTTTGAGAGACCAAGGGTGGAATTTTCCGTGCCCGCTGGCATCGACGTGTTCTGTGGTGTGAGCGAACAATATGGCGAGAAGGCCAAAAATCAGTTTCACGACGTTGTGTAACCAGTTTGCGATTGTCCGCTCAGCCCATCGATAGCGGGCCACATTTCCCACCATCGGACGTCGGGAACCTCATTGTAATATATCTGCACATCATTTTAAGGCTAGCCCACCGGAATCAGCCCTCCACACCCCCCCCCCACCCCTCCCCGCGCCCAACGCTGTATTATCTGAGCACACCGACCTTGTTCACAACTGTACATAAGCGATGTGCACTTGATGAGCTGCACTTAGCTCGGGATTTTGAGGTTTGTTTGACTATCTTGCCTCAGGCAGCACTCGCAGTCATCAACACGAAGCTTCACAGGCAACACCACACCACTTTTAGGAGGGCTCATGGGCAGGTCTCTACCTACCAGGCCAGCCGTAAGGCGGGGGTGGATTATCGACGGCTGCAGGGCTGGGGCTTGCTTGGGGAAAGGGGAGAAGTGGCTTCCAGCAAGGGAAGAGGCTGCAGGGCTAGGGCATCACTTGGGAAGGGGGGTATCCCAGGGTGTGAGTGGGGACACATGTTGATCTGTACAAGTGGCCTCAAGAGGGTGAGGGCTGAGGAGGCAGTCTCCAGAGGAAATGAGGCCAAAAGGAGATGTGAGGGTGGTGTGAGAGGGAGTGAGTGGTGACGCCCCTTGAGCTGGCAATGAGTGAGGTGCCAGTGAATATATGATGGCCTTGTGAATCTGAGAGTTTAGAGTGATGAGATGGTTGCCTTTCTGCACTGGATGGCGAAACTCTTGTGTGCAGCATTGGTACTGATCACCTCTGCCATCGCCTCCCAAACCGGAGTGGTGAAACTGATGTGCCTCCTGCGGCCAGAGCAGAGGTAGAGGACATTGCGACGGCCTCTAGTGGCGTCCCAGGGATGCGCAATTGAATCTGCCGGGGCTGCAGTCTTTTTGGGTTTTGGGGCCTTGTCTTCACTGGTGCCCTCCTGGACTGGAAGCACTGAGAGGTGCGCGCACGGCTGCATTTTAAATATGGCGCCCGCCATGAGGAAGTGGCGAGATGATGGCGTGGCTGGCGAATGAGAGCCTGCCCACCATCGAAACGGCATGTTTCCCAGGAATGCATAATTAATGCGGCAGGGTTGGGACGATATGGCGTGAAAAGCCGCCATTGCAGCCAACAGACAAAAAAAATTGCACTTAGTGCAATTCTAGGACAATTTTGCCCAATCATTCAATTTAAATACAAACATCCATGGGATTTGTTCAAATACTTGTTTGGTTGACAGCTTTTTTAAAAAGTATACAATGGTCAGTATTTGGTCTGTTTGGTCCTGTCAATTTTTTGACAATATTGATCAATTGAGAGTTGGTCAGACCAGGTACGTTCTGCAGGTGGTAAGAAAATGATATGAAAAGTATCATGATTAAAGAATATTACTTCAATCATAGTTTAGCACAGCAGTTGGGAACTTTGTTTGTACTGCATGAGGTGTTAGTTCAGGGGCTAGTAGAGCGTACTTTTTTTCTGCCACCATAGAAGGACAAGTAGGATCTCTTGAAAATATGGGCATATAGGTTGAAGGGCCACTCTGCCTGCCTTTTCCCAGGAATGCAACAAACTTACCCAGAGATCTGGGCAAGTGAAAACACTGTGTGGGACAAAGGGCTTGCCTTCAGACATAGTTTGAAACAAGGAAGCCTAAAACATCCAGCATAGAGTGAAGAAACTCCAAACAATCACTGCTAATACATACTTTGTAAAAAAAAAATTGCATGCTTTTAACCATGTTAGTGCCATCTAATACTAATCCAGTGTCTTCCTCATTTCTTTTTTTAGGGTCTGAACGGAATGTCTGTGGATGAGAAGCCTGAATCACCCATGTATGTGTATGAGTCAACTGTGCATTGTACAAATATCCTCCTGTGCCTCAACGACCAGCGTAAGCAGGATATCCTCTGCGATGTGACTGTTCTGGTGGAGAGGAAGGAATTCCGTGCCCACCGGGCTGTCCTGGCAGCGTGCAGCGAGTACTTCTTACAGACTTTGATCGGACAAACGGAACATGAACTGGTTATCACCCTGCCTGAGGAGGTATGTCACAGTAACTCACTTTAAACATAGGACATTGTTTAATCAGATCCTAGTTGTTGCAGGAAGTGTGGCATCAGAATAGTCCATACAATATTATGTTATTCTTCCCTTGATGCCTAAAATAGCAAAAGCCTAGTTTTTGTTAACAAGTTATTTTTGTTCTCTTGACTTTATCATCGCTACTGGAGTTAAAATAATACAATAGTGTAGATTCATATTATGGCACAGGGGAGCACCAATGTTTGCCACTACTGATGGATGAGATATCGGTTTTTAACTACAATCCCTGGCATCTTATGAAGTTCTAAGTCTCCGCTAAATCATTGCATAATGCAGGAAAGGACAGCTCGCACGAGAATTCTCCCCGTACTACACTCATCTTCAGAGTAGGGACTTGGGAACAGATCTGCTCAATATTCCCCTGTCCCAAACTGCAGAAAATTGGGGAAGTCGTCCCTTTGTAGAAGACCATATAAATTTGTAGCATTGGAGACCATGCAGCACATCATGTTTGTGCCAGCACTTTACAGGGAAAAGTAATCACACACACAATATTTAAAAAAATAGCAATTATGGCTTTTTCACAATCTGTTGATAAATTTTGCTGCAGGCCAATCTTAAGTTCAAGATCTTAAGTGCGCATTTTAAGGATCCCTTTGAGTAAAACATAATTGGAGTCGCAGTTTAGCTTCAACTATAATTACTGGTGACAAAAAAAGGATGCTTCAGGTTTTTAGTATTGGAGAATCAAAACAATTGAGGAAACTCAACTTCAGATTGTAATTCCCCTTTATAAGTGAACGTAGGAACACAAGTAGGCCATTTAGCCCTTCAAACCTCTTCCACCATTCAGTGAGATCTGGGCTGATCTGCAACCTAAGTGCACATACCCACCTTTGCCCCATATCCCTTAGTATCTTTGGTTAGCAAAAATCTATCAAGCTCAGATTTAAAATTGACAATCGCTCCAGCATTAATGGGTGGAAGTAGTTTCCAACTACTCCGTTTCTCTTAATATCTTGAAAATCTCAATCATATCACCCCTTAACCTTCTACATTCTAGGGAAAAGAACTTTAGTTTGTGTAATATTTCCTCATAATTTAACCCTTGGAGTCCAGGTATCATTCTGGTAAGTCCCCCTCCAAGGCTGTTCTAGCCTTCTTAAGGTCTTGTGCCCAGAACTGCTCACAGTACTTCAATCAGGTGTGGTCTAACCAGGGCTTTATATAGATATAGCTTAACTGCTAGCCCCTTGTGTTATAGTCCTTATACAGTGGCAGGAGTGTGCACCATCTACAAGATGCACTGCAGTCACTTGCCAAGGCTCAGCAACCACCTAGGAGAACAAGGGCAGCAGATGCATGGGAATACCATCACCTGCAAGTTCCCCTCTAAGCCATACATCATCCTGACTTTGAAATATACCACTGTTCTCTGTAGTAGCTGTGAATTGGTAGCGTCTGTAAATGCAGATAAGATGAGCATTTAGCAAAGACAGAATGGTTTTAATGGGGGATTTTAATTTTCATTTAAATTGGGCTAAGCAGACTAGCTCTTGTCAGAAAGTTAGTGAATTTGTTTAATGTTCAAGACAGTTTTCAAAAGCAATATATCATAGAACCAACAATGAACCAGCCATTTTAGATTTAGTGATGAATAATGTGTCATATTTAGTTAACAGCCTAATAATGCGTGAACAATTATTTAATAGCGATCATAATATGATCGAGTTCAATGTCATGTTTGAAAGGGAGAAATGCAAAGCAGCTAAGATTCTATATTTAGGTGGGGCTGACCTACTGCTGTCCAACTGCTCCATTCAAACTGCTTTTGCACTCAGTGTACTTACAGCGAGGGAAACAATTAAATTGAAACAAAAAGGACTGGAAATGTTTAGCTGGTCAGAAGGCATCTGTAAAAAAACAGATTACCATTTCAGGTTCAACCCTTCAGATTCTGATGGAGCTGCTCTGTATTATTTTATCCATTCATGGGATATTAGCGACACTTGAAGGCCAGCATTTTATTGCCTGTCCCTAATTGCCCTTGAGAAGGTGATGGTGAAGTGCCTTCTTGAACTGCTGCAGTCCATGTGATGCAGGTATACCCACAGTGCTGTTAGGGAGGGAGCACCAGGATTCTAACCCAGTGACAGTGAAGGAATGGCAATGTAGTTCCAAGTCAGGATGGTGTGTGGCTTGGAGGGAAACTTGCAGGTGGTGGTGTTCCAGTGCACCTGCTGCCCTTGTTCTTCCAGGTGGCGGAAGTTGCAGATTTGGATCGTACTGTCAAAGGAATCTTGGCGCGTTGGTTGCATTGTATCTTGTAGATTGTACACACTGCTGCCACTGTGCCCCTGTGATGGAGGAAGTGAATGTTTAAGGTGATGGATGGGGCGCCAATCAAGCAAGCTTCTTTGTTCAGGATGTTGTTGAGTTTCTTGAGTGTTATTGGAGCTGCAATCGTCCAGGCAAATGGAGAGCATTCCATCACACTCCTGACTTGTGCTTTGTGGATGATGGACAGCTTTGGGGAGTCAGGAGGTGAGTTACTTGTTGCAAAATTCCCAGCCCCTGACCTGCTCTTGTAGCCACGGTATTTATATGGTTGGTCCAACTCAGTTTTTGGTCAGTGAGACCCTCAGGATGTTGATGACGGGGGATTCAGCAATGGTAATGCCATTGAATGTCAGAGGGAGATGGTTAGATTACCTGTTGTTGGAGATGGTCATTGACTTGCACTTATGTGGCACGAATAAAATTTGCCACTTATCAGCCCAAGCCTGAATGTTGTCCAGGTCTTGTTGCCTGCAGGTACAAACTGCTTTGGTATCAAAAGAGTTGCAAATGAAACTGAACATTGCAGAATCATCAGCAAGCATCCCAACTTCTGTCCTCCGGCTGAGGATGGTTGGGCCTAGGACACCACCCTGAGAAACTCCTGCAGCCATGTCCTGAGACTGAGCTGATTGGCCTCCAACAACCACAGACATTGTTTTCTGTTTTTCTTTAGATTACCAGCATTTGTGAGACCTTTTTCTTTTTATTTATACAACTAGATTGGATTGGGAAGTGAGCCAATTAGGGAAATTTAGGTATAGGAACAGGGGAATGCAGGTGAATTTATTTACAGGCATTTCCTGCATAACTTCTCAATTGCAACTAATTCCAGTGGTTAGTTGATGGATGGTTTCTTTTGTTGCAGCTTTATATCTAATTTTTTATTGAGAAACCTGGGTGGTGGGCCAAGCCACACAGGCCACCACCAATTTTGGAAATGATCCTAGTTATTCCATGTTTACTGCACAAAGCCCTGCCAGTCACTAAAGTCTCTCCAGTTAAACTGTGATTAAAAACTTAATAAAAAGAGGGAGCAAGCTCACCATGGGTCTAAATAGAAATAAAGACGCCGTTTTAAAATGTGATGGTCTTGCAGCATTACTTCAGGGGACTAAAATGAACTTTTAAAACATTTTGACATGAAGTCCTGTATGTTTGGTGGCATTGCTTTAAAAGTTGTGGTCATGAGTCTTGCATTAGTAAATGCAAAAAATATTGCTCATATTGATGTCATGCACTGTGAACGAGTTGTGCTAAGGTGTGATTTAAAACCTAAGGGCCAGATCTCCGCTACCGAGGTGGGTAGCTTGAGTAGGGAAATTTCCAACTCGGCAGACCTGCCTCGGCTTAAAGGGTCCTGTTAGACCCAATTTTTCAGGGAGGTGAGGGCGGGATAGAACTCCCGGATGAAGATCTAGGTGGCCACAGAAGCGTGTGAGTGCCGAGGCAGGCCAGTCAGTAGGCCCACCTCAGTTCTATTGGACTTCATGTCATTTATTTTAGGAGCTGTTAGGCCCTCTAGTTCTCAGCCCTCTCACCCACAGCCCATGGCCCCTCATACTCCCATGTCAACCTAAGCTATCTCCATGCCAACTCATGCTCCATGCCTCCTCATACCCCCGTCATCTCACCTCCACAGACACACACCCAACATCCACCATTGGCAGACCTCAGAAGCCATGTGGACTTGAAAAAACAAAGTTTAATAATCTATTACAGCCCTCACTCACACACACTTGATACTGAAAAACTTCCATCACGAAACATACTCAAAGCTTTTAAATTTCCTCAAGTGGTTAATTTGTGATTAAAAATAAATCAAAAAAGCACTTGAGTCAGTAGCCACATCAAAGACAGCTAATCCTTTGAGAGCCTTTTTAAACTTCCAATCAAATTGCGAACATAGAACCCCTACTGAGATAATTGTAGCTTTTGAAATTCAGCCAAGCATTCATAATGCCACAAAACCAGTCCTTGGGAAATGTCAAAAAATAACTCTATTTAAGTTGTGGAACAGGTGACTTTTTTTTTTCCTAACCTATACTATATGGCCCATCAATCAAAGCAGTCCAGCAGACAGTGTTTATCTTAACTCTCACTGACAGATTAAGCCTTTTTGTAAGTTTAAAGAATAGGAGATTTTTTTTAAAAATCAGGCGATGACACTTGAACCTTACCTGCCCTTCAAGAGCATTTATGTCTACTCCATAAATTCATAGCTCCCAGACTGCAGGTTAAGGCCCTTGGAAAGACAAAATGGAGTCGGTTTGACCTCAACACTAAGTTCAAATGCCCTGCTGTGTTCGGGTTTCTAGCCTATATGAATCATGCCCCTCTACATTCCCCCTGCCAGCAAAAAATGGTTCTCTCAGAAATGAGGGCAGGACTTACGAATCAAAGTCTTGTCCGCTATTTTTAAAGGTCCACAGACTCTTCTTCTTTCAGCATTTTTGCTGCCCTATGTTTCTGGTATTTGACAAATCTAGGAATTAAGTTTTTGTCTTTTTTATTTACTTGTTTGAAGAAAATAATTCTCAATTTAATGTTTTGAAAGTTGGTCACCCCTTGGCAAGGCATTTTGCACTTTTTAGTTAACTATTTAAATTGCCAAAATTACCAGTTTGCTAGTTGAAATTGATCATAAAGAGGAAGGTGCTGTTGTCCTTAAATAGTGAGGAGTTAATGTTCTACAAGGGTTTTCCCACTTATCCATTGTAACAGATGGGCTACAGAAACCCCTGAAAGTGCTTAATATCATCTACATGCTGCCCCTCATCTGAAGACATTGTGCACAATGACAACAACCACCACATCTCTCAACTCTTCCATTGCAGTGCTGGCACCCTGTTTCTCTGATATCAAATCCTGGCTGAGCAGAAATTTCCTCCAATTAAACATTGGAAAATTGAAAGCACGGATTCCACACCATTCCCCAGGAACTGAAGCAGATTGTTTGCAACCTCGGTATTCTGTCTGGCAATTAGCTGAGCTTTGGATCCTTTTTTCTTTTATTCATTCATGGGATGTGGGCATCGCTGGCTGGGCCAGCATTTTATTGTCCATCCCTAATTGCCCTTGAGAAGGTGGTGGTGAGCTGCCTTCTTGAACCACTGCAGTCCATGTGGTGTAAATATATCCACTGTGCTGTTAGGGAGGGAGTTCCAGGATTTTGACCCAGTGACAGTGAGGGAACAGCGATATATTTGAAATCAGGATGGTGACTTGGAGGGGAACCTCCAGGTGGTGGTGTTCCCATCTGTCTGCTGCCCTTGCCCTTGGTGGTAGTGGTTGTGGGTTTGGAAGTTGCTGCCCAAGAAGCCTTGCTGAATTCCTGCAGTGCATCTTGTAGATGGTGCACACTGCTGCCACTGTGCGTCGGTGGTGGAAGGAGTGAATGTTTGTGGATGTGGTGCCAATCAAGTGGACTGCTTTCTCCTGGATGGTGTCAAGCTTCTTCAATGTTGTGGGAGCTGTATTCATCCAGGCAAGTGGGGAGGATTGCATCACACTCCTCACTTGTGCCTTGTAGATGGTGGACAGGCTTTGGGGAGTCAGGAGTGAGTTACTCGTCGCAGGATTCCTAGCCTCTGATCTGCTCTTGTAGCCACAGTATTTATATGGCTAGTCCAGTTCACATTCTGGTCAATGGCAACCCCCAGGATGTTGATAGTGCAGGATTCAGTGATGGTAATGCCATTGAACATCAAGGGGCGATGGTTGGATTCTCTCTTGTTGGAGATGGTCATTGCTTGACACTTGTGTGGCACGAATATTACTTGCCACTTGTCAGCCTATGCTTGGATATTGTCCAGGTCTTGCTGCATTTGGACATGGACTGCTTCAGTATGTGAGGAGTTGCGAATGGTGCTGAACATTGTGCAATCATCAGCAAACATCCCCACTCCTGACCTTATGATGGAAGGAAGGTCATTGATGAAGCAGCAGAAGATAGTTGGGCCTAGGACACAATCCTGAGAAACCCCTGCAATGATGTCCTGGAGTTGAGATGACTGACCTCCAACAACCACAACAATCTTCCTTTGTGTTGGTATGACTCCAACCAGTGGAGAGTTCTTCCCCCTGATTCCCATTGACTTTAGTTTTGCTAGGGCTCCTTGATGCCACACTCGGACAAATGCGGCCTTGATGCCAAGAGCAGTCACTCTCACCTCACCTCGGGAGTTCAGTTCTTTTGTCCATGTTTGAACCAAGGCTGTAATGAGGTCAGGAGCTGAGTAGCCCTGGCGGAACCCAAACGGGGCATCAGTGAACAGGTTATTGCTAAGCTAGTGCCGCTTCTTAGCACTGTTAATGATCCCTTCCATTACTTTACTGATGATGGAGAGTAGACTGATGGGGCAGTAATTGGCTGGGTTGGATTTGTCCTGCTTTTTGTGTATAGGACATACCTGGGCAATTTTCCATATAGCCGGGTTGATGTCAGTGTTGTAGCTGCACTGGAACAGCTTGGCTAGGGGTGTGGCAAGTTCTGGAGCACAGTTCTAAAGTACTATTGCCAGAATATTGTCAGGGCCCATTGCCTTTGCAGTATCCAATGCCTTCAGCTGTTTCTTGATATCACGTGGAGTGAACCGAATTGGCTGAAGACTGGCATATGTGATGCTGGGAACCTCCAGAGGAGGCCTAGATTGATCATCTACTCGGCACTTCTTGGTAAAGATTGTTCTGAATGCTTCAGCCTTATCTTTTGCGCTGCTGTACTGGGCTCCTCCATCATTGAAGAAGTGGATATTTGTGGAGCCTCCTCCCCCAGTGAGTTGTTTAATTGTCTACCACCATTCACGACTGGATGTGGTAGGACTGCAGAGCTTAGACTTGATCCGTTGGTTGTGGGATCGCTTAGCTCTGTCTATCACTTGCTGCTTATGCTGTTTGGCACATAAGTAGTCCTGTGTTATAGCTTCACCAGGTTGGCACCTCATTTTTAGGTATGCCTGCAGGCTGCTCCTGCACTCTTCATTGAACCAGGGTTGATCCCCTGGCTTGATGGTCATGGTAGAGTGGGGGAAATGCCGGGCCATGAGATTGTGTTCCAGTACAATTCGGCTGCTGCTAATGGCCCACAGCGGCTCATGGATGCCTAGTCTTGAGTTGCCAGATCTGTTCGAAATCTATCCCATTTAGCACAGTGGTAGTGCCACAAAACACGATGGATGGTATCCTCAATGTGAAGGCTTCGTCTCCACAAGGACTGCGGTGGTCACTCCTACCGATACTGTCATGGACAGATGCATCCGCGGCAGATAGTTTGATGAGAATGAGGTCAAGTATGTTTTTCCCTCTTGTTGGTTCTCACCACCTGCCGCACCCAGCCTAGCAGCTATGTCAGTAGCGGTGCTACCAAGCCACTCTTGGTGATGGATTTTGAAGTCCCCCACCCAGAGTACATTCTGCGCCCTTACCACCCTCAATGCTTCCTCCAAGTGATGTTCAACATGGAGGAGCACTGATTCATCAGCTGAGGGAGGGCGTTACGTAGTAATCAGCAGGAGGTTTCCTTGCCCATGTTTTACCTGAAGTCTCATAGCACCAGGTCCAGAGTCGATGTTGAGGATTCCCAGGGCAGCCCCCTTCTGATTGTATACCACTGTGCCACCACCTCTGCTTGGTCTGTCCTACTGGTGGGACTGAGCATCATCCACCCAGGGATGGTGATGGTGGAGTCTGGGACATTATCTGTAAGGTATGATTCCGTGAGGATGACTATAGGCTGTTGCTTGACTAGTTTTGGCACTAGCCTTCAGATGTAAGGAGTAAGGATGACTTTACAGGGTCGACAGGGATGCGATTGCCGTTGTCGTTTCCGGTGCCTAGGATGATGCCAGGTGGTCTGCCCGGTTTCATCATTTTTGTGAGACTTTGTTGCGGTTTGTTACAACTGAGTGCTTGCTAGGCCAGTTTGAGGACATTTAAGAGTCAACAACATTTCTGTGGGTCTAGAGTCACATGTAGGCCAGACCAGGTAAGGACAACAGATTTCCTTCCCTAAGGGCATTAGTGAACCAGATGGGTTTTTACAACAGACTTTTAATTCTAGATTTTTTAATGAATTCACATTCCACCATCTGCCATGGCAGATTCAAACCTGGGTCCCCAGGGCATTACCCTGGGTCTCTGGATTATTAGTCCAGTGACAATACCGCTACGCCATCGCCTCCCCCTATATTCTCTCCATTACAAAGCTTGCCTTCATCCTGCCCCTGTCACCTCAAGATGGCCATGCCAGTACTCTCCAAGCCACCCTCCCGTTTTCTCACCATCCAAAAACTTCAGCTCACCTAAAACTCTGCTCCTCATATCCTATCCCACACAACCGCCAGTCACTCATCATCCCATGCTTTGTTGACTCCTTAACCCTAACACCATAAGTTTCTCATCCTCATCCTCACACCTCCCTGTTTCTGTAACTCCACCAGTCCTACCACGTTCTGAGAACTCTGCATTCATCTAATTCTGGCCTCTTGCCCAATCTCCACTCCCATTGTCTGACCATTCAGCTTCCCAGGTGCTAAGCTATGGAATTCCGTCTCTAAATCTTTCCACTGCCATTTCCTCCTTTAAGACCTTCCTTAAAACTTACCTCTTTAAAGATGTACATCCTCTGTCACCAGTTAAAAAGGCACTAAGAATGAAAGCATAAATTAGGAACAAAGTAAATTCTATAAACATTTGTAATAAGAAAAGTATGTATTTTTGGAACAGGAAATGACTTTTAGACCCAGCAAATCCATTCATTTTTGATATAATCTCAACTCCCATTTACATGCTTTTTTTGCTACAATTGTACAGGATTTTGATGAGACTACACCTGGAATACTGTGTGCAGCTTTGTTTCCACATTTAAGAAGGGGTGTACTTCCATTGGAGACAGTACAGTGAAGATTCACTAAATTGGTCCCTGGGATGAGGGGGTTGTCCTACGTTGAGAGACTAAGTAAATTGGGCTTTTATTCTCTGGAGTTTAGAAGAATGAGAGGTGATCTCATTGAAACCAACAAGATTCTGAAGCTTGATACGGTAAACATTGAGAGATCGTTTCCACTGGTGGGGAATCTAAAACACAGAGGCACCGTTTCAGTATAAGGGGCCAATCATTTAGGACTGAGATGAGGACTTCACTCAAAGGGTTGTGAATCTTTGGAATTCTCTAGCCCAGAGGGTTGTGGATGCCCCATTGTTGAATATACTTAAGGCTGGGAGAGACAGATTTTTGGTCTCTCAGGGAATTAAGGCAAATGGGAGCGGACGGAAAAATTGAGTTGAAGCCCAAGATCAGCCATGATCGTATTAAATGGCGGAGCAGGCTCAAAGGGCCATATGACCTACTCTTGCTCCCATTTCTTGTGTTCTTGCGCCAAATCCCATTCTCTTCTCTACAGATATGTATGTACTGTTAACTTCAATATAATCTTTGGTAGGTTACTCGACACTGCAAAAAATATTAGATTTAATGCAAGAATGATGGAAAACATAGATAAACGTAGCAGAAAACTGGATTCTGGAACCGGGTATGCCTGGTATAAGCACAGAGGGAGATTTTTTATGCTGACTTCATGCAATCATCTAACAGATGGTTGACTAGCCCATTATAAAATCTTCCAAATTTTCATTATGGAATGCAAATTAGATGGGTCCTATAATGGGCAGGCGATCCATCCCACCTTGCTCATGCAGTGATGATAAAAATTTACCTCTTGTCTTTTCAAGTCTGAATTTAAATCCAATTGGAACTATTAGGATGAAACCTCATCTGTCTGCTAACTGCTGGGTACTATTTGAAATGCAGATGGGTGGTTTCAAACCAGTTGCAAATGGACATTGATAGCAACACAAAGTGCCTCTGATGTGGCACAAATTGGCACCAAATAGGAAATCTTATTCAAGGGAATCATAACGATGGTTGGTTGAGGGAGTGTAAAAATGCACAAAGGAGATGTTTGTCTAAGGTTGTTCCCGACCACTGACCTTGATTAGCAGGAATCTGTGTCACATGAATCTTAAAACAAAAATAATTCACTTTTTAATTATTCTAGTGGCTGATTGGTAGACTCTGCCTCTTCCAATCAGTCAGCAAAATATTTAAAAAGGAAATTATTTTCATTTTAAAATTCAAAGATGCAGAGTCTACCAAAGAAATTCAGGCTGGACTTAACAAAGGGTCATGGTGTTGTGAATTCACTTGAAAGAATATGCAGTAGCCACAGCATCTCAATTATAACGAAAATTTGTCATCTAAGAGCCCTTGTGTGGTCAGTGACAATGTAGGGCTGCGAAAGCTGGACCATCAAGAAGAGTGATGAGCTTCGAATAAGAGCATTTGAAATGAAAGGACACGGATTAATGTTATGTGTGTCATGGACGGCCAAGCGGACAAACGAGTAGGTGCTTGAGGAAGTTAGTGTTAAGAAGAACTTGTTTGAGGCAGTGATATCAAGGAAGCTCACATATTTTGGACACCTGATGCAAACAGAAGTGGAGTGTTTGGAAAAAGAGGCAAAACACCTGGCAAACATGCAGAAGGGAGACCCAAGATGCCATGGATGGATAATACCAGAAGGTGGATTGGCCTCGCTGTGAAGCAGGCAATGAGGACAGCAGTGAATAGAAATCAGTGGAGAAACATTGTTCGTAATGCGGCCAACCCTTGGAGCGAAGATGGATGAAAGACAAGACATGACAGTGGTTGATTATTGCAATTCTACCAACGCTGTCAATTGTGACACAAAGCTCCATTAAAGGTCTGCCAACAAAAGCTGCAAGAGATTGGCTACAATGTAATTAACTTATATTTGCTCAGCAAGGAACTGCTCTAAGAATGTTGGAGAAAAGGGCAATAGTTTGTATGCAATAGTTTATTTTTGTTTAATTTAACTTTCTGAAGATTTTCTTTTGGTCTTTAATAAAAGAATCTATGTAATTTGTGCATGTTTAGAAGATAGGCATTGTTTATATATCTGGCCTTCCATTCACTTAGTTACAGATCTCAGCTATGACATATTGAGGAGGTGTTAAGTAGAGGCTATAAAGTAAAATGTGTGTGTAAGAGAGACAGAGAGAATATTACCACATGCATCATCTTGGGCTGCTTTTGCAGTTCTGAGCAGCTGGTGTCAGCAGCATTGGCAACGACCTAGGAGCAAATTCTCCACTGTCCATAGATTATCAGGGAATGATGTGCAGCCTCAATAGGCTCTGGAAAATGGAAGGATAGAAAAAGCCTGAAAGGGAGCCTCAACTCCTCTGATAGCTCAGCTAGGTAAAGATGGTGAATAGCTAGCCATAAGGAGCTGAAGATGACAGATTCAATCTATCATAGAAATATAGATGGATGCATGAGTAGGTCATTCAGCCCATCCATCATGATCCACCATTCAATTAGACTATGGTTGATCATCTACCTCCACCCCACACCTCCTCGAACATGTTCAGTGATTAGCTTCCACATCTCTCTGGGGTAGAGGTAGTAGTAAATTAATGGGGCAGAATTTTGCACCCCGCAGTTGGGCGCGTGCCCGACCCAATCAGGAGTAAAATAGTGCGCGATGATGTCAGGCGAGCAGCCCGAAATCATTGCACACTCGCGCGATATTTTGGTCAGCAGGCATGCGTGAAAGTCAGCAGTGTACCTGCTGACAATTAAGAGGCCTATTAAGGCCATTAATCAATTAATTTAATCCTATTTTCCGCTGCCCGTCCAACCTTACGGTTGGCGGGTGGGCGAACAGGCCATGGGGCCTTTGTGCTTTTGAGGAAACCTCATCCACGGGCAGGATGAGATTTCCAACAGTAATTTTTTTAAAAATTTTGAAACATCATTTTTATTATGTCCCTGTTCATGTGACTGAGTCACATGTGGGGACATGTTTATATCATTTATTAAAGCTTTATTTTCCTTTATTAAAATCCTCAGCTCCCTGAGGTAGCTCTGTGCCCTCAGGGAGCTGTCAGCGTGCGCTCCCCCGTGTATGTGCAGACTTCCACGCTCGCCCTCCTCCCGCCCCCACCCTGGCAGCGCTGAGCATTTCAGCCCGTCTTCCACACTCTCTGGCCGTTAATTGGCCAGCCAGCGTGAAATCGCGGTTGGGGCCCGATCTCGGGTGGCGGTCTATTTCAAGGCCGCTTTCAGGCCCACCCGCCGTGCCCGCCTGACGAAGGAAAAATCCTGCCTATGGTCTCGGCCGGAATGGCACTGGGGCAGGACAATTAACTTCAGTTCCCTAGGTTAGGGAGAGTTTCTGCACCTGACTGTTATCCACTGATTCCTGCTGGAAAAGGGCATATATGCTTGTCAGGTGAGGGCTAATTGGATTTGGTTGCGCTGCCTCTATGGGGAAATAGGCTGCCACCAATTATCATCTTAAGATCATACATGAACATTTGTGGCACTGGAGCATGACTGATCCCATAGGTACAATGTCTCATTAAAGAGTCAGTGTTTCCATGAGAAGACTAAGAGAGCGGGGTGGGGAATAGAAAAGTAGGAAATGGGAAGCCCTGAACATCTGCTGAAGTTGTCCTGATCTCCTTTTGGAATCATGGTGGGGAGATCCTGGGGAAACAGCACAAACTGCTAAACATTTACAAGTTTCCCGCAATACTCAGAAGTCTGGCAGCATCTGTGGAGAGAAACAGACTCAACAGACTGAATTATCCCCCAGGTGTCAGGACCATATGTGGGTTCTAAGCACGCACGTGGCCTTAGCGCCACCCACCAGCGCAACTTTAAGTGAGGCAGTCTCCTCATTGGATGGCAAATGCAAAGGTGGTTAATTAATGACTGTGGGCAGACCAGGGAAGTAGCCCGCATCAGTGTCCAGACAGCATCCTCCCCAGGATAGGTGAACGCTGCTGGGGAAGAGGGAGACCTAGGGAGTGCATCAAAATGGAGGTGCTCACAAAGGCCTCCCTCTTCAGTGGTGAAAAAGGTGATTAACTTCTGTAAGGGGCTTCAGGGTGGAGGGTTGATTCACAACCCCCCCCCCCACCTTTCAGAAGAATGGCTATGGCAGCTCCTGGACCCCTGTGAGCACTGTGGCCATCTGTTGCTGCCAACTAATTCAGCCACCCCGGTGAGGGATCAGCTCTGCAGCTTTGCCGGGCTCGCGACATGGAGGGGGAGCCCATACAGCACCAGGCAAGTTCCAGTGCTAGTGGAAATTAGCCCTTGAATGGGACCTTAATTGGCTTCATTGCCTAGCCGCCTCTGTGGAGCAGGCTGCTGAATCCCACTCTCTACTTCTGGAACTTATCTTTTCTACCCAGGGCTCAGATCTCACCCTCACCCAGCGTTCCCAGGTCACCCGCAGGGTCCCACCTTTACTCGTTCTTTTGCACACTTCAACCACAGCTGCTTGCTTTCTCCATTACCTTATGACATGTGAAAAGATTTATTTATGTACTGTGGCATTCACTTATTTATCTATCTACAGTGAGTAAAGAAAGCAATATCTATAAAACACTTCCCAGGAATCAATAAAAATAAACATTTACTTTGCTGCCTCTTAGGAAATCCACAAACTACCCTCCAATTCCTTTCAGTGATGTAAAATAGAATCATATAATTGAATTTTAACTTTCAGACCTGCTTGCAGTGGGAAGGCTGGCAGCACATAGGGAACCCAGAAGTTTCAACATCACATTTCTCATAGGCTTTTTATTTGAGTCACTGCATTTGCCTCTGACTTTCAGACTCCCAACCAATTAGATTGAGCAAACGTGTTGACAATCTCCATCAGTATATTTCGGGTCAGCTAGTCAAAGGGACCCTGCAAGGATCACCCTTGAAGTATTTGTAGAGGTCTTCAGACAGAGCCAGAATCTGGAGCTATGGAGACACAACGTAATAAGGCAGCACCACACTTCAATAATGCCTCTCTGGAAACAATGCTACGCTCTGTGAAGACCTCCAAGGGGATTCTGTCCCCTACAGACAGGAAGAGCCCTGCCTGAGAAAACAAGAAGGCATGGTTGGAAGTCGCTGAGGGGGTCAGCAGGAAGAGTGCGGTGCTACAGTCCTACAGTGCTGGAAGAGATTTAAAGACCTAATCAGGTCTGGAAAGGTGAGTATATCCTGATCAGCATTTAACCGCAACTCCCATCAATTTGCTTTTTGAAGCTTACACCAATACATCACTCCTCAGATCAACTTATCTTGCAGGTGCACCCAGTCCCCTCTGTCACATCCCCATTTGACCAACCGCCATTGACGCTCATTCTTATCTTAATGCAATGTCACACACACCTGTTACTTTCATTGACCCTCCACAAATGTTGCCTTTTCATCCTCTCAACACATTTCATTTCTCACACTCATTAGTCTGTTATTTCCCTTCTTAAAGGAGATGAGAGACGGAACCCCAGGGAGAGGCAGAGAACTGGAGGTGGCCCTCCAGTCATCTCCATTTTGATAACTGCAGGGGAGGAAGTGAAGGATATAAGCCAAGTCTCAGCTTGCCTGACTATCAGAATTGGAGAGATAGTATCTCTCAGCTACCTAGTGACAAGAGTATCTCACAGCCACACATCCCAACGACTGACGATCGTATCAAACAGCAGTCCCTTCAGCTGTTCGCAATCGGCAGAGCACTGACTGTACTCAGCCAGCCCGTGCTTTCAAAACTCAAAGCATAATGTCTAATGTTAGATATGGTTCCACGATCGGACAGCACCTGCTGAACAATCTTGATTGTGCTAAAAATTACACAAACAACCAATTCAAGATTATCAGTTGTGCTTGCAACATGGTTCACTTAAGCTTGCTAGTAGTTTCATATATTTATATGCAGGGATTTGTCCTCTGCAGGCAAAAGGAACATGTCCAGGCATTGCAATTTTTTTTGAATTGAACAAAAGCATGGGGGGGAACAATAGTTCCTTGTTGCATTCTCCATGGCAATGCCTCGACCAGAGTCAACTTGCCAACCAATCAGCACATTTTTCTCATGCAGTACAAATTGTTGCTCCCTTTGAAATTTGACATTCTTGCATCTATCCTGAAGAGTGCAAGACAAAAAGCTTTGACAAAATGTCTTTTTTTCAGAAATCTTCACAAGGCCAAGTTAATAGGCATTGGCATCATAAAATAACTTAATTAAATCTTAGAAGATCTACTACGCCCCACACAATTGTATATTGACAACTGAATAATGCATGGTACATTAATACTCCTGTTCTGATACAAGAGCATATCTTCTAACTTACCATGAGCAAATCCTCATGGAATCTAGCCATAATCATGTAAAAGTCTTGTGTCTAGCATATCCAGATGCCAAAATATGTTACAGTTGCAAAATTATGGTTTTTTTTTAAAGTGAATTTTTCAAGCAATAACAACTGTTGTCTGATTCACCTTTACAATTTATAAGCCACAAATACCTGGATGTTCCACTTTACAAGAGTGGCATAGATCATATTAGCAGCTCTTCATTCCAACAATGTTGCAGACCCAAGACTAACTATGCGCAATACCACGAGGGTTCTGCCAGTACATCACTATCCTTTCCAAGTCTCCCACCATCCCAACATGGACACAGCATTGTTTCTTCGTCATTGGGTCAAAATCCTGGAACTCCCTACCTAACAACATTGCAGCAATACTTTGAATAGACAGACTGTAGTGGTTCAAGAAGGCATCCAACCACAATCTTAACAACTAGGAATGGACAATAAATGCCAGTCTTGTTAGTGATACCTATATTCAAGAAGGAATTTTTAAAAATCTTGTGTCTAATACCTTTGTTACGCTTAAAAGTGTCACATTCGAGCGTGTACTTGCACCAGATGGCTTCAATACCACATTCATAAACAGCAGCTGGTCACAACTGAAGAGGCAGGGAGCCTTCCAACCAACAAATAGCATCTTAAAAATATGTATTTCAAAAAGAGAATCAAATGCATTTTATTTTGGTTTCTCCTGACATTGATTACCTGGAGTCTCCCCAAGGGAGGAGTTGGGGATTTACAATGAAGTGCCAACCTACAACCATACTTCCCACATCTACAACAAACGTCACCTCCGATGTATATATTATAGCAATTTAACTTTTTTCACATTAAGAGGAAAAGCCGGGTTGAACATAGCCCTACAGTAACAGCAGAATGCTTTGTACATTACATAGTATAACATTCCTGTTGTCATAACATAGCATAATCTCTGATTTACTGTGAAGTGTATTACGGGAAACCTGCTAAAGTACATAATTATGGAGTTATGTTCTGAATGAACTAGGATTGAATGAACTCAGGAACCTAGGCAATGAGTGTTAGCAGGTTCTTTTGCTTGAGGGGTGGGGTAGTGTCACCCATCAAACCTAATTGTATCCTCAGACACTGCTCACACATTTGCATTTACCAATAAGGATCACAGGATAATAGTCAAGATTTTTACCCCTACTTATCTGTGGAGTACTGAGGCCAGATGTAGGTTCCTTACTTCCACCTTGACTTGGATCAGCTAACTTCTTGTAGATCAGATCAAACTAGAGATCTTCCTAGCACAAGGGGTGGTACATTTATCTACTGAGCCTTGAGGGAAGCAAGAGAAGGCTTTTATCCGATTAGTCTGGGAAGGATTTAAATCCAACTCTTGGATGTGAAAGGGTAGAGAGCAAACCCAAATGCATCACTCATACCCCAGGTCAACATTCATTGTCTATTTCTATTTAAACAGTATAAATGTTAAGGCCCTGTGTTTTTTTATTTCAGTTAAATCAACAGTTGAAACCAAGAAGCTGTTTTTTTAATCCTGGGACATTTAGGTATTTTCACCTGACTAGAGTGAGGGAATTTAAAATACCTTTTGATACTGTAATCAGCTCACTGGTTCTGCCATAAATTCTGTTTTATGTCTAATTTATTTAAAAATTCAGCCCCCGCTTCAGTGCCTTTTTAAAATAGATTGTGACGTTGTGCCATTTTATCTAAGCATCCTCATACAAAATTAAAGGCTGCTTTCCTACCTCGTCAGTTTTAAGTCAGTCACTTGGGTATGATCAAACCCGGAGCAATTCACTCTGAAGTTGAATGCCTGTGCCTGTGCTGTACAGGATTTGTCTTTGTTTGACATGAGAAATATGCGTCTCCTTCGGTTTGTGCTGTTATTTGTAATAAGGAAACAAAGGCAAAACTGAGCACAAAGCAGGTCTGTGTGGCTATGTGTTGGATTTTGGCAACGTTCCTAGAACTGCTGTTGATTTTATGTTCTTTATTATGTTATACATACAATGTACTGACCTTTAATGGCTTCTGTTCATCAAATGCAAAGTAATGTAAGCCTAAACCCAGGAACCTGCATTAGCATAAATGTCCTAGTTCTGTCATTTTGATTAATTTGTCTCTTTGTCTGCACGCTGTATGATGAGCTATTAACTGCTGCATCGCCTCATGTGTCAATGACTGCCTTTAATGACTTCAAATTGTACTTTACTTTTACCTTTTGTTTTTCTACTTTTTTGCTATTTTTCTTATTCAGCACTCTACAGATTTTCTTTTTGACGCACACTTTCATTAATAGCTTGCTGTAATGCTACAGTAATCACATATGGTGCTGGATATTCATGAAGCTGTGATCTCAGGGGCAGCAGCTGCTGATGCAAGCTGAAAATAGATCCAAAATACCTTGTGTAGTTCTCCCAGAGGTCCTCTATTTGCTGGTAACGGTCTCTGCCTGAGAAAGCTCAGTTCATTAAGACAAAGAGAAAAATTGAGGGGGAAATTTAATTTAGCCTCTTAGAACAGTGAGGATCGAGTTATCACATATGAAATTGCTGAGCAGCTTAAATTTATGTCCAAGCATTACCGTATATTAAAAAAATGTAGGTTAGGGTCAAAACCTTGAATCATTAATTAAAGTTGTAGCTTTATAGTGTTTTTGTGGAATGCCAGGAAATTCATTTAGCAAAATCTGTATTACTAGGAATGACTGGTTCTGTATTATTTTTATGCATCAGACTGAAGTAAATTTGTGGAAAGTATTATTACTTATGAAGCAAAAAATCCACAAGAGCTGCCAATTTGGCTTTAATGCCTTGTTTTGAGTGCCACAGTGGAAATAAAAGAATTTATATCTCAACTGTATCACTATGCCTAGTGACAGAAGGAGCAATAAATATAGCCATTGGAATTTCATCGCCAAGAAATACTGGCTCTCCGTGGCACTGATAGAGTACTGCATACCTCACGAGTACAATGGAGCTTAATTATGACCAAGAGAGTACTGTAACTCATTTAAGGTGAATGCTTAAAGTAATTGTTTCCTAATATCTTTAATGCAGATTTGTTTGTATAAAGATAACAGCCACAATTTTGTGCAGGTAGCATGGGGAGTGGGTGATACCGACCTTCACAATGGAAATTCCACTGCCCCGCCCCACAAGCTGTATAGTTAAAGCTTGTGCAGGGAGTTTAGCTTATGGCACCTTTGCCTGGAAATTAGCGAATTGGGCAAGGTGACAGCTGTTAAAGGGCTGCTGTTAACCATAAAAGAGGAGATTGTGATAGAAAAGCAGACTAACTACTCCCAGTGGCGCAGCCAGCGGCAGGTTCTCCTTACTGCTGAAGATCAGCTGCAGTAGGTGCTCCAAAGGAAGTTGGCCTTCTTTGGAGTTTGAGACAGTGGCCGGAATTTTCGACCCCATTGCTGTCAGGTGTCATGGTGTGTGTGAGCAGACAATATGGCGGGAAGGCCAAGAATCGGTTTCACGCCATCGTCATTTTAATACATCTGCATCTCATTATAAGCCCTGCTCGTCGGAATCATGCCCCCCCCCCCCCCACCCCCACAAACACTGGATCATCTGGGCACAATCATGCCACCATGTTTCCCAACTGTACATAAGCGAAGTGCACCTGTGGAGCTTCACATTACTCGGGACTTCGAGGTTTGTTTGCCCACCTTGCTTCAGACAGCACTCGTAATCATCAGCACCAGGCAGCACCACATCACTTTTATGAGGGCTCTTTACCTACCTGACCAGCCATAAGGCAGGAGTGGCTTTTCAACAGCTGCAAGGCAAGGGCTTGCTTGGGTAAAGGGGTGAAGTGGTCTCATGCAAGTGAAGAGAGTGCAGGGCGAGCACGATACTGGGGAAGGGGGGTATCCCAGGATGTGTGTAGGGGGGCACATGTTGACCTGTGTAAGTGGCCTCAAGATGGTGAGGGCTGAGGAGGCAGACTCCAGAGGAGATGAAGCCAGATGGAGATGTGAGGGTGTGTGTGAGAGAGTGAGTGGTGATGTCCTTTGAGCTGGCAGTGAGTGAGATGCCAGTGAATGTGTGATAGCCTTGTGAGTGTGAGAGTTTAGAGTGATAAGATGGTTGTCTTACCATGGCAGCATGAATTAGATCATTCATCCGTTTTCTGCACTGGATGGCCGACCTCTTGTGTGCAGCATTGGCACTGACCACCCCTGCCACCCCCTCCCAAGCTGGTCAGACTGTTGGGCCTCCTGCGGCCAGAGCAGGGGTTGGGGACATCGCGGTGGGCCTCCACGCTCTCCAGTGAAAAGGCATCCCAGAGATGCATCACTGAATTGGGGGGCTGCACTCTTCTTGACTTTTGGGGCCATGCCTTCACTGGTGCCCCACTGGGCTGCAAGCATTGAGAAGTGTGTGTGTGGCTGCAGTTTAAATACAGTGCCCTGCGTGAGGAAGCAATGAAGTAACGTCATGGTGGACAAATAGGAGGCTGCCAGCCAGCAATAGAGCATGTTTCCTGTGGCTGCATAATTAATGAGATGGCAATGGGACGATGCCATGCGGAAACCCGACATTGCGGCCAGCGGGTAAAGCAACTTTTTTCCCACCTGCTACCGCACTTTGTGCAAATCTGGGACGATTCCACCCGGTGACTTAGTGGTAGCATCACTGGACTAGTAATCCAGGCTGATGCTCTGGGGAGCTGGTGGAATTTAAATTTAATTAATAAAACCTGGAATTGAAAGCTAGCCTCAGTAATGGTGACCATGGAATGGTCATCGATTGTCGTAAAAACCCATCTAGTTCAGTAATATCCTTTAGGTAAGGAAATCTGCCATCCTTACCTGGCCTGGCCTATGTGTGACTCCAGAACCACAGCAATGTGGTTGACTCTTAACTAGCCTCTGAAATGGCCTAGCAAGCCACTCAGTTCAAGGCAATTAGGGAGGGGCGACGAATGTTGGCCTTGCCAGTGACGCCCACCTTCATGAAACAATAAATTTTACAAAAAGCCCTCGATAAAAACACAGCTGCCAGCTTTATGGAGTTTGACTTCCATGTCAGTGGAGCACAACTCCAATGTTCCTGGCTGCAAATGAGGAACAAATGCACTGGTGTCAGGGGTAAGTTGACAGCAGGTACGCTCTTCACTTGTGCACCAATTTTTTCAGGGGTCCAAGCATGACACTTAGCTAAGTTGGAAACTGTTCCATCCTTAGGGAGGCACCCCTTCTATCAAAGTCACAATCACAGCCTCTTTGTTAATGGTGGCTAAGGTGTATTTCACCCTTTCCATGCTGGTAGAGGCTGAGGAGTGAATAACAAACACACATTGAGGTGTCCAAGGCCAAGATGCTCCTGCTGCTGTTAGGAAATGTCAGGGGTCAAAAGCTATAAATGCAGAGACAGCTCTGTTATCCTAAGGGCCAAGCACTAATCTTGCTCTCCTTCAAATAGCATAAGAATGATGCAAGTAAGGCACCTTAGTTGTTTTTTATAAAATGGTCATTGATGTGTGAGATGTTTCTGTGACCATGCAGCATTGTGCAGTAGATGATACAACCGGGTGGCAGCCCATCTTTCTGGTGCAGAGTTGGCAAAAACATGTGTCCAATGACAGTTCAGGCGCGCATGGATGTGACCTATAAATTTGGGGTCACAGGCAATAATGAGTAGCATCAAAGTGCCTTGCAGCCGCTGTACCTGAATTTGTTGTCTTCTCGCAAAATCCTCTGCATGTTGTGCAACATGTTGTGAACCCCACTTTCAACACTTTGCAAGGTCTGACATCAAAGTCAACAGTAAGCAGAATGAAGCAGAGTATTGGCAGAACAAAAAAAATCCCCAAAATGGGGGACAGGGCAAATAGAGGACTACCCAGAAAAAAGCAATTAACACAGCAACATGGAGCAAAGGAGCATGAAATTATAACAAGAAAAATTTCACCAAGTATGTGTATTTTCCTTTTAAGAAACCTCCCTTCAGAAAGCCATGTCCCCGCGCTCTGACTTTTGCCTGCTGATGTATAATTCAGCATGGGGCATTTTACAGTTGTATTTAAAGATTAAAATTGAATTTTACAGTTGTATTTAAAGATTAAAATTGAATCACTCACACTTGTAATGTCATCTTGTTACTTCAGAACAACAGTTGCACAAGGTCACTCACCCAATTTTCCAACCAATGCCCACTGTGTTCAAGATCTCGTCAGAATCCACCCTAATATCTGTGGTTGAGATGCCCCTTCCACCCTCCAAAAGGAAAATGATGGAACCATACGGGTGTAGTTTTAACTAAGATAAAAGCAAAAAACTGCAGATGCTGGAAATCCAAAACAAAAATAAAAATACCTGGAAAAACTCAGCAGGTCTGACAGCATCTGCGGAGAGGAACACAGTTAACGTTTCGATTCCCAGCTTATATTTCACCTCTTTTCTATTTTTACTTAGTTCTGTTGAAGAGTCATACGGACTCGAAACGTTAACTGTGTTCCTCTCCGCAGATGCTGCCAGACCTGCTGAGTTTTTCCAGGTATTTTTATTTTTGTTTTAGTTTTAACTAATCTATGTGCAAAGTACAAAGCTGACAGGGTTGGCTGCTTGTTTTTTTATAATGGCTGAAATTAATGATGAGTAAAATGGGTGACCAATCCCCTCAGTTTACTGCCTGAAGGATAAGATTAAAATTGCTCCCATAAACAAATCAAAAGGATAAAGTAGGTTTGGTTAACTTGCAGGGCAAGGCCTCAGCCGCCCTCTTAATCTGTCCTTGTTTCTGGTCCCTCACCACGGAGGCCCAATAATGCAGACCTTTGACAGCTTAGGTGCATGGTGGAGGCCATGTTACAGTAATACTGGACTTCATTTCTGCCTTGTAGCATAAATTAATACCAAACAGATCATCCAAAACAAATTAATTTGGGAAAATTGAGTTTTACATGTTGGATGCAAAATTCTGATTGGCAAGCAAGTAGCATACATGTAGCCACATCTGTGTAGTAAGAGGTGGAACAATTTTGTGTGTGGCACGAGTCGTTCTAAGCACAAGCAGTTTTATAAGCTAGGTTTGTTACTGTTACAATGCACAGCTTCAAATGTGGATTTTCAATACCCGTGGAGCTGAAAACAAGGAAGAGCAACTGTGGCCGTACATGGAGCCTGACCTGAGACTGAAGCTCGGAACCAGACATCACCTCATTGGTGACTCGTCAAAATCAGCATAATTTCGCTGATTAATTCCAATGTTTTTTTTTGTGGTGGCAAGCAAAAGTGGATGGGGTAGGACTGATAGGTGGCCTGCCGGAGGCGGTCAGTCAAACAAAGAAGATGGCCTACTTCTGGATCTCAGAAGGCCTGTGAGGGTCCTAGGGGCAGACCAAGCACAACTTTAAGTTGTATTTTACCATTTCAATCACACCTGCCTCTGTACCTCAGATAACTATACCCAATTTGTGCCTTCCGTTTGCTGCTATGTGACCTGAAATACAGGCCAAAATTTTGCACTGGCCGAGTGGATGCACGGTAGACTCGAATGGTTGGGAAATGGGGCACGATGACTTCAGTGGGGGGGGGTTTCGACATCATCACGCCGTCTCATGATACTTCAGTCGGCGAGCGTGCAGAAGACAAAACTGTTCCCGCTGACAGTTAAAGGGCCAATTAAGCCCATTTAAAGACCAGTTGACAGCGATATTGAGTGGCCTGTGCACTTTCACGCTTGGTGCACGAACCAGACAACTTTCACGTTTTTCATTCATTCTACATCCAGGGCGGGATAAAAGGCCACTGGATGTTGATAAGGTGGGGAGTTAGGGGTTTTGCTGTGAGTTGTTTGGAGTTGGTTTAGAGATTATTTCTGGAACTTTTTGGTGTTTTGGAGAACTCTCCGATTTTTAAGCATTTGCAGAAGCTTTCTGCTGGGAGACCCGTTCTGTGCAGAAACCTGTGCAACCATCTTTACAAAAATGAGGATTGTGTACTCTGCTGGAGGAACCTCCTCAGAAGAGGAGGAGAGGGCTAGAAGGGAGAAAAGGTCAATTACCCATTGGCACCATCCCGAGTCAGCCCTATGGATCGAGAGGCAGCACCAGGAGGGGTGCAGGGCCAGCAGGAAGTGCAAGGCAGAAGAGCCTGGAGAAGGCACCATTACCCAGCAGGTAGAGTGTACAGGCAGTGATCACACGACCTGGATATGTCAGAGGTTCAGTGCCGAAGAAGGCTTCGCCTCTCCAGGGACACTGTCACGAAGTTGTCAGCCCCAAAATAGCCTCCAACTGTGTAGGTGGCCACTGTATGCCAGTGGCCCTGAACTTCTATGCCTCAGGTTCTTTCCAGGGGTCAGTGGGAGACCTATGTGGTGTCTCACAACCAGCTGCCCATAGCTACATCAAGCTGTTCACTGATTCATTGTTCAGAAAGGTCAGCACCTTTATTCACTTTAAGACCACGAGGCCAGCCAGGCAGAGCAAGCCAGAGACTTTACTGCAATCGCAGGATTTCCCTGTATTCATTGACCATTGACTGCACACATGTGCGGATAAAGGTGCCAGCAGGGGAGCCGGGTGCCTTTGTAAATATAAAGGGTTTCCACTCTCTCAACATTCAGATTGTGTGTGACCACAAAAGTCAGACACTGCAGGTCTGTGCCAGGTATCTAGGAAGCTGCCATGATGCCTACATCCTCCATCACTCCCAGGTGCCAAGGCTGTTCATTGCACCAGCATGACTGGATGGCTGGCAACTAGGGGGGCAAAAGCAATCCACTGAAAAGGTGGCTGATGACGCTGCTGAGACACCCAAGGACGACAGCCGAGGAGAGCTACAGCCGCAGTCATGCCTTCACAAGGGCAATAATTGAGACAACCATAGGCCTACTGAAGATGAGGTTTCGCTGTCTGGACCGCTCAGGAGATTACTGCAACACCCTAGTGAACGCGTCTCCCTTATCATTGTTGTCTGCTGCGCACTGCACCATCTTGCTCTCTCTAGAGGGGGCCCATTGAAGGATGAAGACAGCAGTGCTGTTCCAGAGGATGATTCAAATGTTGAGTCTGAGGAGGAGCCTGAAGAGCTTCAGGGTGAAGAGCAGGATCCTGATGTGAGGATCCTTATGGGAGGAAGACCAGGGAGGCCTTGCTTCAGAGGGCTTTCATTTGGGAATCCAAAGCAAGGAGTCAAGGTGATGGTAAGGGAAATACCACCGTACCAATCGGTGCTGACGAGGCACTCCTGTGACCCTCCACTCAAGTCCTGACTTCTGAAATAAACTTTGCAGCCCTTCATATGTTTGACATATGACTCCCAGGCCTCTTTCCTAACAACTGCATGAAGAACACTAAGGCCATAACACATTATCTAACATTTCAATATTGAAGGAAAAGAAATATATTTATATATATGCACCAGTACACTTGTGCCAAAGAGAAATTACTCACCCCTGAGATCTCTTGTGTGATCATTGTGACTTAAATTTCCACTTGAGCGTTACATATTGGCACTTCCCCCTTGCTGGCAGCTGGATTGGAGGCAGGCTGCTGACTCTGATGCCCTTCAGCCTTGATGACTTTGGCGGCCGTCCTGTGGTATCAGAGCCTGTGTAGGCCCCGCCTGAGCATGACAGTCCAGTGCCATGACTGGGCACTCTTCAGTCATCGCGGTCTCAAATGCGATGGTCACTGGCAGAGGGGCGGAGGAGCTGCTGCCATCATCAAGAACGTCCTGAGAGTGGCCTCCAGATGCGAGCTGCAGGATCTCCACCAACATGAGGTTGGTTTGAACTTGCCTGCTCACCATAAATGCCTCATCCATCTCTGACATCAGCAGTGACCTACTGTGGTTACTGCCAGTGTGTGGGCTTGCAGGTCTGAATGCAACCCCAGAAACCCCTAATTCTGTCCCTGGAGCTGCCTCTCCATGAGAGTCGCCATTCTCTCTATGGAGGAGGCTGTGTGTTCGGAGCCCTGGGCCAACGCAGTGCTCATGCTCTGCATGGACTCCTCCAACACTGAGATCATGGCATGCAGACCCTTAGGGATCTCTGCAAATCTCCACACGCATCCTGCAGGACAGCCAGCATCTGCTGCCTGATGGACGACTCCAGAGGCTCACCATCTGCCTCAGACTCAGCATTGTCCTGGTCTTCAGCAATCCTTTGGCTGCCAGCGCCTGGGGACTCTCTGCCTCATGCCCTTCACCAGTGTGGACTGCCACCTGCTCTAAAACGCACATGCCCACCGACGTGCCTGTATCTGCTCTGGTGCATGGTGCAGAGGGAGGATGTGACGGGGATGCATCTGGCCGCAGGTCATCCTCTGATGCCAAGGGAGTGTCATCAGGCCCCTTCTGGGGTTGTAATAATGTTCCACCTGAGGGAGGAAGAAAAAAATGAAAATATCAAATAGCATTACGAACTCAGAGTACATGCAGTTTGGTTGCTTCTCAGAATGGACATCTGTCTGAGCAAAGACTTCCAAACGAACGAGCAACGGGGATTAGTGGATTTCACATGTCAGTCTTACAACCGCCCTACATCTCTCAGACGCTCCCCCAACCTCTTCCCTGTCCACTGGACTCTTACCCTCCTCTGAGACCCCTGCCTCTCCGTGACCAGTGGACCTGGCTCCATGCTCGCAGGACATTCCCAGGGCTTGCTCCTCCGCCTGACTTAGGAAAGGAAGGTTTGGGATCCCATCACCTGTCCGTCCTTGCTCCTGCGTGTTGTGGCTCCTCTTCTGTAAGGGTAAAAGTGCTGTCATTAGTCCCCCTCAACATGCCGGAAAATCCCAGCTACCCCCCCCAACCAAACTCCCCAAAAGACACAGGTTCTGGCGCCCATTACATTGCTGCACCTCACCCTTACATACCTACCAGCCATAGTCTACCAAGGCACAGGATTATGTGCCACCTTAAGCTCTGCATTTCACACCCGTGAGCACCAACAAGTGCAGCCTCTCACAAAGACTATGTAAGGATCCAAATGGATTCAGTACTCACCCTGGCAAAGTGCAGAAGGCCATTGAACATTTCCCTGCACTGGATCCAGGTCCTACGTATGACATCATGCCTGCTGACCTGACCTGCCACCTCTGTCCAGACCTTCTTTGTTACATGAGGTGGCCTCCTCTTACCGTCTTGCGGTAGCAAGACATCATGTCGAACACTGCCTCCAGCAAAGCCCACAGACATTCATCCGAAAGGTATGGGGGGGGGGCAGCCTCGCTCCGGGCATTTCCATCCCGCCTGGCATGGGCTGCGGGCGCGGATGACATACTACAGACAGTAACAGCACAGTAACTGAAGTGATGAGTCAAACAATTTGATTTTTAAAGCTGCTCCCTGAGGCTCTTGAACACAGACTTCCAGCCTTCAGGGAGCTCCATTTAAACTCCTGCCCGCATCACTACTGGCCCCGGCACCCGCTCACTTCCCAGCCGGTAGAGCTGAGCCTCTCATCGCGCGTTTCATGCTGGCTGGCAGTTAATTGGCCAGCCAGCGTGAAATTGATGTATGGAGCCGATCGCGGGCGGGAACAAGTTTCACATCCAATTCCGGTCCCGTCGACCGTGCTCACCTGACAAGCTAAAAGCTCAGGCCACAGTTGCAGTCAGATTTCCTGCCTCTTCTTCTTGAACAGGAAATACCAACGGTCCTGGCCATAGACAAGAGCCGTATACATTACCTATACTGGTTGAGTCTACTGCCAATGTGTTTTCTAGGGTTTTGGGGACAAGAAAATCGTTTCAATAGCCTTGAATCTCATTCACTAACAGGAATTCATTCAGTTGGTTTCAAAAGACAGCCATAGTTTTCTCTTTCACTACCCCTGTTAGTAATCCATCCCATCTTTTCTGTCAGCCTTCTACCTCTACCGAAAAAATATTGCTACAATTCCTTGGCCACAAAAGTCCATGGCTGTAGATTCTCAGTCCACTGATTGCTGACTGGTGACCTCCGGAGTGCCTGCCTACCAAAATACACTGGGTCAGGTGGGGGTGTGTCATTTTATTTAAGTGATGCCACAGCAGCACCTGTGCAGCGCTAGGAATGCGCTAGAGTCCTTCCTGAAAAAGGAGGCCAGGGAATGAGGCCTACAGTGCCAGGTCTGGAGGTAACAGGGGCTCCCAGGCACCACTGGAAGGAACTACCAGAACACCATTGGCCCCTTTATTAGGTGGACTGAAAAAAAAGATCAAATTTTTTAACACCGTTGGGGATTTAAGCCACGGTGCAGGCCTGGATCCACATATGGGCTCATTTCTGCTAAACGGTGGTTTGGCACACCTATTGTTATTCGACATAGCCTGGTGTTAGAGTGATGAGCTGTTGAGGTCATGGAAACACCCATCAATCCTCCATTCGCTTCTCTTCCTTGGCCTTCTGAAGCTCCAATTCTGGGTTGTTGAGCACCCCTGATTCCCTTTGTCCCTCCATTGGCAGGCAGAGGTAGCGGAAGTGTGGAATTCTCCCCAAAAAGCTGTGATTGCAGGGTGAATTGAAAATTCCAAGAGTACTTACTGATAGATTTTTATTAGGTAAGGGTACTAAGGGGTATAGAGCAAACTTGGTTAACTGGGGTTGCAGTACAGATCAGTTACGATCTTGTGGAATAGCAGAACAGGCTCAAAGAATGGAATTACTCATAAATTGAAAGCTACTGAATTTTCATTGCATCAGACAAACTATATGTGACTGTACGGCCAATGCATTTAAAACCCATTAGAAAAGTGCATTTGGAACAGAATAAAGCCGAATGTATCATCGCAGCTTAGCAAACAATGCCAACAGGAATGTTTCATACATTCTTGTCATCCTTACGTAATCTTGATACAATTGAGTTTGAAAGGAAAGACTATTATAGAATTAACTGAATCTCAGTTGTTACAATCCCTATAGAAACGTACAATTTTTTAAAAGAGGTAGAAAAGGTATGAATTCCCCAGTGACCAACACAAAGGATTGCACAACAAGACTTTTACTCTAACAAACACACTAAAATCAAGCTAGCCTAAACATTACTCAATAGACAACAATTACACTAAATAATAGAAAACGTATTCCCCAGTAACTTATTAACGTAACCAAAAACACCACCCCACATTTATACGTTATAACTCATTCTCAACAAATACGTAGCCTTGTATTCAAAGTCCCAAATGTCTCCTGGCAATTCAACAGGCTCTCTTATCCCTGCATCACTGCTGTGAATCTTCCAGTGCCCTTTTAAACAAATTCCTCTTCACTCAATCTTCTGAGCATACTCGAATGGACTTCCAGCAGCAAGGGATCCACTGTGACTCCTTGATCCTGAACTCTCCACAACAAACTTTGTTCTTTTGTTCTGTCCTCACCAGCACTCTGCTTGATGTCCTTTCCTTCTGCCTGCAGCACCTGTTTTGGGTCTTCTTTCCCAAAACTCTCAGCCTATTTGCCTCTGAGAGTCTGGGACACTGCAAGCAGCAAGAAGAGTTGCTTTCTCCTTTGTGTTCAGGTGTTAAAACTCACACATGACTTTAAATAGGATTTGACATGGCAACCAGATGGCATGGGCCAGGCCCCAGGCAGAGTTCAGTGCAACTTCACACCATCTCATGGATTCAAGGATGAGGAACTTTAGTTATTGGATAGATTGGAGGAGTTGGAACTGTTTCCCTTGGGGAAGAGAAGACTGAGAGGAAATTTGATAAAACTATTCAAAATCATGAGGGGTCAGGGCAGAGTAGATAGGGAAAAACTTCTCCCATTGTTGGAAGGATCGAGAACGAGAGGGTGTAGATTTAAGGTAATTGGCAAAAGAAGCAATAGAGACATGAGGAAAAACTTGCAGTGAGTGGTTAAGATCTGGAATGCGCTGCCTGAGAGTGTGGTGAAGGCAGGTTCAATTGAGGCATTCAAGAAGGAATTGGATTATTATCTGAAAAGGAAGAATATGCAGGGTTATGGGGAGAAGGTGGGATAATGGCACTAGGCACATTGCTTTTTTGGAGAGCCGGCACAAACACAACAAGCTGAATGGCTTCCTTCTGTGCTGTAACAATTGTGATCCCCCATTCCAAGGCATTCTATTTTACCTTAATTTAAATAAAACACAGTTTAAAACGTAAAGTCTTATAAAGTCCAGCAGTCATAACACTGAATATCAGGTACACTTTGCCAGCATGGCTCAATTGGTAGCACTCTCACCTCTGAGTCAGAGGCTGTGGGTTCACAAAATCTAGGCTGATACTGCACTAAGTACTTAGGGAGTGCTGCACATTAGGAGGTGCTGTCTTTCAGATGAGATGTTAAACTGAGGCCCTGCCTGCCCTCGCAGATGGACATAAGAGATTCCATGGCACTGTTTTGAAGAGAAATCTCAGTCAATATTTAAACCTCAACCAACATCACTAAAACAGATTACCTGGAGAGAATCTCATTGATGATTGTCGAATCTTGTTGTGTTTCCTGCATTAAGACTGTAACAACACTTCAAAGAAAAAAATGGCACTTCATTGGCTTTGGGATGTCCTGAGGCAGTGAAAAGCGTCTAAATACAAGTCTTTCTTCTTCCATATTTGTACTCTTGCAATGTAACTAATTTTAGCGCTCCAAGGTTTGATCTTTCAGTTGTTAATGAAACATAGGAATAGTTGTTTGGTAGTACCGAACTTGAGTGTTACTGAAAAAAGAGACATGTCTAAGCTTTTGGTCTTGTACTCATCAGGACACTCACAAGAATACCAATATAAGGGGAAGATGAAAATTTATACTGTATACTGTATGTGAAGAGAGTGCTCATCGGTTGGCAAGTGGCGTTGCCATGGAGAATGCACCACTGATGATGATTGACAGTTAACTGCCAAGCATTGTTTGAAATTTAAACCAGGCAGCTTGATCCTGATTGTATGTACTTGTTCTTTCTGTCTGCAAAGAACAGGATCCTGTGTATTAATACATGTAGCTTCCAGTATGTGCAAATGCACCACACTGCGAGCCTGACTGACAATTATAAATTGATTGTCAACATAATTCTTAACACACTGAGGATTATTTATCAAATGTTGTCCAATCGCAGAATTACATCTAATGTTGGACACTGTTTTGAGTTTTGCAAGCTCGGGCTGGTTGGGTACGGTCTGTACCCTGCCTGTTGCGAACAGCGGCTGGGACATGCTGTTTGATCTGCCAGACCTACATACCTAGCATCACACTGGCACTGAAATTTATTTACCATATTACTCATTTGTGTGATAGACTGAACGTCTTTTTGGGTTGACGGCAGCATCCTGTTAGTGGTGAATATCACTCATGTTGCCACTGCATAGTAGCAATGTAAATCAGCTAGCTTCATCTGTTGCTCAAATTTTTGAGATACCTTACCCTTCCAGGGCAATCTGAGGTAGACTAGGCAACATGAGTTGGCCAAATGGCTGGGCGAATTGTTACAACCAGTTTTGACCAAGTTTTCCACATAGTGTGAAGGTCTCCTTCACGTTTGTGAAGGCCATACAGGACTTGCATATCGATAGCAATGCTACGCTACGTCCATGTGTTCATTTGACATTGCTAACCTATTCACCAATGCTTCACTTAAGGAAGCCATAGATATTTGCGCTGCAGCACAATATCATGGTGATCTAGACACACCACCATTGCATGAATCAGTATTCATTGAACTTATGAACTCGGCAACTCACGCAGTTGAGTTCAGTTTTAATGACACTATGTATGCGCATATAGATGGTGTTGCCATAGGATTCCCTCTAGGCCCAGCTCTCGCAAACATCCTTGTTGGGTTTCATGAGAAACGTATCTTTGGTGGAATGACACCTAACTTCCTACTCCTCATAATATTTCTGATATGTGGATGATACGTTTTCTATATTTAAATCAGCAGCTGTATGTAACAATTTCCTTACATGTCTTAATGGGCTCCTTCCTGTGCTCAAATTCACCTTTGAAATGGAGCAGTCAAATGGACTCCCCTTCCTTGATGTACCAGTTGAGACATTTGCTAGGGGATTCTCTACCACGGTCTATCGCAAGCCTACCTTCACTGGTCAATACATGCATTGGGATTCTCATAGTTCCATGCTCTATAAGATTAGTCTTATCGGCAACTTTGTAAATAAGGCCCAAGCCATTTGCTCACCATGCAAGTTTGATGCTGAAATAGGGTGCATCAAAGGCTTCCTGCAGGATAATGGCTACCCTGATGAGATCATTTCGCGCTGTGTATCACTCAAGCTCATGAACCGGGCCTAAGGCCATCATTTTCGGCCCTGAAAAGTGCCCAGTCTACCTCATTACCCTGGAAGGGCAAGGTATCTCAAAACAATTTGAGCAATAGGTGAAGCTCGCTGTTTTACGCTGCTACTGTGTAGTAGCAACACGAGTGGTATTTGCCACTAACAGGATGCTGCCGTCAAGCCAAAAAGATCCTCTGCCTATCACACAATGAGTAATGTGGTATATGAATTTCAGTTCCAGTGTGATGCTAGCTAAGTAGGCTGTACGTCCCAAAGACTGATGGGTCATATCAAACAGCATGCCCCAGCCGCTGTTCGCAACAGGGCAGGGGACAGACTGTACCCAACCAGCCCATGCTTGCAAAACTCAAAACACAGTGTACAACATTGGATGTAATTCCGCAATTGAACAACATTTGCTGAATAGTCCTCAATATCCTAAGAATTACGCTGACAACCAATTTAGGATTGTCAGCCAGGCTCGCTGTGTTAAGCATTTGCGTGTACTGGAAGCTACATATATTAACACAGGGCCCTATTCTTTGCAGACAAAAAGAACATGTACACACATTGCGCTTGTTTCAGCTAAACAAAAGAAGTGACAAAATAAGCTGACTCATTCCTCAGGGCAATGCCTTCACCAATCAGGGTCAAGTTGGCCAGTTTAAATTTCAAACAATGCTTGGCAGTTAGCTGTCAATCACCATGGTGGTGCATTCTCCATGGCAACATCACCTGCCAACCAATCAGCACTCTCTTCACATACAGTATAAATTGTTGTTTTCCCCTTATATTGGTATTCTTCTGAGTGTCCTGATGAGTGCAAGACAAAAAGCTTAGACATGTCTCTTTTTTCAGCGAAAACATAGGAATGATTTACACCTGTGTCATCAACTTTCACAACCCTATTTCCTCCCTTCTCATAAACATCACTTTTTAGTAAGTTAGTAAATTGCACCATTCTTTAAGATATATGTATTTTAAAATTCTTCTTTTGTCTCTTGGCGAAGCCAAATGCCAAATCATTTGACTCGGTTGGATTTTCAGAAGTATATCCGCTCATTTTTGTGCCAGTTTTCAACAACAATAAAATGCTGCAGGCATTGCACTATGAGACACTACTTCCTTAACATTTTCATCTGAAATGTCTCCCTCTGCTATTGTAATGGACACATTAAGCTGTTTATTTTTACATAGTTTCATGCCTTTGAGAAATTTTAGATGAAGATGCTGTGTTCCCGTTCTAGGAGCCTACTGTGACACTTCAGGGCCAATACGTTTCCAGTTAGTAAGAAGGAACCATTGTCATTGAAAATGCATCCAGGCAATTTTTAATTTTTTTTTTATATTTTATAACTGCATGGTATAATGACAAGCTGCATCAAAACTCATTTTCAAATTGTGTATTTATGATATTGTTCAAACAATAATGGTACATAGCTCCTCTGACTCATTATTCTCTCTATTAAAATGATTTGCTGAACATTTTCTCATGTTTGTAGTGCTGCCTAGATAATGTCAGGTTTGTTTTCCATGTAAAATCTAAGATGGAACTAAGCTGGCACAGAAGCTGTAATAATTGGGGCAAAGGTATTTTACGTTGTAATTGTCAGCTTGGCTCAGCTGCTGCCCCCTGAATCAGAAGCTCCACTTTAAACTACGTAATCTACACTATACATACACACGTTTACAAAATGAGTGCACACATCTGCTTGTTCAGGTGCATGTTAAACTCATGGCATTTATCAAAGAATATGAGGTAATCTTCATGCTGTCCTAGCCAATTTTCTTTCCTCATCCAAAACTGATTAACTGGTCATTCATCTCATAGCTGCCTTGAGGCTTGTTGCTGTGCACAATCGAGCTGCTGCATTCCCTTACAAAACCATAGTCACTTACTTCACAGTAATTCATTGTAGGTGAGGTACTTTGGAACATTTCTGATACAAGTGGTAAGATGCCATATAAGTCTAAATTCTTTTCTTTCTAATTAAAGAAGACAGGTTTGGCGCAAAATTTAGATGGGCAATCCACGTTATTTGAATGTTCCGTGTGCTGTTTGGGCCAAAATGGCAACTGCAGGGTACACCCATATGCCATATTGATATGGGCATTAGCATGCACGCCCACTGAACAGTGACCAAAAGTATTCAGTGCAGGCCGATTGATATTAATCAGATATGAGACCAGCAGTGCTATTTTGGAGCTCAGCGCTCCAGATAACACCTTCCCTTAAACTTGCACAGCTGAACACTTTATCAGTTTGTTACTAGTTGGTTTCTTCTGGTTTTTGCTTCCATTACTGGATTACTTCTACATGACTGATTTCACAACCATCCATTATCACAGTAAGGTACTTGCCATTTCACAGTTTGATTTACAGCTACAAGTGATTATAGACTGTTTGAAGTAAGGACTATGAATTTCAATGCCTGTTGTTATAAGGGATTATGTAGTTATATGAAATGTTTGTTATAAAGGTTTATGTAGTTGAAGGAATGTAAATGTAATAAATGGGTTTTTATGGCCAGGACATTGAGGTCGGCGAGCGGGGGGCGGAACTCCTGACTTCGCCCCGCGTCATTTCAATTTTCAGGCCAGCGGGGGTACAGCCGAATCAGCTGTGCACCCGCCGACCTGTCAACAGCCATTTGAGGCCATTTAACAACTAATTCAACTAGTTAATGGACCTGCCCATCCAACCTTAAGGTTGGCGGGCAGGCCGGGAGCCCTGGTGGGCTTCAGAAAAAGCATGAAACCTCATCCATGGATGGGATGAGGTTTCATGTAGGTTTTTAAAAATGTAATAAAAGTTTGATTAAAAGTGATGGACTTGTCCCAACTCATGTGACAGTGTCACATGAGGCGCCATGTCAGGGAAATTTTATTTCTCTACATTTACCATTTTTAAATTTGGCGCTGATCTCCCTGAGGCAGCACTTAGCCTCAGGGAGATGAGTGCGCTCTTTCGCACGCATGCACGAAAGAGCACACTCTTGGCTGAGGGAATTCCCCCCGCCCGCACAGGACACGCATGGCGCTTCCTGGCGGATGTTGCACTGGGCGGGCCTTAATTGGCCCGCCAATGTAAAATGGCGGCATGCCCCCAATTGGGGGCCCGGATCAGAGGCACACTCATACGCGCCCGCTCCTGAACTTTCCCCCACTATGAATGAGTATTTTTTCAATAGACACTTTATTTAAGTCTGCAATAGACACTTTATTTTATCTCATCTCTGCATGGGTCTGCCGATGCATATTGGCTGAGTTGGCATGGTAGATGTAAAAGCAAAGGGTGGTGAGTAGGGGTATAAGTTGGCAAGTGTTGGCACTGTTGATATAGGGGCTGTAAAGAGCCATGGGCGTGGGTGGAGGGGCATCAGTTGGCACTGAGGTTAGAAAGGGCCTTGGGTGTGGGTACAGGCATGAGGAGGCACGGAAGCTATGAGGGGCCATGGGGGTGGGCGGGCATGGATCAGCCATGTAGAGTGTTTGGGGGTGTGTGGGATGTTTCATGTTTTCTATTTTTTATTATTATTTTGGACACAGTGCTGAAGCCCCAAAGCAGGCCTTCCACCCAGCCTTCCTCCGCACCTGGCAGCCTCCTCAGCACTTCCAGGATTGCCTGCCCCAAATTCTAATGTAGCCTGCTGCCATCCCCCAACCCTTGAATAATCCCGACGTCCAGGCAGCCATTTTTAGAAGTCGGGTTCTTGGACCTGGGAATTCTCCCAACTCGTGATATATGGGGGCTGTGGTGAATTTGAGCAGTGTCTGAGGCTAGTGGTAGGATATGAAATTGAAAGATGCATTCACTAACCAGGTCTATGCGTGTAAGTTCATTGAAATTCTTGCGGCACTGCATCCACGTCCTTGGGGCTTAGCTCTTGACATTGACCTCCACGGCTATCCTCTTCCATTGTGTTTTGTGTTTGAACGTAGAGGGTTTCCTGACCTCTGCTGGTTACATTCACCTCTCCTGCTTTCCACCTCCTCCAAGGTCTCCGGTACAGTATCCAAAAGCCTTGGAGCGTACTTTCCCGTATGTTATGTCATTGTTATAAGTGTCACAGAGCAGATTCAGGCCCTCCACAACTGCCAGCACCTGCTCCAGCCATAATGCACCTCCTTTTTTCAGAAGTTAAAAATAGACTTAACTGGTGCTAGTTGCTCATATTGTGCACCCCCTCAACTCCCCTCACACCCTCCCCCCCACCCCAGACATTCAACCCGTCAACAGTGTGCAGTTAGTGCTGGTGGCTGAAATCATTTAAAGCAGCTGGTAGCACGAATGCGACCTCTGCTTCTGTTTCCAGGGGTTCTCGAATTTAGTCCCCATTAGTTTTGTGCATTTTTTCCTAGTGTTCTTTTTTTTTTCCAAACAATTACTCCTTTTAAATAAGGCATTTCCTTTCCTTCTGGTCCAACATGGTTTTGTCAGATTTTTTTCAGTGGTGGTGTATGTTTAATGTTAGTGATCCAGAAGTCTCTGAATAATTACTGACAGAAACTCTTGACCCATGAGTCACAGCGAACTTCAGTGTTTATTTGTTTGTATGCGGACACATGCATTTACATATCTGGACTTGTTTCTATATATGTGTGAGTATGGTAAATATTGTATAGCTGTCATAGATGAGTAAAACATATTCTAAATTTTCCAGTCTTCTGTAACTAGCTTGAGGGAATAATTAAGAATAAACTGCTTCATTAAGTCGCCAACATAATTTTTCCGTGGCTGTACTGTTGCTGTTGCTTACCAACTTGCCTGTTCTTTATTTTAAACACACATTAGCTCCTCCATTGCTTAGCTTTCCAGCACCTGTTTAAGTTGCTCATGTTAATCTTCCTACTAGCATTTACTTTTTGTTATTGTGGTGGTGAACAGGATTCAGAAATGAAATCTAATGGAGAAAATATTATAACAAATTGGTGCAATAAGTTGTTTTTTTTTTCCCCCAAGATAAAAGTTTAAATATCGTCAAAGCTCTGTACTATGTGGTGAGTTCCTGATGTTGGTCCTAACATCAGGAGTCGCAAAGTAGTATCAGCCACTTCAACACTGAGAGCACATGTTATGGTGATCGTGTTGATCTTTATTTTTTCCAATATTCCTGTGGGATACTGTGAAGCAGGCTTATGGGGGGGTATGTGTGTGTGTGTGTGTCTCTAATTTAATTAAACTGAAGACTGTCAGACTGCAAGGTTTAAATCATCAAAGGGTTAGGTGTAAAAGCAGGCATTTTGAAGTGGAGATGAATACGCTAAGATGGAATACAAGTAAATGCAACACGAATAGGAACTTGCATTAGGAGATTTCTTATGTTCTTATTTGAGGTCTGGGGCAGATCAGCCATGATCTTATTGAATGGCGGGCCAGGCTTGAGGGCCCAAATGGCCTACCCCTGCTTCTATTTCCTATGAATGAGGGGTTGAATTTTTAACTGTTGAATTTCAAAGAGAAATAAAAGGAAGTTTTACAACTGGTAAAGATCATAAATGAATTAACCAAAGTTATGAAGTTTATTTTTCCAGAAAGCGGTGGTCATAAAGAGAACATAAAAGATTTTTATATTCTGGGAAAGGTAACTTCCAAAAAAAGTTGAGAATAATGGGTTTAAAGATGAAAGAGAAAAAAACATATTTAAGGAAAGATTGAAAGCTGTATGGATGGTGTGGCCATTTGATATCTTGAAGAGTGTGCTGTGCGAGGACAGACCTGTGAAGTAAGCAGCCTCTAGCCACCCCAGAGAAGTGTTTGTTTGTTTTCCAGAAAGCAAGGTTTTGTTACAAGCTTTGGATTTCCATTGCTGAGTGACAGGGAGAGAGAAGCTTGTGAAATACCTCTCCTATAGAAACAGTGGGTGCCTTGTGGTAATGTTACTGGGTTTTTTTATAGATTAAGAATCTATGGGGACTGTTGCTTGGAAAAGGGTGTTTATTTGTGAGTCTAGCTAAGTAGAAATCTTTTGGGAAAGGTTGTAAACTAAATTTAACTGTAACTGTAATCTTGTGTGTTTTCTTTTGTTAATAAATGTTTTAATTTCATATTTAAAATCTCCAAACATCATAATGGAATCTTTACTTCTGACTTCAGTCCACATACCTTCTCGTAATAAAAATACAAATTACAAATCGTTTTGATAGCTTGACCAAGTTTCCCTTTGGGATTTGGTCAGCCTGGCAATTATCACCTGCCATATCATAACAATGTGCACAGTTGGTAAGGGGACATGTGTAATGAGAAAGGATTAATTAATGACCTCATGGTAAAGGATCGTCTAAGTAAGAGTGATCATAATATGATAGAATTTCACTTTCAGCTTGATGGTGAGAAACTTGGGTCTGAAACTAGTGCCTTAAACTTAAATAATGGCAATTACAAAGATATGAAAACTGAGTTGGACTACAGGCTGACAAGGGTCCTGGACATGATGGCCTGCATGCTCTGGTCTTCAAGGAAGTGGCTGAAGAAATAGTGGATGCATTGGTTGTGATCTTCCAAAATTCCCTAAATTCTGGAAGGATCCCAGCAGATTGAAAAACCTCACTATTCAAAACAGTAAAGAGACTGAAAGTAGGAAACAATAGGCCGGTTAGTTTAACATCAGTCATTGGGAAAATGCTAGAATCAACTATTAAGGAGATAGTAGCAGGGCATTTAGAAAATCATAATACAATCAGACAGATCAACATGGTTTTGTGAAAGGGAAATCATGTTTAACAAATTTATTAGAGTTCTTTGAGAATAAAGGAGAACCAGTAGATGTAGTGTAATTGGATTTACAAAAGACATTCGAAAAGGCACCATACAAAAGGTTACTGCTCAAGATAAGAGCGCATGGTGTTGGGGTGATATATTAGCATGGATAGAGGACTGGCTAACTCACAGGAAACAGGCTCAGGATAATTGGTCATTTTCAGGTTATTGCTCATAAAAGAGACATGTCGAAGCATTTCACCATGCACACAATAGGACACATCACAGGATATCATTATAAGAGGGAAACAACTATTAATACTGTATGAGAAGAGAGTGCTGATTGGTTGGGAAGTGATTGGTAGAGGCGTTGCCATGGAGAATGCACCAGTGATGGTGACTGACAGTTAACTGCCAAGCATTGTTTGAAATTTAAACCAGGCAGCTTGACGCTGAGCGGTCAAGGCATTTCCCTGAGGAATGAGTCAGCGAATGGCTGTCACTTATTTTGTTTAGCTGAAACAGACACAATGTGTGTACATGTTCTTTCTGCCTGCAAAGAACATGGCCCTGTCTATTAATATATGTAACTTCCAGTACATGCAAATGCGCCACATTGCCGGCCCAACTGACAATCTTAAATTGGCTTTCAGCGGAATTCTTAGCACATTGAGGATTATTCAGCAAATGTTGTCCAATCACAGAATCGCATCTAATGTTGGACACTGTGCTTTGAGTTTTGCAAGCATGGGCTGGTTGGGTATGGTATGTACCTTACCCATTGCGAACAGCGGCTGGACATGCTGTTCAATACGATCCGCCAGTCTTTGGGATGTACGGCTTACATATCTAGCATCACACTGGCACTGAAATTCGTATACCACCTTACTCATTTGTGTGATAGGCAGAACGTCTTTTTGGCTTGACGGCAGCATCCTGTTAGTGGCGAATACCACCCATGTTGCTACTGCATAGTAGCAGCATGAAGCAGTTAGCTTCACCATTTTCAGGTTGGCGAACTGTAACTAGTAGAGTGTTGCAGAGATCAGTGCTGGGCCTCAACTATTTACGATATATATTAATGACTTGGATGAAGGGACAGACTGTACTGTAGCCAGATTTGCTGATGAAAGAAAGATATGTAAGAAAGTAAGTTGTGAGGAGGATACAAAGAGTCTGCCATGATCTATAGAAAGGTTAAATAAGTGAACAAAAATTTGGCAGATGGAGTATAATGTGGGAAATTGTGAGTTTGTCCATTTTGGCAGGAGAATGGAAAAGCAGAATATTATTTAAATTGAGAGAGACTGCAGAATGCTGCAATGCAGAGGGATCTGGGTGCCCTTGTATATGAATCATAAAAAGTTAGCCTGCAGGTACAACATGTAATTAAAAAGGTAAATGGAATGTAGTCCTTCATTGCAAAGGGAATGGAGTATAAGGGAAGTCTTGTTACAACTGTACAGGGCATTAGTGAGACCACACCTAGAGTACTGTGTACATTTTTGGTCTCCTTATACAAGGAGGGATATATTTGCATTGGAAGCAGTTCAGAGTAGGTTCACTAGGCTGATTCCTGGGTTGGCTTATGTTGAAATGCTGAGCAGGTTGGGCTCATACTTATTGGAGTCTAAAAGATTGTACCTGAACGAACATAAAATGATGCAAGATATTTCGGTCGGCAGGCACACGCAGGATTTGGCAGCATGCCCGCCGACAATTAACAAGCCTATTAAGGCCATTAAAGATCTAATTGAATTAAATTTTTCGCTGCCTTTTGAACCTTACAGTTGGCGGGCAGGCAAAAAGGCCAAGCGGCCTTTGGATTTTTTGCGAAACCTCATCCACAGGTGGGATGAAGTTTTGATCCCTCGTTTAAAAAAAAAATTCAAACTAATTTCTAACATGTTCTTGCTTAACTGACAGAGGGGATAAGTTTTTAACATGTTTTAAATCTTTTTCACTGTTCAAAATCTTCACCTCCCTGAGGCAGCTCTGTGCCTCAGGGAGTTTTTCTCGCACGCACAGACGCTCATGTGTGAACTTGCGTACTTGCCCTCTCCCCCTCCCCCACAGGCAACACTGAGCGCTGCAGCCTGCGTTTCCCGACCGCTCCCGCTCGCCCCTGCCGAGCCCGTCCAACGAGGGCAAAATTCTGCCCATAAGCTTCCAAGGGGGCTTGACAGGGTAGATGCTGAGAGGATGTTTCCTCTCATGGGGAATCTGGAACTAGGGGGCACGGTTTAAAAATGAGGGGTCATCCATTTAAGACAGAGATGAGGAGGAATTTCTTTCCTCAAAGGGCTCGTTAGTCTTTGGAAATCTCTTCTGCAGAGAGCAGTGGAGGCTGGATCTTTGAATATATTCAAGGCTGAGTTAGATTTTTGATCAACAAGGGGAGCCAAGGGTTATGGGGGACAGGAAGGAAAGTGGAGTTATGGCCAGAATCAGATCAGCGATGATCTTACCAAGAGGTGGAGCAGGCTCGATAGGCCGAATGGCCTTCTATGTGTTATGGTCTTATGATGCAGTGTTGAGTCACAAGAGGTGAGAAAATTTGTGAATATCCTTGTACACAATGGTCCATCTCTCAACTTGCCACTTGATCCATGCCCCAAGTCTATCCCATAATGGCATTATTGAAAATGATTCCCATTTATGTTGCAACACAACAGAGGAATGGTAGCAGAGTATTTACGTTACTGGACTAGTAGTCCAGTGGTCTGGACTAATTGTCCGGAGACATGAGTTCAAATCCAACTATGGCAGCTGGGGAATTAAATTAATCAATAAAATCTAGATTAAAGCTAATGTCAGTAATGGTGACCAAAAATCCACTGGATTGTCATAAAAAACCCATCTGGTTCACTATTGTCCTTCAGGGAAGGAGATCTGTCTTCCTCACCCAGTCTGACCTATATGTGAATCCACACCGACAGCAATGTGGTTGACTCTTAACTGCCCTCTCAAATAGCCTGGCATGTGATGCAATAAAGGAGATTAGGGATGGGCAATAAATGCCTTCCTTGGCAGTGCTGTCCATCCACATGAATGAGTTAAAAGAAAAGACAGTCTAGAGTCAGTATAAATTGACCTGTTTCAATAATACAGGCATTATGGCGCAATATAAGGGTCTCACAGTTTTCAACCATTGTCAAGTATTGTGAAAAGTTCTCACATAAAACATGGGAAAGGAAGAGATGAAAAAAGGATATTCAATTCTCTATTTGGTTTTGGTTCCTTCTAAATTTATTTAATCATCTGAAGGACGGAAATAACTTAAGGCAAAACTTCTAAGGGCAAAAAACTAATTTCTACCCAGTTTCTACCTTACATCCGAGGTAATAATTATAAAAATTATGGAGTATCGACCCTGTACCAATTAAAGTTCACATTATTCAGTCTTGACCAGCTGCATTCCACAGATAACTGTTCCATGGTCCCAACAGGACTGTAATGAGCGTGTTCTGTAAATTATTAGATCATCCATGCCTACACTTGTTTGTATAATCTTTAGCCTCTTTATAAGTAGACACTTACTCAAGTCCTTTTAAAGGAGTATTAACCACTTAAGTGTGGCATTAGTACAGCCTCCCCAGAATTCTAGGTTTTGTAATCTGCAATCTTACTGAAGCTTGCCAATTTTTTATAGCTGTCCTTTGTGATCACAGTTTATGTTAAGTAGTCTGCTTAAAAAGTATTATCTATTTATTTTATTATCGTGAAGACCTGGAACTCACGCTCTCCTAATCTTTCAGCAATGAAACCAACTACAATTCTATGAACCTAACTTTATCATATTCGAGTATTTTTGTGTCTCAATCATCTTAATTACTCTTCTCAGTAGATTTTTCAATGTAACAGTGTCAAAGAACCTAGAATCATTCACAGTATTCTAAAGGCAACAGTACCCTGAGTTTTACAAGTTTAAAATGATTTTTGATAATTAGTCTAGCACTATTAAGGAGCATTTCAGTGCATAGTCAGGTTTTCCTAATAAACCTCACACTAATGTAATATAGGTACAATGTCTCAAATTGTGCTATCTGAAAACTGGAGATGTCCGGAAATTGGATATTTTTAAGCTGCCATGCATGGATCTTAATTTTCATTGAATGAGTAAAATAGCTTACCATCTTGTTTAGCTAGGTGCTGCATTAGCGTGGGCTGCACCGGACTAGGTATCGGCTTCGAGTGCCGGTCTTTTTCCACGCTCCGAGTGGTCTGAGTGACCACTAACCCCAGCCCGACCTGAAAACTGACAAAGTCGGAAATCTGGCATGGACTCAGCCCCAAGGTTGCCAGTTTTGAAACATTGTGCATGTATTTCTTGTGAATTGTCAACTATCACATTCAAAGCATCTTTGCAAATGCTTCCTGAAACTGTTGGTCACTGCATAGAACCATGGAGGTGAGTTTAATTTTGTGTGATACTGTAAATTTCCAAAATTGGAATTGAAAATGAGGAGAGATGTAAAACAGTCTGCTGATGTACTATCACCCATTTCACACTATTGCATAAAGTCAAAATTATCCCCATGGGCTAGATTTTGAGGTTATGTGCGGCTTCCTATTCCAGAAGCAAAGCCCTGTGATTTTGAGAGGGCGAGTTGTAGGATGCCAAACAGGCATAAAAATAGAAAATGCTGGAAAAACTCAGCGGGTCTGGCAGCGTCTGTGAAGAGAGAAACAGAGTTAACGTTTCAAGTCTGTATGACTCTTCTGAATGTAGCTCATTAGATTGAATTCTGGAAAACGGGACTGGGGCTGCCAGGGTAGGTGGGTTGAGTGGTTGTGATTGTGGAGTATATCCAGGGGTGCAGCAGGACAGATTTTCTTTGTGCCGGTGGTACAGATATAATTTAAGACATACCTTTTACAGAGCCTCTTCTCTTCCATTACCTTTTGGAACAGGTAAAAGCCTGCATTGCACAGGCACTGCTCAGTTTCTGTGTAAAATGATGATTCATTTGTGTCTGAACCACCCAATTTCCAAATTGAAAGGGAAATATTACCTGAATTAGGTCTCTTTCGAAATGGAGCCAGCCACATTCCAAGTATTAATGATGTAGTAGTAAGGCCACTGATGTGATTTTGAGGTTGGTACCACCCCCTTAATGGCAGCAAGGGCGCTCAAAATTGATCCCCATTTGTTTGATTGTACCTGATTTTACTGCTTTGTTCTAATTTTAATACTTCCGTTCTTTTTTGTTTGCTTTGGTTAAAAATTAATTTGGGTGGGCCTTGCTTACCTAAACTTTTAGCCATATCCTTCCTTTGTGGGTAAGACATTGATTTATACTGGTGCCAATACTTGCATGAAATTTTTGCATACCAGCTCATCAGACAGCTGCTGTTGACATCAAGATTTGTATTGTTTACAATGTTTAAATGGTTTTATTTAGTTTATTGTTTTCAGTTTGCCTTGTCAGTGCTCTACAATTATGGGCCAAACTTTACATGGAGACAATGCCTGCTGCCCGCCATCTAAAAAGTCGAGGGCGAGCCCATCTCTGCTGGCCGAGGAAACCATGACCAGATTTTACGGGCGTCAGGAAGTTAATTGCCTGAGGTTGTGGCTTCCATTCCATGTGGGCAGATGTCCCACCTCCAAGAGCAGCCGGCCAATCAGATGACTGGCAGCTCTCCAATCCCAGTAGCACCACTGGGAGCAGTGACCACTGCTGGAACTTCTATCATTCCCCAAATGAGGAACCAATGAGGAGGCTGGAATAGAAAGTGAGTGGGATGGCCTCGCGGGTACCAGTCAGGCAGTGGGGAAGGGGTTGTGGTGAGTGGGAGGCCACAGGAGTGGGGCACGATGCCTGAACAGGAGGGGGACCGCCCCCCCCCCCCCACCCCACCAGAGCCCACAGTAAAATATCAGCGGCGGTCAGAGGAGGCCCATCTGGTCCATATAGACCTAAAATGCTGATTGGAAGGGAGTTCCTGGACTTTGATCCAGAAGGAATGATGATACAGTTCCAAGTCAGGATGATGTGTGGTTTGCAGGTGGTGGTATTCCCATGCATCTGCTGCCCTTGTTCTTTTAGGTGGTAGAGATCACAGGCTTGGAAGATGCTATCGAAGAAGCATTGGTGAGTTGCTATAGTGCACCTTGTAGATGGTACACAATGCTGCCACTGTGAGTTGGTGGTGGAGGGAGTGATTATTTAAGTTGGTGGATGGGGTGCCATCTGAATAGTGTCAATATTCTTGAGTGTGATTGGGGTTATACTCATCCAGGTAAGTGGACAATATACCATTACACTCCTGACTTGTGCCTTGTAGATGGTGGACAGACTTTGGGGAGTTGAGAGGTAAATTACGCACCTCAAATTCCCAATCTCTGACCTGCTGCCAAAGCATTTATATGACTGGTCAGAGACTGGGAATTCAGTCAATGGTTCAGTTCTGGTCAATGGTAAAGCCCAGGATGTTGATAGTGGTGATTTCAGCAATTGTAATGCCGTTGCATGTTAAGCAAAGATGGTTAGATTCTCTCCTGCTGGAGATGGTCATTGCCTGGCACTTTTGTAGCACGAATGTAACTTCTCACTTATCAGCCCAAACCTGAATGTTGTCCAGGTCTTGCTGCATATGGACATGGACTGCTTCAGTATCTGAGGAGTTGCAAATGGTGCTGAACATTGTGCAATCATCAGTGAACATCCCCACTTGTGACCTTATGATGGGGGCAAGGTCATTGATGAAGCAGCTGAAGATGATTGGGCCTAGGACATTATCCTGAGGGACTCCTGCAGTGATGTCTTGGGACTGAGATGATTGACCTCCAACAACCACAACCGTCTTCTATTGTGCTAGCTGTGATTCCCCCTAATCCCATTGACTCCAGCTTTGCTAGGGCTCCTTGATGCCACATTCGGATAAATGCTGCCTTGATATCAAGGGCAGTCACTCTCACCTCCCATTTGGGGCTTCAATTCGCCCAAGGGATGGGCAGGCCACCCAACATTTACCCCACCACAAGTAAAATATTAGCAGAGGCTGTTAGGTGCCCACCCCACCCTTACCCCCAACCCCCACCTGCCAGCCTGCTCCTGGGGAGGGATGGTTATGTAAAATTCCAACCTATATTTCACATTTCCTACACCAATATTTAAAATTTTATATTAATTTATAGAAACAACTGCTGCCAATCCTCAGTTTACTTATTTTATTTACCCATACTGGATTCTGCCTATCAATCTTGTATGTCAAAGCCATATGCTAGAACATTTTTTATCACCTGCTTTCAGTTGCTTAGAGTACTCCAGCCCAGATAGCTTCTCACCATCAATTTATTACACCTTTATTTTCTTCAAAAGTATAAGATACAGAATCATATTTATTCTTTTTTAACTGAAGTGAGTGCTTTCAAGCAGGTGGTACTGTGAACGTAACATTACTTGATCTAAAGTAATGTTACAGAGACTCCTGTTGGGAAAGTGCCAAACCTACCTTTGTAATTTACAAGATGAAAAAACAATGTTCCAGTTACCAAATGAGGAACTCATGAAATATATATACAAGGTGTGTAAACATTTGAAAAGCAAAGATATATCACCAGTGCTCATGGAGAAGTTGACCCCGTGGCTGATGTCACTGAGGAGCACAATGTAGATGAGGGAGAAGAAGGGTTAAGGATGGGTCTTTGGGGAATCCTGAGGTAACAGTGTAGGACAGATAAACCATTGATAGAGATGCTTTGGCTACAGTTAGATCAATAAAACTGAAACAAAGCAAGGCCAGTTTGGATGATAGAGGAAAAGAGTTGGAGGGTGATAATATAATTAACCTGCCAATGGTTGAGAATAAGTTGTAGGGATAGTGCATCACGGTCCAGCCACAGAAAATGTAATTTGTGACACTGGTTGGGGCCATTTCAATGATGTAAGAGGATAAGAAAAATTGATTGGCCAGGTTGAAGCAGGAAGTTTCGTGAGGATTGGGCATGGAGGTAGAGCTAACATATTCAAGAATTTTGGAGAGGAAATGAAGGTTGCAGATGCTTCTTATTTTGGATATCATTTTGTATTCTGAAATTCTAACTGAATGAAATACATCTTCTCAGATCAGCAAAATGAGTTGTGTAACCCACTTGTCTGTTAAAATCATCCTGTAATTTGGGAGAGATGGTTTTGTAGAAAAGTCATTATTGCCTTATCAGTTCACAAAGCTCCTCAGCAACATCCTCAGGGAGACCAAGCAAATTTTGAATAACCATTTGAGATTGGAGCCACCCACCTTCCCTTTGAGTCATAATATCCTATTGCAGGGCTACGCTGAGCACTAAGCATATACTGCATTGTAGTATTGCAGTAGTATTGAGTATTGTAGTTCTGAAACAGCTCTTCAATATTATTTTATGAGAGTATTTCAACTAATTATTAAGTTTATGAATTGTTTGCATCATTTGCTGAAATGCAGGTAACATTTTAGAAGTGAAAGTCCTTTCATCTGTAGTGTACTAACATGCAGCGATCCTGCTTTCCAAAGTAAATATTATTATGGAATATTCGGTGCTGACCCAATAAAAGATTAACTGGCATTTTTCAGTATTTGTTAATGACCATTAGAACTGTCAGAAAACCTAACTACACTTGAAGCGTTTTGGATAATAGCACTGCTGATGGTAATGCTGGCAATTTCCCTGTTTTTGCAGGTCACCGCCAGAGGATTTAGCCCATTGTTACAGTTTGCCTACACTGCTAAGCTATTACTCAGCAGAGACAACATCCAAGAGGTCATGCACTGTGCTGAAATCCTGCACATGCACAATCTGGAGGACTCCTGTTTCCGCTTCCTTGAGGCCCAGCTCTTTAATGAAAAAGACGGTTTCTATCTTTACACCAAAATGTCAAATTTCCAACAATCTGATGCACAAGAAGATGGGAATTCCGAAGGTGAGGAAGAACACATGCAATCAGAAACTCATAAGATTACCTGTTCCAGGGAAAGAATTTGTAATGAGACCCTTGGGTTTGAAGCATCTTCCAGGATGTCTGAGAAAGAACCAGCTGTGATATCCATCCCCGTTACATCAAATGATGATATGGGACGTTGCCCCAAATACAGGAAATACCAGCTTGCTTGTACCAAGCATATCAATAGCACACCACATACTAGTACCTCAGGTTTTCCAAGCACATTTAAAGAAGACCGGCCAGTCCATACCCAAACTCCAGGATATAGAAAGGCACAGGTAAAAATCGAACCACACGCACCAGAAATTGTAGGAGAAAAGGCTATCCAGTGCTTGTCTGGAGGTGAACTTGGCGCAATGGAGCATGCAATTACAGATAAGGAAATGGATATTAAGCGGATGAGTCCAATGTGTGTTGATAGACCCAAAAGTAGAACACCCCCTTGTTCAAGGTTCATTAAAAAAACTGATGTAGAATCTACTGAGAGACAAAATCCACTGCAACAACCTTTAGACACCAGAACATCTTGTTCCCTTGAAGAGGGAATGACTCAGGGTGACCTCAAAACAGAATACAGGCCTTACAGCGAGAACTATGGACTGTCCTGCACACCTCAGAAAGACAACAATAGCTTTACTGTTGGATCTCCAATGACAGGACCATCTTGTGAAGTGATTTGCAAACAAGAACTGGAATCGGACAGAAAGAGTGTAATATTTTCTTCTGGTACCTTGGAGACGATGAACACTCCTGCTGCACATTCATATCCTGGTGGGAGTCCACTAGAGGACGAACTTACTGAACATGTGCCAAAGGGTTTGTGGAGTGGTACTAGCCAGTCACTTCCATGTTCACAGACTTGCGCATCTACTGGACTTTCAATGGAGCCTTTGAATTCATGTAGAATTCGACCCACCTGTAAAACCAGCTGCCCAGTGCCAATTAAAGTGTGCCCTCGGTCTCCTCCATCTGAGACCAGGACCAGAACTTCGAGTTCTTGCTCCTCCTACTCATTTCCTGAAGATGGAAGCGGTGGTTCACCTTGCAGTTTGCCCCAGTTTGAGTTGTCCACTTCTCCCTGCTCACAAGGAACACGCTTCCTATCTGCAGAGCAGCAAGAGCTAGGAATGATGGGAGATGCAATGTATAATCAATGTAAACCACCATTAAAATGTGAGCAGTCCTATGGCACCAACTCCAGCGATGAATCTGGATCCTTTTCAGAAGGGGACAGTGAATCGTGCTCAACTCGAGAGAGAGGACGTGAGGTACAGTAGCAATATTTTTAATAAAATACATTTACAATTATAAATTCATCTTTCCTAGGACTGTCACACAACAAAGGAAATACTGCCAGTGTTACTGGATTTGGAGTGTGTTATGGTGCCAAGTACCAGTCTGCCAATATTAGGAATCACGGAGTGATATTGGGTGTACATTTGAGTCCTGCTATAGTTTGCTCCTGATCTGAGCCATGTTGAGCAGGACAGCATCAAGTATAAATTGCAATGCTTTCCAGAAGGGGAGGAGAGAAAATCATGAAGTTAGAAATTACCCTCACAATGTTATTCTAGAAACATCTGACATACTCATATTAAATTCCTGTCTCCACTATTTTAATGAAGACATTAACCCATTTATTTTGCAAGGATTAATGCAGTGAGGAGAGGTTGGTGCATGATTGTTAAACGTTCATACCATTTTAAGCACATCTGGGTGTTTGTACAATGTCATCATGCACAGCTATTTTTTTACCCTTTAGAGGATGGTCAAGTCTGGGTAGTTCTTGGCACCTCTACCTGCTGGCTACAGGGTGCCAGGTCAGGTGGAAGGGGATGATGAAAATTATAGGAAAAGGGGAGAAATCCATTCAATGTTCCCCAAGGAAAGGTCAAAGCCATAATTTATCGTAAATACATGAATGATTATCAGAGGAACAACATGGCTGAGCAATTAATAAATGTAGAAGTTGTGCACCTTTCAGACTTTGTTTTCATTCTGTTTAAGGATCCAGTTACTGCACTGTACAGTATTGAAGGAATTCTGCAATCTTCAAATAGTGCCTGTCGAGAATGTGCAAAAAATTAACCTCAATTTGATTTAGATGTAGTTGATAGGCACTGACAATAGCAATATTTATACCTGCTACATATAATTATACTGCACTTTGTCCTAGTTCTTTATCTTGACATTTTTACATGAAAAGAATATTAACAAAGCTTGCATTTAAACAGTCACTTGGTAGTACAGAACTTGAATATTGCTGAAAAGAGAGACATATTGCTGAAACTTTTCATCTTGCACTCATCAAGACAAACATAAGAGTACCAAATTTCAGACAATCACAACAATTTATACCGCAGGAGAAAAGGGTGCTGATTGGTTGGCAAGTCACCTCCAATTGACTGAGGTGTTGCCATAGAGAAAGCAACAGGAAACAATAGGCTCCCAAGTTCCTGGTTAATTCAAAAAAGGCACAAAGCTTGAACATATTCCTTTTGTTTACAAAGAACGGGTTCTTGTGTATGAATATATGCTGCTTCTAGCAAGTGTAAATGAGCCACGTTATGAGCTCAACTGATATCTTAAATTCGGCGACATGTCGCTCTTTTCAACTTGTTTTTTTAGTGCCCTTAATATAGAAAAATGTCCCAAAAGGCTCTACAGGGGCCTTATCAGAAAATGTACTGAGCTAGGAAAGGAGATATTAGGAAGTGTTGTGATCAGATAGTTGGATTTTAATAACAACATGCATTCTCAGAGTGACTTTACTGTAAAAATGGATGTCCGAATGAGCTTCACAGAAATGTAATCATACAAAAATTGACACTAAGCCAACATAGCGGCTATCTGAAGGGGTGACTAAAGTTTGGTCAAAGTCTTGGGTTTTAAGGAGGGTCTTAAAGTAAGACCTTGCATTTATATAGCCTCTTTCGTGGCTCCAATGTATTTTACAGCCAGTGAAATAATTTTGATATTTTTGTCATTGTAATGTAGAAAACTGGGAAGGAGGGTGACCACGGTGTAGCAACAATGCAGATTATTTTGGTGGAGCGTGGAGGAGCCCTTGTACCCTATTGGTTGGACGACTGGTTGGTTTCTCCTTCATAGGATCTTTCTTAAACACCTAAATTAGCTTTGCGTTTGCTTCAGGCAGCATCAGAGGCCATTTGTTCTGAAGACGCTGACAAAATGGCGACAGTAGAATTAGGGTGCTAAATTCTTCCCTGTAATTTTTGGGATGCCGCTGCTTGGTTTCTGCCAGTTAGGAGACCGCAAAATCTCCTTTTCCTAATTAGCTTCTAATTTCAGCCTGTGGTCCAGAGTAGGGTATTGTGCCGAGGTGAAAGTGTTCCACAGAGAAACAAAAAGATCAGTGACTAGTCAACCTGCAACTAGCAGGTGGTGGAATTTGAATTCAATAAAAATCTGGAATTAAAAGTCTAATGATGACCATGAAACTATTGTCGATTGTTGTAAAAACCCATCTGGTTCACTAATGTCCTTGAGGGAAGGAAATCTGTTGTTCTTACCTGGTCTGGCCAACACGTAACTCCAGACCCACAGCAATGTGGTTGACTATTAAATGCCCTCTGAAATGGCCTAGCAAGTCACGCAGGTGCAACAAACCGCTACAAAGTCACAAAAAAGGAATGAAACCAGACGGACCACACGGCATCGACCTAGGCACCAGAAATGACAACATCAATCTCAGTTCTGTCGACTCTGCAAGGTCCTCCTTACTAACATCTGGGGAACTAGTGCCAAAATTGGGAGAGCTGTCTCACAGACTAGTCAAGCAACAGTCTGAAATATTCATCCTCACAGAATCACACCTTACAGATAATGTCCCAGGTACCACCATCACTATCCCTGGGTATGTCCTGTCCCACCGGCAGGACAGACCCAGCATAGGTGGAGGCACAGTGGTGAACAGTTGGGAGGGAGTTGCCCTGGGAGTCCTCAACATCAATTCTGGACCCCCTGAAGTCTCATAGCATCAGGTCAAACATGGGCAAGGAAACCACATACCACCCTCCCTCAGTGATGAATCAGTGCTCCTCCATGTTGAACACCACCTGGTGGGAAGCACTCATAGTGGCAAGGGTGTAGAATGTACGCTGGGTGGGGGAACTTCAATGTCCACCAGCAAGGGTGGCTCGGTAGCACCACTACTGACCAAGCTGGCCAAGTCCTAAAGGACATAGTTGCTAGATTGGGTATGTGGCAGGTGGTGAGAGAACCAACAAGAGGAAAAAACATACTTGACATCATCTTCACCAACCTACCTGCCGCAGATGCATCTGTCCATGACAGTATCGGTAGGAGTGACCACCACACAGTCGTTTTGGAGATCTAGCAACTCAAGACTGGGCATCCATGAGGCACTGTGAGACATCAGCAGCAGCAGAATTGTACTGGAACACAATCTGTATCCTCATGGCCCGGCATATCCCCCACTCTACCATTACCGTCAAGCCAGGGGATCAACCCTGGTTCAATGAAGAGTGCAAGAAGGCATGCCAGGAGCAGCACCAGGCATACCTAAAAATGAGGTGTCAACCTGGTGAAGCTGTAACACAGGACTACTTGCGTGCCAAACAACATAAGCAGCAAGTGATAGACAGGGCTAAGCGATCCCACAACCAGCAGATCAGATCTAAGCTCTGCAGTCCTGCTACATCCAGTCGTGAATGGTGGTAGACAATTAAGCAACTCACTGGAGGAGGAAGATCCACAAATATCCCCATCCTCAAAGATGGAGGAGCCCAGCACATCAGTGCAAAAGATAAGGCTGAAGCATTTGCTACAGTCTTCAGCCAGAAGTGTCGAGTGGATGATCCATCTCGGCCTCCTCCAGAGGACCCCAGCATCACAGGTGCTAGTTTTCAGCTAATTTGATTCACTCCACGTGATATCAAGAAATGGCTGAAGGCACTGGATACTGCAAAGGCTACTGGCTCTGACAATATTCCAGCAATAGTACTGAAGACTTATGCTCCAGAACTTGCCGCGTCCCTAGACAAGCTGTTCCAGTACAGCTACAACACAGTACAGCATCTACTCAGCTGTGTGGAAAATTGCCCAGGTATGTCCTGTACACAAAAAGCAAGACAAATCTGACCCAGTCAATTACCACTCCATCAGTCTACTCTCCATCATCAGTAAAGTAATGGAAGGGGTCATCAACAGTGCTATCAAGCAGCACTTGCTTAGCAACAACCTGCTCACTGACGCCCAGTTTGGGTTCCGCCAGGGCCACTCAGCCCCTGACCTCATTACAGCTTTGGTTCAAACATGGACAAAAGGGCTGAACTCCCAAGGTGAGATGAGAGTGACTGCCCTTGACATCAAGGCAGCATTTGACAGAGCGTGGCACCAAGGAGCCCTAGCAAAATGAGTCAATGGGAATCAGGGAGAAAACTCTCTGCTGTTGGAGTCATACCTAACAGAAAGGAAGATGGTTGTAGTTGTTAGAGGTCAGTCATCTCAGCTCCAGGACATCACTGCAGGAGTTCCTCAGGGTAGTATCCTCAGCCCAACCATCTTCAGCTGCTTCATCAATGACCTTCCTTCCATCATAAAGTCAGAAGTGGGGATGTTCGCTGATGATTGCACAATGTTCAGCACCATTCATGAGTCCTCAGATACTGAAGCAGTCTGTGTCCAAATGCAGCAAGACCTGGGCAATATCCAGGCTTCGGCTGACAAGTGGCAAGTAACATTCGCACCACACAAGTGTCAGGCAATGACCATCTCCTACAGGAGAGAACCCAACCATCGCTCCTTGATGTTCAATGGCATTACCATCACTGAATCCCCTGCTATCAACATCCTGGGGGTTACCATTGACCAGAAACTGAACTAGACTAGCCATATAAATACTGTGGCTATAAGAGCAGGCCAGAGGCTAGGAATCGTGCGACAAGTAACCCACCTCCTGACTCCCCAAAGCCTGTGCACAATCTACAAGGCACAAGTCAAGATTGTGATGGAATAATCCCCACTTGCCTGGATAAGTGCAGCTCCCATAACACACAAGAAGCTGGACACCATCCAGGACAAAGCAGCTCACTTGATTGGCACCCCATCCACAAACATTCACTCCATCCACTGCCGACACACAGTCGCAGCAGTGTGTACCATCTACAAGATGCACTACAGGAATTCACCAAGGCTCCTTTGACAGCACCTTCCAAACCCATGACCACTGCCATCTAGAAGGACAAGGGCAGCAGACAGATGGGAACACCACCACCTGGAAGTTACCCCCTAAGTCACTCACCATCCTGAATTTGAAATATATCGCCGTTCCTTTACTGTTGCTGGGTCAAAATCCTGGAACTCCCTTCCTAACAGCACTGTGGGTGTACCCACACCACATAGACTGCAGCAGTTCAAGAAGGCAGCTCACCACCACCTTCCCAAGGGCAACTATGGATGGATATAAATGCTGGCCCAGCCAGCGAAGCCCACACCCCGTGAATGAATAAAAAAGAAGTCAACCTGCAGGCACTGCCTAGAGATAAGCTAAAGAGTGGCTTTGACAGATGGGAACAGATTGTTTTCCCATCCTCACTATATTGTGGGTGATTCCCTTTAAAGGGATTTTCTTTTTGCTTTAATTATTTGCTTGACTTGTGCCAACCATTTTGAACAAGAGAACATTTTTTGAAAGGGTGACTGTGAATAAAACCTACCATAATTCATTATTTTACACTCAGATCATAAAATTGCCAAACGAAAATTAACATCCCTAATCTGGCACAGTTTAATACAATGATATATGCTGCAGATGATTAATGGATAGGGATCAGCTTCGCATGCCTGAACCACATTTAGTACCCGGCTAACTCGTAGAGACTGAATGAAAGCCTGAATTTTTAAAAAATGCTTGCGTGCATTTTTAACCAAGAATGTCACTATTTCCGTTGCACTATAAATAAACACAATGAATGTCAATAGGTTTAGAGAGGAGAATGAGGTATCAAAAATAGCAGCCAGCAAGGTTGAACACAATACACTGTGAAAGAGGAAGGAAACTGTTAATGTATTGGGCAGTGCCTATGGGGGATTGGTTTTTCAGTCTCCTTTCTGTATTTTACATAATTGCAATATTGCTTTATTAATAACTGATGAGTGCAGTGACCAGCTTTGATGTTTAATTCGTTATCACTGTTAATCTGTGATCATAATATTCTTGATATTTCCAAATCCCTAGTTGTATTGGAAGCTCTGTTTTAACAACACAAAGCAGAGCTTTGGTGATGGAAGTACAATAATTTGATCTATCTGAGTCATTGGTCAATCCAAAATATCATTCGAATAGCTTCTGATTGTATGTAATTTACTAAAATCCCTGAGCATTGTACAAAGGCAGATGCTTAATAACAGGCAATTATGAAAGTGCTGCTTTTTCCAATGTAGTCATAATTCACAGTTTACACAAACCTTTGTTTCCATTCTATCTCCGTTTCCCAAGTTCTGTGCTGATACTGGAGTAGTGCATCTAAACGAGGCATAATGGAAATTTGTCCAAAATAAGATGACTCCCAAGTATAGCCTGTGACTTCTAAATGTGGGAATTCATGACTACAAGTTTAGTGAGCTGACTTCCAAATAACCTGAAACCACAGAATCATTCCAGATTCCCACTTTGAATTAAATTGTTTCCAGTCATAAAGCGTAAAACATATATTTTGCAAAGGCCAGACAGCCCAGTGAGCCTGTTCCTTCATCAGATCATCTACAATCCACTCTTGACTTTACGCAATCATTCAGGCATCAGGAATAAGGTTATGCAAATGTTTTTCCCCTATATCAAAAGGGTAAATAAAACAGATCTCCAGACTGCCTCCAAGCTTGCATCCTATTTCACACACTCTAGATAGGTGCCTTCCATGGTGGGACAGTTTCATGTTCTGGTCAGCTCAGGATCCATTTGCCATACAATACTCAGTTGTCTCTGGTAAACTGTAGTTATGAATTCTAGCTTTTCCGGTTCCTCCTTGACTTTCTGATTTGAATAGCAAGATGATGCCTCCTTAAAGGCCCAGGCCACCCTGCTCACTTGGATAACCAGGGCCCTAAATTTTCATTCTCAAGGCGGGTAGTGTGAGTTGGGAAAATTCCCAATTCGGCCCGCCCACATCGGGGGGCGCGCGGGGTAGGGGTGGGGGCACAGGGATGGGGGCGGATGCAGGCTGAAGCCAGGCTAGCTGCCCGGGGAGAAGGTCGGCAGCAGTCACACGGGCTGCCAGGTGTCGAGGTGGGCTGTTTAAAAAGCCAGTCTCAGTGCTGTGGGACCTCAGCCCAGTTAAAATAAAAACAGGCCCTCCAGACCTCACCCTCCATACACTCTCCATGCCACATCATGCCCGCACCCACCCCTTATTTACCCTTATCCCCCATGCCAAGCTGTGCCCCTTCACCCACTCACCATGGCCCCTCATTCCCACTATACCAAGCTGGGGCACTTCCATGCCCAAAGACCCACTTTATACTATATAGAACCAGTGAACCCATAGTAACAATAATATGTGTAAAAAAAAAGCTTAAAAAATAGCCATTCACATTCATTCATTGGGCAATTGATGGGGCTTCAACAGAATAATGAATTTCTGGGCTCTCAGCTAAGCCTCATTATGTATTCTTTGCTGAGAGCCCAGATGTCCATTTGAGTACTAAAATACCTGAGCCCCAGACTAAACATTGTTTGGTTAACAGCTCTGGTTCTCCTATCACTGCTGTAATTTTCATGATGTTTATTAACAAAAAGTTGACGTTTCAAGTGCTTGCAGTTTCTACTATTGAAATTTTAAAGGCTCTGGATGATTGACACTTTTATGCCCTGCAGTATTGTCACTATAGGGTTCATTGGTTCTATAGTGTATAGTGGATCAGTGGACATGAAAGAGCCACAGCTTGAATGGGGGGGTTTGGAGGGGCACAGTGTGGCATAACTTGGCATGGTTGTATGAGGGGCCATAAGGGTTCTTTGGGGGGCATACCTTGGAATGGTGGGGGGACATGAAGAGGACCTTTTGAACATACCCTCATGCAGACTATGGGCAGAATTTTTCGTTCGTCGGGCGAGTGCACCCGATCCGAATGAGCGTAAAATGACACGTGATATTTCAGTTGGCAGATGCGCACGGGAGTCGGAGCCGTGCCCACCATTAATTAACAGGCCAGTTAAGGTCCTTGACAACCTCATTGACAGTAATTTAACATTGCCCGTGCGATTTTTCGCTCATCACACGGGCAAAACGGGCAGATGGCCAGCCCACAATTTGCAAATCCTCTTCTACAGGTGGGATAAGAAGTATAGCAGCATTGTCAATGTGAGTAGTGAGGAATTTTGGAGATAATTTGCTGCTGGTGGTTTATTGGTACTTGTCAGCTTAATCTCTGTTCGGGGCTTCATTCTTAGCATTTCCACATGTCATTTCTGGACTCATTGGTGTCTTCCGGGCCCCCCAAGGATTCGAACCTTGTGGATCCTTCCAGGTATCAGACAGCCTTCCCTTACCTTTGTAATGGGGATTGTAGTCTCTGCTGGTGGCACCTTCTCTGAGGAGGAAGAGAGGGGCAGAAGGGAGAGGAGGCCAGGTGTCCCAATGCAGTTTCCACAGGATGGACCTTTGGGAGAAGAGACGCAGGCACAAGGAGCACAGGGCCAGCAGGTAGCCCAAGGTGGGTGGGGCCGCAGAAGATGCCACTATCCTGCTGCCAGGGTTTACGGGTGGCGATTCAGCTACCTCAATATGTCCGACGTGCAATGCCGAAGGAGGCTCCATCTCTCCAGGAAGATTGTGATTTGCTAGATGATTGGGCCTGAGATTAGCTCCAACTGTGTGGGTAGACATCCTGTGCCAGTGGGTGTGAAGGTCACAGTGGCCCTCAGCTTCTATGCCTCCGGCTCATTCCAGGACTCAGCGGAAGATCTATGTGGAGTCTCCCAATCAGCTGTCCACAGTTGCCTCAAGCTGGTGACAGAAGCTCTGTTCAGGCGGGTATTGACTTTCATTCATTTCTGTATGGAAGAGGCCAGCCAGGCTGAGCGAGCCAGAGGCTTTGCAGCGATTGCTGGGTTCCCCTGCGTCCAGGGTGCCATCAACTGCACACATGTGGCCATTAAGGTACCAGCGGGTCAGCCGGGTGCCTTCATCAACAGGAAGGGATTCCACTCCATGAATGTGCAGATAGTGTGTGACCACAGGATGCAGATTCTGCAAGTCTGTAAGGTACACTGGCAGTTCCCATGACGCCTAGATCCTCAGATACCCCCAGGTGCCGAGGCTGTTCAGTGCTCCAGCCCAACTGGATGGATGGCAGCTGGGTGACAAGGGCTATCTGTTGAAAAGGTGGCTCATGACCCCTTTCCACCACCCAAGAACAGAGGCAGAGCAGCATTATAATAGAAGTCATGCCTCCACAAGGCGGTGATAGAGAGAACCATAGATCTTCTCAAGTTGCGCTTCTGATGCCTGGACTGTTATGGGGGCGCACTGCAATACCCCCCAGAGAGGATGTCACTAATAGTGGTTGCAAGCTGCACTCTCCACAATCTGGCACTGGCAGTTGGGGAGCCACTGGAGGAAGAGGATGTTGACGCAGCTGTACAGGCCCCGGATGTTGAGTCCAGTCGTGAGTCAGAAGATGAGCACGGTGAGGAGAATGCTGAGGGAGTGGAGCCAGACCTCGGTTACCTCCAGGGAGGCAAGGACACCAGGGATGCCTTGATCCTTCGCTCCTTCAGCTAGGCTGCCAAATAAGAGCTACCACCTCATGCCAGGGCTGCTGTCACCATTCTGGATCGGAGAAATGACCCTTTCCTTGGCCCCAAAGATACACTCAGTACCTGTGCAATAAAGTTTCGAGCCACCCACATCCAGCATTACATACTGGCGTACCCTACACTTCCAAAACAAATGAAGCTTAGTCAGGCCAATAACACAAAAGCAAATGTAATTTGATGTTGGAACTCACATCGTATTGAACGGAACAATATTCGGTGTTGGTGGTCACACCATTAAAAAAAGAAAAACAAAATGCGGAACACAAGCTCACCCGTGACCAGTCCCTCTTGAGCTTAAGTTGTTTTAAACTTGCGTTTACGGGTGCTACATCTTGGTGCTCCCCCCTCGCTGGCTCCGGCATTGGAGACAGCCTGCTGACTCTGCTGTCCTGTTGAACTTGATGGTCATGGCGGTCGCCCTCTGGCCAGTGGAGTCTGTGCTTTCCCCGCCTGGGAGGGAGCAGCCAGTGCCACGGCTGGCATCTCCCCAGTCATCGCATCCTCATCAGATGCCACGGTCACTGGCAGAGGGGCGAAGGATCTGCTGCTGTCATCCAGTATGCTCTGAGAGGAGCCCGCAGAGACAACAAGCAGCTCGTGCGCCAGCGTCAGGGCACTGTGGACCTCCCTGCTCACCATTGATGGACAGGCACCTAGCTGAGATATTAGGTGTCCCAATCCATCTCGCACACGGACACTGACCAGCTGAGGCCGGTGCCTGTGTGAGGGCTTGCAGGTCCAAACGCAACCCCAGGAACCCCTGATTCTGTTCCTGGAGCTGCCTCTTCATGACAGGCTCCACTCTCTCATGGAGGAGACAGTGCACTTGGCCATGAGGGTCAACGCAGTGCTCACACTCCGTAGGGACTCCTGCACAATGGAGACCATGGCACGCATACCGTCTTGGATCTCTGCCAGATCCTCCTGGATGCCCCACTGGATGTCCAGCATCTGCTGCCTAATGGACGACTCCAGAGGTTCATCATTAGCCTTCGACTGAGCATCGTCCTGGTCTCCTGCGGTCCTCTGATTGCTGGCACCCTGGGCATTCTCTGCCTCTGTCTGCACCTCAAGCGAGTGTGAAGTGCCCTCACTAATGTGCACCAAGATACTGCCCGCCAATGCCCACCGAAGTGCTGGTATCTGCGCTGGTGCTTGGTTCAGAGAGTGGGTGTGACGCCAGTGCTTGGGGAGCACAGTGGCCCTTCAGGGTCCGGAGAGCAAATGCCTGCTGGTGAACCTAAAAAGAAGAAGGACATGTCATTAGTTAAAGTCATCGCGCTGTCACTGTACATGCCATGCACCCTGGTGAGACAACGGAGATCTGCATCATGGTGCCCTCGTCTGTCAAGGATTAATGGGGACTCCAGGTTCGAGGCTCACACAAATGAAGAGACTTCACTAGAACGGTTGCACCAGCCGAAATTCTCACTTCACTCTTACCTTCGCCTGACACCCCAGCCCCACCGCCACCATTTGACCGAGGTGCATGGCGCCTCTTGAACTCCAAGGCCTCCTGCTCGTACAGGGAGAGGATGAGGAGGTGTGGGGGTCCTCCGCCAGCCCTCGACCTCTCGATATTGTTGTGGGCCACCTTCTCCTGAAACAACAGAGGAGCATTGATTAGTCCACTCTCTACCTGCAGTGCCATTGCAGCCTGGCCAACCCTGGATGAGGGGCTCCTGGCAGGGCACTTCTGAGTCGTGGCCCTCGAGCCACAAGGCACTCAGTCAAAGCAGCCGGGGCTCACCCCCTTGGTCAGTTTCTGCGTGATTAACAGCTGCCACTCAGATTCTAACACTCCTGAACTCCACAGGGGGATGGCCAGCCCAAAACAATTCAACACACTGACCCTTGCCAACACAGTACTTACCCTTCCTGAGCGTAGCAGGTCATTGGAGTGCTTCTGGGTCTGCACCCAGGTCCGCCACACCACATCGTGGCTTCTTACCCAGGCTGCCACCTCGTCCCATGTCCTCTTTGTGAGGTGCGGTGACTTTCTCCTCCCATCCTTGGGAACAAGGGTGTCCCTTCTGGCAGCCACTTCCTCCAGGAGGGCAGTGAGGCACTCGTTGGAAAAACGGGGTGGGGCGAGTGCCCTGCCGACCTCACCTCCCGCCTGGTGTCTACACCTTTATTTGCAGCCATGTAGCTGCTGCAACTCCGACACAGGCAACCTCCCTGGGGCTGCCTGTGCCATTTTGAACAGGCCACCAGGTCGCCACTAGACCCGGCGGACAACAGGCCCCGCCCACCCCTTCCCGGTGGTTCCCCAGATGATGTTCACGCTGGGCGGGCCTTAATTGGCCTCCCCCCAGCATGAAATCACGGTCCGGCCCCGATTGCGGGCGGCTTCCGACCCGGCCCTGCCGAGCCCGCCCGACGAGGACAAAATTCTGCCCTATGATTCTATCTCCATGAGCTATGACTCATTGAGAACCATGAAAATTGCGGAGGACTTGGACATGCCGACCCCTACAATGGAGCCAGCCAGTTCGGAGGTACAGGGTGCGAGCTTTTGATGCAAACCAGCCCACAGCCTTAAAAGGCACTCCACAAAAATTGGAAACCTCGGGAATGGGGTCAGGAATCCTGGAATCAGGCCCCAGTTGCCATTTTGACTCAGTGAAAATCCAAACTCCCCATACCTGGGACTTGAGACAAGGTGCATGCCTATGCACCTGGACACACCTAAGGCTCAGTGCTCTGGCAGAGCAAGCTAATCATAATTTCATAACTTAGATCCCTAAATCCTGATAACTTAGTTCCCTGATTGTTGCATGGTCTGATAAATATTACAAGACTTGCTGCAGAATGTCATACCACAATAACTCACTTGCCCTACTTAAAGCTAGTGACCTTGAAAGATGACTAGCCAAAGAATCAACAGTATTGAGAATTGACCAGTTTGGTTTGAGGTTTGGACTGTATCATGATTGAAATCTATAACCACCAAGGTAGTGATAAGTGTCATAGCCTGTACATTACAAGCCTGCTCAAGTTCTCACTTATTAAGTAATTGTGAAAAACTAATACTGCTGGCTTCATGGATATGTAAGATCTATCTTTTAAGTATTACCAAGCACACCTAGGAATACTTGCAAATACAGAAAAGAAATTTGAACTTTAGTTTGGATTTTAGCAACTTCTCCAATTTTAAATGTAAAATGTGACCGCATTATGATCACTGTTACGTAAAAGTACATTAAAGTCTGATACTTAATGTTGGAAATTTGATCATCCCTATTGCTCATAATCGAATCCTGGATGCTTTCTTCCATTGTTGATTCTTTGACAAACTGAATCATTTAACAATTTTCCATTAACTCTAGAAAATCTTTCTTTATCTCACTAATATTTCTCAATTTCTAGCAAGTTAAAATTTCAAACTACTTTCGTTGTCCCCTTCCTTTTCTCATCCTAAAGTTCAAAATCAAAGCTTTGCCCCTTTTCTACGGCATCTATAGCGTCCCTTAGAAATAGTTTTCCTCTGTTACCACCTATTAATTCTACCCAAAGTGATTCTGCGCCTGCCTTTTGCATTTTTTATTTCTCTTTCACTTGTGCCTCAATACTGGAGACAGTATGTTTTGCCCCATCTGCTCCTTTCCTCCTGATGCGGTCTTTTCTAAACAATTTGTAGCCTTCCAGATATATACCACATTGATTGGAATCATTCCACCAGCTCTCTATGATGCTAATGATATTGAATCTATCAACCCCTGCAAGATCTTCCTGATCACTCCTCCTACTTATCATACTTTATTGCATTGTTACCTCTAAACTTGACTATTCCAATACACTCCTGGCTGACCTCCTACTTACTACCTTTCATAAACTTGAGGTCATCCAAAATTCTGCTGCCTGTGACTTAACTCACATCAAGTCCCATTCACCTGTCATCCCTGTGCTTGCTGACCTACATTAGCTCCAGGACAAGCAACTCCTTAATTTTAAAATTCTCATCCTTGTTTTCAAATCCCACCATGGCCTCACTCCTCCCTCGCCCTGTAATCTCCTCTAGCCCCATAACCCTCCAAGTTATGTACACTCATCTAATTTTGGTCTTGTGAGCATCCCTGATTTTAATCACTCCACCACTGGCGGCCACTCTTCAACTGCCAAGGCCCTAAACGCTGAAATTCCGTGCCTGAACCTCTCCAAATCTCTACCTCCGTTTCTTCCTTTAAGGCATTCTTTAAAACCTACCTCTTTGACTAAGCTTTTGGCCATCTGTCCGAATATTGCCTTATGTGGTGCAATGTCAAATTTTGCTTTATAACGCTCCTGTGATGTGCATTGGAAAATTTTATTATATTAAAGTTGCTATAAGAATTCTTGTGCCAGCCCTCCATCTTTTGAGATGATGGTTTGTGCCATGGTGGTTTACTCTGTGTTAAGAATTGCCTGGTGTGGCTCAGGAGCCCCCACTCTGGCCTGGCAGTCTCTGCTGCATTTGCTGCACAGGAAGAGAGTGGACTGAAAAAGTGCACAATTTGCTTCCCTCTATTTTCTCTGGGCCCTATTCTCAGCCAGATGAGCTTTCCGTTTCAGCTCACTTCCAATGCCCTTCCATACAGTCAGCCTCCAGAGGTCACGGCCATCAACGACTGTCTCCCAATTGTCAGTGGCTGCCATCCTCATATCACACAGGCAGAAGGCCTGCTCCGGGGCTCCTGCACTGTGCCCAAAGTTTGAAAGTAAAGATTAAAACATGAAACATCCCTCCAGCCCTCACCCTGCACCCCCATCACCCACCCCTTGCCTCATTCATGCCATCCCATGCCACCAGCCATTCCAACTAACCCCTCATATCCTCCATGTCAACCTATACCCTCGATATGAAACTATGGCCATCCATCGGTCCACCCATCCCCATAGCACTTTATAGCCGCTATGCTAACCTATGTCCCTCCACCTACCCATGGCCATTTATAGCCTCCATGCCAACCAATGCTCCGCACAAAGCCCATAAACTCCATGCCAATCAATGCCCCTCCACCCACCTCCCCCATGGCCCTTTGTAGCCTCTCTGATAACCTATACCCCCGCTCACCCATAACTCCCACTCTCATGCCAACCTATGCCCCTCCACCCACCCTCCATGGCCATTTATGCCAACTTTGTGCCAACTCATGCTGACCCATGCCCATCTCCCTATGTGCTTACACCTACCATGCCAACTCATCTGCTATCGACCATGGGCAGACATTAGGACCCATGCAGAGATGAGATAAAATAAAGTCCTATGAAATAAAGTTCTAAATGTGTATCGCAAACTTCACTATATTGAAGAAAACACTCTCATTCATAAAAATCTATTTACTACATTTATATTATTTAACTAAATAAAGTCTTACAAGAACAAGCATTTCATTCAAGTGCACAATTCTTTATAACAATGAGCATTGAAATTCATCCCAGATCAAAGAGTCTATAAGCACCCGTAGCTGTCAGTCAAACTGTGAAGTGGCAGGCACCCTACCATGATCATGGATGGCTGTGAGATCAGTCATGCAGCAGTAATCCAGCAATGGAATCCCTCACGTTTAAGTGAACAGAGTGAAAGCAATCATTTTTTTTTATAACACTCCAGACATTTTTTTTCAAAGTCTTAAAGGGCAGGACTTTTAAATGCCATGACAGCTGGACAGATCCCTTTAACAGGTCCCTTTGACAGGTGCTTCTGACAATTTTGACAGTTGATTTTGGCAGGTCTGTTGACAGTTCCAATTAGCTTGACAGTTAATGAGGTTATGCACTTTTATGCCTACTTTAAGCAGCTCCAAAGGGCACCTTATTTCCCCTAAAAGTGTCCTTGGACCAGATTCAAAGGAGTACCTTACCTCTCCAAAGGGCCTGGCTATCCAAACAAATCCACAAAGCTCAGACCTGCTCTTAACTGGTCTAATCTGCACATTTCGGGTTTCACGCTCCAGACCTACCAAAATACCACTTCATTGGAGACAGCTGATGATTTAAATGGCCAGTTGCCTCTGTAAACAGCATATGTGCAAATGTGCCCTGTCCCTCAATCCTGCTCCCGGGAAAATGGCAAGTGCCCTGTTCGGGAGCGGGACTTATGATTTTTGGTAATTTCCGCTATTGTTTCAGCAACTATCAAGAGGGAGGAACTACAGTTATCACTCTATAAGTACACTAAAAAATCAAGGCCAAGTCACTAAGTACCAAATATTGTGTATCGATTGACTGAGGATTGCTACTGCAGTGAGGAGTTGATTTGCACATTGATGATGCAACACAAATGTTGTATAGGTCAGGAGATAGTGTATTGACCATGTAATTGAGGTATGCTCTATATTGTATAGTGTTTATGAATGTCCCATTTTTGAATAGGCAGACAATAACTAGGCCAGTCCAGGAACATTAATCTAGCAGATACCTTACTTGCTGCACTCCTGGATTCATCCTACCATGAAACTCGTGATTCATTTGTTAGATTTATTGATAATTGCAGCCCAAGTATAAATAACCACTAATCATTGCCTTGGTAAGTCACTGGATTTGCACTTTCACCCACAATTCTCAGCGTGCCCTTCCTACTATTTTTGGCAAAATTTTTAACAGTCCTTGATAAATTCCTGTCTGCGCTATTTTCTTACAACTGTTAACCCATTTAAAATATTAATAATCGGGCAAAAATAGTCATGAACATGCTGACTAGTGAACTAAAAATGGGGCACAGAACCAATATGAGTACTAGATATCACCTAACCTTTGGGAGATACAAGCGGTGGGGCAGGCCGGGGCGGGGGCCAGTGTGGAGAGTGTCTATTTATTGCAACAAGGATTTATTGTCTGTTTGTTAAAGAAGTACCAATTAAGAAAATGTAATTTCTAAAACAAGATTCACTTACTCGTAAGAGTAAACTGCTCATTTACCTCATAAATGCAGGTGCAGCAACTTAAGCTGTTGAAACAATTGCTTTAAGTTAAATGACAAGATGCCATTATAATAGCCCAGAATTTATGTGGGCCATAAAGATTGGATTAAAAGAGAAAACAAAAGACAAAATTAAAGTAAGAAAAAAGTAAACTTCATTAATGACTTTCCTTCCAGCACAAGGTCAGAAGTGGGGATGTTCGCTGATGATTTCGCAATGTTCACCACCATTCGTGACTCCTCAGATACTGAAGAGTCGATGTTCAAATGCAGCAAGATCTGGACAATATCCAGGCTTGGGCTGATAAGTGGCAAATAACGTTCACAAGTGCCAGGCAATGACCATCTCCAACAAGTGAGAATCTAACCATCGCCTCTTGAAATTCAGTGGCATTACCATCGCTGAATCCCCCACTATCAACATCCTGGGGGTTAACATTGACCAGAAACTGAACTGAACTAGCCATATAAATATCGTGGCTACAAGAGCAGGCCAGAGGCTCGGAATCCTGCGGCAAATAACTCACCTCCTGACTCCCCAAAGCCTGTTCATTGTCTACAAGGCACAAGTCAGGAGTGTGATGGAATACTTTCCACTTTCCTGGATGAGTACAGCTCAACAACACTCAAGAAGTTTGACACCATCCAGGACAAAGCAGCCCGCTTGATTAGCACTCCATCCACAAACATTCGCTCCCTCCACCACCGACGTACATTGATAGCAGCGTGTACCATCTACAAGATGCACTGCAGAAACTCACCAAAGCTCCTTAGACAGCACCTTCCAAACCCATGACCACTGGCATCTAGAAGGACAAGTGCAGCAGACACATGGGAACACCAGCACCTGGGAATTTCCATCCAAGCCACACACCATCCTGATTTGGAAATATATCGCCATTCCTTGACTTCGCTGGGTCTAAATCCTGGAACTCCCTTCCTAACAGCACTGTGGGTGTACCTAGACCACATGGACTGCAGCGGTTCATGAAGGCAGCTCATCGCCACCTTCTCAAGGGCAATTAGGGATGGGCAATAAATGCCAGCCTAGTCAGCGATGCCCATAGATGAATTTTTAAATATTAAATCTTTAGCTGTAATGAATTTGAGCTAATTGTGCATAATTTTTCAATGTGCATATTCTGCTGCACTATCGCCTTAGTATTGACGGTGTGTTTACATGATAGATGCACATTTTCAATTAAATGCAGCTTTATTGTAGAGTTTTCCCAAATAATTTTCTCCATTATGGACTGCATTTTCCTGTTGCTGCTGAATGTCAGCGAAAGTGTTTTGTTGTGCATTGCTAACACAGCTGTGCTGAAAAGATGAAAGTGCTTCCACTGCCTATTGTTGTTATTCTAGTGCAGGATATATGATGACTCATTCTGTTAGTGCCACCTGCAGGTTGAAAACTGTGTTGCAAAATGTTTAGCTTTTGGGTACAAACACTCTGCAGATCATTCTAGAGATCTGTCATTTCTGTTAAATGCCAAGTATCCAGCAAATATTGTTATTGTAATTTGCTGTAAAATACATTTCTAGTTTATGTAACTTGCAATAATTATGACTGGCATTGTGTTTTACGTTACTTTTACAAAGCTTTTAGACTTTCTGTACAGTTAGAACCCAGATTTATAGAAGATAAACCAGCATGTTCCCTTGCGTCCTGTTACGTTTATCATTGCACACGCATTTTTCTTTTCAGTTAAATACATTGTTGAATTGCAGCCCTGCTAATAATATAATTAGAATTCTCCTGTCCCTGTGTACCAACTAACCAATTCACTTTGTCCTGTCCTGTAGGTCAAACTTCCCTTTCCAATCGATCAAATCACAGATCTTCCAAGGAATGATTTCCAAATGATGGTCAAGATGCACAAGTTAACCTCGGAGCAGCTAGAGTTCATTCACGATGTCCGCCGGCGCAGCAAGAATCGGATTGCAGCCCAACGCTGTAGGAAGAGAAAACTGGATTGTATTCAGAACTTGGAGTGTGAAATTCAAAAGTTGGTGAGTAGACTGCAAACCTTCCATTTGTTTGTAATCAATTTTTGTGAGCGCCCGTTCTCTGCCAGCCTCACACCCGGTCGTGAAAGTAAAACAATCTCTCTTTGCTCAAGAAAAACTCATTTCCTGCTGATTTTTCTGATGTTTGGAAGGAACCAGGTATTTGCATCTAGCTACCAATCTACGGCTAAAGAACTGATTTTTAATTAATGTAAGGATGTCCTCAAGAAGAACTGATCTCCACTTAACCTCAAGATAATATTTTTAACAATTAAACCTTAAGAAAGACAAAAAATTACGTTAATATATTATTATATTTTATGTTGCATAATGCTCCAGTTCTTCCAGAAAAGTTGATCATCATAAGTTGGTAGATGCACTTTTACATTATTGGACTGTTAGATATTTCCCATGGTTTCAATACCGATACAAGTCTTTCCTCCTTATGAACCAAAGTGGGCTACTGAATGTGTCAGTTACTCAAAGAGGATTTCAGTGGTAGATTAAACCTTGTTTGAGATCATGCCTAGGCTATAAATTATGGAATAGGTTTATTAGCAATATATAAGGACCTTTCACGTATCTGTCGTACCTCAAAGTCTTATACTGGAGACCATCTCACACGCACGAAGTTTGCATCTCACTTGCCCATGTTTGGCTCAGGTGTAATGTTCATTAGGAAATAGCAAATCTTGTAATCTTTAAAAAGAGGCATAAAGAGCAAAAGTAAACCAACCATTACCTGCTGGTTTCTTCCAACTTTGATAAGACAAGAAGTTGTCAATACACAAACAATTGCCACACTAATGAGACTCCTCACAGTAGCATCATTAGCTAACTAATGTCCAGAGGTGCACAGAAGTCATTGAAAGGTCTTAAAGATAAAGGCAAGTTAAACACAGTAGCAGCAAACCATCACAACCAGACTACTCCCAAGCAGTGCCATAACAAGATCCACCTTGTATGTTAAGCAAAATGTTAAAACGTTTAACCTGCTTATATGGTTGAAGCCTCTAGCTTTGGCTTTCCATTGCCTTTCATACTGTTGTGGGGTTTAGTTTCTGACAACATACTTTCCTTAGTGCATTAATCCAAGCAAAGATATCAGCATGAAGGTGTACGACAAATACCAGCACTGATGGATTGGGGCCAGCAAATTGCATTGCTGAGATTGCTATTTTCATTTCTCTGACATCAGCAGCACTAGTCTAGTGAGATGTTTGCATCATGCAATCATGGGTAATAGGCGCAGAATATAGCAGTTAGCAAAGCAATGGCTTAGATCGCATTAAATTATAATTAACAAATAACTGTAGCCAAGTTATGGTTAGAGCAATGCAAAAACTAGAGAACATAAAGTCTCCCTTTCATCCTCCCCTTAACGTGCTGTCCAGTACGTGACCTGCTAGAAGCAGAGGCGAATGTACACACCTCATTTTTTTCAAATAAAAATGGATACCAGTGACATTCATCCACTTAGCTCTTACAGCATCTCAGTGTTCCATTTAACACCAACAAGGTTAGTTTCTATTCAGCCATATATTTGCATATAATTTAAAATTACATTTGCACCAAGTTTTATTGCAGCATTATACAAGGGAATAGATGTTAACTAGGAATGAGTTTCTACCTCAGTGGTGACAGCAAGGAGGCTACCTTAATTTATAACTGTCAGGATTCACTTAATGCCTCCAGTCCACTGTCTGTCTGCATGCGATGGGGCTGTTGGAAGGTGAAGAGTGGGCAGCCCTTTGGCTCCTTGCCAACTTTAAGGAAAGTTGCTGGGTTTAGCTTTTGGGAGTGTTTCGAAGGTGGGGAAAGTGGAAAGGAAGCCTTGGGCAGGAGGATGTGATTTTCTTTTGAGGACCCAGGAGAAAACTCCTGCTCCTCCTGACCCCACAATGAAAAGTTTTACATCTACCTGTCTCCTATCTTCAAGCCTGCTTCTGCCGAGCGGGAAAACTGCAACTTTTTCCCTGCTCAGGCCAGGTTAAAATACTGGCCGGGGTCTGAGCAGGTAAGTAACCTGCTCATTTTTAACTATATCTCTCTTTCTGCTAAGCAGGTAGGGTTAAAACTGACTCCATAGTTTGTGTTCAGTTCAATCACATTAAATCAACTACCTCAATCAGTTGAATGGCAGATTGAAAAGCAATCCAATTTCATATTAACCAGTATACTTAGATAATACATTTCTGTTTTGAATAAATTGATGATGTTAATAGTTATATATTATTATGAATAGTAATCAGTGTTGTAATTAGGTATAACTCAAATCTGCAAACAAATACCACGTTAAAATGTACTTACTGACCACCTCTGAAGCTATCCAAAACAAAAACAGAATTACCTGGAAAAACTCAGCAGGTCTGGCAGCATCAGCGGAGAAGAAAAGAGTTGACATTTCGAGTCCTCATGACCCTTCAACAGAACTAAGTAAAAATAGGAGAGGGGTGAAATATAAGCTGGTTTAAGGTGGGGGAGGGGTGGGGGGAGAGAAGTTGGTGTGGGGGGGTGGTTGTAGGGACAAGCAAGCAGTGATAGGAGCAGATAATCAAAAGATGTCACAGATAAAGGAACAAAGAGGTGTTGAAGGTGGTGATATTATCTAAGAGAATGTGCTAATTAAGAATGGATGGCAGGACACTCAAGGTACAGCTCTAGTGGGGGTGGGGTGGAAAGACTGACAGGGCATTACAGGTATAGATTTAAAAATAATGGAAATAGGTGGGGAAAGAAAAATCTATATAAATTATTGGAAAAAACAAAAGGGAGGGGGGAAGAGACGGAAAGGGGGTGGGGATGGACGAGGGAGTTCAAGATCTAAAGTTGTTGAATTCAATATTCAGTCCTGAAGGCTGTAAAGTGCCTAGTCGGAAGATGAGGTGCTGTTCTTTCAGTTTGCGTTGGGCTTCACTGGAACAATGCAGCAAGCCAAGGACAGACATGTGGGCAAGAGACCAGGGTGGAGTGTTGAAATGGCAAGCGACAGGGAGGTTTGGGTCTTTCTTGCGGACAGACTGCAGGTGTTCTGCTCTCTTGCCCACATGTCTGTCCTTGGCTTGCTGCATTGTTCCAGTGAAGCCCAACGCAAACTGGAGGAACAGCACCTCATCTTCCGACTAGGCACTTTACAGCCTTCCGGACTAAATATTGAATTCAACAACTTTAGATCTTGAACTCCCTCATCCATCCCCACCCCCTTTCCGTCGCTTCCCCCTCCCTTTTGTTTTTTCCAATAATTTATATAGATTTTTCCTTTCCCACCTATTTCCATTATTTTTAAACCTATACCTGTAATGCCCTGTCAGTCTTTCCACCCCACCCCCACTAGAGTTGTACCTTGAGTGTCCTGCCATCCATTCTTAATTAGCACATTCTCTTAGATAATATCACCACTTTCAACACCTCTTTGTTCCTTTATCTGTGATATCTTTTGATTATCTGCTCCTATCTCTGCTTGCTTGTCCCTACAACCACCCCTCCCAAACTTCTCTCTCCCCCACCCCCCCCACCTTAAACCAGCTTATATTTCACCCCTCTCCTATTTTTACTTAGTTCTGTTGAAGGGTCATGAGGACCCGAAACGTCAACTCTTTTCTTCTCCGCCGATGCTTCCAGACCTGCTGAGTTTTTCCAGGTAATTCTGTTTTTGTTTTGGATTTCCAGCATCCGCGGTAGTTTTTTGCTTTTATCTCTGAAGCTATCCATCCTGGTGATGTAGGCCTACAACTCAGCCTGAACTAATGTTACAAACACATTATCCCACCGAATGAGTTTCACTGAGAAACATAATTAGATGCAATTGCTCGTCCTGGCACTTATTACAGAGAGGCATTGAAGCCAGAAATGGACAATTTGCTGACCTAGATCGATCACAGTTGTGAACAACCTGAAAATGTGAAGGCAGTAAAAATAAGGATTGTAAAGATACTGTAAGAATATCATTAAAATATGCAAACATCACTCAAGGGTTTGGCAACTGCAGCGTAAGACATATCCAGTCCACCTGATTGCTTCAGGCACTTTGTTGAGTTTGCAAGCTATTTTCTTCTTCCTAGCATCCTGTTGTATCCTTGGATTCTAAGTTTTCTATTCAATATATCCTTTTATTATTAAGCTATTCAATTCTACTCTTACGGTTGCAGCTAAGCAACACTGAGGAAAATTTTTAGAAAATTCAACTATCCAGGATCCTTGAACTCCAAAACCAGCCTGCTGCTTACAAAAAGGACATATACCAGTTTACTGCATATTACGTTACTTTATTCCCTTCGTTTCCTCTCTTCAATTTGCTTATTACTGCTGAGGTATATTTCCACTGGCACTTTGTAGTTCTCAGCCATGTGACTATTATTCATGTGTAAACCTAGAAAGTAAGCACTAATAGGCACTTCAACTATGCAGTTAAGCAATCCTGCCCAGTTTAAGCCATCCTGTCCAGGCCTAATGTCCACAGACTTTTACTTTCATCAAGAGTCATTGGACAGCAATCAAGGGAACCATGACTGTTTTTTGTCAGGTTTCTTTAGCTCAGAGTCACTAACTCCAAAGGCAACTCCAAATTGATGTCCTGCTGAGGAAAATTAACTCGCCACAAACCGTGAAGCAAACCTCAGGCCTTATTGACCTGTGCAGCTCACTGCTATGTCAGATGATGCTCTCAGCCAAAGAATTATCAAAGGATTTTCTGGTTTTGGAGCACAAAGGGGGCTGGTACAGCGCCGTTCCCAAAATTATTCCACGAATCTCTCTCTTTTGCCCCGTGCTGCACAAACGAGAATTCTTGAAGCAATGCAATGGACATATCAAAAGATGCCACTTGCTGAGGAGGGGGAAAAGCTTGCCAGAAAAAGATTAACCATCCCTCACTGACTCCACTTGCATGAATTATCATAAGTAATACGAACCTTGGGTTATCATTCCCTCAATATGTTATTGTCTTGAAAGATACCAAGTCAGCGTGTTTACTTTAGCTCTTAACCCGTAAACAAGAATTTGAAGTTACGTTTTGTGATACATTATTAAACACTATGCAGCAATAGTATGTACCACTTTAAAGAGCACAAGTACTGTTAAGAGCCTACATTACATAACTTATCATTTTTCTGTGTTTCTCCCAGCTGTGTGAAAAAGAGAAGTTACTGACAGAAAGGAACCAGCTGAATGCTTGTATGGGAGAACTGTGGGATAATTTCTCATGCCTTTGCCAAGAAGTGTGTGGGGACGTCCAGTTAAACCCAGAGCAGATACAGTCATTGCACAAGTTTTGTCCAGTCTTTAGGCCGATGGATGAATCTGCAGCTACAGGAAGCACCGCCTTGCCACTTGCTGGATTAGAACAGAAGTTCTTGAAGACACAGTCCGTTGGAGATGATCTGCAGTGCTGCTCGGAGCAAGGCGGGGCTCATCATCAAGACCAATGGTCACCTCGCCACAATGCAGAAGTGTGCACGTCAGGAAATCTGCAAGGGCTACTCAACCAAGGAACATGCTCGGAAAGGGGGCCCTCACTCGAACAATGCAGTCAAACTGTGACCGTAGATTTCTGCCAGGAAATGACTGATAAATGTACAACTGATGAACAGCCTAGGAAAGATTGCACCTAGTGACTGTTTAATTCTTCCACCTTTTTTTGTTTCCATTAAAGTAAGCAGGAGGTTCACTTAATCAGGATGCAGGCAAAATTCATCTATTGATGTTTTTTCTCTTTGATGCACACTACAACAGTCTTAAACTGCAGCAATACTCCGTCTAGGTATTACTCCTCAGAACAGCTGAGGTTTATCCTCAATGGTGCTATACCTTGCTTGTGCAGGGAACTTGACAGTGATGCTGTTATTTTATTATGATTATTAATTATTGTTATTAGGATTTTGGCCTTCATTCTGAAATGAAAATGGGTCAAACAACAACCCATTTTACCTTGAAGGACCTAATAAATAGCCCAGTAGTCTTTCAGCAAGCTCGGTGGCCCATGTCACACAACAACTCAGGAAAACTTCTGAATATTCGACATAACTCAGTACACATTAGAGATGGTTTTTCATCTATATCTATATACTGTAACCTACTCCTGCATCCTCAGTTTTAATCATTAGAATACTGGAACTCTCCATCTGGATCGTACAAAGAATCTGGTTACAACATTCCCATTTTACCTTCTGCAGAATCTGACCTAAACTTTTAAGAATTTAGACAGGTTTTCACACTTGAGCAATATCACTTTCTTTGTAAGAAAAAAGAATAATTTGATGTGTATTTGATGTAAATTAAAATAAGACATCTCTGGCACTGCTTTGAAAGGTGCCTTTTGAGCAGGGAAGATTTGTTATTATTGCTGATGTAGAACAATGATGGTCAAAACTGCCACTTGCATTCTGTCATTGGGTTTTTTGCTTTACTACCTGGTGCATTGCACACTTGTGTATAAGAACAAACAAGAGAAGGTATTCAGAAAAATATTGTTAGGCTATGTACCTTCCCTACCTAACCAAACACTGAGAGCTAATACATATTTGCTGTAGCAATTAACATGCTTGCAGAATAACCAATACCAACTTTTGTAAGTTGGGCTCTTGGTATTCACCAATATTTCCATTTTTAACTCTTAATTTTAAACCCAGGTTATCATTACGTCAAAAGAAACTTCTGCTTGGAGTATGAGTTAAACACTGTCCAAGTGGACAGATATAAATGCATGAGCTACTGAATCTAAAATACTCTTATGTACAAACTTTTAAGAATTATAAACTTTTGTTTGTTACATGCTTTTCAAATTCGTACATTTCTAAAATCCCTGCCACTGCTGCTTTCTTACTAAGTGCACATAGGGGACTTACCCCAAATTACCTTTCAAATTCTCCCTCCTTACCTCTATAAGGCTAGCCACTTACCCAGTCATTTGAGGTATGATTGGGCATTCACAACGTAAGCAATCCCGAGTACAGATTTCTTAACTCTCATCCAATGGCACAGTAAACTCGTTGCACAGACCCTCTGTAGACAGAGCTGTCCCCACCTCTTGTTATATTTGCAGTTTGGACTGTACTAGATGATCACTCAAGGGACCAGGTGACATTTTTGTCTTTGCTATTTGGGTTAATCAAATCCAGTGAAAACAGATGGCTCATTAATCAGCCCTAATTCAGCTAATTCATTTTTGAATGCAAGGAAGTAGCGGAAATTAAATTGTTCCATCTTACAATACACTTCGAAAGTACTTCGTTAGATGTAAAGCACTTTGGGAGGTCCTGTGGTCGTGAAAAGCGGTATACAAATGCAAGGTGTTTTTTTTATTATTAATATAGAAAAAATGTTCCTATGAAACTGTGAAAAGTGTGGTAAAAGAAGTTATAGAAGAAATTGGTGCCATCACCGAAAAGTAGGAAAGCACTCTGTTTCCCACGTCTCTGTCCTTAACTTAATGGACAGAGTGAAAAAAAGACAAATCATTCCTTCCAACTGCCCTCAATTGTAAGGGCACCGAGTTGGGCTGAATTGATAATGTACATTTGAATGCAGGACAAGCAACTTTTTCTTGCTACTGAGAGCAACAGCTTGCCCAAGTACGAAGTCTGAAGTAGCTGAGGTGCAGAACACCAGGTAGTTAAAGCTGGGAGAGGAAAACATTAGAAACCAGTTAGATTGATTTTTTTTTAAAGTGCCACTTCCCTAAGGGTCAAACTTGGAAATAAATATGTGGAACTTAATTTGCATTGGTATGTTCAAACAGAGCTGATACTAACAGAAGTTGTACCAAGTAACTGCCATTACTGTTTAGTCCATAAATTGGTGCAGCAGTTAAAATATAATTCCAAATGTATTTAGAAAATTCTAAGCACTGTATTTAAATTTTCATTTGCATATTCATAAAATAACCTGGTTTTCTTGAAAGTAAGCAAATATCCCTTTGTCCGGACACATGTTTGCAAGTGTCAGTTTTTACCTTATTATAAGTTTTATTTGAACACACAACTTTTGTTTCTGATGCAGCTAGGTGTGTTTAGCAGTCACTATTGCTAGACAACACTTCCAGTTTCCAAAAAAAGGAAATGTGAACTATAAAAATATATGGTCAAGCTCGTGCATTTCAAACCACTGCTCAAACAGCATTTTTTATGCTTCAGGAAAGTTAAGCTTATTATCCATAATTTAGCAGTAAACAGTTTGCATATTTGCTTATTGATTATATAACATGTACTTTTTTTTGTTGCTATTCTGAATCCTGTTACGAACAAAACTGTTATCAGGTGATTAACGGGAAACATTATTTAATTCCCGAGTGTTCTTGTAATACACAGTACCCAGACAACCTCATTTCATTTAGTTATATATTGTTGACAAGTTAGTTATAGAAGTCAAATTAGGTATTTCTGTTCATAATTTAAAGGTGCCTTCTTTTATTTCAAATTGATTCTGGAACAGACAAAATTTTGGCCATCATATCTTGCCCTCAAAATAATTTAGTACTGTTTTTTCATATATGTAAATATTGTAAGATTTTGGAGACATAATAACTGCTGTATACAGTCCAACGTAATTCTCAATGCTGAAAGAGAGACATGTTGCCTAAGCTTTTCGTCTTGCACTCATTAGGACAAACACAAGAAAGCCAAATTTCAAATAATCACAACAGGAGAAAAAGATGCTGATTGGTTGGCAAATTGACTGGCTGAGGTGTTACCATGGAGAAGGCAGCGGGAAACTGTAGGCTCCCCAAGCTCCCTCACAAATTCTTGTTCGTGAATTGTCCTTGTGAAGATCTTCAATTTGTTTGCACTTAGCATCCCTAAAACAGCAGTTAATTTTTGGAAGTTTTGCTGAAGAGAACAATGAGATTTCTACCTTAGGAAACAGTAAACCTAGCTTCTACGGGACTCATGAAAAATACCTGATTTTACATATATTGTGTAGTCATCCATTCAAAAAATTTGGAATTAAGTTGTCGCTTTTTTTAAACCATCTGTATTTCTACTGTCTAAAAGGCTAACAGACTGTGTTTTCTTTGAACTCCAATGGATAATATACATCTACAAGATTTTTGCATTTCATAAACTGACCAAAGTGTTATATTCAGTGTTTTGAGAAGTTGTCCCACAAAAAGTGCTGGTCCCAGTTCGTCATCCTTTTCAGCATTTTTCATTTATTATTTGCAATTTTAGTTTCACCATCTTCCTAAATAAGCAGTCTCACCATGAAAACATTTTTAAAAGCTTGCAAACCCAATTTCAGTCCTAGTCACTTGATCTTAGCTGGGACACTGACCAAGAAACTACAGGTAATTTCATTGCTTCTGGGTTAAGGAAAGGAAAATAGACCAGGAATACCAGTGCTGATTAGTGTCCTGCAATTCTAATGTATCTGTATGGATCAGGTCAGGATAGGATCAGGCCTATCAGCACTCACTGCTGAGGCTCAGATATGAATGATGACCACTTGTGGAGCCACATGCTACTATAGAGGCAATGCTCACCAGAGGGAAAGGGAACAAAAATGAATGGCAATGTTTTGCTAAAGCAGTAAGTGACAGTGGTATCTACTTTGGCAATTTATGCATATATATATATATGCATGCACACACACATATATATTAAAATTGGAATAAATGTGTAGATTATTTGAATGACTCCTGTATGCAAGCACGACTTGCAAATTCATGAAATAGTCCCATTTAAAGAAAAAAAATCTTTGCTGGTGGGCATCAAAGTCATTAACAGACTGAGTAGCATTGCAGACCAATGCCATTGAGCTGATTTAGCACTAAAAGTCCAAGTTCTCATGAGTATTTTGCACTTTGGGCTTGTTATTTTTAAAGTTTCATTTCAGCATTCTGTGGTACGAAAATCATATCAATATTTGTACTGCAGTATTTGGAGTATCTTTAGCTGTAATAATTGCTGTACTAAAATCTTTATTTTACCTGTTTTTCTTCTTATATCTATTTTACTTTTTTTTGCACAAATCTGTGCATTTATTTTACTTCACCAACTTAGCTCTGCCAAACTACTGTCTACTTTAGAGTTTGGACCACATCATTTAAAATTGGCTCTCAACCAGTCAAAAGTTGCATTTTCAAGTCCAGATTGTCAGGATGGTTTATTGAATTTTAATCCATTGTCAGCAGAATGATAGGTAAAACTTTGGATAATTGGGTATTTCCAGCAAGTGCAAAGAGTAGAAATCAATAGCAGATAAGGTAGGCGAAGTCAGCAGTACTCAGAATATTTAATGCATACAAATGATGTTGAATCATCCTAGAGTTTGTGTCCCTGCTAATGTTAGTTCAGCTTCCTTGTAGTTAACCTCAGTAACCCCTCTGAGCATATACCTTGATGATGTCATCAAAACGCAGCGGTTATATTCAAAAATCAATGGATGCTGATAAAGGTGTTGAAAATTCTTTGTAACCAACTGACTTATAAAAGGGGTTCTGATTTGTGAAAGCTGATCTTTGACATTAACCCTCAGAGCATCAGCAAGCAAATATATCAATATAAAATGAAAAGTAAGTACAATATGACCTCTTCTGTCTGTTTAAAAGTGGATAAAGATGCCTCACTGAAAAAGTCAAATGGCTAGCATAGACCTCTGTGGGATTCAAAGTGATTAATTGTTGTGCAAAGACCTCAGGAGTCCTACTGGGCAACATCTCAGAATACAGGTCTCAACGTTACCTGTTCTGATTGTTGCCTTGTGCCATTTTACTATGTTAAAAGTGCTATATAAATTCAAGTTGTTGTAATTGCGTCAAATGGACATAGGAAAAATAGTCTGATTCCAATAGTCTATATCATGTGGCCTCTAGAAAAGTGTTATTCACATTCCAACTCCTTAATGGTCAACATGCAGTGATAACTAGATACAAGTTACTGTATCCAAACGTAGAAACAATGTTAAACTGAAATAAAAAAAGGTCCCACAGTTCAGTCATCAGGCAGAATTTTACTGGGCCCCGCCAACAGGTTTGGAGGTAGGGGGCCTGTAAAATTCCCCGGGTGGCCTCCCCACCACCTAACTGCCTGCCTCCAACCGGTCTGAAATTTTGCAGGGGTCGGGTGACCTACCTAGGGTGGCCCACCTCCCCTCGCCTAATTGAGGCCCTTAAGTGGCCAATTAATGATCTCTTAGGGATTGCTTCTCCCCTGGCTGCAATTTTGAGGCCAGCAGGAGGAGATCAATGACCGGGGGGAAGTATGGCAGGTTACCTTTCACAGCCCCCGGGGAGGGGAAAGGGGGGTGTGCCTCTCTCATGGGCACCCTTTCCCGGTCTCCACACCCCACCATCACCCCCACCCCACCTCCCCAGCCTTTCTTCAGAACATCAGCCGGTCCCCACCCCTCACCACCCTACCTCCCCTCCAGTCTCTGCCGCAAGACCCCCCGTAATTACCTGGTCCTGGGCTTCTGGCACTTTGAATCTCAGGACTGCCTGTAGTCTCTGCGGTGGCCACCACTCCCGGTGACACTGCTGGGACTATAGAGCTGTTCAGCCAGTCAGACCAATTAGATTGGCTGGCAGCTCTCTGAAATGGGAATTTCTTTCGAGTGAAGGGCGGAAGCCCAATCTTCAGCTAATTAACACTCCATCTGAATTAACTCCACCACCTGAAGAACCCTGCCAGTCGCAGGGTAGAAAAAAAGTGGTTTGTGCAACCTGGAACTCAATGTTTGAAAAGGCAATAGAAGTTGAAACCTTCAACATAATTAAAAAACACTTTTCAGATGCTGTAACCTACAAGGCTATGGACCAAGAGCTGGAAGGTGGGATTAAACTGGATATGTCCTTTTCATCCAGCATGGACTCGATGGGGTGAATGGCCTCATTCTGTGCCATTAAGTCTTTGTGTTTCTATATTCAAACTCTTGTTCTCTTTTAGTCTATAGCCCTATAAAATGGCCTCATCCATTCCGACTTGATTAAACAGTCACAGCTAAAATTTGAATCGATTTTTCAGATGCTGAACAACTTTCATTATCCTTCAAGCATTTTCTGTTTCTATTTCCAACATTAATGTTTTTTTTTATTATTTCAGCATTTACTGTTGATTTCTAGAACTGGCGTGATTTACACTCCAAAGGGGAAATTTTAACTCCTTGTGGGAATCCAGCAGGAAACGTGGGATGCTAACATGGAAGCTGCAGGAGCCCTTTTCCTGGCTTGGCTTCATCTGCATCACAGCAGCCCAGCTCAACACTCAAAAACAGGCATCGCCAGTTTCTGACTCTTGAGCTTTAGATGACTCAGAGGCCAGCTGCCGAGTAAGACACTGGAGTGGAGGGGTTTGCAATTCCAGGTGGATTTAAACAAGTTTTGGGGGCAGGGGTACCTCCAGAGCAGCAGTAGCCCAAACTTTCCTAATATTCCATCTGGCCCAACAAAGAAAATTTCTGACAATTACCTTACAGGGCCTCCACTTCTTTCCCGTTAGGTTTAATCAGCTGCCCTCCTCAGTAGGTTATTAAAATTCCATCAGGGCCCTATTGAAGTGGCACTTTGAATAAATTTTATGAGGCTGCACCCCAGATCAAGTGAGCAGATCAACTATCCAAACAATAACAGCAACATTAAGATAGCTGGAGCTTATGATTCAAGCAGCAATTTTAATTCTGGTTCCTCCCCCAGTTTCCGTCAGGTCAAAGGAGTTTACAAAGTTGGATAAATGGATATCAGTGCAAGATTGTAATCAGATGTTCAAATACCACTACACACACACAAGTATCATTTACCAGCTCGGCATATAAATCTGGTAAAGCCAGACAATAATAACAGTAATACATGTGGGGAAAATAAAAACCTTAAGAAATTTTGTTTCTTCAACTTGACAAGTATTATAGTAAATGTCATTTTTTATATAAGTAAAGCGCTGCTTGTTGATTTTTGTTTGGTAATGGTGCTGCACCGGAAAATCACATGTTCTTAAGAGAATAAATGGTTCGTGCTGTATATGAGGTTGGCATTTCTGTTTTTGCTCCAAACCAACAGTTACATTAAGATAATTTTTCTATCACAAAACTAAAATACTGTCATTACCAAGTGACATTGTTGCCATTTCTCATCCATTATGAAAGCCCTATTAATCTTGCCAAAAGATTTTGTAATTGTTGTTTATACTATGGCAATTCAGTGTAAATTTGTTTCTTCTTGAATAACTTTTTTTGAGAGTAGGGATAATTCCATCCCTCTCTTTAATGTAGTGTCATAAAATGCATTGCTAATTTAAACACCTGTATTATTTAATGTACAAAAATACACAACTGCCGAATTTATACCCAATTCTGAGTAACAGGTGAAGTGACTTAAAACCAAATGGTCATCAAAATACGTTACTTAGGAAGCCCCATCGTACCACAAACAGTTTGTTCCAGAATCAAATTGGAATCGAATGCACCTTCACTCTTGCCTTATGTAACATGGAATACTCTGGAGGTCATATTCATGATGGGATGGAAATAGTGCATATGAGGTGGGGGTAAGACAGCCCCTGTCTCAGCAGCGAGAGATATTCTCTCGAATGACACATATCTACCTGTATATTGCTCCGTACCTCTCATACTTGGTCAACGACTGTTATCATCAGGTGTTTTTTCTACATACTTTTTACACAAATTCTGTGTGGGATAAATGTAGTAAGTAGATTCATGGCATCATTTCAACGTTTTGGGTCTGAAGTTTGTAGTTGAGTTCTTCTTATCCCAGGTGACTGTTCTCTATGGTGTTTTTACTGTCATTATCAGATAGGTGTAAACGCTTCCTTTTTGTTAAAGAAAAAAAAATGTTGGAATGAAGTTAAAAAAAATCAGTGTAAATACAGTATTGTGTAAAAACTTTCAGTTGAACTGCTAGTGTTAAAAATAATTGTCTTGACATCATTTCTGTTCAAATAAATGACATATCATTGCATAGCATAAAAGAGTTCTGAATGTTAAATGTATTGTAATTGCTGTTGGCCATCTCTTGGACACAATCCAACCATGAGTAAATTAACGAACACTCAATTAAAAAGATACACATTTTTGTTCTAAATGACCATAAGACATAGGAGCAGAAATTAGGCCATTCGGCCCATCGAGTCTGCTCCACCATTCAATCATGGCTGATAAGTTTCTCAACCCCATTCTCCCGCCTTCTCCCCGTAACCTTTGATCCCCTTACCAATCAAGAACCTATCTATCTTGGTCTTAAATACACTCAATGACCTGGCCTCCACAGCCTTCTGTAGCAATGAATTCCATAGATTCACCACTCTCTGGCTAAAGAAGTTTCTCCTCATATCTGTTCTAAAAGGTCTTCCCTTTACTCTGAGGCTGTGCCCTCGGGTCCTAGTCTCTCCTACTAATGCAAACATCTTCCCCACATCCACTCTATCCAGGCCTTTCAGTATTCTGTAAGTTTCAATCAGATCCCCCCTCATCCTTCTAAACTCCATCGAGTATAGACCCAGAGTCCTCAAACGTTCCTCATATGTTAAGCCTTTCATTCCTGGGATCATTCTCGTGAACCTCCTCTGGACCCTCTCCAGGGCCAGCACATCCTTCCTGAGATACGGGGCCCAAAATTGCTCATAATATTCTAAATGTGGTCTGACCAGAGCCTTATAAAGCCTCAGCAGCACATCCCTGCTTTTATATTCTAGTCCTCTCGAAATAAATGCCAACATTGCATTTGCCTTCCTAACTACTGACTCAACCTGCAAGTTAACCTTAAGAGAATCCTGGACTAGGACTCCCAAGTCCCTTTGCACTCCAGATTTCTGAATTCTCTCCCCATTTAGAAAATAGTCTATGCCTCTATTCTTCCTACCAAAGTGCATGACCTCATACTTCCCCACGTTGTATTCCATCTGCCACTTCTTTGCCCATTCTCCTAACCTGTCCAAATCCTGCAGCCTCCCCGCCTCCTCAATACTACCTGTCCCTCCACCTATCTTTGTATCATCTGCAAACTTAGCCAGGATGCCCTCAGTTCCTTCATTTAGATCATTAATATGTAAAGTGAAAAGTTGTGGTCCCAACACTGACCCCTGCGGAACTCCACTAGTCACCAGCCACCATCCTGAGAAGGACCCCCTTATCCCCACTCTCTGCCTCCTGCCAGACAGCCAATCTTCTATCCATGCTAGTACCTTGCCTCTAACACCATGGGCTCTTATCTTATTGAGCAGCTCCTGTGCGGCACCTTGTCAAAGGCCTTCTGGAAGTCCAAGTAGATAACATCCATTGGCTCTCCTTTGTCTAACCTACTCGTTACCTCCTCAAAGAATTCTAACAGATTTGTCAAGCATGACCTCCCCTTGATGAAGCCATGCTGACTTTGCCCGATTTTACCATGCACTTCCAAGTATTCTGAAATCTCATCCTTAATAATGGACTCTAAAATCTTACCAATGACTGAGGTCAGGCTAATCGGCCTGCAATTTCCCGTCTTTTGCCTCACTTCCTTCTTAAACAGGAGGGTTACATTAGCGATTTTCCAGTCCTCTGGGACCCTCCCTGACTCCAGTGATTCCTGAAAGATCACCATTAACACCTCCACTATCTCTTCAGCTATCTCCTTCAGAACTCTGGGGTGTAATCCATCTGGTCCAGGTGATTTATCCACCTTCAGACCTTTTAGTTTTCCTAGCACCTTCTCCTTGGTAATGGCCACCATACTCACCTCTGCCCCCCAACTCTGTTGAACTTTGGGGATGTCACTCATGTCTTCCACTGTGAAGACTGACGCAAAGTACTTATTCAGTTCCTCTGCCATTTCTTTGTTCCCCACTACTACTTCTCCAGCATCATTTTCCAGCGGCCCAATGTCCACTTTTGCCTCTCTCTTACCCTTTATATAACTAAAAAAAACTCTTGCAATCTACTTTTATAATACTGGCTAGTTTACCCTCATATTTAATCTTCTCCCTCCTTATTTCTTTTTTAGTTGTCCTCTGTTGGTCTTTGTAGGCTTCCCAATCCCCTGGTTTCCCACTGCTCTTCGCCGCATTGTATGCTTTCTCTTGAGCTTTTATGCTGTCCCTGACTTCCTTTGTCAGCCATGGTTGCCTCATCTTCCCTTTAGTATGCTTCTTCTTCCTAGGGATGAATTTTTGCTGTGTCTCCCAAATTACTGCCAGAAACTCCTGCCATTGCTGTTCCACTGTCTTTCCTGCTAGGCTCATCTCCCAGTTAATTCTGGCCAGCTCCTCCCTTATGCCTCTGTAGTTGCCTTTATTCAACTGTAATACCGTTACATCTGATTCCAGCTTTTTCCTCTCAAATTGCAGGGTAAATTCTATCATATTATGGTCACTTCCTCCTAAGGGTTCCTTCACCTTAAGCTCCCTTATCAAATCTGCCTCATTACACATCACTAAATCTAGAATTGCCTGTTCCCTAGTGGGCTCCACCACAAGCTGCTCCAAAAAGCCATCTCGTAGACATGCCACAAATTCCTTTTCTTGGGATCCACTACCAACCTGATTTTCCCAGTCTACCTGCATATTGAAATCCCCCATGATCATTGGAACCTTGCCTTACATGCCTTTTCTATCTCTTGGTATATCTTGTGCCCCACATCCTGACTACTGTTCGGAGGCCTGCACATAACTCCCATTATGGTTTTTTTACCTTTGCAGTTCCCCAACTCTACCCACACAGATTCTACGTCATCTGACCCTACATCATTTCTTGCTATCGATGTAATTTCATTTCTTACTAAAAAAGCAACCCCACCCCCTCTGCCAACCTGCCTATCTTTCCGATAGGATGTATATCCTTGGATATTTAGCTCCCAGTCCTGATCCCCTTCCAGCCAAATGATCCGGTTATTTCAGAAAAGTTCCCCAGTATTAAGCTGGCATAACTGTTCGGAAGAAATGGCAGCCAAAATGTTTGCTCTAGCTACATTCTTTAGCTACTTGTGCACCTAATCCAGCTAACTTTACAACTGCGGTGTTCTTACAAACACTATTCAATGAAGTAGCTCATCAAGCTTAACAACTCAATTTTCAGATTTTTCTGCAGTTAGTTCAGGGGGAGATGATGGTGTAGTGGTAATGTCACTGGGCTAGTAATCTAGAGGCCAGGACTAATACTCTGGGGCCACAGGTTCAAATCCCATGATGACAGCTGGTAGAATTTAAAAATTCAACTAATAACTCTGGAATATAAAGCTACTGATATAATGGTGACCATGAAACTCATTGATTGTCATAAAACCCATCTAGTTCACTAACGTCATTTAGCCCTTACCCAATCTGTTTTATATGTGACTTCAGATCCACAACAATGTGGTTGACTCATAATTGCCCTTGAAATGGCCTAGCAAGCCACTCAGGACAATTAGGGATGGGCAACAAATGTTGGTCTTGCCAGCGATGCCCACATCCCATGAAAGAATTGAGAAAAAATAGCTCCAAATAACTGACTTGCTAGATAGTACTCAGGGAAAATCAGATTTTTCACTTGTCACCTGACATAGGAAATTAATCTGGAAATCATTGATACTAATATACCTTGCACACATAAACCAATAAATTGATATCTTAGTTCTCCTGGGCAGAATCTTCCCTTCTGGAGTAGAAGTTTGGCAATGGGACTGGATCAGCTACACGCCACAGGGGTAAGTGGCACATTGTTTTCACTGCAACCTGGCACTCAGAAGGGCAGCAAATAATGTAGATGTGCGAGTGCAGACGGATGCCAGACAGGAGTTAGGGTTGCAGACCTCAGCATCAGATAGGAAAAGTGGACTGAATGTGAGAGTCATCATGCCCTACAAGGTGTACAGTATGTGTGTGTGTGTGCATGCGTGTGTAACACTTAGTAGGGTTAGCACAGGAAGACGCATCTCATAGGCATGCATGCTCACTTACCGATTATGGACCCTTTGGGATAACATCCAATCCTAGGTGCCCTACTTCTCCATCTCCACTCTGCCAATGACCACATTGCCTTCAGTAGGTGAGGCTGATAAGGGTGTCCAGGAGACCCTCAGCAGTCTGGAGCCCTCTAGGTCTCAGAACACCAAGGAACGCCTGCCAAGGTCATCTCAGGCAATGGGGCATAGCAGTTAGCAGGCTGTCTCCACCTCAGCTGTGGATGTCGGGGCTGCCTAGGTGTAGTAATAGAAAAAGATTAAGAAATTTTAAGGGCATAAAGGTGGCACAGATGTCTAATCACTGTACATATGAAACACACTTGTAAATATGTGTTTAATTTCACTTTATTCATGTATGTTGTATTTTCATTATGCTGCTAGTTGCTGCAATGGTCGCATGCATTTTAAGGGCGTTGCACTTCATTCCCAATCAGTCTTGTATGCTGTGGGCCTATGGATACACCATTTATTGGGTCACATCATCCGTAGTGGCATCTCTGAGTATCCTGAAATGTTGGGCATCATTTGTAGAGTTGCTGCCTTGGAACACATCTGGCAACCCATCAGGTAGTGTTCACCAGATTATCATCCCTCTGAGGCTGCTGTCTGTTTCGTGTTTATAAACAGCAACGTTTCTCAGTGCTTTCTCATTGTAGATCTTTATTGAACGGATCTAAAATGGCAGCCTACAGAGCTGAGTGCCTCATGGAAGAAGTCACCTGACTACAGAAAGACAGATAGGACACGTGGAACTGATTGCATTTCAAACCCAAACATCCACCTGAACAAAAGGTACAAACATTGCCCTTTCCTTGTGAACAAAAGACAAATTTGCATGCACGATCATGAAAGATTGTGAGTTACCCAAGTCACCCACCACTGTTCTCATACATTAACAATTGTTGTGGTTCCATTGCCATTTTTGGGTACACGTGGACCTCTGGGATTGATTGTAGTTCTGTACTCAGTGCAGCTGGTGAGATCCCATCATCCTGATCAGCCAATTGTTGTGAAGGAACAGCTTCGCTGGTTGTTTGGATATACCTGCAGTTGCACAGGTATATTTGGTCATTCTCTTCCACCTCATACGATCAAGATGACAATTTTTCCACGCATGTCCCACATTACCACGTGGGCTGACTCCTGTTGAGGGTTTGGACCTTGACTGGCTCCTCATATTTTTCCATGGCTACATATTGCTTTTTCATAGAGTCTTTCAAGGTCACAAATTTGCAGGCCTTTTCTGCTTGCAGATTTACCTGGCTGTAAATCTGGTTGAGTTTTATCAACTCCCGCTTTGATTTGCCAACTGAGGAATTGAGGGTCGTTTTTTCCTCCTGGTACCTTTGTGTCGTCTCTGAAATTGGTTTGTTCAGATCTCGAACATTGAAGAGTTCAGTTTATCATGCATTTTCAAGGGTATATACTCAGTTTTAATGTTGCACTTCAAATCTTCCAGTTCAGCTTTGTTGCAAACGTTTTCCTGTCGAACTGCTTCATTTACCTTTGGCTCGTGCATTTCATTGCACTGACGTGGTTGGCAACCATCTTGTGGTTTACTTGAATATTGTCTCCCTCTCTCTGGGGTCTTCTGTCTCCCTCCCTCTGGAGTCTTTTGTTGCTCTTTCTCTGTTGACACATTCAGGGTTATCAGCCCAAGCTTTAAACTTACTTCAAACTGAGATGAGTGACTGTTTCATCCTATCTATGATCTGGAACTCTAGATCTTCTTGCCATTGCATTGGGCTCTCAGAATAATTTGTCCTCTCAGTATAAGCATTGTGCCATCCTATAGTCTCAACCCTACTTTTGAAGGCTTCATTTTTGGATCGCCATGTGAAGCTACTTCACACAGGTCTGTGAAGGTCATGATGTTGCATGACACACCAGTATCTGTCTGACATTTCTTGTTTCACTTGATACTCTCCTTCTGTGGTCATCATTGTTACAGACACAAACCAATTTATCCCCAATCGACTTGACAGAACTAACCTATTCGATAACATATAGTGCTTCATCAGACTCTTCTGCCGATATCTCTCCAGTGGCCATCTGTATAGGCTTGTTTTGCTTCTTTCTTGCCAAACACGTGTGCGAAATGATTCTGCTTCTTGCAGTTAAAACACTGCTTTCCCCATGCTGGCAATCCTCCTTTTCCTTTGTATGATATCAACAGCAGTATTTGCGTAATGCCCTTTGTCTGCGATTGCTCTCCTCTTTCAGCCTGGAATGTCTCTCAGCATAATGTACCTCATGGTCTGCTCTGCCATACATGTGCACATGCTGAACATTTTACAACTTCCGTATTTCTACACACATCTATCGCTTTCTTAGGTGTCAGTTTCTTATCTTTCAGTAGACTTTCACTGAGGAGCCTCGTAAGCCTTTTTTATTATTCGTCCACGGGATGTGGGCTTCGCTGGCTGGGCCAGCATTTATTTCCCATCCCTAGTTGCTCTTAAGAAGATGGTGGTGAGTTGCCTTCTTGAACTGCTGCAGTCCATGTGGTGTAGGTACACCCACAGTACTGTTAGGAAGGGAGTTCCAGGATTTTGACCCAGCAACAGTGAAGGAATGGCAATATATTTCCAAGTCAGGATGGTGAATGTCTTGGAGGGGAACTTCCAGGTGGTGGTGTTCCCAAATATCTGCTGTCCATGTCCTTCTAGATAGTAGTGGTCGTGGATTTGGAAGGTGCTGCCTAAGGAGTCTTTGTGAATTCCTGCAGTGCATCTTGTAGATGGTACACACTGCTGCTACTGTTCGTCAGTGGTGGAGGGAGTGAATGTTTGTGGATGTGGTGCCAATCAAGTGGGCTGCTTTGTCCTGGATGGTGACCAGCTTCTTGAGGGTTGTGGGAGTTGCACTCACCAGGCAAGTGGGGAGTATTCCATCACACTCTTGTCTTGTGCCTTGTAGGTGGCGGACAGGCTTTGGGGAGTCAGGAGGTGAGTTACTCGTCACAGGATTCCTAGCCTCTGACCTGCTCTTGTAGCCACAGTATTTATATGGCTAGTCCAGATCAGTTTCTGGTCAATGGTAACCCCCAGGATGTTGATAGTGGGGGATTCAGTGATGGCAATGCCATTGAACATCAAGGGGTGATGGTTGGATTCTCTCTTGTTGGAGATGGTCATTGCCTGGTACTTGTGTGGCATGAATGTTACTTGTCACTTGTCAGCCCAAGCCTGATATTGTCCAGGTCTTGCTGCATTTGGACATAGACTGCTTCACTATCTGAGGACTTGCGAATGGTGCTGAACATTGTGCAATCATCAGCGAACATCCCCACTTATGATGGAAGGAAGGTCATTGATGAAGCAGGTTGGGCTGAGGACACTACTCTAAGGAACTCCTGCGTGATGTTCTGGAGCTGAGATAACTGACCTCCAACAACCACAAACATCTTCCTTTGTGCTAGGTATGACTCCAACCAGTGGAGAGTTCTTCCCCCTGATTCCCATTGACTCCACTTTTGCTAGGGCTCTTTGATGCCGACCTCGGTCAAATACGGCCTTGATGTCAAGGGCAGCCACTCTCACCTCACTTCAGGAGTTCAGCTCTTTTGTCCATGTTTGAACCAAGGCTATAGTGAGGTCAGGAGCTGAGTGGCCCTGGTGGAACCCAAGCTGGGCGTCAGTGATTAGATTATTGCGAAGCAAGTGCCATTTGATAGCACTGTTGATGACCCCTTCTATTACTGATGGGGCGGTAATTGGCTGGGGTGGATTTGTCCAAGTTTTTGTGTACAGGACATACCTGGGCAATTTTGCACATAGCCGGGTAGATGCCAGTCTTGTAGCTGTACTGGAACAGCTTGGCTAGGAGCACAGCAAGGTCTGGAGCACAAATCTTCAGTACTATAAGCCTAAGACTATTCAATCTTTAATCAAGTCATCTTTTAGCTGTCAAATTCACATGATTTTGCAAGCTGGGTTTCTGCAGTCACATATTGATCTGTAGTTTCTGTTTCACCTTAGGCCGTAGTGTTGAATACATAGCATTCATATGTAACATTCACTCGGGGTTCAAAGTGTTCATTCACGGCTTTCAAAACCTCTGCCATCTGTTTTCTTCGTTGTGGGTTAGATTTAGGGTGGTATACCGTTTGTAACAGTCCCTCCTCAGCAGTGTTAGCAGTATGGCTACTCTTATCGGTTCCAGCTTGTTAATTAGCTCGTAGTTTTGTCATTGCAAGTGGGAAAACTGCCAATTCTTCCACATATCACCATTAATTTCTATAGGAGAAGGGAGTGGAAAGTTTACTGCCTTCTTCACTCACCCAGAGTTTTACTTTCATTTTGTGCATGATCTTTTTAGCAGCTTTTAGCAGATGTGAACATTTCTGTGTGCCTTTCTGAGCTGTGTCTCCTTTGCAACATTTCCAGGGTTTAATTTATATTTTCTCCACGTCTTGACACCATGGGCAGAATTTTACACCAGCAGGATTTTACAGCACTGCCAAAATCAATGGACCTTTGAATGGCTCGCTGCATTTTACAGCCCTGCCCCAACCACGGTGGGGCCATAAAATTCTGCCCCATGTTTCCTGTGTTTAAAGACAGCAAAGCTTCTCAATGCTTTCACATTGTAGGTCTATATTGAACTGATGTAAAATGGCAACCTACAGAGCTGAGTGCCTCAAGGCAGAAGTCATCTGGCTACGGAAAGCCAGATGGGACATGTAGAACTGATTGATTACATATCAAACCCATACACTCCTCTTTTCATACCAAACAAAAGATACAAACACTGCCTGCGCAGTGTCCGCAACCAAGTCATTGCATGTCTCGCAGATGCCCTCATGACAGAGTTCTTTGCAAGGCATTGCCCCCATTTGGAGAATGTGTTAGTAAGACATGAGCGTGTCCCTGCCAAATTAAGAGTGCATGTGGCTTCCAACGTAGCATGCAGCGGCCTGTAGCACTTTTCCTTCCAGGTGCCAGAGGTCACGGGAACGTGCAGTGTTATACAGGTAGTGTTGGATTCTTGCTGACACTGACACCACAATGTTGTTGGAGCAGCACGTTTTGTGCTAGTGAGGTCTGTTTCATTTCAGATTGGCCCATATACAGGATCACAATACCAGCAGATTTAACATGAAACTGTAAAATGTAATGCAGCTATCAAAACATAAGAGCAATGAAATGAAACAAAAATGTCCATGTCCACTGGGGATCCCCGGCCTCCCAGCCAACAGAGGTTTTGAACCCACAGTGGAATAGAGATGTATCAGTGTCTCAGTCGGCCTGGAATCTGGTGGCGATAAGGTTGTCATGGGCCTGTCTGCACATCGCACCATTGCCCTGGTTTTTGCCGCTGTGCCTGCAACATTCACTCCCTCATCAGCAGCATCATCTTCCCCTTCCTCCTTGTCAGAGGAGAAATGTGACTCCTCCATCTCCCTCTCTGCAAAAACATCCCCCCTTTGCTGAGTAAAATTGTGCAGGGTGCAATAGACCACAATGATTCAGGACACTCTGGCGAGTACTGAAGCACTCTGCCTCAACAGTCCAAGCAGTGGAACCTCATTTTTAGCAGTCCTATCATCTGCTCTATTGTTGCCCTTGTTGAGGTATGGGCAGCACTGTACATTTCCTCGGTGACACTTTGTGGGTTGCACATTGGTGTCATCAGCTAGGCACTCTTCACCAAGGAGTCAGCCCTGCAGTCGATGAGGTGGAGCAAACTGTTGTGGCACCTGCACATTGTTCATGGTGCAGGCATCACGAGAGCTCCCAGGGTAGCGCTCATACACCTGAAGAATTTGTGTTCTGTGATCACATACCAGCTGCACATTCATAGAGTGAAACCCCTTTCTGTTAATGAATGCAGCGGGCTGATCCCAAGGAGCTCTCAGCACCACATGTGTGCAGTCAACCGCCCCTTGCACTTGTGGGTATCCTGCAATAGCAGCATATCCCATTGCTCTGGCTGCCTGGCTCTGGGAGTCCGTACTGAATTTTACAAATCATTTGCTCTTCTGAAGAGGGCACCTGTCACCTTCCAGATGCATTTGTGCGTGGCAGACTCAAATATTCTGCATTCTCCAGTGGAGCCCTGGAAAGAGCTGCTGGCGAAGAAGTTCAATGCCTCTGTCACTTCTAATGCTCTCGACACTGATTGCCTCCCCGGCCTCATAGAGCAGCTGCCATATGTAAGTTGCCACATCCCGTCACATCCTAAGCCACCTCTGGCATTGCCTCTTAGACATCTGCAAGTTGCTGCACCACTTGTGTTAAATTAGATTATGCACCAATGCTTGCCATCGCACTGGCTCCTGGTTGCCAGCATCCTGCACTGCTTGATCCTCTCCTTGTTAATGTTCTAGCAGCTGCTCTGCATGGCCCTGGGCCACCCTCCGTCAGTTCCTCCGCAGATATTAAATTGCTATCAGAAGTGCTGGGTGGACATGCCCCATCATCATGTCTGCCTGAGGTTATCTGTTTAAATTGCAGGGATCGATCTAGTCAGCATATTTTTTGAGGCCCTCCCTCCTGTCTTGAGCATTCCTCCCCAACGGGAAGCCCTAAACTTAGCATCGGACAAACCCTTGCCTCCACCCACAGGGAAAAGAAGTCCCGCCCTTGAGAGCTGCTGGCCAGTTTGACTGGCTGATAGCTGAGTAGTTCCAGCAGCACCAGAACTCAACAGTGGCCGCTGCTGAGACTACAAGCAGCCCCAAGGAGAAGATCCACGGATACTGGATTTGCAGGTGAGTCCGGGGCTTTTGGTCAAGGTGGGATTGGGAACCACGGAGGGGAGGGGTGGGGAGAGGGTGGTGGGAAAGAATTCTGGAGGCCAGGTTGGAGGCACAAAAAAAGGGGGTACCATGTTGGGGAGTTGCTCCCGATGGGCACAGGGCACTCCCCCAAAGGAGGTACCCTCCTTCCTTCCTGCCTGAGGTTGTGAAAGAGTGAGCTGGCCTTCTTTGTCCTGTCTTCCCCAGTCACGCGTATTTTTTTAAAGTTTTTATCATTTATTGATTTACTATGAGACCCAATATACAGAGGTAACCAATACAGTAGAAACCATGAGCCTAGAAGCAAATTTGCAATCCGGCCTATCTGTACTTAATTTCTTGCAAACACTTGATCCATTCCTCTAGTCTTTCCTCCAATTTTGAGGGGCGATCTTGCCAATAGGAAACACATTCCTTGTGAGCCCAGTCTGCATTGCAACATAACTCCAGGCTGTAACACAGAATGCTACTCCTCCAAAAAGGATAGCATTTCCATACTTGTCATGAAAGTCAGGACCAGTTTTGTGGTGAGCTTGTCTTGATACAATTTGACGAATGCTCCGACCGGACAGGGGAAGCAGGCTCTTGGTCAAAGGCACCATCTCCACCGTGCGCCCATTAACCCTTCAGGAAAACAAAAATGTGGCAGAGGCAGAAACAGGCCCTTAAGTGACCATTAATTGAGCTATTAAGGGCCTCAATAGGCCTAAGGTCCTGTGGGCTGCTGACGTCTTACCTGCACACTGTATTATGGGAGACAACTCAGGAGTGGGCGGGAAGGTAGTGGGGTAGTAGCCCAGTTCTATTTTACATGTCTCACTGCAACTCTTGCAAATATGCTGGCTTGGGGAGTGTTATAAATCTCCCCCCAAAGTGCCCTTGCCCAGGTGACCAAATTCCTAAGCATTGTGGCAATCAATAGCTTAGGTACTCAGACTCAAGGTTCTCAGACAATTTTAAGCACTGTAGACCTGAGGTGACCTGATTGAGGTCTATGAAACAATTAAAAGGATGACTGGTGTCCCTATTGATAGATTATTCCAGGTTGAAAGGCTGGAAAGAACCAGAGGCACGAGTTTAAACTATGTAAGAGTAAAAATAGACTGGGTGTTGGGCCATTCTTTTCCCAGAGAATTGAGAGTCTCTGGAATGTATTGCCGGCTGATATCGGAGGGGGTGGTGATGATTCTCTGCCTACAAGAAGGAGGTGACTAGAACTTGATTAGGGCAGAGATCACATCATGTAGAGATAAGTAGCTTTATAAATAACCTCGATCCACGTGATCTCCTGAACTGGTTTTGATTGCCTGAAGAAGTTTCCATGGTATTTTTTCCTTTATCAGATGTGAGTTTTTCCCTCTGGCTATTTGCCTGTCCCAGGAGATTAGATGGCTACGCAGGGAAGGGACATGTTTTATCATGATGCTCCAGCCATCTTGGTGAAGGGCAGGCTTGATGGACCAGCTGGGCTTTTCCTACACATAGGGCAGAATTTTGCCCTCGGATGGCATACGGGCCCCACCGGCTCGGCGGTGGGCGGGCAGCTGAACTCCGCCACCAAAGCAGGCCCCGCTGCCATTTTAAGTGGACGGGCCAATTAAGGCCCGCCCAGTGGGCTGCCCGATGGGAAGCACTATGCGCTTCCTGTGCGGGGGGTGGGGGGGAGGGATTCCCCATCTGTCAAAGTGTGGTCTTTCGCGCACTGCTCCCTGAGAGTAAGTGCTGTCTTAGGGAGATCAGTGAAAGTGTTACAAAGTTAAAAAATAGAAAAATAAAAAAATTATTAACATGTCCCCCTCATGCGACACTGTCACACGAAATGGGACATGTTAATAAATATCACATAAAATTTATTAAAGTTTTTAAAAACGGACATGAAACCTCATCCCGCCAGTGGATGAGGTTTCATGTATTATCAGAAGCCCGCTGAGGCTCCAGGCCTGCCCGCCAGCCTTAAGGTTGGTCGGGCAGGGTCTTTAATTATCTTAATTACCCTGTCAATGGCCTCAATTGGCCATTGACAGGTTGGCGGGCGGACAGTTGATTTCGCTGTCCGCCCGCCTTCCTAAAGATTTAAAGGGACCGGGATGACCTCGGGGGTTCCTCCCAACATCATCCCGCGTCATTTTCCCGTCGGCGAGCGGGCCCCACCCCCAAATTGCTGACGGGAAAATTCAGGCCATTATTTCATATGTTCGTACATCCACTTTCTTACCAATTAATTTACTTTTGAAGTATATTCACTGTTGTTAGGTGTACAATCCAGCTAATATACACACAATGAATATGATGGTATAGTGGTTATTTTACAGGACTAGTAATCCAGAAGTCTGTACTAATGACCCAGGGATATGAGTTCAATCTCACCATGGCAGCCGAGGAATTTAAATTCAATTCTTAAATAAATCTGGAATCAAAAGTTAGCATCAGGAATAGTAACTATAAACTTCCAGATTGTTGTAAATTTGTTCATTAATATCCTTTAGGGAAGGAAATCACAGCAATGTGGTTTAGTCTTAACTGTTTCCTGACATGACCTAACAAGCCAATCAGCTGTATAGGTATAGACAATAAATGTTGGCCTTGCCAGTGATGCCCACATCCTGTGAATTAATTAAAAAGAAGTTCCACAAACAAAATATTTTGCAAGTGTTGGGTCAGGGAAGAATGTTGGCTAGGACACCAGGAGAAGTCACTAGTCTTCTGTGACTTGTACCATGGGATCTTTTACATCTGAGTAAGCAGGAGGGACCTTGGTTTGATGTCTCACCTGAAAGGTGGCACCTCCAACAGTGCAACACAGCCTCGCTACTGCACTTGAGAGTCAACCCAGATTGTGTGATTTCTGGCACGATTCACAGAAATTTACAGCACAGAAGAAGGCCATTTGGCCCATTGTTTTCTTTGCCTGCCAACAATTAGCCATCCAGCTTGATCTCACTTTCCAGCTTTGGTTCATATCTTCAAAGGCTACTGGCACTTCATGTGCACATCCAAGTACTTTTTAAATATAATGAGTCTTTCTGCCTTTCAGACAGAGAGTTCCAGATCCCCACCATGCTCTGGGTGAAAACAAACTCCCCCTGGAATCACCTCAAAACCTCCTATCTCTTACCCTAAATCAATGTCCTTGGTTATGGGCCCCTCAACCAAAGGGAAATAGGGCCTTTCTATTGACTCCATCTAAACCCCTCATAATTTTATATACTTCAGTTAGGTCTCCCTTCAACCTCCTCTGTTCCAGAGAAAACAATCCAAGCCCAACCAATCTTTCCTGATTACTAAAATCCTCCAGTACAGGCAACATTCTCATAAATCTTCTCTGTACCATCCCTAGTGCAATCACATCTTTCCTATAGTGCGATGACCAGCACTGTATGCAGTACTCCATCAGTGGCCTTGCTAGTGTTTTATATGATTCCAGCACAACTTCACGGCTCTTATATTCTATGCCTCAGCAAATGAAGACAGGTACCTGTACCCTTCTTGACCACCTTATCTACCTGTCCAAGTAACTTCAGGGATTTGTGGACATACATTCCAAGGTCCCTCTGTTCCTCTGAGCTTCTCAGTATGCTACCATTCATTGTGCATTCCCTTGCCTTGTTAGCCTTCCCAAATGCATTGCCTCATATTTCTCTTGACTGAACTCCATTTGCCACTGTTCTGCCCAGCTGACAAGTCCTTTGCTATCTTGCTGTAGTCTACTGCTCTATTCTTTATTGCCAACTACACAGCCAATTTTTGTATCTGCAATCTTAATCATGCCCCCCTACATTTAAGTCCAAACCAAATGTATGTTCCACAAAGAGGAAGGGACCTAGTACTGAACTCTGTGGAACCCCACTAGAAACAGCCTTAACAATGACAAAAACATCCATTGACTATTATCCTTTGCTTCCTGCCTCATGAGCCAATTTTGAATCCAACTTGCCACTTTGCCTTAGATCCCATCGGCTTTTACTTTCATTACCAGTCTGCCATGCGGGCCCTTACCAAAAGACTTGTTGAAATCCATGTAGACTACATCAAATGCACTAGCCTCATCGACTCTCCTTGTTACATCCTCAAAAAATTCAATTGTGTTAGTCAGGCACGACCTTCCCAAAGTGTACACAGGCACGTGCAGAAATCATTTTGAGCATTTGCAGAGCCCAAAAAATGGCTGCCATGTATCCAAATTTTGCACCAAAAGTCTCCAGCTTATGTTCAAGCAGTGATGTGGGGTTTGAGCTCAAAACCTCTGATATGGAGGAAATTGTTTTACCATTGGATCGAGCTGAAACAAAAAGGAAAAACTAAGCAGAAGCGTGAATGAAAATTTGAAAAAAGACTTGGGGGGGCATTGTATAGGGTTTCTACATATTACAATCAAAAAATTATTACTCATCTACTTTTTCTAAAAACGGATGAGGCATATAATGGACATCTGCTGCCATACTGCCTTCTGTCCCCAACTGCCCAAGAGAAATTCCTACCCGACCATTCTGGCAAGATTACACCAGTTCCTAACAACTTAGAACGGGCTTATCCTGGTGAGCTTCATTCCTCTCAGCCTTTCCCTGCCTATATCTGCTGGATAGCTGAGCGTAGTGGCTACAATAACTGTCACCAGGTAGGAAGGAAGGTTACTACTTTTAGGTATCCAATCTTATTTGTTTTACCTCTCCATGACCCTAGGCTATATAATAATCATGTCCACCCAAGTTAAAATTCAAGATGTTTAATAATTACACTTTGTAATATCTGGACCTTTTCTATCTAAGCAGATTTGTATTTAGAATAGTAGATAATTAATAATTATTGATTACTTTTAATTCATTTGAGAAAATGACAGGTTTAGATAAATTAGACAAAGAAAAGCTGTTTTCATTCGCTGTTGGTACAAGGACAAGGGGACCCAGATTGAAGGTTTTGGGCAAGAGACAGGAGAGATGGGAGGGATTTTTTTTAAACCCAGTGAGTGGTAATGACCTGGAATTCCCTGCTGAGGAGGATGGTGGAAGCAGAGACCATCAATGATTTCAAAAGGAAATTGGGTAGGTGCTTGAAGGAAATAAACTTGCAAGGCTATGTGGATAGAGTGCGGGAACAGGATTGACTGGATTGCTCTACAGAGAGCCATCATGGACTCGATGGGCTGAATGACCCTCAGGAATTATTGGATGGCAGGGTTTCTTGCCCCGTCACCTGAAGAGTTAGCGGGGAACACACCCCGCTGATACCAGCTGCCCCATAGCTGTTTAAGCAGTGTTAATTAGCAGGAGAAAGGACTGCCACCCCCCATCCATCATAAGGTCAGAAGTGGGGGTGTTCGCTGATGATTGCACAATGTTCAGCACCATTCGCGACTCCTCAGATACTGAAGCAGTCCATGCCCAAATACAGCAAGACCTGGACAATATCAGGCTTGGGCTGACAAGTGGCAAGTAACATTCACACCACACAAGTATCAGGCAATGACCATCTCCAACAAGAGAGAATCCAACCATTGCCTCTTGATGTTCAATGGCATTACCATCACTGAATCCCCCACTATCAACATCCTGGGGGTTACCATTGACCAGAAACTGAACTGGACTAGCCATATAAATACTGTAGCTAAAAGAGCAGGTCAGAAGCTAGGAATCGTGTGACAAGTAACCCACTTCCTGACTCGTCAAAGCCTGTCCGTTATCTACAAGACGCAAGTCAGGAATGTGATGGAATACTCCCCACTTGCCTGGATGAGTGCAGCTCTTACAACACTGAAGAAGCTGGACACCGTCCAGGACAAAGCATCCCACTTGATAGGCACCACATCCACAAACATTCATTCACTCCACCACTGACGCACAGTAGCAGCAGTGTGTACCGTCTGCAAGATGCACTGCAGGAATTCACCAAGGCTCCTCAGAAGCACCTTCCAAACCCACGACCACTACCACCTAGAAGGACAAGGGCAGCAGATAGATGGGAACACCATCACTTGGAAGTTCCCCTCTAAGTCACTCACCATCTTGACTTGGAAATATACCGCCGTTCCTTCACTGTCGCTGAGATAAAATCCTGGAACTCCCTTCCTAACAGCACTGTGGGTGCACCTACACCACAGGGACTGCAGTGGTTCAAGAAGGTAGCTCACCACCACCTTCTCAAGGGCAACTAGGGATGGACAATAAATGCTGGCCCAGACAACGAAGCCCACATCCCATGAATTAATTTTAAAAAACTCAAGAGGAAGTATCACCTCAGAGAGCTGCTGGCCAATTTGAATGGCGGCAGCTCTGTAGTCCCAGCAGCAGTGGCCAGGACTGGGACTACAAGGAGTCCCCAGATCCAAAGTCCTGAAGCCTGGACCCGGTAATTACAGGTGATCTCATGACGGGGTGGGGAGGTGATGAAAGAGGGGCAGGTTCGTGATGGAGAGGCCGGGGGTGGGGGAGATGGGGGGGGATGCATGTAGGGAGCACCCTACACCCTTGTTGCGGGATGGGGGGGGCACATCTTGAAGGGGGGTGCCCAACCCGGAAAGGGTGACACCTGAGCAGGGTGACTTGCCAGACATCCCCCCCACAACCCCTGAAATTCTCCCGCCAGCCTTAAAATTGAGGCCAGAAGGGAAATGTAGAAGTAATTGTCATTTTTTAATGTATTTTTTATTTGAAATTGGTTCGATAACTGATTTGTCAGTAAATAATTAACATTTGTTAAAAGAATCAATAAAATAGCTGGTAATCCTAAACCAACCTCAGTTATAACCCTGAAGATCACAATTCGTTCATTACTTATTAAATATTTTTAGTTTCCGATCAATTTTAATATACATTTAGTGCAAAGTTCTTTACAATGTACTTTGAATGTGTTACCATTTGTTTTTAGGTTTTCGTTGGATGGATTTAGGACCAGTCCTACAAGGGTTCATGTTTTATATTCTTGCCACACTAACAATAGTTATTAAACCGAAGGACGCATTTCATTTCAACACATTTCAGACATTATTATTTCTGTGAAAATGTGACTGAAATTGAAGCACATGAGATTACAGTGGTATGGTATTTGTTTATAAACCTGTTTTCCTTTTTAGGTCTATGAGCTATTTCTGTTAAGTCATTTTTGGTATCATTTGCATGTCATGCCACCTGCCTGACCTTCTTATTAACCAGAACATATTGCTTTTGCATTAAAAAGGAAGCAGAATGTTGATTACTTAAACAGGTGCTCCTTGAGTCATAAACTATGTCAAGTGACAAAGTGGGTTTTAATGATTACGTTATCTTTCAAAGCTGCATTCTGGAGCCATAGAGTGGATGGAATGAAGTCCTTGCTCACAATACTCCATGCTGCAACTTCTCAGTCTGAGGTGTGAGCTCTAATTGTACATCAGGAGCTTCCTCATAGACAGAAGGAAAGTTAAACAGACAGTATCCTGGGCCTGGATTTTTAGGCCCTGCCAGGACTGGGAATGGAGGCAGGCAGGCAGTTGAACTTAGCAGCATCAGCTGGTGTGTCAGGTTTCCTACCACCATTCTTGCCACCAGTGAGTTTCATTAGGATTGGATGGGGTTGGAGGCAGGGGTTAGGAGGCTGGTCCCAAGAACCCACCCAATTCATAAATAAAGTCAGTTAAGGTAGTTAAAAAACTCATTGAGGGCTCGTAGAGGGCCAGTTTAAGATTTTGGTGGGGGACATGTTGGGTCAGGGCAGACTAGGTGCATGGAGGTGGCATCACAGTGAGGAGCCAGTCATGGCCACCTGAGGGAATTAGATGGGCACATAAAAGAGAGAACGGCTGAGAGGAGCACTCAGAAGTTAGCACACAGGTGCCATTGAGTGTGCACAGGTTGCAAGGAGAGTACTGACTAGGTGCTCTGCAGTGCAGATATTTGTCACCTTCCTGACATTGTGGGGGGCAGAAGAGGACCTCCAGGTCGGCAAAGTGAGGGGCAGCCCTGCCACAGGTTCCAGCCCTCTGCCTTTCCTGCTCTATGACTGATGTTGCAATTGAATTAGCAGAAGTAATGGCTGCCGTATTGTGTCTGCACCTCTTCAGTGCCACTTCCCTTGACTGCTAATTTGCTGCCCAACCCGCCCTCCAGCCAATTAACAGGCCGCCCCTCGTGAAAATCAGGCCTGTGACCGAATCACTCGGGAGCCAACTTTGCGACCAAAGAACAATCCCGACATCCGTTTCCCAACCCCAGAAGGACAACTGGTTTTAGAGCCAATAGGCAGAATGAGGGACATGGGAAATACAAAAATAGGAATAGTTAAGAAAGACCTTCTAAAGATATAAGAAATAGGGAGGCTCATTGTCAAAATAAAAACTGTCAAGTAGCTGATCCCTTGCTTTTCTGATTTAGGAGTAATAGAGAATAGTTTGACGTTCAGCTGTTGTAATTTTAAAGGTTCCTCTCTTTTCTTTTTACACTTATTGCAATCCCAGCACCTTGGTTAGATAGGACACCACTCCTTGTCAAGTGGAAATGACGACAGTAAATAAATTATACGTACTTGTAAATTTGTATTTGTGTAAAGTGCAAGGTTGTTAGAAATTGATTTTAGCTCATTTTCTGGTCTCAAATAGGTGGCAAGCTGAGAGTGTACCATGAGTCAGAGGACTGAGACTGAACCGTGAGCGTATTGCCAATTTCATAAGGGTGAAGATGGGCTGAATGTGACCCTGAGGTAATTCCTGGGACAAGATGATAGACGTTTGGAGGAGGGGGTGGAGGGAGAAAATTGGTTGAGAGGGGGTTGAGCAAGGACTAATAGCCTGTGAATGCTCTGCAGCTGGGAAGAGCAGGAGGTTTTCTTCCAGCTCCACAATCAGATAAATATTTTCTTTAAAACTGACCTTGGGCAGCTTTTAAGGATTGCTGGGTAGGCCATATATAGAAGCTGCTTATCCTGAACGCAGCAGGCCTGACATTGCCAGCAGCTTCTAATAGGACAGATGCTTCTTTAAATGACCAAAGCTTCCAATGCACAACATGCTGTGCTTTACCAAGAGCTCTCTCCTGCACCTTTCGACATGATATAACAATGGTTTGAGATGTACCTGTGCTAGTGCTTGCTAAAGTGATACGAGTGGGTGACGCAGAGAGCTGTGAGGTACTCGGTTGAGGTTGCACTTTGGGCTCTTGTGCACCTACAGAATCAAGTAGTGGGGACCTGGGGAATAAAATCCACTGAACAAGATTGGCTGAAAACACCAACACATCGACCGGAGTTTTCCGGCCCATTGGCATCAGGTGTCATGGCGGGTGGGGGTGGACAATATGGTGAGAAGGCCAAAAATTAGTTTCATGTTGTCGTGAAACCAGTTTGCAATCATCCACTCCACCAGTCAATGGCGAGCCGCGTTTCTTGCCACTGCACATCGGGAACCTACTTTCAATACTTTAGCATCTCATTATAAGCCCTGCTGACTGGAATCAACACTGCACGCTGGATCATCCGGGTACACTGACATGTTTCACAACTGTACATAAGCGACGTGCACCTGGTGAGCTACACTTCGCTCGGGACTTCGGGGTTTGTTTTCCTACCTTGCCTCAGGCAGCACTCACAGTCATCAGCGCCAGGCTTCACAGGCAACACCACATCACTTTTAGGGAGGCTCACGGGCAGTTCTCTTCCCACCAGACCAGCCATAAGGTGGGGCTGGCTTTTCAGCAGCTGCAGGACTAGGGTTTGCTTGGGGAAGGGGGAGAAGAGGCCTCAGGCAAGTGAAGAGGCTGCAGGACAAGAGCTGTACTGAGTAAGGGGGGTATCCCAGGGTGTGTGTGGGACACATGTTGATCTGTGCAAGTGGCCTCAAGATGGTGAGGGCTGAGGAGGCAGTCTCCAGAGGAGATGAGGCCAGATGGAGATGTGAGGATGTGTGAGAGAGGATGAGTGATGATGTCCCTTGATCTGGCAGTGAATGAGATGCCAGTGAATGTGTGATGGCCTTGTGAGTGTGTGAGTTTAGAGTGATGAGATGGTTGCCTTATCCTGGCGGCACGGATGAGATCATTCATCTGTTTTCTGCACTGGATGGCCGACCTCTTGTATGCAGCATTGGCACTGACCACCTCTGCCACCACCTCCCAAACCGGAGTGATGAGACTGATGGGCCTCCTGCGGCCAGAGTTGGGGGGGTAGAGGACATCACAGCACGCCACCATGGCGTCCACAGGCGTCCCAGGGAAGTGTCACTGAATCAGGGGGCTGCGCTCTTTTGGCTTTTGGGACCATGTCTGCACCAGAGCAGTCCTGGGCTGTAAGCATCGAGAAGTGCAATTTAAATATGATGACCTGCCTAAGGAAGCTGTGAGGTAACAGTGTGGCAGGAAAATCGGAGCCTGCCTGCCAGCGAGACGGGGCGTTTCCTGTGGTTGCGTAATTAAAGCGCCAGAAATGGGACGATATGCCACGGAAACATGCCATTGCGGTCGACGGGCAAAACCACTTTTTCCTGTACTTTGTGCAAATCTGGACAATTCCGCCCATCAGCCGTTTATGTTACTCTTACACACACGGGCTGAAATGGGAATGTTTTCAGATGTCAGTGCAGAGGAAAGTTGACTGGGTCCTATAAGTGGTGGTCAATTCTCCACTGTCCCAATGGAGTTCCACTCCCTTTGTATATGTATAAAAAGTGGGATCTGAAACATTAAAAGATACACTAAGCAACATGGCAAGGATTAAAGTTTTCTCGGGGGGACCATGTAACCAGGTGACCCTAGGAAAAGACATCACCCATGACGTACTTTGCAATCCCTTACAGAACTTCACCACCATCAGTGAATAAATCAGAAAAAAAGCATGAAATTCTTTCATCTTAGGTTTTTGCTCTCAGTTTTTGTATCTTCCAGGAGATTGTTTAACTTGAGACTGGATCAATGGCTGCACTGGGGCCGGGTGATGCTTACATGGGAGCCAACTTTAGCCGTTATAGAATAATGCTAAGATTCAACCCCAACCTGATGGAAAACAGGATTGAAGGCAGTTAAAATGGATTGGAGGATTTATCCACTTCTTTCCTGCCCAGATCAGGCTGACTGCAATTTTAAATGCCAAAACCAGGGTCATCCACCAGTGGGGGACTTTTTAAACATACAGATAGCCTTCCAATTACTTAAATCAGGCCCGTTCTGGTATTTTAACCTGAGGTCTGAATGGGGAGCTGCCTCACCAGGCTATACCTGCTGGGAACAGGAACCAGACTCAGAGAAGCCCCAGTGAGTTAGGTTTTTCTTAAACTATTTTGTTTGTGGTTCCTTGTTCCTTGTGGGCCTGGGGGAAAGGCAGTTTTGACACTGGACTCGCAACCCAGAGATTGTTAGTTTAAGTTCCACGATGACAAATCATGAAACTGAATTCATTAAGTCTGATCATTTGTGAGCATCAGGAAAAACATGACCATGGGAGCTATCAGGTTCCCATAAAATTCAACTAATATTCTTCAGAGAAGGGAAGCCACCATTCTTACTTACATGTGACTCCAGTCCCACACTACTTGACTGACATTCAAGACCCTCTGAACTGGCCAATCAAGCTACCCAGTTGTATAAACAATTACTATACTCAGGGCAACTAGGGATGGGCAAAAAAGCCCTGACAAGGATCACTCGCATCCCAAGAATAGGTTTACAGATAGGATGTGGTAGATTGGATGGATCAGTTGGTCTTTTCCCATTTATATGTATGTGTTTGGGAGAGGCTTCTGACTTTATCCACCTCTTGTCCCTCCATTGCCTCCAAACCCAGCATCTCCAGTACCATCTCTGCATAAACAGCCGTGGATCGCTGCCTAGGTTCATAGGTGTCAGTTAAGTGTAGCTTTCTTCTGTAAAGAAATAAAACAATGACGTATTAGAACAAGGAATACAAGAGAAAGTGTGTGTGCGTGACCCAACCTCCCTGGGTTGCAAAATGAGTCAACATGCACCATAGAGGTGCCCTGTGTACTCGGGCCTGAATTTTTCCCGCGTCGGGCGGGCTCGGCAGGAGCGGGCGGAGGCGGCTGCAGAGGCGGCCGCAGAGCCGACCACCGCCCGCAATCAGCTCCGCACCGCCATTTTACGTGGGCGGGCCAATTAAGGCCCGCCCAGTGTAAAACGCGAGCGGTAGCACTCAGTGCTACCTGTGCGGATTGGGGGGTGGGGTGGGGGGGGGTGGGTGGGTGGGGATAGTTGGGGCCAGCGCATACACGCGAAAGAGTGCTTCAATCTCCCTGAGGCATGGAACTGCCTCAGGGAGATTGAAGAGGCTTTTAAAAGAACAAAGAACAAAGAAAAGTACAGAGCAAGGACAGGCCCTTCGGCCCTCCAAGCCTGCGCCGATCATATTGCCCGTCAACTAAAACATTTTGCACTTCCGGGGTCCGTATCCCTCTATTCCCATCCTATTCATGTATTTGTCAAACTGCCTCTTAAACACCACTTTCGTACCTGCTTCCACCACCTCCTCTGGCAGGGAATTCCAGACACTCACTACCCTCTGTGTAAAAAACTTACCCCGCACATCTCCTCTATAGTTTTCTCCTCTCACCTTAAATCTATGTCCCCTAGTAATTGACTCTTCCACCCTGGGAATAAGCTTCTGACTATCTACTCTGTCCATGCCACTCATAATTTTGTAAACTTCTATCAAGTCGCCCCTCAATCTCCGTCACTGTAGTGAGAACAATCTGAGTTTCTCCAACCTCTCCTCATAGCTAATAACCTCCAGACCAGGCAGCATCCTGGTAAACCTCCTCTGCACCCTCTCCAATGCCTCCATATCCTTCTGGTAATGTGGCGACCAGAATTGCACGCAATATTCCAAGTGTGGCCTAACCAAGGTTCTATACAGCTGCAGCATGACTTCCCAGCTTTTATACTCAATACCCCTGCCAATGAAAAAATAAATAAAATCAATAAAAATTTAATGAAACATGTCCCCGCATGTGACTGTGTCACATGAGATGGGACATGCTTTTATTTTTCAGGAAAACTTTTTATTTAATTCATAAAAGCCTAAGCAAACCCCATCCCGCTCGTGGACGAGGTTTCCTAAAAAACGTGAAGGCCACTTGGTCTTTTCGCCTGCCCGCCAACCGTAAGGTTGGACTGGCAGCGTTAACTTGACATTAATTAATTCGTTAATGACCTTAATAGGCCTATCAATTATCAGCGGGCGCGCAGCCAAATCCGGTGCGTGCCTGCCGAAGGAAACATCGCTACTCTGTGCGATGACATCGGGATGCACGCCCGACGTCATCGCCCATCATTTTACACGCCAGCGTGTCGGGCCCGCCCCCGCACACCAACTGAATAATCCTGGCCTTGGTGTTGGTACCTGTTGCCTATAAAAAAAGCAACCTCATTGTGATGAAGGCAATGGTTCCCAGTGAATATTGAGCATTCTTGTGCACTTGGAAAGGTGAACAACTGCTAAAAAGTGAGGCATTGTTCCTGTGTGATGCTACTTTACACTCAGTGTTGTCTCACAAGGATCCTAATAGTATTTCACTGTTAAATTTGTGCAAAGTGCAAGTAGATTTACTTTGGCAACCTTATGCAACAAGGCAAATTACTTTCTCAGCTTTTCCTATGTTCGAGACACTAGTGAGACAGCATTAACTCTTAGTCACGACCTGGCACTCTCTGGCAGTACTCTAGACTGGCAAATGGTCCTCATAGACCCACCCTTCAATGCAGCACCTCCCATGGGAGTACTTCTAAATCAACATCTGGAAATGCTGCTGCTCTGTCTCTATGCTTTACCAGCCAATGGCCAGGATATTGCCGTCGGTGTGTGGGGATGGGCCCGACACGCCAATGCGTAAAATGACGCAAGATGACGTCGGGCGTGCATCCTGACGTCATCACGTGTTATTTTGATCTTTCGTTTGGCGGGCACGCGCCCACGAAATGTCAATGGCCTATTAAGGGCCACGGGTGGGATGAGGTTTCCTGAAGGTTTTATAAAATAATTTAATAAATTTTGCTACACTCACAAACATGTCCCAGCTCTTGTGACACTGTCACATAGGGGGATATGTTTAAATAATTTTTTACTTTATTTATAACAAGGTTTTTTTATCAACTTAGTCTTCCGGAGGCAGCTCCGTGCCTCAGGGAGATTGCAGCACTCTTTCACACGCATGCGTGGGCCCCGAATCCTGCTCCTCCTCCCTGTCCGCACAGGTAACGCTGAGCGCTACCGGCCGCGCATTACACTGGGCAGGCCTTAATTGGCTCGCCCACGTAAAATGGCAGCGCGTAGTCGATTGTGGGCAGTGATCAGCTCCGCGCCTGCCCCTGCCCCCACCTGCTCCCGCCCAGCCCGCCTGTCGTAGGTAAGGTTAAGCCCAATGTTTATTAAAGTTAGATCCAATTTTCCTTCCAAGGTGACAATCAACCCTTTAGAAGCTTGTGGCACCCCAACCCCTAGACGGTCAAAACAAGTCATGGCCTAATTTCTGAGACCACCAGAAAGGCTTGAGCTGCAGCACAAGGTTACGGTTGTGAAGTGTAAGTACTCAGCAGTCAGTGACCAATGATCCAGACATTACGGAATCAGCACCATATTTGCACTCACGAGGGACAAATACTGCTCATGACAAATCAAAGCATTCACGTTTTAAAGTTTTGGTAACTCTGAGAAGTTGAAACTTTATAATACATTTATCACTTGTTTGCTCTGAATCTATCATAGACAAAGTCATGTGCACTACTGCTGTAAGCATTCTGACTAACATAGTATTCAGCTGAAAGTTGTTTTCCTAACATCGTTTGTGATCAGTTCATCCTACCGAGATCCAACTACACAACAGGGGCTTAAAAAAGCACCGTGGCAGGGCACAAAAATAGAAAAGTGTTGGAGTGCATTAGAAATTTGTAATTCCATTGACAGACATCAAAGAGGAAAGAATACCAATGAGTATTTAATTATCCTAGGGGGAAAATGATACAAGATACATCATGAGCATTTAATTAGACTTGGTCCCTATGTGGATCTAAATTATTCCCAATTACATAAGCTAGTGAAAGACAAGGCTGCAGGTGGTAACAGATGGCAGCAAAGCCTTGTTTTGAATTGTAAATAATGGTACAAGTTATGTTTTGTAATTATTGTGCTTCATTTTTGATTTTTGATTATTGTGGATCAGTAGCCTTTAGTTTCAGAGAAGAATGTTGAGTGGATTTAAAATGCGCTTAAGGTGCTCCCAGGTGAAAAGTTGAGGAATAAAATGGTGAAGCTGGATTTTAACTTACCAAATGAGACGTGACTGATGCCGTTAAAGTTTCTAGGGTCAGACTAGGTAAAAGGTCACAAAGTTAATGCCATTTCATCTATGAATGTAATCCTGATATTGCAGGAATCAGTCAGTGGTAGTATTGCCTCTGATTTGGGGCTTTTTTCTTATTTGTTCACGGGACATGGGTTTCACTGGCTGGGCCAGCATTTATTACCCATCCCTAATTGCCCATGAGAAGATGGTGGTAAGTTGCACTCTTGAACTGCTGCAGCCCATGTGGTGTAGGTACATCCACAGTGCTGTTAGGAAGGGAGATCCAGGATTTGGACCCAGCGACAGTGAAGGTCACTGTCGCTGGGATTGGAGTGGTATGTGCAGTGGTAGGATTTAAAGACCTGCAGCAGCTTAAAGGGACAATTAAAGATTAATTTTGGCTGCACTGTTTGCATTTACTCATCTTAGGAATGTTTGTAAGACCTGAAGAAATGCTAAAACCTGCCCCCAATCCTCACAGCTCAGTATGGAAACCCTAGGCATTCGTGAAATAAGGAGGGCTGTCATATTTGGGTCTAGAGGACTGCAGTTGTAGGAAGTAGCAGTAACAGTGAGTGGAAAGTGGCCATGCATAACAACTTGGTGTAGCAAAACATTTACTTAGCTTACTAGGTTACCATCTGGCCAGTGTAGGCATAAATTTATCCCACAAGTCAGCAAGGATACACATCAGTGACTGACACAGGCCTCCACTCACTGTGATAAAGCGAATGAACTTCTTACCACCAATGTGAACAGCACATCAGTTTTAACGCCTTCAGCCTTTACCTTAATGGATTTCTTCCCTCATACATTTATAACCTACTTAAACCTATTGTCAGTCACGGCTCAGCTAGTAGCACTAAGTCTTTGAGTCAGAAGGTTGTGTTTTCAAGTCCCACTTCAGAGACCTGGGTAAAAAAATCTAGGCTGACATTAAGGGAGGGCTCCGCTGTCAGAGGTGCCATCTTTAAGGATGAGTCTTTAAACCATAACCTGACCTGGTCACCCATTTGGACATACAATACTCCAGGCCCCTACGCAGCAGAGTTATCCCAGGTGTTCTAACCAATACATATCCCTCAATCAACATCACTAAAAACAATTAATCTGGTCCTTATCACATTGTCACTAGCAAAGTATCCCACTCACCAACAATCTTGCAAATAGAAGAAAGTTTCATCTAACCTCTTTGTTCAGAATGAATTTCAAAACTTCCCTTAAATCTCTTAAAAACTGTTTTTCCTTAAAATCTATTCTCAAGTTGTGAGCATTGCGAACAAGACTGGTATTTATTGCTCTTCCCAAGTTGCCCTTGAGAAGGTTGAGCTAAGCAATTTTCTCAAACTGCCGCAGTCTATGGCGAGGCACTTCCACAAGCAGGTTAGAGAGGAAGTTCCAGGATTTCAATCCACTGATGAAGGAATGACAATATATTTCCAAGTCAGGTAGCTGTCTGACTTGGAGAGAAACATGGAGGAGATGATGTTCCCCTGAGTATGCTACCCTTGTCAGCTTAAGTGGTGTATGACAGTGGTGCTCTTATTAGTTAATAGTTCAATCCTGTAAATCAATTAATTTCATCAGTGCAACAGCACTTTAAGGATCAGTCAATACACCACTGCAGTACAAATAGTTAAGGGAACTGATAAGAAGATGGCAACGTAACGTTAAACTTAGGTGGAGGAACAGGGGAAAGAAGTGCTAGTACGACAAATGATGGTGCAAGAATAGGTGCAGGCTGTTGCTTTGATCATGAGGTTTCTTATTTTATTCCTAGTGGAAGAAGCAGGTATGTGGTCAGGGAGAAGGGGCCATTTTGTTCTGTGGTAAGAAAACACATGTTTGTGTCTCAGGAGTTGTTTCAGCAGTTGTCAAGGGGATTCATGGGCCTGAATTTTACCTTTGGTGGGCACACTCAATGGGCGGGCTCGGGAACGGTCAGGAAATGGGCCCCTGACCGCGAATGGCCCCCAACCGTGATTTCATGATGGCTGAAACGTGCACTGAAAAGCTCAGCGCTGCCGGGGTGGGGACGGGCAATGACATTTCTGCGGGCGTGGGTGAGTGCTGCAAGAAAGCTCCCTGAAGGTAGAGAGCTGCCTCAGGGAGCTGGAGACCTGAAAAAGCTAAAATAAAGGTTTTAAAAGCTGAAAAAAGTGTCCATGCATCATAATCAATCACCTAAAAATAAAGCTAATGAAAATGCTGTCCACAGAAATTTATTTTTATTTTATTTCATCACGGAAATTTCATCCTGCCCTTGGATGAGGTTTGATGAAAAATGCAAAGGCCGCCTGGCCGATTCGCTCATCCGTCAACTGTAAGGTTGGACGGGCCATGAAAAATCAGAGTCAATTGCGCCATTAATGGGCTTAGTTGCCCTTTTAATTGTCAGTGGACGCGCTTCTGACTTTTGCATGCGCCTGCTGAGTGAAATATCGTCCGAGTGCGCGGTGACATCGGGATGCTCGCCTGATGTCTTCTCACGCGATTTTATGCCCGCTCGGGTCTGGCGCATGCCCACCTGCAGGATGTAAAGCTCTGCCCAGGGTTGTTTTCCCTCATCTTCAGATATATTCTGTGTAAGACTATATAAATGCAAGTTGTTGTTGTCTGCCCAAACAAGCCATATTGTAAAAAGAGGGGCAAAAGTATGTTACTAAATGCAACCTCCATCAGTAAGCGTAAAGGAATAACAATATGCTGCAGCAGGTATCTACAGCAGCAAAGCCATTTATTATTCAAAAGCCCAAATTAAAGGCTTATCTTGACAATATGCCCAATCTCCTGCTGTAACTTCACTGGAGATTGGCAGAACATCCAAAGAAATTACATTAGTGGCTTTTTATACTATTTGTGCGGGTGGTTTGCCAATGCGCTGGTATAGAATCTTAGTGGAAACCAGGTATAACTTATTTAAGACAAAAACAGAATTACCTGGAAAAACTCAGCAGGTCTGGCAGCATCGGCAGAGAAGAAAAGATTTGACGTTTCATTTCCTCATTTACTTATTTAAGGCCATTTGTTTTGAGGGGAATAAATCATTGGGTTTATTTGGTCATTAGGTCAGAGGATTATGATTTGAAAACATTGTAGACAAATAAATAATGCAACCTTTCATATAAACTGTTTTATATGAAAACAAGCTTCTTGGTAATGTCACAGAAGTTCCAGATTCTTAAAATTCTGAAAGCTCTGCTGTGCATTTGCAATACAGTGAGTGATGGAAGCTTTGGAATGTTCCATGTTGTCAGCCATGCACAAAGTTATGATTCCCTTTTAGCTACTGTGTACCAAAATGATTTTTTAAATTTTCAAGTTGAGACATTCATGAGGGAAATTTTGATTTGCCTTAGTTGGTAAAGAAGAGAAAATTCAATGATGAAAAGGTTTTTCTTTATTTACAGTCATGCTCTGTACACTTTTGATCTATAAAGTCTAGTACAGATCTATGATAAAAATTGTATATTGCCAAGATGAAAGCCAAAAGCAACAAATTGACAGTGCGAGCTTTGACTAAGTAGGCTCTGGAGCTGGCTGACCTATGTTAAGCAATATAATTGAGAAAGCATAGTTAAAAATAAAAACCTCAGAACAACAGTGCAAAAATATTTAAGGCTACTTTACATAATGTAACAGAAGTCATTCAAATTTTTTTAAAAAGCATAACAAGACCCCCATTTTACTGGTTTAATGAGGAACTTGGAAGGAATATGAAAAAGATCCTTAGAAAGATTGAGGTTCCTAGCAAAAAGAAACCAAGGAAGTATCAGAAGAAGAAGTAGGTGGAAAGACAAATTACAAAAGGCAGCATTGTTTACAAATACCATATGTTAATGGCAGAGGCAAGGTCAGCAATGCCCACATCCCATGAACGAATAATAAAAAAAGACATGAATTTGTTAAAGTGTAAATTCAGATAAACTATTTGGATCCTTGACCTCAGTCTTAACAACAGCGGACAAATTCATTGTAAATGGGCTATGAAAGAAAGAACTTGTTTAATAATTCTAGCACACATTTTTGGGCACATGGTGACACAGAATGTGCCTAAGTGTTGAGGCCTGAGGCACCTGAATATTACAGGGCACTGTGGTCCCTGCACCCCCAGCTAAAACAAAGTTGTATGGGTGAAGGGGGTGGGGGGGTTGGGGGGGAGGGGGGGGGTGTGTGTCCATGATCCTGACAGCTGTCCCGCAGCAATGTAACGCTGGAAGCAGCATTAATTGCTTTAAAGTGAGTATAGTATATTGCAAGGTCTTAAAGTTTTGTTATATTGTCCTCTCTGCAGCCCCCTCTGTTGGGGAGGTATAAATACAGTTGCCTAATAATGGCTGCCTACAGCTGAGTATGCATTAGCCTTAACTCACAATAGAAAGATAGCGATGAGGCTGGGATAGAATTTTCTTTTGCATTTTATTTGAGAAATTAGGACTGAAGAACATTGTGACACATTTTTAGGGACTTTTAAAAAAATTCATACATGGGATGTAGGCATTTCTGGCTAGGCCAGCATTTAATGCCCATCCCTAATTGTCCTTGAGAAGGTGGTGCTGAGCTGCCGCCTTGAACCATTGCAGTCCATGGGGTGTAGGTACACCCACAGCGCTGTTAGGAAGGGAGTTACATTCCGGAAGTGGATTTTGAGGAAGTTTGAACAATTTAAAAGATTGCTTCGTGTGCACATCGTATGCAGGTACACAGTGAGTCAGCATGGTTCTTCATAGGGAAAAATGGCACTGAAGACATATTTGGAGTCAATGGGGAAATACAACCCGAACAAAGAGGGCTGGTAATTATGAACAAAGATTCATTTGGCTGAACACAAAAAAACAGGAGATGAGGATAAAGTAAATGTTTTCCTCACCGTGATGAGGTCAAATGCTTTTGAGGTGTTGTTTAACCAATGTTGCCACTTGACTCCAATATTATAGAATATACTGAAATTCTGGATTCGGCTTATGGTACAATTAAGAATAAGATTGTACTGAGATCCATTCTGCGAAAGTGAGGCTGTTGCAGATTACATTCTCGAATTAAAGAAACTCACTCATCACTGTGGGTATGGCGCGAATTTAGAAATCAACTTTAGAAACACGCTTATAGGAGGCCTAAAGTACAGATTAAGCTTTTGAACAAAGGCAATAAGCTGACATGGAAGTAGGCCTGTGATAAGCCACTGCTATGGAAATGGCAGAAAAAGAGAGTTGAAAATTGCAAAGTAGTTTGTTTCCTGAGCCAGCAGGGGAGGTCCGCCAGATTTCAGCAAGATCTAGGCCACATGGTAGCTAAGTTTACGATCAGAAATTTAGTTGCTACTGTTGCCATGGTAGTCACCAACCATTTAAACGGTGACGTTTCCAATCAAAGTGCTATGCCTGTATGAAAGTCAGTCATATCCAGAGGGCATCCAGGTGTAGAGGAAACAATAATGCTCCAGGTCATGGTGAAACTCCAGGTCACAAACATGCACCAGGTCGAGGTTGTGGTGCTAGTTCAGGAATCTGGAAATCCTGACAGATATGGAAACAAAAGTTGATGTTATCGAGCAGGAAGATTGAGAGTTGTATGCAGTCAGACAGCAATAAAAACAACACATGGAAGATGAGAGTATTTGGGGTGAAGATAAAATTACAGCCCCCATGGTAGAAATGTAAGTTGGAGACTTACTTTCAACTTTGATACAGCCGTGTCTGTTATTTTTGGAAGGAGAGTACAAGGAGCCCCTGAGTCACATTCCATTCTGCAAAACTGATGTGAAATTGACAGTGTTCCAGTGCTAGGTCAAACTCGTATTAGGATGGAATATGATGATACTTTCTATTGCTTGCCATCAGTAGTAATAGGAGGGAAAAAGTCTCCCTGATGGGAAGGAATTGACTTAAGATACAGTTAAACTGGGCCAAGTTATTTACAGAAGGGACCAGTAAGAATATGTCTGACATTGAGGAAGTGCCACAGGAGCACAGTGGTCTTTGCAGAAGGAGGACCAAATGATAAAATTAGACATTACAGGGCAGACGTCAAGATAAAGGACAATATACAGCTGACATTTTGCAAGGCTAAAGTATTCAATGAACGGCATGGCACTAGGAAGTTCTGAAGAACAAAGGGACCTTGGCGTGTGTGTCCATAGATCTCTGAAGGAGGAGGGACATGTTAGTAGGGTGGTGAAAAAGGCATATGGGACACTTGCCTTATCAATCGAGGCATAGAATACAAAAGTAGGGAGGTCATGTTGGAGTTGTATAGAACCTTGGTGAGGCCACAGCTGGAGTGCTGTGCGCAGTTCTGGTCGCCACATTATAGGAAGGATGTGATTGCACTGGAAGGGGTGCAGAGGAGATTCACCAGGATGTTGCCTGGGATGAAACATTTAAGTTATGAAGAGAGGTTGGATGGACTTGGGTTGTTTTCGTTGGAGCAGAGAAGACTGAGGGGCGACCTGATCGAGGTGTACAAGATTATGAGGGGCATGGACGGGGTGGATAGGGAGCAGCTGTTCCCCTTAGTTGAAGGGTCAGTCACAAGGGGGAAAAGTTCAAGGTGAGGGGCAGGAGGTTTAGGGGGGATGTGAGGAAAAACTTTTTTACCCAGAGGGTGGTGACGGTCTGGAATGCACTGCCTGGGAGGGTGGTGGATGCGGGTTGCCTCACATCCTTTAAAAAGTACCTGGATGAGCACTTGGCACGTCATAACATTCAAGGCTATGGGCCAAGTGCTGGTAAATGGGATTAAATAGGTGGTAGGTCAGGTGTTTTTCACGTGTCGGTGCAGACTCAATGGGCCGAAGGGCCTCTTCTGCCCTGTGATTCTGTGATTCTGTGATCAGTGCTTTATGCACAGTTAGAAGCAGTAAGTAAAGAACTGAATAGATTAGAAAGAACAAGAAAACCGTTGGAACAAGTACGTCCTGAAGTGGAAGGGAAAGATTACCTCATTTTTGTGGATAGTTATAGCAAATGGATAAATGTTGAGTCTATGCCCATTACAACAAGTGCCAAAATGATTGAGGTTTTGAGATAAAAAGAGAAAGTGCTGGAAAAACTTAGCAGATCTGGCAGCACCTGTGGAGAGAGAAATGGAGTTAATGTTGAGTCCAATATGACTCCTTTTCAGAGCACAGTTCAACTCAAAAAGCGAACTCTGTTTCTTTAACACAGAGGCTGCCAGTCCGGCTGAGTCTTTCCAGTATTTTGTTTTGATTTCAGTTCTCCAGCATCTGTTGTATTTTGCTTTGATGAGGTTTTGAGAAGTTGGTTTGCAATTTATGGGTTGCTATAGGTGTTGAAACATTTCTGAGTAAGAATGGAGTCGAACAAACTCTAAAACCACCACATCAACCAGCATTGAATGACCACTTAAGGGCCTCAATAGGCCCAAAGGCGAGGCCTAAAGCCTCTCCCGCTTCTCGTAACATTTCAGAAAGGTTGGAGGCAGGCGGGTAGGGGGTGGGCAGACAGTCCATTAGATTTTATAAAACCCCCTCCTTCAAACCAGCTGTGGGGGAATGCACATTGATCCACCCCATTGTAATGATTCATGCAAGTGGTGTCACTTCTACCATTCTCCTGGTCCCCTGTAGCTTTCTTTACTTCACTAGGTTTCTTATGCCTCCCACCCCATTGTGTTCCACTTTAACCATTTTACACAACTTGCGCATCGGGATGTACCTCATCTCTCTAATTATTTGCTTCCCTTTATCACATCAGTTTCACTCCCGATTCAGAAAAAGGGAGAATGTTCAAAGTAAACTAGTTGCAACAGCAATGAACTGCAGTTAAAACAAAAAACAGTCGAAGCAATTGTTTTGCCACTGGCACACGTCACTGAACTGAAACAGAGCAGATTAACCTTTTTGAGTACCGGGTGTCTTTTGAAAGTTGTACGTTCATTAACTGCTAAAAATGATTTTTCTTAAATAACCATGTGCCCACCACTCCACTTAATTACAGATCATTGTGTTTTCCTTCCCACTTCATTTTCTGCTCCTTCTTCTAAACTATGTACCTTGCGGTTTTTTACTATGTTCAAGGTGCTATATAGATGCAAGACATTGCCGTTAAAATGTTAATCTTAACATTTTTCAATTCTGTCAAATGGTTATAGACTTGTGATGTGAACCTTGCACTTTTCTCTCCATAGATGCTGCCTGAACTGCTGGATGCCTCCAGCAATTTCTATTTCAGATTTCCAGATCTGCAGTATTTTGCTTTTGTGTAGGCAAACCACAATCACCATCTTTCTTGTTGGAATTGATTGAGGGATAATTGTTGGCCAGGATGTTAAGAGAACTCCCTGCTCCTCTTTGACGTTAATGAAATTTTTAAAGATCAAGAGAAATGTAAAACAAGCTGCAAATTCGCTTTGCACTATGGCAAGGATTTTGCACCAACTCTGAAAATAACAATGTATCACGGGAGTTGTAGTTTCCACTCTATACTTAATTCAGCAGATTTTTGTTTTGGTGAACAGCCTAGAGGCAGGTGTATCCTGTGCAGCACATCCCGTGCTGCTAATGCACATAAACACACATGATGGGGCAGAGGCTTTCAAGATTAAATCCAAAGAAGCTCAATGAGACTAGTTACTCTTTTAATTTCTGGGATACTTGAAGCTAGTGCCTAGTTTTAGTTGATTTAATTGGATATGATTGAACCAAGATCCCCAGTTGTTTACACGCATTGGTATATTGGCTGTTCGCTTATCAACGTATCAGGTGGGGCTTTCTGCTGGTGTGATTTCCAACCATAATTTTCCCCACATTTTTAAAGAGACAGAAAAAATTTCTGCCCTAAAGTGAAAATCCCCGACCATCATCTAAACAATAATACAGAAACTTTTAGCCCATTAAAGCAAATATAGAAATGCACTCAGCCAAATTATAGAACTAAGCAGACAAAACGCTAAAAATTGTCACCTCCAGACAACTGTATCACAGAGATTTAGGACAGGCAACATTCCCCATGGAAAATTCTGACTGGATTGTGGCCTAGAAGGGAATAAATTTTAGACAAGGTACACAAAGTCACCCACTTACAAGATCATCTTAGATGAATAAATCCTTTTGCCCATTTAAATTAATCTATCCAGAGAGATGCTAAACTCCTCCATTGCATCATTTATTTGTTTCTAAATAGGTTGCACAGTTTGATTCCTCCACTTTAACTGGAGCCCATTCCATGTTTTCAGCCCTCTTTTTATGAAGAACTTTCTGATCTCGGTCCTAAATATATGTGCCCTTGACATTACCTCTAAATTTAATTTAAAACAACATGCAAGATTTATTTTTTCCATTCCCATGACTAACTTTATTCCATATTAAAAAATTATGATTGGCCCTAATATTCTAATGGTAGTGTCCCTGAAGGAGCTGGGTGAGGGTCACATCATAGGACCCATTAAGTACAGTGGGGCTCACCAAACATTATGTGACAACTCCACGATATAAAGCATCAACGTTTGCCAGGAGTAATAATCTGACCAAATTTACCAGAAACCAGTGAATGCTCCATTTTATACTGGCGGCATTAGTTTTGTGTAAATCAAATGAGTCCAAAATGAACCATTGACATTTTTGATGAACTTATTAAGCATGTCCCCCTTAAGAAGCATTTCACTCAGAGAACCAATCTGGAATTCCTCTTGCACTACTGGAGAAACATCTTGGGTCTCTTGCCACACCACTGCTGAGAATTACTCAGGATTTTTCTGCCTCACCCTCCGTTATGGGTGGAATTTTCCCAGAATTGCACCAGTTGCGTTAGAGGGTGCGCAAAATGGAGCCCCACCCACTGACAAAAATGGTGGGTTTTCACGCCATGTCAACCTGAACCCGCCTCATTATTTATTCACTCCTGCGAAACACGCCGTTTCCATGGCGAACAGGCTCTCTTTCATCCACCCGCCATTGCCCCGATGTTACATCACGTCGGCCGCCATCTTTAAAAGGCAGCGCCAGCAAAACACTCATCACCACCAGCTCACCACCGCTGCCCGGGAGACATGGTCAGCAAAGGAAAAAAGACTGCAGCCCCCCAGCTTTGACGACGGGTCGCTGGAGCGACTGCTGGATGCTGTGGAGGCCTGTCGGGATGAGCTCTACCCCGGTTCTGGCCGCAGGATGGGCAGCAAAGTAACCAACCCAGCTTGGGAGGCGGTAGAAGTGGTGGCCAAAGCAAACATACGACAGTGAAGGACAGCCACCCAGTGCCACAAAAGAATTAATGATCTCCTCCGTTCCGCCAGGGTAAGTCACTTTTCTCAAACTCTCAACTCACACTTACAAACCCATCACACATCCAGAGACCCTCACTCACTGCCAGTGCAAGGGACATCACCATTCACTCTTTCACACACACCATCATTATCCACATCTCGTCCATGGGACCATTCACCACCCACACAAGCCAGGCATACTTATCATCTGGCCCGGCAGGCATCCTGATACACTCTCCCCATCTCTATCCATGCAAGACAAACTGGCTCACAACAGGAGGAAAAGGTCGCAGACAGGTGGACGGATGCTGGAGATCAAAGTTCTGACAGAATTCGAAAACTGAGCCATCCAGCTGGCCAACGATGACCGGGACCGGTCCTGTGCTGATGGTGAGCATCCAGCAGTGCAACATCCATCAGACAACCATGCTGTGAGTGATGTGTCCTCTTTCACAGGCCACTGCTATGCACTAATTATCTCCCCTTGCTTTTGCAGACACATCTGGGAAACAGCCAACAGGGTCCATGACCCAGGGCCTCCAATCCAGTTCCGAAGAAACCTTTGGAGAGGAATCTGAAGGCAGCCTCCCTGAAGTCCTGTCACAGCGCTCACCCACACCCTCCACCAACGCAGAGGCACACACTTCGATGGGACCTAGCTTTAGAGTAGCCTCGGGATCACAATCTGGTGAGCACTTCACACTTTCTGATCCACAACAGGCGGAGGCAGGGACTTCCCAGGTCCCCAACACTCAGAGGGCTGCCGGAGGCCATAAAGTTGCTCAGTTCGAGTCAGATGACGAGCCTCTGGACTCGGTCATGTCACAGTTGCTGGAGCTGCAAAGGCAAGCTCGGGAACAACAGGAAGGGATGTCCGCTGCACTCCTCAGATTGCAAGGCATGATGGAGGAGTCCGTCTGTCTTCAGTCTGAGGTAATAGCGCCGTCATTGCAAAGCACTGAGGTCCACATTGGTAGGATGGCGGCCGCCATGGAGACCTTGGCCCTGGACGTCACTCCTGCATTGCTGCACAGGCTTAACTCCATCACTGATGCCATAGTTGACCTCCAACAGTGTGTACGCAAGAGGGGTGCTGGGCAGCTCAATCTCACTCCAGCTACCCCTTCCGCTCACAGAGTCAGCCAGGGGCCCTCGGGCACCCATAGGGAGGAGGATCAGCAGGTGCCGGGACCATCCATCCAGGTGGCTCTGGGAGTGACTGGCCCATCTGAAACCCTCTTCCTGTGGCCTCCGCAGCTCCAACTTCACAGGCCGGGGAGGGTGCCACTGCCACACAGCAGGACCCCGAAAGCAGGCCGGGGCCCTCCAAGTCTCGGCCCACCTGAGTACGCCCACCAAAATCATCACAGGCAGGGCATCACAGTCAGCAGGCTGCCTCCACCTCCGCTGTGGATGTCCGGGGAGCACCAAGAGGTAGCGGCAGGGTTAGGAAAGTTAGATAAAAGTAGTCGCATAGCCTGGGCATGGGAGTTGATCACTTGTACACATTGTTCACTATTGTCAATAAACTCCAAAGAATGTCTCCCTCTCTATGGCTCCTTCTTCTGATGAGCAGTGTTCTTGTCGCTCAGATGTGAAACCTTTCTGCACAAGATAAAGGGCAGGTGTCTCAGTCCAGGGCCTCTTCCCTGTGCTTGTGCAGCCTTCAGACCAAAGTGATGGTCCAGCCTCACACTCTCTGGAAGCATTACTGATGCCTGCACCTCGGTGGTGCTGGTCATTGCAGCCAGAATGTAGGGGGCAGGAGCCACAGAGTTCTCTCATTCTCTCAGTGTGCTCTCAGCACCTTTAGGGAGGGGCTGGCCCCCATCACACCAGCGTCTGTGACCAGTGATGCTGTGCACCAGCTCCTGAAGGGCTGAGGTGCTGAAGGTGGACACAGCATCAGATGCGTCTAAAGTTTCATGGCTGCAACCCTGAGATAGCCCTGCTCATGGAGCTGGGCTCCAAGCGAGCTGCCCTCAGCCAGACAAGCATCAGACATTCTCAGAGGCTATGTGAAGATCCATGGAGTATCCTCATTGCATGTTTTCATCGTCCTTCTGCGATTGAGCGACTATTAGGGCCTCCACTGAATCTCCATGATAGGAGCATTCTCTCATAGGTTATTGGCGCTGAGATAAGCCAGACTGGAGTCAAACATTCACAACTGTGATGTGAGGATATACAGGGATACCTCACTGTGTGTCATCATTATCCTCCACAAATCTGGCAGCTATGAGGACCTCCTGAGTGCACTTACCTCATTTAGCCAGTGTGAGGGCCTCATCCCTGTTGTCATCACCACTGATGACCCCCTCACCCTCATCCCCATCAGCATCCTCCTCATTGGAGAAGACGTGCAGCTCCTCCATCTCCTCCTCAGCCAACTCATCTCCTCATTGCAGCGCCAGGTTGTAAAGGGCGCAGCAGACGACGATGATGTGTGACACCCTCTGCGGACTGTATTGCAGGGCTCCACCAGACCGGTCCAGGCACCGGAACGGCATCTTCAGCATCCCGATGGTCTGCTCCAGCAAGTTGTGAGTTGCAGCATGTGCCTCATTATAGCATCGCTCTGCTGCATTCTGAGGCCACCGCATGGGTATCATCAGCCACGGCCTCTGGGAGTAGCCCTTGTCCCCGAGGAGTCAACCCTGCAGGCTCTGTGGATCCTGGAAGATTGCAGGGATCTGTGAGTGACTCAGGATGTAGGTGCACACTCCCTGGAAACCTGCAGGATGCGTTTCTGGTGGTCGCACACCAGCTGCACGTTCAGTGAGTGGAAGCCCTTGCGGTTGATGAATTCCACTGAGTGCAGCGATGGAGACCTGAGCGCCACGAGTGCAGCCAATCACCCCCTGCACCTGTGGGAATCCCGAGATCAGGGCAAATACAATGGCCCTTATATCCTGGCTGTTCCAGTCCCGGGCGAAATGCACAAAGCTGTGTGCCATGGAGAAGATGGCATTGTGACCTCATGGATGCATTTGTGGGTAGCAGATTGTGAAATCCCACAGAGGTCACCTGTGGAGTCCTGAAAGGAGCCACTGGCATAGAAATTGACCTCTGCGGGCATTTTCACAGCCACTGGCACTAGATGCCCTCCATGTCCCCTTGGCACCAAGTCCTGCAGTAAGTGGCAGATGTGAGCGACCAGGTCCCTAGTCATGCTCAGTCGTCAGCCACACTGGTTCTCAGTCATCTGCAGGAATAGCAAGCGGCGTCTATAGACCCTGGGTGTTGCTAGATACCAACCAGCCACGGCTTGCTGTCACTCCTGGTCAGTGTGTGCGGGTGCCCCTGCTGCCCCTTCTTCCTTTATATGCTGATGTATTACAATTAGCCCGCCGCCAACTGATGGCGGGGAAGGTGGTTTGCCACTGGCAGGCTGAGCGGATGATTGCGACCTGCCTTCTCGCTGTCATGAAGCAGGTCACGCCATATTTTCCATCATGCCACTTATCACGCCCACCGCCAGCGAGCTTGGATGATTCTGCTCTGTGTCTCTTGCCCATAGAGAAACAAATCAGGCTCTTCCTCTTCTGTAAAGTCCAGCTGGTGAATACATGCCTATGCTACACTTTGGCTAATATTGAATAGGTCCTTGCCTCAGCATTAATAACTTTGTCGTGTAAGTGTTGTGTGTATAACCAAAGAGTGAGGAGTACAGCCAGATAGCATTGCCTTAATCACAACAACAACAGCAACAACAACTTGCATTTATGTAGCGTCTTTAACATGGAAAAATTATCCAATGCACTTCACGGGACATAACTAAAGCAAGTTACATACTGAACCTAAGAAGAAGAGATTATATATAAGAGGTATAAGCTAAATACCGAGGATGCTGGAAATCATTTAGTGCAAATCTGGGACGATTCCACCATTAGCTCTGTTTCTCTCTCCATAGATGCTGCCAGACCTGCTGAGTTTTTCCAGTACTTTTTGTTTTTATTTCAGATTTCCAGCATCCTCAGTATTTTGCTTTCTGCCAATTTCCTATATTGCACTCAGTCCCATTCACCCATCACCCCTGTCCTCACTAAAATAAATTGAGTTATAGCCCCCCAACACCTTAAATTGTGTTTAAGTCCATTCTCGGCCTCACTTCTCACTATGTCTGTATTCTTTGACGTTTTACCCGCCGGCCGCATTGACAGTTTTTCACGGCGAATCATCCAAAACCCGCTGCATTAATTATGCATTCCCGGGAAACACACCGTTTCCATGGCGGGCGGGCATTCATTCGCCTGCCAGGCCATCACCTCATCACTTCATCACACCGGGTGCCACATTTAAAGTCCAGCTGCGTGCACACCTCTCAGTGCTTCCAGCCCACGCCTGCTGCATGGAAGACATGACCCTGAAAGGCAAGAAAACTGCAGCCCCCAGGTACAATGATGTGTCCCTCGAGTGCCTTTTGAATGCAGTGGAGGCTCACCGTGATGTCCTCTACCCCCACCCTGGCCACACGATGGGCAGCAACATCATGAATCTGGCTTGGGAGGCAGTGGCAGTGGTGGTCAGCGCCAATGCCCTGCCATCCAGTGCCACAAAAGAATGAGTGATCTCCTCTCGTCTGCCAGGGTAATTCACCCTTCTCATCGCTGTCAACTCACACACTCACAAACCCATCACACATCCACAGGGCCCTCACTCACAGCCAGTTCAAGGAACATCACTAGTCACTCTCTCTCACACACACCTTCATTGTCCTCATCTCATCCATGGGACCACTCACCACCCACACAAGCATACTTATCATCTGGCCTGGCAGGCATCCTGCTTACACTTTCTGCATCTCTATTCATGCAGGACAAGCTGATACACAACAAGAGGGAGAGGTCGCAGACCGGTGAAGTAATGCCTAAAGTCAAGGTCCTCATGGACTTTGGAAACAGAGTCATCCAGTTGGCCGGCCACAATCTGGACCGGTCCTGTGAGGTTGGTGCTGCTCTACCAAGTGAGGATCCAGCAGTGCAATGTCCATCAGACAATCATGCAGTGAGTGATGTGTCCTGTTTCACAGGCCACTGCCATGCACTAATTATCTCCCCTTGCTTCCACAGGCACATCTGCTAAACAGCCAACAGAGTCCCTAGACCCAGGGCTTCCAATTAAGCCCCAAAGAAGTCTCTGAAGAGCAATCTGACGGCAGCCTCCTTGAAGACCCGTCACACTGCTCACACACACCCTCCACGAGCGCAGAGACACACATCTCGGTGGGACCTAGCTTTAGGGTAGACTCGGGATCACAATCTGGTGTGCACATTGCACTGTCTGATCCACAGCAAGTGGCGGCAGGGTTTTCCCAGAACCCTGGCACTTGGAGGACTACTGGAGGCCAGAAATTTGCTGAGTCCGAGTCAGATGAAGAGCCCTTGGACTTGGTCATGTCACAGTTGTTGGAGCTGCAAAGGCAAGCTCGGGAACACCAGGAAGGGATGTCCGCTGCACTCCTCAGATTGCAAGACACAATGGAAGAGTCCGTCTGCCTTCAGGCTGAGGTGACAGCGCTGGTATGCCAATGCACTGAGGTCAACACTGGCAGGATGGCAGCCGACATGGAGACCTTAGTCCAGGACGTCACTCCTGCACTGCTGCACGGGCTGAACTCCATCGCTGACACCATAGTTGGCCTCCAACAGTGTGTACGGGAGAGGGGTGTTAGGCAGCTCGATCTCACTCCTTCTCCTCAAAGAGTCAGCCAGGGGCCATTGGGCACCCTTAGGGTGGAGGATCAGCAGATGTACACCTTGGGAGCATCCACCCATGTGACTCTGGGCATGCCTGGCCCACCAGAATCCCCTCTTCCTTAGCAGCTCCAGCTCCACAGCTCGAGGAGGGTGCCACTGCCACACAGCAGGCCGGGGACTTCCAGGTCTCGGCCTTCCAATGGACACCCGTCAAAATCATCACAGACAGGGCATCACAGTCAACAGGCTGCCTCCACCTCCGCTTTGGATGTCCGGGGAGCACCAAGACGTAGCGGCAGGGTTAGGAAAGTTAAGGAGAATTAGCTGCATGTCCTGGGCATGGATGTTGGCCACTTGTACATACTGTTCACTATTGTCAATAAACTTCCAAGAATGTCTCCCTGTCTATAGCTCCTTGTTCTGATGAGCAGTGTTCGTGTCACTCAGATGTGAAACCTTTCTGCACAAGTTAAAGGCAGGTGTCTCAGCCCAGGGCCTCTTCCCTGTGCTTTACGCAGCCTCCAGACCACAGTGATGGTCCAGCCTCTCACTCCATGGACACATTACTGATGCCTGCACCTCGATGGTGTTTGTCATTGCTGCCAGAATGCTGTGGGTAGGTGTCAGAGTTCTGTCATTCTCTCTGTGCGCTCTCAGCACCTTTAAGGTGGGGCTGGCCCCCATCTCTTCAGTTTCTGTGACCACTGATGCTGTGCCCCTGAAAGGCTCAGGTGCTGAAGGTGGACAAAGGATCAGATGCTTCTAAAGTTTCATGGCTGCATCTCTATGATATGACCCTGATCATGGAGCGCAAGCGAGCTGCCCTCGGCCAGACAAGAGTCAGACATTCTCAGAGGCTATGTGAAGATCTACGGAGAGTCCTCACTGCATGTTGTTATCATCGTCCTGCAATTGAGAGACTATTAGGGCCTCCACTGCGTCTCCATGACAGGAGCATTCTCACAGAGGGTATGTGCAATGCCATAAGCCAGACTGGAGTCAAACATTCATAGATGCAATGTGAGGATTTTATGGTGTCTTCTCACTGAATGTCACCATCACCCTCCACAAATCTAGCAGCTATAAGGGCCCCCCGAGCGCACCTGCCTCATCTGGCCAGTGTGAAGGCCTCATCGCCGTTGTCAGTGCCTTCAAGGACCTGCTCACCCTCATCACCATCGACGTCCTCCTCATCAGAGACCTCCAACTCCTCCATCTCCTCTTCAGCCAGCTCGTCTCCCCATTGCAGCGCCAGCTTGTAAAGGGCACAGCAGGCGATGACAATGTGTGACACCCTCTGTGGAATATATCGTTTGGCTGCACCAGACCGGTCCAGGCACCGGAACCTCATTTTCAGCATCCCGATGGTCTGCTCCACCAAGTTGTGAGCAGCAGAATGTGCCCCATTTTATCGTCGCTCTGCTGCAACCTGAGGCCACTGCATGGATATCATCAGCCATGGCCTCTGCGGGTAGCCATTGACCCCAAGGAGCCATCCCTGCAGCCTCTGTGGACCCTGGAAGATGTAAGGGTTCTGTGACTGATTGAGAATGTAGGAGCCATGCATACTCCCTGGAAACTGTGCATAGACCTGCAGGATGCATTTGTGGTGGCCACACACCAGCTGCTCATTCAGCAAATGGAAGTCATTGTGGTTGACATAGTTGACTGCTTGTTGCAGAGATCTGAGCGCCACGTGAGTGCAGCTGATGGTGCCCTGCACCTGTGGGAAACTTGAGATCTGGGCAAATCCAATTGCTCTTGCAGCCTGGATCTCCGGGCAAAATGCACAATGCTGTGTGCCCTAGTGAAGATGGCATCTGTGACCTCATGGATGCATTTGTGGATGGAGGCTTGAGAGATCCCTCAAAGGTCACATTTGGAGCACTAAAAGGAGCCACTGGTGTAGAAATTGAGCACTATGGTCACTTTCATGGCTGCTGGCAGTGGATGCCCTCCATGTCACCATGGCGCCAAATCCTGCAGTAGCTGGTAGATGTGACCGACCAGTTCCCTAGACATGCGCAGTCGTCAGCGACACTGGTTCTCGGTCGTCTGCAGGAATGAAAGGCGGATTCTATAGACCCTGGGTCTAGCTAGGCACTAAACAGCGACAGCTCACTGTGGCTCTTTGGCGGCGTGTGCAGGAGCCCCAGCCACCCCTTCTCCCTAAGGTGCTGTTCCTCACTCTGCGCAGCCAGGAGCCTCAGTCACTCTCTTCCCCATTGTCTTCGCTCTCTGTAAGCCACGAAGCATACAGCTAGTTCACCAGGTTCCATGATCTTGATGTACTCCTCCTGCAGAATGAAAGAGGGAGATGTGTGGGTTAGCATAGGTGTACTAAGAACCTCTTTTGGTTAAGTCTGAAGGCCCCTTAATGCATCCCGGAGAGTTCTGGCCACCACTTGGCTGGCCAGAGATTAGTGCACTGCATGGCTGCCCAAAACCCCACCCACCTCTGCCTCACTCCACCTGACCGATTGGCGGCAGCTTTGCCCATTGGACTACATGCTGTGCTCTCAGCTCAGGTGCAGGCATTCTCCCAACCCGCGCTGCAAGGCTGCACTGTTAGCTTGAACCATGGGGGAGAGTGGTCTAAACTGGGATGATGACATTGCAAGGGGCTGTGAGCACCTCCAGCAGTGACTGCTCCACGGCCAACTTTAGCAAGGAGATTGCACAACGTGCCCAGTCGTCCAACTGTTCTTCAGTCCACTAAAATGCTGATTATTTTGCAGTCTGTGTCTGAGAGTTGAAAAGCCCTGGAGCACTTGGTGGCACTTTGATGGCTCTGCGTTGCTTGAGTGGGCAGATAAGGTAGAGGCCTGACTCCAATCTTATCAATGTGGCTGCACCTGTCTCAGCTGCAGAGGAATGGTCACTTTATACAAGGGGCAAGATTTTTGGTTCAGTGGGCGGCCGCAATCGGTGGGCCCAGGAGCGGCCGGGGAACAGACCACCACCTGCGATCGGCCCCCGACTGCCTTTTCACGCTGGCTGGGTAATTAACGGCCAGCCAGTGTGAAATGCGTGCTGAAAGGCTCAGCACTGCCAGGGTGGGGGCGGGAGGAGGGCGAGCACTGAAGTCAGCGCGGGCTTGAGTGAGTGCGGAATGAAAGCTCCCTGAAAGCAGAGAGCTGTGTCAGAAAGCTGAAGAATTCAAATTCAATAAAAATGGATTTAAAAACCTGGAAGAAATATCCACGTATCAGAATATGGATGCTAAAATTTGTGTCCATTTTTATCTTTTCTTAAATTAATCTCAGAAACCTCATCCCACCCTTGAATGAGGTTTCCTGAAAAATGCAAAGGCCGCCTGGCAGGTTCACCCGCCCGCCAGACGTAACATTGGATGGGCAGCGAAAAATCCCAGTTAATTGCGCCGTTAATGGATTTAATAGCCCTCTTCATTGTTGGCGGGCGCATGATGACGTCGGGGCGTCATTGCACGCTATTTTACGCTCGAACGTGCCAGGCGCCTGTCCACATGCTGAACGAAAAGTTCTGGCCAAGGTGGCCCTAATGTGTGGCCACTTCCCTTGACCATCCACCCCCCACACCCCTACCCCCGCATGTGCTTGTGCACTACCTTCAACCCCAGGCCTTCTCAACACCCCCCACCCCATGTCACTTCAACCACAGGGCAGCCTTTGCCCCCACCCCCAAAGTCACCTTAATCACAGGGCAGCCTTTTCCCCCCACCAATGCCCCAAAGATGGGAGTCTAGTCAGGAGGGCACTGGAATACTCAAATCTGGAAGTGACAAAGGCATGGAGGAGGTTTTTGGCTGATGTAGGGGCAGGCAATGTTACTGAGATGGAAACAGACTTTGTAATGGCGAGGATATGAGGTCAAAAGCTTACAAAGTTTTTTTAAAAATAGTTGAATAGGATGGTGAGTTTTGAAATGGTAAGTAGCAGAAATTTCCATTATCTTTTAGATGAAACACATTTTTCTTTGAACATATTTCCTCAGCAAGGTCCTCAATAGAACTTCCATGGAAGGTAATAACTTGTGGGCTCCATTTTCCTTTAATGCAGCCTGGTGCGTCTTTGTTCCATCAAGTGCTGCTCATTTTCCCAGACATTCAAGGAATTCCGACCTCCTGCGGCAAAGCCCTAGTGTAGGTGTAGGCGGGACAGGAAGTGGGTCAATCATCTCAGCTCCAGGACAACACTGCAGGAGCTCTCCAGGGTAGTGTCCTATACCCAACCATCTTTAGTTGCTTCATCAATGACCTTCCTTCCATCATAAGGTCAGAAGTGGGGATTTTCACTGATAATAATAACGTTCAGCTCCATTTTTTCACTGATAATAATAATGTTCAGCTCCATTTGCGACTCCTCAGATACTGAAGTAGTCCATGTCCAAATGCAGTAAGACCTGGACAATATCCAGGCTTGGGCTGACAATTGGCAAGAAACATTTGCGCCACAAAAGTGCCGGCCAATGACCATCTCCAACAAGATAGAACCTAGCCATTGCCCCTTGATGTTCAACTGCATCACCACTGCTGAATCCCCCACTATGAAGATCCTGGGAGTTACCATTGACCAGAAACTGAACTGTACTAGCCATATAAATATTGTGGCTACAAGAGCAGGTTGGAGGCTGTGAGTCCTGTTGTGAGTAACTCACCTCCTGACTCCCCAAAGCCTGTCCACCATCTACAAGGCACAAGTCAGGAGTGTGATGGAATACTCTCCTGGATGAGTGAGGCTCCAACAGCATTCAGGAAGCTTGACACCATCCAGGACAAAGCAGCCCACTTGATTGGCACCCCATCCACAAACATTCACTCCCTCCACCACCGACACACAGTGGCAGCAGTGTGTACCATCTACAAGATGCACTGCAGGAAGTTACCAAGGCTTCTTAGACAACACCTTCCTAACCCACAACCATTACCATCTAGAAGGACAAACGCAGCAGACACATGGGAACACCACCACCACCAAGCCACTCACCATCCTGACTTGGAAATATATCGCCGTTCCTTCACTGTCGCTGGGTCAAAATCCTGGAAGTCCTTTCCTTATTTGGGTGTACCTACACCACATGGACTACAGCGGTTCAAGAAGGCAGCTCACCACCACCTTCCCCGTATTTACTCTATCAACACCTCATTATTGTTATAATCCCAGCTGATATTAATACTGGACACGTCAGATCCCAGAGTGGAACCTGGCTTAATAGACCCTAGCTTTGTTTTTTTTGAAACCATGGAGGAAAGTTACTGAACAAATTCACAGGAGTCTGCTAATAAGCTTTTAACACAAAGAATAAAGCATTTATTAAACAAGAAAAATGAACTATATTACACCAGATGAAGCGGTTGGAAAGATATCAATATAAACACAAGAAAATGATTCAAACTCACATTATTCCTTATACCTCAACAATTTCTTTACAGACACATACAAATTCAGAAAGATAAAACAATTTGCAATATCTATCTTATACCCTAATAATCACGGTAAGAATGAGGTACATGTGAATTAACAGGCAGACTGTGGTCAGACACATCACACTCCGAAGTAAGTCACAATATCTTTACAGTGCAGAAGGAGGCCATTCGCCCCATCGAGTCTGCACTGGCTCTCTGAAAGAGCATTCCACCTAGTCTCACTCCCCTGCCTTATCCCCATAACCTTGCACATTGTCTCTTTTCAGGTAGCAGTCCAATTCCCTTTTGAATACCTTGATTGAACCAGCCTCCACCACCCTTTCAGGAAGTTTGTTCCAGACTCCAACCACCCTCTTGGGTGAAAATATTTTTCCTCACATCACTTTTACTCCTTTTATTTTGAATCTGTGCTCTCTAGTTCTTGGGGCAGAATTTTACGATCCACAGGCGCACACGGCAGTTGGAAGTGTGCCCACCGACAATTAATCGGGCAATTAAGACCATTAATAGCGCAATTGTCAGTGATTTTCCGTGGCCTGTCCAACCTTATGTTTGGCGGACAGGTCAATTGACCAGGCAGCCTTTACGTTTTTGATGAAACCTCATCCAAGGACGAGATGACATCTCCGTTTGGAAATAAAATGATAAGAAATATCTAGGGACAGCATTTTTATGAGGTATGTTTTCAGGTGCTTGATTGTGCTGCATGGACATTTTTTTGCAGCTTTTTTCTGCTTTATTTTATTATTTGGCGGTCTGCAGCTCCCCGAGGCAGCTGTCTGCCTTCAGGGAGCTCAGTGGAAGTGCTCACCTGCGCCTGCGGTGATGTCACCGCCTGCCCTCTTCCTGCCCCTGCCCTGGCAGCGCTGAGATTTTCAGTGCGTGTTTCACACTGGCTGTCCGTTAATTGGCCAACCAGCGTAAAACCGTGGTCGAGGGCCGATTGCGGTTGGGACCCGTTTCCTGACCACTCTCAGGCCCGCTGATTGCACGTGCCCAACGAGAGAAAAATTCAGGCCTTGATGTTCTCTTGAGTGGGAATAGTTTCTCACCATTTACCCTGTCCATACCCCTCAGAATCTTGAATACCTCTATCAAGCCTTCTCTCAGCCTTCTTTTCTCCAAGGAAAACATTCCTAACCTCTCCAGCCTATCCTCATAGCTACATCCTGGGATCATTCATGTGAATAAATGACAAATGTGACCAAAGCAGATTCCATGGATTTCTCAATAACCCACCCAGGCGTTTGTCACATTGTGAGCCAACCAGTCTCACTGAAACTTTGTCATTCTCATGAGGAATAATCTGCATATTTGTAGAACTGGCCTTGGAATTCTCGCCAAAAGTCGCTCCCACTCAGATGGCTTCGACAAGGATCCACCTCCAGGGTTTCAATCTTGCCTTCCGAGATTCCTTTCCCCTGATCTCCACGTCGACTCAAATTTCACCTTCCAAGTGCAATTTCAGACTCTCAGCCATGCCAAGCAGAACACTAGTACTCCAAAAACCTGCAGTAGGGAGTCACTAATCTTCGGCTGCCTCCTCGGAACTTCCGGGCTTCTGTCAAACCCTTTTTGCTTCAAGTCTGTTCCTGCATTCCCATCTCTGCTCCTTTCTTTCAACTTGACATCTGGAACCTCTTTCTGACCCCTGTCTTTGTCTGTGTCTGGAACTGTTTTGTGAGGCCCCTTCCTGTTCCCCCTTCCAGTGCCCTGCTCCCTGGGACACCATTCTGGTTCCAGGTCACATGACCTGCAGCTTCATGCCATTTCAACTTCTTTGCTTCCTTTTCTTTTTCCCATGTGCCAGTTCCCAACCTAAAGGCGTGAAAATGGACGAACTGTGCATGTGCGACCATTTCCCGGCTGGCACATGTGCAGAAGGCCCTAAGTTCTGACCTCTGACTGCCAATTTAGGTAAGTTCTTTTAGTTTCATTACATCATGTCACCTCTTAACCTTATTTGTTCCAAGCAACACTATCCTAACTTTGTCACCTCTCTTCATTGTCATTAATCATAATCATTAAACAATTACAGCACAGAAGGAGGCTATTTGGATTGTCGTTTCCCTTCCAGATGTCTGCAAGACGTGCTCACTAATCCCATTCCCTGCCCTTTTCCCATAGCCCTGCAATTTTTTCCCCCTCCAGGTGCTTATCTGATTTCTTTTGAAAGTCACAATTGAATCAACTTCCAGCATACACTCAGGCAGTGCATTTTGGATCTTGACCACTTGTTGCATAAAAATGTTTTCCCTTGATGTGCCTCATCCCTGGTGATATCATTATCTGTACCCCCTCTAATGCCCTTACATCTTTCCTGAATTGTAGTGCCCAGAATTGTCCACAATATTTCAGCTGTGGCCTAACTATATATTTTTTTATTTTTCGTTCTTGGGATGCGAGCATCACTGGTAAGGCCTTGGCAATTTCTGGCATGATCTCTTTGTTTTCACATTCTGACCACTATAAATCAAAGTTATCCATACACTTTTTTAACCACCTTATCAACTTACACTACCACTTTTAAGGATTTGTGTATATGGACCCTCTGTTCATCTACATTTAATCATGCCATTAATAATACTGTTTCAATATTAGTCCCCCCAAAATATGTTATTTCATGTTCTCTGCATTGAACTCCATTTGCCATGCTGCTGTCTGTTTCATCATCCTGTCTGTGTTGTTCTAATAGTGGCATAACTTTAGCAACCCTCAGTCCTTTGGCACTGCATTCTAGATCTGCTATTTCTACCTTTGCTTCTTTCAGCAACCTAGGATGCATTCATTTCGACCGGGTGACTTATCAACTTTCAGTAATAAACTTTTTGGTATGTCTTCTCTCTCTTTTTATCCTGTCAATAACTTCTCTCTCCTTCAGTTCCTTATTCTTGATACTCCACCCCCTTCCCCCACAAACTGTTTATTTTTTTGTTAATGCTCCATTCTCCTTAAAGTATGCTCTACTCTCCCTTGCTTCCTGTGACATTGTATTGCCCCTGACTCTGACCTTTTCCACCTGTCTGTCTCGCTAACTCAGTTGTTTAACTTAAGCTATTCATGCACTTGCTGATTCTATTCCTCTGCTATCCAATCTTCATTCCTTTCTAACATACCTGCACAAATCATTGGTCTAAAAACAGTTATTGGCCTCTTGCCTAATCTCTTGCTGTCAGCACCACAACTTCACAGGAATGAAAACTAGAAGAAATGACACATTGTTTGCATGGCAAGTTCTAGATAGCATTGCAAGGATTCTATTCTGAGCAGCACCCTAGGATCCTTTACAGAGACTGACCAGGGAATTCCTTGGAGCAGCTCCACCCTGTTACGTGCAAAATCGGGTTCCATTGCAAATCTAGCAAAGTAACACCCATGGCGCAGGAGGAGCTGACAGATTTCCCAGCCTCTGTGTTGATAGCAGAAATTTCCAGACTAATAAGGCCTTGATAGATCCATAATTTCCTTCCAATGCAAGAAAAAAATAGATTAAGCAATGAAATATCAACTATCTCAAAGCAACAGCTTTAATTACAAAATATTCAGTTCTCAAACTGAGGGACAGGATTTTAATAGAAATTATTATTTACCATTCCAGTTTTTAATTATAAAGAACACTATTCTTGATTCCATTATTCCTTTCTCTTCTTTCTCTTGATAGGCACTTGAGGGAACTAAACTTGCAGGGCAGTGAGGATAGAGCAGGGGAATGGTACTAACTGGATTACTCCACAGAGGGGCAGTATGGACTTGATGGGCCAAACAGCCTCTTCTGCTGTAAGGATTCTCTAACTCTGTGACTCTTGCCTCCCTGTTCCGTTTTCTGTTTTTTTACAGCATGTGTACAGTGACACTCTCTGGGCAGTAAGAGAATTGTAGAACAGCTTTCCAGCCTCCACTTTCTCAACAGTCCCTTCACATTGACACAGCATTTCCTTGTCTTCAGCACTTATATCTAAGTTATTGCTGAAATTGTCATTTCAGCATGATACACTGTTTCTGCATGATTATTGGGCTGAGCACAAAATGTCCTCCTTTTAACTGTGTAAATCTTCAGGGCTCATTTGTATAGCAGCATCGTTCAAGAGCACGGAAATTTCGTGAGTTTACGCTGTTCCTGTAACCACCGTAACTTTACACCCAACAAAAACATGTCTAACTGCTCCGCCTAGTATTTCAGACCAGTGTGAGGAGCTGAAGAAGGTACCAACTTCATTTATTGACCACAGCCTTCTGGACAACTTTTATTTAACCCCCACCTTCCTTTACATGTAGCAGTAGTGATTTCCTTTCTTCCCTGAAAGAATTTCAGCACCTCTGGACTTCCCCATCCCCAAACCCAAACTCAAAATGAATTCAGTGAAAGGATGGGTTTCCCATGAATATAACACTTGACCATTCTAGTGGACAGGAGTTGGAGAATCGGGCAGCCTGGCTGAGCCACATTGATAACATGCATTTCCCTTCAAAGTATTGCTGCAGGCCTTTAACCACCTGCTGCATTGCCGGCTTACACTCCTTCCTTATCAGCAAGCAATCTCCTGGAAGTGTGTTTCATGTTAGAACCTCACTTCTGATTTAAAACAGGGCTGAATATGAAAATTGCATGGCCCCATGTAGGCAACCACCGTCCAAGTCCCACTGAATGTCGTTCGAGTTGGCTCTCAAATTCAGCAGCAATTTTTTTCAAATAAATTTAGTATTTTTTACAATATTGTATAGAAGTTTTTTTTTAAATTTTGAACAAGACAGAAGGACAGGAGAAGGAAGTGCCTCTTATAATTAATGAGATGTGTGCTGACTAAACATGGAAACTATACAACTGGTTAAATTTGCCAATTTTTATTTTGAGGTTTCTTCTAGTGAAGTACATCAAGCAATTTGCAACTCGCATCATTATACAGACCTATAAAGTAGATTGTTTTACTAAGCAGAGAGTGAAAGGCAAGCAAATTGTGTGGATCTTATAAAATATTTCAGTGTTTAAAAACTAAGCAAATCTGCAACAATAAGAAATTATCATTAAAGCTTTTATATCTCAGTATTTGTGACTTGGAAAATTGCTTTTCTGTTGCTTCACTTTGGAACTATGTTTGCTGGAGGTCTTTGGTGCAATCATAAATTACAACACATTTCTTATGGATTGTCATCTCCTCACTTTTTCATGATGGAAGAAAGCTCTAGAAGCATGCCCTGAAAGAGAAAAATCAAAAAGTGAAGAATGCATTTTTACCACTTATTTTAATAAATTTAAGAAGAGACATAGAATCATATAGATGCACAGCACTGAAGGAGGCCATTTTGTCCATTATACCCTTGGCTCTTTGAATTAATATTTTTATTCATTCATGGGATGTGGGCATCGCTGGCGAGGCTGCATTTGTTGTCCATTCCTAATTACTCCTGGGAAGGTGGTGGTGAGCTGCTTTTTTGAACACAGCAGTCCATGTGGTGTAGGCAATCCCACAGTGCTGTTAGTAAGGTAATTCCAGGGTTTTAATCACTGCGACAGTGAAGGAACGGCGATATAGTTCTAAGTTGGTGTGGTGTGTGGCTTGGAGGAGAACTTGTAAGTGGTGTTCCCATGCACCTGCTACCCTTGTCCTTCTAGGTGGTAGAGGTCACAGGTTTTGAAGATGCTGTCAAAGGAGCCTTGGTGAACTCTTGCAGTGCATCTTGTATATAGTACACACTGCTGCCACTGTACGTTGGTGGCGGAGGGAGTGAATGTTTGTGGATGGGGTGCCAATCAAGGGGGTGCTTTGTCCTGAATGGTGTCGAGCTTCTTGAGTTTTTTGGAGCTACACTTATCCAGGCAAGTGGAGAGTATTCCATCACACTCTTGACTTGTGCCTTGTAGATGCTGGACAGGCTTTGGAGAGTCAGGAAGTAAGTTACTCGCTGCAGGATTCCTAGCCTCTGACCTGCTCTTGTAACCATAGTATTTATATGGCTAATCCAGTTCAGTTTCTGGTCAATGGTAACCCCCAGGATGATAATTGTGGGGGATTCAATGATGGTGATGCCATTGAATGGCAAAGAAAGATGGTTAGACTCTCACTTGTTGGAGACGGTCATTGCCTGGCACTTGTGTGGTGCGAATGTTACTTGCCACTTATCAGCCCAAGTCTGAATGTTGTCCAGGTCTTGCTGCATTTGGACATGGACTGCTTCAGCATCTGAGGATTCCCGAATGGCACTGAACATTGTGCAATCATCAACGAACATCCTCACTTCTGACCTTATGAGGGAGGGAAGGTTACTGATGAAGTGGCTGAAGATGGTTGAGCCCAGGACACTACCCTGAGGAACTCCTGCAGTGATGTCCTGGGGCTGACAGTTATCCAATTGGTTATTCAATTCATTCCATTCCCCTACTCTTTCCCCATAGATCTGCATTTTTTTCCCTTTTTGATATAGATCCAACTCCCTTTTGAAAATGACTATTGAATCTGCTTCTACAACCTTTTCAAGCAGTACAGTCCAGATCATAATCACTCTTTGGGCAAAGAAATATCTCCTCATCCCTTTTCTCGTTCTTTTACCAACTATCTTAAAAGCATCCAACTAAAAATTCTATTTGGCCATGTATCTCATTAATTATAATTGAAGCTTCTTGAATACTTAACTGGACATTCACAACTATTTTGTCTTCTATCTGTTATTGCATCATTTTCAAGCCCATCCTTGCATCTTGTCTAACACGTAGGTTTGTTTGCAGGTACATATTATAAATTTAAATTACTCCAACACATCCAAATGCAAGTGGTCATTTTACTGTACCGTTCATGAATAATAAATGGAATTTTGTTTTTTAAGCAGACCTTTAAAAATTTTTCTTTAACAATCCCCCCACTGCCCCATGCGCCTCAGTGTGAACCATGCAGTGTTCCCTGGAATGTGAAATTCCAACTTTGGCACGTTTTTTGTGGTTGCCTCACCCCCCCTCTATGATGCTCAGAACTGACTCAGCAAGCCTTCTGTAAGAAATTACCTCAGCACCCCAGATTTGCAGGGCCTCATACAATTCGGTTAGTGACTTCTGCGGCTCTATGTGTTGTAATGCTCTGATCTCCTCTTCCCTTAGATGGTTGCCTCTACCGTTTGCACCATCAATCCCCCCACCTGACACTGCCACCGCTACCACCCTCAGTATCTACATAATTCTCTATTAAAACATCAAATAGTATGAATAAATAAACTCCAACTTTTGTGACTCATGCATAACCAAAATATTCCAGACAAACTCTGACCATGGGTACTTCACTGACCAGCCAGTGTACCACAACCTCCCTACTTGCCTCCCATTCACTATGACCAATAAGAGTAAGCGTTAATCTATCTACATTGGCAATCACTGTATAGCTGACCTTCCAAATTCACATGGCCTCCCAGTTTGCCTTGCAGAATTTTCCGGAGATCAGTGAAGATTTACCTGCTGCACTGCTTTGCCATAAACACCTTTAGATCTCTGACTTCTGCTTGATGACCCTTTTCAGCTTTACCTGTTACAAGCTGAGCAGTTGGCGGTTCAGCAGTTTGTCACCAAGAGGCATCTAGTCACTCACCATGCAATGGTTCAATCTGCCCCCAAGCCCACAATTATCAGCAACATGCCCCTCGCTGCCTGGGAGTTTTACACTAAGTTATGTTACAAAAACATTGAACCATGTTAGATGCCAGTGGTTTGTTCCACAGAGAACTGTCAAACTCCGAATAAATTGCCAGCAGGTCTAATGAATGTGGATTCCCTGCAAGTATTCAAAGAGGAGCTTGACGGGTTTCTGCATGTGGTAAACCCCTGCATATGTAGGAGGCAGGTGAGTCAATGGGGCTAGTGTCTCCAGTTCCATGATCACCTTTATTGATTTGGAGAGGAATTTCCCCAGAGCTGATAATAGCATTACATTCTTGTCCCGCCAAAATAAAGTGGAACATACTATTTGGATCTTCTTTGGCTATGTTACCTGTTCAGATCAGTTCTGTCCAAAAATGACCATCAGACTGGCATTTGTATGTCACAGGACCCTGATTAGTATTTTAAATAGTTCCATCCCTTGACTTGGGGCCTCCCAGGCTGTCTATCATTAGACCCAAGGATTTTGTTGCATTTATGGCAATAGCATTACAAGTTATACTTGTAAGTTATACTTACCATTGACATTCTGCGTCCTGAAGAAGCATGGGTAACAGGTGGACTCTCTTCTTTATATTTTGACTCAGAACTAGAGACATTTGTGGAATCTGGACTTTCAGGTCGGCTGGCCAATGCACTTTCAGGAATCATTTTTGATTTAGACCCAGTGCAGCTGATCTTCCTGACAGTGGAAAGCTGACTGTAATCTTGAGCATCAGTAGAATCTTCTGGATAGTCTTTGTAAGAACTGACTCGACTCTGTTTGCGGAGAGTATTATAGGAGGGGGCTGAGATTTCCATTTGACTGGGAGGGTATGTTATTAGTTTAGTTTGTTCCAATACGCTATCAATACTATGGCTGGCTTTTGAACTAACGTCATTCTGTTGGGGCTTTTTAGAGGCATTAACACCACTGGCTGAGTGATTCTGAATCTCTAAAGTGTGATGGGTGCGTTTCATTTGATTTGAGCGCTCGGCAATATGCTCATCATGACGCCATCTCGTGTGTTGTTCCAGGTCTTGTTGAAATTGGTCTCTTCCGGCCTGATCAGTTGGTTCTAAAAATCATAACCAAAAATGTTAGCCATTTATCTGATAAAAATAAAATACTGCAGTTGCTGGAAATCTGAAATAAAAACAGAAAATGCTGGAAAAACTCAGCAGGTCTGACAGCATCTGTGGAGAGAGAAACAGAGTTAATGTTTCAAGTCTGTATGACCCTTCTTCAGAGCTGCTTTGAAGAAGGACCATAAAGACTCGAAATGGTAACTCTGTTTCTCTTTCCACAGGTGCTGTCAGACCTGCTGAGTTTTTCCAGCATTTTCAGTTTTTATAGCCATTTATCTGAGTTCAGTTAAAATGTATTTGCTTGGATGCAATGGATTAAAATATTCTCTATTTGATAAGTACATGTTTGTTAGACCAGAATCTTATAATTACATGAAACAATGCAATGACTCCATTCTACTTGCATGCCAGTTGATCTGTTTAACTGTTGCAACATATTGTTCAAAGTTCATGCAAACCTGCACGCAGAAGCACCAATACTACAAATGAACAGAGGACTCCTTTATTTGATGCTGTAAATACTGAAAAGATTGATTTTTCCAAGTGTAGAGATGATAAGATATCAGTCTTTTTTTTAACAATAATATGTACTCTTAATTTGAAGTGGTCAAATCATTAGTTCATTTGGTAATTTTTGAAGCAAAAAAAGTCACATTTGCTGCTTTTTACAAAAATTGCCTTAATTAGTCCAAGCTCCAATATATTGGGAAAAAGGCCATTCTCCATGCATGCTATGATTTCCACATTCACATTATATGGTAAGTTTAGACTTCTTTTTATACTGTAAACCTTTTACCACTCATTTTTAAATATATTTTCTTTTACTTTATAATTTGTTCTGAAATGCTGTATCATGCAGGTACAATACAATTTCGGTAAGAGACCTTCAAATGAAGCTGGTTCATCACGGAATTGGAAAACTGTTACGGAAGTAGATTAAACTGGTGATGATATCACAGAATGGCTACAGCACTGAAGGAGGCCTTTCAGCTTGTTGTGTCTGCACTGGCTCTCCAAAGGAGCAATTTACCTAGTGCCACTCCCCATAGCCCTGCTTATTCTTCCTTTTCAGATAATAACCCAATTCCCTCTTAAATGCCTCAATTGAACCTATCCCCACCACATTCTCAGGCAGTGCATTCCAGATCCTAACCTGGAAAACCTAAGCAAGTTTTTGTCACTTGCTGCATGAAAACATTTTTCCTCATGTCTCCATTGCTTCTTCGTCCAATTGCCTTAAATCTGTGCCCTCTTGTCCTTGATCCTTCCACTAATGGGAACAGTTTTTCCCTATCTACTCTGTCCAGGATTTTTCCCTCATCAGGCAGGCTCGGTGAGGGCGGGCAGGAATGGTTGGAAAGCCAATTAAGGCCCGCCCAGCATGAAACGCAAGCAGCAGCGCTCAGCGTGGCCTGTCGGGGGGAGGAGGGTGAGCGTGAACTTCATGCATGCGTTTGGGTGCGCGCTTGAAAATCTCCTTGAGGCACAGAGCTGCTGCAAGGAGATGAACTTTTCTCAAAATAAAACTAAAGGTTCCTAAAACATTATAAAACATGTCCCCACATATGATTCTATTACATGAGCAGCGACATGTTATTAATTAAATTTTAAAATGTTTATTTTTTTTTGTTGCTGGAAACCTCATCCCGCCCGTGATGAAGTTTCCTAAAAAATGCAAAGGTTGCTTGGCCTTTTCGCCTGCCCTCCAACTGCAAGGTTGGACGGGCAGCGAAAAACTTATTTTAATTACCTTTTTAATGGCCTTAATAGGCCTTTTAATTGTCGGTGGGCATGCTGCTGACTCCAGCACATGCGCGCCAACTGAAATATCGCACGAGTGCACGATGACGTTGGGACACTCGCTCTACATCATTGTGTGTCGTTTTAAGCTCGGTCAGGTCAGGCGCACGCCCGCCCGCCGAGGTAAAAATTCTCCCGCTCACGATTTTGAATACCTCTATCAAATCTCCTCTCAACCTTCTCTTCTCTAAGGGAAAACAATTAACAGATACATTGGAAAAGTTGGGGTACATTGGAAAAGTTGAGGTTTCTCATCCCTGGTACCATCTTGTGAATCTTTTCTGCACTCTCTTTAATGCCTACACACCTTTCCTAAAGTGTGGCACCCAGAACTGCACACAATACTTCAGCTGATGTCAAACCAATGTTTTATACAAGTTTAGCATAACTTCCCTGCTTTTATATTATGTGCCCCTATTAATAAAGCCTAGGATGCTGTGTGCTTATCATCCGCTCTCTCAAATTGCCCTGCCACCTTCAATGATTTATGCCTAGGTCCTTCTGTTTCTGTACCGCATTTAGAATTGTACTCTTTATTTATATTGTCTCTTTATTTTTTCATACCAAGTGAATCATTTCACACTTCTTTGCATTAAATTTTATCTGCTACATGCCCACCCATTCCATCAACCACTCTACATCCTTTTGAAATTCTACACTATCCTCCTCACAGTGCTTCCAAGTTTTGTGTCACCTGAAAATTTTGAAATTTTGCCCTGTATACTAAGGCCTAGGTCATTAATATATATCAGGAAGAGTAATGGTCCTAATACTGACCTCTGGGAAACTCCACCATAAACCTTCCTCCAGTCCAAAAAAAAATCCATTAACCACTGTTTCCTGTCACTCAGCCAATTTCTTATCCATGTCGCTACTGTCCCTTTTATTCCATGAGTTATAACTTTGCTCACAAGCCTGTTGTGCAGCACTTTAACAAATGCCTTTTGGAAGCCCACGTACATCATATCAACACCTTTTGGAAGTCCACATCAACATCACATTCCCTTCATCAACTCTTTCTGCTACCTCACCAAAACAATTCCAGCAAGTTAGTTAAACACCCTTAACAAATCCATGTTGGCTTTCCTTAACTAACCGGCTTTGGCCCAAGTGACTATTAATTTTGTCCCAAATTATTGTTTCTAGAAGCTTCTCCACCACTAAATTAAACTGACTGGTAATTGCTGGGTTTATCTTTGTACCATTTTTTGAACATATTGAAAAATAAACTGATTGTATTTGGAAATTACAAATTACATATATTTATGAGCATATTTGGATGTGATCTTTATTAGGATCTCAAGAATGAATATTTTTTACACTTAAATCCAGCAATGGTGAAAACATACATCATCATATGTTGGCATTAAAATTTGCTCACTATTGTATGAAGCGCAAGTGCAGTACTCCTTGACAGGATTCCCCATACTTCATTTTTTCCATTCCTCCATCTTTTACTGCTAATTTTCACACCTCCCTCTTTCCCTTGTGAAAGCGCTGAATCCTTGCTGGGTGGGCACCCTTCATGTGTGAGCTGAACCATGAATGTCAGCCACTTAAATGTGTCCACACTCAGCATACAACGTGTGCACTTTTAGCAGGAGTCTCTGTCTAGTAACCAACTTTCCCTTCTCCAGTTGTCCAGTATGTTGTCTAATACACATGACAAATTGAGAATCCAGATGTGGGGAATTGCAATTCCATTAATGAATAAAATGAGTAATGGACACAATTATCCACCAGAATACCAAAGTATGGCAAAAGAGAAAGTTTGGAAAGTTTTGTACTGAATGTTGATCCATGATTATTAAGTAAATATACTCAGGAAATGGATTTATGAATATTGTGTAAGGTTTTTATTCGTATATATGTTGTTAATACAGGTGTCACCTATGTTTGTGACTTGTCAGTGATTTCTATTGAACAACATTGCTCTAACCTATGGATGCTGAGGCCAATTATGTCTACACATGTCCTGGCTAAGAACAGTTAAACTGGCACAAAAATAATTTAAACATGAGTAAAGATTGTTCGTTAAAACAAGTATTTAAAACACGTTGATAAGTTTAAAAAGATGAATTAAAAATAAAATCCCTACTATTTACTTAAAGAATACAGTGAAGCTCACTGCTTCACCAGTTTATGCGGAAACCCGAGCCAAATATCTGATTGAATACTTAATCTAGATTGTCCCAACTGACGGATTTGACTCGCCCTGAGTCAACTTAATATTTTTATTTTCTAACATGTATATTAAGTGTAAAAAAGCCCATTCTTCACATCTGAATATTTCATGCAGCAGAAACAAAGGCAAATCTATGCTCTAAATAATACAGACCTCACCTTTAATTATATTAAACGACGTCGGAGTCAGCAACATAGGAGGGTTTCCAGTATCCCCGTGCTGTTCTGGTAAAAGCTTATAACCACTTAGGGCCATTGGGACAAGTTTGTGAGGTGAGGAATTGGTCAGAATGCAAACTTGCTGCACAACTGAACTCTTCTTCGATTTGTAGATGCTCAACTCCGACTCCAGGTAAAGTCCCTGTCTGATCTTTCTGATTCCTAAGTGAATGATTTCAAGTATATTCAAAAACAAGGAGATGGTGGCTATGCTGAGCATGAAGACGATAAAAATAGTCTTTTCTGTGGGCCTGGAAACGAAACAATCCACAGTATTGGGGCAGGGCGATCGTATGCACTTGTAGAGAGGATCAAGTCCAAATCCGTACAGAAGATATTGACCTACCATAAAACCAATCTCCATCACTAATCTGGTCAGTATCTGGAAGACGTAAGTGCGTAAAAGTGTACCTCGGAGAGGTGCCTTATTTACCTTGCGCAGCTCTTCCAACTTTCTCAGTTCTTTTTCCAACCTTTTGTGCTCTTCCATCATCAGCTCAATTTCTTCCAGTTCGGCTCGGAGGTGAGCTTTCTTCCGCTGCCTTTCTTTCTCGAGTGCTCTCAGCCGGTAGAGTGCGTGTCCCATGTAAACCAAGGACGGCGAAGACACGAAGATGATCTGTAAGACCCAGTACCTAATGAGAGAAATGGGGAAAGCCTTGTCGTAGCAGACGTTCCTGCAGCCTGGTTGCTCTGTGTTGCAGATGAATTCTGCCTGTTCATCATCCCAAACATCTTCAGCAGCCACCCCAAGAACCAGCATCCTGAAAATGAATAGGATTGTCAACCAGATCTTTCCCATGATCGTTGAGTGAACGTGCACCTCTTCCAAAATGCTTCCGAGCAAATTCCAATCACCCATCTTCACAACCTCATTTCTTCTCACTTAGAAAACAATGAATACGTAAACCTTTTCACCACTTAATCTTATCTATCCACTTCTCTAACCTCTCAGTGCTCAATGTCGTTCTCTCTGCCTGTTATTATTCCCTCTCCGTGTTTATTTGTCGATCGATCCTTTGGATTAGGGTCAATACTGCTGCACAATATGTGACCCCTTCCCTCAATGAACACTGAACAATTGGAAAATGCACTATCTCAATGAACTGCTTATAAAAACTCGTTCTCTGCTTCAATTTTTGTCAGCTATTATCATTAAATGGTAGAGTGGAGATTATTCATTCCATCGTATCTCTTTGGTAGAACTATCTAATTAATTCCTGTCCCTTGTTCATTCCTCATAGCAGTTTCAAAGTTGTCCCTTCAAGTATTTATCAAATTGTCTTGAATGTTAACATTGAATCTGCTTCCTTTCAGGCAGGGATACCAGATCATAACAATATTACGTAAAAACAAGGATTTCCTGAGGTCTTCTCTGGTCCCAATGACCTTAAACTCCTACTGGGGAAAAAGTTCCTGGTTACTTGCTCTATCAAAGCCATTCATGATTTTGAACACCTTTGTCAATCTGCTGGAGAGTCATACGGACTCGAAACGTTAACTGTGCTCCCTTCCACAGATGCTGCCTGACCTGCTGAGTTTTTCCAGGTTTTCTGTTTTTGTTTTCGATTTCCAGCATCCGCAGTGTTTTGTTTTTTTCTCCTCTTAACCTTCTCTACTCTAAGGATAATAACCCGTTTCTCCAGTCTCTTCACATAACTAAGTCCCTCAACTTTAGTACCATTTCATGAAATCTCAACTCCAACCTATGAAGGCCTTAATATTTACCAACATTAACACCAATCAGCTTTCCAGAAATTTATCTCCAATAATCCATCTGCATTAACCTCAATAGTACTATGAACAATTTACCAGATTTGCTACAACTTTATTTATTACAATTTACAGATCCCCAACAATTTACTGCAACAATTCAAGAAGGTGGCTCATCACCACCTTCTCAAGGTTAATTAGGGATGGGCAACAAATGCTGGTGACGTTTACATCCCACAGAAGAATAAAAAGAACCTGATTATTTCCATTTCAAAACATTTAATGAAAAAGATAAAAGATTATCACATTAGAATACATATATCATGCTATGACTAAACTAAGTGCTCTTCATTGCTATTAATATTTGGACTTGACACTTACCAAATTTTTAAAAATTGAAAACAGTTTCAAATTAAATATCAGGTCTCAGCAGATGTGTTTTTTTTAGTTTTGGAGCTGATTTGTCTTGAACAGCAGAAGAAGAATACACACAATTGCAGGATTCAAAGTCAAAAATCTAGGCTGACACTCCAGTTCTGCCAATATTTATCCCTTAATCAACATCACAAAAAAATTGCTATTTATGGCAGCCTGCTGTGTGCAAGTTAGCCACTGCATTTCCTCAGAGCCAATGAAGTACTCTTAAAGTGTAGCCAATGCTGCAGGAAATGTAGTAGCTAACTAGCACACAGAAAGCTAGGCCATTTCCAAGGGCAGCTAAGAGTCAACCATATTGCTTTGGCTCTAGCAGTCACATGTAGACCAGGTCAGGTAAGATTCCCATCCCAAAGTGCATTAATGAACCAGCTGGGTTCATTAGTATTGAGACTAGTTTTAATTCCAAATTTATTTTTCATTAATTGAATTTAAATTCCACCAGCTGCTATGGTCGGATTTGAACCCATGTCCCCAGAGTAGCCCAGGCCTCTGGATTACTATTGCAGTGATATTACTGCTACACCACTGTCTCCCCAGTTTGATTTTACAATGTCTCGAATTCAAAATGAATCTATAATTTTTTTTTTTTTTTTTTTGTAAAAATATACTTTATTCATAAAAATCTTCAATCACATTCAAAACCATTTCAAAAACAACATTACAAGGGTACAATCCAGGTTAAACTTTTACAAAATGTATCACCAGGTGCATCAGTACAAACAATATTACAGTCATTTACAGCCTTTCATTTTGATCTGTACAGCCCGAGGGGCTCTAAACAGTTCCCAGTCTCTCGGTGCGCTGTGGTAGAAAGGTCTTAGACAGCGACCCTTCCCCATTGCGCCTTTGCGGCAGCTGCCCCAAGCTTTAGTGCGTCCCTCAGCACGTAGTCCTGGACTTTGGATTGTGCCAGTCCGCAACAATCGGTCGGGGACAAATCTTTGTGCTGGAAGACCAACAAGTTTCGGGCAGACCAAAGCGCGTCTTTCACCGAGTTGATGATCCTCCAGCTGCAGTTGATGTTTGTCTCGGTGTGTGTCCCTGGGAACAGCCCGTAGAGCACAGAGTCCTGTGTCACAGAACTGCTCGGGATGAACCTCGACAGCAACCACTGCATCTCTCTCCAGACTTTCTTTGCAAAGGCACAATCCACAAGGAGGTGAACAACGGTCTCTTCCCCACCACAGCCACCTCGAGGGCATCGTGCAGAGGGGGTGAGACTCCTGGCGTGTAGGAAGGATCTGACGGGGAGGGCCTTTCTCACCACCAGCCTGGCGCTGCTCAGGGATACGATTGCCTATGTACAGGACAGGGGTGTGGATACCTGCCTCATCAGCTTGGATCAGGAGAAGGCCTTTGACAGAATATCGCACACCTACATGGGGGATGTGCTCTCCAAAATGGGCTTTGGGGAGGGAATTCGAAATTGGATCCAACTGCTCTACACTAACATCAGTAGCGCAGTCTCAATCAATGGGTGGGAAACAGATAGCTTTCCGATTAAATCTGGAGTCAGGCAGGGCTGCCCTCTCTCGCCTGTCCTTTTTGTGTGCTGCATAGAACCCTTTGCCGAGTCCATCAGGAAGGATCCGGGCATAAGAGGAGTGACGATCCCAGGCAGTGGAGGCACTCAGGTAAAAGCCTCCCTGTACATGGACGACGTCGCCGTCTTCTGCTCGGATCCGCTGTCGGTGCGCAGACTGATGCACGTCTGCGACCAGTTCGAACTGGCCTCGGGAGCCAAGGTAAATCGTGGGAAGAGCGAGGCCATGTTCTTTGGGAAGTGGGCTGACCGATCCTTTGTCCCCTTCACTGTCAGGGCTGACGGCCTGAAGGTGCTGGGGATATGGTTCGGAGGGACCGGGGCATGCGTTAGAAACTGGAAGGAGCGAGTGGCTATGGTGAAAAGGAAACTGGGCATGTGGGAGCGACGCTCCCTCTCCATTGCGGGTAAGAACCTGGTCATCAGGTGTGAGGTACTCTCGCTGTTGCTGTACGTGGCGCAGGTCTGGCCCATTCCACACTCCTGCGCGATGGCGATCACTCGAGCCATCTTCCGCTTTATCTGGAGGTCGAAAATGGATCGTGTCTGCAGGGACGCGATGTACAAGCCTCTAGATAAAGGGGGAAAAAACGTGCCCAACATCGCCCTCATACTGATGGCCACCTTTGTGTGCGGCTGCATCAAGCGGTGCGTAGACCCTCAGTACGCAAACACCAAGTGTCACTACGTGCTGAGGTTCTACCTGTCCCCGGTGTTGCGAAGGATGGGTCTGGCCACGCTGCCGCGGAACGCTCCAAGTAGTTGGACCGTGCCGTACCACCTGTCCCTGGTGGAAAAATTTATGCAGAAAAACACCTTTGACCACAAGTCCATCAGGCAGTGGTCAGCACGTAACGTCCTAGAGGCCCTGAGGGAAAAGGAGAGGGTGGACCCTGTGGGATGGTTCCCCGAGCAGACTGTTAAAGTCATTTGGCAGAATGCCTCATCGCCAGAACTTTCCAACAAGCACCAAGACGTAGCTTGGCTGGTGGTGAGAAAGGCCCTCCCCGTCAAAATGAATCTATAAATACTGGAGGCAATGGCAACAATACTGAAAGAGTCCCTCAGGCTGATAAGCTATTCATTAGCACTGTTAGTATGTCCCCACACATTACACTCACTGCATGCACAGCATTCTGGTACCAGGCAAGAAAGCCTGCAACAATCTAGATAAAATATGGTGTTTCTTTTACAAATTTTGAATGGCATGTACTTTCCTTCAGGTGATTCCATGAATGAAGTTTAAAATTTGTGATTTTTTAAAAACAAACACTTTCAGAATGTTTAGCTTTTTTGGGAACTGTAACACGACCAGCAAGAAATCAATTGTTTTGCAAACTCTAGGACGCAGATCAATCGGTCATGTCCGATTTCATAGTTAACTGCTCGCGTGTTCTATTTTTGAGAACACTGTTAGATGTATTATTATTGGTATTATCAATGTTATAATAACAGGCATAATATTTCTTGTCTAATTACAGGATTAACTGCTTAATTCAGTAACTTGTTCTGCAGTCAAGACTATCAAAGATTTTCAATATATATTTCATCTTGTTTCTGATCATGAACGCTGATTGTAATATATTTATACAAATCATATTTTGATCCTTTTATTAGTTCTACAAAAACATTTGTATCCATTTGTTCTTAAACTGATTATTTCCTTTACATTGCACTTCAGAAATAACCAGTAAATTTGCAGTTGTTCAGTTGCTTTCCATCTTCTTAACAATGCACATTGTGTAAAGTAACCTTGCACAGGCATTTCAATGGACTATCTCTAATAGTACAGAATCTTGAAAACAGATGCTTATTTCCTAAGTTGGAAGGTCCTAATTTATTCAGGCCTGCAATGTGGCAGATATCTAATTCTTCTGGAGCAAATTCTGGCATCTTCCCCTTAAATGAAAGCACAGCTAATAAGTATCAGACTGCTTGCCCAAACTAACAGTGGCAATGTGAAATTTGTGCAGCTTGTACTGTTAATAGACTGTGATGCTCATCAGTTGCAAAAAGCTTCTAGACTTGGGTAGACTCCCACCAGCAGACCCATCAGGAATCCTCTGATCGGCTCTGCCTCCATGACAATACTCTCCAGGTGAGTTGTGACTATAATGTGAAATGCAGCCATTTCAGATAATGGGATAAGTGCAATCTCTGGCACTGCAAGTATATTCTGACCAGATAGTTATGCAGTATTAACATCCATAAAGTGCATAAGTAGTCACTGCTTACCACTCTTCTCATGTGGGTCAATAGGCCACTGCACCACATGGTTTGAATCCTATTCCAAAGAAATCCTATTTCATCAGCAGTCAATAATAAAAAACATTAACAAAAGTCTAGAAGCAGTTTAAATTCCTGTTCTCTTGAGCTTACATAAGAATCTACAGCACAGAAACAGGGCATTTGGTCCAACTGAACTATGCCAGCTTCGCAAAAGCCATCTTCTATCCCTCTTCATCTAATTTGTCTACCTTCTACTCCTTTCTCCCTCATGTACTTACCTGGCTTCCACTTAAATGCATCTATGCTACTTGCGTCAACTATTCCTTGTAGTAGCGAGTTCCGCATTCTTACTACTGTTTGGTTAAAGAAGTTGCTCCTGAATTCTCTTTAGATTAATTGGTGATTATTTTTAATTTTTAGCCATTATCTTTGGACACCCCCACATCTCTATATCTATCCTATTAAACCGTTCCAGGATTTTAAAGACCTCTATTAGGTCACCCCTCAGTCCTTCCATTTCTACAGAAAAGGATGCCAGCCTCTTCAGCTTTTCCTGATCAGAATAGCCTCTCAGTTTTGGAATCATTTTTGCCTACTTCACCAGTGCCTCGATATTCTTTTTGTAATTTGGAGACCGGACCAATGCACAGTACTTCATGGAGTCTAACCAAGGTTTGATACAAGTTTCATACAATTTCCTTGCTGTTCAATTCCATCCCCCTAGAAATAAACCCCATGCTTGGTTTGTTTTTTTGCGGTACTGCAAGTTCAACAGTGAAAGTGAAGCACAAAATAATGAATAAAAGCAAAAAATTAAAGTACTTAAAGATGATGAATGATTAGAAAATTGAACAGGCTTCTTTATGGGTGTGTGGTCTTTCTACTTAATTTTCCCAATGCATTGCAACTTAGTAAACCAATATGTCTAAGTGCAGGAACAGGAAAATCTATTGTTTTTCCAGAAAAAACTTGTAATGCTTTCAGAGCAAAGTATTTTAGATTTGGCAGAACTTACATACATTTTACCAAACATTTTTGAAGACTCTTTAAATTCATCAGTTTTCAATTTATAATTTATTAAGGAAAACATGGCAAACATATGATAGTCTTAAAAATAAACTGAACAAAGCTTGATTGAGGAATTATTTTAATTGCATGTACATCACAGTTGGTACTTCTCTAAGTGCAGCTCTTTTCTTACTTTTGACCATTACAGTTATGAGGGAACAAGAAATTTATATTTAATTATGCTGCTGGATCAGTGGAATTGCAGAAAAATATTAGGCTGCTTGGTTGACACTTAAATAGTCCAATTATCTGTTTAGTGTCATTTTTAAGTTTATATAATTTGCAGCTACATCTGCCTTTCTTTGATAACAATGGGAATTACATAAAGTATATACACTAGCAACATTAGCATCATATTCATGAGTTCGTATGTAACAAATCTGAGAAGATGACAAACTCCCATCACCTCTGCAAGTGAAAAAAACATGGCATGTTTTGCATATATCATCCAAAATATACAAGCATGAATTGTACTCACATGAAAATTCATGACATTAAATTAAAAAGCTGTGGAATACTTGACTCAATATCAATTAAAGAACTTATTGATTCACAACTTGTAATTCTATGAGTATAACGTATCAATATTAAATAAGATGCTTGAAGGCTTTGCATTTGGGAAATGTGAATTTCTTCACTTGTTGCTTCTTGCACTTTCATCCAGTCTGTTTCATTCACTCAGAAACGAATTGTAAAGGATCTAAAAAAAACAAGTTATTAAAAACAAAAAAAATCCATTCCAGAAACTCAATTTTTGTTGAATTATTCCTCGGGAGGTCTTATAATTCTGTATTACACAAGACATACAGTGAGGGATATCTTCTTGCTGTACATTAATAGTGACAAAAATGCTAGATGTATGTAAACAGGGGAGAAAGATCAATTGAATTGCTTTAGTTACTCATTCATGTGGGCATCACTGACTGGCATCTATTGCCCATCCCGTTGCCCTTGAGAAGGATGTGGCCACCTTCTTGAACCACTGGAGTTTGTGTGGTGAAGGTACTTCCACAGTGCTGTTAGGTAAAGAGTTCCAGGAGTTTGACCCAGTGACAATGAAGGACGGTGATATATTTCCATGTTGAATGCTGTGTGACTTGAGGGGTGCTTGGAGGTCGTAGTGTTTCCATGCACCTGATGTCCTTGTCCTTTTAAGTGATAGTGGTCGTTGAATTCAATGAAGAGTGCAGGAGGGAATGCCAGGAGCAGCACCGGGCATACCTAAAAATGAGCTGTCAAGCTGGTGAAGCTACAACACAGGACCACTTGCATGCCAAACAGCAGAAGCAGCATGCGATAGACAGAGCTAAGCGATCACACAAATAACAGATCAGATTTATGCTCTGCAGTCCTGCCACATCTAGTCGTAAAGGGTGGTGGATGATTAAACAACTAACTGGAGGAGGAGTCTCCACAAATATCCCCATCCTCCATGATGGGGGAGCCCAGCACATAGTGCAAAAAAACCAGGCTGACGCAATTGCAGCTATCTTCAGGCAGAAGTGCCGAGTGGATGATCCATCTCAGCCTCCTCCTGAGGTCCCCAGTGTCACAGATGCCAGTCTGCTGCCAATTTGATTCACTCCACTTGATATCAAGAAATGGCTGAAGGCATTGGATTTTTAAAAATTAATTTACAGGATGTAGACGTCACTGGCTAGGACAACAATTATTGCCCATCCCTAACTGCCCTTGAAAAGGTAGTGGTGTGCTGCCTTCATGACCGCTGTAGACCATGTGTTGTAGAAATACCCACAGTGCTGTGAGGAAGGGAGTTCCAGGAATTTGACTCAGTGACGGTGAAGGAACGGTGATATAGTTCCAGGTCAGGATGGTGTGTGACTTGGAGGGGAAATTGAAGGTGATTGTGTCCCCATGTATCTGCTGCCTTTGTCCTTCTAGGTGGTAGAGGTCATGGGTTTGGAAGGCGCTGTCGAAAGAACCTTGGTGCAGTGCATCTTGTGATGGTACACGCTGCTGGCACTGTACATCAGTGGTGGAGAGAGTGAATATTTGAAGTGATGGATGGGGTGCCAATCAAGTGGGTTGCTTTGACCTGGATGGTGTTGAGCTTCTTGAGTGTTGTTGGAGCTGTACTCATTCAGGCAAGTAGAGAGTATTCCATCACACTCCTGACTTGTGCCTTGTATATGGTGGACAAGCTTTGGGGAATCAGGAGGTGAGTTACTCTCCACAGAATTCCCAGCCTCTGACCTGCTCTTGTAACCACAGTATTTATATGACATTTCCAATTCAGTCTCTGGTCAATGGTAACCCCCAGGATGTTGATAGTAGGGTATTCAGCGATGGTAATGCCATTGAAATCAAGGGGAGATGGTTAGACTCCCTCTTGGTGGAGATGGTCATTGGCTGGTACTTGTGTGGCTCAAATGTTACTTGCTACTTATCAGCCCAAGCCTGAATATTGTGCAGGCCTTGCTGCATATGTACATGGACTGCTTCAGTATCTGACGAGTTGCGAATGGTGCTAAACATTCTACAATCATCTACAAACGTCCCCACTTCTGACCTTATGAATGGAGGGAAGGTTATTGATGAAGCAGCTGAAAATAGTTGGGCCTAGGACACTACCCTGAGGAACTGCTGCAGTGATTCCATGAATGAATAAAAAAGGCAGCATGGCAAGTTGCTGCAGTGCATCTTGCTGTGACTGTGTGCCAGTTGTCAAGGGATTGAATGTTCAATTATAGTGAACGGCTGTCAATCAAGGGGCTGCTTTGTCCTGGATAGTGTCGAACTTGTTGAGTTTTGTTGGAACTGCACTCATCCAGGCAAGTGGAGAGTATTTTGTCACACTCATGACTTGTGCCTTGAAGATGGTGGACAAGCTTTGGGGAGTCAGGTGAGTTATTCACCCCAGAATTCCAGAATGCAGTCACAGTATTTATATGGCTGGTCCAATTCAATTTCTAGTCAATGGTAAATCCTTGGGGTGTTTATTTTGGGTATTCAATGATGGCGATGCCATTGAACATCAAGGGGAGATAGGAATTGGATTCTGTCTTGTGGATTCTGTTCAGTGGACTGATCACCCGGGAATGAGCTCCTGTATGCAGTCTTACTAAGCAAATGGTGTTGTAAGTATATACTGTTGCTTAGTAGGTTAATAAAGGTTTTCAACATAAAGTGTATATTGTATCCAAAGTTTGTTTCGTATCATTAATACCTAGTAAGGGTTCCGGTTGCACGAGGAAAGTGAAGACCCTATGTTTAAGGGTCTTACAATGTTCAGGGCCGCCACTCTCAGCTCACCATTTGAATACAGCTCTTTTGCCCATGTTTGGATCAAGGCTGTAATGAAGTCTGCAGCTGAGTGATCTTGGCAGGGCTCAAACCGAGCATTGATGAGCAGCTTTTTGCTGAGTAAGGGCTGCTTGGTAGCAATGTTACCAGCACCTTCTACTACTTTGCTGATAACTGAGAGTAGACTGAGGAGCTGGTATTGGCCAGATTGGATTTGTCCTGCTTTTTGTGGACAGGACATACTTGGGCAATTTTCCACATTGCTGGGTGGGTGTCAATGATGTAGCTGTGCTGGAAAAGCTTGGCTAGAAGGCATGGCTGGTTCTGGAGCACAAGCCACCGGGATGTTGTCAGGACCCATAGCCTTTGCTGTATTCAGTGCCTTCAGCTGTTTCTTGATTTCACTTCTATTATCCTTGTACATTCTTCATCAACTACACTTGCATCTTTTAGCAAGTGAGCAAATTAGCTATGTAACTTTTAAGACAATTTATTTTAAGTTTAGGCTGAATCAGTTTCAGAAAATGCTCTAGTCAGAAATATGCATTCGATTTGTTAACAGGGACAGTGTGGCAGTGTGTTATGGAATTAAGTGGAAGCAAGGGAAGAGGTACTATAAATATTGCTCTGTTCAATTATTGTTTGTAAAACAGAATGGCTTTTTGATTTATATTTGGCCTTATCTAAGCAAAGTATTAATCAGCTTTCTGTCAGAAGATTGGAGAAGAACACATAGTGGCAAATGCTGAACTGCAATCTTCAGTTCACATAACAAAGGTTTCTTTGTAATGGGCTCTTTTCTCATGCTATTATAGAGTTAGATATTGCATGGTGAACCTAATTGTATGACTAGATTTGGGGCAGAATTTTTCAGTTGACGGGTGGGCTTGGCAGGAGCAGGTGGGGGTGGTCGCGGAGCCGATCACCACTTGCGGTCAGCTCCGCGCTGCCATTTTACGCGGGTGGGCCAATTAAAGCCAGCGCAGTGTAATACGCGAGCGGTAGTGCTCAGCGCTACCTGTGCGAGCGGGGGGAGGAGGGAGAGTCGGGGCCAGCGCTCTTTCGCACATGCGCGCGAAAGAGCGCTTCAATCTCCCTGAGGCATGGAGCTTAATTTGTCCGCCAGTGTGCAATAGTGGTCGTGGCCCAATTGCGGGCGGCGGTTGGCTGCCCGACTGTCCCCGTGGAGCCCGCCCGACAAGGGCAAAATTCTGCCTTATATGTTTCAAAAAGGTCACCTCTCATTCTTCTAAACTCCAATGAGTTTAGAAGACTCAGCCTCTCCTCATAAGAAAATTTCTCCATACCCGGGATCAACCTAGTACACCTTCTCTGGACTGCTTTCAATACCAGTATATCTTTCCTTAGATAAGGGGACCAAAACTGTTCACAGTTTCTAGGTGTGGTCTAACTAGTGCCTTGTAAAGTTTTAGCAAGACTTTCCTATTTTTATACTCCATTCCCTTTGAAATAAAGGACAACATTCCATTTGCCTTCCCTATTACCTGTTGAACTTGTGTGCTAGCTTCTTGTGATTCATGCATGAGGACCCCCAAATTCCTCTGTGCTGCAGCTTTCTGCAGTCTTTCTCCATTTAAATAATATTCTTCCTGCCAAAGTGCATAACCTCACATTTTCCCACATTATATTCCATCTGCCAAGTTTTTGCCCACTCGCTTAACCTGTCTATATCCCTCTGTAGACTCTTTGGGCGGAATTTTCCGAGCCTCTGGCGGCGGGCATGATAGGCAGCGTGCGCGGAAAATATGGCACGACATGCTTCATGATGGGACGAGGCATGTCGCGATCGTCCGCTCATCCCGCCGAAAGTGGGCCGTGTTTCCTGCCATCGGTCGGCGGGGAGCTAATTGTAATACATCAGCATATAATTAAAAGGCCACCCCGCCGTATTATCCGTCCACATCGGCGGAAAGCACGCCGACGTGTTTCACAACAGCACACAGGCAATGTGCACTTGGCAGCCTTCACTTTGGAGGAAATTAGGTGAGTGAGCAGCAGCGTTCTCCACAGCTCACCTGTTTTTTTACAGGCCTCAGGGGCGCTGGCGGCAAGTACTGGCCAGCCTCAGAGGCGACTGCTGAGCGGGGTGGATGTCCAGGGGCAAGTGCTGGCCAGCCTCGGAGGCAACTGATGAGTGGGGTGGATGTCCGGGGGTAAGTGCTGGCCAGCCTCGGAGGCGACTGCTGAGAGAGGCGGGGTCAAGTGCTGCCCTGGCGCTGCATCCCATGCACAGGCAATCGAGGTGGGGGTCCGGGTAAACGAGGGAAATGGCTACGCATTAGAGATACCTGTATAAACTGACCATGCCTCTGCAACCGAGACAGATCAGACGCAGCCACAGTGGTATGATGTGGGGTCGGGCTCCTAGCCTGCCCGCCAATGCACTCAACGTGGTGGCACCAAAGGGCCACCAAGTGCTTCATAACTTAGCTCCCCACCCCCACCCCGGCACAGACTTCAAATCCATCGCCACTTTATTGGACTGCGGAGCAGTTGGACTGCACATGTTGTACAATCTCCTCACCAATGCTTACCTTGTAGCAGTCACTGCTGGAGGCGCTCACAGTCCCTTGTAATCTCAGCATCCTGGTTTGGACCAGTGTCCCCCATGTCACAGGTTGACAGGGCAGCCAGGCAGTGCACTCATCTCTTGGCCATCCAAAGGGTGACCAGCACTCTTTGGGAAGCATTAAGGGGCAGTTACACAGGGCCAGGAAAGGTGCTAAGTACAGCCATAATAACCACGTTTCTCTCTCTTTCATACTGCAGGAGGACCATGTCAGGATCATGGATCCTGGTGACCTAGCTGTATGCCTGATGGCCTACAGAGACCATAGAAGACTGAGGAGAGAGTGACTGAGGCTTCTGGCTGCGCAAAGGCGGGAGCAGCAACCTCATGAAGGGGCAGTAGGAGCTCCTGCACATGCTGCCCAGGAGCGACAGTGAGCCATGGCTGATTGGCGACTAGTGATACCCAGGGTCTATAGATGCCACCTGCCATTCCTGCAGATAACTGAGAACCAGTGTCACCGATGACTACGAATGTCTTTGAACTGGTGGCTCAGATCTGCCACTTACTGCAAGACTTGGCGCCAAGGAGACATGGAGGGCATCCACTGCCAGTGGTTGTGAAAGTGACCGCGGCGTTCAATTTCTATGCCAGTGGCTCCTTTCAGCGCTCCACAGGTGACCTCTGTGGGATTTCACAACCCGCTACCCACAAATGCATCTATGAGGTCACAATGCCATCTTCTCCATGGCACACAACTTTGTGCATTTCTCCTAGGACTGGGACAGCCAGGATGCAAGGGCCATTGGATTCACCCTGATCTCGGGATTCCCACAGGTGCAGGGTGTGATTGACTGCACTCGTGGTGCTCAGGTCTCCATCGCTATAGTCGCTGGAATTCATCAAGCACAAGGGCTTCCACTCACTGAACATGCAACTGGTATGCACCACCAGAAATGCATCGTGCAGGTGTGCACACAGTTTCCAGGGAGTGCGCAGATCCCTGCAGTCTTCCAGGGTCTACAGAGGCTGCAGTATTGGCTCCTTGGGGACAAGGGCTACCCGCAGAGGCCATGGCTGATGACACCCATGCAGTGGCCTCAGACTGCAGCAGAGCAACGCTATAATGAGGCTCATGCAGCAGCTTGCTTGGAGTAGACCATAGTGAGCTGAAGATGCGGTTCCTGTGCCTGGACTGGTCTGGTGGAGCCCTGCAATACAATCCTCAGAAGGTGTCAAGCATTGGTGTTGTCTGCTACACCCGTTACAACTTGGCACTCCAACAGGGAGATGAACTGCCTGAGAAAGAGATGGAGGAGCTGGAGGTATCCTTGGATGAGGAGGATGCCAATGGGGATGAGGGTGAGGGGTTCCTTGGTGGTAACGATGATGGAGATGGGGATAGATGAGGGCGGCATGCACGGGAGGCCCTCATAACTGCCAGATTTGTGGAGGATGATGACAACATGCAATGAGGTGTCCCCATAGATCCTCACATCGCAGTTGTGAATGTTTGACTCCAGTCTGGCTTATGAAAGCATCAATACCCTCCTTGAGAATGCTCCTGTCATGGAGGTGCAGTGGAGACCTTAGTAGTCGGTCGATCGCAGGAGGATGATGACAACATGCAGTAAGGGCACTCCATGGATCTTCACATGGCCTCTGAGAATGTCTGACTCCTGTCTGGCCGAGGGCAGCTTGCTCACACTCCATGATCAGGGCCATCTCAGAGACGCAGCCATGAAACTTTAGATGCATCTGATGCTGTGTCCGTCTTCAGCACCAAAACCCTTCAGGAGCTCGTGCACAGCATCACTGGTCGCAGATACTGGTGTGATGGGGGCCAGCCCCACATTAAAGGTGCTGAGAACACAGAGAGAGAATGAGAGGACTCTGTGGTGCCTGCCCACTACAGTCTGGCAACAATAACCAGCACCGCCAATGTGCCGATGTGCAGGCATCAGTAATGTTTGCAGGGAGCGTGAGGCTGGACCATCATCGTGGTCTGAAGGCTGCACAGAGCACAGGGAAGAGGCCCTGGACTGAGACACCTGCCTTTTATCATGTGCAGACAGGTTTCATATCTCAGTGACAAGAACACTGCTCATCAGAACAAGGAGCCATTGGCAAGGGGACATTCTTAGGAGTTTATTGACAATAGTGAACCGTATGTACAAGTGATTAACACCCGTGCCCAGGCTGTGCAACTACTTTTACCTAACTGCCGCCAAGTCTTGGTGCTCCCTGGACATCCACAGCGGAGGTGGAGGCAGCCTGCTGACTGTGACACCCTGTCTTTGATGACTTTGTCGGATGTCCTCTGGAGGGCGAAGACTTGGTGGGCCCAGGCCTTCTTTCGGGGTCCTGCTATGTGGCAGTGGCACCCTCCTTCGCCTGTGAAGCTGGAGCTGCGGCGATCAGAGAAAGAGGGGGTTCGGATGGGCCAGAGACTCCCAGAGTCACCTGGGTGGGCAGCCATGAGAGTGCACCTGCTGATCTTCCTCCCGATGGGTGCTCAAGGGCTGCTGGCAGACTCCGTGAGTGGAAGGCGTAGCTGGAGTGAGATCGAGCTGCCCAGTACCCCTCTCACGTACACACTGTTGGAGGCCAACTAAGCCCACACAGCTGTGCAGGAGTGACTTCCTGGATCAAGGTCTCCATGGCAGCCACCATCCTGCCAGTGTTGACCTCGGTATGTGGTAATGCTGGTGCTATCACCTCAGCCTGAAGACGGACGGACTCCTCCATCATGCCTTGCTATCTGAGGAGTGCAGCAGACATCCCTTTCTGTTGTTCCCTAGCTTGCCTTTGCAGCTGCAGCAACTGTGACATAACCAAGTCCAGAGGCTCGTCATCTGACTCGGACTCAGCAACGTTCTGGCCTCCAGCAATCCTCCGAGTGCCGGAGACCTGGGAAGTCCCTGCCTCCGCCTGCTGTGGATCAGAAAGTGTGATGTGCTCACCAGATTGTGATCCCGAGGCTGCTCTAAAGTTAGGTCCCACCGAGGTGTGCGTATCTGCGCTGGTGGAGGGTGTGGGTGAGCGCTGTGACGGGACTTCAGGGAGGGTGCCTCTAGATTCCTCTTTAGAGGTTTCTTCAGGGCTTGATTGGAGGCTCTGGGTCATGGACTCTGTCGGCTGTTTGGCAGATGTGCCTGCAAAAGCAAGGGGAGATAATTAGTGCATGGCAGTGGCCTGTGAAAAAGGACACATCACTCATGTGTGGTTGTCGGATGGATGTTGCACTGCTGCATTCTCACTTGGTAGAGCAGTGCCGATCTCATCACCAGCACAGGGCCTCAGCTATCGCCAGCCTGCTGGATGGTTCTGTTTTCGAATTCTGTCAGAACTTTTATCTCCGGCATCCCTCCACCTGTCTGCGACCGTTTCCTCCTGTTTTGGGCCAGTTTGTCCTGCATGGATAGAGATGGGGAGAGTGCATCAGGATGCCTACTGGGCCAGGTTATAAGTATGCCTGGCCTGTGTGGGTGGTGAGTGCTCCCATGGATGGGATGAGGACAATGACAGTGTGTGTGAAACAGTGAATGGTGATGTCCCTTTCACTGGCAGGGAGTGAGGGCCCTATGGATGTGTGATGGGTTTGTGAGCGTGTGAGCTGTGAATGATGAAAATAGTGAATGACCCTCACGGAAGGGATCTGATTGTTCATCCTTTTGCGGCACTGGGTGGGTGTCCTCCACTGCAGGCCATTTGCGCTGACCACCGCCTCCCAAGCCAGGTCGGTGTCTTTGCTGCCCATCCTGAGGCCAGAGCAGGGGTGGTAGAACATATCCAGGCGGGCCTCCACAGCATCCAGCAGTCTCTCGAGGGACCCATCATTGAAGCGGGAGGCTTTGCTGGCCATGTCTCCCGGGCAGAGATGGTGAGCTGGTGGTGATGAGTGCTTTGGCTTTTAAAGATGGTGGCCGGCGTGTTGCAACAGCGGGGTGATGGTGGGCGGGCAAATGGGAGCCTGCTCGCCATGGAAACAGCATGTATCGAGGGAGTGAATAAATAATGAGGCGGGCTTGGGACGACACGGTGTGAAAACCCGCCACTTTCATCGACGGGAAGGACTCCGTTTTTCCCGTCCGCTACCACACTTAGTGCAATTCTGGGAAAATACCGCAGCCTGTGTCATCCTCACCACTTGCCTTCTCACTTATTTTTGCGTCATCCGCAAACTTGGCAATAGTACATTCACTTCCCGCATCCAAGTCATTAATATATATTGTAAATAATTGTGGCCCCAGCACTGATCCCTTTGGCACTTAACTAGTTACAGGTTGCCATCCCCCTTATCCCAACTATCTGGCTTCCATGAGTTAGCCAATCCTCTATCCATACTAATATACTACCTCCAACAACATGGGCTCTTATCTTATTAAGTAGCCTTATGTGCAGTACCTTACTGAATGCCTTTTGGAAATCCACATATATTACATCCACTGGTTCCCCTTTATCTATCCCGCTTGTTACCTCCTCAAAGAATTCTAATAAATTTGTCAGGCATGATTTCCCCTTTATCAAGCCATGCTGACTCTGCTTGATTATATTATTTTTTTCTAAATGCTCTGCTATTACATCCTTTATAATAGACTCTAACATTTTCCCAATGACAGATGTTAAAAAGGATGTTACATTGGCAGTTTTCCAATCCTCTGGAACTTTTCCAGAATCTAAGGATTGTTGGAAGATTGCTACCAGTGCATCCATTATCTTTGTAGCTACTTCCTTTAATATCCTAGGATGCAATCCGTTAGGTCCAGGGGACTTATCGGCCTTTAGCCCCATAAGTTTCCCTAGTACTTTTTCTCCAGTGATAGTTATTGTATTTATTTTTATTTATGTCTTTGGTCTGAAGTGGTTATCCTTGAATGACTCTTCCGAGAGATTTTCTCTCATGCTGCTGGAAAATGCCAGCTGTGGGGTTGGAAGTCTTACTGGATTAATAATGGCATGTTGCAGAGAGAATGGATTTCTGAACAGGCCTGAAGCCTGTCTGCCAATTCAGGTGAATGCAAAAATAAATCCAAGGCATGTTTTTGAAGAAGGACAGGAAGATCTCTGGGTTCCAAGCTAACATCCCTCAGCCACCACTTGCTATTTACAAATTGGCTACTGTGTTTGCCTGTAAAACAACAGTGACTACAATCAAAAGCAATTCATTGAGTATAAAAACATTCCTCCGTCGGGGGAGTTGTGTGGGGGTGGGCGTGAACCCAATCGGTGCCCCCGATCAAGTCCATGCCGCCATTTTATGTGGGTGGGCCAATTAAGGCCCGCCCATCGTGACACGCGCCCAGAAGTGCTGAGTGCTCCCTGTGTGGGCGGGGATTCTCTGAGTGATTCCCTGCACTCTTTTGTGCATGCGCGTGAAAAAGCGCAGAGATCTCCCTGAGGCACCTTTTTGGTGCCTCAGGGAGATTTGTTTCAGAGTTAAACTTTTAAATAAAGGTTTTTAAAACTTTTAAAACATGTCCCCTCATGTGACACTATCACAGGTGCTGGGACATGTCAAAGAATAAACGCATAAACTTTTATTAGATTTTAAACACTTCATGAAACCCCATCCCACCCATGGATGACGTTTCATGAAAAACGCTGGGCTCTTTGCCTGCCCACCAACCTTAAGGTTGGATGGGCAGCTCAATAAATTGAGTTAATTAGGTTTTCAATGGCCTTAATAGGCCTTTGACAGTTCGGCGGGCATGCAGCCAAGTCGGCTGCATGCCCGCCGAACTGAAAATCTACATGATGTGCGGTGACGTCGGGACGCCTGCCCGCGGGCCCCACCCCCCTGCTCACCGACTGGAAGATGTTGCCCTTGGATATTCTGAGGATGCGAAAGACAATATATAAATGCAAGTTCCTTCTTTATACCAAAACATCCTGAAAGTTACATACTGCAAGTTTAGCAACTTGAGAAGGAAAACACTGGAGTCCTTTTTGGGTTTACTCACATGCTTCCTAATAAAACATAAGGGGACTGCAATTCATTGGATTCTTTCAGGCCTGGGACAGAATTTTACAGCGGAGGAATTTTATGGCAGGTCCTGTCGAAGTCAATGGAATTTTGAATGGCTCACCGCATTTTATGGTCCCACCTCTGCCCCAACGGAGCCGTAAAATTTCACCCCTGAGCTGGATTACAACAGGAAAGTGGTAAAAGCCCAGCAGAATTCTAGCTCCATGGGGCAGAATTTTCCATGTGGCAGAATTTTCCATGTGGCATGTGGGAGTGGGCCCCGCACATCTGCGCGTAAAATGACGTGTGTTGACATTGGGCAAGCGCCGCGATGTCACCGCATGCCACCGTGATATTTCACTGGGGGTCGCGTGATGATGTCCGACGCACGCCTGTCACTAATTAACAGGCCACTTAAGGTCGGCGCACGGGCGCAACGGGCAGGACGCATTTGTCTTAACCTCATCCACGAGCGGGATAAGAGGGCTCACTAGGGTCTCGTGTGTGCACAGTCAAGCAGTACTTCAAAACGCATACCAGCTGCTTTTTCTGGACTCTTAACCTTTAGGTCAGCACTCTGCAGTGAGTAATCTTTTCTAGGCCTGCAGGTTTCAGGAAGCCTTCCCTTAGCCTGGGAATGGGAGATGAACTGTCCACTGGAGGCAGCTCCTCTAAGCAGGAAGGGAGGGCTAGAAGGGGGAGGAGGCCAGGAGTGCACATTCAGCCTCCAGGGGAGCCATCTTTGGGAGGACAAGCGCAGGCAGAAGGGGTGCAGGGCCAAGAGGTAGTCCAAGGCAGAAGGGGCTGCAGAAGACGCCACTATCCTGCTGTCAGGGTATACAGGCGGCGAAGCAGCTACCTCAATATGTCTGAGGTGCAGTGCTGAAGGAAGCTCCGTCTCTCAAGGGAGGCAGTCAACTATATCCGTCAGATGATAGGGCTTGAGATCTCCACTAACTTTGTGGGTGGACAGCCCATGCCAGTGGCTCTGAAGGTCACAGCTGCCCTCAACTTCTATGCCTCTGGCTCCTTCCAGGGGTCGGTGGATGATCTTTGCGGTCTCCCAATCAGCTGTCCACACTTGTGTCAAGCAGGTTACAGATGCTCTGTTCAAGTGTGCATTGACCTTCATCCACTACCGTTGGGACCAGGCAAGCCAGACACAGCGAGCCAGAGGCTGGCTTCCCCTGCATCCAGGGTGCAATAGACTGCATACATGGCCACCAAGGCGCCAGCAGGTGAGCCCGGTGCCTTCATCAACAGGAAGGGCTTCCACTCCATGAACGTGCAGATAGTGTGTGATCACAGGATGCAGATTTTACAAGTCTGTGCAAGGTACCCAGGCAGCTCTCACGACGCCTACATCCTCAGACACTCCCTAGTGCCAGGGCTCTTCAGTGCTCCAGCCCGGCTTGATGGATGGCTGCTGGGTAACAAGGGCTATCCCCTCAGAAGGTGGTTCATGATGCCTCTCCGCCAACCAAGAACAGAAGCTGAGCAGCGGTACAATGGGAGCCATGCCTCCACAAGGGCTGTGGTGAAGAGAACCATTGGTCTTCTCAAGATGCACTTCTGGTGCCTGGACCACTGAGGGGGCGGACTCCAGTAACCCCCAGATCTTGTGTCGGTGATAGTGGTTTCATGCTGCGCTCTCCACGATCTTGCACTGGAAAGGTGGGACGCTGTGGGCAATGAAGACATTGATGCAGTGGCTGTGGCTGCACACGATGAGTCCAGCAGTGAGTCTGAGGATGAGCATGCACAGGGAAATGCTGAGGGGGTAGACGCTGACCCGGGCATACTCCAGGGAGGCAGGAACACCCGGGAGGCTTTAATCCAATGAACTTTCAGCTAGCACACCACAGATGGACCACTAGGACAAGCCTGGGCTGTAGGCTCGATACTTGACATCTAAGTACAAAATCTGCCAGGTTAGGAACAGTCACTAAGGGCCTTGTTAATAAAGCTGAATGTCCAACAAAGCACTCATTACAGTTTTGGAAACCATACACATGCAGAAGAAAAGAGGCACCCTCAGCCATGGAGACATCTGAATTTATTCTGTCAAGCAATCCAACTTATTCCAAAAAAAAGAGAATAGTGTTACCAACAAAGCAAATCATAAGGACTCCATCTCGGGCCAACACAAAAACACCAGTGAAAAAACCATGTTGTGCCTAAGGTGCCTTATGTTTTCATTTCCGAGTACTACTTCTTGATGCTGCCCCATCACTCAGAGTGTCATTTGAGACAGCCTGCTGACTCTGCTGTCCTATTGGCCTTGATGACCTTGGCGGTCGTCCTCTGGCTCGTGGAGCCTGTGCTGGCCCCGCCTGGGACGGAGCTGCCAGTTCCACAGCTGGCATCTCCCCAGTCATTGCAGCCTCACCAGATGCTATGGTCACTGGGAGAGGGGCAGGGGAGCTATCGCCCTCAACTGGAGGACCCTGAGAGGTGCGCACCGAGACGCCAGGCTGCACCGATGTGAGGTCACTTCGGTCCTCCCTGCCAACTGTGGATGGACGGGCACTGAGCTGGGAAAGTTGATGCCCAAACCATCACCCACTGACTACTGATGTGAGGGCTTGCTGGTCAGAGCGCATCCCCAGGAAGCCCTGACAGGTCTCCTGGAGTAGACTCTCCACGAGTCGCCACTCTCTCCATGGAGGTTGCATGGCACTCGAACATGTGGCTCATTGCTTCGGCGATCGTCCGCATAGACTCCTCCACCATGGAGACCAAGCCAAGAATAGCCTCATGTATCTCCCCCAGATGCTCCCGTACATCCGGCTGCATTTCCTGCACCTGCTGCGTCGCGGACAACTCCAGAGCCATACCATCAGGCACCGACTGAGCATGTGCGTGGTCCCCTGCAGTCCTCCAACTGCTAGCGCACTCTGTTTCTGCCAGCTCCTCCAGCGACTGTGAAGAGCCCTCACCGCTATGCCCCAGGACATTAGCTGATGTTCGAATTCCCACCGAGGTGCTAGTATCTGCGCTGGTGCCTGCCTCGCAGAAATGGTGTGATGCCGGTGAGATTTCAGGCCCTTCAGATGTGAGAGCGGGCCTCTGCTGCTCCTCCTCCCAGCCCTGCTCTGCTGATGCTGAAAGGAAGAACAAGGATAGTGGATCAGTTAACGTGGAGACAACGTCAAAGTGCATCCCTGTCCCCTGGATCATTATGCACTCATCCTTCCATAACCAATGGTCAGGCCATGTTGCAAAATTAAATCAATTAACGTTCAGCACTGCCATGGCTGTTGGGAGAACAATGCTGACCTCACTGTTGGTCATAAATACCTGGCCGTGGCACCCCAGCCTCACCGACACCAGTGGACCTTGGCACATGGCGCTTCTCCAGATCCAGGGCCTCCTGCTCGAAGTGGCTAAGAATGGCGATCTGCGCCTGGCCGCCGCCAGTCCTCACATGCTCTGCCGCATTATGAGCATTCTTCTCCTGAAAATGAGAGACGAGCATTGATTAGTGAAAATTGCACATGGACTCTCTTGGCGCACGGCCCACCCCAACCAGAGTGGGACATTACAGGGCACCAGAGCCTCCTCGCCCTGCTGCTGTCGAACACTCACACAAAGATGCTAGGCCTGCTCCACAGCCCCTCACCCCCAGCTTGCACACATGCTGCCTACATCACATTAGGCACCACATGGTATATCCTTCCATAGCAAGGAGGCGCAAGCAAGTGGAGCGCAGAGTGTAGCAGATGGTTTGTTGCCACGCCACCTTGAAGCTCCCCTCCCAGCATGTCATCATCCTGACTTGAACATGTCCTGGAGCTCAAACACAGCGCCTAGGTGCAGCTCCTCCAGGTTGTCTCCAATCCAGTCATGTGGGACACAGTGGGCAGAATCTTCCCCTTGGATGGCGGGCGGGCCCCACTGGCTTGGCAGCGGGCGGGCAGCCGACCCCCGCCATTGAAACGGGGCCCGCCGCCATTTTGAGTGGGCGGGCCAATAAAGGCTCGCCCAGCAGCATCCCCAACGGGAAGCGCTATGTGCTTCCTTTGTGGGGGGGGGGAGGGATTCCCCAGCTGTCAAAGTGTGCTCTTTCGCGCATGCGTGCGTAAGAGCGCACTTCTCCCTGAGACAAAATCCTGTCTCAGGGAGAATACTGACAGTCCGAAAATTTAAAAATTATTAACATGTTCCCCTCATGTGACAATGTCACACGAGATGGGACATGTTAATAAAGACCACATAAACTTTATTAATTTTTAAAAATACGGACATGAAACTTCATCCCGCCAGTGGATGAAGTTTCATCAATAATCTGGAGCCCGCTAGGGCTCCTGGCCTGCCCGCCAGCCTTAAGGTTGTACGGGCAGGTCTTTAATTACTTTAACTAGCCTGTCAATGGCCTCAATTGGCCATTGACAGGTCGGCGGGCGGACAGCCGAATCGCCGAGGGGAAAATCCTGGCCAGCATAACACATGCTGCGGGGGCAATACACATCTCTTCATCACCCTCTTAGGCTGACTTCAGCATGGGCAGTATTTGCTTGCCCACCCAGCAAAGGACAAATGCAGTCACTACACTCAGACTTTGTGGGGGGGGAGTGGGGGAGCGGGCAGCAGAGGGGTAAGCAAACCTGCTGGGTTACGTGACCAATGCCAACATGGTACTCACCATCCCGCAGCGCAACAAGTCATTGAAGCGCTTGCAACACTGGATCCAGGTGCGCCGCACCATGTCGCGGGAGCTCATCACCTCTGCCACCTCCTCCCAGGCACGTTTCGTGATGTGGAGGGGCCTCCTCCTCCCATCCTGGGGAACCAGCACTTCCCGCCGTGCTGCCACCTCCTCAAGGTGGACAGCAAGGCAGTCATCCAGTAAACAAGGGGCACACTGGCCTGTCCCGCTGCCCTACCCTCCAGCCTCGCCTGCTCTGCTGGCCTACCCTTCAGACTGGCCTGCTCACCAAAAGGCCTCTGGTGAGCTCTTCCACTTGACATTGTGTGCAGCCTTGCAAAGGCTGCCAGCGCTCAGATAAACAGGCTGCCGGGTCGCCACTGGACCCGGCACAGAATGCACTGCCGCTGCTGCCCGCCCACTCCCGCTACCCTCGGGAGTTGGGCATTACGCTGGGCGGGCCTTAATTGGGTCTGCGCCCGCTTGTGCCCACTCTGCCTCCCTGCCAAACAGAAAATTCAGCCTATGATAAATTTCCATTGTATTAAATCAAACAACCTCAAAATCAAGTGTTGTTTTAATGGTTTCTATTTCAAATTAACTTTAAATTCATGTGTTAATTGAAATAATTGGTGTAATTGAAACAAGGTTTTTTATCCTCTGTTTATTAGTTTGAGCAAAAATTTTAGATACAAACGTTAAGCGACGAACACTGCTTGAGATGCATGTCTACATTTTTTTTTGCCAATTTAGCAAATGGAAGATAATAAAAGTTCATTTATTATGCCTTTGAAAAAATGGAAATAATATGTATTCTGTATGCTAAGCCAATTTTTTTTAAGCTAAACTTATTTTTAATATGACTTACTTTTCAAAGTCAGGTGATCTCTCAATTACAGTTTGAAATTCTGCAAATGACAACATTCCATCATTATTTAAATCTCCTTCAGCCAAGATCTGTTAGGGATTTAAAAAAAAAGAAAAAAGTGCAGTTACAAATTATAACTTTGAATTATTTAGTTTGCACACCTAATGTCATACGTAAGTTCTTAAAGCTTGATAATGCTGAAAAAAGATATTTTGTCGAAGCTTTTCATTTTGCACTCATCAGGACAATAGCAGGAATGCCAATGTCAGGGGTAGCAAACTTTATACTGTATGTGAGGACAGTGCTGTTTGGATGTCAAGTGGACTCTGATTTGTAGAGGTGTAGCCATGGAGAATGCACTAGTTAATGGTGACTGACAGTTAACTGACAGCCAAGCATTGTTTGAAATTTAAACCTGGCAGCTTGACTCTGATTGGACAAGGCATCACCCTGGGGAATGAACCAATGAATGGCTATCATTTATTTTGTTTAGCTAAAACAGGTGCTATGTGTCTACATGTTCTTTCTGTCTGCAAAGGACAGGACCCTGTGTATTAACATACATAGCTTGCAGAACACGCACATGTGCCACACTGTGAGCCTGACTGACAATCTTAAATTGGTTGTCAGCATAACTTTTAGCACACTGAGGATTATGTAGCAAATGTAGCGGAATCAAATCTAATGTTGGACACTTTTGAATTTTACAAGCTCGGTTGGTTGGGTCCGATCTGTACTTTGCCCATTGCAAACAGCGGAAGGGACATCGAAACATGCTGTTTGATACAATCCGCCATGACACCTAACCTCCAACCCCTCGCATATTTCCAATATATGGATGATACCTTTGCTCTATTTAAATCTGTAGCAGCATGTAATAATTTCCTTGCATGTCTTAATTAGCTCCAACCTGCGCTCAAATTCACCTTTGAAATGGAGCAATCGAATGAACTCCCTTTCCTTGATGTACTAGTTGAGAAACCTGCCAGGGGGGTTCTCTACCACAATCTACCGCAAGCCTACCTTCACCGGTCAATACACGCGTTGGGATTCTTACAGTTCTGCATGCTATAAAATTGACCTTATCAACAACCTCGTAAATAGGACCCAAGCCAATTGTTCACCATGCAAGCTTGATGCTGAAATAGGGCGCATCAAAGACATCCTGCGGGATAATGGCTACCCTGATCAGATCATTTTGCACTGTATATCACGCAAACCTATGGCAGTGTATATCGCACAAACTAAGGCTGACACCTTTGGCCCTGAAATGTGCCCAGTCCACCTCAGATTACCGTGGAAGGGTAAGGTATCTCGAAAATTTGAGCAACAGGTGAAGCCAGCTGATTTACATTGCTACTATGCAGTAGCAACACGAGTGGTATTCGCCACTAACAGGATGCTGCTGTCAAGCCAAAAAGACGTCTGCCTATCACACAAATGAGTAATGTGATATATGAATTTCAGTGTCAGTGTGATGCTAGGCCATACATCCCAAAGACTGGCAGATCATATCAAACATCATGTCCCTTCCGCTGTTCACAGCAGCCAAGGTATAGACTTTACCCAACCAGCTCGTGCTTGCAAAACTCAAAACACAGTGTCCAACTTTAGATGTGATTCTACGATTGGACAACATTTGTAAAATAATTCTCAGTGTGCTAAGAATTACACTGACAACCAATTTAAGAGTGTCAGCTGGGCTCACAGTGTAGCACATTTGCGTGTACTGGAAGCTACATATATTAATACACAGGGCCCCGTTTTTTGCAGACAGAAAAAACGTACACACATTGTGCCTGCTTTAGCTAAACAAAATAAATGATAGCCATTCATTGGTTCATTCCCCAGGGTGATGCCTTGTCCAATCAGAGTCAAGCTGCCAGGTTTAAATTTCAAACAATGCTTGGCTGTCAGTTAACTGTCAGTCACCATTAATTGGTGCATTCTCCATGGCAACGCCTCTACCAATCAGAGTCCACTTGCCAACCAATCAGCACTGTCTTCTCATACAGCATAAAGTTGTTGCTTCCCCGACATTGGTATTCTTGTGATTGTCCTGATGAGTGCAAGATGAAAAGCTTTGACAAAATATCTTTTTTCAGCAATACTCAAGTTCTCTACCACCAAATGACAATTTATAAAGCTTGATAGATAAGGTAAGATACAAGAAAAGTTAATTGGAAATTCCCATAATTTGTGAATGAGTGGCAGTTACATTTCATTTATCTGTTTTTTGACAAACTGGAAGATAAACTGGAACCCAAAGTCATCTTTTAATCATTGAACCTATTTTCAATTTGGCAAAGCAGTGGATCTAACATTTTGATCATTAGAATCTAGTTATGTTCCAAGTTAATAATTGGGATTAGGCCATTGACATATAATTGACGTAAATTTCTTCCCACTGGTACCCAAATGCTCTTATTCAACCTCATTAATGTAGTTCTATCCCTATTTTGTCTTGTAGAGTTCCTAATTTCTTATTCATATTTCAGTCACTCTATTCATTCACCTTGGGGACTTCTTATGTAATTAATATTTAATTTGTTTGCGTATATATTTAAATTGCATTTTCAACAGTATACATTCAAAAGTGTTATTAGTATTTGCCAACAGGCTGCAGCTGTACTTTGAGAGGCCCAGGGCATCCAGCCAGGACCAGTCCATCACAATGTTGGCAGCATCGAAAGAAGGTAGCTGAGAAGGAGAGGCACCAATCCCTGAAGACAGGGGGAGTCAAGCAACAATGGATCATGTTGGTTTAGTGGGATCCTCTTTGGTGAACCGCCAGCTGATGCCCAACGAGAGTGGCTAGTGTGTGCTCTGCCAGTTTAATGCCAAAAATGGCAGAATCCTATGTAAGTCATGAGTTGCCCATTAGCACCTGAATTGGGAAGCACTCTAGCCTGGAGAAGCATTGACACAGCCATAGTGAAAAGAGCAATATGATGGCAATCATTACCCACCAAATTCAGGGTGCTACCACCCTGATTCCACTGAGCAAGGGGCCTGAAAATTCAGCCTGGCATTTCTCAAAGATAACACAATATTTGTGTGTGGCGTAGATTAGGCAGCAATGCATCTGATCTGCCTATCCTTGCAATCAGCAGGAAATCCAAGCTAGTTTCCTGGTCAGGCCTCATTTGCATGCAATCAGTATCAGACTTTGAATACACTTCCTCACACCCTGTTTCCCGTAAGAACTCAATTCCATTCTCCAAGTTCCTCTGCCTCCGTCACTTTCTGTTTTAATGATGGAACCTTCTATACTAAAAGTTCTAATACGTCTTCCATGTTCTTCAACTGAGAATTCCTGCCCCCAGTGTGGTTGACAGAGCCTGTGACTGCCTCTGTTCTATTTCGCGCACTCCTACTCTCACCCCTTCCCATCCCTTCCAGAAATACAGTGGGGTTCCCCCTTGTCCTTATTTTCCACTCACAAGCCTCCGTATTCAATGGATCATCCTTGCCAATTCCACCACTTCCAGCATGATGCCACCACCAAACATATCTTCCCCTCCCCTTTCAGCATTCCATAGGGACTATTCTATGCGTGATACCTTTGTCCACTCTTCAGTCACCCTAATACCCTCTCCACAGCACCTTTCCATGTAAGTGCAGGAGATGCAACATCTGCCCTTTTACCTCCTCTATTCTCAATGTCCAAAGACCCAAACACTCTTTCCAGGTTGTTATGAGGGTTTTTTTCTTTTGAAAGAAAAAGATACAATATCTAATGTCTTTTTTTTGGCTGGATTTTAATATATACCCATTACCCATTAAGAAAATGGAAAGGCTGCCAGCCAGCTGAGTATACAACTTACATTCCACTCCAAGTTGGATGAAAAGGAACAGACACTCACACCCCCCTGAGGAATGTGAAAGACCTCAACTCCTGTTGACTTTCACACTATCTTGAAACTCGTCAAAAGTTTCAGAGATGAGATATCAAAATGTAATTACCTGCTCTTTTTTTTTATTCACTCATGGCATGTGAGTGTCACTGGCTAGGCCAGCATTTATTGACATCATGAATTGCCCTTGAGAAGGTGATGGTGAGCTGCCTTCTTGAACTGCTGCAGTCCATGTGGTGTAGGTACACCCACAGTGCTGTTAGGGAGGGAGTTCCAGGATTTTGACCTAGCAACAGTGAAAGAACAGTGATATATTTTCAAATCAGACTGGTGTGTGGCTTGGAGGGGAACTTCCAGGCGGTAGTGTTCCCATCTCTTGCCCTTGTTCTTCTAGATGATAGCCGTCATGTGTTTGGAAGTTTCTGTCTAAGGAAGCTTGGTGAGTTCCTGCAGTGCATCTTGTAGATGGTACACACTGCTGCCACTGTGTGTTGGTGGTGGAGGGAGTGAATATTTGTAGATGGGGTACCAATCAAGCAGGCTGCTTTGTCCTGGATGGTGTCAAGCTTCTTGAGTGTTGTTGGAACTGTACTCATCCAATCAAGTGGAGAGTGTTCCATCATACTGCTGACTTGCGCCTTGCAGATGGTGGACAGGCTTTGGGAAGTCAGGAAGTGAGTTACTCACTGCAAGATTCCTAGCCTCTGACCTGCTCTTGTAGCCACAGTATTTATATGGCTAGTCCAGTTCAGTTTCTGGTGAATGGTATCCCCCCAGGATGTTGATAGGATGTCCTACAACACAATGACTACAGCACACACAGTAATCGAATTCCTCTGGAATATACAGCCAGCAGGACTTTAAGTACTGTGTATCTCACCGGAAGAGCAGCAGAGATGGAAATGATATACTGAAAGGCTGCAAGAGCCGTGTCTCTTTCTCTCTCTTGGAAGTATTGTGCACAGATATGGCGGAGTAACCATCCCAAGAAGAGCAATCTACTGCAAACCAAGATCTTCTGGGGATAAAATGTGTAAGTCTGCTCCGTACAGCTACACCCAGTAAGACAACTGAGCAAAATGGCTGCAATGTAGAAACGCCACATCGAGATCAGCAAAAGTCAGTTAACCATATATTTCTTTGATTGTTTATTTTCTTCACGAATTGTAAAAACTTTTCAGTCTATACTCATATTCACCTATCTGTACTAGTGTGTGTGTGTGGACCCAGGGAATGAGTGCGATGTGTGAATGAGGGTTACAATTTACCTACACAGAAAAATGCTGGATAAATGGACTCGAAACGTTAACTCTGTTTTTTTTCTCCCCAGATGCTGTTAGACCTGCTGAGTTTTTCCAGCATTTTCAGTTTTTGTTTCAGATTTCCAGCATCCGCAATGTTTTACTTTTATCTTACAATTTACCTAGTTTTTTTTTGAATTTGGGAAGTAGGGTCATTAAACTTATCTTGTTCTTTGATTTAAACACAGGAAAACTGTTTAATTAATTATTTATAATCAGAAAACATAAATTGTGGGACTCCTGCAGTATTGGCAAGGCACATCCTCACTAAATTCACAACTACCCTATTACAACCAGGCCTGGACTGATAAATTAGGGGAATCAATTTTTACCCCTCTTCACATGGTCGTAACAGTGATTTATTTGTACTTCTTTCAATTTAGTATACCGTATTCATACTGTGGTCTCCTCTAAATTGGGGAGAACAAACACAAACTGGATGACCACTTTGTGGAACACCGCTGAATTTCCAGCTGCATATAATTTTAATATTGCACCTTGCTCCAACTCTGATCTTTTTTTCAATCACTCTTGGGATGTGAACATCGCTGGAAAGGCCAGCATTTCTTGCCCATCCTTAATTGCCCTTGACCAGACCTTGATGAGGTGTCTACAACTGAGCTTACTAGGCCATTTCAGAGCGCAGTCAGGAGCCAAATAGATTGTATGAGTCTGGAGCCACCTGTAGGCCAGATTGGATAAGGATGGCAAATTTCCTCCCTTGAAGGACATTGGGTGAACCAGATGGGTTTTGACAGCAATCCAGTAATTTCATGATCATTATTAACGAGACTAGTTTTTAAAAATTCCAGATTGACGAATTGAATTTAAATTCCTGCAGTTGTCATATGGTGGGAGTTCTGAACTCACGTTTCCGGAGCACTAGTCTGGGCCTCTGGATTACTGGTCCAGTAAAATTAGCATTATGCTACTGTCCCCTGTCCTTGGTCCCCTGTGGTGTTCCAAGGAAGCTCAATGCAAGATCAAGGAACAGCACCTCATCTTTCTACTGGGCATTTTACAACCTTCTGGATTCAACATTGAGTTCAACAATTTTAGATAGTAACCTCTGCCCCTATTTTGTTTCCTTTTTCCTTGCTGGTTTGTTTTTCTTGCTCTCTTGTTTCTCTCTTTTTTCCTTTTCTTTGCTTTCGGATGGCAGCTATTCATTATCCTACCATTCACACCTCCTTTAGATACATCTTTTGTTTTACTTGTGCCAGTACCACTCCATTTGTCCTCACAGCATGCAGACTTTGGACATTTAATCTCTCCTGCTCTCCAATCTATCGCAAACCTTCCCTTTTGTTATTTGTCCTATTTTCACTTGCTCAAACCTACTGTATTTTTAACTTTTCCCAGTTCTGATGAACGGTCACGGATGTGAAACGTTGGGCTGGATTCAATGGGGGCCTTGGGAGTGCACTGCGGGGAAGGGTAGTGGAGAATAAGGAAGGAAGGTTGTGGATAGAATGCTCATTGCCATGGAATTCTCAGTGGTGGTGAAAGTGGAGGGCAGCAATTAAGGGCCACTGAAGGGCCTTTTCCCTTTGTCACTGGCATTTTACCAGAGGTGGGGAATATGCCCTCTGATGTTTACGGGGAATGCTTAGGGTGGTAGCGCCCTTCTGATTGTGCACTCTGTGGTCCACAGAGGTCCCCTGATGGCAAGGGAAACACCTTGGAAACACCCCTGCTGCCCTTACCAAATACCTGCCCAGCAGTGACCACTGATTCTAGTGATGCTGCTGATACTGAAGAGCTGCCAGCCCTCCAATTACCAGATAATTGCCTGATTGACACAGAATCAGTTTGGGGCTGTCTGAAATGGCTGAGGCAGGTTTTCACTAGCTTTCATGCCCACCATCGGGGCCACTGCTGCCCTGACAAAATTCAACCTGTTAACTCTGTTTGCCTTGCCACAGATGCTGCCAGACCTGCTGAACTTTTCCAGCACTTCCTGTTTTTATTGCAGATTTCCGGCATCCACAGTATTTTGCTTCAGTGTCAGGCCTTATTTGAACACCAGCACAAAGTGACGCCTTAAAGGCTGCTTGCAAATTGGGAGGGCAGGAAATCTAGCAGGCCAGCAGCTACAAAAGCAGCCTGCATCCTTTAAAGGAGTCCTACATATTTCAATGGTGATTAGTGGAAAATGATTTTCTGACACAGCATTCATCATAACTTCATCCAGGAGGGCCCCCGAATTTTCTGACACAGCTTATGGGTGCTCATAGAGCAAGCGAGCAGCAGAAAGAATGTTTTCTACTCCTCTGATTGTGACAGGTAAGTAAACAAATTATTCAGAAGCAATGGAGCAGGTTGTCAGAGTCAACCAATGCCACCTGCACTTTTCACAGGACCTGGCTGTAGTGTAGGAAAACATTTAACAACCTTAGCATGACTACAAAGAGAAAACTATTTTTCACTTTTCCCTTCCTCACTGCACAGCATTGCATCACCTTATTTTAACCCCAGAGCTATCAATCCTGCACTCACCTTTTTATTTATTCATGGGATGTGGGCATCGCTAGCTAGGCCAGTATTTATTGCCCATCCCTAGAGAACATGATGGTGAGCTGCCTTCTTGAACCGCTGCAGTCCATGTGGTGTTAGGAAGGGAACGCTGGGATTTTGACCCAGAGACTGTGAAGGAACGGTGAAGTAGTTCCATATCAGGATGGCGTGTGGCTTGGAAGGGAATTTGCAGGTGGTGGTGTTCCCATGCATTTGCTGCCCTTGTCCTTCTAGGTGATGGAGCTTTCAGGTTTGGAAGTTGCTGTTGAAGAAGCCTTGGTGAGTTGCTGCAGTGCATCTTGTAGATGGTACTGTCATGAGGCTATGTCCTTTATTTCAAATGAGATTTTTCAACTTTCAACTGATTGGAAATTTTGCAATTTGAACTGAGGCAGAGCAAACTGCTTAAAAATGCAAGGCCATGTTCCAAGGTGAAGGTGAGAAATGAACTAGTCACCTTCAGGGGAGTGTGAAGGGAAACATATCCTATAATACAGACACCCATCGAAAATCGTAACTGTCTAAGGCAGAGATATTAAAAATGCAAAGTGGTGGATACTGAAACAATGGCTGCCACAGACAGACATACCCAAAACCTCTTGGGAATACATAATGGGTGAGGTATTTCAAGACAAGACTGCCCAGCCACTAGAGAGAGATTACAAGTGACACAGGCAGTGTCAAGAAAGACTTCAGCAGAGGAAACAGGCTGAAAGCTGCTCTCTCTCCCTCTCTCTTTTTGAATAAGAGTGTCACCTGGTTCAAGAAGCCAACTCTACCAGAAACCTGCCAGCCAGCGAATGAGATCTCGTAATGATTGCAACACCTTCTACAGCTGACCGAATCGAAGAAACTAGCTAACCCAACTAGGTAGCAGCATATAAAATCTACACCTCAAGGACAATCAAAGGACACTTAACTGTATTCTTTTAGAATTTAAAAAAATTAGACTTCAGCTCCCCTTATTTCTGATATCTCTGTGTGTGTATGTTTGTGTGTGTGTGTGAGTGTGAGTGTGCGTGCACGTGTGTGGCACTGAATGACTGCATAAGAGCTGAATGCTTGATGTGTTATTACTATTTTCCCCTGGTTTAGGGGTTAATAAATTTGCCCATTCTTTGACACAAGGAAACCTTGTTTGATTAGCTCTTTATTGCTCACAGCTTAAATAGATAAATTCATTCTGATCTAGAAAAGGCATATCCTCATGAAAAAGAAGCTTAAACCTTTGTTGTGACCAACCGAGGAGGTTGAATAGTGGGGAGCCAGTTCACCCCTTTTCACTGGTCATAACAGTACACGCTACTACCCTTGTACATCAGTGGTGGATGGGATGCTGATCAAGTCGGCTTCATCGTCCTGGATGGTGTCAAGCTTCTTCAATGTTGTTGGAGCTGCACTCATCCAGGCAAGTGGAGAGTATTCCATCACACTCCTGATTGTGCTTTGTAGAGGTGAACAGGCTTTGGGGAGTCAGGAGGGGAGGTATTCGCCACAGAATTCCCAGCCTCTGACCTGCTCTTGTAGCCATAGTATTTATATGGCTGCTCCAGTTCAGTTTCGACACAATGGTAACCTCAAAATGTTGATAGTGGGGGATTCAGTGATGGTAATGCCATTGAATGTCAAAGGGGGATAGTTAAATTCTCTCTTGTTGGAGATGGCCATTGCCTGGCACTTGTGTGGCGTGAACGTTACTTGCCACTTAGCCCAAATTAGAATGTCGTCCAGGGCCAGAATTTTACATCCCGCAGGTGGGCGCATGCTTGACCTGAATGGGCGTAAAAACATGCAAGACGACGTCGGGTGAGTATCCAGATGTCATCGCGCTCTCATGCGATATTTCGCTCGGAGGGCGTGTGCAAAAGTCGGGTGAGCGCCCGCCGACAATTAAGCAGGCATTTAAGCTCATTAACGGCCCAATTGGAAGCAAATTTTCATGGCCCATCCAACCTTACGATTGGCAGACTGGCCAGTCGGGCTTTACATTTTTGATGAAACCTCGTCCAAGGTGGGGATGAAATCTCCGTTATGTTTTAAAATAAAAAGAAATATCAGGGACTGTTTTTATTATGAGGTTTGCTTTCAGGTGCTTGATTGTGCCGCATGGATGTTTTTTGCAGCATTTTTGTGCTTTCTTTTATTATTTGGAGGTCTGTAGCTCACTGAGGCATCTGTCTGCCATCAGGGAGCTCAGTGGAAGCGCTAGCACCTGTGGTAATGTTGGCGCCCGCCCTCTTCCCACCCCCCAGCGGCAGTGCTGAGCCTTTCTCAGCATGCATTTCACATTAATTGACCAGCCAGCATGAAATCGTGGTTGGGGGGCCGATCACGGTCCAGTGACGGTTTTCCATTCACTCCTGGGCCCGCCGATTGCGCATGCCTGACAAGCGTAAAATTCAGGCCCAGGTCGTTACATATGGATAAGGACTGCTTCAGTATATTAGGAGTTTCAAATGGTGCTCAACATTGTGCATTCACCAGCAAACATCCCCATTTCTGACCTTCTGATGGAGGGAAGGTCATTGATGAAGCTGCTGAAGATGGTTGGGCCTACGACACTACCTTGAGGAACTCCTGCAGTGGTATCCAGGGACTAAGATGATTGACCCCCAACAACCACAACCATCTTCCTTTGTGCTAGGTATGACTCCAAACCGTGAAGAGTTTCCCCCAATTCCCATTGACTCAGTTTTGCCAGGGTCCCTTGATCCTTCTTCCTCGGTCAATGTCGGGGCAGTCACTCTCTCCTCACCTCTGGAGTTCGGATCTTTTGCCCATGTTTGGACCATTACAAAACTCAAACTAAGCATTAATGAGCAAGTTATTGCAGAGCAAGTGAGGCTTGATAGCACTGTCGATGGCCCCTTTCATCACTTTACTGATGATAGAGAGTAGACTGATGCGGCAGTAATTGGCCAGGTTGGATTTGTCTTTTTTGTGGATAGGACATACCTGTGCAATTTTGCCGGGTAGATGCCAGTATATAGCTATACCGGAAAAGCTTGGCTCAGGGCGCACCTAGTTCTGGAGCACAAATCTTCAGTCCTATTGCATGAATCTTGTCAGGGTCTACAGCCTTTGCAATATCCAATGCCTTCAACAATCCCTTGATATAATATGGAGCAAATTGAATTGATTGAAGAATGGCATCTGTGATGCTGGGGATCTTCAGAGGAGGCCAAGATGGATCATCAACTTGGCACATTTTGCTGAAGATTGTTGCAAATGCTTTAGCCTTATCTTTTACACTGATGTGCTGGGTTCACCCATCCTTGAGGATGGGGATATTTCTGGAGCCTCTGCCTCTAGTTAGTTGCTTAATTGTCCACCACCATTCGTGACTGGATGTGGCAGGACTGCAGAGTTTAGATCTGATCCGTTGGTTGTGGGATCGGTTAGCTCTGTCTATCGTATGCTGCTTCCACTGTTTGGTATGCAAGTAGTCCTGTATTGTAGCTTCAACAGATTGATAACTCATTTTTTGGTATGCCTGGTGCTTCTATTTCTTCTCATAATCCCATTCTCAGTCTCTACAAGGTAAGATCTCAGACTTTGTGTCTTTTTCAGTACTTGGCCTTCTCTATTCTGGTCTCTAATCCAGACTGATTCACCTGGTTGGAGTTCTGGTAACTCTCACACACTCTGGTCTGATTTGCATGATACTCATCCTCCTTCTCCCTTACTCTCTCAATGTCAGTGGTTTTTAGATATGGTATGAGCATATGTGGAAGAACAGGAAATTGAGTCCATGGTCTTCTTCCCATCAGAAGTTCTGACAGAGCCAACCCATTCTGAAGTGATGTGGAATGGTAGCTCAACAGTGCTAAGTTGATATCATCATTCTTTTTCAACAAAGCTTTGACCATTCTTACTCCTCTCTTTGCTTCACCATTTGCTTATGGGTACCTGGGCAAACTAGTTGTGTGGACAAATCCATAGTATTCTGTAAACTTCTTGAACCCTTCATTCACATACTGTGGATCATTGTCTGAAATGATAAGATTTGGAACGCAATGTGTGGCAAAAAGTTCTTTTAGCAAATTAATGATTGCTTTGGATGTTGTTCCATGAAGACATTTAACCTCAATCCATCTGGAGTAATAGTCAACAACTATGAGGAGTGTCTTCCCCTTGAGCTTGAAAATGTTAATTCTGAGACTTTCCCAGGTCTGGAAAGGAATGAGGATACCATCAATGGTTCTTTTTGCTCTTGATGGTGGATTGCACAAGTGATGCAGCTTGAAATCATGTCCTTCTGAAATTCCTGGCCACAGAAATGAATTTAGCACCCTCACATGACATTTTGTAATGCTTAGGTGTCCCTAGGTATTCTTTGAGGGATTTTGAGTCTGAGGACGCTTAGTATGACCAACCTCCCATCGTAGATTAATAAGTTGTCAACAATACGGAGATCTCTGCGTTGCTCAAAGTACTGTTTCAGGATGAGATTGTTTGGAACATTTTCTGGCCACCCATTTTTGTAGTATTCTCTAATTATGGCACATACTTCACCTGTTTTCTGTACTTTACTTGCTGTATTTCGCTCAATCTCTGTAGTTGCTGGTAGGAATTTTGTAGTTAATGAGCCGTATGATTCTACGTCCTGAACAAGATACGATCCCCCTGTTCAGGTTTCCCAACAGGGATGCGGCACAATGCATCTGCTGTTGTTTGCTGTTTGCCTTGCACATGTTTGTCTGGTTCCTTCACCTGCTGTTCCAGCGAAATCTCCTGTCTGGTTTCCTCAAGATTTTCTAATTTAACTCCTTTAAAGATGAATTGTAGATCTGTGCAAGCTATTCGACTTAACAGTGGACATTCTTCATTCTGGATCACATACACATTTTCTATGATTTCTCTTCCTTTCCACTGGAGTTTAGCAGTCAATTTTCCCTTGACCTTCAGCTGAATACCTCTTGGACCATGGAGTCTTATGGTCAATGGCTAGAGTAAGTCTGGTTATAACCACTTTTCTGTGTCTGAAAGAAGTGAAACTCCTGCTCCAGTGTCTAACTTGAAGTTTGTTATGTACATGGACCAGAATATCTGCACTCCAATAGTTCCGATTTGATCCTGTAATTCCTCTCAAAAATTGTACTTCTGGTTCTTTTTCTTCTTCATCTTCTTGAATGCCTTACATTTCTTGAATCTTGACTGTTTCTTCTTTAATTGTTTTGTTGAGAGCTGTTTGCTGTGGCAAACTGATTTAAAATGGCCTTTCTTTTTGCAGAAACGGCACTCCACATTTTTGTCAGGGCATTCTTTGCACCAATGTAGCCTTTTCCCGCCACACTGAGAACACTAAATAATGGTGGCTACCACGCCTTCTTCTCTTTATCTCTGTTTGGGGTTAAGTGCGCTGCAATTTCTATGTGCGATAAATTGGACTGTCTCAACCGTTTTTCACCATAATATTTCTTTCTTGCCTCAAATAAAAATTTTGTTTTGCTTTCTCTCTTCAGCTTGCCTTGTTATCTGTAGAGCTTTTGATATGGTCAAATCTTCCCTCGACTGCAGAAAATCTGACAGTGTCTCTTCTAAGACTCCCACAACAATGCAATCCCAAATTAATTTGTCTTTCAGGGCTCCATATTCACAATTTTCAGCCAATCGATGTAGCTAATTCATAAAGGCATCTTTGCTCTCTGCTAGTTTTTGGGTGCGACTATTGAATTTTGCTCATTCCATAATGGTGATTTTCTGAAGACTAAAGTATCAAAGGCTTTGATAACTTCTTTGTATGTTGCTGTGTCTTTGTTTATGCCCTATCTAACCATTATGTCGCCTGCACTATTGACTGTGGTGTAGAGTAAGAGACTAATCTGCTCCTTGCTAGTCTTCTCTGCTAGTCTTGATGTTGTTCTGTACCTGGCAAACCTGTGCCACTTTCAGCTTGATCTGGGCCTTCCACATAGTCGAAGCACTCTGGTAAAGGTCAGATTTTTTCCATGTCTTCCTTTTACTGTTGGCTTCTCTGGACTACATTTGAAGGTCTTCCCATGCTATCCTCATCCTGAGGCCATTTCTCCTGCTGCTTCTTCCAGTCACTGGGCTCTTCACTTTTTTCTCCTTTTGTCATGTTTTTCCACTGTCACTATCTGTTATTGTAGTTGTGCATCTGGACTTACAGACAATGCTGCAGGAAAGACTGGTATACTCTACCTTTACTGAATATTATATTAACTATGTCTCAGCACAGGTCTCTACATAGAATTATCTCTCTCCATGCTCTGTTGTCATGTGACCTTATGTTACCGGTGATGTAAAATATATATTTACATATTTAACCTTAACCTTTAAACCACACCTAGGTTGTTTCCGTTCAATCCCAGATAGTCTATCTGGTTTCATTCCTTTTATACTTTGTAGCGATTTGATACAACTGTATGGCTTGCTAGGCCATTTCAGAGGACAGTTAAAAATCAGCCACATTACTTGGGTCTGGAATCACATGTAGGCCAGACCAGGTAGGGTATTAGTCAACTAGATGGATTTTTACAAAAACAGTTTCTTGGTGACTATTAAACTAGCTTCTAATTCATTAATTGAATTTAAATTCCACCAGCTACTATGGTAGGATTAGAATCCATGTTCTCTGGATTACTATCTTAGTGATATTACCACTACACCACTGCTTCCTGCTCTTCCAATAGCTACTTCCCAGATACCTTTCCCCCCAATCATAATGGGACATGCCATTACATTTCTTACTGATTGTATTGATACAGTCAAGACCTGCTATTGCTTTCGCAACTACTTGTCCTATTGGCCACGCTTAATGCTCCTTATTCATCACACACATTATCCTAAGCTGCCTCAGACTTCTACAAAACTCTTCAACAGGACACAGTTTAACTCACTTCCACTATTGCAGAAGTGCACACACAATAAAAGGGTGAATGCCAGAACTGGGGGAGATTCTGCCTTTATACACAACCTAATGCCAATAGAGGAATCCATCATCAACATTATTGTCAGAGAAAGGACATGCAAGATTGCACATGGCCGGATATTGGTTATAAAGAGTGTATACTTGGGCATCGTCCCTTCCTTTTCTCATTATATGCAGCTCTCACACACTCAACATGGCAATCTGATAGTGCAAAGAACTGTTAATCATCTGCTACTGCTTACCCTTGTTACAATGTGTTAACCCTGTTGAATATTTTTCTAGGTTTATCAGATATCTTGAGCCATTCAGAAGCATAGACAGAGAGAAAACAATCTAGAAGATGTACCATTACTTCCTCTTACCCTTTTCAAGCACAGAAATCAGCACTCCAAAGTTAGTGAGTTGGGGGTATCCGCACTGGGTGATTCACTGAGAATAAGTGAGCAGGAGCAAATTCAAGTGGTAAGATGCTCCTGAAAACATCTCACCGGAATACAAGCTTACGCTCTAACTCTATTGAAGAAGATAAAGATGCAACTTTTAGGGCCTTAATGTTTAAAAAGATTCTTTCTGTGCACCATCAATTGCTTAATGCATTGGACTGTCTTTGAGAAAACCCCTACTGCATGTTGCAAAGTGTAGAGGAATCTACCAGCCTGTGTGGTGTTTTGGTGTATGCCACCAACACTGGAACATGTGATCACCTTAATACATACTGCAGCAGGGAGCTTCCTGTAGGAGTCTGTAGCACTAATAATAGCATCACACAGAAATGCTTATACTGGGACCATACACTTAACCAGCTCCTGTGCCTTGGATAGGATAGGAGACCAAATGAATCGGGTTTTCTTTTGGATCACTGATCTACATTCTGCTCTTCCCCAGATCAATGAAGTGTGCTCTAATAGCAGGAGCAGTCATGCAATGGGAAAGAACTGTGTTGTCATCTCTCAAGATAAAAGGATGTTTGGATTCTCAATCAGTGCCCATCCTGGTGACAGAAAGCCATGTTGCCCCAGATGCTGTAATATTGCTACCTGCAGCCACTGCCGAGATCCAAGACTTCCCAGATCATGAGCATTTCAAGGCTTTTTATTTTGACTGAACTACATAGCCTTCCAGCTCTAACACTGCACCATTTGGAGTGCACATAGACTTAAGATAGGCACTAGGGCCTGACAACAGAGTGATAAAAACCGTTGGACATTTGCATAATGTGGTAAAATTATAGTTTTCTTTGAAATCTTTGGGGTAAAGTTTGTTAGTGGCAACTTTGGGTGCAAAATTGGCAATGAGGCTAGAATGTGCGCCCAAAGCAAGGAATCCAGATGCCAGCCTGAAATTGTGACTTGAGGCTCATCTAATCCGGGCAAGCTGCTGATGCCTGTCACATCTCCACAGGCTGTCCGTCTAGTACATGAATGAATTTTGGTCCACTGGTCTCATTGACAACTACCACAGGTTAATGCTAGAAGCAGGGAAACAGAAGAACTGTGCATGGGGTACCAGTTGTAACCATCAGTGACAGTAGGAGTGCTATGGGGCTGAATTTTTTCTTCGGCATGCGGGGCCCGCCCACGCACACTGATGCGTAAAATGACGTGCAGCGACGTCGGGCATGCGTCCCGACGTCACTGTGCGTCATTCCGATCTTCAGTTCAGTGGGTGTGCACCGGAGTCGGCTGCGCTCCCGCCAAACTGTCAAAGGCCTGTTAAGGCCATTAATAATCCAATTAAACAAATGACAGGGCTGCCCGTCCAATCTTAAGGTTTGTGGGCAGGCGAAGAGCCCAGGCGGCCTTCGCATTTTTTCGTGGAATCTCATCCACGGGCGGGATGAAGTTTCATGAAGCATTTATTAATGAAATAAAATTTTTTATCAAAATTCATAGACATGTCCCAGCTCATCTGACACTGTCACATGAGGGGACATGTCGAATAATTTTTAAAATTTTTTTTTCAATTTTTCATAATCAAATTAATCTCCCTGAGAGGCAACTCCGTGCCTCAGGGAGATTTCTGTGCTCTTTCACGCGCATGCACAGGTAGCGCTGGGCGTTTCCGGATGCACGTCACGCTGGGCAGGCCTTAATTGGCCTGCCCACATAAAATGGTGGCACACAGCCGATCGCGGGCGGCAATCAGCTCCGCGCCTGCTCCCGACCGGGCCGCCTGACGGGCAGAAAATTCTCCCCATGGCGCTGGAAGGAACAACCCTTTTCCTCCTGGTTTGACATAAATATTTTAAAAGTTACTAAAATTCAACTTTTCATTGGCAGCCAGTTTCTAGGCCACTGTCAATTAAGCTGAGCAGTGCAGCCTGGCACCTGCTCTGCCCTAAGATTGCATATTTCCTGAGGAATTCCCAAAAAGCCAATAAACCCCTCATTCATGTTTTAAGGGGATGGTGTCAAATGGGTGTTGACTTTTTGTGAGTCTGTTTTGAACTACTGGGGAAGGCCTATCTCACCTGCCTCAAGGCTGTACCGGGGGAATTACAGCCAAGGAGACGAGGATATTAAAGGTGGAGCTGAGGATCAATTGATCAACAGCTGGAGATATTATGGTGAATAAGGAACCAAAGGCTAAATAGTTTTAGGGTATAACTGAAAGTGACTTGGGAGGGGGGGCAAAGGAAGTTAAAATGAGATATGTGGGACGTGAAAATTACAACAAAGTGATCAGAGATGGTCTTGTGATGATTGAGCCTAGATGAATGGTGAGACCACATGAAAGATGTGGTGATGGGTATGGAGATGTAAGATATGGAGGAAAAGGTTTAGGAAGGACACAGGATTGGTGAATTAAGAGAAGCAGGTGATTAGGAAGGCAAATGGAATATTGTTGTTTATTGCAAGGGGAATTGAATATGAAAGTAGGGTTATTTTGCTACAGTTGTATAGGGTAATTGTGGGATCACATCTAGATGTGTGCACAGTTTTGCTCTCATTTAAGAAAGGAGATAATTGCATTAGAAGCAGTTCAGAGAAGGTTCACTCAACTGATATAAAAACAGAAAATGCTGGAAAAACTCAGCAGGTCTGACAGGATCTGTGGAGAGAGAAACAGAGTTAATGTTTCGAGTCCGCACAACTCGTCTTCAGAGCGGACTTGAAACGTTAACTCTGTTTCTCTCTCCACAGATGCTGTCAGACCTGCTGAGCTTTTCCAGAATTTTCTGTTTTGATTTCCTAATTCCAGCATCTGCAGTATTTTGCTTTTATTTCACTCAACTGACTCCTGGAATGAGGGGTTATCCTCTGAGGAAAGATTGGACAGATTGGGCCTGTATCCATTGGAGTTTAGAAGAATGAGAGGCAATCTTATTGAAATATATAAGATCCTGAGGGGACTTGATAGGGTGGATGCTGAAAGGATGTTCCCCTTTGTGGGAAAAGCTAGAACCAAGGGACACAATTTTAAAATAAGGGGTCTCCAATTTAAGATGAAAATGAGGAGAATTTTTTCTCTCAGAGAGTGGTGAGTCTGTGAAACTCTTTTCCCTAGAGAGTGGCGGAGGGAGGGTCATTGAAAAATTTTAAAGCTGAATTACACAGATTCTTGATTGACAAGGGAGTTAAAGGGTATAGGGGTAGGAAGGAAAGTGGAGTTGAGGCCACAATCAGGTCAGCCATGATCTTATTGAATGGCAGTGCAGGCTCAGGAGGCCAAATGGTCTGCTCCTGCTCCTAATTCATCTGTTTGTATGTTCGTAAGAGAAGGCACGGCAAGAGAAACTGACGTGAAACTCACTTATTGTAGAAGCTGGAGGATGAAAGGAGAGTGGATAATCCAGGAAGAAACTTGGGGTGAAGCTTGAAGGGACAATAATTAATGAGAATTTTAAAAGAAAGATGACATGAGTGAAGCAGGGCAAGGTGCTTGAAGGAGTGGATGCCAGAAGAGTAGAGGGAGACCAACCTTTAACGAAGTGAAAAAAAACCACATGGCCACTTGGTGGTTTGGGTAGGGTAGGGAACATATCATCTACCTTTAAGAAGGACAAATCTCTGAAAATCTCTGGGACTGGAACTAGCAAAAGAAATGTATGAATTTTTTAAACTTAATTTTGTACAAGTTTTGTGGGTTTTGTTTGCATGACTTGAACTTCATGGGCTGAATTTTACTGGTCACCTGCAGGCAGGAAAACAGTTGGGTGGACCCATAAATTAGGAAGCCATGCCATTGACAGTGTACCCACCTCCAGTACACCCACCCCAACATGATTTTACAAGCGCCGAAGGAGGTCAGCTGGGTCACCTGCCATAGCCCAATTGAGGCCCTTAAATGGGTAATTAATACCCAATTAAGGGGCTCATCCTACACTGCCTCAATATAACGGGTGGTGGGAGAGGCCTGCACCCAACTTGTAGCCTGTCAGGTTTAACCCTGCGGGCAGCTGGTCAGTGAAATAAGGATGCCTCCTTCCTGGGCCCCCTGTGTCAATTGGAGGCCGCTTTCCACAGGTTTGCCTCCCCACATCCACCTTCCTCCCTGCCTGTCCAATATGTCCCTGACAGCCTGGCCCCAGCGATATCTTGGACTCAAGGCATTGTCCAGGTCCATCACTAAACACCACCTCCTTCGCCTACCTGCAGCATCAGCAATGGCCATCACTCCTGCTTGGTGCTCCAATTGGCCAGCAGCTCAATGGGACATGATGTCCTCCTGGAGATGGATGGAAATCCCACCTCATATTAATTCAAGGATTGTTGCCTAAAAAATTAAAGTGGTGCGAGCTGCCTAAGCGGAGGCGAGCTCACCCATGAAATTTACACTGGGGTACGGGTTATACCTCAGTGTAAAATCCAGCCCCATATTATTGTGCTAAATTATGACAAATTTAAATAAAACAGTTGCTTACAAAGTGAGTCAATGTTAACATGTTTGTTTCATCGATCATCCCATTAGTTAAGCGAAGTATGATATTCTGTATATCTTCTTGATCAATGTAGTTATTTCCATTTAAATCTATGAGCACAAGCAAGGAAGATTATTACAATATAGTCTGCTAAACAAAAAGAAACAGAAAATATGTGCCGGTTAGGTTTTACAAGAAATACATGTGCAACAGGCATATAGGAATTTGACTCAGTGACAATACCCATAAAATAATTGAAATTAGCAAATCAAAAACACAAGTAAATATTTTACAATCCCAATCCTGTAATTAATGCTGGAACAGACTCATCTGTAATTAAGAAATCTTAACTGGTAAATCTTGCTGATGTTTTGATACCTCCTGGCAATAGCATTGCCACACTATACATATCATTAACTATCAAACTAATTTACAAAAAGAAGAAATACAAAGTACAGTAGTAACACTTCATATTAGCCTGACTCCCGCTGCTATACAATCTACACCTTCATAGAAAAATGTATTTTCTTCTTTTTGTTTCCAAATTATCATGCTACAGGAAGCTTCATAAAATTATTTTATAATGAAAATATTTGATGTTAAACGTGCTTCACCTTAATGTCAGAATGTTATGGGTTCAATTCTCACTCCTGTGACTTGAACTCAAAATCTAGGTACTATTCCAATGCAGTAATGAGGGAGCATTGAACTGTTGGAAGTGCCATCTTTGGGATGAGTGGTGAAACCGAAACTACTTAGGAACATAGGAACAGGAGTATGCCATTCAGCCCTTTGAGCCTGTTCCGTCATTCAATGAGATGATGGCTAATCTGTGAGCTAACTTCATGTACTGCCTGGCTACTCTGATGGATGTAAGAAATTCAATGGAACCAACTGAAGAAAAATAGGAGGAAAAATAGAAATGTACTTCAACCAACAATCCTTAAATAGTCATGTTTCTTATGTTAAACAAACTAGTGTACTTTGTATTGCTTTTTTCATAAATTAGTTTGATAGTTAATGATATGTATAGTGTGACCACTGTATAAAACATCATTGACTTTATTGAGCTTTGGGACATCCTGAAAGGCGCTACATTAATATAAGTTTTTTCAAAAATTCTGCTGGCTGTCAATTATGATTAATATAACATATTCCTGGACATAATGAGCTAATTTGCATAATGTTTTCTTATAGGGCAGCATTTTCCCGTCGGCGAGCGGGGGGGCGGGGCCCACTCGCCGACGTGTAAAATGACGCGCGGTGAAGTCGGGCATGCGTCCCGATGTTACCGCACATCATTTAGATTGTCAGTACGGCAGATGTGCAGCCAACTCGTCTGTGCGCCCGCCGAACTCTCAAAGGCCTATTAAGGTCAGTTAAAAACTAAGTAAAACAATTAAATGGGCTGCCAGTCCAACCTTAAGGTTGGCGGGCAGGCAAAGAACCCAGGTGGCCTTCGCATATTTCATGGAACCTCATCCATGGGCAGGATGAGATTTCATGAAGTGTTTAAAAAAATCAGTAAAACTTTGTCCAAAATTCATTAACATGTCCCAGCTCATGTGACATTGTCACATGGAAGGACATGTTTCAAAAGTTTAAAAATTCTTTATTTAAAAGTTTAACACTGAAACAAATCTCCCTGAGGCACGGGATCTTTGGTGCGCGAACGAACACAGGGAACCACTCAGGGAATTCCTCCCTGCCTGCACTTGGAGCACACAGCGCTTCCGGGCGAGTGTCACGATGGGTGGGCCTTAATTGGCCCGCCCACGTAAATGGCGGCACGGACCTGATCGGGGGCGTCAATCAGGTTTGCGCCCGCCCCTGCACAACCCCCCGCCCCATAAAATCAATATAACAATAGAGATTCAACTTTATATAAGGCAGGATTATGGACATTTTAAGGACTGATTTTAAGCCTCACTGGCTTGAGAAAAGATTGTGAAATTGAGTCCACAGGCCAATGCTCAGTATGCTGTATTTTGTGGCAAAGAAATTTGTGAGTCAATTTTGAAGCTGTGCTGCTAAGGGACATAAACCTCATTAGAAGCTCTAAAATTATGTAATGGATCCCTCAGGATTGATCTATTTGTAGTTATGCCATTTAAGTCAGTGGACAGGGAATTAGTCAGCGAGTATTGCTGCTTGATTACCATACAATCTTGGCTTTGCTTCACTCTTAAGTTGAGGATGGGCATTGGGAGCCCCAGTGCATAGCAGATGAAAGTTTTACAAAGTTTTACGAAGCTATTTGACAGGGCTCTTTAAGTGCAGTAGTGGGCGGATAAAATGACATTTTACCCGCCGGTGCGATGGCGGATTTTCACACTGTATCGTCCCAAACATGCCACATTATTTATTCATTCACGGGAAACACGCTGTTTTCATGGTGGGTAGGCTCTCATTTGACCACCTGCCATCACCTTGCCGCTTCATCACACCAGGCGCCATAGTTAAAGTCCAGCCATGTGCACACATCTCAGTACTTCCAGCCCACGACTGCTGCAGGGAAGATGTCCATGAAAGGCAAAAAGACTGCAGCCCTCAGGTTCAGCGACATGTCACTAGAATGCCTTTTGGATGATGTGGAGCCCCACTGGGATTCCTCTACTCCTGGCCTGGCCGCAGGATGGGCACCGGCGTGACCAACCAGGCTTGGGAAGCAATGGCAACTGTGGTCAGCGCCAACGCCCTTCAGAAGAGGACAGACAACCGGTGCCGCAAGAAGATGAATGATCTCTGTCCATCAGGTTAAGTCACTCTTCTCATCACTCTCAACTCACACACTCACAAACCCATCACACATCCACATGGCCCTCACTCACTGCCGGTTCAAGGGACATCATGGACAGAATTTTACGTACCGCGGGCGAGCACGTGCCTGACCCGATCAGGTGGGAAATCAAGCGAGATGACATCAGGCAAGCATCCTGACGTCATCGCACTCTCAAGCGATATTTTGCTTGGCGGGTGCGCGCAAAAGTTGGAAGCGTGCCGGCCGACAATTAAGAGGGCAATTAAGCCCATTAACGGCCCACTTGTCTGCAATTTTTTGTGGCCTGTCCAACCTTATGGTTGGCGGATGGGTGAATCAGCCAGGCGGCCTTTGCATTTTTTGATGAAACCTCATCCAAAGTCGGGATGAAATCTCTGTTAGGAAATAGAATAAAAAGAAATATCTGGGGATAGCATTTTTATGAGATATGCTTTCAGGTGCTTGATTGTAATGCATGGACATTTTTTTTGCAGCTTTATTTTATTATTTGCAGGTCTGCAGCTCCCCGAGTCAGATTTCTGCCTTCAGAGAGCTATCGTGCAGCTCTCAACCTGTGCTCGCTGTGACGTTGTCACCCGCCCTCTTCCTGCCCCCACCCCAGTAGCGCTGAGCTTTTCAGGCCAACCATTCACTCTCTCACACTCACCATCATTGTCCTGTCCATGGGACAGCCCACACATGCCAGGCATACTTATCATCTGGCTTGGCAGGTGTCCTGCTTACACTTTCTCCATCTCTATCCATGTAGGGCAAGCTGGCACACAACAACAGGGAGAGGTCGCAGACTGGTGGAGGAATGCCTGAAATCAAGGTCCTCATGGAGTTTGAAAACAGAGCCATCCAGCTGGCTGGCCACGATCCGGACTGGTCCCGTGCTGATGATGAGGTTGGCGCTGGTCTACCAAATGAGGGTCCAGCAGTGCAACATCCATCAGGCAACCATGCCGTGAGTGATGCGTCCTGTTTCAGAGGCCACTGCCATGCACTAATTATCTCTCCTTGCTTCCGCAGGCACATTTGGGAAACAGCCGACGGAGTCCATGACTCACGGCCTCCAATCAAGCTCCGAAGAAACCTCTGAAGAGGAATTTGGAGGCACCCGCCTGAAGTCCCGTCACAGCGCTCACCCACACCCTCCACCAGCGCAGAGACACACACCTTGATGGGACCTAGCTTTAGAGTAGCCTCGGGATCACAATCTGGTGAGCACTTCGCATTGTCTGATCCACAGCATGCGGCGAGCAGGGACTTCTCAGGTCTCTGGCACTCGGAGAACTGCTGGAGGCCAGAAATTTGCTGTGTCTGAGTCAAATGACGAGCCTCTGGACTCGGTCATGTCACAGTTGCTGAGTTACAAAGGCAAGCTCGCAATCATCAGGAAGGGATGTCCTCTGCAGTCCTCAGATCGCAAGGCACGATGGAGGAGCCTGTCTGCCTTCACTCTGAAGTGATAGCGCTAGCATGCCAATGCACCAAAGTCAGCACCAGTAGGATGGCAGCCATCATGGAGACCTTTGTCCAGGATGTCGCTCCTGCACTGCTGTGCGGGCTCAACTCCATCGTCAATGCAATAGTTGGCCTTCCACAGTGTGTACGCGAGAGGGGTGCCAGGCAGCTTGATCTTATTTCAGCTACCCCCGTTCCTCAAAGCATCAGCCTGGCACTCCCAGGCTCCCATAGGGACGAGGGGCCATCCACCCAGATGACTCCGGGAGTGTCCAGCCCATCCGAATCCCTGCTTTCTGTGACCTCAGCAGCTCCAGCTCCACAGGTTGAGGAAGGTGCCACGGCCACACAGCAGGACCCCGAAAGCAGGCTGGGGCCTTCCAAGTCTCGGCCTTCCAGAGGACACCCACCAAGGTCATCACAGACAGGGCGTTGCAGTCAGCAGGCTGCCTCCACCTCCGCTATGGATGTCCGGGGAGCACCAAGATGCAGCGGCAGCGTTAGGAAAGTTAAGATGAATTAGTTACACTGCCTGGACATGGGTGTTAATGACTTGTGCATACTGTTCAATCTTGTCAATAAACTCCCAAGAATGTCTCCCTGCCTATGGCTCTTTGTTCTGATGAGCAGTGTTCTTCTCACTCAGACATGAAACATTTCTGCACAAGATAAAGGCAGGTGTCTCAGTCCAGGGCCTCTTCCCTGTGCCGCCTTCAGACCAAAGTGATGGTCCGGCCTCACACTCCTTAGGCACATTACTGAAGATCGACAGTTCTTGTCATTGTTGCCAGAATGTAGTGGGCAGGTGCCACAGAGTTCCGTCATTCTCTCTGTGTGTTCTCAGCCCCTTTAAGGTGGGACTGGTCCCCATCTCTTCAGCATTTGTGACCACTGAAGGGCAAAGGATCAGATGCTTCTAAAGTTTCATGGCTGCATCCCAATGATATGACCCTGGTCACAGAGCACAAGCAAGCTGCCCTCGGCCAGATAGGAGTCAGACATTCTCAGAGGCTATGTGAAGATCTGTGGAGTGTCCTCACTCCATGTTTTTATCTTCCTCCTACAATCGAGCGACTATTAGGGTCTCCACTGCATCTCCATGACAGGCACATTCTCACAGAGGGTTTTCGCGCTGCCATAAGCCAGACTGGAGTCAAAAGTTCACAGATGCAATGTGAGGATCTATGGGGTCAACTCTCTGCAGGTCATCATCATCCTCCACAAATCTAGCAGCTATGAGGGCCTCCCGAGTGTGCCTGCCTCGTCTAGCCAGTTGAGGGCCTCATCCCCATCATCGTCACCTTCGAGGACCTCCTCACCCTCATCCCCGTCGGCATCCTCCTCATCAGAAGAGACCTTCAGCTCCTCCATCTTGTCCTCAGCCAACTTGTCTCCTCATTGTAGCACCAGGTTGTAAAGGGCGCAGCAGATGACGATGATGCGTGACACCCTCTGCAGATTGTATTGCAGGGTTCCACCAGACCGGCCCAGACACCGGAACCTCATCTTCAGCATCCCGATGCGTCTGTTCCACCAAGTTGAGAACTGGAGCATAAGCCTTGTTATACTGTCGCTCTGCTGCAGTCTGAGGCCGCCACAACGGTGTCATCCAGCAGGGGCAGTGGTTGGGGGGGGGAGGATGCGATTCCGGTGGGCTGGCCTAAAAATGATATACAGATGTGTTACAATGAGGTTGCCGATGTCCGATGGCAGGAAACATGGCCTGCCATTTGGCAGGCTGAGCGGACAATCGCGAACTGGTTTCACGCTGTTGTGAAACTGATCACGCATATTGTCCACTCATGTCACCAAACACGCCCGACTCCAGCGGACATGGAAAATGCCAGCCCAAGTCACAAACAGACCCATGTGAAAACTAATGGGAAGGACCTACAAAAGGCCCACATATGTTGAAGTGCATGTTTTGGGCTCTTTTTGTTTTTTTTATACATTTACTGGCACTTAGGCTTTCATTTTCAGAAGGCATTCATTACTTGTTTCACAAGAGGCTTGTTAGCAAATTTGGGCATTAGTCAAGAGGGGAATAGTAGAGCCTTGGATAGCAAGTTGGTTGATAAATAGGTACAAAAGAATTACGATAAGTTGATATTGCTTAGACAGATGACAAATTAAAAGTGGCTTATGCTGGGGTCAGTGCTGGGGTCACTTTTGTTTTTGGTATATATAGAACTAGATCTTTTGGATTTGGGTATTGTGGACACAAATGGTTTGGTAAACAGTATGGAAGTCTACAAAATATTTCAGAAGAGTAAAACCAGGTTATTAGAAAAGCAGACAGTTGGAGAAAAAATAAGGATGGGAATATATACTTAATGGAAGGGATGTAGGTGACCAAAGACTTCTTAAGGTTCAAGCATATACTTCCATGAACGTGTAAGTATGTGAATATAAAGCAATACCCAATTCCCTATTTGTCCATCCCTGGAAAAGCTATTCCCCACGGCATATACAATTATATTTTAAGTTGTCAAAAGTCTTCCTTTTAGTTCCCCATTAACCACAATACTGCTGCAGCTGTGGCCCTGGTAAACATTCTTTCTCTTCCAACTCTGATATCCTTGTCCTCAATTAAAATCTTATCTTCTCCTATCCTGGTAACTTTCCCAATTATAGCCCAACCATCACTCCCTTAATTCCAAGGGACAAATCTAGAGCATCTATGGCACGCAAAAGGTTTAACCATTTCTCACTAGATCTGGCCAAACCACATCATGTACCATGAGGTCTGACTATATGCTACCAAGATCACCTACGACTCTAGGATCATTGAGAAGAACAAAAATGGCTCATGGCTTCTTTCTGCTACTCCCAACCACTTCCTTTATTGCCTCTTCTCTGTCCTGTCTCTCCATCCCACTCCAACAAGGACAAGGAACTATATGGACATCTTTGTCACTAAGAATGTGGCCATCAATGCAGCTACCTCTGCTGAACCCACTGGTTGGAGTCGTACCTAGCACAAAGGAGGATGGTTGTGGTTGTTGGAGGTCAATCATCTCAGTTCCAGGACATTACTGCAGGAGTTCCTCAGGGTAGTATTCTCAGCCCAACCATCTTCAGCTGCTTCATCAATGACCTTCCTTCCATCGTAAGGTCAGAAGGGGGATGTTCGCTGACGATTGCACAATGTTCAGCACCATGCATACGAACATATGAAATAGGAACAGAAGTAGGCTATTTGGCCCCTCAAGCCTGCTCTGACATTATATAAGATCATGGTTGATTTGTTTGTGTTTTGAATTCCATATTCCCATCTACCCCTGATAACCTTTGATTCCCTTGCCTAACAAGAATCTATCTGCCTCTGTCTTAAAAATATCCAATGACCCTGACTCCACCGCCTTCAGAAGCAGAGAGTTCCAAAGTCACACAAACCTCAGAAAAAAAAATTCTCCTCATCTCTGTCCTGAAAGGGCACCCCTAATTTTAAAACAGTGCCTCCTAATTCTGGATTCACCCACCAGAGGAAACATCCTTTCCACATCCACATTGTTAATATCGTTCAGGATCTTATATACTTCAATCAAGTCTCCCCTCACTCTTCTAAACTCCAGTGGAAACAAGCCCAGTCTGTCAAACCTTTCCTCATAAGACAACCCACTCATTCCAGTATCAACCTAGTAACCATCTCCAACGCATTTACATCCTTCCTTAAATAAGGAGACCAAAACTGCACACAAATTTTGAGACGTGGTCTCACCAATGTCCTATATAACTGAAGTATAGCATCCTTACTTTTATGTTCAATTCCTCTCATAATAAAGGATAGCATTCCATTAGCCTTCTTAACTACTTGCTGTACCACAATACTAACTTTTTGTGACTCATGCACTAGAACACCTAGATCCATCTGCACCTTGGAATTCTGCAGTAGTTCTCCCTTTAAGTAATACTCTGCCTTTTCATTCTTCCTGCCAAGTGAACAACTTCACATTTTCCTACATTATGCTCCATCTGCCATATTTTTGCCCACTTACTCAACCTATCTATATCTGTCTGCAACCTCCTTATGTCCCCTTCACAACATAATTTTCTACCCATCTTTGTGTCATCTGCAAATTGGTCATTGATATAAATTGTAAAAAGTTGAGGCCCCAGCACAGATCCCTCTGGGACTCCACTCGTCACATCCTGCCAATCAGAAAAAGACCTATTTAAGCACACTCTGTTTTCTGCCAGCCAGCCAATCTTCTATCCATGCTAATATGTTACCCCCTCACCATGAGCTTTTTTTCCCCACAATAACCTTTTATCAAATGCCTTCTGGAAATCCAAGTACATTACGTCTACAGGCTCCCCTTTATCTACAGCGCATGTTACTCCTTCAAAGAACTCCAATAAATTGGTTAAACATGATTTCCCTTTCACAAAGCCATGCTGACTCTTCCTGGTTACCTTGAGTTTCTCTAATTGCCCAGCTATAACCTCCTTCATGATCGATTCTAACACCTTCCCCACAACAGATGTCACACCAACTGGCCTATAGTTTCCTCCCTCCCTTCTTGAATAGAGAGGGGTTATATTTGCTACTTTCCAGTCTGGTGAAACCTTTCCAGAATCTAGCAAATTATGGAAAATTAACACCAATGCACCTATTACCTCATTAGCCACCTCTTATAAGACACTAGGATGACGTCCATCTGGACCCAGAGACTTGTCAGCCCGCAGCTCCATCAGCTTGCTCAGTATTGCTTCCCTAATGATTGTAATTTCACCAAGTTCCCCTCTCCCGTCTACCTCCTGATTTACACCTATTACTGGAATGTTTTATGTATCCTCTATAATGAAGACAGAAGCGAAATACTTGTTCATTTCATCAGCCATTTCCTTATTATCAACAACTAACTCCCCACTGTCACTCTGTAGAGATCCAACACTCACTTTACTTACTCTTTTCCTTTTTAAATTCCTCTTGCTATCCGTTTTTACATTTCTAGCTAGCTTCCTCTCATACTCTAATTTCTTTCTCCTGATTAACCTTTTAGTCATTCTCTGCTATTCTTTATATTCTGACCAATCATCTGACCTGCCACTCAGCTTTGGGCAGTTATATGCTTTTTCCTTAAGTTTGATGCTTTCCTTAACTTCTTTAGTTAACCAGGAATGGTGGGTCCTCCCCTTAGAATTTTTCTTTATAGTAGGAATACACTTTTTCTGAGTATTCTGAAATATCCCTTTAAATGTCCGCCACTGCTTCTCTATTGATCTATCCCCTAGCCTAGTATCTCAGTTCACTTCAACTAGCTCAGCTTTCATACCCACATAGTTGCCCTTATTTAAGTTTAAAATAATAGTCTTAGACCCGCTCTTCTTCCTTTCAAACTGGATGTAAAATTCAATCATATTGTGGTCATTGCTACTTAGGGATGCCTTTACTGAGGCTATTAATTAATCCTGTCACATTACACAATACCAAGTCTAATATAACCTGTTCTCTGCTTGGTTTCAGAACATGCTTCTCTAAAAAACTATCTTGAAAGTATTCTATGAACTCCTCATCCATGCTACGACTGCCAGTCTGATTTTTCCAGTTTATGTGCAGATTAAAATCACCCACGATTATTAGCAACTCCTCAGATACTGAAGCAGTCCATGTCCAAATGCAGCAAGACCTGGACAATATCCAGGCTTGGGCTGACAAGTGGCAAGTAACATTCCTGTCACACAAGTGTCATGCAATGACCATCTCCAACAAGAGAGAATCCAACCATCGCCCCTTGATGTTCAAAACCATTACCATCCCCCACTATCAACATCCTAGGGGTTACCATTGACCAGAAACTGAACTGGACTCGCCATATAGATACTGTGGCTACAAGAGCAGGTCAGAGGCTAGGAATCGTGCGACAAGTAACTCACCTCCTGACTCACCGAAGCCTGTCCACTATCTACAAAGCACAAGTCAGGAGTGTAATGGAATACTGCCCACTTGCCTGGGTGAGTGCAGCTCCAACAACACTGAAGAAGCTGGACATGGTCCAGGACAAAGCAGTCCTCTTGATTGGCACCACATCCAGAAACACTCACTCCCTTCACCAACGACGCACAGTAGCAGCAGTGTGTACCATCTACAAGATGCACTGCAGAAAATCACCAAGGCTCCTTAGACAGCACCTTCCAAACTCATGACCACTATCACCTAGAAGGACAAGGGCAGCAGATAGATGGGAACACCACCATCTGGAAGTTCCCCTCCAAGTCACTCACCATCCTGACTTGGAAATATATCGCCATTCCTTCACTGTCGCTGGGTCAAAATACTGGAACTCTCTTCCTAACAGCACTGTGGGTGTACCTACACCACATGGTCTGCAGTGGTCCAAGAAGGCAGCTCACCACCACCTTCTGAAGGGCAACTAGGGATGGGGAATAAATGCTGGCCCAGCCAGCGAAGCCAACATCCCATGAATGGATTAAAAAGAAAAACTAATAAACCCTACTAATAGTAATAAACCTTACTTAAAAATAAAGGATAAGACTCACCAATTATTCCCTTCTGTTGGCATCAATTAAATACTTAAAATTTTTAACACTTAGGCCTGAATCTTCCAGTTGGCGTGCAGGGGTGGTTGCTGGGCAGGTGAAGAGCCCAGGCGGCCTTCACATTTATCATGAAACCTCAGTCATGGATGGAATGAGATTTCATGAAGGCATTATAAATTGAATAAAAATTTTTATTAAAATTCATTGACATGTCCCAGCTCAGGTCTGAATAATTTTTTTTCTTTATTTCAATTCTTCAAAGTAATCTCCCTGAGGCAGCTCTGTGCCTCAGGAAAGAGCACAGGCCCCGACTCTCCCTCCTCCCCCTGGCCGCACAGGGAGCACTCAGAACTTCTAGGCGCGCGTCACGCTGGACCCGCCCACATAAAATACCGGCACGCAGCCGATCGTGGGCGGCAATCGGCTGCGCGCCTGCCCACGCCTGCTTCCGCCCAGCCCGCCCGACGGGGAGAAAATTCTCCCCTTAATTTCCCGGCTGCTTAGACTTAATCCTTAATTTTGGGGAAGGGGAAAACAGTAAAAACACTCACCAACCAATCACCTCACCGCTCTGGGAAGAATATTTATATTATATATTTAACCCTAATATGAATTAAGCTTGACATAATCCTTCTTCCTCAATAAAAATATAAATTGTAGTGATTTCCTCTCAAGTATCAATTTATTCTTTTTTTTAAATGGTTGGACTTTTATGCTCAATATTGGCTATACTTAATTTTGATCAAAAAAAGTATTTTAATGGTGAAAAACATACCATAAATTCGAAAGGCATAGTCTGCTTTTACAGAAAGCGATGCATTTTCACTAAAGGCTGACATCATTTCCAGGAATTCATCAAATGAAAATAATCCGTCTTCATTCCAACTAAACACCTTACATATTTGGTCTCTGAATGGATTCACCTGTTTCAGATCACAGACGAGAGACATTAGCTGTAAATAAGGGTTAGATACTAAAATATTGCTCATGGTTACTATTAGCTATATTTTCTTCTTCCAGGAGTGCCAAACTCCCACATTTTCTTTCATCTCAATGACGACCAAATGAATTTTGACTTCTTTCCACTTGGAAATTTGCAATTATTAACAATTAGTCTCTTCAGTTCCAATACACTTAACGACTCTTTGTTAGGTCATTTTTTTACTTTGAGTTTTGCACTGAAGGAAGCAATCAACTATTAGGGCATGCAAATCTATTCTTTTCATGTTGATATCTTGGCTGCTGCTAGGGAAATCTGGCTCAGTTGGCTTTCTGGAAGTAGATATTTGTCAAGGTGACAAAAGACCAGACTTATTGAACCACACAATTCCATTGCACCACTGACATGCACATGGGGCTGGGCTCGTCAGTTCTACTCGTCTACCCATATCATCCACACAGAATCCTTTTGTGAGGGACTGACTATAGCATTTTGCACAGAGCCACATTCTCCCAAGGTAGAATGCAGAGTGCCAATGCCATGCAAGCTGTGAACACACAGATTAGAAGCAGACTCCTCCATACTCAGCCATAGCATTGAAGCCTCTTGACAGCCTATCAAATGAATTACATAACTCCTTGTGTGATGCCAACAGTTCTCTTTTCAGGGCTGGGCACCTCTACTCCACATCTATATCCTCCTCGGCAGAACTGGGAGGAGGCCTCATCCTCTGGCAAGCTGTCCTAGGATGTGCCTATTGCTGCTCATTAGTGCTGGGTTAATTTCGGCACATGTGTTAATTTCAGCATGTGCAGGCCCTTCTGTCTCACTATTCAACCTATATCGAGTGCCAGTGTCTGATCTCGTTTTAACGGCATGTGACAGTGAATCCTCAGGAGGTCTGTCCTTCTCTGAGGTGCCAACTGCAGAAAATTCTTGCTGCTCAGAAGGACCTAGAAGAAAAAGAGACCATAGTTAGGGTGGCAGATAGAAGCTGGACATTTGCAGGTAACAATCTTGAGAATAGGACTTGAAGTTCTGGTATTTGCTGTATACGTGGTGAGGTGTTGATGGTTATAAGTAATACACAAACACTCTGCTTAGCTAGAGCACCAGCTTCACTTTCCCCAAGGTTGCTGGCTCTGCCTGAGTCACTAATCTTCAGGACATTCTGATGTGCTTTAGTGAAAATGATAATGTTGCCAACTCCTCTGCAGCCTTGTTTTTTTCCTTCCTGTTATTTGTGATCCTGTTCTCCAGAAAGGGTGAGAGAGTTGTTGAAAGGCTTGTGCATATAGTGTATAGCAAGAAATGGAGAAAAGTGAAAGATTAAAGCAAGATGAAATGAGGATGAGGAGTTGATGAATGTAAAGCCAAATTTGTGGAATGTGGTGAGAAGAGTTCGCGGCTATTCAAGCGATAGTATGTGAGAAGAGAATGTGTGGTGTAAATAAAGGAGAAGAAGAGAGTTTGGTGGGCGTGAGAAAGATAGGTGTTACAGTTTGCATTGTGATTGTATGCAGAAAGATGTGATGGAGGGGAGAAGGAGGTGACAGGAATGTTATGAAGTACTGTTGAGAGGTTGAATTGGTGAAGAGCTGCGCTCACCCTGGCTGCTCACTGAATCGAGATCCAGGGGGTGATGCTGGTGGCACTGACTTTTTCAGCCATGTCTGTCCAGGCAGGCTTTCTTATGGCCTTGGGATTCCTCTTGTGGCTTTTGGGGAAGTTTCTCCCTCCTTACCATCACATGCTTCACCAGGACTTTCAGCAAAGCATCAGAAAAGTGGACGACAGCCCTTCAACTCATCTCTGTAGGTAAAATGAGTCCTCAAAATGTCCAAAGAAAAATCCAAGCAGGGGATACAATCTTGCTTTAAGACCTATTTTAATTGGGCCTTAGGAGTCATAGCAATTGTGCACATCGTAAGACTGAGCACCCTGATTCTCAAAGCTACCAAGAGGAAAACCCTCAATCATATTAAAATGAGGCACAGGAGTTAAAGTAAAAACAAAATACTGAGGATGCTGGAAATCGGAAATAAAAACAGAAAATGCTGGAAAAACTCAGCAGATCTGGCAGCATCTGTGGTGAGAGAAACAGAGTTAACAATTTGAGTCCTTATGACTCTTCTTTAGAGCTGAAGAGAGGTAGAAATGTGATGGGTTTTATGGAAGAGAGGGAGTAGAGTAAGTGGATTAAAATAGAAGGTAAGGGTTAGGTGGGTGCTCAGGAGAGACATGACAAAAATGTCATGGACACAAGACAAAGGGAGTGGTAATGATAGTGTTAAAGACTAAGGCAGGTGCTAATAGTGGCATAAAGGTCAGATAGCAGAATGTGTTAACAGCAGAACAAGGGTCAGCATTCTCTGAAAGCAAAACATAAGAACAAGTTACAGACTGGCCCTTTGGGGGGAGGGGGTTGAACAAAAATATATATATCAAAATGGAGGACAGAGTTCATGGTCTGAGGTTGTTGAACTCAGTGTTGTGTCCAAAAGGCTGTAAAGTGCCTAATCAGAAGATGAGCTGCTGTTCCTCCAGTTTGTGTCGGGCTTCACTGGAACACAGTAGCAGGCCAAGGACAGGAATGTGGGCATGATAGCAAGATTGTGAATTAAAAAGGCAAGTGATAGGTAGGTCGGGGTCATGCATGCGGACTGAGTGAAGGTGTTCCGCAAAGCAATCACCCAGTCTGCGTTTAGTCTTCCCAATGTAGAGGAGACCGCATTGTGACCTATGAATGCAGTAGTCTAAATCAAAAGAAGTGCAAGTGAATCGCTGCTTCACCTGGAAGGAGTGTTTGGCGCCTTGGATGGTGAGGAGAGAGGAGGTAAAGGGGCAGATGTTACACTTCCTGTGATTTCATGAGGGTGCTATGGAAAGGGGATGAGGTGTTGGGGGTGACAAAGGAATGGACCAGGGTGTCACAGAGGAAACAGTCCCTATGGAATGCTGACAGGGGAGATGAGGTAAAGATATGTTTGGTGTTATAACAGGAGTTAAAGTGCCTGGGCTACTTGCTGAAAAGATACTAGTAGCTGGCCACCTGCTTCTCAACCTCAAGCTGATTCACGACCTAATTTAAAATCGGGGCTACAGTGAAAGTATTGCAAAGCAGACTAAGCATACTTAGAGTGCATCTAAATCTTTTATGTGTGATAAATAGGGTTGCTGAGCAACTCCACTGGATAATGATACATTAGCAAAATGGAGACCTGGCTTAACCAAGGGCAGAAATGGGAACTTGGCTACAATGCCTTCAGGAGCACTAGAAAGGTAAAAAAAAAAGACAGAGATGACAGCATTGTTCAAACAAGCTGTCACAGGTTGGAAAGTGATAATATGCTTGAGACTCAAAAACAGGGGGGCAAAATTTTCATGTCCCAAAAAGATTGGAAATGTGTGCGGGTTGAACAAAAAAACAATTCTGCAGGTCTGCAATTTTGAATTTCCCATTGGAAAAGTAGCCCACAGAAACTTCCCATTGGCGCAAAGAGGTTCTGATCAGGTTCGGGTTGCGAGCCTGCAGGCACGTCCTCTGACATCGGGGTTACCATTGCCAGCCCTAGGTGAAACTTGTTCTTCATGCCCCCAGTATTTTTCTTGGGTCAGGCGGGTTTTGGGAAGCTTCTGAAAATCCACCTTGTTTGACAGTTTGTGAACCCTGGGGGAAGCCTGCTGAGGAGTTGGGAAAATTCTGACAGGTAAGTGTTACATGGTTTGGCAGCTTCAAATATCATTATTAGATTATGTATTATAAGTTAGATGTATTTTTACTGCAGTTATTGATTTATAGGGCTCTGTTCTGCAAAGGACCATTACATTGATCAGCATTGTGTAAGTGTTGAGATGCATTAGAGTATTTTTCCGATTGGGAAACAATTTATTATGCATTCAAAGCTTGGGAACTCTAGCATCATGATCTGAAGTGATTTAAATGTCCACAGCCCTTTAAATTTTGGGAAAATAAACTGGTCTGCAGTTTTCACTTAGAGAAAAAAATAGAGCCTTGCTCCTGGATTGCTTTGATTGACAAGACATCTCTTGTAGCATAGAAAAAAAAGGGCCATCTGTTTTTTGCAGTTTCAATAGACCCCATTGTTTGCATTTCCAAGAGTTTGTTTTAACAGCTGGGGCCATTATGATGGGTATGGGCAGAGGTGACAGGCTCAGGTTTCTGAAGTCAGGAATTGACCTGACTCGCATTTCCTGAGCCCAACACGAAAATCCAGCCCAAAGTCTGTTTGTTTAGAATTAAGAAGCAGAAGCTATTATGCTGCTGGATGTATATGATGGGTCACAAAATATTGGAAAGAAGATGGAAAAGCAAATCTACAAGCAAATTTCAGAAAGGCGTCAAAATGATAGAGAAGGGGTAATGGAGGTCTTGAATTATTCTAAAATATACTGGGGAAAACAGTTTTAAGGGCATGAAGGGGAAGGAATTCTGAAATGTGTACCAGAGAACATTCTGTTTCTTAGCCAATTTTATATCTATGTTGCTACTGCCCCTTTAATCTCATGGGCTTCAATATTGCTAACAAGTCTATCATGTGGTACTTTATACAATTTCTTTTGAAAGGTCAAATATACATCAACCCTACCACTCACATTAACTTTCTCTCTTAGTTTATCAAACAACTCAATCAAGTTTGTTAGCCATATTTTTCCTTTAACAAATCCATGCTAGCTGTCATTTGTTAGCTCATGTTTTCCAAATGGCAATTAATTTTGCCTCAGATTATGATCTCTGGAAGATCCCCCACCAACTATTTTAGCCTGACTAGCCTATTGTTACTGAATTTATTCCCTCCCCTCTAGTTTTGGACAGAAGTATAATATTTCCAATTCCAGTCCTCTGGCACCACTCCAAGGAGGAAAAGCTACTGCAATTTTCACCATTACTAGGATTGCTTAGGATGCATTCCAGCTGGACCTGCTAATTTTTCAGCTTGGACTTTTTATTCCCACCAGGGGAAGGACTGGAGGTGGGTGGACAATGAGAATAACAATGCCAGCTAGCATGCTGGTTTTCTGTCACCATTCCTGATGCCAGCGAGTTCCATCAGAGTGGAGGGTGACCAGCTCTGCGAACCTACCTGAATTGCAAAGTTCAATTAAGGGAGTTAAGGAGCTCATTATGAGCTTTTAAAGGCCATATTCAGATTTTGATTCGGGTGCACTCGCAGCACATTGGGTCGGGGGCAGACCAGGTGCATGGAGGTGGAAACGCAGCTGGGAGCCAGTCATAGCCATACCAAGAAATTAGGTGGACTCATGAAAGGGAGAACAGCTGAGAGGGACACTCAGTCATTGGCACAAAGGTACCATCAGGTATACACAGGTTGCAGCGGGAGTTGTCATGAAGCACTTAGGCGGTGCAGGGTGTCGACACCTTGCTGGCATCTTGGAGCATAAGAGGAGGAGGCAAGGCTTCCAGATACAAGTGGAAGTCCAACTGAGTGCAAGAAGGTCATACTGGCAATGGGAGCATGACTCTTAGATTTCAGGTCTAGTGGCAATCCGGAGCAACATCCTTCACTGCAAGGGCAGAGCCCTGGGCATGAGGAAAGCCAAGTAGAGGAACAAAGGGTAGGAAGGCAATGGAGTCCATGTCCCTCATAGAGCTTGGCTCTTGAAGATGACGATTTGCTAGATCGACACAACGAATTGAAGAACTGGAGTTGCAGGATGTGGAAGAGGAGAAGGAGGAAGATGCAGGACACAAAGGTGCTCCAACTTGTCAAGGAGGTGGCTGTGGCAGCATCATGGGGCCTGGCTTCACAGATGGTCTCTTAGTCAAAAGGGGTCAAGGAGGCCAATGATGTCGATGCCACGTGAGGGGAGGCACCGTCATCGTCCTCAGTGACTGCCTCAGCCCATGACTGGCATTCCAGATAACTGGAGGGGCCCACCAGCTGGGGTGCAACTGGCACTCCAAACGTCTCTCTACCGCCAAAACCACTCTATAGCATATAGTTCCATATGCTATAGAGTGTGCCATGATTTCTGTGAATGTCAATGCACAGTTCCTGCATGCACTCCATGTGATGTCACATATCTATGAACTTGACCATTCTCTCAATGGAAGCATAACAACATAAGAAACTCAAGCAGGATTAGACCATATGGCTCACTGAGCCCATTCTGTCATGCAATACAATCATGGCTGATCCTCGGCTTCAAATCTACTTTCCTGCGCACCGCACATATCCCTTGATTCCCTGAGAGACCAAAGCTCTATCTCAGCCTTAAACATATTCAGTGATGGAGGATCCACAACCCTCTGAGGGAGGATTCCAAAGATTCCTAACCCTCATCTCTCCTCATCTCAGTCCTAAATGATCATTTCCTTATCCTTAGACTGTGCCCCTGTGTTCTAGATTCCCCTGAGTAGAGGAGCTCATGCACTCAAAGCTCTGAGCCATGGTGGCAGATATGAGCTGAACAGAGTCCTCCATTCTCAGCCCATGTCTCGTACTACCTCAGGCTACCCTGACATATTGGAGCACATGTGTTACTACTGGTCCAGGTAGTGCCTCCTTTCCTGTGACTGCCAAGACCCTTCATCTGTGCCCAGCTGAGCAGAGCTGTGCCTGTTCTCCATCCTCTGAGGGGACTGCCCACAGCTGCTTCTGCCTCTGTCACCTTTACCTGTTTATCTACAACATGCTTATCAACCAGTGCCACCCTATCTATGTGTGTGTGAGGACCCACCAAGGTGACTGTATCTGAGCTGGTGGAGGTTGCACTTGTAAGTTGTGGCTGTGATTGTTCTGATGTCCCTGGCAGAGCTTGGCCCGGTGCAGACACAGGAATCTGTTTTTTACCCACGATGTTTGAACTTGTGGGAGGCACAAGAAGAGACCATGAGAAGCCCTGAAGAGTAGAAACCTTTGCAGTGCTGAGGCTTCTCAATGCAGCTGAGACTTCAGCATGCTGTCGGGCCTTGCTACCGGCTCCATCAGGCTCCATTAAATTCCATCAGTGTCTCTCTCTTCTGCTTCTTTATGTCTCCTTGTCTCTTTTCTGCCACTTTTCTCCTCTTAACTCTTCTTTTTGCTATTGATCTAATACACTAAAATTCTCTGAACTTGAATAAGTCAGGTGTATCCCAAAGAGGAAAGTGCATGCAGAGTTTGGAGGCATCTTAGGTGTATATTGACAAAGCCAACATTTAGCCACCCACCCACCTCACCCCACCCCGCCCCACCCCACCCCACTTCTTCCCCCACGTCCGTACCATCCTATCCCTATCCTACCTGAAAGGTCTGAAGGTGGATAAATCACCTGGACCAGATGGATTACACCCCAGAGTTCTGAAGGAGATAGCTGAAGAGATAGTGGAGGCGTTAGTGGCGATCTTTCAGGAATCACGAGTCAGGGAGGGTCCCAGAGGACTGGAAAATCGCTAATGTAACCCCCCTGTTTAAGAAGGGAGTGAGACAAAAGACGGGAAATTACAGGCCGATTAGCCTGACCTCGGTCATTGGTAAGATTTTAGAGTCCGTTATTAAGGATGAGATTTCAGAATACTTGGAAGTGCATGGTAAAATAGGGCAAAGTCAGCATGGTTTCATCAAGGGGAGGTCATGCCTGACAAATCTGTTAGAATTCTTTGAGGAGGTAACGAGTAGGTTAAACAAAGGAGAGCCAATGGATGTTATTTACTTGGACTTCCAGAAGGCCTTTGACAAGGTGCCACACAGGAGGCTGCTCAGTAAGATAAGAGCCCATGGTGTTAGAGGCAAGGTACTAGCATGGATAGAAGGTTGGCTGTCTGGCAGGAGGCAGAGAGTGGGGATAAATGGGTCTTTTTCAGGATGGCGGCCGGTGACTAGTGGAGTTCCGCAGGGGTCAGTGTTGGGACCACAACTTTTCACTTTATACATTACTGATCTAGATGAAGGAACTGAGGGCATTCTGGCTAAGTTTGCAGATGATACAAAGATATGTGGAGGGACAGGTAGTATTGAGGAGGCGGGGAGGCTGCAGAAGGATTTGGACAGGCTAGGAGAATGGGCAAAGAAGTGGCAGATGGAATACAACGTGGGGAAGTGTGAGGTCATGCACTTTGGTAGGAAGAATAGAGGCATAGACTATTTTCTAAATGGGGAGAGAATTCAGAAATCTGGAGTGCAAAGGGACTTGGGAGTCCTAGTCCAGGATTGTCTTAAGGTTAACTTGCAGGTTGAGTCGGTAGTTAGGAAGGCAAATGCAATGTTGGCATTTATTTCGAGAGGACTAAAATATAAAAGCAGGGATGTGCTGCTGAGGCTTTATAAGGCTCTGGTCAGACCACATTTAGAATATTGTGAGCAATTTTGGGCCCCGTATCTCAGGAAGGATGTGCTGGCCCTGGAGAGGGTCCAGAGGAGGTTCACGAAAATGATCCCAGGAATGAAAGGCTTAACACATGAGGAACATTTGAGCACTCTGGGTCTATACTCGATGGAGTTTAGAAGGATGAGGGGGGATCTGATTGAAACTTACAGAATACTGAAAGGCCTGGATAGAATGGACATGGGGAAGATGTTTGCATTAGTAGGAGAGACTAGGACCCAAGGGCAAAGCCTCAGAGTAAAGGGAAGACCTTTTAGAACAGAGATGAAGAGAAACTTCTTTAGCCAGAGAGTGGTGAATCTATGGAATTCATTGCCACAGAAGGCTGTGGAGGCCAGGTCATTGAGTGTATTTAAGACTGAGATAGATAGGTTCTTGATTGGTAAGGGGATCAAAGGTTACAGGGAGAAGGCGGGAGAATGGGGTTGAGAAACTTATCAGCCATGATTGAATGGCGGAGCAGACTCGATGGGCTGAATGGCCTAATTTCTGCTCCTATGTCTTATGGTCAAATATGTCTGGTTCTGGTGTCCAATTCCAAGTCAATCACAGAGGGTTAACTGTATTCTGCATTTCCACCAGCAGATATGTCATTATGGAGCCAACCCAATGCAAAAAGGACCCTGCTTATCTTCTTCCCGAACATTAGTCGATAACTGACAAGCAGGGTTTGATCACCTCCTAAATAGACAGCAGGTACTAGGACCTTCTTACACTCATTGCTTAAGACACACAGCTAAACTTAAAATATGAAAATGCATTTACCTCCTTGGTCCAGCAAGCTTCCATATTACATACAAACTAATAGAAAGACAACTTGAATAACAAGATAGGCATTCCAATGCTGGACACTTTACAGTTAACAGATCCTTCCACACACACCTTTATTGCTGGAATACTGCAGACCTGTTCCGATGTGATAATTTGTGTTTTGAAGTCAGTTACTTCACCAGCCAACTGAATAAATTTTTGGTGAACACTGAAACATAAAATACATTTTTATGATAAATTTGTTAACTGGAGTATGAAAATACAATTGCAGATTTTTTTTACTCCTAATTTTCTCCAATGAAGCATTTCCCTATATTAAAACAGTAACAACACTATAAAAGCACTTTGAAACACTTGAGGTTGTGAGAGACACTGTGTGGAATTTTATTTTAACTGACCCACAGAGTGGGGAGGCTGTTTTTTAATTATTCATTCATGGGATGTGGGCTTCGCTGGCTGGGCCAGCACTTATTGCCCAACTCTAGTTGCCCTTGAGAAGGTGGTGATGAGCTGTCTTCTTGAACCGCAGCAGTCCAGTGGTGTAGGTACACCCACAGTGCTGTTAGGAAGGGAGTTCCAGATTGTGGGTTGGGAACCTGCTTGTTCCATCAATGAGTTTTGCAATTGGCCTTAGCATCTTGCCTCTGGGTTTCCCAACCAATTAGAGAGGGTCAGCAAGATGAGGGACTGAATCTATAACAGAAAGATCTGTGGTTAAAGCCTGAGCCCCCTGACGCACTGGTGCTCACAAATGTTGAGAGAGCTGATCTCCTATCCGTAGGCCCTGTGTTGGGAGTCTCGCCTCCTTTGAGCTAGATCTCTGTGTCCAACCCCTCTGTCCTGTAGAGTGACATGTGGCTGAGAAGACAGCTGGTGCTGCTGCTCCTTTAGTTGCTCATCAGAGGTGCAAGTTAGAACTGCATAAGCTCTTCTCATGCCACATTGAAGGCTGACAGCAGAGAAGTGCAGATCAAGCTGAGTGAAGTCCAAGGAAGGTGAATTGGTTTCAAAAAAGTTGCAAATCAGTGTCAAGCAGGAAGAGCACACTGTCAGAAGAAGTGCTGTAAGCACCAGTCTCTCACCTAGGTATGGTCACAGCTATTTAGTTGCACAGTTTGAAGGCTTCCCAGCCTGTCAGTTATGTTGAAAAAGCACTTCCTGCTCTTGCCTGGTTGATCCTGGCAAACTCCACAAAGTTTGAGAAACCTGTGCTCTGGCTGTTCAAGGCTGAATGCTGGATTAAATCCTCAGATAATTGCATCTTTCAATATTTTAATTACTTACCCGACAGATCCACAGGTGTTTCCCGCTCACCTACAAATCCACCCAGGTTAAACCAGGAAGTGGGCGGGACCCAACACACTACTTTAAAGATTTAAACACCACCACCTCCACGCCCAAAGCTGCCTCCCCTTGGTAGTTAAAATTGTGCTTACTGTGTAAAAGATACATGTTTATTTCAGACTTACTAGGGTACTATTTCAGAACACCAGAAATGCTCTGGTATCCCACTCAACATGACTTTTCTTCACAAAGTAACCAAGACAGTATCAGGGTGTTATTTAACCACAGAGGTATCATAGCTGAGTCCAATCCCATCCTCAATTGATGTCCACATATATAGGCATTTTTCAACAGGAAATCAGGACACAGCGATCAATAGCCTGATTTTCCTTTCCGAGCCCAGGGGTGAGGTTAATTGTAGAATTTCAAGTGCTATCCTGGCTGAGTTCCACTAAACCAGCATAGATCTAGAATCAATTTTGAGATCTTTTCGTGTGTTGTAGTGCTACAATAGACGGTGTCTATCTTGCTAGAGAGCTTTTATAAAAGTAGGCAAGGATTTGGTATGAAATTTAAAATACAAACATTTAATTTTGATAAAGTTGGTAAATTTCAAGAGAATTCCACATGAAAGACTACGCATAAACTTAAGGAAAATGATATTCTAAATTAAATTTGAAAGTGAATAAGTGGTGCTCTCTAACCTGCTGAGTATTTCCAGCATTTTCTGTTTTGATTTCAGATTTCCAATATCGTGTTATTTTGTATCTTTTAATATTCCTCTTTCCAAGCAATTAATTCCATTAAAATAATTTATCGACTCTGGTGCAGCAAATTTGTAACTTTTTTTTATTCTTTCACAGGATGTGGGTGATGTTGGCTAGGCCAGCATTTGTTGCCTATAATTGCCCTTAAGAAGGTGGTGGCAAGCCACCTATGCAAAGAAATCTTTTCTAACATCCCCATTATTTTTGTTTTGTGATTGTCTTAGTATGATACCCTCCCATTACCTCCTCATTTATTAGTGGAAACAATAGCCATGATACCTGCAACAAGCAGAGTGCATGTGAGGCAGAAAAACTTCACAAAGCCAGGCAGCAGGCGGGAAGCAACACTGGCAGCAGGAGGTTGTAGCTGGAGACCTTTGGGGATAATCCCCAGTATATTGGAGGGGGGAGGGATGTGTGATCAGGAGGCCTGTGGGAGGTTGGCAATTGGAGCAGGCTGAATACTTCCTTCAGGAGCCCAGGGTGAGCATTACTGTTCCTCCCAGCGCACAAGGAGTGCTGAAGAAGGCTCTTATCGTGGGGATGCCTCCATTTCACAGCCAGGTTTTCCAATCTCTAGGAAACCCATGCAGCAGTAGTAAATTTCAAATTGGGTTCTCAAATGCATTGTGGGAGCCCAACCTAAATATACTCATTCAGCATCCCACTTCTCCACAGTAGGATATTCGAATGTCCCTATATCCACTGCCGTAAAAAAATTCAAGTTCTAAAATTATGTACTTTCTGGATAATTCAAAACAGGAAAAAAATTCTTTCAATAGCCACTAGACCAGAGAGGACACTGAAAGACAATGCATGGTGGGTTGTGATCGCATTCCATATATTTCATTTTTTAACTCACACCTCTCCCCCCACAGCACCTTGTGAGGTGGTTAATATTGACGCCAATGTCCCCTTTTACTCTAGCATAGCTCTTTTTCATTTCAAAGAATTCTGTGAGGTCAACTGCAATGAAAATCTAACTTCTTGGGTTCATAACTTCTGCAGCCTTATCTATTGCCTTTGTTATGACCAGTTGAGAAGGGGTGAACTAGCTTCCCTCTATTAAACCTCCTCGGTTGGTCACAGCAAAAGTTTAAGTTTTTTTTTAAACTAGGATATGCCTTTTCCAAATCAGAAGTTATTTAACTATTTGAGCTGTGGGCAATCAGGAGCCAATCAAATAAGGTATTCTTGAGTCAAAGAAAAAGCAAATTTATTAACCACTAAACATGAGAAAAATAATAAAAACATGATGTTATTTGAAGGAGTAATATTCGCTGTGGATAAAAGGGAACCTGTAGATGTGCTGTACTTGGAGTTCCAGAGGGCATTTGATAAGGTGCCACATCAAAGGGTATTGCAGAAAATAAAAGCTCATGGTGTAGGGGGTAACATATTAGCACGGATAGAAGATTGGCTGGCTGTTAGAAAACAGACAATACGCATAAATGGATCTTTTGCTGATTGGCATGATGTGACGAATGGAGTCTCGCAGGGGTCTGTGCTGGGGCCTCAACTTTTAACAATTTATATTAATGACTTGGATGAGGGGAGCGAAGGCATAGTAGCTAAATTTGCAGATGGCACAAAGATAGGTAGGAAAGTATGTTGTGAAGTGGAGATAAGGAGGTTGCAGATGGATATAGATAAGTTGAAGGAGTGGGAACAAATCTGGCAGATGGAGTATAATGTAGGAAAATGTGAAGTTGTTCACTTTGGCAGGAAGAATAAAAAAGCAGGGTATTATTTAAATGGAGAATGGTCGCAGATTCCGAGGTACAGAGGGATCTAGGTGTTCTAAAGCATGAGTCACAAAAAGTTACTATGCAGGAACAGCAAGTAATTAAGAAGGCTAATGGAATGCCATCCTTTATTACGAGAAGAATCAAACATAAAAGTAAGGATGTTATGCTTCAGTTATGCAGGGCATTGTTGAGATGACATCTCGAAATTTGTGTGCAGTTTTGGTTTCCTTATTTAAGAAAGGATGTAAGGAGGTGGTTCAGAGGGGGTGTACTAGATTGATTACTGGATTGAGCAGGTTGTCTTATTAGGAAAGGTTAGACAGACTAGGCTTGTTTCCACTGGAGTTTAGAAGAGTGAGGGTTGATTAAAGTATATAAGGTCCTGAACAGTATTGACAAGATGGACGTGGAAAGGATGTTTCCTCTTGTCAGTGTATCAAGAACTAGGGGGCACTGTTTTAAAATTAGGGGTTGCCCTTTTAGGACAGAGGTGAGGAGAATTTTTTTCTCTCAGAGGGTTGTGCAACTTTGGAATTCTCTGCCTCTGAAGGCGGTGGAGGTGGGGTAATTGAATATTTTTAAGGCAGGGGTAGATAGTTTCTATTTTTTTTATTCATTCGTGGCATGTGGGCTTCGCTGGCTGGGCCAACATTTATTGCCCACCCTAGTTGCCCTTGAGAAGGTGGTGGTGAGCTGCCTTCTTAAACCACTGCAGTCCATGTGGTGTAGATACACCAACAGTGCTGTAAGGGAGGGAGTTCCAGGATTTTGATCCAGCAACAGTGAAGGAACGGTGATATATTTCTAGGTCAGGATGGTGAGTGACTTGGAGGGGAACTTCCAGGTGGTGGTGTTCCTGTCTATCTGCTGCCCTTCTCTTTCTAGATGGTAGTGTTCATGGGTTTGGAAGGTGCTGTCGAAGGAGCTTTAGTGAATTCCTGCAGTGCATCTTGTAGATGAAACATAGAAAATAGGAGCAGGAGTAGGCCATTCAGCCCTTTGAGCCTGCTCCGCCATTCATTATGATCGTGGCTGATCAACCAACTCAATAGTCTGCTCCTGCTTTCTCCCCATATCCTTTGATCCCTTTCGCCCCAAGAGCTATATCTAACTCCTTCTTGAAAACATACAATGTTTTGGTCTCAACTACTTTCTGTGATAGCGAATTCCACAGGCTCACCACTCTCTGGGTGAAGAAATTTCTCCTCATCTCAGTCCTAAATGGTCTACTCCAAATCCTCAGACTGTGACCCCTGGTCTTGGACTCCCCCACCATCGGGAACATCCTTCCTGCATCTACCCTGTCTAGTCCTGTTAGAATTTTATAGGTTTCTATGAGATCCACCCTCATTCTTCTGAACTCCAGCGAATATAATCCTAACCGACTCAATCTCTCCTCATATGTCAGTCCCGCCATCCCAGGAATCAGTCTGGTAAACCTTCACTGCACTCCCTCTATAGCAAGAACATCCTCCCTCAGATAAGGAGACCAAAACTGCACACTATATTCCATGTGTGGTCTCACGAAGGCCCTGTATAATTGCAGCAAGACATCCCCGTTCCTGTACTCGAATCCTCTTGCTATGAAGGCCAACATACCATTTGCCTTCTTTACTGCCTGCTGCACCTGCATGCTTACCTTCAACGCCTGGTGTATGAGGACACCCAGGCCTCGTTGCACATTCCCCTCTCTCAATTTATAGCCATTCAAATAATAATCTGCCTTCCTGTTTTTGCTACCAAAGTGGACAACCTCACATTTATCCGCATTATATTGCATCTGCCATGCATTTGCCCACTCATTCAGCTTGTCCAAATTGCACTGAAGCATCTCTGCATCCTCCTCACAGCTCACCCTCCCACCCAGCTTTGTGTCATCTGCAAATTTGGAGATATTACATTTAGCTCCCTCATCTAAATCATTTATATTGTGAATAACTGGGGTCCCAGCACCAGTCCCTGCAGTACCCCACTAGTCACTGCCTAGAAAAAGACCCGTTTATTCCTACTCTTTGTTTCCTGTCTGCCAGCCAGTTTTCTATCCATCTCAATACACTACCCCCAATCCCATGCGCTTTAATTTTACACGCTAATCTCTTATGTGGGACTTTGTCCAAAGCCTTCTGAAAGTCCAAATAAATCACATCCACTGGCTTCCCCTTATCAACTCTACTAGTTACATTCTCGAAAAATCCCAGTAGGTTTGTCAAGCATGATTTTCCTTTCGTAAATCCATGCTGACTCTATCTGATTCTGCCACTGTTTTCCAAGTGCTCAGCTATTAAATCTTTTAAAATGGACTCTAGAATTTTCCCCACTACCGATGTCAGGCTGACTGGTCTATAATTCCCTGTTTTCTCTCTACCTCCCTTTTTAAATAGTGAGGTTACATTAGCTACCCTCCAATCTGTAGGAACTGTTCCAGAGTCTATAGAATCTTGGAAGATGACCACCAATGCATCCACTATTTCTAGGGCCACTTACTAAATACTCTGGGTTGTAGATTATCAGGCCCTGGGGATTTATCGGCCTTCAATCCCATCAATTTCTCCAACACCATTTCCCTACTAATACTGATTTCTTTCAGTTCCTCCTTCTCACTAAATCCTGTGTTCCCCAATATTTCTGGTATGTTATTTGTGTCCTCCTTTGTGAAGACAGACCAAAGTATGTATTTAGTTGGTCAGCCATTTCTTTGTTCCCCATTATAAATTCCCCTGTTTCAGACTAAGGGACCTACATTTGTCTTCACCAATCTTTTTCTCTTCGCATACCTATAGAAACTTTTACAGTCAGTTTTTGTGTTCCCCACAAGCTTACTCTCATACTCTATTTTCCCCTTCTTAATCAATCCCTTGGTCCTCCTTTGTTGGATTATAAAGTACTCCCAATCCTCAGGTCTGTTGTTTTTTCTGGCCAATATGTATGCTTCTTCCTTGGATTTAATACTATCTCTAATTTCCCTTGTAGGCCACCTTCCCTATTTTACTTTTGTGCCAGACAGGAATAAACAATTCACCCATGCGCTCTTTGAACGGTTGCCATTGCCTATCCACCGTCATCCCTTTAAGTAACGTTTCCCAATCCATCACAGCCAACTTGCGTCTTATACCATTGTAGTTTCCTTTATTAAGATTCAGGACCCTAGTCTCAGAATCAACTATGTCACTCTCCATCTTGATGAAGAATTCTATCATATTACCACAACTAGATTGCCAATTATTCCTTTCTCATTACACAATACCCAGTCTAGGATGGCCTGTTTTCTAGTTGGTTCCTCAGCATATTGGTCCCGAAAACCTTCCCGTATACACTCCAGGAATTCCTTCTTTACGTTATTGTTACTAATTTGATTTGCCCAATCTATATGCAGATTAAAGTCATCCATAATTACAGATGTTACTTTATTGCATGCATCTCTAATTTCCTGTTTAATGTACAGAACATACCTGGGCAATTTTTCACATAGCCGGGTAGATGCCAGTGTCGTAGCTGTACTGGAACAGCTTGGCTGGGGGCGCAACAAATTCTGGAACACAAGTCTTCTCTCTTCTTGTTAGGCAGGGGAATCAAATGTTATCAGGGGTAGATGGGAATGTGGACTTCAAAACACAAACAGATCAGCCATGATCTTATTGAATGGTGCAGGAGGCTGAATGGCCTACTTGTGCTCATATTTCCTATGTTCATATGATGTCAAGCATTCGACCCTCATGAAATCATTCAGGCCCATACACAGGCAATAATCATGCATGACTTTAATATGCATATAGACTGGACTAATCAAATTAGCAAGGGTAGCCTTGAGAGAGAGTTCATAGAGTGCATTAGAGATTGTTTCTTGGAGCAATATGCTGTGGAGCCAACCAAGGAGCAGGCTATTCTCGATTTGGTTTTGTGCAATGGGATGGGATTAATTAATGATCTCATAGTGAAGGATCCTCCAGGGAAGAGTGATCATAGCATGATAGCATTTCAAGTTCAGTTTGAGAGCGAGAAACTTGAGTCCCATACTGGTGTTCTAGAGTTAAACAAAGGTAACTACATAGATATGAGGGCAGATTTGACCCTAGTGGACTGGGCAGGAAGACTACAAGGTAGGACAGTTGATGAACAGTGGCAGATATTTAAGGAGATATTCAATTCCTCCCAAGTAAAATATATCCCAATGAGGAATAAAGATGGTAAGAGGAGGGAAAAAGCAACCATGGCTAAGCAAGGAAGTTAAAGATAACTCAAAGGCAAAAACTAAGGCATACCAAATTGCAAAGGTCAGTGGCAGGCTGGAAGATTGGGAAACTTTTAAAGATCAACAAAGGGTTACTAAAAAATTAAAAAGAGCAAAGATAAATTATGAAAGAAAACTAGCACAAAATGTAAAAACTGATAGCAAAAACTTCTACAAGTGTATAAAAGGAAAGAAAGTAACTAAAGTGAATGTTGGTCCCTTGGAGGACGAGACTGGGGATTTAATAGCGGGGAACGCAGAAATGGCAGTGACGCTTAATCAATATTTTGCCTCAGTTTTCACGGTGGAGGATACCCCAATAGTAACAGGTAGTGCAGAGAGTATAGAGGAGGAACTTAGAACAATCACCATCACTAGTGAAAAAGTACTGAGCAAACTATTGGGATTAAAGGGTGACAAGTCCCCAGGACCTGATGGCCTACATCCCAGGGTCTTAAAGAAAGTGGCAGCGGAGATAGTGGATGCATTGACTATAATATTCCAAAATTCCCTGGATTCTGGAAAGGTTCCAGTGGATTGGAAAAATGCTAATATAACGCCCTTTTTCAAAAAGCAGGGGGGGGCAGAAAGTAGGAAACTATAGACCAGTTAATTTAACGTCTGTCGTTGGGAAATTGTTGGAATCCATTATTAAGGAAGTAGTAATGGGGCATTTGGTAAGTCAAAATGCAATCCATCAGAGTCAGCATGGTTTTATGAAGTTTAACTAATTTGCTAGAGTTCTTTGAAGATGTGACAAGCAAAGTGGATAATGGGGATCCTGTAGATGTAGTATATCTGGGCTTCCAGAAGGCCTTTGATAACGTGCCGCACAAAAGATTAATACATAAGGTAAGATCACACAGAGTTAGGGGTAATATATTAGCTTGGATAGAGGATTGGCTAACCAACAGAAAGCAGGGAGTCGGGATAAATGGGTCTTCTTCTGGATGGCAAGCTGTAACTAGTGGGGTGCCACAGGGTTCATTCCTTGGGCCCCAACTATTTACAATCTATATTAATGACTTGGATTCAGGGATAGAAGGTACTATAGCTAAATTTGCAGATGACACCAAAATAGGTGGGAAAGTAAGTTGCAATGAAGAAATAAGAAATTTACAAATGGATATGGGCAGGTTAGGTGAATGGGCCAAAATTTGGCAGATGGAGTTTAACGTGGATAAGTGTGAGGTTATCCATTTTGGTAGGAAGAATAAAAAGGCGACTTATTATTTAAATGGAGAGAAACTTCAGAATGCTTCAATGCAGAGGGATGTGGGTGTCCTCGTGCATGAAACCCTGAAAGCTAGTATGCAGGTACAGCAGGTAATAAGGAAGGCAAATGGAATTTTGGCATTTATTATTAAAGGAATAGAGTATAAAAATAGGGAAGTGTTGTTGCAACCGTACAAGGCATTGGTGAGACCGCACCTGGAGTACTGTGCACAGTTTTGGTCCCCTTACTTGAGGAACAATGTAGTTGCACTGGAGGCGGTTCAGAGGAGGTTCACCAGATTGATTCCAGAAATGCGGGGCTTGTCTTATGAGGAGAGATTGAGCAGGTTAGGCCTATACTCGCTAGAGTTTAGAAGGATGAGAGATCTAATTCAGGTATATTAGATTTTAAAGAGGATGACCAAAGTAGATGTGGTGCGGATGTCTCCCCTTCTGGGGCATTCTAGAATGAGAGGCCATAGTTTTAGGCTAAGGGGTGGTAGATTTAAATCAGAGATGAGGAGGAATTACTTTTCTCAAAGGGTTGTGAATCTATGGAATTCACTACCTCAGAGTGCAGTGGATGCTGGGACGCTGAATAAATTTAAGGAGGAGATAGACAGATTTTTAATTTGTAATGGGTTGAAAGGTTATGTGGAGAGGGCAGGAAATTGGAGTTTAGGCCGAAATGAGATCAGCCATGATCATAATGAATGGCAGGGCAGGCTCGAGGGGCTGAATTGCCTACTGCTGCTCCTAGTTCTTATGTATCAGAAATGAGGGGAGTTAGAGTCCAATGAAAAAAGGTAAAAGAATATATGGTTGTGTTCTTTGCTTATCTTTGAGGCATAGATTTTTAAATGTTGCAGGCAATTTAGGTTAGCTGCTTTCTTGGATGCAATCAGATTTAGAAGATGTTACAACTATTACGAGATCTCGGTTCGCTGGTGGGTTTCCAGTAGGTTTGGCTTCTCGAGCTAGGCAACACGCTTATTCCAAAAGAGAGAACGTGAGCCCTCAGCTTATTTCCTCTGCTGAAGGCTTTCTTGACACCGCCTATGTCACTTACAATCTCTCTCTCATGGCTGGCAGTCTTACCTTGAAACATTTCACCCATTGTATATTTCCAGGAGGTTCTGGGTGTGTCTATAGGTTTCAATATCCAGTATTTTGCATTTTTAATGTCTCTCCCTTAGAGAATTAGAAGTTTTTATGGGTATCTGGATTATAGGAAATGTCTCTCTCATCATGCTGCCCTGAGGGTGGTTTGTTGGTTCTTTACCTTCACCTTGGGAGGTGGTCTTGCATTGTTTTAAGCAATTTGCTCAGTCTCAGTTAAAATTGCAAAATTTCCAGTCAGTTGAAAGTTGAAAAGTCCTATTTTCATAAATAAAGGGGCATAACCTCGTAACACCTTCAGTGAATTACTGTAAGGAACTAGGGTGGATGACTAATTTTAAAAAATGTGGGGTTACTAAATTTTGTGTAATATATTAAGCGAGAATAATTTTGAATGATATGATGCTGGGGTGAGTTTTGAGTGTTGCAACAGTAGACTGAAATGTGTTTTAATCAGATTGTGTGAGGTACTGCTAAAATGGCCATTTAACCATATTTTATGAGTGACTGATCATTTGATCACAGCATGATGGCTATTGATCAAGGGAAGTAGAATTACACAGAACATACAGCATAGAAGCAGGCTATTCAGTCCAACTGGTCCATGCTGATGTTTATGACCCACTTGAGCCAAGTAAGGGCAATTGTTGGTAAGACTATGATCTTTACACAATCCAAAGACAAGTTTGCATATTAATTAAGTGGGTTTGTATGATAAGTAAATGAGTAAGTCACGATAATGGAACCATGGAATCATGACAATGGAACCTGAATAGGTGCAGGAACAGGAAAATCTGCTGCAAAATCTTACCACTGAAGGTGTGCTTCCTCTATTTTCATTTCTAAATCAAATCCACTTGAGAGCATAAAATAAAGCGCAGCTATGTGCTCATGCATATTATATTTTAAGCACTTTGGTTTTTTAACAATAGCAATGAATAATGAAACTCATTTTGACTTCAAAATTTAACAAAAAAATGAGCTACTGTTACACATCTCACACTGGTAGAGGTGTATTATGAGCACTGATCTAACATTGCCTGTTTTAAACAGCCAAAGTAAAAATTCAGTTAAAGCAATGTCTCATTTCAGTGCAAGAAATAAACCAATTTACAACAGGATCAGTATAAGCTAAAAAATTACAGCTGCAAATAGCAGATGTATATTTAACACCATTGTATGATATTCTTATGTCTTCTAATTTTTAACAGCAATATTAATTGATTTATTTGAAATTGATTAAGCTTCTTGTTAAAATAGAAGGCAAGAGAATATCATATGCATGCATTTGTACATAGCTTTGTATATTGTCATCAATAATCATTTCCAGTCTCATGCTTTAAAATTTTAAAACTGAAATTGCTCAAAATGTATAGATTGATGAGCATCTAAGAGGCTGCTTTGAACCCGAGAAGCAGCTGGTGCGTACTGAATTACTAGGCCATAGTTAGAATAAGCTCAAAAATGATTGAAAATGCTGCAAATAAAGTATCATAATCCAACTGAGTGTCACTTTGGAAGTGAGAGCATAAAAGGTTTGGTGAATGGGGGAGTTCAGTGAGGAGGTGTTCCTTTCCATTTTCTACCTTTTTCATCCTGTTGGAATTGGATTTTACTCTATTACAGGGAAAGCAGCTGGGTGTTTGGTGAGTATCTGATCAGTGGTTAAGGTTTGTTCCAGTCCTGAGGTTTAAAACAACATACAAACTGGTGGTAAAGCTAATAAAACATATAAAAAAGGAAAATAAATAATGAATAATATAATTAATTAATTAAAACACATTAAGGGTAGCAGAACTGGTGATGAGTCATGGCAGCAGCATTTGGGAGCTCCTGGGTGCCAGTGTGATCCAGGGCAAACACGTCTGCAGTAAGTGTTTGCGGCTTGAGGAGCTGCGGCTCAGAGTCATTGAGCTGGAAGCTGAGCTGCAGACACTGTGGCACATCAGGGAAGAGGAAAGTTACCTGGATGTTTTGTATTAGGGGGTTAGGGATCTTCTGATTTGGTCAGTAATCAGGGACAGGAGGGTGTGACTGCAAGTGAGGCAGGTAAGGGGACCCAGAGGGCAGGAGTGCAGGGACCTCAGCCTTTGCAATTGTCAAATAGGTTTGAGGTCCTCTCAGTTCGTTTGGATGAGAGTGGGGCTGCAGGGTGGATGAGTGAACTGGCCATGGCGCCATGGTACAGGAAGCCATTCAAGTGGGGGGAGCAAAAAGGAATGTCGTGGTAGTGGTGGACAGTATAGTGAAGGGGATTGACACTGTTCTCTGCAGCAAAGACCGAGAATCTAGACAGCTGTGTTCCCTGCCCAGTGCCAGGCTTCAGGACATCTGCTCAGGGCTGGAGAGGAACTTGTGGTGGGAAGGGGAGGATCTAGTGGTCATTGTCCATGGAGGTACCGAGGCATAGGTAGAACTAGGAATGAGGCTCTGCATAGAGAGTATGAGGAGCTAGGCACTAAATTAAAAAGCAAAACCTCAAAGGTAATTGAACCATGAGCAAATTGGCATAGCGTACATAAAATTAGAGAGATGAATATGTGGCTCAAAGACTGGTGTGGGAGAAGTTGGTTCCAGTTCGTGGGGCACTGGTCAGTACTGGGGAAAGTAGAGGCTGTACCACTGGAACAGTCCACACCTGAACCATGCTGGGATGAGTGTTCTAGCGAGCCACATAACTAGAGAAATAGAGAGGGTTTTAAACTAAACAGTGGAGATCAAATTTGGGAAGATGTGGTAAATCAAAGAGTAAAGAAAAGACAACAGAGGAAGGTAGTAATGTGAGAAATGATAAACAGACAGTGACAGGAAGGGACAGAGTGCAAATCTAAGGGTAAATCAGCAAATAAGGCTAGAGGTTACAAAAATAATAAAATGACGAAACTAAAGGCTCTGTATCTTTAGCATCCAAAACAAAACAGATGAACAGAGAGTGCAAATAGAAATAAATAAGTATGATCTGATAGCCATTACCGAGACATAGCTGCAGGATGACATAGATTGAGACCTGAATATTGAAGGGTATTGACATTTAGGAAGGACAGTAAGCTAGGAAATGTTGGAGGGATGGGACTGTTACATAATGATGGTATTAGCACATCAGAGAGGGATGACCTAAGTTCAGGAAACCAGGATATAGGAAAAGTCTGGGTAGAGGTGAGAAATGATGAAGGCAAGAAGTCACTTGGGGGAGTGGTGTACAGGCCCCTTAACTGTGGATAAAGGGGAACCAGTGAATGTACTGTATTTAGCTTTCCAGAAGGCATTTGAAAAGGTGCTTGTCAGGAAGATATAATAATTTTCATAACGTTATTGGAATTTATTGTAGAGTAATAGTAGGGTGTGTGTCTGTGGGTCTGGGTCTGTGTGTGTGGGGGACTGAACTGAATTAAAGGCAGCTGGTCTGAAGGCTTTGATGTATCAGAAGCTAAGCTAGTTTTGAAATGTTAAGTAGGTAAACATGGGTGAAGTTTTAGAATGTGAGATGTAAAGGGAACATTTGCATTTTTAAATAAACCAGACTAGCTTGAATTCAAAAGAGGGGGTGAAATGTTTCACCTAGCCAGGAGAAGTTAAGAAACAGTGGGCAGAATTTTTGGCTCATCGGGCAGGTGTGCACCTGACTGGAACGAGCATAAAATGACGTGCGATGACATCAGGTGAGCGCCCTGACGTCATTGCGCACTATTTTGGTCGGTGGCCGTGCGCAGGAGTTGCCAGCGCGCCCGCCAAAAATTAAACGGCCTATTCAGGTCCTTAATGAACTAATTAATTGAAATTTCTCGCTGCCTGTCCAACTGTTCAGTTGGCAGGTGGGCGAAAAGGCCATGCGGCCTTTGCATTTTTGGCGAAACCTCATCCATGGACGGGATGAGGTCTTGTCCAGTGATTTAAAAAAATAAAAACTTTTTGCACTCATATTTTACATGTCCCTGCTCATGTGACAGAGTCATGAGGGGATATGTTTTCAATATTTTAAAATTCCTTATTTTTAGTGATAAAAATCTTCAGCTCCCTGAGGCAGCTCTGTGCTTCAGGGAGCATTTACCGCACGCACCCACCACATGCACGAACTTCAGCGCCCGTGCTCCTCTCGCCCCCTACGCCGGCAGTGCTGCAGCGTGAGTTTCACGCTGGCTGGCCGTTAATTGGTCAGCCAGTGTGAAATCATGGTCGGGGCCCAATTGCAGGTGTCAGTCTGTTTCGCAGCCGCTCCCACTCGCCCCCGCCTGATGACCGGAAAATCCTGGCCAGTGTGTTTATTTTTCCAAAGATTACTGGTAAAATTGGTACTATGATTGATTTTCATTATTAGAGAGGTAAAGTCCCATGATGTAGTGAAACTATGGGAATTTGCATTTAAGGGGAAAATATGTATGAAGGAGAGATGGCTATGTGCAAGGGAAAACATTTTAAGATCTAACAAGAGTGAAAAGCCTCCAGTATCTAAGCCTCAAGTTGCTATCTACAAGAAAGCAAAGCTGAGAGAAACTCACTTTGAATTCGATTGTTCAGAGTATCTTGTTACTTTGCCTGGGTCTTTTAAAATATATGGGTAAATTTTTTCGCTTGGCGGGCGGGCGCGTGCCATGGGCGGGATGAGGTTTCCAAAAGCAAATAAAAATAAAACAACAACTTAAAATTTTTCATTAATAACATGTCCCTGCTCATGTGACAGAGTCACATGAGGGGACATGTTTCATTACATTTTTTTTTTCATATCGCTTCATCTCCCTGAGGCACGGAGCTGCCTCAGGGAGATTATGAAGCGCTGAGTGCTGCCACTTGCGTTTCATGCTGGGTGGGCCTTCATTGGCCAGCCAGCGTGGAATCACGGTCCAGTGCCAATCGTGGGCAGCAGTCGGCTTCCCGACTGCCCCCGCCTGACATGGGTGAAATTCTGCCCTATGTGTTTTACTGTTGCCTTAACGGAGGTGTAACTAGGAGTTAGATTAATCAGGGGAGCTACAGGTTATTATAGTAGTAATTTGTAAACCTGTGTATGTGCTTAAAATCATTTTTTTATTTAATAAAGGTTTAATTTAGTTTTGTAAGAAACCTATAAGACTTGGTGGTTTTATTACTACTGAATTCAAAGCACACATCTCGAAATATGTGCAAATTGCAAAACAGTTGTTTCAACTTTCCCTTTGGAATTTCAGCAGCTCAGCATTTACCATCAGCTATGCCATAGCAAAATTGGGGGCTCTTTGTGGAATATATTTGAAATTCCTGGATTGGTTTAGAGTTGGGTACGAGTACGAGATGCACTTTGAATTCAGGAGTTGGTGTGAGTTTTTTTTTGAAGTGGTAAAACTGCAATATGGCTTTGGCAGTTGGTAAGACTTGCCTAGGAGTTAAAGTTATAACTCTGGCTGGTTTATAAAGGGTAAATAAAGTTAAGTTAATGGAATTGGCGGATAAGTTACATTTGGGATTACCTGCAGGGGTAAGGAAATCAGGCATAATTGAAGGTATAGCACAGCATTTGAAATTGGAAGGAATACCTGAGAGACCGAGTTCTCCAAGGGGTGGTTCATTGGAATGGGCTCAAATTTAGTTGCAAATGAAAAAATTGGAACTAGAGGCAGCAGAAAAAGAAAAGGAAAGTGAAAGGGCATTCCAAAAGGAACAGGTAGAAAGGCAGGATAGAGAAAGAAAACAAGAAAGGGAATTAGAAATGGCGAGGTTAGAAAAGGAGAGAGAAAAAGAGAGACAGAGAATTCCAGCTTAAACTGCTGGCAGCTAAAAAAGAAACACCAGGTGAGGAAGGACTTATTTTTAGAACAGATCCCAGTGGAAAGATGTTTAAATTTGTTCAAGCTCTTCAAAGTTTGAGGAAAAAGATGTTGAAGCATTCTTTATTTCACTTGAGAAGGTAGCTAAACAGATTAAATGACCACAGGAAAACTGGACATTGCTGTTACAATCCAGGTTGGTGTGTAGAGCACATAAGGTTTGTGCTTCACTGTCAGAAGAAATGTTGGTGAACTATGATGTGGTAAAAAAAACGGCTATTTTGAGTGCATATGAGTTGGTTCCTGAGGGCATACCGGCAGAAATTTAGGAATATGAGAAAATAGCCTGGACAAACTTATATTAAGTTTGAGAGAGTAAAGCAAAGTAATTTTGACCGGTGCATACAGGCATTAAAGATTGAGACAACATGTACAGCTCTTAGAGAGGTAATTCTTTTGGAAGAATTTAAATATTCAATTCTTTCGGTATTGAGAACATATGTGGAGGAACAGAGGGTTGAAACGGTAAGACAAGCAGCAGAGATAGCTGATGATTGAGTTAGTTCCAGTTCTTTCTCGTCACCCTTTTAGATTAGAGAAGGACAGAAAGTGGGAAGGTGAAAGGAAGGTGGGTAGTCAGGGAAGAGGAGTAGGTGGAAATTCCCAGGAAGTTTTTTCTCAGGATAAAAAGGAAGGTGCTGAGGGTAGAGGTGACACTCGAAAACTGAGGTGTTTTCATTGGAATAAAGTTGGGCACACAGTGTCAGTGTGTTGGAAATTGCAGGGAAAATCTGTTGGAATTATAGCAGTGCAGGAAAGTACTGGAAGTAAAAGTACTGTGGGTTCTGAGGTTCAGGCACAGGAAAAACCAGTGGTTTGTGTACAGGTAAAACTGGAAGAATCGGTGATAGGTAAAGAAGTGTTTGCAATTTTCCCAAGAGAGTTCTGAGGAGCAGGTTGTAGAAATGTTTTAAGATTTTGTATGCAAAGGGAAAGTCTTTCCATGTGTACAGGGTGGAGTAGGATGTTAAAAGATGTTAAAATTTTAATCAATCCTTAATGTTGTAGGATAACGACACTTGTTCAGAGGGAGTATTGCAGGAACAGGTGATAATGAGTGGGGTTCATGGAGATGCTAAACCTATTCCCTTGTGGAAGGTAAATTTAAAGAGTAAATAGAAAAGAGTGATTGTTGGAGTAGTGGAAAAATTGTCCATTGTTCTGGTACCGAAACCGGATGGAACACAAAGTGTGTGTGTGGACTATCGAAAGGTGAATGTGATGACAAAAACAGATTCATATCCTAAACCACAGTTGGAAGATAGCATTGAGAATGTGGGATAGTCAAAATTTATCACAAAGATTGACTTGCTAAGAGGATATTGGCAAGTACCGGTATTGGAGAGAGCAAAGGAGATATCAGCTTTTGTGATGCCAGATGGACTAATTCAGTTTAAAGTCATGCCATTTGGTATGAAAAATGCACCTGCAATATTTCATAGACTGACAAAAAAGTAATTGCAGGTCTGAGCAATTGTGCCATTTATATTGACAACTTGATGGTTTTCAGTCAGACATGGGAGGAGAATTTATCACATCTGGAAGAATTATATGCTCGATTACAAGAAGCTAATTTGATGGTGAACTTGGCTAAAAGCGAATTTGCAAAAGCACAAGTTATGTATCTAGCCCATACCAATTGAAATGGTAAGGTGGCTCCAAGAGATGTGAATGTCAAGGCTATCGTGGATTTCACTGTGCCTACAACAAAACGAGAAGTTTTGAGATTTCTAGGCATGAGTGGGTTTTACTGGAAACTTGTACCAAATTTTAGCAGTGTGGTTGCTCCATTGGCTGAACTATTAAAAAGTAGCAAGAAGGACACAGGAGTGTCAGAAGGCATTTGATAGTTTGAAAACTGTATTAACTACGACACCATTTTTAGCAGTACCTAATTATGACTAGCAATTTAAGTTGGCTGTTGACGCAAGCAATATAGGCATTGGGGCTGTATTGTTATAAGATGATGACACTGGAATTGAGAAATTGATAGGATATTTTCCACAGAAGTTGAAGGTACAACAGAGAAGATATTCAACGATCAAAAAAGAGACTTTGGGGTTGGTGTTAGCACTGTAGCATTTTGAAATTTATGCTGCAAACAATTCGTCAGAAACAACTGTTTATACAGACCAGAATCCTTTAAAGTTTCTGGGCAAATTTCAAGACAGAAGTGCAAGGCTATTCAGATGGGGTTTATTACTGCAACCACTTAATCTACAGAATATACATGTGGCAAGAGGAGAAAATCTGATTGGCTGATGCATTTTGAAGGGTTTGAAGCTTAAAGGGAAAATTGGACATTTAAAACCTGGACACAGGAGTGGAATGATTTTTGTTGATATCAAAGATTTGTATATATATTACGTTAATGCATGTACCTGGTAATGTAATAGCGTATAGGGGGTAATGTAAGATGGGTTTAGAAAATGAAGCCGTCTTTTTAAATTATGACAGTTCATTTCTTTAATAAGATGGGGGAGTGGTAGGAAGATATAATAATTTTCATAGTGTTATTGAAATTTATTGTAGAGTATAATTGGGGTCACTGTCAATGTGTGTGTGTGCGTGTGCATGTGGGACTTAGTTGAATTAAAGGCAGCTGGTCTAAAGGGTTTGATGTATCAGAAGATAAGCTAGGTTTGGAATGTTAAGTAGGTAAACATGGGTGAAGTTTTAGAATGTGAGGTGTAAAGAGAGCATTTGCATTTTTAAACAAACCAGACTAACTTGAATTCAGAAGAGGGAGTGAAATGTTTCACCCAGCCAGGAGAAGATAAGAAACAGTGGGCAGAATATTGCCCTTGGTGGGTAGGCTCGGCAGGGGCAGGTGGGGGCAGTCGGGAAGCCAACCGCTGTCTGCAATCGAGAAGCTGACCGCCGCCCGCGAACGGGACCGGACTGCGAGTTCATGCTGGCGGTCTAATTAAGGCCGCCCAGCATGAAAAGCGAGTGGCAGCGCTAAGCGCTACTTGTGCCGGGGGTGGGGGGGGAGATGGGCGAGTGGGCCAAGCGCAAACTTCGTGCATGCACTTGAGTGAGCGCTTCATAACTTCCCCGAGGCGCTGAGCTGCCTCAGGGAGTTGAAGCGTTGTTAAAAAAAGAAAATATAAATGTAATAAAACATGTCACATGAGCAGGAACATGTTATAAATTCAATTTTAAAACTTCTATTTTATTTTTATTTTCTTTTGGAAACCTCATCCAAAAAAATGCAAAGGCCACTTGGCCTTTCCGCCTGCCTGCCAACTGTTAGGTTGGACGGGCAGCGAAAAATTTTAATTAATTGATTATTTAATGGCCTTAACAGGCCTTTTAGTTGTCAGCAGGTGCGCAGAGTTGGCAGCGAACTATCGCATGACTGCGCATTGACGTCGGCACGCTCAGCCGATGGCAATGTGCATCATTTCATGCTCGAACGGATCAAGCACGCGCCTGCCCGCCGAGCGAAAATTTCTGCCCAGTTTGTTTATTTTTCCCAAAGATTACTGGTAAAATTGGTACTATGGCAGAATTTTATTATTAGAGAGGTAAGGACCAAAGACAAAGGGTGGAATTTTCCCAAATTTGCACTTAGTGCGGTAACAGGTGGGCAATATGACGGTTCACCCGCCAATGGCGATGGCCAGTTTTCATACCATATCGTCCCGAGCCCACCACATTACTTATGCATTCCCAGGAAACACGCCGTTTCCATGGTGGGCGGGCTCTCATTCATCCGCCCACCATGATCCCGCTGTTGCATCATGCCGGCCGCCATTTTAAAAGGCAGCCACCAGCACAGCACTCATCGGCGCCTGTTCACCGCCGCTGCCCGGGAGACACGGCCAGCAAAGAAAAAGAGACCACAGCCCTCCGCTTCAACGACAGGTCCCTCGAGCGGCTGGAGGCCTGCCGGAATGTCCTGTACCCCCACTCTGGCCACAGGATGGGCACCAATGTGACCAATCCAGCTTGGAGGCGGTGGCAGTGGTGGTCAGTGCCAACGCCCTTCAGAAGAGGACAGCCAACCAGTGCCACAAGAGAATCAATGATCTCCTGCGTCCATCAGGTTAAGTCACTCTTCTCATCACTCTCAACTCACACATTTACAAACCCATCACACATCTACAGGGCCCTCACTCGCTGCCAGTTCAAGGGATATCATCAGTCACTCTCTCACGCTCACCGTCATTGTCCTCATCCCCTCCATGGGACCACACAGGCCAGGCATACATATCATCTGGCCTGGCAGGTGTCCTGCTCAAACTTTCTCCATCTCTATCCATCCAGGACAAAATGGCACACAAGAGAGAGAGAGGTCGCAGACCGATGGTGGAATGCCCAAAATCAAGGTCCTCATGGACTTTGAAAACAGAGCCATGCAGCTGGCTGGCCACGATCTGGACTGGTCCTGTGCTGACGGTGAGGTCGACGCTACTCTACCAAGTGAGGATCAGCAGTGCAACATCCATCAGACAATCATGCAGTGAATGATGTGTCCTGTTTCACAGGCCACTGCCATGCACTAATTATCTCTTCTTGCTTTCGCAGACACATCTGCTAAACAGCCGACAGAGTCCATGACCCAGAGCCTCCAATCAAGCTCTGAAGAAACTGCTGAAGAGGAATCTGGAGGCATCCTCCCTGAAGTCCCATCACAGTGTTCACCCACACCCTCCACCAGTGCAGAGACACCTCAGTGGGACCTAGCTGTGGAGTAGCCCCAGGATCACAATCTGGTGAGCATGTTGCACAGCAGGCTGCGGCAGGGTCTTCCAAGGTGTTCGACACTCGCAGGACTGCTGGAGGCCAGAACATTGCTGAGCCTGAGTCAGCTGAGCCTCTGGACTCGGTCATATCACAGTTGCTGGAGCTGCAAAGGCAAGCTCGGGAACATCAGGAAGGGATGTCCGCTACACTCCTCAGATTGCAAGGCACGATGGAGGAGTCCACCTGCCTTCAGGCTGAGGTGATAGCGCCGGGATGACAACGCACTGAGGTCAACACTGGTAGGGTGGCAGCCGCCATGGAGACCTTGCTCCAGGACTTCACTCCTGCACTGCTGCCAGGCTCAACCCCATTGCTGATGCCATATTTGGCCTCCAACAATGTGTACGCGAGAGGGGTGCTGGGCAGCTCGATCTCACTCCAGCTACCTCTGCTCCTCAAGGAGTCAGCCGAGAGCCCCCGGGCACACATAGGAAGGAGGATCAGCAGGTGGGCTCCCCGGGCCAATCCATCCAGGTGACTCCAAGTGTGTCCGGCCCTCTGCATTCTCTCCTCCTGTGACCTCAGCAGCTCCAGCTCCACAGGCCGAGAAGGGTGCCACTGCCACACAGCATGACCCCGAAAGCAGGCCGGGGCCCTCTAAGTCTCGGCCCTCCAGAGGACGCCCACCAAAGTTATCACAGACAGGGTGTCACATTCAGCAGGCTGCCTCCACCTCGTCTGTGGATGTCAGGGGAGCAACAAGATGTGCGTAGTGGCAGGGTTAGGAAAGTTAAGGAGAATTAGTTGCACAACCTGGGCACGGGTGTTAATCACTTGTACATACCGTCCACTATTCTCAATAAACTCCCAAGAATGTCTCGCTGCTTATGGCTCTATGGCTCCTTGTTCTGATGAGCAGTGTTCTTGTCACTCAGATTCAAAACCTTTCTGCAGAAGATAAAGGCAGGTGTCTCAGTCTAGGGCCTCTTCCCTGTGCTCTGTGCAGCCCTCAGACCGAAGTGATGGTCCGGCTTCACACTCCCTGGAAAAATTACCGATGCCTGCAATTTGGCTGTGCTTGTCATTGCTGCCAGAATGTAATGGGCAGGCACTACAGAGTACTCTCATTTTCTCGATGTGCTCTCAGCACCTTTAAGGAGGGGCTGGCCCCCGTGTCTTCAGCATCTATGACCACTGATCCTGTGCTACAGCTCCTGAAGGGCTCAGGTGTTGAAGGGAGACAAAGCATCAGATCCTTCTAAAGTTTCATGGCTGCGTCTCTATGAGATGGCCCTGATCATGCAGCGCAAGTGAGCTGCCCTCAGCCAGACAAGAGTCAGACATTCTCAGAGGCTATGTGAAGATTTATGGAGTGTCCTCACTGCATATTGTCATCATCCTCCTGCAATCGAATGACTATTAGCATCTCCACCGCGTCTCCATAACAGGAACATTCTCACAGAGAGTATTCACACTGAGATAAGCCAGACTGGAGTCAAACGTTCACAAATGCGATGTGAGGATCTATGGGGTCACCTCACTGCATGTTGTCATCACCCTCCATAAATCTAGCAGCTTTGAGGGTCTCCCAAGTGTGCCTGACTCATCTAGCCAGTGCAAGGGCCTCATCCCCGTCATCGTTGCCTTCGAGGATTTCCTCAGCCTCATCCCCGTCGGCAGCTTCCTCATCGGAGGAGGCGTGCAACTTGTCCATCTCCTCCTCAGCCAGCTCATCTCCTCGTTGGACCACCAGGTTGTAAAGGGCGCAGCAGATGACGACGATGCGTGACCACCTCTGCGGACTGTATAGCAGGGATCCACCAGACTGATCTAGGCACCGGAACCTCATCTGCAGCATCCCGATGGTCTGCTCCACCAAGTTGTGAGTTGCACCATGAGCCTCATTATACTGTTGCTCTGCTGCAGTCTGAGGCCGCTGCACGGGTGTCATCAGCCACAGCCTCTGCCCTTTGTCCCCAGGGAGACATCCCTGCAGCTTCTGTGGGCCCTGAAAGACTCCAGGGATCTGTGACCAACTGAGGATGTAGGCATTGTGCACATTCCCTGGAAACTGTGCGTACACCTTCAGGATACATATCTGGTGGTCGCATACCAGCTGCACATTCAGTGAGTGGAATCCCTTGCGGTTAATGTAGTCTACCATGTGTCGTGACAGAGACCTGAGCAACACGGCAACACTGGTTCTTAGTCACCTGCAGGAATGACAGGTGACATGCATAGACCCTGGGTATCACTAGGCGCCGACCAGCCACATCTCGCTGTTGCTAATGGACAGTGTGTGTGACAGCTCCAGCAGCCCCTTCTTCCTGAGGTTGCTGCTCCTGCCTTTGTGCGGCCAGGAGCCTCAATCGTCCTCTCCTCCATCTTCTTCGCTCTCTGTAACCCATCAGGTCACCAGGCTCCTGATGTGGCCCTCCTGAGGCATGAAAGAGAGAGAGAGAGACATGGTTAACATGTGTGTAGAGCACCTCCTCTTGCCCTGTGAGACGGCCCCTTAACGCTTCCTGGAGAGAGCTGGCCGCCCCTTTAATGGCCAAAGATGAATGCGCTGCATGGCTGTCCTGCCAGCCTGCAACATGGGGGTGTCTGCTCCTAACCGGGATGCTGAGATTGCAAGGAGCTGTAAGCGCCTCCAGCAGTGACTGCTACATGGCCAGCATTGGCGAGGAGATTGTACAATGTGTGCACTCCAACTGCTCCACAGTCCAGTAGTCGCAGACTCGCAGTCTGTGCCTGAGGGTGGGAGCAGGATGGGGTTGGGTAAAGTCTGGAGCACTTGGTGGCACTTTGGTGCCTCCGCATTGCTTGCATGGGTAGGCAGCCTAGGAGCCCACCCCCAATCATATCACTGTGGCTATGCCTGAGCTGTCTCAGTTGCAGAGGAATGGTCAGTTTATACAGGTGTCCCTACTGCATGGCCACTTCCCCGCCTACCGTTCCACCCACCTCGATTTCTTGTATGCGGGATCCAATGCTGGGCAGCAGTTATCCCCTCCCCTGACAACAGTCGCCTCCCAAGTTGGGCAGCAGTTTCCCCCAGGCAGCCCCTCCCCCCGACATCAGTCCCCTCCGAGGCAGGACAGCAGTTGCCCCCGGACACGCCAACGGCAACAGTCGCCTCCGAGGCTAGGCAGCAATTGCCCACAGACACCCACCAACAACAGTCGCCTCCGAGGCTAGGCAGCAGTTGCCCCCAGACACCCCACCAACAACAGTCGCCTCCGAGGCTGGGCAACAGTTGCCCCTGGACTCCCCGCCCCCCCCAACAACAGTCGCCTCTGTGGCTGAGCAGCAGTCGCCCCCGGACAACATCCCCCCCACCCCCACACAACAGTCACCTCCGTGCAGGGCAGCACTTCACCCCAGACCCCCCCCACCGAGGCCTGCAAAGCAACAGGTGACCCTGGCGAGCACTGCAGAATGATGCTGTTCACTCACCTAAGTTCCCCCTAAGTGCACGTCACTTGTGTGCTATTGTGAAACACGTCGACGTCCTTTCCTGCCAATGTGGACAAGCGATCCGGCAAGGTTCCAAAAGCCTGGCAGGAATCTGCCTTCCCGTCATCGTGAAACCAATTGCGCCATATTGTCTGCTCACGCCACCTATCATGCCCACTGCCAGTGGACACAGAAAATTCTGCTCAGAGTGAAACTATGGGAATTTGCATTTAAAGCAGAAAATATGTATAAAGGAGAGAAGGCTGTGTGCAAGAGAAGGCATTTTAAGATCTAACAAGTGTGAAAAGCCTCTAGCATCTATTCCTCAAGCTACTGTCTACAAGGAACCAAAGCTGAGAGAAACTCACTTTGAATTCAACTGTTCAAGGTATGGTGTAACTTTGCCTGGGTCTTTTAAAATCTGTGTTTTTTACTGTTGCCTTAACAGAGGTGTAACTGGGAGTTAGATTAATCAGGGGAGCTAGAAGTTATTATAGTAGTAACTTGTAAACCTATGTATGTGCTTAAAATTATTTTTAAAAATGTAATAAAGTTTTACTTTAGTTTTGTAAACCTATGTGACTTGATGGCCCTATTACTACTGAATTCAAAGCATAAATCTTGAAATATATACAAATTGCAAAACAGTTGTGGCAGTTGTTTCAACTTTCCCTTTGGGATTTGAGCAGCTCAGCATTTACCATCAGCTGTGCCATAACAGTGCCGCATCAAAGGTTATTGTGAAAAATAAAAGCTCATGATAAAGGGGGTAACAAATTGTCATGTATAGAAGATTGACTAACTAACAGGAAACAGAGGGTAGGCAAATTGGATCTTTTTCTGGTTGGTAAGATGTAATGAGTGGTGTGCCACAGGGATCAGTGCTGGAGCCTCAACTTTTTTACAATTGATATAAATGACTTGCATGAAGAGACCGAAGGTATGGTTGCTGAATTTGCTAATGACACAAAAAGAGGTAGGATAGTAAGATGTGAAGAGGACACAAGGAGGCTACAAAGGGATATACATAGATGAGTGGGCAAAAACCTGGCATATGGAGTACAATGTGGGAAAATGTGAAATTGTCCATGTTGGCAGGAAGAATAAAAAAGCACATTATCTAAATGGTGTGAGATTGCAGAGTTCTGAGAAGCAGAGAACTCTAGGGGGCCTGACGCATGAATTACAAAAGGCTAATATGCAGGTACTGCAAGTAATTAGGAAAGCTAATGGAATGTTATCATTTATTGCAAGGGGAATTAAAACACAAGTAGGGAGGTTATTCTTCTTTAGTGACAGCACATCTGGAGTACTTTGTACAGTATTGGTCTCCTTATTTAATGAAGGATGTAAATGCATTGGAAGAAGTTCAGAGGTTTACCAAACTAATACCTGGATTAGGTGGGTTGTCTTTTGAGGAAAGATTGGACAGACTAGGCTTGTATCTGCTGGAGTTTAGAAGAGTAAGAGGCGATTTGATTGAAACATAAAATCCTGAGGGGTCTTGGTAGGAGAGGATGTTTCCTCTTGTGGGAGAACCTAGTACTAGGAGCCACTGATTAAAAATAAGGGGTCACCCATTTAGGACAGAGATGAGGAGAAATGTTTTTCTCTCAGAGGGTTGAATGTCTTTGGAACTATCTTCCTCAAAAGGCGGTGGGAGCAGAATCTTTGAATATTTTTAAGGCAGACGTATATAGATTCTTGATAAACAAGGGGGTGAAAGGTTATCAGGGATAGGCAGGAATATGGTGTTGAGGTTACAATCAGAAGAGATGATCTCATTGAATGGCAGAGCAGTCTCGAACGGCCGAGTGGCCTATTCCTGCTCCTAATTCCTATGTTCATAAAACATTTTGGTGAGGGACGACATATTAGTGTTCTTCTAGAAATTCTGAAATAAATTTTAAACAAAATAAGATGCATCCAAACTATGTAAAAACAAGAGAAGTATTAAAAATAAAGTCAACTGGATCTGAGGTTACATGGATATAAAATTGATCAAGAGAAAATGCAGGATTTTTTTTCTGCTATGGTGTGAAAGTTGCAAGGCAAATGTACAGAAAGGATTGTACTTGCCCACATCACCCCCTGTGACTTTTTGAGATTTCCTGAGCATTCCTAGTAGTGTACAGCTGAGCCACCTGCTCCTGCTTATTTGCGTTTTGTAGGATGTGATTGCACAAGAAAGAGTGCAGAGGAGCTTTACCAGGATGTTGCCTGGACTGGAGAGTTTTAGTTATGAAGAGAGATTGGATAGACTAGGGTTATTTTCCTTGGAGCAAAGGAGATTGAGGGGGCACATGATTGAGGTGTATAAAATTATAAAGGGCACAGATAGGGTGGACAGGAACTTTTCCTCTTGGTGGAGGCATCAATAACCAGGGGGCATAGATTTAAGGTAAGAGGCAGGAGGTTTAGAGGGGATGTGAGGAATAATTTTTTCACCCAGAGGGTGGGGGGAATCTGGAACTCACTGCCTGAAAGGGTGGTGGAGGCAGAAACCCTCATAACATTTAAGAAGTATTTGGATGGGCACTTGCGATGCCTTGGCATACAAGGCTATGGGCCTAATGCTGGAAAACGGGATTAGAATAGTTAGGTACTTGTTTGACCGGCGCAGACTCGATGGGCTGAAGGGCCTTTTTCTGTGCTCTAGACCTCTATGAATCTAATTCACCCAGTGTAGCCAACACAAACTGACTCTCTAAATCCCCTGCACTTAGTGATCCTGTGCTCGTGCTTGTAAACTATGGAGGACGTTATGCTGATTGCAGTGAGCTACTAGCTAGTTGGGTAATACTGGACTCTGCAGCTCTTCACTGAGGATGCTGAAAGAAACACAAGAAAAAAATGCTGCAATAGTGGATGAAAGCACCCAGTGAAATAGACGTTAGCAAGCTAAAGTACATCATGGTGGATTGTTATATGTGTGAACAAATAAAGGGTAGATAGTAGTAACCAGCTGTAAGGTTTGAGGACTCCAGCTTCATAGTCCGTTAGGTCTCTATGGATTCAGCCTCCACCTTTTCAGCATGGCCAATTATACTAACTGAGGCAATCTTCAAATTCTGGTCCACTCTTCCCTGTAATGCAACACTTTGTCCTACAGAGGAGTGCTGAGATGTTGGAATTTTGATAGATAAATGACAGCCAAATGATCAACCTGCATCCATCTTATGTGTTTAAACATTCACCATGTAGAATAGTTTTACACTAAAGTTGGTTAGTGGAGTTCATTCTTTCAAATGGTTATGCAATAGAATTTCCAATTTTTAATGGCTGTGATAAAGTGTACCCAATCAAGCAGCTTGGATATTTCTTCGGTGAAGAAAGTGCCCTGGAATATCAAATGTAACCTTTCATTGTTGCACTTCATCCACAAACAAGCACCATCAAAATATGATCTGTATTTCTCCTTTTGTGCATGAGCAAATAAATTTCCTTTAAAAGCAATTGCAATCTTTCCAGCTGCATGCTCCTCGCTTCCTTTCTCCCCTGCTGACAGTGAGCTCTGTAGATAGACCCAATGTAGGCCAGAAATCTTTAAGGATAACCTCAGATAATTCTGCAAGACCGGCCTGGTCTGTTTGTGACAATATTACATTCAGTGCTTAGAGATTCCATCACTTTAGTGCCAAGCTTGGAAAATTTACATGATACATTTTTATGTAAACAAGAAAGAAAAATGAACTTAAAAATTCTATCAAATTAATTCAAGTTCTGAACATTACATAATCTGTGATTTGCTTTCCTTAAAACCTCTTTTCCCTACTTGTCTACTATCAATTACACAAAGCAGGCTCAGATTGAGGTGAAAGATATATACACTGAAATGCGCATCTCCTGCTTCTCAGTATGCCTGCAAAACTCACCTTGTAAAAGATTAGCATACAATAATGATCTGTGCTACAGACAGATTATATTTTAGTTTGTTTACTCATGTGATTGATCAATTACTCATTTCTTTAGGCTGATTCTTGCTATGGTAACCACATTAACGGCAATAACTTACATGAGATTTGAACCACTGGGGGGCAGACAAGGCTTGGCCTGGTGAAATAAAGCAAGAATGATGGAGATCGAAAAGCAGATTTATGAGAAGCACATATAATAGATATCAATAGACGCTAATAACAAACTGAGAGACAGTTTGAAAGCAGGATTTGCAGGGATTAAGCAATATGAACTATAGTCTGGAGGGATATTAAAGCAATTGTTGTGATGAATGGTGTGCTAACAAAAACGTAAGAAAGCGTAAGAGGAATATATGAAATCATTCTCAAAAATTTGGAAATGTTTGACTATTTTGTATATCAAAAGAAAAATATACTAATTTATTTTTAGCTTCTTTTATAAAATGGTAAACTGCAGAATATAATGGCACCAAAATTTCTTGGGCTTTCATCGGACACCTGTCGTAAATGTGCCAGAATGCACTGGAAAATTGCAGGCACCTTGTTGTGTCAGGTCCCGACAGTTTCTGAGATTTTCTGGTTGGCCAGAACTAAAGATTTCTCCTTACAAGGTGAATGACACAGAGATTCTCTACGTCAGAAATTCCTACTTGCTAGCTCAGTTAAGATGTGGCATAGGACAGGAGACCAGTCGGCCAAATTAAGATGATATCTAGCTCAGGCACAATGGGGAAATGGCCTCTGTGCTGTAACCATGTAATGATAATGGCCTGAAAATGGGTTGAAGTCGGTCCCACTGAGGGATCCAGGCCACATCAGTGGTCTAGACTTCTAAAGGCTGGGGAATTTGGATCATCCCCTTTCCATTGTGCTTTGACTGAGAACATGGGCCAAACATTCCATTGCTGGGTGCAATGGATATTTGTGCTAATAAGATGCAGGAAATCTTTTCTTCAATAATGGATATGCTCAATGCATAAATACATACGTACATCTTCCCCGTCCACTGTCCCTTTACATAAATTTACGAGGCTCCTGTTTGCTTTAGGTGGAAGATTCAACCATCTTCAAAACCCTGTTTTGACAGGAAAGGCTTGGGAACTTAGGGGGTAAAGGAAGCAGCTTGTTTTGAACTACTCTCCTGCCCATATCCGCCCAGCAGATAGGGTTAAAATTTACCCCTCTCTGTGCCTGTTTCTTACCACTGTCCATTGGTGCCAATGTGAAGTCTGCATTCTTTATCCTAGCTTCATGCTTCTCCCAAGTGTTAGTTGAGGCCCAAGTGTCAGTGCATGACTATCAGATGACTGGCTTTTGTATTAGTAGAGAAGCCTCATGACAGCCAAATCCCAAAATGGACATTCTGCAGATTATATTTCTTACCTGGCTACATAGGCAAACTGGCTCTGAGCCCTTTCCACAGCCTGTGGTATTTGAGGTGGCTGGCTAGTATGGGAGTGTGCATGTAATGCCATCCTGAGGAGCAGCATTATTTATTCCCATTTCTGCCATGTTAATAGTATTGGGGCTGTCTCTGAATGGCAACTGATCTGTAAGAAAGCCCTTTAGTACTCAGTTGAAGGACCTCTGCAGATTTCACCATATGTTTCAAGATGTACTGCAGTGCAGTGAAGTCATGTAAATGAGTATTGCATGTGTAGATAATCCTCCAGACTTAGCATTTGTAGCACATTGCCTGATACAGCCCTCAGTTGAGGGTCTACAAGCATCCTTTTTACACAAGTAGTGCCCACAACATCTGGAACCCTAGGTTTTTCAGCCAAGGGGCAATATTTACTCAAGTTCGACCGTCAAATGCTTCTCCTCACTCGTGCTTTGTATTTTACCAAGTGCACTCTTTTTTAGTTCACACTGGTTGCATTGGGGTTGACATCTGAGTTGATTTTTGGGTGGTACAGAGTGAGTGATAGTGTACGGCCAGATGCAATGAGTATTGGTTCTTTCTAGGACACATCTAGAGGAAGAGAAGGTATAATGAGTCACTTAGAGGAGTTCATTGGCCTTGATTTTAAACGCCAACCCCATACCATACTCTTCTCCACCCAGCTCACCTCTGGCAGACAGGAAATTATCAGACAATGGAGTTACGATTAGTTGAATAGATTTTCTCATCTATAAATATCTTGTGAGCTGTAACATACAGCTCATCAATGCGTTTCATATTTATAGGCATAATTTTGTAGCATACATGCTCTGACCATCTACTATGCACAAATTTGAAGGTATGGTACCACACATTGTTTAGTAGAACAGCTGGCTCATCTGAGTTCCCAAAAAAACAAACAGCTACAGTAAGACAGAGTACTGTTATTTTAGAATTACATTATGTCTCAATCTCATCATAACAACATACATTTACTTGGCACCTGTATGCAGGAAAAAGTCCAAAGTGCCTCAGAGGCATAAGGAAAATAGACACCAAGCTCAAAGAACATGGTATCACATCTGCATAGGTAGGTTTTAAGGAGGGCCTAAAGGGAAGTTGAAGATGTAAAGAAGGAATTCCAGAATAAGTGGCCAATGATGGTGTGAAAGAATATGTGAGATGTAGAAGAGGCTGGAGTTCGCAATAGGGTAGGGGTAGGGGGTTGCAGGGGAGGCTTTGGAGGAGGTTATAGAGGGATTTAAACATAAGGTTGAGAATTTTAATTTTGTTATTTTGGAGGACAAGGAAGGAGCCAGTGGGGTAAGGGGCCAGGAATGCATGTAGAATATGGGTAACAGAGCTTCGAACGAACTGAAGTTTACAGAGAGTCAATGGTAGGAGGCTGGCTAGAAAGGCATTAGAGTAATGCAGTCTGGAGGTGACAAAGAAAAATGTATAAAGGTTTCAAAAGAAGATGGTCTGAAGTAGGAGTAAAGGCATGCAATGTTACAAAGGTGGATGTAAGTGGTATTTGCGATGATCAAAATTGGGGGCAGCCCCTGCAGAAGATCCAGGTCCTTGTTTTATTTTCTGTTTCTGTTTTTATTTTGTAATCCTGCCTTTTAAATGTACTATTTGATTTGCAATATTTGCTTTCTCTTTAAAGTTGCCTTGAATTAATTTCTATTACATTTATTTTTCGCAATGTCCCAATTTTTGCATAACTGTTTTCCTTATTGTGCCTAGTTTTTCTAGTTGTTATTTACTTTTTTGTTGTTTTTATTAATCCCTTCTATTTTACTTCAAAGTTCTTTTAATTTTGCCATATTTTCAAATTTTTTTCTTTTACAGAATTTCTATTAAAAAATAGATGGAAAATCAGACAATAAATTAAGCAACATAGGCCCAGATCTTCCAGTCTCCAGATCATCAGAGACTGGACATACCACGGAAGATGCACTACAGGATCCCTTGGAAGTCCCAAGGCATTGAATCTGTGGGAATTGCCCGGGAAGTTTGAATTTCCGATGGGAAATTCCCCTGCTCCCCAAGACCTCCTGAAAAAGTCTCCAGCTCTGAGTTATAGTGGGAGACTTCAGACGGTTTCACCTTACTCACCTGGATAACTACCCAGGAAATGTTGACAGTCTAACTCATGGGTAATTAGACAACTGACCCCCCTCGCCCCCAGCAATCATTCACAAGGAACCCCCGATTCATCCCAATCCACCTGACCCCGATAACCGTCCTGACCCCGTCTCCTCCATGACACCACAACTCCAACCCGACCTGACTAGCCCCATCATCCAATTTCCCCCGACCTAACTCCCTCCTGACCTGACCCAACCCTGCAATCTGACCCCTCCCCCCACCAACTCATCCTGACGAGACCAGACTACCCACTTGACCCACCTTCCCACTCACCCTCCTGCCACCCTACCCACCTGGCACTCTATCTACCTGCCACCTCACCCACCTGCCAACCTACAATCTCACCCAGCAACCCCTGCCACCTCACCCTTATGTCATCCGATCCACCTACTACCCTACTCAGCTTCCGCTCTGCTACCCTACCCCCTTACCTCACTACCCTATGCCTTTACCAACTTATCTCGCCCACCCTAATTTGTTACACACTTATCCTCTCTCTGTAGCTTTTCAAAGAAGCTTTGAGACATTTAAACTCTTTACTTACCAGAATACATCAGCTAGTGCTGTAAAAAGAGACGTGACTTCTGCATGGATTCCCTTCGTTAATGTCTTTGAGGTTTCCTGCACTGACCGAGTTCTGCAGGATCCTCCATTGGAAGATTGGCGAGAAAAATTGGAGGAAGGTAAATGGGTACTTTTTTTTGTCTGATCATCGTCAGAAATAGATGTTCTGATCCTGATCAGAAGATTTGGGCCAATGGTTGAGGGAATTCAATTGGAGTTTTCCTTCTTAATGTTGCTATAGCATCATGATGGAGTTAAAGTTGACAAAAAAGCAATGCAGTTCACCTCCAATGGAGTCACTTGGTTTTCTTCATAAGACACAAGATGCAAAAGTAGTTCATATATTCAAAGAAACAGCAAAATAATATTGTTTTACCAGGTTACAAAATTTACAACATAGAGAATTGACATTGACATACAGTAGTGAACGGATAAATGGCTAAAGCGATAATTATGTAATTTTGACTAAGGTTCATGAGCTCAAATCATAGAAATTGACACCAAAATGTTGTATCTGTACTGGTGCTAGCGCGTCATCAGAAGGTATACTTTAATCACATTTCCCTACTGGTAAGGAATCATAAAAAGTACAGCACAGAAAAATGAGCATATGCAACATAAAATACAAAGCAGCATTATAAATAAATTTTCTTACCGATGGATTTCCATTGTTGTCAAAAATGTTAGCTCCTGCAGAAATATAAAAACGATGATTAACACATAGCATTTTTCTTCTAGGCATTCTCAGTTATCAGCGGCTTGAAGAATATTCTCCAGCCAATAATACAAAGCTTGCTGTCTATTGCACTGATACGTAACAGGTAGTCAATCTTGTTTTATCTGGCATGAAGGCATCAGCCCTTTTCCACATCCACTGTGACTTGTTAATCAAGCCTAATGAAGTGGGCATATGACAGCTTGTTAAGGCTCCAGAGGTTGTTCAAATAAGATAGCCTCACTGCAACATGAGTGCGGTGCATAAGGTAGGTGGGAAGAGTATATTTTTCCTGGGTATTCCTCTCCTCGATATGAAATAATCTTCATACATCTATACTTTGCAGATTTTCAACAGCCAATTCTGGAGTGAGATCATTGCCAGGGAAAATAGTGGTGCTCCATATGCAGCCAGCAGCCTTTCATCATCTGCTGGTGTCCTATATTCCAACCTGAGTCCCAAGTAACTCAGCATCAAATTACATGAATGAGCTGATCTGCATTATGCAGTGGCGGTGGTGGTGTTCCCACACATCTGCTGCCCTTGTCCTTGTGTCTCAGCTACCTCCCCTTTCATCGTGATCTAGGCAGCAGCACCACCCTTGATAAGGACAGATGTAAAGTACTCATTTTTTGCGTGAAGGTGTCTGTACACCAACAGGTTCAAAGATGGGCTACAGTAAGGTTGAAATCAAGGCCTGCTTCGGTGCTTGGCACGAATCAACAATGAGTAGAAGTGTGAGAGAAACACTCGTGGGTTGTACAGTTGGCCATTTACTTGGTATCAGGTCCTCTTACATTACATTCCTAACACAACCCCAGCAGAACCCCCCCACCCCCTTCCTCAAAGGCACCTCTTCCTTCCTCGAAACCCACCAGCTCCCTCCCCATTTCCTTGACACCCCCGTTCCTCGACACCCTCCCTCCACCCACCCACCCCTTCCTCAACATCCTCCTTCCTCGATAAACATTCTGGCAACCGACCTTCCTCGATACTCCAACTTCCCCAACAACCCACCCCCAGATTCCCCTACTTCCACAAATGCCCCATCCCCTCCTCCTCCTCAAAGCCCAGCCCCTCCTCCACACCCCACCCCTCCCGTTCCCGGCCGCTTCTCCTCCCCCACAAATCCCCTGCCCCCTCCTCCTCCTCCAGAAACCCCTGGCCCCTCCTCCTCCTCCACAAACCCCTGTCGCGAGCCCCTCCTCCTACTCCATAAAACCCCCATCACCATCCCCTCCTCGAACAACCCCCGCCCCCTCTTCCACCACAAACCCCCGACACTCCTCCCCCTCGACCAACACCAACCCAGTGACCAAACCCCACGAGCCACCCCCCTCCTTGATGACCAGCCACCCCCTCCTCGATGACCAGCCACCCCCCCGCCCACCCGCCCCCTCTTCGATGACCAGCCCCCCCCGCCCGCCCCTCGATGACCAGCCCCCCCCGCCCCCTCCTCGATGACCAGCCCCCCCCGCCCGCCCCCTCCTCGATGACCAGCCCCCCCCGCCCGCCCCCTCCTCGATGACCAGCCCTCCCCGCCCGCCCCCTCCTCGATGACCAGCCTCCCCGCCCGCCCGCCCCCTCCTCGATGACCAGCCCCCCCGCCCCCTCCTCGATGACCAACCCCCCCCGCCCCCTCCCCGATGACCAGCCCCCCCCGCCCGCCCCCTCCTCGATGACCAGCCCCCCCCGCCCCCTCCCCGATGACCAGCCCCCCCCGCCCGCCCCCTCCTCGATGACCAGGCCCCCCCCGCCCCCTCCTTGATGACCAGCCCCCCCCGCCCGCCCCCTCCTCGATGACCAGCAGCCCCCCCGCCCGCCCGCCCCCTCCTCGATGACCAGCCCCCCCCCGCCCGCCCGCCCCCTCCTCGATGACCAGCCCCCCCCCCGCCCGCCCGCCCCCTCCTCGATGACCAGCCCCCCCCCCGCCCGCCCGCCCCCTCCTCGATGACCAGTCCCCCCCCCCGCCCGCCCGCCTGCCCCCTCCTCGATGACCAGCCCCCACCCTGCCCGCCTGCCCCCTCCTCGATGACCAGCCCCCCCCCCGCCCGCCCGCCTGCCCCCTCCTCGATGACCAGCCCCCCACCGCCCGCCCGCCCCCTCCTCGATGGCCAGCCCCCCCCCACCCGCCCGCCCCCTCCTCGATGGCCAGCCCCCCCCCACCCGCCCGCCCCCTCCTCGATGGCCAGCCCCCCCCCACCCGCCCGCCCCCTCCTCGATGGCCAGCCCCCCCCCACCCGCCCGCCCCCTCCTCGATGGCCAGCCCCCCCCCCACCCGCCCGCCCCCTCCTCGATGGCCAGCCCCCCCCCCACCCGCCCGCCCCCTCCTCGATGGCCAGCCCCCCCCCCACCCGCCCGCCCCCTCCTCGATGGCCAGCCCCCCCCCCACCCGCCCGCCCCCTCCTCGATGGCCAGCCCCCCCCCCACCCGCCCGCCCCCTCCTCGATGGCCAGCCCCCCCCCCACCCGCCCGCCCCCTCCCCACCCGCCCGCCCCCTCCTCGATGGCCCACCCCCCTTCCTCGATGGCCCACCCCCCTTCCTCGATGGCCCACCCCCCTTCCTCGATGGCCCACCCCCCTTCCTCGATGGCCCACCCCCCTCCTTGACCAGCCATTACCCCCTCCTCCTTCTCCTCGATTACCAACTCCTCCATAAACACACACCCGGGCCCCTCCTCCTTCTCAACCAGCCCAGCCACCCAACCGACCTCTTCATTGCCCCCCGCCCAACTTCCAGCCCAGCCCACGGCACGCTCCATATCCTTCCCCCCCCCTCCCCCCCACTCTCTCTCTCTCTCTCTCTTTCTCTCTCCCCAGCCCAACCGATAAACTCCTTCATTGAAGGTGACCTGGTAATCCCAGAGCTCCTCGGTGCTCATGGGGTTCTCTACGTGTGATCTATGAGCCTGGCCCATGGCTACCTCCCCTTCCGTTAACCTTGAAATCTCAGCCCGACTCCAGGTGGCCCATTGCGCGCGCGCACCCGCGCGCTCCTCCCAACCCCGCACGTAAGCGATCCCCTCCCCCACCCCGCGCGCGCCCACTCCCCCCCCGCCGCGCGCGCCCACTCCCCCCCACGCCGCGCGCGCCCACTCCCCCCGACGCCGCGCGCGCCCACTACCCCCCCCCCACCCCGCGCAACCCCGCCCCCCCCGCTCTTTACTCAGGTTCTTCTTTCAACACCCCACTGGGAAATATTAAAGTCTGATCACTAACTGGTCCAAAGGAATGGAACAGTGTTTCTTTCTGTTCAAATAATGTGTCGTGGTCCAACAAAAGCTTTTGGTCCATCACCAACAGGATAGGTGTCACAACTTCAGAACATAGTGAGGACAACTCTTGGTTCTTCCCTTGAACAAGGCCTGGCACAAATCCTGGGTCTGTGGCCAACCTCACTGGGGATCCAGAACAAAAACAAAAATGCCTGGAAAAACTCAGCAGGTCTGGCAGCATCTTCGGACTCGAAACGTTAACTGTATCCCTCTCCGCAGATGCCGTCAGACCTGCTGAGTTTTTCCAGGTATTTTCTTTTTTGTTCTAGATTTCCAGCATCCACAGCATTTTGCTTTTATCACACTGGGGATCGCTTGGGCTCACCAAACATTGGAAAACCAGACAGGCTAGAGTACATAGATGTAAAGGAATTTACCTGCTTTTCCTCTATTTACTCCATTCCTACATACCTCATTTTTTGATATTCGCTGCCCCCAGATGATCTAGTGCACCCGGGCACTGATCCAAGAAACTCTTATTGATCTTAAAGCTCCAGGAAAGTCCATAAAAGAGTATTGTTAACCACAAATCCAGCTCAATTCATATGTATGTTTCATAATTTCAATACTCACATATTAATTAAAGCACATTATCTGCTTATAAGAAAATGTTTTGATAATGTTGCCCAATAGCCAAAAGACAATAACTACGCATGTTATTTCATTTTTGAAAGTAGTTAACTGTTTCCTTGGATGAAATGATAGCAATTTGAATGATTATGGGTTTTTACATTAAAACGTTGTCACCTTAAAAACATCAGCATATTGTGATAGTACTTACAGACATTTAAATAACATAAGAATTACCATTATGGATTTGGTAACAGGAATGAAGTAGCTAGATCATTGCTACTTCCAATAATTTGAAATCCAGACTCAGTACTACAGCTAGTTATTTGATTTATAATCTCTCTGGTGCCAAGGGCAAAATCTTGCTGTGGTCTCGGGGGTCTTCTCTGCAAGCTGGAGAGCTTTGGGAAGACCCACCAAACCACACACCAATCAGGCAGTGCAAGGCCACCAGCAGGCCCTGAATCAAGACCCTTGGGGCAGAAATCTTACCCTGAGAGCTGCCAGGCAATAAACTCTTGCACTCAGCAGCTCCACTGGGAGGCCGTGGCTGCTGCTGGAAGGACAGGCAATGGAATCCCAAGATTGCGGAGCAACCCAGACTACAAGTAAGTTATCCAAAACAAAAGCAGAATTACCTGGAAAAACTCAGCAGGTCTGGCAGCATCGGCGGAGAAGAAAAGAGTTGACGTTTCGAGTCCTCATGACTCTTCAACAGAAGTTATATTGGGGCAGGGGTGAGGTGGCAGTTTGCAGGATGGAGGTCGTGGGGAGAGATTGTATGGGGGTTGGCGGCAAGGGCAAGGGGGTTTGCTCTCAGTGCCCAGCCCCTTTTCCCAATGTCCAATCCCTCAATCAGGCACTGAGTGCCTTTGATCTAATACACCCCCTCAACCATTCTGGAGGTGACAAACTGGCTGCACAGTTTCACCTGTCGTGCACTCTGTGCAGCGACAGATCCGCCCGCCACTGGGTTAATACCAGCAGTGGTGGGATGTGGCCCTTAAGTAGTCATTAATTGGCCACTAAAGGACCTCAAATGGCGGTGGGGCGGGAAGGTTGGCAATGGGACTTCCTGCCCAGAACTTAATTCGGGTGGAGGCAGAAAGATGGCAAGATTCAGGTACATTACCTCTCCACCTATGTAAATGCCTTCCCTGCCTTCAAGCTCGCCACCAGTGCGAGCAGAAGATTCTGCTCCATGTTATAATTTATAGACCATTCCAGCACTTCAGTTAATGCCATCAGTGCTTCCAATTCCCAAATTAAATCTTCTATTTCTCCAGTTTTCAAATATTTTTTCTCAAATACTTAAAAATTTTGAATAAAATCTTCAGGTACAGAATGATGTGCAAATTATGAGTCAAAGATTGTTGGAAGATGTGTGTAGTTCAGTAGAGTTCATGAAGAGATTCTGAGTCTTGTATAGTTTAACAGTAAGTGTATATTAACTACCAGTAACTATATACATATATAGGGTGGAATCATCCCCTCCCACTATAAGTTCTGTGGCAGGAGCAGAAAGTTGGAGTGACTCCCGCTGAGGAACGGAGCAGGCTGTTATGTGCAATCGTGCGCTCCCCGCCTCATTATCCATGCATGCACATAGTTCGTGTCGAGTCTCATCATGGGGCAGGTAGGAAGTAGAGTGCCCTGTCATGATGTCCTGGAGCCATAATTGAAAGGCACCCGGACAGGCCTTCACTAAGAGGAAGAAGGATGAGCAGGAGAAGGCAACAAGCCTGCTTCAGTGACGCATCCCTGGAGCACCTCCTCGAGGCAATACAGGAAAGACAGGATATCCTCTTCCCCAAGAATAGCCTCAGGAGGCTATCCCAGCTGACCCCTGTGGCTGTGCTATTTAAGGAACCTTGGTGGATTCCTGCAATGCATCTTGTAGATGATACACACTGTGTGTCAGTGGTGGAGGGAGTGATTGTTTGTGGATGAGGTGCCAATCAAGCGGACAGCTTTGTCCTGGATGGTGTCAAGCCGTTGGAGCTGCATTCATCCAGGCAAGTGGAGAGTATACCATCACACTCCTGACTTGTGCCTTGTAGATGGTGGACAGGCTCTGGGAAGTCAGGAGGTGATTACTCGCTGCAGAATTCCTAGCCTCTGACCTGCTCTTGTTGCCACCGTATTTATATGGCTAGTCCAGTTCAGTTTCTGATCAATGGTAACCCCCAGGATGTTAATAGTGGGGGATTCAGCGATGATAGTGCTATTGAATACCAAGGGGTGGAGGTTAGATTCCCTCTTGTTGGAGATGGTCATTACCTGGTACTTGTGTGATGCAAATGTTACTTGCCACTTGTCAGCCCAAGCCTGGATATTGTCCAAGGCTTGCTGCATTTGGACATGGACTACTTCTGTATCTGAGGAGTCGTGAAGGGTGCTGAACATTATGCAATCATCAGTGAACATCCCCATTTCTGAACTTATGACAGAAGGAAGGTCATTGATAAAGCAGCTAAAGATGGTTGAGCCTAGGACACAACCCTGTGGAACTCCTGCAGTGATGTCCTGGAACTGAGATGACTGACCGCCAACAAACACAACCATCTTCCTTTGTGATAGGTATGACTCCAACCAGTGGAGAGTTTTCCCCCTGATTTCTATCGACTCCAGTTTTGCTCGGGCTCCTTGATGCCATACTTGGTCAAATGCTGCCTTGATGTGAAGGGCAGTCACTCTCACCTCACCTCCAGAGTTCAGCTCTTTTGTCCATGTTTGAACCAAGGCTGCAATGAGGTCAGGATGGTCAGCAATGAGGAGCTGAGTGGCCTTGGCGGAACTCAAACTGAGTGTCAATGAGCAGGTTATTGCTAAGCAAGTGCTGCTTGATAGCACTGTTGATGACCCCTTCCATCACCTTACTGATGATTGAGAGTAGACCGTTGGGGCTGTAATTGGCCAGGTTGGATTTGTCCTGTTTTTTATATGCAGGATACACTTGGGCAATTTTCTACATTGTCGGGTAGATACCAGTGTTGCAGCTGTACCCTGGAGCAGCTTGGCTAGAGGCGCAGCAAGTTCTGGAGCACACGTCTTCGGTATTATTTCTAGAATATTGTCAGGGCCCACAGCCTTTACAGTATCCAGTGCCTTCAGCCATTTCTTGATCTCACTTGAAGTGAATTGACTTGCAGATGGTGGTTGGGCCTTGAGGAGTCACGAGTTCAGTTAGCAGCCGCAGAATTAGCAGCCTACGAGCTGCTCTTTCATCATACGGGCTCACAAACCATTTATATGTCTTTATGCTGGAGAAGGAAATTTTCAACAGGAGAGAGAAAACGCGAAAGGGGATGCCTGAGCTCAGGCCCTTCACTGCATTCGAACAGTAGGCTACCGAGATGGCAGGGGAGGATCGTGACCATGCCTGTGCTGATGGTGAGGTTGGCCTCCCCCAAGCTCTAGTGAGCAAGCATGCATAATCCAGACAACTTGGAAAATCAAGGCCAACATTCTCTTTCCCATTTTTAAATGATCTTGTCAAGGTGATGGGGCTGCTGCCTTATTGAACCCCTGCAGTTCATGTTCTGTGCTGTTAGCGAGGCAACTGCAGGATTTTCACCCAGCCACAGTGAAGGCATGGGGTGGAGTGCAAGGCAACTTGCAGATGGTATTATTCCCATGCATCTGCTGCTCTTGTCCTTCTAGCTGGTAGAGCCTGTAGGGTTGGAGAGTGCTGTTGAAGGAGCTTTGGTGACTTGCTGCAGTGCATCTTGTGGATAGTACACACTTCTGCCATAAGTGCCAAGTTTCAGCCAGCCTAGGCAGTCAATCATTCTCTTCTCTCCATTCTAGGTGCCAGCAAGAAGAGGGGGAGGCCAGCCCCAGCACTTTAAGTAAGCCCTAGCACCCAGGACACCTCTGAGGAGGACGAGGACAACTTCACACCTGTACAGCCGTCACAGCGTTCACCTGCACCCACTATTAGCCCTGAGGCACACACCTTGATGGGCCGTATATCTAATTTAGGCTTGGGCTCACACTGTGGTGGTCACCACACAGACACGTGTCCACAGCAGGAGGAGGCAGTGACGGCCAAGATCTCTGCCACTCGGCGGACTACTGGAGAGGAGGCTTCTGCTAAGTCTGAGTCAGATGATAAGCCTCTGGAAGCATTCATGGATGAGATGCTTGAGCAGGGGAACATTAAGCAGAGGGGACAGAGGCCCTCAACAGAGTGGCACAACAGGCAGAGGATGCCATCCGTGTGCGCTGTGATGTCGTGGTTCCGACATGCAAGCAGATCAAAGTCTACATGGGGAGGATGGCAGATGCCATGGAGAACCTGGTCTAGCAGAACGCCCACTTTCTGCTGGAGATGTGATCGAACCTGCATTCTATCACGCTAGCCATGGGTGAGCTTTTTCAGTGGCTAGGCAGGAAGGGGATGGGGCACCTTGACCTCCCTCCAGGTGACCCTTCTCCTCAAGGAGACCGGGGGACGGGGGGAGGGGGGGAGGGTGGGGGTTGGGTGGGTGGGGGGGGGGTTTGGTGGGCGGGGGGACACCCTCGGGCACCCAAAAGGAGGAGACGTGTCAGGCAGATGCCCCAGGGACATCCACCCAGGACTCTCCAAGGGTGTCCAGGAGTTCTCAATGCCCTCTTCCTGCGAACCCATCAGCTCCAGCTGCTCAGGCCGAGAAGGGTGCACCTGCCCTTCAGCAGGAGACCCAAAGCAGGTCGGGGACTACCATGTCTCGGAAGTCGAGAAGATGCCCGCCAAAACCATCCCAGACAACAGGGCTTAGTAGTCAGCAGGCTGTCTTCACCTTTGCTGCGGATGTATGGGATGTGCTTAGATGTAGCAGCAGAGTTAAGAAGATTAAGAAGTATTGAATTAACACAGGTTGCATAGATGTACAATCATTGTATATAGTTTTTGCACTTCCAAATATACATTATCTTGCACTGGTTGAAAGTCTCCTGGATTCATTCTTGCTGCTAGTTGTTTTCATGATCGCGTGTACTCCACCCCTTCCAGAGGGGGACCAAGGATGGGCCTTCCTCCCCCTAATACTTGGCTGCACATCAAGACATCACTCTTGATGATTACCATGTGCAAGAGGCCTCCCACTCCCACGATCCTGCTTGCCTCCACTGACCTTGCGACTCTATGGACAGATCTTGTTACAATGGAAAGACAAACACAAGAGCCCTGGTCAAGCATGTCCATTCCCTCAGGAGGATGGAGGTTTGCAGCCGTGAATTGGCTGCCATTCATCTGCATGCCCCGAGGCATCTCCTTCACTTCTTCCCTAACTCTCCCCACTGCTGTAATCTGTCCCACATCCTTGTCCCCATCAATGACCCCCCCAGATGAGAACTATACCTGCCATACCCAGATCCTGCCCCTTCGCCCTCTCACAGTTCCACCTCCTCCACTCACCAGCACCCCCACTTCTCCCCACAGGATTCCAATGTTGACTCAACCAACTGCTCCCTCTGAACACTCTCTCCCCATACCAACTCCCCTCCCACTCCCTCTCCCTTATCCTTCCGCCTTCCTCCCTCCTCCTTCCCCTTCATGCTTTCCTTCCCCCTCTCACTCCACCCATCACCCCCCCCCCACTTCTTCTCCTCTGAACCCCCTACCCTTTAATCTCATCCAGCCCCCACCCCTGCTTCTCATCTGGCACCCCCCCACCCCAACTTCTTCTCCTCTGGACACCCCCCCACTTCATGTCTTCACCCACCCCCACCCCTCATGTCTTCCACTCAACCCCTTCTTCATGTCTTGCACCCTCCTTTGTCCTGACCTTACGCCCTTGGTGCCTTCTGCGCTCACCGTACCTGCGGTCAGCTCCAGTGGTGCAGCCAGTAAGTATTTTAAAATTTTCCTTCGCTGGGTGCATGCCACAAATGTGTAGTCGGGTAACAGAATTGCATGAATTCCCGCTGGTGCGGCAGAAGATTTGACGGAGTGCACAATTTGGGGTTTTAATGAGCATGCAAGATAGTTTCCTAATGAGCTTCAGCTAGAAACATGATCCGCCATTAATGTGCCATGAACATCACGAGGGCAAGCTTCCAACCTGATCTTGGACATCAGGAAACTGTTCTTTTGCTCCCTGCTATTTCTTATGCCTCCTTCCGCCATGAATCCTGCTGGTGGCAGGAGGAGACAATTCTGCCCATAGAGTATGAGGCCTAAGCTAGGAGATTGCCTCCATGCTTGTCTCTACACTCATCTGTGTCCAGTACAAGACTGCATACTGGACTCGGGTCATGTGTCCCTTTACACACAGCGTGGGTATTACTGTACATTAGCCTTTTCTATGCCAGACCCTTATACTACGAAGATCTCCTGCAAGAGAGTCCTTTGTAGAAAAAAATGCAGTTTTGTTAGTCAACATGCAAACATACAAACATACAAATTAGGAGCAGGAGTAGGCCTGTTCTGCCATTCAATGGGATCATGGCTGATCTGATTGCAACCTCAACTCCACATTCCAGCCTATTCCCAATAACCTTTCATACGAACATATGAATTAGGAACAGGAATAGTCCACTTGGCCCCTAGACCCTGCCCCACCATTAAGCAAGATCATGGCTGATCTGATTACAACCTCAACTCCACATTCCTGCCTATCCCTGATAACCTTTCAACCCCCTAGCTATCAAGAATGCATCTATCTCTACCTTAAAGATGTTCAGAGACTCTGCTTCCACTGCCTTTTGAGGAAGGGAGTTCCAAAGACTCATCACCCTCTGAGAGAAAAAAAAAATTCCTCATCTCTGTCCTAAATGGGCAACCCCTTATTTTTAAACAGTGACCCCTAGTTCTAGGTTCTCCTACAAGAGGAAACATCCTCTCCACGTCCACCCTGTCAAGACTCCTCAGGATCTTATATGTTTCAATCAAGTCACCTCTTACACTTCTAAACTCCATCGGATACAAACCTAGCCTGTCCAACCTTTCCTCATAAGATAATCTGCCAAATCTAGCTCTTAGCTGAGTAAACCTTCTCTGAACTGCTTCCAATACCTTTACATCCTTCCTCAAAAAAAGGAGACCAATACTGTACACAGTACTCCAGATGCGGTCTCACCAATGCCCTGTATAACTGAAGCATAACCCCTCTACTCTTGTATTCAATGCCCCTTGCAATAAACACAAACATTCTATTAGCTTTCCTAATTACTTGCTGTACCTGCGTACTAACCTTTTGTGATTCATGGACTAGGGCATCCAGATCCCTCCGAATCTCAGAGCTCTGCAATCTATCACCATTTAGTTAATATGCTTTTTTTTTATTCTTCCTACCAAAGTGGACAATTTCACACTTTTCCACATTATACTCCATTTGCCAGATCTTTGCCCACTCATTTAACCTATCTATATCCCTTTGTAGCCTCCATATGTCCTCTTCACAGCTTACTTTCCTACCTATTGTTGTGTCATCAGCAAATTTAGCTACCATATCTCTATCCCTTCATCCAAATCATTTATATAAATTGTAAAAAGTTGAGACCCCAGCACTGATCCCTGTGGCACTCCGTTCGTTACATCTTGCCAACCAGAAAATGACCCATTTATGCCTACTCTCTGTTTCCTGTTAGCTAGCCAATCTTCTTTCTGTGATAATATGTCACCACCTATAACATAATCTTTTATTTTCTGCAATAACCTTTGATGTGGCACCTTATCAAATGCCTTCTTGAAATCCAAATAGATCACATCCACCAGTTCCCACTTATCCATAGTACACATTACTTCCTCAAAAATCTCCAATAATTTGGTTAAACATGATTTCCCTTGCACAAAACTATGTTGACTCTGCCTGATTACCTTGAATTTTTCTAGGTGCCCTGCTATAGCGTCTTTAATAATAGGTTCTAACATTTTCCTGTGACAGATGTTAAATTAACTGGCCTGTAGTTTCCTGCTTTCTGTCTTCCTCCCTTTTTGAATAAAGTAGTTACATCAGCTATTTTTCAATCCAATGGAACCCTCCCCAAATCCAATGAACTTTGGAAAATTAATATCAATGCATCAAATATCCCCTTAAGCATCTACCACTGCATCTCTATTGATCGATCCTGTAAACTAAATTGCCAGTTCACTTTAGCTAGCTCTGCTTTCATGCCCTCATAATTGCCCCTATTCAAGTTTAAAATATTAGTCCACTCTTCTCTCCCTCTAACTGAATATAAAATTCAATCATATTATGTTCGCTATTACTTACAGACGCCTTCACTATGAGGTCATTAATTAATCCTATCTCGTTGCACAATACCAAGTCTAATATAGCTTTCTGGTTGGCTCAGAATGTGCTGTTCTAAGAAACTATCCCAAAAACATTCTATGAATTCGTCATCTAGGCTACTTTTGCCCATCTGATTTTTTCAGTGTATATGTCGATTAAAATCCCCCATGATAATTCCCGTACCTTTCTGACAAGCTCCCACTCTTTCTTTTTTGATACCCTACCATGTGGGTACTGTTAGGGGGCCTGTACACCACTCCCACAAGTGACTTCTTGCCTTTATCATTCTTCCTCTCCATCCAAACCTCTTCTCTATCATGGTAGCAAAATGTAAAGTTGTTCACTGGCTAGAAGAACAAAAAAGCAGAATATTACTTATGCAGAGAATGGCTGCACAATTCCGAGGTGCAGAGGGATCTAGGTGTTCTAGTGCATGCGTCACAATAAGTTAGTATGCAGGCACAGCAAGCAATTAAGAAGATTAATGGTATGCTATCCTTTATTATGAGAGGAATTGAACATAAAAGTAAGGGTGTTATGCTTCATTGGTGGGACCACATCTCAAATATTTTGTGCAGTTTTGGTTTCCTTATTTAAGTAAGGAAGTAAATGCATTGGAGATGGTTCAGAGGATGTTTACTAGATTGATACCTGGAATGAGCGGGTTATCATATGAGGAAAGGTTAGAAAGACTGGGCTTGTTTCCACTGGAGTTTAGAAGAGTGAAGGGTGAAGTGATTGAAGTATGTAAGATCCTGAACAGTACTGACAAGGTGGATGTGGAAAGGATGTTTCCTCTGGTGGATGATTCCAGAACTAGGGGGCATTGTTTTAAAATTAGGGGTTGCCCTTTTAGGACAGAGATGAGGAGAATTTTTTTGGAACTCTCTGCCTCCTGGGACGGTGGAAGCGGGGGCATTGAATATTTTTAAGGCAGAGGTAGATAGTTTCTTGTTAGTCAAGGGAATCAAATGTTACCGGGGGTAGATAGGAATGTGGAATGCAAAACACAAAAGTTCAGCCATGATCTTATTGAATGATGGAGCAGGCTCGAGGGGCCAAATGGCCTACCTCTGCTCATATTTCCTATGTTCGTATGTTCCTGACATTAGGTCATTCCTCTCTTTTGTGCTAATATTATCTTTAATTAGTAGAGCCACCCCTCCAGCTTTTCCTACCTCCCTGTCCTTTTATAATGTCACATACCCTTCAATATTCAGGTTCTAATCTATGTCATCCTCAGCTATTCACTGTAATGGCCATCAGATCATTCTTATTTATCTCTATTTGCACTGTCAGTTTATCTGTTTGTTTCAAATGCTACGTGAATTCAGATACAGAGCCTTTAGTTTTGTCCTTTTATTATTTCTGTAACCTCTAGCCTTATCTGCTGACTTACTCTTAGATTTGTACTCTCTGTCCCTTCCTGTCATGATCTGCTTATCATTTCCTACATTAATAACTTTCTCTCTTGCCTTGTCTCTACTCTTTGATTTACCACATCTTCCCAAATTTGATTCCTTGCCCCCACTACTTAGCTTAAAACCCTCTCTACTTCCCTATTTATGTGGCTCACTAGAACCCTGGCCCCAGCACAATTCAGATTTAGACCATCCCAATGGCACAGTCCACACTTTTCTCAATGCTTGTGCAGTGTCCCACAGACCAGAACCCACTTCTCCAACAGCAGTCTTTGAGCCATGCATTTATCTCTCTACTCTTATTTGCCCTGTGCCAGTTTGCTGTGGCTCAGGTAATAATCCAGAGGTTATTACCTTTGAGGCTTTCCTTCTTAATTTGGTGCCTAGCTCCTCATATTTACAATACAGGTCCTCATTTCTTGTCCTGACTGTGTTGTTGGTACCTGCATGGACCACAACTACTGGATCCTCTCCAATCCTGAGTTGATAACCTGAACCCTGGCACCGGCCAGGCAACACAGTCTTATGGGCTCTCGCTTTTTTCTGCAGAGAATTGTGTCAATCCCCCTCACTATACTGTCCCCTATTACCACTACATTCCTTTTTGCTCCCCCCACTTGGACGGTTTCCTGTACCATAGTTCCATGGCCAGTCTACTTATCCAGCCTGCAGAATTCACTTTCGTTCACACAGGTTGCAATCACCTCAAATCTGTTTGACAATTGAAAAGCCTGAGGCTCCTCCACTTCTGTCTGCTTGGTCCCTTTACCTGCCTTACTCATGATCACATCCTCCTGTCCCTCACTGCTGACCAAAACAGATGACCCTATTCTAAGAGGCGTAACCGTCTTCTGGAACAAAGTGTCCAGGTATTTCTCCCCCTCCCTGAAGTCTGCAGTTCAGCTTCCAGATCAATAATCCTGATCCAGAATTCCTCTAGCTGCTTACACTTTCTGCAGACGTGTTGGTCCTTGATTGCATTAGCATCCAGAACTTAGAGTCATAGAGGTCTACAGGACAGAAAAAGGCCCTTCGGCCCATCAAGTCTGTGCCGGACAAACAAGTACCGAACTATTCTAATCCCATTTTCCAGCATTAGGCCCATAGCCTTGTATGCCATGGCATCACAAGTGCCCATCCAAATACTTCTTAAATGTTATGAGGGTTTCTGCCTCTACCACCCTTTCAGGCAGTGAGTTCCAGATTCCCACCACACTCTGGGTGAAAAAATTCTTCCTCACATCCCCTCTAAACCTTCTGCCCCTTACCTTAAATCTATGCCCCCTGGTTATTGATCCCTCCACCAAGAGGAAAAGTTCCTTCCTGCCTACCCTGTCTATGCTCCTCAAAATGTTATACACCTCTATCATGTCCCCCTCAATCCCCTCTGCTCCAAGGAAAATAACCCCAGTCTATCCAATCTCTCCTCATAACTAAAACTCCCCAGCCCAGGCAACATCCTGGTAAATCTCCTCTGCACTCTCTCTAGTGCAATCACATCCTTTCTATAATGTGGATTCCAGAACTGCACGCAATACTCAAGCTGTGGCCTAACTAGTGTTTTATACAGTTCCAGCATAACATCCCTGCTCTTATAATCTATGCCTCAGCTAATAAAGGCAAGTATCCCAAATGCCTTTTTAACCACCTTATCTACCTGTCCTGCTACTTTAAGGGACCGGTGGACATGCACACATCTGATCCTCGGTACTTCCTAGGGTCCTACCATTCATCGTGTATTCCCGTGCCTTATTTGTCCTGCCCAAGTGCATCACCTCACACTTAGCCGGATTAAATTCCATTTGCCACTGATCAGCCCATCTGACCAGCCCATCTATATCCTCCTGCAATCTAAGGCTATCCTCCTCACTATTTACCACCCCACCAATTTTCGTGTTACCACATTCCACTGCTGCAACGCAACACCTGTCTTGCTATTGTTGCTTATATTAGTTAGCTAAGTTAATTCAATTACTTTCTTAACTGACTTGGAATAATTCCTATGTATATTACAATGTACTGTAGTTATTAAATGCTAGTACCACATACAACTAAAAGTTAGACATTTCTTATTTAACACAGGTATGTGTTTTAGGTATTTATTTTAATTACTTTGTTTTATTTATTTAATTTTAGAGTTTTTGTTCTTTTTATTTATGGATCTACCTTAACTTTGGTGTCCTAAGCTGGCTATTGATATGCTGTCCCTTACATCAAGCATTTACCAGCCAATCAACTTACTAGTTCCTGATGTCACAGCTGTTTTTCACTCAGTTTCTTCAAGCTGAGCACACACTCCTTTTTGGGCTCTCTCTCTCTCTCTCTCTCTCTGAACTCTGCACTGATTGATGGGCTTTCTTTCTCTCTCTCTCTCTCTCTGCACTCCGTCCTGAATCCTTTCTGCCTTTCCTACTTTGTCTATCCTTCAAAGCGTCCTCAAGACCCATCATTTTGACAAGGATTTTGGTCATCTCTCCTAATCTTTCCTTTCCTGGCTCAGTGTTCATTGTCCTTGTGGCTGTTTGTGAAGTATCTTCAATTTTGTATTCATAAAATAGGTGGTAAATATATTTAAACATTTATGTTTTATTAAAATCTAGATTTTATGGCATAGAAAGTTATATGATTTTTAACTTTAATATTTTTGATTTTTTTTAACCTTTATCATAACCAGACCATCTGCAGTTTTCAGTGCCCAAGCATTACAAGGGTCACTTTCCACTTTGCCACCTGAGTAGTAACCTAATGGTTACCTGCCTATTGTACTCACCTGATTTTCACCCCATTGATTTTCATGGAATGTGTATAAGAAATGCATGCAATGGCTGTGCTGATGTGACAGATTGCTGAGGAACAATGGAGACAAATAAATAGGAGTGCAGGGAAACAGACATCAACTCTTATAAAGCATATGATTGACTCTTGAAAATAATGGCTCACTGAAAATTAGAAAAGAATAAGAATATTATGGATAGTTAAAACAAGTTAAGAAAGAAAACTGATAGTAAGCAAATGGGTTATAAAAATTTAACTGCACATGTGGCATCTTATGGATCCAATATGATTTGAACAAATAAATTATCTTTGGAGCACGGTGTGTGGGTACAGCAAAGATGAGCTCCCACTACAGCAAAAACATTATTCGTATTTGATTCACAACATCAGGATAAATTGAGTTTTTTTCCATAAAATCTTTCATTTAAATCTTGGATATAACAGCAGGTAGAAGAGTTGTAAAGCCATAAATTGCATTGGTTCAAAGATTGTGATTTATCTAAATTTGTCACTAATTAGTTACGCCTTATATGAAAGGATGAACTTGAAATCTCTCCTGGGCAAAGAGTCTTTGGTGCACTGTGCTTTTTGTAGCCCTTTTAGAAAATAATTTTGTTGCTGATGAGTATTATCACCATTCTGTGCTATGTGTGCAGAACAAAGATCATTGTCAGTGTTTGTGTTACACAGTTAGTTTTCCAGATTATTACATTGCTAGTTGCTTAAATAGATTAGGAATAATTAAGCAGCTAATGAGATTTTAGATTTAATTCTACCAATTATAATGCTTTCTGTGCTCTGCATAAATATTGGTTTAATGTTTACACTAATATTTTTAATTTTTTATATGCAGCCAATGTTATGGAAAGTCCACATTGCATCATTATATTATTTGGCCTGTTTTCAAAGTAGCTCAGTGATGTGCATAAATACTTGTAATGAATCAAAGGAGGTTGAACAATTGTGCATCATGCGTTTATTAGAGCTGATGACAGGATAAAAGGCAAGTATTTTTATGTAGATGAATAACTGAAAGAGTTATAAAGAGACTACTCAAAACAGTTGAGATCAATAAAGCATCTACCTCTTTGAAGATGACGAACACACTTTAAAGTGTAAACAATTATCAAAGAAAATGTTTCATCAGCTATGTATAACATTATCAATGTGTGCTCCAGTAACAGCTAAGATCCTATTCTTACACCTGCAAACACATTTTCATTTAATTTCTTTTAATATTATATAATCCTTAGTCATGATGATATTGGAATACTTGAAGCAATCATAAATTATACTTTCATGCACTAATTCGTTTAGGTCATGTATAAATTGAACATTCAAACTATTACAAATAAATGTTAATGAAAATGACAATTCTGCCAAACAATTCTTTTCCAACTTCTTTTATTCATCTTTACAAATGGTTGATAGCTGCTTGACTAAGCAGCTGAACCACGTAGATTAGGAATGTTCCTTGTTTGACCCGTGGTCTGTGCTGAGTGGTTATCTCAGCTGAGATAGCAGTAGGGATGCTACAATTGGGCCTGAAATTCTGGTGCTCCCAATGAGGAATGGAGATGGGTGAGTCCTGAAAATGCCAGTGCTGGGCAGTATGTCATTTGCAGGATGCCATTCCTGGCTCCAAACATTTTGGAGGAGATGAGTTTGGGGCCCAAAAAGGACACACACACCCCCCTCCCCACAGGAGGGCAATTGATTAGGTTCATTAAGACCCTTCCTGAAAGTGAGTTAGGTGAGATGGTCAGTTTCCCGGCATGTCAGTGGGCAGATCAGTGGTCTGGAGGCAGACACCCAGGGGCAGGCTGGGATGCCAGAACTCCAGGCAAGCCTACATGCCCTTCCCATCTGCCAGGCTTGCAGTAGCAGCCTGGCTGCTTTTATGTTTTCCTACTTTTTTTAAAGTGGTTGAGAGGGCATGTTTTTGTTGAAGCACTTAACCAGTTACTTAGCTTATGCTGCAGCCAGTTGCTTCTATGAAGCTAGAAGGCCTCTGATTGGCCCTTGAGCTTCAAGAGACTTGCTTACAACCTTAATTGAACAGGAAACTCACGCCCAGGCCAATTAAAGGCCTACCCATGTGAAAAGCTTAACTTTAATCAGTTTCCTCCTGAGAAGCAGGTTTCCAATGAAAACAAAGTCATCTTCTGTTTCCTGCCTCTGTGGCAAAAAATCAACCCTTAGTCACAGCAGCCCAGAGTTCCTGTAATAGGGTTTATGATACCTAATACAGATTGCACCATGTATTTTTTTATTCATTCATGGATGTGTACCTTACTGGCAAGGTCAGCATTTATTGCCCAACACTAAATGCACTTTCTTGAATCGCTGCAGCACAGGTGGTATCGGTACACCTACAGTACTGTTTTGGAGGAAATTCCAGGATTTTGACCCAGCCAGAGGGAAGGAATGATGATGTAATTCCAAGTCAGGATTGTGTGATTTGGCGGGAAACTTGGAGTTGATTGTGTTCCCATGCATATTCTGTCCTTGTCCTTTTAGTTGGCAGAGGTTGCAGTTTTGGAAAGTGCTGTAAAAGTAATGTGGTGAGTTGCTGCAGCACATCTTAAAGATGGGATATACTTCTTTAATGTTGCTGGAGCTGCATTCATTTAGGCAAGTGGAGGATATTCCATCACACTCCAAACTTATGCCTTATAAATGGTGCACAGGCTTTGAGGAATTAGGAGGTGATTTAAGCATGCAGAATTTCCACCCTTTGACCTGATCTTATAGCCACAGTATTTATATGGCTGGTCCAGCTCAGTTTCTGGTCAATGGTAACCCCCAGAATGTTGATAGTGGGGGATGTAATGATGGTAATGCCATTGAATGACACGGGAAAATGATTAGATTCTGTCTTGTTGGAGATGTTCATTGCCTAGCACTTGCGTTACTTGTCGTGTTACTTGTCACTTCTCAGTCCAAGCATGAATGTGGATACGGATTGCTTCATTATCTAAGGGGTTGAGTATGGAATTGGGTATGGAATTGAACAGTGTGTAATCATCCAGGAACATCCACACTTCTGACATTATGATGGAGGGAAGGTCATTGATGAAGCAGCTGAAGATGGTTGGGCTGAACATACAGCACTAAAGAACTTGGGCAGCAATGTCTTGAGATTGAGTTATTGGCTTCCAAAACCACAACCATCTTCCTTTGTGGTTGGAATGACAAGTCAGTAGACAGTTTCCTCCCATTGACTTCAATTCTACTGGGGCTTCTTGATGCCACACTCAGTCACATGCTGCCTTGATGTCAAGGGCAATCACTTTCACCTCACCTTTGGAATTCAGAATCACTGAATTACACAGTGCAGAAGAGGCCCTTTGGCCCATTGAGTCTGCACCGACATGTGAGAAACACCTCACCTACCTACCTAATCCCATTTACCAGCACTTGGCCCATGGCCTTGAAAGTTATGATGTACCAGTGCTCATCCAGGTACTTTTTAAAGGATGTGAGGCAACCCGCCTCCACCACCCTCCCAGGCAGTGCATTCCAGACCATCACCACCCTCTGGGTAAAGAAGTTTTTCCTCACATCCCCCCTAAACCTCCTGCCCCTCACCTTGAACTTATGCCCCCTGGTGACTGATCCTTCAACTAAGGGGAACAGCTGCTCCCTATCCACCCTGTCCATGCCCCTCATAATCTTGTACACCTCGATGAGATCGCCCCTCAGTCTTCTCTGCTCCAACGAAAACAACCCAGGTCTATCCAACCTCTCTTCGTAACTTAAATGTTTCATCCCAGGCAAATCCTGGTGAATCTCCTCTGCAACCCTTCCAGTGCAATCACATCCTTCCTATAAAGTGGCGACCAGAACTGCACCCAGTACTCCAGCTGTGGCCTCACCAAGGTTCTATACAACTCCAACATGACCTCCCTACTTTTGTAATCTATGCCTCGATTGATAAAGGCAAGTGGCCCATATGCCTTTCTCACCACCCCACTAACATGCCCCTCTGCCTTCAGAGATCAATGAACACACGTGCCTAGGTCCCTTTGTTCCTCAGAACTTCCTAGTGTCATGCCATTCATTGAATACTTCCTTGTCAAATTACTCCTTCCAAAGTGTATCACCACACATTTTTCATCTGCCACTTATCTGCCTATTTGACCATCCCGTCTATATCTACCTGTAGCCCAAGACACTCAACCTCACTGTTAACCACCCGGCCAATCTTTGTGTCATCCGCAAACTTACTAATCCTACCCCCAACATAGTCATCTATGTCATTTATATAAATGACAAATAATAGGGGACCGAGCACAGATCCCTGTGGTATGCCACTGGATACTGGCTTCCAGTCACTAAAGCATCTTTCTGTCATCATCCTCTGCCTCCTACAACTAAGCCAATTTTGAATCCACCTTATCAAATTACCCTGTATCCCATGTGCATTTGCCTTCTTTATAAATCTCCCATGTAGGATCTTGTCAATGGCTTTGCTGAAATCCATATAAACTACATCAACTGCACTACCCTCATCTACACACCTGGTCACCTCCTCAAAAAATTCAATCAAATTTGTTAGGCATGACCTCCTCTGACAAAGCCATGCTGACTATCCCTGATCAAACCTTGCCTCTCCAAATGGAGATAGATACTCTCCTTCAGAACGTTCTCCAATAGTTTCCCTACTACTGACGTGAGACTCACTGGCCTATTCCCTGGCTTATTTCTACAACCCTTCTTAAATAGCGGAACCACATTAACTGTTCTCCAGTCCTCTGGCACCTCCACCATGGCCAGAAAGGAATTAAAGCTTTAGCTCAGAGCCCCTGCGATCTCCTCCCTTGCCTCCCTCAGTAGTCTGGGAAACAAATCATCTGGACCTGGAGATTTGTTCACTTTTAAGCCTGCCAACACCTCTAATACCTCGTCACTCCCTATATCAATTTGCTTAAGAACCTTGCAGTCTCTCTCCCCGAGTTCGATACCTTCATCCTCATTCTCTTGGGTGAAGACGGATGTGAAGTATTCATTCAATGCTCTAGTGATGTCCTCTGGCTCCACCCATAGATTGCCCCCTTGGTCCCTTATGGGCCCTACTCTTTCCCTGGTTATCCTCTTCCCATTGATATACTTATAGAATATCTTGGGATTTTCCCTACTTTTACCAGCCAGAGCTTTCTCATATCCCTTCTTTGCTCTCCTAATTGCTTTCTTAAGCTCCACCCTGCACTTTCTGTACTCCACTAATGCCTCTGCTGATTTGCTTCCTTTGTACCTGCTAAAAGCCTCTCTTTTCCTTCTCATCGTGACCTGAATATCTCTGGTCATCCATGGTTCTCTGGGCTTGTTACTCCTTCCTATCATCCTGGAGGGAACATGTTGAGCCTGTACCCTCCCCATTTCCTTTTTGAATTCCCCCCACTGCTCCTCTGTAGATTTCCCCACAAGTAACTGTTCCCAGTCTACCTGGCTAGATCCTGCCTTATTTTACTAAAATCCACTCTCCCCCAATACAAAAATTTTTTTTGCAACTTGTTGATTTCTTTGTCCATAACAAACTTAAACTGTACCATGTTGTGGTCGCTATCACTAAAATGCTCCCCCACCACCACCTCAGCCACCTGTCCGGTTTCATTCCCCAGAATTAGGTCCAGCACTGTGCCGTCCCTTGTTGGACACTCTACATATTGACCTAAAAAGTTCTCCTGTACACATTTCAAGAAATCCACTCCATCCAAGCCCTTAACACTATGTCTACCCCAATTAATATTGAGAAAGTTGAAATCACCTAATATAATTACCCTATTGTTATTGCTTTTACACACCTCCACAAATTGTGCACATATTTGCTCCTCAATTTCCCACTGACTATCTGGAGGTCTATAATAAACACCTAACAATCAGCTCTTCTTCCATGTTTGAGCCAAGGCTGTAATGAGGTCTGATGCTGACTAACTCTGGCAGAACCCAAACTAAGCATTAGGGAGCAGGCTATTGGCGAGTAAGTGCCAATTGATAGCAATGTCAATGACACCCTCCATTGCTTTGCTAATGATTGGGAGTGGACAGCAAGAATAGAAGAACAGAATATTTTTAAATGGAGAGAGACTGTAGAATGGGTGTCCTTGTACGAATCACAAAAAGTATGCAGGTACAGCAAGTAATGAAGAAGGCAAATGGAATGTTGGCCTTTACTGCCAGGGGGATGGAGTATAAATGTAGGGAAGTCTTGATACAACTGTACAGTACATTGGTGAGACTGTACCTGGAGCACTGTGTACAGTTTTGGTCTCAATATTTAAGGAAGTATATACTTGAATTGGAAGCAGTTTAGAGAAGGTTCAATAGGCTGATTCCTGGGATGAAAGTTTTGTCTTATGAAGAAAGGTTGAGCAGGTTGAGCCTATACTAATTGGAGTTTAGAAGAATGAGAAGTTATCTGATTGAAACATATAAGATTCTGAGGAAGATTGACAGGGTAGATGCTAGAGGATGTTTCCTCTCGTGGAGGAATCTAGAACGGGGGGGCACAGTTTAAAAATTAGGGGTCTCTCACTTAAGATGAAGGTGAGGCAGAATTTCATCTCTCAGAGGGTCATTAGTCTTTGGAATCCTCTTCCACAGAGAGCAGTGGAGCATGTGTCATTGAATATATTCAAGGCTAAATTAGACAAATTTTGATTGACAAGGGAGTCGAGGGTTTTGGAAGACTGGCAGGAAAGTGGAGTTAAGGCCACAATCAGATCAGCCATGTCTTATTGAATTGCAGAGCAGGCTCAATGGCCTGAGTGGCCAAATCTTGCTCCTATTTCTTATGATCTTATGATCTTAGACTCTTGGGGTGGTAATTAGCTGGATTGGATTTGTCATGCTTTTTGTGAACAGGGTATAACTGGGAAATTTTCCACTTTGTAGGGTAGATGCCAGTGATGTGGCTGTACTTAAACATCTTGGCTATGGGTGCAGCTAGGTCTGGAGCACTATGGCTGGGATGTTGTCAGGTCTCATAACCTTTGCTGTATCCAGTGCATTCATCTCAATCTTGATATCAGGTAGAATGAATGAAATTGGTGGAATATTGTCATCTGTGATGGTGGCAACATCAGGAAGAGGCTAAGATGATCATTCAGTCTTCACTTCTGACTGAAGATGGTTACAAATATTTCAGCCTTGTCTTTTGCACTGGTGTGCTGGAAGGAATGAGTGGTTGGGGATGGTCATGGATCTTTCTCCTCCTGTTTGGTGTTTGATTGTCCTCTATTATTCACAAATGGATGAAGTCAGACTGCAGAGCTTTTATTTGACTCAGAGTTTGTGGAATCACTTAGCTCTATTGCATATTGCTTCCGCAGTTTAGTATGCATTAAGTCTTGTGTTATAGCTTTGTACCTGCTGCTACTCCTGACATGCTGTCCTACACTCCTCATTGAACCAGGGGTGGTGCCAAGGCTGTTAATGGTAGAGTGAAGGATATTCCAGTCCATGATACTGCAGTTGGTGGTGGAATACAATTGTCATGTTGTTGATGGCCCACAGAGCTTCATGGATGACCTACTTTGCACTCTTATATCAGTTCTGAATCTGTCCCATTTAGCATGGTGGTGGTGCAAACACATGATGGAAAGTGTTCTTATTATGAAGATGGGACTTTGCCTACACAAGGACTTTTTGGTGGTCATTCTTAGCAATATTGTCATGGACAAATGCATCTACAACAGGTAGATTGATGAGGACAAGGTCAAGTGGTTCTTCCACCCTTGTTAGTTGTCCCACTACCTCTCTCAGGCCCAGACTTAAGATTTCTCCTTCAAGGTTCAACCAGCTTGGTCAGTAGTGGTGTAACTGAACCAATCTTAATGATGGGCTTTGAAATCCCCACCCTGAGTATATTCTGTGCCCTTGCTACCCTTACCACTTCTTCCAAGTTGTATTCAACATGGAGAAGTACTGCTTCATCATTTGAGGGAGGGCTTTTGTAATATGCCTTTTAGTGATATCAGATTGACATCACTAGAATGTAATCCAATTTTCGCTTTACTTTTGCTTTGAGCAAGCACACACACAGCTCCTAATGTCTCCAAGTTATACAACTATGAAAGACTGTTCTCACATGCCTAGTCTTAATAAATGAGCTCACAATGTATTTACCCAATCCCTTATGAATGATTGGTGCCTTGTATCTTTTACAGTAAGTAAGCCCAAGATGTTATATCATTATAATAACATGACATGGTGTTCAGCGGTGGTAAGATGGGTGGCAGCAAGATTAAGTACAGGTACGACATAGTGAACAGTCCTAGATCGTGAATCATGGCATGAAGAGACCATCGACATTTTGGTCAGACTGCAACTAATTTGCAGCATCAGAGAGTGTTGAAAACACAAGTGGTGACTGCGAAGAAAAGCTGTGAAGACACTGCGCCCAGCTCGTACTCAAATAAATTTCTAGTAAGCAGACGGATCCCTTGTGGTGAGAGTGCAGTGCGTAGCCTGTCAGTTCTGTGAGTGGGACAGCATGTCGAGAGGACCAGCATTGGGTTAGCTCAGTTGGGAAAGGCAAGTGACCAGGGTGTGGGCATGACTGATTGCAAGCAAGGGAGAGTCAAACAAAAAACAAATCATAAAAATTGGGCCAAAGAAGGTTGGAATTATAATGGGTGGTTTTGGAAGGTGCTGAACAATACATTGAATAAAAAGCAAAGATGCCATTACTCCATGGTACGTTCCTGCCACAACTTGTCTTCATGGGCGGAGCTCCGGAAAAGCATGCAAAAGCATCTACAGAGACTCTCATCTCTGATACTACTGAAGAAGGAAAGTCAAAGGGATATTGTCGAATGTCCACAAAATTCCCCAGTTTGAATTGGGATGTGGCTGACCTACTATCCGAATTCAAAATATTTAAACAATGTTCAGAGCTATGGTTTTTTGATTCAGGTGTGTCTGAACCAGACAAGTAAGTCATAAAAATCCACCTAGCAACTGGGAATTAAGGTCTACACAATATGAACACACCAGGATTAACAGAAGAACTAAAGGACCCCCAAAAGATATGGACTACATTGAAAGACTGGTTCAGAATCTGGTTAACCTTCCATTTTCATTAACTAGAGTTCATGTCATTTTGACAACAGCCTACAGAATCTGTGGACCGCTGCGTCAGCAGATGCAGAGAAAAGGGTACGTACTGTGATTTTTCAAATGCGGAGCTAGCAGACAGAATTGTTGAGATGGTGATCGCATCCACTCCCATGGAAGCATTCCAGCAAGATCTGCTAGACAAGCCCAAAATGTATGGCATCGAAGAGCTACTCAAGGATGGACATAAGTATGAATTGATCCTCACAGGTCAACAAAGCTTACAGGTCCTAAGTACAATCCCAATTGTTGATGCACTCACTAAAACGCCCAAACCTAGCAAGACATGTAGAATGTGTGGACTTCTGCACGCACCAAAGAAATGCCCAGCGTTTCATCAATTCTGCAAGGCATGTGGCAGAAAGAGCCATTGGCAATGGCAGTGCACTAGAGCAAAGGCTGATGCAACTGCAAAGAGCCATGCACTGATCCAAACAGATCATGCACAATGGGTACCTTCAAGCAATAGGAATGACCACCCGGTATCCCAACAGAAACATACACATGAGGTGACTGACAAACCAGAAAATGATGATGTGCACAATGAGATAAAGAGCAGTGAATACATGTTTCATACCGTCAATCTCGTGGAAAACATAGAGGCCATCACATGATCAGAAGTGTTTGCCAAGATTCAAATTATCTGCCCTAAAAAAGTTGGCTATTCGTTATTGGCCAGGATTGACATGGGGTAAGTGCCAATATATTACCTCTGTGAAAGTGAAATCTACTCTGTGAAACTTTCAGGGTACAACAGTTCACTGGATCCACCATCCTGAACTGCAAGGGCAATCAATCCTCCTGGGTGTCACAGACACTCTACATCATGCAAACTAAAGGCCCAGTGATTACAGGTCTACCGGCATGTCATGACCTCACACTATTAAAAATCCACAAAATCAGTCAGACATCACAGGACAGACCAACCTCAGAAACTACTCCTATCACCTCAGTTCACGAACTAACATCGACACATCCAGAATTTTTCTACAAAATTGGCAGTTTCAAGAGAGCTGCAACATCATACTTACAGGAGAATGCAAATCTGTCATTCGATCCACCACTTAAGTGCAGCATCCACATACAAGACAAATTGAAGGTTGAACTGGACAAAATGGAGAAAGATGGAATTATTCGAAGAGTACAAGAGCACATAGATTGGTGCAGCTCAATCACATGTACCATAAAGAAAGATGGATCATTGAGAATATGTCTCAATCCACAACATTTAAATGCAGCTTTGAAACGTTGACCTTACAAAATACCCACATTAGAAGAGTTAAATACGAGATTTTCTGGTGCAAAATTCTTCTTGAAGCTCGATGCTAAACATGGTTTCTGGTCAGTACATTTTGTGGCAAAGTCCCAAGAGCTTACTACATTTTATACCCCATTTGGACGATACTGTTTTCAGTGACTTCCTTCCTGGAGTGGCCGCGAAACGGACCGCTGCCTGCGATCAGGCCCCAACCACGATTTCACACTGCTGGGCCAATTAAGGTCTACCTAACGTGAAATACGGCTCCACACTGGCCGAGAACGTCTGTGCGGGGGTGGGGGTCTGTCGGTGACCCAGTGGCCAGTTTAAAAGCAGACTAGGCAGACCCTGGAAGGCTGCCACTGAGGACGTTCCCTGAGCCAGCACGATAGACCCGAGCGCAGCTGCACACGGCAGGCGGGAGGGCAGGTCAGGTGGGCACTGTGTTGACCCTCATGGCCTAGCGCACTGCCTCCTTCATTGACAGAGGCAGCTCCAGGGACAGAATCAGGGTTCCTGGGGTTGCGCTTGGACCAGCAAGCCCTCACACAGGCACTGACCTCAGGTGGTCAGTATTAGTATGGGAGATGGATGAGGAACCTGGTATCTCAGCTAGGTGCCGGTCCATCAGTGGTGTGCAGAGAGGTCCAGAGCGACCTCGTGTTGGCAGACAGGCTACCCGTTGTCTCTGCGGGTTCCTCTCGGGGCACTCTGGATGATGGCAGCAGCTCCTCCGCCCCTCCGCCAGTGACCGTCATATCTGATGACGCTGCAGCGACTAGGGTGATGCCAGCTGTGGCACTGGCTCCCTCCCAGGTGGATCCAGCACAGGCTCCACTGACCAGAGGATGACTGCCAAGCTCCTCAAGGCCAACAAGAAAGCAGAGTCAGCAGGCTGTCTCCAATGCTGGTGCCAGTGAGGGGGGAGAACCTAGGCGGAGCAATTGCAAACTTAAGTTAAAGGCACAATGAGCACAAGAGGGGCACATGTGATTTTATGTTCATTTTTGTTAAATTTATGTATACTGATCCGATGTTAAATATTAGAAAGGTTTCTGTTAAGATTATTGAATTGTCAGAATGACATAAATTGTGTTTTTGCCTTCATGGCCTGAGTATGCTTCAACTTTTTATTTCATTGGTGCGGTGACTGCCAGTATGTAATGCTGGGTGTAGGTGGCTCTGAACTTTATTGCACAGGCACTAAGTGTTCTTTCTGTTCAAATGAAAGTGTCCTTTCAGACATCTGGGATGGAGGTGGCAGCCCTGGCTGATATTTGGTAACCTAGCTTAAGGACCGTTGGATCAAGGCGTCCTTGGTGTCCCTGCCTCCATGCAGGTTACCGAAGTCTGGCTTCATGCCCTCAGCGATCTCCCCACCGTGCTCATCTTCGGACTCACTACTGGACTCATCATCTGTGGGCTGTGCAGATGCCTCAAGACCCTTTTCCTCCAGTGGGTCCCCCTTGCCAGTGCCATATTGTGGAGAGTGCAGCATAAAACCACGATCACTGACACCTGCTCTCTGAGGTACCATAGTGTCCAGGCATCAGAAGCACATCTTGAGAAGACCTATGGTCCTCTCTACCACCGTCCTTGTAGAGGCATGACTCATATTGTAATGCTTCTCTGCCTCTGTTCGTGGGTGGTGGAGAGGCGTCATGAGCCACCTTTTCAACGGATAGCTTTTGTCACCCAGCAGCCATCCATCCAGTCGGGATGGAGCACTGAAGAGTTTCTGGGAGTGTCTCAGGATGTAAGTGTCGCGGGAGCTGCCAGGGTAACTTGCACATACTTACAGAATCTGCAACCTGTGGTCACACACTATCTGCACGTTCATGGAGTGGAAGCCCTTCATGTTGACGAAGGCACTCGACTGACCCGCAGGCACCTTGATGGCCACATGTGTGCAGTTGATGGCACCCTGGATACGGCGGAACCCAGCAATCACTGCAAAGCCCCTGGCTTGCTCAGCCTAGCTTCATCTGTACAGTAATGAATAATGGTCAGTACCTGCCTGAACAGAGCTTCTGTCACCAGTTTGATGCAACTGTGCACAGCTGATTGAGACACTCCACACAGATCCCCCCACTCCCACTGAACCCTGGAAAGAGCAGGAGGCATAGAGGTTGAGGGCCACTGTGACATTCAGAGCCGCTGGCATGGGGTGTCCACCCACACAGTAGGAGCTGATCTCAGCCCCAATCATCTGACAAATGGAGGTCACAGTCTCCCTTGAGAGGCAGAGCCTCCTTTGGCATTGCACCTCGGACATATTGAGGTAGCTACATCACTGCCTATAAACCCTGGCAGCGGGATAGTGGTGTCTTCTGTGGCTCCTTCTACCTTGGACTACATGCTGGCCCTGTTCCCCTTGTGCCTGCGCCTCTCCTCCCAAAGGTCCCTCCCCTGGAAGCTACGTAGGGACACGTGGCCTTGTCTCTCTTCTGCCCCTCTCTTCCTCAGAGGAGGAAGTGCCCCCAGCAGAGACCATAATCCCCATTACCAGGGTAAGGGAAGGCTGTCTGATACCTGGAAAGGTGCACACTGTCTGAACCCTCCTGGGGCCTGGCAGACAGCAATCAGTCCTGAAATGAAGCCTAGGAATGCAAAGAATGAAGCCCCAAACAGACCTGAAGCTGGGGAGGTGACGGTGTTGTGGTATTGTCACTTGGTTGGTAATGTAGAGACCCAGGGTAATGCTCTGGAGACCTGGGTTCAAAACCCACCACAGCAGATGGTGGAATTTGAATTTGATTTTTTTTAAAATCTGGAATTAAAAGTCAAATGATGACCATGAAGCCATTGCTAATTGTTGTAAAAACCCATCTGGTTCACTAATGTCCTTTAGGGAAGGAAATCTGTTGTCCTTACCTGGTCTGGCCTACATGTGACTCCAGACCCACGGCAATGTGGTTGACTCTTAAATGCCCTCTAAATGAGGGCAATTAGTGAAAGGCAATAAATGCTGGCCTAGCCAGTGATGCCCACTTCCCAAGACCGAATTTTAAAGAAGTACCAATAAGCAACTGGCTGCACACTATCTCTAAATCTCCTCACACTGGCAATGCATTGCTGACTCTTTTTATCCCACCCTTGGATAAGGTTTGTGAAAATGTCGGATGGCCGCCTGCCCGTTTTGCCCATGTGGCGAGCAGAAAATCGCACAGGCAAGTAAAAGTCACAGCCAATTGGAACGTTAAGGGGCCTTAAGTGGCCGTTTAATTAATGGCAGGCGCTGCTCCGGCACTCATGCGCGCCCGCTGAGCGAAATATTGCGCAAGTGCACAGTCGTCGGGACGCTCACCCGACGTCATCGCGCGCTATTTTGCTCCCGTTTGGGCTGGGCGTGCATCTGCCCGCAGGATGAAAAATTCTGCCCACTGTTACTGACGATCCCCTTTACTGAGCATTGGATTCAAACTGATGTTGAAAAAGGTGAAATCCATGTCACATAGATTCCTTTGTGGACAAATTTCTTCAAGGCCACTTCATTGCTGACCACAAAATCTGGGTCAGTATATACACAGAGTATGATTCGAAGCAAAAACAGTGTGATAAAATCTGATAAATATCAAAAAAAGACTGGTGCATCCAACTAACAAAAAGGCAAATTGTGGCAGAGACTTCTTTGTCAATCATAAAAAATGAATATTATATGACAGAACATTCAATAAGTGAAGTATACATTCAAATATTTTAAACACTTATGTTCTGTTCACAATTTTGTATATAATAATTAACCAATTTGAAATAAACATTCCACTTGAACAAGGTAGTAGAGGGGTTTAATGCAAGTGTGAACATGAATTAGTTGAAGATAAGTTCATTTCCAACCATTTCCGGCTGTGAATCATACGGTGCTCTGGAATCTTGTACTAGAAAACCCCGGGCCCAATGGACACCCTAAATTTATCCTGTTGTGGACAGGAGGGGGGTTAATTTAAGCAGCCCTGATTTCTCCTTTCACCAACCATCTGTAAACAGAAAGTGGCTTTGATTTGCTTCCTCCTTTATAAGCGGTGGCATGTTTCTCAGCCCCTCAGTTTTGGTGTAATCCAATTTTCTATAAATAATCTCACAGCACACTTGACATAGGATGAATTCAGAGGGTTAGTTTATTTACACACACTCCAACATGGGAGGAGGGTTGCTACATAGCCCCCCTGTTCACCCATACTGTAAAGAGGGATAGAGAAAGAATAACTTACAGGTCAAAGATGACAGAGAAAAGAATTATTGTTTCACATGTGTCCAGAGCCCAGAATCAAAGTCCAATTGTGTATTCCTTCACAGAGTTCAGCAAGCTGAACTGATGCTGGAAAATTCACTTCTCCAGTAGAGATGCCTTCCACAATGAGATAAGCATGCAGACATGAATCAGCCTTGTAGGTGGTGGTACAGAGGTTTCAGTTGAGACAGTGTAGATGGGGCCAGGCATTCAAATCTGGACAGAGCCCCTTTTCTGTGCTGCTGCTTGGTAGATGGAAAAATGGCAGACTGAAGTTTCTTAGTACCACAAGGTAATATTACTGGTTCACCGGGTAGGGGTCCATGTCATATGACTCTCACATCTCCCCTCTGGCTTTGACAAAGGGTGTGTATCACTTTATCTGGGTCCCTGAGATTGTTAATGTTCCAACCATTAAGTCTTAAAGGGAGGTTGTGGGGTCATTTGTCCTAGCAGACAAATTGGCTCCAGTTGGCCAGGCCTGGCTTATGAAATGTAGACGGTTTTTATATAGTTCTCTTTGAATTTGGTCTCTGCAAATCTTTCAAGTCTTAATTGTTGGAATCTTTAACCATCTCAGAACCCAGAAGAGGGATACACATCCCTTGTCAAAGACATTGTAGAGAGGTGGGCGTCATATGACCATAGCTAGTAGAACTAGTTATATTACCTTGCAGTACTGCAAACTCAGTCTGCCATTTTACCATCTACAAGCAGCCTCACAGAAATGGGGCTCTGCCCAGGTGAATCCCTGGCCCCATCTACACTGTTTCTGCTGGAACTTTTGTACCATCGGCTACAAGATTGATACATCTCTGTGTGTCCATCTTATCGTGTGAAGTCAACTCTACTGGAAAAGTCAGTTATATAGCATTGGTCTTCAGCCCGACGACCTGCATGAAGGAATACTTCATTGGACTTTGATTCTGGAATCTGGAACCCACGTAAAACAATAATTATTTTCCCTGTGGTCTTTGTCCTGTAAATCTTTCTTTTCTCTACCCCTCTTTTACTGTATGAGTGCACAGGAGGCAATGTGGTGACCCTCCTCCCATGGCTTGAGAATGTGCAAATAAACTAACCCTTTGAGTTCATCCTATCTCAAGTTTGCTGTGGGGCAATTAATAAAAAATTGGATCACACCAAAACTGGGTGGGGGGTGGAGTGGGGGGGCGTTGAGAAATACGCCACCACTTATAAAGAAGCAAATCAAAATACCTGTCCGTTTATGGACGGGGGCACAAGAGGGAAGATCAGTGCTATTTAAATTAACCTCCCTCCTGTCTGTAACAAGTGGCCTTAACACACGTTCATTTCAAAAATGGGTGGTGATACTGCTAAATTGGTCATTGTTTGACTTATTTTACAACAATAAATGACGTTGAAATGCTCTCCCAGTCCCTTTCTAAGAGGAAGAAACACCATTGAAGGTACTTGAATGCCTTAAATATTGAAAGATCACTGTTTGTTTAAGGTCACTATGTAAGTTAAAACCTTAAAATAGAACCAATGGAGGGCGATAGTTAAATTTCCAGAGTTGTCAAACATCTCAGGCTAATTATTAATGCTTTCAATCATTTGATTGTTGAAAGGTTTACGGATGGTGAGACTTCCTCTTTGATCTGGCTATTTAATAGTTCTAACAGACTGTTCTGCCGTCTGCTCAATCCATCAGGGTTTCAGCACACCTATCTAATGTGTGCATATTTGTTAAACAAACCTATATAATGAGCACTTTACTGTTAAATCCAATTGTAACACTGATGAAGGTCATAAATTTGCAAAAACGATGAATAATGTTCCTCTTCAGAGTCATTTATTCACCTTTAATGTAAAATAAAATTACCTTGAACCACAAAACACCAGTCATCATATGAAAAAAAAATTATTATGTGATTTGTTTCCAGTCTCTTGGCAGCCTTCCGTTCTGCGAGATGGTGATTTGCTCTGTGATGGTCAACTCCTGTGTTAACTGTGTATTAAATATCGCCTGGTGTGGCTCAGGAGCTCTACTCTGGCATGGCAGTCTGCCACACTTATTGCAGAGGATGACAGTGGGCTGAGAAGGTGCAAAATTCACTGACCTCAATTGTTTCTGGGCCTTCCTCTCAGCCAGGTGAGCTTTTCATTTCTGCTTGCCTCTTCCAATGCCCGTCCAAATAGTTAGCCTCCAGAGGTCATGGCCATTGGTGATTGTCTCCCATTTTCCTGTGTCAATGTCCGCCACCTTCATATCTCATTTGCAGGTGTCCTTATAGTGGAGGTATGGATGCCCAGCAGGTCATGACCCAGTGGCCAGTTCACCATACAGAATGTCTTTGGGTATACAGCTGTCAACCATCTGATGAACATGGCTGCACCAGTGCGATCTTGATGTCTTAACAATGAGCGTATTTTGATAGAATTAGCATGCTCCAGGAGACCTCTGATTTGATTATCTTGTTTTGCCAAGAGATGCCGAGGATACATTTGAGTCAGTGAAGGTAGACACTGTTCACCCTTTTCACCTGCTTACCATATGTTGGCCAGGTCTCACCATTGTAGAGAAGTCCGCTGAGGATGCAGGCTTGGTAGACTCAAAATTTGAAGTTCTCAGTAAAGTTGCTGTTGTTCCACACTCTTCTACTCAGCTTGGACAGCTGCCACTTTTGCAATGCGTGTGTTGATTTCAGCATCAAGTGACAGATTGCTATTGATTGTGGAGCCTGGATTCTCCATGTCCGCCGGCATCGAGCGTGCTCGGTGGCATGAGTGGACAATATGGTGTGATCAGTTTCACAACAATGTGAAACCAGCTTGCAATCATCCGCTCCGCCCGCTGATGGCGGGCCACATTTCCTGCCATCGGACATTGGGAACCTCATTGTAATACATCAGCATATCCTTATTAGGCCAGCCCGCTGGAGTCACCCCCCTTCGCTGGAATGTTCACCCACGTCGGCGGGAAAGCAGGCCGATGGGTTTCACAACAGCATATATAAGGCGTGCACTTGGCGAGCTGCACTTCGCTCAGGACTTCAAGGTTTGTTTGTCTACCTTGCTTCAGGCAATGACTCATAGTCATTGGCGCCAGGCTTCACAGACATCATCATATTACTTTTAGGGGGGGCTCATGGGTAGGTCCCTACATACCAGATCAGCCATATGTGGGTGACTTTTCAATGACCGCAGGGCAAGATCTTGCTTGGCGAAGGGGGAGAAGTGGCCTCAGACAAGGGAAGAGGCTGCAGGACGAGAGCTGTACTGGGGAAGGAGAGTATCCCAGGATGCGTGTGGGGGCGCATGTTGATTTGTGCAAGTGGACTCAAGATGGTGAGGGCTGAGGAGGCAGTCTGCAGAGGAGATGAGGCCAGATGGAGAGGTGAGGGTGTGTGTGTGAGAATGGGTGGTGATGTCCCTTGAGCTGGCAGTGAGTGAGATGCCAGTGAATGTGTGATGGGCTTGAGTGTGTGAGTTTAGAGTGATGAGATGGTTGCCTTACCCTGACTGCATGGATGAGATCATTCATCCTCTATCTGCATTGGATGGCCAACCTCTTCTGTGCAGCATTGACACTGACCATTGTTACACTGCCTGCCATGCTGAATTGGTGATGCCACTGCCCATCCTACGGCCAGATCAGGGGTAGTGGACATCACAGCATTGTCCATGGCATCCAAATGACATTCCAGTGACGTGTGATTAGACCTTGGGGCTGCAGTCTTTTTGCCTTCCGTGGACATCTTCCCTGCATTAGTCGTGGGCTAGAAGCACTGAGATGTGTGCTCGTTTCTGGACATTAAATATGGCGCTTGGTGTGATGAAGCGGCGAGTTGATGGTGTGGTGGGCAAATGAAAGCCCGCCTGCCATGGAAATGGCGTGTTTCCCGGGAATGCATAAGTAATGCGGCGGGCTTGGGATGATACAGTGTGAAAAGCTGCCATTGCGGTTGGCAGGTAAAATGCCATTTTATCCGCCCGCCACCTCACTTTGTGCAAATCTGTCATAGATGTGTGGAGCTATCAACAGCCTCCAGTGTCACATTGTCAATGCTGATAGATGGCAGGACGGCAACATCCTGGACCATGATATTTGTCTTCCTGATGCTGATGATCAAACCAAACTGTTTCCAGGTGTGAGAGTCTGTCTACTTGCCACTGAATGTGTTCCTCAGTATGGAATGTTAGTGTGGCATCATAAGCATAGAGCAACTCTCTAATGTGCGCGTGGTGCATTTTTGTCTTGAATATCAGGCTGGCAAGGCTGAGCAGCTTTCCATCAGTTCTGATATATAAGTGGATACCTTCTATAGATGAACTGAAGGCGCATAACAGCAGCAAAGAGCAGAATATGCCAAAGAACATCAGTGCCAGAATGCAACCCTGTTTGACCCCACTGAGGATATCAATGGGTTCCAATGTTGCCCTAAGATAGTTGACCTTACCCATCATGTTGTCATGGAAAGAGGAGATCACACTGAGTAGCTTCAGAGGGCAGCTAATTTTCTCCAGCAGCTTAAATAGACTGTCTCTGCTCACATGGTTGAATGCCTTGGTGAGATTGACCTAGTGGTTTACTTTTTATGTTGCAACATTTTTAGAACAATTGATGGTACTCTTTGTTTTGCCACAGTCTTCTACATATCCATTTTTCTAACTCTTCACCTCCACAGTGACTGAAACACCTCTATCTGAGTTTCTGAATTATGGTTCTGCTGGGGGTTTGTGGAGGCAAAGCTCCTATCCAGAAGCATGAAGTTGGCAATTTGCCCTTGTATTTCAACAGAATGCTTCTTATACATATTTAATATTTTATGATTTCTGTAAATGAATTTTGATTATCCTTGGATAGTTATATGCATATTATAAAGTGACATTGGAGTTCATAAGAAAGGAAGCTGGAGTGTTTTTGATAAAGATTTAGTGCAAAAATATTGTCTTGAATCTATGAAGAAAAGTTACAGTGGTGCATTATTTTATGTTTGTAAGTTGTTAAAATCAATTATCTCACAGGAATACTTGTCACATTTGCAACAATTTGCTGATTTCACATAGGTGCAGCAAAGTCAGGCAGTTTTTTTGTTGGGGAGAGGCTACATTAAATAGGAAGCATTGAACGGCTTACCACAAGTTAATTATCAAGGGGAATTAAATGTTATGACGCAAATCTGAATTACCCATCTTTTTAATTGTGCAACCTAACTTATGCACCAAAAACACTTTTCATAACTGCCAAGAATGTAATAGTAACACAGTCGAAAGAATTATTTACTGCCCAAGTGAGACAGGCTGGAAGTTATGATAAATGGCAGCTTGGTTTAATATCATGCTCCAGCATGAATCACTTGCTTCATTTTAGAAAGAGAGAAGTTAGGGGTAAAGAAAATGAGAATATGTGCTCTGAAGCCTACCAACTTATGAAATCAGAGACACGTTCTTCTTGATTTTCTGTGCAAAAATGAATATAAAATTGTGAGAAGTGTACCGATATGTGCCCCTGAGGGGCAATATGCTACATCAAGGATACACATTTGGAAAAGTGTTCATCATTTGATAGCAAATTGAAAATTGCAGATTCTGAGCTTAGTTAGATTTCACTTGAATACGTAAAGGAAGAGATGATGCATGCAGAAATTTTCTAAGAAAACTGAATATGTTTAGTAGAAAGCAGGATAGCTAAAATTATGAATGAAAGTATTGGGCTTAATGGGTTTGCTTTTTTAAATTGATGCTTATGTTTTTATCTGTCTACATGTTGTGCACTAAGTATTTCAGGAATATACTGAGAAAACATGCATACTGTTTATTGTTTGAGCAGGATTCACATCCACAGGCTGGAAAACTGTTGGGAACCCTGCATCGATCATTTTTGGGAGGCCTGACATATTTGTAAGAATCAGGCAGTTACCTAGGCTGAATTGAGCCTCTGGTTAATTTAAGCCCGAAATGGGATGGAAACCCTGCTCCTGAGAGCTGCCGGGCAGTCTGAGGCTGGCAGCTCTCCAATACTGGCAGCGCCACCAGGAGTGGTGGCCACTGCTGGTACTGCACCACGGTCTTCACCAGAGATCACCACTGGATCCCTGGAGAGAGGGGCAGGATTAGGGTACCAAGGAGGGTAGGCTGGTGAGGAGGGAAGGAGAGTTGATAGAAAGGGTGGCAGGGGGGTGCCTTCCTGTGGGGCACTCCATCCCCAATCAGGTCTCTCAATCAGACAAAGTGCCTGAGTACATGGGATCCTCCCCCCAGAAGGCCATAGACAGACCCGACAGGGTTTGCTGTGAGGTTGTTCTGGGTGGTGAGTTCCCCGTCAGCCACTGGTGAAATTCCAGCAGAGAGGGATGAGGTCCTTAAGTGGCCTCGGGTGGGAAAGCCGTCGTCCACTCTTCCCACCTGGAGCTTGATTTGGGGGAGTCAGAAGGCAGTGGGGCATCTACCCTCCATCCTCCCGCCGGATCAACGTCCCCCCCAGCCCCACCTCCAAACTCATCTCTGGTGGGACATAGAATTCAGCCCTTCAGGTCAGCTGTGGCTCAGTTGGTACCATTCCTGCCTTTGAATTTGAAGGTTCTGGGTTCAATTCTTACTCCAGGGACTTGAGTGTGAAAATCTAGGATGATGCTCCAGTAGTGCACTGTTGGAGGTGCCATCTTTTAGATGATGTTAAACTGAGGCTGTCTGCTCTCTCGGGTGAATGTATAAGATCCCATGGGACTATTTCAAAGAAGAGCAGGGGAGTTATCCCAGTGTCCTGGCCAACATTTATCCCTCAATCATCATCACGGAAACAGATTACCTTGTCATTATTATGGGCAGAATTTTACTCTAGTCAGGTGGGTGCGGCGCGAGGGCCTGGGAGTAGTTGTGATGCTGACCGCCGCCTGCGATCTGGCCCTGACATGAACTTCATGCTGGCTGGCCAATTAACAGCCAGCACGAAACACGTGCTACAGCACTGCTGGGGCGGGGGCAGGACGAGTGCGAGCGCCGTCGTGTGTGCATGCACAGGGGTGCGCACAGTAAAAGCTCCCTGAGGCACAGGGCTGCCTTAGGAAGCTGAAGAATTTTGAAAATAAAAAATGAAGAATTTAAAAATGTTACCAACATGCCCCCTCATGTGACTCTGTCACATGAGCAGGGACATGTTAGAAATTAGTTTGAAAATGTATTTATTTTTAATCACTGATCAAAACCTCATCCCGCCCGTGGATGAGGTTTTGTATAAAATCTAAAGGCCGCTTGGCCTTTTCGCCTGCCCGCCAATTAGAACTTTAATGGCCATAATAGGCCTGTTAATTGTTGGCGGGCGCGTCACCGACTCCCACGCATGCACGCCAACCAAAATATTGTGTGAGTGTGTCATGACATTGGGACGCACGCCTGATGTCATCGCATGTCATTTTACGCTCGTTTGGGTAGGACGTGCGCCCGCCCGACAAGCGCAACATTCTGTCCTACATTGCTGTTAGTGGGACATTGCTGTGTGCAAATTGACTGCCGGCATGAACTCGTAACATGGAACAATGTATGTAGATAGGCCCAAGGCCCAATTGAAATTGTTGGGTCTCATTAGACCAGCAAGCTGCAACCACCTATTGTGCCTCCTCAGTCAGCTCACTGATGAAGTGGACATCAATTCTGGTCCCCTGTAATGCTAGCAGTGGCCTTCAAGTACGTCATAGCGGCGGAGGGGTTGTGCAGTCAATGGATAGGAAGGTTGTTGATCCTGATTCACATTCAGGTAAGTATTTTCTATACACCTTACCTTTGTGGTGGCAGCGCCAGCAGTCCTGATTGCAGCAGCCCAGCACAAACTGTGTTCAGGGCTGCCCAATTTCAAATAGGAGTCCTAAAATGAGAGTTAGACCCCTTAGTTGAAAATTCCTCATACCTGTTTCAGGCATGGGCCTTGGGCTTTATACTGGGATCCTGTACTTCCATTGGAATGTGTATGTATGCCACCCACCGTATTGCTTGCTTAGGAGCCCATTCAATGCCACAAAAGTTCTTGGCCAAGGATTTGAAAACAAAAAAAATTGCCATGGTTACAATCTCATAGCAATATAATAACTTGCTTCTTTCATTTAAAGTTTAATGAAAAATTAAGTAGTAGTGTGATTACTAACATTTCACCTTCCATGTAGTGATTCGAACACTAGAACAGTAACCTAGAGCTTGTGAGTTCAAATCTCTTCATTGTTGTGACAACTGAATTCAATCGATCTGGTATTCTGTGGACTGGTACCAGAAAAATGATTATGAAAGCTGCTGCATTGTTGGGAAAGTCCAATAGGTTCACCAGTATCTTTAGAGAAAGGAACTTGCCACTTGGCTTCAATCTAAAACAATATGCATATCTTTAAATATCTTCAAAGTAACTAAGGGTATGCATTATATGTTGCCTTGCTCCAGCTGCCCTCATCCAAGAATACCTCTTTAAACTGGGGTTGCATATAGTTAAAAAAAATAGAGTGAAAGTTTCCTTTTCAATTCTACTAATCCCAAATCACCTTCAGATTTGATTATTCCACTCCTCATTGACATTCTTATATTTAACATCCATGATCTCCAACTTGTTCAAATCATGGCTGCACATTCTTGCTTGCTTTCTTACCTTTCTTACACACTTACCTCAACACCGCATAGACCTATACGAGTTGCCTATTCTGCAAAATATTTAAGTTAAAACCCTCATCCTCTTGAATTCCACCAAAGCCTTGCTCGACTCTACCTCTGCAAACTTCTGGGGACTTACTTCCCTTCCCACACCCTTTGATCCTCTGATTCTGGGGCTTTTCATGCATTCCCACCTTCATCCTGTCATTAGTGGTGGTAAAACTATAAATTTCCCAGGAACTGCTCTCTAGAATTAATTTAAGCACTGACCAAGCTTATCATTTAAAAGCCTTCGGTGAACCATTCTTTTTACCCAAGCCTTCAGGTAATCCTCTTAAACACACTTTCTGACTTGGAATTCCATTGTTACATTATTACACTGTGAGATTGCTGGGGATATTTTATACTTTAAAGATGCTGGAGTGCATTTTCAATCAGGTTCTCCCATTCATCACAAAACAAAAATAAAAATACCTGGAAAAACTCAGCAGGTCTGGCAGCATCTGCGGAGAGGAACACAGTTAATGTTTCGAGTCCGGATGACTCTCCTATTCATCTATTGTGACTTATAGAAAAGCCAGGAAAAAACTGGAAAAACCTGTACAGGTGTAAATTGTTTTTGTTGTAAATTCAATTAATTCACAGTACAATTCATTTGTTTATTTTAATAAAGAAATTTATCTTTTTAAGTAACAAAAGGTTATGCCAGATCTCTGTCCATTAGCACCCCACTTAGTTTACAGTTCAGGTTCGCAATTGGTGACAGAAGTTCCCCAGTTGCAAACTCTAATGAAGCCCTCAGCAGGTCTGACAGCATCTGCAGAGAGGAATATAGTTAACGTTTCGAGTCCATATGATTCTTCATCAGAACTAAGAAATATAAGCTTCACTAGAACATTGCAGCAGGCCAAGATTGACATGTGGGCATGAGAGCAGGGTGGTGTGTTGAAATGGCAAGCGACAGGGAGGTCTGGGAGATGTTTGCGGATAGACCAAAAGTGTTCCGCAAAGCGGTCACCCAGTCTGCGTTTGGTTTCTCCAATGTAGAGGAGACCGCATTGGGAGCAGCGAATGCAGTAAACTAAATTGAGGGAAGTGCAAGTGAAATGCTGTTTCACTTGAAAGGAATGTTTGGGCCCTTGGATGGTGAGTAGGGGGGAAGTAAAGAGGCAGGTGTTGCACCTTCTGCGGTTGCATGGGAAGGTGCCATGGGAGGGGATTGAGGTGTAGGAGGTGATGGAGGAGTGGACCAGGGTGTCTTGGAGGGAACGATCCCTGCGGAAAGCCGCCAGGGGGGTTAAAGGGAAGATGTGTTTGGTGGTGGCATTATGCTGGAGTTGGCGGAAAAGGCGGAGGATGATCCTTTGAATGCGGAGGCTGGTGGGGTGATAAGTGAGGACAAGGGGGACCCTATCATGTCTCTGGGAGGGAGGAGAAGGTGTGAGGGCGGATGCACGGGAGATGGGCTGGACGCGATTGAGCGCCCTGTCAACCACCGTGGGTGGAAAACTCGGTCAAGGAAGAAGGAAGACATGTCAGAGGAACTGTTTTTGAAAGTGGCATCATCAGAACAGATTCAACGGAGGCAAAGGAACTGAGAGAATGGGATGGAGTCCTTACAGGAAGCGGGGTGTGAGGAGCTGTAGTCAAGGTAGCTGTGGGAGTCGGTAGGCTTGTAATGAACATTGGTAGACAGTCTATCACCGGAAATTGAGACAGAGAGGTCAAGGAAGGGAAGGGAAGTGTCAGTGATGGACCATGTGAAAACGATGGAGGGGTGGAAATTGGAAGCAAAATTAATAAATTTTTCCACGTCCAGGCGAGAGCATGAAGCAGCACCGAAGAGATCATCGATGTACCGGAGAAAGAGTTGTGGGAGGGGGCCGGAGTAGGACTGGAACAAGGAATGTTCCACATACCCCACAAAGAGACAGGCATATCTGGGGCCCATGTGGGTACCCATAGCCACACCTTTTATTTGGAGGAAGTGAGACAAGTTTAAGGAGAAATTGTTCAGTGAGAGAATAAGTTCAGTCAGATGGAGGAGAGTAGTAGTGGATGGGGATTGTTCGGGCCTCTGTTCGAGGAAGAAGTGGAGAGCCCTCAGACCATCCCGGTGGGGGATGGAGGTGTAGAGGGATTGGACGTCCATGGTGAAGAGGAGGCGGTTGGGGCCAGGGAACTGGAAATTGTTGATAAAATGTAGGGTGTCAGAGGAATCGTGGATGTAGGTGGGAAGAGATTGGACAAGGGGAGAGAGAATGGAGTCAAGATAGCAAGAAATGAGTTCCGTGGGGCAGGAACAGGCTGACATGATCGGTCTGCCGGGACAGTCCTGTTTGTGGATTTTGGGTAGGAGGTAGAAGCGGGCTGTCCGAGGTTGGGAGACTATGAGGTTGGAAGCTGTGGAGGGAAGACTTCAGAGGAGATGAGGTCAGTGACAGTCCTAGAAACAATGGCTTGATGTTCAGTGGTGGGGTCATGGTCCAGGGGGAGGTAGGAGGAAGTGTCTGTGAGTTGACGCTCAGCCTCAGCGAGGTAGATGTCACTGCACCAGACAACAACAGCACCACCTTGTCAGCAGGTTTGATGACAATGTCAGGGTTAGACCTGTCAGGGTTGGACCAAACTGAAGGAACAGCACCTCATCTTCCGACTAGGCACTTTACCGCCTTCCGAACTTAATATTGAGTTCAACAACTTTAGATCATGAACTCTCTCCTCCATCCCCACCCCCTTTCCGATCCCCTTTTTCTAATAATTTATCATTTTTTAATATATTTTTTTATTTATATTTTTCTTTTCCCACCTATTTCCATTATTTTTAAATGTATTTCCATCTATTGTTTTATCTCTACCTTTTAGCCTATTTCGATCCCTTCCCCCCACTCCACCCCCACTAGGGCTATCTGTACCTTGCTTGTACTGCTTTCTACCCTTAATGTCATCATTAGCACATTCCTCAGCTAATATCACCACCGTCAACACCCCTTTGTCCTTTTGTCTATGACATCTTTGGCAATCTCTTCTTTGCCTCCACCTATCACTGGCCCTCTATCGAGCTCTACCTGTCCCACCCCTCTTCAACCAGCTTATATTCCACCTCATTTCTATATTTCTTAGTTCTGATGAAGAGTCATGCGGACTCGAAACGTTAACTGTCTTCATCTCTGTAGATGCTGTCAGACCTGGTGAGTTTTTCCAGGTACTTTTGTTTTTGTTTCAGATTTCCAGCATCTGCAGTGTTTTGCTTTTACCTAATGAAGCCCTGATGTGTCATTTAACCATCCACACAGTTTCCTGGAGTTCGCTCAGAATAGTAACAGATCATTAACCTATCCATATCTGATGGCTGGTCAGGGTTGCTAGGGACAGCATTGTATACTGAAATGAGCTTTAAGGGCCCTGGAAAATACTGATAGCTCTGACTCAAGACTATTTTTGCAATTTTTTTTCATTGATTTCTCGTCCTCTTTTCCTTTTAAACATTAAGTTGCTCCAGAGGTTTCCTTTGGAATAATGTTAGTGTGATAGGTTTTCCCATAGGAACCCATTTTTACTAATGTTTTTGCAGGGAGAAGGTGAACAACAGGAAGCTGCCAGGCTGTATCTAAGGTGGATTTCCCCCACCCATATTTACATACAGAGGAACACCTGTCTGTAATTTTTCAGGGGAGCTCTCCCTGCCAATGTTCTGCATCATCAGGGAAATACAATCGGGCTGTGCCATCTGGCACAATGACATCTACTTCTAATAAACACCATTGAGGCAGGTGCTGTCAGTGGCAGTTAAATTATCTGTGCCCTCAAATTCTCTCTCTCCTTCCAGGCATTCTGTAATTCTGACCTATAGGAAGGGATCCCCAGAATTACAAGCAAGACCAATTTCCTCATACATCTACTGCACCTCATATAACCTCCAATTTTCAAGCATTTAAATGGGTGTTTTGAATATTCCACTCCTCCTTTCTGTATCTATTGGGCAAGTCTATATGTTTGGCAGCATTTATTCTACCCAAACTGCCTTTGCAAAGGTTAAAACATGCATTGAAAATATTAGACACCTCTTTAAAGACAATCTATATTTCCATTCCCACATGGGGCTACTTACCTTTAAGTGATGACATCCTTTTAATTTATTCATTAATATCATTCTATCTCTGGCAATTTCCTTGTATAGACTGGGAGCCAGCCGGCACTGTAGATGGGGTAAGCACATTAATGCTTGTGTGAGTATTCCTAAAACACTATCCAATTGATGTCCAAATGGAAAACACATCAAAAAATAAATCCTTTTATAGTTTCAGTTATTGTGAAAATTCACATTGTACCATTTGGGAATGATGAATAGCATTTAAAGAAAGCACTAATGGTTTATAATTATAGGTTACTGCTGGAAATAACATACTTGATATCAAGTTACTTTTTTCCGTAAATTGAATGCTACCATGATTTGCATATATTATTATTCCACAGACCATATAATTACTACCAGAACTTTTCACCATGGAAGGAATTATGAAGACAAATCTGATTCCATTGAAGTAGAGGATATTATTGAGGTATTGAATGTCAAGCAAGTAACATTTTGTTTGTTTGTTCATTTATGTCATCTGGTACCTTTTAATTACAATGGGAAACTATCATTTACTTTTGCTGAACATTTTCCATGTGCAGTGGCACTAACTAGTACATTAAACAAATGTAGATCAAAACATGTGAAAATCAACTGATGTGAAGAAACTGTGACATGGTAACAATCTTGAGCTTGGCCATTTATGTTTGCATAAATCACACTTACTCAGTTCCCAGTAATGTTGTTTAAACAAAAGCGGTTACATCTGCACTTTGTACATGAATGTATTTCCTTCTATTTCAAATGTACGTATTTATTTATTGTATGAGACAGAAACTAACATGACATTTAGCAAATATTCATTAAATTCATTACTGAATGTGGAAGGATCTTTGAATTTGAATACATGCTTACTTACAGATAAAACAGCGCATTGAAAAGAACACACTCTTTGGAAACACGTTTCATTAGTATTGTTCCTTTCTTTGTAAATATAGGCCTGAATCTTCTGGTCGGCATGCGGGGGCGGGGCCCCACTCCCTAATGCGAAAAATGACGCGCTGTGACGTCGGGCGTGTGTCTCGATGTCACCGCGCGTCATTCAGATCTTCAGTTCGGCGGCATGCAGCCAACTCCAGTGTGTGCTCGCCGAACTGTCAAAGGCCTATTAAGGCCGTTAATGATCTAATTAAGCTGGTTGTCTGGGCTGCCCGTAAAACCTTAAGGTTGGCGGGCAGGCGAAGAGCTCAAGCGGCCTTTGCATTTATCATGAAACTTCATTCATGGCCGGAATAAGGTTTCATGAAGTGTTTATAAATTGAATAAAAATTTTTATAAAAATTCATTGGACATGTCCCAGCTCATGTGACATTGTCATATGAGGGGACATGTCTGAATAATTTCTTTTTCTTTATTAAAATTTTTCATAATCAAACTAATCTCCATGAGGCAGCTCTGTGCCTCAGGGAGATTTTTGCGTTCTTTTGTGCGCATGTGTGAAAGAATGCAGGCTCCGACTCAGCCTCCTCCCACCACCCGCACAGGGAGCACTCAGCGCTTTCGGGTGTATGTCACACTGGGCAGGTCTTAAAATGCCAGCCCATGTAAAATGGCGGCGCATGGCAATCGGCTGCGTGCCCACCCGCGCCAGCTCCTGCTACTGCTCAGCCACCCCGACGGGGAGAAAATTCTCCCCATAGAATGCAACAATGCCAGGATCACATTTTATACATGTGAAATTGGGCTTGAAAACCTGAAATCCTAGTTCACCACCATAAACATTGCCAAGTGGATGTTCCATTTCACCAGTGACTTAAGTGTCTGACCCTGTTTGTATTCCCAGGGTCAGTGGATTACAGTGGACAAACACTAATGTCAGTATTGGCACAACTGAGGCATCAGCTAGTTGGAGTGGAGTAGAAATATATGATGGTGAAAAGCCACTTGCATCCTGTCAACTCCTGACCCATGTAGTTATTCACTGCCATATATTCCTGCATTGCTCCAGCCTAGCAGGTGCCTGCCTGTTATGTGTTAATTAAATACTTCTGGCAGGTCTATGATGACACCCAGATCTATCATCTCTCATGACTCTTCCATTACTTCAACCACCAGGCTGTTTGTTCAACATACAATCGTGTATCTGTCTTTTTTTTATTCATTCATGGGATATGGGTGTTGCTGGCTAGGCCAGCATTTATTGCCCATTCCCAATTGCCCTTCAGAAGGTGGTGGTGAGCCACCATCTGGAACTGCTGCAATCCATGAGGTGTAGGTATACCCACAGTGCTGGTAGGAAGGGAGTTCCAGGTTTCAGTCTGGGTCTCTGGAGACCCAGAGACAGTGAAGGAACAGTGATATAGTTCCAAGTCAGGCTGGTGTGTGGCATGGAGGGGAACTTACAGGTGTTGATGTTCTCATGCAGTTGCGGGTTTGGAAGGTGCTGTCAATTGAGCATTGGTGAGTTACTGCAGCACAACTTGTGGATGGTACACACTGCTGCCACTGTGCATCAGTGATGGAGGGCATGAATACTTAAGGTGGTGGATGGGGTGCCAATTAAGCAGGCTACATTTTCCTGGATGGTGGCTGTCAATGTCTTATCAATTACATTGTTAAGGTTGGTTAATGTCAATTACATTGTTAAGGGAAACAGGTGATGGGTATTTGAATGCATATAAATAGGGGATAGCTGGGACACTGGGTGGAATGTGAGGAGTGTTGACACTGAAAAAAGTCAATAAATTCTCTCAGCAAGGAAAGGCTTTGTGTCTTAATTTTGAATTCACTGTAGTGAAGTGAAGTAATGGAAGAGTCATGAGAGATGATAACCTGCACAGATCCTTTTAACAGTGTTGAGCTTCTTGAGTATAGTTGGAGATACACTCATCCAGACAAGTGATAAGTATCCCATCACACTCCTGACTTGTGCCTTGTAGATGGTTGACAAGCTTTGGGGAGTCAGGATGTGAGTTATTCACTGCAGAATTCCTGGCCTCTGATCTGCTCTTATAGACACAGTATTTATATAGGTAGTCCAATTCAGTTTCTGGTCAATGGTAATTCCCAGGTTGTTGATAGTGGGGGATTCAGGGATGGTAATGCCATTTAATGTCAAAGGTAGATGTTTAGATTCTCTCTTGTTGGAGATGGCCATTGCCTGGCACTTGTGTGGCATGAATGTTACTTGCCACTTGTCAGCCCAAGTCTGAATGTTGTCCAGGTCTTGCTGCATATGGACATGGACTGATTCAGTATTTGAGGGGTCGCGGTTGGTTCTGAACATTGTGCAATCATCAGCGAACATCCCCACTTCTGACCCTTATGATGGAAGGAAGGTCATTGATGAAGTAGCTGAAGATGGTTGGGCCTAGAACACTGCTCTGAGGAACTCCTGCAGTGATGTCCTGGGACTGAGATGATTGGCCTCTAACAACCACAACCACCTTCCTTTGTGCTAGGTATGACTTCAACCAGCAGAGAGTTTTCCCCTGATTCCCATTGACTTAAGTTTTGCTAGGGGTCCTTGATGCCACACTCCGTCAAATGCTGCTTTGATGTCAAAGGCAGTTACTCTCACCTCACCTCTGGAGTTCAGCTCCTTTGTCAAAGTTTGGACCAAGGCTGTAATGAGGTCAGGAGCTGAGTTGCCCTGGCAGAACTCAAACTAAGTATCAGTGAACAGGTAATTGCTGAGTAAGTGCCACTTGATAGCACTGTCGATGACCACTTCCATCACTTTACTGATGATTGAGAGTAGACTGATGGGGCGGTAATTGGCTGGGTTTGATTTGTCCTGCTTTTTGTGGACAGGGCATACCTGGACAATTTTCCACATTGACAGCTTGATGCCGGTGTTGTAGCTGGAAAACTGGGAAAACTAAGTTTTGAAAAGTGTTAAAACAAAACTGTCTTAACTGGGATAATCAAAATTATCATGTTCAGCCCTTGGCACAAAATCTGCTCCCTTGCCACTGACTCTATTCCCTTCCCAGCCACTCTCTGATGCTCAACCAGACAGTTTACAACATTAGCATTCTGCTTGTTAGTGAGCTGAGTTTCTAACCCATGTTATCTCCATGCTAAAGACCATCTACTTTGATCTCTATTACATTGTGTGCCTCCATAGGCTGACACAATAAGTACTTGTGAAATTACGGTAAATATATTCCTAACCATCTTCCTTTGAAAGATTGAAAACAACAAACAGAAGCTTGAATTACCTTAAAATGTGCTGTAAACTGGACATAGCTTCCTTAGTATTCACCTTCAGTTGATGGCTTCAGATAGACTACTCAATTTAACAAGATAGACTGAGAAATACTTAAAAAGCAGAGCAAATAAAACTTGGATATGTGTCTTTTAACTCCAAAAGATTTACCAGTCACACATATGTAAAAAAAATAAAACTTTTGCATTTGAATTGAACAGCTTAGGCCAACTCTCAGTCACCTGCCCAAACAAAGCATCTATGTTTTGGACCATTTTCTTTCAGTCAACCTAATTTCTAACCCATATGTATTGTGGCAGAAAAAATGAAACTCAGATCATGATACTTTATGGACCTAAATGCTTCAATTTTGCTATGGTATTAATGTTCAAAAAAACACCTGTTGCCTTTTAGCGGACCAAAGAGATGGCCAGTGGATAATGTTTACATTCTGTGATAGGCAATAGGATAGTATCCACAACAAGTTTTTTTTTAAACACTAAATAGTCAAATTTCTGTCCTGTGATTTCTTGCAAGTTTTTATGTTACTTAAATTCCTGGTTAAAAGAACTGAGGACGAACCACATGAGGGCACTATATAAAAAGCCACATGAAAGAAAGTCAGAGAATGGCGGATGAAAATCTCTCATAGATGCAAATTAGCATATAATTAATTTTATACATCACACCCAAATGTAATCAAGCTTTTTCGAACAATTTGGCCACAATTTCTCAAAATCAAGTAACATTTCCTGCCTAAATCTCTCCACTTTGCTTACCGTATCTCTTCTTTCTAGATTTTCCATAAAACCTACCCCTTGTTATGAACTTTTGGTCAGCTGTCTTCATATTTTCTTATGTGACTCGGTGTCAAATTTTGTCTGAAAATGCTCCCATGAAGCACCTTTATGTATTTCACTATGTTAAAGATGCTATCTAAATGCATGTTGTGTTGTTTTAAGTTGTCCATGAATGGTTTAACAGGTTGATGGTGGAGAATGTTTTGGTTGAGTGCTTTTTTGAGATGCAGAACAATTTATTCCAATCTGTTGTGTATTAAGAAATTTGGCACAATGCCCTTATTATTACCCTGGAGGAATTCAACATCAACAAGCTTATCCTTATAATGTAGAGTGCAGGAGATTAAAATTCACAGTAGTTTTGGGGCTGATTGCTGAGTCTAACTTTTACTCTTGGTGGTCAAGAATGCCCAGTCTTTTGCACCTTTCAGCAGACAGCAATGATTGGGTGGCATGATTAAAATTGAGTAAGAGTACAGTTTTAGTGTCCATAAGTGAAAATTTATAGGACTGCTAGCATGAGAAGCACCATCAGAGTTACAAGATCCCAAACTGTGTAATTATGAATTCTGCTAATTAGACATAAATTGAATATTTAAATAATATCCAAATTATATTAATTAGAAAGTAGACTCTCCACAACTCAAAAAATTCTATCCATGAAACTTGATGAGTATTAATATTGTATAATAACAGACATTATGATTAATTATACAAATTATACTTGATTCACATAAGCAAATAAGAGAGGTTCCAAAATAAACTTTCCCTTATAATTGAAAAGCTGCAAGACATTAAGTTACAAAACTCAGAGGATAGAGTTCACACTGCCAATTACCTAACTATAAAATTTGTATTATGTACTCAATGATATGAAAATTAATGTCCAATACCTGATTTAAAGCTAACACTTCCAAAGCATTTTCCCTCAGCATTTATTGTATTTTCTTATTCCTGTTATTGTGAATGCCTTTCTTGCCCATTTTACATATGTCATTACGATTATAACTCAAACAAGAATGACATCTCCTAAATAATGTGTACCTTCCATCATTGTATTACAATGCACCAAAACACAAAGCATTCAAGCTAACGATAATTTAAACAATTTTCATTTCAGAAATTATTTCAGTACAATTAAAATAATCTGCACCTGGTACTTGGTATTTTGCATGTACATTCTGAACAAACAATGAAGTGATGTGTCAAGAAAGTTATATATTTATCAGGAATGGAGAAAAGTATAGAAAGATATATTTTGAGCCTTTTGCTAACCTCACCACACCATTATGCCAAATATGAGCAATGCTGTTTAAATGCATTTTACACTACCTCTAAGATTAATCCTGCTGGCCACACTCTAAAGCACTGAGACGCTTCATCTGGAGATAATTTATTGAATTATGCTACTGCCCTTTTACAGAAGGGCTATAAGCATACTTGTCACACTGTAACTGACAGATGGGCAGCTGACACCTGCTGTATCTGCCACATCAATGTGGCAAGACCATGACATGCAAGGAGTGAAATAATCCTAATTGACCTTCCGATGGAAGTAGCCTTCATACATTTAAAAAATATATATTTTCAGCACTATCCCACCTATATCATACTTTCTCTGTAGTCCCATGCCTGTTTATGTCCAACGGGCTCAAAATTTGCTTCAACTGCATCTTAGCAAACTGAATAGCAATTCACAATTAGAATGAAAAACGTTAATTTATAATGTCCAGATTCAAAACAGAAGGCTGTTGCTGGAGAGCCTGTTGCTACAATCAGATATGTAAATAGAAGCAAGCAAGCGTAGTCCTACTGTGCTGAAAGGGAGGCATTAGAGGAAGATGGTGTGATCAACTATATAAAATGCTGCAGAGAGGTCGAAGAAGATGACGGGGCATTATTGAACCATGGTCACAATCGCAGAAGTTATCATTTGTTACATTGGTTAGGCCTGTTTTGGTGCTGTAGCAGGGCCAGATACCTAACTAGAGAGATTCAGATATGGAGTTACAGGAAAGTTTGGTATGTATTTGAAGGGTGGCAACATATTCAAAAACTTTGGAGAGTAAACAGAGAAATTGGGGATGGAGAGTTAGTTTCCAAGGACAGGAGGTTCTGGATTAGGTCTTTTGAAGCAGATGGTAAAACAGTGGTGTTGAAAGGCAGAAGGACAATATCTGAGGAGACAGCACCAATAACAATTCCAGTTAGCTTGGGAGCCAGGAAAGGAAGATGGACAGTTAACAATTTAGTGGGAATGGGGTCTTTGGAGAAGGATGATGGTTTCCTGCATGAGATAATGTGGAGAGGGTAGGAGACGAGATGCTAGAAAAATTTGAGCGAGACATAGATTCAGGGCTAGGGCTGAACAGATGGTCACAACCTTTGTGACAAAGTCATCCACGATCTCATCACACTTGTTGCAGGTGGACAGGGGAGAGAGGCTTAAGGAGATGATGAGTAGAAAAGAAACAAAGCAGGGTTTAGCTTTGCTATCCAGGATGATACTGGGGTAGTGGATGAATTTGGCAGAGAAAAATGAGTTCCAGCGATGCAGTCAAGCCAGACCTTATTTCCATCCATTGCTTTATCTCCACCTTTTAGCCTATTTCAATTCCTTCCCCCCACCCCACCCCCACTAGGGCTATCTGTCACTTGCTCGTCCTGCTTTCTACCCTTAATGTCACCATTAGCACATTCCTTAGCTAATATCACCACCGTCAACACCTCTTTGTCCTTTTGTCTATGACATCTTTGGCAATCTCTTCTTTGCCTCCACCTATCACTGGCCCTCTAACCAGCTCTACCTGTCCCACCCCCTCAACCAGCTTATATTTCATCTCATTTCTATATTTCCTTAGTTCTGATGAAGAGTCATGCGGACTCGAAACATTAAATGTATTCCTCTCTGCAGATGCTGTCAGACCTGCTGAGTTTTTCCAGCTATTTTTGTTTTTGTTTGTGACAGATGGCTCAAGTCTGTGTTCCTTGGCCTAGTGCAGCAAAGATGGATGCTGCAATGGGTGGAACGACTATGATAAGACAGAGTTAATGTTTTGGTGGGAACAAAGACAGCAAAGTTGAAAATGAAGGACTGGCTGAGCACGTCAACATCTGTAGAAATAAAGTGGAGAATGAAAGGCCAAAGACTAGGCAATTGGAACTTTGAGAGTGCAATTGTGGCAATTGGGTGAATGTTTACTCCAGGGATGGGTACAGAAAGAAGTGTAGTTAGAAAGGAAAAGGGCTACGTGGATGGTAAGGGGCACAAGGAAGTAGTCATAGAAGAAAGGGAGGAAAGGATAGACAAGGAAATTACGAAGTCTAACCTCGGTGGTGGGGATGTTACTAGAAAGAACTCTGAGGGTCCGAATATATCTGCACTTGGAGAGTTATGGATCAATCAAGGATAGTCAGCATGGATTTGTTAAGGGAAGGACGTGTTTGCCAAATTTGATTGAATTTTTTGAGGAGGTAACCAGGAGTGTTGATGAGAGTAATGCATTTGATGTGGTCTACATGGACTTTAGCAAGGCTTTTGATAAAGTCCCTCACGGCAGACTGCTCAAGAAAGTAAGAGCCCATCGGATCCAAAGCAAAGTGGCACGTTGGATCCAAAATTGGCTGAGAGGTAGGAAGCAGAGGGTGCATGTAGAGGGATGTTTCTGTGACTGGAAGTCTGTTTCCAATGGGATTCCGCAGGGCTCAGTGCTGGGGCCCTCGTTGTTTGTGGTGTACATAAATGATTTGGACTTAAATGTAGGGGGTATGATCAAGAAGTTTGCAGATTACACGAAAATTGCTAGGATGGTAAATAGTGAGGAGGATAGCTGTAAACTGCAGGAGAATATCAATGGACTGTTCAGGTGGGCAGAGCAGTGGCAAATGGAATTCAACCCAGAAAAGTGTGAGGTAATGCACTTGGGGAGGGCTAACAAGGCAAAGGATTACACTATGAATGGTAGGACCCTGGAAAGCACTGAAGATCAGAGGGACCTTGGTTTGCATACCCATAGATCCCTGAAGGTAGCAGGACAAGTAGATAAGGTGGTTAAGAAGGCATATGGGATACTTGCCTTTATTAGCTGAGGTGTAGAATACAAGAGCGGGGAGGTTATGCTGGAACTGTATAAAACACTGGTTAGGCCATAACTGGATTACTGCGTGCAGTTCTGGTCGCCACATTATAGGAAGGATGTGATTGCAGTGGAGAGGGTGCAGAGGAGATTTACCAGGATGTTGCCTGAGCTGAAGGGTCTGAGCTATGAGGAAAGATTGGGTAGGCTGGGGTTGTTTTCCTTGGAGCAACGAAGGGTGAGAGGGAACCTGATAGAGGTGAATAAGATTATGAGGGGCATGGATAGGGTAGATAGGAAGGCACATTTTTCCATTAGTAGAGAAGTCAATAACAAGGGGGCATAGATTTAGGGTAAGAGGTAGAAGGTTAAGAGGGGAGTCGAGGAGAATCTTTTTCACGCAGAGGGTGATGGGAGTCTGGAACTCACTGCCTGAAAGGGTGGTTAAGTCTAATTTTCAATACCGCTCTGGCCACAGGAAAGGTGCCAGAGGACTGGAGGACAGCCAATGTGGTACTGTTATTCATGAAGGGAGGAAGGGATAAACCAGGGAACTACCAGCCAGTCAGTCTAACCTCAGTGTTGGGGAAACCATTGGAAGCAATTCTGAAGGGCAGAATTAATCTACAGGTGTGTAGATGAGGGCAATGCATTTGACGTAGTCTACTTGGACTTCAGCAAGGCTTTTGATAAGGTCCCACATGGGAGACTATTACCGAAGGTAAGAGCCCATGGGATCCAAGGCAATTTGGCAAATTGGATCCAGAATTGGCTGAGTGGCAGGAAGCAGAGGGTGATGGTCGAGGGGTGTTTTTGTGACTGGATGTCTGTGTCCAGTGGGGTTCCACAGGGATCAGTGTTGGGTCTCTTGCTGTTTGTGGTATATATAAACGATTTAGACTTGAATGTAGGAGGGCTGATCAGTATGTTCACTGATGACACGAAAATTGGTGGCGTGGTAAATAGTGAGGAGGATAGCCTTAGATTACTGGAGGATATAGATGGGCTGGTCAGATGGTCTGATCAGTGGCAAATGGAATTTAATCTGGATAAGTGTGAGGTGATACACTTGGGCAGGACAAACAAGGTACGGGAATTCACAATGAATGGTAGGACCCTGGGAAGTACCAAAGATCAGAGGGACCTCGGTGTGCATATCCACCGGTCCCTTAAGGTAGCGGGACAGGTAGATAAGGTGGTTAAGGAGGCATATGGGGTACTTGCCTTTATTAGCTGAGACATAGATTATAAGAGCAGGGAGGCTATGCTGGAACTGTATAAAACGCTGGTTAGGCCACAGCTAGAGTATTGCATGCAGTTCTGGAATCTGCGTTATAGGAAGGAGGTGATTGCACTAGAGAGAGTGCAGAGGAGATTTACCAGGATGCTGCCTGGGCTGGAGAGTTTTAGTTATGAGGAGAGATTGGATAGACTAGGGTTACTTTCCTTGGAGCAGAGGAGATTGAGAGTGGACATGTTCGAGGTGTATAAAATTATGAGGGGCATAGATATGGTAGACAGGAAGAAACTTTTCCCCTTGATGGAGGGATCAATACCAGGGGGCATAGATTTAAGGTAAGGGGCAGAAGATTTAGAGGGGATGTGAGGAAGAATTTTTTCACCCAGAGGGTGTTGGGAATCTGGAACTCACTGCCTCAAAGGGTGGTAGAGGCAGAAACCCTCATAACATTTAAGAAGTATTTGGATGTGCACTTGTGATGCCATGGCATACATTGCTATGGGCCTAATGCTGGAAAATGGGATTAGAATTGTTAGGTGCTTGTTTGACTGGCGCAGACTCGATGGGCCGAAGGACCTTCTCCTGTGCTGTAGACCTCTATGACTCTATGACTCTATGAGTCAAAAACTCTCGTAACATTTAAGAAGTGTTTAGATATTCACTTGCATTGCCATAGCCTCCAGGGCTATGGACCAAGCGCTGGAAAATGGGATTAGTGTAGTCAGATCTTTGTTGACTAGCGTGGACACGATGGGCCAAGTTGCCTCCTGTGCTGTAGACGTCTATGAGACTATGAGTCTATGGCTTTGTCAGTGATTGAAAATGTGGGAGGAGCGATGCCTCAAAAATGGCAAGGTCCAAGAGGAGAGCAGACAGCCACAGTACAGCCTAGCACATTGTTCTTTAATGTGCTTTATAGTTTATACACTTCTGTCATGAAATTTTGCTGTAGAGTAGTAGTGTGCAAATTCTTAACGTGAAGTTCCTATCCTCTCCATTTCAACAGCGGGTTGGCTTATATCATTCAACTTAATTTTAGTACTTTATAGTTTAACAGCTTTTCAAAATCTCAATCCTGTTCCCTCTCAAAGATCTCACTTAAAATCTGTGCCAATTAACTTTAAATTCATCTTTTGAAAATCGATATCTTTGGCACAAGCATCAGTTGCAAGGTGACTATCTTGTTTCAACATGATGGCAGGACAGCCTTTTGTCCTCATTGAAAATTTATGTTCTGAGTTGATGGGCAAGCTTCTTTCACTGCACAAATGACCATTACATATTACTCTATGTACTTGTGAAAATGAATATTAATTGCATCAAGTGAATGCCTTTTGGGTTTTCTACAGCTGTTTCAACAAAATTTGTCTAAAAGTAATTCTCTTTTTCTGTCTGACTGGAGGACCTCGTGGCAATGCTGACAATCAGTCAGGATAACTACAGGAATGTAATATATAATGTATTAACAATGATTCACAGTGATTGAAAACATAAAATTGTAATTTCTTTACATGGTAGTTTGGGATTTTAACCACTGTTCAGTGATGATATCCCATAGTCTGTGAATTATGAAATTCATAAACTACTACCATTATTATTATGTATTCTTTTATCCGTGTACTCATTTTTTTCCTTTACCTTTTTAATGGGCCAGAATACAGTTAACAGCACAGGAGGGAGGTGGAAATCGGGGAAGTCAAGGAGTTTAGCAACACTCTGGGAGTTTGGACTATGTTAGATTTGGGGATGGATGCTCTTGAATTATGTTCTTAGAATGTGGGAATTGCTACCAAGATTGCACTTATTGCCCATCCTTAGGTGTGTTTAGTAGGAGGTGGTGGGCCTTCTTTTTGAACTACCACAGTCATTGTAGTGATGGTGCATCTAGGTTGGGAGTGAGTACTTGGCTTCATCTCTGGCAAGTTCTGACAGTTTGCAATACAGGAAATTAACAACATGCAAAATTCAGCCCTGTATCTTATGGCCTGAATGTTTCCTGCATTGGGTGGGCTTGGCGGGAGCCGGCAGGGGCGGTCGGGAAGCCGACTGCCGCCCACGATCTGCTCACAGAGCTGCCTCAGGGAGATTGAAGCACTTTTTAAAAAAATAAATAAAGACATTAAAAATTTAATGAAACATGTCCCCTCATGTGACTGTGTCACATGAGATGGGACATGTTTTTATTTTTAAAATACAGGTTTTACCTAATTAGTATTAGCTTTAGGAAACCCCAACCCGCCTCGTGGATGAGGTTTCCTAAAAAATGTAAGGGCTGCTTGGCCTTTTCACCTGCCTGCCAACCATTAGGCTGGACGGGCAGCATAAATTTCAAGTTAATTAGGTCCTTAATGGCCTTAATAGGCCTTTCAATTATCGGCGGATGCACAGCTGACTCCAGCATGCGCCCGCCAAATGAAATATCGTGCGAGTGCGCGATGATGTCGGGACTTACGCCCAATGTCATGTGCTTCATATTACATTCTGGCGTGTCGGGCGCGTGCCCACATGCTGAAGGTAGAATTCAGGCCTATGTATTTCTTGTGCTATGAATGCCATTTTGGGTTCAAAATCGTGCCTGTGGCATGTGCATACACATCTGGTACATTTCCGAAGCTGGGAACATTTACCAGAGTAGGTGGATCATTATGTCAATCAGTGTGTAAGGCTGATTTAATACCAGCAGTACCAGTTGTAGTTCAAAGGTCAAGCTAACACCCTGTCTTAATTTCACGGAGCTGAACACGCGTTCATCTTCGGGAAGGAGAACCCAACAGCGTTATTTCAATGGATCATCAACTGCTTACATGTTAGATGCTGCGTCACTGCCCAACCAGGTTCTAATCCTTAGGTTTCTGCAAGGAGAAAGAGAAGGGGTTGTAATTGAGAAGGGTTTGTGCTGAGGGGAGGTGTTGGGGGGGAAGAGAGAGGTGCATGCTTAGACCATCTGTGGCTTGTAAATCAGAAGAGACCCTGGGCTGAGGGGGAAATGGGTTGCGAGAAGATGCATTAGGTATGAGATTGTGGCCATCTTTGATCCTTTCAGCTCTGCTACCGCCCACAACCTCAGTTATGGCCGCTGCAATGTTGGCTCTGTTACTGTCTACTCCATCAGTCTTAGGGCAGATTTGGTCTCCCCTGCCAGTTAGGTGCTGTCACTTGTGGTTATGGGCCAGCTTACCCTGAAAGAGAGAGGGAGGTGTCTCAGTGAGTGCGGTGCAATGTGATTGGATAGTCTGCCTGTTATGGTTGAATAGCTGCCTGTACAAGCTGTGAGATGTGGGTGTAAGGCTTAAAGCTAAATGTATGAGAGAGAGAGATATGAATGTAAGGTATGATTTATGGCTGATAAAGACTGTTGGTAGATGAGTGAAGGGATAATAGTGAATTTAGAAGTTTGGGAGGTTAGTGGTTCATTTGTAAGGATATATCATTTGAAGACCCATTCACTGACTTTGACCACTCATGTGAACTCACTGAATTTCTTGCGGCACTGCATCCAGGTTCCCGGGGCTACAGTGCTGACATTGACCACGAAAGCTATCTGCTGCCAATGTCTTTGTGGTGTCTGTCTGGAGGGGTCCCATGTATATAGAGGATCTCTCTCCCCCTGTTCAACTCCTGCATCAAGGCCTCCGTTGCCTCATCAGAGAATCTTGGAAATGCTTTCTACCCTTTTGCACCATTTTTCAGTGCTTTTCCTGTTGAACACTCTTCCCCAGCTACTTCCAGCATTTGATCTAGTCAAAATGCACCTCACCTTTAGGAGGTGCAGGCTGGCTTTAAGTAATGCAGGCTAACTTGAACTTGTGCTAACCTCTCATGAATTTTTTGGCCTCCTCCTCAGGCGTGCTACCACTCAGCAGCATGCTTAACACTGGCTGCATGCTATTATCAAGTCGCTTGCATCAGAATGAACAGGTGCAGAATAATTGCACATCACGATCTCCATGCCCATTTTTGTGCATTATTGAGCTTCACAGCATTGGGGTTCAGCAGAATTGTGGGGGGTGGTCACACCATCTTGGCAATGCTTGGAAGGATGTAATTCTAGAGTTTGGCAGCAGGGGGAGTTCTCATAATCTGGTGTCATTCCGTGGAATTCTTGGGCAATGGGGCAAAGAAGGGACTTGTGGCATTGGTGAAGGTGAGCCCCTCTAATGATCACATTAAGAATCATCCCTGGACGGTAGTCCAATCCCCATATAAGCTCCTAACTTTTTCCTGACTTCCAAAAGAAAAATCAGGGTTTGGGTGGGCTGGAACAGTTCAACGTGGACAACAAATGTGGTCCTATGGGCTGGCAACAGTGTGCAGTTAGTTTGGGATGAAACTGTAAACTTAAGCTCCAGACCGGTGACACAGACTAAGCTGTACCAACAAAACTTAAAGTTTAGCTTCTGTCTGTTTATTGGTAGATTTTATCTGATCTTATAGCTAGGAGAACTGAATAGTTGAAGCTGAAATGGTATGGATTTATTTATTATTGGATTAATTCATTTAGGTTCCACTTGGTACGTTTTAGTTGCCATGCTTAGCCTGTGAGTTAAAATTTGCTGTGAATGAAATCAAAGCACATTTAAAATGAGTTATTGAAGTGGGACTGAATCAGGAAGTGTACCTTAAGTCTGACACAGAAAAGATGATGTGACAACCAGAAAATGTATATTATTGTATTTTAGCAATATTATAGATAATATAAGTCTCAAAATTACAGGTGGTAACAATATCAGATTAATGTTTTAATGGGGAGGAGATGGCACAGTGGTATTGTCACTGAACTAGTAATCAAGAGACCCAGGGTAGAGACTCTAGGGACCCAGGTTTGAATCCCACCATGGCAGATGGTAGAATTAAAAATCCAACTATTGTCAATTGTTGTAAAAACCCATCAGGTTCACTGATGTCCTTTAGGGGAGGAAATCTGCAGTCCCTGATCTGGCCTACATGTGACTCCAGACCCACAGCAATGTGGTTGAATCTTGCCTAGCAAGCCATTCAGTTGTATCAAAACTGCTACAGAAATTGGATAAGGAATGAAACCGGATAGACCACCTGGCATTGACCAAAGCACCAAGGCTGGGTCAAAATCTTGGAACAGCACTGTGGGTGTACCTACACTACATGCACTGCAGCTGTTCAAGAAGGCAGCTCACCACCACCTTCTCAAGGGCAATTAGGGATGCTGCCCTAGCCAGTGACATCCACACCCTGAGAATGAATAAAAAATATATGTTCATATACTATCACTCTATCTGCTCTGTTGCATATTTTAGGTGGAGTCTGAGAAGGATTCCCAATTCCACTGGGAAATCCACTGTGCAGTGGGGAGGAGATGATGGAAAATAGTTGTGGTAAGTTTTGGGCATCTGTTGCAGGAAAACATGGCTGGTAGCTTGTGGGAATACCCAATTTTGTTTTTAAATTTTTGGCCCAATTCCTATCTTAGCCTATGCAATCAACTGTGACAGATGGAAAATTAATTAGACAGCAGACTTATCTCATACGCACCAAAATCCCAGTGAGGGCAGATGTATTCCATGGTCCTGTCATTTCTGGCAGGAAAACTTGGAAGTGACAGAGGCAGATGACAAATCCAAACCTCTGTGCCTGCAATTTCTCAAACTACATGTCTTGTGAACACCATTCCTTTGCACTCAGACTTTAGCCGGGAAGATCAGCCCCAGCTTTTTAAAGGCTGACAGTAATGTTGTAATAAACTTCACCCAGGTGAATTCTGTGTAACATCATACATGTACTGAAGAACATGGTTAAAATCTCCCTGCACATAGCAATCAGAGCATTTTATTCCCCATCTAGGGTCCTCTGCAGTAGACTTCCCTCTGGTTCTCCTGCAAAGTCAACTCACTGACATCTCTAGGGTTTAAAGAAAATTAAGCGGTGAGGTTAATGCTGAGATGATTGATTTAAATGAAGTGACAATGCTATGTCAGGCAGCTTCATTGGTTCACCACATTTTATTTTAGGAAAAGCCTTACCGGGATTTCGTTCAATTTTTACATGATCTAAATCAGAAACTTTACAGATTAATTCAAATGAATACATTTCTAAGTAAAATAAATGACAAAACAATGAAAGTAGATTTGCACAAATGCTGTAAAAGGCGTGTGTAGTGTGTGCGTGTTGGGGACGTGGTGGTGGGGTTTAGAATTAATGTCAGGAAAAGTCGAAAACCCAGCCAAAGGTAAGTGCATGAAGCTGAATGGCATGACGAGAGAGAACAAAAAAAAACGGTGAAAACAAAACTGCTCGCACGATGCAAATTAACAGATTGGTGCAAAACACAAGCCGCCCCCCCCCAATAAATAGAACAATGCATATTACTCTAAATTGCTGAATAAAGCTTCACAAATTTCATGCGTAGATTTAGAATTGAATTAGTTAATAAAATTCACAATAACCGCCAGTAATTTTAAATAACAACTGTTAATTAATCTCCTGTCAATTCTCATATAAGCGAATAAACATCTAGCCGCATGCATAAAAATTAGTCTCAAGGATACATCTACAGCGAATAACTGTAATCACGCCCGGTGGGGCAGCGGCATGAGATATGAAAGCTCACGGTACAGTTTATTATAGGGTAACCTTTTGTTTTCTATTCTTAGTTGACTTAAGGTTAAAAATACCAAACGCTAAGCAATATTCACACACATACACACAAACACACACACAGCCAATTGTTTAACGAGCATTGACGAAGTGGTGCTGAAGGATAGTGCGAAGCGTGCAGTATACAATTACAGACCCCAATCCGCCAGTTTTAGATATATGAGGAAGTGCGAGTGGAAACAATAATTACACCAATGCATTTTTTATTACCCCTGACTAATGATTGACATCAATGTTTATTGGTCAATTACGTGAACTTCTCGGATTACGAATTTCGAATATAACATCCGCCTAAACCAATCACCAACATAGTTTGCGTCTATTTTTGTTGTTTTCTTTCAAATGTGTAAAACCCATGCGGCATTGTGTCCGCATTCGTACCCAAGACTCACTGTGTGGGGAGTATGGAGATCCACTTTATAAGCTTTGCAACAGCTTACAGCTGCCATTGTAACACACCAATTTCCCTTCAATGCATCTATATTTCCCAGTATAGATTTGCATACCGATTAGGGTGCGTGCCTTTTCTGCAATTGCCCTGGTGAGAATCAGCTCTCCACCCCCCCCCTCCCCACCCCCTTCCCCTAATATGGCTAGAAGCAGCAGCAGTGTAGGCGTGGCGACATGGCAAGACGGTGCTGAAAGACAGCTCCCAGTGTTCGAGCGTGTGGGTTGTCGCTCCGCCGCGATCTCAAGTCTTCTCCTGTGCATCATGAGTCCAGCGGCTCCCGGAGCGGCGCCATGAAGCGCCAGAACGTGCGGACTCTCGCCCTCATTGTCTGCACCTTCACCTACCTGCTGGTCGGAGCCGCCGTCTTCGATGCCCTGGAGTCCAAGCAGGAGACCTCGGAGAAGAAGAACCTGGAAGAAAGGAGGTTTGAGCTCATGACCAAATATAACCTGAGCGAGAAGAACTATGAGGAACTCGAGCTGGTTGTCTTGAAACTCAAGCCGCATAAAGCTGGGGTCCAGTGGAAATTCGCCGGATCTTTCTATTTCGCCATCACTGTGATCACAACTATCGGTAAGTAGTTTCGCCCTGTATTACAGACCTGCACGTTTTTTGCATTTATGTAATTCATTAGTAAAGGAAAGACACATTTTGTTTATCAAACCGCGTTTGGATGCTGTTTTACTCAAAAGTTAATACCTATAGCTGTCTACAACATTTATTTCATGTTTTTTGTTGAAGATAATAAAAAAATTTTTCTGGTAATTTATTGAAGGTATAATAATTGTAGTAAAGTTTCAAAGATTGAAACATGTTACACAATTCCATGCACTAAACACCCAGTAGGAATGTTTCAGTGACATCTCTAACAAATAGGTGTCTTTGTTTTTAAGTTCTCGAGCAGGGTACGATAGTCCGGAGTAACTGCTTCTGTCTAATCAATTTAGGAACTTCTAATGTCGAATTCAAGTGTTGTAAGCCGTGGCGTCTCTTCATGAACAATCCTTGCCGTCAAACCTAGGAATGTTAAACACTGAAATCCTTTCTTCCAGGAGAAAGGAAATCATGAAAATCGCTAAAGCCATTTTACCCATTAACAAAGACTTTTCTTTGAAATATTTTATCATTCAGTTTGTGGGTATTAGCTATTTCCAACTGTTTAAACATTATAGTGATTATTTCTTAAACACTGACGAATTTGTAAAGTAGGAGTCTAGATAGAGAACAACAGGATTTAGGAGTAGGGATTCACAAATCATGAAAAGTGGCATTGCAGGTCAGCAAAGCCTTTTAAAAAATCAAACAAAGCACTGGGGCTCATTTCTAGAGGAATAGAATTGAAAAACAGAGAAGCTCTGCTAAACTCATCTCGAACCTTGGCCCCGCCGTACTTCAAGTACTATACACAGTTCTAGTCTCCACATTCGCAGAAGGATATAGACACACTGGAGGATTAAAATAAATTACAAGGATGATACCAGAACTGAGAGGTTAGAATGCCAAGAAAGATTGAACAAGCTGCAGTTTTTTAGAAAAAAGACTGAGGGGCAATTTGATGGAGGTCTTTAATATTATGCAGGGCTATGATAGGATAGATGTAGAGAAGGTAATTTCACTTATTGAGGACTCCAAAACCAGGGTTCATAAATATGATAGTCAATAATAAATCCAATCAGGAATACAAGGAGAAACTTCTTTACCCAGAGCGTTATGGAGCAAATAGCATAGATGCATTTAAGGGGAAGCTGGATAAATACACGAGAAAGATTGGAATCGAAGGTTTTGTTGATAGGGTTACAAGAAATAGGATGGGACGAAGTTCATGTGGAGCATAAACATCAGCATAGATGAGCTTATCTATAAGGCCTGTTTTCTGTGCTGTAAATTCTATGTAAGTCCATGCAATTTGCTTCAGTTACCATCAAGAATTTCTGTTCAATTCTACATTGGTGAACTGATGTATTGCCTTTGGTGATCTGGGTCCTAGTCCATAGAACTGTTACCCTAAACCTTTCCGCCATTATATTTATCTTCCAAAATCTCTCCAACCAACTTTTTCACCTCCACCCTCCAATTTTTCCCTTCCTGGACTGACATCTTATCTTGTAATACCTATTTGTGTAGTAGTGTTGGCATGTTCCTCCATTAAATGTATAACTTTAATGCCATTTATTGTTGCTGTTGTTATTTAATGATGATCCATATTTTTAGGAATACTTAAATTAGGTGCAGGTTCACTTTGCTTGTAGTGTTCCTCTGCAATATTTACAGAGGCTCTATCCATTTCAGCAACTGCTTAATCCAAGTATGTGTCATGTTAAATTGGAAAGCTGTCAGCTTTGTGGAAAAAATGGCTATGTTGTTTAGAGAGCTCCTATCTGTTATAAATGATCAGATTGCCTATTTTTAACTGCTGTATTATGCAGTTATTGTGACTCCTCTGAACTGTTTTATTTAGATGTGCCTGCTCTTATTTGAATATTTCTCTATAGATATTATGAATAAAAAGTGCAGAGAATGATAAAATTAATATTTATTTAAAACTGTAGAATCCAATTACATAATTAATTAATAGTGAAGGTGCAGGGAGGACAATCATCAACTTCCATCTGACATGGACACACATTCATCCTAGCAGCTGTGTGCATAGCTAGCATCAGGAGGTTTAAACCATTTTAAGATTTGGTCCTCATTCAAATGCTGCCAGTGAGCTGGAATGCACCAAATGGGTGTCCCACTGCGGCTTTCTGGCTATGAGAGGAAATCTGCAGGCTCTCAAGCTGAGCTGGCTGACAGGTCAGATAAGAACATAAGAAATAAGGACAGGAGTAGATAATATGGCCATTTGAGCCTACACTGCCATTCAATACAATCACGATCATCTTCTGCCCCAACTCTACCTTCCCACTGGTTTCCCATATATGTTGATTTCTTGAGAGATCAAACATCTAACTGTTCCAGTCTTAAGTATACTTCACGAGGAAGCATCCACAACTCTCTGAGGTAGAGAATTCCAAAAATTCACAACGCTGCAAGTGAAGACATTTCTCCTCATCTCAGTTCTAAATGATTGGTCCCTTATTCTGAGACTGTGCCCCTGTATTCTAGATTCCCCAGCCAGGGGAAACAACCTCTCAGTGTCTACCCTGTCAAGCCCCTTCAGAATCATGTATGATTCAATTGGATCCCCTCTCATTCTTCTAAACTCCAGAAAGTAAAGACCAGTTTACTCAGATCTGGGAGGGCAAAGGTGAGCAGAAGCAGGGGGCTGGAGGATGGTGGGGAGGGTTGCGGGGAGCAAAGGGGGTAGGTGGTATAGACTGGGGTGGAGGAGGATGCGGTCCTTGCACAGACAGGCAGTTCAGCTGGAATATTTTCATGGACCAACTATTGCTCCTTTGCACACACATATATATATATATGTATATATATATATATATAGGTAGGCTTTAAGTAACATTTTAAGGAAGGTAAAAAAAGGTAGAGAGGAAGAGAGGTTTGGGGAAGTAACCTCAGAGTTTAGGGCTTTGACGACTGAAGGCATGATGGAGGAATTATCATCTAGACTGCACATTAGTACATTAAAATAGTCAAGTCAAATGGTAACAAAGGCATGGCTGAAGTTTTCAGCAGCAGATGAGCTGAGCAGTGTTGGAATCAGGTTATATTACAGAGGTGGAAATAGGCAGTCTTAGTGGTGATGTGAATATGTTGTTGCATGCTCATCTCAGGGTCAAATATGTCATCAAGGTTGCAAACAGTCTAGTTCAGCCTCAGACAGTTGCTAGTGGGAGTGATGGGATCAATGGCTAGTGAATGCAGTTTCTCATCCCAATATTTAATTGGAGGAATATTTTCTGTTCAGTACTGGTTTTTGGGCTAGCAGTCTGACATTATAGAGGTAGTGGAGGGATTGAAAAATTTGGTTGTGAGGTAGAACTGGTATTGTCAGCGTAAGCGTGGAAACTGATGCAATGCATAAAGCAGGTGACATAGGTAAAAGAGCACAAAGGAGTGAGCTCATCAATTATTCCAAATAGCAGGATTTCTCAAAGTTCATGGTGTAGTTGGTAGCACCTGTGTTGGCCACTGTACTCCTGCACACAAGAATGCATCATACATGAACCAAAATGGTTTATTCAATCAATATAGCTTGTCTGGTTGCAATATTGATTTGAAATGATAATTAGTTCTTCGGTGGGGAGTTGTTACCTATAATTTGAAGCAGTTTGTGCTATTCTAAGTAGATTACTCCTTGGCACCTGATGGTCCAGAACATTGTTCCTATCCATTCACAGAACAGGGAGCTTAGCCAGACAAATATTTTAAAACCTCATCAAAAGGTAAGTTCTCACCTCAAGATAATAATTTGTAGTGACAGTTTGATGGGCTGAGTTTGCTTCTGAGAGATTTAAGGGAGAGCTGTTCACAGAGGAGCAGTTTTTCTCTCCCAGTCTCAGAATGTATCTAATCTTGGCAACCAGCAAGAAAAAAGCTATCTGTCTTTTAAAATATGAATCAGTTGAAGGATTAATCTAGATAAGGAAATCTTCCATCTTAGCACCCATATTTAGAAAGAAAGCAGGTTGAGTTTTTATTGTTTTTGTGACCAAGGACTGTAGGAGAATTTATACTTTCACTATGAAAAATGTACACTGTTCATTATGCCATTTATGTTATTGATCTAAAGTTTGTGCTTTATCTTGGCAGAATGCATTGGAATATAGTAACAGGAGTGGACCATTCATCCTCTTTTGCCTCTCTGCCATTCAATTAGATTATGGCTGATCTGTGGCTTAACTCGACCTTGGCTCTATATCCCTTAATGCCATTATCTAGCAAAAATCCATCGCTCTCAGTTTTGAAATTTTCAATTGATCTAGAATGAAAAGATTTTTCACTACTGTTACAATCAAGTGAGGAGAGGTAGAATGTCTCCCCTCATTTCCCCCTGCTTGTTTGACCACAACAGTTTTTTGTTTGAAAAGGATATAATTGTCAATTGAATGAGTACTTAACTGCTTATGTGCTGTGATCACAAAAGAACCATCAGACAGGCTTTCTTGAGTTTAACAAATAAAGAGGTTAGGTTTATTATACATAAACTGATCTAAGTAAAATAGTAAAATATACATGACTTTTACACATGCACATCCGAACTTCATACACAAATGCAGATTAGAGTGGGGAAGGATAGCTTGGCCAAGTTAGAGTCCACAAAAAGTGAAAAGGAATATACAGTCTGGAGTTTGGTGATTTGGCTGGCTTCAGACTTTCCTTTGGTGGTCCTGATGCATCTAATTTAAAGGTGCAGTCAGCCAATTTGATTGTTTTTCTGGAGACTTTAGTGCTGGGCTGAATTTCTTTTAAGAAGTCTCTGTTTGCAGCAGTGGCATCCCAGGATGGTCACAGCCAGCAAACAAGACTAAAAGCTTGCCAGGCAGGTTGGGGTGAGAGAGAGAGAAGCAGGAGGGAACCTAACTGGCTCTTATATCCCAACTTCTCAGTTGCTGAGAAAACATCTACTTAAAACCTACAAAGGGCTGACTTGTCATGTGATCTTCCTTTTCCAACTGCCAGGGAATCCAATTAAAGTCATTGTCCATTTATATTAAGGGTAACTTGATTAGCTCATGTCTGGAAAGCTATCTTAGCAAGGGTCCCTTTGTCCAAGTGATTATTCTTAATGGTTCATCTCCAATAGTTGCATACCTCAAGTGATTACCTTAATGCCTTGTTATTGGGACAGGGGATGTGTGTCCTTCACATTCTGCAGGAGGTCATTGTCTTTGGTGGGCTCTGCAGGCTTGCTGTCTCCATTCCAATGGATTGGAATGTGGGGTGTGCAGTAATGTAAATTGGGGTAGCCATCTTTGGTTGTTATCTCAGGTCACGTTTAGTCTGTGTTTTAAGAAGTCTTTTTTTTAAAAAAACTCTTTTTTTTAGCTGGTGAATTAAAAACATCATTTGAATAAGCACTTCTTCATGACACTACTATTTATATGAATAAGGGCTTCCTGACTCACCCCTGAAAAACCTAGCGCAAAATGTAAGGTAGACACTCCCCAGAGGGAATCGTTTTTCTCTATTTATATCATTTGACCATCTGAAACATCCCAATTAAATCGCCATAAATATCCTGGTGGTTACCATTGACCAGAAATTTAACTGCATCAGCCATATAAATATTGTGGCTGCAGGGGAAGTCATAGGCTGTGAATTCTGCGGCCAGTAACTAACTCCCTGACTCTCTGAAATCTGTCCGCCACCTTCAAGGAGCCAGGAGTGTGATGGATTACTCTCCACTTGCCTGGATGAGAGCAGCTCCAAAAACATATAAGAAGCTCAGCACTATCCAGGGTTAAGTACTCTGCTTGATTGACACCCAATTCACCACCTTAAAAATTCACGCCCTTCACCATCTGAGCACCACTAACTGTGTGCAACATGTACAACATGCACTGCAGCAACTCGTCAGGCCCCCTCTTTTCAATTATTTATGGGATGTGGGTGTCGATAGCAAGGCCAGTATTTATTGCCCATCCCTAATTGCCCTTGAGAAGGTGGCGGTGAGCTGGCTTCTTGAACCACTGCAGTCCATGTGTGAGAAGTGCCATCCAAACCCACGACCTCTACCTAGAAGGACACAGTCAGCAGGCATATGGGAACACCACCACCTGCAAGTTTCTCTTCAAGTTACACAACATCCTGACTTGGAACGATCTCGCTACTCCTTTACTGTCAGGTCAAAACCATGGAACTTCTTTCCTAACAGCACACAAAATGAAACGTGACCACAGGAACATTTCATTATAAGGTTCTAATAAAAAAAATACGTGCACACATTCATCCCCGAACCCTCACATCTTAACCTTACACTATTACACCTATGCTGTTTAAGTTTTTGTCCAGGACAAATCTGTGCCGAGTTAACTCTGGATAAAGCATCAGCTGTCACATCATCTTTTTCTATAATGTGGGTAATCTTAAGTGATAAAGTTGCAAAACAGGCTCCATTGAAATAACCTTGCATTATGGGTTTTGACTCTTTCTTTAGTGTTGGGGTCTGGCTTTGTGAAGGAGTTGTTTCAAAGCCTGGTGCCTTCTGGCCCCTTTTTCCTTTTAGATCCCTGTTAGGTATTGTCTAGGTGGGTCTGGGTGATCATTAACATCTAGTGGTAGGATTTCAGATTTCTTAGCTTTTGTTCAGATATCTATCTTTGAATGCTTAGCTATATTCCATAACTTGTCAATGGATAGGGCTTTTAAATTATCCCAAGTTACCTCACTCCGTTCTAGTTTTGGTTTTGAATGTGAACATTTTTAAGTACCTTAGCACAGCAACCCACATGAAAACCTGTATTGAAGTTTTAAAATTATTTCCAGGGATCAATTTGGTTTCCAGTTTCAATTTCTCATTTATCTGTGGGTTTTATCACAGATGTAGATTCCCCAAATTTCTGTTATGACCAAGTGGGGAGGGGTCCAATGGCTCCCTTCTTGCAGGGAAAGGTTGCTTGTCCACAATAGGAGGGAGCAAAGCTAAATTAGTGTGGGGGCAGGCACACCTTCACCCCTGAGCCCAACGGAGGAGATGGCACTGTGCGTCACGGGGTCAGCTGCGATAGAGCCTGTAACATCCGCCATTGCTGAGACCGTTCAGGATGACAGTATGTTACTGCTTATGCCCGTTCTTAACATGACCTTACCCTCATCCTGCTATCTGGCATGGTGTGCAAGCAACAGGTGGTGTGGCCATGAGCTTCTTGCTTTATTTCCCATCCCCTATCCCAACCTCCCCTCAGATATCCTGTTTACAGATATCCAAAAAACTGTCATCTGCTCAGTCACAGCAGCCCTAGGGGAAAAAGAGAGACTGCACCAGACCTCTGATGAAGAAGCACTGTCACTGATCTGACACTCGCATCAACTAGCACAGATACTGGAAGGCTAGTACAGAATCAGGATCTGCATGTGATAAGTCATCGGGCATGAGAGTGCTGCAGCGAGGCCAAGGGGAAAGGATAGCTCATGTGACAGCTCACTGAAAGCTGAGGTTGCAGACGAGTTCTGTTACAGGATACTCAATGAGGACTTCAATGGGGAGTCATTCGGGAGAACGCTTATGGACACTCACACTGGGATGCTTGGTGCAGGTCTGCCAGACAGCCTCCTGTCACTAAAATAAAAAGAGAAAATGCTGGAAATACCCAGCAGTAATGTGGTTGACTCTTAACTGCCACCTGAAATGGCATAGCAAGCCACTCAGGTCAAGGGTGATTAGGCTGAATAGTTCAATTTTGTTTGTATAGTTGGATGTGTTTTTGGATAAAGATGTTAATGAAAATGTGTCTGTTGGTAGCTTTTATTGTAGGATGTTGGCCAAAGGGATGTTGTGATGGGGTGTCTCAGATGGATGCTATGGTGGGGAATGGTGGACCCATGGTGATAAAGGGAAGTTGCCCTATGGGAAATATTTTCTGACAGAAAGCACATTTAGAGGTGGAGACCATCATAAGTTGAACCAAAATAAGGTTAAAAATGCATTTTCAACTTCCAGCCCATTGCATCTCCTGTAATCCACAACATGCACCTAGGCCCCGAAATGTCCACAAGGAAGCTTGAGACATCCACACCCTCTTCTTCTCAAATTGTTCTTCATTCACAGCCTAAAGATATAAAAGAGTCACTTTTGTATATATTAATTTCCTGTGCCTATTCTCACACACATTAACCAATGCTTACTCACAAATTGGTTGCATTCCATTTAATGGTAAACAAAATTCCTTCAGACTTATTTTCTGCTTAAAGGAGAAAACTACATATAACATTAGGCAGAAAAATGCCACGGAAGAGAATCTCACTCTTCCATCTGTTTTGAGAAGGATGACATGGAAATGCTAGACCAACCCAAGGAGACAGCATCCCAGAAGGAAAAAAACAGCTCAGACCAGTACTCTTATTTCCCAGGTGTTCCATTTTAAGGAATACAAGACCAAAGCATACTTATTTCCCAGTTTTTACCATTGCTTCCTTCTGGCATTGTAAATTTTTCTTTTATTCATTGGATGTGGGCGTCCCTGGCTAGGCCAGCATTTATTGCCTATCAGAGGGCATTTAAGAGTAAACCACATAGCTATGAGCCTGAACATGCAGTTCAGACTAGGTAAAGACAGCAGATTTCCTTCCCTAAAGAGTACCAGTGAACCAGATGGGCTTTTATGACAAGCCGCAATGGTTTCATGGTGATCACCAGACTTTTAATTTCAGACATTTATTAAATTCTAATTTCACCATCTGCCATGGTGGGATTTGAACCTGGGTCCCCAGAGCATTACACAGGGTCTCTGGAATACTACTAGTCTAGTGACAATGCCACTGCCTCCCCAGGAATGGAAATTTAGGAAGGGCATTGCCAGCTACAGGTTGGTTAGTAAAATTCTGGTTCTCAGTTCTTGCTATTCAGGTAAGATCTGTCCTCTCAATGCATTAACAATGCTTAAGTTTATGGCCAGGATTTTGCCCTCATTGGGCTGGCAGACTAATTAAGGCTGGCCGAGCGTGAAACGCGTGGGGCAGTGCTCAGCCCTGCCCATGTCGGGGTGGGGGTGGGGGTGGGGGTGGGGGAGGAGGAGGAGGAGGAGGAGGGCGAGTGCACAAGTTCATGCATGTGTGCAGATGTGCACAGGAAAAGCTCCCTGAGGCACAGAGCTGCCTCAGGGAGCTGAAGATTTTAAGAAATAAAAATAAAAAGTTTTAAATTGTTAAAAAAAACATGTCCCCTCATGTGACTCTGTCACATGAGCAGGGACATGTTATTAATGAAATGTTTAAATTTTTATTTAATTTTTAATAGCTGTTGGAAACCTTATCCCACCTGTGGATGAGGTTTCCTAAAATATCCAAAGGCTGCTTGGCATTTTCCCTTGCCCGCCAACCATAAGGTTGGATGGGCGGCGAAAAATTTAATTCAATTATTACTTTAATGGCCTTAATAAGCTTTTCAGTTGTCGGTGAGTGCGCTGCCAACTCCCGCGTGCGCCGACCAACTGAGACATCGTGAACATGCGCAATGGCATCAGGACGCTCGCCTGACATCATCGCATGTCATGTTGCACTCATTCAGCATGCCCGCCCGACGGGCTAAAAATTCTGGCCTATGTCTTCTTCCAAGCTCTGGAGCTTCATAGCTCTGCTACTCCTGCTAACCTCTCCTCTGTATTTTTGTTCTCCTAGAATAACTCCAGCACGAGAAGTAGCTTGAAGAACCAGAGTTCTCAACTTTAGCTTTATTCAATACCACTTCATTCGTTCTGTCATTACATTCTTTACTTTTTCATAGGATGTGGGCATCGCTGGTAATGCCAGCATTTGTAGCCCATCCCTAATTGCCCTTGAACTAACCTTGCTAGGTCATTTCAGAGGGCAGTTAAGAGTCAACCAAATTGCTATGGGTCTGGAGTCACATGTAGGCCAGGCCAGGTAAGGATGGCAGATTTCCTTCCCTAAAAGATATTAGTGAACCAGATGGATTTTTGCAACAATTGGCAATGATTTCATGGTCACCATTACTGAGACTTGCTTTCAATTCCAGGTTTATTAATTGAATTTAAATTCTACCAGCTGCAATGGTGAGATTTGAACCCATGTCCCTAGAACATTAACCTGGGCCTCTGGATTACTAGGCCAGCAAAATTACCACTACACCACATCTCACCTCATAGGCAGCAGCTTGGAGACAAGCACATGGGATTGGTTTAATAGATTGAGGGCACGTCACATGCAGATAGATGCACAAAGTAAAGTGAGGAGATGGTAGGTGAGGAGACACCATTGCTATTTGATGGGATAGAAGAGTCTATTCTTAATTGAGGAATCTCAGGATACAGATCTTAGGGTCCACTATTTAAACAAAGGATGCTTTACAGAATATCAAGCACGTGTGCAGGCAGTTTGATCAGATCCCAGAATTAGTGGTAGATGATAGACAATTGGAGGAGTCCATTAACTGCATTTGCACCACCATGGTGGATGTATATATAACAATGTAACCGACCCTGTAGCGTCTGACAGCTCCAGCATGATTTGTAGCACAGGCTTCCCCAAAAACTAATCCAAGGTTACTCATAGGCACAGCATAGTAACTAACTGCTTTGAGCAGCGAAAAGATGAGGCTGTTTTTCAGAGCTGCCAAGATCTGTTTGGAATCATTTGTTCTGCATTCTCACCAATTAGTGGCTAAACAGATTCACAGCTCAGTACTAGTGGTCTGGCAGGCGTACATATGCATAAGATGATACTATCTCTCAGGCCAGTGACATTTGTGCATCTTTGTTGCAAGCTTTGGGTCAGCCTCAGATATTCTCTCAGTTGTAGCAGGGCTGGTCGCTCCCATAAGATGTTGAACAATTTATGCCTATCTTGCCTAATATCTAATTATCCAACAGTGTAATCCATAGGTTGTAACAGTAGGACCACTTTGTAATCCGAAATGGATATTGCATCTTTCACATATTTCCATGCACACTGTCCCAAAATTTATGAAGAGAGACTGAGAGACATTTTAGTGAGACCAGACCAATGTGAATAGTTAAACTGGGATTATTTAGATGAAACTTGATAAACAATTACTTGTGATCCTCGAACCTCTATTTTTTGATGCCTGCTTCTATTTGGTACTTGATAACTGGTGTAAATTAATTTCTAGTTTGATATACCTTAAAGAAAACTTATCAAAAATGTTTGATTTGCAGTTTGGATATGTAGCCTAGTGAAGGAAAATCTCAGCGAGAAGTGCAGAGTGTATCAGAATAACTTCCATTGGTAATGGGGCAGTTGAGTGGAATGTTAGCATATGAATGATTGGATGCACGTTCAAAAGCACAGCACTGGTGTAGTAGTGGGCAGAGAAATTATTTAGCTTAAGAGTCCTTTATGGACTGTTCACGATTGTGTGACATCAGGCAAAGGTTGTCCTTGCTCTTGTTGCCTGCCGAATTATCTGCCCTAAAGGCAACTTATTTGCCACTGTAACAGAGATGAACTGCAGTGGCCAATGAAAATGTCTCTGTCTTTTGAAGAAAATGGCTGCAGAGGCAGAAAACAAAAGGATGGAACTAGATTGATAAAGATGCAAAAAGCAGAAAAACAGTTAATATTCATAAACACTGATGAATAGACAAATGTCCTTTGAATTTAATGGCCTTTAGCACTACTTCTACTCTGACTACTGTTGCCTAGCCACCAGTAATGTCTCTTATATACAAGTGTTAGTTTTCAGAGTGGGTCAGAGGTGTTACGGGAAAGAAATCTTTGTGAACTCATTATAATGCAATTAGCACTGAGTGAATGAGTTTGGTGGTAGCTGCTGCTATATAGAGTTAGCAGGAAAACTGCAGCAGACTTTGTGATCAGATATTGGGAGGAAATTTCTGCCTCAAAAATTTCTACATTGTACTCAGCATGTTATTCTAAAACAGATAACTTCACCACAATCTTCAGAATATGTATATGTTTATTGATATTATTAAAACCAAAGGCCAGGAGTTTCTAGACCCTTTGATGATGGGGTTGGAGGCAGGAAGACTGGAAAAGTGGCATTGGAAGGTGACAGCAGGCATGACCAACACCTCTGTGCTGCCATGCCACTTTCCCAGTTTTTTAAAAATTCATGGGATGTGGGTATCACTGGCTAGGCCAGAATTTATTGCCTATCCCTAATTGCCCTTGTTCAGAGGGCATTTCTTAAGAGTCAACCACATTTCTGTGGGTCTGGAGTCACATGTTGGCCAGACTAGGTAAGGACAGCAGATCTCTTTCCCTAAAGGACATTAGTGAACCAGATGGGTTTTTACAACAGTCGACAATGGTTTCATTTTTTATTTTATTGAATTCAAATTTCGCCATCTGCTATGCTGGGATTCAAAACTGTGTCCCCAGAGCATTAACCTGGGTCTCTGGAATACCAGTCCAGTAACCATATAACTATGCCACCACCTCCCCCTGGGAAATGGGCGGGGTCTCCCAGTGTTGGGAAAGGGGCAAAGGGGCCAGATACTCCACCTGGAGACCAATTAAGCCAGTTAAATGGCCAATTAAGGGTCTGTCCCTGCCTCCCCTGGTATTTTACCAGTGGCACTAGGGCTCTGCTGTGTAGAGAGACCGCCAGATAAACCCTGGTATCTTCCCTGCAGGATCTGGGAAATAGATGGGGTCTCCTTTTTGAGCACAATTGGCCACTGGAAGGGTCTCTCAGTGGCAGTGGTTACTCCGTGGCAATGGTGCCACATGCTCTCAGTGACTCCCAGCAGCTCGTAAGGGGTCAGCCTGACAAGCCTTTGCACCCCCAGAGCTCACTCACCTGGTTGTGAGGGCACCCATCCATTGCTGCATCCTCCTCTTCCAGGTGCAGCCCCAGCAGTGTTCACCACTCCAGGTGGAGCTGCTGAGCTGCCGGCCCTCTGATTGAACTGGCACATCCTTAATTGGATGGCAGGCCTGGCGGCAGGCAATCAATCGGCTTCCACTGGCAAAATGCAGTCTCAGGTGCCAATTCCCACTCCCTAGCACGAGTGCCCTACATCCCCCCAACCCCCCGCTTTTGGCCCCGGCAGTGGGATCCCTGTCGCTTCTGAAAAATTCCGGCCTGCAAGGTAAATTTTTAAGAGTTAGTGCTGCTGGCATGGAGCCTGATTCAATGGGAAAGCTGCCCAGCCAATTGACAAGATTAGTGTATACATTTTGAGACCCTTCCAATTTTCTGGTTGTTATTTTTAATTGCTGGAAATTTGTGAAGGATGGGAATCAGACAGCAGCACCTATCTTCCCTTAAGAGTGTTAATTTGTAAAATTTAAGACTGGAATATATGTCAATGTTTAAGTCTCTACATTGCAGATTGTTCCTAGATATCATGTTTTCAACATGGACCAATCAGAATCCAACATTGGTCCATGTTGACCATATTATACAAGGCATGCATAAGATTGCCACTTTTTATCCGTTTTAGCTGATTTCTTCCTCTACTTTTAAAATTATTTGTGGGGCAGCCTCCCTACTTTACTACCCAGCTCAGAACTGTGTCACCTGGAACTGTGTTCCGCAGTACTGTGTCATCTTCCATACCTCACCCTGAATAGTGTATGGTGGCTACTGGAATTTGCTAATGGCGGCTTCTTTGACTCTCCTGTTGCTGGTTTCCAGCCTCCACTTAGTAGCTAGGGATTAAACAAGGCAATCCAGGGGCTGGAATACATTGTCAAAATCTGTAATTGAACCAAAGGCAACAAAGACTGAGGCCAGGAGCCTGCTGTTCTAATTCAGAAAGCCAGGTGTTAAAGGATAGAACTTGAATCGCACCCTACACACTTTTACAAGCTTTTATTGAAAGGGATATAGATTTTTACAAGCCTGCTCCTCCTAACATAGCTCTTCACCTGCATACAAATAACACAGTATACAATTAACCCTGCAGGTTTATAATTCTTGAGACGGCACTGTTGTAATGTGACAGGAGGTTAGGCTTCCCTCAATAGCTGAAAAGTATTCCCTCTTACTTCTATTACAAATCTGTGATACATTAAAGGGTAGACTTTCCTTTTCACTGCACCTGGGGAATGTTCAGTTCCCAGGCGCAATAAAGATGAAATGAGAAGGGAGACCCATGATGTGAGGCCAGTATCCCCCAAAGATTTTTTGAGGTTTCTAATATGGGCAGGACTGAGTCCATATGAGCAGGATGCCAGTGAACTAGGAGCGGGCACTTTGGTCCTCTTCCCTCTGGCTAACGGTCCTCTTCCCTCTGGCTAACAGTAAGTACCCTGTATAGTTTACATGCAGAATCACAGAATCACAAAATCACAGTGCAGAAGAGGCCCTTCGGTCCATCGAGTCTGCACCTACACGTGAGAAACACCTCACCTACCTACCTAATCCCATTTACCAGCACTTGGCCCATAGCCTTGAATGTTATGACGTGCCAAGTGCTCATCCAGATACTTTTTAAAGGATGTGAGGCAACCTGCCTCCACCACCCTCCCAGGCAGTGCATTCCAGACCGTCACCACCCTCTGGGTAAAAAAGTTTTTCCTCACATCCCCCCTAAACCTCCTGCCCCTCACCTTGAACTTATGCCCCCTTGTGACTGACCCTTCAACTAAGGGGAACAGCTGCTCCCTATCCACCCTGTCCATGCCCTTCATAATCTTGTACACCTCGATCAGGTCGCCCCTCAGCCTTCTCTGTTCCAACGAAAACAACCCAAGTCTATCCAACCTCTCTTCATAACTTAAATGTTTCACCCCAGGCAACATCCTGGTGAATCTCCTCTGCACCCCGTCCAATGCAATCATATCCTTCCTATAATGTGGCAACTAGAACTGCACATAGTACTCCAGCTGTGGCCTCACCAAGGTTAAATTAGTTAAATTTAAAAAGTTGGCACTTTCCCTAATATACCTACCAGCCATGCCCCTCCTCCACACTGTCAAGTTCCAGATGCCTCTTATGCCTTCTCCGGGTCTTTCCTGCGGCAAACATATTCTGCCTCTATAGCAACTGGTGATTATTGTTTCTACTGTCTGCATAAGTGGGGTCAAAACTCCTAAGTGCAGTCTGTTGTGAAAGCTCTGCAGAGTTGATGCTGGAAACAGCTGCTTCTAAACCCATGAGAGTATATGGGGGCAGAAGGAGGCCATCTTACAGCATGTAAGTGACAGACACCTGTGCCACTGTGGGCACATCTCACACGCCTGCCAAAAGTAATGTGATTTGGAACAATGATGTTAACAAGTCACATTTTCCACAGCTGGCACAGCTGGCTAAAACATATTTCATCAGTCCAATTTGCCCTCCTTGTAAAGGACTGATATCGCAAGTGGAGCTGTATTTTGATTCAGGCTCCAGGCCAGAACTTATGCTTGGATCCCTAGATAAATCTCATATTTGTTACTCTAAACACCTAAATGCCAGGTTGTTTGCAGAAGATAGGCCATTTTTAATTAGAGAAGGTGCAGCCAAAGAGATTCCAGGTTGGTGGATTCAAACCCTTGACCCTACCCCCTGCAATATCATGGGTTAAATTTGTGCACTCGAAGATTCTGCCTTCACTGTCCCATAGACCCCATCAGAAACTCTCAGCCTGGCTTGAGACATGCTACATTCAGGCCCACCCTGCCAGCTTCTGTGAGGTCAGAGTGATCTCCTGTTCAACTTATGCTGGGGTTGTTTCTCTAATTCCATGGAAATTTGAGGCTGGATTTGATGGAAAGTGTGTACATGCTGGTTGTTGGAAAGACTCACCCATTTATTGAGCATGTTCTGGAAGATCTTGTGGGAGATGCTGCAAATAAGCATGGTTTTCTTTTTGGAGCAGAAGGACACCCTGCTGTGAATGTGCTGAGGTGCAAGCTACCAGAATGGAGATGGGGTGATGAATGGTAATTTACTAAGAGGAATGGAGAAGAAGTTTTCTCCTGTCAAGTGAAATGCCAAAGTAAGTGTATCCATTTTTGCATCTGTACAGCATCTCAAAATCGGCAAGCTCATGTCTTGGATGATTTAAAAGTTGTTTCCCCAAACTTGTCCATGAGCAATGTATTTGTGTGTATGTGTATATTTTCTTATCCATGGAGTGAGAAATTCAATTAAAAAAACCCAGCAGCAAAGCTTTTTTACTTAAAAGGAAAAGGTTAGTTTATTTCACGCAATTGCTCCAAAAGTTATCTCAGAAAAGACAAAGGCCAGGATTTTCTGGCCCTGTTGCGGGTGGGACCCGCCGCGGGTGAGGCAGCACCCCGCCCAGGAGTCCATTGACTCGCAGCGGGACCAGAAGATCCCGGTGGCGGGCGATGTGGAAAATCCCGCCCAAAGTTACGAACACACACACACAGAGGAAGATTAGTTTCAGATTAAGGGAAAATGATACCTATAAACGTGAATCAAGTTCACTCTGTATTGTTCAATGCAGGCCTGATATGTTTTGAAACAAAAACAAAAATACCTGGAAAAACTCAGCAAGTCTGGCAGCATCTGCGGAGAGGAACACAGTTAACGTTTCGAGTCCGAATGACCCTTCAACACAACTAAGTAAAAGTAGAGGAGAGGTGAAATATAAACTGGTTTAAGGTGGGGGGTGGTGGGAGGGCGGTGGGACAAGTAGAGCTGGATAGAGGGCCAGTGATAGGTGGAGATAACCAAAAGATGTCACAGACAAAAGGACAAAGAGGTGTTGAAGGTGGTGATATTATCTAAGGAATGTGCTAATTAAGGGTAGAAAGCAGGGCAAGCAAGGTACAGATAGCCCTAGTGGGGGTGGGGTGGGTGGAAGGGATCGAAATAGGCTAAAAGGTAGAGATAAAACAATGGATGGAAATACATTTAAAAATAATGGAAATAGGTGGGAAAAGAAAAATCTATATAAATTATTGGAAAAAAAAGGGGGAGATCGGAAAGGGGGTGGGGATGGAGGAGAGAGTTCATGATCTAAAATTGTTGAACTCAATATTCAGCCTGGAAGGCTGCAAAGTGCCTAGTCAGAAGATGAGGTGCTGTTCCTCCAGTTTGCATTGAGCTTCACTGGAACAATGCAGCAGGCCAAGGACAGACATGTGGGCATGAGAGAAGTGTGGTGTGTTGAAATGGCAAGCGACAGGGAGATCTGGGTAATGCTTGCGGACAGACCGAAGGTGTTCTGCAAAACGCTCACCCAGTCTGCGTTTGGTCTCTCCAATGTAGAGGAAACCACATTGGGAGCAACGAATGCAGTAGACTAAATTGAAGGAAGTGCAAGTGAAATGCTGCTTCACTTGAAAGGAGTGTTTGGGCCCTTGGACGGTGAGGAGAGGGTAAGTGAAGGGGCAGGTGTTGCACCTTCTGCGGTTGCATGGGGAGGTGCCGTGGGAGGGAGTTGAGGTGTAGGGGGTGATGGTGGAGTGGACCAGGGTGTCCCGGAGGGAACGATCCCTGTGGAATGCCACCAGGGGGGGTGAAGGGAAGATGCGTTTGGTGGTGGCATCATGCTGGAGTTGGTGGAAATGGCGGAGGATGATCCTTTGAATGCGGATGCTGGTGGGGTGATAAGTGAGGACAATGGGGACCCTATCATGTTTCTGGGAGGGAGAGGAAGGTGTGAGGGCAGATGCGCGGGAGATGGGCTGGATACGGTTGAGGGCCCTGTTAACCACCGTGGGTGGAAAACCTCGGTTAAGGAAGAAGGAAGGCATGTCAGAGGAACTGTTTTTGAAAGTGGCATCATCAGAGCAGATGCGACGGAAGCAAAGTAACTGAGAGAATGTGATGGAGTCCTTACAGGAAGCAGGGTGTGAGGAGCTGTAGTCGAGGTAGTTGTGGGAGTCGGTAGGCTTGTAATGGATATTGGTGGACAGTCTATCACCAGAAATTGAGACAGAGAGGTCAAGGAAGGGAAGGGAAGTGTCAGAGATGGACCATGTGAAAATGATGGAGGGGTGGGAATTGGAAGCAAAATTAATAAATTTTACCAGGTCCAGACGAGAGCATGAAGCAGCACCGAAGTAATCATCGATGTACTGGAGAAAGAGTTGTGGGAGAGGCGTGAGTAGGACTGGAACAAGGAATGTTCCACATACCCCATAAAGAGACAGGCATAGCTGGGGCCCATGCGGGTACCCACAGCCACACCTTTTATTTGGAGGAAGTGAGAGGAGTTTAAGGAGAAATTGTTTAGTGTGAGAACAAGTTCAGCCAGATGGAGGAGAGTAGTGGTGGATGGGGATTGTTCCGGCCTCTATTCGAGGAAGAAGCGGAGAGCCTTCAGACCATCCCGGTGGGAGATGGAGGCGTAGAGGGATTGGACATCCATGGTGAAGAGGAGGCGGTTGGGGCCAGGGAACTGGAAATTGTTGATATGATGTAGGATGTCAGAGGAATCACGGATGTAGGTGGGGAGGGACTGGACAAGGGGAGAGAGAATGGAGTCAAGATAGCAAGAAATGAATTCCGTGGGGCAGGAACAGGCTGACACGATCGGTCTGCCGGGACAGTCCTGTTTGTGGATTTTGGGTCTTTGTCCTTTCGTCTGTGACATCTTTTGGTTATCTCCACCTATCACTGGCTCTACTTGTCCCACCCCCCCTTAAACCAGCTTATATTTCACCTCTCTTCTATTTTTACTTAGTTCTGTTGAAGGGTCCTTCGGACTTGAAACGTTAACTGTGTTGCTCTCCGCAGATGCTGCCAGACTTGCTGAGTTTTTCCAGGTATTTTTGTTTTTGTTTTGGATTTCCAGCATCCGCAGTTTTTTGCTTTTATCTGATATGTTTTGAAGTTGGGATTTTGCATTGTCTGAAGTGAAAGTTTACAGATTGTTGAATTGTCTCTGCAGCTTCAATGGCTTCCACAGTTGAATTTCCAGTGGTTGCTTTAACAGATGAGCTAAGTCGGGGGAAATCAGGGTTTACAGGGAGGAGAGATGGTTCCTTACTTCTGTTCTGCAGGCGTGACACTGTTAGCTGCCTAGTTACTTTACAGCAGACCAGTAGCTGTTTTTAGATGCCTTTCTCTGTCTCTCCCTGGGTTGAAGTCTTTTCAAGATGGTTTTCTGTGGATCTGCCTTTTTCCTGCACGTTTCAATGCTTTTTGCATGTGACCTATGCAACAATGCCTAATCACTTTCCATATAAAGCAAATGGTAATTCCCTTACAGTTATCCAAACTCTCCTTACCCCCTGTAGTGATCAAAAAGGCCAAGGTTGCTCACACCTTGAAGTGGTTTATCAATTAATGTCTTTGCGCTTGAAGGAAAATCCATCTAGTCAATGAGTTTCTGTTTACTCTTTTGGAACACGCATTGAATTTTAAATGTATATGTAGAGGAATGCATCCTGGTCTCCTTGGGAGGCAAAAGAAAGATGATTGAAATCTACACTTCTTTCTGGTAGCCTGGAGCCAAGACTTTTGTTTAAATGTGACCTTCAAAACATTTTTTCTAAAATTTGTAAAATCATAATTATGCATCGTAACACTCGGGACTGAGGCAGTGCCAGATTTTGGATCTTTCCGGTTTTTGGGTTGGGCAGTTCGAGTTGGTTGGGCAGTTTGAACTGGGTCAGGTCAAGGGTTGCTCGGACCACTCGAAGCGGAAAAGACTGGTGCAATAAGCCAATAGCTAGTCATTAGCCCAACAAGCCAGTAAGTTATTCTACTCATCTAATAATAACAAAAAGTCATGTATGGCAGCTTAAATGTCTAGTTTTCGGACACCATCAGTTTTCAGAGAGCAGGATTTGAGACACTGAACCTGTGTTATTATAGATACATAATACATATGACACACACCAAAACTGAGCTGCAATATCCTCAGGGAAGTAGCACACCAAACATGCTGAAAATTTTACCTCTTTTTACTTGCTCTTTGATTGCAGAAAACCTGAACAGCACACTTTTTGTGGGAAAATTAGTTTGCACTGTGGCACAGAAATGTTGAAGTGTGTGCTCAGAACCAATACTGCCACTAGAAACAGCATATATGTTATAACGGAATGGAATCACACAAGATGGATATAGGCATGACTGTCATCTATTGTGCCTTGGGCTCTTAAGAACCCTGGCAAAAGTCATCTACCCTGTCCAAAGAGCATCACTTTCCTCAGTGAAAGTGCTGATCTTCACGACTACAGGAACAGCCTTACATGTTGCACAAGTTGCCTGCAGGTTAATGTGCAGCAGAAAGGGTACCTCCCTTTTGAAATGGAGGTGCAGAACAGAACATTGTATGTGTACATTTGGATTCTTATTGAATAAGCCACTTAATTCTTGGAACCTTGCTGACACACCCATGTTCCTCATAGAATCTTACGTATAATCTCCTGTGATAAGCCCAGGTGGAAGTGTCTCGGTCTGTAAATGCAGTTCTTTGAGTAAATGTAGGTACAGACATAATGCTGCAGGTATCTTTACATCTTTACTTGGTGTCCCAGGTATTGGAACCCCCAAGACAATTTGCTTGCTGCAATGTGAAAACTTTTGCAAAATATAATCTTAGGATGCAAAAAATGATAACCTTCGCGGGAACAGAAACAAATGGAAGAAGAAAATTGCATCAAAATATCAATTCTTCCCTTTTAAAATTAACAGAACCCTCACTAACATTTGCTAAAGCCTAATAAGTGTTTCAGGTGATCACCATTAGAGTTACTGGCCCTCCAGGATTGCCCTGGAGTCTCTGAAAATTTGAGAATAATCTCCTGGTTACCGCTGCAAGCAAACCAGGAGAAGAACCATTCAGGCACCTTTTTTCATTTTCTTTGTTGTAAAAATGTTGAAAATAGGGGAAAAAAAGTTTATTTTGACTGTGTAAGGTTGTTGGAGTGAGGAAGTCATCTGATGATCCCTCAGAATATGTATGATCAGATTTGGTAGCCCTAGCTGCCTGAAAAATCTCTCAACTGAATATAGGGTCAGACTTTGGCCTTGTGCCTTTGGGGCATAGTACATAGTCCCCTGAAATGGTTTCACTGTGTCCCTCAAACAGATGCAATGAAAACCAATTTCTACCCTACAAAGACTGATCAAGCATTACTGATGCAAATTGTGTTTCATTCTTTGATGATAGGTTTTCCTTTAGTTAAGATGTTAAAGAGTTAAGCAGACAACTAAGTGAGATGCTATTGATTATGCTATTCTTAGTTTTGCTTCAGTAAGTCTCCAGGCTAAACAACCAGCTTTCATCCCACTTGAGCTTTTCACACTGCCTCCTTTGGAACCTGCTGAGCCTCAAGGGTCTACTGCAATGTCTGAAGGATTGGGTTTCAATGCATCTAGATGTGATTTGGAGGCATAAGGCGAGAGCAGAGTTTGGGATGAAAAAAGTCACTATATACACATATGCAATTTTTATTTACTTACTCAGTAATATATTTCTGTAAGAAGTATTTAAATCTCTAGCATTTAAAATATTCCAAGGGAGATGGTGAGAGTGAAACAGTGCGACAGAATGGGAGAGATAAAGGAGGAGGAGACCGAAAGCTATAGTGTTTTAACAGAGCCAGTATCCTGGAAGAGAATGGAAATACAATAATTGACCTTGGCTTAATTGTTATAAAAGATTTCAATGTGAGGAAAACAGTTTGTTTTCATTATAACCTGTTTAGCAGGTTGAGGACTAAAGTATGTTTGTTTAATTATGATTAATAATGTAACAGACCATAACATTTGTCAACTTCCGTGGTGGTTCAGTGAGATTATCCAGTGACTGACATCCATACAAATCAAGAAGCTTTAGGTTTGGTTGCACATGTGCAGATTTTTGTGAAGATAGCAGTGAGGACAGTGAGGAGAAAATCAGGTGGTAGCCTGGTAGTTTCTCTTCCTGACTGCTGTTTGGTAAACTCTGCTGGAAGTACATGCATGTAAACATTTTGTGGGGACATGTTTAGACTCAACTTTTAATACTCTCTCCCTCCCACTTTGGTTGAACAACTGCAGGCGCTCATGACTAAAGCTCAGAAATTAGGAATACATTTGGAAGGGGAGGGATTTCTGGTGTGTTCAGGAGAATTCCTTTGATCAGTATGTTTCCTTCGAAAGTTTGGGAGACCTCGTGAATAGTGATTATAGGATTGCATGGTTTGGATTAGTTATGCAGAAGGACAAGAAGGCAAGCTAAGAATAAAAATACTTAAGTGAAGGAGGGCTAATTTCAACAAAATATGGAGGGATCTGGATCTGGTAACTTAGAATCAAAGATTAGCAGAAAGAATTGCAATGAAGCAATAGGCAGTCTTTAAAGAGGAGGTGGTTCAGTTACAGTCCAGGTACATTCCCACAAACAGGAAAAGGAGGTCAACTGAAGCCAGAGCTTTCTGGATGACAAAAGAGTGAGGCAGTAAGACGAAGCAGAAACGCCAGCTGACCAGATGACAACTAGATAATACGAAGGAGAATCAGGCTGAAGATGAAATGTACAAAGAAGAATTGAAGACAAAAATAAGAGGCGTAAAGAGGAAATAGATAAGTGAAAATAAATGAGAATCTAAAGGTCTTCTATAAGCATATTAACAGTAAAATCATTGTCAGAGGAGGTGTGGGGCTAGTTAGGGACCAAATGGTGATCTATTGGTGGAGGCAAGGGGTCTGGCTGAGGCACTATATGAGTACTTTGCATCAGTATTTATCAATGAGAAGGACTTTGCCAATGCTCTGGTAAACAAGGAGGTTGCCAGAATGCTGAATGAGACAAAAATTGATAAAGAAAGGCTACTAGCAAGACTAGTAGGATTTAAAACAAATAGTCACCTGGTCCTGATAGGATGCATTCAACATTGCGGAGAGAAGTGAGGGTAGAAATTGTGGAGGTGCTGGCTACAAACTTCCATCCCTCCTTAGATACAGGGGTGGTGGCCAGGGGATGGCGAATTGCAAATGTTAGAGCCTTGTTCAAATAAAGAGAGAAGGATAACACTGGTAATTACATGATGGTCAGTGGAAATGTTTACATCAATTTGGGGAAACAATACTCCAGAAGATTATTGGGCAAGCATGGACTAATAAAAGAGAGCCAGCACGGATTTGTTAACGGTCAATCTTATTTAATTAAATTGATTAAACTTTTTGATGAGGTAATAGAGAAGGTGAATGAAGGCAGTACCATTGGTATTGTGCATATAGACTTCCAAAAAGTATTTGATAAAGTACTATATGTTAGCATGTTCCATTGGGTAAAAGGGACAATAGCAGCATGAATAGAAAATTGGCTAAGGGTTAGAAAATAGGGGCCAAAACCTCCTATTCAGCATTGACACTGACTGCATTGATGCCAGCTGTGAAATTTCTGCGACTCCACCCTTTTACAAATTTTCAGCTATATCTTCCAATCCCAGGTGAAGCATCAAAGGGTCAGTGCAGCCATCTCTGGAAAGGATCATCGGGCGCAAAAGGAGAGGGAATAGGGGAGGACATGCTCCTTTTCATGACAGTGGCTGCCGCATTCAAGTAAGTTTTTAAAGGTCCAAGTCTTTCAGTAAGTGAGTGAGTTAGTGAATGGGTGAGTGAGTTGTAGGAGATGTGAATATGATAGGCATAAAGACTTGGTGGGGGGAGATGTAGAGTAAAGGGTTAACATCAAAAGCATACATGATGCTGAAGTAATAATGATGCCAGGCCACACGGCAGAGAAGTAATTCGGCACTGAATTGAAAAGCAGAACCTCAAAGGCTATAATCTCTAGATTATTACCTGAGTCATGTCCAGATTGGCAAAAGGTACATAAAATTAAGAGAGATGAATATATGGCTCAAAGACTGGTGCAGGAGAAGTGTGTGTTCCGGTTTGCGGGGCACTGGCACCAGAACTAGGGAGAGTAGAAGAAGAATATAAAGAACAGCAGAGAATGAATAAAAGGTTAATCAGGAGAAAGAAATTAGAGCATGAGAGGAAGCTAGCTAGAAATGTAAAAATGGATAGCAAGAGTTTTTACAAGTATTTAAAGAGGAAAAGAGTGGGCAAGGTGAGTGTTGGCCTTCTAGTGAGTGAGAATGGCCAGTTAATAGTAGATAATAAGAAAATGGCAGATGCCATGAACAAATATTTTGCTTCTGTATTCACTATAGAGCATACAAAAAGCATTGCAGTAATAGCTGTAAATTGTGAGGTGAATGGAAGAGAGGAACTTGGTGAAATTACAATTACTAGGGAAGGAGTTCTGAGCAAAGTGATGGAGCTACGGGTTGACAAGTTTCCAGGTCCAGGCGGACTTCATCCTAGAGCCGTAATAGAGGTGGCTAATGAGGTAGTATATGCATTAGTATTAATTTTCCAAAATTCCCTAGACCCTGGAAAGGTTTCATCAGACTGGAAAGTAGCAAATATAGCCCATCTATTCAAGAAAGGAGGGCGGCAGGATATAGAAAACTATAGGCCAGTTAGCTTGAAGTCTGTCATGGTGAAGGTGTTAGAATTGATCATTAAAGAGGTTATAGCTAGGCACTTAGAAAAACTCAGGTAATCGGGAAGAGTCAGCATGGTTTTATGAAATGGAAATCGTGTTTAACCAATTTACTAGAGTTCTTTGAAGGAGTAACATGTGCTGTGGATAGAGGGGAGCCAATAGACATATTGTACTTGAATTTCCAAAAAGCATTTGATAAGGTGACACATCAAAGGTTATTGCAGAAAATAAAAACTCATGATATCAGGGCTAACATATTAGCCTGGGTAGACAATTGGCTGGCTGGTAGAAAACAGAGAGTATGCATAAGTGGGTCTTTGTCTGATTAGCAGGATATGATGAGTGGAGTCCTCCAGGGGCCTGTGCTGGAGCCTCAACTTTTTACAATTTACATCACTGAACTTAGATGATGGGAGCGAAGGCATGTTAGCTAAATTTGTAGACAACACAAAGATAGGTAGGAAAGTATGTTGTGAAGAAGACATAAGGAGTTTGTGGACGGATATAAATAGGTTGAGTGAGTGGGCAAAAATCTGGCAGATGGAGTATAATGTGGGAAAGTGTGAAGTTGTTCGCTTTGGCAGGAAGAATAAAAAAGCAAAGTATTACTTAAGCAGAGAATGACAGCAGAATTCTGAGGTGCAGAGAGATCTAGATGTTCTCGTGCATGAGTTTCAAAAGGTTAGAATGCAGGTAATCAAGAAGGCTGATGGAATGCTATCCTTTATTACAAGAGGAATTGAGCATAAAGTAAGAATGTTATGCTTCAGTTATACAGGGCATTGGTGAGACCAAATCTCAAATATTATGTGCAGTTTTGGTCTCCTTATTTAAGGAAGGATATAAATGCATTGGAGGTAGTTCAGAGGAGGTTCACTTGATTGATACCTGTAATGAGTGGGTTGCCTTATGAGGATAAGTTGGACAGGCTGGGCTTGTTTCAACTGGAGTTTAGAAAAGTGAGTGGTGACTTGATTGAAGTATATATGATCCTGAATGGTCTTGACAAGCTGGATATGAAAAGGATGTTTCCTCTTGTGGGTGAGTCCAGAACTAGGGGGCACTGTTTAATATTAGGGATCACCCTTATAGGGCAGAGATGAGGAGACTTTTTTTCTCTCAGAGGTCTGTGCGGCTTTGGAACTCTCTGCTTCAGAAGGTGGTGGAGGTGGGATCATTGAATATTTTTAAGGCAGAGGTAGGTAGATTCTTGTTAGGCAAGGGAATCAAAGATTTTCGGGGTTAGATGGGAATGTGGAAGTCAAAACACAAACAGATTAGCCATGATCTTATTGAATAGCAGAGCAGAGTCAAGGGGCCGAATGGCCTACTTCTGCTCCTATATCATATGTTTGAGGATCTGGAAGGAGAAGAAGCTCCACTCTCATGTAGAGGTCCAAATGTACAAATACTTGCTGTAAATATAGAGTATTGATTTTAAGAAACTGCAGGCTTGAGCAGCATACCTTGGGAGAATAGACAATCCCCAAAACCCCCATCTAGACAACAGCTACACAATGAAACATGGCGGCAACGAGTAAAAGACCGCGTAAACCTTAAGAAGAAGATTCAGGGCTGGCAAGAAAAGAGATTCTTGAAGGACTGGCAAAAGGGAAAAAAAACTAAGGCCAGGATTTTCCAGTCCCGCTAGTGGCAGGCAATTGACTTTTGCCATTCTCCAAATTTTTCCGTCCTGCCCATGATGATGCCCACCACTGCTGGGACCAGAAAATCCTGCCCTAAGATTCACCAAGACATCGGAACAACTTGGGAGCAGTAGATGCCAGCTGAGACACAGACCCGGAGACTGGACAGGCAGTAAGCACAGGCCAAAAGCAGCTGGTAGCAGCACAGGAACAGTTCCAGGGCTCAGCAGAAACATGGAATCCACTGCCACTCTCAGAACCATTTTAAAGTGCAGAAGGCACTTACCAAGCTCAGAACTGGGACAGTTGGAGAAAAGGGTTCACAAGGTACAAAACTGCTTCAGGATTACACAAAAAGATCAAAAAGACTAGGTCAGTGCACCACTTTATGCAGTAGGATCTATTCCTAATGACATGATAGCAAGGCAGGGGGCTGATAAGCCTTCAACCTCTTGTGAAGAAGTCCTGTAAACCTTCGACTGTTATTTCATTGTCTGTTGGAATTTGAAAATAGAGAGGGCTAAATTTGATAAAAGAAGGCAAAGACCAGACGAAAGCATGGATTCATTCATCAACACTCTCTATAGGCTTGCAGGGAACTGCAATTATGGAATCCTAAAGGGTGAACAACAGAATCGTAGTTGGGGTCCTAGATGAAGCATTAGCAGATTTCTCACAGATGAGAGAGGATTTAACACTAGTAAAAGTAGGGCAGATTGTGAGGCAAATGGAACTTAGGAAAAAGAATTGGGCATTTGGTTGTGGGGAGGGAGGGTTCCTATGGAGAAGATCGAGTGAGACCATTCAGTTTGTAGGCCATAAAAGAGAGTGTGTGCCAAATTCTAAGCCTGCCAAAACAGGAAAAAGCACATCAACTGCCATTTTAAAATGTCTTTGGTGTGGTAGGATCAAGCCACACGAGAAGATTGTCCGGTGGAGAGTTGGCGGGGTGGAGGGGTGGTGCAGGGGTGGAGGACAGGAAAACTAAGCCTCTTCAGAACCGTTTCATGCTTGAAAATGCTGACAACCTGTCAAAAGAGGGAGAACATGTTAAAACAGAACGACATATAAGTGGCAGAACCACAAGTAAAGGAACTAACCTTCCTGGGGGAAGGTATGATACTGAAAATATGTATTAGAGTATTACACTTGAAGTGTATGGACACCCCACAGAGTTTAAACTAGGCACAGGAGCAGGGGTTTCTATTTTGTTAGATGAAATCGAATGGCTCAAACAGATTACATTACAACCCTCATCTATCAAATTACAAAGTCCTGGCAGGACAACTTTAAAAATTAAAGGCCAGCTCATGGCAAAGCTGAAATATATAGATCAAGAAATCCTTGAACCTCTCTATGTCATTCATGCCTAAAGTTGAAATTAATCTATGAAATGGATGAAGTTGCTGATGAGAATTATAGCAGTATATTTTGAAATGAATTTCCGAAATTGTTTACAGGCCTAGGGAACTTAAAGGCAGTGTACCATATCACCCTACAGGTTGACGCTAAACTAATTTACCTCTTTACACCGAGGAAAGCCCCTCACCCACTCTTGGACAAAGCCAAAGTGAAATTGGGAAGATGTAATAGCAAGGGTCTCCGGTCACCATGCCAAGAAAATTATGTTCAGAAATGGCTATGGTCCCAAAACCAAACAGCTCTATAAGAATCTAGATTCAACTCAGCTAAACAAATCATTGGGACGTGAGATCCACCCGATGGCCTCAGTGGATAAGTGCCTTGCCAAACTAGCCAAGAGTACTCTATTCACCAAATTGAATGTGAACAGTGGATTTTGAGAGCTGCCTCTGGACAAAGAACCCAGATTGATGGCCATATTTATAATGCCTTTTGTTGTTATTTTTGCAATATATTGCCATTTGGAATTGCGTGGGTCCTAAAATTTTGCAGAGAACAATGTCTCACTCTAGAAGGAATAAAATGCTATATGGGTACATAATCCAGGAGAGTAGTTTCTGGATTTTGACCCACCAATTTCTCCTAAATCAATTTCAGTGGTCCCCTGACCTCATGACCATAAACTAGTTCAAAAGGACTAAAACCAGCCGATGCATTAGGAGCGCCCCTAATAGCAAATAACAAGAATGGAATTCACCTATCCCAATCCCATGGATAATCCTGACAGTAAGCTCTCATCATCATTTTTAAAGTATGATGCCATCTTTCCAAAGCCCCTTGTGACTCGGGATGATAAGCTGTTGATTTAAACTGTTTTATTCCCAAACTGTTCATCACTTCCTTAAACAGCTGTGATATAAACGTTGAACCCCGATCTGATTTGTATTTCTTTAGGTAAACCATATATTGTAAAAAATCTAGTTAACGCTTCCACAATCTTCTTAGTTGTAATATTTCTTAATGGTATCGCTTCAGGAAACCTGGTAGACACATCCGTTACTTTCAGTAAGTACTGATATCTGCTTTTAGTCTTAGGGATGGGTCCTGCACAATCAATCATGACCCTAGTAAAAGGTTCTTCAAATGCTGGTATTGGGATTAAAGTTGCCATCTTAATCACTGCTTGTGGTTTCCCTAACACCTGACATGTATAACATATTCTACAGAATTTGACTACATCCCTATTCAATTCTGGCCAATAAAAATGTTTCTATACTTTTTCCTGTGTCTTTCTAATTCCTAATTGCCCCCCCACTGGAATTTCATGAGCAATTCTCAGAATTTTATTTCTATATCCTAATGGGAGAACAATCTGATGTACCTCCTTTTAGCTTTCATTCACTAAGACATGATCCAACCTCCATTTTCTCTTTAAAATATCACCCTTAAGGTAAAAACATTCTGATATACATTTTGTTTTTGTTTCTGAGTAAGCTTTCTGATATAACTGCTTTAATTGCAAATCATCCTTCTGCAACTTAATAGCTGCCTTGAATTAAACACTTCAGCTGGATTGTCCTCTCCTGCCTCTTTCTGAATAATGCTTTCAAATCGGTGCCTTCCAGTTGGATTTCAATACCTTCTTCCTGCCTTTGAACTTCCTGTCCTTGTTTTCTTTTTTTTAACCTGTGTGCCTGTGATCTCATTATCACAAAATCTGGAGACAATCCAGGATGCTCCTCTTGTAACACCTCTGTTGAAAACACTTCTAAAGGCTGCTCAACTACCATATGCACCACCCACATTTGTGATCCAGCTATATCATTACCCAGAATAAATTGAACTCCTGCAATGGGCAGTTTTTGCACCACCTCAACAGTCACTTCGCCAGTTTTCCACTTACTCTTTAAATTTACCCTCCACAATGGAATAGGTTTAGCATCTCCATGAACCCCACCTGTTCCTGCAATACTCCCTCTGAACAACAAATATCACTATCCCACAACATTAAGGATTGACTAGCCCCTGTGTCTCTTAAAATTCTAACATCTTTAGCCACTCCACCCTGTACACATGGAAAGACTTTCCCTTCAGACACACAATTTTTAAGCATTTCTGCAACCTGCTACTCAGAAATATCTTGGGTTAACTGTGAATATATTCCTACTTCTTTACCTATCACTGATTTTCCCTGTTTCACTTGTACACAAACCATTGCTTTATCCTGTGCCTGAACCTCAGAACCTATAGTACTTTTACTTCCAGAATGTTTCTGCACCCGATAATTCCAACAGATTTTCCCTGCAATTTTCAACACACTGGCTTTGTGTGTCCCACTTTACTACAATGAAAACACCTCAGCTTTGGAATGTCACTTCTACACTCAACACCTTTTTTATTCTGAGAAAAAAAATTCCTGGGAATTTCCAGCTATTCCTCTTCCCTGACTACCCACTTTCCTTTCACCTTTCCACTTTCTATTCTTTTTGGATTTAAAAGGGTGATGAAAAAATGGTTTAGCTCTGTGAACTAACTCATAATCATCAGCTATCTCAGCTGCTTGTCTTACAGAATCAGCCCTCTGTTCCTCCACATGAGTTCTCGCTACTGAAGGGATTGAATCTTTAAACTCTTCCAAAAGAATTACTTCTCTAAGAGCTGCAAAAGTTGTCTCTATTTTTAATGCCTGCATCCGCCGCTCAAAATTACTTTGGTTTACTCTCTCAAACTCAATATAAGTTTGCCAAGGTTGTATTCTCATATTCAAATTTTTGCCTGTATGCCTCAGGAACTAACTCATATGCACTCAAAATAACCTTTTTTTTTTACCACATCATAATTCATCGACATTTCTCCTGATAGCGAAGCATATGCATCATGCACTCTACCCACAAACCTAGACTGTAATAATAATGTCTAGTTTTCCTGTGGCCATTTCATCTGTTCAGCTATCTTTTCAAATGAAATAAAGAATGCTTCAATATCTTTTTCCTCAAACTTTGGAAGAGCTTGTACAAATTTAAACATCTCCCCACTGGGTTCTACTCTTGAGTTAAGTCCTTCCTCCGCTTCTACCATCTCTTTTTTAGCTGCCAACATTCTCTCTCTCCCTTTTTCTCTTCCCTCCTTCTCAATCTTCACAATTTCTAACCCCCTTTCCTGTTTTCTTTCTCTCTCCTGCCTTTCTGCCTGTTCCCTTTGGAATGCCCTGTCTCTTTCCTTTTCTTCCAATTCAATTGTTTTCATTTGCAACTGAATTTGAGCCCATTCCAATGAACCACCCCATGGAGAACTCTGTCTCTCAGGTATTCCTTCCAATTTCAAATGCTGTGCAATCACCTCCATTATGTATGATTTCCTAGCCCTGCAGGTAACCCCAATTGTAGCTTATCCGCCAACTCTGTCAACTTATTCTTGGATACTTTCTGTAACCCAATCAGAGTTATATCCCCTACTTCCAAAAAAGTTTAGCCATGGATACAGCCATTTTTTCAGTCTCACTACTTCAAAAATACCTCATACCCACTCCTGTATTCAAAGTGCTTCTCCTATTTTGCCTTAAGATTCACCAGTTCCAAAAAAATTCAAGGAATTTCAAATATAACCTGCAAAGAGCCCCCAATTATTAAACCCAGCTGATGGCAAAGGCTGAATTGTTCAAATCCCACACAGAAACTTGAAGCAACTGTCATAACCCATTTTAGCAATTTGTATGTTTCGAGATACAGGCTTTCAATTTACTAGTAATTAGACCACCAAGTCTCAAGAGGGTCTTATAAAACTAAATTAAACATTTATTAAATAAGAAAATTGTAAGCACATACATATGTCTACAAAATTACTACTATAATAACTACAAAAATCCCCTAATTAATCTGAATCTTGGTTAGACCCCCAGTAAGGCAACAGTAAATCTCATAGGAGAGAATTTTCTCCCTGTCGCGGGAGGGTTGGATGGGAGCGGGTGCAGGCAGGCGCACAGCCACCTGCGATCACCAAGTAAGGCCCACCCAGCGCCCGCACAGGAAGCACTGAGCACTCCCTGTGTGGGCGGAAGGAGGAGGGAGAGTCGGGGCCTGTGCTCTTTCGCGCATGCATGTGAAAGAGCGCAGAAATCTCCCTGAGGCACAGAGCTGCCTCAGGGAGATTAGTTTGATTTTTTAAAATTTTAATAAAGAATAAAATTTTTTTGAGACATGTACCCTCATGTGACAGTGTCACATGAGCTGGGATATATAAATGAACTTTAATTAAAGCTTTCATTCAATTTATAAACACTTCATGAAACCTCCTCCCGCCTGTGGATGAGGTTTCATGTTAAATGCGAAGGCCGCCTGGGCTCTTCGCCTGCCTGGCAACCTTATGGTTGGACGGGCAGCTCCGTTAAATATTTCAATTACAATTTAAATGGCTTTAATAGGCCTTTGACAGTTCAGCGGGCGCGCAACCGACTCCAGTGCGTGTCTGCTGAACTGAAGATCTGAATGACGCGTGGTGACATCGGGATGCACGCCCGACGTCACTGTGTGTCATTTTATGCGTCGGCGAGTGGGCCTCGCCCCCGCTTGCAGACCTGAAGATTCTGGCCTTAGATTTGAACAGACACCTGGCAAAGCTTATCCGCCAACTCTGTCAACTTATTCTTGGATACTTTCTGTAACCCAATCAGAGTTATATCCCCTACTTCCAAAAAAGTTTAGCCATGGATACAGCCATTTTTTCAGTCTCACTACTTCAAAAATACCTCATACCCACTCCTGTATTCAAAGTGCTTCTCCTATTCTGCCTAAAGATTCACCAGTCAAAATGAGTTTTTTTCAGCTCTGGGTCCTTGCAGACAGCAGTTTGAGGTTTCTCACACTTGTTGGATCTTGAAATGCCTCTCAGGCTTATACACAATTTCCTTTATCCTTCATACATACTTTTCTCTTTGAATGTAAATTTTCCATTGCAACATTAGGCTTTTAATTTTACCTCTTCTAACAATAACATCCTTTGATTCTGCCAATTTTTTTAGTAAGCTGAAAAAAAATAAACACAGTGCTTTGCGTCTTCTAGCTAGGCACAAGATTTCACCCATTCTTTTGAATGATTTATTTAAAAATGCAAATTTCCTCCTTGACACCTATGTTTCTAAACTTCCTCATGTTTATCTAATTATCATTTCAAACCTACTTCTTTCTATACATTAAAACCTCTAGACCAGCTGGCTTTAATCCAATTAAGACACAGACACCACAAATCTATTTTAAAAAATAATTTCTAATAACATTACAGACATTAATATCTCTTCATAATAATGAGATATGACTACGTCACAGAGTATGTGCAAGGGAATTATTAAACGTCAGACACACTATCACAAATACAGTCAGCATGAACTAAATAAGAGGATTTACACCTCATCAAGAAGGTTGAATTATATACACCCTTCATCACTCAGCACTTACCAGCTACTGCAAAAAAGTTGCAAGAAATAAAGCAAACCCAGAAATGAAGAATGCCTCCAAATCTGAGAATGTTGCCTGGAAGGAGGGCCAGACCATGTCCCCACTAATCAGGTACTATGGCAGTACTTTGAACAGCACCTTGACTTACTAGTCTTCAATGAGGGAATAGTCATACCAAAAGCATTATGGCTTGATATTCTTCAAAGACTTCACCAAGGTTATCTAGTAATAGGAAAATGTCATGCGAAGGCACAGTAATCAATCTGGTAGCCAGGCATTACTTGCTCTATGGGAGAAAGGATTTCTAACTGTCTTACTTGTGCCATCTGCAGCCAGGAACAAAAAATTAAACTCAGTATCACTACGAATAACCATAAGAGTATAAAACAGCGTGAGAAAGAACAGAGAAACAATGAGGCTTGGAACTTTAATCACAGGCATAGAGCATGTGAGTTACCAGTGCTGAAGCTGGGGAGAGAGTATTGGTCCGAGACCAACAAAGGGAAGGTACAATAATTGAAAAAAATTCACAACCAAGATCATACAGGATTGAGACAGACCAGGGTATCATAAGGAGAAACCACCTCCATCTCCTTGGAGAGAAAGCCGATAGAAATTTGGGCTTATGACTCAGATCCTGATGAAGAAGAAGAAATCCTTACTACAAGCTCTACTGCCGCCCAGGAGAAGAACACTCACACCAACAGAAGGGAGAGTATAGAATATCCTCGATCTCAAAAGGAGATCAGAAGGAGATCAGGGGGATTGGTCGAAGCACCTTGGAGACTAACCCTATGAAGTCTGAGACTTTGGGAAGAGATGTAGGAGGATGTATATATGATAGGGATAAAGACTTTGGGGGAAATGTAGAGTAAAGGAGTAACATCAGAAACATACATAATGCTGATGTAATAATGATGCCAGATCACATGACCGAGAAGTAAGTGAGATATGGAAGAAGGAGCGTGTCCATGACATCTTTGTCAGTCCCTCTTGAGCTTCCATCTATCTCTGATCTTCTATTTTGCTCCACCTGCTCCACCCCTCTTAAACAGTATAAAATCCATCACATTTCTAATTCTCTTTAGCTCTGAAAAGGAGTCACATGGACTCGAACCATTAGTTCTGTTTCTCTCTATAGATGCTGCCAAACCCACTGAGTTTTTCCAGCATTTTCTGTTTTTATTTCAGATTTCCAACATCCGCAGTATTTTGCTTTTATGGGAGGAGGAGAAGCTCCAACCTCGCGAAGAGGTCCAAATGTGTATATACTTGCTGTAAATAAAGAGTTATGGCTTTATGAAACTACAGACTCAAGCAGTATACTTTTGGAGAATAAACAATCCCCAAAACCCCTATCTGGACCCCAATCACACAACGAAATTTGAGTGAGTTAGTGAATAGGTAAGTGAATGAATGGTTAGGTGGGGAGTGGGCGAGGTGGGTAGGTGGGTAAGGTGGAGAGGTGGGTAGATGGATGAATGGGTGAGGTGGGTGAGTGGGTAAGGTGGGCTGGTAGGTGAGTAAGTAGTCTAGTTGTTGGTTGTGGGGGGGAGCAGCAGTTGGGTTGTCAGGGGGGTAGTCGGATCTGGTTGGGGGTATAGTCAGGTGGTTGGAAGAGGTAGTCAGGTCAGGGAATAGTTGGATCTTGTCGGAAGGGGTAGCCAGATGGTTGGGAGTCAGTGGAGCCTGGTGGGAGGGATGGGAGGGTTGGTCGGATGGTCAAAGGGGTTGTTCGGTGGTCGGGGCCTAGTCAGATGCTCGGGGAGGTAGTTGGGTCTGGTATGGGGGGTTGTCGGGTCGTTGGGGGGTGCAGTCGCATGGTTGGGGGGATAGCCAAGTCTGGTTGCAGGATTAGTCGGGTGGGTGATTGGGGAGGTGGTCAGTTATCATGTTCAGTTGAGTTACATGGGCTGATCACTGAGTTAGACCTGTGTAACATTTGCTGAATAAATATGCAGGTAAGTTCCATGTACCTGACCCAAGCCTCCACCTTGAGCTCAGGGTCGGAGACATCAGTGGAGGGTCTTGAGCAGGGCAAATCAGCCCAACGGAAGTTTAAACTTCCCGGGTGTCAGAACGTTTTCATCTCCCAAGTTACAGCCCATCTGTAATGGGAGCCTGGAAGACTTAGGCCATGGAGTTATGATGAATGGCTTTTATCAGACTGGAGGGAGGTATAGAGTGGAGTTCTCCAAGATTAAGTACAAGGAGCACTGCTGTTTCTGATAAACATAAATGACTTGGGGTTACAGGGTACAATTTTGAAATTTTCAGATGAAGCAAACCTTGGAAACGCAGTAAACACTGAGGAAGGTAGTAGACCTCAAGAGGACATAGGCGGGATGGCGAAATGGGCAGATGCATGGCAGTTGAAATTCAATGCAGAAAAATGTGAGATGAAGCTTTTTTTTAGGAAGAATGAGGAGAGACCATGCTAAATTATACAATTTTAAAGAGGTGCTTGGCAACAAGTATTAGAACGTGGCAGGAATTGTTAACAAAGCAGTTATTAAAGCATATGCAATCCTGGGCTTTTTTGATAGATGCATAGAGTACAAAAGCCAGGAAGTTATAAGGAGTCTATATAAAGCAGCTGTGTGACTACAGGTGGAAAACTGCATCCAATTCTGGGCCCAACTCTTTAGGAAGGACTTGAGGACTTTGGAGCAATTTACTAGGTAGCACCAGCGATCAGGGATTACAGCTAAGTGATTAGCTGGTAAAAACAAAAAACTGCAGATACTGGAAATCCAAAACAAAAACAAACAGAAATACCTGGAAAAACCGATGAGAGCATGAAGCAGCACCGAAGTAATCATCAATGTACCGGAGAAAGAGTTGTGGGAGGGGGTCGGAGTAGGACTGGAACAAGGATTGTTCCACATACCCCATAAAGAGCCATTGTTTCCAGGACTGTCACTGATCTCATCTCCTCTGGAGATCTTCCTTCCACAGCTTCCAACCTGATAGTCGCCCAACCTCGGACTGCCCGCTTCTACCTCCTACCCAAAATCCACAAACAGGACTGTGCCGGCAGACCGATCATGTCAGCCTGTTCCTGCCCCACGGAACTCATTTCTCGCTATCTTGACTCCCTTTTCTCTCCCCTTGTCCAGTCACTTCCCACCTACATCCGTGATTCCTCTGACACCTTACGTCACATCAACAATTTCCAGTTCCCTGGCCCCAACCACCTCCTCTTCACCATGGATGTCCAATCCCTCTACCCCTCCAACCCCACCGGGATAGTCTGAGGGGTCTTTGCTTCTTCCTCGAGCAGAGGCCCGAACAATCCCCATCCACCACTACTCTCCTCCGTCTGGCTGAACTTGTTCTCACACTGAACAATTTCTCCTTTAACTCCTCCCACTTCCTCCAATTATAAGGTGTGGCTATGGGCCCCAGCTATACCTGTCTCTTTAAGGGGGTAATTGGAACATTCCTTGTTCCAGTCCTATTCCGGCCCCCTCCCACAACTCTTTCTCCGGTACATCGATGATTACTTCGGTGCTGCTTCATGCTCTCGTCGGGACCTGGAAAAATTTATTAATTTTGCTTCCAATCTCCACCCCTCCATCATTTTCACATGGTCCATTTCTGACACTTCCCTTCCCTTCCTTGACCTCTCTGTCTCAATTTATGGTGATAGACTGTCCACCAATATCCATTACAAGCCTACCGACTCCCACAGCTACCTCGACTACAGCTCCTCACACCCCGCTTCCTGTAAGGACTCCATGCCATTCTCTCATTTCCTTCGCCTCTGTTACATCTGTTCTGATGATGCTACCTTCAAAAACAGCTCCTCTGACATGTCCTCCTTCTTCCTTAACTGAGGTTTTCCACCCACTGTAGTTGACTGGGCCCTCAACCGTGTCCGGCCCATCTCCTGCGCATCCGCCCTCACGCCTTCTCCTCCCTCCCAGAAACATGATAGGGTCCCCCTTGTCCTCACTTATCACCCCACCAGCCTCCGCATTCAAAGGATCATCCTCTGCCATTTCCGCCAACTCCAGCATGATGCCACCACCAAACACCCTTCACCCCCCCCCCTGCCGGCATTCCATAGGGATCATTCCCTCCGTGACACTCTGGTCCACTCCTCCATCACCCCCTACTCCTCAAACCCCTCCTACGGCACCTCCTCATGCAAACGCAGAATATGCAACACCTGCCCCTTCACTTCCTCTCTCCTCACTGTCCAAGGGCCCAAACACTCCTTTCAAGTGAGTCAGCATTTCACTTGCACTTCCCTCAACTTAGTCTACTGCATTCGTTGCTCCCAATGCGGTTTCCTCTACATTGGAGAGACCAAACGCAGACTGGGTGACCGCTTTGCAGAACACCTTCGGTCTATCTGCAAGCATTACCCAGACCTCCCTGTCGCTTGCCATTTTAACAGTCCACCCTGCTCTCTTGCACACATGTCTGTCCTTGGCTTGCTGCATTGTTCCAATGAAGCTCAACGCAAACTGGAGGAACAGCACCTCATCTTCCGACTAGGCACTTTACAGCCTTCTGGACTGAATATTGAGTTCAACAATTTTAGATCTTGAACTCCCTCCTCCATCCCCACCCCCTTTCCGTTTCTTCCCCCTCCTTTTTGTTTTTTCCAATAATTTATATAGATTTTTTTTTTCTCACCTATTTCCATTATTTTTAAATGTATTTCCACCCACCGTTTATCTATATCTTTTATGCCCTTTTAGTCTTATTTCACCCCATCCCCACTAGAGCTATCTGTACCTTGCTTGTCCTGCTCTCCACTCTTAATTAGCACATTCTTTTAGATAATATCACCACCTTCAACACCTTTTTGTTCTTTTGTCTGTGACATCTTTTGGTTATCTCCTCCTATCACTGCTTGCTTGTCCCAACAACACCCCCACTTCTCTCCACCCCCCCCTTAAACCAGCTTATATTTCACCTCTTTCCTATTTTTACTTAGTTCTGTTGAAGGGTCATGAGGGCTCGAAACGTCAACTGTGCTCTTCTCCGCCGATGCTGCCAGACCTGCTGAGTTTTTCCAGGTATTTCTGTTTCTGTTTTTGAAGTGATTAGCTGGGGTTGCCTCCCTTAGAGCAAAGAAGGCAAAGAGATTTTGTAGCTGTGTTTAAAATCGTAAAAGGCTTCACTAGAGTAAATAAAGCAAAACTTTTCAATGGCGGAAGAGATCAGTAACCAGGGAGCACAGTTTTGAGGTCATTGGCAAAAGAGCCAGAGGCAACATGAGGAAAAACTTTTTTATTCAGTGAGTGGTTAGGATTTGGAATTTGCTGCCTGATGAGGTGGTAGATGCAATTCAGCAGTAGCCTCCAAAAGAGAATTGGATAAATGCTTGAAGGAGAAAGAAAATGCAGAGATATGGGGTAAAAGAGGGGAAGTGGGATTAACTGGATTGCTCTTTGAAAGAGTTTATGGAGAATCAATGTACCATTCTATGATTATATCACATTTAGATAAGAAACTGCAGGGCCAGCAGCATCTGTGGAACCACAAAGATAAAATTCCTTCAGGAGTGGAAAGAAAAACTATATCATGAAAATTGCAGAGAAAATAAAACTGGTTTACAAACTTTCAGGAAAATGGTTGTAGTTTGGAAGTGTGGACTTCTCACTTGGGCATTTGCCCCAATATTGTGGGCCAGTAATGCAGACCTGCCACAGCTGATTGGTCCCTCTGCCCTAAGAAGCTGATCTGCTCGATAATGTGTTGTCAGCTGATTATTATCATTTGCTAGCATTACCCTGACGAAGTGGGACTGCATCATGCTCTGGGGAGAGAGCTAGATGGGATTTCCTGCCTTTCAAGGTGCACACCTTTTTAGGATGCAAAAATGATGATTAGGGCCGAACAGCTTTGTTAAGTAATCATGATCTGGAGGGCATGTTGCAAGAAGTCACACTGCGAAGCATGACTCTATTTGGAAGAGATGAGCAGCTTACAATTAATAGTACAGCCAGAGCATCATGAATATTGAAGTCAGCAGCAGACTGTTATATGTTTCTGACCTTCTCTGCGCAGTTCAACCAGTTGCACCATTGCTTTAAGCATTCTGAATGTTAGTTCCCTGGTTTACCTATCAGCCTGGTACTATCTGCTACCTACCAGCAAATGAGAATTGCACAGAGGTGTCATTAGATACAGTTACACTGCTTAACTTATATCTCTGAGGAGTTAACCCTTGAACATATCTCTTCCTTCAAAGAGTACTAGCATGTTTGATTGACCCAGAATGTAAGCATCGGCATATAATTTCTGAGCTCTGAGGCATTGTTTCTGGGGGGGGTAACCCAAAGATGCGCTGTGGACCCCACCCCCACCCTCGGAAATTCCCACATAAGGATTGCATGGCAATTGCTTGGGAAATTCAAATTTCCATTGAGCAATTGCCCTGCACTGGGAACCATCTGAAACTACGACATGAATTTCAAACTTCAGATGGTTGCGACTGCCTTACAGTAATAGTGGCCCAGGAAAAGTTAGAAGAATCAAAACCACTTCTAACTTCTGGGTAACGATAGTACCGACTGCCTCCGACCCCCAGCCCCTCCTCGCCCCGACCTCCCACAGGATCCCAGACTGCCCTCCCCACCTCTTGACCACCCAACCAACCTCCTATGGGACCTCCCAACTACTCTCCCAACCCCTGACTACCCCCACAAACACCCCCCCCCCCACCCCCGACTAACATGCCCCCACTAACCCCCCTGACTAAACCCCGTGACCTCCCACAGGACCCCTGGACTGCCCAGCCTACCCCCAACTATCTCCTCAACTACCCACCCCCTCACCACCCTGCCGAACTACATCAACCCCTGACCACCCCTGACTGACAATCTGTCTCCCATCGACCGCCTGCCCCACCCCTGACTACCCCCTGATTGCCTCCCTGTCCCCCTGAAGACTCTCCCCACCCACAGCTACAACCCTCCCATACTAAGTACCCCCCCCCCCAATTACCCACTATCCACCAGACTGACTTCCCCAACCCCCAACTACACTCACTACCGTCCCAAATACATTCACGATTACGCACTCTCCCCCAACTACCCTCCCCACACCCACCGATTACACCACCCTGCCGACTACATGCCGACTAAACACCCTGCCCCAAATATATCACCCCTGACTAGCCCCCTGACTATCCAACCACCACTAACTACACCACCCCTGACTACACCCACAACTACCCTCCCCACCTCCCACTGACGACCCGACCACCGCCCCACTGACCACCCCCTGACCACCTGACCTCCCACATTGACGGCCCTAACTACATCACCCTTGACTACACCATCCGACCACCCTCACCCCCCACTGACCACCTGACCCCCCACTGACTACCCTCACTGGCAAACTGAACCTCCTCACTCCCCCCACTGACCACCAGCCCTGCCACCACCTCCCCGCCCTCCACCACCACCGCCGCCGGGCCACTTGACCCACCCTTCCCAGCCGTCTCCACCTCCCAATCCTGCCCACTTACCTTATACAATTACCTTCTCGCTGGCTTCTCAAAGGGGCTGGACCTTTAAACTTACCTGCTTTGTGGCAGCTAGTGCTGTAAAAAAGGAGGCATGGCTTCCTTACCTCTGACTCAGCTGCCCTCGACACAAGGCTTCAGGAACCCACTGCACTACACTGTTCTCAACCAGCCTGAGTCAGAATGTTGCACGAGAAAGGAGCGGCTTCATTTCCAGGCAAATAACTAGCATAACTGATATGCAACCTCCACCGGAAAGCAATGTATATTTCCTGGGGAATATACGTAATGGTCCAAATCTTCAATGGAGTGGCAATCTGACCCTGAATGCCACTCCACAGAAGATTTGGGTGATTATGTATATTCCCCAGAAAATATGCATTGTTTTCTGGCTGAGGTTGCAAATTTGTTAAATGTTTTTGAACGAATAGTAGATCTTCCTCTTAAGACATGTCATTGGCCTGTTCGGATAACAATTGCTGACATGATGCCCATACCGTGTGCCTGTGTGTGTGTGTGTGTGTGTGTGTTTGTGTGTGTGCGTACACTTAAACAAAACAAGGTGCCAAATACCTGCTCAGTGCAACAGGTGCTGAATATAGATTATGTGATTATTTATTTCATTACTGTTTGTAGGACTTTGCTGTACACAAATTGACGGCCACATTTCCTACATTACAACAGTGACTACATTTCAAAAGTACCGCAATGAATGTAAAGTGCTTTAGGCTATCCTGATGTTATGAAAGGTGCTGTACAAATGCAAGCCTTTCTTTCTTTTAATACCACTGCAGATACCTAGAAAGCCCAGGGGCATAAAACTTGAGTGGTTTTCAGCACCATTATAAGTGCAATGCAGATCATTGGTCATGCTTGAAGGCCTTCCTGGGTCAGGCAGCACGCTTCAATCACTGCACCCCTACCAAACCTGATTCATGTTTTTGTTTTGGATTTCCAGCATCCGCAGTAGCTTTTTGTTTTTATCTCTGATTCATGTTATGCTGCTGCTGTTCGTTATAGTCAGCTGGGGACCCTCGTGCAGAGTGCCCCTGCTTATTTTGTGAATATTGTGTTTTGTATGCCTTCTAAACTCCTGGACTACATGCTAATTTTTGTCTCACTGCATTATGAAACAGCCAGCAGTGTCCACTGAGCACACTTTATGTAGCTGAATAATGCTATGTACTACTCACGTGTGAAAATACTATGCATTCAAATCTCACTCTTACCTTGCATAAATAACATGTTCTGAATGGGTGTTAGGTATTTGTAAGTTTTTAAGGGTTTCCCCTATTTACAGATAATTATTCCAATACGCAATATGTAAGTTAAAGTTTACAAAAGGAAACAAGACAAGTGCTTGCCAAGCATTGGCCCGGAAGAACTTACAGTGCAATTTATATTAATTTATTGATGTGAAGTTAGATTTAGTTTACAAAGGTTTAACTCTCAAACGAGATACAAGTCATTGCGGATGTTGTTTAGGTCACTTTAATTGGACTGCCAGCTATCTCAGAATTGCATACTAGATTAGTTTTCTGGTGTCTGCCTTGGCTCATTTGGTAGCACTCTTACCACTGAGTCAGAAGGTTTTGGGTTCGAAGTCCCATTCCAGTGTAGTCCTGAGGGAGTGCTGATTTGTTGGTGGTATCATGTGACGGATGAGACTTTAAACCAAGGCCCCACCTGCACTTTCAAGTGGATGTAAAAGATTCTCATGACGCTGTTTTGAAGGGGAGCAGGGAAGTAATTTCTGGTGTCCTGGCCAATATTTATTCCTCAGTTATCATCATTAATAAGCAGACTATTTGGTAGTTGTCGCATTGTTATTTGTGGGAGTGAGCTGTGTGTAAATTTGCTGCCACATTTCCTTCATTACAGTGGGGACAGTTCGACGCTTCAAAACTACCTCATTGGCTGTGAAACATTTTGAGATACCCTGAGATCATGAAAGGTGCTGTATAAATGCAAGTCTGTCTTTCGTCTTTCTTTGGGACAATGGGATGAAGTTGTTAGTATGTGCTAGAGATGGGCATGTCTCTGTAATGTGAAAATTCCTTCTGTTAATTGCATCCAGCAACGATCTTAACTAAATAGAAAATGCATTTGGTATGGCTCCAAAACCAAGAGGGAGGTCTCTAATTCAAGGTCAATGTCAAGCCTTGGCACAGAAAGCTGAAGGAGGAGTCAGAGGTCAAGTTTTTATCTGTTCGTCACTCTGACCTAAATATCTTTGTTCAGTTTTGAGTTTGGAACAGTCAGGCTGAGACATTATGCTCTTGTTTTTTAATGTTAGTTTCTGTTAGTTCTGAGAATGCTAACTTGTAAGGTGAATTAGGCCCATACCAAATTGCTTCTCCTCTTCCTATGTTCCTATTAAGACTTATATAAGGTTTATAATGCCATCAGGAGCTACTTGGAGTAGCTAAAAGCAGAGTGAAAGATGATGAGGCACAAAGGTTTAAGGAGAGTATTCCAGAGCTCAGGGGCTAGACAGCTGAAGGCACGGCCACCAGTGATGAGACAAATTAAATGGTAATACACAAGAGGCCAGGGTTGGAGGAAATCATGGTTCCCTGAAGATTGCTGGAGGTTACAGAGATAGGGAGGGGTGAGGCCATGGAAGGATTTGAACATGAGGGTGGGAATTTTAAAATCAATGCATTAGTGGACTGGGAGCCAATGTAGGTCAGTGAGCAGGAGATGATGAGTGAATGGGTGCCCGTTAGTATATGGCAATTGAGTTTTGGATAAGTTCAAGTTTATGTAAAGTGGAAGATGAAAGCCCAGCCTGGAGAACATTGGAATAGCTATCAACATAACAACAACAATTTATGTAGTCCCTTTAACATAATAAAACATCCCAAGGCACTTCACAGGAGCAAGAATTGACACCGAGTTACATGTGGTAATATGAGGACAGATGGCCAAAAGCTGAGTCAAAGAAGTAGGTTTTATGGAGCATGTTAAAGGATAAAGAGAGGTAAAGAGGCAGAGAAGTTCAGGGAGGGAATTCCAGGACTTAGGGTCTTGGCAGCAAATTTTAACCTCTGTCTCACAAAAGCACTGCACCCATATACTTTTCTCCTTCACTCATATTTATATTGTACCTTTAACATATTCATAATATTCAAAGGTACTTTGCAAAAGCATCATAAAAAAAAAATGTGGCATCGAGCTACGTAAAAGGGATATTAGGGCAGAGCTTGGCCAGAGGTAGGCTTTAAGCAGGGTCTTAAAGAGAGATAGAAAGACAGAGCTTAAAGCCTTGGCAGCTGAAGGTCTGGCCACCAATGGTGGAGTGATTAAAATCAGAGTTGGGTGACTGAAGATATCCAGGAGGGCTGTGAGACAGGAGGAAATTACTGGAATAGAGAAGGGTAAGACCATGGAGGGGCTTGAAAACAAAGATGAGAATTTTAAAATCAAGGTGTTGCTTGATTCAGAGCCAATGTAAGCAGTCCAGTGAGCATGGGGTGATGGTTGAGTGGAACTTTGTGTAAGGAGACAGGCAGAAGAGTCTTGGATTACCTCAAGTTTACAGAAAGTAGATTGTGGGAAGTGGCCAGGAGTATGTTAGAATAGTTAAATCTAGAGGTAATAAAGATATGGACCAGGGTTTCAGCTGCAGATGACCGAAAGCAAGGGTGGATTAGACCGATGCTATGGAGGTGGAAATTGGTGCCCTAAAGATGGTGTGAATATGTGGTTGCTAGTTCATCTTGGGGTCATATACAGGAAGGGAATGAAGTTTTACTGAAGACAATGGCTTCAGTCTTCCAAATGTTTAATTGGAGAAATAATCTCATCCAGTGACCGTATGTCAGACAAGCAGTCCAATAATTTAGCAATAGTGGGGAAGCAAGGAGAGATGATGCTAAGATAAAGCTGAGTATCATCAATATATATGTGAAAGCTAAAGTTGTGTTTTCAGATAATGTCACTGAGGGGCAACACATTGATGAGAAATAGAAGGGACTAAGGATAATCATTTCCGATCAGGTAAAAATTGTTGTGTCTACCGTCAAAGAGTAGAAAGCTAGTGGATTATGGGCTACACCCCAAATTTTGATTCCTCTGAAACTCTGTAGTAAGAGTTCTGCCATGATTGGGAATGGTGAGGTAGATTTTAACTTGAAATGGTTTCTGACAGGAAATTGCTCGGAGTTAATTTCCTGACCTCCAACAACAGTATGAGTCCTTAGTCGATTCTAGTTGTTGTTTGTTTAAATTCTGCTGGTCTTTTCCCGTCCACTAAAAACCCCTTCTGTCCCCATAAAGGAAAATTTCTGACTTACTTTTGGAGCCTTTTATTCCTTCCTGACAGCTATCAATTGCTTTAACTTGACAGGAATGCTTTTTTTTGTTCATTCATGGGATGGGGGCATCGCTGGCAAGGCCAGAATTTATTACCCCATCTATAACTGCCCTTAAGATGTGAGTGGCTTGCTAGGCCATTTCAGAGTCAACCACATTGCTGTGGGTCTGGAGTCACCTGTAGGCTAACATATTTCCTTCCCTAAACGACATTAGTGAACCAGATGGATTTTTAACCACAATCAACATGGTTTCATGCTCATCGTTAGACTTTCAACTCCAGGTTTTTTAAAATATTGAATTCAAATGTAACCATCTGCTACAATGGGATTCAAACCCTGGTCCCCAGAGCATTACCCTGGGTTTCTGGATTACTAGACCAGCAACAATACCACTACACCACCACCTCCCCCTGAACTTCCTGCTCAGGCCCAGGTTAAAATGCAATTGGGTTCTATTGACATAATAGGACCCCAATTTGAATACATTCTTGAGGCCTCTGACTGCTTTAAGTGGGCTCTTCAGTGCCTCAGCAGAATACATTAGAATATTCTTTCCGAGCTACATTACTGACTTAGATTAAATTTTAATTACATGTAATTAAAAACACATAAAACCACTTCCCTCAAGCTAAGTTACAGACTTAAATTAAAAATTAATTCAAACTAAAATCTAGAAGGATTCTAATGACCTCCAAAGCTTTTCCAGCAGTTTTTGTACTTTATCTGTTTGATGATTGCAAATCATGGCTTAAACTAAACTTTTTTTTGATGCAAAAACAGCAACGAAGGAATTTTCCCCCACTCAAAGTTCTTTTGCCTCTTCATTGTATTTTTATTTTCACTTTATTGACACGGAGAGCTGCAGGATACATCATGCACAACAAACAAAGGCATGTTTTGTTCCTCCTCATTTTGGCCTTGAGCTTGGAAAGAAAAAGTGAAACCTGTATTACGAAAAAAAAAATGCATTCATACAGCAAAATATAATCGCACAGCACAGGATGAAGCTGTTCAACCGTTTCTTTGAAAGAACTATCCAATTTGTCCCACTCCTCTGCTCTTTCCTTGTAATCCTGCAATTTTTTTCCTTTTTCAAATATATATCCAATTCCCTTTTAAAAGTTAATATTGAATTTACTTCCACCACGTTTTCAGGTAGTGCACTCCAGATCACGACAACTTGTTGCATAAAATATAAGTTCCTCCTCACCTTCCCTCTGGTTCTTGCACCATTGTATCTTTACTGTAGGAAAACATCTCAATACACTTTACAAAGGGAAAATTGTGGATCAATTTCTCTTGGAGAGGACTAATTGGCAAGGAAAAAGCTGAGATGTGGGACTGAATTGGATAGCTCTTTCAGAGAACCACTCCAGGCTGGTGGGATGATTAGCCTCCTTCTGTGCTGTAAGGTTTCATAATTTTACGACATGGCTTGTTGAAATAGAGCTGTGAGGAAAGCTTCTAAAGGGGGGGAGAGAGGAGTGGGAGAGAATTCTGGGGAGGGAGTGAAGCCAAAATTACTGAGGGCTCAGCCATCATTGGGATGAGGTGAGAAATATGAAAAAAAGAAACTGGACAACAAGCAAGAGCTGATAGCACAGGATGGAGTTGTTGAATGAGTTGAATGCTGTGAAGGTGTCAGGGGGACTACTATGTCACCATTTTTACTTTGGCAAGGGTAATACTGTAGTTGGAGAAGATGGATGGATCAAAGGTGGCCTTTATGAGGAGGATCATGATGAATGTATAGAAATAGAGAGAGATGGTGCCTGTGCAAAAAGGACAATAAACAAGGCAAGGGCAAAAAAGGTAATAATTTAAAAAGGTAATTTGAAACTACTATGTGCTCTATTCTTTTAAACACACCCATTTTGTGAGTAAATTTTATTTAAATGTCATTTCATGCATATTTTCAGTTACATTTTTAAGTCCCTTGAGTTTAACGTGATGTATGGGTTGGAAAGATCTAAAGGATGATTTTCCTGTTCCTGGCTCTGTTCTCAGCTGGAGCAAAGAGGGAGAAAGGGGAATGAGCCATTATATCAGCTCTGCAACCCCAGAATGCTGCTTTGGGATAACTTGAGTATCCCCAAATGAACAGTACTTAGCTGGAGTAGATACAGTTTCAGCACTAATATCACAATTTTTAAAAAATTCATTCATGGGATTTTTTTTTTTATTCATTCAAGGGATGTGGATGTCACTGGCTAGGCCAGCATTTATTGCCCATCCCTAAATGCCCTTGAGAAGGTGCTGATGAGCTGCCTTCTTGAACTGCTGCAGTCAATGTAGTGTAGGTACACCCAGAGTCCTGTTAGGGAGGGAGTTCCAGGATTTTGACCCAGCTACAGTAAGGAACTGAGATATATTTCTAAGTCAGGATGGTGAGTGGCTTGGAGGGGATCTTCCAGGTGGTGATGTTTCCATTTATCTGCTGTGTTTGTCCTTCTAGATGGTAGTGGTCATGGGTTTGGGAGGTGCTGTCTAAGGACCCTTGGTGAGTTCCTACAGTGCATCTTGTAGATGGTACACACTGCTGTCACTGTGCATCGGTGGTGGATGGAGTGAATGTTTGTGGATGGGGTGCCAATCAAGCCTGCTGCTTTGTCCTGGATTGTGTCAAGCTTCTTTAGTATTGTTGGAGCTGCACTCATCTAGGCAAGTGGAGAGTATTCTATCACACTCCTGACTTGTGCCTTGTAGATGATGGACTCCCCAAAGGAGTCAGGAGATGAAATACTCACTGCAGGATTCCTAGCCTCTAACCTGCTCTGGTAACCACAGTATTTATATGGGTAGTCCAGTTCAGTTTCTGGTCAATGGTAACCCCCATGATATTGATGGATGTCGTTGAGGCTGGAAAGTGCATTTCCAACCTACCACCTCAGTCCATGTCTGTCTGACCATTGAGCATCAAAATAGGTAGGTTCCAAATCAAATCTGTGGCCAGATTTTCAAAGGTTGTGGGCTCAGGAGGTGGCGTGGGAATTACAAATCATGGTCCTGGAGGTCGTCACAGGCTCCCAATGGCTCCAGGACAATATTGTATTTTCAAAGGACCAGCAGGGCTGAGGAGAGAGTAGGAAAAACCATCACTGGTCAATTATCAGCCCCTCAAGGAGTTGGTTAAGTTAGTCATCATTACTGAGCATGGCTTTATATTCCATATTTATTAGTTGAATTTAAATTCCACCAGCTGCTGTGGTAGGACTTGAACCCACATCCACAGCCCATTAACACGGGCCTATGGATTATTAGTTGACTGACATTACCATTGTGCTACTGTCACCCCAATACATACATAGCTACATTTGTTGGGTTTGCCACAGGCCCCAAGTAAATATTGTTGGAGTTGATCAGCCAGCCTTGTAAATTCAAGGCTGCAAGGCACCTCAGCTACACTGCATCTGTTGAGTGGAGGGCCCCAAAAGGAAATTCATGAATTGCTCTGGTGCGTGTGGGTTTTCAGTGTAAATAGCTAAGAGTAAATCACTCCAAATTCATAGCTAGCAAAAGCATAGCTACAGGGTGGTAAATGGCCTCATTCTATGCTGTGCCTTTTAAGATTCGACAAACAAGCGAAGCTGAAAACAAAGCTTTTCATGCTGGTGGTCCCACCAAGTTCAAACAGAAACAAGTGAACATTATGCTGCAGGAGGTTAAGCACTGGAGCTCTCGGGGCCAAATAATGAGGCCTCATGGCCCTCACTTGGACTATGGGGGTTATTTTGAACATCTCTGCTCTTAAGGGAGTTTTCGTTTTTTGCTGCAATGGTTAAAATTGTGCAGGCCACTGTTATTAACACAAAGTCAATTCCCTCCTCATATCCTTTGCAGATTACACAGTAGATTAAGTTTCCCTAATCTGCAGCTCAGAAACCATGCAGAGAAGAAATATGTTAACAAATCCAAACAACTTTCTTGTAACTTGCTGACTATATTTAGTTTTCCTGATTTAAAAAATAACCCTTTTTTATAACTAAGTTCCAAACTACATTTGCTTGTATGTTTGTATCCTATTCATAAAAATATTTGGTAAACAAAGCTCAATTTAATTTTTGTTACCTATTTTTTTTTCTGGTGATAATGCTTTATAAAGTATTATTCGGGTATTAGGGTCAAATATTGTAGTTGTGTGAGGATCAAAAGAAATATTTCAGTTTATGTAAAAAAAATTCCAAGTAGATTAAAGATTTACCAGTAATTTCAACATTTTTTCAGGACCATATATAGTTCTTTAGGTGAAGGAAGAGCTTCTTAAACTCAATTCCGTGTCCCTTACAATGAAGTAATTATACAGGAAGCTGGCATTATAGAAGGATTTTGATAAGCTGGGAAATATACAAAAGCTCATTAAAAACGGATGCAGAATGTACTGTGTAAAAGCTGTCACCGATGAACATATCATACACACAAACATATATATATATATAACAAATGCCATTAATATAGGCAGCAAGCAATGGTTTATGGAACTTTTTTTCATATTCGTTCATGGGATGAGGCCCAACTCTAATTGCTCTTGAGAAGGTGGTGGTGAGCTGCCCCCATAAACTGCTGCAGTTCATGTGTTGTAGGAACACCCACAGTGCTGTTAGAAAGGGAGTTCCAGGATTTTGACCCAGCAACAGTGAAACAATGGCCATATATTTACAAGTCAGGATGATTTGACTTGGAGGGAAACTTACAACTGGTGTAGTTTCCATGCATCTGCTGCTCTTGTCCTTCTAGGTGGCAGAGGTCACAGGTTTGGAAGGCGCTGTGGAAAGAGCCTTGGTGAGTTCCTACAGTGAATCTTGTAGATGGTACACACTGCTGCCAGTGTGCATCAGTGGTGGACGGAGTGAATGTTCATTGTGGTGGAGGGGTGTCAATCAAGCAGGCTGCTTTGTCTTGGATGGTGTCAAGCTTCTTGAGTGTTGTTGGAGCTGCACTCACTCAGGCAAGTGGAGAGTATTCCATCACACTCCTGACTTGTGCCCTGTAGATGGTGGACAGGCTTTGGGGAGTCAGGAGGTGAGTTAATCACCTCAGGATTCTGAGCCTCTGATCTGCACTTGTAGCCACAGTACTTTTATGTTTGGTCCAGTTCAGTTTCTGGTCAATGGTAGCCCACAGGATGTTGATAATGGTGGATTCGGTGATGGTAATGCCATTGAACATCAAGGGGCGATGGTTAGATTCTCTCTTGTTGGAGATGGTCATTGCCTGGCACTTGAGTGGTGCGAATGTTACTTGTCACTTATCAGCCCAAGCCTGAATGTTGTCCGAGTCTTGCTGCATACGGGCACGGACTGCTTCAGTATCTGAGGAGTTGCAATAGGTGCTGAACATTGTGCAATCATCCACGAACATCCCCACTTCTGACCTTATGACGGAAGGAAGGTCATTGATAAAGCAGTTGAAGATGGTTGTGCCAAGGACACTACCCTGAGGAGCTCCTGCAGGTGATGTCCTGGAACTGAGATGATTGACCACCAACAGCCACAATCATCTTCCTTCATCCTAGGTATGACTCCAACCAGTGGAGAGATTTCCTCCGATCCCCATTGACTTCAATTTTGCTTGCGCTCCTTGATACCACACTTGGTCAAATGCTGCCTTGCTGTCAAGGGCAGTCACTCTCACTTCACACTTGAGTGCAGCTCTTTTGTCCATGTTTGGATTAAGGTTGTAATGAGATCAGAAGCTGTCTGGCCCTGGTGGAACCCAAACTGAGTGTTGGTGAGCAGGTTATTGCTGGGTAAGTGCTGCTTGATAGCACTGTTGATGACATTTTCCATCATTTTGCTAATGATCGAGAGTAGATTGATGGGGCGGTAATTGGCCAGGTTGGATTTGTCCTGCTTTTTGTGTATAGGGCATACCTGGGCAATTTTTCACATTGTCAGGTAGATGCCAGTGTTGTAACTATACTGGAACAGCTTAGCTTGGGGCACAGTTAATTCTGGAGCATAAGTACTATTGCCGGAATATTGCCAGGGCCCACAGCCTTTGGTGTATCCAGACCCTTCAGCCATTTCTTAATATTACGTGGGATGAATTGAATTGGCTGAAGACTGGCATCTATGATGTTGGAGACCTCCAGAGGAGGCCGAGATGGATCATCTACTCGACACTTCTGGCTGAAGTTTGTTGCAAATGAGGATGGGGATATTTGTGACCCTCCTCCTCCAGTTAGTTGTCATATATTATACAACTGCTGTACTTATTTGAGAATCTGGACACATGATTCCTGACTTCTTCAGTGGAAACACATCTTGTTTTGCTCTTGAATATCATTTCCTTTGCTATACAGAGTGTACCGTAGGTGTAACTGAGACATACATTAAGTTTCTGTGCAATGTAGAAAAGGAAGTAATTTTATTTACATTATATTGTATTGCATCCTTTGGATGTCCCATATATTTTTATAAGTAGTGGATCATTTTAAATGTAATGTTGTTGTATAGGCAAACAGAGCAACCAATTTTTGCGAAGCAAGGTTCCATAAACAACAAACGAGATTCGTGACCAGATAATCTATCTCAGAGAAGAGCGTTGGCCAAGATAATTCCTTTCTCTATTCGAGTAGTGCAGTGGTTTTTGTTTACCATCTCATCTGAAAGATTGCACCTTTGTCAATGCAGCATTCCCACAGCGCTGCACTGGAATCTCAGCTAAGATCATGGGCTAATAGTCGGGCCTCAACCCACAACTTTTAGACCCACAGGTGAGAGTAATACTGAATGAATCATAAACCAATACTCTAGATACTATTATCATGTAAGTTTTAAGTCATTCAAAACATTACACTTCTTTAAAGTATCAAAGTGTCCATGGATTGTAAGAATTTGTTTCCTAATTTCTACAAGGCTGGAGCCAGAGACACATTTGAGTTAATTACTGTCTGATGTTTCTGGAATGCTTTAACAAGCTGTGAAGCCTTATGTTGTGACTTCAATGTTTGTAACCCAGGCATTCCACAGACTTATTATCTAATTTGCAATTATGGAATGATGTGACAATAAATAAAGAATACGCAAGTCATGTTAGACTCACTATATTTCTCTGATTTTCCTTTTATTCATTCATGGGATGTGGGCTTCGCTGGCTGGGCCAGCACTTATTGCCCATCCCTAATTGCCCTTGAGCAGGTGGTGGTGAGCTGCCTTCTTGAACCGTTGCAGTCCATCTGGTGCAAGTACATGCACAGTGCTATTGGGAAGGAAGTTCCAGGATTTTGACACAGCGACAGTGAAAGAATGGTTTGCCGCAGTGCATGTTGTACATGTTATATACTGCTGTCATTGTGTGCTGGTGGTAGATGGAGTGAATGTTTAAGGTGGTGAATGAGGTGCTGATCAAGCAGCCTGCTTTGCACTGGATGGTATTGAGCTTCTAAAGCATCGTTGGCACTGCACTCCTCCAGGCAACTGCAGGGTATTCCATCAAACTGCTGAGTTGTTCCTTGTAGATGGTGGATAGGCTTTGTAGAGTCACTTGTTACAATCCCTATTGGGATAAACAAAATAACCAAGTTTACTGAATGACCTCAAATAAAGAATTACTGATAAGCTTCCACTTTTTGTAGCTTTTACTTTAACATGAATCAAAACCAATTCAAATTAAACATAAATTTGCAAATTATACTGCAAATAATAAGATTAATTTCACTTTAAATAGTCAATACAACAAAGATAGGTTTTACGCATCCAAAAGCAATCCCATCACTCCCTGCACAAATGTGGCTCTATGTAACTACACAGTTCCACAGTATACTGTTCTTTATTCATGCAGGGTAGATCAGGAGTCTCAGCTGACAACAGCTTTCACCTCCGAGGTTCACATGTATGATTATCATCAGTAAGGCACACTTCTATGAACCCTTTCTCCTTTGGGTCACAATAGTTCTGATGGTGTAGCTTTCCAGAGTTCCTGACCAACCAATAATACCCTGATTCATGGTTTTGCCACTTGAGAAATGCCCAGCTCTTTAGCATCTCCGAGGCATTCACACAGTTTTCCAGGTTTTAGACCTTTTTAGCCAGCTCACAGATTGCCTCCAGCAGCTCCTTCCTGCCAAAGAGAAAAACTGACCTCTTCTTGAGAGTTATTTGCTTCTTCTCTTCACAAGAATTCTGTGTCCCTCTTTCTGTCTCTGCCTGCTTTCACTATGTGTCTGCACCTGTGCCTTTATCCTCCAGTTCCTCTGCAGTAGCTCTCACTTGTGTCAGCAGTTCTCTGTCTGTCAGCCACACAGCTTCTGATCTTAACTTCCTTCCTGTTAGAAGTGCTTCCTGGTCAAGGGTTGCTGGGTCACATGGACGAGCATTTCTTATTATCCAAGAAAATTGCAATTTATCCCTTTACAATTGATGCAAACTCTTAAAAGTTCTTTTTCAAATGTTCTTAAAAACAATTACAGAATGCACAAATATTTTAAAGAAATTACAAATTTTTCTTACTGTAGTGCTTCTGGTCAAAGGTCATCACACAGCAGGCGAATTACTTGCCACAGAATTCGCAACCTCTGACCTGCTTGTAACCACAGCATTTATCTTGCTGGTCCAGTTAAGTTTCCAGTCAATGGTAACCCCCAAGATCTCGATGGTGAGGGATTCAATGATGGTAATGTTGCTGAACTTCAAAGGGAAATGGTTAGATTCTTTCTTATTGGAGTTGGCCATTTCCTGACACTTGTGTGGCGTGAATGTTACTTGCCACTTATCAGCCCAAGCCTGAATGTTGTCCAGGTCTTACTGCACGTAAGCACGGACTGCTTCAATATCTGAAGAGCTGCGAATGGTAGTGAATATTCTGCAATTATCACTGAACATCCCCATTTCATTTCTGACCTTATGATGGAAGGAAAGTTGTTGATAAAGCAACTGAACATAGTTGGGTAGGTTTCTGCAGTAATATTCTGATGAATGGTATGAACGAGTGATATGAGTGAAATCAGATCTGCACAAAAGATAAACATATCCATCAGAAATTCACCATTTGGGATATGGAATTCTGGGCTTTATTCATAGAGGCATAGAGTACAAAAACTAGGGAGTTATGCTAAATCTAAACAAATTACTAGATCGGCCTTAGCTGGAGTTGCATCCAATTATGGACACCAAATTTTAGAAAGGACATGAACCTTTTAGATATGGTACAGAAGAAATTCACTAGAGTGGTTTCAGGGATGAAGGATTACACTTATGTGGATAGATAGAGAAGCTGGGGTTGTTCCCCTAAAAGCAGAAAAAGCAATGTGGGGGATTTGATAGAGGTGTTTAAAATCATAAAGGAATGAGATAGAGTAAATGGAGAGAAACTATTTCAAATGACTGACAGGTTGATAACTAGAGGGCACAGATTTAAGATGATTGGCAAAAGAACCAAAGACGACATGAGGAGAAATGTTTTTAAGCAATGAGTGGTTAAGATTTGGAATACAGCTTCAATAGAGGGTATTGGATAAATTTCAGGAGGGTATTGGATAAATACTTGACGGTGAAAAAAAATTGCAGGGATGTGGGGGAAGAGTCGGGGTAGGGGAGTAACTGGATTGCTGGCGCAGACTCGATGGGCTGAATGGCCTCTCTCTGCTGTACTCTTCTATGATTCCATGATTCCCTGTTGACCACATAAATATATTTTACATCTGATTTAATCTGGGTTGCATCTGGAGCTGTGGGAAGCAAGTAAAGTGTGAAAAGCTAGAAGAGCGTGGAGTTTAGTTTCAGTGGGAGTTCAGCTTTAGGGTGCAGTCGGCCCTGAGTTTTTATTGTTTATAATTAGTACATATTTGAAGTAATTGAGCAGATTCAGACTCTTGCAAGAGTTTGGAAGTTCAGCCTAAAAGTATCTATATTTTAAAGTTAACACAGAGAAAATTGGATAAATATTTGAAGCAGAGAAAGATGCAGTTCTATGGGAAGAGTGGGGCAATGGAAATAATTTTGGATTGCACTAGCAAAGTGCTGACACAGACACAATGAACCAAATGTTCTCCTTCTTTGCTGGAAATTGCTCTATGGTTCTACCTATTTAAGTTGAAGGTGTGCTTGTATTACAGAGAAGCTGTGACAAACATCTGTGATGTTCCAACTACCTTCCAGTGTTCCATGCACATATACAGTGTTGTCATGGCAGTGAGGAATTGTAGCATTTGGCACCCTAGGCTGGATTGATTTCCAGGACCTTTATCACATCTGTTTAAATTAGACTTGTGATTGCATGCCAATATACATGAATAATGTAGTGCTAGAAAAATCATGTCAAATTGAGATTATCCAAAACAAGCAACTTAAACCAAGGTTGAATGTAAGTCCCAGAGTTAAGGATTTAAATTAATTTTCGAATGTTGACATTTTCATACTGGCAGGCTGAAACACTCGGTTTAAAAATGGCTGGAAGTGCAAACAAACGTGTCTTAGTTTTAACATAACCAACAGTACTGATTGGTGAATCATTGTTGGATCAAAGTAATTAAAGTGGGAATGCAGAAAGCCAAAAGCACACTATTATTGCGAAAGAGCTTCTAGAGGAAGTACTCAGGTTTCAACTAATGTTCCAAAGTACCCTAGAGTCAGAAATTATGCATTTCTGGCCAGCTGCAAAACTAAAATAATCAGAGTAACTGACTTCAGTTTCTCAGCAACACGAATTTGGAATGTATTCACCTGTAGTGAAGCCACTACAGGATGCTTTGCTGTTCCACTTTATTTTAAAACCCTGTCAACCACTACTGTCTAGCACATCAAAGAAAATGTTTTATTTAGTGAGATAATGTGTAACACATGACAGAAATGTTTTTAACTCAGTGAGATAAGCACTTTATTTGTGTAACGTGCATCATTTTAATCATTTGAATGGACATTTTTTCTAAGAATTACTTGCTTACTACCTCTAATATCTTGGTCAGAAATGTAAAAGCACATTTACAAATAAAGCAAAATACAGCCTAGAATCAGCTTTGGTTTAATTGTTGTGTGTTAAAGAACACAGCATTAACTCAATACTATCCAATGCTACAATATATCAAGTATAACATAGACTAAAAGAAATTTCAGCAGAGAAGCAGGCTGGTTGGCCCATTGTGCCCATGGGTGGAATCTTGTGGAGGCGATGGGGGTCTTGGCTGCTGGCTGGAGAGCCGGTGAGAGCCCCACGTCGCCTCTTTTTGGGAAGGCTCACCGCATCTTGTTCCACATAGGTACTTGACAGTCAAGGACCCCAAAGGTGGAAGCACCACCTGTCAAGAGCTGTCAGCCAATCAGAAGCCAGTAGCTCTATTGAATACAAGCATCAATGGGGAAGCAGTGGCTGCTGCAGGTACGACACCCACTTGAGGCCTGGTATCGTCACTGGATCCCAAGCCATATGTGAATAATGGCAGGAAGGGGTTGTAGGTAGTGGGGTGGAAGGGGGGTCAACAGCAAGGGCAGGGGGTGGTTCTCAATGCTCCCTCCCCCTTCCCGATGCAGGGGCCTTCGATCGGCACTGAGTGCTTTTGAGCAAAGGACCCAACCCCAAACCAAATGCTCCGCAAACAACCCCCACGAGTTTGTTTGTCGCAGACCCTGCATGGTGAGGCCCCCGCCTGCCACTTGGTTAATATCAATGACAGCAGGATGAGGTCTTTAACGGGCATTAATTGGTGGAGTGGTGGTAAGGCTGTCCACGGACTTAATCAGGGTGGAGGCAGGAATGTGGCAGGGTTCCCATATGCTACCATCCCGCCTGATTAAGTGTCTCTCCTTCATCAAATGCAGCATGGGGTAGGGCACAGGTTACTGCTCCATGCCTGTACTTGTTTGACATTGGAATCAAATTTATAAAGTATGTATAGGATACATTTTTTGAAGTGTTACCAGTGGAATGGAGTCTTTCAAGCAGTGGACAAGGATTCGAAAATTAGGATTGTAATTCACATTGTGCTCAATTTCTCAGTAGGCAATTTTGGCATGAATAGGGAGGCCATGCTACCAGCATGTGCCGGTCTCATTAGATTGTGCGATATGTCATTGCAGTCTCGAGCAGTAACTCTTCATTATTGTTAGATGCTGCCTGCGCTTAAATGTTTCTGCACAAATTGGCTTCTGCATATGCTGGGTGCTTCATCTGAGGAAAATGATTTTGATTGGTCACAGATGTGGCTGCAATAACACATCATTTTCAATTTGGATGATAATGATTCAATCGCCTCTTATAGATCACCTCTGATTCTTACTTTTATTTCCAATGAAGTCAATCAGGAGAAATATATAACACATGGCTGAATCGATGTCGCCTGTTTTACACTGTCATCTGAAATTCCCAAGGTACACATCTACCAGTACTCCAGTGACTGTGCTTACAGATGCCACAGGTACCTAGGCATGTCAGAGTAAATCTAACTTCAATACTTCAGCTTCACAAGAAAGGCTAACACACAGATTTGTACATGGAATGATATGGAAACCACAATGTAGAAGCAGGCCATTTGGCCAAGCCAGTCTGTGTTGGTATTTATCCTCCACATGACCATCTGCTGCAGGATGACCTTCAAAAAGCATTGGAACAGGGACAGATCTTCTCAGAGCAGTGAGCACTATCACAGCGTGAAGCTTTCTTACAATTGGTTCTTTCTGAGCCACCTCATGGTCTTGCGCCTCATCAGGCAATCTGTTGTGCATGGCTATGTAAATGTTTGCAAGGGGCAACACCGTCATCACTTTCCTATTGAAAGGAGCCATCTTCTGAGTGAAAGGTGTCACAGTGGATTCCCATGTGGCATCAGGGTTCCATATTATGAGAATGGATGTTTTTAAAAGTATTTTGGGGGAATATTGTGTTATTCTGTGAAGAAAGCTGTTTGTTTGTGTGTGTGTGTGTGTGTGTGTGTGTATGAATGATTTAATTAAGCTGGGGAAAGGTTACTAGTGGCAGGCTACCTGGGAGGTTAAGACATGAAAGGATAGACGTATTAAGTGTACATTTGTAATAAGATATTGCAGGGGTTTGAGGTACAAGTAAATAGGTTGGATCTAACATTTGCATTTTTAGATAAGTTGAGAGTTTATTTGAATATCAAAGGGAAGTCAGAGGTAGCAAGAAACATTTTTGCATCTTACAGGACTTCCATGGGTAAATAGAAAAGGGTGTATTACATTTTATTGACCTGAAAGCAGAGACAAAATAGAAAAATGGAAGATTTTATATTTGGAATGATTTGAGTTTCAAAGGTGTGTGAGAACAATGGAACCTGAGATGAAAAGGGCAAAAAGGTATTTTAGAGTTACTGTGAAGAGCTCAGGGCTTGGCTGTTGGTTGTTGGCTGTGAGCGGTGTGAGGAAGATTTCCTGGAAACAGCTCTAGGCTGGGAGAAGATACAGTTTGAATCAATCATCCTGTCAAGCCAGAAAAGCCATGGGCTGCAAAAGGCAGTTTTGTTCTGAAGTCTTGGATTTCCGCAGCAGAGTGGAAGAGAGTTTAAGAGGTCATGTGGTATATCTTTATCAAAACTACAGCTGTTCACCTTGGGCAATATTACTGGATTTTTATAGTTAGACATCAATAAGGGAATGTTGCTTAGAAGGTGTTTACTTGTGGTAAATCCATAAGTGGTGATCCTTTTGAGGGAATGTTTTGTATGACTAATTTTAACTGTGTAACTGTAATCTTGTGTGCTTAAGTTTTCTTCTCATTAATAAAACTTTTACTTCTAATTTTTTAAAATCCCAGAAGTGTCACTGTATTTCTTGCTGCTGAGATCACTGTTTCCTTTTTGTTTTCAGAATACAAAAAAAAGTATGGCCCATAAGCCTAGTTTCCCTCTGAGGTTTGGTTTACTCAGCAATTAACATGTGTCGGTGCAGACTTGATAGGCCGAAGGGCCTCTTCTGCACTCTGTGATTGTGTGATTCTTTGCTGTGGTCATAACAATATCTATAGGCAAATAAAGGGCTTGCATTAATGTTCAGGCGGTATCTGGCTACAAAAATATCAGTGTGCTTAATATTGTTATCCATACCTTCAGAAAGCAGTGTCCAAGGTGATTGCACTTTTAAAAGGAAAATAAACATTGATTTGGGGGAACAACTTTTGGGGAATGAGAGCAAAACTCTGCATCTGTAACTACTGACACCACTAAGAAATCACCTAACAGAGAAAGAAGGCCATAGGCTGAAAACTGAGCATCTATTTTCTGTTCTATATCCACCATCTTACCTTGGAAGAAAAGTGTGCCTTGTGGGAGGAGTGTGAAGCAAGTTAGCATCACCCTGAAGAGACAGGGAGGAGGGTGAAACAGGTCAGCATCACCCTGAAGAGACTGGGAGGAGTGTGAAGCAGTCAGCATCACTGAAGTGGGAAGGAAAAGAAAATCAAACCGTGACAGCAGAGGAAAGTGGTTGGTTGATTGGCTTGTGAACATTGCTGCTGCTTTAACTTTCTCCAAAGTTAGGCTTGGTGAAGGGCCAGAAAAAGCAAGAGTGGAGTGGGGCTTAAAACAGCTGGAGAGAACTCATTATACATTTTTGGCTGAGAGCCCAGAAATCCATTAGTCTGTTAAAACACCTGAGCCCCAGGGAAAACATTGCTTGATTGACAATTCTGGCTCTCTGATCTCTGCTGTCAGTTACACAGTTTATTTATACAATGTTGAGGTTTCAACTGCTTGCAGTTTCTGCTATTGATACTTTTATTGCCCTGCAGCAAAAGGATTTCTTTTGTAACATAGTGGAATGTTATGATTGAATGACTGTTTTTAAGGTTTCTTTTTTACACATTCTATTATCATTATAAGGTTCATTGGTTCTGTACAGTGTATAATAGGTCAATGGATTTAGAAGTGCCACAGCTTGGCATTGGGGTCATGAGGGGCCATAGGCGGTGGGTTGGGGGGCATACCTTGGCATGGGGGCATGAGGGGCTATAACAGGTGGATAGAGGGCATGCTTTGGCATGGGGACATGAGGGGCCATGGGTGGAGGGGCATAGCCTGGCATAGGGGGTATAAGGAGGACCTTTTGAACTTACCTTCCAAAAGATTTCTCATGCAGACTATGGTTCAAGACACCTCTGAGGTGCCATAAGCCCTGACTCTTTAAAAAATCTGGCCTGACTCCATGAAAACTGCAGAGTAGGAAGACATATTGGACAGGTCTGGAATGCAGGGCGCTGGCTCGAACAAGCCCACGCCCTTAAAAATGTCTGGTGAAAATCGGCAAGCCCAAGAATGGGGTCAGGAATCCGGATTTTGCCTACCATTTTTAAAGGGCCCTTGAGATGTCCTGACCCAATAAAAATCGAGGCCATTACATCCAGTCAGGTTCAATCATTGCATAAATGTCACATCACACCATGAATTGCCAGCTTCAATTTACGTATTGTTGGTTAACTAATTTGTCAAATATTTGGTGGATAAAACAGTTTTAAATAGAAAAGGAAGAAAATACGAGCTCACTTTTTCTGTTGAGTGTATTTTGGTTAGCAATTCTGCTGCCCGTCTTCAGAATTTGCTGACATTGCAAAGATTGTGGATGACTGTTGGTCATTTAGCTGTTTCTGCTGCTCACTGTTGTGGCACTGAACCTACAGCATTCAGAACAGGGTTGTTACCAGTTTTTATTTTTAGCCAGGCTTTTGAAATGGTTGCTAGCTGCCAGTTCAATTGACTATACGCTAGCTGATTTTTCAGTATTACACGTTGAAGGATAATCTCAGCTAGGGTGAGGTTAATAGTGCTGCAGTTGACCTTAGCACATCTGGGCTAGAGAGGGACAAGGATGTCCAGGATACCCACTTTCAAGATTAAGCAAATGGGAAAAACTGTGGCAAATGGATATCAGTGTCAGTAAATGTGAGGTCATCCACTTTGGACCTATAAAAGAATACAACAGTACTTTCTAAATGGTGAAAAGATAGAAACATTGGTAGTCCAAAGAAACTTTTGGATCCAGGAATAGATCAATAAAATGTCATAAACAGGCACCAAAAATAATAAAAAAGATAATGGAATGCTGGCTTTTGTATCTAAGTGATTAGAATACAAGGGGTTAGAAGTCATGCTTCTGCTTAGATCAGACCTGGAGTACTGTGAACAATTTCTTCACACTACAATTTAGTAAGGATAGATTGGTGTTGAAGAGAGTGCGGCATTAAGTTTACCAGGATGATACCAAGGTCCGGATTTTTGTTAGGGCTCGGGGAAACATGTCCTGTGCAGTTTTGTGCCTCCCGAAATGCACACCTGACCCATATGTGACTTTGCCCAGGACTTTGTCCTTTCACACAGGGGTTGGATTGCAGTGCATTTTGTGAGCTGCAAATGGAGTGCGTGAGGAATGTGGGTGCAGAGACGAGCTGTATCGAAGGCCCACCTCAGTTCTCCACAGCAGCCCAGTTACCAACATCATTTAAAGGCCCTCTAAGCCTCACGGACACCCGCTCACCCCATTGAACGACAGTTGGGTGGAGCGGAGTGAGGGGCGAGGGCCAGAGGGCCTAACTGCTTTTATTGCAACTGGAACGAAGTCCCAGAAGTAAGGCGAGCCTTCTAACTAGACTGCCTCAACACTCCCGCCCCTGTGGCAGACTGGGATCTGCTCCCAGGGTCAGTGGGCCCGACTCCATCCACACCCAGCCCCTCCCTAGAGCAAAAATCACACAGTTCAGGGTTCTTTAAACCGAGCTGTGTCTGCCGAATCAAGAAACTTTCCAACTCAAGCTACCTGCTTTGGTAGCAAAAGTCAGGTCCAGTGCCTCCAGCAGTGCAGAACTCTCTCTATACTGCATTGGAATGTCAGCCAACATTTTGTAGCTTAAATCTCTGGAGCAGGCTTTGAACCGCAACCATCTGACTCAGGCAAGAGTGCTACCCCTGAGACACAGTTGGGTGTCAACTAAGCTCTTGACCACAAATAAATTAGTTAGCTGAAATGTCATGCTCTAAAGAAGAAAATAGCCTTGGGTTCAGTAAATAATTTATTATCTACCTGTAGCTGTTGAACAGAAAACATTAGCCAATGCATGATTAATCATTTTCTATAGGGAACTCACAATAAGAACACAATGTGTCTGAAGTATGGAGTTATATCCCATTATAAGCAAAAACACTCCATTTGTGATGAGCTCATTAGTTCTTTGCCTATATTGTGTTATGATAATGTTATGTGGCACCGTGGATTGTAAAAGGAATATTTTGGTAAAATGCTTGTGTAATTCTTGCTTTCTAAAAAATACAAATCATCAAGGGGTAGATTTTGTCTTCCCCATTTAGGTGGGAATCTGATGGCACAGACACTTGTTCTTTTTGAACCTTCTTGATTTTCATCCATTGACTTCAACTAAATGAAAATGATCAAGTTCTACCACAACATGCCATCCATCCCACCAGATTAATGCCAAGGCGGTGAAGGACTTTTAGTGCCCGTGCTGATCCCTATTACATCAAAATTAGAGTCCAGTCATTAAATGTACACCTAGGGTATTACGGTAACACTTAATGTGACAGCCTGAAATTCCACCCTTTGCCATTTTAATGGAAGTGTTAACCTGTGTAGATTATTAAAATAAAAGTGAGGGGTATATAAGAAAGGCATTTTTACAGTACGTCTCACACCATAATTTCACTGCAAGTAAAGGCCATAGAACCTTGCCACCAACAGTGGTCTTTGTTTGCAAGTCAGGCACAGGAGGCCTGGTGGAAGCAGGGCCTCTGGCAGGACCAAAGGACACTGAATCTCCACTGAAAATCTCGCTTGCTGTCACTTTCCAATGGGGCCTCTTGCAAGCAGTGTTTTCTTATGTGCAAGGGGAAGGGGAAGGGGAAGAAGTTTCCATGATTTGCTAACTACCCAGTCACCCAGTGGATGTATCTAGCATAGTGGTGTATCACAGAAACAAAGAAAAAAACGTGGGGCTGGATTTTACGCTGAGGGCCGTTGTGTGCCTGACCTGATTATATGTGAAATTGCACGAGATGACATCAGGTGAGCATCCCGACATCATCCTGCGCTTGTGTGATATTTCGGTCGGCGGGCTAAAGGGTTTCCCTTTAAGGGGCTACCTTTTAATTTGCCCCTTTTAATTTAGTTTATTTGTTTTGACTCAAAAGAATTGCCATTTACCTTAAATCTGTGTCCTCTGGTTACTCACCTTTCTGCCACTAGAAACAATTTCTCCTTATTTGTTCTATCAAAATCTTTGATTTAGAACACCGCAATGTGGTCTTAACCTAGCTCCTAGGAGAGCAATCCCAGCTTTTCTAGTCTTTCCATATTATCACATGGATCTCCTTGGGTAGATGGTATGACGTCCTGTACCACATTTCCTCTTCAATTCATCCTTTTTCACCCTTTGAATCTTCTACATTAAGAGTGGTTCTAAGTCTCCTGATTATAACCCAGACTCAGAAATTTGCAGCAGGAGTCATCCAAGCATGTTCCCTCCCATACTCCATCTAACCTACCCAATCATATTGGTTTTACATTAGATTCAGCAGTGCTTCCAATTAGTTTGAAGGTAACTTCCATATGTCCACCTCTTAAGCACTTTGTCTCGGAAGATAACAAATGCTCTTGAATAGGTTAAGTCTAAATCTTTGAAATACAAAATTTTAAGTCCAAATCATCATCATGCTGTGACATTTCATGTTTCTCAATGTCTGCATATAAGTTTGTAAATTCTTAATCTCTTGTGCCAATGACATCCATGTGGTCCAGAAAACCATGGTTCCTGTGTTTTTTTATTTTTTTTTATTTATTCATTCGTGGCTTGCCCATTCCGAATTGCCCTTGAGAAAAGGTGGTGGTGACCAAAACAGAGAACCCATTGTAGCTTTCTACTTGAGAGCTCAAGGGTTTAAACTGCCAAAGCATAGCACCCACTCAAATTAATAAATTAAATTTTATAATGCCTAAATTTTTTGCATTCAGCAGTGCAAAGGTTGTTGCCTAGAAAGCACACAAATGTAAAAGACTGCTTGCGGAAAGAGTAACTTTCTTCGTGTTCTAAAAAACGACAAATCCATGCATCATCACTCAATGTCAGCCGTGCAGCTGCTTGCACTGGAGGTGTGGAGCTGAGGATTTTTGATCCCAATAAAGAATACATTTAGTTTATCCTCAATTTAGGCTGCAAAATCGGCCACATTGACTTTGATTATCCCTGATTCAGTTTCAAAATGATCTGTCCTAGTTCAGTTAGATTAATCTTGTCTACTCAGCATTGTGCTTCCTCTTTACCTATTCTTAGTACTAATGTTAAATCAATTTAGAAAAACATGGCAGTGCCTTCCTACAGGAAATGGGAGCCCTACAGACCTAAGCTTGTCTACTGCACAGAAGCATTGCTCCTTACATTATCCTCACGCAAACTTTCTCACTTTTCTGTATTTCCTTATGACTTTGTTGATAGCACTGTACCAGAAGAAGCTAATATGAAAGACAAAATATTGTCACCTCAATTGCACACTGTTTAAAGCCCTGAGCTTATGCCATCAGCTCAAATACAATTTCCTCAGTAGCTGCATGATGGCCCCAAGAACAGTAAATTAAAAATTCCCAATAACTTTAAAAATACATCATACGTTAAGTAGAATAGCAAATAGCCTGTAGATAGCATTAGGATCAGTTTCTTCCTTAGCGTTATTTGGATTCTCTAAAGCCACCTACTGTCTATTTAGGACATCATCAGAACTATCTGACTGAATTACTGCTGTCTTATAACTCACTGTCAGCTGTCTAGTCTGTGAGTAATGCAATGCTTGAGTGGAGAATGGCAGCATATGTATTCATCAGGCACACACTTTATTTTAACTCATAGAAAAACCAGCAACATTCTCAAGCCAAAAGAAACACCTGTTATTCCTTCATTCATTCATGCTCCGCCCAGTGGCAGATCCTTGGCTCATTGTCTGCTGATGCTTCATCCTGAGCTGTTCCTGTTTTCTTGGCAGTTTTTGTCAGTGGTGGTTTGCCATTGTCTTCCACTCACTAGCAAAGGGAAAGGTGGCAGGTGGTGTAGTGGTAATGTCACTAGGCTAGTAATTTAGAGGTCCAGGCTAATGCTCTGGGGACACAGGTTCAAATCCCACCATGGTAGCTGGTGGAATTTGATTAATAAACCTGGAATTGAAAGCTAGTCTCAGTAAATGGTAACCATGAAGCCATCATTGATTGTTGTAACTATTTAGTGAAGGAAATCTGCTGTCCTAACCTGGTCAGGGCTACATGTGACTCCAGGCCCACAGCAATGTGGTTGACTCTTAACTGTCCTCTGAAATGGCCTAGTTCAAGGGGAATTAGAAATGGACAATACCAGGATCCCAGGAAAGAAAAAAAGGTCTCAGGTCTACCTCAGCTGGAATGGGAATTAAATCCTTGCTGTTGTCATTCTGAATGACAGACTTGCTAACTGGTCCCTTATTACTCCTTATGTCTTTGAAAAGTACAATACTCACCAACTGTAGTTAATCACGGGTTTCTTTATTAGTCTCCCTTTACCTTAGCTCAGCAACAGCAACAACAGATTGCATTGATGTAGGATAACATGCTGCAGGCGGGTTAAATAGGCTGCTGGTTTGCCTTCTGCCCCTCAATGGGGAGGAAGTCCTGCCCTTGGGAGCTGCCAGCCAATCTGATTGGCTGCCAGCTCCTGTAGCCCCAGCAGTACTAAGAGTGCATTAGTGGGCGCTGCCTGGACTGCAAGCAGGCCCATGGATCTCGGAGCCAGGTAAGCCTGGGATCTTGGGTGGGGGGGGTTTGGGCAGTTTAGGGAGGGGGGAAGGGGGTGAGGGTCATGGGTTTTACATAGCAGGTGGGTAGGAAGAAAGGGGGTTATTATCTTAGGGGGGCTTCCCCCAATGCACAAAGGGCATTCCAATAAGATAGTACCCCGCCTTACTTCCTGCCCTTTAAAAAGTTTTTTTAAAAAAAGCAGCCTGCACACTCCCGCTTGGCTGCCCACGCCAACTGTTTTATTTATTTATTTATTGTAAAATAATGTCAATTTATTAACAGCCCAGCTCACAGACCCATACCTCACTTTAAAAAAAGCCTTAAATGACCCAAATAAATCCGCTGAACACAGAACCCCATGTCTATTATGTACATTCAAAACAGGATTCAAAACATTCACTGGTGCACATTGTTTTTTACAGAGATGGCGTGGGCAGTTATGACTGGGACCAATTGGCTTGTTAACAAGCCTAATTGACCTTTGATTATTTATTTAAATATTGCAGGTGGGCTGCTGATTTTGGTGCCCATCCACCCCCCCTGTCTTATGGGAGTGAGCTCAGGGGTGGGCGGGGAGGTGGTAGCTTGGTATCTGCCCTATTTTGTGTCACCCACCCCCTGCCAAAATCATGCCTGGCAGGGTAAAATTGGCGATGAACCAAAGGGGTATTAAGCGGGATGAGTTTTTCAAAGACGGGAGTTTTAAGGATGGTCAAAGGAGGAGAGGCAGAGAGATTTAGAATGGAAATTCCAGGGTTTAGAGCCTAGCAGACTGAAGTCATGGCTACCAATAGTGGGATGTAGAGAATGGGGGCTGCACAGGCATCAGACTTGGAGGAATGCTGAATTCTTGCAGGCCTGTAAGGTTGGAGAAAGTTACAGTGAGGAAGGACAAGGTTATGAAAGGATTTGAAAACAAAGATCAGAATTTAAAGCCTGGGACATCGGGGGACAGAAAGCTAATGTAGTTCAACAAGCAAATGAGTGATGGTTGAGCAGGATTTGGGGTAGGATAGTCTACAGCATCAGTTTCAGATGGACTGAAGTTTATGCAAGGGTGAGAGGAGGCCAGCCAGAAGAACATCAGAACAGTCGAGGTTGAAGGTTACAAAAGCGTGGATGAGGATGGCTTCGGCAGCAGATGGGCTTAGATGGGGCAGAAACAGATTATGTTATGAAGGTTGCAATAGATGGCCTTTGTGATGGAGAAGACATGGGTTCAAAAATTCAGCTGAGGATCAAATAGGATGTCAAGGTTATGAATGGTCTGGCTTAACTTGAAACAGTGGAATGGAAAGAGGATGGAATTGGCGGTGAGGGAACAGAGTTTGTGGTGAAGGCAAAGGACAATGGTATTGGTCTTCCCAATGGTTAACTGGAGGAAATTGTAGTTCATTGGGTACTTTGACAGCACTTTTGACAGAGATAATGGCAGGGTAATGAGACGTGTGGAGAGGTAGTGCTGGGTGTCAGCAGTGTACATGTGGAACCTAACCCCGTTCCTTTAACTAATGTTGCCAACGAATAACACGTAAATGAGCAATTGGAGGGGGGTCAAGGTTAGATGCTCGGGGTCTCCAGATATAATGACATGGGGGCAGGAGGGAAGCTATTTCCGAAGATGCTCTGGTTATGATTGGGGTGGAACCAAGCAAGGGCATTGTCATTAAGCTGGACAATAGAAAAGTTGAATTAGTTGAGGATGGGGTAGTCAACCGTGTCAAAAGCTACAGAGAGATTGAGAAGGGGAGGATGCAGAGATTGAATGGATTTTGCTACTTTATACGGCTTTATAACTTGGATTCAATTACTTTGTGCCCTGCAGGCATACCTGGAGGTTAAAATATCATTTACCAGGCTCATTCATTCCCTTTAGCTCTCGAAGACAGGGAATCTTTTATATTAATGGCCTAAGTTGAACCATATCCACGTTCTACTAAAATAAAATAGACTTTAAAGAAATACTTTGAACCTTCGCATAAGTTATTAAAAATGTGCTTGTTTTTGTATGATCAAAACTTGTTTATGCAAAGCAATTGACTGGGTGTCCATTAGCCTTTATCCTAACAATTTATTATTAAACATCACTGTAATTGGCCACACACTGTGATGAAAGAAACAGGCTGAATTCAGTGTCATGCTGTACAGTTACATGACAACATTCTATTAATTGGAAGGCATTTATGTAGTATTTATGCATCCAAAAAAAACTAAGACTGCAGTTAAAAAAGAAATGTATCCTTCCACATAACTCTCAAATTTTAAGATACTTTTGGATTGTTTTTGTCTATTACACTGAGAGATGTCAGCATTGGGAATGGATGATTTTCATTTTACACCCAATGGCAACACCCATATGTCCAAACCATGGGTATAGCACAGGTTAAGCCAGCTATATGGGAATACAGGTCCAAATATTTTTAAGAACAGAAAATAAGTCATTAGACTCATGTAACCTCATTTTCCCAGATTAGTCTGTCCTTTGAACCCATTACTTTGACTATTTGAATCTCTTTGATAGCCGTTTCCTTAACTCACACAGATGACGTTCTTTTCTGATGGTAAAAAATGGTCTCACTATCTGTTGTCCTCCCTTTACTCTTAAATTTCTAATTTTTTAATTTGTGCCTGCCTGTTATTTGAAACAGTACATGTAAAATGTTAAAAAGAAATTGGTTTCTGTTCTGACAATTAAACCTATTAAGCGATGGCATATCAAAAATCTGATAGCACAGTGAAAAGTAGGTATTAACCTATCGTCAGTGTTGACTTAATTCAAAAGCAAGCACTTAAGGGCTAATTCTAGGATCAGAGTCTCAGAGCGTGGAATCTTTACCCGCCGTAGGTACATTTCAGGAATTGCTAGGCCACTCGCTGTGATCTTCACTTCATTAATTTTAATGACTGGAAAAAATCACAGCAGACCAGCTGTGATGCCCCAAGATGTTCCCCATGTGAGCGGCACTTCCTACTGCAAGTGTTGAATTACAAAATCACCCCTTTACTTTTAAGAACTTCTTGAGTATACAGTTTTACTTGATTTGAAAGGCCACATTTTGAGCTTGGCATTTGTTTCCATGGCGCAATCTTTACTATAACCAACAATTTTGTTAGAATACATTGGCCTATGTAAAGAGTTCATTTTTGATTGCTGATACAGCAGCTTCAAATGATTTCAGCCAACTTCTGATTGAGTATCTTAACTTGCCATTGTTTTTGATGCTCCGTGACAAGTTAAGCCATTCACTGCCTGAAAATAATTGAATGTAATTTGTCAATCACTTGTTGGAGATCACCAACATAATGACTGGATTTATTTTGCATCCGATATTTTGAAAATAGAAGAAAATCTAATTATAAGAAAAATCTCAGGCCAAATTAACATGGTCAAGCTATTTTAACCCTGTAACTTGATATTTATAAAAAAAAAAAGTAAAATATTATAAAAATGGAGTTACACACATCATTGTCCATCAATTGATTAAAACTTGGGGATGTATGGGGATAGGGGATAAGATAGTCACAAGTTTTGGATTACTGATATCATAGAAGTTTGTGTTTATACATATACCTAGGGCAGGATCCTCCAGTCCCATTGGCGACAGGCGTCATGACGGGTGTGAGCGGATAATATGGTGAGAAGGCCCAAAATCAGTTTTACGCCGTTGAGAAACCAGTTTGCGATCGTCCGCTCCACCCATCAATGGTGGGTCATGTTTCCCGCTGCTGCAGGTTGGGAACCTAATTTCAACACTTTAGCGTCTCATTATAAGCACTGTTCGCCAGAATCATCCCCCCACGTTGGATCATCCAGGCACACGCTGACATGTTTCACAACTGTACATGAGTGATGTGCACCTCGCTCGGGACTTCAAGCATTGTTTGCCTACCTTGCTTTGTGCAGCACTCGTGGTTGTCAGCGCCAGGCTTTGCAGGCACCACCACATCACTTTTAGGGCTGCTTCACAGGCAGGTCTCTAGTCACCAGGCCAGCTGTAAGGCAGGAGTGGCTTTCAACGTCTGAAGGGCTAGGGCTTGCTTGGGGAATGGGGAGAATTGACCTCATACAAGGGAAGAGGCTGCAGGGCGAGGGCTATACTGGGGAAGAGGGTATCGTAGTGTGTCGGGGGTGGGGAGAGAATTCAGAAATCTAGAGTGCAAAGGAACTTGGGAGTCCTAGTCCAGGATTCTCTTAAGGTTAACTTACAGGTTGAGTCGGTAGTTAGGAAGGCAAATGCAATGTTGGCATTTATTTCGAGAGGACTAGAATATAAAAGCAGGGATGTGCTGTTGAGGCTTTATAAGGCTCTGGTCAGACCACATTTAAAATATTGTGAGCAATTTTGGACCCCGTATCTCAGGAAGGATGTGCTGGCCCTAGAGAGGGTCCAGAGGAGGTTCACGAGAATGATCCCAGGAATGAAAGGCTTAACGTATGAGGAACGTTTGAGGACTTTGGGTCTATACTCGATGGAGTTTAGAAGGATGAGGGGGGATCTGATTGAAACTTACAGAATACTGAAAGGCCTGGATAGAGTGGACATGGGGATGATGTTTCCATCAGTAGGAGAGACTAGGACCCGAGGGCACAGCCTCAGAGTAAAGGGAAGGCCTTTTAGAACAGAGATGAGGAGAAACTTCTTTAGCCAGAGAGTGGTGAATCTATGGAATTCATTGCCACAGAAGGCTGTGGAGGCCAGGTCATTGAGTGTATTTAAGACCGAGATAGATAGGTTCTTGATTGGTAAGGGGATCAAAGGTTACAGGGAGAAGGCGGGAGAATGGAGTTGAGAAACTTATCAGCCATTATAGAATGGCGGAGCAGACTCGATGGGCCGATTGGCCTAATTTCTGCTCCTATGTCTTATGGTCTTATGGTGGAGGTGGGGGTACATGGTGATCTGTGCAAGTGGCCTCAAGATGGTGAGGGTTGAGGAGGCAGTCTCCAGAGGAGATGAGGCCAGATGGAGATGTGAGGGTGTGTCAGAGAGTGAGTGGTGATGGCCCTTGAGCTGGCAGTGAGTGAGGTGCCAGTGATTATATGATGGCCTTGTGAGTGTGTGAGTTTACAGTGATGAGATGGGTTTCTTACCATGGCAGCACGGATGAGATTGTTCCTCCGTTTTCTGCACTGGATGGCTGACCTCTTGGGTGCAGCATTGGCATTGACCACCTCTGCCACCGCTGCCCAAGCCAGAGTGGTGAGACTGATGGGCCCCCTGTGGCCAGAATAGGGGTAGAGGTGGGCCTCCATAGTGCCCAGAAGGTGTCCCAGGGATGTGTTGCTGAATTGGGGGCTGCACTGTCCTTGGCGTTTGGGACCATGCCTTCACCAGAGCAGTCCTGAGCTGCAAGCATTGAGAACTGTGTGCATGGCTGCTGTTTAAATATGACACCCGGCGTGAGGAAGTGGCGAGGTAACGGTGTGGCGGGCAAATCGGAGTCCGCCAGATAGTATGGTTCCTGTGGCTGCATAGTTCATTAGGTGGGAAGGGGTTGAAATGGCGTGAAAACTTGCCATTGTAGTCAGCAGGTAATCATCTTTTCCATGCCTGCTACCGCACTTAGTGCAAACCTGGGACGATTCTGTCCCATAATAATAATAATATTATGTTAATTTGGTATAAAAGTTAATTTGGTATAAAAATTAAAGAGGTAGGAGAATGAAAAGATGTCACAAGCATAGTGTAATGACAGATAGATAGAGAGAGGCAAAGGGTAGATTCGTCCCAGGTTTGCACTAAGTGCAGTAGTGGGTGGGAAAAAGGATGTTTTACCCGCTGGCTGTAATGGCACTTTTTCAAGTTGTATTGTCTGCTTCCTGCCTCATTAATTATGCATTATTAATTAGTCATAGGAAACACACCGTCTCGTTGGCGGGTGGCCTCTGAATCGCCGCCACGCCTTTCCCACACCATTTCCTCACTCCGGGTGCCATACCTAAACTGCAGCTGCACACACAGATCTTAATGCTTACAGCACAGGACTCACCTCGTGTGCAGCATTGGCACTGACCATCTCTGCCATCACCTCCCAAGCTGGAGTGGTGAGACTGCTCCAGTGCAGACATGACCCTGAAAGTCAGGAAGAGTTTGGTGACCCGTCACTGGAATGCCTTTTAGAGGCCCCTCGCTCTGGCCGCAGGATGTCCAGCAATCTCACCACTCCAGCTTGGAAGGCGATGGCAGTGGTGGTCAATTCCAATGCTGCACAAAAGAGGTTGGCCATCCAGTACAGAAAGAGGATAAATGATCTCATCCCCACCAGGGTAAGGCAACCATCTTATCACTGTAAACTCACACACTCACAAGGCCATCACGCATTCACTGGCACCTCACTCACTGCCAGATCAAGAGACATCACCACTCACTCTCTCACATACGCCCTCTCACCTCCATCTGGCCTCATCTCCTCTGGAGACTGCCTCCTCACCCCTCACCATCTTGAGGCCACTTGTACAGATCAATGTGTGCTCCCACACACACCCTGGAATACCCCCCTTCCCCAGTACAGCCCTTGCCCTGCAACCTCTTCTCTTATCTGAGGCCTCTTCCCTCACTTCTCCAAACAAGCCCCAGTCCTGCAGCTGTTGAAAAGCCACCCCCGCCTTATGGCTGGTCTGGTAGGTAGATACTTGCCCGTGAGCCCTCCTAAAGGTGATGTGGTGCTGACTGCGAGTGCTGCCCGAAGCAAGGTAGACAAACAAACCTTGAAGTCCCGAGTAAAGTGCAGCTCGCCAGGTGCAAGTCGCTTATGTACAGTTGTGAAACATGTGGGCTTATGTAGATGTATTCAACTAACATTCTTGATGTGCAGTGGTGGGAAACGTGGCCAGCCATGGCCAGGCGGAGCGGACGATCGCAAACTGGTTTTACGACTGCATGAAACCAATTTTTGACCTTCCCGCCATATTGTCCGCTCACGCCCGCCATATTGTCTGCTCATGCCCGCCATAGTGCCCGCCGCCAACAGGATTAGAAAATTCCACCCAAAGAAGAATATGAGAGAGAGGGAAAGAGAGAGACAGACAGGGACTCCTCTGCAACACAACATGTGTGAGACCATGCTCTCTGACAAGTTGGCACCTACGCTACCCAGTCCCTTGCCCCAGCTGCAGACAGCTCATGTCTGGTGTCTCACCACAGGCAGATCAGGCTTCTAAGCTATCCTCTATAATATACACAGTCGCTGTGAGTGTGTGAGCGAATGATGGTGTTTCTTCGCTCTTCCACCTCTGGCCTGGCCAGGTTGCAGTCCTTTAGTGCCTGAAAAGAAAAAGACACAAGGTTAGGGTTGGAGTGAGGGGAAGGAGGTGGAAAGCAAGAAGAGCATATGTACACCATCAGCAGTATACAAATCAGAAGCAATTATGGGAAGAGGAAAAGTGAGGTGTGAGAAGGCGGATTATATACAAAGATACCATAATCTATCGTTTCAGCCCTGCTGCTGGTCATGGCCTCAGCCATGTCTGCTGGAATGATGGTGAGCACCATCTCCTCCATCTGGTGAGGACATGCTGCCATGTCTGTTCCCATCGGCACCAGAGGTGCTGCTGCCTCTGTTTATGAACCTTCATGTTTTGCAAGAGAGAGGGATGTGTGTCAGCGAGTGTGGTACAATATACGGTAACTTACGAGAGCCAGGGCATCATATCTGGGGGGTACCCCAAAGGTGTGCAGGGGAACCGCGCCCCCACCCACCCCCCACCCTGCAAGTTCCCAGGTAAAGTTTACAATGCTATTGCCTGGGAAGTGCAAACTTCCCCTGGGCAACCGCCCTTACTGGGAACCATCTGAAAATACAATTTAAATCATAAACTTCGGATAGTTCTGACTGGGTTACATCAGTAGCTACCCAGAAAAGTTAGAAGACTTAAAACCACATCTACATTCTGGGTAACCATTATACAGATCCACACTGACACCACCACCCCCCCCCCCCCCACCCATGGGACTCACCAAACACCCCGCTGAATTCCATCCCCAACTATCACCCCCCATGGGACTCCCCCCGACCCTCCCCCCACAGGGACTCCGACTCGGATTGCCACTCTGCGGAAGTTCAGGCCCAATGTGTTTGGGTGATAAGTCTGTCATGGCTGAATAGCTGGCAATGTGTACAAGCTATTAATGTTGGGTGTGAGGCTTGCAGCAGTGCTAAGTGTGTAAGGGTGAGGTGAAGCTCTGAATTTTAAGTGAGAGTCTTGATCAATCGACATTTTTGGTAGGTGATGCTGTATTGAGCAGTGTATGAGGCTAGTGGTGGGGCAGAATTTTGAGTTCGGTGGGCAGGTGCGTTCTGCGGGCCCGGGATCAGCCGTAAAACAAGCCGCTGCCCGCGATTGACCCCCGACCGCCATTTCATGCTGGCGGGCCAATTAAGGTCCGCCCAGCGTGAATAGTGGCTCCTCGCTGGTCGGGAAGGGCCAAGTGGGGTTGAGGGCCTGTTGGCCGCCAGGTCCAATGGTGACCCGGCAGCTAGTTTAAAAATGGCCCAGGCAGCCCCTGGAAGGCTGCCACGGAAGAACGTCTGTTCTGCGTTAGTAAAGTGATGGAGTCGAGTGCAGCAGGAGGGCAGGTTGGGTGGGCACTCAGCCCCCTGCTTTTTGGATGAGTGCCTCGTGGTCCTCCTGGAGGAGATGGCTGCTAGGAGGGATACTCTTGTCCCCAGAGAGAACATGGGAGGAGGTGGCAGCGCTGGTTGGCAGCCACGACGTGGTGCAGTGCACATGGGTGCAATGCCGGAAGAAGTTCAATGACCTGCTGCGCTCGGGAAGGGTGAGTATCGTGTTGGCATGGGTCAGTGTGAAGAAGTGTTAAGGTGTGGCCATCCCCATGTGGACCTCAGGGGTGCGAGAGTCTGAGTGCCAAGTGTCAATGACACTGGAGCTGGCCAAGGGGGTGAGTCCTGGCTGCTTGGATTGAGTGAAATGTGGAAATCGAAACACAAGAAGATCAGCCATGATCTTATTGAATGGTGAAGCAGGCTCGAGGGGCTGAATGGTCAACTCCTGTTTCTTATGTTCTTCTGTTTTTACGAATGCCTTGCGGTTCAAGGGTCACGACTTGGATGTGCCCTGCGAGGTGTTCTTCAGCTACGGTTGGCCAGGCTGCAATGGCGCTGCAGGTAGAGAGCGGCCTAATTAATGCTCCTCTGTTGTTCCAGGAGAAGACAAGCCATAACCAAGCACCCGATGTCATCATGCGCTATTTTTTGCTCGAGGGGGGTCGGGCGCATGCCTGCCCATTCAGCGAAAAATTTTGCCTGTGCATTGGTAGGATGTGACATTTGAAGAAACATTCACTGATCTTGAGGCCATTGAATTTATTGTGGCATTGAACCCAGGTCCTTGGCTATATAGACTCCTGGCATTGACTATCATGACTTTCCCACTGTCTTTGCAATATCTGTTTGGATGCCATGTCTCCCTGTGGATAAAGTACATTCCTTTTCTCCATCTCCTGCACCAAGGCCTCCAGTGCCCTGTTGGAAAATTGAATTCTTCTTTCTGCCATGTTATGCATTCTTGTGTCTGTCCCAGGTCAGACTCACTTTTAGAATGACTTCCAGCACTGTTACAACCAAAATAAATCTCCCTTTTAAGACGCGCAGGTTGGTTTTAAATAGTGCAGGCTAGCTTCAACTTGTGCTAGTGTCTCATGATTTCGTGTCCCCTGCTCAGGGGTGTAGACACTTAACACTGCATTTAGTGCTGGCTTCATGCTGCAATTACTTAAATGAACGGGCAGCTTGAAGTTTGCGCGTTACCTGCATCAGAAGCAATGGGCACAAGTTAATCATGCATCATGGACCTTGCACCCCTTTTTTGGATGTCATTGAATGCCTTTATAGAACAACATTTTCCCTGAATCAAAACTTTAATATACAACTGTTGTATCCTTTAAGTGTACAAGAGAGACCTATATATACAGGTGCATAATACGTCATATCTCATCCATTCCCTGGGAACTAGGTTTAAACATATGTGAGAAATGTGAGTTTGGTCATAGTACAGAAATAAATCAACACACATTTTATAAATCACTTTTATCTTTTTGAGTCATGGAGTGAGAATTTTATTTTTGCTCTATGACTGATTAGTCTAACATGCTCCATCCAAGATAGCCCCATAAATTTAATTTATTGTGCTGGTTTTGAAGTTCATAACATTGGCACCACTCATTTCCTGAGAGATTTAAGCAACACACTGACATCTGTACTGACGAGAATTAAAGCACGATCTGTGTTTAATATAACTTAGGCCAGAATATTACGCTCGGCGGGCACGTGCCTGACCTGAACGAGTGTAAAATGATGTGCGATGACATCGGGTGAGCGTCCCGACATCATTGCGCAGTCGCGTGATATTTCGGTTGGCGGGCGCGTGTGGAAGTCCGGGGCGCCCCTGCCAACAGTTAAAACGCCTAATAAGGCCATTAAAGTCCCAATTAAATGTTATTTTTCACTGCCCATCCAAGCTCACGGTTGGCAGGCAGGCGAAAAGGCCAAGCGGTCTTTGCACTTTTTAGGAAACCTCATTTATGGGCGGGGTGAGGTTTCCAACAGCAATTAAAAATAAAATAAACATTTTAACATTTCATTAAGAATGTGTCCCTGCTCATGTGGCACAGTCACATGAGGGGACATGTTTTTTTTTACCATTTTATAATTCTTTAATTTTCATTTTTTATATCTTCAGCTCTGTGCCTCAGGGAACTTTTGCTGCGCGCACCTATACATATGTGCAAGCTTGCACACTTGCCCTCCTCCCTCCCCACACATGCAGTGCCCACTAGCGTGAAATCGCGGTCCATCCCAACCGCCCATACCCGCTCCCGCCGAGCCTGCCCAATGAGGGCAAAATTTTTCCCTTAGATATTAATTAATTATGTTGCTTTGTAAAATAACTTGTACAAATTGTGGAAACAGGATACTAAGCAAAGCACTATGGCTATAAAAGAAACAGTATATACTTCAAAAATACTGCTACGGGGTATCTGCTGCTTCCTGCTTGTGGAGTGAACTCTGTAGCCCATGGCTGAGTATTCACACTCTTCGATTCATTAGTTTTTTACCCCATAATTTTGATAAACCATAAAAGCTATTGTTTATATATGATTGCATAATAACAGGTTATAGAGGGAAATAACTATAGTGCAGGCAGACATCTCAGGAATTTATCCTGACTCAAGTGCACAGAAGCTTTTAGAGTAACTCCAGGCAAACTGTTGACTTTTCATGGGCTGTACCTTCCAGCAATCCTGGTCAATTGAATGATGGATTGTGCTATGTTTGTGTATTTGTATGCATGGGATAGTCACAGTGAAAATTCCACCTGATAAAAGTTCAGCTGGCAAGAGAATGAACAAATAAACTTGCATTCTATGTAACACTTCTCATATCTTCCAGCAGCTTGCCCCAAAGTGCTTCATGGCCGATGAATTACATTTGATATGTAGTCACAGTTGTTTGTGGACAACCATGTTTTCACACTGCAACGCCATAGAAACAGCATATGAGATGAATGTAAATTCTTTCTTTGATAGTGTTGGTTAAGAAAGGAAGGTTGGCCAGGAACATGGCAGAAATCCTTAGTCTCTTTGAATATTGCCATTGGATCTTTTACATCTACCTAAATAAGCTGATGGGATTTTGTTTTAATGCCTCATCTGAAAAACAGCTCTTGAAAATGTTGCTTTAAAAATATTTTCTGGATTATCTGCTTGATCAGCACCCCATCCATCACCTTAACCATTCAGCCTATTCATCACTGGCACACAGTGACAGTACTGTGTACCATCTACAATATGCAATGCAGCAAGCTCCTTTGAAAGCATCTTCCAAAATTACAACTTCTACCACCTAGAAGGACTAGGGCAGCAGACAAATTTGTCCTGCAAATTTCCCTCCAAGCCACGCACCACCCTGACTTGAAACTATATTGCCATACCTTCCTGTCACTGGGTCAAAATCCTGGAACTCCATTTCTAACAGCACTGCAGGTGTACCCACACCAGATGGACTGCAGCAGATTGTGAAGGTGGCTCACCACCACCTGCTCAAGGGCAATTAGGGATAGGCAGTGAATGCTGGCCTTGCCAGTGACACCTATGCCCCGAGAATGCATACTTGCTTGGAGCTTGGGCATCAGCTATCTGATCAGAGTGATGTTTCTGTCCTCTGCTCCATGCTGATGAGGTGCACTCCTACTGGCTGCTATTGGGCATGATCCTGAGGAAGGTGTCAGGATTACAGTCTATGGAATTTCAGGGCTATTGCATCTTTGACATACATCTCTGTCTCGTGCGCATCCTTTTGCCAAGGTGGAAATGAATCTGTATGAGCTCTTGCATTCTGCTGTCAGTGAGGGGTGGGACTCAGCAATGACTCTACAGCTGTAATACACAACTGGAATATTTCCTAGATTGCTTAAACTGTTCAAAATTGACATCAGGTTTGTTTTATGCAACTTTCACTGCAATGGATTGGCTTTCAGTATTGTCAAATAGTACAGCAGTTATAGTGACACATTGTAAAGCGAGACGTTCACTAAAAATTAGATCACTGACATTAATTAACCCACAAATGAATCATTTTTATGGAGTGCTGAACTTTTCCAATAAATAGTGGTTTTGGAAAAAATGGTTTCTTAGTTCTTTACCCCAAATCCAAACAGATCAACAGTTGACCATAGTGATTGTGTAACCCACAGAGCTGTTATCAGCATTGATTGTTATAAAATCATAAGAAAATCCAAACAACTGAAGGCATCTTGTTCTTCAAACTAGCTACATCCATGGTCTTTATATCCATTTTTAGCTATTCTATTACGTACACTTATCTCTGCTTTCCATGACTACGGCACACACATGCATACACATCTATTCTCACACACACTTATGGATTCTCTATAAGATGACTGCTATACAACACTCCTGGTGGAGAGCATCATTTATTGGCAATGAATTATGGGAACACCACATCTCCCAGCCCCTTATCTGCCATCCATGGGTTTTAAGAGATGCGTAGTTTTGGCCTATGCGGGTCTGTAATTTCTTGAGTTGCACTGCCTACAAATGAGGCTTGTTGCTGGAAATGCTGCGTATGGAATCACCCTTTAAGGGCCTTCCACTATTTCACCTGAAAAATGCAATCAAGCAGTACTGCTGATATCAATATAGACCACAACCCTGTTCTCAACAAATATGGATCAAGATCTTTTCAAAACTGTCAAATTACGCCAAGCTAACTTCCTTATGGATTTGTTGCAGTTGTCACTACCCTGAGGAACAAAAGTGTTTCATAATCATTAACCTTATTCAAGGCTCATGAGTTTTGCACATGCATTTTTTTTATTCTTTCACAGAACGTGAGCATCGCTGACAAGGCAGCATTTGTTCCCCATCCCTAATTGCCCTTGAGGAGCTGGTGGTCAGCCACCTGCTTGAAACGCTGCAGTTTATGGGTTGTGGGTACATCCACAGTGCTGTTAAGAAGGGAGTTCCAGGATTTTGACCCAGCGACAGTGAAGGGACAGCAATACAATTCCATGTCAGGATGGTGTGTGGCTTTCAGAGGAACTTGCAGAAGGTGATGTTCCCAGGCTTCTGATGCTTTGTCCTTCTAGTTGGTAGAGGTCGTAGGTTTGGAAGGTGCCAGTGAAGGAGCCTTGGTGAGTTGCTGCAGTACATGTTGTACACACTGCTGCCATTGCGCATCGATGGTGGAATGAGTGAGTGTTTAAAGTGGTGGATGAGGTGCCGATCATGATCAAGCGGAACACTTTGTGCTGGATTGTGTTGAGCTTTTTGAGTGTTGATGGAGCCGTACTCATCCAGGCATATGTAGAATATTTCATCAGACTCCTGACTTGTGCCTTGTAGATGGTATATAGGCTTTAGGGAGTCAGGAGGTGAGTTACTCGCTGCAGAATTCCCAGCATTAGCATTGTTAGCCTTATGGTCATCATATAAGTTTAATAGCTTTATTTATTTCATCCTTATCGTATAGCATCGTATTACTCTATAGTACTTTGTCCAGTGGAAATATGTTTAGTCACTTTAGCCTGTTCCATAACTTAACTATTTTAGTTAACAGTAACATCTTTCACACACTGCTTTTAGCTTTTAAATATTTTCTGCAATCATGAATTAAAGAGTATAAGATAAGTATTTTAAATTTTCATTATTCCATAAAATAATCCAAGTGAAAATCGTAGCACAAAAACAGGAATTGCTGGAAATGCTCAGAAGGCCTGCAAGCATCTATGGAGACAGAAACAGTGATCTATTCTCCTCTGGATATTGTCCCTCCACAGCCTCTAGACTCATAGACCCCAAATCCAAACTGCCCGCTCTACCGCCTTCCCAAAATCCACAGACAGGACAGTTCTGATGTACTCATTGGCCCAGCCTGCTTGTGCTCCACAGAACTGATTTCTTCTTTCCTCGACTTTTTTTTTCTCTCCTTTTCTTCCCAGCTACATCCATGACACTTCCAGCATCCTCTGCCACTTCAGCAATTTCCAGTTTCCTTGCCATAGTGTCTCATCTTCATCTCTTTACATATCCCCCAACAGAGTGGTCTGTGAACTGTCTGCTTCTTCCATCAACAGACCCAGCCAGTTCTCATCAATCCTTCAACTGGCTGAACTTGTCCTCACATTGGACAACTTCTCCTTTAGCTCCACTTACTGCCTTTACAAATAAAAGATGTTCTGTACGGGTCCTAGTCATGCATGCCTTGTTGTGGAAACATTTTTTGTTGTGGTCCTGCTCAGGTCCTTTTCCTCACCTCTTTTACTGGTACATTGATGACTGTATTGGTGTTGCTTCCTGCTCTGAACTGCCCTGAACTGGTAAATTTCATCAGCCCTTCTTCCAATTTCCACCCTTCCCTCACCTCACCTTCACATGGTCCATCGCCAACTCTTTCCTTCCTTTCCTTGACTTCTCTGGCCCAGATTTTTGTCCCCAGGTGGGTTTGCCGCGTCGGGAGATATCATGGCTCGGTGAACCGAACGTTTAAAAATGCCCGCCTGCAGGTCGGATTTTCGGTCAAGAGTTGGGGCAGGCAACTCCGGAATGAATGCGAACGCTGCCAGGTGTGGATGCTGTGCTCTGGCACTGTGTTTAAATAAATAAAAATAATAAAAAAATCCCTCACCCACTCACTATGTCCCATCCATGCCAACCAATGCAATCCATTCCCCCACACCCCATGGCCCCTCACACCCCTATGCCACCTAAGTGCCCCTCTACCCACCTCCCATTGCCCCTATAACCCCTATGCCAAGTGTGTGCCCCTCTATTCACCCTCATTTCCCCATAGCCCTATGCCAACTTAGTGCCAACTCATGCCAACCCATGCCCCCACCCACTACTCTTTGCCCTTACCCCCTCCATGCCAACTTACCTAGTATTCTTGGACAGTTCCTTGACAGGATTGACATTTCCTGGACAGCTTTGACAGGTTTTACAGATTTGACAGCTTTTACAGATTTGATACTTCCTGGGCAGCTTTGATAGGTTTGACCGCTGGATGGCTCCTTGACAGCATGACTGCATTTAACGCTTCTTTGACAGCTGGACAGTTCTTTGACAGCTGGACAGTTCTTTGACAGCTGGACAGTTCTTTGACAGCTGGACAGTTCTTTGACTGCTGAACAGTTCTTTGACTGCTGGACAGTTCTTTGACAGCTGGACAGCTCTTTAACACTTCCTTGACAGCTGGACAGTTCTTGACAACTGGACAGATCTTTGACATCTTCACAGTTCCAATGAGTTTGTACATAAAAAGCGCATAATTATGTTCACTCTTAACAATCCCAAAGATTGCTTTACCTCTCTTAAAGGTATCCCAGGACCCTAACCAAAGGGGTACCTTACCTCTCCAAATGCTATCCTGGCTATCCAAATGCATTCGCCAAGTTCAGATCTCCTCTTACCTGTTCTAATCTGCATACTTCAGATTCTACACTCCTCACCTTCCAAAATCCCACTTCAGTGGAGGCAGCTGGTGATTTAAATGCTGCGAATCTACAGCATTAATCTGCGAATCGTGCATATGTGAACCCCGGTCCAACTCCAGTCCTGCCCACGTGAAGATGAGAAATGCCGGGTTTGAGGGTGGGACTTAGAATTATTGGCCATTTCCAGGATTTCCGCCACAATGGACAAGCCCTCCATCATGGCAAAAATCCGGGCCCCTTCTCCATTTCTGAGGATAGGCTATCGACCAAAATTCACTATAACCCACTGAACCCTACACCTACCTCAACTGCACCTCCTCACGCCCCGCTTGCTGTAAGGACTCTGTTCCATTCTCCCACTTTCTTCACCTCCATTTTATCTGTTCCAACAATGCAACTTTCCATAATAGTGCTTCTGAAATGTCTTCCTTTTTCCTCAAATGAGAACTTCCCCCTCACCATGGTTGACAGGGCTTTTGACTGTGTCTGTTCCATTTCCTGCACTTCTGGTCTCACCCTTTGCACCCCCCCCCCCACTGCCCCACAGCCCAGAATCATGATAGGATTCCTGTGGTCCTCACCTTCCACCCCATCAGTCTCCACGTTCAATGGATCATCCTCCACCATCTCCAGCCTGATGCCATCACCAAACACATCTTCCCCTCCTCTTTCAGCATTCTGGAGGGACTGTTGCCTCTGTGATATGCTTGTCCACTCCTTAATCATCCCCAACATTCTCACCCCTTCCCATGACACTTTCCCATGCAAGCATAGGAGATGCAACACTCGCCCTTTTACCTCCTCTCTTCTCACTGTCTGAGATTCTAAACCATCTTTCCTGTTGAAAAAGCGATTTACTTGTACTTCTTTCAATGTAGTACACTATATTTTCTGTTCATGATGTGGTTTTCTCTCAACTGGGGAGACTAAATACCGACTAGGCAATTTCTTTGTGTAACATTTCCATTCAGTCCGTAATCGTGACACCGGGATTCTGGTTGTCATTTCAATCCTCCGCACCGCTCCACTCTGAACTTTCTGTCCTCGGCTTCTGCACTGTTACAATGAAGCTCGATATAAGCTCCAGGAGAAGCATGTAATCTTTTAACTAGGCACTTTAGAGCCTTCTGGACTCAACATTGAGTTTACCAATTTCAGATAATTCCCTCTGCCCCTTTCATTTGGAAGGCAGCTGTTGGTAGTGGTCCTGCTTTCCCCATTTACACTTACTAAATGCACATCTTTTGTTCCTTTACTTGTTCTTTACTTGTCTATTTTTGCCTTGCGCCATCATTTCTTTTGTCATATAAGCTCTCCTGTCTTCCACCCGATTGCAGGAATTCCCCTTTTTTCCTTTCCTCTCCCTTTCCTACCTGCTTTGCTTAAAAACTGTTATATCCCTAAGCACCCCCAGTTTTGAGTGGTCATCAACCTTAAACGTTAACTCTGTTTCTCCCTTCACAACTGCCAGACCTGCTGAGTATTTCCAGCATCTTCTGTGTTTATTCCAGACTTCCAGTGTGCACAGTGTTTTGCTGTTGCAAATTCTAGCAGTTAGTATCTATTCAATCTGGTTTGGTTGTCTCTGTTTGCAAGTAAGAACGTGACATGCAAAATGTGGGTTTTCCTTGCTTTGCACTCACAAGGTTTTCAAAGACATTAGTGAGAAACTATGTCCCCTTTAATGTTCTGGGCAAAACTATTTTGTAGCAGGTTTATTGGATACTTTAATGCAAAGTTTCCTGACTAATGTAATAAAATTGGCTTTATTGATATTAAATCCTAAATGTTAACAAATGAATGTACATTTTTCTTTGGCAGGGTATGGCCATGCTGCTCCAAGCACTGATGGAGGGAAGATTTTCTGTATGTTTTATGCCCTGCTTGGGATTCCACTTACCCTGGTCATGTTTCAGAGTATGGGAGAAAGAATCAATACATTTGTCAAGTATCTCTTACACAGAATCAAGAAGTGCCTTAGGATGAAACGAACAGAAGTCTCCATGGCAAACATGGTCATCATTGGTTTTTTCTCTTGCATTAGCACCTTATGTATTGGTGCTGCTGCATTCTCATATTATGAGGATTGGACTTTTTTCCATGCTTATTACTATTGCTTCATCACACTCACCACCATCGGCTTTGGGGACTATGTGGCTCTACAGAAGCATGATGCTCTTCAAAAGAACCCTCACTATGTGGCATTTAGCTTTGTCTACATTTTGACAGGCCTGACAGTAATTGGAGCTTTCCTCAACCTGGTAGTTCTGAGATTTATGACGATGAATGCAGAAGATGAAAAACGTGATGCAGAGCAGAAAGCCTTGTTAATAAGAAATGGACAAAGTACCATTCGTACAACAGAAACCTCTGGGAACTTCCGGAACATGTATGCAGAGGTTCTTCATTTTCACTCCATGTGTTCGTGTCTCTGGTATAAGAGTCGTGAGAAGTTGCATTATTCAATTCCTATGATCATCCCCAGAGATATATCGACATCCAACACTTGCATTGAACAGAGTGATACATCTCCAAATAGGCTTCCTGAAAATTTTTCAAATGGATGCGTGTGTAATCTGCACAGATCTACTATTAGCTCTGTGTCTACAGGACTACACAGCTTATCTGCCATGAGAGGACTAATGAAAAGAAGAAGTTCTGTGTAATAAGGACTCAACAGATTGGTTCAGATATTAATGGATGTCATGTATATAATTAACAGTATCTACAAGTTAGTAAGTCAGTTGGACCATATTCATTTTGTTTAATATCTTACCAGGTGAAAATCGAAGATGTTTATTCAAAAAAAGTGGGAAGGAAACATATCAATTATGGTGTTTGCTTTGGGATTTATACTAAGCTTGAGAAAAAATGCAAACAAACTGCCTAGTGCACTAGCAAATACAGGGATGGAAACATTTTTTTAAAAAGAGCATCTGTCCCTGGAAATGGTACTAGAAAACTGCAGCTTGTCTTAATTTAATTCCACCTGGGATAAACATTTGACATATCATCAGCTGCATTTAATAAATACTCTGATTCAATGAATCACCACCTATAGTAAACAGATTTAAAGGTCTCAAATTGCTTGCAGTGTTACTTAATGGTAATACTGCTCACATATAATGAGTAGTGTTGTTATGCAGTTCAGGATATTCAAATCTGTCGAAGCCAAAGCTGGTGTCAAAATATTTACTTTTAATACCAGAGAGTGGGAGCTTGGAATAAAACTGGGAGTCAAGAGGAAGAGAGTGGCAGGAGCCGGAACTGAAGGCAGGAGTCAAGGCTGTGAGTGTAACAGTTTGAAGCAGCATTCGCTCCTTATGGCTCGGAAATTATATCCTAAAAATTTGGCAATGCACATTTTCAGGAGCTTTCCGGCCCAATTAAGCTCTCAATATGGCGGTGGTGGTACTGTGCATCTCCCAAGACCCATTTTTTTAAATGCTCTAGCATTTCGCTTATTATTTGCTAAATTCATACAGCACACTGTGGCACTAATCCGTATGGAGGCCCCAGTCCTTATCTGAGGGCTGCAGTACTTGCATTGGTCCAATCTTCAGTTACATTTCAGCGGCAGCTCGGCAGAGCTCACTCCCTCCATGGAAATGAAACCCGAGGCCCTATATTTAGGGTGGCTTAGCCTTCAAAAAAATAGATTCAGGGGCAGGCCTATATTGTCAAGACAATACAGTAAATTCCCCCTGTTCACGGGGGTTCCGTTCCCACGAAGTCTCGTGAAGGGTGAAATTGCGAATGGCGAACTTGTGCATGCGCAGAGATGGCACATGCACAGTGTGTGCTTTCTACATGGGAAAGACGCGAGAAAGGTGAGGAGTTTAATATTCTAAATCACAGATGAGTGAATTTTGGGGTTGTGAACCACGATCGGGTGTACAAACACATTTGCGTGGGTAAATTAATTCGCGATAGAGGGGCTGCGAATGGCGGGAGTTAACTATAATGAATAATGGCCACTTAAAAGAAATATTAATGACACCCTATGGTCATACTTCAAGCAGCCAATATGTTCGAGAGAGGAGGAGGGAAAAAAGTTTGAGAGAAAAAACTGAAAGTATCAAAATGCTGGAATAGCTCATAGGAAGATTACTTCAGTGAGTAACCATTTCCTTGAATTTTTACAATGTACAACACATTCTATGTACAACAGTGAGCAGCTGAGTTTAGGAAGCAAGGTGATGTAATCAAACCCACGTTCTGCAAACTCCCACATATAACAAACATTTAGCTTGGCAAATTGCCATTTCATGTACGTTGACCGTAACTCCACAAAATAATAACTCATTACTGACTGGTTCGGCCCATTTCAAATCAAAATCAAAATTTTCTCTTGTACACGATTTAATATTTCTCCAGTTTCTCAAGAATGCTGCTTTCCTCTCTTTTCTGTCCAATTAGTTTCCACTGCAGACTGGATTAACACATTCAATTATTAAATCTTATTACACTCTACCAGTCAGATATTTTAACACCGGTTGTGCTCATTTCTTAACTACTTGTTGCCAACATTATTTATAAATGTAGTGAACGTTATAATAGGTCAAGATTGACAGTATCAATATAAAATTGCAATCTAAAGAAATATATCATTAATTTATCTCCTATTGTGCTGCTAGCTCAACAGGAATAAAGCAGGACTTTGAAAACTAAAAATAGAAATTGCTGGAAATACTCAGCTGTTGAAAAGAGATAAGAGCAACCAAAGTCTTCTAGATGTGGACAGACCTGCTGCGTATTACCAATATTTTCTCATTTCATTTCAGATTTAACTTTTACTCTGTCAGAATTTTGAAATTGTTAGCATAAAGCTATTTCTGATATTACACCATGCCATTTTATCAGATTGTTGACAGTTGTATTGTATGAATGCATGTGTGTTACTGCATATCTTAATGGTCACATGTTAGTGGTCAAATTTCTAAAATCATGCTGCTGACAGCACATCAGAAATCCATAAGCCGAAAGGCCCCATGCAGCATTACAAGTGCAAAAAAACCCCCTCAATTTAGTTTAACTATGTTCGGTTATCTAAACATGAGTAAACTCATGATTAACATGCACTGCTTTGATAATAATAATGAAACACCCAGGGCAGGATTTTCCCTTCGTCAGGCAGGCGTGGTGGGTGGGCCCAGGAGCAGCCGTGAAATGGACCGCCGCCCGCAATTGGGCCCCGACCACGATTTCACGCTGGCTGGCTAATTAATGACCAGCCAGCGTGAAAGGAGTGCTGAAACACCCAGCGCTGCCAGGATGGGGGTGGGAGGAAGTCTGTGCATGCGTGAGGTGACGCGCGCTGACAGCTCCCTGAGGGCACAGAGCTGCCTCAGGGAGCTGAAGAATTAGACACTGACCAATAAAGATTTTACAAATGATATAAACATGTCTCCATATGCGACTCAGTCACACGAAGAGGGATGTGTTAAAAATGATGTTGAAAAGTTTTTATTTTTAAAAAAAATTACTGCTGGAAACCTCATCCCACCCGTGGATGAGGTTTCATAAGAAACCCAAAGGCTGCCTGGCCGATTCGCCCGCCCGCCCACCGTAAGGTTGGACAGGCAGCGAAGAATAGGCCTCTTAATTGTCGGCGGGCACACTGCCGATTCTCGTGCATGCCCGCCGACCGAAATATCAAGCGCGCGGGATGCTCGCCCAATGTCATCACGCGTGATTCTACGCCTGATCGGGTTGGGCCCGCACCTGCCCACGGGGACATATAATCCTGCCCCTAAAATTGGGCTGGAAATTAAAATATATGTTTGCAAAATGTTGCGAGATAGTGAAGAATTGCTGGTTGATAATTTTCTTATTTCATCCATAGTGTTACAGGTTCTTTCCCTGTTTGGTATCTTACTGATATAGTTATAATTTAACAAAAAAAGGACCACAGTGCCAAGGACTGGCAGCACCTTAAGGTTAAAATCTATAATTGTGAAATTCTCTATTTTATTTTAAGCCACAGTCATTTAGGCTGATAGAATCCAAATCTCCTTGAGTTTTTACAGCGTTCCTTACTCTACATTTATTATTCCTATCTATTGAGTTCTGAAACCAATGAGGTGCACCTTAAATTTGTGTAATAGCGTAAAGTGGATGATAGTGAGTCGGCAGTCTGTTTTACATCTCTCCAGATTTAAATTGACATAAAATGTGGGAGAATGGAAAAACAGGCTGCTGACTCACTATTACCTCATTTTACATGATCGCTCAAGATCGAGTTCCACCATTGCCTCCAAAAATAGATGAACATGCGCTGAGATCTCGACAATGTTAGTCAATGGTAATTTCTCATTTTCTTCTGTGATTTATTGTTAGGAAACATTTAAACTGCGGATTAGGGTTTGTGTGGTAGAGATGTTAATTTTCATTTTGCGATGCAGTAAATTTATCCCTATAAATTGCATGTTATATCAGATTGTTCAGATTACTTCCCTGTAATTTTGAAACACAAGCCTGTCTTTCCCTATCAAATACTGATTGAATTAGTGTGCATTTCCAGCATTTTTGATACTTTGTCCTTTCCATATATCAAAATATGTTCAAAAATATCAAGAAATCAAATATTACAAACAAACAATTTGAATTTGAAACAGAAAAGCTAATAAACAGGCCATGTATAAATATTTCTTTAAGTTTAACATATTAAAAAATCTACATAAGAGAAAATCGCAGCCTGGCACTCGTAACATGACATTTATAGATGACTACAACAGCAGCAGGGCTGTATCAGGAATGGTTCAAATCTTGGTAGACATGAGGCTGGATTTTATGGGGCTTGCAGGAGTGGGCTGGGAGGTGGGGGGGTTGCAGGCAAAAAAATCAAGAGAGAGGGTGGGTTTGGCATGCCCATTACTTTCTCGCTGCCATGGCATTTTGTGAGTGGCAAGGAAGGTGGAGGATGGCCCTCCCACTAGAGGCCAATTGTGCTACTTAAGTAGCCAATTAAGGGCCTGTTCCTGCATTTTACCAGTGGCAAGTGGACCCTCCACCATGTGGCTGGTGAACCCGTGCGGCTTCCCTGCAGGCTCAGTGAGAGTGGAGCCTCTTAGTTGGGCAGTGGCCACTTCTGCGGCAACACCTGCCCCTCCTCTTAGCAAACACTCCAGCCTTTCCTTCACTGGGACCTGCCTGACTCGCCCCAGCGACCTCTGACCACACCTACCTTGATGTGAGCCCAGCGTCCATCACTAAGTCTCCAGGTTGGGTGCAATCCCAGAAGTGGTCATTGTTCCCAGTAGTGCTGCTGAAACTGAAGAACTGCTGGCCCTCCAATTGATAGCAGCTCCTGGAGGTGGGATCTCACCCCTTAAAGGGACAGTAACCCTGATGGCAGCTAATTAGTTACCTGATGGACAGAGAATCTGAATAGGGCTCATCCAAACGGCAGAGCCAGGATTGCACCTGGCTTTCTGGCCTGCCGTTGAGTTCACTGCTATCTTGACAAAATCCAGCCCATGGAGTGGAAGGAGTCAGACAGGGGTGTACAGCCCACATAAACTTCACTGATACTGCTTAATTCCCTTGGATGAGTGCTGGTACAAATGTGGGCAGAGTGGTGGTGCACTTACGCAACCATTTTGGAAAACCATTTATGTGACCCTGAGAGTGAATGTTCCCTCAAATCCATGTTTTGTCTGCTGCACCTGCCCTAGGGAGTTTAGAGTTGCTTGAGTTGCATGGCTGGCACAGCAAGAAATGCATCCCTCAACTAACGCAAAACCCTAGTCCTCACATCATAAAAATGTGGATTAAGCATCCATGGTAAGTTTGTCAGTTAACGCCCCAGATGTATATCTGTGTCCAATTTTAAAAGCATCTTTTGCTATTTCTGATTTCTTGATTTTTCTATCTTTATCCTATAGCCTCTAGAATTTGCAGCAGTGCCTGCCCATATTCTAAATTTCCCCAGTAGAATCAGCAGGGCACAATGTCCTTTTTCATCAATATTAATCAGGAAAAACTGTATTTTGTACACATGCGCGCACACACACACACACACACACACACATTATATATATGTATATATAAGCTGGTCAGTGAATAAAATGTAGAATTAATATATCCTTCGTCGGTTTGAAGCTTTTATGTGCATGAGTAGGATTGACCTAAAACTAACTCAGATCACATTTATGCACGTCATTCATCCCAAACCAGGTTGTATTCTTAATCTCCTGATTTGAAATCAGAAAATTAGTTTTCATCCAAGTATCTGCTGCTTGCATTGAATTGCAATTGTTGTTGCATGATCCTGCAAAGTCAAAATGTACATATCTAATTCTGCATTTTTTCTCTGGTGGACTTATTGCATTTATTACACTACATCCATATGATTTCCAGATGCTTAAAACATTTATTAAAACTGTGGATTAATTGGAGGGCACATCTGCTTTGTGCCCAAGGGGCATAAAAGATGTTTGAAGTCTGGACCATTTTGATACACTGTGTTATCAAAAGTCAGATAATCAAGGTAACAAAAAAAAGCAGATATTTCAACTTTACTAAGTTACTATAAAGTATATCTGCCTGTTCAGTTTTCATTTAATGTATAATGCTGATGAATACTTACATTTTATTAATCATAAAATATAGGTTGTGCACTATTGCTCTCTATGGTCATTGCAAATGGATTTTCACTTTCCATTGTTAGATATTATGCTACGTTATGGAATCTTCACAGAAGCATGCCTCTCTTTAATGCTGAAAATGCTTCGGTTCCAAGGATCGTGCTATAATCAGGACAGAGTATATTTTCAATCTTAATGCTTCACAGTAAACAGCAGAGTGTACTGAAGCTTATAAAAAGAAATACTTTGCAAGCATACAGCCAAATATAATACTTTCCATTCCACAACTCAACGCAAGATCAAGAAATAAAACATCTTGCGGCTGTCCAGGGAACAACACTTTCAGCCTTCAGTGGAATAAAACTAGATAGATTTTACATAGAGGAATACATGAGAGGAAAACAAAAAGTTTTGATTTTATTTCCGGGCTTCAGCTATGTCACTGAAAAATACACATCCCTAAATTTGTAAATTAAATTTAGCATTCAAATTTCACAGCTAATGAACTAATTACATTATTATTGATAGTGGACTGATGACTGGCTCAGCTGCAGCCTCAACCAACGAAGGCCTCAATATGTATTGAATAGGGACAAGTTAATACAAATACATACATTACATTCCAAATAGTCTGCTAGGCACATACTGTAAATTTCAGATGTACATAAAATAAAAAATAAAATGATGTGAATAAGTTTACAGTTTAATAATCTGCACTAAAAGTATATTAAGTTTTAAATATATTTACATATCAAGTGATCATCGACACATATTTGCCTACTGTGTCTGTTTTTTGTGTGTTTTTGGCTTAAGTAAATGGCCATTTTATTTACTTGTATGTTTACATCAATATTATGCATATAATGTCATATGTTAGACATGTTGGGTGGAATTTTCCCAGATTTGCACTAAGTGTGGTAGCAGGCAGGTGAAGTGATGTTTTACCCGCTGGCTGTGATGGCGGGTTTTCACGCCGTATCATCCCGAACCCACCTCATTATTTATGCACTTCTGGGGAACACGCCGTTTCCATGGCGGGTGGGCTCTCATTCGCCCGCTGGCCATCAACCCGCTGCTGCATCATGCCAGACGCCATGTTTAAAGGCCAGCTGCAGGCACAGTGCTCATTGCTTCCAGCTCACCATTGCTGCATGGAAGACATGACCAGCAAAGGAAAAAAGACTGCAGCCCCCCATTTCAACTACGGTTCCCTTGAGCGACTGCTGGATGTTGTGGAGCCCACTGGGATGTCCTGTGCCCCCACTCTGGCTTCCGGATGGGCAGCAACATGACCAATCCAGCTTGGGAGGTGGTGGCAGCGGTGGTCAGCGCCAATGCCTTTCAGAGGAGGAAAACCACCCAGTGCCGAAGCAGGATGAATGATCTCCTCCATTCTGCCAGAGTAAGTCACTCTTCTCATCACTCTCAACTCACACACTCACAAACCCATCACACATCCACAGGGCTCTCACTCACTGCCAGTTCAAGGGACATTCACTCCCTCACACACACACCATCATTGTCCTCATCCCATCCATGGGACCGCTCACCACCCGCACAGGCCAGGCATACTTATCATCTGGCCTGGCAGGTGTCTTGCTTACTCTTTCTCCATCTCTATCCTTGCAGGACAAGCTGGCACACACCAAGAGAAAGAGGTAGCAGACCGGTGGCGGAATGCCCGAAATGAAGGTCCTCACAGACTTTGAAAACAGAGCTGGCCACAAATTGGACCGGTTCTGTGCTGACGGTGAGGTTGACGCTTCTCTACCAAGTGAGGATCCAGCAGTGCAACATCCATCAGACAACCATGCCATGAGTGATGTGCCCTGTTTCACAGGCCACTGCCATGCACTAATTATCTTTCCTTGCTTTTGCAGGCACATCTGGGAAACAGCCAACAGAGTCCATGACCCATGGCCTCTGATCAAGCCCCGAAGAAATTGCTGGAGAGGAACCTGGAGCCACCCTTCCTGAAGTCCCGTCACAGTGCTCACCCACACCCTCCACCAGTGCAAAAACACACATCTCCGTGGGACCAAGCTTTACAGTAGCCCTGGGATCACAATCTGGTGAGCACATCGCACTGTCTGATCCACAGACCGTAAGACCGTAAGATGTAGGAGCAGATGTAGGCCATTCAATGAGATCATGGCTGATCTGATAATCCTCAACTCCACTTTCCTGCCTTTTCCCCATAACCCTTGATTCGCTTGCTGATTAAAAATCTGTCTATCTCAGCCTTGAATATACTTAATGATCCAGCCTCTACAGCCCTCTGCGGTAAAGAATTCCACAGATTCACTACCCTCTAAGAGAAGAAAACCCTCCTCATCTCTAGCTTAAATGGGCGACCCCTTACTCTAAGATTATGCCCTCTGGTTCTAGACTCTCCCACAAAGGGAAACAACCTCTCAGCATCTACCCTGTCAAGTCCCCTAAGAATCTTTTATATTTCAATAAGGTTGCCTCTCATTCTTCTAAACTCCTATGAGTACCGGCCGAACCTACTCAACCTCTCCTCATAAGAAAATTTCTCCATCTCCGGGATCAACCTAGTGAATCTTCTCTGGACTGCCTCCAATGCCAGTATATCTTTCCTTAGATAAGGGGACCAAAACTGTTCACAGTTTCTAGGTGTGGTCTAACTAGTGCCTTGTATAGTTTTAGCAAGACTTCCCTATTTTTATACTCCATTCCCTTTGAAATAAAGGCCAACATTCCATTTGCCTTCCCTATTACCTGTTGAACTTTTATGCTAGCTTTTTGTGATTCATGCATGAGGACCCCCAAACCCCTCTATGCTGCAGCTTTCTGCAGTCTTTCTCCATTTAAATCATATTCAGCTCCTTTATCCTTCCTGTCAAAGTGCATAACCTCACATTTTCTCACAATATATTCCTTCTGCCAAGTTTTTGCCCACTCACTTAACCTGTCTATTTCCGTCTGTAGACTCTTTGTGTCATCCTTACCACTTGCCTTCCCAACTATTTTTGTGTCATCTGCAAACTTGGCGATAGCACATTCACTTCCCTCATCCAAGTTATTAATATATATTGTAAATAATTGTGGCCCCAGCACTGATCTCTGTGACACTCCACTAGTTACAGGTTGCCATCCTGAAAATGTCGCCCTTATCCCAACTCTCTGTCTTCTATTAGTTAGGCAATCCTCCATCCATGCTAATATACTACCTCCAACACCATGAGCTCTTATCTTTTTAAGTAGCCTTATGTGTGGTACCTTGTCAAACGCCTTTTGGAATTCCAAATATATCACATCTACTGGGTCCTCCTTATCAATCCTGCTTGTTACCTCCTCAAAGAATTCTACTAAGTTTGTCAGGCATAATTTCCCCTTCATGAAGCCGTGCTGACTCTGCTTGATTAGTTTTTGTAATTCTAAATGCTCTGCTATTACATCCTTTATAATAGACTCTTAACATTTTCCCAATGACGGATGTTAAGCTAACTGGCCTATAGTTACCTGTTATTTGCTTCCCTCCCTTTTTGAATAAGGGTGTTACATTGGCAGTTTCCCAATCCTCTGGGACTTTTCCAGAATCTAAGAATTCTTGGAAGATTACTACCAGTGCATCCACTGTCTCCGTAGTTACTTCCTTTAATATCCTAGGATGCAACCCATCAGGTCCAGGAGAGTTGTTAGCCTTTATTCCCATTAGTTTCCTGAGTACTTTTTCTCCAGTGATAGTAATTGTATTTATTTCTTCCCCGCCTTTTGCCCCTTGATTATTTAGTACTTTATTTTATTTTATTTCATTTTATTTCATTTAGTAGCAGGTGGAGGCAGGTACTTCCCAGGTGTCCTGCACTCGGAAGACTGCTGGAGGCCGGAACGTTGCTGAGTCTGAGTCGGATGATGAGCCTCTGGACTCGGTCATGTCACAATGGCTGGAGCTGCAAAGGCAAGCTCAGGAACATCAGGAAGGGATGTCCACTGCACTTCTCAGTTTGCAAGGCACGATAGAGGAGTCCCTCCACCTTCGGGCTGAGGTGATAGTGCCAGCATACCAACGCATCGAGGTCAGCACCGGTAATGGTGGCTGCCATGGAGACCTTGGTCCAGGACTTCACTCCTGCACGGCTACGTGGGCTCAACTCCATTGCTGATGCCATAGTTGGCCTCCAACAGTATGTATGCGGGAGGGGTGCCGGGCAGCTTGATCTCACTCCAGCTAACCCTGCTCCTCAAGGAGTCAGCCTAGAGCCCCTGGTCACCCATAGGGAGGAGGATCCGCAGGTGCCCACCCTGGGCCCAGGTGATTCTGAGGGTGTCCGGCCAATCCGACTCCCCTCTTCCTGTGACCTCAGCAACTGACCTCAACATTCCAGCTTCGCGGGCCAAGGAGGGTGCCACTGCCACACAGCATGACCCCAAAAGCAGGCTGGGGTCCTCCAAGTCTCAGCCTTTCAGAGGATCCCTGCCAAAGTCATCACAGACAGGGCGTCACTGTCAGCAGGCTGCTTCCACCTCCGCAATGGATGCCCGGGGAGCAACAAGATGTAGCGGCAGGGTTAGGAAAGTTAAGGGGAATTAACTCTTTTAGAGTCCACCAAATAAACTAAATTAACAAAACGAGGGACAAAAGTTAAGGGGAATTAGTTGCACAGCCTGGGCATGGGTGTTAATCACTTGTACATACTGTTCACTATTGTCAATAAACTCCCAAGAATGTCTCTCTGCCTATGGCTCCTTGTTCTGATGAGCAGTGTTCTTGTCACTCAGACGTGAAACCTTTCTGCACAAGATAGAGGCAGGTGTCTCAGTCCAGGGCCTCTTCCCTGTGCTCTGTGCAGCCTTCAGACTAAAGTGATAGTCCAGCCTCACACCCCCTGGAGACATTACTGATGCTTGCACCTCAGCGGTGCTAGTCATTGCTGTCAGAATGTAGTGGGCAGGTGCCACAGAGTTCTCTTATTCTTTTGATGTACTCTCAGCAACTTTAAGGAGGGCCTGGCCCCCATCTCTTCAGCATCTGTGACTACTGATGCTGTGCTCCAGGTCCTGAAGGGCTCAGGCGCCGAAGGCGGACAAAAGATCAGATGCTTCTAAAGTTTCATGGCTGCTTCTCTATGATATGACCCTGATCATGGAACGTAAGCGAGCTGCCCTCAGCCAGACAGGAGTCGGACATTCTCAGAGGCATGAAGATTTATGGAGTGTCCTCACTGCATGTCATCATCATCCTCTGGCAATTGAGTGACTATTAGGGCCTCCAATGCATCTCCATGACAGGAACATTCTCACAGAGGGTATTCGTGCTGCCATAAGTCAGACTGGGGTCAAACGTTCACAAGTGCGATGTGAGGGTTATGGAGTCACCTCACTGCATATCGTTATCATCCTCCACACACCTAGCAGCTAAGAGGGCCTTCTGAGCGCACCTGCCTCATCTAGCCAGTGCGAGGGCCTCATTCCTGTCATCGTCGCCTTTGAGGACCCCATCATCCTCATTCCCATCAGCATCCTCCTCATTGGAGGAGATGTGCAGCTCCTCCATTTCCCCTCAGACACCTCGTCTCCCCATTGCAGCGCCATGGTTCAAAGGACTCAGCAGAAGACAACAATGCGAGACACCCTCTGCGGACTGTATTGCAGGGCTCCACCAGACTGGTCCAGGCACCGGAACCTCATCTTCAGCATCCCGATGGTCTGCTCCACCTTGCGAGCTGCAGCATGAGCCTCATTATAGCGTCGCTCTGCAGTCTGAGGCTGCCGCATGGGTGTCATCAGCCTTTGTGGGTAGCCCTTTTCCCTGAGGAGCCATCCCTGCAGCTTCTGTGGACCCTGGAAGCCTCCAGGGATTTGTGACCGACTGAGGATGTAGGCGTTGTGCACACTCCCTGGAAACTGTGAGCAGACCTGCAGGATGTGTTTCTGGTGGTCGCACACCAGCTGCACATTCAGTGAGCGGAACCCCTTGCAGTTGATGTAGTTCACCATGTGCAGCGACGGAGACCTGAGCGCCACATGGGTGAGGTCAATTGTATCCTGCACCTGTGGAAATCCTGAGATCCGGGAGAATCCAATGGCCCTTGCATCCTGGCTGTCAGGGTCCCGGGCGATATGCACAAAGTTGTGTGCCATGGAGAAGTTGGCATCAGTGACCTCATGGATGCATTTGTGGGTGGTGTCTTGTGTTATCCTAGAGGTCACCTGTGAGCCCTGAAAGAAGCCTCTGGCATAGAAATTGAGTGCCGCATTCACTTTCACAGCCACTGGCAGTGGATGCCCTCCATGTCCCCTTGGTGCCAAGTCCTGCTGTAAGTGGCAGATGTGAGTGACCAGGTCGTCGGTGACACTGATTCTCCTCGGTCAACTGCAGGAATGACAGGCGGCTTCTATAGACCCTGGGTATCACTAGGCGCTGACCAGCCATACCTGGGCAGCGTGTGCGGGAGCCCCAGCTGCCCCTTCTTTCTGAGGCTGCTCCTGCCTTTGCACGGCCAGGTGCCTCCGTCGCTCTCTCCTCCATCTTCTCTGCTCTCTGCAGGCCATTAGGCCAGCTAGGTCACCAGGCTCCATGCCCCTGACGTGGTCCTCCTGCGGCATGAAGGAGAGAGAGAGAGAGACGTGGTGATCATGGCTGTACTTAGCACCTTTCCTGGCCCTGTGTGATGGCTCCTTGACACTTTCCGGAGAGAGCTGGCCACCCCTCGGATGGTCAGAGATGAGTGCGCTGCATGGCTTCCCCGTCAGCCTGCAACATGGGGAAGACTGCTCCTAACTGGGATGCTGAGGTTGCCAGTGGCTGTGAGCACCTCCAGCAGTGACTGTTACATGGCCAGTGTTGGCGAGGTGATTGTACAACATGTGCAGCCCAACTGCTCAGTGGTCCAATAAAGTGGTGGCGGACTCGCAGTCTGTGGCAGGGTGGGGGTGGTGGGGTAAGGTCTGGAGCATTTGGTGGCTCCACGTTGCTTGCATGGATAGGCAGCCTAGGAGCCGGACCCCAATTATATCACTGGCTGCGCCTGAGCTGTCTCAGTTGCAGAGGAATGGTCAGTTTATACAGGTGTCCCTACTGCACGGCCATTTCCCCCGCCTACCCTGCCCCCCAACTCAATTTCCTGTGTGCGAGATCCAACGCCAGTGCAGCATTTGCCCCCCTCCCCCACCAGACAACACGGCTGAGCATTAATTGCCCCCAGACACCTCCCCCCGTCAACGGTCGCCTCCGTGGCAGGGCAGCACTTCACCCCAGCTCCCCAGTGCCCCTGAAGCTGCAAAGCAACAGGCGACCCTGGCGAGTTCTGCAGAACGATGCTGTTCACTCACCTCCAGTTCCCCCAAAGTGAAGACCACCAAGTGCACATCGCCTGAGCGTTGTTGTGAAACACGTTGATACGCTTTCCGCCAATGTGGATGGACGATCCGGCGGGCATCCAAGAGCCTGGTGGGACGATCTTTTACTGATATGCTCATGTATTGCAATGAACTCCCCGATGATCGTTGGCAGGAAACGAGGCTCGCTGTCGGTGGGCTGAGTGGACGATCGCGACCTGCCTTCCTGCCGATTGCGCCATATTGTTCACGCACGTCACCTATCACGCCCGCCGCCAGCGGGCACAGACAATTCTGCCTGTTACGTTTTCTGTTACGTTGAGCTGAAAAGATTTATAATATGTTTAAAAAGTCAAAACATTTAAGACAGTAAGAACTTAAAAGAGAAAATAGATATGGTTAATTTCTGGTGTAAATATATGAATTTATTAACTGGTGTTGGTAACAAAAAAAACTATTAAAGCTGCAGGGATTATATTGTATTTTTGAGAAAAATAAAGCAAAAATGAATCCAGGACTCTCAATATATGACTAGGATGGCACGAGAAATGGTGGAAAGTATTTTTGCCAGAAGTAATTCATCTTAAGATATTAAATATTTGCCTAATGAATGAAACTGGCTTATTTGGAATCAATTACATCTAACTTCTTTCCCAGTTGTCTTTACCGCAAGGTCATACAGTACACATATAAATTACTAATATGCATTTATAATTTCCCAGCCTTAGGGTTTGGCATCCTTCAAATATTTTACTTTATTAGGAAACCAAAGTTGTTAACAGTAAAAGAGAAAACATGATAAACTGATCAGTCTTGATTAGGTTGAGTTTTTAAGATCCTGATTATTAAAACGGGGATCAGTTAGCTCAGATGGCGAGAGTGTGTTGCAGAATAATGTCAACAGCATGGGTTCAATCCCCATAATAGCTGAGGTAGTTCTTTGGGGGGCTGCCTCCTTGCCTTACCCCATTGTGATATCATGGCATAAGCTATGAATAACAACCCTCAGACAGCAAGGATGCTGCATTGAGAGAGAGAGAGAGAGAGAGAGAGGGCAAATATTGAAAATGAAGAAAAGACTGAAGAAATGAGAACGGAGTTTGAGGAAGAATGATGCGTATTACAAGCAAGTGCTCAATTTAAGCTAAAAATAAAGTAATTGTTCAATATTTGTTTGGTCTTGAGGTTAATGTAAATAACAGTTGCTTCTACTGGGTGCCAATGGGGAATCTTGCCTACTGACAGCAGAAATCTGGGTACACATACCCGCAGGAATTTTTGGAAAATTATGGGCTATGCAGATCTAAATTTATGATTTGCACTACAGGTGGCTGAAGCTCCCCGCTGGTATCCCCATAAAGTGAATGCCAAGACTGCACTTTTACTCTGGTAGTCTTGTGACCATCCCACCACTTTCTCTGTATCTCTGTAGTCAAATATTGGCTCAGCTTCAATTAATTTAAAGGTACCTCACAACTATTAAAGGAGCATGCTGGTTAACAGCATATCATCTTGTAATGTATGTACAAATTGATTCATACAACATAATCTTGTACATTGAACTCAACATTGAATAGTTGAATATAACTACAGGAACTCACAAATGCCAAATTCTCAGTGCTTCACTGTGAGTTGCTGCTGCATATTTAAAGCATTAATTCATGCTAAAGGAACTAAGGTGGACATAAAGTTTGCATGAATTTTGCATGAAAGGTGTTTTAAACTTGTGTGTTGCCTCTGGAAATGGCCTAAAGCATGATCAGTTGAAAACCTGTGTAATGAGGCACAGTGAACCACATCTTGTCATTATAAATGTACAGTGTATTTTTCTTTAGAACTGGGTGTGAGATCATTCAAGTTATAATAGCAATAATGAACAGCAAATTGTACAATAATTGATGATACATATATATATATATATATATATATATATGTCAACATTTCTTGAAGTACAGTAAGACAGGGCTGTGGGCACAGAGCAGGACAGTGGAATTAGTTTTGGAATGCCCCAGCAAAGTGTTAGCATAGACGGTTAAGATGAATGATCATCTTCTGTGCAGCAAAATGCTATAGCTCTATAGAAATTCAACAGTTATGCACAGTGCTCATGTTCATTGTTGTTTATTGAGCTTCTACATTCCAGTGCACATGCCCTCTAACTGCACTGCATAATGGCAATCTGTTAGCCTATGGTATTTATGAGGTGTATTTCCATGATGTACTGGGATAACTAAACACATTTGGCATTGTCTCACTTTATGTTGTACATAACTTTGCAGATAATGCTAGAGTATCTAGCTTTGTGTGTGCCGTTTCTGAATATACCCAAGATGGTTTGTGTTCTACTTTGTTGTAAATAAAATTCTTAGTTTAATAAAAATGATTTGCTGAACAGTTTTCAAATGACTATTTTATTAATAAATATTCTACTATTACTAATTCTACACCACAGATACTTGGAGACACCTAAAAAGATAATGGAACAATAATCCTTGGTAATCAGGATTACTTACTAAAAATGTTTGACGTTACTTTGTTTAAAGAGGCACTAGCTTCATAAGGAAACAGGCATTCTGCTTGGACGAGAGGAACTATGGATCATTTCCTTCACATTGCCAGCCCATGCAGCTGGTGTAATGATGCATTTCCATGTATTTGTAAAGAAATGATAAAAGATTTGCCAATCATACTTTTATGATGATTTTTTATGTACTATATTTTGCCAGTGTTTGGAATGTACAGAAAGAAGATAATAGCTACAAGCTGTATATATTATTGTAAAATTATAAAAGGTTCTATAGTACATGGAGTTGCCATTCCTTTTCCTTTCTCTTTCAGCTTTTCCCACATTACATGGAGTCACCACAATGCTGGCTGATCACCTTCATATCAACCATTATTTTTTGGGGGCTATTTGGCTGGTGGTTTTACACCTGCCCCTCCTCATTTATCCAGGCTGGGGACTGACACTGATACATGCTGGCTTGTCTGTACCAATTGTTGGGTTAGTACATGGATTTGCCATTAGGTAGAATATTTCATGAGGAGTGATGTTGATAGTATTATCTGGGCATCTCAATTATTATCCAATCAACACAAGGGAGAGAAAAATAAATGGGCCTGCCAACTTGCAATGCCACTAAGTGGAAAAGCGCTCTGACTTTTTACGGGTTAAATTTTAAAAACTAAGAAAGAATTTGGGCATTTCTTTAAAAGAATTTGTTATTCAGCTTGGAGTTAAATGTCTGGAAGACAAAGATATAACAGGCCAGAAGGGTTTTACATGTAATGCTGAGGTGCAGGGGAGTTGCAGCCAAATAGCATCTTGAAGATAACATCAAGCATTTGAAATGTGATGAGGTGGGTAACAAGGCTTCTGCTGGTCTCTAGGTAATCCTACTATGCAAATCTGGAGGCCATATGAGCCCAGACAATGTGAGAGAGCCATTTATATGTTGACTGCTAATGCAGATGGGTTGAGACCTTACCTTCACCCAGAAATGCTAAATGGGATACTTGCTACTTTCTCACAATAACACAATGAACACATGAAGAATAGTAAACTGCTTTCTGGGATTGTGGATGACCACAGAATTAGCAAAGGTCAAGACTTTGGCTGGGGCATTCTGGTTACTAAGGGGCTCAAAAACGAGAGTTTATTCATTTATTCATAAATATTGTGTGGCTTTTCAATAATTAGTGAGAAAGAGGAGTCTGGAGGTTATAGAAAAACAGCTCAGGGTGACGTATGGGATTTTTAAACAATTTTTCCACAAAATGTGGATTCAGAAAATAAATTTACTTTGTATGGTTAGATTCTAAAAGAAAAGCGTATTGTTTTTTGTAACAATAAAAGCACTATGAATAAGCTCTGTTGCTGCACATCATCTTGCTTGACTTGGTCAAAATAGTTGCTAACTACCTGACTACATACTTTTTCTGCCTCAAATCTTCCTGTTTTAATGGCCAACTGACTGGCTGCCCTGATTTGTTTTCTTATCCTATGTTCACAGCCAGCAGGGAAGGTTTACCAGAATTGAGTCTTATCACAGATGCTACTGGCCCTGCTGAGTATTTCCAGCATTTCTGTTTCTATTATTATACCAGAATGAACATCTCACTGAGCTCCTGGGTACTGGAGCCTTCTCTACACAATGGGTGTGGAGTAGTTATTGATTCATGAAGCAAGCTAGTGCATTTCTTTTCAGCTGTACCCTTTAGGGAAGCAACACAAAACTTAACATATTAGTATATTAATTTTCTTCCGTCTGAATGGCCTTTATTAACTGTTATGTGAATGTACTTTGCAGTAAAATTTATGGTTGTCATATCTGCTAATTCTCTCTCTCAGTCCAACTCCCTTTATGCTTTATGGATTATGTCATAGGATAATATTTGCTCAATAATTTCCCTTTACATTTGTTTACTTCTCTCAACCTTATTAAAGTAGGCACTTATCTGACGGTCTTCAGAAGGATTATATACCTAAAGGCTCCATTAGTAAGCTTTCCTCATTTCTGAGACTAACTGACATGCTGTGCAACTCCAGGGCCAAAATTTTACGTTGAATGAGCCGGGTGGGCGCCCGACCCGAAATTGCGTGAAATAGAACGAGAAGCCGGCAGGCCTACACGGGAGTCAGAGGCCGTGCGCTTTTACAGTTACGTGGCCCGTGCGCTTTTACAGTTGGCAGACGGGCCAATTGGCAGGCGGCCTTCACTTTTTTGCTTCATACTCAACCCAGGGTGGGATAAAATATCCGAGATTAAATTTTAAAATGAGCTGTTTGAGGGTTGATGTATTATGAGTTCTGCTGTCGGTTGCTTGAGTTCGCATTCCAGAGAGAATATATGGTATTCTTTTGTGCAAGTTTCATTGGAACAACACTGCAGCTCCCTGAGGCAGCTCCGTAGCATTGGTCAACCTTCAGGGAGATCGTTAGAAATGCCCTCCCACACCCTCACTTCTCATGGTTCCCGCCCTCTTCCCATACACCCCAATCCCCCAGCATTTCTCAGCGCATGTTTCACGCTGGCTGCCAGTTAATTGGCCATCCAGTGTGAAATCGCGTTCGGGGTCCGATTGCAACTGGATGTGGAAATCGCGGCTGCTTCCAGGCCCGCTAATCAAGCGCGCCGGACAAGCACAAAATTCAGGCCCAAGTTTCCAGCATTTGCAGTTTCACCTTTTTATTAAACTCCTGAATTTCTGTAGGGTTTCTCCCAAATCTTCTGCCATAGCTACTGCAGAAGATCAGCAGAACCCCTGGAGAAATAGCGTAAACAACTCAAACCAACCGTTTCTCTAGGGCTACTGTGGAAAATATAGGAAAACATCACAGAAATCCTGCCACATTGACTTCCCTCACTTCAAAATCGTTGGGCAGAATTTGACGTTCGCCTGCCCACAGGGGGCCCGCACAATTCCTGGATGGCCTTCCCACCAGGCTCCTGCCCATCCCAACATCACTGCAACTTTACGGGACTGGAGCAATGCCTAGGTCAAACACCTTCCCCCGATCCCCCGCACCCCCCCTACCCTTGCCCCAACTGAAGCCCTTAAGTGGCCAACTAATGACTACTTAAAGGCCATTTCCCACCCAGCCTCAATTTTCAAGCTGGCGGGAGGAGTTCAGGGGCAGGGTAGAAGCCAGGGAAGTGATTCTGCTCAGGCCTCGGGGCTGGAAGGTGGGGCAGTGGGGAGGACTCCTCCATCACCAGTCTCCTTTCAACTTCAGGTGCACCCCCACAAGATCTTGCCCCTGTAAGTGCTCCCCCCACCCTGGACCAACCCTCGCTACCGGCCTTGACACCAACTCCCCCACCCAGCTCTGCGAACCCCCTTGGGCCTTACACCCCTCTCCACCCTGAGATCCCCACACTTACCTGGTCCTGGACTCCCAGGACTTAGACTCTGTGGACTGCTTGCAGTCCCAGCCCTGTCCCCTACAGCTTTTGGCATTAACTGCAATGGCCACCAGCACAAATGTGGCCTTGTGGGCATCTCAATATCTCAATTATGTAATGTATACCACTGACTCCACATACAGTTGGTGTGTGACCATGCCCAGAATATCATGCTGGTGAATACCCACTATCCAGGCAGAGTCAAGATGCTTCCATCCTGCATCAGTCAATTATCCCATCATCTTTGAACCACCATGGCAAACCAAAGGGTGGCTGCTCAGTGACAAGGGCTGCGCACTTGTATACCTGCCTGATGATTCCCCTGCTCAACCCCACCACACTTGGCCAGCGCCCATTCAGTGAGAGCCATGCTGCTATGAGTAAATTATTATATTTCAGCCAGACCACTTGTGGGTGTAGGGGTGCCCTCCAGTACTCACCGGAGCGGGCATCCCAAATAGTCGTGTCAGTTGCACCCTGCACAATTTGACTATCATAATGGTGCAGCGCTTGCCAGCACTTGCTTTGATGACCACCTCAGGGGAAGGAGAATAAGGAGGAGGAGGAACAGCAGGACGAGGAAGAGGATGAGGAGGAAGAAGGGAGGAGGCAGTGAGCGCTTTCACATTGTGGGTGAGCTGTCTATGAGTGTATCAACAGACTCCATGTCCCCTGAATGCACCGCCAGGTCCAAGTTGCTCAACATTTCCCACTTTACCATCTCTCTGTTACAGACCATCACATTGTCTCCTTTTGGCCAAAACCCTGAAATTAACATCACCACAAAACAACCATTCCACACCAACTTTATCCACATAATACTCAACTATTCACCCTTGTGTACTCCCTTAGGGCCAGGCTTGCGGTGCTTTTACCTGTCTTAGAGCATTATTGCACTGCTACCCCAATTGTTGTCACATGGCTGACCTTTCACTGGAGGCGACTGTAGGTGGCCTCAGGCAGCTCTGGACCTGAAAGACCTGGTTTTGACTGCACCACTTCGACAGGGATGGCAGCAGTTTTCACTGGCTGGTTGACAGATAGCAACAGGGGCACTAAAGTAGCAGCGGTAAGAGTATGAATGTTTTGATCCTGTGGGACAATCACCTCCTGCACCAGTGACTCCAGCACTACAGACAAAAACCTGGGTGCACACTCTCTTACCTTTTGCGTCATTTTGGATGTTTACTGGAGACTTTCAAATGTTGTCCAAGTCGTTGCAGCCCCAGCAGGTTTGTGCTCCTTAGAGAGTCCCTACCACTCTCTCTTAGGGCTGTGCCTGAGTAATCCTAGTAATCTGAAACAAAACCAGGAAATTCTGGAAAAACTCAACAGGTCTGACAGTATCTATGGAGAGAGAAACAGAGTTAACATTCCGAGTCCATATGACTCTTCTTCAGAGCTACAGAGAAGTGGAAATGTGATGAAATTTATACTGTTTAAGGGGGATGGAGCAGGTGAAGCTGGATGGAAGGCCAGCGATAGGTGGGGGCAAAGGAGAGATTGACAAAGACATCATGAACAAAATGACAAAGCGGGTGTTAATGGTAGTGGTAAGGGCTAATGAAGGGGCTGATAGTGGCTTTAAGGTGTGAAAGCAGAATATGATAATAGCAGGACAAGGGTAAGCACTCTGAATAGAACAACATGAACAAGTAACAGATGGCCCTTGTGGGGGTGAGGGGGGGAAGGGGGCAATGGTGGGGAAAAAATGGGGTCAAAAATGGGATAAGAAGGGGGGATAAAAAGGGGGATAAAACAATGAATAAATGAATGAAAACAAAAATGAATAAAAATAAAAATAAGTGGATAAAAAATAAAAATGAACTTTGAAAAAAGGGGTGTAGACAGGGGAGAAAGTTCATTGTCTGAAGTTGTTGAACTCAATGTTAAGTCTGGAAGGCTGTAAAGTGCTTAATCGGAAGATGGGGTGCTGTTCCTCCAGTTTGCGTTGGGCTTCACTGGAACATTGCAGCAGGACACCCGATGGACATGTGGGTGTGAGAGCAGGATGGTGTGTTGAAATGGCAAGTGACAGGAAGGTCTAGGTCATGCTTGTGGACAGACCGAAGATATTCTGCAAAGCAGTCACCCAGTCTGCGTTTGGTCTCCCCAATGTAGAGGAGACCGCATTGGGCGCAGCGAATGCAGTAGGCAAAATTGAAGGAGGTGCAAGTGAAGTGCTGCTTTAGCTGATAGGAGTGCTTGGGCCCTTGGACGGTGAGGAGGGAGGAGGTAAAGGGACAGCTGTTGCACCTTCTGCGATTGCATGGGAAGGTCCGTGGGAAGGGGATAAGGTGTTGGGGGTGATGGAGGAGCGGACCAGGGTGTCCCAGAGGGAACGGTCCCTATGGAATGCCGACGGGGGTTTAAGGGGAAGATGTGTTTGGTGGTGGCATCATGCTGGAGTTGATAGAAGTGGCGGAGGATGATCCTTTGAATGCAGAGGCTGGTGGGATGTAAAGTGAGGGCAAGGGGGACCCTATCATGGTTCTTATAGGGAGAGGAAGGTGTGAGGGTAGTGCCGTGGGAGATGGGTCGGACACAGTTGAGGGCCTGTCAACCACAGTGGGTGGGAATCCTCAGTTAAGGAAGAAGGAAGACATGTCAGAAGCGCCATTTTGGAAAGTAGCATCATCAGAACAGATGCAACGGAGGCAAAGGAACTGAGAGAATGGGATGGAGTCCTTACAGGAAGCAGGGTGTGAGGAGCTGTAGTTGAGGTAGCTGTGAGAGTCGATGGGCTTGCAATGAATATTTGTGGACAGTCTATCACCAGAAATGGAGGCAGAGAGGTCAAGGAAGGGAAGGGAAGTGTCAGAGATGGACAATGTGTAGGTGATAGAGGAGTGGAAATTGGAAACAAAATTTTTCCAGGTCCAGACGAGAGCATGGAATGGCACCGAAACAGTCATTGATGTACCGAAGAAAGAGTTGCGGGAGGGGAGCCTGAGTAGGACTGGAACAAGGAATGTTCTAAATACCCCATTAAGAGACAGGCATAACTGGGGCCCGTGTGGGTACCCATAGCCACACCTTTTATTTGGAGGAAGTGAGACAAGTTTAAGGAGAAATTGTTCAGTGAGAGAACAAGTTCAGCCAGACGGAGGAGAGTGGTGGTGGATGGGGATTGTTCGGGCCTCTGTTCAAGGAAGAAGCGGAGAGCCCTCAGACATCTTGGTGGAGAATGGAGGTGTGGAGGGATTGGACGTCCATGGTGAAGAGGAAGCAGTTAGTGCCAGGAACTGGAAATTGTTGATATGAGTTCCATGGGGCAGGAACAGGCTGACACAATCGGTCTGCCGGGACAGTCCTGTTTGTGGCTGTGTCCTTTCTCAGTGACTCTTTCCATCTCTGATTTACCCCATGCAGATTCCAACTGAAGTTCCATCCCTCATGTTTTGAATCCAGCCATGATTAAGGTATGTCCAGGACATACATCATTCTTCGGACTGCTGTTCTCGTCGTATCCTGAGAGCCACTCGCCATATGGACACACTCGACCTCTCCCTCCAGCAGCACCGACTCAAAGCTGTCCGTGTCCCCAGTTTCATTTTATTCTTCATCTCATCAATGCCTTAACAAGAAACTCTTTCTCTTCCTTTCAGGTGCTAAGGAACTCAAGCCCCAGCAACTTATTGATACCAATGCCCATCCGGGACCCTTCACTCCTTCCCGTTCCTCTGGCTCCATCCTGTCCAGTGAAGTCCAACGCAACCTAGAGGAACAGTATCTCATCTTCCGATTAGGCACTTAACAGCCTTCTGGACTTAAAATTGAGGTCAACAACTTCAGACCATGGACTGTCCCCTCTATTCCCTTTTTAAAAAAAATGTTTTAATTTTTTTAATCCACTTATTTTTATTTTTATTCATTTTTATTTTCATTCATTTATTCATTGTTTTATCCCCCTTTTTATCCCCCCCTTCTTATCCCATTTTGATCCCTTTTATTCCCCACCACTGCCCCCTCCCTTCACCCCACCCCCAAAAGGTCCATCTGTCACCTGTTCATGTTGTTCATTCCAAAGTGCTTACCCTTGTCCTGCTATTGTCACATTCTGCTTTCTGACCTTAATGCCGCCGTCAGCACCTCCTTTAGCCAGTACCGCTACCGTTAACACTCCTTTTGTTCATGACGTATTTGTCAACCTCTCCTTTGCCCCCACATATCGCTGGCCTTCTATCCAGCTTCACCTGCTCCACCCCGCTTAAACAGTATAAATTTCATCACATTTCCACTTCTCTGTAGCTCTGAAGAAGGGTCATATGGATTTGGAATGTTAACTCTGTTTCTCTCTCCATGGATGCTGTCAGACCTGCTGAGTTTTTCCATCATTTTGTGTTTTTGTTTCAGATTTCCAGCACCTGCAGTATTTTGCTATTAATCCTAGTAAGCTGCTGGAGCACAGATTGCTGTACGGCTGAGACCTTTTGAGCACTGGTATCTGCATGATGAAAGCAATCTAAGCCTGCAGGTCAACAAGCAGACATTTCATGACTTCAGCCTAAGCTTCCGCCTGCAGCACTTGGATATTGGGTGGCTTCTGTTTATGCTGTAATGGAAGTTGAGACATCGGCCATAAGATGCTGCATCACGATTGGGTCCGCACGTGTTCTTAACGAGTTGCTCATCACTTCCAGGTGTAAAGGAAGGACTCCAAGCTCCGCAGGGAAGCTCTGTGCCAAGTAGGTGCCGGACTCCTCCATGCCCCTTGACAGTGACAGCGGTATTGTTGGCTGGCCAGCCAATGTATTAAGATTTTCACTATGCATGCTCATCAGTCTTTTTCTGTGCACTGTGGCCATCAAAGTCCTCATTTGAATCCTCCATAACGGAACTCATCAGCAACCTCCCCCTCCAGCAAGCTGGCACATGGGCTATTCTTCCTCCTGACCTGGCTGCAGCCCACCCAGTGACTCACCACATGCAGACCCTGCCTCTAAAATTCTCTTCTTGTAGCTTTTGGCCTTCAGTCTCTTCTCTTTGTTTCTTTCCCTCCCCTTTGTCTCTTGTCTGGTATGTTCTTGCCATGGATGTTTTCTCTCTGCCAAACTCAGGGTCTCTTTTATCCTGGCTGTTATCCAATTAGCATGTGTTAACAATTAACAAGCATGTGTGAGCACGCTTTCCTTGACAAACCACGTATAGTTAGGTATCTGTTACTAACCCTATTTTCATAAGTAATGCTCTTTGTGTGTAGTATTGTATCTCAATGCTTTTACATCCTGTAGTCTCTTACCTTATAGACAGAGACATCTGCATTTTATTCTCACACAAGCAGTTTCTACAGACAGCCTTCAAGTTCTGACATTTTTGCTGTGGGTAAGCTATTGTAAAACTTGACATAATTATCCCATGATTCTACTTACTTGGCATCTTTGTTGTGCCATATTTCTCCCAGGTTTGCACTAAGTGCGGTAATGGGTGGGAAAAACGTTTCACCCGCCGGCTGCAATGGCGGCTTCTCACGTTGTATCGTCCCTATCCCACCGCATTAATTATGCATTCCTGGGAAACATGCCTTATCGATGGCGGGCAGGCTCACATTCGTCCACAACACCACCATCTCACTGCTTCATCACTCCGGGTGCCATATTTAAAGTCCAGCCATGCGTACACCTCTCAGTGCTTCCAGCCCACGACTGCTGCACAGGAGACATGACCCCGAAAGACAAAAAGACTGCAGCCCCCAGGTTTAATTACGCATCCCTCGAGTGCCCTTTGGACGCATTGGAGGCCCGTCGTGATGTCCTCTACCCCTGCTCTGGCCGCAGGATGGGCAGCAACATCACCAATCTGGCTTGGGAGGCGGTGGCAGTGGTGGTCAGCACCAATGCCCTGCAAAAGAGGACACTCACCCAGTGCCGATAGAGGATGAATGATCTACTCTGTTCTGCCAGGGTAAGTCACTTTTCTCACACTCTCAACTCACACACTCACAAGCCCATCACACATCCACAGGGCCCTCACTGTCAGTTCAAGGGACATCACCATTCACTGCCTCACACATGCCTTCATTGTCCTCATCCCATCCATGGGACCACTCACCACCCACACATGCCAGGCATACTTATCATCTGGCCTGGCAAGCATCCTTCTTACACTCTCTCCATCTCTATTCGTACAGGACAAGCTGACACACAACAAAAGGGAGAGGTCACAGACTGGCGGAAGGATGCCTGAAAACAAGGTCCTCACTGAATTTGGAAACAGAGCCATCCAGCTGGCCAGCGAGGACCTGGACCGTTCCTGTGCTGACGGTGAGGTCAAGGTGCTCTACCAAGTGAGGATCCAGCAGTGCAACATCCATCAGACTACCATGCTGTGAGTGATGTGTCCTGTTTCACAGGCCACTGCCATGCACTAATTATCTCTCTTTGCTTCTGTCGGCACATCTGGGAAACAGCCGACAGAGTCCACAACCCAGGGCCTCCAATCAAGCCCCAAAGGAAAATCTGAAGGCACCCAACTTGAAGATCGGTCACAGGGCTCACCCATACCCTCCACCAGAGCAGAGACTCACACCTCAGTGGAACCTATCTTTAGAGTAGCCCTAAAGTCACAATCTGGTGAGCACATTGTACTTTCTGCTCCACAGCAGGCGGCAACAGGAACTTTCCAGGTGTCCGGCACTCAGAGGGCTTCTGGAGGCCAGAAATTTGCTGAGTCCATGTCAGATGATGAGCCTCTGGACTTGGTCATGTCTCAGTTGCTGAAGCTGCAAAGGCAAGCTCAGGAACATCAGGAAGGGATATCTTCAGATTGCAAGGCACAATGGAGGAGTCTGTCCACCTGCAGGCTGAGGTGATAGTGCCGGCATGCCAATGCACTGAGGTCCACACTGGAGGATGGCGACTGCCATGGCGACCTTGGTCCAGGACATCACTCCTGCACTGCTGCGTGGGCTGAATTCCATCGCTGATGCCATTGTTGGCCTCCAACAGTGTGCACGTGAGAGGGGTACGGGGCAGCTCAATCTCACTCCAGCTTCCCCTTCTCCTCAAGGAGTCAGCCAGAGGCCCCTTGGGTACCCATAGGGAGGAGGATCAGCAGGTGCACACCCCAGGGCCATCCACCCAGATGACTCCAGGAATGTCCAGCCCATCTGAATCTTCTTCTTCCTGTAACCCCAGCAGCTCCAGCTCCACAGACCGAGGAGACTGTCACAGCAGGACCCTGAAAGCAGGCCAGGGCCCTCCAGGTCTCGATCCTTCAGAGGATGCCCGCCAAAGTCATGACAGACAGGGCGTTACAGTAAGCAGGTTTCCTCCACCTCTGCTGTGAATGTCCGGGGAGCACCAAGACGTAGAGGTAGGCTTCGGAAGGTTAGGAAGATGTAGCTGCACAGCCTGGGCACGGGTGTTAACTGTTTGTACATAATGTTCACTATTGTAAATAAACTCTCAATAACGTCTCCCTGCCTATGGATCCTTGTTCTGATGAGCAGTGTTCATGTCACTCAGATGTGAAATCTTTCTGCACAAGATAAAGGCAGATATGTCAGTCCAGGGCCTCTTTCCTGTGCTTTGTGCAGCCTTCAGACCACAGTGATGGCCCAGTCTCATGCTCCCTGGAAACATTACTGATGCCTGAACCCCGGCAGTGCTGGTCATTGATGCCAGAATGTCATGGGCAGGCGTCACAGAGTTTCGTCTTTCTCTCTGTGTGCTCTCAGCACCTTTAAGTGGTGGCCAGCTCTCTCTGGGAAGCATTAAGGGCTCTTCAGACTTAACCAAGAGAGGTTCTTAGAACACCCAAACTAACCCACGGATCTCTCTCTTTCATTCTGAAGGAAGAATACACCTGGAGTATGAGGCCTGGTATGGGGCCTAGCTGTATGCCTCATGGCGTACAGAGAGCAGAGACAAAGGAGGAGAGAAAGCCGGAGGCACTTGGCTGGGCAGATGGAGGAGCAGCTCCCTCAGGAAGAAGGGGCTGCTGGTGCTCTTGCATATGCCGCTGAAGAGCCATCGTGGCACTGAATTTTCATGCCAATGGCTCCTTTCAGGACTCCACAGGTGACCTCTGTGGGATATCGTAAGCTTCCATCCACAAATGCATCCATGTGGTCACGGACGCCATCTTCGTGAAGGCACACAGCATTGTGCATTTCGCCTGGGTTTGGAAAAGTCAGGATGCAAGAGTGCTGGGACTTTCCCAGATCTCAGGTTTCCCACAGGTGCAGGGTGTCATCGACTGCACTCATGTGGCGCTGAGACCTCCATGGCAACAAGCAGTCAGCTACATCAACTGCAAGGGCTGAATGTTCAGCTGGTGTGCGACCACCACAAACACATCCTGCAGGTCTGCACATGGTTCCCAGGGAGTGTCCACAACTCCTACATTCTCAGTAGATCTCAGGTCCCTGACGTCTTCACAGAGGCTGCAGGGTTGGCTCCTCGGGGGACAAGGCTACGCAGAGGCCATGGCTGATGATGTCTGTGCGGTGGCCTCAGTCTGCAGCAGAGCGAAAGTACAATGAGGCTTATGCTGCAAGTTGCAACTTGGTGGAGCAAATCATTGGGATGTTGAAAATGAGGTTCTGGTGCCTGGACCGGTCTGGTGGAGTCTTGCAATACAGTCCGCCGAGGATGTCATGCATCGTTGTCGCTTGCTGCGCCCTTCACGACCTGGCACTGCAATCGCGGGAGGAGCTGGCTGAGGAGAAGATGGAGGATCTGCACGTCTCCTCCAATGAGGAGGACATCAATGAGGATGAGGCTGAGGAGGTTCTCAAAGCCGAGGATGAAGGCGATGAGGCCATTGCACTAGCCAGGTGAGGCTGGCACGCTCGGAAGGCCCTCATAGCTGCTAGATTCGAGGAGGATGATGATAACATGCAGCGAGGAGACACCATAGATCCTCACATTGCATCTGTGAACATTTGACTCCAGTCTGGCTGATGGTAGCGCACATACCCTCTGTGATAAGGCTCCTGTCATGGAGACACAGCGGATGCCCATAGTTCCTACATTCCAGGAGGATAATGACGACATGCAGTGGGGACACTCCATAGATCCTCACAAAGCTTATGTGAATGTCTGACTTCTGTTTGGCTGATGGAAGATCGTTTGCGCTTTGCGAATGGAGTCATATCATGAATATGTAGCAGGGAAACTTTAACTTGTCCTGATCCTATGGCACCCTTTGTGAGCTGAACCCTTCAGGACCACACTGTCACTGGACACAGATGCTGGAGATGGTTATGAGGGGTGGGGGGCAGCTGCACCTCAAAGATGCTCGGAGCACACAGAGAGAATGACGGAACCCTGTGCCGCCGGCCCAGGACATTCTGGCAGCAATGATAAGCCCCATCGAGGTGCAGGCAGGACTGATGTGACCAGTGACAGGGAAGGCGCACCATCAGTGTCCTGGGAAGGTTGCACAAAGCACAGGGAAGAGGCCCTGGGCTGAGACACCTGCCTTTACCTTGTGCAGCGATGAAGATTTCACATCTGAGTGACACAAACACTGCTCATCAGAACAAGGAGCCATAGGCAAGGAGACATTCTTGGGAGTTTATTAATAAAGTGAAAATTATGTACTAGTGATTAGCATCCATGCCCAGGCTGTGCAACTACATCTTCTGAACCTTCCTAACCCCGCTGCTACATCTTGGTGCTCCCCTGACATCCACAGCAGAGGTGCAGGTAACCTGTTGACTGCTACCCATGTCTGTGATGACCTTGACGGGCGTCCTCTGGAGGACTGAGAGCTGGAGGGCCCCGACCTGCTTTCAGGGTCCTGCTATGTGGCAGTGGCACCCTCCTCGACCTGTTGAGCTGGATTTATTGAGGTTACAGGAAGAGGGGATTCGGATGGGCTGCATACCCCTGGAGTCACCTGGGTGGATGGCCCAGGGGGTGCACCTGCTGATCCTCCTCCCTATGGGTGTCTAAGGGCCCCTGGCTGACTCCTTGAGGAGAAGGGGAAGCTGGAGTGAGATCGAGCTCTCCCGCACCCCTGTCATGTTGACACTGTTGGAAGCCAGCTATGACCTCAACAAAGGAGTTCAGCCTGTGCAGCAGTGCACGACTGAAGTCCTGGACCAAGGTCTCCATGGCAGCTGCCATCCTACCAGTGTTGATCTTGGTGCATTGGCATGCCGACGCTATCACCTCAGCCTGAAGGTGGACATACTCCTCCATTGTACCTTGAAATCTGAAGAGTGCAGCGGACATCCCTTCCTGATGTTGGAGCTTGCCTTTGCAGCTCCAGCGACTGTGACATGACCGAGTCCAGAGGCTCATCATTTGACTCGTACTCAGCAAGTTTTTGACCATCAGCAGTCCTCCGAGTGCTGGACACCTGGCAAGTCCCTGCCTCCGCCTGCTATGGATCAGACAGTGCGGTGTGCTCACCAGATTGTGATCTTGAGGCTATCCTAAAGCTAGGTCCCACTGAGCTGTGTGTCTCTGTGCTGGTGGAGGGTGTGGGTGAGTGCTGTGATGGGTATTCAATGAGGGTTTCAGCAGATTCCTCTTCTGAAGTGTCTTCAGGTCTTGAGTCGTGTACTTGGATCATGGACATCCTCGGCTATTTCCCAGATGTGCCAGTGGAAGCAAGGAGAGACAACTTGTGCATGGCAGTGGCCTGTGAAACAGGACACATCACTCACAGCATGGTTGCCTGATGGATGTTGCACTGCTGGATACTCACTTCGTTGATCACCATGGACCTCACCATCAGCTTGGGACCGGAGAGATCTTGCCAGCCAGCTGGATGACTCTATTTTCAAAGTCAGTGAGGACCTTGATTTCAGGCATTCCTCCACTGGCCTGTGACCTCTCCCTTATGTTGTGTGTCAGCTTGTCCTGAATGAAGACGGATGTAGAGGGTGTAAGCAGGATGTCTGCCAGGCCAGATGATAAGTATGCCTCGCATGTGTGGATGGTGAGTGGTCCCACGGGTGGGATGAGGATAATGAACATGTGTGTGAGAGAGTGAATGGTGATGTCACAGAATCACAGAGAATCACAGAATCACACAGTGCCGAAGAGGCCCTTCGGCCCACCGAGTCTGCACTGACACATGAGAAACACCTGACCTACCTACCTAATCCCATTTACCAGCACTTGGCCCATAGCCCTGAATTTTATGATGTACCAAGTGCTCATCCAGGTACTTTTTAAAGAATGTGAGGCAACCCGCCTCCACCACCCTCCCAAGCAGCGCATTCCAGACTGTTACCACCCTCTGGGTAAAAAAGTTTTTCCTCACATCCCCCCTAAACTTCCTGCCCCTCACCTTGAACTTGTGTCCCCTTGTGACTGACTCTTGAACTAAGGGGAACAGCTGCTCCCTATCCACCCTGTCCATGCCCCTCATAATCTTGTACACCTCGATCAGGTCGCCCCTCAGTCTTCTCTCCTCCAACGAAAACAACCCAAGTCTATCCAACCTCTCTTCATAACTTAAATGTTTCATCACAGGCAACATCCTGGTGAATCTCCTCTGCCCCCTCCAGTGCAATCACACCCTTCCTCTAATGAGGTGACCAGAACTGCCCCTTAAACTGGCAGTGAGCGAGATCCCTGTGGATTTGTGAGTATATGAGTTGAGAGTGATGAGAAGGATGCCTTACCCTGGTGGAACGGAGGAGATCATTTATCCTCTTTCGGCACTGGGTGGGTGTCCTCTTTTGCAGGGCAATGGCACTGACCACAGCTGCCACTGCCTCCCAAGCTGGATTGATGACTTTGCTGCCCCTACTGTGGCCAAAGCAGGGGTAGAGGACATCACAGTGGGCCTCCGCTGCTTCCAAAAGGCATTCCAGTGACACGTCACTGAATCGGGGGGCCTGCAGCCTTCTTACCTTTCAGGGCCATGTCTTCTGTGCAGCAGTCCTGGACTGGAAGCACTGAGTGGTGTGCAGGTGGCTACACTTCAAAAATGGCGCCCAGTGTGAGGAAGTGGTAATGTAACAGCCTGCTGAGTGAATTGGAGGCCGCCTGCCAGCGAACTGGCGCGTTTCCTGAGAATGCATAATTAATGGGGCGGGATTGGGATGATACGGAGTGAAAAGCTGCCTTTGGCCATTGTGGCCGGTGAGTAAAGAGTTATTTTCCCTGCCCGCTACTGCACTTAGTACAAACCTGGCAAGATTCCTCCCATAGTTTCATGCGCATTAATTCAGAGCTAAATCAGCCTGCCATTATTTTCCCAAGTATTTAAATTATATTTTGTTTTCCAAGCTAAGATGGACTATTTTTACTCAAAGAATTGTCTTACTTTCATTTTGTTTTTAATTGGTAGAAATCCCAAGCTGCAATCCAATTGAATACAATATTTTGCAATGATTGGGTTATGTAATGTCCTAAGTCCTATCTAATGTCCTATTTTCTTCTCTGATAATCTTAGTGGACAGTTCAATAAATCTAGTATTCTCATACATACTAATTGTCAGCTTGTCAGCATTTCATAAGAAAACTTAGTTGGTGTCAAAATGAACCAGTCAGCTCACTTCATGCTGCCTCAAGTTTGTGCACAAATTTTTAAAATGAGCTGATGGCTTGTAAATATCACAGGTCTTATTTGTATTTTTTTAATTTAGTATTTAATCCCCTCCAGAGGTCCCCAGCCTCAGAGATGTCAGTCTTCAGCCAATTCGATCCACTCCATGTGATATCAAGAAATGGCTGAAGGCACTGGATAGTGCAAAGGCTATAGGCCCTGACAATATTCCTGTATTAGTACTGAAGACTTGTGCTCCAGAACTTGCTGCCCCCCTAGCCGAGCTATCCCAGTACAATTATAACACTGGCACCTTGGCAGCAATGTGGAAAATTGCCCAGGTATGTCCTTTACACAAAAAGCAGGACAAATCCAACGGAGCCAGTTACCACCCCATCAGTCTACTACCATTATCAGTAAAGTGATGGAAAGGGTCATCAACAGTGCTATCAAGTGGCACTTGCTTGGCAATAACCTACTCCTTAATGCTCAGTTTGGGTTCTGTCAGGGCTACTCAGCTCCTGACCTCATTACATCCTGGGTTCAAACATGAATAAAAGAGCTGAGCTCCCAAGGTGAGGTGAGGGTGACTGTCCTGGCATCAAGGCTGCATTTGACTGAGTGTGGCATCAAGGAGCCCTAGCAAAACTGGAGTCAATGGGAATTGGGGTAAACTCTCCACTGGTTGGAGTCATACTTAGCACAAAGGAAGATGGTTGTGGTTGTTGGACGTCAATCATCCCAGGTCCAGGACATCACTGCAGGAGTTCCTCAGCGTAGTGTCCTCGGCCCAACCATCTTCAGCCGCTTCATCAATGACCTTCCTTCCATCATAAGGACAGAAGTGGGGATGTTCGCTGATGATTACACAATGTTTAGCACCATTTGCAACTCCTCAGATACTTAAGCAGTCCATGTCCAAATGCAGCAAGGCCTGGACAATATCTAGGCTTTGGCTGACAAGTGGTAAGTGACATTCGCAACACACAAGTGCCAGGCAATGACCATCACCAACAAGAGAGTCTAACCATCACCCCTTGACGTTCAATGGCGTTACTATCGCTGAATCCCTCATTATCAACATCCTGGGGGTTACAGTTGACCAGAAACTGAACTGGGCTAGCCATTTAAATACTGTGGCTACAAGAGCAGGTCAGAGGCTAGGAATCCTGCAGCAAATAGCTTTCCTCCTGACTTCCCAAAGGCTGTCCACCATCTACAAGGCACAAGTCAGGAGTGTGATTGAATACTCCCCACTTGCTTGGATGAGTGCAGCTCCCACAACACTCAAGAAACTTGACACCATCCAAGAGAGAGCAGTCTGCTTGATTGGCACCCCATCCACAAACCTTCACTCTGTCCACCATCGATGCACATTGGCAGCAGTGTGTTCCATCTACAAGATGCACTGCAGGAACTCACCAAGCCTTCTTATTCAGCACCTTCCAAACTCACGACCACTACCATCTAGTAGGATAAGGGCAGCAGATAGATGGGAACACCACTGACTGGAAGTTCCCCTCCAAATCACTCGCCACCCTGACTTGGAAATATGTCGCCATTCCTTCACTGTCGCTGGGTCAAAATCCTGGAACTACCTCCCTAACAGCATTGTGGATGTACCTACTCCACATGGACTGTTGCGGCTCAAGAAGGCAGCTCACCACTACCTTTTCAAGGGCAATTAGGGATGGGCAATAAATGTTGGCCCAGCCAGGGAAGCCCACATCCTGTGAAAGTATTAAAAAAAACCCGAAGAAGTTTGTAACGAAAAAGCTGCTAAAATAGTTTTAAAAAACATTCGATTCTACTCAAAGCAATTTCCTGAGCCTGTCTGGCTATTGCCTCATGTGAAAATTGCTTTTTCAAGACAACTTACAACAGCTTTTTGGAAATAAGGACAATGTTATTTGGTGTGAATACAATAACTGGCTTTTTTGGGCCTTCTTGTCACTGCACTGATGAAGCTATCAAGGCTTGGACATAAAGGAGGCAATTTTCACCTTTGTGAGTAGGTAAATGGCGATAAAATTACTTCAGTAATTTACAGCGAGATTTCTGTCTTGAAGATTCACCTTGAGGTTTGCTATGAGCTGTCAACATGTTTGTTTCTAGTCACAGTGCCTGGTTATGTTTTATATCTTTGTTCTTTTTTCATTTTGTTTACAAGCACATGGCTGAGGGTCAATGTTACTTTGGAGCAACCAGGGGAAGGACACACAGCAGTATACTAATCAATACTATTGGGGAAATGTGAAAATTGGCATTTCAATCAGAGTAAAACGTCCATCCCCATTTTGGAGGCAATCAGTCAGGTGTATCTGAAAGCAGCAAGTCCTTCTTGTCATGTACGTTTTTGGGAAAAAAAATATGCATTTGATTTGTTTAAATGAGAGTACACTGCAATGATTTCTACTTTCACTAAAATAAAAGCTTTTTGACAGGCTCAAAAGAGCTCATACACTAGAAATCACTGTTGGTGATAATAATTGATGCATGCTTAACCTATTAACTTAACATCTTCTATCAGCTATTTTAACAAGTAATATTAATACTTTCATTCTGACTTACTTAAATCTATACTGCTACATTTGATCTTGTTTTTAAAATATCCCCAACCCTTCCAGGATGAATTAAATTTGGCTGCAATGGCAGAGTTACAGAAACCTCTAAAATGCTGGGAGGCATACCTCTGACCTCCCAGTATACATACTGATAACTAGAGTTTGGGGGCAAAGTCAGCATTTCAGTGTTTCTTGAAATAAATCAACAAAATCCAGTTCCCACCAGCCCTGCTCTTCCTGAGTTTGGTGCAGTGCACTCATCTGGTGCTTCTGCTTACTGCTTTTTTCAGTGAATGTGGTCCAGATTTCAGCTTCTGTTTGCTGTGGATGAGAGCTCTTGCAAGAGTGCAGAAGCATGGAGTAAAAGCTGTAAACAATTGAACAGGAGGCACAGAGACAAAGAAGAACAGGGCCTGTCCAATATATTAACCTCCAGACTCGAGTAGGAGCAGAGAGGTGGAAATCGATGTCAACAGAAGCGAAGAAATTGCTTGGTAGGGAGAGAGAATGAAGAGTTTGGAAGAGAAGGAGGGCAAACTAATGAAGGAAGGGGAAAAAGGAGCACAATTCTCTGCAAGGGGAGGAGAGGACGTGGAATACATCATGAGGGTGAAATGAAACATGTCACTAACACACCTAAAATATGACATTTTGACCTATTTTTGGTTTATATAGAACCAACACACTGAATATTAAATGGAAGAGCTTCATTTTTTCAACCATGTAACAGTTCCATAATTGTCACATATTCCCTCTTCAGTGGGAGTTGCATTGTAATTTTATTAACATGTAAAAGTTCCTAAATCAACCTCCAGGCATACTAAATGAAAAGGAAAACGCTGCAAATACTGGAAATCTGAAATTAAAATATGAAATATGGGAAATACACATCAAATCCAGCAGCATCTTTAAAAAGAAGACAGGTTATGACAATTTGGATGTGTACCTTCTGTCAGAGCTGAGGCCTGAAATATAGACCGGCATTTTAGTAATGATGGAAGAAAATAAAGGAAATGCTAGGGCCAGGGAAGTAGAGAGAACCAATGCATATACCAGTCACAGAAAGGGGTGGATTCAATGACCTGTCAGCTGTTTAATAGAAAAGAGCTCATCGTCAATGAGAAGATGCAGAGATATGAAAATGACAATCTACAATTTAAGTTTTACATCTTAGTACCTTTTATTACCTGAAATGAGCTGCATAACTATAGTTATTCATACTGTTGTTGCAATATATCAAAGGGTCAATATCCTGGATCCCAGTTCCATCCCTCATGTTTCAAATCCACCCAGGGCTACATGTATCTCCAGGACATACAACGTTCCTCGGACTGCTGTTCTTGCAGCATCCTGAGAGCCACACTCAGTGCCATGCGCTGCCATGTGTACACACTCGACCTCCCTGTCCAGCATCACCAACTCACTCTATCTTGAAGCTGTCCTTGTCCACAGTTTCATTTTATTCTTTGTTTCATCTGACGCCTTAACAGGAAACCTTTTATTTTCCCTTCAGGCGCTAAGGAACTCAAGATCCAACAACTTATTAATACCTACGCCCATTGGGGACCCCCCACCCCATCCTGTCCCTCTGACCCCATCCCTTCTTCTAATCCCAGCCCTTGATGTGTATTCATTATACCTTCTGATCTTCCCCTCTCTGATGCTGCACGTTCTGTACTCAGTAAATGACTTAGTTGCACCCCCTTAAACCCTCACCTCAATGAATTCCGGGCTCAGCATGATGCTGAACTCTTCTTCCACCGCCTTCATCACCGTGCTCACTTCTTTGGGCAGGAGTCCTCCCCCCATTCCATTGATCTTTTTACCTGCCTCCAATATTCTCCCTCCACCTGGCCCCCTCCCTCTGGCCTCTTATCTGCTCTTGATCTTTTCATTGAGAACTGTCAGTGTGACATCAGCCGTCTTAATTTCTCTGCTCCTCTCACCCAATCCAATCTGTCTCCTTCTGAACTTGCTGCACTCCATTCTCTTAGGTCCGACCCTGACTTTGTTATCAATCCTGCTGACAAGGGCGGTGCTGTTGTTGTCTGGTATACTGACTTCTACCTCGCAGAGGCTGAGTGCCAACTCTCAGACACTTCTTCCTGCCTCGCCCTGGACCATGATCCCACCACTGAACATCAAGCCTTTGTTCCCAGGACTGTCACTGACCTCATCCCCTCTGGAGATCTTCCTTCCACAGCTTCCAATTCAGTCTCCCAACCCCGGACAGCCCGCTTCAACCTCTTTCCTAAAATCCACAAACAGGACTGTGTTGGTAGACCTATCGTGTCAGCCTGTTCCTGCCCCACGGAACTCGTTTCTTCCTATCTTGACTCCATTCTCTCTCCCCTTGTCCAGTCTCTTACCATCTACATTCACAATTCCTCTGATGCCCTACATCATATCAACAATTTCCAGTTTCCTGGCCCTAACCACCTCCTCTTCACCCTGGATGTCCAATCCCTCTACATCCCCATCCCCCACCAGGATAGTCTAAGGGCTCTCCGCTTCTTTCTTGAACAGAGGTGTGAAAAATCCCCATCCATACCACCACTCTTCTCTGCCTGGCTGAACTTGTTCTCTCACTGAACAACATCTCCTTTAACAAGAACAGAAAATGCTGGAAAAACTCAGCAGGCCTGGCAGCATCTGTGGAGAGAGAAATAGAGTTAACGTTTCAAGTCCGTATGACCTGAAGAAGGGTCTACAGAAGGGTCATACGGACTCAAAACGTTAACTCTGTTTCTCTCTCCACAGATGTTGCTACACCTGCTGAGTTTTTCCAGCATTTTCTGTTTTTGTTTCAGATTTCCAGCATCCGCAGTATTTTGCTAATTTCTCCTTTAACTTGTCTCACTTCCTCCAAATAAAAGATGTGGCTATGAGTACCTGCATGGGCTCCAGCTATGCTTGTCTTTTTGTGGGGTACATGGAACATTCCATGTTCCAGTCTTATTCAGGTCCCCTCCTACAACTCTGTTTTTGGTATATCAATGACTGTTTCAGTGCCGCTTCATGAGCACATCTGGACCTGGAAACATTTATTGATTTTGCTTCCAATTCCCACCCCCTCTCACCTTCACATGGTCCATCTCTGACACCTCTCTTCCCTTCTTTGACCTCTCTGCCTCAATTTTTGGTGATAAACTGTCCACCAATAGTCATTACAAGCCTACCGACTCCCACAGCTACCTCGACTACAGCTCCTCACACCCTGCTTCCTGTAAGGACTCCATCCCATTCTCTCAGTTCCTTCGCCTCCGTTGCATCTGTTTTGCTGATGTTACCTTCCAAAATGGCACTTCTGCCATATCTTCCTTTTTCCTTAACCGAGGGCCCCCCGCCACTGTGGTTGACAGGGCCATCAACCATGTCAGTCCCACCTCCTCCACCTCTGCCCTCACCCTTCCCTTCCCTCCCAGAACCATTATAGTGTCCCCCTTGTCCTCACTTTTCACTCCACCAACCTCTGCGTTCAAAGGATCATCCTTTGCCATTTCCGTCAACTCCCAGCATGATGCCACCATGAGACACATCTTCCCCTCGCCTCCCCTATCCATAGGGACAGTTTGCTCCTGGTTCACCCCACCATCACCCCCAACTCTTCAACCCCCTCCCACGGCACCCTTCCCATGTAATCACGAAAGGTGCAACACCTGCCCCTTTACTCCTCCCTCCTCACTTTCCAATGCCTCAAACACTCCTTTCAGGTGAAGCAGAGCTTCACTTGCATCTCCTTCAATTTGGTCTACTGTATTCGTTGCTCCCAATGTGGTTTCCTCTACAATGGGGAGAATAAACGCAGACTGGGTGGCCGCTTTGCGGAACACCTTCATTCAGTCCGTAATCATGACCCAGGCCTTCCTGTCACTTGCCATTTTAATACACCATCTTGCTCTCATGCCCACATGTCCATCCTTGGCCTGCTGCAATGTTCCAATGAAGCCCAATGCAAACTGGAGGAACAGCACCTCATCTTCTGAGTTGGCACTTTACACCCTTCTGGACTTAACATTGAGTTCAACAACTTCAGACCATTAACCTTCTTCCCCATTTTTACCCCTTTTTTAATCCAATTTTTTACTTATATTTATTTTTTAAAAATCTTTTTATCCTTTTTCCCCAATCTCCATCCTTCCATTCTATAGCGCAATCTGTCACTTGTTTCTATGTTGTGCTTTCACAGAGCGCTGACCCTTGTTCTGCTGTTAACAGATTTTACTATTTTACCTTCATGCCACTATCAGCACCTTCTTTAGTCCTTAACACTACCATTAACACTTCCTTTACCTTGTGTTCATTACATCTTTGTCAATCTCTCCTGAGGTCCCACCTGTCCCTGACCTTCTATTTTGCTCCACCTGCTCCACCCCCTCTTAAACAGTATAAAATCCTTCACTTTTCCGCTTCTCTTTAGCTCCGAAGAAGAGTCATATGGATTCAAAACATCAACTCTGTTTCTCTCTCCACAGATGCTGCCAGACCTGCTCAGTTTTTCCACCATTTTCTGTTTTTATTTTCAATATCCTGGAGTTCCTTTCCTAGCATTTTCACGACAGCACCATAATTACAAGGAATTTAAGAGGGCAGTCTACCAGTGTCATTTTAGAGCCACTAGGGATAGGCAATAAATGTGATCTGGTCAGCACTGGCAACATCCTGAACTCTGAGTGCATTGGAAGATATACACAGGTTACAGTACATTCACTTTACATTTTTGTTGACAGGCTGATTTTTGGAACAGTTCATTTTCAACAGCCTGTTTTTGAATGTGCTTCACAGTTCAGGGGGCTGAAGACATTTTCAGGCTTCCAGCTCCCATCAATTTTTTCTTCCTGCACACTCTCCCACTCAAACTCTGCCCCCCCACCCCCCACCCCACTTCCTGGCTTCCAATTTTATTCTGGAGACTAGTTGTGGAGTGGCTGCTGGTGACTGATGATGGTGACTGGCTGATGGTGACTGTTGCTGGTGGCTGATGCTGGGTGGCTGATGCTGATGATTGGCTGATGGTGACTGCTGCTGCTGGTGACTGCGGATGGTGATTGATGCTGGCGGCTGATGCTGGTGGCTATGCTGCAGACTGGCTTCTGGTGACTGGCTATTGGTGACTGCTGCTGGTGACTGGCTGCTGGTGACTGGCTGCTGGTGACTGGCTGATGGTGACTGGCTGATGGTGACTGGCTGATGATTATTGATAATGGCTGCCTGCTGGGTGGTTTCTGGTAAAAGGCTGCTGTTCTTTACTGTCTGTTTTCTGATTGCCGTGGATGGCTCGCTAGGGGCCACCTGTTTCCAGACAGATTAGCTGACTGTGGGCTGGTGAGCTTGCAATTCATTCTGTTCCGAATGGATCAGCTTTTCATCAGATAAAATCATGGTGCCATCAGGGGCATTTTGTCTGTTCAATGTATAGAGTGTTTTTGCATATAAGACACACATCACAAAGTAGTTATGCTTATGCAAAAAAAAGTGTAATCCAAAATACTTGTAAATGTACCAAATTAACTGCCAAAAACAAAAATGTGTTGGGAAGCTCCCAATACATCAGAGAGAGAAAAAAATCTTGTTCACAATAAATAATGCACCTACTTTTATCTTTTTTTTATAACTCTGCTGTATATTTTAATTCTGAAGCTCTGATGCGGTAATTTCCACTGTCTTCTTAGTGACAGTCTGATGTGTTTTCAGGTACCTTGTCAAATGTTTGCTGGGCTTCCCCTTGGAGCTGATACATGCAATATAAAATGGTTTCAAGGTGCATGCACCAGTGCATAACATATGGAAGAAAACATAAGCACTACAGCTACTGACAGAACTTCATCTCCTAAGGGAGATTCTGACAATGGAAAGGATTATACTTATGTTTTGGTCCCCAGTGTAGCTAGATCACTTCCAATGGCCTCAGGCAAGAGACTTCACTCAGTGGCAGGCCTCTTCAGTAATTGGCGATTAATAGGTCTATTATTATAGCCAGGATATTATTTGTGGCATGAGATGGGGGAATCCATAATAGACTTTATTAATGCAGACATGGTAACCCATGGTAATTGTGTTTGAATTTGTGTTTCACTCCTGTTAATTAGATTATGTAAATGTAATTTAATCAGCTCTACTGGAGGTCTCCTATGGGTGAGACGTCAGTTGCAATGATCTTATTTGTACAGTTCTGCCAATTGTCTGGTAATGTTTGATATACTGTTTAATATGCTGACTACTTATGGGCCTGGGTTTTCATTCACAAGGTGGGTAAGGGGAGTTGGGGAAATTCCCAGCTCGGCCCATCTGCCTCGGGAGAAAGTGCCTGCAAAGGCGGGATCTTCATTGCTGGGGACCAGGTATGGGCAAGAGTTGGGCCAGCCAACCCAGAAAGAAGTGTGGAGGCAGCCACAGGGGCTGCCAGATGCGGAGGCAGGCTGTTTAAAAGGCCCACCTCAGTGCCGTGGGATTATGTCCCAGTTAAAAAAAACACAAAGGCCCTCACACCCCCTTCAGCCTCCAAACACTCCCCATGCATGCCACATCATGCCCCCAACTCACCCCCTGGGTTGCTTCATTCACCTATGGCAAGCTCTGCCCTTCCATCCAGCTCCTCAGACCTCCATGTTTCCTATGCCAAGCTCTGGCACTTCCATACCCATTGACCCAATGTACACTTTCTAGAACAAATGAACACCATAATGCATAATGGAGTGTACAAAAAAAAAGCTTTGAAAAAAGGGAATAACTTCCTCCTATGCTTGAAAACAGTGTCTGAACCAAGCTAATAAAACTGTCAATCATCCAGGCCCTTTGAAGTTTCAAAAATCACAAAACACAAACCCTTTAAACCACTTACCTTATGTAAACAAACATTATGAAATTGACCATAGAGATCAGAGAGCCTGAACTGTCAAGCAACCAATGTTTTCTCTGGACACAGGTGTTCTCATACTGTAATAGTTGTCTGAGCTATCAGGCAAATCTCATTATGCATGCCTGCAGTGATGTACTTGGGCTGGTATGATTGACTTCCAATAACCACAATCATCTTCCTTTGTGTTAGGTATGATTCCAACCAGTGGGCAGTCTTCCCCATAATTCCAGTTTCACTAAGCTCCTTGATGCCACACTCGGTCAAAATGCTGACATGATGTCAAGGGCAGTCACTCTCACCACACCACTGGAGTCCACCTCCTTTGTCCATGTGTGAACGAAGGCTGTTTTGAAGTCAGGAGTTGAGTGCTCTTGGAAGAACCCAAACTAAGCATCAGTGAGCAGGTTATTGCTGTGTAAGAGCCACTAATAGCACAGTAAACAACACCTTCCATCACTTTGCTGATGATTGAGAATAGACTGATCAGGCAGCAATTGGCCGGGCTGGATTTTGTGGACAGGACATAACTGGGCAATATCAGTGTAGTCTTGTAGCTGCACTGGAACAGAATGACTGGGGGTGCAGCTAGTTCTGGAGCACAAGTCTTCAGTACTGCAGTCAAAAAATTTTCAGGGCCAAAGCCTTTGCAGTTTCCAGTGCCTTCAGCCTTTGCTTGATATCATGTGAAGTGAATCAAATTGGCTGAAGACTGGCATCTGTGATGCTGGGGAGCTCAGGAGAAAGCTGAGATGGATCATCCACTCGGCACTTCTGGCTGACGATGGCTCCAAATGCTTCAGCCTTGATTTTCGCACTGACTAAATGGGCTCCTGCATTATTGGGGATAGGGGTATTTGTGGAGCTTCCTCCCCTGGTTACTAGTCCAACACCATTCATGGCTGGATGTCACAGGACTGCAGAGCTTTGTTCTGACCCATTGCTTGTTGGATCGCTTAACTCTGTCTATTGCATGTTGCTTCCGCATTACATCATGCAAGTAGTCCTGTGTTGTAGTTTCACCAGGTCGACACCTCATTTTCTGGAATGCCTGGGGCTGCTCCTGGCATGTTATTGTGTATTTTTCATTGAACCAGGGTTGATCCCACAGCATGATGGTAATGATAGAGTGAGGGATAGCTGGGCCACAAGGTTACAGATTGTGGTTGAATACAGTTCTGCTGCCACTGATATCCCACAACACCTCATAGATGCCCAGTTTTGAATTGCTAGATTTGTTCTAAATGTTCTAAATGTATCCTATTTAGCACGCTGGTAGTGCCACACAACACAATGGAGGGTATCCTCAATGTGAAGAAAGGACTTTGTCTCTACAAGGATTGGGCAGTGGTCTCTCTTACCAATGACGACGAAGTCTAATAGGCTTTTACCTCTTGTTGGTTCCCTCACCACCTGCCACAGGCAGTGGAAGGTGATGGTGTAGTGGTATTGTTGCTGGGCCAGCAATCCAGAGACCCAGGGTAATGCTCTGAGGACCCGGGTTTGAATCTCACCACGGCAGATAGTGAAATTTGAATTCAATAAAAAAAATCTGGAATTAAAAGTCTAATGATGACCATGAAGCCATTGTTGATTGTTGTAAAAACCTATCTGATTCACTAATGCCCTTTAAGGAAGGAAATCGGCTGTCCTTACCTGGCGCAAGTGACTCCAGACCCACAGCAATGTGGTTGACTCTTAAACACCCTCCGAAATGGCCTAGCAAGCCAATCAGTTGTATCAAACCGCTACAAAGCCTCAAAGGAATGAAACCAGACAGACCACCTGGCATCAACCTAGGCACCAGAAACGACAACGGCAAACTCAGCCCTATCGACCCTGCAAAGTCTTCCTTGCTAACCTGTGCCAAAATTGGGAGAGCTGTCCCACAGACTAGTCAGGTAACAGCCCGACATAAACACACTCATGGAATCATACCTTGCAGACAATGTCCCAGACACCACCACCATTGGCAGACAATCCCAACAGAGCTGGCAGCACAGTGCATACAGTCAGTAGAGAGTTGCCTTAGGAGTTCTCAACATCGTCTCTGGAAGTCTCATGGCATCAGATCAAGGATGGGCAAGGGAACTTCCTGCTGATTACTACATACTGCCCACTCATAGCTGATGAAGCAGTGCTGCTCCATGTTGAACATCACTTGGAGGAAGCACTGAGGGTGGCAAAGACGCAGAATGTACTCTGGGTCGGGGACTTCAAATTCCATCACCAAGAGTGGCTCGGTAGCATCACTGCTGGTTGAGTCCTAAATGACGTAGCTACTAGACTGGGTCTGCAGCAGGTGGTGAGGGAACCAACAAGAGGGTAAAACATACTTGACCTCATCCTCACCAACTTGCCTGCTGCAGATGCATCTGTCCATGACAATTTGGTAGGAGTGACCACCGCACAGTCATTATGGACACGAAGTCCTGTCTTCACGTTGAGAATACATTCCATCGTGTTGTGCGGCACTGCACAATGCTGAATGGGGTAGATTTCAAACAGATCTAGCAGCTCAAGACTGGGAAACCATGAGGCACTGTGGGCCATCAGCAGCAGCAGAATTGGGCTCAACCACAATCTGTAACCTCATGGCCCAGCATATCCCCCACTCTACCATTACTACCAAGCCAGGGGATCAACCCTGGTTCAATGATTAGCCCTGGTTAGCTGAGCTATTCCGGTACAGCTACAACATTGGCATCTACCTAGCAATGTGGAAAATTGCCTAGGTATGTCCTGTACACAAAAAGCAGGACAAATCCAATGTAGTAAATTACCGCCCCATCAGTCTATTCTTGATCATCAGTAAAGTGTTGGAAAGGGTCATCAACAGTGCTATCAAGTGGCACTTGCTTAGCAATAACCTGCTCACTGATGCACAGTTTGGGTTCTGCCAGGGCCACTCAGCTCCTGACCTCATTATAGCCTTGGTCCAAACATGGACAAAAGAGCTGAACTCCAGAGGCACTGTGAGAATAACTGCCCTTGACATCAAGGCCGCATTTGACCAAGTGTGGCATCAAGGAGCCCTGGCAAAACTGGAGTCAATGGGAATAAGGGGAAAACTCTCCACTGGTTGGAGTCATATCTGGTACAAAGGAAGATGGTTGTGGTTGTTGGAGTTCAGTCATCTCAGCTCTAGGACGTCACTGCAGGAGTTCCTCAGGGTAGTGTCCTGGGCCAAACCGTCTTCAGTTGCTTCATCAATGACCTTCCTTCCATCATAAGGTCAGAATTGAGGATGTTCGCTGATGATTGCATAATGCTCAACACCATTCGCAACTCCTCAGATACTGAAGCAGTCCATGTCCAAATGCAGCAAGACCTGGACAATATCCAGGCTTGGGCTGACAAGTGGCAAGTAATGTTAACACCACACAAGTATCAGGTAATGACCATCTCCAACAAAAGAGAATCCAACCATCGCCCCTTGACTTTCAATGGCATTATCGTTACTGAATCCCCCACTATCAACATTATGAGGGTTACCATTGACCACAAACTGAACTGGACTACCCACATAAATACTGTGGCTACAAGACCAGGTCAGAGGCTAGGAATCCTGCAGCGAGTAACTCACCTCCTGATTCCCCAAAACCTGTCCACAATCTACATAGCACAAGTCGGGAATGTGATGGAATACCCTCCACTTACCTGGATAAGTGGATAAGTGGCAGCTCCAACAACACTCAAGAAGCTTGACACCATCCAGGACAAAGCAGCCCACTTGATTGGCACCACATCCACAAACATTCACTCCTTCCACCACCGACACACAGTGTGTACCATCTACAAGATGCACTTCAGGAACTCAGCAAGCCTCCTTAGGCAGCACCTTCCAAATCCACAACCATTACCATTTAGAAAGACAAGGGCAGCAGACACATGGGAACACCACCACCTGGAATTTCCCCTCCAAGCCACTCACCATCTTTACTTGGAAATATATCGCCATTCCTTCACTGTCGCCGGGTCAAAATCCTGATATTCCATCCCTAAAAGCACTGTGCCTGTATCTACACCATGTGGACTGTAGTGGTTCAAGAAGGCAGCTCACCACCACCTTCTCAAGGGCAATTAGGGATGGACAATAAATGTTGGCCTAGCCAGCGATGCCCACATCCCGTAAATGAGTAATACAAAAAAAAGGCTCAGCCTAGCAACTATGTCCATCGGGGCTCAAGCAGCTTGGTTAGTCGTGGAGCTACCGAGCTGCTCTTGGTGATGGACATTGAAGTCCCCCATCCAGAATATTTTTTGTGCCCTTTACATGCTTAGTGCTTCTTCCAATTGGTATTCAACATGGAGGAATACTGATCCATTAGCTTAGTTGGGGTGTTCGGGGTGGGAGAGGTAGGTGGTAATGAGCAGGAAGTTTCCTTGTCCACGTTTGACCTGATGTCATGAGATCTCTTAAGCTTTGGAGTCAACGTTGAGCACTCCCTTGTGAAGTTGTAAAAATCCTTCTCAACATCCTGTGAGGGACTAAGACCTCACACTGTATACTTTTATAAAATATATATAGATATCCTCATGGCTATTTCTAAAGTTTAAAAAACTGAAAGGGATCCTTAAAATGGCTGAATCTTACATCTGTCTGTGACCCCCCAAACAAAAGGAGCTGCCTGGCAGTATTGGGGAAACTTGCATATTGTTACCTCTGGGGAGCCACGAATGACCCCCTGTGGGCTGCACTGGCTAAATTCAAAGAAGGCTATACAAAGGGCACCTGCATTCATAACCCAGGATGGCCAACAGGAGTCTGCTCATCTGCTAAGACAAAGGGCCCCATAACCTTCCTTTCAATTCTTAATGGCTGAGACATTAACAACCTTGGAGACCCAGACGAGGGATACACATCCTTTGTCAAAGACAGTGTGGAGAAGTGGGAGTCATGTGACATTGGCCTCTGGCTTGTGGAACCAGTAATATTGCCTTGCTGATGCAAAGCTCAGTCTGCTGTTTATCATCTAACAGGCAGCCTCACAGAAAAAGAGCTCTGCCCAGGTTGTACACCTGACCCCATCTACACCACTTATGTTGGAAGTTCTGTGCTATCATCTGCAAGACTAATTTATCTCTGCATGCCTAGCTCACCGTATGAAGTCAACATCACCGGAAAAGTGAATTATACAGCTTGGTTTTCAACCCACCAACCTCCATGAAGGAATACCTCATTGGACTTTGATTCTGGACACTGGGACTCAAGTGAAACAATGTTTCTTTCCTCTGTGGTATCTGTACTGTAAATCTTTCTTTTCTCTATTCCTCTCTTTACTACCTGAAGGTGAGGCGTAGTTGCGGACCCTCTTTTCCCCTTTTGAGTGCATGCAAATAAACTAACCCCTTGAGCTCATCCCATCTTAAGTTTGCTGTGGGGTTATTAATAGAAAATTGGATCTCACCAAAATGGAGAGGTTGGGAAATACTCCACCCTTTATAGAGAGGGAAACAAATCAAAACACTATTCTGTTTATAGACGAGAGGTGAGAGGGGAAATTAATGCTGTTTAAATTGACCTCCTTCCTGTCCATAACAATACATTACTGCAGAGAAAATATATCCATTTTGTTCTCTTCCAACTTCATTCTGACACTCTCGTCCAACTCCTACTCAGTTAAGCGAATATTCTTGTCCCACTCTGTTGCCCAATTCAATCTGGTACTCTTTGCTCACACTTCCCCACTGCCATGATAATGTTGGTATTCTTCTTTCATTCAGCTGATGCTGGCATTCTCCTCCCTGTCCAACAAGAAGTGTTACTTTCAAGCTTCTGCCCTCTTCCTCCACAATAAGCCCCCTTTCCCGATTTTACCTTTACCGCTCCCCTCCACGACTATCCACCTTTTCTTTCTTCAGTTTGCATCCATTTATCTCTATTTATCTCTATTTTCATTGCCAACCATTGCTCCTTCATTTTCTCCCCTCTCTCTTCAATTTCATCTTTCATTGTCACCCACTCCCCTCTCACTCATATACATTCTTTTCTCTTCCAAATTCATGTTCTCCTCAAACCATTTCTCCTTGGTATGCATTCTGCCCCCCTTGTCAACTATTTCCTACATCCCCCTCCACGTTAATTATTTCTCACCACTCCTTGTGAACCCATGCACCTTCTTCTACCAATCAATACCCCCTTCCCAATCATTTCCATCACGCCATTCTCCTTTCCAAGCAATTCTCCTTTTTCTTGTCAAATGCTTCCTCCTTTTCTTCTATCAAACATTTCCTTCTGCTAGTTCGTACCTGAGTCTTATGTCTTATACAGACACTGCCCTTCCAGTCTGCTTGCTTTAAGTACAGATGATCAGGATTGTTGCCCATGTGTATAATACGCATAGTACTGGTTTGCCCAAGAATTACCAGCTGCATCAAACACTAAGTTGTTAGACAGTAGCAATCAGAGCAAACTGACTGGAGACTGGTCTGCTGTATAAACTAGCAGCCTCAGGAGGACCAGTACAAGGCAGAGCGATTGGCTCCTGGAGCAGGGCTCCAGGAGGAGTGCAGAAAAATTTGGCCAGAGAGCGAAAGGGTAGCTTTCATGACCTCAGGATGTCTGAAAGTGCCTTACAGCCAATGAAGTACTTCTGCAGTGTGTTCATTGTTGTAATGTTGTAAACACGGCAATGAATTTGTGCACAGCAGGTCCCACAAACAGCAATGTGATACTGACTAGATCAGTTTATTGAAGTCGGTTGAAGGATAAGTATTGGCCAGGATTTTGAGGAAAACTCTCCCATTCCTCTTCAAAATAGTGCCATGGGATATTTTATGTTTTCCTGAGAAGGCCGACAGGTAGATCTGTCAGCAAAAATAAGTTAAAGAGGCAGAGGGACTTGCACCAGCTGCAGACAGTGTTTTAATAGAGAAGGAAGAACGAATAGTTCAAACATTACCAGCTTATGTTCGTGGGAAGGCCAGGACAGCTCTCTTGGTTGGTACAGATGTTGCTTTAACAATGCTCCTGTAATATATAATTTTTTCTTGTCTCTTAGCAGTGACAACCATGGAACAGATAAACATATCTGAAATTTGTTCCTGCATAAAAATATTCTCTGTGTAAATCTGATAATATGGCCTAAACTTATCTGTGCTAAAAATTGGACATGTTTCCTGCGGCAGCAAGGTGACGGAATGGAAAAACCCGAGAGCCATCCTAAATTAGTCCAGAGGCCCCATTGTAAAACTTTGTAACCTAGGTTAGATATTGTGTATTTGACAGCTGACCCCACATGTTTTTCATAACAATTTACATCCTGAAGTAATGAGAGTGCACAATTTAAATTGTTCACTTTCTAGGTAAGAGAGGTTGATTGGCAGTCATTAACAATGTTCACATCATTAAAAGGGGACTCTCTGTTGAAAGTTTAATAGGCAATTAAATGTAAAAATACAACAACTTCATGAAAATCACTAGGAGATGAAGTGTGAGCTGCCGATTTCACAAAGCTAAAGGTGGAGATTCGCAATGCATGGAGTAACTCTTCCTCACCACAAGTTGCTGACTGATTTGCACATTAATTAAGGTGAGCACTGTTCATGTCATTATTTTTGCACCAAATTCTAGACCATTATCTGGTGCGCTCCGAGCATTATCTCTCAGATACACGTTGAGCAGCATCTTAAAAATATCTGATCTCTATGGTCGCGAAGAACAAGGACAGCAGGCACATGGGAACATCACCACCTGCAAATTTCCCTCCACATCGCCATCCTGACTTGGAAATATTTTGCCATTCCTTTATCATTGCTCGGCAAAAATCCTGGAGCTGGTTGTACCTCACAGATTCACAGAGCTGTCACAGTGCAGAAGGAGGCCACATGGCCCATCATGTCAGCAGCAGCTCTCCAAATAAGCAATACACTTAGTGCCATTCTCCCGCCTTCTCCCCATAACCTGGTACTTTCTTCCTCTTCAAAGAATAGCCTAATTCCCCTTTGAATGCTTCGGTTGAACCTGCCTCCACCCCACTCTCAGGCAGTGTATTCCAGACCTTAACTACTCTCTGCAAGAAAAAGTTGTTTCTCATATTGCTTGTGCTTCTTTTGAAAGTTATTCTAATCTGTGCCCCTTTGTTCTCGATCCTTTCATGAGTGGGAACAGTTTATCCCTATCTACTCTGCCCAGAGACTTCATGATTTTGAATGCCACTATCAAATCTCCTCTCAGCTTTCTCTCCTCCAAGGAAAACTGTCCAAGCTTCTCCAATCTATCTTCATACGTGAAGTTCCTCATTCTTGGAACCATTGTCGTGAATCTTTTCTGCACTCTCTAATAAGTTTCCTCTTAAGTTTCTGTTCCGAGGAAAAAAAGTCTTCTGCTGGGTGCAGTGGGAATGGGTCGGGCTACTGACCCAATAGCCTCATGTCCAAGTTTGCTCCTGGTCCCTCCTTCAACCCCTCTTCGACAGGACCAGGAAGATTCCATCCAATAGTCCAGCTGAGGCCTAACTAGTGATTTATAAAGCATAATCTCCTTGCTTTTTCAGATGTTTCTATTCATAAAGCCATGGATTCAGTATCCTTTTTCTAACAGCCTTCTCAACTTCTCCTGTCACCTTCAAGGACTTGAGTGTGTGAACCCCTAGGTTTCTGTTTCACCATCCCCTTTAAATATGTATCAAGTTGTTTATGTTCTGCAATGGCCAGCTATGAAATGCATTGAAATGGTCCTTTTTGTGTCTTCCAAATATCTCTTTTTCCCTTTAGCCTCTGCTCCATTTACTTTCACTGATAACACATTTGCAACAAAAAACTAATCGCTTGTGAATTACGGGAAGGAAAATGCCATATATTTCTGGATCATGCAATTGATACACCAACACATTATACCACTGGCCCCCTTTATTTCTTTTAATGTAATTTGTCTGTCATCCTTCCACCACAAACTCTCCTTTAATCCATTCTCACAATGAAGACTAGCAAGATTTGTTCTCAGTGCTTCCTGACATTGTATGGTAGTGATGAAGCTAAATTATAGAACAGTTTTGAAACTTCAATTCACCTATCTGACCTCTATGATGGCATCACAGGAGGAAAATTAGCTGATGCTGGATAATTCCAGCAAATAATAGGAATAAGTCAGTGGAGTAGATATCATATACGATACCTAACATTTAAGGACGGTACCACTAACAATAGAAAAATATAAAATATCTGTTCTTATGGTACATCTAAACAGAGGTTTTAAATCATTGGGCAGGATCTTTAGGTTGGCGAGTGGGGGGTGGGTGGGGGGGGGGGGGTGGGGGCGGCGGGGCCTGCTTGTCGATGTGTAAAATGACGTGGGATGACATTGGGTGGAACTCCAGACGTCAGGTCGGCGGGGGCACAGCCGAATCAGCTGTGCGCCCGCCATCCTGTCAACGGCTTACTGGGGCCATTGACAAAGCCATTAACCGCATTAATGGACCTGCCTGTCCAACCTTAAGGTTGGCGGGCAGGCCGGGAGCCCTGACGGGCTTCATAAAAAGCATGAAACCTCATCCACGGGCGAGATGAGGTTTCATAAGGGTTTTTAAAAATTTAATAAATGTTAGAGTTAAAGTGATGGACATGTCTCAACTCATGTGACAGTGTCACACGAGGAGACATGTCAGGGAAATTCTGTTTTTGTACCTTTACCATTTTGACACTTGGAGCCGATCTCCCTGAGGCAGCACTTAGCCTCAGGGAGGTGAGTGCACTTTTTCGCACGCATGCTCAGGGAATCCCCCTCCGCCCGCACAGGGAACGCATAGCGCTTCCAGGAGGACGTCAACACTGGGCAGGCCTTAATTGGCCCGCCCATATAAAATGGCGGTGTGCCCCCAATTGTGGGCGCCGATCGGAGGTGCACCTGCCGGTGCCCGCTCCTGCACTTCCCCCCTCCGACGGGGAGAAAATTCTTCCCATAGAATATCTATGAAGGAGTCAAAATCATTTTGGAGTCTAACAATGGCTGTTGGAGCTGTCAGAAATAAAATGCTAGGGAACTTGATTTTCTGCCACCATTATGGATCATGGCAGTAGCACCATGGCAATCGATGATGCACCTTCCTTACATAAGCACTGTAGTTCAAAGGTCACTTCAAACAACAAGTAGAGAAGTGATGGTCTGAATTTTACTGTGGGCTTTGGTGCCCTGATGTCAGGCCAAAAAAATGGGTCTTGTGCTTGTGCTTGCTGGCAGCAAGGTCAGCTCTACAATTTTGCTGCATGTGACAATAGTATAAAGGGTTAACAGATGGGATGTGCTAATGTATGACATAGATGCTGATGTAAAACTGATATCAGTCAGTCAAGTGTTAGACTTTCAAGAGAGAGAGGTTGGAACACCATGCCTAGGAGCAACATGTCTGCCCTGTAACCTGTTTAGTTTCATGTTGTTGTTGAAAAAGTGATATTATAATTGGGGGACGTGTAGTATAAAGGGTTAACAGATGGAATATGCTAATTTATGACGTAAATGATGATGTGTCACTGACATCAGTCAGTCATGTGTTAGGCTCTCTCTCTCTCTCTCTCTCTCTCAGGAAAGGGAGAGGTTGGAATCGTGCCTTGGAGCAATGTGCCTACTCTCTAACCTTTTTAGATGTAGTACTCAACAAGTGTTAAGCAGATATCAGAGTGTGCCTAGAGTCTGTCTACTAAACAAGTACCACGTCTAGAGCCCAAGATAGAAGGACCAATCTCAGAACAGTGTCCTCCTAATTGACCATGGGCTGGCAGCCCTGAAGCCTTAGCAGCACCATTAGAAGAAGTGGGCATTGCTGAGGCAGGCAGGAGACATCAGTGGTGCCTCAAGATGGAGGTGGCCTGGCACAAGTATTTGAAATTAAAATTTATGGGACTGAGGGTGATAGGGCCCGTGGGGTGGAGGTAAACCCTTTCAGATGATTGATTGGTGTTGTGGGTGATGCCTTGCCTTGCCACAGCCCACTTTTGGACCATAGCCATCTGGGCTGCCACAGGGGGGCTGCCATGAAGCTGGCAGCCTCTCCACATAGCTGGGGGCTTCTCTATCACCGGCACGATGCCTGAAACCCCTTAAAAAGGCCCTTTATTAGGCCCTGATGCAGGTAAATAGGATGGCCTCTTATTTAGAGTATGCAGCTGATCCACCTTGCAGCCTGCCACTGGTTAAAATCTCTGCCTCAGGGAGCACACAGCTTCCTACTCTTTTAGCCTGCCTTTCCCCCCCCTCCCCCCCCACCCCGTCCCCCAACCTCCATTCCTGCCATCTGGGAGCCAGTAAAATTCAGCCTGATGAGAGCTTTAATAAATTCTAAGACCCAATCTCAAGCAAAACTTTTAAACATATTTTTATAGAACAATTCTATGGCATAAAATTTAGAACATTTCTGTCACTTTTGAGCCATATTGATTTCCTTAAATGAATAAGTAATGAAATCTTCAAAAATGTATAAAGTACTCCTACCTTTCCTTGCATTGACTTTGGATTTTCAAAATTAAGATAGCAAGATCTCAGATCCCAGCAGATGTCCTTAATGGAAAATTCAGTGGCATTGATTGAATTCAGAAGAGGTCTGGTACAGTAGATGAAAGGGAGAAACTGTGTCACCTTCTAAAACCTCTAGCCATCTGTTAACAAATCATGTCTGCTATACAAAACAAATCGCTGCAAAGACAGTGGCTGAATTTTCATCCCATCAGTGCTGGATGCCCTTTGACGTTTTAGAGCATTTTTTTCCCAGGTCTCACCTCTCCCAATGAGACATTTTCAGATTAATGGTTGATCTCCTGTAGCATAAATCAGAATCAGATGTATACATTGCACTTTCAGTTGCACTCTCAGAAGATGGCCGTTTTTGCATGTGTAGAGTCATCTGCTGTGTGATTTAATGTGGCTGTGGAGTCAAATTGCACTCCTGCATCGCCTTCCACAGTGCGAGCAAGGATGAATTGTTTGATTTTATTGGGACTGTTCGGTCTTTCTCGCTTGCCTTTTGCCTTTGCTGCCTGCGTTCTTTGCTGTTCGAAGGAAACAATGCCACTATTTGAGATTGCTCCCTGGGCAGTTCTTTCTTGTGCATCTTCTCCCAGTCTTTGCTGGACACATTTCCTGAGGTTCACCTTCAAGGAGTCCTTGAACCTTTATCTCAGACTACCTCACAGGCTGCATCCAAGTTTAAGTTGTGAATACATGCCCATCTAAGGATTTAATGTGGTCATACGTATTATATGTCCACTCCATCTGAGCTGGGCTCTGATGATGAGTGCTTCAATTTCTGCTCTTTGACGTACTGAAATGTTTGGCACTTTGCCCCTCCTATGTTCCGAATGCATCTCATGTGGAACCTGTCCAACTGCTTATTATGTCTGGAGTAGGTAGTTCATGTCTCAGAGGCATATAGGAGGGTAAGCATTACATTCACAAAGTCATGATATGGCAATCCTTTTTTTAGATCTAGTAAATGTGGAGGTTAAATTTAACATTATGAAAACCAATTCTAAAAGTGTATGGAGAGTCCCGCCTTCACCAGTAGCACACATTCATAAAATCAGTTGTTATATACCTGTATAAATTTGTGCTGTGGATTTAACTCAGTTTAATTGCCAATTGTGTATTACACTGGACCTGGAAGGATTCAGCTGTTCATCAGTAACATCTTCTGGTTTGATGAAAGGCCATGGACCCAAAGTGTTCTCCCACCTTCCTCTCTCTCCAAAGCTACCTGATCTGCTGAATGGCTCCATCATTTTCTGTTTTTTCCCTTAACGGTTCAGGTGGGTTGGGCCAAGAAGGGCTTGGAGTAGGTCAGCTTGAGAATAACTTGGGATGGATTGGGCTGGGAAACACTTAGTGTGGGTTAGATCAGAGGGTTAAATCTGGGTTGACCCAGGAAGGACAAAGATTGGATGGTCCTGAGAGTGCTTAAGGTATGTTTGGCCAGAAATGTCTTACAATGGGAATGCTAGAAAAGAGCAGAGCAGATCAGATCAGAAAGCAACATATGGAGTGATGTTCTGCTTCAGTATACCTGGCACACATTAGGAGCACTAAATTGGAACATCTCCCCTAAAATTCATTGACAAAAGTTATTATGTTAAAATAAGTATAATATTGGCAGCACCTTAATCAAAATAATAGGCAGAGCTAAATAACCCTCAGTTGGAAATAATTAATCAAGACTCCATCACAAGGGGTGGGAAACTTTCCCAACACTTTGGAGGTGAGTTTGGAGAGGGGGGAGGGGGCATGTAAATGGCAAGAAAAATGTGTTAGGCCAGCTCCCCGACATGTTTCTGCCTCCTTGCACTTTTATCGGAGGCAACTTTAGAGCGCTGATGGCAACCTGCCTGTCAGCGGCGGGAAGCCAATTAAAGTAATTATGGAGGCAATTAGTGGGCATTTTTGGAAGGCTATGGAATAATTCTGGCAGCGTATCAGACCCCCACTGTGTCTGCAGCTCATCTACTCACAGGAGGTGAGAACAGAGTGGGAAGTCAGAATGCCATGAGATTCATATGCAGTGGTCATTTTAAAGGACAAAATTAGAAATCCTCAGGACATCCTGTTCGCCACTGTTTTCTTGTCACCTGCTGACGGATTCACGGGATAGCTCTGGGTGTGAGGATTTGGCTGCTGGCCCCCTCAGCAGTATTGCACCTCCATCTTGTGCCACCATCTCCTTCTCCATTCACCTCACTATCATACAGCATTCACAGTAGGTCTGACTTCACTTCGGACCCTCTGATCCTCCCTCCCGCATTCTTAGGCCACCCGCCATCCCTAATTGCTCGGCACTCCTAGAAGCTGCTTCTAAATTGGCCTCTTCTGGGAAGATTAACCCAATGTCTTGCCATGTGCATGTCTGGGTTTGCGTCCCAGAAATCAATCTGATGTCGGGCTCGTGACTCAAAAGCGAAAATTCAGCCCCATGGTGCTAAGAGGTGTTAAAGCAGCTCTACATGGCAGGATGTGAGGATGAAATTGTATATGCACATCAACAAAATGTATGTTCAGAAACAAGTGGAAATCTGTACCCTGCCATAATTGAAGAATGCAATGGAGTGCTTAGAGGAAACATACATTGCAAATGAAAGAAACCTGAAAAAAGAAGATATTGGAAATATACAGCAAATCTGCCAAGACCTGAAAACAGAGAAGACAAATTAAGGTACAAATCCTTCTGTGAGTTCCGACTGAGAGTCTGTACCTGAAATGGTATCTTTCCAGCGTGATCTAAATTTATTTCAAATGAATTTTCAGTCATGCCTGCCATATGGGAGATGCCTTATATGCATACATGTGTAGCCATTGTTATTTATAAAGCAACATTTGACCCCAGCGTGCACTAGTCCACTTTTGAGAAGAAAAGTCATCAGAGTAAATTTCCCATTTTGTCAATCAATGAAAAGACAGGGCTGTAATTGATGGGGCCCAGTAAAAACTGGATAGGCTTGGCACAGGGCAATGAAAGGACGTGACAGAGTCATTGCTGATCGCTACGGTTACTATGGGCTGAATTTTCAGCTTGACAGCTGGGCGGGATCGGTGGGCCTAGGAGCGGCCAGGAAAAAGGCCCCGGCCTCGTTTGGCCCATGACCACGATTTCACACTGGCTGAATAATTAATGCCCACCCAGCATGAAACGCGGCTTCCCAATGGTTGGGAAGGTCCGGGCGGGGGTGGGGGGGCCTGTCAGCTGCCGGGTCCAATAACAATCCGGCAGCCAGTTTAAAAACTGCACAAGCAGCCCCTTGAAGCAGCTGCCGGTGAAGAAGCATACAGTCTGCGTTGCGCAGCGGTAATTGTGGCTTCAGCAGTGACTGGAGACGCCAGCGGGAAGGCAAGTAGAGGGGGGGACTCGGGCTCCTGCTTTTCGGATGAGTGCCTCGCAGTCCTCCTGGGTGAGGTGGCTGCCAGGACAACCATGTACCAAGGGATGGAAGGAGGAGGCACCGCACCTAACAAAAAGGGCTTGGGAGGGTGTGGCAGTGCAGGTCAGCAGCCATGACGTTGTGAAGTGTACATGGGTGCAGTGCTGCAAGAGGTTCAATGACCTGCTACGCTCAGGATGGGTTAGGGTTAGGTGAATACCATGTTGGCATGAATCAGTGTGGTGAAGTGTTAAGGTCTGGCCGCCCCCTTGTGGAGCTCAGGGTGTTAGAGCCTGAGTGCCAACTGTCATGGACGCCGGAGCTGGCCAAGCGGGTGAGCCCTGGCCGCTTGGACTGAGTGTCTTGCGGCTCAAGGGTCACAACTCGGATGTACCCTGCCAGGTGTTCCTTAGGTGGGGTTGGCCAGGCTAGAATGGAGCTGCAGGTACAGAATGAACTAATCAATGCTCCTCTGTCATTCAGGAGAAGACAAGCCATAACCAATTGGAGAGGTCATGGTCAGGCAGAGGACCGCCCAACATGCTGCTGCTGATCAGGTTCAAGCAGGATGCCCTGGAGCTGGAGAGTCATGTTGGTTCCCAGTGCAACCGGCCGTGGAGAGGCTGGGGTGTCAGACGAAGTTAAGAGTGCAGTGCACAGTGGTTAGAGCTTCGGCTTGTGCAACCATTCTAGTGTAGTCTCTTAATTGATGGGAGCCTCAAAACTGGAGTCTCCATTGATCATTGAAAGATGAGGGCACCATGATGCAGATCTCCATTATCTCACCAGGTTGCCTGACATGCACATTGACAGAGTGATGACTTTAAGTAATGACATGTCCTTGTTCTACCTTAGATTCAGCTCCCTTAGATTTTCCCTTAGATTCTCAGGACCCAGAAGGGCCACCCCTGACACCAGAGGACCGCTGGTCTCATCTGCACCTGTGTCACACATGGTCTCAGAACCAGGCACCAATGCAATACCAGTACCTCAGTGGGTGTTAGATCATCAGCTACATTGTCAGTGCATATTGGTGAGGGAACTTTACACTCGCTTGAGGTGCAGGTGGAGGCAGAGAGTGCCGAGGGCGCCGGCAGTCGGAGGATGCCTGGAGACCAGGACGATGCTGGGCTGAATGCAGATGATGAGCCTCTGGCGTCATCCATTAGGCGGTAGGTGCTGGATGTCCAGCAGGATGTGCAGGAGGATCTGGCAGAGATCCATGAGGGTAAGCGTGCTATGGTCTCTGTTGTGGAGGAATCCATGCGGAACATGAGCACTGCATTGACCCTCATGGCCAAGCGCACTGCCTCCTCCATTGCCTCATGAAGAGGCAACTCCAGGGACAGAATCAGGGGTTCCTGGGGTTGTGCTCGGACCTGCAAGCCCTCACACACGTACTGAGCTCAGGTGGTCAGTGTCCGTGTGGGAGATGGATGAGGCACCCAGTATCCTATCTAGGTTCCTGTCCATCAATGGCGAGCAGGATGGTCCAAAGCGACCTCACATTGGTGGACGAGCTGCTTGTCATCCCTGCGGGCTCCTCTCATGGCACTATGGATGACGGCAGCTGCTCCTCCACCCTTCTGCCAGTGACCATGGCATCTGATGAGGCTGCAGTGACTGGGGAGATACCAACCCAGGCGGGGCCAGCACAGGCTCCACTGGCCAGGGGGCTACTGTCAAGGTCATCAAGGCCAAAAAGACACCAGAGTCAGCAGGCTGCCTCCAATGCAAATGTAAGTTTAAGGCACCATGAGCACAAGAGGGACAGTTGACGGGTGATCTCCTGTTCAGTGATGTTTGGTTTCTATGTCTACTGGTGTGGACATCAACACCAGTAATGGTCATGTCAATGTGATTTGAATGTGACAATAGGCACTTTACAGCCTTCCGGGCTGAATATTGAATTCAACAACTTTAGATATTAAACTCCCCCTCCCCCCATCCCCCCATCCCCACCCCGTTTCTTCCCCCTCCCCCTTTTTTTTTCCAATAATTTATATAGATTCTTCTTTTCCCACCTATTTCCATTATTTTAAATCTAAAACTAAAACTTTGTTAGTCTTTCCACCCCACCCCCACTAGAGCTGTATCTTGAGTGTCCTGCCTTCCATTCTTAATTAGCACTTTTCTTAGATAATATCACCACCTTCAACACCTCTTTGATCCTTTTGTCTGTGACATCTTTTGATTATCTGCTCCTATCACTGCTTGCTTATCCCCACAATCACCCCACCCTCAACTTCTCTCTCCCCCCGCCCCCCACCTTAGACCAGCTTATATTTCACCTCTCTCCTAACTATACTCAGTTCTGCCGAAGGGTCGTGAGGACTCGAAACGTCAACTGATTTCTTCTGCACCGATGCTGCCAGACCTGCTGAGTTTTTCCAGGTAATTCTGCTTTTATTTTGGATTTCCAGCATCCGCAGTAGCTTTTAGCTTTTTGTTTTTAAATTTGCTTGTGTTGTGGTGGCCTGAATGTGCTTCACCTTTTATTTTTGGTGCAGGGTGCGCCAGTATGTAGTGAGTGGCTCTAAACTTTATTGCACAGGCACTGAGTGGACTTTGGGTTCACATGACAGGGGGCATTTTGGACATCCTGGATGGAGGTGGCAGCCCTAGCATGAGGTGTAAGTGGATCTTTGGCAGGTCAGTTGAAGGAGTGTTTGATCAAGGCGTCCCTGGTGTCCCTGCCTCCCTGGAGGTTACAGAGGTTTGCCTCCATGCCCTCAGCATTCTCCTCACTGTGCTACTCTTCAGACTCACTACTGGATTCATCCTCTGTGGCCTGTGCAGCTGCCTCAAGATCCTCTTCCTCCAGTGGGTTTCCCCTTGCCAGTGCCGGATTGTGGAGGGTGCAGCACGCAACCACTATCAGTGACACCCGCTCTGGGGATATTGTAGAGCTCCCCTGAATGGTCCAGGCATCAGAAGTGCATCTTGAGAAGAATTATGGTCCTCTCTATCACCGCCTTTGTGGAAGCATGACTCCCATTGTAATGCTGCTCTGCCTCTGCTCTTGGGTGGGGGAGATGTGTCATAAGCCACCTTTTCAATGGATAGCCCTTATCACCCAGCAGCCATCCATCCAGCCAAATGGGGGTACTGAAGAGCCTTGGGTCCTGGGAGTGCCTAAGGATTTAAGCATCATGGGAGCTGTCAGGGTACATTGCACAGACTTGCAGAATTTGTGTCTTGTGGTCACAAACTATCTGTATGTTCATGGAGTGGAATCCTTTCCTGTTGACAAAGGCACCCGGCAGACCTACTGGCGCTTTGATGGCCATACGTGTGCAGTCAATTGCACCCCGGACGCGGGGGAACCCAGCAATTGCTACAAAGCCTCTGGCTCGCTCAATCTGACTGGCCTCACCCGGATGGAAATTTATAAATGTCATTGCCCCCCTGAACAGAGCTTCTGTCACCAGTTTGACGCAACTGTGGACAGCTGATTGGGAGACTCCACAAAGATCCCACACTGACCCCTGGAAAGAGCCGGAGGCATAGAAGTTGAGGGCCACTGTGACCTTCAGAGCCACTGGCATGGGGTTTCCACCCACACGGTTGGAGGTGATCTCAGGCCCAATCATCTGACAAATGGAGGTCACAGTCTCCCTGGGGAGGTGGAGCCTCCTTTGGCACTGCACCTCGGACATATTGAGGTAGCTGCATTGTTTCCTGTAAACCCTGGCAGCGGGATAGTGACATAACCTGCGGCCCCTTCTGCCTTGGACTTCCTGCTGGCCGTGCGCCCCTTGTGCCTGCGCCTCTCCTCCCACTGGAAGTTACATAGGGACACGTGGCCTCTGCTCCCTTCTGTCCCTCTCTTCCTTCTGGTGCCTCCAGCAAAGAGCACAATCCCCATTACCAGGGTAACAGAAGGCTGTCTGATACCTGGTAGGGTTCAGACGGTCTGAATCCTCCAAGGCCCTTGGAGACACCAATGAGTCCTCACATGTGGCCTGGAAATGCTAACAATGGAGCCCCGAACAGAGGTGAAGCTGCCAAGTCCCAATAAGCAATCAACAGCAAACTATCTCCAAAATTCCTCACTTCTCACATTGGAAATGCTGCAGACCCTTTTTATCTCGCCTTTGGATGAGGTTTCGCAAAATGTCAGCTGCCCGCCTGCCTGTTTTGTCTGTGCGATTAGCGTGAAATCGCACGGGCAATGTGAAATCTTGGTCAATTGCTTTTTTAATGGCCTTAAGTGGCCTTTTAATTGAAGGAGGAAACGACTTCGACACTTGCGCACACTCACCGACTGAAATATCACGCAACTGCGGGATGACGTCGGGAAGCTCGCCTGCCCAATCAGCGTAAAATTCAGTCCTATATTGTTTCTCCTGAAAGAGGTGGTGCTGCCTGTGCGAGGCAGTGGCTGACAACAGCCAGATTCACATTCAAACAAACTGGCACCTGGGCCATCCGGAGTAAATCATCTCAATATCAAAGAGTAAAATTGTTTAATTGTGACTAAACAAAAACTTAACAGAGTTAATCATCATATTTAATACTGTACTGCTTAGAAGTCCCTATGTATTCCTCCCACAAAGACCATTGGTGATATTTTCAATGTTGCGGGCTTTCTATTATAGATTTTTCTATAGTGGGTATTGTTGTCAGCACTAATTAATGTGAACAGCACAACAACAATAGCTTGCATTTATATAGTGCCTTTAACATAATAAAACACCCCAAGCAAGCTCTTCACAGGATTGTTAAAAAGCACAATTTGACAACAAGCCACTTAAGGACATAATAGGGCAGAAGACCAAAAGCTTCACAAAAGAGGCAAGTTTTAAAGGAGGAAAGAAAGGTGGAGAGGCAGAGAGTTTTAGGTAGGCCTTGGCAGCTGAAGGCACTGCTCCAAAGGTGGAGTGATTAAAATCGGGAATGCTCAAGCGACCAGGATTAGATTAGCACAGAAATCTCAGAGGGTTGTGGGTAGGTTATAAAAGTAAAGGAGAGGACATGGAGGGATGTGAAAACAAGGATGAGAATTTTAAAATCAATGAATTGCTTAACCATGAGCCATTGTAGGTCAGCGAGCAAAAAGGTGATAAATGAATAGGACTTGGTGTAAATTAGGGCATGGGCAGCAGAGTTCTGGGTAACCTCAAGTTTACAGATGGTAGACTGTGAGAGACCAACCATGGGCGTGTTAAAATAGCCAAGCCTACAAGCATAGATGAGGATTTCAGCAGCAGATTAACTGGGGTAGGGATGAAGTCGGGCAATGCTATAGAGGTGGGAATAGCTGGTCTTATTGGTGGTGCAGATATGTGGTCAGAAGCTCATTTTGGAATCAAACATGGCACCAAGATTGCAAACAGCCTGGTTTAAGGAGAGGGATAGAATTGGTGCCTAGTGTTCAGAATTTATAGCGAAGACAATGGCTTTGGTCTTCCTGATATTTAATTGGAGGAAATTTCTGCTCACCCAGGACTGTATGTTGGATGAGAAGTCTGGGCATTTGGCGACAATGGAGGAGTCAAAAGAGATGGAGATGAGGAAGATGTGAAAGCTGACCCTGTGTTTACGAGCAGTAGAAATCACAGAACGAAAATTGGGTAAAAATAAGCCCTGAAGTGCACTCTGAGTACTGCTCCCAGCTTTGAATGTAGGCTCATTGAATCTTCCCAGAAAATATTGCAGCACAGAAACTGCCGTTTTGGCCCATCAGGTCTGACTCTACATTATGCACTTCATCTAATTTATAATGCTTGAATATTTCGGTAGCTGTTAATCCCCGTTTTTCTTCCAAGATGCACTATTTACTGACCTTTCAATGCCATAAGTATGTTACTCTGCTCAATGCAAAGAGAGGAAGCAATCAAAAAGGAATTAATATAAATGAACCAAACAAAATTAATGACTCTAGAATGATTAAGATACCCTGAACAAATGTGGCATAACACTTACTAGTTAACATGTGTGGGGTTAATTTATTTGCGAAACTTAAATTATAACGTTGTTCTTCTTTCCTAATTTATTTACAATCACATTAGAGTAATCACACCATAATTCTTTAAGATAGCATACTGTTCCAGGTAATCATTCTTGTTTAATGAATATTTAACTCACCTGTTTTGTTGTTCTGGTTTTAAGGCTGGAACGATTGTATGAAAAAATTACCTCTAATTGCGTTGATGTTTATGTACCATGAACAAATCACTATGGGCGTGAAATTCATTTGCATATCTTTGCTCCTAGCAGCGTGATGAAGGCCTGCCTGCTGATTTGCCGTGCGCATGACACTGCTGCCAACTTCCTGCATGGCCTGCACAGTGTAACTGAACTGGAGTGGCCCAAAGACGCTGGACATTGTGATCATAACATCATTGACATCAATGGGCTGATGTAATGCCAGAACACAAAAATTGGTCAACGGATATGCAGGCAACATCTTCTATATTCATTCTTGAAACAATGAGCATAAGCAAAATGGGCCCTGTTCTGGGGCTGTTTAAAGAGTCACTCAACAAGTTGCACCTGCGGTGCTTCTGAGTTACTTGTGCTCAGGTAACATTTCTGGAAGCACTGTGGCTGAATTGGTGGAGGAATTTGAAGATTGTTGCTGACAACAGAAAGGCAGAAAATAGACATGGGGGCAGTAGTTGCAGTGCCACTTGCTCTGCAACGAGAACAGAGGAGGAGGCACAGAGAGGAAGTTCTGGGAGGAGGGAGGAAAAGGAGGCCTTTTCTTTGAAGGGCGTACCCTGAAATGCTCTTCCGGGTGTACCACTTCTAAGCTGCAATGAGCCAGGAGCAGTGCCACAAGACACTACGCTTCATAAAGGAATTAGTGACAGAATTATGCAACCTCCTTCACAATGATATCCCCAAACTAGGGTGAGGATGGTCCTCCCAGTGGTTGAGAAGATCACCGTTATCCTTTTGTTCTGTACATAGCGATCCTTCCAGGCAGGACCAGGATGAATGGACACGTGTTCACGAGCATAGCGGCTTTCCTGATAGTGCAGGGCACATTGACTGTATGCATGGGGCTCTAATGGCCTCTGACATCAATGGAGAGTGATACACAATCCCAAGGACTTCCTCCTCCTATCAGCAGGGAAGAGTATCTCTCTTCAGGTTCTTCAGCCCAACCCCAGCAGCACATCCAGGGAGGTGTCACTAAAATTAGCTGCAGGCTTTGAATGTCTGGACTCGATTTCGCCAATTCCCTCCATTGTGCTCCCACTCCAAAGTCTATCAAATTGCATATTTAAAGTTTGCCTTAAAATACTACAATTGTAATCACCTCACCCAGGTCTTGATCACGCCTGCTCATGCTAATTAGTTTGGAACATCAGAAATAATATGTTAATGCAGCGGTCAGGGTTTCCCGCACATTACCCTAGCTGCCTTTCCCAATGTGGCACAAAGTTAAAATTCAGTCCATAGTCTTCAATTAAAACAATTAGGAAATTATTTCCTCAGCTGTGCAACTATGAAAATGATGAGGGAAATTTTTTGCTTCCCACCCTTCCATCATGCAGTCCATACATAGGATACACTGTTACAGTAGACAAGACCAAAGAAGAGGTAATTAAAACAAAATACTGCGGATGCTGGAGATCTGAAATAAAAACAGCAAGTGCTAGAAAAACTCAGCAGATCTGGCAGCAACTGTGCAGAGAGAAACAGAGTTAACGTTTTGAGTCCAATATAACTCTTCTTCAGAACTGAAGAAAGGTAGAATTGACTACACTTCCGCGAACCCTGCTTCCTGTAAGAACTCCATTCCACTCTCCCAGGTTCTCCATCTCCGTTGTAATTGTTCTGATGATGCTACCTTCCACAATAGTGCTTCCGACATGAACTAAAGGTTCCTCCACAATATGGTTGACAGTGCCCTCTACGACATGTGACCCATTTCCCGCACATCTGCCCTCATCCTTTCCCCTCCCCTCCAGAACCACGATAAGGTTTCCCTTGTCCTCACATTCCTCCCATCGCCGTATTTAAAAGATCATCTTCTGCCATTTCTGCCACCTCTAGCATGATGCCACCACAAAATGCATCTTCCCCTCCCCTCCCTTGTCAACATTCTGAAGGGACCTTTCCCTCTGGTCCACTCCTCTATAACCCCCAACACTTCACCCCTTCCTACAGCACTTTCCCATGTAATCACAGGAGATGTAACACTTGCCCCTTTCCTTACCTCCTCACCCCTCACTGTCTAAGGCTTCAAGCACTCTTTCCAGGTGAAGCAGCGATTTACTTGTACTTCTTTCAATTTAGTCTACTATATTCGCTGCTTACAATGCGGTCTCCCCTATACTAGGGAGACCAGACATAGACTGGGCGACCGCGTTGCAGAAAACCTGTGCTCAGTCTGCAAGCTTGACCCTGACCTTCTGGTCACTTGTCATTTCAATTCACCATCTTGCTCCCATGCTCACATTTCTGTCCTTGGTCTGCTGCAATTTTCCAGGGAAGCCCAACGCAAACTTGAGGAACAGCGTCTCAGCTCATTGAAACCTACAAAATACTTAAAGGGATAGACAGAGCAGTTGCAGGTAAGATGTTGGGGAGTCTAGAACCAGGGGACTCAATTTCAAAATGAGGAGGAAACCACTTAGAACCGCGAAAAAGAGAAATTCACTTTTGCTCAGAGGGTTGTGAATCTTTGGAATTCTCTACCCTAGAGGGCTGTGGAAGCTCAATCATTTAAAGCAGCGATTGACAGATTTCTAAATACCAATGACATAAAGGGATATGGGGTTAGTGTGGGGAAAATGCATTGAAGTGGATGATCAACCATGATCGAATTGAATGGTAGAGCCGGCTCAGCATGCTGAATGGCCTACTCCTGCTCCAATGTTCCTATTTTCCGATTAGGCACTTTACAGCCTTCTGGACTCAACATTGAGTTCAACAACTTCAGACCATGAACTCTGTCCTTGATTTTTATTCCACGCTCCACCCAAGTGCCAGTATGTATCTTGTTTTCATGTTTTTGCTTTCAGATAGAAATTACTTTTTCTGTGACTAATACTTACTCTGGGCCAATGCTTTGTTTTTTTACTACTACTATTACCACATTACCATTCTCTTTGTCTCTTGTCCCTTGACATCTTAGGTGTTTAATCCACCCCACACATCCCGCCGCTGACCCTTTAACCTATGACTGACCTTCCCTTTTGTTCCACCTGACCCTCCCCACTTTTTCAATAACATAACAGCCATTTCTACCTCTCTTCATTTCAAAGAAGAGTCACATTGGACTAAAGAAAAGGTATCCTTCCAGCAGATTCTACCTCCATGTTACTCCCTTGATTATGTCTGAGAATTAGTCTACTTGAGGAGGCAACTGTTCAGTAAGGAGGCAAAGAAGCAAATCTGTCTCCTGTTGAAAACTGACCTCCAAACATTATCTCAAACACAAAAACACTGACTTAATTCACAAGTGAGCAGATTTACAGTGCACATATATATTTACAGCAACTGCGTCTTATTACCACTATGCTTATCCTTGATGGCAGCAGTCTATACTGCTTTTAAACCTATCCAGGTTCTGGATCAAGGTAATGAGGGCTGGGGCACCAATAGCATTTGGCTGTGCAGTGGTATTAACAGCCCTTAACAGAATCACAGAATGGTTAAAGCACAGAAGGAAGCCTTTCGGCCCATTGTATCACTGCCAACTCTCTGAAGGAACAATTTGCCTAGTGCCATTCCCCTGCCTTCTCCCCATGGCTCTGCACATTCCTCCTTTGCAGATAATAATCCAATTCCTTCTTGAATGCCTCGATTGAATCTTCCCCCATCACAATCTCAGGCAGTGCATTCTAGATCCTAACAACTCACTGCATGAAAAAGTTTTTCCTCATGTCTCTATTGCTTCTTTTGCCAATTACCTTAAATATGTTCCCTCTTGTTCTCAATCCTTCCACCAGTGGGAATAATGAGACCCTCATCTCAAATTTCTGAGCCCTTGAAGAATTCTTCAGCACTGCAGGTGTATGAGCAGACTGGTTGCACATTGTAACCAATAAAACCAGGCATCAAGCTGTTACCCTCGTTGCACAGTTTAAAAGAATAAGAGGTATGTTATGATATGGCAGGTGGTATTTGCTAGGCTGACCAAATTCTCAAGGGAAATGATTTCACAATTTGTATTTATTACGAGAAGGCTTGTGTGCTGAAGTCAGAAGTAATGAGTCCACTACCACCTTTAGAGATTTTAAAGATTGAATTAAAGCATTTACTAACATAAGAAGAACAAACTTAAATACACACAAGATTACAGTTACACAGTTATAAAAGTTCCCAAAATTTCTAATAAACCAGACTCCAACTATACACCCCTTTTAAGACAACAGTCCAAGTAGATTCTAGAGCCATTAAGACATCCAACAATATTACTACAAGCACCCGCTGGACAAAGGGATTCCAAAGGCTTTTAACACAACTTTCATTACTGGAACAGCAAACTTCTGCGGGGTGGCTAGAGGATTTCCCCCCCCAAGTCTGTTTTACAAGGTTACTTTTCAAGGTCTCATACGACCACACCTCACACAATCTACCATCCTTTTTTAAATATATTTCTCCCTTTTCGATCTGTAACTTCCATTGCCTCAACTTGCCTTTAGAAGTTACTTTTCCAAGAATCTAAAAATCTTCAGGTATTTTCCACTTTTGACCTCCTAATCCAACTCCCACTTCTGCTCAAAACCACTGCTCAAACAAATGCCACTTCTGACCTATCTCACCTACCCTAAACCTCCCAGGTGATTTCCAAAGCCCTCCCTATTATAGCCTACTTAGGTCCAACTCCTGTCTATATGGAGTTTTCTGCACTCTCCCACAGTGCACCTGCTCATACAGTCAGCAGTACATTTAAATTAGCTGACCCAGTAATTTACAATGCAGCAAACATCTTGACCTGAATGTGGATGGAAGACCTGCTCTACCTCGATTTCAGTGCTGCACCATCTATGTTTAAATTATAGTTATTTAATTTTTGCTGCCAGCTATTGGAAGCTATTGTTCTTACCTGACAGGGGAGAGACCTCGATCACAAATTCTGCCAGGGAAAGGTAAAATGGCTATAACCAATTAAACCCCAAATCATGGGGTACCTAACACTGTCCGAGTCACAGTGAAGAAGGAGGAGCAGCTATGGACCGGGCTCTCTTCACCAGGAGGATCCTGCTAAAGGTATGTGGTTTCGAAGCTGCGGAGATCTACTGCCTGCAGGATTTCCCCAGCGCTGGATATTTCGACGTGACATTCCAGCGAGTGGCAGACTACGTCAAGCTCCTGAAGGTTTTCAAGGAGAAGAGTGACCTGCCGGAGATGAAAATCCTGACAGCGGAGCCGCTCTTTGCTCTGCCTTTGCAATGGGACCGTGTGGTGATGGTGCATCTGTACAACCCCTTCGTCCCTGTCGCCGACGTGGTCACCTTCCTCACCAGGCACTTTGATAAGGTGGGAAGCTGCACCGCGGTTAGAGACGATTTGGGGATCTGGACATGCAAACGCCAGGTTAAAGTCACGCTCAAGACCGACGGTAAAGGAGCCACCTTCCACCCTCCTTCCAGATTCGCTATCGGAGGAAGCCGTGGTTACCTTGTCTACGCTGGGCAACCCAAACTTTGTCGCTCATGCGGCAAGTCTGGTCATGTGGCGGCCAACTGCAGCGCCGTCCTCTGCAAGAACTGCAAACAGGAAGGGCACCAGACCAAAGACTGCAAACAGGCCAAGTGCTGTAACCTGTGTGGCGAGGCAGATCACCTCTACAGGACCTGCCCCAAACGCTGCCGTACTTACGCACAGGCAGCCAAAGCCAACAAGGGGGAAGCAGAAGAAATGCTTCATGTCACTCCAACTACCAAGGCCCCCAGTGAGAGCAACGGGAACAAGGAAGACACAGAGAGAGACAAGGTAGAGGAAAAGAGTGAGGCAACAGATTTGCCTCTATCAACAGCACTGCCCCCTGAATCTCCCACTCCTCAGGAGAGTGAATCAATGGAGGAGGAGGAGGCAGCAGTGGAAAAGCAGCAGGGGGAGTGGCAGCTGGTGAAAAGAGCCAAACGGAAGAAGGGGCTAAGAAGGAACCAAGCCATTTCCCAGACAAGTGGCAAGAGGCATCTCCCATCCGACAGGATGACAAAGGAAGCAGCTCTTCGGACGAAGAAGGGCCAGGGCGGCACCCACAGAAGAAGCGGCAAAGCTCTAGGGAGTTGGAGGACGAGACCCCCGAGCTCCAGAACATCGGAGACAAAGAGGAGACCAGCGCTCCCCAATTTTGTCCACAACCCGAAGAGGCCAGCGCACCCCAGCCCCAGGAATCTGGGAGCAGTGAGGCGCTCAGCACACCCCAGCTCCGGGAAGCCGGGAACGATGAAGCGCTCAGCGCACCCCAGCCCCATGAATCTGGGAGCGGTGAGGCGCTCAGCGCACCCCAGCTCTGGGAAGCCGGGAGCAGCAACGCCCCAGAGGGGGAGAGGATTGGAGAAGCTTCTCCAACAGAGGACAGTTCATATCCCGTTCTCTACTCGAACCCCCAGATGCCACCTGAGTGGAACATATCCAATGGGGAGTTTCAGGACCGTTTCCTCAGCCCGTCCAAAGTGAAGCAATTTGAGCTCACTACGGGTATGAAGGAGCAGACTGAAGGTCTGGGGCCCTCAGAGACAATAGGTTTGGTAAGAAAATAAACGCTTTAAAATGGGTGTAAAGATTGTATCCATAAATGTGCGTAGCATTAAATCTACTACGCGATGTAGTAGATTTGGATTTAGATTGGACTACCTTGCCAAGGTTAAAGCTGACCTGTTGTTTCTGCAGGAGTGTGCGATTCCACACCTCAGCTCCTACAGGCAAGGGTCACGATGGTAGTCCCATGGGCCATCGATCTGGTCGGGCGGAAACGACTCTCGTTCCTCCGGCTTGGGTATTCTGCTGCGGGGAGGCAACTTCACCGTCTCCGAGGTTAAGGAGGTGGTGGGCGGACGCCTCCTCGTAGCAGACATAATGTACAAGAATGTTCCGCTCCGGTTAATTAACGTGTATGCCCCGTCACAAGGGGCCGAGCGGCTGGAGGTTTTTCAGCAGCTCCCACTGCTGCTGGCGACCTCCAGGCCGATAATTCTGGGCGGTGACTTCAACTGCATCATCGATGCAGCTGGACGATCCAGCAGGGCCGACAGCAGATTGGACGTTTCATCCAGATCCCTGATGGAAACAGTTAAGGATGCCAAGCTGCACGACATCTTCAGCAACCCTGCAGACGGAGCGCAGCGTAGATACATCTGGTCGCGGCCAGACGGGTCCATCCATTCCAGGATAGACTTCCTGTTTGTGTCCCGTGCATTCACAGTCAGATCCACCGACATCAAGCCGGTGTTCTTCTCTGACCACTGCCTCCTACTGGCGGACTGTCACTTAAAGGAAGACCAGAGGGTGGGCAGGGGGGCATGGAAGCTAAACGTGCAACTGCTGACCCCGGAGAACATTGAGGAGCTCAAGAGGGATTACAAAGGTTGGAGAACCGTGAAACCCCTCTTTGAGTCCCTGACACACTGGTGGGAAGCGATCAAGGGAAACATCAAGAGGTTTTTCATCCTCAAAGGCACCCAGAAAGCTAGAAAGGAACAGAGGGAAATGTCCCGACTCCAGAAAAACATGCAGAATCTGCTCCGGCTGCAGTCGATGGGGGTCGATGTCAAGGAGGAACTCGAAGAGGTGAAGAGCCAGCAAGCCTCGCTCTTTGCCTCGGAGGCCTCCAAGATCATCTTCCGTTCCAGAGTCGGCTCCGTAGAGCAGGATGAGATGTGCTCACGTTTCTTCTTCCAAAAGGTACACAGAAAGAGCTCTGTGATCAGCAGCCTGAAGGAAGAAGATGGCTCAGTAAAGTCATCACAGTCCGACATCTTGAGGATCAGCAAATCCTTTTATGCCGGATTGTATGACGTGAAGCCCACAGACAGCACGGCCTCCCAGTCCTTCCTGTCCTCTATCACGGAGGTCTTAGACGACAGTACACGGGAGAGCCTGGACAAACCGCTAACTCCTGACGAACTGACTAAGGCCTTTGAGTCCTTCGAGAAGAGTAAAACTCCCGGAAGCGATGGCTTGCCGGCAGAGTTGTATTCGGCTCTGTGGGACTTGATCGGCCCAGTCCTGCTAGAAGTGTACGAGAGTATGCTCCTGGCCGGCAGTATGTCAGAATCAATGAGGAAAGGCATCATCACCCTCATCTACAAGCACAAGGGAGAAAGGGAGGAAATTAGAAATTGGCGACCCATTTCACTGTTAAATGTGGACTATAAGATTCTGTCCAAGGTCATCGCCAATCGGGTCAAATCGCTCTGGAATTGGTGATCCACCCTGACCAGACCTGCACTGTGCCGGGCAGGAAGATCTCTGACAACCTCGCGCTGCTCAGGGATACGATTGCCTATGTACAGGACAGGGGTGTGGATACCTGCCTCATCAGCCTGGATCAGGAGAAGGCCTTTGACAGAATATCGCACACCTACATGGGGGATGTGCTCTCCAAAATGGGGTTTGGGGAGGGAATTCGCAATTGGATCCAACTGCTCTACACTAACATCAGTAGCGCAGTCTCAATCAATGGGTGGGAAACAGATAGCTTTCCTATTAAATCTGGAGTCAGGCAGGGCTGTCCTCTCTCGCCTGTTCTGTTTGGGTGTTGCATAGAACCCTTTGCTGAGTCCATCAGGAAGGATCCGGGCATAAGAGGAGTGACAATCCCAGGCAGTGGAGGCACTCAGATCAAAGCCTCCCTGTACATGGACGATGTCGCCGTTTTCTGCTCAGATCTGCTGTCGGTGCGCAGACTGATCCACATCTGTGACCAGTTCAAACTGGCCTCGGGAGCCAAGGTAAATCGTGGGAAGAGCGAGGCCATGTTCTTTGGGAACTGGGCTGACCGATCCTTTGTCCCCTTCACCGTCAGGACTGATGGCCTGAAAGTGCTGGGTATATGGTTCGGAGGGACCAGAGCATGCATTAGAAACTGGAAGGAGCGAGTGTCTATGGTGAAAAGGAAACTGGGCATGTGGGAGCGACGCTCCCTCTCCATTGCGGGTAAGAACCTGGTCATCAGGTGTGAGGCACTCTCGCTGTTGCTGTACGTGGCGCAGGTCTGGCCCATTCCACACTCCTGCGTGGTGGCGATCACCCGAGCCATCTTCCGCTTTATCTGGAGGTCGAAAATGGATCGGGTCCGCAGGGACACGATGTACGAGCCTCTAGATAAAGGGGGAAAAAACGTGCCCAACATCGCCCTCATACTGATGGCCACCTTTGTGTGCGGCTGCATCAAGCGGTGCGCAGACTCTCGGTACGCAAACACCAAGTGTCACTACGTGCTGAGGTTCTACCTGTCCCCGGTGTTGCGAAGGATGGGTCTGGCCACGCTGCCGCGGAACGTTCCAAGTAGTTGGACCGTGCCGTACCACCTGTCCCTCGTGGAAAAATTTATGCATAAAAACACCTTTGACCACATGTCCATCAGGCAGTGGTCAGCACGTAACGTCTTAGAGGCCCTGAGGGAAAAGGAGAGGGTGGATCCTGTGGGATGGTTCCCCGAACAGACTGTCAAAGTCATTTGGCAGAATGCCTCATCACCAGAACTTTCCAACAAGCACCAAGATGTAGCTTGGCTGGTGGTGAGAAAGGCCCTCCCTGTCAGATCCTTCCTACATGCCAGGAGTCTCACCCCCTCTGCACGTTGCCCTCGAGGTGGCTGTGGTGGGGAAGAGACCGTTGTTCACCTCCAGGTGGATTGTGCCTTTGCAAAGAAGGTCTGGAGAGAGATGCAGTGGTTTCTGTCGAGGTTTGTCCCGAGCAGTTCTGTGACACAGGACTCTGTGCTCTACGGGCTGTTCCCAGGGACACACACCGAGACAAACATCAACTGCAGCTGGAGGATCATCAAATCGGTGAAAGACGCTCTTTGGTCTGCCCGAAACTTGTTGGTCTTCCAGTGCAAAGAGTTGTCCCCGACCGAGTGTTGCAGACTGGCACATTCCAAAGTCCAGCACTACGTGCTGAGGGACGCACTAAAGCTTGGGGCAGCCGCCACAAAGGCGCAATGGGGAAGGGTCGCTGCCTAAGACCTTTCTGCCATAGTGCACTGAGGGACTGGGAACTGTTTAAATCCCCTTGGGCTGTACAGCTCAAAATTAATGTAATATTTATTGTATGTATCAATGGATTTCGTGATACGTGTTGTAAAAGTTTGAACCTGTTTGTATTTTTGCGTTGGTGATTTTGAAATGTTTTGGAATGTTGTTTGAGGATATTTTGTGAATAAAGTATATTTTTGCAAAAAAAAAATTAGAAGCTATTGTTCAGTTTGTGCAAGTTTTCCAGCATGATATATATGTACATAATTACGATATTTGTAACATTGTTTTTTTTTAAGCCTGCAAATAGTGTAAAAGTGATAAAGTGTGGAACAGCAGTGGACATGTCCTGCACTCACTCAGGAATAATCTTTTCAACAGAACATAAATATGTTTTGTAATTCAAGCATTCTCGTTATGGCTCCCATTTTAAACTTTTGGGGCCATTTTAAACGTACAGTCGAAACGGGCATGAAGTTGGTGGACAAGTTGCACCACTGCCTGAATCAAGGGTCAGGAGGCCCTTGTCACTTTTGGGCTTGGGCCTCAATTGAATACAGCCAGGGAGTTGCAGATGCCAGGTGAGAGCTCCACCTCAGCTCACTGGGTGTGGTAGGGCAGGAGATTAGCCGGCTCCAACATTCAGCCAGTTGCTAGGGTGGGTCTGGGTGGAGGTTGGATCTTATTCTGGAGGAGGGATTGTACTGGCTGGCAGTGGGCCATAGTACTTTTGTGAGCATTGCTGCTCTTCCTGGCTCCTTTAAGGACCACTGATCAGGCCACTCACTGCCTGGTGCTATTTGTTATGATGCAGCAGATGGTGTGTGCCAGGTGGATCAAATCCACGAGGGAAACTTGATCACGTGGTCACAATGGTTTTGCAATTTGCATTTTATTTTGAGCTGCGTGCCCTGAATTCAGAAGTAACAAGTCCGCCAAGATTTTAGAGATTTTTTAGAAAACTAGATTAAACATTTGTTAACAAAATAAAAGATTTCAAGCACATACATAGGTTTATAAATTACTGCAATAATAACTCCTAAAACCCCTAATTAATCTGGCTTCCAGTTACAACCCCAGTAAGACAATGGTGAAAAAATAGATTTAAACAGATCCAGGAAAGCCAACACAATACCCTGCACAATAGAATTCAAAGTGGCTTTTCCCAGCTCCGGTTTCTGTAGACAGCAGCTTAATGCACAAATACTGGAGGCTTTTCACACTTCTGGTAGATCTTACAATGATTTCCCTGACACAGCCTCATTCTCCTTTATCCATGTTTCTCCCTTTTAATGTAAATCCTGTTGTTCTCATATGTCTTTGGAACTTTACCTTTCTCAAAATATAAATCTATTCATGATGCTAATATTATCAGTAACCTTTGGGAACAATAAACACACTGCTTGGCTTAGCTTCTCTGGCTAGGTGTAACATTCTACCATCTCTTTGAATTTCAAACTGCCCTGATTTATCTGAAAATGTAAATTCTCCTCACCTCACATTCTAAGACTTGAGCCATGTTTACGTAATTAGCATTTCAAACCTAGCTTCTTTTGATGAGTCAAAGCCTCCAGACCAGCTGTCCCCAATTCAATTAAACCCTCGCTCCCCACACATACAGAGAAACTATCCAAACCCCAGTATTAACCTACTTTTACAGTAAACCACAATAATATTATAAGAATTATTGTACCTTCGTGACACCCCCTTATGAGAAAATGAAACGTCATAATTTAAAAAGACAGCGTTATTTTCTTAACCCATCTTACACTATCCCCAATACTTATCTATGTACTCACACTTTTACATTACCAGATGCATGCATTAACATAACTATATATGTATATACAAATCCTTGGTATCAACAGAAATTATTTCAGTCCAGTGTCCAGGTTCTAAATGTCCAATTTCCCTTTGAGCTTTAAACTCTCGACAATGCACCTGCAATTAGATTTTTTCATCCAGCCACATGTATAATCTGTGGATTAAATAGGTTGCAGTGATAAACTCCATCTTCATAGCCTTGCACTTCGGTCTCGAAATTTGTCCAGAAACTTGGAGGGCCCTAGCTCGCGTTCGGGATCATGCTGTGTGGCAGTGGCACCCTCCTTGGCCTGTGGATCTGGAGCTGCTGAGGTGACTAAAGAGGGGATTCGGAGGGCCGGGCACTCTTGGGGTCACCTGGATGGATGGGCCCGGAGAGCACACCTGCTGATCCTCCTCCCTGGGGTGCCCGGGGGCTCCAGGCTGACTTCTTGAGGAGCAGGGGTAACTGGAGTGAGATCAAGCTGACCGGCACCCTCCTTGCATACACACTGTGGGAGGCCAAATATGGCATCAGCGATGGAATTAAACCTGTGCAGCAGTGCAGGAGTGAAGTCCTGGGCCAAGGTCTTTATGGCGGCCACCACCCAACCAGTGTTGACCTTGGTGCCTTGGCATCCTGGCGCTATCACCTCAGCCTGAAGGTGGACAGACTTCTCCATTATGCCTTACAATCTGAGGAGTGCTATGGACATCCCTTCCTGATATTCCCGAGCTTGCCTTTGCAGCTCCAGCGACTGTGGCATGGCCGAATCCAGAGGCTCATCATTTAACTCAGACTCAGCAACATTATGTCCTTCAGCAGCCCTCTGAATGTCGGACAATCAGGGAGTCCCTGCTCGCCGCATGCTGTGGATCAGACAATGTGATTTGCTCACCAGATTGTGATCCCAGAGCTACTCTAAAGCTAGGTCCCACTGATGTGTGTGTCCCTGTGCTGGTGGAGGGTGTGCATGAGCGCTGTGATGGGACTTTAGGCTGGGTACCTCCAGATTCCTCTTCAGAGGTTTCTTTGGGGCTTGATTGGAGGCCCTGGGTCAAGGAATCTGTCAGCTGTTTAGCAGATGTGCCTGTGAAAGCAAGAAGAGATAATTAGTGCATGGCAGTGGCCTGTGAAAGAGGACACGTCACTCACAGCATGGTTGTCTGATGGATGTTGCACTGCTGGACCCTCACTTGGTAGAGCAGCACTGACCTCACCATCAGCACAGGACTGGTCCAGATCATGGCCAGCCAGCTGGATGGCTCTGTTTTCAAAGTCCGTGAGGACCTTGATTTTGGGTATTCCGCCATCGGTCTGTGACCTCTCCCTCTTGTTGTGTGTCAGCTTGTCCTGCATGTATAGAGATGGAGAAAGTGTAAGCAGGATGCCTGCCAGGCCGATGATAAGTATGCCTGGCCTGTGTGGTCCCATGGACAGGATGAGGACAATGACGGTGAGTGTGAGAGAGTGAATGGTGATGTCTCTTGAACTGGCAGCGAGTGAGAGCCCTGTGGATGTGTGATGGGTTTGTGAGTTGAGAGTGTGAGAAGTGTGACTTACCCTGGCGGAACGGAGGAGATCATTTATCTTCTGGCGGCACTAGGTGGCTGTCCTCTTCTGAAGGGCATTGGCGCTGACCACTGCTGCCACGCCTCCCAAGCTGGATTGGTCACGTTGCCCGTCCTGCGGCCAGAGCGGGGGTACAGAACATCCTGGCGGGCCTCCAGTTGCTCGAGGGACTTGTCATTGAAGCTGGGGGATGCTGTCATTTTTCCTTTGCTGGCCATGTCTTCCAGGGAGCAGTGGTCAACAGGTGCTGATGAGCGCTGTGCAGGTGACTGCCTTGTAAAATGGTGGCCGGCTGGATGCAACAGCGGGGTGATGGCAGGCGGGCGAACGAGAGCCCGTCTGCCATGGAAACGGCATATTTCCCAGGAATGCATAAGTAATGTGGCGGGATCGGGACGTTACGGCGTGAAAACCCACCATCGCCGGCAGTGGGTGAAATGTCATTTTGCCCGCCTGCTACCGCACTTGGGGCAAATTTGGGAAAATTCCACCCTATGGCTGGGATTTTCCGGCCCCGTTGCGGGCGGGACAGCGCCCCAGCCAGAAGTCCATTGACTTGCAGCAGGACCGGAAGATCGTGGCTACGGGCGGGTACAGAAAATCTTGCCCTATGTTTTGGACTTTAACTCTCTAATAATAAAAATCTGCCATATTACCAACTTTACCAGTCAACGTTGGGAAAAATAAACAAACTGGGCAGAAATTTTCGCTCGGCGGGCGGGCGCGTGGCCATCCCGCTCGAGCTTGAAATGACGCGTGTTGGTATCAGCCGAGCGTGCCGACAGCAACGCGCAGTCACACGATCGTTTGCTGCTGACTCCAGCACGCACCTTCCGACAATAAAAGGCCTGTTAAGACCATTAAATAATCAATTAACTTGAATTTTTCGCTGCCTGTCCAACCTAAATATTGGCGGGCAGGCGAAAAGGCCAAGCGGCCTTTACATTTTTGTGGGAACCTCACCAAGGGCAGGATGATGTTTCCAAAAGCAAATAAAAATAAAATAAAAGTTTTAAAATTGAATTAATAACATGTCCCTGCTCATGTGACAGAATCACATGATGGGACATGTTTTATTACATTTTAATTTTCTTTATTTTTTTTTTTAACAACACTCCGCCTCCCTGAGGCAGCTCTGAGCCTCGGGGCGATTATGAAGCACTCACTAATGCGCGTGCGCGAAGTTCCGCTCGGCCGGCTTGCCCTCCTCCCTTCCCCCGACCCCGCACAGGCAGCACTCAGCGCTGCTGCTCACGTTTTACGCTGGGTGGGCCTTAATTGGCATGAAATCGCACTCCGGTTCCGATCAAGGGCAGCGGTTGGCTTCCTGACCACCCCCGCCCTCCCCTGCCGAGCCTACCTGCCAAAGGCAATATTCTACCCCATGTTTCCTATCTTCTCCTGGCTGGGTGAAACATTTCACCCGCTCTTTTGAATTCAAACTCGTCTGGTTTGTTTAAAAATACAAATGTTCCCTTTACACCTCATACTAAAACTTTATCCATGTTTACCTACTTAACATTTCAAACCTTGTTTATCTTCTGATTCATCAAAGCCTTCAGACCAGCTGCCTTTAATTCAATTAAGACACACGCACACAAACACACAGACCCATAAACACACAAACACACACACCATAAACACAGACCCCGCTATTACGCTACAATAAATTCCAAAAACACTATGAAAATTATTATATCTTCCTGACACTCCCCCTCCTTTTTAAATAAATGAACTGTCATAATTTAAAAAGACAGCTTCATTTTCTAAACCCATCTTACATTACCTCCTATACTTATCACACTATTATATATTGGATCAGCCATGATTATATTGAACAGTGGAACAGGCTCGAAGGGCCGAATGGCCAACTCCTGCTCCTAGTTTCTGTGGCCTGAATTTTCCAGCTGGCGGTGGGAGCGGGGGGGGGGGGGGGGGGGGGGGAGCGGGAGCGGGCACAAGTGAATGCAGACCTGATCGCTGCCCGCAGTTGGGCCCGCACTGCCATTTTACACGGGCAGGCCAATTAAGGCCTGCCCAGCATATTTCTCACCTCCCGAGGATAGTGGGAGTGGGGGAGTGGGCGTACAGCAGTGGACAGACCACCAGGTCCAATGTTTAAATGAAGGCCTGGCAGCTTTTCTGGGCTGCTCACAATGGCAAATGCAAGACCACAGCAGGGGGCTTCCGGTGAGCAGGCCAGGCTGGAGGGTTGGGCGGGGGACCAGTGTGCCCCTCGTTTTTCGGACGACTGCCTTGCTCCCCTCCTTGAGGAGGTGGCAGCACAGAGGGCGGTGTTGGTTCCCGAGGATGGGAGGAGGAGACCCCCCCCCCACATGACGAAACGTGCCTGGGAGGAGGTAGCAGAGGTGGTGAGCTCCTGCGATGTGGTACGATGCACTTGGATCCAGTGTCGCAAGCGCTTCAATGACTTGTTGCGCTCTGGCAGGGTGAGTACCGTGTTGGCATTGGACATTTAACCCTGTAGGTCGGCTTTCCCCCCTGCTGGTTCCCCCCAACCCCCTCCCACACCAAGTCTGAGTGTAGTGACTGCGTTGAATCATTGCCAGCATTTGTCCTTTGCTGGGTGGGCCAGCAGATACTGCCCATGCAGAGGTCAGCCTGACAGGGAGATGAGGAGATGTGTATTGCCCCTGCAGAATGTCTTACACTGAGTACCACATGACTGGTGTGGGGGCAACCTGGAGGAGCTGCACCTAGGCACAGTGCTGGAACTCCAGGACATGTCCAAGTCAGGGTGATGAGATGGTGGAAGGGGAGCTTCAAGGTGGCGTGGCAACAAACCATCTGCTGCCCTCTGCACTCCACGTGCTTGCGCCTCCTTGCTATGGGAGGATATACCGTGTGGTGCCTAATGTGTTGTAGGCAGCATGTGTCCAAGGGGGCGGTGGGGGAGTGGGGAGCAGGCCTAGCATCTTTGTCTGAGTGATCAGCAGCAGCGGGGTGAGGAGCCACTGGAGGCCTGATATGTCCCACTCTGGTTGGAGTGTGCCATGCACGAGCAGAGTCCATGTGCAATTTGCACTAATCAATGCTGTTCTCTCATTTTCAAGAAAAGAATGCCCATAACGTGGTAGAACGTGCGAGGACTGGCGGCGGCCAGATGCAGATTGCCATTCTAAGCCATTTTGAGCAGGAGGCCCTGGATCTGGAGAGGCGCCACTCACCCAGGTCCACTGGTGTCACAGAAACATAGAAACATAGGAGCAGGAGTAGGCCATTTGGCCCTTCGAGCCTGCTCCGCCATTCATTATGATCATGGCTGAATCCAACTCAATAGCCTGCTCCCGCTTTCTCCCCATATCCTTTGATCCCTTTCGCCCCAAGAGCTAAATCCAACTACTTTAACTCCTTCTTGAAAACATACAATGTTTTGGCCACAACTACTTTCTGTGGTAACGAATTCCACAGGCTCACCACTCTCTGGGTGAAGAAATTTCTCCTCATCTCAGTCCTAAATGGTCTACCCCACATCCTCAGACTATGACCCCAGGTTCTGGACTCCTCAGCCATCGGGAACATCCTTCCTGCATCTACCCTGTCTAGTCCTGTTAGAATTTTATAGGTTTCTATGAGATCCCCCCTCATTCTTCTGAACTCCAGCAAATATAATCCTAACCGACTCAATCTCTCCTCCTGTGTCAGTCCTGCCATCCCAGGAATCAGTCTGGTAAACCTTCGCTGCACTTCCTCTATAGCAAGATCATCCTTCCTCAGAGAAGGAGACCAAAACTGCACACAATATTCCAGGTGTGGTCTCACCAAGGCCCTGTATAATTGCAGCAAGACATCCCTGTTCCTGTACTCGAATCCTCTGGCTATGAAGGCCAACATACCATTTGCCTTCTTTACCGCCTGCTGCACCTGCATGCTTACCTTCAGTGACTGGTGTACAAGGACATCCAGGTCTCATTGCACATTCCCCTCTCTCAATTTATAGCCATTCAGATAATAATCTGCTTTCCTGTTTTTGTTACCAAAGTGGATAACCTCACATTTATCCACATTTTACTGCATCTGCCATGCATTTGCCCGCTCTTTCAGCTTGTCCAATTCACACTGAAGCATCTCTGCATCCTCCTCACAGCTCACCCTCCCACCCAGTTTTGTGTCATCTGCAAATTTGGAGATATTACATTTAGTTCCCTCATCTAAATCATTCATATATATTGTGAATAGCTGGGGTCCCAGCACCGATCTCTGCGGTACCCCACTAGTCACTGCCTGCCATTCGGAAAAAGACCCGTTTATTCCTACTCTTTGTTTCCTGTCTGCCAACCAGTTTTCTATCCATCTCAATACACTAACCCCAATCCCATGCGCTTTAATTTTACACGCCAATCTCTTATGTGGGACTGTGTCGAAAGGCTTCTGAAAGTCCAAATAAACCACATCCACTGTCTCCCCCTCATCAACTCCACTAGTTACATCTTGAAAATTTTCAGTAGATTTGTCAAACATGGTTTCCCTTTCGTAAATCCATGCTGACTCTGTCCAACTCTGCCACTGTTTTCCAAGTGCTCAGCTATAAATCGTTTATAATGGACTCTAGAACTTTCCTCACTACCGACGTCAGGCTGACTGGTCTATAATTCCCTGTTTTCTCTCTATCTCCCTTTTTAAATAATGGGGTTACATTAGCAACCCTCCAATCTGTAGGAACTATTCCAGAGTTTATAGGATCTCGAAATTGTTCGAATTCCCACCGAGGTGCTAGTATCTGCGCTGGTGCCTGCCTCGCAGGAATGTTGTCGGTGAGGCTGGGGTGGCACGGCCAGGTATATATGCCCAACAGTGAGGTCAGAATTGTTCTCCCAACAGCCATAGCACTGCTGTATGTTAAATAATTTAATTTTGCAACATGGCTTGACCATTGTTTATGGGATGATGAGCGCATAATGATCCAGGGGATAGGGATGCACTTTGTCATTGTCTCCATGTTAAATGATCCAATGTCCTTGCTCTTCATTTCAGCATCAGCGTAGCAGGGTCGGGAGGAGGAGCAGCAGAGGCCCCCTCTCACACCTGATGGGCCTGAGGTCTCACACCATTTCTGCGAGGCAGGCACCAATGCAGATACTAGCACATTGGTGGGAATTCGAACAACGGCTAGTGTGGAAGCAGTGAGTGCTCTTCACAGTCACTGGAGGATCTGGCAGAGACAGAGAGTGCCCATGGCACCAGCAGTCAGAGGGCTGCAGGGGCTCAGGCACATACTCAGTCAGTGCCTGATGATGTGCCTCTGGAGTCGTCCGCAACGCAGCAGGTGCAGGAAATGCGGCCGGGTGTGCGAGAGCATCTGGGGGAGATGCATGAGGCTATGCTTGGCTTGGTCTCCGTAGTGGAGGAGTCTACGCGGATAATCGCTGAATCAATGAGCTACATCTCCGAGCGCCATGTGTCCTCCATGGAGAGAGTGGCGACTCTCATGGAGAGGCTCCTCCACGAGACCTGTCAGGGCTTCCTGGGGATGCGCTCTGACCAGCAAGCCCTCACATCGGCATTGACCTCAGCTGGGCAGTGCCAGTGTGGGAGATTGTGTGGGCATCAAGTTTCCCAGCTCGGTGCCCATCCATCCACAGTGAGCAGGGAGGTCCGAAGCAACCGCACGTCAGCGCAGCAGCTGCCTGTTGCCTCTGTGGATACCTCTCAGGGTGCTCCGGATGAGGGTGACAGCTCCTCCGCCTCTCTCCCAGTGACCGTATCATCTGATGAGCTGTGCAACTGGCAGCTCCCTTCCAGGTGGGGCCAGCACAGGCTCCACGGGCCAGAGGACGACCGCCAAGGTCATCGAGGCCAACACGACAGCAGAGTGAGCAGGCTGCCTCAGATGCCACTCCGAGCGATGGGGCAGCACCAAGACGTAGCACCCGGAAACGAAAACATAAGGCACCTTAGGCACACCACAGGTTTTTCACTGGTGCTTTTGTGTTGGCCTGAGATGAGGTCCTTATGGTTTTATTTGATTTGTAACACTGTTCTCTTTTTTTTTGTGATAAGTTGCTTTGCTTGACACATTAAATTCAGATATGTCACCAAGGCTGAGGGTGCCTCTTTTCTTCTGCATGTGTATTGTTTCCAAGACTATAATGAGTGCTTTGTTGGACGTTCAGCTTTATTAACAAGGCCTTTAGTTACTGTTGCTAACCTGGCAGATTTTGCACTTAGGAGTCGAGTATCGAGCCTACAGCCCAGGCTTGGCCTGGAGGTCCATATGTGGTGTGCTAGCTGAAGGTTCATTGGATTAAAGACTCCCGGGCGTCCCTGCCTCCCTGGAGTGTGCCCGGGTCAGTGTCTACCCCCTCAGCATTTCCCTTTGCATACTCATCCTCGGAATCACTGCTGGACTCATCGTGTGCAGCCGCAGCCACCGCATCGATGTCTTCATCGTCCACTGTGTCCCCTCTTTCCAGCGCAAGATTGTGGAGAGCGCAGCATGCAACCACTATCACCAAGACACGATCTGGGGGGTACTGGAGTGCGCCCCCTGAGCAGTTCAGGCATCGGAAGTGCATCTTGAGAAGGCCGATGGCTCTTTCCACCACAGCCCTTGTGGAGCCGTGACTCCTATTGTACCGCTGCTCAGCTTCTGTTCTTGGATGGTGGAGAGGTGTCATGAGCCACCTTCTGAGGGGAGAGCCCTTGTCACCCAGCAGCTATCCATCAAGCCGGGCCGGAGCACTGAAGAGCCCCGGGACCTGGGAGTGTCTGAGGATGTAGGCATCGTGGGAGCTGCCTGGGTATCTTGCAAAGACTTGTAGAATCTGCATCCTGTGATCAGACACTATCTGCACGTTCATGGAGTGGAAGCCCTTCCTGTTGACGAAGGCACCGGCCTCTTCTTCAGGTGCCTTAATGGCCACATGTGTACGGTCTATTGTACCCTGGATGTGGGGGAAGCCAGCAATTGACATGAAGCCTCTGGCTCGCTGTGTCTGGATTGCCCAGTCCCAACGGCAGTGGTTGAAGGTCAATGCACACCTGAACCTTCTTGACACAAGTGTGGACAGCTGATTGGGAGACACCGCAAATATCACCCACTGACCCCTGGAAGGAGCCAGAGGCATAGATGTTGAGGGCAGCTGTGACCTTTAGAGCCACTGGCATGGGGTCCCCCCCCACACAGTTAGGGGAGATCTCAGGCCCAATCATCTGACAGATGTAGTTGACTGTCTCCCTTGACAGTCGGAGCCTCCTTCGGCCCTACAACTCAGGCAATTTGAGGTAGCTGCTTCGCCGCCTGTATACCCTGGCAGCAGGATAGTGGTGTCTTCCGTGGCCCCTTCCACCTTGGACTACCTCTTGACCCTGACCTTGTGCCTGCGCCTGTCCTCCCAAAGGTGGGTCTCCTGGAGGCTGAATGTGCACTCCTGGCCTCCTCCCCCTTTTTGCCCTTCCTTCCTCCTCAGAGCAGCTGCCTCCAGTGGACAGTTCAGCTCCCATTCCCAGGCTAAGGGAAGACTTACTGATACCTGCAGGCCCAGAAAAGATTCCTCACTGCAGAGTGCTGACCTGAAGGTTAGGAGTCCAGAAAAAAAACAGCTGGTTTGCATTTTGAAGTGCTGTGGATCACACAGGCAAGTTTCAAAAACTTTCAAAAATAAATACTTGACTGTGCACATTCACGACCCCACTGAGCCCTCTTATCCCGCCTGTGGAAGAGGTTAATACAAATGTCTCCTACCCGCCTGCCCATTGCGCCCGTGCAGCAACCCGAACATCGCATGACCGCCGGAAAATCGGTGCCGATTGAAGACTAAAGGGCCTTAAGTGGCCCGTTAATTAATGGCAGGCATGCGTTGGACATCATCGTGTGCCCGCCCAGCAAAATATATTGTCGGGAGGCCCGCCCGCCCCCACACGACAAAGGGAAAATTCTGCCCTATCTTTCTATTACAAGGTGCCTGTATTAACATAACATCCCCAACTCGGAATTTTGTTTTTTTATTCATTCATTCACAGGATGTGGCCTTCGCTGGCTGGGCCAGCATTTATTGCCCAACCCTAGTTGCCTGTGAGAAGGTGGTGCTGAGCTGCCTTCCGTATCCTCTGCATGTAGTGCAGGAACACCCACAGTGCCGTCTGGGGACGAGTTCCAGGATTTTGACCCAGTGACAGTGGAGGACCGCCGAAACATTTCCAAGCCTGGATGCTGAGTGACTTTGAGGGGAACTTCCAGGTGGCGGTGTTCCCATCTATCTACTGCCCTTGTCCTTCCAGGTGGCAGTGCTCATGCGTTTGGAAGGTCTTAGAGCACGAGTGGCGAATGTGATGGAGGCAGCATGTGGGCTGCTTGGAGCAAGTGTATCCCAGCTCCAGAGTCACAAATCGGATGAGCCCTGCAAGGTTTTCTTCAGGTGGGGGTGGCAGGGCTGCAATGGCAATGCAGGTACAGGGTGGACTAATCAATGCTTCTCTCTCCTTTCAAGAGAAGGCAGCCCACAATAATGCTGAACGGCTGCGGACTGGCGGAGGAGAGCCCCACCTTCTCATCATCACCAGATACGAGCAGGAGGCACTGGAGCTGGAAAGGCGCCATGTGCCCAGGTCAAGCGGCCGCAGTGAGGTTGGGGTGACACTGGGAGGTAAGAGTGCCGTGCACTGAGGCCACAATGTCTGTCACTGCAAACATTTCACTGTTGATTGTATATTAATTTCAGCCTCCAACATGGGATCCCCATTGATAATGGAAGGAGGAGCGCATCCTGATCCGGGTGCCAGGCCTGCACATTAACAGTGTAATGACATCTACTAATCAAATGTCCTTGTTCTTCCTTTCAGCCTTACTGGAGCACGCCCGGACTCAGGAGGCAGAGGGTCCGCCACTGACCCCTGAGGGCACAGAAGACAAAAACGCACCAGCGTCACACCCTCTCAGCCAGGCAGGCACCAGCGCAGATACCAGCACCTCGGTGGGGATAAGATTGTTGGCTAGTATCTCTGTGCACAGCGGTGAGGGCACTTCACACTCGCTTGAGGTGCATGCGGAGACAGAGAGTGCCCAGTGCACACCAGCAGTCGGAGGAATGCAGGGGACCAGGAACATATTCAGTCGGTGGCTGATGATGTGCCTCTGGGTCGTCCCTGAGGCCGCAGATGCTGGAAGTCCAGAAGGGTGAGCGCGAGGATCTGGCAGAGATACATGAGGGAATGCGTGCCATGGTCTCTGTGATGGAGGAGTCCATGCGGAGCATGAGCAATACAATGACCCTCATGGCCAAGAGCAATAGCTCCTCCATGGAGAAGGTGGCAACTCTCATGGAGAGGCTCCTCCAGGAGATCAGTCAGGGCTTCCTGGGGTTGCGCTCACACCTGCAAACCCTCACAGTGGCATTGGCCTCAGCTGGTCAGAGCCAGTGTGGGAGATGGATTGGGCGCCCAGTATCACACCATGGGCTTATCACTGGTGGTTTTCTTTTGCCCCATGTTTAAGTTGCTTTTAAGTTGGTTTGCTGTTCAACACCTTTTAATGGACTTTGATTTCTGTATGCAAGTTGGCAATCATTAAATGTTTTGGCTCTCAACAAGCTTCTGGGTGTTTCATTAGTTCTGCAGGTAAAGGGGAACCCATGATGATATGAGTGACTTGTTTGTCATTGAGCTTTATTGATAAGACACATAGTTAATGTTCCTAACCAGGCAAATGTTGCTCTCAGGTATCGAGTATGGAGCCTGCAACCCTAGCATGTGTTGGTGATTCATCTGTGGTGGGCTAACTGAAGGAGCATTGGATCAAAGCTTCCCAGGTGTCCCTGCCTCCCTGGAGGTTGCCCAGGTTGGCGTCTATACCCTCAACATTCTCCTGAGCGTGCTCGTCCTCGGACTCACTACTGGACTCATTGTCTGCAGCCAAGTCATCAGCATCTACATCTTCTTCCTTCTATCAGTGACACACAATCTGGGGGGTATTGGAGTGCGCCTCCTGAATGGTCCAGGCATAGGAAGCGCATCTTGAGAAGACAGATTGTTCTCTCCACCACAGCCCTTGAGGAGGCGTGGCTCCTATTGTACCGCTGCTCGGCCTCTGTTCTTGGATGGCGGAGAGGCGTCATGAGCCACCTTCTAAGGGGATAGCCCTTGTCAACCAGCAGCCATCCATCTATCCGGGCTGGCACACTGAAGAGCCTCGGCACCTGGGAGTGTCTCAGGATGTAAGCATCATGGGAGCTGCCTGGGTACCTTGCGCAGACTTGTAGAATCAGCAACCTGTGGTCACACACTATCTGCACGTTCATGGAGTGGAATCCCTTCCTGTTTACAAAGGCCCCCGGCTCACCCGCTAGCGCCTTGATGGCCACATGTGTGCAGTAGATTGCACCCTGGACGCGGGGGAACCCAGCAATTGCTGCAAAGCCCCTGGTTCGCTCAACCTGGCTGGCCTCATCCAAGCGGTAGTGAATGAAAGTCAATGCACGCCTGAACAGAGCGTCTGTCACCAGCTTGGCACAACTGTGGACAACTGATTGGGAGACTCCACAAAGATCACCCCCGACCCCTGGAAAGAGCCGGAAGCATAGAAGTTGAGGGCAGCCGTGACCTTCAGCGCCACTGGCTCCAGACATTAAGTTGCTGCATGGCATAAGATGTTTGAGGTGTTGGATACTTTCCGGTAGGTCTTAATGAAGTCTTTGCAGTCTTAAGTGGGTTAACTGTATGTATTCATTAACTACAAAAACTAAAAGGGATCTAGCTCAGAGCTGTGTCTACGTCTGCTTATGCACACAGCTCTGTTTAACAATGGACTGATCCCCTTGCTGTGGGTCATAGATCCTTCCAACATGCCAGGAGTCTCACCCCCTCTGCATGTTGCCCTTGAGGTGGCTGTGGTGGGGAAGAGACCATAGCTCACCTCCTTGTGGATTGTGCCTTTGCAAAGAAGGTCTGGAGAGAGATGCAGTGGTTTTTGTCAAGATTCATTCCGAGCAGTGGTGTGACATAGGACTCTGTGCTGTTCCCAGGGACACACACTGAGATGAACATTAACTGCAGCTGGAGGATCATCAACTCGGTGAAAGGTGCTCTTTGGTCCAGCCAAAACTTGTTGGTCTTCCAGTGCAAAGAGTTGTCCCCGACTGAGTGTTGCAGACTGGCACATTCCAAGGTCCAGGTCTACATGCTGAGGGGCACACTAAAGCTTGGGGCAGCCGTTGCAAAAGCCCAATGGGGAAAGGTCGCTGTCTAAGACCTTTCTGCCATAGTGCACCGAGGGGCTGGGAAAGGTATAGACCCCTCGGGCTGTATGGCTCACAATAAATGTATGTAGTGAACACTAATTGTATTATAATTGTATTGAAGCACCTCCTAGTGCAACATGATGTATGTCGTTAACTCCAATACCATTGTCTGACTGTCTGTAATGACCATATTGAAATGACTGTAATATTCATTGATTGTACTGAAGCACCTCGTGATCCATGTGTAAAAGTTGAATCTGATTGCACTTTTTGTGATGGCGATTTAGAAATGTTTTGTAGTGTTCTTTCAGATCTTTTATGAATAAAGGTTTTAAAAGCTGGAAAAAAAGTGTCCATGCATCATAATCAATCATCTGAAAATATAGCTGATAAAAATGTTGTCCACAGAAATTTATTTTGATTTTATTTCATAATGGAAATTTCATCCCGCTCTTGGATGAGGTTTGATGAAAAATGCAACCCGGAAATAACCCCACTGTCAGGATTGTGACCCAAACGGGAAAATCCAATCCATGATTCTAGAGGACCAATATACTTATTTTGAATCTATATATTTTAGATAAGTTTTTAACAGCATAAATATATGTTACACAGAGAATCATAGTTTGAGAGAACAGTTAATGGTTGGAATGGTTCTCTAATGTAAATGTAAATTTATTCTCAAAGACTGGCACTAATATTTACGCGACTGATATATCTTTTGTTTAACACTTGTTCTAAGTCTAGCGCTGGCAGCATGAAAGGCTGCAGTGAAACTGAGAAATTGTGTGGGAAGACAACATCATAGATGACATGTTCAGCACGGAATAGTTCAAAAGGGCCGACAGGCCTTCATCTTCCCACCCTATTTTCTGATCCAGTGCTCATTCTGTATTCATGGTGCTCATGTTTTTGGGAACAATGAAAATGCACCTACTTTGGATTTGTACAAGAATTACATCTGATTTTAACAGCAAAGTAAGAGAATTGTCAAGAGGCTGAGGCATGAATATCTTACTTTAGCTGTGTGTTAAGCTTCCTTCCACAATTCAGACAGGAACAGAGTTCCTTTCTTTATTTCTGTTCCTGCAAAATGTTTTTGGACATTTCTATTCTAAAAAATACCACGTGGTATATGTTTTTTTCTAAAAGCATGTTTTATAGGAACAGAGAAGCATAACAGCATAAATATATGTTACACAGAGAATCATAGTTTGAGAGAACAGTTAATGGTTGGAATGGTTCTCTAATGTAAATGTAAATTTTAACACTTGTTCTAAGTCTAGCGCTGGCAGCATGAAAGGCTGCAGTGAAACTGAGAAATTGTGTGGGAAGACAACATCATAGATGACATGTTCAGCACGGAATAGTTCAAAAGGGCCGACAGGCCTTCATCTTCCCACCCTATTTTCTGATCCAGTGCTCATTCTGTATTCATGGTGCTCATGTTTTTGGGAACAATGAATTGTTCCCTAATTTAACCCCTGAAAGGTCTGGCTCTATTATTTAGACTTTGCTCTCCAGTTCTGGCCTCCCCAATCAGCAGAAATAGTCTCTCTGTATCTACCCTGCTCCCCTTATCGGCTTCAATCAAATCACCCCCTGGGTCTTCTAAATTCCAGGAAATACAACCCTAGTTTGTGTAATCGCTCCTCGTATGTTAACCCTTGGAGTCTAGGTATCATTCTGATAAACCTGTACTGCAATGGAATACAAAGGATTACATAGGATATATGGCACAGAAACAGGCCATTTGGTCCAACCAGTCCATGCTGGCATTTATGCTCCACTCAAGCCTTCTCCCATCATTCTTCATCTTAATCGATCATCATAACCATCTATTACCTTCTCCTTCACATTGTGATGGAAGTATAATAATTTTCACAATATGTTTCTGGTTTATTGTGAAGTAGGTTTATGAGGGCTACTATAGTTAGGTCTGTCTGTTTGATTTAATTACATTTGGAGTCAAGTAGACTGCAAGCTTTAAATCATCCAAAGAAGCTAGGTGCTTGACGTGCTAATGAGTAAACGTGGATGCTGGCTTAGCATGTAAGGTGTGAAGGGACTGTTGGATTTCAAAGGGATGTTAGTTTGTTTACAACTAGCCAGATAAACAAGGCTGAGGAGTGTGTTTAGTTTTCCCATAGATTACTGACAAAATTTACAACATGGAAGTTTTTATATTATGAGGAAGATACAGTTTTAAAGACATATGGAGTGATAGAATTTACATATTAAAAAGAGAGAAATATATATAAAGGAGAATGAAAGGCTCTGTGGAGGAAGGCCACCTAAGATCTAACAGGAGAGTGTGAAATAGCCTAAATGAAGCCTCCAGCCAGTTGTGCATCAATCCGCTATAGAACCACACTGAAGTTGGGGAAAAGGCATTTGGAATTCCACTGTCAAGTGGGTATTATGTTAACTTGGTGGTTCTGTTTTAAATCTTAAAATCTATTTTGGAGTGTTGCCTTAAAGAGGGTCAGGTTAATCAGGAATTTTAGGAGTTGTTATCGTAGCAAGTAATTGTAGTCTTATGTTTGTGCTTGAAATCCTTTATTTTGTTAAAAAACATTTTAATTTAATTTTTAAAATCTCTAAAGGTCTTGGTGGACTTTTTGCTTCTGAATTCAGTGCATACATTTTCTCATAATAAATAGAAATTACAAAACCATTGTGATAGCGTGACAAAGATCTCCTTGTGGATTTGGTACACCTCGCACACATCATCTGCCACGTCATAACAAACTAGGGGCTACTTGGGGGATATTTTAAATTCATTGATTGGTTTGGAGTTGGTGAATCTTAAGGCTACAAGTGTAAGAAGCACATTGAAGTCAGGAGTTGGTGTGAGGGATTTTAAAGTGGTGAGACTGCAAAAATGGCTGAATCCATGGCTAAAACCTTTTTGGAAGTAGAAGGCATAACTCTGATTGGGTTACCATAAGTATCTAAGGGTAAGTTAACAGAATTGGCAAATAAGTTGCAGTTGAGGTTACCTGTAGGGGCAAAGAAAGCTGACATAGTTAAAGTGATAGCACAGCATTTGAAATTGGAAGTGATACCTGACATCAGTGAGGCACAGCTGGAGGTAGTGAAACTTCAGTTACAAATGAAGAAGTTTGAATTTGAACAAGCAAATGAAAAAGCTTGAACTAGAGGCAACAGACAAAGGAAAAGGGAGCATTTCAAAGAGAAATGGAAATGCAAAAACTCAATCTCCAGAGGGAGAAGTTAGCAATGGAGGAAAGAGGGAAGGAAAGAGAAAGGGAATACCAGCTTAAAAAGCTGGACTTTAAAAAAGAGACCTCAGATGCTGATGAAGGTTCTAATAATGAAAAGACTACCAACCTAAAATCCAGTGGGGAGATGCTTAAATTTGTGCAAGCTCTTCTGAAGTTTGAAGAAAGGGATCTAGAGCTGTTCTTTATTTCATTGGAGAAGATGGCTTAGCAGATGAAAAGGCCACAAAAAAACTGGACATTGCATTTACAGTCTAGGTTAGTGGGTAGAGCTCATGAGGTTTATGTTTCACAGTCAGAAGAAGTGTTGGTGGATTATGATGCAGTAAAAAAGGCTATTGTATATGAGTTGGCTCCTAAGGCGTACAGGCAGAAATTTAGGAATATAAGGAAACAGCATGGACAAACTTAAATTGAGCTTGAGAGAGTAAAACAAGTAATTTTGACCAGTGGATATGGGCATTAAAGGTAGAGACAATATATGCAGCTCTTAGAGAAGTAATTCTTTTGGAAGAATTTAAAGATCCAATTCCTTCGGTAGTGAGAACTCATGTGGAGGAACAGAGGGTTAAAATGGTAAGACAAGCAGCATAGATAGCTGATGATTATGAGTGAGTTCATAGTCTAAACTTTTTAAATCAGAGAAAGTGGGAAGGTGAAAAGAATGTGAGTAGTCAGGGAATAGAAGGAGTAGTTGGAAGTTCTCAGGAATTTTTTCTTCAGACTAAAAAGGAAGGTGCTGAGGGTAGAAATGATACTCGGAAATTGAGGTGTTTTCACTGTAATAAAGTTGGCCACACAAAGTCAACATATTTGAAGTTACAGGGAAAATCTGTTACAGTAATTGGAATGCAGAAAAGTTCTGGAAGCAAAAACACTGCGGGTTCTGAGGTCCAGGCACAGGAAAAGCCAATGGTTTATGTACAGGTTGTCAGGGAAATATAATAATTTTTATAATGTTATTGGAATTTATTGTAAGGTAGGAATAGTGTGTGTGTGTGTGTATGTGTGTGTGTGTCTGTGTCTGTGTGACTTAATTGAATTAAAGAAAGCTGGTCTGAAGGCTTTGATGTTTCTGAGGTGAAGCTAGGTTTGAAATGTTAAATAGGTAAACATGGCTGAAGTTTTAGAATGCAAGGTCTAAAGGGAAAATTTGCATTTTTAGATAAACCAGAGTAATTTGAATTTCAAAAGAGGTGGTGAATTGTTACACTTAGCCAGAAGAAGCCAAACAGTGTGTGTCATGAAGCTATTAATGTATATATTGTTATTGGAAATAATGTTTTTTTAAATAGAGGTTTAGTCTTTGGGTGTGTCTTAATTCAAGCCAGCTGGTCTGGGTGCTTTGATGCATAGTAGTTTTGAGACACAAACAGAGAGGTAAAGGGTATATTTGCATTTTGTTGAATAGAGCACTCAAGAAGGGGAGTGAAATCTTGCACCTAGCTAGGAAAGACCAAGCAATGCTTATATTACTAATAAAATTGGTACTATGAAAGGGGTTTTATTGTGGTGATACAATGAAAATTTACATTCAAAGAGGAGTGCTGGATAGAGCCTGAGGGGAGTTTGTGTGTGCGGAGCAGAGGCATGTAACATCAAGGCAGTTGTAAGCCTACAACTGTCTGTAAAGGAGCCAAATTGAAAGGAACCTCATTTTGAATTTGTACGGTGAAAATGTTTTGCCTGGTGTGTGGTTAAAGCCTATGGGTTGTTGTTGCCTTAGTGGAGATTAATTTGAGAATTTGTTAAAAGTTATGATGGTAGTAATTTGTAGCCATGTGTATGTGTTTAATGCCTTGTCATAAATTAATAAATGTATAATTTAGATTGATATAAAAACGTCTTGAGATCTTTTCCTGAGTTTAGAGCTGCAACTCAAAACATACCAATTGAAAATAAAGGTTATGGCAGTTGTTTAAAGATTCTTTACCAACAGTTTACCACCGTGCAACTGCTGTGTCATAACTGTGTTTATTTTTCACAAAACTTACTGATAAATTTGGTACTATGAAAGATTTTTATTATTAGGAAAGTCGAGTTGAAAAGACATATTGAGACAATGGGATTTACATTAAAAAGGGAAAACCTGTATAAAGGAGATGAGGTTATGTGTAAGAGAAAGGCATTGTAAGATCTAACAAGTGTGAAAAGCCTCCAGCCTCTAAGTCTCAAGTTGCTGCATACATAAGCTGAAGTGAAGAAAGCTCAGTTTCAATTTGCTTGTTCAGGGTATTGTGTCACTTTGCCTGGCTCTATTAAAATCTCTGGGCAGAATTTTCTGCCTGTCGAGTGGAGCTGGAGTGTCCACAGGCGGGCATGGACCCAATCGGCGCCTGCGATCAGGTCCCTGCCACCATTTTGCACAGGCGGGCCAAATAAGGCCCACCCAGCATATTTGCCGACTCCCATGGATAGTGGGAGTGTGCGGGCTGCAACAGGTGTGCACAGACCACCAGGTCCAATGGTAACCCAGCAGTCTGTTTAAAGGGAGGCCTCGCAGCCTCCTGTAGGCTGCTCACAATAGCCACTTCAAGGTAACACTGCAGGGGGTCTGCTGAGCAGGGCATGCTGGAGGGAAGGGCAGAGGAGCAGGACAGGCTGCAGGGTCTGCCATAGGAGCAGGGCAGGCTGCAGGGTAGACCAGCAGGAGGCCAATGTGCCCCTAGCTCTTCTGATGACAGCCTTGCTGCCCTCCTCGAGGAGGTGGCAGCACGGCAGGAGGTGCTGGTCCCCCAGGATGGGAGGAGGATTTCGCCCCCCCCACACCACCAAACGTGCCTGGGAGGAGGTGGCGGAGGTGATGAGCTCCCGCGACGTGGTGCGACGCACCTGGATCCAGTGTCACAAGCGATTCAATGATTTGTTGCGCTCTGGAAAGGTGATTACCCATGTTGGCATTGGGCATTTAACCCAGCAGGTAGCCTTAGCCTTTGAGGTGCCTCCCCCACCCCCCAAGTCTTACTGTTGCGACTGCATTGAATCATGTTGGGCATTTGTCATACGTTGGGTGGGCAAGCAGATTGTGCCCATGCTTACATCAGCCTGAGTAGTTCATGAGGAGATGAGTTCCCCCCCCGCACCATGTGTTGCTTAGTCGCACATGACTAGCCTAGGGGAAACCTGCAGGAGATGCAGCTAGGCGCATACTCAGAACTCCAGCACATGTCCTATTCACGGTGATGAGATTGTGGAAGGGAAGCCTCAAGGTTTCGTGGCCAAGAACCATCTGCTGCCCTCGACGCTGCACGTAGTTGTGCCTCCTTGCTGTGGGAGCTAAGATCATGTGTTTCCTAAAGTGATGCACGCAGAATGTGTCCAAGGTGGCCGTTGTGAGAGAGTTGGGAGCAGGCGTACTATCTTTGTGTGACTGATCAGCAGTAGCGGGGAGAGGAGGCACTGGAGGCTTGATATGGGTCACTGTGGATGGGGTGCGGTGTGCGCGTGCAGAGTACATGTACGAGTAGCAGCAATGAATAGTTTTCTCTGTTTTTCAGGAGAAGAATGCTCATAATGCGTCTGAGCGTTCACGGACTGGAGGTGGCCAGGCTCACCTGATGATGTTAAGCCGCTTCGAACAGGAGGCCCTGGAACTTGAGAGGTGCCATGCGCCCAGGTGAACTGGCGTCGGTGAGGCTGGGGTGGAACAGCCAAGTATTTGAGGCCAAAAATGAGATCTGCTATGCCTTCCCAACATCCATAGCACTGATGATTGTTGAATTTGTTATTGTTGCAACATTGCTCAGTCACAGACTGATAGAGTAAGAGGTGTGGATCATAGAAAAAGGCCCTTCGGCCCTTCGGGGATGTGCCTGTCAAACACCTTCCAAAGTCTCCTAATCCCATTTCCCACCACTATCCCCATGGCCTTGTATGCCAAGGCATCACAACTGCACATCCAAGTACTTATTACACGTTAGGAGGGTTTCTGCATCCACCACACTTTTAGGCAGTGTGTCCCTCATTCCCAAGACCCTCTGTGTGCAAAAGTTGCTCATCACATCCCCTATCAACATCATGCCCCTTACCTTAAACCTATGCCACCTGGTTACTCATCCCTCCACCAAGGGAAAAAGATCCTTTCTGCCCACCTTACCTATGCCCCTCATAATTTTATAAATCTCAGTAATGTCACCCCTCAATCTCTTCTGCTCCAGAGGAAATAACCCCAGTCTATGCTATGTATTCTCATAAGTAAAACTCTCCAGCCCAGCCCGAAACCTGATTAACGACCTCTGCACTCTCTCCACTCCAATCACATCCCTCCCGTGAAGCGTATTTCACAACTGCGCGCAGAACTATAGCTGTGGCCTAGGCAGCGTTTTCTGCACTTGGAACATTACCTCCCCGCTCCTATATTCTACTCCTTGGCTAATAAAGGCAAGTATGGCATTTACCTTCTTAAACACCTTATATACCTGTCCCGCTACTTTAAGAGGCCTGTCGACATGCCCAGCAAGGTCTCTCTGAACCTCCTCACTTTCCATGGCCCTACCATTCCTCATGTATTCTTGTGCGTTGTTTGCCCTGCCCAAGTGCATCACCTCACACTTATCCGCATAACATTCCATTTGGCATTCCCTAGACCATCTGACCAACCCCTCTGCATCCGCCTGTAATGTAAGGGTATTCTTCTCACTATTAGCCACCCCACCAATATTCGTGTCTATAGGTTCTGGAAGGTTGAGTGCATAATGAGCCAGGGGGAAAGGGATGAAGTGTGTCACTATGTGCACGCTAACTGATCCACTGTCCTTGTTGTTAATTTCAACATTATCAGAGCATGGCCATCAGGAGGAGCTGCAGATGCCCCCTCTCATGCCTGAGGGCCCTCAACTGTCACCTGCATCACACCATTTCTGCGAGGCAGGCACCAGCACAGGTCCTAGCACATCAGTGGGCATTGCAACATCGGCTTGTGTCCCAGGGCACAGTGGAGAGGGCACTGCACAATTGCTGGAGCAGCTGGCAGAGGCAGAGAGCGCCCATGGTGCCAGCAGTCGGAGGACTGCAGGTGACCAGACACATGCTCAGTCAGTGCCTGTTGATGTGACTCTGGGGTCGTCCGGAATGCAGCAGCTGCAGGAAATGCGGCCGGGTGTGCGGGAGCATCTGGGAGTGATACATGAGGCTATGATTTGCTTGGTGTCCGTGGTGGAGGAGTACACGCAGAGCATCACTGATGCAATGAGCCTCATGGCAGAACATCATGCTTCCTCCATGGAGAGAGTGGCGACTCTCATGGAGAGGGGCTTCCAGGAAAACAATCAGCTTCTCCTGGGGATATGTTCGGACCTGCAAACCCTCACAGCGCCAGTGGCCACAGCTGGTCAGTGCCAATGTGGGAGAAGTGTGGGCTTCAAGCTTCCCAGTTCGTTGCCCATCCATCCATGGTGTGTAGGGAGGTCCGGGGCAACCTCACGTTGGCACAGCAGCTGCCTGTCGTATCTGCGGGCTCCTCTTAGGCCGCTCCGGATGAGGGCGTCAGCTGCTCCGCCCCTCTCCCAGTGACCACTTCATCGGGTGAGGCTACAATGACTGGGGAGATGCCAGCTGTGGAACTGGCAGCTCTCTCCCAGGCGGGGCCAGCACAGGCTCCATGGGCCAGAGGGCGACCGTCATCGAGGCCAAGAGGACAGCAGAGTCAGCAGGCTGTCCCACAAGCCACTCCCAGCGATGGGGCAGCACCAAGACATAACACCCATAAACGAAAGCATAAGGCACATTTGGCACACCATGGGTTTCTCACTGGTGCTTTTGTGTTGGCCCAAGATTATAATTTCTTCTGCTTGATTAATGTTTTATTTTGGATTTGTGAGAACTTCTGATGGTTGAAATAAAAATCAGATGTGTTACCACGGCTGAGGGTGGTTCCTAAGCTCTGCATTTGTACGTTTAAGATAAATGTCACGTTTTGACAATGAAGTTTATGTCCAAAGCCCTTAGTTGCAGCTGATGACCTGGCAGATTTAACACTTAGGTGCCGAGTATGGAAGTGCCAGGCAAGGCTGATCCTGTGGATCCATTTGTGTTAAGTTAGCTGAAGGTTCATTGGATTAAAGTGTCCCGGGTGTCCCTACCTCCTTGGTGTAGTCCCGGGTCAGCGCTTAGCCCCTCAGCATTCCCCTGTGCTTCCTTGTCCTCAGAATCAGTGCTGGACTCATCCTGTGCAGCCGCATCCACTCCGTTGACATCTTCATCGTCCACTGCATCCCCCCTTTCCAGTGCAAGGTTGTGGGGAGTGCAGCTGCAACCGCTATCACCGAGACACTAACTGGGGGGTACTGGAGTGTGCTTCCTGAGCGGTCCAGGCATCGGAAGCGCACCTTGAGAAGACCGATGGCTCTCTCCACCACAGCCCTTGTGGAGGCGTGGCTCCCATTGTAGCGCTGCTCAGCTTCTGATATTGGATGGCGGAGAGGCATCATGAGCCACCTACTGAGGAGATAACCCTTGTCACCCAGCAGCCATCCATTAAGCCGGGCTGGAGCACTGAAGAGCCCCGGCACCTCGGAGTGTCTGAGGGTGTAGGCATCGTGGGAACTGCCTGGGTACCTTGCACAGACTTGTAGAATCAGCATTCTGTGATCACACACTATCTGCACATTCAAAGAGCGGAAGCCCTTCCTGTTGACGAAGGCACCGGGCTCATCTGCTGGCGCCTTGATGGCCACATGTGTACAGTCTATTGCACTCTGGACGCGGGGGAAGCCAGCAATCGCCGCGAAGCCTCTGGCTCGCTCTGTCTGGCTGGCCTGGTCCCAGCGGAAGTGGACGAAGGTCAATGCACACCTGAACAGAGAGTCTGTAACCTGCTTGACACAAGTGTGGACAGCTGTTTGGGAGACAGTTGTTTGGGAGCCCTGCAAGGAATCAGAGGCATAGACGTTGAGGGCAGCCATGACCTTCAGAGCCGCTGGCATGGGGTGTCCACCCACACAGTTAGGAGCGATCTCAGGGCCAATCATCTGACAGATATAGTTGACTGTCCCCCTCGACAGTCAGAGCCTCCTTCGGCACTGCACCTCAGTCATAATGAGGTAGCTGCTTCGCAGCCTGTATACCCTGGCAGCAGGGTAGTGGCACCTTCTGCGGCCCCTTCCGCCTTGGACAACCTCTTGGCCCTGCGCCTCTTGTGCCTGCACCTGTCCTCCCAAAGGTGGCTCCGCTGCAGGCTTAATGTGCACTCCTGGCCTCCTACTTATTCTAGCCCTCTCTTCCTCCTCAGAGGAGCTGCCTCCAGTGAACATCTCAGACCTCATACCCAGGCTAAGGGGAGGCCTCTGGAAAGCTGCAGGCCCGATTAAGATTCCTGATTGAAGACTGCTGACCTGAAGGTTCAAAGTGCACAGAAAGCTGCTGGAATTTGTCCTGAACTGCTGCAGGTCACACAGGCAAGTTTAAAAACTTTCTGCAATAAACACTGCACAGACCAGATTCACGACCCCACTGAGCCCTCTTATCTTGCCCGTGAATGAGGTTCATTAAAAAGTCACTTACCTGCCTGCCCTTTGTGCCCGTATGCTGACCCGAAGATCGCATGGGCGCCTGAAAATCACCGTTGATTGATGAACTAAGGGCCTTAACAACCCCTTTAATTAATGGCGGGCGCGCATCGAACTTCATCGTGCGCCCGCCCAGTGAAATATTGTGACGGTGCTCGGTGACATCGGGGCGCTCGCCCGACGTCACCGTGCGTCATTTTTCGCAGAAAATTCTGCCCTATGTGTTTTACTGTTGCCTTAACGGAGGTGTAACTGGCCAGTTAGATTAACTAGGGGAGCTAGGAGTTATCATAGTAGTAATTTGTAAACCTATGTATGTGCTTAGAATCATTTTCTTTTATTAATAAAAGTTTAATTTAGTTTTATAAGAAACCTATAATACTCGGTTGCCTTATTACTACTGAATTCAAGGCACACATTTCGAAATAAATACAAATTGTAAAATAGTTGTAGCAATTGTTTATAGTTTACCCATGGATCTTAACAGCTCAGCATTTCCCATCCATTGTGCCATAACAAGGAAAAGCAGGAAGAATCAGTGATAAAGAAGTGGGAATGTATTCACAATTTACCCAAGGGAGTTCTGAAGAGCAGTTTGCAAAAATGTTTAAAGATTTTGTGTGTGAAGGGAAAGTCTTCCCATGTGTATAGGGTGGAGCAGGTAAAGATTATAAAATTTTAACAGACACAGGGGCCAGTCAATCCTTAATGTTATGGAATAGTGATGTTTGTTGTTCAGAGGGAGTATTGCAGGAAAATGTGATAGTAAGTGGGGTTCATGGAGATACTAAACATATTTGATTGTGGAAGGTAAATTTAAAGAGTAAATGGAAAACAGATGGGGTGATTTTTGCAGTAGTGGAAAAAAATTGCCCATTGCAGGGGTTCAATTTACTTTAGGTAATAATATAGCTGGGTCACAGATGTGGGTGATGCTTATGATAGTTTAACACCTATTGAGGTGCATTCAACAGAGGTGTTACAGAAAGAACATCCTGGATTGTTTCCAGATTGTATAGTAATAAGATCACAGACTCACAGGTTGAAATAGGAAGAAGAGGAAGTCGAAAGTCAGGGAAAAGGTGTTGAAGTTCAATTTGCTGATGCCATCTTTGATAAGATTGTTCAGGGAGAAAGAATTGAAGAAATGAAGCTGAGGTGTTTACCTTAAGGCCATAAGACCATAAGATGTAGGAGCAGAACCATAGAACCATAGAGCCATAGAAAAGTTACAGCACAGAAAGAGGCCATTCGGCCCATCTTGTCCATGCCAGCCCAAGGACACCCAGATGCCACCTTTCTAATCCCACCTTCTTGCCCCCGGCCCATAGCCCTGCAGCTTACAGCACTTAGGGTGCAGATCCAGGTACTTTTTAAAAGAGTTTAGAGTTTCTGCCTGTACCACCAACTTGGGCAGCGAATTCCAGACACCCACTAAGCTCTGTGTAAAAAAGTTCTTCCTCATGTCCCCCTTACACCTTCTGCCACTTATCTTGAATCTATGTCCCCTGGTTCTAGAATTCTCCACCAAGGGAAACAATTTTATCCTGTCTATCCGCTCTATCTATTCCCCCCATAATTTTGTACACCTCAATCTCAGCCTTCTTTGTTCTAAGGAAAATAACCCCAACCTATCCAATCTCTCCTTATAGCTACACTTTTCTAACCCTGGCAACATTCTTGTAAACCTCCTCTGCACTCTTTCCAGAGCTATTACGTCCTTCCTGTAATGTAGTGACCAGAACTGCACACAATACTCCAGTTGTGGCCTCAGCAGTGTTTTATACAATTCCAACATTATATCCTTACTTTTATATTCTATACCTCTGCCAATGAAGGAAAGCATTCCATATGCCTTCTTTACAACCTTGTCTACTTAAACTGCTGCCTTCAGGGACCTGTGTACTTGTACGCCAAGATCTTTCATTTCATCTACCCCTCTTAGTATATTCCTATTTACTGTGTAATCCCTGTAACTGTTTGATGTCCCTAAATGTATGACCTCACACTTCTCTATGTTAAAATCCATCTGCCACTTTACCACCCACTCCACCAACCCATCTATATTGTTTTGGAGATTATGGCTATCCTTTACACTATCCACTACTTGGCCAATCTTCGTGTCATCTGCAAATTTCACAATCATACCTTCCACTTTCACATCCAAATCGTTAATATATAACACAAACGGCAAGGGTCCCAACACCGAGCCCTGTGGAACACCACTTGAGACAACTTTCCATTCGCAAAGGCATCCATCAACCATTACCCTTTGTTTCCTGTTGCAAAGCCAACCTTTTATCCAATTTGCCACATTACCCATGGGCTTTTACTTTCCTGACCAATCTGCCATGTGGGACTACCTTCATCAACCCTTCTTGTCACTTCCTCAAAGAATTCAATCAAATTTGTGAGGCAAGACCTTCCTTTAACAAATCCATGCTGACCATCCCTGACTAGTCCATGCCTTTCCACATGACAGTTAATCCTATCTCTCAGGGTTGATTCTACTAAGTTGCTCACCACTGATGTAAGACTAACTGGCCTATAATTGTTTGGCATTTCCTTTGATCCCTTTTTAAACAATGGAACTACATTTGCATTTCTCCAGTGCTCCGGTACCTCCCCTGTATCTAGTGAAGATTGGAAGATCATCCTCAGAGCATCTGCTATCTCCTCCCTGACTTCCTTCAGAAGCCTTGGAAACAATCCATCTGGCCCTGGTGACTTATCAACTTTCAAGGATTTCAACCCTTTGAGTACTTCCTCTCTCTTTATGACTATCCCGTCCAATATCTCACAGTGTTCCTCCTGGATTACTATACCTACATCGTCCCTTTCCTTTGTAAACATGGAGACAAAATATTCATTCAAAACCCTTCCCACAGCCTCTGCATCTACACACAAATTTCCATCTTCATCTCTGATAGGTCCCACTTTTTCTTTAACTAACCTTTTAGCATTAATGTATTGGTAAAACATCTTTGGGTTATCTTTAACTTTACTTGCTGATCTTTTTTCATGCCCTCTCTTTGATTTCCTTATTTACTTTTTTACTTTGTCCCTGCACTTCCTATATTCATCTAGGCTATCTGCAATGCTTAGTTCTTTGTGCCTATCGTACGCTTTCTTTTTCTGTAGAAGTAGGCCATTCGGCCCATCGAGTCTGCTCCGCCATTCAATGAGATCATGGCTGATCTGATAATCCTCAACTCCATTTTCCTGCATTTTCTCCATAACCTTTTATCCCCTTACTGATTAAAAATCTGTCCATCTCAGCCTTGAATATACTTAACAACCTAGCTTCTACAGCCCTCTGCAGTATAGAATTACACTGATTGACTACCCTCTGAGAGAAGAAATAAATTCCTTCTCATCTCTGTTTTAAATGGGCACCCTGTTACTCTAAGATTATACATTCCGGTTCTAGACTCTCCCACAACGGGAAACAACCTCTCAGCATTGACCCTGTCAAGCCCCCTAAGAATCTTATATGTTTCAATAAGGTCGCCTCTCATTTTTCTAAACTCCAGTGAGTACAGGCCCAACCAACTCAACCTCTCCTCATAAGAAAATCCCTCCATCCCAGGGATCAACCTAGTGAACCTTCTCTGGACTGCCTCCATTGTCAGTATATATTCCCTTAGATAAGGGGACCAAAACTGTTCACCATATTCTAGATGTGGTCTAACTAGTGCCTATAGTTTTAGCAAGACTTCCCTATTTTTATACTCCATTCCCTTTGAAATAAAGGTCAACATTCCATTTGCCTTACCTTTAACCTGCTGAACTTGTATGCTGACTTTTTGTAATTCATGCACGAGGACCCCCAAATCCCACTGTGCTGCAGCTTTCTTCAGTCTTTCTCCATTTCTCCATTCCTCAAGAAAGTTGGTAGAATTGCAACCAAAGGATCCATGAATAAAGCAATTATATCAGACAGCTTATTTAGAAACAGAGGCAGAATGTATTCCAGAATGTTATTACCTTAAGGGTAATGTGTTAATGAGAAAGTGGTGACCGTATGAAGTTTCAGCAGATGAAAAATGGATGGAAGTGCATCAGATTGTTATACCATCTGGAAACAGAAATGAGATACTGAGAGTAGCTCATGAAATTCCAGTGGGGGGACATTTAGGAATTAGAAAGACACAGGCAAAAATATAAAAACATTTTTATTGGCCGGGATTGCATAGCGATGCAGTCAAATTCTGTAAAACATGTCACATGATAGGTCAGGCGATAGGGAAACCACAAGCAGTGATTAAGCCAATTCCTTTAATTCCAATTCAAGCATTTGAGGAACCTTTTATTAGGGTCATGATTGATTGTGTAGGACCCCTCCCTAAGACTAAAAGTAGAAATCAGTACTTACTGACAATAATGGATGTGTCGACAGAGTTTCCAGAAATGATACCTTTGTAAAATATTACTGAAAACAGAACTGTGGAGCAGTTGATTAAATTCTTTACCTGATATGGTTTGCCAAAATAAATACAATCAGATCAGGTTCAAATTTCATGTCACATCTGTTTAAGGAAGTAATAAACAGTTTGGAGATAAAACAGTTTAAGTCAACAGCTTACCATTCTGAATCACAAGTGGCTTTGGAAAGATGGCATCAAACTTTAAAAACCATGATGAGGGCTTAAAGTCAAGACTATCCACAGGATTGGCATGGGGGAATTCCATTCTTGTTATTTGCTATTACGGATGCTCCTAATGCATCGACTGGACTTAGACCATTTGAATTAGTCCATGGTAATGAAGTAAGGGGACCAATGAAATTGATTCATGAGAAATTGGTGGTTCAAAATTCAGAAACTTTTCTCCTGGAATATGTGTCAAACTTCAGAGAAAGACTGGACAGAGCATGTAAGTTGGCTAAGGAACGTTTAAAGATATCACAGCAAGTGATTAAAGTGAATGCAGACAGGAAAGCTACAGCTCATAGTTTTGTTGCTGGGGAGAAAGTGCTAGTTCTGTTACCAGTACTGGGCAACTCGTTAAAGGCAATGTTTAGCGGACCTTGTGTTATTTTCCACCTGTCAGCCTAAGCCTGGATATTGTCCAGGTCTTGCTGCATTTGCACATAGACTGCTTCAGCATCTGAGGAGTTTAGTGGGCCTTACAGGGATTGAAATGAAACTGTGTGAAGTAAATGATTTAATAGACACTCCAGATAGAAGAAAAAAGCAGGGGGCATATCATGTGAATATGCTTAACAAGTACTTTGACAGGGAAGAGGGCCAAAAGGTGGTATTAGGAGTGGTAGATAAGGAGAAAGAGATATAAATGAAGGGTTCTGAAATTGATTTTTCTCTAATCAAATTGGATTATGAGGGAGTACTTTAAAAATTAAATATAATATTGAGTTACCTTCCAGGCAAGTGTGAAAGTGATTTGGAGAAGTTATTGCAGTTACTCAAAGCTATTTGTGGGAATAAACTGGGGAGGACAAATTTAGCTACACATGATGTAAGTATGGAAGATTCACCTTCAATAAGGCAACATCCTTATAGATTAAGTGCATCAAAGTTATCACAAGTACAGAAAGAAATCAAATGCATGCTTCAGAATGATATCATTGAGCCTAGTTGCAGTAACTGGAGTTCGCCTTTTATGCTGGTACCAAAACCAGATGGAAAACAAAGACTGTGTGTCGAAAGGTGAATGCAGTGACAAAAGAGGGTTCATATCCTATACTACAGTTGGAAGATTGCATTGAGAAAGTGGGACCATCAAATTTTATCACAAAATGCTAAGATGATGTTGGTGAGGGGTGATGGCATAGTGGCATTGTTGCTGGACTAGTAATCCTGAGACCCAGGGTAATATCCTGGTGACCTGAGTTCAAATCCCACCATGGAAGATGGTGGGATTTGAATTAAAAGTCCAGTAATGACCATGAAACCCATTGTTGTAAAAACCTATTTGGTTCACTCATGCCTTTAGGGAAGGAAATCTGCTGTCCTTACCTGGTCTGGCCTACATGTCACTCCAGACCCACAACAATGTGGTTGTCTCTTAAGTGCCCTCTGAACAAGGGCATTTAGGGATGAGTAATAAATTCTGGTCTAGCCAGCAAGGCCCACATCCTTTACATGAATAAAAAAAAAATGCTGGCAAGTACCGTTATTAGAGAGAGCAAAGGAGATATCAGCTTTTGTGTTGCCAGATGGACTATATCAGTTTAAAGTCATGCCATTTGGTATGAAAAATGCACCTGCAGCATTTCATAGACTGACAAACAAAGTAATTGCAGGTTTTAGCAATTGTGCTGTTTATATTGATGATTTGATAGTTTTTAGTCAGACATGGGAGGAGCATTTACAGCATCTGGAAGAACATTTTTGTCAATTACAAGAAACTAATTTGGTGATGAACTTGGCTAAAAGTGAATTTGCAAGAGCGCAAGTTATGTATCTAGGCCATACCATTGGACATGGTAAGGTGGCTCCAAGAGATGTGAAAGTCAAGGCTGTTGTGGATTTCCCCGTGCCTATAACAAAATGAGAAGTTTTGAGATCTCTGGGCATGAGTGGGTTTTACTGGAAATTTGTACCAAATTTTAGCAATATGGTTGCTCTATTAACTATTAAAAAAGAACAAGAAGTTTCAATGGACACAGGAACGTCAGAAGGCATTTGACAATTTAAAAACTGTATTGACTAGGTACCGAATTATGCCAAGAAATATAAGTTGGCCGTCGATACTTAAGTGGTGTAAGTATTGGGGCTGTACTGTTGCAAGAAGATGTAACTGGAATTGAGAAACCGATAGGGTATTTTTCACGAAAGTTGAATGTACAAAATTCGAAAAGGAGACTCTGGGTCTGCTGTTAGCGTTACAGCATTTTGTGGTTTATGTTGCACACAATACATCAGAAACAATTGTTTATACAGACCACATTCCTTTAAAATTTCTGGATAGATTTCGAAACCGAAGTGCAAGGCTGTTCAGATGGATTTTATTACTGCTAACACTTAATCTACAGATTATGCATGCGGCTGGACGAGAAAATCAAATTGCTCTTTAAATTCATTTGTGGGATGTGGGCATCACATGCTCGGCCAACATTTATTGCCCATTGCTAATTGCCCTTTTTCGGAGGGCATTTAAGATTCAACCAGATTGCTGTGGGCCTGGAGCCGCATGGAGGCCAGACCAGGAAAGGACAGCATATTTCCTTCCCTGAGTAAATCAGGAGTGTTTTTACAACAATCATTTCATGGTCATCATTAGATTCTAATTCCAGATTTTTGTTGAATTCAAATTTCATCATGTGACAGGGGGGAATCTGAACCCAGGTCCCCAAAGCATGGCCCTGAGTTTCTGGATTACCAGTCCAGCAACAAAACCATTGCACCATCGCCTCTCTGCAGATCAATACCACTTCAGATGCTCAGAGGGAAATTGGACATTTAAAACCTGGGTGGGGGAGTTTTCCCAGAATTGACTAAGTGTGGTAGCAGGCAGGTAAAATAGAGTCTTACCTGCCGACGAAAATGGTAGGTTTTCACGCTATATCGTCCTGAACCCGCCTCATTATGTATTCATTCCCGTGAAGCATGCCGTTTCCATGGTGAGCTGGCTTTCATTCGTTCGCCCGCCATCACCCCGCTGTTGCATCATGCCGGCCGCCATATTTAAAAGGCAGCCGCCAGCAAAGCGCTCATTGTCACCAGCTCACCATCGCAATCTGGGAGACATGACCAGCAAAGATAAAAAGGCTGCAGCCCCCGCTTCAACGATGGGTCCCTCAAGCGACTGCTGGATGTGCTCTACCCCCACTCTGGCCACAGGGTGGGCAGCAAAGTCACCAACCTGGCAAGGGAGGCAGTGGAAGAGGTGGTCAGCGCAAATGCCCTGCAGAGGAGGATAACCACCCAGTGCCACAAAAGGATGAATAATCTCCTCCGTTCCGCCAGAGTAAGTCACTCTTTTCATCACTCCCAACTCACACACTCACAAATTCATCACACACCCACAGGGCCCTCACTCACTGCCTGTGTAAGGAACATCACTCTTTCACACACCGTTATTGTCCTCATCCCGTGCATGGGATCACTCACCACCCACACAGGCCAGACATGCTTATCATTTGGCCCTACAGGTGCCCTGAATACACTCCCCATTTCTATCCATGCAGCACAACTGGCTCACAACAGGAGGGAAAGGTCGCAGACAGGTGGAGGGATAAAACAATGAATCAAAATGGAAATAAATTTTAAAAATAATAATGTCCATACTTGGCCTGCTGCAATGTTCCAGTGAAGCTTAAAGCAAACTGGAGGAACAGCACCTCATCTTCCGAATAGGCACTTTACAGCCTTCCAGACTTTACATTGAGTCTAACAATGTCAGAGCATGAACTCTCTTCTCTATCCTCAACCCTTTTTGATCCCCTTTTTTCAATATTAATTTTTATTTATTTATTTTTTTTCCATTTATTTTCATTATTATTATTTTAAAAATTTATTTCCACTTTTATTCATTGTTTTATCCTTAGCTTTTAATCTATTTTCGATTTTTTTCCCCACCACCGTCCCCTCCCACCCACCCCACCCCCACTAGGGCCATCTGTCACTTGCTCATGTTGTACTTTCCAGAGTGCTTACCCTGGTCCAGCTATTATCACATTCTGCTTTCTGACCTTAGTGTGACCATTAGCAACTCCTTCAGCCAGTACCACCACCATTAACACCCCTTTGACTGTTTGTTTATGACATCTTTTGCAATCTCTCCTTTGCTTCCACCTATCGCTGGCCTTCTATCCAGCTTCACCTATTCCACCCCCCCTTAAACAGTATATATTTTACCACATTTCTACTTCCTTTTAGCCCTGAAGAAAAGTCATACAGACTCGAAATGTTAACTCTGTCTTTGTCTCCACAGATGCTGTCAGACCTGCTGAGTTTTTCCAGCATTTTTTGTTTTGCATCAGAGAAGTGGTACTGAGTGAATTGTTGGAGCTGCGGGCTGTTAAGAGCCGTTAATCCTGATGGGCTTCATCTTAAAAGAAGCATCTAGTGAGATAGCTGATGCATTGGTTTTAACTTTCCAAAACTCCCTTGATTCGGGGAAGGTCCCATTAGATTGGAAGATAGCAATCACAATGCCATTATTCAAAATGGGAGGGGGACCAAAAGTGGGAAACTACAGACCAGTCAGTTTATAATCTGTCATAGAGAAAATGTTTGGAGCTATTATTAAAGAAGTTATAGCAAGGCATTTAGATAAGCTCAAAGTCATCAGACAGAGTCAACATGGTTTTGTGAAAGGGAAATCATGTTTAACCAACTTATTGGAATTCTTTGAGGAAATAACATGTGCTGTGAATAAAGGGGAATTGGTAGATATACTGTACTTAGATATCCAGAAGGCACTTGGTAAAGTACCACATCAAAGGTTTCTTGTGGAAAATAAAACCTCATGGTATAGTGGGTAACATATTGGCATGGATAGAAGATTGGCTTGCTAACAGGAAGCAGAGAGTAGGCATAAATGGGTCTTTTCCAGGTTGGCAAGATGTAATGAGTGGTGTGCCACAGGGATCAGTGCTGGGTCCTCAACTGTTTACAATTTAAATAAATGACTTGGATGAAGGGATTGAAGGGATGGTTGCCAAATTTACTGATAACACAAAGATAGCTAGGAAAGTAAGCTGCAAAGAGGACATAAGGAGGCTACAAACAGATATAGATAGGTTAACTGAGTGGGAAAAGATCTGACATATGGAGTTTAATGTGGGAAAATGTGAAACTGCCCATTTTGGCAGAAAGAATAAAAGAGAAGCATATTATCTAAACGGTGAGAGAGTGCAGAGCTCTGAGATGCAGAGGGATCTGGGTGTCCTAGTGCATGAATCACAAAAGGCTAGCATGCAAGTAAAGCAAGTAATTAGGAAAGCTAATAGAACATTATCATTTATTGAGAGGGAAATTGAATACAAAAGTGGGGAGGTTATGCTTCAGTTGTACAGGGCATTGGTGGGACCGCATTTGGAGTACTGTGTACAGTATTGGTCACATTATTTAAGGAAGGATGTAAATGTTGGAAGCAGTTCAAAGAAGGTTTACCAGGCTAATACCTGGAATGGGTGGGTTGTCTTATGAGGAAAGGTTGGACAGACTAGGCTTGTATCTGCTGGAGTTTAGAAGAGTAAGAGGTGACTTGATTGAAATATAAGATCCTGAGGGGCCTTGACAGGATGGATGTGGAGAGGATGTTTCCTCTTGTGGGAGAACCTAGAACTAGGGGTCATTGCTTAAAACTAAGGGGTCGCCCATTTAAAACAGAAATGGGGCGAAATAGTTTCACTCAGAGGGTCATGAGTCTTTGGAACTCTCTTCCTGAAAAGGTAATGGAAGCAGGGTCTTTGGATACTTTTAAGGTAGAGGTGGATAGGTTCTTGGTAAGCAAGGGGGTGATAGGCTATCAAAGGTAAGGCTGGATACAGATTTCAGGTTACTATCAGATCAGCAATGATCTTATTAAATGGCGGAGCAGGCTCAAGGGGCTGAATGGCCTACTCCTGCTCCTTGTTCGTATGGTCATATATGCTTAAAAGTATAGATGAGGATTTCAGCAGCAGATGAGTTGAAGAAAGGGTGTTGGGCAATGTTACAGAAGTGGAAGGAGGTGATGGAAAGGATATGGGTCAGAAGCTCATCAGGGCCAAACAGGATGCCAATGTTACGACAGTCCAATTCAACTTCAGACAGTTGCCAATGAGAGCAATGGAGTTGATGGTTAGGGAACAGAGTTTGTGGTGAAGACTAAATGAGTTACATTTTACGTTGCCCACCCGGCATGTTTTTGACAAGGGGGTGGGCGGGGGGCTTGTAAAATAGGGCAGGTGCCCACCCCATCACCTCTCCACCAACCCCCAAGCTGATCCCTATAATGCAGGGGTGAGCGTGTGCCAATATCGGCAGCCCAAACACCATATTTAAAGAGACAATGAAGGTCAATTAGGCTTGTTACCAAGCCAATTGACTCTGATGATATGCTGCCCTGCTACAAAACATTTGGTGTGGGCAGTCGCGCGACAGCGGTCAACCCGATTTTTAAAATAATCTCTTCAAAGTGTGGGAAGGAAGGGGGTTGTTCTATCTTTGGGGGCTGCTCTTTGCTGATTGTGGGAACCCCCCGAACTCTTTCTTCATACCTGCCCACGGCTTTAAACTATGCAGTAGTTGCAAGAGAAGACTCTGCAGATGATTTTCTGGTTATGATTGGTCAGCTCGGAATGCTACCAGGCGAGGGCTATTCCATCCAGCCAGACAATGAAGTAGAGGCATTGGAAGAGGATGATGTAGTCAGCTGTATCAAAGGCTGCAGACAGATTAAGAAGGAAAAGGAGGGGTGGTTTACCTCTGTCGTCGTCACACGGGATATCATTTGTGAATTTGATAAGGGCTGTTATAGTGCTATAGTAGAGTCAGAAACCTGACTGGAGGGATTCAAACATTGTGTTGCCAGAACAATGGGCACAGATTTTGGAGGAGACACCATGTTTTAGGATTTTGAAAAGGGAACAAAGGTTGGAGTTGGGACTGTAGTTTTCAAGGACAGTGGGGTCAAGGGTAGGTTTCTTAAGGATGGGGGTGATGATGACTCAAATGGAGGGGTACAGTACCTGAGAAGAGGGCACCGTTAATGATATCAGCTAACACAGGATCAGGTAGGAAAGTTGAATGTTCAGCAGTTTGATGGAATTAGGGTCAAAGGAGCATGAGTGCATCTTGTGGGCAAGATGAACTCAGAGAAAATATGAGGGGAGATAGGAAGAAAATTAGGAAAAGATGCAAGTTCAGTTCCAGGTCAAGGGGCAGGAACCTGGAGGTGGAGGGACATTAGAGGAAGCTTGCTCAAGTAGGATAGGTGAAGGGAGAAGGTTGAAGAGGCAGCTGATCACATACACACAGTCTTAGTGACAAAGAGGTCCAGGAGCTCTTTGCAGTTGTTGTTGAGGTGTAGGTGAAGTGGACATGGGAAAGGGGTTTGTAGTTGATTAGAGAAGCTGGGATTATCTCTGTATTCCAAGATGACCCTGTAATAGTGAACAGCTTTCGCAGATTCAAGCAAGGTCTGATAGTGCTTTTCCTGTTCTACCCAGATCTGGTAGTGAATGGCTAAACCAGCTGTCCACCATAAATTTCAAGTCAGCGCCCCTTGGACCTAAAGAAGTGGAGATGAGAGTCATACCAGAGGAAGCAACCAGGGTGAGAGAATAAGGGACAGAATTTTATGCCCACCCCACACCAGGGGAGGAATTTTCCATGCCCGCTGGCGGCAGGCATGATAGGTGGCATGAGCAGACAATATAGCCTTATCGGTTTCACGACGGCGAGAAGACAGGCTGGAATTGTCTACTCAGCCCACTGACGGTTGGCCGTGTTTCCAGCCATCTGTCATCTGAAACCTCATTGTAATACATCAGCATATCATTGTCAGGCCATCCCGCCAAGCTCTTGCACCCCCGCTAGATTGTCCATCCACGATGAGGAGACAATCAATGAGCATTCAAAATTGAAGTCAGAGATTCTGTGATGGGATAAAGTTAATCTACACAGGATGGATTTCAGTCTGAAGCATCGACAAACTGATGTTCAGGTTTGTATTCAGGTTTGGAGGGCGAGTGAGTCCAAAAGCAATTTGAAAAGTACCAGGGGATGCAGCGCTGGAGGTATTTCCATGGAAGTGAAGAGCCAGGAGATGTTAAGAATTGACCATGTGGCAGAAAAATGGTGGCAAAAACAAACTTTCCTTCAATGTTAGCTAAGCTAAATAATGCCTGTGCAATATGAGTCACTGCCTACAGTGCCACTGCAATATGAGTCACAGTGATATGGTCTCATTGCAGCTTGCATCACATGATATTTTCCATGGAGCATGTCATCCAAATGAAATAAGGCTACATTAAAACTTAACTTGGCTAAAAAATTGGCCCAGATTTTGCAGTCAGCGGCAAAGCAACAGAGCTCTCCTCTGACCTTGAAGAATGTTTCCCACATGGATTTCACCTTTTCCAACATTAATTTGAATCTGATGCAAAGTCATGGGGATCCCCAGGCATCCAGAAAATGTCATGTCACCAGTAGGGTAAGCAGTCAATCACAATGAAGAATTTCACACAGCAAACCAGGAAGTAAAATCCACTAATTATCTTTCACTTTTTATAAATTTTACAGAGAGCAAAAAAAAGATTGGGACATGCACATTGGAAACTGGAATATCATAAACAAAGAACCATAGAACATAGAACCATAGAACACTACAGCACAGAAAACAGGCCATTCGGCCCTTCTAGTCTGTGCCGAAATATTATTCCGCTAGTCCCATTGACCTGCACCTAGTCCATAACCATCCAAGACCTTTCCCATCCATGTATCTATCTAATTTATTCTTAAAACTTAAGAGTGAGCCCGCATTTACCACGTCAGATGGTAGCTCGTTCCACACTCTCACCACTCTCTGAGTGAAGAAGTTCCCCCTAATGTTTCCCCTAAACCTTTCCCCTTTGACCCTAAAGCCATGTCCTCTCGTGTTTATTTCTCCTAATCTAAGTGGAAAGAACCTACTCACGTTTACTCTGTCTATACCCCTCATAATTTTGTAAACTTCTATCATATCTCCCCTCATTCTTCTACGCTCCAAGGAATAAAGTCCTAACCTGTTTAATCTTTCCCTGTAACTCAACTCCTTAAGGCTCGGCAACATCCTAGTAAATCTTCTCTGCACTCTCTCAATCTTACTGATATCTTTCCTGTAGTTAGGCGACCAGAACTGCACACAATACTCCAAAGTTGGCCTCACCAATGTCTTATACAACCTCACCATAACATCCCAACTCCTATACTCAATACTTTGATTTATGAAGGCCAGTATGCCAAAAGCTTTCTTTACAACCTTGTCTACCTGTGACGCCACTTTCAGGGAATTATATATCTGAACTCCCAGATCCCTTTGTTCCTCCGCACTCCTCAGTGCCCTATTATGTTAATTTACGTTAATTTATGTAAATTTATGTTAAGAAAAACTTTGGTACTTCTATAATAATGGAAACATTTGACATTACATAGATAGACAGATTTTTAATCAGTAAGGAAATCAAGGATCATGAGGAAAAGGCAGGAAAGTGGAGTTGAGGATCATCAGATCAGCCATGATCTCATTGAATGCTGGAGCAGACTTGATCGGTCGAATGGCCTACTTCTACTCCTACATCTTATGGTCTTATGGTCTTACACAAATATAAAATTAGTTTTTCAGGACCAGAGAGGTTCTTCAGCAACAGTTATGAGTTAGTCTACCATTAAAAACCTAGTTACAACTCATTAACAAGGCATAATTTTAAGTGATATTACAGCATAAAGGGGGAAGTTCTCATCACTTCAGTGATTTCTAATTGATTGCCATCTGTGGGAGCTTTAATAGTACACCATCTGGAGAAGCATAGAATCACTGACAGCAACTTTTGGATTATCATGTTGAACTGCGCATGAGTGGACTCCAGAAGCTGCTGTTAGTTTCAGAGGAGTAACAGTTGTGAATGCTGACAGACCATCCATGTCAACACATCTCTGTTTGTTATGCTGCAATGTGTGCCTGTGTGGGAGTGAGTGAGTGAGGGAGGAAATGGTTGAGTCAGTGAGCATGTGAGAGAGTGAGTGGCTGAGTGAATGAGTGAGTGAGGAAATAAAAAATAAGAATAGGCTTCTACTCGCTCTGATTTTCACTCTCTTGCCTCCAAGTGCAACTTAATAGCGCATGCTCCTCCTAAAGAGTCAGCCTCCTTCACCTCTCTGTCCTGCATATGTGGCTACCTGTCATGTGCAGGTTTTTCCTCCAAGCAGATGGAAAAGGGAGTTCAGTCGGGTTGAGGAATCTGAGAGAAGTGTTGCACTGAGGTGCCCAGGTCAGCTGTTACTTTGCGTACTGTGAGGATGCTCCATGCAGAGATAAATTAATCAAATGAACAAACATTCAGTGAATGTGACAGAACAGATGGCTGGATTATAGCAGGCTCTTCAATCAAAATCTGCTAAATTTCTAGTTTATGTTACTTGCAGGGATTCAATTTGGGTGAAAAGCCCATAAGTAATGAATAGCAGAATCATACATGAATGAAAAAAGATGAAAATAATAGCTCTGATAAGCAAATGAGCATGGAAATATGGAATTACCATCACTGGACTTTTGGACACCTGGCAGTCAGGTTAATTCCAGAAGCACATTTCCCTTGGCTGTTAGGTGCACTTTCTCAGGATAATAACACATCTATTCCCCCATCACACTCACGCTAAATATTCTTGTTAGGCCAGGCAGCCAGCTGGGCCTGACTGCCTCACCACCATGGAAATGCTGCCATCCACAACTGGGTCCTCTAGGGCTAGAACTATTCAAGATACACCCCCAGTCCCCGACCCCCAACCACCCCCAACCCCTACAGCTATCTCTGGAATCCAGAATCAACTTTCAGTAGCCTTTTACTTCCCTTACTGTAGCCACAGCGGATGCACCTTGTCGGAGCACTATAAAAGGCAAGTGAGCACAGGAGACAGGCACTTTTCGCAAGGATGGTTTTTAACTCTCTATGTTCAGTATAAGCAATTGTCAAATGATCATCTCTCCCAGATCATTTCTTCAATCAGGCTTTGACCCCTGCCAAAGCACAGAAAAGGCCCTCAACAAAGTCACAACAGATATCCTGTGTGACTGTGATCATGGTGAATTATTCCTCCTCGTCCTTCTCAAGCTGGTTACAATCTTTGACATGTTTGATCACACCCATCTCCTCCAATGCCTCACTTCCACTGTTCTTACCTGGTTTCTGGCTCTGGTGGAACTCTCAATGTTTGCATGATGTGAATCTGTGTCTGAGTTCCTGACAGGAGTCATAAGTGTTCAGAGAATAGTTCTTGTCCCCAAGCAGCCAACCTGATACCTGACAGTCTGGGTGGATGTGAGAAGATATTGAGGACTGGTGCCAGATGGTGGCATTTTAACTACCACCAGCACATTGGGCACAGACCTGAGTACTTCATTACTTATGACAGCAGACAATTTGCATATTTAAGGAATGGAATCCCTTCCTATGGCAATGCAGGGCTTGTACGAGAACATGTAGGGACATGTGGGTGCAGCTGATGGCCCTGTGCACCTGAGGAAATTCTGCAACTCTCACAAAGTCTTCTGCTGTCTTGCTCTTTGGCAGATTCCACTGGGTAAGTGATGAATTCCTGACACCTATCAAACAGCACATCTGTGACTTCCATGATTATAGCAAACTGAAAGATGCTACCATTTTCATACACTGGATATCAGTAGGTGCCCACCATATATAAGTTCAAGGCCACAGTGACCCTCACAGTCACAGGTGATACCGTTCCCCTGGCGCTGGGCTCCATTTTTTTGTTCAGCAGGTTACACCTGAGAAGCTGGTGCAACAATATGGAATTTGGACCCTAAGTGTATTTAGTCTTTCTTTGACACCTGGGCCTCTAACATCTGGACGCATTTGAAAATAGTGCCGCAAGATGGGCAAGAAGAGTTGAGACACATTAGTCTTTAAAGAAGGTAAGTGAGAGAAGATGTTTGAGAGATTATAAATGGAAAGATTTGAGTTAAACTTCAACTACAGAAGGCGCATAGCTACAAACTGGTAAAAAACAAGTTCAGAATGCAGAGTACATTTTAGCACTACAGCTTCCCATTGAGAGCTTCACCCAGCGAGATCACATATCAGGAAATTGTACACCTCACCCCATGATTTTACACCTATTACAGATGGTAAGTCATGAGGAGTGCACCTGTTATTTGCTGATCTACACTCTTGGCTGGTGAGGCTCGACACTGGTGACACCTATTTACAAAACTTAATAACTGCTTCACAGGGCGATTGTCTCCTGGCTCAGACAGTGGTGGCAAAACGTTCGAATAATTCAAAAGGCAGATCGACGTGTGATGGAGAGAAATAGGTTTCCGTGGAAAGACGAAGTAGACCAATTAAGTTCCATCCCCATCTTCATGATTCTCATGATCAGCCCTGTGGTTCTTTTCTGTATTGGATCCAGGGCTTGAATATATCTCTTGTCTCTTTGTAACCAAAATTAAAGGTATTACTCAGGGTACTCCTTGTCCAGCACTTTACAGTTTCAGCATTATTTCATTGGATTTAATGGATAAGCTTATGAATTTGCAATCCCAGCAGATGAATTTCCCTGTCACGAGCACAAATTCATAAATTTATTTCTTTATGATCCTCAGATTTGGCAATATCATTTACCTATTTGTTTTTTTGTTTGCTGCACCATTGTATGTGTCAAACCTGAAAATTAGCAAAAATGAACAAAGTATAAAAAACTGATAACTTAAAAATGTTCCAGATTAGACCCTATGAGATATGAAATAAAATAATTAAATAATTAATGAAATGTGCAGGAGAGCATGACAGGAGCAGCAACGAGCATACCTAGCAATGAGGTGTCAACCTGGTGAAGCTGCAACACAGGGCTACTTTCATGCCAAACAGCAGAAGCAGCAAGTGATAGACAGAGCTGAGAGACCAACGAACTGGATCTAAGCTCTGCAGTCCTGTCACATCCAGTTGTGAATGGTGGTGGACAACTAAGCAACTAAATAGAACAGAAGGCTCCACAAATATCCTCATCGTCAAGGACAGGAAGCCCAGCACATCAGTGCAAAAGGCATGGCTGAAGCATTTGCAACGATCTTCAGCCAAAAATGCCAAGTAGATGATCCATCTCGGCCTCCTCCTGAGGTCCCTAACATCACAGGTGCCAGTCTTCAGCCAACTCGATTCACTCCACATGATACCAAGAAACAGTTGAAGGCACTGTCTCCTGCAAAGGGTATGGGCCCCAACAATATCTTGGCAATAGCACTCAGCAATGACCTACTCACTGATGCTCAGTTTGGCTCTGCCAGGGCCACTCAGCTCCTGCTCATTACAGCCTTTGTCCAAATATGGACAGAGGTAAGGTGAGAGTGCCTGCCCTTGACATCAAGGCAGCATTTGACTAAGTATGGCATTATGGAGCCCGAGCAAAACTGCATTCAATGGGAATCAGGGGGAAAACTCTCCACTGATTGGAGCCATACCTAGCACAAAAGAAGATGGTTGTGGTTGTTGGAGGTCAATCATCTCAGTCCTGGGACATCATTGCAGAGCTCCTCAGGGCAGTCTCCTCAGCCCAACCATCTTCAGCTGCTTCATCAGTGACCTCCCTTTCATCATAAGATCAGAAGCAGGGATGTTTGCTGATAATTGCACAATGTCCAGTACCGTTCAAGACTCCTTATGTACTGAGGCAGTCCATGTCCATATGGAGCAAAACATGGGCAACATTCAGGCTTGGGCTGATAAGTGGCAAGTGACATTAGCAGCGCACAAGTGCCAGGCAATGACTATCTCCAACAAGAGAGAATCTAACCATCTCCCCTTTACATTCAATGGCATAACCGTCGTTGAATCCCCCACTATCAACATCCTAGGGATTACCATTGACCAGAAACTGAATTGGGCCAGCCATATAAATACTGTGGCTACAAGACCAGGTCAAAGGCTGGGAACTCTGTGTTGAATAACTCACCTCCAGACTCCCCAAAGCCTGTCCACCATCTACAAGGCACAAGTCAAGAGTGTGATGGAATACTCTGCATTTGCCTGGATGAGTGCAGCTCCAACAACATTGAAGGATCTCCATTCCATCCAGGACAAAGCAGCTTCCTTGATTGGCACCCCATCAACCATGCCCAACATCCAGTTCCCCCACCACTGATGCATAGTGGCAGCAGTGTGTACCATCTACAAGATGCATTGCAGCAACTCACCAAGGCTCCTTCGACAGCACCTTCCAAACTCGCACCCTCTACCTCCTAGAAGGACAAGGGCAGCAGATGCATGAGAATACAACTGCCTTCAAGTTCTCCTCTAAGCCACATACTAGCCTGCCTTGGAACTATATTGTCTTTGCTTCACAGTCACTGGGTCAAAATCCTGGAACTCCTTTTGTAACAGCACTGTGGGTGTACCTATACCACATAGACTGCAGCGGTTCAAGAAGTTGACTCACCACCACCTTTTCAAGCACAATAGGGATAATAAATGCTGGCCTAGTCAGCGAAGCGCACATGAACTGTCATGAAAATATAATAATTTTCATAATATTGTTGTAAAGGTAGGTTAATGATAGGGTTTGGATGAGTTCGTCTGCATGGATGCGTATGTGGGGGCTTTAATTAAATTAGAGACAGCTAGTCTCGAGCTTTTGAATGATCAAAAGGAAGCTAGGTTTGAAATGCTAAATATGTAAACATGACTGAAGTTTTAGAATGTGAGGTGTGAGGGACATTTGCATTTTTGAATAAACCAGAGTAGTGAATTTCGAAGAGATGGTAAGGTGTTACACCTAGCCATAAGATGCGAAGCCAAACAGTGTGTTCATTTCTCCCAAAGATTACTGATAATATAATACCCAATTAAGAAATTTGGTTCCTTTATCGGGCTTGCAGTTTACTGTTGTCGAAATCTGACCATTTTTAGATTGAACTTGGAATCTAATCATTCCTGTAAATTAGAAACATGAGGGTCTGGAGTACAGATGTTGGAGATTGTCTACTCCCACACCCTGCCATTGCTTCCCCAACAGATGCTTGACTTCAATATCATATTAATTTCCAAGTTTGTAACATCAATTCCTACTATTTCTGCTTATGTAACAACATTTAGCGCAAACCTCTATTTAGGAACATTAGGAACACAAGCTTGCCATTTAGCTTCTCAAACCTGCTCACCATTCAGTGAGATCACATCTGCACTCCAATTCCATTTATCTGCTTTGTTCCATATCCCTTGATAATCCTACCAAAGAAAAATCCATCAATTTCGTTCTTGAATATTTCAACTTTACCAGCATCGGATGGTTTTGTGGGAAACATTACCACCTGTGAGTTCCCCTCCAAGCCACACAACATCCTGAATGGAAACTATTGCCTACATTTTCTGGCCCCATTGGCATCGGGCATCATGGTGGGCATTGGGGTGGTGGGGTGGACAATATGACGAGAAGGTCAAAAATCGGTTACACACTAGTGTGAAAGCACAGCGGGATCATCCGATGGTGTCCACCATGGCGGAATGCCGATCCCGCTGGAGGCATGAAGCCGATTTGCATCCCGGTAATGGGATGCAAAGTAAGGCTCGACTGGAATCGTCCCTGCATGCCACATTTACTGTTACGCTGATGGGAAAACATGCCAGCCCAGCGCATGTCAGGACAAGACTGGCATGCAGAAGTCAGGGCTTACCGTTAGGGCCTTGCTCAGATCACAGACATCAGAGGAGCGAAAGATGCTGGAGCCCTACAGCTACCAGACCCTGGAGGAACACATGCATCACATGCTGGGTGGATTCTGCTGGACACGGCTCCACTGCGAAGCAACTCACAGAAGATGTCAGGGGTGTGAGGTTGGAAGGGGTGGATGAAGGTGTCGGGGGTTGAGGTTGGTGGGGGAACGAAGGTGTCATGGTGTGGTGAGGTTGAGGGGGGAGGAGGGAGGAAGGGAGGAGGGTATGACTGGGAGAATTACAAGTGGAGAGGTAGGCATAACGGGGGGAAGAAGGTGTAAGGGAGGGAGTTCAGAGGGGGGAAGAAATTCGGAGGAGGGAAGGAGTTAGGAGGTGGGAAGGAGTTCGGAGGAGGGAAGGAGTTTGGAAGGGGGAAGGTGTCCGGGAGGAGGAGGGAGTAAGGATGGAGGATGAAGTAAGGGGTGAGGGATGACCAGGTGAAAGTGCAAGGGCGGGGTCTGTGGAGTCAATGGCTGCCTCCTGGGTGGAGGACTGAGTGTGGGTATGGTAGGAGGGAATGGTGAGTGTGAGAGGGGGCAGAGGGAGCCAGTAGGGTGGGAGGGTGACGGTGCGTCTGTAGTGGTAGAAGGGACGGCGAGGGTGGTTGGTGGTGACTCGGAGGCTGACACAGACCCTGGGGGTGGAAAGGAGGAGGTCAGGAGGTCAATGTGGATGGGAGTGGATTCTCAGGAATAAAGGGAGTGTGCATGTAGGGAATGTGTACGTTCACCTGGACATCCTGGGAGGAAAAGGGTTTAGGTTGGTAGGTGAGAGTGGGGAAGTGGAGCTGATCCAAAACTTGGCTATCACTACCGTTGTCGAAATTGAAAGTGACCGAAGTCTTGCGTTGGGTGGGCACAGGTGCTGCATGGGAGTGTGATCAGTGGGTGGGCGGAGATGCAGGTCAGCTCAGATGGACAACTGAAAGAGAACCGCAGCAGGTAGCACTGAAAATGTTCGGGACAGTGAGATGAGTGTGGTGGAGGAAGGTTCCACATGCGTGGGAGAGAGCTTGCACGAGGCTCCAACTGCCACATACACATTTCTTGCTCCAGAATCACTCATGGTCTGGCTACATGCTGCTGAACTGCTAGTGGGAGGGGAGGGGAATGCAGTGGGAGGTCTCATGAAGCCTGTCAATGAAGCTGAAAGACAACATTACACATTAATCAGCGAAAGAGGATGTATTTTCAGATTATAAAGTGACAAAATGTGTTCATCCGTGCAACCACGTGATCAAAATTTCTTAATTTTTTTAGGCCTACCACTTCTTCCACAGCAGGGGTGGAGACAGCCTGTGCAATGGTTGGCCCTGTTGCCTCTGACAACTTTGGCAGTGTCTTCTGGAAAGCCAAGGCCTTGAGGGCCCCGGTTTGATTTGGCTGTCCTCCTGTGGGCCAGCGGCTCCCTCTGCAGCGACAGAGGGCGAGGTTGTGGGGATCACAGGCAAAGAGGTCTCGGGGGGGAATGCCCAGCTTCTGAGATTCCTGAATGGATGACCCAGGGCTGTCCAGTTGCCCCCTCCTCCTCCCTTTGGGTGCCCTAGGGCCCCAGCCTGACTCCTTGAGGGGAAGGAGCACCTGGAAGGATGTTGGTATGCCCTGTTTCCCTCTCCTGTTGCCACTGCAGAAACTCACCCATGGCTACCACAATGGAGTGCAGGTCTGCACGCACCTTTGCGTTCTGCTGGACCAGGGCCTCCATGGCGTCTTTCCCTTGGAGGCCTCCATGTGCACACATGTGGACATCACTTCATCAGAGAGCAGGCAGATGCACTCCTCCAACATGCGTGTCACTTTGCTGAGGGCTTCCAACAGCTCTGTGTGATGCTCCTCCACCTTCTGCTGACTCTCCACGATGAGTTGGAAGGCCAAATCCAGAGGCTTGTCATTTGACTCAGACCTCACAGATGACCCTTCCCTAGCAGTACTCCGAGTGCTGGGGAGCTTGGCTGAACCTGTCTCCTCCTGCTGCAGACAAGTGTCCATGCAGTGACCAGCAGATTGTGAACCCGAGCCTGCTCCAGATATAGGCCCCACTGAGGTGTAAATCTCTGTGCTGGTGGAGGTTGTGGGTAAGCGCTGTGACGGGTCTTCCACACTACTTATTTCCAGCTGTTCAATGGAGGAGGTGTCTTCTTTTCTGGCAGTGGGGGCGTGGAGGAGCTGAGGGACTGGCTAGCTGAGGGTGTCGGACACTTGGCAGAGCTCCCTGTGAACCAAAATAGAGATAATTAGTGCATTGTAGCAGAGTCAAAAGCAGGAGAGACAGCACTCACATTTGCGCTGAGAGAGGGATGATTTAGTGCAGGGTCCTCATGTGGGTGTTCACCGCCGACCTCACCGTCACTGCAGGCACAGTTCATGTCCTCACCAGTCAGCGTGATGTCATGCTCCTCAAAGTGAGTGAGAGGCCTAATGTGGGCCACTCCACCCCTGGCCTGGGACCTCTCCCCACTGCTCTCAGCCAGTTTCTCCTGCATGAGAACAGATGGAGAAAGCGTTAGCAGGACACATGGCACTGCGTGGAATGTTTGTGCGGTGAGCGGAGCCATGGACAGGATGAGGACGCGAGCTCCAGACGATATAAGCCTGATGGAGATGTGAGGGTGTGTGTGAGAGTTAGTGGTGTTGTCCCTTGAGGTGTGAGACCCTGTAGATGTATGATGGGTTTGGGAGTATGTGAGTTGAGAGTGATAAGGTAGTTGCCCTTTCCTGGCAGAATCGATAAGAGCATTCATTCTCTTCCTGCACTGGATGGCTAACCTCCTCTGTACTCCGTTGGCATTGACCGCCACTGCCACTGCCACTTCCTCCCAGGCTGGATTGGTGACTCTGGTGGACCTCCTGCGGCCAGAGCGGGGTTAAAGGCCTTCCGCTGCATCTACCAGGCACCCCAGAGAAGTGTCATTAAATTTTGGGGCTGCCTTCTTCTTTGCCTTTGGGGCCATCAGTCACCCGGAGCAGTCCTGGTCTATAGACATGAAGTAGGCTGTGCTCTGGTGCGCTTTAAACACAGCACTCAGAGCGAGGAAAAGCTGAGGTCACAGCATTGTGGGCAAATCCGAGCCCACCCGCCAGCGATCCAGCCTGTTTCCCGTGAACGCACTATTAATGAGGTGGGACGTGCCAGGAATGGGACAATACGGCACAAAAACCAGCCATTACAGCCAGCGGGTAAAACAACGATTCTCCCGCCCGCTACCGGACTTTGTGCAAATCTGGGACGATTCTGCCCTGTGTCATTGTTCCTTCGCTGTTGTTGAGTCAAAATCCTGGAACTCCCTCCCTTCCAGCACTGTGAGTGTACTTACACCACATGGATCGCAGCTCATCACAATTTTCTCAACTGCAATTAAGGAAGGGCAATAAATGTTGGCCTTTCCAGTGATGCCCATCTCATGAACAAATAAAAAAAAATTCCTTGTGTGAAAAACGGTGCTTGATTTCATCCTTGATTGGCCTAGTTCTAATTTTAATATTATGTCCCCTTACACTTTATTCTCCCAGATAGGGAAATTGTTCCTTTTGTATCTACCATATGGAATCCTTTTAACATTTTAAACACCATGAAGCATTTCAAACAAAACTTTTCCTTTCTGTTTCATTCTGACTCATCTTATATTTTTGGAAAGTGATTAAAGACAAATAATATGTGTGGAGGATTATTCTCCCACAGAAGAAATGGAAGATAAGACATACAGATTCATTGCACTCAGTTGTCCTTTCCTTTTATGAAGTTAATAAATGGATTAATTTAAACTTTGCGAATGTTAATTGGCTTCATAAAATAGATTGTGCTACACCAACATCAATCAGAAAAATACTTTGTATTATTGTTTATCATTATAATGAAATCTATTAAATGGGCATGAGAGAACAGATATTGTAGGAAAATGAAGTATTGGTCCAATTTTAATTTTGGCTGCTAGCCATAAATAAGGTAGCAGCTGCCTAAAATTAGCATTGGTTCACTTTGTGCCCTATTTACTCTGGCATTAGCTTGGCAGGGCCATTGGATGGGTCATCAGTGTGTTAGCTTCCTTCAGGAGGAGGAAGAGGCCACTTTTAATTTTCAAATCAGCATCCCATGATACCTATTGGAAACTGTTTAGAAATTTGAGATGTAACTGGAAGGAACATATGTCATGTATGTTCCATCCATTTATACTGATGTAAAATGTCTAAACTAGTGCTCCCTAAATGGACTACTGGACACTTCTTAAAAAACAACCCTAAATCATTTACATCCTTTAATCTTGTGGGGCCAAGAGAAAAGAAATATTCCTCCTGACCCCTCAAAAACACTTCTCCCCACCTCCAGCCCATGCAAACTCCCGCCATCCAGACCTTGACTGTTACTTTGGTCTGCACAGGATTTGGCTGGTTTCCACTATCTCCTACCTGCAAGTTCCAGTGGGGCACTGGTTTGTCATGTACACAACAATGGACCTGCGCAGACAATACCCTGGCCTGAAACTGGTTCAGGTCATATAGTAGCAACAACATGTAGGCAGCAAGTACCCATTTGTGCCAAATGTTAAAATTGGCCCCATTGTGCAAAATCTGGCCCTGATAATAACTGCAAGACTGGAAGAGAATGGGGAGGACTTGTGGCCAGGAAACTCAGAAGTATGAACATCCCACAGGTCCTAAGAAACTCAGAACCTGGTTTAAACTTTATCAATTTATATTCTGACTGGCAGTCAGGGGCATGGCAGGTAGGAGGTAGAGCAGAGGTAAGACCAACACTTGTGTAGGAGGAAAGAGTCGGACATCATGTTGGGGAGTATGTATGTTGGGTGTGAAGTTGAACATTGCGGTGGAGATCAGCTGATCGCAGATGTTCCAACGTGGTTGGTGTGGTAGTCAACTGACCATGGGAGTCCAATCAAATTCAGGAAAGCTTGATAGGCTGGGTCGGGTGGGGGGGGGGGGGGCGGGGTGGGGGGGGTGGTGCTCCTGCTCCTCTTGGCCCACGAGCAGTGCTGTAAAAGCCACTACATCATTGATCCAGTCTTCAGACCTCCCTTCAGCTGCCAAGTTTTCTGACACCGGAAACCTCAATTAAAGGCATTGAAAATAAAAATTGTTAATTTTGAGTACAAAGCAAACTTAATATATTTTGGTGACTGACCTGCTTCCTGAAAGCAATTTGGCTGCCCTCAGTCTCCCCAACCTGCTCTCTTTGAAGCCGGTAGCTGGTGGGCTGGGGGACAGGTTGTCATGTTTTAGTTTTATACCCCACCCACATTAAGGGGTTAAAATTATCCCTGCTGTCTTGGCATTAGCACTATAGAAAGTAGAATTTATTTTAAATATGTTAGATATCTATAAGACGAGTAAGCCTATTAAAGATATATCTGTGTATAACTTTGAAGAATGATATTGTGTTAAAAGCAAAGTCAAAGTAATAATGTTTTGTAATAATTTCTCCCTTCTCAATTGTTATTATTCTTATTTCATGACATTTTAAGAGATGTGGTACAGGAGATAAACTAGAAATTCATTTATTCCAGAATTGCAAATTGACAAGAAATAATCATTTGAGCAACATTTTTTACTAATTTAGCAATTCAAAATTAAGCGTTCTCATCACTAGGCACAAGGTTTGCTTGTGGCAGGAGATTTTCATCAGATGCAGTTAAACAGCTTAATGTGAATCCCCTGCTGTTCTCTGAAAAGAAATTTAAAAAGAAACAGCACACAAATCCCACAGATGATTCAAAGTTGCCAACAGTTAAATGAACTGGGATAATCGTGAATTATAACCTCTGAAATCATGAGATCCTTTCGATGGGAATCAAGTATAAACTGGACACAAGTGGCTTTGCATCGCAGTTGTGAAAGGAGGTGTAGAGGGCCAAGAAAAATCCTATCTAATACATAAACCAATATTGAAAAATTAATTTTAATCTTGATAATACAGGGTGAACTTGCACTCAGTTGTGCAACTATGCAGGAATAGAATGTGTACAGGGAAGATGGCGAATGGAATAATTCCTTCAGCTGGTGTTTTTCTGAACAACGACATTTTGTTTTATTGCTATGCATTCAGGCCCCATATGTGCGAAAACATATTTTAATGGCCAAGAATCCAATGACACATGGATCATTGCTCTTTGGACATTGCTGTGCTTGTAGTGCAGAATGCTGGCTAGCTAATATTACAGCTCAGTGTGTCAGAAGCATGTAAAGGCCTGATTCCATGCTTGAGTATGCAGCAGTTCACACAAGGAGTACATCTGAATTGCTCAGTGGGCTGTTACCAAAAAAAAAGTGCATAAAAGCAGCTGAGCTCCATCCATGCATCCGAAAGCCTGCTGCAGCCCATCACATATAAGTTAATGAGGCCTGGCCTTTATGGACAGAAAATAATGAATTCCTGAAATGCACTCAGCAAGCGTACACGCTAGGGCAAAAACAAAATGCTGCAGATGCTGCAAAGCTGAAATAAAAATAGAAAATGCTGGAAACACTCATCAGGGCAGGCAGCATCTGTGGAGAGAAACAGAGTTAACCTTTCAGGGTGTTGGCCCTGATGAAGAAAAGGACCCTTCATCATTCGATCTGAAACATTAAATCAGTTTCTCTACCAACAGTCACTGCCTGAGCTGCTGAGTACTCCCTACATGTTAGAACTGCAATTTTGTAAAATTGTCCTGAATATTTATACTTTATTTGACACATTCTTTGTGTGTTCTTTTTAAATTCAAAGAGTTGGCCCTATCTTGAAGAAGCTGACAGATTAATTAAGATGGTATATTTTACACTGCAAAGTATTTCTTAGAGCTCTGATCAGTGTAGAAATTTAGACGTGTATAGATTAATTTCTTGTTTTTATTATTGTTGGCTGAACACCCATTTAAGTTAATCTTTTTTTAATGATTCTTGTTTATTGAATGCTGAGGGAAGTAAATTATCAGCCAATGTTTTGGATGCTGAATTTTGTAATATGCAGTGAGGCTTTTCTGAGCTGGAGCTGCTCCCACATTAAAAAACTGCAAGTTTTAAACTGCTATTTTAATGTTAACTGCATCTCTCTCTCTCTCTCTCTTTAGCTTTAACTTATTCTTACATTCACATTTCCCATCTTGTTTCACACTCAGCTGCACATCTCTTTTTCTCCCTCACTCAAATAAACGGTTTGTTGAGGCTGAGCCTAAATTGCCATCTGCTGTGAGGATATGTACTCCGCCTTCCAAAAAAAGAGGAATCACATGTCAGCATGTGAATCATTCCAGTAGCCAGTACTCAGAGGATCCTTCCGTGATCCTTAGGAGTCACTATCACTTGCCAGGTGTTATACCAAAAACGGTGCACTCTGAAACACAGAGGATATAGGGTCGATTATTGGGAAGATATAGAGTGCAAAAACTCCAAAACTTCAGAGTATTGTTAATCATGTTTTGTTATGCATATTATTTGATGCAAAGGTATTTAGAATGATATGTTTTCGAGTTAGCGTGCATTGTATTAAAGGTCAAATATATAGAGCTGTTAAGGCTGGAACAGGTTGTTTCTTCCTGTGGTTTTAAAAAATGGGAACAGCGTTCCCCCTCCTCCCGCTTCTGGACTATGGCCAAAATGTGCACAATTACACTACAGATATCACTACCCTAGTCCAGAGTTGGAATAAGGCAGACATTCTCTTCCAGTGTTGGAGTAGGTTACTGATTATCTTCCTCTGTTGAAGTAGGGTAGTGATCCCCTTCCAGTGTTGGATTACGGTAGAGATTATATTCCTCTGTTGGAGTAGGGTAGTGATTCCCTTCCGGTATTGGAGCAGGGTAGTGATTCTCTTCCTGAGTTGGAGTAGGTTGTGATACTTTTCCAGCATTGGAGTAGGATAGTGATTCGCTTTGAGTGTTTGAGTAGGGTAGTAATTCGCTTTGAGTTTTGGAGTAGGGTAGAGATTCTCTTTCAGTCTTTGAGTCGGGTAGTGATTCTCTTTAAGTGTTGGAGCAGGGAGCATTCTCTCCCAGCTTTGGAGTAGGGTAGTGATTCTATTCCAGTGTTGGAGTAGGGTAGTGAATCTCTTGAAGTGTTGGAACAGGGTAGTGACTCTCTTCCAGTATTGGAGTAGGGTGTGATTCTCTTCCAGTGTTCGAGTATGGTAGTGAAACTCAGCCAGTGTTGGAGTAGGGTAGTGATTCTCTTCTAGTATTGGAGTAGGGTAGCGCTGCTCCTCCAATGTTGGAGAAGGGAAATGATTCTCTTCCATTGTTGTAGTGCGGTAGTGATTCTACTCCACTGTTGGATTAGGGTAGTGACTCTCTTCCATTCTTGGCATAGCATAGTGTTTCTCTTCCAGCGTTGGATTAGGGTAGTGATTCTCTTCCTGTGTTGGAGCAGGGTAGTGATTCTCTTCCTGTGTTGTAGTAGGGTCGTGATTCTTTTCCTGTGTTGGATTAGAAGGGTGATTCTCTTCCAATGTTCGAGTAGTGTAGTGATTCTCTTCCTGTGTTGGATTAGAGTGGTGATTCTCTTCCTGTGTTTGAATAGGGTAATGATTCTCTTCCAGTGTTGGAGTCGGTTAATGATTCTCTTCCTGTGTTGGAGGAGGGTAGCGATTCTCTTCGTGTGTTGGAGTAGGGTAGTGATTCTCTTCCGGTGTTGGGGTAGGGTAGTGATTCTCTTCCTGTGTTGGAGTAGGGTAGTGATTCTCTTCCTGTGTTGGAGTAGGGTAGTGATTCTCTTCGTGTGTTGTAGTATGGTAGTGATTCTCTTCCCGTATTGGAGTAGGGTAGTGATTCTCTTCCTGTGTTGGAGTAGGGTAGTGATTCTCTTCGTGTGTTGGAGTAGGGTAGTGATTCTCTTCCAGTGTTGGAGTAGGGTGGCGATTCTCTTCCTGTGTTGGAGTAGGGTAGTGATTCTCTTCCTGTGTTGGAGTAGGGTAGTGATTCTCTTCCTGTGTTGGAGTAGGGTAGTGATTCTCTTCCTGTGTTGGAGTAGGGTAGTGAATCTCTTGAAGTGTTGGAGTAGGGTAGTGATTCTCTTCCTGTGTTGGAGTAGGGTAGTGATTCTCTTCCGGTGTTGGGTTAGGGTAGTGATTCTCTTCCAGTGTTGGATTGGAATGGTGATTCTTTTCCAGTCTTGGCGGAGGACACTGATTCTCTTCCTGTGTTGGATTAGAGAGGTGATTCTCTTCCAGTGTTGGGGTGCGGTCGCGATTCTCTTCCAGCATTGGAATAGGGTAATGATTCTCTTCCAGTGTTGGAGTAGGGTGGCGATTCTCTTCCTGTGTTGGAGTAGGGTAGTGATTCTCTTCCTGTGTTGGAGTAGGGTAGTGATTCTCTTCCTGTGTTGGAGTAGGGTAGTGATTCTCTTCCTGTGTTGGAGTAGGGTAGTGAATCTCTTGAAGTGTTGGAGTAGGGTAGTGATTCTCTTCCTGTGTTGGAGTAGGGTAGTGATTCTCTTCCGGTGTTGGGTTAGGGTAGTGATTCTCTTCCAGTGTTGGATTGGAATAGTGATTCTTTTCCAGTCTTGGCGGAGGACACTGATTCTCTTCCTGTGTTGGATTAGAGAGGTGATTCTCTTCCAGTGTTGGGGTGCGGTCGCGATTCTCTTCCAGCATTGGAATAGGGTAATGATTCTCTTCCAGTGTTGGAGTCGGTTAGTGATTCTCTTCCAGTGTTGGAGTCGGTTAATGATTCTCTTCCAGTGTTGGAGTAGTGTAGCGATTCTCTTCATGTGTTGGAGTACGGTCGTGTTTGTCTTTCAGTGCTGGAGTGGGGTAGTGGTTCTCTTCCAGAGTTGGAGTCGGGTGGTAATTCTCTTCCAGTATTCGAGTCGGATAGGGATTCCCTTCCTGTTTTGGTTTAGGGGAGTGTTTCTCTTCCATTCTTGGAATAGTGTGGTGTTTCTCTTCCTGTGTCGGAGAAGGGTAGTGGTTGTCATCCTGTTTTGGATTAGGGTTGTGATTCTCTTGCTGTGTTGGAGTAGGGTAGTGATTCTCTCCCTGTGTTGGAGTAGAGTAGAGATTCTCTTCCAGTGTTGGAGTGGGGTAGTGATTCTCTTCCAGTATTAGAGCAGGGTAGTGATTCTCTCCCTGTGTTGGAGTAGGGTAGAGATTCTCTTCCAGTGTTGGAGTGGGGTAGAGATTCTCTTCCAGTGTTGGAGTGGGGTAGAGATTCTCTTCCAGTGTTGGAGTGGGGTAGAGATTCTCTTCCAGTGTTGGATTAGGTTCGTGATTGTCTTTCAGTGTTGGAGTAGGTTAGTGATTCTCTTCCTCTGTTAAAGTGGGGTAGTGATTCTCTTTCAGTGTTGGATCAGGTTCGTGATTGTCTTTCAGCTTTGGAGTAGGTTAGTGATTGTCTTCTTCTGTTGAAGTGGGGCAGTGATCTCTTCCAGTTTTGAAGTGGGGTAGTGTTTCCCTTACAGTATTGGAGTCAGATAGAGATTCTCTTCCACTATTGGAGTAGGGTAGTAATTCTCTTCCAGTATTTGAGTCGGATAGAGATTCTCTTCCTGCTTTAGTGTAGGGGGATGTTGCTCTTCCATTCTTGGAATTGCGTGGTGTTTCTCTTCCTGTCTTGGAGAAAAGTAGTGACTATCATCCTGTGATGGAATAGGGTAATAATACTCTTCCATTGTTGGAGTAGGGCAGTGACTTTCTTCCAGTGTTTTAGTGGGGTAATGATTCTTTTCCAGTGTTGGAGCAGGGTGATGATTCTTTTCCACGACTGGATTAGGATAGTGATTCTCTTCCTGCATTGGATTAGGGTAGTGATTCTCTTACAGTGTTGGATTAATCTAGTGATTCTCTTCCAGTCTTGGAGTAGGGTAGTGTTTCTCTTCCAGTGTTGGACTAGCGCAGTGATTCACTTCCACCATTGGATGAGGGTAGAGATTCTCTTCCCGTGTTGGTGTAAGGTAGTGATTCTCTTCCAGTATTGGAGTAGGGTAGTGGTTCTCTTCCTGTGTTGGAGCAGGGTAGTGATTCTTTTCCAGTGTTGGAGTAGAGTAGCGATTCTCTTCGTTTGTTGGAGTACGGTTATGATTGTCTTTCAGTGTTGGAGTGGAGTAGCGATTCTCTTCCAGTTTTAGAGTCGGGTAGAGATTCTCTTCCTGCTTTGGAGTAGGGGGGTGTTGCTCTTCCATTCTTGGAATAGGGTGGTGTTTCTCTTTCTATGTTGGAGAAACGTAGTGATTATCATGCTGTTTTGGAATAGGGTTGTGATTCTCTTCCAGTGTTGGAGCAGGTTAGTGATTCTCTTCCCGTTTTGGAATAGGGTAGTTATTCTCTTCCAGTGTTGGAGTAGGGCAGTGATTTTCTTCCAGTGTTTTAGTAGAGTCGTGATTCTCTTCCAGTTTTGGAGCAGGGTGGTGATTCTCTTCCACTACTAGTGTAGGGTAGTGATTCCCTTCCTGCGTAGGAGTAGGTTAGCGATTCTCTTACAGTGTTGGGTTAGGGTCATGGTTCCCTTCCTGTGTTGGAGCAGGGTAGTGATTCTTATCCTGTGTTGGAGTAGGATCGTGATTCTCTTCCTGTGTTGAATTAGGGTCGTGATTCTCTTCCTGTGTTCGAGTCGGATCGTGATTCTCTTCCAGTCTTGGCGTAGGGTACTGTTTCTCTTCCAGTGTTGGACTAGCATAGTTATTCAGTTTCAGCGTTGGATTAGGGTAGTGATTCTCTTCCAGTATTGGAGTAGGGTAAGATTCTCTTCCAGTGTTGGATTCGGGTATTGATTCTCTTCCAGTATTGGATTTGGGTAATGAATCTCTGCCAGTGTTGGACCAGGGCAGTGATTCTCTTCCTGTGTTGGAGTACAGTAGTGATTCTCTTCCATTATTGGAATAGGGTAGTGAATCTCTTCCAGTGTTGGACTAGGTTAGTGATTCTCTTCCATTATTGGATCCGGGTAGGGCTTCCACTTCAGTGCTTGGTTAAAATTTTTGATATCCAGGCAAATTTGTAGCCGCCCCCTTTGGCTTCTTTCTCTCTCTCTCTACAATGGAATTTACCCAATTTCTAGGCTTTATGAGTCTGGCAATCAGTTACTTTTTTTATCTCTTGGTGGACTGTTTCAAACATTCATTTTACTTCTAAAAGCCATTTTACATGGGGGATGAGTCAATGGTTTAGTCTCTGGATCAGTAGTGATGCGATGCTCAGAATGTTCAAAGCATTCAACCCTCTGATCAAAACAGTCTGGAAACATTTAAATCAGATCTTCCTTGCTTCTGATTGGAGAGCACTTTTCAATGGGTGCAGTACCTTCAATGTTCAGTGATGCCTCCTTCAGTTCATGGTTTACTGAGATCAGTTGAAGCTCTTCATACTGCTCAACCCCAGGATAGCATGACCATCTGTTTCAGTGATGTACAACATTCAGTTAATGGGCAGAATCGTCCCAGATTTTCACAAAGTGCAGTAATGGACGGGAAAAAGGACATTTTGCCCACCAACTGCAATGACGGCTTTTGCACTGCTTCTTCCCATTCCCAGCGCTTCCCACCTCATTAATAATGCATTCCCGGGAAACACACTGGATCCGCTGGTGGGGCAGCCTCTGATTCGCCCACCCCGCCGTGTCCTCTGGCCTTCAGTAAACAGGACACCATATTTAAAGGCTGCGCCTACACAGAGTGAGCACTCTCCAAGGGATAGGAAGCTGCTGGGAACTGATGGCTGCCAAAGGGAGGAAACATGCTGCCTCCAAGTTTAGTGATGCCTCCCTTGAGCGCCTACTGGTTGCAGTGGAGGCTGCCACGATGTCCTCTACCCCTGCTCTAGGCAAAGACCAGCAAGCGAGGTTACCAATCCAGCATGGGAGGTGGTGGCAACAGTGGTCAGCGCCAATGCCCTTCAAAAGAGGACAGCCACCCAGTATCGATAGAGGATGAATGATCTCCTCCCTTCCACCAGGGCAAGTCACTCTTTTCATCACTCTCAACTCACACACTCACAAACCAATCACACATCCACATGGATCTTACTCACTGCCAGTTCAAGGGACATCACTGTTCACTCTCTCACACACACCTTCATTGTCCTCATCCCATCCAGTCACCACACGCACACATATGCCAGGCATCCTTGTTATGTCACCTGGCTGGCATCCTACTTACACTCTCTCCACCTCTATTCATGCAGGACAAACTGGCACACAACAAGAGAGAGAGGTCGCAGACCGGTGGAGGAATACCTGAAATCAAGGTCCTCACGGACTTTGAAATCAGAGCCATCCAGCTGGCCAGTGATGATCTGGATCATTTCTGTGCTGACAGTGAGGTCGGTAGTGCTCAGCCAAGTGAAGATCCAGCAGTGCAACATCCATCAGACAACCATGCTGTGAGTCCATTCCCCTGTTCCGCGGTCCCCTGCCATACACTAGTTATCTCTCCTTGCTTTCGCAGGCACATCTAGCAGAAGCCAAGTGAGTCCACGACCCTGGTCCTCAGCTCAAGCCCCGAAGAAACCTCAGAAGAGGAATTTGATGGCACCCTCATTGAAGTCCTGTCACAGCGCTCACCCACACCCTCCACCATCGCAGAGGCACACACCTCAGTGGGACCTCGGGATCACAATCTGGTAAGCACATCGCACTGTCTGATCCACAGCAGACGGCGGCAGGTATCCAGCACTCGGAGGACTGCTGGACACCAGAAATCTGCTGAGTCCGAGTCAGATGACAAGCCTCTGGGCTCAGTGATACCTCAGTTTCTGGAGCTGCAAAGGCAAGCTTGGGAACATTGAAAAGGGATGTCTGCTGCATTCCTCAGATTGCAAGGCATGATGGAGGAGTCCATCTCCATGACAGGAGCCTTATGTGCACTGCTATCAGTCAGACAGGAGTCAGACTTTCACAGATGCAATGTGAGGATGTATGGAGAATCCTCACTGCATGTCGTTGTCATCCTCCATGAATCTAGCTGCTATGAGGGCCTCTAGAGTGCGCCTGCCACCTCCGGAAAACATGATGTCCTCATCGCCGTCATTCTCACCTTCGAGGACTTCCTCACCCTCATTCCCATCAATGTGTTCTTCATCGGAGAATACGTGCAGCTCCTACATCTCCCCCTCAGCCAGATCCTCCCCCCGTTGCAGCACCAGATTTTGAAGGACGTAGCAGGCGACAACGATGCATGACACCTTCTGTTGACTGTATTGCAGGACTCCACCAGACCGGTCCAGGCACTGGAACCTCATTTTCAACATCCCAATGGTTTGCTCCACCAAGGTTCAAATTACAGCATGAACCTCACTGCACCTTCTCTTTGTTGCATTCTGAGGCTGCTGCACAGGCGTCATCAGCCATGTTCTCTGTAGGTTAGCCCTTGTCCCTGAGGGTCCAACACTGCAGGCTCCCTGGACCCTGGAAGACAGCAGGGTTCGGAGACCCACTGAGAATGTAGGAGTCATGGACATTCCCTGGGAATCATGCGCAGAGCTGTAGGATGCGTTTGTGGTGATTACACACCAGTTGAACAGTCAGCGAGTGGAAGCCCTTATGGTTGATATGGTTGACCACTTGTCACCATGGAGATATGAGCAGTCAATGGCAATCTATACCTGTGGGAAGCCTGAGATCTGTGTAAATCCAATTGCTCTTGCTTCCTGGCTTTCCTGATCCTGGGCAAAATGTACAAAGTTGTGTGCCTTTGTGAATATGGCGTCTGTGGCGTCCTGGATGCATTTGTGGGTGGAGGCTTGCAAGATCACACAGAAGCCACCTGTGGAGCCCTGAAGGGAGCCAATGGCATAAAAATTGAGCGCTGCGTCACTTCCACAGCCACTGGCAGTGGATGCCCTCCATGTCCCCATGGTGCCAAATCCTGCAGCAGGTGACAGGTGAGAGTTCCCTGGACGTGCGAAGTCTTTAGCAACAGCAGTTCTCGGTCATTAACAGGAATGAAGGACCCTGGGCCTAGCTAGGTGCCGACCTGCGACGGTTCGTTGTGGCTCTTCAGCAGAGTGCTCAGGGGCCCCAGTCGCCCCTTCTTCTTGAGGGTGCTGCTCTTCGCTCTGCCCAGCCAGGAGCCTCTGTCGCTATCTACTCCATCGTCTTCGCTCTCCATGACCCATTAGGAATTCAGCTAGGTCACCAGGCTCCATGCTCCTGATGTACTCTTCCTACAGGATGAAAGAGAGAGACATGTGGGTTTGCCTGGGTGTACTAAGAACCTCTCCTGGTTAAGTCTGAGGGCCCCTTAATGCATCCCAGATTATCCTGGCCACCACTTGGATGTCCAGGGATTAGTATGCTGCATGGCTTCCCAAAACCCCACCCACCTGACCGGTTGACAGCAGCTTCGCCCATTGGACTGCATGCTGTGCTCTCAGCTCAGGCGCAGGCATTCTCCTAACCTGCACTGCAAGGCTGAACTATTAGCTTGAATCATGGGGGAGATTGGTCCAAACCAGGATGATGACATTGCAAGGGGCTGTGAGCGCCTCCACCAGTGACCAGCTTTAGTAAGGAGATTGTACAACGTGCCCAGTTGTTCAATTGTTCTGCTGTCCACTAAAATGCTCATTAGTTTGCAGCCTGTGCCCGAGGGCTGAAAAGTTGAGGAGAATTTGGTGGCAATTTCATGCCTCTGCGTTGCCTGAATGGACAGTTAAGCTCGAGACCCGGCTCCAAGCGCGTCAATGTGGCCTGAACTGTCTCAGCTGCGGAGGAATGATCACTTCATATAAGGTTTCCTTAATGCGTGGCCACTTCCCTCCTGCCACGCCCAATACGTGCTTGTGCTCTACCATCAGACTGTACTGCCTTTCTTCCCCCCAACTCAGCCCACCTGCAGTGCAGCCCTTGCCCCAGCACCACACTGTCAGCCAACCGGAAAAAAGGAACTTGCCTGTGTCCTCGTCTGAATGCGCAGCACCTCTTCTTTGAAGTCGAATGGGTGACCCTCACAAGCGCTGTGCAATGTTAGTGTGCACTCACCCCTGAGTTCCCCTCGAAGTTTAGCTCGTCAGGTGCACGCCTTTTAAATTTGATGTGAATTACGCGCAATCATGCTGATGTGCTCAGATAATCCTGCATAGGGAGATGATTCCGGTGAGCTCAGATAATCCTGCATAGGGAGATGATTCCGGTGAGCAGTGTTTATAATTATATACAGATGTATTAAAGCGACATTTCTGATGTGCAGCAGCCGGAAACGTGGCCCGCCATTGTCAGGTGGAGCGGGCGATTGCAAACTGGCTTCATGATGTTGTGAAACCAATTTTTGGCCTTCTCGCCATATTGTCCACTCACGCCCAATGCCAATGGGAACAGAAACTTCCAGCCAATGTTTTTCCTTTGTGTGTCCCTCTGATTTTAGTTATCCCTAGATGTTGAATGTCCGATCCACTTTACGCTGTCAGCATGACATTGCTCATTTTCACAGTATCTTTCTTTGGGTAACCATTTTCTTGAAAAATTTCAGCAAGGATTTCTGGTATAGTCTGAGTGGGATGTTGTTGCTCTGTGCCCCGGTATCAAGCTTCAGCTTCACATTTATGACTGTGGGCTTATTTCTCACCTTCTTCCTCATCCGAATGGTTGTGTGAATTTCTTTCCTCTTGGAATTCTCACATCTAGACATTTCATGTAGTTATATTCCCTATGAATATTGTGTCCTCAAAATCATCACCATTATCTTCCAGGATATGGATATTTTGATTTCTTTCCTTTCTCATTTGCCCTGTTTTCCTGCTTCTGGTAACTCCTACACCATTTTCTTTCTTTGTTCTGCACATATTTTCTTAGTGATTAGGTTTTCCACAAAGTCTGGAACTTGATCCAGATGTGGGACATTTCCTTCTGTCTGTGAGCTCATGTGGTTGTCCACAGCTCTTGCACATCTTTCTCTCTGTATGCATTTTTTTGTTACTGTTTCACTGCATCAACCCTCCTGCCTTTCCCTTGACTTAACTGAAGGCTACCCACTTGGTTAGTCAGCATCTTCATCTGTCTACTTGTGGCTTCGTGTGCTCTGGCAGAGTCAATAGCTTGCAATATTATCAGCTTGTCCTGTTCAATCAGAGCATTTTGTAATTCAGGGTGCACAGAGCCCCAAATGAGCTGATCTACCAGCCTTTCATCCACTTACATGAATTTCCACTTGCTGGTTACATTTCTCAATCTTGTTTAGAAATTGTCAACAGACTCACCCGGCTCGTACCTCAGGCTCTGAAACTCTTCTTGGTGGACCTGAAGGTTTGATTTTGGCTAGAGATGTGTGCTGAATTTCTCAAAAAAAGTGTTCCTGTTTTTACTGACATTCTCACTTATTTCACAGCTATTGAAAAGATCCAAACCTTTCTCTCCTGTTCACAAAAGGATGTAGCTGACTCTTAGCTCTTCGCTAGTGCCTTTTAGAATACTACCGAGGGCAGAATTTTCCAAGCCCGCTGGCAGCAAGTGTGATAGGTGGTGTGTGCAGAAAATATGGTGCAACCTGCTTCATGATGGCGTGAAGGCAGGTCGCGATCGTCCGCTCAGCCCGCCAATGCTGGGCCGCGTTTCCCGCCATCGGTCGGCAGGGAGCTAACTGTAATACATTAGCACATAATTAAAAGGCCATCCCGCCAGGCTCTTGGAACCCCACCATATTGTCCATCCACATCGCCGGGAAAGCACACCGACATGTTTCACAACAACACGCAGGCGATGTGCACTTGGCGGCCTTCACTTTGGGGGAGCTGAGGTGAGTGGGCAGCAGTGTTCTACACAGCTCACTTGTTACTTACAGGCCTCAGGGGCGCCGGGGGCAGGGGAAACTGGTGCCTGGCCCTGGAGGAGAGTGCTGGGGGGATGGTGTCCGGGGGCAAGTGCTGGCCAGCCTCGGAGGCGACAGATGACGGGGGGTGGTCAAGTGCTGCCCTGGCGCTGCATCCCGTGCACAGGCAATCGAGGTGGGGGGCAGGGTAAGCGAGGGAAATGGCCACACATTAGGGGCACCTGTATAAACTGTATAAACTAGGACAGATCAGGCGCAGCCACAGTGATATGATTGGGGTCAGGCTCCTAGCCTGCCCACCCATGCAAGCAATGGAGGCACCAAAGGGCCGCCAAGTGCTCCATACCTTACCGCCCCCACACCCCACACCCCCCCCAGCACAGATTTCAAGTCCGCCACCACTTTATTGGACCGCGGAGCAGTTGGACTGCACATGTTGTTCAATCACCTCACCAACGCTGGCCATGTAGAAGTCACTGCTGGAGGTGCTCACAGCCCCTTGCAATCTCAGCATCCTGGTTTGGACCAGTGTCCCCCATGTCGCAGGTTGACAGGGCAGCCATGGGGCACGCTATCTCTAGCCAGCCAAGGGGTGACCAGCACTCTCCGGGAAGCATTAAGGGCCGGTCACATAGGGCCGGGAAAGGTGCTAAATACAGCCATGATAACCACGTCTCTCTCTCTTTCGTGCTGCAGGAGGACCATGTCAGGATCATGGATCCTGGTGACCTAGCTGTATGCCTGATGGCCTACAGAGACCATAGAAGATGGAGGAGAGAGCGACTGAGGCTTCTGGCTGTGCAAAGGCAGGAGCAGCAACCTCATGAAGAAGGTTGCAGCAGGGGCTCCCACACAAGCTGCCCAGGAACGACAACGAGTCATGGCTGGTCGGCACTTAGTGACACCCAGGGTCTATAGATGCCACCTGCCATTCCTGCAGATGACTGAGAACAAGTGTCGCTGACGGCTGTGCATGTCTAGGGACCTGGTGGTTCAGATCCACCACTTACTACAGGACTTGGCGCCAAAGGGACATGGAGGGCATCCACTGCCAGTGGCTGTGAAAGTGACCGCAGTGCTCAGTTTCTATGCCAGTGGCTCCTTTCAGGGCTCCACAGGTGACCCCTGTGGGATCTCACAAACCGCCACCCAGAAATGTATCCATGAAGTCACGGATGCCATCTTCTCCATGGCACACAACTTTGTGTTTTTTCCCCAGGACCGGGACAGCCAGGATGCAAGAGCCATTGGATTCACCCTGATCTCGGGATTCCCACAGGTGCAGGGTGTGATTGACTGCGCTCATGTGGTGCTCAGGTCTCCATCGCTACACTCAGTGGACTTCATCAACTGCAAGGGCTTCCACTCACTGAACGTGCAGCTGGTATGAGACCACCAGAAACACATCCTGCTGGTATGCGCACAGTTTCCAGGGAATGTGCACGATGCCTACATCCTGAGTCGCTTGCAGATCCCTTCAGTCTTCCAGGGTCCACAGAGGCTGCAGGGTTGGCTCCTGGGGGACAAGGGCTACCCGCAGAGGCCGTGGTTGTTGACATGCATGAGGCGGCTTCAGACTGCAGCAGAGCGAAGGTATAATGAGGCTCATGCAGCAACTTGCAACTTGGTGGAGCAGACTATCGGGATGCTGAAGATGCGGTTCCGGAGTCTTAACCGGTCTTGCGGTGCCCTGCAATACAGTCCGCAGAAGGTATCACACATCATCATCATCTGCTGAGCCCTTTACAACCTGGCGCTGCAACGTGGTGAGGAGCTGGCTGAGAAGGAGATGGAGGAGTTTCATGTCTCCTCCAATGAGGAAGATGCCGATGAGGGTGAGGGGATCCTCAGTGGTGATGACGATAGGGATGAGGCTCTCGCACAAGCTAGATGAGGCAGGCGCACTCGGGAGGCCCTCATAGCTGCCAGATTTGTGGAGGATGAAGACAACATGCAGTGAGGTGACCCCATAGATCCTCACATCGCAGTTGTGAACATTTGACTCCAGTCTGGCTTATGGCAGAGCCAATACCCTCTGTGAGAATGTTCCTGTCATGGAGGTGCAGTAGAGACCCTAATAGTCACTCAATCGCAGGAGGATGATGACAACATGCAGTGAGGACACTCCATGGATCTTCACATAGCCTCTGAGAATGTCTGACTCCTATCTGGCTGAGGGCAGCTCGCTTGCGCTCTGTGATCAGGGCCAGCTCAGAGATGCAGCCATGAAACTTTGGATTCATCCATCTGATGCTGTGTCCACCTTCAGCACCTCAGCCCTTCAAGAGCAGTGCACAGCTTCACTGGTCGCAGATGCTGGTGTGATGGGGGCCAGCCCCACCTTAAAGGTGCTGAGAGCACTCAGAGAGGATGAGAAAACTCTGTGACACCTGCCCACTACATTCTGGCAGCAATGACCAGGACTGCTGAGCTGCAGGCATCAGTAATGTTTCCAGGGAGTGTGAGGCTGGATCATCACTTTGGTCTGAAGGCTGCACAAAGCAGTGGAAAGAGGCCCTGGACTGAGACACCTGCCTTTATCTTGTGCAGAAAGGTTTCACATCTGAGTGACAAGGACACTGCTCATCAGAACAAGGAGCCATAGGCAAGGAGACACTCTTCGGAGTTTAATGACGATAGTGAACAGTATGTACACATGATCAACACCCATGCCCAGACTGTGCAACTACTTTTACCTTACTTTCCTAAACCTGCCGCTACGTCTTGGTGCTCCCCGGACATCCACAGCAGAGGTGGAGATAGCCTGTTGACCATGATGCCCTTTCTGTGATGACTTTGGCGGAGGCCCTCTGGAGGGCCGAGACTTGTAGGGCTCGGCCTGCTTTTGGGGTCCTGCTGTGTGGCAGTGGCACCCTCCTTGGCCTGTGGAGCTGAAGCTGCTGAGGTCGCAGGAAGAGGGGATTCAGATGGGCCGATCACTCCCAGAGTCATCTGGGTAGATGGCCCCGGAGTGTGCACCTGCTGATCCTCCTCCCTACAGGTGCCCAAGGGCTCCTGGCTGACTCCATGACCAGAAAGGGGTAGCTGGAGTGAGATCGAGCTGCCCAGCACCCCTCTCACATACATACTGTTGGAGGCCAACTATGGCATCAGCAGTGAAGTTGAGCCCATGCAGCAGTGCAGGAGTGATGTCCTGGACCAAGGTCTTCATGGCGCCCGCCATCCTGCCAGTGTTAACCTTGGTTCATTGCAATGCCAGCACTATTACCTCAGCCTGAAGATGGATGAAGTCCTCCATCGTGCCTTGCTATCTGAGGAGTGCAGCGGACAGCGGACATCCCTTCCTGTTGTTCCCGAGCTTGCCTTTGCAGCTCCAGCAACTGTGACATGACCGAGTCCAGCGACTCATCATCTGACTTGGACTCAGCAACATTCTGGCCTCCAGCTGTCCTCCGAGTGTCGGGGACCTGGGAAGTCCCTGCCTCCACCTGCTGTGGATCAGAAATCGCAATGTGCTTACCAGATTGTGATCCTGAGGCTACTCTAAAGCTAGGTCCCACCGACATGTGTGTCTGCGCTGGTGGAGGGTGTAGGTGAGCACTGTGACAGGACTTCAGGGAGGGTGCCTTCAGATTCCTCTCTAGAGGTTTCTTCGGGGCTTGATTGGAGGCCCTGGGCCATGGACTCTGTCGACTTTTTGGCAGATGTGCCTGCAAAAGCAAGGGGAGATAATTAGCGCATGGCAGTGGCCTGTGAAACAGGACACATCACTCACAGCATGGTTGTCTGATGGATGTTACACTGCTGGACCCTCACTTGGTAGAGCAGCACTGACCTCACCGTCACCACAGGACCGGTCCCGGTCATTGCCGGTCAGCTGGATGGCTCTGTTTTTGAATTCTGTCATAACTTTGATTTCCAGCATCCCTCCACCTGTCTGCGACCTTTCCCTCCTGCTGTGAACCAATTTGTCCTGCATAGATAGAGATAGGGAGAGTGTATCAGGATGCCTGCCGGGCCAGATGATAAGTACCCTGGCTTGTGTGGGTGCTGAGTGGTCCCATGGATGGGATGAGGGCAATGATGGTGTGTGTGAAAGAGTGAGTGGTGATGTCCTTTGAACTGGCAGTGAGTGAGGGCCCTGTGGGTGTGTGATGGGTTCGTGATTGTGTGAGTTCGGAGTGATGAAGAGAGTGACTTTCCCTGGTGGAACGGAGGAGATCATTCATCTTTTGGCAGCACTGGATGGCTGTCCTCCTCTGCAGGGCATAAGCACTGACCACCGCTGCCACCACCTCCCAAGCCAGGCTGGTGACATTGCTACCCATCCGGCAGCCAGAGCAGAGTTAGATCACATCCCCGCAGGCCTCCACGGCATCCAGCAGCCGTTTGAGGGTCCCATCGTTGAAGCGGGGGGCTGCAGTCCTTTTTGTCTTTGCTGGCCATGTCTCCCGGACAGCGATGGTGAGCTGGTGGCGATGAGCGCTTTGCTGGCGGCTGCCTTTTAAAGATGGCAGCCAGCGGGATGCAACAGAGGGGTGATGGCGGGCGGGCGAATGAGATCCCGCCCGCCATGGAAACAGCATGTTTCCCAGGATTGCATAAATAATGAGGCAGGCTCGAGAAGACGCGGCTTGAACACCTGCCATTTTCGTCAGTGGGTAGGACTCCATTTTACCCGCCCGCTACCGCACTTAGTCCATTTCTGGGAAAATTCTGTCCTGAAAATCAATTTTCACTTTTGTTTAAACTTCTCAAATGCCTCTACGATATCATCAGCCTTCCAATTAATTATGGGCTGGAGCTGTGTGTACATTGCTGCCATGTTTTACCTGATTCACTCTGCTTTTCCTCTCACTCTGGCACTAATTGGGGCTGAATTTTCTTTACATAATCAGCATTTTTTTTAATATAATGTTTGGGTTTTATTCTCAGCTTGAAATTGACCCAGGCCATGCACTGTTTTGATCAGTGGAATAAATGGAATGGAGCTGATGCAGTCACACAAGGACACACACTGACTCCCTGCTCTTTACCATCGGTTTAAATCGGGTGTTTTACAAACACCTGGTGCCACTATGTTATGTCTTGTGGTTCCCAGAAGTTCAAAATAATCACACTTATAGACAAAAACACTGGAGCTTACATTGAGTGCATTTTTCCAAAGCTCTCCATGTGCTATGGAATGATATGTTGTTGCTTTGGTATACTGACTGTATTACATTAGTGACATCCTAACTATACATATATACCTGTACATACTCTGAACAATATAGTTTCTAACACTTGTTGAATAATAGAAGAACATAACAACACATTCTTCCAGTTTCTCCATCTCTGTTCCATCTGTTCAGATGATGCAACCTTCCATACTAGCACTTCCGTACTGTCTTCCTTTATCTTTAACTGAGGATTCTCCCCAGCATGGTAGATGGGGCTCTCCACCATGTCCAATCTATTTCATGCACTTTTGCTCTCACCCTTCCCCTCCCTCCCAGAATCATGACAGAGTTTCCTTTGTCCTCATCTACCCACCAGCCTTCAAATTCAATGGATCATCCTCCGCCATTTTCGTCACCTCCAGTGTGATGCCACCACCAAACACATCTCCCCCTAACCTCCCCTCTCAGCATTCTGAAGGGACCGTTCCTTTAGCAACATCCTGGTTCATTACTCAGTCACCTCAGCATCCCCTCCTTTTTCAACGGCACCTTTCCAGGTGGTGCAACACCTGGTCTTTTGCCTCCTCCCTTCTCACCGTCCAAGGCCCCAAATACTCCTTCCAAGTGAAAAAGCAATTTACTTGTGCTTGTTTCAATTTAGTATATTGCATTCGCTGTTCATGATGTGGTCTCTTGTACATTGGTGAGACCAAACGTGTTAATTAAATCAATGGCAATTACTCTATTTTGATTACCTCTGCCATTCATACCATTACAGAATGACTCAAGGGGGGCTCAGAAGACTTTTATAATCGCAGGAATAAAAAAAATCATGAAATTTTGATTTTGAAATGCAATATATTGATTATGTAAATAAATCAACCTTAGAATGATCTTGAAATTACAGAAACGGTTTTTCAAAAATCAATTATCTCCCAGACCTGCAGGCCTGACCAAATCTCAAATGTAAAATTCTGCAGATGCTGGAAACCTGAAATTAAAAACAGAAGATGTTGAAAATACTCAGCAGGTCTGGCAGCACCTGTGGGCATTTTCCAACATTTTTTTGTTTTTGTGACAAAATCTCACCCTGTGGGCTGGCCAATTTTACAGATACATCGGCCTTAACACCATAATTCACTTGGAAACCTACCCTTGTCAGTAAATAGCTGCTTAGGTGAATCTGATTTAAACCGATGGTAAAGAGCATGGAGTCAGTGTGTGTCCTTGTGTGAATGCATCAACTCAGGTCCATTCCATTTATTCCACTGATCAAAACAGTGCATGGCCTGGGTCAATTTCAAGCTGAGGTCCCAACTACACAACACGCAGAAAAGGCAACATATAGAATGAACTGTCCCATTGGAACATGTGGCTAGTTCAAATGCCAACTAGATGCACAGAGATACGCTTTATGAAGTTTGCTAATGTTATCACTTTATCATCTCGTTATTTAATCTTTATTCAATATTTAGTGATTTGTCAGTTGCATTGATTTACATGGCTACATTTCACTGATGTAAATGAAGCGGCAGAGACCATATAACTCATGAAATGCTTAAACAATGCAAGATTATTTTGCCATGAATTTCACGCCATTGACTTTAAGTAGTAAGGCACTGTATATTTTATCTGGTTATCTCTTGCTTTATTAAATCTTAAATAGAATGCAGTTAATATGAACATAGGAAAATAGGAAATAGGAGCAGAAGTAGGCCATTCGGCCCCTCGAACCTGCTCCACCATTCAACTAGATCATGACTGATCTTCTACCGCAATGCTATTTTCCAGCACTATTACCATATCCCTTGATATCTTCAATATTTAGAAATCTATCAATCTCTGCTTTGAATATACTCAATGACTGAGCCTCCATAGCCCTCTGGGGTAGAGAATTCCAAAGATTCACCACTCTCTGAGTGAAGGAATTCCTCCTCATCTCAGTCATAAATGGCCTACCTCTGCATTGCCCTGTCGACCCCTTTAAGATTTTGTCTGCTTCAATGAGATCACTTCACATTCTTTTAAACTCTAGAGAATATAGGCCCAGTCTTCTCAATCTCTCACCCGCCACCCCAGGGGTCGGTCTGGTAAAGCTTCATTGCACTCCTTCTATGACAAGTATTTCCTTCCTTGGGTAAGGAGACCAAAAGTGTACACAATACTCCAGGTGTGGTCTCACCAATGCTCTATGTAAGTGCAACAAGACTGTTTAACTCCTGTACCTAAATCTTCTTGCAATAAAGGCCAACATACCATTTGCCTTCCAAATTGCCTGCTGCACCTGCATGTTAGTTATCAGTGACTATGTAAGAGGGCACCCAGGTCCCCTTGGACATCAGCACTTCCTAATGTCTCAACATTTAAGAAATACTCAGCATTTCTGCTTTCCTGACTGAAGTGGATAACATTATATTCCACATTATATTCCACCTGCCATGTTCTTGCCCAATCCCCTTGAAGCATCTTTGCATCCTCCTCACAACTCACATTGCCACCCAGTTTTGAGCCATCAGCAAGATTTGTTGGAAATGTTACATTTGGTCCTCACATCCAAATCATTGGATTAGATTATGGATATCTGGGGCTTATAATGTGTGTTAGTTCAATTTCACACAAACTGTTGCCTTTTACTACAGTGCTTTTTGAGGTACCTTATTTTGGGAGTGAATAGTTAACTTTTGCCTTTTCTCTTTGGCTGTGCTGCTTCTGATTTGCTGTGGTTTCTTCCAATGCATTTTCCAGAAAATTTCGGTGTAAATTCAGCACTGGAGAGTTGGGAAGGATAATTGTCTAACCTTTCATCACCTAGGAGGAGGCGATGGTGTAGTGACTTTGCTGCTGGATTAGTAATCCAGAGGCCCAGGGTGATGCTCTTTGAACCAGAGTTCAAATCCCACCATTTGAATTTGAATTCAATAAAAAGAAAATCTGGAATTAAAAGTCTAATGATCACCATAAAACCATTACTGATTGTTGCAAAAACCCATCTGGTTCACTAATATCCTTTAGGGAAGGAAATCTGCCATCTTTACCTAGTCTGGCCTACATGTGACTCCAGACCCAAAGCAACGTGGTTGACTCTGAAATGGCCAGGCAAACCACTCAGTTGTATCAAATTGCTACAAAGCCTCAAAAAAGGAATGAAACCGGATGGACTACCTGGCATCAACCTCAGCACCGGACACAAAAACGGCAAACTCAGACCTGTCAACCCTGCTAAGTCCTCCTTACTAATATCTGTGGGCTAGTGCAAAAATTGGGAGAGCTGTCTCACAGACTAGTCAAGCAACAGTCTGACATAGTCATCCTCATGGAATCCTATCTTACAGATAATGTCCCAGACTCCACCATCACCATCCCTGGGTATGTCCTGTCCCACCAGCAGGGTAGACCCAGCAGAGGTGGTGGCACAGTGGTATACAGTCAGGAGGGAGTTGCCCTGGGAGTCATCAACATCGATTCCAGGCCCCATGAAGTCTCATGGCATCAGGTCAAACATGAGCAGGAAACCTCCCACTGAGTACCAGATACCACCTTCCCTTAGTTGATGAATCAGTGCTCCTCCTTTTTGACCAACACTTGGAGGGAGCACTCAGGGTGGCAAGGGCGCAAAATGTACTCTGTATGGGGGACTTCATTGCCCACCACCAAGTGTGGCTCGGTAGCACCACCACAGACCAAGCTGGCCGAGTCCTAAATAACATAGCTGCTAGACTGGGTCTGCAGCAGGTTGTGAGAGAACCAACAAGGGGGCAAAACATACATGACCTCATCCTCACCAACCAGCCTGCCACAGATGCACCAGTCCATGACAGTATCGGTAGGAGTGACCACTGCACAGTCCTTGTGGAGACAAAGTCTCACCTTCACATTGAGGATACTCTCCATCGTGTTGTGTGGCACTATCACCATGCTAAATGGGATAGATTTCAAACAGATCTAACAAGTCAAGGCCGGGCACCTGTGAAGCACTGTGGGTCATCAGCAGCAGCAGAATTGTACTCGAACACAATCTGTAACCTCATGGCCCGCCATATTCCCCACTCTACCTTTATCACCAAGCCAGGGGATCAACCCTGGTTCAATGAAGAGTGCAGGAGGGCATGCCAGGAGCAGCACCAGGCATACCTAAAAGTGAGGAGTCAAACTGGTGAAGCTACAACACAGTACTACTGCATGCCAAACAGCAGAAGCAGCAAGTGATAGACAGAGCTAAGCGATCCCACAACCAACGGATCAGATCTAAGCTCTGCAGTCCTGCCACATCCAGTCGTGAATGGTGGTGAACAATTAAACAACTCACTGGAGGTGGAGGGTCTACAAATATCCCCATCCTCAATGATGGGGGAGTCCAGCACATCAGTGCAAAAGATGAGGCTGAAGCATTTGCTACAACCTTCAGCCAGAAGTGACGAGTGGATGATTCATCTCAGCCTCCTCCAGAGGTCCCCAGCATCGCTGTTGCCAGTCTTCAACCAATTCAATTAATTCCACGTGATATCAAGAAACGGCTGAAGGCACTGGATAGTGCAAAGGCTATGGGCCCTGACAATATTCCAGCAAGAGTACTGAAGACATGCGCTCCAGAGCTTGCCGTGCCCCTAGCCAAGATGTTCCAGTACAGCTACAACACTGGCATCTACCCGGCTATGTGGAAAATTGCCCAAGTATGCTCTGTAAGCAGGACAAATCCAACCCAGCCAATTACCGCTCCATCAGTCTACTCTCAATCATCAGTAATGAAAGGCTTAACAGTGCTATCAAGCAGCACTTGCTCAGCAATAACCTACATACTAACGCCCAGTTTGGGTTCCGCCAGGGCCACTCAGCTCCTGACCTCATTACAGCCATGGTTCAAACATGGACATAAGACTTGAACTCCAGAGGTGACATGAGAGTGGCTGCCCTTGACATTAAGGCTGTATTTGACCAAGTGTGGCATCAAGGAGCCCTAGCAAAACTGGAGTCAATGGGAATCAGGGGGAAAATTCTCCACTGGTTGGAGTCATGCCTAGCCCAAAGAAAGATGGTTGTGATTGTTGGAGGTCAGTCATCTCAGCTCCAGAATCTCACTGCAGGTGTTCCTCAGGGTAGTGTCCTCAGCCCAACCGTCTTCAGCTGCTTCATCAATGACCTTCCTTCCATCATAAGGTCAGAAGTGGGGATGTTCGCTGATGATTACACAATGTTCAGCACCATTCACGACTCCTCAGATACTGTAGAAGTCCATGTGATAATGCAGCAAGACCTGGACAATATCCAGGCTTGGGCTAATAAGCGACAAGTAACATTCGTGCCACACAAGTGCCAAGCAATGATCATCTCCAAAAGGAGAGAACCTAGCCATTGCCCCATGATGTTCAATGGCATTACCATCACTGAATCCCCCACTATCAACATCTTGGGGGTTACCATTGACCAGAAACTGAACTGGACTAGTCATATAAATACTGTAGCTAAAAGAACAGGTCAGAAGCCGGGAATCGTGCAACAAGTAACTCACCTTCTGACTCCGCAAAGACTGTCCACCATCTATAAGGCACAAGCCAGGAGTCTGATGGAATACTCCCCACTTGCCTGGATGAGTGCAGCTCCCACAACACTCAAGAAGCTTGACACCATCCAGGACAAAGCAGCCCACTTGATTGGCACCACATTCACAAACATTCACTCCCTCCATCACCGACGCACAGTAGCAGCAGTGTGTACCATCTACAAGATGCACTGCAGGAACTCATCAAGGCTCCTTTAACAGCACCTTCCAAACCCACAACCACTACCATCTAGAAGGGCAAGGACAGCAGATAGATGGGAACACCACCACCTGGAAGTTCCCCTCCAAGTCACTCAGCATCCTGACTTGGAAATATATCGCCGTTCCTTCAATGTTGCTAGGTTAAAATCCTGGAACTTTCTCCCTAACAGCACTGTGTGTGTACCTATACCACATGGACTGCAGCGGTTCAAGAAGGCAGCTCATCACCACCTTCTCAAGGGCAACTAGGGATGGGCAATAAATATCCACCCTACCAGCAAAGCCCACATCCCGTGAATGAATTTTTAAAAATCATCATTACATCAAATATTGGGTCAATTCCAGGATCTCCAGGACATCAAATCAGAGGGTTTGCAGGATATTTGGTGTACCCTTTCTTATCGATTAAGGAATATTAGCAATTTCATGAGCTTTGTTTTCCTGCAGATCATTGGGATCCAATATTCTGGAGTCTAGGAGGAATGCAGGTAAGTGTACCAAGGATTCTGCGTTCTTCCAAACCAAAGAGTTATTTTCTGTTCTTCCAGATGCCTTCTCAGGTAGAAAAGATCAGCAGGCCAAGATTGTAGAGGCTTTAAGTCCAGGGAACTAGTCTCTTGTGGGTCCATCACAGGAATCAGCGGCACCTCTGTTCCAATAGGCTCATAGTCACATAGAAAAGCCACATCGGGCCCCAAACCTTCTGGTGACACTTCGAAGAAATATCAGACTAAGAATAAGGAAAAGTTTTTTAAAAAATCACAAGCAGACTGCACAGTGGTGATCCTAACTGACTTCTCAGGTATTAAGTTAAGGGATCCTTAAATAATCATTGTCAGGAAGATTGCTATGATGTTCATGAAAAACATAAAATTACACTGAAGCTTAAAAATATGTTTATGGACTTTGGATTTTCATAGGACTTTTGCTTTTAGTATGATGCAGCATTCTGAGGATTGTAGATTTAAATTATTTAGGGAAAGCTGGTTATTATAGATGTTGCATAGCTATAATGTGATCAGACATTACTGAAAGTCTTTCTGTTGCAGTCGTTTCATAGGTCTCTCCCAGGGGCTGTCTCTGACCCTGCTGCGTCCTCTCTTGTCTGAGTTTTTCTGTCTCAGCTGAGTACTGCTTCTAACCTTCTAGCTTCCTCAGGACTAACTATCTTTTCTATGGATGAAAATCGTGAGGGCACAGTTGGACTCTACAGTGTGTGAAATAATAGTGGGAGTGTACCAGCAGAAGTCCTTGGACCTACATAGACATCTGAATATTCTCTTCAGTCACATTTTAGCAGCCTAGTTACTTTCAGTTCAATTCCAAGCACAAGCCTTATTGTAGTGTTCCTCCACATAGTCATTCTCAATGATGTTTTCAACCATGACGGTATCAGGTACCCCATGTATCCATGAAGCCAGTCAATGTCTTAATTGCCAATAATTTTGAAAGAGTGCAGGGGTACTGGATTTTGAAGGCTGATTGAACCATGGCACTTCCCTGCACGCTAGACATTGACATGCAGAAATCTGTGCTTGAATACACTAATTGAAAATTAAGGGAGTGAAATCCTTTTTAGGCAGACATAATGATCTGGATTGACAGGAGGGACCCATCTGGCCACATGAGCTATAAGTACTGTAGCCTGAGGGAACTCCTCATAGCAAACTGAGCTGCCATTGCATGTTTGTGCGTAGAGGGAGGGCGTCCAGTATTTTAATACTTCTCTGAGCGTCGGCGGGGGAGCAGGATGGTGGTGGGAGGGGAATGGCTAGGGAGATCGTATGAGCTGTCACAAGAAGAGAGAAGAGTTAAAGGTATCATGATAGTGACACCTAGCCATGTAACTCGTGCTGGACCCTTGATCTGGATGCCACTGAATAGCAGGAGGGCCAGTCTGGTGGCATCGATTAGATCCTGCGGTCTAAGAAATGATTCTGAGTTACATTGTTATGAAGTCCTCGGAAGACTCTTTCCACAAATTTCTCTAAAGAGTCGCCCCAAGTCTGAAGACCAGTAATCAAAATATCTACTTGCGATGGGCTCACTGGTGTGGAGGTCTCTCTGTTGGGAGAATGGATACTGATATTTGTGGTATCATCATTTATTCTAGGTAGCAGTGCATTCTTTTGAATCCTTCTAGGGTATTGACAGTGAGGGTTTCATTGGAGTCCATTGTGGCGCTCGCAATCTGTCTCAGGTCCTCTAAAATAGTCATCACTGCTTCCATGTAAACGTGATGCTGACCTACATCTTTTGTTTTAGAGCAGAACTCCAAAGGATCTGAGCTCGCAGGCTTAACAGCCAGGTTCTGACTTCTACTGCCCACAATCAGATCTTACTTGCACCCTTGACTCCTCTGGCACCACAAGGGCAATGAATGAAGAAGAGTCACACACATAGAGGCCGCAAGGAAATGTCAGTGGGAGTAAATAGCACATGGCTGTTTTGGGGAAGTCGCTAAACTCCTTCTTTAGTGCATGGCATAAACTATTTTTAAAATTTTAAAAACAATCATCAGCACTTTAAGAGCTCTATCAATCATTGTCAAGCAAGTTCCTAACCATAGCTCATGGAAAAGTAAACTTCAGTACATTTAAATGGATTTAAATTAAAGTCAAATATTCTGGGTCTGCTCGTGGGGTGTCTCAGTCTTGGGAAATGCATACTGGGGGTTCACACATCCATGAATGCATGGAGAACTGTGGGGTGTGTGAACCAAAGTTCCTGATACACACTCCAAGCTGATGGGGCTCCATGTTGGGAGTATAATTTTGGAAAATTACATCTTTTGTACCACAACATTTTATGCCAGCTTCAAAAGAGTGCCAGATAATTGCAAGTCTTATAAGTCTGACAATGATCTCTCCTGAAGGCTCTCTCATCCATTCCCTGACTACGACCACACTGGTGGAAATAAACTCATCAGCTGAAAAATGTATCCTCACCCATTTAGTTCACGTTGGGCCACCCTGCTTCCCTTCAGCACAACTTTGTCATTTCCCACTTGGATGCACAGAGCTGCTCAAACTTAATTAAAAAAAACACATGAAAATATTTTTTCTTCTAGTTTTGATTATAGAAAAAAATGTCATTTTTGGGTCATTTTTTCTTTGCGTTAGATTTAACTAATGTTACAAAGAGTTACACAGTATTTACAGTGCAGAAACAGGTCATCTGACTGGCCCACAATGGTGTTTATATTCAACGGGAGCTTCCTCCCATCCCTCTCCATCTAACTCCATCAACTCTATAACTCAATCAAAGACACAGGCACAATGAGCCAAATAGCCACCTTCCGTGGATATCTATGCTATATTGACAGATTTTACAGGAATTTGCCCCTGATGTGTTGCCTTATGTGCCAGGAGCACATACTGGGAATCTGGGCATGGAAATCAGTGGATCCGAAAGAACTTGATCCGGAAGAACTTTATGCCCGCTACTTCAAATAGGTAAAAACAGGTGTGAGGCGCATTGATGTTCATGGTTGAAATCTTGATATTCAGTCTCAGTGCATTATAGTCCATACCACGAATGTCAATTTATAAAATTTGCCATATTATTTGCTCTGTGAAATGATGAATGATATGAATAAGAAAGAGGGAAAAACTGTTCTCTTTTTAGGATATATTTTAATAAATTATTTTCTGCATACTAAGATCTCTTCCACATTGTTGCCTTCTCCCTCTCTTAGGAACTAACTGGGATATATTTTATTAAATTATTTGCATTCAACATTTTTTCTGTCAATTGCTTTCTGCTGTTATGAAAAAAAAACTCTATAAAAGATTAATGTAGAAAGGGAGAGTCAGGCAGACAATAATATCAAACTTCGTAGAAATCTTTGGATGGGTAAAAATTCCACACAGGAATTTGATGCAACCATCTTAAGCACCCATAACAGAAGATCATCCACTGGAAAATATCTTAATATTATCAATACCAAAAATGTCTAAAAGGTATTGTGTCCTTCATTCTTGCTCTTGTAATCCAGGTTTACCCTTCAAAAGCATGGAGACTGCTTAATAAGGAAGTTATCGTATAGCAGGTAAACATTTTATGCTTTAACATACTAATTCTTGTTTCATCGACGTGATAACACAATAATTCCTATACTAGAATGCACAGTGACTGAATACCTTCTCCTCAGTAAACATGGACTTTTCAGGATTTACATAAATTTGGTCTTTCCTCTGCTCTGGAGCTGAAATTTGTGGAGTGTGACAGCCCCTGAGCTTTGGAGTGGACCCCTTCATAACTTATTATCATGGTTGACAGCCCCCACCTGTAGACGTGTAACACAGACACCCACCCCGGTGAACATGGAGTAACCCTCGTTCAGAGCTCTGAAGAAGGTTCATATGGACTCGAAATGTTAACTCTGTTTCTCTCTCCACAGATGCTGCTAGACGTGCTGAGTTTTTCCAGCATTTTCTGTTTTTGTTTCAGATTTCCAGCATCTGCAGTACTTTGCTTGTAATTTATTATAATGGATAACCCTCTGCTGATCTTACAGGTGGACAGCAAAGCCCGAGAAAGGCTGAAGATGTTTTTTTACTGAATGCCTGTAAGGGAATAAATGGACAACATTTCATTGGTTAATAGATTTCTCTGAGAATGCCTCTGTTGGGCCTAACAGGTCTACCTGGACATGTTCCAGGTTCCCAAAAGTTGGGTGTGCATGTGGGGAGTGGGGTCCAACTGACAGTCTGGATGGATTATAAATGGCTCAGGTAACATAGGCACAACAGCTTTAAAACATTTGATCATAATGAAAATGGTTCTGAGATTGGGCCAAATGGGATAATATAGTTTTTAACTGAATTCTCAGCTGACTATATACTCTTTCATTACTCCATTACCTTAAAGTGTGTTTCACATGTTCTAAAACAATGGAGCAACTCAATTCTCACCACCTTCAGCCTGCAGAAGTACAAAAGAAATAGGAACAAGAATGGGTCAGTTGGACTTTTGAGCCATTCAATAAAATTATGATTGATCTTCTACCTTAGCTCCATCTTCCCAGTTCCTGCACTATCCCATGTCCCTAGATTCCTTAGTATCCAAAAATCTATCTATCTCCCTGTCTTAAATATACTCAACAACTGAGCATCCACAACCCTCTGGGGAAGGGAATTCCAAAGACTCACAAACCTCTCATTGAAGAAATATTGTCTCCTCTCAGCCCTAATGGCTGCCCCCTTATTGTGAATGGATGACTCCTAGTTCTGAACTCACCAACCAGAGGAAACTGTCTCCTAGCATCTCCCCTGTTAACCCCCTTAAAAATTTTATGTTTCAATGAAATCACCTCTCATTCTTCTAAACTAGATAAGGGGGGCATTTTCAGGATGGTAACCTGTAACTAGTGGAGTGCCATAGGGATCAGTGCTGGGGCCACAATTATTTACAATAAATATAATGACTTGGATTAGGGAAGTAAACGTACTATTGCCAAGTTTGCAGATGATGCAAAAATAGCTGGGAAGGCAAGAGGTGAGGATGACACAAGGAGTCTACAGAGGGATATAGACAGGTTAAGTGAGTGGGCAAAAAACTTGGCAGATGGAATATATTGTGGGAAAATGTGAAGTTATGCATTTTGGCAGGAAGAATGGAAGAGCTGAATATTACTTAAATGGAGAAAGTCTGCAGAAAGCTACAGCACAGAGGGATTTGGGGGTCCTCGTGCATGAATCCCAAAAAGCTAGCATACAAATTCAGCAGGTAATAGGGAAGGGAGTGGAATGTTGGTCTTTATTTCAAAGGGAATGGAACATGAAAATAAGGAAGCCTTACTAAAACTATACAAGGCACTAGTTAGACTTAGACCTAGAATACTGTGAACAATTTTGGTCCCCTTATCTAAGGAAAGATATACTGGCATTGGAGGCAGTCCAGAGAAGGTTCACTAGGTTGATCCTGGGTATGGAGAGATTTTCTTATGAGGAGAGGTTGAGTATGTTGGGCCTGTGCTCATTGGTGTTTAGAAGAATGAGAGGCGGCCTTATTGAAACATACAAAATTCTCAGGGGGCTTGACAGGGTAGATGCTGAGAGGTTGTTTCTTGTTGTGGGAGAGTCTAGGACCAGAGGGCATAATCTCAGAGTAAGGGGGCGCCCACTTAAGACAGAGACAAGGAGAAATTTCTTCTCTCAGAGGGTAGTGAATCTGTGGAATTCTTTACTGCAGAGGGCTGTAGATGCTGGGTCGTTAAGTATATTCAAGGCTGAGATAGACAAATTTTTAATCAGTAAGGGAGTCAAGGGTTATGGGGACAAGGCAGGAAAATGCAGTTGAGAATTATCAGATCGGCCATGATCTCATTGAATGGTGGAGCAGACTCGATAGGCCAAATGGCCTACTTCTGCTCCTACGTCTTATGGTCTAACTCTACAAAATATGGACCTAGCCTACCCACCTCTCTTCATAGGGCTATTTCCCCATCTCTGGAATCAGTCTAGTTATCATTTGTTGCACTCCATCTAAGGTTCTGCTTTTCTATATTTCCTACCAAAGTAGATAACTTCACATTTCTCCACACTTAATTCCACCTGCCATGCTCTTACCCAATCACTTAACTTGTCCTTATCTCTTCACAGCCTCTTTGCATCCTCCATCCAGCTTACTTTCCCATCTAATGTTGTATTGCCAGAAAACTTGGATACATTACACTTGGCCTCCTCATCTAAGTCACTGATATAGATTGCATATAGCTGAAGCCCAAACACTGATCCTACAGTACCCCAGAGGATACATCTGCTGACACAAAAATGATCCATTAATTCCTTACCTCTGTTTTCTGTCTGTTAACCAATCCTCAATCCTTAGTAATATATCACCCCAAATCACGAGGCTTAATTTTATCAAATGCTTTTTGAAATTCCAGATACATAATATTCATTATCTCCCCTTATGCACTCTGATAGTTGTCAAACAAGATTTCCCTTTCAAAAATCCATGTTGACTCAGCCCAATCATATTATGATTTCCTAAATGCCCTGTTACCAAATCCACAATAATAGATTCCACTAGCATTTTCACCACCACAGCTGTCAGGCTAACTGGCTTATAGTTCCATGTCTTCTCTCTCCCTCTTCTCAGAAATAGCTGAGTTACATTCACACAATAACTGAATACTGACTTTCATCTAAATTCTCCTTGGAGTAAAGTTTCTTTACAAAAGTCACAGATGCCCATAATGGTTCCTTAGAGAAAATCAATTGCTGAACTTTCTGCTTGCTTTTCCTTCAAATTTGATGGTTATTCCATCTGACATTTCTGCCATTATGGCTTAGAGCTCCTTCTTGCAGCATCAAAACAAAACCTGTGCAATGAGATTGTAATGGACATCTAGGTTTGCTCCAATTCGATTAAAAAGAATTAGAAAATCATTTTCTCCAATGGATTTCTCCCAGATTTGATGATATAAAAACTCAAATAGTGTTGCTCAGGTCTTCTTCGAATTAAATCCCAATAACAGCATTGATTAAAGATACTACTGCAGCACTAGAAACGGATGATGTACTTGAGGTTTCAAAGATAAAGATAACTAAAAATTGGTTCATACCAGTTTTCTGTCATGGGGGTTGTGATTCGCGGTCTCCCCATGCCCATACACATTGAGGCAAGCAGCACACAAACATCATGCTGCCTCTTCATTTCCATAATTTCTACAATGTTGGCCAGCGCAGGCAATGCTGCTGGCTGGCTGACTGGCTAGCTGGCTGCAAGCACAAGAGGGGGCTTAACAGTAGGTGAGGCTAGCACGTGTTGCAGTTCACTAACAGCTATTAAAGACAGGCTTAAAGGGAAGCTGCACTGAATCACAGGAGGCTGCTGCTGTCTGCCAATGCTGCAATTGGAGAGAAGTCAAATAGAACGCCAGGGTATAGAGAGGGCTCTGTGGCCTCTGATGCAGCACTGGAGGTTTTAATCATGGAGGCTGATAGGGGGACCAATACCATGCTTCCAGGGGAGTGAGGAAGCCCTTAAAGCACGCCCTCCCGTGGAAGCAGATGGTCAACTCCCAGAGTCTATATTATCTATATTATCTATATCCCATGTATATTAGGATAATTGAAATTCCCTGCATCATTGTTTCCCTAAATTCCTTGCACCTTTTTGCAATTTGCCTGTAGATCTGATCCTCTACCTCTTTCCTGTTATTTGGCAACCTATAATAAAGAAACACGAACATATTTGCTTCTCTTAATTCTAACCAAGTAGATTCTGACCAGGACTTGGAGCACTGTAAGTAAGCCTGGGTACTAGATTTTAGGCAACCCAACCATTTTAAGGTTAATTCCATGTTATATTCATTGTAATAAGTTAACAAGGTCAAAATGCCTTTTTGTGTTAACACTGAGATAAGAAGCCATTTCAATGTTGTTAACCTTTTTCAACAAACTAACCTAAAACACTGGGCCGAATTTTCGGCTGGGTGAGCAGGGGCGGGGCCTGCTCGCCGAAGCGTAAAATGACGCGTGGTGATGTCGGGCGTGCGTCCTGACATCACCGCGCGTCATTCAGACTTTCAGTTCAGCAGGTGCACAGCCTACTCGGGTGCACGCCCGCCGAACTGTCAAAGGCCTATTAAGGCCATTTAAATCTCAGTTAAAATAATTAAAGGAGCTGCCCGTCCAACCTTAAGGTTGGTGGGCAGGTGAAGAGCCCAGGCGGCCTTCGCATTTTTCATGGAACCTCATCCACGGGCGGGATGAAGTTTCATGAATGATTTTAAATTTTGACAAAAATTTTTATTGAAATTAATGCACATGTCCCAGCTCATGTGACAGTTTCACATGAGGGGACATGTCATAAAAATTTTCTCACCACTTTATTAAACTTTGCAGACTTAAAACTAATCTCCATGAGGCACAGAGGTGCCTCATGGAGGTTTCTGTGCTCTTTCACACCCATGCACAATAAAGCACACTCCCTGACTCAGGCAACCTACCCCCCCACCCCCCGCCCGCACAGGGAGTGCTCAGCGCTTCCAGGTGCGCGTCACGCTGGGCGAGCCTTAATTGGCCTGCCCACGGAAAATGGCGGCGCAGACCCGATCGGGGGCGCCAATCGGGTCCGCGCCTGACTGCGCCGGATCTGGCTCTGCCCACCCAACAGACAGAAAATTCTGCCCAGTATTACAAAGCAGCCCCTGACTAGCAACAGATGATTTCATTAGAAGGAAGTACCTCAATTTCTCTGGTAGTAATTAATAATCAGTCGTTAATTAGAAGTCATTTTATGTTATTTCTGTATTTCTCCATTAGCTTTTCTTATGAGAAAATTAAAGAGCTGTAATAGCTGGGAAAGAAATGGCTGAGACTTGGACTCCCTGCCTATCAGGAACAAGCACTGCCCTTGATTGTTGACAACACAAAAACAGAATTACCTGGAAAAACTCAGCAGGTCTGGCAGCATCGGCGGAGAAGAAAAGAGTTGACGTTTCGAGTCTTCATGACCCTTCAACAGAACTGAGTAATATTAGGAGAGGGGTGAAATATAAGCTGGTTTAAGGTGGGGGGGGTGGGGGGAGAGAAGTTGGGGGGGGGTGGTTGTAGGGACAAGCAAGCAGTGATAGGAGCAGATAATCAAAAGATGCCACAGACAAAGGAACAAAGAGGTGTTGAAGGTGGTGATATTATCTAAGAGAATGTGCTAATCAAGGATGGATGGCAGGACACTCAAGGTACAGCTCTAGTGGGCGTGGGGTGGAAAGACTAACAGGGCATTACAGGTATAGATTTAAAAATAATGGAAATAGATGGGAAAAGAAAAATCTATATAAATTATTGGAAAAAACAAAAGGGAGGGGGAAGAAACGGAAAGGGTGTGGGGATGGAGGAGGGAGTTCAAGATCTAAAGTTGTTGAATTCAATATTCAGTCCGGAAGGCTGTAAAGTGCCTAGTCGGAAGATGAGGTGCTGTTCCTCCAGTTTGCGTTGGGCTTCACTGGAACAATGCAGCAAGCCAAAGACAGACATGTGGGCAAGAGAGCAGGGTGGAGTGTTAAAATGGCAAGCGACAGGATCTTTCTTGCGGACAGACCGCAGGTGTTCTGCAAAGCGGTCACCCAGTTTACGTTTGGTCTCTCCAATGTAGAGGAGACCGCATTGGGAGCAACGAATGCAGTAGACTAAGTTAGGGGAAATGCAAGTGAAATGCTGCTTCACTTGAAAGGAGTGTTTGGGCCCTTGGACGGTGAGGAGAGAGGAAGTGAAGGGGCAGGTGTTGCATCTTTTGCGTGGGCATGGGGAGGTGCTATAGGTGGGGGTTGAGGAGTAGGGGGTGATGGAGGAGTGGACCAGGGTGTCCCGGAGGGAACGAACCCTACGGAATGCCGCCAGGGGGGGTGAAGGGAAGATGTGTTTGGTGGTGGCATCATGCTGGAGTTGGCGGAAATGGCGGAGGATGATCCTTTGAATGCGGAGGCTTGATTGTTGAGTCTGTCTTAATGAATAGGACTCCTGTAAAGATATCAAGCTAATAGGCATAGCTTAAAGGAAGGCATTGTCTTAAGTTTAAGACAATGTGCATAATTAGCTAGAACCAATGGAGTTAACTCATCACATTATTGACAAATTATAGACCAATTAGCCATTTCCAACAACTTGGCTAAGGTGGCCTATAACATCTTTTGAGTATAAAAAAGGGGTTGTGGGAACCATCTTTGTGTACATCAATTGTGGAAGAACCAATTTAGATCTTTGGTGGTAGTTAAGCATCCTATCGGTGTGAAGGTCATTTCTAGTAAACTTCAGGGCAGATAAGTATTGGATGTAGTTAGTACTGGGACTGGTTCAGTGACAGATTGGTAGAGTTTAATTGATAAGTATACTTTTCCTATATTCTGTCTCTGTTAGTTAGTTGATAAGTTCCTAAAATTTGCTTATAGTCAATAAACTTGGATATCATTTACTAATTGGTGTCTGAGTCTTTGCCTGATGGTTATATCTTGGTCAAATTCAAACAGTTTAAGAAGGCAATTTGGGTTCCAGCATTAGACCGTGCACAGCTAAATTGGAACAGTCTAAAATATCAAAACGCCCTTTTTACACTTGTAACAGCACCCTAGCGCTGTTGATATCAGAGCTACTAGACCCCCAAAGTGATAAAATGGTGTGGACCACCGCGTTGGCCTCTTCTGGTACATTCCATGTGGATGCCATGCTGGACAGGTCACTAGCATGGATGTTCAGCCATTCTGGCTGATATAATGCACATTTCACCAACTTGGCCTGCCTGTGTTCATGGAATGCCTGTGCTAACAACTCTCCAACTGACCATGCACTCAGTAGCATGAGGGACACCCCCACTGGCGTTATTTAAAGAGCCAAACATCCAATTTGCTGGTGAGGTGCTTTTGATTTACTTCTGTTGTGATGAAGTTAGTGGAATTGTTGTGCCTTGGTTTTGGAGATTTTTTGGTGAACTTCTGCAAATATTCAGGAAGGCTAGAGGATCCAGTGACCCAGCTCTGCACAAGGTGTGGTGGCTGTAGTTGTAGTGCCTCTAGATCTACATCATGACCAACAATGGGGGCTGTAGAGAGCTGAAGCTCTGCAAAAAGGAAAGAGGAGGGTCTCCACTGGAGAACCTACCCACCACAGATTTTTTGAGAGTATTTCTCTTACCTCTACTTAATCCAGCAGCAGTATGACTTGGATTCAACAAAAAGGTACATCCAACATATTAGGGAGATTACATAGAACCTGCACTTATGCTACTACCATAGTATGTCGGCCATACTACATGTCTGAGGATACATAAATGCATGCTGAGAAGATGGCTGCTGATGCCCGTAGAACTGTTCCCATTCTGTCAGGGTAACTTCGCTGGAAGTGTGACGCAAACCCCTGTTCAGCACAGAGTCAGCCCCGTCGCCAAGGAATACCATTACCATTACATTATCAATGACATAGTTTCCATGGAATGCCTACAGTGCAATAAATTATTAAGTCAAGCAATGAACCTTCGAGGTCCCATGCTTTGCTTAGTAGAGTTACACAGGCTGATTTAAAACTATTAAACAACATATTATAAAGCATCAGTTACAGCCCCTGTATACTTAATAGATGAATGTATTATGACATTCAGGCATGCAGATACCCAAAGCTGTAGTTTTGACCTGTGGTCTGTGCTGATTTAGCTAATCTCTGCCACGGTAATGATAGTGATGCTACACTTGACTTCAGTTTTTCCTGACTAGAAGGTGAGTAGTAAAATAATTGGTCAATGCTTCCACCTTGATGTGTACGCAGCTCCTGCAATGCAGAAAGTTGGAGGGCATAACTCTTGTTAAAGTAAACTCTAATAATAGCTACTGAGCCTATGCATAAGGAGCTATGTCACAGTGATGTCACTCACTGAGAGAAGATGAGTGTGAAGCATCTTAGAAAGTAGCTCCAGCTGTGTCTTGATCTTACTTAACATTTGTAAATACTTAGTCCGTACATAAATGTGTTTTCAACAAAAGACCAGTATCTCCAATAAGACCTCCTCTAGAGTAAGAAGCTAATGAATCCTGAGATAAAACCACAAAAACAGAGTTAATATTGACTATCAGACAGCATGAATTAAAATATAAGGAACATACAGTGTGATTGCTCAGTTTCCCATTGTCCCTTGGGATATAGCCATCTGGACGGCGGGTCACCAGAGGCAAACAGAAGAAATGGCAATCAAGACATTTTCAGTGACTCAAATAAATAATTCCCTGATTTAGACAGGTTTGCATCAAGTTGAAACCCGTCAAACATTACTGTTAAAGCTCACACACACAGAAGAAACATTTGGTTAAGATAGTAAGGGATGCTGCCATTTGGGAGACTATGGGCGGAATTGTCCCAGATTTGCACCAAGTGCGGTAGTGGGCAGGAAAAACAACATTTTAGCTGTCGGCCGCGGTGGTAGGTTTTCACGCTGTATCGTCCCAAACCTGCCGCATTATTTATCCATTCCCAGGAAACACGGCGTTTCCATGGCGGGCGGGTTCTCATTTGCCCGCCACGCCATCACCTTGCCGCTTCATCATGCCGGGCGTCATATTTAAAGTCCAGCCACGCGCACACAGTGCTTCCAGACCACGGCTACTGCAGGTAAGATGTCCACAAAAGGAAAAAAGACTGCAGCCCCCAGTTTTAGCGACGCGTCACTGGAATGCCTTTCGGATGCCATGGAGGCCCGCCGGGATGTCCTCTACCCCTGTTCAGGCCGCAAGATGGGCAGCGGCGTGACCAAGCAAGCTTGGGAGGCAGTGGCAGCGGTGGTCAGCACCAACACTCTTCAAAAGAGGACAGCCACCCAATGCCGAGAAAGGATGAATGATCTCCTCCGTTCCGCCTGGGTTAGTCACTTTTCTCACACTCTCAACTCACACACTCACAAACCCAGCACACATCCACAGGGCCCTCACTCACTGCCAATTCAAGTGACATCACCAGTCACTCTCTCACACACTCCATCATTGTTCTCATCCTGTCCATGGGACCACTCACCACCTACACATGCCAGGCATATTTATCATCTGGCCTGGCAGGCATCCTGCTTACACTCTATCCATCTCTATTCATGCAGGACAAGCTGGCACACAACAAGAGAGAGAGAGGTCGCAGACCAGTTGAGGAATGCCTGAAATCAAGGTCCTCACAAACTTTGAAAACAGAGCCATCCAGCTGGCCGGCGAGGGTCTGGACTGTTCCTGTGCTGATGGTGAGGTCGGCACTGCTCTACCAACTGAGGATCCAGCAGTGCAACATCCATCAGACAACCATGCTGTGAGTGATGTGTCCTGTTTTACAGGCCACTGCCATGCACTAATTATCTCCCCTTGCTTCCACAGGCACATCTGGGAAACAGCTGATGGGTTCCATGACCCAGCGCCTCCAAAGAAGATCCGAAGAAACCTCTGAAGAGGAATATAGAGGCACCCTCCTTGAAGTCCCATCACAGCGCTAATCCATACCCTCCACCAGCGCAGAGCGCACACCTCGGTGGGGCCTAGCTTTAGAATAGCCTTGGGATCACAATCTGGTGAGCATATCGCACTTTCTAATCCTCAGCAGGTGACGGCAGGGTGTCTGGCACTTGGAGGACTGCTGGAGGCCAGATATTCACTGAGTCTGAGTCAGATGACGAGCCTCTGGACTCAGTCATGTCACAGTTGCTGGAGCTGCAAAGGCAAGCTTGGAAACATCAGGAAGGGATGTCAGCTCCATTCCTCAGATTGCAAGGCACGATGGAAGAGTCTGTCTACCTTCACTCTGAGGTGATAGCAACTAGCATGCTAATGCACAGAGGTCAACATTGGTAGGATAGCAGCTGCCATGGAAACCTTGATCCAAGATGTCGCAGCTGCACTACTGCGCGGGCTCAACTCCATCGCTGATGCCATAGTTGGCCTCCAACAGGGTGTATGTGAGAAAGGTGCAGGGCAGCTCGATCTCACTCCAGCTACCTCTTCTCCTCAAGGGGTCAGCCTGGGGCCCTTGGGCACCTATAGGGAGGAGGATCAGCAGTTGTTCCCCCTGGGGCCATCCTTCCAGGTGATTTTGGGAGCGTCCAGCATATCTAACTCCTCTCTTCCTGTGACCTCAGCAGCTCGAGCTCCACAGGCCGGGGAGGGTGTAACTGCCACACAGTAGGACCCTGAAAGTAGGCCAGGGCCCTCCAAGTCTCAGCCCTCCAGAGGACACCGGCCAAGATCATCAGGGCGTCACAGTCAGCAGGCTGCTTCCACCTCCGCTGTGGATGTCCGGGGAGCACCAAGATGTAGCGGCAGGGTTAGGAAAGTTAAGAAGATGTAGTTGCACAGCCTGGGCATGGGTGCTAATCACTTGTACATACTGTTCACTATTGTGAATAAACTCCCAAAAAGGTCTCCCTGCCTATGGCTCCTTGTTCTGATGAGCAGTGTTCTTGTCACTCAGATGTGAAACCTTCCTGCACAGGATAAAGGCAGGTGTCTCAGTCCAGGGCCTCTTCCCTGTGCTTTATGCAGCCTCCAGACCACAGTGATGGTCCAGCCTCTCACTTCCAGGACACATTACTGATGCCTGCACCTCAACACTGCTCGTCATTGTTACCAGAATGTAGTGGGCAGGTGTCACAGAGTTTCATCATTCTCTCTGTGCGCTCTCAGCACCTTTAAGGTGGGGCTGGCCCCCATCTCTTCAGCATCTGTGACCACTGACTCTGTGCTCCTGAAGGGGTCAGGTGCTAAAGTCGGACAAAGGATCAGATGCTCCTAAAGTTTCATGGCTGCGTCTCTATGATAAGACCGTGATCACAGAGCACAAACGAGCTGCCCTTGGCCAGACAGAAGTCAGACATTTTCAGAGGCTATGTGTGGGTCTATGGTGTCTCCTCACTGTATATCATCATCATCCTCCACAAACTTAGCAGCTATAAGGGCCTCCCGAGGCGTGCATGCCTTGTCTGGTCAGTGCGAGGGCTTCATCCCCATCATCATTGCCTTCGAGGACTTCCTCATTCTCATCACCATTGACATCCTCCTCATTCAAGGAGACCTCCAGCTCCTCCAACTCCTCCTCAGTCAGCTCCTCTCCCCATTGTTGCACCAGATTGTAAAGGACGCAGCTGGTGATGACAATACGTGGCACCCTCTGTGGACTATATTGCTGGGCTCCACCAGACCGGTCCAGGCATCGGAACCTCATTTTCAACATCCCGGTGGCCTGATCCACCAAGTTGCAAGCTGCAGCATGAGCCTCATACCTTTGCTCTGCTGCAGTCTGAGGCCGCCGCATGGATATCATCAGCCATGGCCTCTGTGGGTAGCCCTTGTCCCCAAGGAGCCACCCCTGCAGCCTCTGTGGACCCTGGAAGACTTCAGGGACCTGAGACTGAATGAGAAAGTAGGAATCACGCACACTCCCTGGAAACCACTCACAGACCTTCAGGATGAGTTTCTGGTGTTTGCATACCGACTGCACATTCAACGAATGGAATCCCTTGTGGTTGATGTAGTTGACCACATGTTGTGACAGAGACCTGAGCGCCATGTGAGTGCAGTCGATGGCACCCTGCACCTGTGGGAAATCCGCGATCTGGGCAAACCCAATCACTTTTGCATCCTGACTCTCCCAATCCTGGGCAAAATGTATCAAGTTGTGTGCCCTCGCAAAGATGGCATATGTGATCTCATGTATGCATTTTTGGGTGGAGGCTTGAGGTATCCTACAGAGGTCACCTGTGGAGCCCTGAAGAGAGCCACTGGCTTAGAAATTGAGTGTCGCTGTCACTTTCATGGCCAATGTTAGTGGATGCCCTTCATGTCCCCGTGGCACCAGACCCTGCAGCAGGTGACAGATGTGTCCAACCAGTTCTCTAGACATGCGCATTCTTCAGCGACACTGGTTCCTAGTCATCTGCAGGAATGAAAGGCGGCATCTATGGACCCTGGGTGTTGCTAAGCACTGACCAGCAGCGACTCGCTGTGGCTCTTCGGCAGTGTGTGTGGGAGCCCCAGCCGCCCCTTCTCCCTGAGGGTGCTGCTCCTCACTCTGTGCAGCCAAGTGCCTCAGTCACTCTCTCCTCCGTTGACTCCACTCTCTGTATGCCACAAGGTGTACAGCTAGTTCACCAGGCTCCATGATCTTGATGTACTCCTCCTGCAGGATGAAAGAGGGAGACATGTGGGTTAGCATGGGTGTACTAAGAATCTGTCTTGGTTAAGCGTGAAGGCCCCTGAATGCAGCCTGGAGAGTGTTGGCCACCACTTGGATGGCCAGAGTTTAATGCGCTGCATGGCTGCCCGGAATCCCACCCACTTCCACCCCACTCCACCCAGCCGATTGGTGGCAGCTTTGCCCACTGAACTGCATGCTGTGCTCTCAGCTCAGGTACAGGTATTCTCCTAACCCGCGCTGCAAGGCTGCGCTGTTACCTTAAACCATGGAGGATACTGGTTCAAACTGGGATGCTAACATTGCAAGGGGCTGTGAGCGCCTCCACCAATGACTGCAAGGAGATTGTACAACGTGCACAGTCGTCCAACTGTTCTGCACTAAGATGCTCATGACTTTGCAGTCTATGCTTGAGGGGTAAAAAGCTCTGGAACACTTGGTGGCACTGTGATGCCTCTGCATTGCTTGAGGTGGCAGATAAGCTAGAGGCCCATTCCAATCATATCAGTGGCTGTGCTGAAATGTCTCAGTTGCAGAGGAGTGGTCACTTTATATAAGGTGTCCCTAATGCATGGCCGCTTCCCTCACCCACCCCACCCCCACCCTGAATGCATGTACGCTACATTCAACCGCAGGGCTGCCCTTGCTCTCTGTCCCTCGGCCCATGTGTCTCAAGCTTGAAGTCCAACAAGTGACCCTGATGAGCGCTGCGCAACTTTACTGTGCACTCACCTTTGCATTCCCCTCAAAGCGCAGCTGCCAAGTGCATGCCTTTTATATGCTGTTGTGAAACACGTCGGCCTGCTTTCCTACCAACATGGGAAGACAATTCAGCGGGGAGGGGGGGCAGGGGGTGTTGGTGGGAATGATTCCAGCCAGCAGGCCTAATAATGATGTGCAGATGTATTACGATGAGGTTCCCGACATCCAATGGCGGGAAACACGGACCATCATCGGCAGGCTGAGCGAATGATTGTAAATTGGTTTCACACCGTCGTGAAACTGATTGCGCAATATCACCCGCTCACGCCACCGTACTCGCCCGACGCTGGCTGGCATGGAAAATCCCGGCCTGTGATCCAAATTAAATCATCACCTTTCGGAACCAGAGGAGAAAATTTGTGGAAAGAATACTTTTCAAAAAACTACTTAATGCACCTTCCACCAACCTCCCCCGCCACCCCCCCCACCTCCGCCACCAATATACATTAATGAAACTTTAATATTCTCACCATGTAACCAGAAAGCTCAATTACTCATCAATTCTGGAAGAACTTAAAGGAAAAAACAAGAAATGAAGCAGGGTATAAATTGATGAGTGATTCATGCTGAATCAATTCAATCAACTTGGAATTTAAATTCTTGGAGGGCATATATCTTCCTGACTACATGCTGAAATGAATAATAATTAATTATTGCATAGTATCACATAGTACAACAGGGAAACAGATATATCGGCCCAATGGGAACATGCAAGGGAAAAAGCATTTTCATGGTGAGCACTGATGAGGAGCTCTGAAGGTGAATGAATCGGGTGAATAAAAAGTAATTTTGTTCTTTTTAACAATAACTGTTAATCAATAAACAAGTAAATGAAAAAAAAGAGAAGGCTTAAAAGAAGGAACGTAAATCAAAATCGTAAAAAACTCTATAGGCACATAAATAAAAAACAGGAAAGCAGGCAGGGAACAGGGCTATTGAGTTATGTTTAGGATAAAATCACATGTAGCAATGCTGAAATGGTAAAATATTAAATAATTATTTTGCTTCAGTATTTATTACCAGGGGTGCACCAGGTGGACGTGACATCAAAGATGAGACTAGGAATGGTATAGCTGCATTTAAAATAAAAAGAGAAAAGATATTAAATAAACAAATCAAACTGAGGGAGAATAAAATCCTCGGTCTGGGTGAATTGCACCCATGTATTTTTAAAGAATCTAGGGAAGATATAGCAGAAATATTATTACACATAGTAAATAATTCATTCAAAGGATGTGTAATGCAGAGGACCAGCGGATAGCTAATGTTATACTTACATTTAAGAAGGGGGATAAAACATATCCAGGGAACCATGGGACCAATCCGCTCTATTTCAGTTGTAGAAAAAATAATAGAATCCCCACTATACAAAAAAATGGAAGAACATCTAGAAACTAAAACTACAAAAATGAAGAGTCAACATGGATTTCAAAATGGAAAGTCTTGTTTCACCAACCTTACTGATTTTTTTGAAGTGGTAACAGAGAGAGTAGAGAAGGGTAATGTAATAGGTGCAATATACCTAGATTTACAAAATAAAGTACCACAAAGTGGACTAAAGCACAAGGTCAGAACATGTAGTGTAGGACAAGTAACAAAATGGATAGCCAACTGGCTGGAAGACAGAAAGCAGAGAGTAGCAGTAAAGAATAATTATTCAGAGCAGCAGAAGGTTAGACGTGGCATCCCACAAGAATCAGTGCTGGGACTGATGCTGTTCACAATTTATATTAACAATTTAAACATTGGAATCTTTGGTTTTCAGGGCTCCTTAGGTCTAAAGATTTAAGTTAGAAACCAAACTGTTCTTGAAGCAGGAATTTGCAAACTTACTCTAAGCCTCCATTAAAGGATACTAAAGATACGAGAGACTCCATGCTGGGAAGGTGCCAAGAATCCAGCAACAATTTCCTTCATTCAACACCCCCTTCCCCACCCACCCACCCCTCCCCACCCTCACCCCTCCCCCACTCTGTCATCCTCCTCCAGTGGCTGATATTAAAGCAAATTCAAGGCCTGGATGGTCAGGATCTTCAGCATCAACTGGACTCCCAGCATTTTCAACACATCCATTTTTTTAAAAAAAAGAAAACACGCATGAGGACAACCAAAAAGCTTGTATACAGGCAGACACCTCTATAGAAGAAACATTTGAAATAAAAGCTAAGGGGAACAGAAAAAAACTGAACTTTCCCCACAATATTTTTCTTCTTCCACCCCAGATCTCTCTACTTCAAACTTTACCCCCAAAATAATTCATTGGACAAATATAAAATAGGAAGAAAACCATTGGAAAGGATTTACCATAGATGTCGGCATGTAGGTCGACCTTTGAAGGCTCAAAAAATCCCTCCAAAAATGGGGGGTCAATTTATACGATGAGTATAAAAGTGAAACACTGGTGTGGGTGGTTGACATTTTGAAATGTCATCTGCTTCTGATGTAAAGCATGGGCATCTCTTAAATTCTCACACACCTTCACAACAGAGCCCATATCACCTGCTTGAACTCTTATGCCTAGTTACCAGTATGTAAAACATTCGTTTGTGGGGAGAAAAACTGAGGCTGACTGCTAATGCGAGTATAGCATGTCGTGGCTGAAAAGTTGGAGGGCGGAGTCGACTTATACCCCAAACATATTCAAAAGCATGATTTTTTTGGGCTGGAAATTTTGGGTCAACTTAAACACTGGTTTATGGTAACTTTCTCTTTCTTGTTTGGCTATTGTTGTTCTAGCAGTAGTTTGTAAAGTTGAAAGGCAGGCTGAGGAGGTATTTAAAAGGAAAAATAAATTTTTTCAACAAGAGCAGTTGGTAAATCATGCACTTAAATAAATAAAATAAGCTGTAAATGTGAAAGCGAACAGTGTTTCCTGTTACTCTTGCCCTGAGAGGCCTCCTTCTCCCCCAATAACCACTCTCCTTCCTCAGCATCTCTCTATCTCTCTCTCTCTCTCATCTTTCTCTCTCTCTCTTTCTCTCTCACACACACACATACACTCATTCACACTCACACACACACACACTCATTCAAACTCTCTTTCTCTCACTCTTCTCTCGCGCTCTGTCTCCCTCGTTCTCACATTCCCTCTCTCTCCCACTGCAAGTTCCTAGCCACCTAGACTCTCACTCTTGGCTGCAGAGAACTGCGTCAATCCCCCTGACTATACTGCCCCCTACTATCACTACATTCCAATTAACTCGTCCCACTTGAATCACTTCCTGTACCGTGCTGCATTGGTCAATTCACTCATCCACCCTGCAGCCCCTGCTTTAGTCCTCATAAGCTGCAAAAACCTCAAACCTATTGGGCAATTGTAAGGGCTGAGGCTCCTCCACTTCTAACTTTTCAATCCCCTTATCTGACTCACTCAAAGTCAACATCCTCCTGCCCCTCACCACTGACCAAATCAGAAGACCCTAACCTAAGGTGCATGACTGCCTCCTGGAGTAAAATATTCAGGTAACTTTTCCCCTCCTTGATGCATTGCAGTGTCTGCAGCTCGGCCCCCAGCTCAATGACTCTGAGCCGAAGATCCTCAAGCCACTGACACTTGCTACAGATGTGCTTGCCCTGGATCACACTGGTGTCCATGAACTCCCATGTTCTGCAGTCGCAATACATCACATGCCCTGTCATCTTTATTGTATGATAATTAATTTATTATTGTTTTCTTAATTAATTTATAATTAACAAACCCTACTACTCCCAATGAGCTTCATTATTGCTAATAAACCTTACTACTACTAATGAAACCTTACAATTACTAATAACTGTCATAACTCTTGGAAAATAGATGAGCAAAATACTCACCAACCAATCACTTGCCTGTTTCACTCCTCCTTCATTGCACTGAACTTCCTCACTCAACAAATTTCCAAGTTCACACTCTGTGTCTAGCAGTACTCAGTGATGAGCTGCTGTCTCCGTCCTTGCTTACTTCATGCACTTAGCAAGGCCACTACATTTATATTAGCTGAAATTCTACAGAGATGAGTCAGCACTGCTGGCCAGAGAAACTAATTCAAACTAGCTACCTAATTAGCTAACTGCAGCAGCCTGTCCTATAGGGTGTTTGTTTATCCCTGACTAAGACTGGAAGAAACTTAACTTTAACAGTAAATTGTAGTTAAATTCTAAATGCAAACTGGACTAGATTTTAGGAAGAGATTAACCTTTAAATTTAACTCTTAAAATTCCCTCACTGACCAAATTCCCAAGTTCACACATTGTGACTAGCTACACTCAGAGATGAGCTGCTGTCTTTGTGAATGCTTATGTCCCAGCGGTGGCCATTGCTCACTTCCGGTGCTGCTGGGACTACAGAGCAGCCAGCAAATCTGATTGGCTGGCATCTATCTAAAGCAGGGCTTCCTCCCAGATGGGGACAGAGGATCCAGTCCGAACCAATTATTGCCCTCCCCAGTATGTTATTGCTATGCAGCAGCTGGGTTTCTGGTCGTTAAGGTGCCGAAAAGCTTTTCAGTCGGTTGAGGGGGATGTGTGGGTATTCCATAAACTCCACCTCTTAGATTCTGCCTCCAGAGGAGCAGCAAGGTCAGGGGAGAGGGAACTGTGATTGGAGAAGCTGGAACTGTAAGCATGGAAGAGACAGAATCTGTGATTAGAATCTACATTGTTTTCCTGCTCTTAATGAAACATCTGCACCTGCAATTGTCCCATTTGAAACATAGAGAAGCCATAATGTGAGGTAACATTATATGGGAGGGAGGGGGCAACTATTCTCGAATGTTTCGTGGGCTACTTGTGATGTTTCGAGGGCAAATTTACCTCTCACCCCTGTGTATTTTGAACCCTGGACTCAAGTCAAAAAGGCCATAATGAAAGCAAAACAAACACCAGGGGAGAATTTTCTCCCTGTTGGGTGGGCCAGTCGGGAGCGGACGCAGGTGAGTGAGGAGCCGATCGCCACCCATGATAGGCTGCACGCCGCCATTTTACGTGAGTGGGCCAATTAAGGCCCGCCCAGCATGACGTGTGTCCAGTAGCGCTAAGTGCTACCTGTGCATGCAGGGAGAAGAGGGGGAGTCAGGGATGCACGTGAAAGAGCACAGAAATCTCCCTGAAGCATAGATTTCCAAGTGTTATGACATGACAGATGATGTGTGCCAGGCAGATCAAATCCATAAGGGGAACTTGGCCATGCTACCACAATGGTTTTGCAATTTGTATTTATTACAAGAAGATGTGTGCACTGAATCTAAAAGTAGTGAGTCCACTGAGATTGGATTGGTTTTGAGATTTTAAAAATTAAAATAAAATATTTATTAACAAAAGTAAAGATTTCAAGCACATACATAAGACTACAATTACTTAATACTATAATAAATCCTGAAATTCCTAATTAACCTGACTCCCAATTACACACAACAGTCCAAAATAGATTTTAAATTTAAAAAGCAAGCCAGCAAGTTATCACAGTACCCACTTGACAATGGAATTCCCAAAAGCTTTTCTCCAACTTTAGTTACTGAACACAGCAGACTTATGCACAAATGGCTGGAGACTTCCTGGAAGCTGTTTCACACACTCCTATTAGCTCTTACATGGCCCCCCCAACATGGCCTTCCATTCTCTTTATATATGTTTCTCTCTCTTTAATCTGTAAATTTCATTGTTCCATATGTCTTTGAAATGTACTTTTCCCATAATATAATACCTTTCATGTTCCCAATGTTGCCAGTAACCTTTGGGAAAAATAAACATACTTCTTGGCCTAGCTTATCTGGCTAGTTATAAACAGACTAACATCCCTTTGAAGTTCAAACAATCCCTTCACTTATCTAAAAATGCAAATTTCCTTCACATCTTATATGCTAAGACAGCATCCACATTTACTCATTAGCATTTCAAGTACACTTCTACACTTAACTTCTTTTGAGAATTTCAAGCTTGCAGTCTACCTGACTGCAATGTAGTTAAATCACACAGACAAAACCATCTACACTCACACCCATAAACCTACTTTACAATAAACCAGAATACTATTATGAAAACTATCATACTTTCATAACACAAGCCTGATACCAAAACGGTGAGGTTATACCTAGGGGGAAATTATGGAAAAACTGGGTCTGTTTTCTCCTGAAATGAGAGTGGTGGCCCAATAGAGGTCTTTAAAATTATGAAAAGTTTGGATAGAGTCGAGTGGAGGGGAAATTTAACCCCCCCTCCCTGCCAAAATGGGTGTATGTGTGTGTCAAATGGTGTGTAAAAATATTAAAAATGTGAAACCTGACCCCCTGTTGCCTTGAATCCATCCATTTCCATTTTGAATGGAGGTGTGATGGGAGGGGGCGGGCAACCAGCTGGTTTGCAGGAGGCAGGTTGGTCAGTTAAATATTATAATGAAGCTGCATGCCTCAGAGTCACCCATCATTTAGAGTTAACACTCTCTGCTGGGTTTCCCAGGTCTTGGGAAACCTGTTGGTTAGAGGAGGTGAGGATTGTCAGATCTGGGGGTAATAGTCTCTCCACTTACCTGCTGGTTCCAGTTTACCTGATTCACCCATGATCAGGCACATCTCCCCGACTCTTCTGACCTCCCCCACAAGGCTCCTGATTTCCACCATCGAGCCTTCCAATCTCTCCCCAGCGCCTTATGCGAGCTCTGCTGCAGGGGTGTCGAATGAGGAGTTTGATGCGGCAACCTACAGAACCATGCTAATAGGTTCTCAAATTGAAATGCTTGGTACATTGGGAAGCTAGCCAGAAAGCCTATGATCAATGTCGAGGAACATGGAGGAATCTGGCACTAACTTGGTACAGCACTTTGTGCAGAGCTTGGAGCCAATCCTTTCCAGCATGGAACACATTTGTTGATCCAATCATTTGTGCTAAGCAAACAATTAATTTAATTATTAATAATTATCATTAAAAATTATAAAACATATAAATAATTAAGTAAATTTATTAAATCATTTGATTTAGTGTTATTTTCTGGCATTATTAAATAAGTCCATATGCTTTCTCTAACAAATTGTTCTCTATATTACACTTTAGACATCTGCACAAATGTAAAGCGATAACTAGGATCAATTTGGTCTCTTTGACATTAACAGTGCGCAAACAGTATTAGCTCAGAGATTACAAATTGATAACATGTCATGGTAACCAACTACTTATAGCCATTTGAAGGACAAGCCTTTCATTCCCATTAGGAATGAATTAAACCCAGGCCCTAAAGAATTGTTCTATCCCTTCTAGTCCAATACATCAACAAATCACCTAAAAGAAAGGAAAAGAAAAAGGTCTCAACTTGCTTTCTTTATTAATAAAGGTTTTAATGGAAATAAACATTGAGACAAAGCCACTGAGGAAGTCGAGAGAATACGTGGTTTGATGGGAACACCTGAAGACCCTAGGTCAAATTGCTTGCCTTGACATACACACTAATTTTACAGTGCTATGTTGACCAACAAACAATAACTGATTGCTTGGGATTCCCTTGAGTTAATCATATGGTTTATAAACAGTAAATTCATATGGTGTTGATAAATATATGTTTTTGTTGCTGGAATCAACAAATTCTGATTAAGATGAGCTTCCAACATCTGTGATAATGCACTCCTTTCCCTGTTAGCTCTTTGCAACCATTTCAAATCAGTTCACATTATACAGAAATCCTTGAGACAAAAATGATCTGGTATTCAGCACAAATTAACACAGCTCAAATTAGAAAAGTCATTTTGGAACATTGGGGATTGCCTTTCTTGGAGCAGATTTTTAAAAATTCATCCATGGAATGTGGGATTCGCTGGCTGGGCCAGCATTTATTGCCCATCCCTAACTGCCCCTGAGAAGGTGTGTGAGGTGCCTTCTTGAACTGCTGCATTCCATGTGGTATAGGTACATCCACAGTGCTGTTAGGAAGGGAGTTCCAGGATTTGGACCCAGCAACAGTGAAGGAACTTTTTTAAATTCATTTATGGGATGTGGGCTTCGCTGGCTAGGCCAGCATTTATTGCCCACCCCTAGTTGCCCTTGAGAAGGCAGTGGTGAGCTGCCTTCTTGAACCGCTGCAGTCCATGTGGTATGGGTACACCCACAGTGCTGTTAGGAAGGGAGTTCCAGGTCATATAGTTCCAAGTCAGGATAGTTTGTGGCTCGGAGGGGAACTTTCAAGTGGTGGTGTTCCCATTCATCTGCTGCCCTTGTCCTTCTAGGTGGTAGAGGTCATGGGTTTGAAAGGCGCTGTCTAAGGAGCCTTGGTGAGTTTCTACAGTGCATCTTGTAGATGGTACACACTGCTGCTACTGCTCGTCAGTGGTGGAGAGAGTGAATGATTAAGGAGGTTAATGGGGTACCAATCAAGTGGGCTGCTTTGTCCTGGGCGGTGTCAAGCTTCTTGGGTGTTGTTGGAGCTGCAGTCAAACGGGCAACTGGGGAGTATTCTATCACACTCCTGACTTGTGCCTTGTAAATGGTGGACAGGCTTTGGGAAGTCAGGAGATGAGTTACTCTCCACAGAATTTCCCGCCTCATCTGACCTGCTCTTGTAGTATTTATATGGCTAGCCGAATTCAGTTTCTGCTCAATGGTAACCCCAGGATGTTGATAATGGGGGATTCAAAGATAGTACTGTCATCGAATATCAAGAAGCGATGGTTAGATTTTCTCTTGTCGGAGATGGTCATTGCCTGGCATTTGTGCATATGTTATTTGCCACTTAGCAGCCCAAGCCTGAATGTTGTCCTGGTCTTGCTGCATATTGGCACGGATTGCTTCAGTGTCTGAGGGGTTACGAATGGTACTGGACATTGGACAGAATCATCCCAGATTTTCACAAAGTGGATAGGGGGGTGGGGAAAAAGGTCATTTTACCCGCTGGCCACAATGGCCGCATTGTCTGCTTCCCGCTTCATTAATTATGCAGCCTCAGGAGAAACGCCGTCTCATGATTTGCCCACCATGCAGGGCGGCATATTTAAATTGCAGCTGCACGCACACTTCTCAATTCTTGCAGCTCATGACTGCTCCAGTGAAGGCATGGCCCCAAAATCCAAGAGTGCAGCCTCCCGATTCTGTGACACATGCCTGGGATGTCTTCTGGACACTGTGGAGGCCCACCGTGATGTCCTCTATCCCAACACTGGCTATAGGAGGCCCATCAATGTCACCACTCTGGCTTGGGGGGCGGTGGCAGAGGTGGCCAGTGTCAATGCTGCACACAAGATGTCGGCCATCCAGTGCAGAAAGAGGGTGAATGATCTGATCTGTGCTGCCAGGGTAAGACAACCATCTCCTCACTCTAAACTCACACACTCACAAGGCCATCACACATTCACTGGCACCTCACTCACTGTCAGCTCAAAGGACATCACCATTCATTCTCTCACACACACCCTCACATCTCCACCTGGCCTTATCTCCTCTGGAGACTGCCTCCTCGGCCCTCACCATCTTAAGACCACTTGCACAGATCAAAATGTGCCCCCACACACACCCTGGCATACCCCCTTCCCCAGTACAGCCCTCACCCTGCAGCTTCTTCCCTTGCCTGAGGCCACTTCTCCCCCTTGCCCAAGTAAGCCCTAGCTCAGCAGCCATTGAAAAGCCACCCGCACCTTAAGGCTGGTCTGGCAGATAGAGACCTGCCCGTGAGCCAACCTAAGAGTGACATGGTGCTGCCTGTGAAGCTTGGCGCTGATGACCGTGAGTGCTGCCCAAGGAAAGGTAGGCAAACAAACATCAAAGTCCCGAGCGAAGTGCAGCTCACCTGGTGCACGTCACTTATGTACAGTTGTGAAACACATCAGCATGTGCCCGGATGATCCAGCGTCGGGGGTTTATTCTGGCGAGCAGGGCTTGTAATGAGATGCTAAAGTGTCAAAATTAGGTTCCCGACGTGTGTTCATGGGAAATGCGGCCCGCCATTGACAGGTGGAGTGGACAATCACAAATTGGTTTCACAACAGCTTAAAACCTGATTTTTGGCCTTTTCACCACATTGTTCCCCCGTCTGCCATAACACACGATGCCAACAGGGCTGGAAAATTCCAGCCATTGTGCAATCATCAGTGAACATCCCCACTTCTGACCTTATGATAAAAGGGAGCTCATTGATGAAGCAGCTGAAGTTGGCTGTTACAAGCTTTGTTTTTGATCTATGTCATTTTGACCTAAGGCTGTCAGATACTGTGATACATCTATCATTGATCACCTTGTCAGCACACCAGGCCAAAACAAATCAATAAAATCCATCAAAAAGATGTAACTTAGCTGCCCCAGTTATGATTGAAGGGAACATGCAATTTATCTACTTCCTTTCTTTATCAGTGCATTCATATTCACAAATCACATGAGGAGCATTGTGACCCAGGTGAGAAATTCACCAAGGGAGTGACAACAAAATGGGAGAGTAAGAAGGGGCTGGTACATCAATGGTCACATTTCTTCAACACAGTGGTGCCGATAGGCCAATTCTAATCCTCCATGTCTCACAAAAATGGGATGTGTGGGGTTTAAATTATCAACAGTGCTCACATTGTCCACACTGCATTCATGCCCCGTGCCATTTTAACATGTGCATTTTGGACATTATCAGAGGTACTCGTCTTGGACTGATGACAGCCTCATTGAAATGCAAGAGTTTGGGGTCAGATGATGACATTCACATCAGAATATAATGCACAGTCGTCTTCACCAGGGAAACTTGGCACCACTTAGGCAAACGCCCAAAACAGAGCCAAAAAGGTGGATTAAATAATGTTTCTGTGTGCACCAGGAGGAGAGAAATGCCACGGTTGTCCCCCTACCTTCAATTGCAACCATGTCTGGCCTCACTGCCCCAGCCCCCACCCCTTCTGATGAGCTTAACCGACTGCCAGGAACTTGAGTCCATGACTGCAGTCATCTGCCATGTTCAACTCACTGACACACCCCACCCCGACCCTTGCCTTCACACTATTGCTGCAATGCTCAAATGGAAATCAGGTCTGGAGTTAAGATGGGGTGGACCTCACGTCAGTGAGACCAAAGTTGCTCACAAGTATAAATGAAGTTAATAATGAAAATGGCGAGCTATTTTTAGCAGTATATCCTTTTAACAGTGACCACAGATAAAGTAATTTAAATCTGTCATGGTTTAATAGTTACTTTAATTGAGCCTGGGAATTCCCAGTACCCATAAATTTTATACACTACCATATATTACTGACACATGCTGATTAAATTGCCTACTTTATAGGCTGCAGAGTCTGGTTAATAATTCAGTTTTATTTTTTTCTTTTCAGACAGTAAATGGTTTTTGTCTTAAAAATTCTGCAACATAGAAAGCAATCTTGATTAAAACTATATTTTTTTCTTTTTGTATGCTTTTTCAGAAGTGACTGTATTGCATAAGTAAGAGCTGTAGGAGATTTATGACATTTCTGGTGCTTCATATTAACATAAACTGTTCTGATTCTTCACTGAAGATATGTAAAGAGTAATTTTTGCACTTTGCATTCCTGATGGTGAGCTTCAGCCGTCGAGAGGCCATGTGGTCAGAAAATCATGTACAGCGCACCCCCTTCCTAATAGGTGCTCCTCAGTGGACAAGGCTGCCCAGTGGAAGGGTCAAGTCAAAACTTTACCCGTATGATCTCCAAGAAAATATGACTTCAAATGAAATTCTTCACTTCTTTAGTTTCTTCCCCTTTTAGTTATCATTTTATCTGACATAGGTATTTGGCCCCAATTTTAACTCTGGGACTCATTTTCAATGGGTGAGCTTTGGGCCTTGATTTTAGCCTCCCACCCAGTGAAAATGTTGCGCTGGTGAGTTAGAACACCTTATGACCATTCCACTGCTTCTCCAGGCCCTCAGCCCAAGGAATGCTTGGGCCTCTCCAGACCTGGGCTCCCCCTGGTCACACTGGAACTACTTTATTCCTGATGGTTAGATGCCCATCTTCCAGAAACTGCTGGGGACCTTTCCCACAGGTCCCAGGCTGGGGCCTCCCTCCACCAGATTTCACCTGCCTGCTGGACACGTATTGGATGGGACTCTCAGAAATCTTATTTACGCAGGAACCTGCCATTAAGATCGACAGGGCCTCCACATCCCCAAATTCTTCCAATCTGTCACCCACTAGTGTCACATGCAACATTTCCACTCCTGTTTTAATATTGGGACTAAAACGTCAATTCAAAACTCACCTGCTGCAGCGAAAGGAGGGAATGTACTTCTTAAAGCGAAATGGTATTCCCTTATGTCTCATTGTTGGTGTGAACTGAATTACTTTTGTGAGAATATGTATGTTCTTGGGGTAGATTTAATGGGGGCCAGTGATTGTATTGCTGCCCGCAACCCCCCGCCCCCATTCTTTACAAAAGTCGGTTGCAAGCAGACCGAACATGCGAACATATAAAATAGGAGCAGAAGTAGGCCATTCGGCCCCTCAAGCCTGTCTGCCATTCAATAAGATCATGGCTGATCTGTTTGCTTTTCGAGTTCTACATTCCCATCAACCCCTGATAACCTTTGATTCCCTTGCCTAACAAAAATCTATCTACCTCCGCCTTAAAAATATTCAATGGCCCTGCTCCCACTGCCTTCAGAGTCATTGAGTTCCAAAGTTGCACAACCCTCTGAGATAAAAACATTCTCCTCATCTCTATTCTATAATGGCAGCCGCTAGTTCTGGACTTGCCCACAAGAGGAAACATCCTTTCCACATCCACCTTGTCAAGACCGTTCAGTATCTTATATACTTCAATCAAGTGACCTCTCACTCTTTAGACTCCAGTGGAAACAAGCCCAGTCTGTCTAGCCTTTCCCCATGAGACAACCTGCTCATTCCTGGTACTAATCTAGTAAACCTCCTCTGAACTGCCTCCAATGCATTTACATCCTTCCTTAAATAAGGAGACCAAAACTACATACAGTATTTGAGATTCAGTCTTACCAATGCCCTGTATAACTGAAGCATAACATCCTTACTTTATGTTCAATTCCTCTTGTAATAAAGGACAGCATTCCATTAGCCTTCTTGATTACATGCTGTACCTGCATATTAACCTATTGTGGCTCATGCACGAGAACACCTAGGTCCCTCTGCACCTCAGAATTATGCAGCTGTTCGCCATTTAAATAACACTCTGCTTTTTTGTTCTTCCTGCCAAAGTGAACAACTTCACGTTTTACCACGTTAAGTTTCATGGCCTACTCCTGCTCCTTGTTCATGGGGAGAATTTTCTCCATGTCAGGCAGGCTGGTTGGGAGCGGGCGCCTGGCTCCGTACTGCCATTTTATGTGACACACGGCTGGTAATACCTGTGCAGGCGGGGGAGAGAGGGAGAGCCAGAGCCTGCAGAAATCTCCCTGAGCCACAGAGCTGCCTCAAGGCGATTAAGTACATATTGAAACTTTTGCAAAAAGAAACATAAAAATTATTTACACGTCCCCTCATGTGACAGTGCTACATGAGCTGGGACATGTTTATAAATGTTGCAAAAATTATTTATTTATTTAATAAAGCCTTCAGGGAGCCTAATCCCACCTGTGGATGAGGTTTCCTGAAAAATGCGAAGGCCTACTTGGCTTCTTTGCCTGCCCACTACCCTTAAGGTTGGACGAGCAGTGTTGATAATTACTTTAATTGTTTTTTTAATGGTCTTAACAGGCCTTTGACAGTTCAGCCGGCGTGCAGCCACCTCTGGCATACGCCCACCGAACGAAAGGTCTAAATGATGCACGGTGACATCGGGATGCACGCCCAACGTCACTGCGCATCATTTTACACGTCGGCGTGTCGGGCCCGCCCCCACTCGTCAACTTCAAAATGATGGCCCATATGTTCGTATTGTGGGAAACTGATGTATTGATGTCAGGTTTGTGACCCATGTCATCATTACAGGTTTTGCACATGCGCAGGATGGCAGACATAAAATCCCAGACATAAAGGGCAGAATTTTGCCTTTGGCGCGCGGGCTTGGCGGTGCGGCTGGGAAGCTGACTGCCGCCCGCGATTGGCACCGCACAGTGATTTCACGCTGGTGGGCCATTTAAGGCCTGCCCAGCATGGAACGTGAGCGGCAGCGCTGAGCGCTACCTGTGCGGGCAGGGGGGGAAGGTTGAGCAGAACGAGCACTTCATAATCTCCTTGAGGTACACAGCTGCCTCAGGGAGATGAAGTGCTGTTTAAAAAAAATTCATGAAGAAAATCAAAATGTCATAAAACATGTCCCTCATTTGACTGTGTCACATGGGCAGGGGCGTGTTTTTAATTCAAGCGTAAAATTTTTAATTGATTTTTATTTGCTTTAGGAAACCTCATCCTGCTCGTGGATGAGGCCTTAAAAAGTGCAAAGGCCGCTTGGCCTTTTCGCCTGCCTGCCAATCATTAGGTTGGACGGGCAGAGTAAATTTAACTTTAATTACCTTTTTAATGGCCTTAACAAAATATCGTGGGGCTGCACGATGACATCAGGATGCTCGTCCGTCATCTCGAGTCATTTTACGTTCGGTTGGGTGAGGTGCGCGCCCGCCCGCCAAGCTTAATATTCTGCCCAAGGTCTCTAACTAACCCACTGGCAACTTTCATATTATTGATGGTTTCTTGTATTTCAAACATTCCTTATTACATTTCCTCTTTAATCCAGTGCAGTACTTTTAACATCATTCTAACTGCTCTTTAAAGGGTCCATCAACGTAAACATTGATATCATCCTATAAAGTTTCCACTTTCTCTGCCAGGTTCTGATTAACCCACTAAGATAAAAGCAAAATACTGCAGATTCTGGAAATCTGAAATAAAAACAGAAAATGTTGGAAAAACTCAGAAGGTCTGGCAGTAGGTTTGTGAAGAGAAAAAGATTGGTGAAGACAAATGTAGGTCCCTTACAGTCAGAAACAGGGGAATTTATAATGGGGAACAAAGAAATGGCTGACCAACTAAATACATACTTTGGTTCTGTCTTCACAAAGGAGTACACAAATAACACACCAGAAATGTTGGGGAACACATGGTTTAGTGAGAGGGAGGAACTGAATTATTAGTAGGGGAATGGTGTTAGGGAAATTGATGGGCCAAATGGCCTACACCTGTTCCTAGTTTCTATGTTTCTATATTACCTGTGGAGAGAGAAACAGAGTTAATGTTTTGAGCCCATATTACTCTTCTTCCAAGCTAAAGAGAAGTAGAAATATGATGGATTTTATATTGTTTAAGAGGGGGTGGAGCAGGTGGAATGAGATGGAAGGTCAGGAATAGGTGACACCTTCTGCTATCTTACCTTTATGCCACTATCAGCACCTTCTTTACTCTTTATCACTACCATTAACACTCCCTTTGTCTTGTGCCCATGACACATCTTGTCAATCTCTCATTCACTGTTACCTATCCCTGACCTCCTTTCTCATGCCACCTGCTCCACCCCCTCTTAAAAAGTATAAAATCCATCACATTTCTACTTCTCTTTAGCTCTGAAGAAGAGTCATATGGACTCGAAACGTTAATTCTGTTTCTCTCTCCACAGATGCTGCGAAACCTGCTGAGATTTTCCAGCATTTTCTGTTTTTATGTCTGAGTAACCCACTGTGGGTGTTGAGCATTTTCTACTTTAACATCTATGGCCATGCAATTCATTTGTATGGCCCTTTCACTTGATTCTCCAGGGTCAGGCAGTGCTGTGGGAGGCTACCTGCATAGCCCACATGGAATCCACCTGGGCATACATAGTTCCACCCTTAGCGTGTGCCTGAACACTTGAACTGACACTATTCGGATGTCACACAGCCCAACTAACTAATGTGTTGCCAGAATGCCAAAACTGGACAGCACAAGCCCTGACAACACCTATGATGCCCACTCTTAAATGAGGTGTGAAAAAGCGAGTTGGGTCTGTAGTAACATTCTTTATAGGGCCAGGAACCCTGATTTCAGTTAAGTAAAAATTTGACCTGTTCATACAAAGGATGACACAGGTATGTGAGTGCTTCTGATTTTGTAGCCTGGCAGAGAGATGGAGCAGAGACTGCAGAGCAGGAGCTAAACTCCTCCATGCTTCTTGATAGTGACAGAAGGTTGTCTGGTAGGTCAACCAGGGAACCCAGTATCTTGGTGTGTATGTCCATTCGCCAGTTTTCTGCATGCTGCCCTATTAAGGTCCTCATCTGAATTCCCTGCAGCAGTACTCATCCACCACAGCAGCCTCTGGTGAACTAGCCAATGAATCATCCTTACACCCTGGTCTGCTTGCAGCCCACCCTTGCCCAGTGACTCCCATGTGCCGATCCCAACTATATAAGAGCTTTCAAGGTAAATGCAGTGTCAGTATCTAAGCTGGTAGCTGTGATTGTCAGGTCAAATGTCGGGGCCTCTTCATCACTGTTGTGTTATCACTCTCAGCTTTCCTCCTTGAGTTCCTGTGGATGGGCAGGCAATTGTTCTTGGGTGTGTGAAGGAAGGAACTTGGAAGAGGAAGGTTGATGTAAGGGGAAGAGGGTGATGTGGCAAGTAAGTTGCCTATGATCACACACTCAACAGATTGCTCATCCTGCCTGATAGCAGGATGAGTGTGGGCTGGTAGTTGAGAGGGAGCATAAGGCTGGAAGATGCCTTCATTCTCAATGTTCTTAGTGATGTCGCAGCTAGACCCATAAACAGACAACCAGCTCCTCTGTGGGACTCAAGAAATGCAGGCATCCTTATCCCCCACTGGATCTGCTTTGCTCCCTTAATTGTGTGAGATCCTGTCCTGTAAGAGTGAGGACAGAATGTCAGTGGTTGTGTGGATGATGTGCCTCCTATAGCTGAAGGTATGTGCATACAATGAGAGGTGGATGTGAGGCTGACAGCATTAGTAGGTATGTGAGGGTGAAATGGAGTAACTGGATGTTAGGCGTGAGTGCCAGGGAATGTTGCTGGGTGAGTGATTTTGGTGTGGTGAATTGAGCAACATGAGAGGCCGGTGTTGCTATGGTTTGGTGATGCAATGTCAAGATGCATTTTCTGGCCTATACCTATGTAATATCATTAGACTTTTTGTGGCACTGCTGCCAAGTCCTCAGGTCCAGATTCCGGGAGTTGGCTTTCCTGCCCACCTGCTCCCACTCCCTTCTGAGGTTGGTCCTTGTGTGTTTCCTCGTTTGCCCCTGAGAATGGAGCTTGTCCTCCTGCATGCCTGCACTATTATTGTCTCCAGTGCCACTTCTGTCAATCTGAATCCCTCTCTGCGCCCTGGTGTTCAGTTTTCAAGGATTCCCATTGCGGCAATTTTTTTTCCTAGCTTCCCTTTAAGAGGCAGTCTTCCATTGAGAAATACCAGGTAGCATATAGCACGTGATTGACAAACAATGCTGCTGCACCCTCTGCTCTGTGTTGAGATCTCTGGTAGCATTGAGAATAGGGCACCAGTGCTGGAAGTGAAGGTAATGATGCCGAAATTATGACACTATAGATCAATTTTGTATCTTACCCACCTCGATCTGAATGGGAGCAGACATGCTGCATATTGTAGTCTTCACACACAGAAATCCAGGCAGATTAATTTCTAGCCGTACATTTCCCTGATTCTTTTATTTTCGGATAGCAGGTTACACAAGCCATATGTTCTATGGTTGCAGGAAAAATGAAAACAAAGCCAGCAACAGGTGAGAGCAGAGCTAAAATTACAACTGGATGAAGATAATAAGTAATTGTGATATCAACACTACAGAACAATACTGTTACATGTTGCAGTGCAACCTATGGTAATGGGGATAATTTTGCTAAAGGAGAATTATAAGGGAATTAGTTTTTATTTCATGCTTTAAAACTCTTAGCAGTACTTTGTCTAGTGAGTTATTGCAAAATAAAGTTAATTAACCTACATTTCCTCCCACTTTTGCTGCTGCACAATTGTAACTTCACCGGAAGTGTAGTGCAAGTCCCATTTTCATGTATCAACAGGATTTCTAAATACTTCCAAAATGGCATGTGCAGGAGAAAGTCTGAAGAAATTCAGGCCCAATTTCTTTTTTTAGGTTCATCTACTTTAAAGTGTAGAAGAAATTTGAACATTTGATAACCCACATATAAAAGTCAAAATGAAATTCAATCTGTTTGAAAGGGGAAAATTGCCTTTTCAATTACAGTTGTTATAACTCTCAGGGGCTATCCTTGCTTCTACTATATTTAAAAACCTCTTAACAATCCTTGACAGCATTTGCAATTTTCTGCCTCTAAAGAATATGTAGTGACTCATCTTTCAACAGCGATTGCCTTAAGGTCATTTCCCTTGTTATGAGGTAGATCTCCTGTCAGCTGAAATTTGATTTCATGATATTCCTGCTGTTATAGAAATGTACAACATAGCAATATTGGGTCATTAGCCAAACATGCAATGTCGTCATTTGTTATTCTCAGCAGTTCCACATCACATGGAAGAAAGTTCAGTGAAACTAATCGAATAAACTATTTCCTGAAAACTGGCAGCTTTCAGTTTAATGGTTGTGTAACTTTGAACCTGTAATTAACAGGTTTGCAGTTTCATGCTGCAGTTTTGTGCATAATTTCCTTTCTTTACATCTAATGATGGGTTCAGGCGGTAACAGCATCAGTACCTGGAGTTTTGCCCATGGACAGCAGGTCAATAGCTTTGCTAAGCTCTTCCAATGTGAGTTTGATATCCGGCTCTGCCTTGACAGGCAAGCATTCTATAATAAGAACTAAAAATGCTGGAAAAACTCAGCAGGTCAGGCAGCATCTATGGAGAGAAAGAGTTAATGTTTCAGGTCGATGACCTTTCATCTAAACTGAAGAACGATAGAAATGTAAGAGTTTTTATGCCAGTGAAAGAAATAAAACACATAGGGCAGATTTTTGCGCCAGCGAGAATTTATGGTCCCGCCGAAGTCAATGGACTTTTGAATAACTCGCCGCATTTTACAGTCCCGCCCCCACCGCAATGGGGCTGTAAAATTCTGCTCACAGAACAAGATGGAAGCAGAGACTCTGATCTCAAGTTGTTGAACTCGATGTTGATTCCATAAGGCTGTCGAGTGCTGAGCCTATGGTGCCTTCTATGGTGTCAGAGGTTCTATGGCAGGCTTTCTATGGTGTCTAGAGCTTCCTCAGTGACTGTGTTCTCCCTAGAGTAAACTCTAGGCAGTGTTCCACCCATCTCCCCAACTGTTTATTGCAGTTGGGGATAACATTCCCTGCCTTTGTTTTCAATGACGATCCTGTTGTTTTTCTGATCTCTTCATACATGCCTCTGACATTCCCTGTGTCGAAGGACATCTGGATATTCTGGCAGAGCTGTAACCAGTTGGGCACACTGCCCAACAGTCTGTTGGACTTTACTTCGAGCTGCTTTTAGTGTGTTCAGAGTTTTCTCACTCGAATTTTTTTTGTAATTAATGAGAGCGGACTGCTTGGCTACATTGACAGGCTCCATCACGAACCAGTCAGCATTTCTTTGCTCTTCCTTCCTATATGTTGAGAGTGCAGTATCATAGATGGTGTCTTGAAGCATGTTCTCTGTCACTTTTGCACTATGTGGGAATGCCAGAAACTGCTTATTCACTTGATTGGAGAAATTATTAGTTTTTATCTGGGTATACAGTATGGCTGCTGTTGATCCAAGAACGGCATTTCTGCTTTGAATGAAAAAGCTTCAAGGGATGCTTCCTCACCCTATTGCACACCAGGGAGTGATCTGTATTTCAGTTAGCACTGTGGTAACTGCGTGTCTTGAGAATACTGTTCAGACAGTCATGTCTGGTGATGATCAGGGAAATGGGCACACCTAAAGCACCTGCAAAAACTTTCCTATCACTGCTGGAGAAAGGGGGCAGTGCCTCAGGATATGCATGATGTAAAGATTGTGACCCTGTACAAGAACAAAGGTGACTGCAGTGATTGCAACCACTGTTGAGGCATCTCCCTGCTGGGCATCGTGGGATAAGTGTTGCCCATGTTGCCCTTTTCAGTCTGCAGACCTTGGCTGAACATATCCATTCTGAGTCTCAGTGCGGCTTCAGAACTGGAATATCTACAATTGATGTGATCTTGTCAGTCTGGCACCTGCAAGAGAAATACTGTAAACAGAGGAGACCACAATACATTGTTTTCATTGACCTGCTGTTGGAGAAAATTGGCTGCCTGTCAAAGCTGCTCAATGTGATCTGCCCTTTCCATGACAACATGATGGGTAAGGTCAGCTATGACAGGGCAACATCAGAACCCTTTGAGCTCCGCAGTGTGGCCAAAGAGTAGCATCAACTCTTTTTGGCATATTCTTCTCTTTGCTACTGTCATACCAGAGCTGACAGAAAGCTGTACAGACTTACGCACCTAAGATACAAAGGTCTGCCAAGTCCTCAACATAGAGTTGCTCTACGCTGACTTATGTGGGAGGTGAGGGGCGTGAGGGATGAGGTCTGGAGGGCCTTCATGTTTTTATTTGAACTGGGATGAAGTCCCACTGCACGGAGGTGAGCCTTTGAAGCAGCCCCCCTCCACACCCGGCAGTCCCTGTGGCTACCTCTGGACTTTTGCCAGGGTTGGCTGGCCCAGCTGCAGCCCACACCTCCGCCCTCACAATGAAAATCCCATCTATGCGGGCACTATCTCCTGAGGTAGGCGGCCGAGCCAGGAATTTTCCGGACTCCTGCTACCCACTTTGAAGATGAAAATCCAGCCCATGATCTCTAACTCTTCCTCCCCCCACACCAGCCCCCTGATCTCCAAATCTATTATGTGGTCCTTTGTCAAATGGTTTTTCAATAGCTAAAAACACATAAAACACATTATCTTTATCAATTTCCTCTGTTATTTCATCAAAGAAATAATGCTTATTAATGGTTGATTAATAGTGACTTTTTGGAGAACATAGGGTCGGATGGCAGGTAAGTGGGTGAGAGGGTAGGGTGGGTCAGGGGCTCAGGGGTCAGTGGGTAGACAGGTCTGGGGGTAGTCGGGTTGGGAGAGTAGTTGTGTCGGTGAAGGTAGTTGGGTCGGGGGAGGAGGTCAGGGGGTAGCTAGGTGTGGAGTGCAGTCAGGTAGACAAGGGGAGGTAGTCAGGGGGTCAGGATTGAATTGCTGGGTCAGGGGGTCAGGGGGGTAGTGGGCAAGTCGGGAGGGAGTTGGGGATCCTGTGGGGAGTAAGGGAGTCAGTAGTATGGTTACCCAGGAGTTAGAACAGCTTTTAATCCTTGTAACTTTTTCTGGGTGACTATTCAGGCAAGTGAGTCAGAACCATCCGAAGCCTCCGACTCTAACTCAGAGGCAGGGGCTTTTTTGGAGGGTTCCAGGTACAGGGGAAATACGCAGGGGAATCGGAAGTGTTATAGGTTGTTGGTACATTTGGTAGGTATTAATAAAGTCTTCATAGACTTAATCGGTAACAGTATGTATTTGTTAACTACAAGAGCTATGTATGTATATACAGTAAAGGGATCAAGCTAGGAGCTGTTTTCATATTTGCTTGTGCACATGGCTCTGTCCAACACTAGATTGATGCCTAGGTGCGGGTCATGAGTTCACTTACATCGATGTGTGGGTGGTACTGTACTCAGTCCTATGTTAATATCCTATATGAGCCAGACCTTTACACTACAGGAAGTCCAAACTTCCTGGGCAATTCCCACATACTCAGTGCATTGGGACTTAAGGGGTCCACCAGCGCATCTTGTAGGGTACCTCCAGGATACAACCATCTGGAGATTGGGAGTGCTGGACCCTAGTGTTCTCCTAATTTGAATGTGTTTTTTTATCTTACTGTTTTCAAGCAACTATCAATCCCCTTTTTAAAGATATTTAAGGACTATGCTTCAACAAGAGTTTGTGGAAGACAGTTCAACATTTTACTAACTTCATGTATAAAGACATTTTTTTCTAACTTTCCTTATGCTTGCTTTCAAACACGTAGGCCTAGCAATTAGTTAAGGCCTGTCTTTACAGGGACGTAACGAATGCAGCATAAGAAGGACGTGCTGCAATTGAGAAGCTCAAGATCAGCCATTTATTGAACCCAATGCCTCATTAACATCTTCTGGCCAGCCTGCCAGTGCCTATTGCACCTCCACAGGCAGAACGCCCATTTTATTGACATGAATTTTAGGCCGCTTGCTCCCACAGAAGGAAAATTCATTTAGGACCCGTACTCTTATTTCCCAGTTTCTGCTAGTGTTCCATTTTAAGGTATACAACACTAGTTCGGACCAGTATTCTTATTTCCCAGTTTTTACTGTTTTTTCCTTCTGGGTCATAGGATCTTTTTAAATATATCTATGCTTTATATATTTTTTAAATCTAAAAACAGTTAGTGGCGGCTGCCGAAGGATTTGAAGAAGAGATGAGGCCACCTATTGCTCTGCTGTGTGATGCTCAATTTAGCAAAGGGGGTCTAAAAGAGGCATCTGTCTCCTAATTTACATATGTATGCCTGTCCCTGCACACTGTAATCATACCACTGTCTATCAAGAATGAAATCCTGATTTCCTATGTAAGCTATATTTATATTGTACTAGTTGATTTCTGAGGTGTTGCACACAGCTAGTGGAAGAATATGGCTTCTCTCTGAGCTGTCTTTTCTGTCTTTGTATTGCTATTTATTTGTCTGTCTTGCCTTTCAAAGTAACACAATAAACTGGTCTCTGTTGAGTGATTACTTGAATGTAATTTGTCTATCTTCTCACTCAGATCAGCAAATGGTATGGGGAAATTACATGTTGAGTGGCAGCAAGTATTCTTTCCTAGCTGTGAACATTCTTAATTGCCACACTAATAGTTGAACAACAACCTACCAAGTTTTGGATCTTTTATGCGACAGTGTTGGTATTTGCAGTTGTTTTATCGGATGCATAACGGTTACCTATTTGTAATCACTATCAACTATTAGATAATACAAAGAGTAAAAGGCCAAGCCAGGAGCATGACAAGAGAGGCAGCACTCTTGCCTTTCTTGTTGGCCAAAGTTGCAGGGGAGAGAAATGAATGCTGACTTTAATATAAATCACTGTTACTTCATCATCACTGGGTTTGAATCCTAGAATTCCTTACCAGGCACTATCACCACAAGGTCTATAATGGGTCCAAGTCGAAGAAAGCCCACCATCATTGCCCTTTTTAGATATAGCTAGAGATAGACAAAATACGGAGCCTTTACAGCAACAGCCACACTCTGAAAATAAATAAAGAAATGAAAATCCCACCTAGTTGTGAGAAATAATTAACTGGATTGGCTGCCCACCAGTGGCTGTTCTGCTAGCAAAATTCTTGCCTTGAGTGACAGGTTTTCATTGTCTTGGATGAGTGAGACTCTGCCTGAATCTGGCACCTCAGAGGCAGCCCTTGCATATTTGAAATCTGTCTTGATTGACAACCTTTTGCGTAGTGGTCTCCCAGGCTGAGAACGCATATAGCAGCTGCTGGGTAATGCTTCATTTCACTTGGATCAACCATATTTCCAGGTCATTGCAGTAAAACAGAAGTCTGTTGATACAAAGCTGGGCACTTAAGTTAATAAAAGCAACAGCGTACTTTTTGGTAAACAGTTCAAAGTAGTTAAATGTTGTGTTAATAATATTACCTGTGGATCTCTCTTGTTTCTTTAAAAGTTTGCATTTTGCAGTAAATTCAAATTAATTGTTTGGCTTGAGTTACATGATCAGCTAGCATATCCTTTTTCCTCTATAAGAGAGATCAACATTAACAACAACTTGCACTTTTAACATAGTAAAACATCCTAAGGTACTTCACAGGAGTACTATCCAACACAAACTGACACTGAGCCACATAACATGATATGGGCACAAGTAACATAAAACTTGGTTGAAGAGGTAGGTTTTAAGGAGTTTCTTAAAGGAGGTGAGAGAGGTAGTGAGTCAGTGACTTTAAAGAGGGAATTCCAGGACTTAGAGACTACATAGCTGAAAGGACCAATTGTTGCAATATGCCTTTAAGGGATAGCAGTATGCCATCACTAGCAGGGAAGTGTGTCATGTGGTCCAGTCTCAGTTTCACTTTGTCCTGTGAGCATATTACAGCACACACAGCTCTGCTGCTGATGTCTTCAAGCTTTATACCCGTGTATATCTGTTCTCATGTGCCTAATCTTAATAAATAAATCCTTCTGAGTGATTGGTGCTTTTATATAATTATAAAAACTCAACATGTTTTTCAGTGGTAGTCAGCACAGAACGACAGCAAAATTCAGCACAGGTACAACATGGTGAATAGCCTTAGATTGTGCTATATGGCACGAGATGACCCTTGATGTTTTAGTCAGACTGCAACGAAGCCGCAGCATCAAAGAGTGTTGAATTCGCGGCATGGTGACTGCACAGAAAAGCTTTGAAGACACAGTGCTGAGATAGAGCTGGCAAGCAGAGGGATCCCTTGTGGAGAGTGGGGCATTGCTTGAGAGGACCAGCACCAGATTAACTCAGTCAGGAAAGGACAGTGATCAGGATGTGAGCCAGATCAATAACGAGTGGAGAGTCAAACAACAAAAACAAACAAAGCCATCATAAAATTCAGGCCAGAGAAGGTTGCAATTATAATTGGTGGCTTCAGGAGGTGCTGAACAATAAATTGAATAAAACAAGGAGGAAGGTTAAATGGATATTTTCAGAATGTACACAAAGTTCCCCAGTTTGAATTGGGATGCAGCTGATCTACTATCTGAATTCAGAATATTTAAACAGCATACAGAGCTATAGTTTCTTGATTCAGGTGTGTCTGAACCAGACAAGCAAGCCATAAAAATTCATCGAGCAATTGGGAATGAAGGTCTACACAGGCTGAACATGTCAGGATTAACAGAAGAAAAACTAAAGGATTACCAAAAGCTATGGACTACATTGGAAGAGCAGTTCAGGATCGGGTTAAACTTCCATATTCATCAATTAGATTTCATATCATCTTGACAACAGCCTACAGAATTTATAGACCACTTCATCAGAAAAGGGTATGTGCTGTGATTTTTCAAGTGCAGGGCTAGCAAACAGAATTGTTGAGTTGGCGATCGCATCCACTCCCATGGAAGTGTTCCAGTAAGATCTGCTAGATAAATATTTAACATTGAAGAGCTACTCAAGAATGAACATAAGCACAAAGTGATCCTTGCAGGTCGACGAAGCTTACAGATCCTAAGTACCACCCCAATTGTTGATGCGCTTCCTAGAACACTAGCAAGTCATGTGGAAGGTGTGGCCTTCTGCATGTACCAATGAAATGCAACCCATGTGGCAGAAAGGGTCATTGGCAGTGGCAGTGCATTAGAGCAAAGTCTGATGCAGTTACAAAGAGCTGTGCACTGATCCAAACAGGCATACACAACGGATACCTTCAAGCAATAGAAATGACTATCCGGTATCCTGTCAGGAACGTATACATGAGATGATTGACAAAGCAAAACATGACGATAATGTGCACTATGACACGAAGAGCAGTGAACACAGGTTTCTCATCGTAAATCTTGTAGAAAACATAGCATTACCAGAACGGTTACCAATGTAGGCCAATGGGATGATCTGTGAACAGGACTTGGCTTGAGTTACGATACAGGCTGCAGAATTTTGGATGAGTTGGCTTATGCAGAGTTGAAGATAGGAGGCCGACCAAGAGAAGATCGGAATGGTCTAATCTAGGGGTAACTAAGTTATGGATGAGGGTTTCCGCAGCAAATGGGTTTAGGCAGGGTGGAGATGGGCAATGTTATGGAAATGGAAGAAGGCTGTCTTGATGATAGAGAGGGTCTGGGGTCAAAAGCTCAGCTCTGGATCAAATTGGATCATAAATAAATGAAGGGAATGCCATAATAGTTTCTGGTACAAAAAGATGCAGTATAGGGTAGATTTGTTTTTTTCACCCAGCAGCCTGCTCTCACCTTGCAAATGAAAGCTGGCTATTGCAGTGAGTAAAGTACTGAATAAAGCAATGGAGAGTAATATAATTCCTTACGCAGATGGTAACTACCAGTCTTTGAGAACAGAGGCAATTGCATTGCAAGGAGACCTCAGCACCATTCCTACATGGTTTCCCCAATTTCCAACTGCATCCAATCCTTGTTACATTACCTTCAGAAACTGAGAAATAGAAAGCAGAACTATAGCAAACCAATTTTACAAAGTGTTGTGCATCCATGAGTTATCATCTGATTCCTAATTGGTATTTCAGTAGAGACCACAGCCCTTTTTAAAATTTGCTCTTGTGACATGAGCATCATCCTTAATTGCCCTTGAACTGAGTGGCTTGCCAGGCCATTTCTGAGGACGGTTAAGGGTCAACCACATTGCTATGGATCTGGAGTCGCAGGTAAGACAGACCGGGTAAGGATGGCAGATTTCCTTTCCTAAAGGACATTAATGAACCAGATGAGTTTTTTTATGACAATCCAGTAGTTTCATAACCATTAATAATGAGACTAGTATTTCATTCCATATTTATTAGTTAATTGAACTTAAACTCCTCCAGCTGCCGCAGTCGGATTTGAACTTGTGTCTCCGGAGCATTACTCCAGGCCTCTGGATTACTAGTCCATAAACATAAGCGCTATCCTACTGTCCCTCCATTCTGTCTCTGACAAGTAGCAGCATAAATGGATAGATTGCAGATTAGTATTGTATCTAGAGATATTGAAATGGTTAAAAGTTGTCCGTTCCCAGGATGCTTTAGAGTTTCATTTAGCAGGGCACAATTTCAGATAATCCAGTAGGCTTGACTTTCAAGTGCTAACCAGGACTGGGGCCAGAACCGGAAGTGGACAGGTGTTAAGAATAGCACGGCCATCCTGCATGCCTGTTACCCAGCTCCATCCTGCCCCTACACCATTTTGTGGAGATGGGATGAGGGGTAGTGGCAGCAGAGCTACCTGCTCACACGTGATGCATGGCAGATCCAAGTAATTAAGGCCTCCCGGTTCCCACAGGAGGTTTGAGCCAGTTTAACACCCTGGAGGCAGCCTCCTGGCAGCCAAGATCGGAGGACCAGTGCTTCAGGCAGACATAGAGGCCCTTCCTGCCTGCCGGGGTGCAGAAGCAGTTGCAGGCTACCCTGTAGAGGGCTCCACCTGCCCTCCATCACCTAACAGTGGTGGCCTGGCTGCAAAATTAAGCTACTTTTCAGTTTAAATTTTTAAAAAGTTGGAGAGAAGGTGCCTCCATTTTGAAGTGCCCTCTCTCTCACATATCTTCCATTGCATCCTGCTGCTGCTTGGAAACTGAAACACCTCTGATTGACCATTCAGTATCAAGAGCCCACCCCTTCTCCTTAATTGGACAATGAGCCCACCTTCTGTCCACTAACTTGGCCGCTCTGGGGAAAATAACAATAAGTGACAGTTTCCCACACAGTGCGGGCTTCTCACCTCCATTTGAGCCAGGGAGCAAAGTTCAGAAGCATTCTTATAATTATATAAGTTCTTGAGCTTATTTGTTGTATAAGATGCAAGGCACCAATCACTCATAAGGGACTGGGTAAACACATTGTTGGTTCATTTATTAAAAATAGGCACATGAGAACAATTATACATAGGTATAAAGCTTGAAGACATTAGAGCTATGCGTGTGTGCTTTGCTCAAAGCAAAAATGAAACTTAGACTGGATCACATGACATATTTCCCTTCTAGTGATATCGTGCTGATACCCCTTAAAGGCATATTACAACAGAAGCCTGCAGAGAAAATCCTTCAACAGTTTGCAGAAACTATAGGATGTATGATGTGTGTCTCTTAACCTATTTTCTCACCCACATTATGAAACAATTAGCCAAGGTAGTTTTAAAATAAAGAGGTAGGACAATGAAGAAAGGATAAAAACAAGTTGGCAGCTGTTGTTGTTGTAGGGAATACATCCTTTCTGGGGACTTGTTCATAACAACATTTGTCATGTCAGAGTAAGGGCAGCTAGGGATGGGTAATAAATGCTGGCCCAGCCAGCGAAGCCCACACCCCATGAATGAATAAATAAAGAATACTGGTCATGCCATAATCAATGAAAAATGATGAGGTTTTGTGAGAATCAGACCATAAAGATCACAAGCTTTTCAGATCAAGTTGTAGAGAAAAGCAGGTTTGGAAAGGAACAGCAATGACAAGTCTCTACCCAGGACAAAAAAAGGACCGTTGTATTGTTTTATATTTCTGTATGTCTACTGGTTAAGGCAAAATTGGATAGTCCCTGAAAACGGCTATGGGGATTGCTGTCCACTTTAAAACTATTTGTCAGAATTTGATGCGGATGTGGTGGCCTCACCCCGCAGCTAAAAAGTTGGGAGTAAACCCACCTTCGCATGACTGGGTAGCCCCAAGCCGATTTTACGACCGCTGGGCTGTTAATTGGTTCAGGGTAAGACTTCTGCCCCCTCTGGGGAGGAAATCCTGTCTCTGAGAGCTGCCAGCCAATCAAATGGAAGGGAGGAGTAGCCACTTCTGGGATTACAGGTAGCCTTTGTAGAAAAGATACCATGGACCTGGACTTGCAGGGGCAGGGCAGGAACTCCCTTGGGGAGGTGGGGGTGCTTCTGAACAGGTTGCCCAAACAGGAGGCAGGCCCCCAGCTCTGCCACCCCCACCCCCCGCCCCCCCAACCTAGTAACAAGGCTGGGAGGTTTTACCTCAACATTTGGCCCTGGCATCTGTAGCCTTGGGTAAAATTGCAATGGTAGAGGGAGGAGGCCGTTAAGTTGCAATGCCTCCGACTTTTATGCGTCACCACCCAGCCTACCAACCTGCATCCAGAAGTGGGGGTGTGGAAACTCCCAGCCATTGTGTGCATCTACAATAGGCAATAATTGTTGCACCCATATTTGGAGTCAGAAATCAAACTTGTTACATTGGATTGTGTTGCAAAATGATTTAACCTCTGTCAGAACAGATAAGCTTAATAAAATTCAGCTGCTGCAGCTTCCAAGGAAACAGAGTCCTGATCATAAAACAATTAGACTGCATTTTCTTACATCTGTTGATTCTTTAGTGCTCTGCGGAGGATGGAAAGTTATTTATTATTATTCAGTCTACGATACAGAAACATTTTCATCTTTTTACCCTCTGAAATCCATTTGATGAAAACAAAACTTTTATGTCCTTTCCAGCCAAGAATGGATGCCATTCTCAGGCTCTGGCCCAGATTCTCACCATGATGGAAAACCTCTCCATCATGGTGAAAATAGCGGACAAGCACAAAAATCCGAAGTCCCACCCCTGAACGCGACACTTCCTATTTTTGCGGGGGTGGGACTGGAGTCGGGCCGGGGTTTGTGGTTTACGGAGGCGGCTGGCCAGTTAAATCATCAGCTTCCCCTACAGAGCGAAACCTGGAGTGTGCCAATTACACCCAGTAAGAGCGGGTCTGAACTTGGTGGATTCATTTTGGTAGCCAGGGTACCCCTTTGGAGAGGTAAGGTGCCCCTCTGGAAATGGACCTGGGACACCTTTGGGAGAGGTAAGGTGCCCTTTGGGATTGTTAAAACTAAACATGATTGTGTGTAAAAAGTGCATAAACTCACTGGAATTCTCAAAGCAGTCAAAGAACTGTCAAAAGTTGTCAAAGGATACCAGGTGAGTTTGCATGGAGCGGTAAGGGCAAAGGGTGGTGGGTGTACCATGGGTTGGCCTAAGTTGGCACTAATTTGGCATGCAGGTAGGAGAGACAATGGGGATGTGGGGGGAATAGGGGGTATGAGGGGCATGGGGGTGGGTAGAGGGGCCTGGGTTGGTATAGGGAGTATGAGGGGCCATGGGGGTAGGTGGGGTGGCATGAGGTGGCGTAGGTTGGTATAGATTGGGGCATGGGGAGTGTGTTTGGAGTGAGGTCTGGAGGGCTCTTTTTTGCTTCAATCTTGTTTTTATTTAATTCAACAAAGTGCCAAAGCACAGAGGCAGGCCTTCCGCCCAACCAGCCTCTGCACTCATTCCAGAGGTGGCAGGCCTGACTTCGAATCCATCCCGCCCCATCGGAACAAAAATCAGAACCGTGAGCAGACATTTTTAAAGAATGTGTTCACAGAACGAAAATCTGGACCTTTGATTAAGTTTCATCCTTATGGGGGAGAAAGTCAACTTACCCATTTAAATCATCATTGGTCCTACAAATTTTGGGTCATGGTCTCTCGTTCCCAAACTACCCCTGAAGTGCGCCAGTCACTATATTAGATTGAACAGCTTTTGTCACCCAGGATGACTACCTGAAAGCAACAGGGACCTCATGGTTCTGCTCCCGTTTAAGGAATATTTTGCCAAGTTGAATAGTGAAAGCACTTGATACACTCATTCTTAGATTCACCTGTTAATCTTGCCACCAAGAATAGGGAGAGGAGGCACTAGAGTTATTTAATGGAATTCTCAGCTACACTCAGAAAAGTCTCTGGTAGATGGGAGGTGAGGCACGGTGGTGGTGTGGTGGTATTTTCACTGGACTAGTAATCCAGAGACCCAGGGTAATGCTCAGGGACCCGGGTTCAAATCCCATCTTGGTAAATGGTGGAATTTGAATTCAGCTAAAATCTGGAATTAAAAGTTGAATAATGACCATGAAACCATTGTCAATTGTGGTAAAAGCTATCTGGTTCACTAATGCCCTTTAGGGAAGGAAATTTGCCATCCTTACCTGGTCTGGCCCGCATGTGACTCCAGGCTCATAGCAATGTGGTTGACTGTTAAATGCCCTTGGAAATGGCCTAGCAAGCCACTCAGTCATAGCAAACTGCTACAAAAGTCTATAAGGAATGGAACTGGGACCAGACAGACCACTTGGCATTGACTTAGGCACAGGAAACGACAATGGCAAACTCAGTCCTATCGACCCTGCAAAGTCCTCCTTACTAACATCTCGGGACTTGTGCCAAAACTGGGCGAGTGATCCCACAGACAAGACAAGCAACAGCCTGACATAATCATATTCATGGAATCGTACCTTACAATGTCCCAGACATCACCATTGCCATTCATAGGTATGTCCTGTCCCGCCTGCAGGACAGACACAGCAGAGGTGGCACAGTGGTATACTGTTGAGAGGGAGTTGCTATGGGAGACTCCGGACCCCATGAAATCTTATGGTATCAGGTCAAAATTGGGCAAGGAAACCTCCTGTTGATTACCATGTACCGCTCCCCCCACCCTTCAGCTGATGAATCAGTGCTCCTTCATGTCGAACACCACTTGCAGGAAGCACTGAAGGTGACCAGGGTTCAGAATGCACTCTGGGTGGGGGACTTAAATGTCCATCACCAAAAGTGACTCAGTAGCACCACTGCTGGCCGAGTCCTAAAGGACATAGCTGTTACATTGGGTCTGTGGCAGGTAGTGAGGGAAAAACATACTTGACCTCATCCTCATCAGCCTGCCTGCTGTAGATGCATTTGTCCTTGTTAGAATCAGTAGGAGTGACCACCGCACAGTCCTTGTGGAGACGAAGTCCTGTCTTCACATCGAGGATATCCTCCATCGTGTTGTGTGGCACTACCACTGTGTTAAATGGGATAGATTTCAAACAGATCTAGACGCACAGTAGCAGCAGTATGCACTATCTACAAGATACACTGCAGGAACTCTCCAAGGCTCCTTAGGCAGCACCTTCCAAACCCACAACCACTACCATCTAGAAGGACAAGGGCAGCAGATAGATGGGTACATCACCACCTGGAAGTTCCCCACCAAGTCACTCACCATTCTGACTTGGAAATATATCGCCGTTCCTTCACTGTCACTGGGTCAAAATCCTGGAACTCCCTTCCTAACAGCACTGTGGGTGTACCTACACCACATGGACTGCAGCAGTTCAAGAAGGCAGCTCACTACCACCTTCCCAAGGGCAATTAGGGATGGGCATTAAATGCTGACCTAGTCAACGATGCCCACCTATAATGAATGAATTTTTAAAAAATCTTTCTAGATTGCTCATCAACCTTTATGCCTTTTTTGAGCTGTGTTGGCTATTGTAAATGAGGTCCAGATTTTTGCCATAATGGAGAGCCTCTATGTCGTGGCGAAAATAGTGGAACTGGCTGAAAATTGTAAATCCCACCCCCAAACAAAACACTTCCTAATTTCGCAGGGGCTGGAATGGGGGAGAGGCATTTTTCACACATGGGTTTTTTATGGAGGCAGCTGGCCAATTAAATCAGTAGCTGCCTCCGCTCTAGTCAAATTTTGGGAGCCCAGGAGTGTGGAACTCCAAATGTGCAAAGTAGACCTGGTAAGAGCAGGTCTCAACTTGGTGTATTTCTTTGGATAGCCAGGGCCCCTTTGGAGAGGTAGGGCAACCCTGTGGAGTTTACCTTAAATGTTTATTCACAGCCCCAGAAGTGGCACAAAACAAACCAGGAGCCTTACCTTAACTAAAGGCAGTAGGAGGATGGGGCTCCTGGTAACACAGGGCAATTATTTTTGCCCCTACTGACTCTTGAACCCAGATGCCAGGAAGAACTTTGTGCTGGAGAAGAGCACATTGTGCTTTGGGCGAGCAATATGGAAGCTGGTCATGGTACTCTCGCACAAAGAGGCCATAGAAGCCAGTCATTGTGAACAGTCAGAGGCCAGAGGGAAGACAAAAGGTCAGGAGGAAGACGCGTCACTCACGCACCAGGAAGGAGGATGATAAGAGGCGGAACAACCAGGAACTACCCTGTGGGAAGGGTGTACAGACCGAGGACATCCTACCTCAAAATCACAGAGAACCAGTGCCAAAGGTGACTGAAGCTAAGCGTGAGGTGATGACACCTCATGTCGCATGGTCCAGCAGCAACTCGAGCCACAATCCATTGACCCCCATGCTCTGCTAGTGACTGTGAAGGTAACCGTCACTCTCAACTTCTGTACCTCAGGATCTTTCCAGGGCTCAGTAGGGAATGTGTCTGGTATAAACTCGGTCAGCAACACCCAGCTGCATTAAGGCTGTAACTAATGTCCTGCTTGCTTGTGTGGGGGAATCACATTAATTTTGGGCATCTCAGACACAAAGAGCCACAACCTTTGCCCAATTAGCAGGCTTCTCTCAGGTGCAGGGTGTTATTGATTGAACCCATGTTGCCATAAAGACCCCAAATCAACCTTTGTCAGCTGGAAGTGCTTCCACCACTCAATGTCCAGGTGGTTTGTGGCCACAACAAGGTTTTCCTTCATGTGTGTGCAAGATTCCCTGGCAGCTGCCATGACTCCTTCATACTAAGGAGTTCCCAACTCCCTCAGCTACTTCAGCCACAAACGCAAGTCCATGGGTGGCTTCCAGGGCACAAGGGCTCCCTTAGGAACTTGGCTTTTGGAGTCCTTTAGGAGCCCTCACACGAAGGCAGAGTACAACTATAACAGCAGCCATGTCGTCACCAGGCATACCATCGAGCAGGCAATTGGCACTTTAAAGATGTATTTCAGGTGCCTTGATCGCTCAGGTGGAGTTCTGCAATATGCTCCAGCAAGGGTATCAAGAATAGCAGTGGTGTGCTGCATGCTGAATAACAATGCACAGTGGAGGGCATACAAATAGTTGATGATGACACCATGGGCAGAGCTCAACCTCAAAGGAGGAGGAAGATGAGGAAGTTGAGGAGGAGGAGGAAGCTCCTGTCCATTCGGAAGATTCTAAAACAGATAAGGAGCCCTCCAATGGTTGGGAGGCATGGCCAGGTAGCCAGGGCTGACTGTGCAGAAGGGGATCATCGCCAGGTGGACCCTTGTACAAAATAGATTCTCATAAGGTCCTCCAATATCACAATTGCCATCAGCCAGTCTCCGGTGACATACTTCCACCTAAAGAACCTTGTACTCTACAATTACTCCAGGGACTGCCCAACCCCACAAGGGAGAGAATAACAACAATGAGTTTGTCTCAGTCATATTCATATGGCTGAAAACCTCACCATCATAACCATGGGCCTCATCATATATATGATATATTGGACTATTGCAAACACACATGCTAATAAGTTATTCACAACCTGGCCCCCTCACATGAATGCCAAATATTGTAAATGAGGAGCACATGCCACCAAGTTGTCCATAATCAAACCATGCCCACAATGCTGAGAGTGATACAACATTAGACTTCAAACTCTATTGTAATGATTGTAAGTTAAGCCATTTCTTAACTGTTATGGTGTTATGTTCCTTCTGTCGGGTCGCTTTGCTCAGCAAACATTGATGCACACCTATCCACTGATAATCAAAATGATGCAGATGAAGAGGCCATTATAAGATGAAGCACATGCTGTTTATTAATATAAGTAATGGAGCACTAACACAAGTGTGTTCTCAAATCAAAACCTACTCTAAAACTACTGATTAACAATGTAGCCCATGCTACACAGCAATTGGGTAATACAATCACGTGGTCAATCTGCTCACATTCTCTTAAAGGTGCATTGCATCTCAGATTACAACATCCCTCCCCCTTTACTCGAAGGTACAATTAACAATCTTTACAATATATCAACTATTTACATAAATAAACTATTTACAAATTCAGTCTTTCTGGAGGCTTCTTCAAATGTGTCGAACGTCATAGTTTTACAATTTTGGATGGTTTATCCGAGGCCTCTCTCTCAGGAGTCATCTGTCCACTAGGCTCTCCAGTAGGAACCTGTCAGTTTGTTTCTTCGACTCTCTCAGACTCAACAGGTCCTACAGGTGCTTCCAAACCAAAGGGAGTTTCTTCTACATGTGGTGCAGACTCCAACGGGAATGCTTGGCGCATCCTTTCTTATAGATCTGTTTCCCCTTTCCTGAGGTGATCTACATGTTTCCTAATTATCCAATCTTTGACAGATATGTGATAGGACAGGGGTCCTGTCACTGCACTAACTTCACCTGATAGCCATTTGGGCCCATCTCCAAAGTTCTTTGCAAAAACTGTGTCTCTAACAGTGAAGTTTCTTTCACGACTATGGTAATTGTGTCCATTTTTCTGGGCCTCCTGACTTCTCTCTACCCTCCCACCTATATTCGGCCTTATAAGACTCAAATGTGTCCTGAGATGTCTCTTCATCAATAGCTCCATGGGGGCTATACCAGTGGCCGTGTGTGGTGTAGTCCTATAACTGAATAGCAAACGTGATAATCTAGCTGCAATAGAGTCTCCATCCAGTTTTTTCATTCCAGACTTGAAAGTTTGGACTGCCTTCTCGGCCAAACCATTGGATGCAGGGTGGTATGGCGAGATCTTGACATGTGTTATGCCACTGAGACTTGTAAATCTTTGGAATTCCCTGCTGGTGAATGCCGTTCCATTATCAGACACTATTATATCTGGTAAACCGTGTATCGCAAAACTCTGACGCAATCTGTCTATGGTGGCGGCAGATGTGGGCGATCTCACCTCATATACATCCATCCACTTCGAGTGAGGGTCTATGATCAAAGAGAACATTGTGCCCAAAAAGGGCCCCACATAGTCAACGTGGAGACTGACCTATGGCCTTCCTGGCCATTCCCAGGGATGCAATGAAGCTGAAGAGGGAAATTTCTGTACCTGTTGGTACGATATGCAACTCTTGACTAAGTTTTCGATTTCTGTATCCATCCCTGGCCACCATAGGTAGCTGCGCACCAGCATTTTCATTCCAGAGATGCTGGGGTGAGCGCTTTGCAATTCGGTCAATAATGGTTGTCTTCCTCTCTGAGGCACAATGACTCTTGCTCCCCACAGCAAGATGCCATCCTGGCAGGTGAGCTCATATCTCCTATTAAAATAGGGCTTCATTTCATCTGACTTTGGCTCATTAGACCATCGCTGTTAAACATGTTACCTTACGTGAGATAAAACTGGATCGTGGTCTGTCCACTGTCTTATTTGTTTGGCATGTACTGGTGATGAACCCAGAAGGTTTAATAACAAGACAAGTTCTTGAGGAATGGGGACATTCACATCACTGTCCTTTAGAGGTAATCGGCTCAGTGCGTTGGTATTGGCAATCTTGCTCCCTGGCCAATGGATAAAATACACTCGTAAGCAGCTAGAATCAGTGCCCACCTTTGGATGCGTGTAGAGGCAATTGGGGGTATTGCCTTGTCTTCACTGAACAAGCCTAGTAGTGGCTTATGGTCGGATACAATGGTAAAGTGGCAATCATGGATGTATTGGTGGAATGTTAAAATGCCAGGTATAATGGATAAGCCTTCTTTCTCTCTTTGTGAGTATCTTCATTCTGCCACACTGAGTGTTCTTGAGACGCAGCCAATAGGCCGTTCAGAGCCATCTGCCATCCGGTGGGAGAATACTGCCCCTACTCTGTAAGGAGATGCATTGCAGGTCAAAATTAATTCTTTCTTAGGGTCGAAATGTACCAACATGGCCGATAAATGTAGCAACTGCTTTACTGTCTAAAAGCCTGTTGTTGTGGAGCTTGCCAAAAGGTTTTTCTTGAGCAAACTGTATAACGGAGCCAGTACTGTTTACAAATTTGGGAGAAAACGGCCATAATAGTCAATCATTTCCAAGAAAGACTTGAGTTCTGTGGCGTTTTTCCATGCTGGCGCCTCACGAATAGCTCTCACCTTTTCTTCTACTGGGTGAAGGCACTGCGAGTCGACCCTATGACCCAGGTAAATCACTTCTTTTGCTTGGAAGATACAATTTTCTCTTTTCAAATGTACTCCAGCTTGTGAGAAACGCTTCAACATCTCTTCCAGGTTAGTCAGGTGTTCTTCATCAGTTAGTTCTGTTACTAGGACATCATCGAGATTAACCACAACATGATCCTTGAAGTAAATTTTCCATAGTCCATCGGAAAATGTCACAGGGCCGATAAGACTCCAAAGAGTAATCTGGTATACTGGTATAACCCCCTATATGTGTTGATAGTCACAAAATCCCAAGAGGCCTTTCCTAGTTCGACTTGCTGGTAAGCGGGGCGCATATCGAGATTGGTCTATGCGATTCCCCCTGCCAGCTTGGAGTACAATTCATCAATTTTTGGTGTAGGGTGCCTGTCAAGTCTGGCCACTTTGTTAATGGTCAACCTATAGTCCCCGCATATTTGCACACTCTGGTCAGGCTTTAGGACTGGAACTATGGGCGCTGCCCATTCGGAAAATTGTACAGGTTGTAAGATTCCCAACCTTTCCAGCCTGTCTAATTTGACATCAGCTTTCGCTTGCAGTGCACAGGGTATTGGTCTCACCTTCATGAATTTGGGGGTTGCCTCAGGATCCACATGGATTTTAGTTTGAAGTCCCTGAATCTTCCCGTGCTCTTCCCTGAACACAGAGGCATATTTCTGTAATAATTCTTGCAGAACCGTGGGGCGAGTAACTCACCTTCTGGCTCCCCAAAGTCTGTCCACCATCTACAAGGCACAAGTCAGGAGTGTGATGGAATACTCCCCATTTGCCTGGATGAGTGCAGCCCCACAACACTCAAGGAGCTTGACATCCAGGATGAAGCAGCCCACTTGACTGGCACCACATCCACAACCATCCACTCCCTCCACCACCGACGCACAGTAGCAGCAGTGTGTACCATCTACAAGATGCACTGCAGGAATTCACCAAGGCTCCTTCGACAGCACCTTCCAAACCCATGACCACTACTATCTAGAAGAACAAGGGCAGCAGATGGATGGGAATACCACCAACTGGAAGTTTCCCTACAAGTCACTCAGTATCCTGACATGGAAATATATTGCCGCTCCTTCACTGTCGCTAGGTCAAAATCCTGGAACTCCCTCCCTAACAGCACTACGTGTGTACCTACACCACATGGGCTGCAGATGTTCAAGAAGGCAGCTCATTCCCACCTTCTCAAGGGCAACTAGGGATGGGCAATAAATGGTGGCCCAGCCAGCAAAGCCCACATCCCATGAATGAATTTAAAATTTTTTAAAAAAAGATCTTTCATCCTGACCTGTAAAGTCTCAGTCCACTCCATCTTTATTTCCTTAAGCCAGTTCTGACCGAGTAGGCTTGGACCCTCACCTGCTACCACTATTAGGGGTGGATTAACCACCTGATTTCCATACTGTGCTGGAACCTTGCATATACAATGGCACTGTGGTGCATGAAGCCGTTCAAGCGGGGGAGAAAAAAGGAATGTAGTGGTAGTAGGGGATAGTATAGTGAAGGGGATTGACACTGTTCTCTGCAGCAAGGAGCAAGAGTCCAGATGGCTATGTTGTCTGCTGTGGTTCGGGACATCTGCTCAGGGCTAGAGAGGAACTTGCAGTGGGAGGGAGAGGATCCAGTTGTCGTGGTCCATGTAGGTACCAATGACATAGATAGAACTAGGAAAGAGGTTCTGCAAAGTCAATATGAGGAGCCAAGTACCAAATTAAGAAGCAGAACTTCAAAGTTTCCTCAAAGGTCAATCTCTGGATTATTACCTGAGCCACCTGCAAATTGGAATAGGGCAAATAAGATTAGAGAGACAAATTGGTGACTCAAAGACTGGTGTGGGATAAGTGGGTACTGGTTTGTGAGGTACTGGCACCAGTACTGGGGAAAGTGGGGGCTGTACCGTTAGGACAGTTTACACCTGAACTGTGCTGGGACAAGTGTCCTCGCAAATTGTATATCTAGGGGAGTAGAGAGGGCTTTAAACTAAACAACAGGGGTGAGGGATCAAGCTTGGGTAGAGGTAGAAATTCAAGGTGTAGCGTCAAGACAGGAGAGCAAAATAGTAATATGAGAAATTGGGGTCAGAGAATGGCAGAAAGGGACAGAGAGAAAAATCCTAAGAATACATCAACAGCGAGGACTAGATGTTGCAAAAGTAATAAAAAGACAAAACTGAAGGCTCTCTATCTGAATGAACGTAGCATTCATAACAAAGTAAATGAATCGATGGCCCACATTAAAGTAAATAAATTTGATCTGATAGCAATTACGGAGACGTGACTGCAGGACGACAATGATTGGGTCCTTAATATTGACGGGTTCATGACATTCAAGAAGAATAAGAAGCTAGGAAAAGGTGGAGGGGTAGCACTGTTAATCAAAGAGGGCATTGGTGCAATAGAATCGGTTTGGGTGGAGTTGAGGAATAGTAGGGGGGAAAAGTCATTAATGGGAGTGGTCTACAGGCCCCCCAACAGTAGCCACAGTGTAGGACAAAGTATTCAAGAGAAAATATTATGTGCTTGTGATAAAGAGACAGCAATAATCATGGATGATTTTAATCTACATATAAACTCAGATTGGGAGTAGTAGCCTGGATGAGGAGTTCTTAGAATGCTTTTGAGATAGTTTCTTAGAGCAGCATGTTCTGGAACCAACCAGAGAGTAGGTTATATGAGATTTAGTATTGTGTAACATGACAGAATTAATTAATAACCTCAGAGTAAAGGCACCCCCAGGTAGCAGCGACCATAATATGATTGTTTGAAAGGGAGAAGTGTGGGTTTAAGACTAGTATCTTAAACTTAAATAAGGGCAACCGTGTGGGGATGAAAGCTGAGCTAGCTGAAGTGAACTGGGAAACTAAGCTAGAGGACAGATTAATAGAGAAGCAGTGGCAGACATTTAAGGTGATATTTCAGAGTATTCAGAATAAGTACATTCCTACTATAAAGAAAAATTCTAAGGGGAGGACCCACCATCTGTGGTTAACTAGAGATGTTAAGGAAAGCACCAAACTTAAGGAAAAAGCATTCAACTCCACAAAGATGAGTGGTAGGACAGGTGATTGGACAGAATATAAAGAACAGCAAAGAATGGCTAAAAGGTTAATCAAGAGAAGGAAATTAGAGAATGAGAGAAAGCTAGCTAGAAATGTAAAAACGAATAGCAAGAGTTTCGACAGGTGCTTAAAAAAGAAAAGAGTAAGTAAAGTGAGTGTTGGTCCTCTAGAGTGAAAGTGGGGAGTTAATAGTAGATAATAAGGAAATGGTGGAAGAAATGAACAAGTGTTTTACTTCTGTGTTCGCTGTAGAGAGTACAAAGAACATTACAGTAATAGCTGCAAATCAGGAGGTGAACAGGAGAAAGGAACTTGGTGAAATTGAAATCACTAGAGAAATGGTATTGAGCAAATTGATGGAGCTGCAGGCTGGCAAGTCTCCGGGTCCCGATGAATTACATCCTAGGGTCTGAAAAGAGATGGCTAATGAGGTAGTCGATGCTCTGGTGTTAATTCGCTACATTCTGGAAAGGGGTTCCATCAGATTGGAAAGGAGCAAATATACCCCTCTATTCAAGAAGGGAGGGAGGCAGAAAACAGGAAACTGTAGGCCAGTTAGCTTGATGTCTGTCGTGGGGAAGTTATTAGAACCGTTCTTTAAGGAGGTTATAGCTGGGCACTTTGAAGGACTCAATGCAATTGGGAAGAGTCAGCATGGTTTTGTGAAAGGAAAATCATGTTTAACCAATTTATTGGAGTTTTTTGAAGGAGCAAATATACCCCTCTATTCAAGAAGGGAGGGAGGCAGAAAACAGGAAACTATAAGCCAGTTAGCTTGATGTCTGTCGTGGGGAAGTTATTAGAACCGATCATTAAGGAGGTAGTCCTGCACAGGCAGTGGATAAAGGGGAGCCTGTAGATGTACTGTACTTGGATTTCCAGAAGGCATTTGATAAGGTGCCACATCAAAGATCATTATGGAAAATTAAAGCGCATGGTGTAGTGGATAACTAGAAGATTGGCTGGCTAGCAGAAAGCAGGGAGTATGCATAAATAGGTTTTTTTCTGATTGGCAAGATGTATTGAGTGGCATCCCACAGAGGCCTGTACTGGTGCCTCAACTTTTTATGATTTACATCAATGACTTAGATGAGAGGAGTGAAGACATGGTAGCTAAATTTGCAGATGACACAAAGATAGGTAAGAAAGTATGTTGTGAAGAGGACATGAGGAGGTTGCAGATGGATATAGATAGGTTGAGTGAGTGGGCAAAGATCTGGCAGATGGAGTTTAATGTGGGAAAATGCGAAGTTGTTCACTTTGGCAGGAAGGACAAAAAAGCAGAGTATTATTTAAATGGTGAACGGCTGCATAATTCTGAGGTGCAGAAGGATCTAGGTATTCTAGTACATGAGTCACAAAATGTTAGTTTGCAGGTACAGCAAGTAATTAAGAAGGCTAATGGATGCTATCCTTTATTACGAGAGGGATTGAACATAAAAGTATGGATGTTATGCTTCAGTTATACAGGACACCGGTGAGATCGCATCTCGAACACTGTGTGCAGTTTGTGTCTCCTTATTTAAGGAAGGATGTAAATGATTTGGAGGTAGTTCAACGGAGGTGTACTAGATTGATACTTGGAATGAGCAATACAGGTGAAAGGCATCACCTCTGTACCTGTATCATACAGACAATAGACAGCTCAGCTGTCAATTATTGTTGTAACTGGAGAAGGACCTAGCTGTCTGGGCCATGATTGGTTGAAGGAAATCAAACTAAATTGGTCAGAAATTTTTCAGGTCAGGAATAGAGGATTTCCAGAGTTGCTGAAAAGGTGTGACAGAGTATTCCGAGATGAGTTGGGGAAAATCAAAGGTCTACAAGCTAAAATATACATAGACTCTGAAGCAACACCCCGGTTTTTTAAGACAAGACCTGTGCCTTACACTCTGAGAGAAAAGGTTGATGCGGAATAATATCGTTTGGAGAAGTTAGGAATAATACAGCCAGTCCAATTTTCAGAATGGGTAGCACCCATAGTCCCTGTACTAAAGCCAGACCAAACCATTCGCATCTGCGAGGATTATAAATTAAAGGTAAACAAGGCTGCCAAATTAGACAAATACCCAATCCCAAGGATTGAAGATCTGTATGCTAAACTCGCAGGAGGAAGCTCCTACACTAAACTGGACATGAGTCATGCATATCAGCAGCTCAAGCTGGACAACACATCAAGAAGCTATGTCACCATAAAAACGTACAAGTACCAGTATACACACCTGCCCTTTGGTGTGTCCTCTGCCTGTACAATTTTCCGAGAACAATGGAAAGCTTACTACAAGGACTTCCCCAAGTTATAGTGTACCTCGATGACATCCTAATCACAGGATTCTGTGGCAAACCTGGAAGAGGTTCCAAAGAGAGCTTTAGAGGCTAGCGTTTGTTTAAAAAAATAAAAGTGCACCTTCAAAGCAAAGGAAATTACGTATCTGGGTCATTGAGTGGATGCCCAAGGGCTACATCCATTAGAGGAGAAAGTCAGGACAATCAAGGAAGCGCCCTCTCCTACCAATGTCAGAGTGTTCAAGTCTTTCTTGGGCATGGTAAACCATTACGGTCAATTCTTGCCTAATCTATCTGCAGTGTTAGCCCCTTTACATTTATTATTGAAGAAGAACCACAGATGGTCCTGGAAGGCACAGCAAGAGGAAGCCTTCACAAGAATTAATAAGCATTTATACTCGTTGTGTCTGCTAGTGCACTATGACCTGTCTAAGGAATTGATATTCACTTGTGATGCATCTCCCTTGGAGTGGGAGCGGTGTTGTCACACAAGACGGAGGATGGACCTGAAAAGCTGATATGATATGTATCCAGAACGCTTTCTGCAGCTGAGAAAGAATGCTCGCAAATTGAAAAAGAGGGCTTATCTATCGTATTTGGAGTAAAGAAGTTCCATCAATATTTACACGGTTGACATTTCACCATAGTATCAGATCACAAACTACTGTTAGGATTGTTTAGTGAAGGTAAGGCAATCCCACTGATAGATTCTGCTACAATTCAAAGATGGGCTTTAATTTTGACGGTATACAAATACACTTTGATGTACCGTCCGGGTGTGCATATAACAAATACAGACGCCCTCAGTCATCTCCCTTTGCCAGGTAGTATTACACATGTTCCAGTACCTCAAAAGGTAGTACTTGCATTAAACTTCCTGGACTCCTCACCAGTCTGCGCGAAACAGGTAAAGAATTGAATGAATCGGAATCCAATTTGAGCAAAAGTCTGTGAACAAGTATTACAAGGATGATAAGTCCGTGAAGAATTAAAACCATTCTTTGTACGTAGGTCCGAACTGAGTTGTCAAGATGGTATCTTATTATGGGGAGTAAGAGTCATCATCCCTTTATTGGAAGCACTTCTTAGTGCGCATCCTGGTATTTCGAAAATGAAGATGCTCGCATAAAGTTATATCTGGTGGCCAGGTATAGACAGTGATATAGAAAAAATGGTGAAACACTGTCTCCGGTACCAGCAACAGCGGAAATTGCCCTTTTCACCTCCACTGCCTCCATGGGAGTGGCCTGGTTGACCCTGGGTTAGACTACATATAGACTATGTAGGTCCATTTCTAGGTACCGTGTTTCCTGTGATTATCAAGGCACATTCCAAATGGATGGATGTGTTTGAAGTGAGATCACCTACATTGTCTACAGCCATTGAATAACTGTGCCAGAGTTTCAGTGTTCATGGTTTACCTGAAGTTATTGTGTCAGACAATGGCACAGCTTTCACTAGCACTGAGTTCCACCATTTGCAAACCTAAACAGGATTAAACATGTCAGAACAGCAAGAGCAGTACTAACCTTTAAAACAGGCATGAAGAAACTATCAGAGGGAACATTAGAAACACGAATTTTAAGATTCCTGTTCAGCACAACCCCTCATGCAACCACTAGTTTAACACCTCCAGAATTTTTGATGAAGCACCGACTTTGTGCAAGATTGAGTCTAGTATTCTCTAATTTAGAAAGGAAGGTGGAGAGAAACCAGGGGAGTCAGAAAGTGAATCATGACATTTACAGTAAAGGTCAAGTGTTTATTGTGGGAGAGGCAGTTTTTACACAAAATTTTGCTATTGGACCTAGATGAGTCCCTGGTGCAATTGTCTCTGAAACAGAGCCGTTATTTTATCAGTAGAAGTGGAAAACAGGATTGATAGGAAACGTGTGGACCATCTCAGAAGCCAAAAAACCCTCCAACAACTATTCCACCTGACATCGAAGTCAAAACTTCGACACCTGAGGTGCCAGATCGACAAAGAATAGACATACCTGATGTCTCTGCTGAAGTAAATAATTCTGAACTGCCAGTGTCTATGGATGTTCCTGAAGCTGCAGCTCCTGTGCAAGTTTATCCAATGGAAGAACCTCCAGCTGCAGAGTCGAGTCGCTCTACCCGAATCCGAAAACCTCCTCAAAGACTAAATTTATAATGGCATGAACTGCATATAATTGCCTATAATATGGGTTGAGACATTTTTGTAAATAAGAGGGTAAAAAAATTAAAGGGGAAGGAATGTAATGATTGTAAGTTAAACCATTTCTTACTGTTATGGGGATCATGTGACTGTATAGACCAATCAGCCCTAAGTGCAGGGAATCTTAGGGGTGGAGCTTTTTAGTCTGGGAACAAGCATGTAGCCTCGCCTGAAGTCTGTTAATAAAGTTCATTGTTTCTTACAAGAAACCAATCCTGCACTCTCCAAGTTTAATACACCTATACATGCTAATAGTATTGTATGTTGTAGTATACATGCAGATAAGACATCTTGCACATGAGGAGCCCACAACTGTGCAACAACAACTCTTTGAAAGAACTTGCGCACCATCCATTCTGGCCAGTGCCCCTGTTTTTGACATGGGCGCCAAATGCAATATTCCTGGCTTCCATATACCTCTGCTTACTGCACAAAACACAGCCTGTGACACCTGGACTGCAAACATAGCCAAAGTAATGGGCACAGCAGACAACCACAACGGCCTCTTGAACTGCAATGCCGCTGGACTCATGCTTGAGATGCATCTGCTGTCCAGCATCTCCTTGTGGAGTCTGACCATTGACCCTCCCGTAAAATCAAGCTTGGATGTGCAACGAAAGATAAAAGAAACGTCTCAGTGCTTGAGCCTTTGAATTCTGGAATCTTATGTGATACAGCAGAGAAGGAAAAAGCCCTACAAAGCATCACAGTTCATCTGACAACCTTGATCTTCTTGAAGACACTTCGAAATGGACCTCAGCATACTCTCCTCACATGAAAGCAGTAAGAACCACTTTCGTAATGCTACCATTCTTTCTGAGCTCCCTAGAGTGTACAAACACACACACCGAATCACGTATAAGTGTAAGTAAATATACTAAAGTTCTCAAATGTGTTATTTACAATGTGAAAAGTTTAACCACGGTTAATCTATTAGTGCTGTAATCGAGACAGTGCCCTTCACTCTCGCACACTCCTATGACATGCCCCCCCACCCCTGCGTTGCCTCGGAGTGGAGGTGGAGACAGGCTGCGCACTTCTCTGCCCAAACGACAATGAGGAGCGTGGTGGCCTGCCTCATCATGCAGGTGCCCATCAGGGACCTCCTTCAGGCTGCGGCCTCTGCGTCTCCACATGGGCAGCCATGGTCACTGGCACATGTACAGCAGACGGGGGCTCCGGTGGAGGAGCCAGGGAGGTGGAGGAAGGTGAGGGTGCTGAGGAGCTCTCGGTACCGTCACTCTCCTCAGTGACCTGCACAGCCCTGGGTTGGCCTTCAGGTGGGGTTGATGGGGCTGGCCGCTGGTGTGCAGCAGTCACCCATTCCAACAACCGCAGTGCCAACAGTGCGACTGTCCTGTTGAGGGTGCGCAGCTCCTCATGTATTCCATGGATGTCATAAATGATCAGCTGTCCTTTTTTACTGACAGGCAGCTTGATGTTCATTCTTGATCATGCGCAACTTAGAATTATCAGAAAGCAAAGCATGATTTTCTTTAATAAATTAAAAAAATAAAGTTCAGAATTAAGATCATCAGGTTTTAAGTTACAGCCCAAAAGAAACATGAGAGAAGCATCATACTCTGAGCAGACTGATCCAAGGCTACTGAGGGAGGCTTGCACCCTTTCCTGGCCAAGATGCTGCTCTTGCATCCACTGCGAGTGCTGCTGCATTTCTCTCTCCACGAGGTTGGCCTCTCATGCTCAGAGCTCATGTGGTTGAGCCCCCGAGACAATGGGAACTCATTACAGCGATGGACTCCTCCGTTCGCAGCCCTGGAGCTCCCACTGCCGCAGGGATCACAACTGCCACACATCTGCTGCTGATTATCGAAATACTGTTCCCTGAAAGGTGACTCCTGAGGCTCGATGTTTCTGCCCACTGGAGCATCATCGTGACCTTCCTCACTCCTCTGAGGGAGACTGTGCACAGATATCTCTTGACACCTCCTCCTGGTACGGTGACTTTCACCTTGTGCCATCGACTCTACAAGCACACTACACCCCTCCAAAGTCCCTCCAAACTGCTTGTATCTGAGTTAGTGGTGCATGGGCTAATATGATGTGACACTGCGGCCTCTGATATCTCTTCCTCCTCTTGATACTCGAGGGATGACCTGGGCCGGGGGGGTGTTGGATGTGAGCGAGCAGAGCTGGGTCCTATGTGAGTCACAAAACTAGTTATTTAATTATAGCCTTCCTCATTGTGAGCGCTCTCTCTGATGCATGCCATTGCCTTAGCAATCTCATGCTGTCCTTCTGATGCATCCCCATCCTTGCACTCCCTCTCATGCCAACACCCATTGTGCTCAGTGAACTGACATCATGACCTCCATCATTATCACCATGTGCCAAGGTGATTTCAATACCATCTTTATTGCCTGCCAGCGGTGATTCACCATCATCAACAAACAGCTGTTTAGGCACCCTGGCAATCTCCGTGGCCTACATGAGCTGTGTACACAAGCCTCAATGCTGAAGCAGAGGTAGGTGCCATGCCTCGCACCTTAGCTGCACCATGCAGATATGACCCTTCCCTTGGAGCCCTGTGTGGATGAGTGGTGTGCTGTGGCCGAGTCGCCTATTTGTCATAGAGTTGACCTGCAGACAACTTTCTAAGTGGAAACATCAGATTTATTTACAATATAGCCAGCAGCAACTACACGTGTGCTTTTAACTCCATCTCTATCTCTACACTGACTGTGGAGGTAGCCCACACTGCTAACACATTGGTTTACACAGATCATGTGATCGTCCAGCACAGGACTATTCTTAAAGGTACAGTCCAACATTTAACAAAACTATAATTGCTACATTCCTCCCTCTTTAACTTTGCTGTACATATTGTAGTTACAAGTATATTTATCTCATGATATTATAATATTTACACAGGTCATGAAATTTACAAGTTCAGTCTTTCAGGTGGTTTCCTGATTCATATGGAACATCGCAGCTCCACAACTTCAGATTCTCTTTCAGGAACCACATTCTCCAGAAATGCCTGAACATCAAGTACCTTGCTGGGCACTTGCAGTTCAGTGTCTTCCACTCTGATAGAGACATCAGACATGTCAGTCCTTGTTTGAGTATCTTCAACAGGAAACACTGGCTCAGTAATGGTTACAGGTGGAACCATATCTTGTTGTGGTATCTTTTTTTTTCAAATGGTCCAGGTGCTTACGGGTGATCCAGCCTTCCACTTCCACCTGGTATGATAATGGTCTGGTCACTGAACTTACTTTACCTGGTAAGCATTTCAGTCCTCCGCTGAAATTCTTCACATATACTTCTTCTCTAACAGTAAATTGTCTCTCATAACTATGCAAGTCATGCGCAGATTTTTGGTTTCCTTGACTATTCTCCACCTTCCCCTCCAAATTTGGAAATATTAGGCTCAGTCTTGTCCTAAGATAATGCCTCATCAACAGTTCTGCAGCTGTTGCTCCTGTCATCATGTGGGGGGTCATTCTGTAGTGAAAAAGAAAGCGTGCAAGCTTGGTCTCCAACGAATCACTGTTAACTGCTTCATATTTGTCTACAGCGTCTAGAATTCTTTCCAGATAAGATCTTGGGAGTAACCTCCTTGATTTTATCTTCAGCATCATCATCCAGCAAACCCTTGTGAGGAACCGGAATAATATTAAGGTAAACACAGTTCTATAATTGGTTTATTGCCTCCTTCGAGTGTTTATAGGTGCTACCAGCCACCATTTTATTGTCTTTTCCGAAACTTCTTCCTTTTTATCTTCTTCTTTCAACAACAGAGATTAGTCTCGTCCTTCATTTTGACTTCACTGTCGGCCAGATTTCTCTCAGATGAAATCTCAACTTGTTTTAGTTCAGCAGCTGAGTCATCCAAAACGTCATTGCCTGCTCGCCTCTTAGAAAGCTTTCCGAATTTTTGTTTTTAAAGCCTCTTTGACTTCATTTAACTGATTCTTTAGCTCTTGTGTCTCTTTTTTGTATTTGTTGGCTGCCTCCTGGAAACTTGAACATGATGTGTCTTCTCTGCCAACTGGTTCTTCAGTTTGTTCAGAGAGGTGCTGAATTCTTTCTGTTTCTCTTTGCACTGTTCCAGAGGCACAAACTTTGACCTGAGGGAATCTTGTGTGTGAAGGCTTTTCAACAGGTTTTCCTTTTCCTTGCGAAAGTTACTCACTTCGTCTTGAACTCTGTCATTCAGCAGGGTCTCCTTGGGTTTCTTCTGCTGTTCTTCCATGTTTCTGTTTGAGATAGACTGCATTTCTTCAGGTTGTTGAGTCCTTACACATTCCTTTTTCATCCTGTTGTGGTCCTTGAACTCTCCAGGCTCTTTCTGCCATGCTTTGCCTTGTTCTTTTTTCAAGACATGAACCCTTCCAGCTTCCTTTTGAAATCTCACTGGCCAATCAAGGTTGATTTCCCTTAACCAGTTTCGCTGTAGAAGGCTTTGCCCTCTGCCTCCCAATACCATCATTGGTAGCTGTGTCGATTGGTTTCTATAATGGACAGTTACTCTGCTGATACCTTTTACTTGGATTTCTTCGTCTGTGTACATTTTCAACTTGGCAGATGTTTGTTCCAAATTTCATTGATGTTCACCGTTATTTACATATCTGAAAGTTACAGTAGTGGAAGGTCTCGTGTCTACTTCCATTTTTACTGGTTTACCATTCACTTGTACTGTAACAAACATTGGCTCTGTCTTCCCAACTTTTGTGTTAAACAATGAATAAATGTCAGAATTTGTTGTTTCAGGCTCTTCTACACTGTAGATTTTATTGGGCTTCTTTTGTTATTTGCAAGCCTGTTTAAATCTCCCTTTGCACGGTCTCATTATATGGTCACTTCTGTGAAGAAAGTAACATTCTACTTTTTTAAACTGCCAATCGCTAAAAGACTGATTGTTTCCACATCGAATAACGTTGTTCTTTGATTTAGCTGCTAAATTATTTCTTCTTATTTTTCGGTTAGCAGGGAGTGTTTGGCTGACTGTTTCTGCCCAATTTGGATTATGGCATCATTTTGTGCCCCTTGTATTGCTTGCGAATCTCTTACAGCGCTTTCCATGGCCAGCGCTATTCTAACACCTTCCTAAAAACCAGATTCACTTCAGCCAGCGATCTTCTCTGAATAGTGTCTTCTTTCACACCACACACAAAACGATTTCTGAGCATGTCATTCAAAGTTTCACCAAACTCGCAATGTTCCATTAGTTGCTTCAAATTCGCCATTGTCTCACCCGGGGTTCTATTTCATGAAATGAACTGGAACCTCTGCATCGTGACTGAGGGCTTGGGTTGAAAATGCCCCTTGATGAGGTGCACAAATTCTCCGAAATTCTTTGAACCTGGGGCACTGGGTGCCATCAAACTTTGACTCAAACTGTAGGTTTTGCTCCCCCAAGCACTCAAGAGGATTGCTCACCTCTTATCTTCCCCCTGATTTTGTTCGCTTGAAAGAAGAACACAAGGCGTTCTATATACTGAGCCCAATCGTATGTGGCTGGCTCAAAGAGATCCATTCAACCAAATTGTGGTATTTTGGGTGAGTATATCTTCTGTTATTTTAAACGGATGTTGATACTCACAATTGCTGGGTAGGGTACAGTACCTATTCCGATTTATTTTGACTAATCCTGATTTATCCTCATCACCAGTTTGTTGTAGTGCAGCCGAGTCGCCTATTTGTAATACAGTTGATCTGCAGTCAACTTTCTAAGTGAAAACATTAGGTTTATTTACAATACAGCCAGTAACAAAACATGTGCTTTCAACTACATCTCTATCTCTACACTGACTGTGGAGGTAGTCTGCACTGCTAACACATTGGTTTACATAGATCATGTGACCTTACATCACAGGACTATTCTTAAAGCTCCAGTCCAACATTTAACAAAACCATAATTACTACAATGAGCCAAGCTACTCACCTTTCCAGAATGCAGCTGGTTGTTGACTCTTTTCCTGGGCTGAATCCATGAGCACTGATGGCCTCCTGCTGTGCTCACTGCAACTGCAATTTGAATCCAGGCCTTTTTGGTTGCTGCACAGGCATTCTGGCTGACAGTTATGTAGAGGACTGGTCTCCTCTTCTGGCCTCTTCCACCAAAATTTGAAGGTCCTGGTCAGAAAAGCAGGGGGCAGCTGGACTCATCCCTTCGCCCCTTCTCTTCTATGTGACATTCTATGGTTAAAAATGTAGGGTGAAAAAGTTTGTGAGCCATTCAGATTACAAAGCCTGCATTCACATTTGTGTGCTTACATGAACTAACCATTTTGACCATATCATCAATGATTACTGGGAGGCTTGGTGGAGAAAAATGGCTCTGCGCAAATGCTTGGTGCCATGTACGTTGCAGCTCTGACTTCAAGGTAGCATGTGCCTGGCGACCACTGACAGCCCTATTGGTTTCCTCCCGCATACTCACACTGTTATGCCATGACAGTATGCAGACGTGAGAGACCTAGTCAAGGGTCAATACTGTTGACGCATGCTGATAGGTAGGTGACAAGAGGACAAGTGAATGAGATAATGAGCATGGCACTGTTTATCATTCATCCACCCACTGAGTCTTGACAGCTAACTATATGCCAGCATAATATCTGTACCAGGTAGCGCCACCAAGGCGATGCCATCTCCATGACTGTTTGATGAGAATCCACTCCATGCTTTCAGTGGTTCAGTAGAGTACATTTTGATTAGGCAGCAACAATGACAATTCTCCCATAGGGAAAGCCCATGATGGGCCTTCTGTTCCAGGGTCAGCTAATGGGTTAGACAACATTTACAGCTTTGACACTCACCTGCCAAGGCAATGATGTCTCCTCTGAGGCACAGGGACTTGACCTACCTCTCAAATGAGCCTTTCTGTGCCCAAGTCGTCCAGCCTGCGCCAGGCCCACCACCAACCCCTTACTACCCAACTACTATTCTAGCTCATGGCCCCCACCCTTCACCCGGATCAAACATCAGAAGTTCAGCCACCAATTTTTAAAGGTCAGGTTCACGGAGCTGGGAATTTTCCCATATCTGTGCTCCTGACCCAAGAGTGAAAATCTGGGCTGAGTTTCTTGGAGCACCAGGAAAATCAGTTGCAGAAGAGCTTTGTTTATGGGTATTGTTTGGCTCTTCCCATTTCCTTTGTTAATTGGACATTGAAGAATTGCCGGCCTTCCGATTGGCCAGTAGCTCTTTGACGCAGGATCTTGTACCTTAAAAGGACAGGAACCGCAATGGCAGCTCACTAGCTGTTTGCTTAGCATATAATCCAGCAAGGCTCCCAGAGAAGGCCAAGGTGAAGTTGGCCCAACTTTCTGACCACTGTTACCCCATAAAATCCCAGTCCTTATGTTTGGACCAAGGCTGTATTGAGGTCCGGAGTAGAGGGCATCAATTTGAAAATTACCAGTAAGTAAATGCTGTGTGTTAGCAATATCAATAGCACCTTCCATCATATTGATGATAATTGAGATAGACTCGTGGGGCAGTAATTGGCCAGGTTGGGTTTGTCCTGATTTTTGTGGACAGGACTTACCTGGGCAAATTACACAAGTCTTGAAACTGAACTGAAATAGCTTGGCTAGAAGCACATCTAGTTCTGGAGCACAAGTTTTCAGCGTGCAGGTGGGATGTTGTCAGGACCCCTAGCCTTTGTGATATCCAGTGCGCTCAGTCGTTTCTTGATATCACATGGAGTTAATCAAATTAGTTGAATACTGGCATTTGTCCTACACTGTAAGATGAGGTATACAGGAATAAATAATGTGAGCTTGTGAGAAAATTACAGCAATAATCATGGATGATTTTAATCTACATATAGAATGGGTGAATTAGCTTGGCAAAGGTAGCCTGGAAGGTGAGTTCATAGAGTGTTTTTGGGACAGTTTCTTAGAGCAACATATTCTAGAACCAACCAGAGAGCAGGCTAGTCCACACCTGATAATGGGCATTGAGACAGGATTAATAAATTACCTCATAGTAAAGGACCCTATGTATCAGTGATCATAACATGATTGAGCTTCGTATTCATTTTGAGAGTGAGAAAAGTGAGTCTAAGAGTAGTGTTTTAAACTTAAATAAACGCAATTATAAGGGTATGACGTCAGAGCTGGCTAAAGTGAATTGGGAAATTAGGTTATGGGGCAGGTCAGTAGAATGTAGTGGCAGACATTTAAGGAGATTTTTCATAACACTCAGCAAAGATACTTTCCAGTAAGAAGGAAAGACTCTAGGAAAATGATGCATCATTCGTGGCTAGCTAGGGAAGTTAAAGATAGTATCAAATTGAAAAAAAAAGTGTACAATTCCACAAAGAGTATTGACAGGTCAGAAGATTGGACACAATATAAAAAACAACAAAGTTTGACTAAGAAATAATAATGAGGGAGAAATTAGACTATGCGAGAAAACTACCTTGAAGTATAAAAACAGATAGTAGAAGTTTCTACAGGTATTTAAAAAGGAAAAGAGTAACTAAGGTGAGCATTGGTCCTCTAGAGAGTGAGTCAGGGAAATTTATAAAGGGAAATTAGGAAATGCCGAATGCATTGAACAGAGATTTTGTGTCGGTCTTCACTATAGAAGACACAAATAACCCAGAAATAATTGTCAATCAAGAGATGAAAAGGAGAGAAGAACTTAAAACAAGAGCGGAATTTTACGGCAGCAGGATTTTATGTTCCTGCCGAAGTCAGTGGAGTTTAGAATGGCTCGCCGCATTTTACGGCCTCGTCTCCACCTGACGGGGCCATAAAGTTCTTGCCCTAGATTCTGGAAAGATCCCATCAGATTGGAAATAGCGAATGTAATGTTTCTATTCAAGAAAGGAGAGAGACAGAAAGTAAGAAACTATAAGCCAGTTAGCCTAACATCTGTCATAGGGAGAATTTTAGAATCTATTATTAAAGAGGTTATAGCAGAGCACTTAGAAAATCTTAATGCAATCAGGCAGGGTCAACATGGTTTTATGAAAGGGAAATCATGTTTTACTAACTCATTAGAGCTCTTTTATAAAGTAACAAGCCAGGTAGATAAGGGGGAACCCATAGATGTGGTACTTTTGGATTTCCAAAAAGGCAGTTGACAAGGTGCCACATCAAACGTTACCACACAAATAAGAACTCCTGGGGCAGGATTTTTCTGTCGGCAAGCGGGGGCCGGGACCCACATGCCAATGCATAAAATGATGTAGGATGACGTCGGTTGGAACTCCCGACGTCACCCCGTGTTATTTCCATTTTCAGGTCGGCGGGGTGCAGCCAACACGACTGCATGCCTGTCTGCCTGTCGACCTGTCAACGGCCTATTAAGGCCATTAAGAAACCAATTCAGCTTATTAATGGACCTGCCCATCCAACCTTAAGGTTGGCGGGCAGGCCGGGAGCCCTGGCAGGCTTGTGAAAAAACATGAAACCTCATCCACTGGCAGGATGAGGCTTCATGAGGGTTTTTAAATTTTAATGAAAGGTTGCAATAAAAGTTATGGACATGTCCCAACTAATGTGACAGTTTCAAAACGGAGCTAATCTCCCTGAGGCAGCACTTAGACTCAGGGAGATCAGTGCACTCTTTTGCGCGCAAGCACAAAAGAGTGCACTCCCCGCTGAGGGAATCCCCCCCCCACCGCCCACACAAGGAGCGCATAACGCTTCCTGGCGGATGTCACACTGGGCGGGCCTTAATTGGCCCACCCACGCAAAATAGCAGCATGCCCCCGACCGGGGCCGCTGACCAGGAGCCCAACTGTTCACGCCCGCTCCCACTCTACCCCCACAGTGGGGGAAAACTTTCCCCATGGTGTGCGGGGTAACACATTAGCATGAATAGAGGATTGATTGCCAACAGGAAACAGAGAGTAGGGATAAATGGGTAATTTTCAGGGTAGCAAGATGTAACTAGTGGAGTGCCATAAGGATCAATGCTGGGGCCTCAACTGCTTACTATCTATATAAATGACTTGGATGAAAGGACCAAATGTATGGTTGCTAATTTGCTGATGATGCAAAGATAGATAGGGGAGTAAGTTGTGAAGACGACATAAGGAGTCTGCAAAGGGATATAGATAGGTTAAGTGAGTTGGCAAAAATTTGGTAGATGAAGTATAACATGGGAAAAAGTGAACTTGTCCACTTTGCAGGAAGAATAAAAAAGCAGCATAGTATTTAAATGAAGAGAGATCGCAGAACTCTGAGGTACAGAGGAATCTGGGTGTCCTGGTACATGAATCAAAAAAAGTTAGTATGCAGGTACAGCAAGTGATTAGGAAGGTAAATGGGATGTTGTCATTTATTGCAAGGGGAATGAAATGTAAAAGTAGGGATATTTTGTTACAGTTGTACAAGGCATTGATGAGACCACATCCGGATTACTGTATACAGTTTTAGTCTCTTTATTTAAGAAAGGATATAATTCGCTTGGTTTAAATCCTGGAACTCCCTTCCTAACAGCACTATGGGTGTCCCTACACCACATGGCCTGCAGCAGTTCAAGAAGGTGGCTCACTACCAAGCTTCTCAAGGACAATAGGGATGGATCATCCTCTTGGCACTTCTGGCTGAAGATGGTTCTAAATATGTCAGCTTGGTCTTTTGCACTTATATGCTGGTCTCTGCCATTACATAGAATGGGAATATTCATGAAATCTCCTCCTCCCATTAATTGTTTAATTGTCCACCACTGTCCATAAAACTGGACATGGCTGGACTGCAGATCTTTGATCTGATCCAATGGTTGTGTGATCACATTGTTCTATGCCTAAAGCAAGCTGCTTTCACTTTTTAGCATGTTTAGCCTGTTCAGGATCTGTCCAGCTACTGTCTTTACTAAGAAGATGCTGCCAAAACTGTAGTGAAAGTGGAGCTAGTTGAGACACTGGCTGGGCTAAAAATTGATAAAGAGGAGGTATTAGAATGTCTGGTTATACTTAAAGTTAGTAAGTCACCAGGAATGGGTCAGATGTATCTGAGGATAGTGAGGGAAGTTTAGGGTGGAGATTACAGAGGCACTGGCCATAATCTGCCAAACCTCTTAAATACAGGGCTGGTGCCAGCGGTCTGGAGAACTGCAAATATTACAACCTTGTTTGGAAAAGGGTGTAAGGATAAATCTAGCAACTCCAAGCCTGTCAGTTTAAACTCAGTTGTGGGAAAGCTTCTAGAAATAATAATCTGCGACAAAACTAACTGTTACTTGAACAAATGTAGATTAGTTAATGAAAGCCAGCATTGGGTTTGTTAAGGGCAAATCATATTTAACTGACTTGATTGAATTTTCTGATGAGGTAGTAGATAAGATTGGTGAGGGTAATAGGGTGAAGGTGGTGTACACGGACTTCAAAAGGTGTTTGATAAAGCATCGCACGAAAGAAAAGGATACAATTCTAAAGGGGGTGCAGGAACAGAGGGATGGGGGTAAAATGTACAAATTGTTGCAGGTGGGAGAGCACTTGAGGTTATAAAACACTGGTTTAGCCTCAACTGGAGAATTGTCATCCAACTCTGGGCACCATACTTTAGGAAGGACATAAAGGCATTAGAGAGAGTGCAGGTTTACAAGAATAGTTCCAGGAATACCTGGGCAATTTTCTACTATGCCAGTGTTGTAGCTATCTGGAACAGCTTGTCTAGGGGTGCAGCAATGTCTGGAGAACAATTCTTTAATTCTATTGCTGAAATATTGTCAGGACCCATAGGCTTTGCAGTGTCCAGTGCCTTCAGCCATTTCTCGATATCATGTGGAGTGAATCGAATTGGCTGAAGACTGGGATCTCTGATGCTGGGGACCTCCAGAGGAGGCCAAGATAGATCATCCACTCAGCGCTTCTGGCTGAAGATTGTTGAAAATACTTCAGCCTTATCTTTTGCACCGACGTGCTGAGCCCCTCCATCATTGAGGATGGGGATATTTGTGGTTCCTCCTCCTCCAGTGAGTTGTTTAATTGTCCACCACCATTCCCTAGGGAACGTATAGTTAATAAGGAGTCAATAAACAGTTATTAGATTTAAATTAATTTGTTAAATAGTTCTAGAAATTGCAGTTGCTGGGGTGAAGTGCTTAACCTGTGGGATGTGGGAAATCTGTGACGCTTCAAATGTCCCGGACAACTACATCTGCAGCAAGTGTACCCAATTGCAGCTCCTCACAGACCGCATGGATGAGTTGGAGCAGCAGTTGGATGCACTTAGGAGCATTCAGTGGCGGAAAGCGTCATAGACAGGAGTTCTGCAGACGGGGTCACACCCAAGCTACAGACAGATAGATTGGTGACCGCTGGAAGGGGCAGGCAGTCAGTGCAGAAATCCCCTGTGGCTGCCCCCCTCTCTAATAGGTATACCGTTTTGGATACTGTTGGGGGGGTTGGCCTATCAGAGGAAAGCAACAGCAGTAGCCAGAGCAGTGGCACCAGGACTGTCTCTGTTGTTCAGCAGGGGGGGTCAAAGCACAGAAGAGCAATTGTCGTAGGGGACTCTATAGTCAGGGGCTCAGATAGGCGCTTCTGTGGTCGTGAAAGAGACACCAGGGTGGTATGTTGCCTCCCTGGTGCCAGGGTCCAGGATGTCTCTGATCGGGTACAGGACATTCTGAAGGGGGAGGGAGAACAGCTAGAGGTCGTGGTACACATTGGTACTAACGACATAGGCAGGAAGAGTGACGAGGTCCTGCAACGGGAGTTCAGGGAGTTAGGCAGAAAGTTAAAAAACAGGACCTCTAGGGTTGTAATCTCAGGATTACTCCCTGTGCCACGTGCCAGTGAGGCTAGAAATAGGAAGATAGTGCAGCTAAACATGTGGCTTAACAGATGGTGTAGGAGGGAGGGTTTCCAATACCTGGATCATTGGGATCTCTTTTGGGGCAGGTGGGACCTGTACAAGAAGGGCGGGTTGCATCTAAACTGGAGGGGCACCAATATCCTGACTGCGAGGTTTACTAGTGTCACTCAGGAGGGTTTAAACTTGTATGGCAGGGGGATGGGAACCAGAGCAATAGGTCAGCAGGTGAAATAAATGACTGGGAACTAGTGAATATGGCCAGTAGGACTAAGAGGAAGAGCAGGCAGGGAGAAATTACTGAACACGGTGGGACGGGGGTCTGAAATGCATTTGTTTCAATGCGAGAAATATAACAGGCAAGGCAGATGAGTTTAGAGCTTGGATTTAGTACTTGGGACTATGATGTTATTGCTATTACAGAGACTTGGTTGAAGGATGGACAGGATTGGCAGATTATCGTTCCAGGATTTAGATGTTTCAGGTAGGATAGAGAGGGATGTAGAAGAGGTGGAGGAGTTGCACTGCTGGTTAAGGAGAATATCACAGCTGTACGACAGGAGGACACCTCTGAGGGCTCATGCAGTGAGGCAATATGGGTAGAGCTCCGGAATGGGAAGGATGCAGTCACAATGTTGGGGGTTTACTATAGGCCTCCTAATTGCCAGCGGGAGATTGAGGAACAGTTATGTAGGCAGATTTTGGAAAGATGTAAAAGCAATAGGGTTGTTGTGGTGGGCGATTTTAACTTTCCCTATATTGACTGGGAATCACTTAGTGCTAGGGGTTTGGATGATGCAGAATTTGTAAGGTGCATCCAGGAGGGCTTCCTGAGACAATATGTAGATAGTCCAACTAGGGAAGGGGCAATACTGGACCTGGTATTAGGGAATGAACCCGGCCAGGTGGTCAAAGTTGCAGTAGGGGAGCATTTCAGGAAAAGTGACCATAATTCAGTAAGTTTCAAGGTACTGGTGGATAAGGATAACAGGAGTCCTCAGGTTAAGATGCTTAATTGGGGGAAGGCTAATTATAACAATATTAGGCAGGAACTGAGGAATCCAGACTGGAGGCGGATGTTTGAGAGCAAATCAACAACTGACATATGGGGGGCTTTCAAATGTCAGTTGATAAGAATTCAGGACTAGCATGTTCCTGCTAGGATGAAGGATAAGCATGGCAAGTTTCAGGAACCTTGGATAACGAAAAATATTGTGAAATTAGTCAAAAAGAAAAGGGAAGCATTCGTAAGGGCTAGAAGGCTGGGAACAGATGAAGCCCGTGGAGAATTTAAAGAAAGTAGGAAGAAACTTAAGCAAGGAGTCAGGAGGGCTAAAAAGGGTCATGAAAAGTCACTGACAACCAGGATTAAGGAAAATCTCAAGGCCTTTTATACATATGTAAAAAGCAAGAGGGTAGCCAGAGAAAGGGTAGGCCCACTCAGGGACAGAGGTGGGAATCTGTGTGTGGAGCCAGTAGAAATGGAAGAGATACTAAATGAATACTTCTCATCAGTATTCACCAAAGAGAAGGACTTAGCGGTCGATTTGTCTAGCAAAGAGTGTATAGATAGCCTGGATCATGTTGAGATCAAAAAAGAGGAGGTGTTAGGCGTCTTGAAGAATATTAAGGTGGATAAGTCCCCAGGGCCAGATGGGATCTACCCCAGAGTACTGAGGGAAGCAAGGGAGGAGATTGCTGGGGCCTTGACAGAAATCTTTGTATCCTCACTGGCTACGGGTGAGGCCCCAGAGGACTGGAGAATGGCCAATGTTGTTCCATTGTTTAAGAAGGGTAGCAGGGATAATCCAGGAAATTACAGGCCGGTGAGCCTTACGTCAGTGGTAGGGAAATTATTGGAGAAGATTCTTCGGATTTACTACCATTTGGAAGCAAATGGGCGTATTAATGAGAGGCAGCATGGTTTTGTGAAGGGGAGGTCTTGTCTTACTAACTTGATTGAGTTTTTCGAGGAAGTGACAAAGATGATCGATGATGGAAGGACAGTGGATGTTATCTACATGGATTTCAGTAAGGCCTTTGACAAGGTCCCTCATGGCAGACTGGTACAGAAGGTAAAGTCGCACGGGATCAGAGGTGAGCTTGCAAAATGGATGCAGAATTGCCTTGGCCATAGAAGACAGAGGGTAGCAGTGGAAGGGTGCTTTTCTGAATGGAGAGCTGTGACTAGTGGAGTTCCGCAGGGATCAGTGCTGGGACCTTTGCTGTTTGTAGTATACGTAAATGATTTGGAGAAAAATGTAACTGGGCTAATTAGTAAGTTTGCAAACGACACTAAGGTTGGAGGAGTTGCAGATAGTGAAGAGGATTGTCAAAGGATGCAACGGGATATAGATCGGTTGGAGACTTGGGCGGAGAAATGGCAGATGGAGTTTAATCTGGACAAATGTGAGGTAATGCATTTTGGAAGGTCTAATACAGGTAGGAATTATACAGTAAATGGCAGAGCCCTTAAGTGCATCGACGGGCAGAGGGATCTGGGTGTACAGGTCCACAGGTCACTGAAAGCGGCAACGCAGGTGGATAAGGTAGTCAGGAAGGCATATGGCATGCTTGCCTTCATCGGCAGGGGTATTGAGTATAAAAGCTGGGAAGTCATGCTGTAGCTGTATAGAACCTTGGTTAGGCCACACTTGGAATATTGCGTGCAATTCTGGTCGCCACATTACCAGAAGGATATGGAGGCGTTGGAGAGGGTGCAGAGGAGGTTTACCAGGATGGTCTGGAGGTTATTAGCTATGAGGAGAGGTTGGAGAAACTCGGATTGTTCTCACTAGAGCGACGGAGGTTGAGGGGTGACTTGATAGAAGTTTACAAAATTATGAGTGGCATGGACAGAAGCTTTTTCCCAGGGTGGAAGAGTCAATTACTAGGGGACATAGATTTAAGGTGAGAGGAGAAAACTTTAGAGGAGATGTGCGGGGCAAGTTTTTTACGCAGAGGGCCTGTTCCTGTGCTATACTTTTCTTTGTTCTTTGTTCTTTGTTCTTTGACTGCAGAGCTTAGATCTGATCCTTTGGTTGTGGGATTGCTTAGCCCTGTCTATCACTTGCTACTTATGCTGTTTGGCATGCAAGTAGTCCTGTGTTGTAGCTTCACCAGGTTGACAGCTCATTCTTAGGTATGCCTGGTGCTGCTCCTGGCATGCCCTCCTGCATTCTTCATTGAGCCAGGGTTGATCCCCTAGCTTGATGGTAATGGTAGAGTGTGGGATATGCCAGGCCATGAGGTTACCGAATGTAGTTGAGCACAATTCTGCTGCTGCTGATGGCCCACAGTGCCTTATGGATGCCCAGTCTTGAGTCTGTTCGAAATCTATCCCATTTAGCACGATGCTAGTGCCACACAATGGAGGGTATCCTCAATGTGAAAATGGGACTTCGTTTCCACAAGGACTGTGTGGTGGTCACTCCTACCGATACTGTCATGGATAGGTGCATCTGCGACATTTAGGCTGCTGAGAATGAGGTCAAGTATGTTTTTCCCTCTTGTTGGTTCCCTCACCACCTGCTGCAGACCCAGTCTAGCAGTTATGTCCTTTAGGACTTGGCCAGCTCATCAGCTAAGTGGCAGTGGTAGGTGGGGGGGGCAGGGGGGGGGTGCAGTGCCAGGGGCCAGGGGGTGGTGGTACATAGAGGTTTCCTTGCCCGTATTTGGTCTGATGGCATGAGACACCATGGTATCCAGAGTCAATGTTGACTGTATCCCACTGTGCCTGGTCCTCTACAAGGTCTCTCCTGCTGATGGTATGATTCCATGAGTATGATTATGTCAGGCTGTTGCTTGACTAGTCCTAATTTCGACCCCCAGATGTTAGTAGGGAGGACATTGCATGGTCAACAGGGCTGCCTTTTCCAGTGCCTACCACCGATGCTAGGTCTGTCCGGTTTCATTCCTTTTTATTGACTTTTTAGCAGTTTAATGCAACTGAATGGCTTGCTAGGCCATTTCAGAGGGCATTTAAGAGTCAACCATTACTGCAGGTCTGGAGTCACATGTAGGCCAGGCCAGGCAAGGGCAGCAGATTTCCTTCCCTAAATGGCATAGGTGAACCAGATGGGGTTTTGCAACAATGTAGTGGGATTTGAATCTGTGTCCCCAGAGCATTACCCTGGGTCTCTGGATTACCAGTCCAGTGACAATACCACTAAACTACCATCTTCTCACTCTTAAGAAATGTACCATAGACCCCAAATAGTGAGAGGGAAATAGAAGAGCAAATACACAGGCAAATTTCTGAGTGCAAAAACAATAGGGCAATAATAGTTGGGGACTTCAAACTACCTTAATATCAACTGGGATACAAACAGTAGAAAGGGCACAGAGGGCAAAAAATTCTTGAACTGCATTCAAGAAAACTTTTTTAGTCAGCACATAAGCCCAACAAGAGGGAGTGCAATTCTAGATTTAGTATTAGGGAATGAAGCTGGCAAATGGATGAAGTAGCAGTGGGTGACCATTTTGGAGATAGTGACCGTAATACAGTTAGATTTAATATAATTATAGAAAAGGATAAAGATAGAACAGGAGTAAAAAGATAAAAAGATTAATGAAGACACTACACTAGGATGGATGCACAATCCGAAACTCTCACCTCTGTGCACTGCATTCTTACCTTCGTCTGACACCCCAGCCTCTCCACGCCTGGTTGCACGTGGAGTGTGCCGGCTCTTTGGCTTTAGGGCATCCTGCTCAAATCTGTGAGCAACAGCAAGCTCGGGTGGGCCTCCGCCTGTACATGACCTCTCTGTTTGGTTATGACTCATCTTCTCCTGAAAGGACAGAAGAGCATTGATTAGTTCACTCTCTGCCTGCAGTGCCATTGCAGCCTGGCCAACCTCAGCTGAGGAACACCTTACAGGGCACATCCGAGTTCCGGCCCTCAATCTACAAGGCACTCAGTCCAAGCAGCCAGGGCTCACCCCCTTGGCCAGCTCCGGGGTCATGGACAGTTGGCACTCAGACTGTAGCACCCTTGAGGTCCACAGGGGGATGGCCACACCTTAACACTTCTGCATACTGATCCATGACATCACGGTACTCACTCTTCCTGAGTGCAACAGTTCATTGAACCTCTTCTGGCACTGTAGCCATGTGTGCCACACCACATCGTGGCTGCTGACCTGCACTGCAACCTCCTCCCATGCCCTCTTTGTGAGGTGCAGTGGCCTCCTCCTTCCACCTCTGGAGACAAGGGTGTCCCTCCTGGCAGCCCCCTCCTCCAGGAGGACCATGAGGCACTCATCCCAAAAGTGGGGGGCCGAGTGCCCACCCAACCTGCCCTCCTGCCTGGCAGCTCCAGCTGCACTTGATTCCATCACATTAGGTAACAAGAGATAGAAGAGATGTTCTTCCATGGCAGCCTTCAAGGGGCTGCCTATGCCATTTTAAAACCAGCCGCCTGGTCACCATTGGACCCGGCGGCCGACAGGCACCCAGCCCTGCCCGGCCCTTCCCGACCAGTGGGGATCCGCGTTTCATGCTGGGTGGGCTTTAATTGGCCCGTATGCGTGAAATCGCGGTCAGTGGCCGATCGTGGGCGGCGACCCGTTTCCCTGCCGATCCCGGGCCCACCAACCGCGCCCGCTGGCCGAACTAAAAATTCTGCCCTTAGAAGTATACAAGGGAAGATAAAGCAGACAAAGAAAGCTTATGACAGTCACAAAAAACTTAATAATTTAGAAAGCCTAGAGGAGTATAGAAAGTACAGTGGTGAAGTAAAAAAGGTGATTGGGAAAGCAAAGAGAGGATATGAAAAAATATTGGCAGGTAAAATCAAAGAAAACCCAAAGATGTTTTACCAGTACATCAAGAGCAAAAGAATAACTAAGGAAAAGGTAGGGCCTATCAGAGATGTACATGGTAGCTTGTGCTCTGATGCTGACAATGTTGGCAGGGTTCTCAATGAGTATTTTGTCTCTGTCTTCACTATGCAGAGGGATGAATCAGACATTCTAGTTAATGAGGAGTGTAGAATATTAGATACAATAATAATGAGAGAGGAAGTGGAGGGACTGACATCTTTGAAGGTGGATAAATCACCAGGGCCAGATGGATTGTATCCCAGGCGGTTAAAGGAAGCCAGGGAGGAAATGACAGATGCCCTGAAGATCATTTTCCAATCCTCATCAAATAAAAGCGAGGTGCCAGAGGATTGGAGGTCTGTGAATGTTGTACCATTATTTAAAAAGTATGCAAGGGTAGACCAAATAATTATAGGCCTATCAGTCTGACTTCCGTGGTGGGCAAGTTATTGGAATCAATTCTGAAAGACAGGATAAACTGTCACCTAGAAAGGAATGGATTAATCAGGGATAGTCAGCATGATTTTGTTAGGGGAAGATCGTGTCTTACTAATTTAAACATTTTTTTTGAGGAAGTACAAATGAGGATTGATGAGGGTAGTGTAGCGGCTGTTGTCTTCATGGATTTTAGTAAGACATTTGACAAGGTCCCACATGGTAGACTGGTCAGAAAAGTAAAAGCCCATGGGATGCAGGGGAATGTGGCGAGTTGCATTCAAAATTGGCTCAGCGACAGGAAACAAAGCGTAATGGACGATGGAAGTTTTTGTGAATGAAAGCAGTTTCCAGTGGCGTCCACCAGCGCTCAGTGTTGGGGCCCTTGCTGTTTGTTGTACATATTAATGATTTGGACTTAAATGTGGGTGGCATGATTGGGAAATTTGCAGGTGACACAAAAATTGGCCGTGCAGTTGATAGTGAAAAGGATCGCTGTTGTGTCTAGAATGATATCAATGGTTTGGTTGAGTACACATAAAAATGGCAGATGGAATTCAATCCAGAGAAGTGTGAGGTAATGCCTTTGGGGAGGACAAGCAAAGCAAGGGAATACGCAATAAATGGGGGGGATATTGGGAGGGTTAGAGGAAATGAGAGACCTTGGTGTGCATGTCCACAGGTCCCTGATGTGGCAGGAAAGGTGGATAAGGTGGTAAAGAAAGCATATGGAATGCTTTCTTTCACGGGATGAGGCATAGAATACAAAAGCAGGGATGCAATGATGGAACTATATAAAACACTGGTTAGGCCACAGCTGGAATTTTGTGTACAGTTCTGGTCGCCACATTACAGGAAGGACATAATTGCTCTGGAGAGAGTGCAGAGGAGATTTACAAGAATGTTGCCAGGGCTTGAAAATTGCAGCTATGAGGAAAGATTGGATAGGCTGGAGTTGTTTTCCTTGAAACTGAGAAGGCTAAGGATTGACTGGATTGAGGGTTACAAGATTATGAGGGGCCTAGATAGAGTAGGCAGGGGTGCCCTGTTTCCTCTAGCAGAGAAGTCAATGACTGGGGGGGGAGGGGGCATAGATTTAAGGTGATTGGTAGAAGGATTAAAGGGGACATGAGGAAAAACTTCTTCACCCGGAGGGTGGTAGGTGTTTGGAATTCACTGCCTGGTTTGGTGGTGGCGACCGAAACTTTCAACTCATTTAAAAGGCACCTGGATCTGCATCTAAAGTGCTGTAACCTGCAAGGCTATGGACTGGGTGCTGGAAAGTGGGATTAAAATGGGCAGCTAGTTTTTTTTTAATTTTCTTTTTCAACCAGCGTAGACATGATGGGCTGAATGGCCTCTTTCTGTGCTGTAACTTTTCTATGGTTCTAATACAAAAAGCATTAATCATGCTATATTTAAATACAACTGCCTTGGATGAACGCATACTGAATATTTTTTCAAAGAATAACAAAACTTTTTTAAAATTTAGACGTTACCCATCTTTCTTGCTGGAAATTTGACATTTACCAATATATGCATTCCACTTTTTCTTCTAAATTAAATTTTTAGAGTTTGTGAACTTCATGTTAACATTATTATCAGATGTGCTTGCAGGATTTTTTTAACGTGCCTCTGAATGTTATGCTTTGATTTAGTTATGGTAATGTTTCTAGGTGAAATTGTTGCTAGGTATGGCAGTTGGTAATTTTATTGTTTGACTTTATGGGGTTTACTTCTGTTCTGAAATTAGACTGCGATTTGTGAAGCAGTGTGCCCACATTATTCCATTTGGTTTTGTTTACTTTGTCTTCATTTTATGATAGGAAAGTATTGCTGACAGAGTTCAAAGGATGTTGCATCAGACAAAAACAATCTTCATTCTACAGGTCTCTGTCCACATGAGTGATAGACATTTAGTCATAAAGTAAACAAACTGCCACCATAAATTTAAATGACTCCGGTAGGATTCATTTTAAACTAAATTGGAATTTGTCACTGCAGAACATCTAATTTTGCAATTGTCCCCTGTTCTGAATTTTGGTGCTTGTGCTAGCATCAAGAATTAGTAAGCTAGCCACTTACTTTGAAATGTGGTTGATCAGAGGCTCATGTCTGCGTTCTTGACATGTCCTGTTCTACTACAGATTTGTATGGCACCTGTGTGCCTAGCGCCTCCCGTGACACTGATTTGTACTTGCCAACCTTGGAAAATGCAAAAGCAGCTGTCAGCTCAAAAATATCCCTAAATATAGACCATATGACATATGATGACAAAAGACTAGAATTTGGACCATGCCATAATTTGGGAAGAGGTTGTAACCTGCAACCTGCTCCCTTCCTTTGAGATGGAGGTGGACAACACTCAAATTTGCTGCTGCCAGCTCATTTAACTGATTGTATTGTTGGGCCAAAAGTCATCTGTGCTGCTGGCTGTCTCAGCACTCAGCGAGCTGAGCAGCGAGTCTTAATAGTACATGTTGCAGCCAGTCTTCTGTTCTTAAAGGTGGTCTGTCCTCTTAAAGGGAAGCTGCACTGAATTACAGGGGTTGCAGCTGAATACTATTATTTCAATTGTAAAAAAGAAACTTGTAACACCATGTCAGAAAGAGTGCCCCAGGGTCATGGATGTGATGCTAGAGGCTTGGGGATGCAGATGGATAGGTAGAGAGTTGCCATGATTCCACAGGGGGACAGGAGCCCTTCCAAAGCACCCTCAGAATGGAACATTGACCAGGGAGGTCAATTTCTGGTGTCTGGTCCCAAGGACCCGGCAACAATGCCACAAGATGTCTGACTTAATGCAGGTGGTCAAGGTCAGTGAATTTATCTTCACATGACATCTCTTACCCACCACTCCACCAGCCTCTCACGCTGCTCAATGCATCACACCCTCATCACTCACCCATCAACAGTCCCGAGCTCTCACATCTAATGTCTATCTCACCCTCACACATTCCAATGACGTCAGCCTTACATCACTTCTTACTGCTTCCACATTCCTTCTACTATTCAGCTTTGGAAGATGCATCACCCAAATGCGGTGCAATGTCATTGACATTCTTCTCTCTCGCTAGCAGGACAAGGTGGCACAGAATAGAAGGGAGCTGAGAAGAACCAGTGTGGGATTTAACTCCTGCAACTCCTGAACTCTATGGAGGAGATGGTTCTCTGCATCATGGGAACGACTGTGACAGATGATGGGATGTAACTGTCTTATGCCCCTTCTTAACTCCCAGCTCACCCTCATCCTGCTATCTGTCATGATGGGCAAAAGGCTGATGGTGTGACCATGGACATTTGCTTTCCACTCCACCCTCCTTCCATCACCCCAAACTTCCCCTTCTGATTTTCTGCTTTCAAACCCCAAAGAGCTGGCACGTACCCAGCCGCAGCAGCCCCCGGAGGGAGGGAGAGAGAGAGAGCAACGCCACACAGATAAAGAGGTGCCATTACTTGATCTGACACTTGCAGCCACCAGCTCAGGTATTGGCATTGCATGTAACTTTAAGGCTAGTAGAGAGTCAGGAACTGTGCACATGGTGAGTCATCGTGTATGAGTAGGCTGCAGCCACAGCGGGGGAAAGGGATGATTTGTTTGCCAGCTCACCGGAGGGCGAGGTTACAAACTGGTTCCTTTGCAGAGAGCTTAGATGAGGACTTTGATGGGCTGGCATACAGGAAAGCACTGATGAGACAAAACGGAAATCTGAAATAAAAATAAATAATGCTGGAAATACTCAGTGGGTCAGGTGGAGAGAAACAATCAATGGGCAGAAGAATACAGGGTTATGAGGGGTGGGGTGGGGGCGGGTGGCTTACACCCTCCAGAAGCAAAGTGAATTGGCAAGGAGCCAACTGGCTGGACCCCAGTCCACCCCACGCCATAACACATAGTGAGCGGGCTAAATAGGCTGACAGTGGGTCTTCAGCCCCTCACTTGGGGGAAAGTCATGCCCTTGAGAACTGCTGGCCAATCCGGCAGCTCTAGCATTCCTGGCAGCACCTAAAGCACTTTAGTGGGCGCTGCTGGCACTGCAAGCCGGCCCAAGAAGAAGGCCCATGGATCCTGGAGCCAGGTAAGTCTGAGTCTTAAACGGGGAGGGTTTGGGCAGTTTAGGGGGGCTTGATGGGGTGAGGGCGAGTCTTATAGAACAGGCAGGTAGGCGGATAGGGAGGTACTATCTTAGGGGAGCTGTTCCCAAAAGTGCAATGGGCACTCCTGAAGATAGTAACCCCAATGCCCTTTTAAAAAGGTTTCTTTTTAAATGGCCCATGCCAACTGTGCTATGGCATGGGCAATGTATTATCGGGGGTCAATTGGCTTGTTAACAAGCTCAACTCACCCTTGATGATTTATTTAAATAAGGCGGGCGGGCTGCCGACTTCCGGGAGTTCCAGGATTTTTATCCAGAGCTTGGGAGTGGGTGGGAAGGTGGTGGGGTTGGCACTTATCCTATTTTATGTTCCCCCACCCCACCAGAAATGCATTGGGTGAAGGCACGTAAAATCCAGCCCAACGTTTCAGGTTGGGATGACTTTTCATCAAAACTCATCAGAACATTGATATGGATGCACGTCGAGTTGCTGGCTGCATTGGCTGGCCTTTTTTATTTACATTCATGAGATGTGGGCATGGTTGGCAAGGCCAACATTTATTGCCCATCTCTAATTGCCCTTGAGAAGGGGGTGCTGACAATTTCTAAAATTGCTATATTCCATGTGGTGTAGGTATACTTACAGAGCTGTTAGGGAGGGAGTTTCAGGATTTTTATCCAGAGACAGTGAAAGAACAGAAACATACAACAACATTTCCCACCCCGTTGTGGGGGATGTGCGGGAGAGGGCACAGACAGTTGGGGGTTTCACATGAATAGGCCAATTAAGGCCCGTCCAGCGTGACATCCACCAGGGAGCGCTATGCACTCCCTGTGCGGTGGGGGCAGGGGGGTGAGGATTCCCTGAACTGGGAGTGTGCTCTTTAGTACATGCGTGCGTAAGAGCGCACAGATCTCCCTGAGGCAAAGTGCTGCCTCAGGGAGATCGGCTCAGATTTGAAACTTCAAATAAAGATGAGAAAAAAATTTTGCTGCCATGTCCCCTCATGTGACACTGTCATAACTTTTATTTTGAAATATTCTGAGATTTTCAAATCACTCATGAAACCTCATCCCGCCAGTGGATGAGGTTTCATGCTTTTTCAGAAGCCCGCCAGGGCTCCCGGCCTGCCCACCAACCTTAAGGTTGGATGGGCAGGTCCATTAGGACGGGCAGGTCCATTAATGATTTTAATTCGTTTTTTAATGGCCTTAACAGATCAGTGAGCGTGCCGCCGAATCGGCTGCACACCAGCCGACCTGAAAATCTAAATGACGCGGGGTGAAGTCGGGACGCACGCCCGACATCACCCCACATCATTTCACGCGTCGGCGAGCGGGCCCCGCCCCCGCTCGCCGAACAGAAGATTCTGCCCATAGTTCCAGGTCAGGATAATCCGTGAATTGGAGGGAAACTTGCAGATGGTGATATTCCCATGCATCTGCCACCCTTGTTTGTCTAAGTAGTAGAGATTGCAAGCTTGGAAGGTGCTGTTAGGAAGCCTTGGTGAGTTGCTGCAGTGCATCTTGTTGATGGCTCACACTGCTTTCATGATGCACTAGTGGTAGGGGGAGTAAATGTTTAAGGTGGTGGATGGGGTGCTGATCAAGTGGGCTGCTTTGTCCTGGATGGGTTTGAGCTTCTTGAGTGTTGTTGGAGGTGCACTCACCTGGGTGGATGGAGAGTACTCCATCATATTTATGACTTGTACTTTGTAGATAATGAATAGGCTTTGGGGAAGCAGGAGGTGAGTTACTTGTTGCAGAATTCCCAACCTCTGAGTTGCTCATGTAGCCACAGTATTTATGCGACCCATTCCAGTTCTGGTCAATGGTGAATGTTGTCCAGGTCTTGCTGCATGTGGACATGGACTGCTTCAGTATCTGAGGAGTTGTGAATGGAACTGACCATTATGCAATCATCAGTGAACATCCCCACTTCTGACCTTATGATGGAGGGAAGGCCATTGATGAAGCAGTTGAAAGTGATTGGGCCTAGGACACTAACCTGAGGAACTCTTGCTACAAAGTCCTGGCCTCCAGCAACCACAACAATTTTTATTTGTGCTAGGCATGACTTCAACCATTGGAGAGGTTTTATCCCGATTCACATTGACTTCAATTTTGCTAGGGCTCCTTGATGGCAAACTTGGTCAAATGCTGCCTTGATGTCAAGGGCAGTCACTCTTACCTCAGCTCTGGATTCAAATCTTTCTTCTATGTTTGGACTGAGAATGTGATGAGGTCTGGAGCTGAGTGGCCTTGGTGGAACCCAAATTGAGCTCTTTGCTGCTGAGTAACTGTCAATTGTCAACAACACCTTCCATCACTTTGCTGATGATTGAGAGTAGACCGACAGAGTGGTCTTTCAGGCAGCCTCCTGTCACTGTTAGGGAGCATGGAGGAGTTCAGCCCCAACTTGGCAGAGGGTGTCACACAGAGTTTGCCCTCTCTGAACCTTCTACTGCATTTGTCTGCCATGTTGCACACCCCAAGGCAGTCCATAGCTGTCTCAGCCTTTATGTATGCAGGTCACCAAATCATCTGCCTTCCCCATGAGGATGGAGCAACACTCCCTGCTAAATCCAGGAACCCACACACCTCCCAAAACACTCGAAAGTACTTCCAGAGACTGCAATAGCAGAAGTTATAACCTGACCTGCAAATTGGGTGCCTGGCCCTTTAAGTATCACTAATGCTGCACACCTTTTGCAGCTGATGCTTGGTTTTTGGTAAATGACAAGCCAATTCATCAAATGAACCTGCGTGGCCAAATTTTGGAAATTGGGTGGCACATTGGCCAGTAGGGCTGACTGATGTCTTGCTAGCACCATTTCAGCTGCTTCTGGTGCATGAAGGAGATGCCCGTGTGAATGTTCTCCTCAGCACCAGAAGTGGTTGGGACACGGTGCACGCCACTGATGGTTTTAAGAATCCGAATTTCGTGCCCAAATGCTGACAATTTGCGCAGAACCGCTTCCCCTCTGCCATTGTAGCTTCACTGGAAGTGCAGCGGAAATGCCACTTTATTTTGTCTCGGCTGATATTCAGTGGGCTCTGGTGTTAAGTCCCCTGTATATGCTAGTAAGGAGCCTAATGATTACTTAAGTATTACCCTCAACACAGTGCAGAGAATGTGCCAGTGCAAGCTCTGCACAGGATTTCTTGGTCTTGTTCAAACCAGCTTCCAATCCAAAGTGTTTATCCTGTTCTGAGGTTATAAAACATTGTCTAACTTCAGCACTGAATGTAAAGCCCTAGGGCTTAGGGCCTTGTTGATGTGCTACTGACTAAGTTACTTACTATTCCAGCTCATTTGCAAATGATTATTATTAAGTCAACAGATGTAGTTGCAATTAAGTCTGTCGGAGATTGAAGTAAAGCCTGAATGATCTAATTTCCCGTATCAGAGTCCAGACTGTTCTGAACATTGAACTGTGTAAATATGGTAAAGATTATATCCTTCATTTCAGAGTTGTCATGGAAAAGGAAAACACATGCCATAAAAATACTACTGGCAGCTGGCATCTTAAATGACATCTTTCTGACACAGGAGCAAAGCCAGTGCTCGTGCTCCAGCTTTGATGAAGATCTCAAGTTGTCACCTAGGATTGCCAACTCTGATTGGGCATATTTCTGGAGGTTCAATTATGTGACATGGTCACATGATATTTGATCACTTGACGTGTTCACATGGCGATTGTCTGGGCTCTCACACAGAGAATTGTCACTTGGAAACAGCTGGTACCTGTAGAACTGTATCCAAGTAAGGGTCAATGCCAGCAGAAATGTACTCCAGGAAGAGTTGGTGCCAGCAGGATTAAATTTCATATATTTCATAAGAAAGGTAATTGTGCCCGATAGTTTTCTTTGCAATTGGAAATTCCTCCTGATCCATTCTTTCTCTTATGCTCAATTGAAAATAAAATATTCGAGTGGAGGTTAACCGAATACCAGTTTACTTCAACTCATGCTCTGGAGGGTAACGTGCTAGTTAACAGGAATTCACAGTATAAACCAATCAACTGGAATGAAAGCAAATTATAGCAGACAGAAGCGAAGTCAAACAATTTACTACACTGCCCCCTGGCTGCATTATAAGTTCTGTATTCTTACTTTTCCAAAAAGATTCATAAAATAGTTCATTTAAAGATAAAAACCCAAGGCTACAATAAAGTGAAGCAAGATAAATTTTCTTCTGTCATTTTGAGAGCCCCATGCCCAACAGAGGGGCTAGCCCTGCATAAAAGGGCATCTCTGCTTGAAACCCCTCACCCCCAGCTACCCGATTTCCAGAATGCCCTGCCTCGTCAGGGTCTGACTAACTGGACCCAAAGAGGCTACCCAACATACCTGCCAGTGCGGCCTCCAGTGACACTCCTTGTCACGGCTTACTGCAACTCAGCAGTGGTCACCACTCCTGGTAGCGCAGTTGGAACTGGAGAGCTGCCAACCTGGGAACATAAAAACTGACTGTAAAAGTTTCTATAGGTATGTGAAGAGAAAAAGATTGGTGAAGACAAATGTAGGTCCCTTACAGTCAGAAACAGGGGAATTTATAATGGGGAGCAAATAAATGGCTGACCAACGAAATACATACTTTGGTTCTGTCTTCACAAAGGAGGACACTAGTAACATACCAGAAATGTTGGGGAACACAGGGTTCAGTGAGAGGGAGGGACTGAAAGAAATCAGTATTAGTAGGGAAATGGTGTTGGAGAAATTGATGGCATTGAAGGCCAATAAATCCACAGGGCCTGATAATCTACATCCCAGAGCACTTGAGAAAGTGGCCCCAGAAATAGTAGATGCATTGGTGGTCATCTTTTGAGATCCTATAGACTCTGGAACAGTTCCTACAGATTGGAGGGTAGCTAATGTAACCCCACTATTTAAAAAGGGAGGCAGAAAGAAAACAGGGAATTATAGACCAGTCAGCCTGATGTCGGTAGTGGGGAAAATTCTAGAATCCATTATAAAAGATTTAATAGCTGAGCACGTGGAAAACAGTGGCAGAATCGGACAGAGTCAGCATGGGTTTATGAAAGGGAAATCATTCTTGACAAATCTATTGGAATTTTTTGAGGACGTAACTAGTAGAGTTGATGAGTGGGAGCCAATGGGTGTGGTTTATTTGGACTTTCAGAAAGCTTTCGACAAAGTCCCACATAAGAGATTAGTGTGTAAAGGTAAAGCACATGGGATTGGGAGTAGTGTATTGAGATGGATAGAAAACTGGTTGGCAGACAGGAAACAAAGAGTAGGAATAAACGGGTCTTTTTCCGAATGGCAGGCAGTGACTAGTGGGGTACCGCAGGGATCGGTGCTGGGACCCCAGTTATTCACAATATATATTAATGATTTAGATGAGGGAATTAAATGTAATATCTCCAAATTTGCAGATGACACAAAGCTGGATGGGAGGGTGAGCTGTGAGGAGGATGCAGAGATGCTTCAATGTGATTTGGACAAGCTGAGTGAGTGGGAAAATGCATGGCAGATGCAGTATAATGTGGATAAATGTGAGGTTATCCGTTTTGGTAGCAAAAACAGGAAGGCAGATTATTCCGTTCTGCCGAAGGGTCATGAGGACTCGAAACGTCAACTTTTTTCTTCTCCGCCGATGCTGCCAGACCTGCTGAGTTTTTCCAGGTAATTCTGTTTTTGTTTTGGATTTCCAGCATCCGCAGTAGTTTTTTGTTTGAGGCAGATTATTATCTGAATGGCTATAAATTGAGAGAGGGGAATGTGCAACGAGACCTGGGTGTCCTTGTACGCCAGTTGCTGAAGATAAGCATGCAGGTGCAGCAGGCGGTAAAGAAGGCAAATGGTATGATGGCCTTCATAGCAAGAGGATTCGAGTACAGGAACAGAGATGTCTTGCTGCAATTGTACAGGGCCTTGGTGAGACCACACCTGGAATATTGTGTGCAGTTTTGGTCTCCTTATCTGAGGAAGGATGTACTTGCTATAGAGGGAGTGCAGCGAAGGTTTACCTGACTGATTCCTGGGATGGGGGGACTGACATATGAGGAGAGATTGAGTCGATTAGGATTATATTCGCTGGAGTTCAGAAGAATGAGGAGGGATCTCATAGAAACCTATAAAATTCTAACAGGACTAGACAGGATAGATACAGGAAGGATGTTCCTGATGGTGGGGGAGTCCAGAACCAGGGGTCACAATCTGAGGATATGGGGTAGACCATTTAGGACTGAGATGAGGAGAAATTTCTTCACCCAGAGAGTGGTGAGCCTGTGGAACTCGTTACCACAGAAAGTAGTTGAGACCAAAACATTGTATGCTTTCAAAAAGGAGTTAGATATAGCTCTTGGGGCGAAAGGGATCAAAGGATATGGGGAGAAAGCGGGAGCAGGCTATTGAGTTGAATGATCAGCCATGATCATAATGAATGGCTGAGCAGGCTCGAAGGGCTGAATGGCCTACTCCTGCTCCTATTTTCTATGTTTCTATGTAACTATCTGAATGGCCAGCAGCTCTGAGAGGTGAGGCATCCTCCCTCATTGAGGCGGATGCCACAATCTCAGGCAATTAACTGTAAAATCCACTTTTAGCTTCCTGGGCCAGCGGAGCCTGGCTTGCCCGTGACTTTTCAGCCAATGGCTGGGGCCACCACCTCCAGGTGAAATCCAGCCCTTGCGGTTTACATACAAAATAGCAAACTTTATTTGCAATTCATGCATAGCAAATTTAAATGAAGCTCACCTGAGGATTAGTGGGTAAAGGCACTATCTGGCTTCTGGACTTTTCCAAGTGAAGTCGAATATCCCAGGTTTAAATTCTAATCTGTGCTGAGTTAACTCATCTCAGCTAAGGTCGTAGTTGGGCTGCTGCAATGGGCCCTAACATCTCTTGTACAAAACGTTAACCTAGAAATTTAGCAAAAGTTTACAGCTCAAAACCAACTCTAAAATAGCCTATGATCCGGGCTAACTCTCATTTTAATTATTTAGGATTGCAAGACTTGTACCAGAAATTTTAGAGATTGCACTCCATAACTCGATCTGTTTTTATCTGAATGTCTATGACATTTGAAAACAAATAGTCGCACTGAATGAAGTGGGAATGTATGAACTTGAACAGTAAATTCATCCAACATTCTGTGAGTGCAATAGCACCCTCTTGTGGCCATTTGTGTATGTTTGTATATAAACCAAAACTGGAATAAACCAGTTTAATTTGGTCCTAGTACTCCTTGGGCAGGATATTCAGTTCGGCGAGTGGGGGGGCAGGACCTGCTCGCCAACATATAAAATGATGCGGATGATGTTGGTTGGAACTCCCGACGTTACCCCGCGTCATTTCAATTTTCAGGTCGGTGGTGGCACAGCCAAATCAGCTGTGTGCCCGCCGTCCTGTTAACAGCCAACTGAGGCCATTTAAAAACTAATTGAAGTAGTTAAAGGACCTGCCTGTCCAACCTTAACGTTGGAGGGCAGGCCGGGAGCCCTGGCGGGCTTCAGAAAAAGCATGAAACCTCATCCATGGGCGGGGTGAGGTTTCATGTAGGTTTTAAAAAATTTAATAAAAGTTTAATTAAAATTGATGGATATGTCCCAACTCATGTGACAGCGTCACATGAGGGGACATGTCAGGGAAGTTTTATTTTTCTATATTTCACATTTGTGAATTTGGCGCTGATCTCCCTGAGGCAGCACTTAGCATCAGGGAGATGAGTGCGCTCTTTCGCATGCATGCACGAAATAGCGCAATCTCGGTTTTGGGAATCCCCCCCACAGCCTGCACAGGGAGCGCATAGCGCTTCATGGCAGACGTCACACTGGACGGGCCTTAATTGGCCCACCCGTGTAAAATGGCAGCGTGCCCTCGATTGGGGGCGCCGATCGGAGGCTTGCCCGCTCCTGCACTCCCCCCCCCACCCCCCCCCCGATGGGGGGAAAATTCTTCCCCTTGAGCAGAATTTAAAGCAGCGGAATTTTACGTTCCTGCTGAAGTCACTGCATTTTACGACCCCCTCCCCACCGTGATGGGGCTGTAAAATTCCAGCCCATGCCTGCACCAGTGTTTTTGTCCTGCCAAGATATCACAGTCTGGCGACAAGGGTGGGATCATGGATTTCCCTAGCTGAACAAATTTGGGTTCACAAAGCTTCCAGAATACCAGCAGATGAGCTGTGAAGTTATTTTTTGCTGAGATATAGGCTTAAAAATCCAGTCTTAGAAAAAAAGCTGTTTGTACACATGGGTGGACTGACCTTCAAAGATGGCTGCATCAACAGGTATCATTGGACAATGGGGAGAGGACAGTCATGACCCAGAATCTTTCAGTGCATATATGGAACGGCTAGAGATGTTTCTCACTGCTAATAATATTCTCGAGGATCCTGAAATTCAAATGTTAATCAGGCAGTGGGGGAAAAGAAAAAGGTGATACTTTTGAAAGAAGCAAGCCTAGAATTGTATGAAATGCTCAAGAATTTGCTTTCCCCTGCTAAGCCAAAAGACAGGCCGCTGTTGGGATATTTTGTATAATCTTGAGCAGCACCACAGTCTCAGCCATTGGAGATTGCAGAAAGATATTGTTTTGGAACCAGGAATCATTTGCCCAGTGAGGATGTTGGAAACTTTATCGTGGCTTTGAGAAAGCTGCCCATTCATTTTAATTTTGGAGAATTTCAAGAGAGACTATTGCGGGACACATTTGTGTGTGGCTTAAAGAGTGAACGAATTTGCAGTAAGTTGTTGGCATTGCCAGAGTTAATTTTCGACATAGATTGCCAAACAGCATTGTTCATGGACATGGCAGAATGTGACTCAAGAGAAGCCAACATTAACAACTGCCAATCATCTGCTGAAATAAGCTACAAAGTAAGCAGAAGGCTCTAACAACAACGGTTAGTAGCAGCAGTGGCACTACAAAGTCCTGTTACCAGTGCTTAGGACAATATTAGGCACAGAACTGTTCATTTCTGAAGAGAATGCTACAGCTGCAGAAGAAGGTTCATCTTGCCAAGGCATGACGAAAGAAGTTAAACAGAGAAAAAGCTGGCTGCAGGAAACGGCAGTCATTGCATACATTTGTCAAACAGCAGCAGGTTGATGAGGGGTCCATGCAATCTGAAGCACAAGGATGTCCAGTGGAAATTCGCAAGGCATCATGGTCCAAGTACCATTGGAGGTAAACATGGAGGATGATAGCGAGGAGAAACCGATTGTATTTGCCTCATGCACCCACAGTGCCAGTGAGTGAAAATATGTTGAAACAGAATGAGAAGCATTGTTTTTGATTTTTGGGGTAAGAAAATTTCATAAATACTTCAATGGTTGTACTTTCACCATCAAAATAGATCATAAGACATTGGCAGCTATTTTGAATCCAAAGCCACTAGTACCCAATTTAACTGCAGCCCAAATGCAGAGATGGGCTTTAATTTTGTCTGCTTATGAGTACAACTTTAAATACAGATGATCGTGCAATGCCAATGTGATGTCTAGATTACCATCCCTATCATAGGTAGAGCCCAACAAGCAGAATGTCTTTTTCTTTTCACATGTAGCGAGTTGCCAGTCACAGCAGATGACATTGGTAGAACAACTCATAGGGAAACCTGTATTGACAAGGGGATACAATTATATTGTAAATGGCAGCCAACATAGATACTGGATTTAGAAATCAGGCCATTATTTATGCATAAGAAGGGGTTATGCATTGATAAAAGTTGTATTATGTGGGGAACCAGAGTCATAATTCCTGAAAACTACAGATCACAGTTGCTATGTGAACTTTATTATCAACACAGAGGGATGAGCTTGACAAAGAGTCTAGCGAGAAACTATCGTTGGTAGCCATGGTTAGATAAGGACATAGAAGACAGTGAAACAGTGTACAGCATGTCAAGCTGTAGAAAAGAAGCCATCATCGGTACCTTTGCAACTATGGAAATGTCCAGCTTAAGAGCCTGGCAGAGGCTGCACATAGATTTTGCAGAATTTGAAGGGTAACAGCTTTTCATTGTGATGAATGACCATTCAAAGTGGGTTGAGGGGTTTCCGATGAATCGAGCAACTAGCAAGACTCTAGATACATTGCATTGTTTCCTTGCTGCTTATGCGTTTCAAGACGAAATTGTTCAGACAATGGACCTCATTTTGATCATAAGTTTGTAACATTCATGAGAATGAATGGCGTAAAACATACTAGAGTTCCATTGTTTCATCCTGCTTCAAACTGAGCAACAGAGAGCACAATCACAGAATCACACAGTTCAGAAGAAGCCCTTTGGCCCATCGAGTCTTCACCGACACATGAGAAACACCTGACCTACTTACCTAATCCCATTTACCAGCACTTGGCCCATAGCCTTGAATGTATGGCGTGCCAAGTGCTCATCCAGATACTTTTTAAAGGATGTGAGGCAACCTGCCTCCACCACCCTCCCAGGCAGTGCATTCCAGACCGTCACCACTCTCTGGGTAAAAAAGATTTTCCTCACATCCCCGCTAAACCTCCTGCTCCTCATCTTGAACTTATGTCGCCTCGTGACTGACCCTTCAACTAAGGGGAACAGCTGCTCCCTATCCACCCTGTCCATGCCCCTCATAATCTTGTACACCTCGATCAGGTCGCCCCATAGTCTTCTCTGCTCCAACGAAAATAACCCAAGCCTATCCAACCTCTCTTCATAACTTAAATGTTTCATCCCAGGCAACATCTTGGTGAATCTCCTCTGCACCCCCTCCAGTGCAATCACATCCTTCCTATAATGTGTCGACCAGAGCTGCACACGGTACTCCAGCTGTGGCCTCACCAAGGTTCTATACAACTCCGACATGACCTCCCTACTTTTGTAATCTATGCCTCAATTGAGAAAGGCAAGTTTCCCATATGCTTTTTTCACCACCCCACTAACATGCCCCTCTGCCTTCAGAAATCTATGGGCACACACGCCAAGGTCCCTTTGTTCCTCAGAACTTCCTAGTGTCATGCCGTTCATTGAATACTTCCTTGTCAAATTACTCCTTCCAAAGTGTATCACCTCACACAATACAAATTGTTAAGCATGCTCTTGTAAAGCAAGTGCTAGATACAAATTGGACAAAATGTCAGCTGTCATTGGATCACAAATTGGAGAATTTTTTGTTTATTTATCATAACATACCTCACACTACCACCAGCAGAACCCCAGCTGAATTGTTTCATAGAAAGTAGCCGAGAGTATGGTTTTCATCGCTGAAGCCACATTTAGCATTGTCAGTAGAAGAGAAATAATCCAGGCAGAAAGAGAGTCATGAAAGGGGTAGAGTGAGAGAAAGAAGGCTGAAGTTGAACCTGAAGTTTAAGGTGTAAGATCACAATCATAATTGGCTGAAGTGGCTACCGGGAAGAGTCATGAAATTATGTGATCCTCACACATATTTGGTCAATGTGTTTGGTAGTGGAACGGTTAGGCTTGTACTTATAGATCATGTTTTACCTTCAGAGGTTCATGAAGAAAAGGGAATTGGGAAAAATCAAATGAGTTTGATGAATTGAATAACTGGGATATGAGTAGAGTACCAATAGTTACTCCAACACGAGGTTTTGCCTGAAACCAGTTCAGATCCAAATCAGAGTCAGACAGACAGGCTTGATGAAATGGAAAATTCAGTTGAAGGTAAAGGGCAAAATCAGTATTTGTTGGAGAAAACATCTCCTCAGGCACAGGCCAAAATGGGTCAAGGTCTTTCCCCAAGTTTGAAAGTTTGGGTCAAGAAAAATCCTCTTAGGAATAGGAAACCAGTGGTTAAGTTAGATTTGTAAATACATGAAAAAGAAAAATGTATATAAGTCGTATGGAATTTGAACATTGTGTGAGTTTTTCATTGAAGAGGGAGGAGTGTAATAGCACCCTCTCATGCTCATTTGTGTATGCTTGTGTATAAACCAGAACCAGAATAAACCAGTTCAGTTGAGTACGAGAACTCCATGGGGAGGATTTTTCCCTCGTTGGGCAGGCTCAGCAGGGGCGGGCAGGACGCTGACTGCAGACCACGATTGGGGCCCGTCCTACATGAGTCATGCGTGGCAGCGCTCAGCGCTGCTTGTGTGTGGGGGCAAGGAGGGTGAGAGTGCAAGTTCGTACATGCACACGGGTGCACATTTGAAAATCTCCCTGAGGCACAGAGCTGTCTTCGGGAAATGAACAGTTTAAAACATTAAAAATAAAGATTTTAAAAATGTTATAAAACATGTCCCCTCATGTGAATCTGTAACATGAGCAGGGCCATGTTATTAATGAAATGTTTTAGTTTTTAATAGCTGTTGGAAACCTCATCCAGCCGTGGATGAGATTTCCTAAAAAATGCAAAGGCCGCCTGGCCTTTTCGCCTGCCCGCCTACCATAAGGTGGGATGGGCAGCGAAAAATTTATTTTGATTACCTTTTTAATGGTCTTATTAGGCTTTTTAATCGTCAGCAGGCGCGGGCTGGAGTCAGCACCGAAATATTGCGCGAGTGCGCGATGAGGTCAGGACGCTCGCCCAACGTCATTGCGCGTCATTTTACGCTTGGTCAGATTGGGCACGCACCCGCCTGACAAGCTAAAAATTCTGGCCAATGTGTATGCACCAGTGTTTTTGACAGTGGTTAGGTAGAGAATGTCGAGTAGGCTTTCCTCTGTGAGTGACCAGTGAATGTTGACAGGTGCGGTGTGTCTAAAGTGCGCTGATCCCAAGAGAAGTCATCTGTTCATTTTTTTTCTCCTCTAATCCATTTTCATGGACTTCGGGAACTTAAGGCCCAGGAATTTTGACTGGGCAATGTGCATAATCAGTGTACAGGGAATCCCAGTTCGCAAGCTGACAGCTGAGATAATGGTCTTCTAGCAGGCTCCAGAGAGTCTCATTTGTCCTGGGAAGAGGCACAGTAAATTTTAAATGAAAAATTTCCCTTCCGGTCTTCAGCTTGCTCCCGCGACCTGTATCAACAGAGGACACTGGGGCAGGCCATAGAGCTAGGTTCTGACAAGCACTACTCTGTTAAAAAGGAAAAGAGTAAGTAAAGTGAGTGTTGGTCCTCTAGAGAGTGACAGTGGGGAGTTAATAGTAAATAATAAGGAAATGGCAGGGGAAATGAACAAATATTTTGCTTCTGTGTTCACTATTGAGGATGCAAAAAACAGTCCATTAATAGCTGCAAATCAGGAGGTGGACAGGAGAAAGGAACTTGGTGAAATTGAAATCTCTAGGGAAATTGTACTGAGCAAATTGATGGAGCTGCAGGCAGACAAGTCTCCGGGTCCCAATGGATTACATCCTAGGGTCTTAAAAGAGGTGGCTAATGAGGTAGTTGATGTGCTGGTGTTAATTTTCCAAAATTCGCTAGAATCTGGAAAGGTTCCATCAAATTGGAAAGTACCAAATATAACCCCTCTATTCAAGAAGGGAGACAGAAAACAGGAAACTATAGGCCAGTTAGTTTGATGTCTGTCGTGGGGAAGTTATTAGAATCGATCATTAAGGAGGTTATAGATTGGCACTTAGAAGAGCTCAAGGCAATTGGGAAGAGTCAGCATGGTTTTGTGAAAGGAAAATCATGTTTAACCAATTTATTGGAGTTTTTTGAAGGAGTAACATGAGCAGTGGATAAAGGGGAGCCTGTTGACGTACTGTACTTGAATTTCCAGAAGGCCACATCAAAGATTATTAAAGGCGCATGGTGTAGTGGGTAACATATTAGCATGGATACCTGAAATTGATGCACCAATTTGGTGAAGCTACAACACAGGACTACATGCATGCTAAACAGCAGAACAAACATGCTATATACAGTGCTAAGTGATCCCACAACAAATAGATCACATTAAAGCTCTTCAGTCCTGCCACATTCACTCATGAGTGGTGGTAGACAATTGAACAGCTAAGAGGAGGAGGCTCCATGAAAATCCCCATCCTTAATGATGGGGGAGCCAGCATTTGAGTGCTAGAGACAAAGTTGAAGTATTTGCAGCCATCTTCAGCCAGAACTACCAAGTGAATGATCCATCATAGATGTTTCTCTTCAGACAATACGATTCACTCTATGATATCAATAAACGGCTGAGCACACTGGATACAGCAAAGTCAATGAGCTCCATTAACATCTCAGCTGTAGTACTGAAGACTTGTACTGCAGAACTAATCACACCCTCAGCCAAGCTGTTCCAGTGCTGCTACAACATGACACGGGGAGATGGTGACATTGCGGTAATGTCACTCGACTAGAAATCTAGAGGTCCAGGCTAATGTTGTGGGGACATGAGTGCAAATCCCACCACATCAGTTGGTGGAATTTAAATTCAATTAATAAATCTGGAATATAAAGTTAGGCCAGAATTTTTCGGCTGACGTGCGGATGGCATAGCCCGCATGTCAGCGTGTAAAATGATGTGCGCTGACATTGCGCGAGCGTGCCGACATCAGCGCGCGCCATTGCGATATTTCGGTGGGCGGGCGCGATCAGTTCGCCCGCCATTAATTGATTGTGCTCATTAAGCCCCTTAACTTGCCAATTGTCCATGATTTTGAGGGGCCCGTGCGAACTTCGGGTCGGTGCACGGGCCCAACGGGAAGGTGGGTAGGAGATTATTTAAGAAAACTTTTGCAATGTCAGGATATGTGGACTCAGAGGGGTTGTTCATGTTTTTCACGAAGTTTTAATTGATGAAAGTGTTTAACACATACCTGTGTGATTGTTAGCAGTTCTCATCGTCGTCCAAGAGGTTTTTGTGTAAAGTGAAAGCATTCTGCAGACAGCATTCTTTTTCGGCCTTGCAGCTTTCTGGAGGCTTCCATTTAGCCTGGGGCTATGGGTTCTGACCTCTCCAGTGGAGGCAGCTCCCCTGAGGAGGAAGGGAGGGATAGAATCAGGAGGAGGCCAGGACTGGACAATCAGCCTCCAAGGGAGGCACCTTTGGGCGTCCAGGTGCAGGCACAAGGGGTGCAGGGCCAGGAGGTTGTCCAAGGTGCAAGGGGCCGCTGTCGATGCCACTTTACTGCTGTCAGGGTACACAGGTGGCGAAGCAGCTACCTCAATATGACTGAGGTGCAGTGCCGAAGGAGGCTCCGCCTCTCAAGGGAGACAGTCAACTATATCTGTCAGATGATTGGCTCTGAGATCTCCCCTAACTGTGTGGGTGGACACCCCATGCCAGCGGCTCTGAAGCTCACAGTTGCCCTCCACTTTGATGCCTCTGGCTCCTTCTCGGGCTCGGTGGGTGATCTTTGCGGTGTCTCCCAATCAGCTGTTCACACTTGTGTCAAGCAGGTTACAGACGCTCTGTTCAGACGGGTATCCACCTTTATCCACTTCCATTGCGACCACGCAAGTCAGACACAGCGAACCAGAGGCTTCGTGGCCATTGCTGGCTTCCTCCGTGTCCAGGGTGCAATAGCCTGCACACATGTGGCCATCAAGGTGCCAGCAGGTGAGCCCGGTGCCTTTGTCAACAGGAAGGGCTTCCACTCCATGAACGTGCAGATAGTGTGTGATCACAGGATGCAGATTCTACAAGTCTGTGCAAGGTACCCAGGCAGCTCCCACGACGCCTACATCCTCAGACACTCCCAGGTGCCGGGGCTCTTCAGTGCTCTAGCTCGGCTGGGTGGTTGGCTGCTGGGTGACGAGGGCTATCCCCTGCGAAAGTGGATCATGACGCCTCTCCGCCATCCAAGAACAGAAGCTGAGCAGTGGTACAATAGGAGCTAGGGCACCACAAGGGCTGTGGTGGAGAGAGCCATCGGTCTTCTCAAGATGCGCTTCCATTGCCTGGACCGCTCAGGGGGCGCACTCCAGTACCCCCCAGATCGCGTCTCTCTCTGATAGTGGTAGTCTGCTGCGCTCTGCACAATCTTGCGCTGGAAAGGGGGGATGCAGTTGACGATGAAGACCTTGATGCCCTGGATGAGGCTGCACATGATGAATCCAGCAGTGCCTCAGAGGATGAGGAAGCACAGGGTAATGATGAGGGGCAGAACGATGACCCGTATTAACACCAAGGAGGCAGGGACACCCGGGACAATTTAATCCAAAGAACCTCCAGCTAGCTCCACACACATGGATCAGCAGGAGCAGCATTGCCTGGAACTTCCACACGTGGCACTTAGGTGCTACCTCTTCCACCTGATCAGCTGCAAATAAGGCCTCGTACAGAAACATCAATCTCCACTCTAACACTCATGATAGTTATGTGAAACTGCAAAAAGCACCACAAGGAAAAGACACTCAGCCATGGTAACAAGGTAACAAATTCTGTTCACAATTAAAGCCCGCATGATTATTCGACAATGTTACAAAAAGGGGTCCCTATTCTAAGGCCAACACAAAATCACCAGTGACATACCCGGGAAGTGCCTAAGGTGCCTTATGTTTTTGTTTCCGGGTGCTACGTCTAGGTGCCACCCCATCGCTCGGAGTGGCTTGTGAGACAGCCTGCTGACTCTGCTGTCCTATTGGGCTCGATGACCTTGGCGGGCGTCCTCTGGCCCGTGGAGCCTGTGATGGCCCCGCCTGGGAGGGAGTGGCCAGCTCCTGAACTGGCACCTCCCCAGTTGTCGCAGCCTCAACGGAAGAAATGTTGACTGGCAGAGGGGCGGAGGAGCTGCTGCCCTCAGCCGGAGCACCCTGAGAGGAGCTCGCAGCAACGACAGGCAGCTGCTGCACCAACGTGAGGTCCCTTTCAACCTCCCTGCTCACCGCAGATGCATGGGCACTGAGTGCCGGCACTTGGTGTCCACAACATCTCCCACAATGGAAAACACCACCTATGGCCAGAACCACTGTGAGGGCTTGCTGGTCAGAGCGTAACCCAATCATATTTTGATCCATTTGATGGAAGCCCCTCTCTATGAGAGTCGCCAATCTCTCATTGAAGGAATCCTGATGCTCTGCCCTGAGGGCGGATTCTTCATGTGCACTCTGCCTAGACTCCTCCGTCGCAGAGAGCAACTGAACCATTCCCTCATGCAACCCTGCCAGATGCAAACGCACTTCCTGCCGCCTTTCCTGCAGCTGCTGCAATGGGGACAACTCCAGAGGCACGTCATCAGTGCTGGACTCAGCATGTGCCTCGTCCCCTGCAGCCCTCCAGCTGCTGGAGCCATCAGCACTCTCTGCCCCTACCATCTCCTCCAGCGATCGTGATGTGCCCTCTCCACTGTGACCCGGGACACTAGCCGACGGTAAAGTCTCCATTGAGGTGTGTGTGTCTGCGCTGGTGCCTGGCTGGCTGAAATGATGTGCCGCAAGTTGCACATGTTGCCCCTCAGGTGTGGAGGGGGGGCCGCGTTGAGGGTCACTCTGGTGTTGATGCTGAAATTAACAACAAGGACAGTGCATCAGTTAGCGTGCATTCACTTCAACCTTTCATCCCTTTCCCCCCCCAGCCTCATAAGTCACTCAGCCTTAAAGACCCTTAAAAGAAGAACATTGGTGAGGTCCAAATGAGTCAAGACGGGCCCCAAGCATTAAACGCACATGCAAACAGGCTGGTTAGATGGTCTCATGAATGGCACATGGCTTGTAAAGAACCAGAGGAGAGGGGAGAGTGCAGGAGTATCTGATGTGGATGCATTGTTGCCTGGATAGTTGTGCGGCTGAGGAAACATTTCAAACAGCTGTGTCATTTTCCACCGAACTCAGGAGATTGAGAGGTCATATTATTGCCCTTCATTCTGTAAGGAGGGGCATAGACCGGGTGGCCAGAAGGCAACGTTTCCCCTTGGCGCAGGTATGAGTAACGTGGTGGCATTCATCTAAGTTGAGTGCCATGAGGTTCACAGCTGAGGTGCTGAGGACCTTCTGGACAAAGTAATGTGGGGCGCACTGGCTGAAAGGGTGCAGGAGGTCCCAAACCCCCGAAAATGGAATAAGTCTTTGGGTGTGCAGCGGCAATCCAATGGCATGTGAGACCATGGTGATAGTGGTTACAAATGGTATAAGGTGACTTTGGAAGGTGGTGGAGAGGCAATTCCTCAAGGGGACGAGGGTCCCTCCTGTATGACCCAGACCTCAGAATGTCTCAGTCTGTGAATGAGCATTAACGATTGCAGCAACCATTGGTGGTTTGGATGGTGGGCAGACAGAGTGGATGGGACTGTGGACCTCAAATACCTGCCCGTTGGACCCCAGCCTCGCCGCCCCTGGCCGCCCTGACCTCCTGCCTCCTGCCCAGCTCCATGGCCTGCTCCTCGAATGGGGTGAGGCGCTGGAGGAGGGCGCGCCCACCACCAGTCCTCAGGTGTTCCTGGGCATTGTGGTTACTTTTTGCCTGCAAAACACATAAGAGGATTTATTGGGGCTGATCGCTCATGTACTCTGCACACACACGCCGCACCCCAACCACAGTGGCCCATCTGAGACCTCCAGCGGCTCCTGTCCGCACTACTAGTGATCAGTCCCCAGAAGATAGTACGGCTGGTCCCAACCCCCTCCCCCAACAGTCCCCTTAGACACATTCGGCGTCCATCACTTTGAATAGCACATGGATCCTAGCGCCCATGGAAAGGAGGATTAAATATGTGCGGCGCTGATGCCAGCAGATGGGACTTGCCCAAAAGACCTTGAGGCGCCCCTTGGACCATGTCATTACCATCAATATGGCAAGTGTTGGAGTTCTGAGTATGTGTCTATCGGCCTCCCCTGCAGCTTGCCCCCAAACTACTCAAATGCCACAGAAACCAACATATGCTGCGCAGAAAGCCCTTCTTCTCCTCAACCACTAAGGCTGATGTAAGCATTGTCAGTACCCATTTGCCCACCCAGCGTGCGACACTTGCCCTATGCAGTAACGGCAGCCATACATGGTAGGGGGGGGTGCAAAGTCTAAGGCTGCCTTCTGCCTCAAATAGCCCAGACAGACATGATACTCACCCATCTGGAGCGCAGCAAATCATTGAAGCGTTTTCTGCACTGTGTGCCAGTGCGCCGGACGTCATCATGGGCACTTACAGCCTCACCCACCTCCTCCCATGCCTGGCTGGTAACATGAGGGGCCCTCCTCCTCCCATCCTCAGGATACAGAACATCACGTTGCTGGCCCACCTCTTCCAGGAGGACAACAAGGCATGCATCCGAGAATCTGGGTGCACAGTGGCCCCCCGCTGGCCTCTCCTGCAGCCTGCCCCCCTCCTCCTCCACCTCCTCCTCCTCTGCTCTCCTTGGAGCATTTCTACCTCTCTGAGTGGCCATGGTGCACTGCTTCAAGCAGGCTGCCTGGCCACTCTTTATACAGGCTGCCGGCTCCCCATTGGAACCAGCAGTCTGAGGCCGCCTGCCCCCGCGACTATTTTCCCGTTCTCCACGGGAGTCGCTAACCCGCTGGCTGGGCCTTAATTGGCCTGCCTGCGGAAAATGGCGGCGCGGCCCATTTCGCCAGCGGCAATCGGCTGCCCGCCCGACCGACGAACATAAAATTCTGCCCTTAGCCTCAGTAATTGTGACCATGAAGGTATCACCAAAATACAAGCAAAGTACTGTGGATACTGGAAATCAGAAATAAAAACAGAAAATGCTGGAAAAGCTGAGCAGGTCTGGCAGTGCCTGTGGGGAGAGAAACAGAGTTAATGGTTTGAACCTGTATGACTTCTTCAGAACTGAAGAGAGGTAGAACTGTGATGGAATTTATACTTTCGAAGGACGGGACGGGGGCGGCTGTGGAGTGGGTGGAGCAAAATAGAAAGTCAGGGACAGGTGGGAGCTCAGGAGAGGTTTGACAAAGATGTCATGGCCGCAAGACAAAGGTAGTGGTTAATGGTAGTGTTAAAGACAAAATAAGGTGCTAATAGTGGAATAAAGGTAAGCAAACAGAATGTGTTAATAAAAAAGGGTCAGCGCTCTATGAAAGCAAAACATAAGAAAAAAGTTGCAGATGGCCCTGTGGCGGGAGGGAGTTGGGAAAAAAATTCAAAAAGATCAAAATGGAGGACATAATTCATGGTCTGAAGTCGTTGAACTCAATGTTAAGTCCGGAAGACTGTAAAGTGCCTAATGGGAAGATAAGATGCTGTTCCTCCAGTTTGCGTTGAGCTTCACTGGAACAATGCAGCAGGCCAAGGATGACATGTGGGCATGAGAGCAGGATGGAATGTTGAAATGACAAGTGACAGGAAGGTCTGAATCATGCTTGTGGACCGAGCAGAGGTGTTCCGCAAAGTAGCCACCCAGTCTGTGTTTAGTCTCCCCAATGTAGAGGAGACCATATTGGGAGCAGCGAACACAGTAGACCAAATTGAAGGAGGTGCAAAGTGAAGTGCTGCTTCACCTGAAAGGAGTGTTTGGGCCCTTGGATGGTGAGGGTGGGAGGAGGTAAAGGGGCAGGTGTTACACCTTCTGCGATTGCATGGGAAGGTGCCGTGGGAAGGGGATGAGGGGTTGGGGTGATGGAAGAGTGGACCAGGGTGTCACGGAGGGAATGGACCCTACGGAATACTGACAGGGGATGTGAAGGGAAGATGTTTAAGGCAAGAGGTAAGCGATAGTGGGAGGGGTTTTGTGAGGTGGGGAGGGGGTGTAGGGGGCTTGGCAGCAAGGGCAGGGGGGTGGCTCTCAGTGCCCCCCCCTCCTTCAACGTTAGGTCCCTATATCAGGCACTGAGCGCCTTTGAACTAGGGAATCCCCCCCCCCCATTCCGCCCCATCCCAGGAGACCACAAACAACAGGCACAAGTTTGCTTGTTGTGCTCTCTGCATGGCAACAGGCCAATGGTGGTGGAGAAATGGGCCTCTTAAGTTGGGGTTAATTACCCAATTAAGGGCCTCAATTCACAGCAGCGCAGGAAGGCTGTCCATGTGCCTTCCCACCATAGGCTTAATCCAAGTGGTGGTGGGAAGGCAACAGTGTTCCCACCTGCCCCATCCATTCTGATTGAATGCTCTCCCCACCTCCAAACTCACTAACGGGGTCAGCATAAAAAAACCGCCCCATGTTTCAGTCATAGCACACAAACTATTCCATTGCCTTTGTTATAGTGAGAGGCTCATATAAATAAAATGCAGTTTTTATAGGGTTGGAAAATTGAAGAAAATGCAGACAGAGACAATGACATCCAAATGGCTGAGGTATTGTGTTGTAATCAATGCTACAAAATCTGTAAGTAGCTTCTCTCAGGCTCCTGGAAAACAAGTGTTTTTTTTATAAAGCCACAGATTGGATGAAAGCCTTGGGTTTAATCATCCATTAGTGAAATAATGTAACTGTAACAATATAATTACTACTCATCAATGTAAAAGTTAAAATTAGGTTTAAACTGTGGGCTCTCCTGATCTGCTATGAACATTATGCATCAAAGTTATCCATCTGTACAGTTAGAGGCATCTGGTGAGTGATTTCAAATCTGATTTTGTCAGATTGCCTCCTTATTTAGAACACTGGAATATATAATGCAATTCATTTTGTTGTCTTAGCAGCTGTTAGCATCATAGAATTATAGAATCATAGAATCAGAACCATATGATACAGAACAGAAGGAGGACAGTCGGCCCATCATGCCTGTGCTAACTCTCTGAAAGAGCTGTCCAAGTCAGTCCCACTTTGCCCACGCCTTGACAGTTCCCTTTCCAATATATCCAATCAAAATAATGTTAAGAGTGAGATCAATGATCAAAAATACAAGGCCTTCTAAACCTATTTACTCTGTGCAGATGTGTTTCATTTTAAGTATTTGGAAAATTACTCTGAACCTCCTAGATAAGTGAATCCCACTGGAATAAAATCACCCCTGGTGGTCGAACGGTGCACAGTTCACAAACTGGTGTCAAACTCTCAGCTGACTGAAGCATGTGATTTCTTGTTCCTGTATCACAAGGGACGGAAGGGCTGTTTCTCTGCAAAAGCCGCAAAAGAAGAGGGTGCTAAGGATTGGAGTAGGATTGAGATAGTTTGGGTATGGCGTGGACTAAGTACCAGATTTGCCTGGCAGTGATGATGCTGATTACAGGTTCTATTAACACCCTGTCGGCCAAGTGAGTAGCGAATGTTTAATTTTACACGGAACAGTCGGTGCTGCTCTCGGAGGTTTGAGCGTTGCAATTGGGAGCTCTCGCATTTTTTTTCTCTCACTGCTTCCTTTTTAAAGCAGATCATCCCTCCGCGTCCAGGATTTACACCCATTCGCACCCGGAGATTGCTTGTCAATCTTCTAATCCTGTTTTCACTTGTAATCCTCCCAAATGCAATAGTTCTAATCTCATTGATGCACCACCCGCAGTCAGGCTCGATAGCAGTGGACATGAATTTCGGTCATTGGTGAGACGGGCTAAATTGAGTTAAGCATTAAATAAAGCTGGTGATTTTTAAAAAAATACAGTGCGATGGATCCCGTTGTGGGATTGTAGTCCTCAACGTGTGTCCTAAGTAAGATCTCCATGTGTAGCTAATGTGAAGGACTGCAAGTCCCAGTAGGCAGCACTACCCTCTGCACCAACAGGAAACACAGCGTCAGCAGTAACTGGAATATAATCATGTTAGCTATATCACTTGCTACGAGACCCAACTGGGCACTTTAAAATTAAAAAGCCTGATCTTTTGGTTAAACTACGCTCAAGATACGGAGGTTCATGCTTAAGTCTCACTTATTCCTTCCCTGATTAATCCTTTTGCCCAAAGGAAACAGGCGAGTGCAGCAGCCCATTGCCAAAGCATAGCAACTAATGCCGTTTCCACCTCGCTTGGACTTTAGTGGCTGCTGTGGTACTAATACAAAGTGTACAGGCTCTGAAATTGTTTCTGGACTCTTAAAATGAAAGTTTCTCCCTGGCCTGTTTAATTGTGGTGGAAATCATTACAACTGGCTTGTCTTTTTGCACCTGAATGTAATGATTTTGGTCTGTCTCGATGTGCCTGTCACTGCTAGGGATCATGTCTATAGTTTTTTTTTTCTTGAGAAATGTTTCTAAAGTGTTTGGCCTCTCAAACATAAGGAGGATTTATCGTGTTCTCTTCTGAGCAGGAAGCAGGCATTGAGTGTTGTTTTTAGCATATGCTCTCTGTCATTGAGTGTTCCTTCTCTCTCTCGTGGAGAGCTGAAGGAAGAGAACGCAGTCAAGTCCTCACGTAGCTAATTGAAATGTAGGTAGTGATGCAGGTCCCCTAAATATAGTTTTCATTTGTTACGCCTCTAAAATCCAGGACTGGCTTCTGATTGCTTGAGATTCCTAGAATTTTTTTTGCACTACAGTGTAAGGTTCACTGTAGGCGTGGGATTGAGAATCTTTTTGTTTACTATTATAATGGAGGGGATGAAGGAAAGGTTGAGTATATCTTTTCCAGCCTGTCGATTTCATAAAAGTCAATTGTCTTGCAATTTAAGTATAAATCCTTCATTGTACTTATTGTGAAACATCACATCAGAATACCTTGGTCCTATGTGACTGTCTATCTAAATCATTAGAAGCATAATTTCCACATTCTCCTTTTGCATAGTGTAGTCTAAAAATGAAATTGTACTAACTGCATCTTTTGGAGCTTGTGCTTAGGGAGTCAGCTGCTGCCTGGTAAACGCCTGTTGAGTGTTCTTGAGGGGACATGCTAGATGCATGCAGATACTGTTAAATTGGGGTAACTGAAAATGTAGATCTACATGAATAGACAAATATAGTATGAGAACTCCATCTAGGAATGATGGGGGAAATATAGCCAACACTATAGGCATATGGAGCCAGTACTGTGGGAACCAACTAAAAATCATAAGGTGTGAAACTTAATGGCTGCCTCTACTTGGGTAAACAGGGAGTCATTAGGCCCCTGACAATAACAACCCTCCTGAGGCTAAAAGTTGAGATGATGGGGAATATTGGCAGCATGAAGTATCCCACTCATTGATTAGGATATGTGCTAAAGCAACACCAGTGATTGAGGGCTGTACCAAAGTGTTTTTGCTATGTAACAGCCAAGGACTTTAAATTGTGACAGACTTTGTATTACTGAGAGATCCTTGGAAAAGCAACCAAGATAAGTGATCTCTCCTTAGCATAGCTGGAATAAAAAAACTTTGCTTATTGGAAGCTGACAAACTTGAGTGGTTTTTTTTAACCACAACACTAATGGCAGCCTCGAGCAAGTTTATCCATTTCCATTTCATTGATCCCTAGTTTTGTGACTCCATTAATCCAGTCACTCACCATGCTGACCTGGAAATATACTGCCATTCCTTCACTGTCACTGGGTCAAAACCTTTGCTAATAGCACTGTGGGTGTACCTACACCACATGCACTGCAGCAGTTCAAGAAAGCAGCTCATCACCACCTTCTCAAGAGCAATTAGGGATGGGCAATAAATGCTGGCCGAGCCAGCGAAGCCCAAATCCCATGAATGAATGAGGTTTTTTGACTGGTGCATTAGTTGCGATCCCTCTGGAAAGGTCCCAGTGGATTGGAAAATCAGAAAATGTATCATTTCTAGTCAAGAAAGGAGGGAGACAGAATGCAGGAAGCTATAGACTGAGCCTAACATCTGATATAGAGAAAATGCCAGAATCTCAAGGAGTTAATAATATGACGTATAGAAAATCTTAATCTGGCAGAGTCAGCATGGTTTTGTGAAAAGGAAATAGTTTTTGACTAATTTATTGGACTTTTTTTTGAGGAAGTAATGAACAAGTAGGGTAAAGAGAGAATCTAACCATCACCCGATGACATTCAATGATGCCACCACTGAATGTCACGCTATCAACATCCCTGGGGGCTAGCATTGAACAAAAACTGAACTGGACTAGCCACATAAATACTGTGGCTACAAGAGCAGATTAGAGGCCAGGAATCCTGTGATGATTAACTCTACCTGATTCCGCAAAGCCTGTCCACCATCTATGAGGCATAAGTCAGGAATGTGATGGAATACTTCTCAATTGCCTGGATGAGTGCAACTCCCACAACACAAGAAGACTGACACCATCCAGGCTAAAACAGCCTACTTGATTGGCACCACATCGCCACCACTGACAAACAATAGCAGCAGTGTGTACCATCTACAAGATGCATGGTAGGAATTCACCAAGGCTCTCTAGACAACACCTTCCAAATCCACTACCACCTAGATAGATAGCAGCAGATAGATAGGAACACCACCACCTGGAAGTTCCCCTCCAAGTCACTCACCATCCTGACTTGGAAATACACTGCCATTCCTTCATTCTCTCGCTGGGTCAAAATCCTTGAGCTCCCTCCCTAACTGCACTGTGGGTGTACCTACACCACATGGACTGCAGTGGTTCAAGAAGGCAGCTCACCACCAACTTCTCAAGGGCAACTAGGGATGGGCAATAAATGCTGGCCCAGCCAGTGAAGCCCACATCCCATGAATGAATGGAAAAAAAACCTGTGGATATGCTGTACTTGGATTTCCATTTCATAAGGGCCACATCAAAGGTTACTGCACAAAATAAAAATAGTTTGTAGTGTAGGGGATAACATTAGCATATATATAGGATTGGTAGGCAAACAGCAGGGATAAATGGGTCAATTTTGGGTTGGTAAGTGGTATCTGGTGCAGTGTCACAGGGATCAGTGCTTGGGCCTCAACTATTTAAAATCCAGATGAATGCCTTTTGAAGGGATCAAATGTATGATAACTAAACTTGTTGCTGACACAAAAATAAGTTGGAAAGTAAGTTATCAAGAGGATATATTCTACAAGGGAATTGGATAGGTTGAATGGGCAAAAATTTGGCAGATGGGATATAATGTGGGGAAAATGTGAACTTGTCCACTTTGGCAGGAAGAATATAAAAGCAGCATATTTTAAATGATGAGATTGCAGAACTCAGTGGTACAGAGGGATCTGGGTGCACTGGTATATGACTCAAGTTAGTATTTGGGTACAGCAAATGCTTAGGAAGGCAAATGGAATGCTTATTGCAAGGGAATGGAACATAAAATGGGAAGTGTTGCAACAGCTGTGCAGGGCCTTGGTGAAACTGCATGCTATGTACAGTTTCGGCCTCTATTTAAGGGATATAATTGTATTAGAAGCAATTCAGAGAAGGTTCACGCAGCTTTTTTTTTATTCGTTCATAGGATGTGGGCATCACTGGCTAGGCCAGCATTTATTGCCCTTGTTCAGAGGGCATTTTAAGAGCCAACCACATTGCTGTGGGTCTGGAGTCACATGTAGGCCAGGCAAGGATTTCCTCCCCTAAAGGGCATTAGATGGGTTTTTACAACAATCGGCAATAGCTTCAAGGTCATCGTCAGACTTTTAATTCCAGATTTTTTAAATTGAATTCAAACTCCATGGTAGAATTTGAACCCAGAGCATTATCCTGAATCTCTGAAATACCAATCTAGTGACAATACCACTCTGCCACCACCTCCTCAACTGATGCCTAGGATGAAGAGCTTATCTTGAGGAAAAGTTGAGCAGGTTGGGCCTATATCCATTGGAGTTTGAGGGGTGATCTTGATGCATAACACATTGAGAGGGCTTCTCAAGGTGGATGCTGAGAGGATATTTCCTTTTGTGGAGGAGACTAGAATTAGGGGATACAATTTTAAAAATGAGAGATCTCCCATTTTAAGAGATGAGATCTTTTTTTCAGGGTTGTTAGTGTTTTGAATTCTCCTTTCCAGAGAGCAGTGGAAGCTGAGTCATTGAATACATTCAAGGCAGAGTCAGATTCTTAATTGACAAGGGGGTTGAGGCCACAATCTGATCCACAATAATTGTATTGAATGGTAGAGGTCCCAAATGGCCTACTCCTGCTTATAATTATTGTCTTTGGGTTGTGTTCAGTGGCCTATATCTGGATCATTGTGTTCTTAAATTTGGGATACTGTCTATCCAAACCATCCATCCCCCCCCACCCCACCGGCATTGAAGTTGTATTCCTAAGAGGCGATCACACTAATTGTTCAGATAAGGTGCCAATACTTTCCGCACCCCCCACAAACTGTCCATGATTCAGATAAAGCTGCAAATGATGGATGTAGATTTGTGCTGTAGTTGTCCATTACATCTACATACATGCTTCACGAATGAGTAGTTATTCAAAACAGGCTTTTCAGATGTGCACACAAAAAAGATTCGGAGCACACTTTTTATGACTGATACCTCCATTCAGATGGTGAATATTGTATTGTCTGAGGACTATTAGGCTTAATTTTATGCATATAGTTATACTCCACACACTGCATTTTGCTGGAGAAATTATCATGCTTTTACCAGGAAGTTGCTGCAGTACTGCTCATTGAAGTACTGCAATCTCATGACTCTTTGCATATCAAGGTATTGTTTGTTCTAAGTACCCACTATTTTCTCTCCAGTTCGTTGGTGGACTTAATGGTGTCAACTAACACTCTTAATATATCCTTTACTGAAAAGAGTACATGCTCTCCCTCCACTCCTGATTCCCTTGTGCTCCAAATCACCCAATGTCACTTTCACTAATTTCCCGACAAACCCATTGTGATGGATCTTGATGAAAGGAGGGTACAATCAAGAATTGTTAAACATTGTTTTGTGAATAGGATGACCTGTGTGTGGAAACTTTAGGCTCTGCTTTACAGGGAGGTCACAGCCACTGTAGATGTACACCCACCATGTCCAGCAATTTTGCCATCTCCCAAGGCTGGATCAGTGCCTTCCCAGCAGTTCCATGTTGCTTTCTCCAGTCCCCTGGATCCTGTGGACATATATACAATTTTCTTCAACTGGTCTTTGTATCCACTGTCAACTCCATTTTTATGTGGCAATCCAAGGGAGGGTGGTGGTGGTTGAGGGGAGGGAGGAAGTTTTTATTGTCAATTTTCAGCATCTGCAATGTTAGTGCGGTCTTCATAACTCCTTTTTAAAGGATGCTTTCCAGTGACTTGATATGATGTATATTTCAGTGTGCAAGGATGAATTGGAGGGTAAGAGTAGGAACTATTTAATAGAAGCCCTGAGCTGGGATAGCCTACTTTCCCACCTTGTTGTCTCCATGTCTCAAAGCCCTCTCGGGCTAAGTATTTATTGTAGATATGGCTACAGCTGTAACAAGTTGCATTATGCCACTCCTGGCAAAAGCTCCATGAGGACATCACTCATGTCTGCTGCTTCCTCACAAACTCATTAGGACAACCTTTGAAATGGGGTCAGTGACCAAGTGTGTGCTAATAGATTCTTGTCTGTTGTGCACTGCTCTTGGAGATGAAAAATCAGGGCCTCAATGAGTTTTTAATGAGGAGTTGATTTAGGAAATATGCTTTTTGATAAATGTGATTTGGCCTCCTTTTTTTCCTTACAAAAGAGGGAAAAAGTAAACTATTATGCTCTTGAAGTTGGCTTTCAGTCAGAGAAACTTTGTATTTGGCATTTAAGGAACAAGAGGCCTCAACAGAATTCTGAATGGTATCCATTTGGAAGGCAGATGTAACGCAGTACATTTGGTGGTAGAATGTAGGATTACTTGTATAGTTTCTCAGTGTTCCAGCTAAAATACTGTCAAGTTCATGATGTGCAGGTTTGAGGACCATGGTTCTGCAGACCCAATTAATGTAAAACTTCCTCCAACAAAGCATCAGTGTATTTTGCTTCCAAACATAAATTGAGTAAGGTGGCTTGATTAATAACAAGTACTGAGAGTTCTGGAGATGCAACTGATCTGTTGCATGGGGTGGGGTGAGGAAGAAAGGGTTAATAGGAGAATCTTCAAATCTGGGTAGGGAACCTGACACCTGGATAACTTCTGGACCCTGGCCCTGAGCTGCATCAATCGTGTGATGCTATATTAATGTAAATGCCCTCTGACCTAATTAGTGGTGCCAAGTGCAGCCAGGAGGTGGCAGATGCCTGCGCAAAGGCAGATGGCAGTTATGATGGGGCAGGAAGTACTACTTGGGTGGTGGTTGTAGTGGGGGAGGGGAATGGATGGTGGTGCCAAAAGCTCAAATTGCACCAAATGGTGCAGTTTACCTCATTTGGCAAGATCCTTCGCTCTTCCCTTTGAACCTGACAGCTGTGTGCTAACATGCACCAGACTGTTTGGGCTTTAGCTTCAGCTTTTAAAATTACATTCTCGTCCCCTCTGGCCTGTTAACAGGCTCCTCCAGGAATTTGGCAGACTGTTAGTTGGAGGCAAGTGGGTTCCTTGTTTTTGCATACTCTCTGAAAATTGTCATATTCCAGAGGTGGCAGGATCCAGTACTGCCCACCTGCAATATAACTTTTCAAACGGTGCCTAAACCTGTTTCTGACCCTACTGGCAACTGAAAATGACAGCCAATGTTCCAGTTGATTATCTTTCGTCAGAACTTCGATTAATGACTGATCATCCATTTAAATTGTAGACCAGTTATAAAACCAGAATTTTTAGAAATTTGTAACTTGGCTGTTCTTGAAAGCAGTGGTATAAATTTGCAATTGATGCATGTCCTTTAACCAAACAATAACTAATAATTGCTGTCACAGGGTCCAAATCTCCCAATTGGCTTCCAAGGTTGGGACAAATCTGATGTCTAGAGTTGTGTTGAATTCTACACAGCAGAAATTGCTCACAGATCCATTTAGCTATGTATAAGATTTCTAAAATTAACTTTTTAATTAAACCTAGTTCTCTATTAGAGACTAAGGAATGTTGGCTCAAGAGCATGCTTAATGATTGGGTGTGTTTAGATTTGTTCCAGAGAATGGTGTGTATATACCACCTAATTGCATCAAACCATCAGGATACAGCAATGTCAGGCAGGTGTTTTTCTTTGCACCATTCAAGTGAGGAAAAGACCTTTGGGCCTTATACGTGATCACACCATCATTTGGTTGACTTCATGTCCAAGCGTCGGGGTTAAAAAAAATACTTGTAGCTAAATCAGGAATCCTCTGTTCACATGGGTGTGTGTTGACTACCAAACTTTATATTGCATCATTAACTTGCTTTCAGATATAATAATTCTATCACCACCTAAGTGTAAAATACACTTGCACGGTGTTCATGTTTAACACATCTTGTGTCTGGGATCTGACTTCCTCAAAAGTACAAACCCAAGATGGCAGGTCTATTCTGATGGTGCAGAGAAGGAATCCCTGAGCTTTCTCCAGCATCACAATTTCCTTGCTGCAATGGGGGACCAAAAATGAGGCTAGGATTCTACATTTGCTTTGATTATAGTCTCCTGATTCAAACCCTGAGCATTAAGATTCCTTAATTGCTTGTGGATACATTCTGCCTTTGTTCCTACATTCATAATCTGCAGCCTTGCCTACATGAAAAGACACTGTACATTTTGTTAGTCTTGCATCCAGTTTTCAAATTTATTCAATCTATTTCCATCTTGGTTACTAGCTTTGAAAGAAAGAACTTGCATATTTTTTATCATGCCTTTCATAACATGTCCTAAACATTTTACAGCCAATTAAGTCCTTCAGAAGTGTGGTCACCATTGTAATTAGGAAGTTATTTGGTATCATTTGCAAATTTAATTACTGTGCTGGCTGTTACCCTCCAATAATAGAAGGGAAGTTTGACTGGATCCTTGAGGCAGTTCTTGGACCTCACTCAGAAGCAACTCCATTGAATACCATTTTTTTTGTTTGCAGGCTCTTGGCTATTTTTTTTTTTGTTTAATTCACCTGCAAAACCATAAGAACTAGTTTTAAGTAACTTGATCAAAAATTCCTTTGAGAAGAGGTAGATGCATCGAGCTAGTATCCTGATTTCACTATCTTTGAATTCCAAATCTTCATTTATAGATCCATGATGGGTTCCATTAACTTCATCCATTCACTCTTCCAGGGACTTGACTGTCCTTTTCAAAAAAAAGGGACCACTTGCTTCATATTTACTTAAAGACAGAGCAGAAATAGGCCATTTGGCCCGTTGCATCCACTCTGCTATTTGATGAGATTATAGCTGATCTGACAAACCTCCACTCTTTCCTGCCTTTTCCATAACCCTTGATTCCCTTACTGGTTTAAATATCTGTCTGTCTAAGCTTTGAATATACCAACGACTCAGCCTCTACAGCCCTCTGCAGGAAAGAATTCCACAGATTCACATCCTCCGAAGAAATCCCTTCATTTTAAATGGATGACCCCTTACTCTAAGATTATGCCCTCTGGTCCTAGACTCTCCCACAAGGGGAAACAACCTCTCAGTATCTGCCCTGTCAAGCCCCCCTAAGAATCTTATGTTTCAATAAGGTTGCCTCATTCATCCTTCTAAAATCCAGTGAGTACAGGTCCAACCTATTCAACCTCTCCTCATAAAATCCCTCCATACCCAGAATCAACCTAGTAAACCTTCTCTGGACTGCCTCCAATGCCAATATATATTTCCTTAGATAAGGGGACCAAAACTGTTCAGTTTTTTTAGATGTGGTCTAACTAGTGCCTTGAATAGTTTTGGCAAGACTTCCCTGTTTTTATACTCCATTCCCTTTGAAATAAAGGCCGACATTCCATTTGCCTTACCTATTACCTGCTGAACTTGCATGCTAGTCCTTTGCGATTCATGCATGAGGACCCCCAAATCCCTCTGTACTTCAGCTTTCTTCAGTCTTTTTCCATTTGAGTAATATTCAGCTCCTCTATTCTTCCTGCCAAAAGTGCATAACCTTACATTTTCCCACAATATATCATCTGCCAAGTTTTTGCCCACTCACTTAACCTGTCTATATCCCTCTGTAGGCTTTGTCATCCTCACCACTTGCCTTCCCACCCATTTTCTCATCCATAAACTTGGTGATAATACATTCACTTCCCTCGCCCAATTGACTAACATGTATTGTAAATAATTGTGGCCCTGGCACTGATCCCTCTGGCACTCCACTCCACAGGTTGCCATCTTGAAAATGCCCCTCTTGTCCCAACTCTTATTAGTTAGCCAGTCCTCTATCCATGATAATATACTACCCCCCCAACACCATGAGCTCTTATCTTATTAAGTAGCCTTATGTGCAGTACCTTATCAACCACCTTTTGGAAATCCAAATATTGTATCTACTGGTTCCCCTTCATCTATCCTGCTTGTTACCACCTCAAAGAATTCTAATAAATTTGTTGGATATAATTTCCCCTTCATGAAGCCATGCTGACTCTGCTTGATATTATGCATTTCTAAATGCTCTGCTATTACATCCTTTATAATGGACTCTTAACATTTTCCCAATGATGGATGTTATGCTAACTGAACAGTGACAAAGTACTGTTCCTCTTCGTTCTTAACTTTATATGCAGCCTTTGATTTGAGTTCACTACACCATCCTTTTCCAATGCCTTTCTGCCATCATTCAGCTGGGTGGAACTGCTAGTTCCAATCTTATCCCTCACTAGCCAGAGAATCATCTTTTCAATGGCTTCTCTTCATTGGTTCCATGACTTGTCTTTCTCCCTGCAAACCACCCCCCGACCCCCCAAAAAAAAGGATCTATCCTTTAGAGCCCTCTCCTGTTTCTTATTGACATACAGCCCCCTCATATCACCTGAATGAGCATCAGTTTCCATATACATGCTGACAACAGTCAACACTACCTTGCAACGGCCTCTTGTGACCCCCTCCCCTTAATTTATCAGACTATTTCTCTGACCATCTATACAGGATGCACAGAAATTTCCTCTAATTAGATGTTGGAGTGGTGGGGGGAGGGGCAGAGAAAAAAAGTCATTTATTCAGTCTCTGTGACAAACTCCATTCCCTACCCACCAACTACATCCCTTGCCCTGGCAACTGGCTGAGGGTGAACCAGGCTGTTTTCAACCTTGGTGCTGTTTGACTTTGAGATAAGCTTCTACCACACCATGCTGTCATAAAGACTGCTCATTTCTGCCTCTTTAACACTGCCCAACTCTGTTCTTGCTGAAACCTTCATCTAAGTATTTTGTTACGTTGAATTGATAAAATCCAACACCATCCTAAGCTGGCCTGACACCTTCTACCATTTGTAAACTTGATCTTCAAAAACACTCTACCTCTGTTCTAAAACAAAAACAAAATTACCTGGAAAAACTCAGCAGGTCTGGCAGCATCGGCAGAGAAGAAAAGAGTTGACGTTTCGAGTCCTCATGACCCTTCGGCAAAATTGAGTGAAGTTAGGAGAGGGGTGAAATATAAGCTGGTTTAAGGTTCGGGGGCGGGGGGGCGGGGGTGGTGGTTGTAGGGACAAGCAAGCAGTGATACAGATGATCAAAAGATGTTACAGACAAAGGAACAGGGAGGTGTTAAAGGTGGTGATATTATCTAAGAGAATGTGCTAATTAAGAATGGATGGCAGGACACTCAAGGTACAGCTCTAGTGGGGGTGGGGTGGAAAGACTGACAGGGTATTATAGTTATAGATTTAAAAATAATGGAAATAGGTGGGAAAAGAAAAATCTATGTAAATTATTGGAAAAAACAAAAGGGAGGGGGAAGAAACGGAAATGGGGGTGGGGATGGGGGAGGGAGTTTAAGATCTAAAGTTGTTGAATTCAATATTCAGCCCGGAAGGCTGTAAAGTGCCTAGTGGGAAGATGAGGTGCTGTTCCTCCTGCCCTACGGAACTCATTTCTCGTTATCTTGACTCCCTTCTCTCTCCCCTTGTCCAGTCCTTTCCCACCTACATCTGTGATTCCTCTGACACCTTACGTCACATCAACAATTTCCAGTTCCCTGGCCCCAACTGCTTCCTCTTCACCATGGATGTCCAATCCCTCTACACCTCCATCCCCCACCAGGATGGTCTGAGGGCCCTTAGCTTCTTTCTTGAACAGAGGCCCGAACAATCCCCATCCACCACTGCTCTCCTCTGTCTGGCTGAACTTGTTCTCACACTGAACAATTTCTCCTTTAACTCCTCCCACTTTACAGCCTTCCGGGCTGAATATTGAATTCAACAACTTTAGATCTTAAACTCCCTCCCCCATCCCCACCCCCATTTCCGTTTCTTCCCCCTCCCTTTTTTTTCCAATAATTTATATAGATTTTTCTTTTCCCACCTATTTCCATTATTTTTAAATCTATAACTATAATACCCTGTCAGTGTTTCCACCCCACCCCCACTAGAGCTGTACTTTGAGTGTCCTGCCATCCATTATTAATTAGCACATTCTCTTAGATAATATCACCACCTTTAACACCTCTCTGTTCTTTTGTCTGTAACATCTTTTGATCATCTGTATCACTTTGTCCCTACAACCACCACCCCCCCCCAACTTCTCCCCCCCCCCCCCCCCCCCCCCCCCAACCACCTTAAACCAGCTTATATTTCACCCCTCTCCTAACTTTACTCAGTTCTGCTGAAGGGTCATGAGGACTCGAAACGTCAACTCTTTTCTTCTCCGCCGATGCTGCCAGACCTGCTGAGTTTTTCCAGGTAATTTTGTTTTTGTTTTGGATTTCCAGCATCCGCAGTAGTTTTTTGTTTTTACCTCTGTTCTAACTCGCACCAAATCCCTTGCCCCCTGTGCTCACTGACCCACACTGGCTTCTGATTAAGGTACACCTCAATTTTTAACAATTCTCAATCCTTGTTTTCAAATCCTCCAGGGATGGCCTCACCCCCTCCTTTCTCTCATTCCCTCTACTTCCACAACCCTCACCTGCACTAATTCTGGCCTCTTGAGCATTTAATTTGCCACCTTTGGCTGTGCTTTCAGAAGCAAAGGCCCTATTCTGGAAACCCCTCTCTAAGCCACTCCTCACCATAAAATATTTGACTAAGCTTTTGATCTTCTGCCCTCACATTTCTTTGTGTGGCTCAGGGTCAAATTTTGCTTTATGCTTCTGTAGAGCACCTTGGAACATTTTGTCAAAAGCTGTATGTAAATATAAGCTTTTTTCCAAATAAAATGAGCTAAACATAATTTGACTACAAATAGTGCTTCTGGCCACAGTGACTTCAGTGAGTGACTTAGTATATTGGCTAACTTGTGAATTTTTTTTTTTGCAACAGCTTGATAAATATGTTCTATTTTAACTTTTTGTCTCAATGCTATATCCCCTTAACTATGTAGGATACATTTCCTCTACTTGTAGTGACTTGACGGAGCAGACAGATTTCAACAAGAAACAGCTGAAATTTATTAGGGCGTGTAGCACCTGAAAAGCTCTATCGGGATTCTTGTCAGGTAGCCCCAGATTGCCCATACTTTAGGCTCATTGGTCAGCGCCTTAACAGAACATCATGTGACCCCTGAGATCGCAGGAAGCTATGCCTTCAGTTACTATGTTTCCTCCCACTTTTTTACAATTTCTGACCATCCAACAACAACATACATATATACAGGTTCAGGTGATTAAAGATCTAGTCTGAGGTGCTCTCTCTTTATACAGCTAGAGTGACGTAGCTCCTCCACTTAAGGTTCCTCGACAGGATTTGGAACTGAGACTCACCATTGGAATGTGGCAGTTCAGGGTTTGGCAACTCTACAGAGACATTGGGCATGTCTATTGCCTAGGTCGATTGTCACCTTGGGAATTGATTGATCAACGTTAATCACAGGCGGAATAGCTGGTTGTTGGAAAGTCTCTCCGGCAGGAATATGATCTGTGCTTATGGATGATTCTATCTCCCACTTTCCATTGGCAAGATAATGGACCAGTCTCTGAGACAATGGGTCCATTGTCAAAATTCTGCGTGAATACAGTGAATGTGCGAATTTTGTCAAGGTTAAATTTTTGATTGCGCTCTACCTTCCCCTCTAAATTTGGAAACACCAGGTGTAATCATGTATGTAGGCAACATTTCATCAATAATTCAGACTGTTGAATGTGTTGTTGTATGATAACCGGAAAAAGTGGGAAAGTCAAGATTCCAGAGTGCCTTCCAATAGCTTTTTCATGCCATACTTTGTTTATACTGCCCTCTCAACTAGCTCATTCGTTGAGGGATGGTAAGGGGCTATTTAATGTCTGAATCCATTCCGATACATAAATTTCGGAAACTCCTGTGCTGGTAAAAGTGGTGCTGTTATCTGAAACGACAATTTTAGGTCGGCAATGTATGCTGAAACTGTGATGTAGCTTCTCTAGTTGCGTTTGACGTTGGCAACTTGACTTCATATACATCCATCCATTTGGAATGTGCATCTACAGTTAACAAGAACATGGTACCTGTTATGAAGAGATTGATGTCTATAATATTATTGGAAACTATTTTTTGAAATAGGGTTTGGTGATGTCTATGTATGTCTTAATTGAATTAAAGCCAGCTGGTCCAGAGGCTTTGTATAGAAAGTAGGTTTGAAATGGTAATTGGATAAACATGGGGAAGTTTAGGAACATGGTGTCAAGGGGGCAATTTGCATTTTTAAATAAACCATTTCAAAAGAATGAGTGAAATCTTGCACCTAGCTAGAAGATACAAAGTAATTTTTTTTTTGGCTTACTAAAAATTGGTGGAATCAAAGGATGTTATTAGAGGTAAAAAATTAAAAGCCTTGTGATACAATGGAAAATTTACATTCAAAGAAATAGGTGTGTGTGCATTGTTTTATAAAAACCCTCGTGGGACTCGGTCATGGTTTTCCCTCTGTGATTTAAACAACTCCAGCCTTTACCATCAGCTGTGTCATAATAGTACCCAAGAATGGTCCTATGTAATCAATATATAATCAAACCCAGGGTCAACCAGGCCGCTCCCACGGATGTAAGGGAGCCGGCAACTTCTGTTGTTGCTGACAGTGGAGACAGTGCTTGATCTCCAATGCCTGGCCACCATAAATAGCTTGGCGCAGGCATTTTCATTTTTTGATCTGTGTGGGTGGGCACTATGGAGTTCTGGACAAGAGTGGCTCTCTGCTTTGTGGTGGGGGTGGAACCACAGCTCTTGATGACACCACCACCCAAACAACACCATTCCACCTTGGCAGCTCAGTTCTGCCTGCCTGACATGGAATGGTCTTGATTCTGGCTTTCGATAATATTGGATCTCTGTTCGTCCAATTTCTAAGTTGTTTTGCGCACACAGGCAAAGAACCTAAATGCTTAATAATAGCACTAATTCATGCAGAACTGGAGCATGCACAGTACTGTCTGGCAATGGGAGATGACTGCAGATACACTCAAATGTGTAGGCTAGGACAGTACATAAAATACTCATATGCAGATAATGTCAGAGCCCATTGTATCCTTGCTGATGCTATTGGTGGGATGGCCTTGTCCTTGCTGAATAAACCCATTAATGATTTTCGGTATGTTTGCAGAATCCAATGGTCTTCATTCTAGTTCCCTGAGCTCCAGTTAGGTTAGCCTTTTCTAATCTGATTTCTGTCTTTTCTTCTGTTTACCATGGAGCTTTTTTGCTTTGTCCTTCATTTTGATTTCAGTCAGCCAAGTCTCTCTCTGATGAAATCTTAACACAGTTCAGTTTGGTAGTTGAGCTACCCATGGCTTCATTACCAATTCGCATCTTGGAAAGTTCTACAACTTTTTCCTTTCAGTGCCTCTTTTTTGTTTCATTTAACTGATTCTTTAGCTCATCAGCCTCTTTCTTGTATCTCTGGCTTCCTCCTGGAATATTGGACATTTGTTGAGTCTTCTCTGCCAACTGTTTCATCAGTTTGCTCAGAGTGGCACTAAATTAATTTTGTTTCTCCCATGATTTTCCAAAGGAACTGACTCTGTCCTGAGGGATCCTTGCAATTCTCCTAACTCATCCTGAGAGAACATGTTGTATTTTCTGAGAAGTTCTGGAACTCCATCAGATTTGAGGTTGAATATCTCAGAACAGTCAAGCTTGATCTTCTGTCGCCAGTCTCTGCCTAAAGGACTGGGGTCCTCCTTTTGCAATTATTAAAGGCAGCTGGGCTGTCTCTTGTAAGAAACTGGTATGGTGGCAATGCCCTTTACTTGAATGGATTCTCCCATGTATGTCCTTAATTTAGTGGTGGCTTTGCTCCAGGTTTATTGGCTGTCTGCCTTCCTTAGGGTATCTGATAGTGTGCTCTCCCACCACTGTAGTTGAGGCATCCATATCCACCTCCATTATTAGTGGCTTCTGATTAACTTAGATTGTGATAGTGTTAGGTTTGGTTTTTACAACTGTTACATTATACAGGGAATTACTTAGCGTTGACAGCTTCAGTCTCTGCTGTATTCTTTAATTCAGTCATGTTGGTTTGTTGCTGTGCAGGCTGCTTCAGCTTTACCTTACCACATAGCCTTTCTTATGGCAGTAATGACGTTCTGCTTCCTTGAATTTACTGGTGCCCACTCTGGCCACTTCCACATCTATAACCACTTGATCTTTAAGCTGCTGCTGAAGCATCTTCACTAAGCTTTTTCATCATTCTCACAGCAGATATTGCATCTCCCTTCAATGCTGTGGGTCAGGTTTTTGTGCCACCGTCAGCAGTAGGTTCCTGCCAAACATGCAAGTATGGTGCCATGTGTCTCTCTCCCTTTTCTCTCTCTCTCCCTTTTCTCTCTCTTTCTCTGCAAGTTAAGGACCCTACACTCTGGCATTACATTTAGAACACTGCATTATTATGGATGGCTTCGGCTGGAGGTGTTTTCACAAGGTCCGCTAATTCATTACAGGATGTGGAATCAGGTGTGCTCGAGACTGTGGTTGTGAGTGAAGTTGTATGGTGTCACGTGACTCCTGATGTCATCAGGAGGGGCCAAACCCTCCATTACCATATTACTCCTCCCACAATTGTATTTTTCTCTGCACTAAAATATATCTGGCAGCTTTTGGTCTGTCTTTTCCAAGTTGTTTTGTCATTAAGTGTTAACAATGCAATAACTTTTCTGGCAATAAGAAATCGTCCAATAAATCTCAAATGTGCACCATGCTACCCTTGTGTAATTTCTGATTCCACTAAACTGCATTTTTTCTACCATAAGGTTTATGGTATATTAATCATAAGGCCTTGTCCTGTTGCACTTTCATTTGAGCTCCTGGTTTTTGCTATAATATTTGTAGTCCAGGTTATTGCTTGCTGTGTTCAGCTTTTGTTGGATTATATGCTCTTGATCCCCTTTTGTAGTCATTAAGGTGCAAATAGTAAAAACTTGTTTAATCAAGCAACAATAAACTCTCTTTAATTGCACAATTTTGGTTTAAAGTTTTTATGATCTGATGAATGCAAACCATTTGCTATTTCATTAACAACTTTTTAGCACAAGTATTTCTTAAACAGGAACATGTTTGTGCTAGCAGTGAAATGTTTCTCAGGTCTCCCTTTTAATAGAGATGCTAAGTAATGTAACTGTTAGCATTTATTTGAAATATAACTTTTGAGCATTTGTGTGGCAGTGTGCCATATGTAACTTTTAGGGGCATTGTCAGTTGCTCTCTGGTCAGCCATACTGCAGAAGGCAACAGCAAACCACTGCAGTACTTTGCCAAGCATAATTGGACGAATCCAATCCAATTGTCTTAAAATTAATGCTCTTAAACTTTCTAAGACCATATCCATTAAAGCAATAATACCAGCAAATAGAACAGACTCCCTACAAAATTTTTCAGCTCACACAAATATTGGCATTTGACACATCCCTGATTTGTAGGAACACTGATCAGTGATTTTTTTTGTGATAACTGCTTCCTAAAACTAGAAATTGCCTGTTCTAAAGTGATTTCTACTGTGGCCAGTTCACTTCAACACTATTGTGCACGAGAACCTTTTTTTTAAAGCCACTGACACTTCTACTTAGTGGTTACAGAAGTTAGTAAAAAGCAGATCTGCAATTACTCTGAATTTTCAGTGGGGGTGAAATGGAGTGAGAAATGTCCAGTCGTTTGGGACGGGGTGGGGGTGGAGAAATAACATGGCAATTCTATAGCTGTACCAAAAAGGATTTTAGAAAAGTGAACAATGGCTTCTGAAAATGTTGGAATTGAAAATCAATAGTGGAGTCTAATGTAGTTCAATGAATTAGTGTTGGCTTCATACTGTACACAACAACACTGCACCTCAGCAAAGACACCCAATTGAAATTTAACATTATCTGCACTAACCAAACAGTTGGCTACATCTTGCAGTAGATGCTTTGTTTTAGATATATACCACATTACAAGAGGCTAGTCACTGGCTGTCAAAGTACACAATAGGCAGCATTAATTAGCATTCATGACAATTGTGGTAGACAACTCCAACCTTCCAGCTGTTTTTAATGCATAATTGGGCTCAGAAGCCAGCAGTTCCTCTAATAAACATGCTCCCCGCACTGAGCTGGAGCATGAGTTTGACTCATCTCATCTATCATGTGGCTGAATGCTGAGCAAGAGTTTCTTTTAAAGTAGTGCTTTTGCCAAGCTTGATGTAGCAGTGTACAAACTACTCCAACCTCCTGTATCTAACTTTATTAGCTGAATATTCCATTGGTGGAAACCGCAAGCTGTTTCTTGGTGATTGTCACAATCTTGCATTAATCCTTCATTCAAATTAAACCCCTAAACAGCCTGGAACTCCTTGGGGATAATGCCAACATTCTTATCACCCAACAAAATCACCTGCACATGTTAAATTTTATGATTTGAGCTTGGATGCCTTCTTACAGAATCCCAAAGACCACTCTGTTGAGAAACAGGTACTTTTTTTTTGGTGTGCCTTAACTTAAGGGGACTCGCTAATAATGGGTTCCAGACACTGAAGGAGTGAATATAGCACATTGCACACTAGGAAATGTAAATCTGAATGTGATCTAGCTTTGCACACTCGGGGCCCAATGCAATCTTCAGATGAAGTGGGTTCACAGTCAGTCATGCCATGCATTCTACCTTTTCATGTTATTTGTAATTAAATAGTTCAAATTTCTGGGTAATTTGAGGTAGGATCAGTTGGTTCTTTGCAGTATAATCCCAAGGAGCTGGGATATGTAAAATTTTGTAATAGTGTGACCAGTTTGTTACATGAGAATTCATGATGGAGGAGAAAGTTGACGAGATTTTGCACGAGTGCAGAATAGGCCTGGAGCTCCCACTAGCAAAGCAATCAACTAAAACAACATAAGGGACCTCGTCACAGGAGGTCCAAGGAGCACTTGTGTTCCATTCTGGCCCACAGCATCTTCCATGTTACATGATGGTAGATGGTCAACTAATATTTGGTCTCAAACAAAGGTTTAATGAAAGCTGAATGGGAGTTTTTCATTTGAAACTGGTTCAATTCTTCCTTAAAGATTGAAAATATCTGGCCTTGTTTGGTGTTTTATCTGCTATATCTTGTGCTCTCCAATAGGAGATCAGATCATTGTCTGTAACACTCTTTGATAGCTTGGGCTATGGGGTCTCCAGTTACAAATTACACATTACACTGGACATTACAGTTTTTTTTAAGAAACAACAATCTGGTTCACTAATCTTGGAGAAGGCAATCTGCTGTCCTTAACCTGGTCTGGCCTAATGTGACTCCAGACCCACAGCAATGTGGTTGACTCTTAACTGCCCTCTGAAATGACCTAGCAAGCCACTCAATTCAAGGGAAATATAAGGATGAGCAACAAATACTCCCCTTGCTAGCAACACCCATATCCCATGAAAGCATAATAAAATTAAAAGGTGTTTTAAGCCACATTGAATATATTTACAGGGAGAAAATTAGTAACATCTAATTTTGTATTCAAAGGTTGAGAAGTTGGGTTAGTAGTTCACCACATGTTGCTTTTGAAGACTACATCTTGATGTGAAACTTAAGTTCTTGACTAGCCTGGCGGCAAATGGATTCCAGTAGCTTATGTGCAGTGTAGGATTTTGTTACCCTTGGCTCTTGCATTACAAGAGTATTTCTGAGTGTTCATTCACAATGGCAGTTGGTGTGTTTGCAGGGGGGAAATATCTTTTGTAACAACCCCACACTGGAGCCCAGAGACACCACATTACCTACCTTTTTGGGCCACTGAGCAATGCCTCAGGTTTGTTTCCAACCTTCAGTGGGAGAGATTTTCAGTCAAAGCAAAGCATCTTGCTGATGCATCTGAAATGTCCAGACACATCTAAACCAAACAGCAAAGTAAGCATGGAATTGTCATTGCACTCTTTTTTTTTTCCCCCCTGCACAATTGCTGACCAGGTAATACTTTGTGGTGAGAATTATGATGCAATTAAGTTAGCTGCCCAGTTTTGCTTTGACTGCAGCAAGTATAGGATGAATGCATTTGGTTCTTTGATCAGTAGCTAGTAAACAAATATATTTGGTGCTACTTAACTGGAAGGACCAGTTCAAATCACAGTAGCAGTCACCTCACCCAACCTGGCTCATGCCAAAACTTGAGAATCCATTTGTTTAATCTTTGTCATGAAATCACTGATCTTTGTCCCTAGGTGCTAAATTAACAGCCTGTGGAAATTGTAACATTTAACGTACAGGATGTTCCAATGTTTGTTAAATTGGTTACTGTCTAGTAACAAGGGTGGGTCCCTCAGTGTTAAGTTGCCAGAACCATTTGGGAGTCAGTGCACAGTTCTTGCAGGCTGACTTCCCAAAACTGACTGCCTCAAGTGTCAAGGGAAAAGGAACAGGTCCCATTTAAGAGCTGTGAGGAGCAGACTTTAAAGAGGCTGTTGGGGCAAAGGTACCCCTTTGGCTGTGCCAAGCAGAACACCTACTGCTCCATAGATCTGTGTGCTTGTAAGCTAGTGTTGTGTACTCTGGAATCCAGGGGGAAGGAATCTCCCAGTGAAATTGAAACACCTGAGGTGGGCCTTGTTAAAGCCATCCAAGTGGGAGAGACTTTTGGAGAGAATTCCAAGGAGGGATCTTCAATGGTGGAGATTAGAAACCCTTGAGGGACTACGTTTCAGTGTGATTCTTTGACACTAATCTGGGTGATAGAATGGGAAATCCATGGAATCTGTTTTGGTTGCATCTGTCATTTACTCTAGTGTAGTGTGTCTGACAATAGTTTGTCTGTTTAATTTGCATGTATCTGAACTAACATTTTCAGGGTAAGACCAGATTTGTGAATTGTTTTGGCTTTCTGAACTTGTATAGTCAAGTTTTTTTTTCTTGTTCAAAACCCATGGAATCTTGTGGCTTTATTCCAAAAGCAGGTGTCTTGAATCTCAACCCATCTACTATTAAACAAGTTGTTATTGGCCCCTAACTGGATCGTCGCCCATGTCCCCAGGGTCTGGCCAAGCATCTCCACATCTTGCAGAGATTTTTTCATCCAGGACTGGAATGTATTGCTACAGTTTTAAAATTGAGAAACCAACAACAAGATTGGAACTTAATCTCATTAAAATTCTTGTTTCACACATGTCCATTGTGTTGTATTTCAATAGCAGCTTGGCCATATGTTGACAATTGTGGTTTGTTCAAATAGCCTTTTCTATTGTCAAGCTAATCTGGCATTTTCTAAAATCAAATTGCTGACATCCTTGCAGCATTCTTTCCCCTTACTTGAATCCCTGTACACTTTGAAATTCTTGTTTGCTCTTTCATCTGTGATATAATTTGGAACTTTCACCATTATGCTGGGGATTTCCACTGTTCATTTTTTTTTTCAGACAATTTCCCTAATGTGTGCACCATGTGACTTAAGCTGCACCCTGCTCTAATCTTAAGTGACATAGCAACTATAGGAGTTGTAGCTCTTCCCAATCCACTTGTGTTCATGTCAGGTAGCTTGGGAGTTGCACTTCTTCTGTGCTTAGTATGTTCTGGATATTGTAGATACAGCATTACTGCTCACAATAGGAAAAGTATTAGCTGCACACTTATCAGCCTGTGATTGTATAATGTCCAACATTAGATGATCTGAATTGGACAACATGGAATAAATGATAACCAAGCAGAAAATTTACAAATGGGAGAGTGCAACTTGTTTGGGGTGGGGGAAGAGAGACTGAGCCTTTTGTATCAGGTTTTAAGGCACTAAGTACAAATTGTAAACTACTTTTGGGATGAAGAAATGTTTTTTCTTGGAGTGGGAAGGGTGGAAGCAGGAGTGAACTGTAAACAAAATACAGTAAGTATTCTTGAAAAGAGTTATGCTGTTGAAACTCTTCATCTTGCACTCCTCAGGATAGAGGCAAGAATGCCAAATTTCAAAGGGGACAATATATACCATGAGAAAAGGGTACAGATTGACAAGTTGACTCTGGGCAGGGTGTTGTCATGGAGAATGCACTGGAGAACTACTGTCCCCAAGTATTTTTTAAAAAACACTGCCTGGACATATTCCTTTCCTCTTCAGAGGACAGATCCCTAGGTATGAATATATGTAGCTTCTAGTATGAATATATGTAGCTTCTACTGGGCATATGAGCCACATTCCAAGCCCAACTGGTTTTGAATTGGTTGTGGCATAATTCTTAAAGCACTTGGGATTATTCAGTGTTGTCCAATTGCAGAATAACACCTAATGTTGGACATATTATACAAGCACAGGCTGATAAGCGTTCAGTCAATACTTTTGACTATTGTGACCAGTGATACTGTGCCTATGTGCTCATTTGACAGTGTTACTAATGTGCCACTCAAGGAAGCCATAAACATTTGTGCTATATCATGACAGTCTGGATGCGCTACCATTTGCTGTATTCATTGAACTTGTTGTTGAGTTTGGCTTTAACAGCACTGTTTGCCCAAATAAATTTTGTTGCCTTGGGATCCCCTCGAGGCCTAGCTATCACTAATGTTTTTGTCCCTTCTCACCTTTTATGCTCTCCATCCCATGGTTAAATTCACTTTTGAAGTAAGCAGTCTGACACGTTCCTTTTCTTTGACCATGATCCTCCAATGGGTCTCTGCTACTGTCTACCACAAGCCCCCCTTCACTGGCCAATGTATGCATTGGGATTTCTACAGCTCCACACACAATTGGCCTTTACAGCAATTGTGTAAATAGGGCCTGAGCCATTTGCTCACTGCAAGCTTGATGCTGAAATAGGCATTGAATGATGTGGCAAAGCTATCCGATGGGATAATGGCTATCCCAGTGGACTATCGCTTGCCGTGTATCGTGCATACTAACTAATGAGCCTAAGGCTGCCACTTTCAGACCTGAAAAGTGCCCAGTGTACCGAGTTACCCTGGAAGTGTAAGCTTTATTGAAAGTTTGAGTAACAAGCTGTTTCGCACTGCATTGCAATAGCAACACAGGTGGTATTTCCCATTAATGGGATGTTGCTGTCAAGCCAAAAAAAATGTTCTGCCTACCACATGAATAATGTGGTATATGAATTTCAGTTCTAGTTTGATGCCAAGTACTGGTGGGTCCTATCAAACAGCACATCCCTTTGGTTGTTCACAATGGACAAGCCTATGCTTGCAAAACTCATCTAAAGTTAGACATATCCTATTCCATGAATGCTTTAAGAATTACAACAACTAAATTGATCAGTTGGGCTTGCAACTTGGCTCACTTACACTTGCTAGAAGCTACATATATTCATACTCAGGGACATGGTCTCTTTAGGCAAAAGCCTGGGGGACAGTAGTTGCCTGGTGCATTCTCAATGGCACACCTCAACCAATCAGCACCCTCTTTTTTTTCTCTCTGGAGTGCAAGCTTCAACAGTTTGTCCCTTTTTTTAGCAATATTAAAGTTCTATATGACCAAGTGGCTATTAATAATCAGTAAGTTGTATATTAATTCAGTCAATAGCTGTACAATAAATTTGCTGTATGACATTAGCAAGACCAGAGTAAACCAAAACTCAGTCCAGTGCTCAATTTACCAAAAAAAACACAACTCCTTAATTCACAACCTATTTAGTGGAAATTGTTAAAATTTGAGCTTCAAGTAGGTTTTGGTCTAGTAAGCTAACAAATCTATATGCCCATTCTAGTCAAGAATCTATCTTCAACCATGAAAGTGCCAGCTGTATATCCTGGAAGCCAAGGCAGCATTGGTCCAGCACAATTTATTCTTAAATTGGGAGCTGGAATTCTCGCTCCTGGTTTGATATTTATTGGTTTGGGAGATAATTGGTGTCTCCTCCCCCTCCCCCTGCCCCTGCAGTCTTTATGGCATCATGCATGGTAACGTTTAGATATGGAAGCTTCCTCTAGCAAGGTTGCATTGTTAGCCTTGAAACTGGTAAAGTGGTGGTGGAAAGGAAGTAGTGTGCTATTTTTAAAGTGGTCTTTTGATAAATCCCACCCCCCCCCGCCCCCAACAATTCGTTTAAATAAATGAGTGAGTTGCCATGCTTCCCATTTTTTAGTGAACTGGAAGGTTCTACTCCTATCCAGCTTCCATAGTCGACTGACTAGATGAAGTCTTCAGAATATTGTGCCATTGGGTGTTCTCAATGCTTGGTCACAGCTGAACCTCCTGCATCTCCAGTAACCTGGATGGTGAAGATAATTGCCTAGCTCCCTTTCAAGTGTTTCCCACATTCCTCCCCCCCACAAAAAAGCTCTAAGCAAGGCATGCACGATTACATTTTTAAAATGTCTAACAAAATTGTAGAAATGAAGAATTAAAACTTTTTTTGACTTTAATTTTTGCCAGGTGGGCAGATGGGTTCAGTGCTGAAGGTTGCAATGGATCACAGAAACACTTATTCAATCATCCCTTCCTACAGGTGAGTACGTGCTAAATCATGATCAGCAACAACTTTTTGGAAAAAAAAGTACTTAAACCATTACTTTCCAAGAAAGTGTACACTGTCCAATTTAGGCCTACAAAAGCCGCAACTGGTGGAGAATGATCTTGCTGGAGATGATTTGTTAATTTCAAGCCAAATATTTTTCCCTTTTGTCTTTAAACCTACAGTGACTTCTGTCTCCCCACTGCCTCATGAACAACATTTTGAAATGGGTTTCCTCTGGATTCCTACATGCCCTTGCCCATTTGATCACCTAATTCTGCAAGCCCCACACTTTTCACTCCAATTAGTAGCAGTGCATTTGAACCCATCCCTGAACCTATATCACCTGTTCCTTTTTTGTTTTAAAGCACCATCACCCTTCTCAATCAGTCCTTTACAACTAGGCTTCAGTCAGCTTCTCTCATGTTTTTTTATTGAATGCTCTCCTTTGTAATTCCTGCCCCAACATGTAAGACCACCTGGGGACAATATCTTCTATTTGACAATAGAGCGCTTCAAAAGAGAATTGGATAATAGTGGAACTAGGTTGCAGCACTCCCTCTACCACCCTGAAGTATTGGTTTAGATTAGCTTGACTATCTGAGCTCAGTGGTAGAACAGAGTGCTTAGCTGTTTTAATATTTGTACATGGGATGGTGGGTGTCATTTATTACCCATCCCTAATTGCCCTTGTTGAGAGGGCATTTAAGTCAGCCACACTCCTGTGGGTCTGAAGCCACATGTAGGCCAGACTAGGTAAGGACAACAGATTTCCTTCCCTAAAGGACATTAGTGAACCAGATGAATTTTTACAATGGCAATGGTTTCATTCTTTAAATTCCAAATCTTTTTTATTGAATTCAATTTGCCATGGTGGGATTCAAACCCAGGTCCTCAGCTTTATCTTGGGTCTCTGGAATGTTTGTCCTGTGCCAATACCACTATGCCTCCACCTCCTCATGTAAGTTCAAAACATAAGTCAGGGTTGTGCCTGATTAGCACTTTTTTTTTTACTATCTCATTCCTTATCCTGCCTGCTGTAGGAGGATCTGAAGTGAATGGAAGAAGCATGAAATCCAGTTTTGCTGAGTTAGAAATAGTCTAATGCTTTCTCATTTCCTTCGTTCTGTAAAGTTAGAAGTGGGGATGTTCGCTGATTGCACACCATTTGTGACTCCTCAGATACTGAAGCAGTCCATGTCCAAATACAGCAAGACTTGCCAGTCCAAGCCTGGATATTGCCCAAGTACCATTTGTGCCAGGCAGTGACCATCTCCAACAAGAGAATCTAACCATCACCCCTTGACATTCAGTGGTATTTACCATTGCTGAATTCCCCACTATCAAAATCCTGGGGGTTACTATTGACCAGAAACTGAACTGGGCTAGCCATATAAATACTGACTACAAGAGCAGGTCAGAGGCTAGGAATCCTGTGGTGAATAACTCACCAACTACAAGGCACAAGTCAGGAGTGTGATGGAATCCTCACTCTCTCTCTCCACTTGCCTGGATGAGTACAGCTCCAACAACACAAGAAGCTTGACACCATCCAGGACAAAGCAACCTGCTTGATTGGCACCCCTACCAGAAACATTCACTCTCTCTACCACTGAACAATGGGATCAGTGTGTAGCACCTACAAGATGCACTGCAGAAACTCACCAAGGCTCCATAGGCAGCACCTTCCAAACCTACCACTGCTACCATCTAGAAGGACAAGGGCAGGAGACACATGGGAACGCCACCACCTGGAAGTTCCCCTCCAAGCCACTCACTGTCCTGACTTGGAAATATATTGCTATTCCTTCACTGTCGCTGGGTCAGAATCCTGGAACTCTCTCCTTAATAGCAATATTACCTACAGCACATGAACTGCAGGGGTTCAAGAAGGCAGCTCACCACTACCTACTTGAGGGCATTTGAAGATGGACAGTAAATGCTGGCCTGGCCAGTGACAACCATATCCCATACGTGAATAATTTTTTTTAAATGTGCACTTTGTTTTGTCTCTTGCAGGCAGTGGGCATGTTCCTGGGAGAAGTCTCCTGTTTAGTTGTATTCTACATAATTTTATGTCATGATCGACAAAGAACAGAACCCCAGATGGCTCCTGCAAGGAAGTTCAACTCTTTCGTTTTCTTACCACCAGCGCTGTGTGACATGACCGCCACCAGTATTATGTACATTGGTAAGAACTATTGACTGCCAGTATTTGAAGGAGTAGTGTATAAGCCAAAATTATAGTGCAGATTTTTAAAAGAATAATTATAACTTTCTTGATTGGAAAAACACTTATTTCGGTTGTATCGTTGTCCAAGCCCCTCAATTCCAAACAGTTGGGATTGTACGCCAAATTCTTGTCAACGGCATTTGTTTTTTTTCCATAATCTTAAACCATGCTGCCCAATTTGTTATACTATTATGAAGTTAATGCATTGAAACAAATGTTTCTTGGTTTCTGCTGCACATCTTTGTCAAATAATTTAGGTTTTCAGTTCATAAGTGGTGCACTTTCTGGGAAACTTTTGAGCCATCACACCTGACCTATTTCCTATTTTTTTTGGATAGCAGTTTGTTTACTAAGCACTCCACCCCATTCTGTGGACACTGGAACTGTTATTAGCTGTTCTCTGCTGATCCAGTTCAGATTGATTTGACTAAATACACAGATCAGGAATTGGTCCATATGACTACCACACTACATTTACACAATGAGTCACCAGGGACAAAGCAGTGTGACTTGAGCTCCAAGTAAATGTTCACAGATCATAAGATTGCATTCAATACATACAATTGTTGCTGTTATTTTAAATTAATGTCCATTGGCTGTATTAGTTGGCATAGCAATAAAATTACTGGGGTTGAAGATGCACAGCAGTATTGTTTTGATCTTGCAAGCTACACGAAAATTCAATTTTTTGTGACACTTTTTTTGATGTGCGCAAGGGTCCTGAGGATGGAAAACTAAACCCCAGGTTGATCATGCTGGGTCAATATTGGTGTTCAAAGAATTTGGTTTTGTTGAATTTTGGAATACTAACTTCTACAATGTAATCCATTTCATATGTAGTCTGTTATCCCCATTGACATTCTGGCTGCTTTTACCTAGTGTCTATTCATCAGGGGTTTTTTTCTGCAGCTAATGCTCCCTTGAGGTCACAAATCAACCCACATGCTGTGGCACTAGATAATTTACTGTTTACATTAATGTAAAAACTAAGACTGTCCAATATAAATATAGTATACAAAAATGTCATCTTGCTAACAAAGTCTATTTGTTACTGTTGGATGCTAGAGCTACCACCCCAAGCAGAGCTAGCAGTTTATTGAAATGTGCACCCTTGAAGTGGCTTGATCAAAGAACTGGTTTCATGGAGAGATCAGAGTTGGGTAAAGCCTGGGCTAACTGAGCATGTTGCTTTTCAACGTCCATGCTCCTCTGAATTTTTAGTGAAAAATTAAATGTTCTGAGCAGTGGACAAAATCAATAAGAGATAAATTAAATGATTTACAATCCCATTGGTATTTCATACATATGTAAATTCAGTCATTGGTCAGTGCAAAGAGAAAATGTCCACCCTCCATGCTCTGAGGATAGTCTTTAAGATGTTGGTGCTCTATGGAAGTTTCCTTGATTCAACCACAACATTGTATTACTCAAATCCTGCCCCTTTTTTAGGTACTAAAGGGTTAAAGAATTAATGCTGCTGCACACTGGGAATAACTGTTCTTAATGGTTTTACAAGACCATGGAATTTCTATATCTACCAATTATCAATTTTAAATTTAGTCTGTTCAGCCATGGACCAATGTTTAATACTCAGCAGTTTTACCTCCATTTCAAATTTTGTGAATGTTGTATATACCAGCAAAAGTTTAAGTTATTAATAGTGTATGTATTGTCATTAGTCTTAATTTTTCTTTCCTCTGTATATATTTTGAAGTTTTTTTTTTAAACTCCTAGCCCGGCACATATGCAACCAATCAGGCCCATACATTGAAATGCATGTTCCTATACATGTTGTCTTTTTTTACCTTCCAGCTTTAACCTTGACGAGTGCCTCCAGTTTCCAGATGCTACGCGGAGCTGTTATCATCTTCACTGGCCTGCTTTCCGTTGCCTTCTTAGGCCGTCGTTTAATGACCAGCCAGTGGGTTGGGATTTTTCTCACCATCTGTGGCCTTGTGGTAGTGGGGCTGGCAGACTTTGTCAGTGGAAATCATGACCAAGGGACCAAATTATCTCAGGTTATAACAGGTAATTAAATACATTTAGTGTACCTTCGAACACGGGGTTGATTCACTGATCCACACCCAATGTTCATTTTGTGTGTGATAGTTGCAGTTTTAGGCTATTTAAAAGCATATTGGCTCAGCTATCAATACTGTTATGGCAGGAAAAGTGAACATTCTGTTAGCCAAGTCATTTTTGTCCGTCTAATCTGACACAAGTTTGAGCTGCTTCATAATTCAGTTGAATGCATAGTTTTTTAAATTTTTCCATAATGTGTATTGCTGATCATACCTTAATATTTGGATTGATTTTCTTTACAATAAACTGTTTATACTTTTGAAGCATTTATTCTAGATCATCCACTCACTAGGTTATCCATCCTGATCCATAAACATTAAAGTTGGCTGACTGAGACAACCCAGGAGCAAGCCTTTATTTTTTTTTTTGCATGTGGACCTCCCCTATGGTATATCATTCTGTTCATGGTCAGTGTTTTGTTTTTAAAATCACATCACATCCCAGTTTTGGATTGTTGATTTTGCAGAAGTTTTAAGCAAAAAGTGCTAGGCTTGCAGACTGCTTCTACCCAGAATTCAACAGTCATGCGTGAAAGCCAGTTAAATTTTATTTGAGCCTGTTATGTTTCATAGATGAATGTATAATGAAAACTGCACTTCTGGATTTACATGGTGCTTACAGATGATTGGGATTTCTTGGAATGATTGCTGGGATTTTTTGTGGACCATAAAGATTGGATGAGCTTGGTCTTCAGAAAGGCCCTATAAATGAGTGGCCTAGTTTGTTGGTTGCTGAACTGGGTTGAACCTCAGACTGTTGGTATTTCTAGAGCCTCATGTGCTGAAGTTTTAGTGGAAACAGCCCATAATCGCTCCAATCCCTTCTGTCTCCAACAGTTTCAAATACAGACTGTTAAAAGCACCAGCCTTCAGTGAACTGGACAGTATACTTTCTAATTCAGTCTCTTGCCTAGGCGGAATAATGTCTTCACCTTCAGCCCACAAAACAAGGTCAAATCCTCACCCTAATTGGAGTTTTTCAGCAGTAATTTCCCCATTTCGGTGCCCTTTTTTTAAACTGTTCCTTTTTACTACCTAGGAGACCTGCTAATCATCATTGCACAGATCATTGTGGCTATTCAGATGGTGCTAGAAGAAAAATTTGTTTATAAACATGACGTACATCCACTTCGAGCTGTGGGTACAGAAGGTATGTTTTTGTAATAATCTTTTACTGACAAAGACCACTTTTTTGAAAACCCTAAAATATACTTGCATTAAGCCATATGACGAGAGGATGTCAGTTTGTGTGAACACTGGGCTGAAATTTTCAGCTCAGCAGGCACATGCCCAGCATGTACAAGTGTGAAAACGCAGGATGATATCGGGCAAGTGTCTGGATGTCATCGCGCACTTGTGTGATATTTCGGTCAGGCACATGTGAAAGTCGACAGCGTGCCCGCTGACAATTAAGAGGGCTGTTAAGCCCATTAATCAATTGATTAAATGGAATTTTTCCCCGCCTGTCCAACCTTGCAGGTGGGTGAATAGGTCAAGTGGCCTTTGATTTTTGAGGAAACCTCCTCCATGGGTGGGATGAGACACCGATGTTAGTTTAAAATTTTTCAGAACTCATTTGCAACAAGTCCCTGTTCATGTTTGAAGTCACATGACTGGACATTTTTTAATGTGGAAAATCTTCAGCTCCCTGAGGCAGCTCTATGCCTTCAGGGAGCTTTGAGCACACCTGCGCACATATGCTGACCTCCGCACTCTCCCTCCTCGGAGTGTTTGGTACTCGATTTACACTGGCTGTTAATTGGCCAGCCAGTGTGAAATCGTGGGCAGCAGACCGTTGCGCAGCTGCTCCTGAGCCAGCCCACCGTGCCCGCCTGAGGGGAAACCCCTCCTAGATATTTGTCACATTGTTGGTGGAACATTTTTAACTAGGGCTAGATGTTAAATCTGTTTAGGATTTGAGAATAATATGGCTGGGACTATGTTGGGATTGTAATAACTATATTGTGGATCAGATGACTGTGTAGCTTAATCATGGACTCAATCCAAATGAAAGCTAGGGATTAAATGAATTTGCTAAATACTATTGCTTCTATCCCTAAGGAAATCTAGGGGGAAATTCCAAATTCCTTTTATCTGAACTTTTCTTATAAAGATTGCACCAAAGGCTGAAGACTTTGTATTTCAGTAAATTCAGCTTCCTAGATTCATTTTGTGTGCCACAGTTAGTGGGAGTGGAAGTTTAGCTGTGGGGATAGTTGCACTTTTTTTGATTTTAGTACTGGCATCAAGGATTCCTATCTCAATTGCACCTGCTGCTTTACCAGCGCAAATTTCCATCTTTTTTGCTTTTGAACTAGAGTATGTTGCTCTCAAAACTTAATACCATGTGTAATAAACTTGGGGTAATTTTCTTGTCAGAAACAGTAAAGTTTATTTAGAGCTCCTGATGAAGCTACATGCTTGGATCAAGACTAGAAAACTCCGCCTCTAAGATTCCCCATGCTTGGGGCTGATTTGTCTATACAGTCACATGATCCCCATAACAGTTTGAAAGGCTTAACTTACAATTGAATTAAATTTGTAGTAATTGTATATGACTTAGAGAACCATTGAGGTTACTAATTAACTCTGCCTCACTACACAATACTAGCTTTAAAATATCTTCACCCCCACCTCTGCAGTTGGTTCCACAGTGTATTGTTCCAGAAAGGGGTCATGAAAGTGCACTATAAACCCATCTTCCGGACCATCTTTTGGCTTATTTAATTTGTTTAATCTATGAAGATGCCCTCCATTACATTACCTTTTGTTACAGGCTCGATTCCCTGTTTAATATTGGGAGCCTATGATGTTCAGCCTTTTTTAATGAACCTTGTTCCTAATTTCCATCCATACTTCACCTAGTGATCTTTTGAGCCAAAAAGCTTTCTTACAACTGTCCATATAACTTGTCAGGGCTACTAATTTTTCACTACCCTGAAATTATCTTGATTCCCCAAATTTGTCATCTTACTGCCATGTCTCTGTTAATGCAATAAGAGAGAAATGAATTCATGTGCTGCTCTTCTGTCTTATTACAAAAACTTTGCATTCAAAGAGCCTATGAATTACTTTTACCACATTTCTTTGCATGACCTACTTATTGAGCTATTATGTTAAACTGGCCACTCTGCTTGTCTTTACCCAACTTCTCTAACCTAAGATTTCCACCGCGCCTCCCCACCCCAAAAAAAAGAAAATATTAAACGAAAGCTCTATGTACAAGCCTAGAATTATACATTTTCGCCCGGATGTTTATCCCAGCCCAGTGGAGTCCATCTCAACTGAACCACTCACTCCCAACACTGGTGCCAGTGCCCATGAATCAAAACCCTTCTTCCACACTAGTCCTTCAAACCACTCAGTTCCTTAATCTTTTCCCTTTTCGAATTTTGCTAGGCTCAGGTACTAATCCAGAAATTACCTTTTTTGAGATTCTGATTATTAATTTGCAAATTTGCAATTCTTGATTCTCATCTAAACTGGTAGCAAGTACCTAGTACTTTTGGACAAGATTGAGGGCCAAGGCTCCCCCATCACTACATCCTGGGTCCCCATACCTGCCTGACTTGACCAATGAGTACTTCCCTTTAACTGCAAGGGGTGAGTGCCTCCTGACATGGTGCCCCCTCCCTGATGGCCTACAATGTTTGCAGCTCAGACTCCAGCCCAATAATTCTTGAGCTGCGGATCCAGTTGTCCAGAAACACTCATGCAGCTGCTACAGCACACCAGTTGCCCTGTCATGTCTAAGTCGTTTACTTTAATTGGTTAAAATAATTATAGAATTATTTTGGTTCTACAGATTGACTGACTAAACTAGGGAAATGGGTCAAACTCCAGAGCCAAGATCTGCAACTTTATTGATTTTGATAAATGTGATTAGTTTAAAGAACAAATGGAACTGGACCAGCTGTATGATACTGTGGCTCCAAGAGCAGGTCAGAGGCTGGGAATTCAGTTGCAACCCTCTTCTTGATTCTCAAAGCCTGTCTGCCATCTATAAGGCACAAGTCCAAAGTGTGATGGAATAGCTTCCTTGCCCAGAAGAGTGAAGCTCCAACAACACGAGCTTGACGCTAGCCAGGACCAAGCAGCCTGTTTTTGATTTGGCAACCCATCCATCACCTTTTGTTAAACATTCCTTCAACAGCACCTTCTGAATCTGTGACCTCAGCATCAAGAAGGACAAAGGCAGCAGATGTTATATGACTGGGGAGCAGGAGTAGGCCGCCACCTGCAAGCTCTCCAAGCCACCCACCACACTTGACTTGGAACTATATCACCATTCCTTCACTGCTGGGTCAAAAAACCTGGAACTCCCTTCCTTCCAACAGCACTATGGGTGAACCCATACCATGTGGACTTTAGCGCTTCAAGAAGATGGCTCAAGGGCAATTGGGATGAGCAACAAATGCTAGCCTAGCTAGCAACACTCACATCCCATGGAAGATTTTTTAAAGATAAAATTGCAACACTTCACCTATTCTGCTGCTCCTCTCTTGGTTCATGTACTAGGACAAAAGGAGTGGCTGTAGATTGACTGTCATATTTTAACCACTAAAGGATCAAGTATTTTTGGTCAGAATAGTCATTTTCTTACTGCTAACAGTTTGTATGGGAGTGAGTATTTTCTACTTCAGCATTACAGCAAACAGCACATCAAAAGAACAAGCTACATAAACTATCTAAAATATCTTGGCTTGATGAAAAGGATTAATGTGGCAAAAATGGACTAGGATAAGCAAAATAATATAGTGCACATCAGTCATGAGCAATAAAAGTAGCATAATTCTTAGTAAACATCTGTAATTTTAGAATGCCTGCCTGCAGGAAATTCCACTTACAAACTTGTCTACCATTCTCCATGTCAATTGTTCCTGTATTTGATCATCTGTTAACACTCACTTTAATTAATCGTGCATGAAAATCTTGCAATCCAGTTTTTTCTAATTTTTGGTATTTTTGTTTTCCCTTTAGGAATATTTGGATTCATCATCCTAACTCTGCTGTTGATTCCAATGTACTATATCCCTGTGGGCCAATTCAGTGGCAACCCCAGAGGTGTCCTTGAAGATGCACTTGATGCTTTCTGTCAAATAGGGATAAAACCATTAATCTTTCTAGCCCTGTTGGGAAACATCTGTAGTATTGCATTCTTCAACTTTGCTGGTATTAGTGTCACAAAAGAAATCAGTGCAACCACACGGATGGTTCTGGACAGTCTGCGGACCATAATAATCTGGATAGTGAGCCTTGCAGTGGGTTGGGAGCAGTTCCATGGTCTCCAAATCTTTGGCTTTTTCATCCTGCTGTTAGGTGCTGCACTCTACAATGGCTTCCATAAACAAATCCTGGCAAAGCTTCCCTGGTGCAAGGAGCGAATGGAGGAAGATTTTGAAAGGGAACGATTATTGACTGAAAACAAAGACTCCATAAATGTTAGCCCATGAAACTGTAACGTATTAAAATTTTGTTTATAATGCCTCGCTGATTAAGAAGGATTTTTCCTTTTTTAAAAAATTGAAATAATTAGTTCACTTTTTATTTTTTCCCAATTGATGAATTCACTTGGAACATAAGTTTGCAATGGAATGTAATTTAATGGTGCTTCTAGATTTGTTTTAATTTTATATACTAGTACCATGAGCCAGACAGACGCTATCTGGGCAGAACTTTTCTGCCTTGGACCATTTGCATGGTGCTGGTGTACTGCTTGGGCTGTGATGAGGGGGAACAGAAATGTGCCTGAATGACTTGCAGCTACCATAACTGGCTTCAGTTACTACAATCAGGAGGCCTGAAGATTGGGAATGGAAGGAAAATGAACAGACCTTGTGTTCCAGTGTTTGCTCTTGGGGACCCGCACCCACTCAACAGATCCTTCAGTTTGCAGCCTGCCCTAATGCATTTCCCAGTGTTTCTCTGGAGCTCCCCTCTAGGTACTGCACAGGCTTGCCAAGAAAGCGAGGCAGGCAAACTGGTAATGCCTCCCTGCAACCCCCCCAACCACCCCCCAAACATGGTTCAGTGCTCTTGGGGACCCGCACCCACTCAACAGATCCTTCAGTTTGCAGCCTGCCCTAATGCATTTCCCAGTGTTTCTCTGGAGCTCCCCTCTAGGTACTGCACAGGCTTGCCAAGAAAGCAAGGCAGGCAAACTGGTAATGCCTCCCTGCACCCCCCACAACCACCCCCCAAACACATGTGTGCACACACGCCACCATTACCAACTGTTTTATCTACAATCTCTGGGCCTTCTGCAGTTGTAAGCCTTGCAACAATTTTGGGAGTCTGGAAATTTCAATGATTCTCAAGCCCCATTTCCTCTGTCATGCCTAGGCACACTATTGCACAGGCCTAACACAATGTATCCTGTAAAAGAGTGGGTAATTTTTAAGACTAAATGTCTGCTTTTGATCACTTGAATTACAGTAGAATGCTCCAAGATGAGAATTGCTCAAGTTGTGTAAACTGCCAAAACTTGAGGCAATCTATGTACATTCCAAGGAAATTATTTTAAATTATAAAACAATTAAGGAAATTGTACGTATATAGTCATTATAAATCTATTGCTTTCAAATAATAAGCTGCTATATAAACCATACAGCAGGATCTTGTCTCTTTCTTGTGAAACTTTTTAACCCCTGCTGCATGTGATATTGCAATATCTGCATCCTGAACATAATTGGAATCAAAACAAGCAGGTGCCCAGCTTGTTCTGTGATTGGTTACTTTGATCAGTGACCAGGTCAACTGAAATACCTCTCTCCCTCACTGTCTACATCTCCTCCCTCCTCTACAATAATAAACGATCACTAGAACATAGGTGGTATCAGATCAGCTGTCTGTCTTAAAACCTGCCAAAGTTGTGTTGTCCTCCAGCAGAACTAACAGTTCATTTTTATATTAACACTGTTTAGCGTGTGTACCCTAGTTACCTTCCTGTGCCCAGTCCATTTCCCTCCTGAGCCTATTGTAAAATTGTGTGCATGTACCTTCTAGTGGCACAATACACAGGAAGACACTTGTATGATTGTATGAAAGGTGCCCACTGGAATGAGTAAAGATTTTTTCCCAGAAAACTATTTGATTTATGTGCTGTCTTTCAGGATGATGCAGCAGCTCAACATCAAGGTCCACCCCCCAACCCTCACACCCCCCTTATTCCCTGCCTGCTATTTAACTGGATCGATTTAACACTGTCTTAATGTCAGTGTTTGTTCTAGCTTTTTTTGCTTCCAGAACCAATGGACCTAGGAGATTGCTAAAATTTAATCTTCAACGTCCAACAATTCAACTTAAGATGTGATTTTAACAGGAGGGTGGCCTTTTACTAATTGTAAAAAGGCTAGTTTACTCTGCTGCACTTCCATGGAATTGGAAACCTGACTTTGGGAAAAGGAGGAAACTTCCTATCCACATTAATTTAGCCACAAAATGTTGTAAAACCTGAACAGCCCATTTTCTTTTAAAGTTGGTGGAGTTTTACAACTTGCAACCTATCTTCTATACATGACTGCATCAGGCAGGGACAAGTGAGTTAGGTCTTATGGCTAAGTACAGCCTAGTTTTGTTGCTTTCAAAATTGGTTTTCTTTCATAAGTCTACTTGCAAGACTTTTTTTGGGTAGTTAATTTTTTTTTCTGAATTTAGTAAATTGCCATAAACGCGGAACAATGCCAAGACACTCCTCCCTGTCTTTGCAGCAGTATTGACCTGTTTCTAGAAATAAGCCTTCCATTTTGGTCATAAACTACAAACCTTTGTGTATTAAATGCACAAATAGAGGCACAATTGCCATGTTGTTGAATGTTGTATTCTTAAAACAAAAGAACTCCTGTTTTAGTGTGGCCTGATTTTAGTCCAGTTAAAATTTTTATATCTGGAAAGCCCAGATAGTCAGCCAGATATTAAAACAAATCTACAAAATAAAACTGAACTTTTCCTGAATTATTTGTGGTGTCTGAATTTAGTCACCTACACATATGGAAGTCACAAGCAAAGACCAGCTGGCATTTCAAGCCTGTTATGTAGGTCTGTTTGACTATGACATTGATTCCTACTGCTTGCATCCATCGGTCACTGCGTAACCTTTTCAATCCAAGCTGATAATACTGGACAAGTCAGACCCCAGAATGAAACCTGGTGTGATAGATCCTAACACTTTTTTGAGTCTGTGGAAAAAGGTTACTGAACGGATTCACAGGAGTCTGCTGAACTTTTAACACAAAATAATACATTTATTAAACAAGAAAAATGAACTATATTACATCTGATGTAAAGGTTGGAATGATTTCAATACAAACAATATGATCAATATTCCTTCACCTGAGCTATATCTTTTACAGACATAAATTAGGAAAAAGAAAACAATTTATAATAATTATCCTATATTCTGATATGAGTAGGTGGTACATGTGAATTAATAGGTGAAATATGGTCAGACACACCACACTCCAAAGTAAATAACAGATGTGCCTGAAGCAAATTCCATGGCTTCCTCAACAACCCACCCAGATGTTAGTCACACTGAGCCAGCTAGTTCTTTTCATTCATTCATAGGATATGGGCTTCGCTAGCTAGGCCAGCATTTATTGCCCATCCCTAGTTGCCCCTGAGAAGGTGGTTGTGAGCTGCCTTCTTGAACCTCTGCAGTACATATGGTGTAGGTGCACCCACAGTGCTGTTAGGGAGAGAGTTCCAGGATTTTGACCCAGCGACAATGAAGGAATAGTGATATATTTCCAAGTCAGGATGGTGAGTTACTTGGAGGCTGAAGCATTCACAACAATCTTCAGCCAGAAGTGCTGAGTGGATGATCCATTTCAGTCTCCTCTAGAGGTCCCCAGCATCTCACATGCCAGTCTTCAGCCAATTCAATTCACTCCACATGATATCAAGAAATGGCTGAAGGCACTGGATACTGCAAAGGCTATGGGCCCTGACAATATTCCAGCAATAGTTCTGAAGACTTGTGCTCAAGAACTTGCCACACCCCTACCCAAGCTATTCCAGTACAGCTACAACACTGGCATCTACCTGGCCAAGTGGAAAATTGCCTAGGTATGTCCTGTACACAAAAAGCAGGACAAATCCAACCCGGCCAATTACCACCCCATCAGTCTACTCTTGATCATCAGTAAAGTAATGGAAGGAGTTATCAACAGTGCTATCAAACAGCACTTGCTTAACAATAAACCACTCACTGATGCCCAGTTTGGGTTCTATCAGGGCCACTCAGCTCCTGACCTCATTACAGCCTTAGTTCAAACATGAACATAGTCTCACTGAAACTCTGTCTTTCTGATGAGAGTTTCCAATCTCCACATTTGAAGAACTCACCTTGGAATTCTCTCCAAAAGTCACTCTCACTTGGACGGCTTCAACAAGGATCCACCTCCAAGATTTCAATCTTCTCTTCTGAGATTCCTCCCCCTGGATCTCCAAGTACACTCAAACTTCAACTTCCAAGCACACTTTCAGATATTTGGCCGTGCTAAGGAGAACACTGCTCCAAAAGGCCCGCAGTAACGAGTCACCGATCTTTGGCTGCCTTCTCATATCTTCTGGGCTTCTCAAGCCCACTTTGCTTCAAGTCTGCTCCCTGAAGTGGGGTCTCTCTTTTAACTCTGAGTGTATTTCTCTGCTCCTTTCAACTTTACTTAACTACACAAAGGCCTGTAAGAGGGAATTAGGGGATTGATATCGCTCTTGACTCTGTTACGATCAGGTAAAGAGGGGTAGAATGGCTTCCCCCCTTCTCCCATTCCTTGTTTGATCACAATAGGGATGTTTTTTTTTTAAAGGATACACTGGTCAATTCAGTTTAACTGTTAACTGCTGTGACTGTAAAAGACACATAGACAGGTTTGCTTGTAAGTTTTTAAAAAATAGTATTTATTGTACTTAACACCTGGCCTTGATAAAAATGCTCCAACTCTCTCATGCATATGTATTCTTGAGTTCACACATGCACACAAGTCACAAAGTGGGAGGATAGATTAAGCAGTTTTTTAAAGTCCAATAAAAGTCAGTGGTTTACGGATCTTGTAGATTGATAACTTGGATGGTTTCAAACGCAGCTTAATGGTCCCTCTGGAATTGGCGTTGAGATGATTTAAAGATGTTGATGAACGATTTACACCTTCTGGAGGCAGCAGCTGCCGGGCTGTTCCTTGAAACTCTGCCTGCGGTGAGTGGGTGGTTAAACAACAGGCAGGATTCAAACTTGCAGGATGGATGGAGAGAGAGAGAGAGACACTGTGTGTGTGTCTACTCGGGGACCACTTCTGTCCTCTAGCCTGGAAAAAAGCAGTTTCTGCAAAAGCACAAAAGAGGGTTGGTTGGCTCATCACATGATCTCTTTTCACCAACTGAACGAATGTGGTCATAGCAAGTTGATTCCATGGTTTTATGGTTCCATGGTTTAGACATGATTAGATTATGGCCGGACGTGTTCCTTTCTTAGCCAAAGCCCATTGTCCAAAGTGATTAGTTCTAATGGCTTGTTCCCCATCCAGTTGAATTCGCAGGTGCTTGTCTGGATGTTTTGTGCACAGGTCAGGAAACTTGGTCATTCATATTCCTCTAAGGTGATTGACTTTGATGGGTGAACACAAGAAAATATGAAATAGGAACAGGAGTAGACCATATGGTCTGTTGAGCCTGCTCCGCCATTCAATATGATCATGGCTGATCTTGGGCTTCAACTCCATTTTCCCGTATGCTCGCCATATCACTTAATTCCCTGCAAGACCAAAAATCTGTCTATCCCAACCTTAAATGTATTCAGTGATGGGGCATCCACAACTCTCTGGGATAGAGAATTCCAAAGATTCACAACCCTTTGAGCGAAGTAATTTCTCCTCAGTCTTAAATGATTGATCCCTTATCCTGGGACTGTGACCCTGTGTTTTAGACTCCTCCCCAGCTGGCAGAAACAATCTCTCTGCATATACCCTATCAAACCCCCTTAGAATTTTGTAGGTTTTGATGAGATCACCTCTCATTCTTCTGAATTCCAGAGAATATAAGCCCAATTTACTTTGCCGTTCATCATAGGGCAACCCCCTCATCCCAGGGACCAATCGAGAGAATGTGCGCTGTTCCACTTCCAATGCAAGCATGTCCTTTCTCAAAAGTGGAGACCTAAACTGCGCACACATTCCAGATATGGTCTCAGGGTTTTTGGATAGCCTGACTCCATTTTTAATGGTTTGGGAATTTGTAAGGTACAATCATGCAAATATTTGGCCATCTTAGGAGCTGTGGTTTTAAGTCACTGAAATGCTGTTGATTAGTCTTTTAAAACTCAACCAGCCCAATAAAGTAATTAATAAAAATGACCATTAAAAAGCATCGAGCAGTAGAGTTAACTAATAAAACCTTCTTTACCTTTTTACTGTGATAGGCTCACCTGTGAGCCCATCAGCAGCAAACACAGGAGAGAAGTGACCTCTGATTGGAGGGGCAGCTCCTTGCAGAATCTTTAATTGAATTTACCTGTAGTTTGAACACTGGCTTCAGAGGCCACAAGGGCCATGGGTTGGAGAAGCCTGCCATAGGCAGTCTTGTAAAATTTTGTGTACTGGCTGTTTGTAATTTTAAACTACAGTCCTCAGTGGTGAGTCAGCAGTGTTTACTTCAGCTGGGCACTTGGTAAACCTCTTCATTTGATTCACTTTACCTTGAAGCTTTAACTATCATTAAACCAAAAAGGAAGTCTGTGACATGAGGTTCACCAAAACCTATTAGTCTGTCCTTTCTTTTGGAGGCAGGTCCATTTTCATCTTGTGGTAAAATGTCCATGAATACTCCCCAACCTTCTGCTATAAATTTGGCAGCAGCATGCCCTGCACTCCGAGAAGCCTTTCCACTCATCTCTTGTTGAAGTTGCAGCAGGCAATCGGGAGCATCTTGCAGTCTTACTGGTGCTGTTATTTTGAATTTCCTGGTCTGGAGACATTTCCTAAACAAGAATTATGGTACAATAGTCTCATTAGTACTGCAATTTCTTGTTTTGACTTAATTGAGGGTATACAGTGAATCCTGCTCCTATTGCAGTACCAATTACTACAAAGCACTGAAACTGAAGAGTTCCAGTAGATTGGAGACAAAATCTTCCGGGGATCTGAAACTGCAGTGACAATGACTCTATAGTTTCTTTTAACAATGGATTAGCTAATAGGTAAAACTTGGCGCAGTTTACAGCTCTATTGAGTTCCTCTGAGTTTGCTGCAATTCAGATTCAAAACAGTAAATAGCTGCCAGCAAACTTGCCACAAGAAATCCACAATGTTGTATTCATTCGGTACTGAATACAGCAATATTAGGAACAGTAGCAGAGCAGTTATTTTATGGGACTAGTAATTCTGAGGCCTAGACTAGTGACCGACAGTTATGGGTTCAAATCCCACCATGGCAGCTGAGGAATTTCAATTCAGTTAAATTTCAATTAAATAATCCTGGATTGAAAAGCTAGTATCAGCTATGGTGACCATATAAATGCTGATTGTTGTTTTGAAAAATAAACCTACCTGGTTCACTAATGCTTTTTGGGAAGGAAATCTGCTGTTCTTACATGGTCTGGCCCATATGTGACGAAATACTACAGCAATGCGATTGACTATTAACTGCCCTTTGAAATGACCTAGCAAGCCAGGCATTCAGTTGTACCAAACTGCTATGACAAAGCATAAGAAGATCAGGCAGGATGGATCACCTGGCATCATCCTGGGTATCAGATTCCAACACAATGGCACACCTTGCCCTGTTGACACTGCAAAGTCTGCTCACTAATTTCTAGGGGACTTGTGCCAAAATTGGGAGAGCTGTTGTACAGACCAGTCAGTCAACAGCCTGACATACTCACACTCATTGAATGATACCTTACAGCCAATGCCCCAGACACCTCCATCATCATCATCCCTGGGTATGTCCTGTCCCACCAGCACCAGAGCAGCCCAGTGGGTGGTATAAGGTTGGGAGGGAGTTGTCCTGTCAATGGTGACATGTTATGACCCTATGAAGTTTCATGGCATCAGGTTAAACAAGGGCAAGGAAACCTGCTGATTATCAGTTACTGCCCTCCACCACCACCATCTCCATACTCTGCTGGCGAATCAATGCTCCTTCATGTTGAACATTGCTTGAAAGAAGCACTGAGGCTAACAGGGGCACAGAATGTATTCTGGGTGGGGGATTTCAATATCCGTCACCAACATTGGATCGGGTAGCACCACTGATGACTGAGTCCTGAAGGACGTATCTGCCAAACTGGACCTGTGGGGGGTAGTGTGAGAGAATCAATGAGGGAAAAACCTACTTGACCTTATCCTCACCGTCTGTCCGGTGCAGGTGAATGTGTCCATTGCAGTATTAGCAGTCCTCGTGGAGACAAAGTCTTGTCTTCACACTGAGGATACCATCTATCATGTTGTATAGTACTACCACTGTGCTAAGTGAGAGAGTTTCAGAACAGACCTAGCAGCTCAAAAATGGGCATCCATGAGGTGCTCTGTGCTATTGGCAGTGGCTGCAGAATTGTATTCAACCACAATCTGTAACCTCATGGCTAGAGGCGCAGCCAGTTCTGGAGCACAAGGCTCCCTAGCTAACAGCAATGTAGGAGCACCTTCACCACATGGACCTGCAGTGGTTCATAAAGGCAACTCACCACCACTCCACCACTTTCTCAAGGGCAATTAGGGATTGGCATTGACACACCCACATTCCACAAATGAATTAAAAATGAAAGTACTTTGCATAAGCTAAGAAGTCCGCGGTCAGACTGTTTAGTGTGGTTTATGATGTAGGACACAGCAATTATTTTACCCGAGGAGTACACAACACTCTGACTCCAGCAATGAGTCACAATATAAAGTTACTCAGTCACCTTAATGGCTAATTTCACTGTTTAACTTTTGATTTAAATACGATTGCAAACTTATACAAAGATAAGAATTTGTATTCTAAAGCACTGATGTTTTAAAAAAAGTCAGATTTAGGTGGGTGGTTTGTGATCATTTTAACCACAAGCGCATAGAACGGTACCCGAGTAGGAAAATTGAGTGGGCTCCACAGTGGGGAGGCAGCCTTCCTTATCTGATTTTCCTTATTTTGTTATTCCCAGGTGATGAAAATTTACTGCCAGGGTGTTCAGTTTATTTTCTATCAGTTCCTAGGCTCTCCTCCAACCAAAATCGAAAAACACATCTGTCTAGTCTGAAATCGGAAAGATGCTAATTCGACAACAGGGCTAAGTTTGAAGTTGGTTGCTGTGTTTCAGGATGATGTAGCTGGGAAATTGAGGGTCTGCGGTACCTGATTTCCATCCTTTAAGTAGTGGAAAATCGGCTGCTACACACCCATGACTCCCCAGCTGGTACTCCTGTGAGCACTGTTTTGTCCTGAGTTCTTGACTGTGAAATCAGCCTTTCTGGGTCATTTCAATAATCTAGCTAAACTGCTCAAGGCAACCACTACAAGCTGGTTAAATTAATGTGCAAATTCTAATTTAATTACCAAAGCAGGCTGACTTGAAGGAACTTAAGTTAACCTTTTAATGGACTGAATTTTATAGTTTTGCAGTTTTCAATTTTAAAATGGTTGAGTGTTTTTTTTCAAGGATTATGTCTGCTGCATCTTTTAACTTACCTTCAATGCAACCAAATTAAAATGACAAATTTACCAGCTTTAAAAATAATATTCTCCTTCTGCTATCTTCAGTGATTCCAGAATTGTTCATATTCAAAACTAATTGGATTTTGGACTCCACCATTACATCACACAAATTTATCAGGTGATTTGATAAGTCCCATTAATTTTGCAATTGCACATATCTGATTAGCTAGTCAAACTTGTTCATGATACAAGAATCCAGGTGGTTCCAAGTGGTTGCTTGTTGCATCCCTCAAGACTGTTATGAGCACATGGTACATACCCAATGCTAATGTGGTTGTCCTGTATTAAAGAGTTCCATTTCAAATTACAGTCATTCAGGTTTTAGGAGAGCTGAGCTACCACCATGAGATTTTTTTTGTTATTATGGAACAAGCCAAAGAACTTCAGTCAAAGGATGCAAAGAAAAAGTGAATTCAGTCTATTCAAGGCAGTGATTTTTATGTACCTTACAAATTCCCAGTATATCCTGATAACTTCCCAGCTTTGTCCTTTTGTTTGTTCCATTATAAACCTGTTTTTTTTTTAAATTGTTGCACTATTCAGTAATTGTGGAAACCATATTTATATCCAACACTTGAAATGAATATGGTACTAAATTATGTGAATTTATTGGGATTCTCTGTCTTCGTTTGAACAAATAATATAGAATGTACAGAGCGTTGTACAAATTTAATCTCAGGATCTTTACTTTTTTGTGTCAACCATACTGGAAAGGAACTAGTTCTGGTGAAGCACCTGGTCTGTTCTGGTTGAAGTCAAATACTGGGTCATCTAACATTAAAACCACAACCACAGGTAATGTGAGTGTCCATGAGACCTAGCCCCTGCTTTCAACTCCATTCTCACTAAACTTCTAATCATCCAACTTTCCTTCCTGCTCCCCATGCTAGCTGATATTGTAAGCAGTTTCCTCTCCTCAGGTACTATATTCTTCCTCAGAAAACCCATCCTTGAACCCTTCTGTCATTGCAAATTACCACCCCATTTTCAACCTACCTTTCCTCTTCAATGTCCTTGAACGTGTTATTACCTCTCAGATTCGATGCTATCTTTCCCATAACTCCATGTTTGAACCTCGCTGATCAGGTTTTCACACCTGCCACAACACTGAAACTTATTCAAAGTCACAAATTGCATCCTATGTGACTGTGTTAAACTACCCTTCTTCACCCTTCTCAACTGCTCTGCCATCTTTGACTTGACTGACCTCGCCATCCTCCACTAACACTTCACCTCCATTGGGCCTGTAAATGGGACTGCACTCGCCTGGTTCCACTCTTATGGGGTACATGTGGAGAAGAAATAGAATAATTTGGGTGAAACTAGCACAGTTTATTTCGATGATAACTGGTTACATCTCTAAGTAAATATAAAATTATATTTCACATTTAGCAATTTTTTTGGATACGGGAATAAAAACTAGGCACTGAGCATCAGTGGTGTCCCTCTCTCTCGCCAGGTCATAGAAGAAACCTCCTTTCACTGAGCTACTTCCCCCACCTTTTCCTAATTCACTTTCTTTTTTCTCAATTAAATTATGTCAATAAGATAGGGGAAAAAAAGTCTAGTCCCCCAAGCAGTCAGGGAAGAGTTGGTGTTGCTCCTCCAATCCTTCACCCCTTTTGGGTACCCCTGCAGTGTAGAGTGTTTCAAAATAAACTGCGGAAAATCTCAATGCTGCACTTCTTTCTCTACAGATCACTCGCTACAGGCTGAAATGTGCTAGGAATGCATGAATCTAGCTAGCAGCTTCTACGTTAATCATCAAACCCTAAATGAAAAGAGCAATATTTAAAAGTTAATGAAAGCCATAAATCTTGTTTTTTGTGCATACAATAGCATTTATTTAGTAGTTCATGTTTAAGGATTTTAGCATAGTGCAGTCTGCCAGCAACACATTTGTGTAGAGAGATTTTCAGTAGCTTTGTGCTGTAAACCTATTTGCTATAACAATAAGGTTTATGGAAGTAGTCTTCAAAGCAGGTAAAGTGAGAACTTGCTCCCTTCATGCTTCTCTGTAACAGAATAAAGGAAGATTATTGACCTCTCTTCAATATTCAATGTATAAATATTTAAGATAAATATTCAGATTTCCAGTATCCGCAGCACTTTGCTTTTGCATCAATATTTAAACTTTGTTAAGCAGTTACGTCCAACAGAACTAAATGTTCTGCCCAATTTCAGAAGAGAAAATAATAGTCACATTTTAAATACCAATCATATTAAACACTGAACACACCAGAGAGGAAAAAAAAACAAAGACTAGTTTATCCCTCTTTCCTGTGAAAGTAGTGCAGATTTGGGGTAAGGCTTTTGTGAAGAAATATATCAAACATGTACAAATGAACGCCGCAGCAGTACAAGCAATCATTAAAATTTATCTTTGGCATTGGACAACACTCAATTATGCTAGCCACTTATAGAGATAGGGCCTTTGGAAAGTGTGCATGCCTGCGTCAACACATTTCCTGGAAGATGTGTACTTGTACTTGGACAGAATACAATACATTAATTGTGAATTCTGATTCAGTCACGTAAACATGTTGGTAGCTTAGCAGTACATGCTGTAAAACAAAAATTTAGTATCAGAAAAATGAGGATATGATTGAGAAAAAATAAAATTTGTGCCATCAAAGAGAAAAAAGGCTCAATCTTTGGGTACTCAATTCTATCAGGTAGGATTGGGCAGGGCAAAGCTCATTCCCCATCTGATAGAATCGCTCTGAGGCCTAACCAATTCTGGTGGTTCAGCTTCATAACAAAGGTGAGTTGCTCACAGATTACGAGCAGCTCCCTGATTGGAGAAGGACCAAAACCCAGCAGCTAAAGCTAGGTAAAACAGGCAGGGGGGAAGCGATCCTGGGGAACGGACATGGAAGTCGGACATCACAGGATCTACCTTTATGAAGCCAGAGGAACAATTAACACTCTTCCCACAAAAGTCCATTTAAAATTTGAAATCTATCCCTTTTTGAACAACCTACAATAGCTCCTTTAAGCACTGCAGGATGGGTCACTCAATTTCTTTTATTAACAATGGTTAGAGCATGCGCAGTGCATACTATGCCAATTGGTAATGAAAATAGCACTGGGGATCCTATAACCAGCATCAGACTCCAATCCATATATTGAAATAAGGCTTGTGTTTGTTTTGGGCAGGCGAGTTGGTCACCCATCTCTTTCACGTGTGGAGTTAGGTTTCAGCTACACAGCTGCACTCATACACTCAGTTGGAAGTTGAGTTGGGATGACCTTGGTTAGCCAGTAGGCGAGAAATTTATTTTTAAAAATTGCGTATGCCGGTCACCCCGAGTTTATGGGGCAGTTGGCCAATGAAAATTATCTTCAAGAAAGCAGATCGAATGGTCAACCTTAGCAATGAGTTCCAAGTTATCACTAGACTGAAATATATAACTTTTACTGTTCTGTTTTTGGGTCAGCAAATCTCTCACCAGATATCCATGATGATTTAGTTCATGAATATCCAGACGTAGGAAAAGAATCAAATTGTCTCTGTGTTTCCAGATAGTGAGTGGGATATTGCTCCACAGTCTATCCAATGATTACGTTAAGCAATTTAGTGCAGGTCAGTTATAGTGCAGAACTGGCAGATCAGCTCCCATCCTCAAACAGGGCAGTGCGAGAGGTAATGTTCTGTTCTAATAGCTCCTCAGATGAACAAAAGGACGGAAAGTTGTTTTTGAATTTTACTTCTGTTGGCCAGCATGAACTTCTACCAGGCTTCCACCAAATCTGCAACTGACAACTATGAGGTGTATGACTGAAGCAACAAGATTGATTTTCCTGTTCCGCATTCTGTATCAGCTTACCGTAGTATGGTTGTGATAAAAAATTCACCAGGTATGAAACTGAGGGCTTGAGCCATATTCTGTCACTGGACAACACAGTGATGCAATGTTACATGCAGTGATACTGAACCACTCCTCCATAAAATACATCTTTCCTTTAAATGCAAGGTGCCATTATGAGTAACAGTGATACTCACGTGGTCTCCAGCTTATGATCTGGCAAGCCTTGTAACATTCTGTTCTCATTGTAGTGCTTCAATGCTTGCTGTGCCAGCATTTCCGAGAACTCAGGATCCTCCCAGTGGTTCTGTCCCGAGACCAGGAAGGTCAATGGAGGCGAATCAAAGATCTGGACAGTAACAGTGGTACCGGTGTCTTTGGATGGACCATCGTTTGCGGTTCTTGACATTATCTGGGATTGGGGGGGGGGGGGTAAATGATCTAAGTCAATTCAGTTGTGTATAAGCTAGCAGAATAGAAAAAGAGTGTTGTGACTCAAACAAGAACAGCCAGGAAAGGTTAATTGAGCCCAATTACAGTCAACTTAATTGGTACCTTGTTCTATCTTACTTCATCCTGCCATTGATTTCTGATTATGACCCTACTGGTATCTCCCACCACATTTCCTTAGTTCAGAGAAATGAGAGAATTAAAACGTCTGTGCCAAAAGGCTATGGTGTCTGGGAGCTGGGTGGGATGAGGGGGCCTCCAAGTTTGCACAGGCAACAGGGGCCAGTGTTAGGTGCCTTGAAGTGGCCTCCCTGTGGGTCAGAGCTCCACGCAGGCCTAGGCCCTCACTGCCTGGATACAGGAGTAGCCACATGCTGTCCTGTAGAGTGGTGGCCTTTGGCTGCAAGATCCTTTTTTTTTCAAGTTTAAGATTTAAAACAGTTGGAGAGAGGGCACTTGTCCTCAATTACAGCCTGCTGCTCTTTCCAAGCTGGAAATCCCTCCAACTTCAACCATCTTTAATAGGACACCGTAAAAATAATAATGAGTGACTGTTTCCCCCTGGGGGCGGGTTCGGAACCCAGTAACAGTCTGTTTCCCGCACCACCACCCCATCCCCCACCTTGCCACAAAAGAGGTAAAATCCTGTGCTATAACTCATCAGCCACTTTTGTTTTTCCAGAGTAATAACCAACAGTTATTCATCCACATGAAGGTTTTAACTTGGAGTTCCAAAACAAAATGAATGCAGCAATAAACATGGATAAAATAGGCACAGGCAAATGGCCAATGTGGAAATTACTCTGTTTTGGGTTTGAGGAAGATTGTTTCATATGTGCAGATCCAAGTTTCAGTTACATTGTTGCACTTGACATCCTGAGCAGCAAATTTGCATAGAGATTGATTTTTACTGCACACCGCTCATCAGTCATGGTGCTGCTACAGTTCTGCCCATTAATGTGAATTTTAAATTAGATGACACATAAAGGAGGTAAGGATAATTTCTTGTATCCACACTCATTTGCAAATAATTCTAAATCAAAATTTGGTTCTTCGACATTACTGCATAAATATTTTAAATGACATGCAAATCATGCAACCATTTAACATACAGGAATTTCCTTTGTGAAGAGACTGGGTTTGTAATACACAGCACAGACATTGATATAAAACACAAAAGGAATTGTTTATATCAATGTCCTCCTACTCCAATGAGTCAATGAACTAATGCACCACCTGGTGTGGTAGCGAAATGTTCAGAAAATAAAGGTACAAGATAGCACAGCGTTAATTCAGACAATTTCTATCAGAGCACTTGATCTCAGTACCCTTGGAGTCAGGAGGCGCAAAATCACCCAGGACCTGCACTGCTATGTGATCCCTGCTCATTAATGTACATCCGTGGATGAAGTTCGCCTGTGTTGCCTTAATAAAATGGGCTTTGACCTTTCATAGATTTTCCAGTTGGGGTTATTTTAAAGCTAAGGTTAAATGTGTAAAGTAACCATTATTTAGTCACTCGTAAAGAGTCATCACTTGAATGAGGTTCCAGAGAGCTACAGCTGCTTGTGGAATGTAACCCCTGACGTCAGTCAATGTCTTCAGCAGAATTCAGGGAAAAATACTGAGGATAGTGAAATTAAAATCACTAAACCTTCATTAACCTGTGTATTTGCTCCAATTTCAAAGTGTTGTTGAACGCTTTCTTTCCTTTACAAAAAAACCTCAGAATATTTTTTCTTAAAAATGCCAACGAAAAGGCCCTGAAATTCTAACGGGCCACTTGAGCCCTTTATTTTAAATTCTAATGGGCCACTTCTGCGATGAGTAACTCACCTCCTGACTCCCCAAAGCCTGTTCACCATCTACAAGGCACAAGTCAGGAGTGTAATGGAACACTCTCCACTTGCCTGGATGAGTACAGCTCCAACAACACTCAAGAAACTCGACACCATCCAAGTCAAAGCAGCCCGCTTCATTGGCATCCCATCCACCTGAAAACATTCATTCCCTCCACCACTGACGCACAATAAGAGCAGTGTGCATCATCTACAAGATGCACAGCAGCAAGTCACCAAGGCTCCTTCAACAGCATCTGCCAAACCCTCGACCTCAACCACCTAGGACAAGGGCAGCAGATGCGTGAGTACACCACCACTTGCAAGCTCCCTTCCAAACCACACACCATTCTGACTTGGAAATATATAGCTGTTCCTTCACTGTCACTGGGTCAAAATCCTGGAACTCCCTCCCTAACAGCACTGTGGGTGTACCTACACCACATGGGCTCCAGAGGTTTAAGATGGCAACTCACCACCACTTTCTCAAGGGCAATTAGGGATGGGAAATAAATGCTGGCCGAACCAGCGATGCCTACATCCCGTGAAAGAATAAAAAAAAGGTGGACTGACAGTGCACCCCGAGACAGATGTCCCCCTGTACCTGTCAATGCTGAAAATAAATAAATGGCAGACTTACTAAATGAATACCTTTTTTCTTATTAGTCTTCACAGTGGAGGAAGAAGATCAAGTACCAGAGATATGAGGAAAACTAAAAATAAATTAATTTTAGATTATTTTTCACTAATACAGTAAGTAAAAGAGTCTCAATGGATGATATTTATTTCAGAGATCATTTCATAACCTTTCACATAAGAGGTGTTGGCATAAATGGAAGAGCTTGTTATTGAAAGCAAATTTCTGACATGTAAAGAATGGTTAGGATGTATGAGACAGAGAGTAGGGATAATGGGTATGTGTTCCAAATGGCAGTAAGTGAGTAGTGGTATTCCCCAGGAATCTCTACTGGGGCCTCAGATTTTCACTACAGAGAGTCATTAACTAAATTTACTAAAAGCAGCCAGCTTGATGGCATAGTAAGAAGTGTACATGGGAGCAGAAAGTTGTAAAGGGACATTGAAAGATTCATGGAGTTCAATGCGGACAAGTAGGATTTGAACATCAGAAAAATCAATCCGATTTATTTTATAAATGGCAAGAAGCTGGGGCCAGTAGAGAAACAGGGAGATTTAATTATACTTTAGTTGCATAAAGCTCCAGTTAGATTGCATCTGGAGTACTGCATTCTGTGCTGGGCATCACACCTCAGGAAGGATGTATTGGCCTTGGTGTGCATGCAACACAGATTCATCAGAATGATACCTGGGCTAAAAATGTTAAATTATGAAGGCAGGTTGCATAAACCAGGCTTGTATTCCCTAAAGTATATACAGTTCAGGTGTGAAACAATTGAGGTGTTTAAGATGATTAAAGGATTTATAGGGTAGGTGGAAACTTTTTCCTCGACGGGGGAGTGCAGAACAAGGGGGCGTTACCTCAAAAATAGAGCTAAGCTGTTCAGAAGTGAGGGAAGCTCTTCCTCACCCAAACAATACTGAAAATCTGGAACAATCATCCACAATGTTGCCACTAGGTCAATTGAAGACATCAAAATTAAGATTCATCTATTTTCTACATAATGGAATTAAGGGATATGGAGCTTAGGCAGGTAAATGGAGCTAAGATGACGCTGCTGAATGGTGGAACAGGCTTGAGGAGCTGAATGGCCTACTCCTGTTCCTGCATCGAGTGTTGATTCTGCTATGAATTGCAGAATCACCTTATTTAAACATCTATTGCTGTTCAGAATTACAACTCCTGTGGGAGCACCCTGGCGAAGGCTCTGGAATTATGACTGCAGTCTTTAAAAAGCAAGAACAACAGACTGGAGGAGTGAATAACTAGACGAGTATTTGGCACAGTGAGTTGACTGTTAGGTAGCTGTAATGGATGATTCCTGCGCTTCTGAAAAGTTTTCAAATGGAGGAGCAGGAAATTACAAGGAAACAGAAAATTCCATTTCAACATTCAGACCCTCCTGGATGTGATGAAATGAAGGAGGGAAAGACTGTTTAACCTCTTAAATTAACAGCTGCTATCTAATTATCCCATATTGTCATCAGAGCTATAATCTGTGCTATTGTGAAGTTGCGGACTGGTATCAAGTGACGTCTGAAAGGGTGGGTTGTTGCAGTTGCAGATTTCTATGAAGCTCCAATACACTGCACTAATTCTTCCAACAATGAGAAAGCTTCAATGTTACTACAAATAGTAGCAGCAGATGGCAGAATGACAGCTGTCAGTTTTTTTTCCATTTTACAAAATCCATGGTTGTCTGTGAGAAGGTGGTGTTGGGCCAAGCAAGGATATGTGACATGAAGCAGTCCGTGTCTGAATGCAGCAAGACCTGGACAATATCCAGGCTTGGGCTGACAAGTGGCAAGTAATATTCGTGCCACACAAGTGCCAGGCAATGACCATCTCCAACAAGAGAGAATCCAACCATCGCCCCTTGATATTCAATGGCCTTACCAGCACTGAATCCCCCACTATCAACATCCTGGGTGTTACCATTGACCAGAAACTGAACTGGAATAGCCATATAAATACTGTGGCTACAAGAGCAGGTCAGAGGCTAGGAATCGTGCAATGAGTAACCCACCTCCCGACTCCCCAAAGCCTGTCCACCATCTACAAGGCACAAGTCAGGAGTGTGATGGAATATTCCCCACTTGCCTGGATAAATGCAGCTCCCACAACACTCAAGCAGCTTGACACCATCCAGGACAAAGCAGCCGCTTGATTGGCACCACATCCACAAACATTCACTCCCTCCACCACTGATGCACAGCAGCAGCAGTGTGTACCATCTACAAGATGCACTGCAGGAATGCACCAAGGCTCCTTTGACAGCACCTTCCAAACCCATGACAACTACTATCTAAAAGGACAAGGGAAGGGCAGCAGACAGATGGGAACACCACCATGTGGAAGTTCTCCTCCAAGTCACTCACCACCCTGACTTGGAAATATATCGCCGTTCCTTCACTGTCGCTGGGTCAAAATCCTGGAATTCCCTTCCTAACAGCACTGCGGGTTTACCTATACAACATGGACCGCAGCGGTTCAAGAAGGCAGCTCACCACCACCTTCACAAGGGCAACTAGAGATGGACAATAATGCAGGCTCAGTCAGCGAAGCCCACATCTCGTGAATGAATATTTTGAAAATGGAAGGGAACTTGAGAGTGGTGGTGTTCTCATGCATCAGCTATCCTTGTTCTTCCGTGTGATAAGAGTCACAGGTCTGGGGGACATTGTCAAAGCAACCTTGTTGAGACACAGCAGTGTGTCTTGTAGATGGTACACACCACTGCCACTATGCATTGGTGTTGGAAGGAGTGAATGTAGTAGATGGGATACCAATGAAACGGAATTTAAGGAAATGGGAATTGGGAAGGTGGAGTTAAGGTAGATGGTCATTAATATCTTATTGAATGGTGGAGCAAACTTAATGGGCAAAATGGCCTAATTTTGTTCCTATTTCTCATGTTTGAGTGTATTTAGAATCATACTCATTCCAGGTAAGTGGAGTACTCCATCGCACACTTGACTTGTGCCTTGTCTGTTACACACCAAGTCACTAGCCAAGAACACCTGTTCTTGTAGCCATGTTATTATGTGGCTGGTTCACTTAAGTTTCAGGTCAATGATTACTCCTCCAGGATGTTGATGGTGGAGGCATTCAACAATGGTAATGCCGTTGAATGTCAAGGGGAGGTGGTTAAACTTTCTCTTGTTGGAAATGGTCATTGCCTGGCAATTGTGTGGCATGAATGTTACTTGCCACTTATCAGCCCAAACTGAATGTTGTCTGGGTCTTGCTGAATGCAAATCTGGAAGACTTCATTACCTGAGAAATTACGAATGGTATTGAGCACTGTACAATCAGGAGCGCAGGCATCCCACCTTTGACCTTATAATGGAGTGCAGGTCAGATGAAAATGGTTGGGCATGGGGCAGAAATTTTTTTCTGCTCTTAGCCATATTATTTGATTCCTCAGCCCCTGTTTAGCACCTGTTTTTAGGGATCAGAAAAATTATACTTAAGTTTAAAACCTGTTGCTCTTTGTTGATATACAACATGTTTTTCTGGCCTTTGAGCTTTGAAAGGTTTCATACCCCTGTCAGGTCTATCTGCCCTTTAAACTCACAGCTTTAACATGAAATGATCCATCAGGGTTCTGTGTATAATTTGCCAGTTTAGACACCCATCCAAACTGTTTGTTCAGCATCTCTAACTCCTTGGTGCTATTCTCCATCTTCTGCTGAAATTCTTTCATTAGATTATCATATTTCTTTGTAAAATGCTCTGCCATTGACAGAGCCTCTTCAAACGCCTTTCGTAAAGGTTTGTGTTCCGTATCAAAACACTCTGAAATGAAGGGGAGAAAAACAAATGAGTCATAGAAAAATCCTAATCATTAAAATAACGTCATGCTGCTTATTATTAATAGATGGGTGACTATTCACAATTCTACTTTGTTAATACCCAATTTAGAAACTAGCAGGGTGAAGGAACTTTCTGGGTAAATGTCTGACAAAAAAAGGTTTCCCCTCTATAATAAGCAACTTTTAAAAATCTTGTTATTTCATGGCATGAATTTTCTTCTAACAAATTGCTAAATAATTTCCTGGTTTCCGATTATAGTACTTGGATCAGAACTGTCTTGCAGCTTCTAAAATGTTTTGATCAATTAAAGCAAAGAGAATCACAATTCAGAGCAGAATTTTATACTAACTTATTTTCAATTCATTTATATTGCTTTTTCTAGTTTGAATGTATTCATTTTTATCCAATTTGATTCTTTCTTAACCATTACAACATCTAACTCTGTCAGCGTAACTCTTTATCCCCTTTTCCATCTTATACTTACCTACATTAAATATAATAAAGATATTCACTTCAACTATCCCCTTATGCTTTAAACATTCTAGTTTCATTCTTCATTTATGTTCCAACATATTACTTCCAGTTCATCCATATATATGAGAAGACAATACCTTTGATTGGAACTGAATTGTCCATAATAGATTTACTAGTTTAAAACATTTTGGTATAGCGCCTTTCATGTCAGGACACTGGATATTTACACAGGCAAATACAGCAAGCAATTGCACACAGCAAAGTCCCACAAACAGCAGTGGGAAAATGGTGCAGTTAACCTGTGTGAGTTGATGGATAAATGCTGGCTAGGCTACTGCTTGAGCTCTCCTGCTCTTCTTTGAATCATATCATGAAACCATTCACATGCATCTGAGCAGGCAGTTTAGTGACTCAAGCAAAAGATGGTACCTCCAATACACCAAGGCGATATGTGACGCAAGGGACAGAAAATCCTGGGCAATGCCTTGATAATTTAACGGTAACTCGCCCACTGCATGCAAGGCCCAACCAGTGGTACAGAACCTGGTAGAGTTATTGACCTAGGCACCGGAAACAACAACAGCAAACTCAGCTCTGTCGACCCTGCAAAGTCCTCCTTACTAACATCTGGGGGCTTGTGCCAAAATTGGGAGAGCTGTCTCAGGCTAGTCAAGTAACAGCCTGACAGGCATACTCACAGAAAAATGCCTTACAGACAATGTAAGTTATGCCCATTTACTCTAATCTCATTTCCCTGAGCTGTCATTTATCATAATATAGTGTAGATAGCTTGTAGCGTTTAACATCAAACTTCATCCAAATTGTTTTTCTATTGTATTACCACAAAATACATCCATAAATAATACCAAAATAATAAATGGCTGACTGTAGGATAACTAGCAATGCAATACTAATTCTATCTGGCTTGCAGCTATTGCTCTGGAAATAATTCCTCCTTAGAGCAGAGTTCAGAGATTTGTTGTAAGGCATGGACTCCTGGGCTGAGAAAGAAAAGGTCCATGATGTTCTATGTAATTATCACCCCACATCACATCACATTCAGGCTTCTGACTCAGACACATGAATGATTTGAAATATAGCTTTGTGTTATTTTTATGATTTTGATGTTTACCCAGAATCTTCAATTCTGAAGTAAATTTCTTTTCTACCACAACTTAAAATGGATGCATATGCTTAATTGGTTGAAATGCAAAACACAGCAATTACACAGACATAAACAGACAAGGTGAACTGTTAATAATTTAACAGATATACAATTTTGGTCAGAGCAATTTTCTTTCTCTGCATCTCCAACTATTTCTTAATGTAGAAGCCACCACCCTGGCAATCCCTCAATACTTCACAAGAAGAATTTAATTTAAGGTATTACAAAATACATTTTAATGGGAAAGGAAAGGGCTTGCGTTTCTATAGCAATACATAATGACTAAATAATTTGTTTACAAGATGTTGAAAGTTATGATGGGTAATAGTGGCCAGCAGACCAGGAAAACACCCTTGGTTGTCATCAAAAAAATGCCATGGGATCTTTTACATCCACCTGAAACAGCAGTCAGACCTTGGTTTAACATCTCAACCAAAAGGCAGTTCAGAACTAGCTCCATCATGCAATGAAATGTCAGCCTGGATAACGTGCTCAAATCTCTAGAGTGGGGTTTGTACCCATGACCTTCTGACTTAGAGGCAAGAGTGTGCCACTAAGCCAAAGCTAATATCTAAAGAAACATATGTTTGCTCAATCACCTGTGTGAAACAGGAAGGAGCTTTTCAGTGTGATCCTGGCAGGCTATGACTGTTGGCCAACAGCTGAATGTATTTTTTTAATGATTTCCTTGGAAAATAATTGGCAGCAAAGAAATATTAAAACATAATATGAATTAAACACAGTGTAAACATTCTCATTGAGGCTAGATCCAATAGAGCCTGGTCTCTCAACTGTTATGAGAGAATGCCGTTGAGTTTTAAAATTGAAATGCATTGTCTGAACCCCAGAAGGATTTTACCTGTGGTTCAATGTGAACTTAAATTGGATACTGGCTAATGGAAAGCAGTGTTTTCATTTAACCGTTGGTGGCAGAACAAGGGTCAGCACTCTCTGAAAGCAAAACTTAAGAACAAGTTACAAAACTGGCCATGTGGGGGATGGGGAGGGGGGTGGGGGTGGGGAGGAGGTTGGAAAAGAAATATCAAAATGGAGGACAGAGTTCACGGTCTGAAGTTGTTGAACTCAGTATTAAGCTCAGAAGGCTGTAAAGTGCCTAATCCGAAGATGAAGTGCTGTTCTTCCAGTGGAGGAACAGCAGCCCATCTTCCGATGAGTTTCAGACCATGAACTCTGTCCTCCATTTTGATCATTCTTTCCCAACCTCTGCCCCCTACCACCCACAGGGCCAGTCTGTAACTTGTTCTTATGTTTTGCTTTCAGGGAGCGCTGACCCTTGTTCTGCTATTAACACATTCTGCTATCTGACCTTTATGCCACTATTAGCACCTGCCTTAGTCTTTAACACTATCATTACCACTCCCTTTGTCTTGTGTCCATGACATTTTTGTCAAATCCTCCCTGAGCTCCCACCTATCCCTGACCTACTTTGGTTCACCTACTCCACCCACTCTCAACAGTATAAAACCATCACATTTCTACCTCTCATCATCACTGAAGGAGAGTCATATGGACTTGAACTGTTAACTCTGTTTCTCTCTCCACAAATGCTGCCAGACCTGCTGAGTTTTTCTAGTATTTTCTGTTCTTAATTCATATTTCCAGCATCCTCAGTGTTTTACTTTACTTTAGCTAAAATTTAAATTGACTTACCTAGCCAGACTCGAAAATGCACAAATCTTCACTATGCATAGTAGGTGTACTCGACTGACCATCAGATGGGTCACCTAACACTGTCCCGTGCCAGGGGGCCCTTTTAAGTGCTGGCTACTACCTTGTTCAGGCTGGGTCACAGCTTGCAGCCTCAGAGACCGGCCATCCCATCCTCCAGCACTCGTTGGGTGGGATGACGGTCTGTAACCTGCCCTTGCCGATAATTCACGGCAATTGCCATATTATCGGAGGTGGAGCGATGGCGGGCCCAGAAGTCGGAATGCTGCTGACTTCCGGGTGTGGACCTCGCCGTTGGCGCACAGCCATATTATTCAGCCCCAGGTCTTTATATATAGCAAAAAGGACTTTTGTTAGTTTATTTTCTCGTCCTCTTTCAGAATTTAATCACTTGAATGCTTTAATTTACCTAAGGACATGAGTTCTTTGCATTTTTCACACTTGTCTGAAAGTTTCATGCACCCAGAAGAGTTCCGACGTATTTCACGGCAGATGAACTGATCCTGTCCTTCTGTTGAATTTGACCTGTTTTGTCCATCTATTAAACAAGGAATCAAAACATCAGTAAAAACAAAAGAGGGTTTCATGGGAAGTGTTGTCTAACTAAAGTTCTATACAAGTTTAACATTAACTTCTCTGCTTTTCAATTCTATCCCTCTAGAAATGAATCAGTCTTTTGTTTGCTTTTCTCAATTGCCTCATTAACATATATTACTGCTTTTAGTGATCTACCCACAGATCTCTGCTCCTCTACATCTTTTAGATGCTTACTTTCCAAGCAGTATGTTCCCTCCTTTTTATATATTCATTCATGGGATGCGGGTGTCACTGGCTAGGCCAAGCATTTATTACCCATCCCTAATTGCCCTTGAGAAGGTGGTGGTGAGCTGCCTTCTTGAATCGCTGCAATCCCTGTGGTGTAGGAACACCCATATGCTGTTAGGGAGGGAGTTCCAGGATTTTGACCCAGCAACAGTGACGGAACAGTGATACAATTTCAAGTCAAGATGGTGAGTGGCTTGGAGGGGAACTTCCAGGTGGTAGTGTTCCATTGCATCTGCTCCTCTTGTCCTTCTAGGTATTAGAGGTCACGGGTTTGGAAGGCGATATTGAAGGAGCTTTCGTCAGTTGCTGTGGTGCATCTTGTAGATGGTACACACTGCTGCCACTGTGTGTCCCGTGGTGAAGGGAGTGAAGGGATGGGTGTCAGTCAAGTTGGCTGCTTTGACCTGGATGGTGTCGAGCTTCTTGAGTGATGTGCAGCTGCGCTCATCCAGGCAAGTGAAGAGCGTTTCATCATACTCCTGACTCGTGCCTTGTAGATGGTTGACAGGCTTTGGAGAGTCAAGAGTGAGTTATTCTCTACAGGATTCCCAGCCTCTGACCTGCTCTTGTAGCCACAGTATTTATATGGCTGGTCCAGTTCAGTTTCTGGTAATGGTAACCCCCAGGATGTTCATAGTGTGGGATTCAGTGATGGTAATCCATTGAATGTCATGGGGAGTTGGTTAGGTTCTCCCTTACTGGAGATGATCATTGCCTGGCGCTTGTGTGGCAAGAGTGTTACTTTCCACTTATCAGCCCAAGCCTGAATATTGTCCAGGTCTTGCTGCGTATGAACATGGACTGCTTCAGTATCTGAGGAGTCGCGAATGGTGTTGAACATTGTGCAGTCATCAGCGAACATCCCCACCTCTGACTTTATAACGGAGGGAAGGTCATTGATGAAGCAGCTGAAGATGGTTGGGCCGAGGACACTCCCCTGAGGAACTCCTGCAGTGATGTCCTGGAGCTGAGATGATTGACCTCCAACAACCACAACCATCTTCCTTTGTGCTAGGTATGACTCCAACAAGCGAAGAGTTTTCCCCCTGATTCCCATGGACTTGCTAGGGCTCCTATATACCACACTCACTCAAATGCTGCCTTGATGTCAAGGGCAGTCACTCTCACCTCACCTCGGGAGTTCAGCTCTTTTGTCCATGTTTGGAGCAAGGCTGTAATGAGGTCAGGAGCTGAGTGACCCTGGCGGACTCTGAACTGAGCATCAGTGAGCAGGTTATTAATGAGTAAATGTTTCTTCTTGTAACCAAAATGCACACTTACTTATATTGAAGTTTGTTTGTCAATTACATGCCCATTCTGCAAGTTTATTAACGCCTTCCTGTATTTTATTGTAGTGCTTCTCTGTACTAATGACAACTGCCAAGTTGCTGACAGCCACAAATTTTGTAATTGTATTTCTGCTTCCATATTCCAAATTGTTTGTGTGAATGATGAACAGCAGTGGTCCCAGCACTGATCCTTCTGTCAACCTTTAATCTTTTTATTGTCTGTTTTCTGCTTCATAGCCATTACTATCCACTTTGCTACTTATTACCCGAGTTTACATATTTTCATAATAGTCACGATCTACTATGCTGTAGCTTATCAAAGGCTTTTTGGAAATCCAAATATGTTCTGTCTACTGCATTACTTTTAAATCCCTTTTCTGTTACTTCCTCAAAGAATCCAATAAGGTTGGTCATTGCCTTTTGGAATCTGCGCTCACTGTTCTTTGTTATATTTTCAGTTTCTTGGGCCAGGATTTTCCGATTGTCAGGCGGGCGGGCTCAGAAGCGGTCGGGAAGCCGACCACCGCCCGCGATCAGGCCCGGTCGTGATTTCTCTCTGGCTGACCAATTAACAGCCAGCCAGCATGAATCACGCTCTGCAGCGCTGCCAGGGCAGGGGAGGAAGGAATGCGAGCGCTGAAGTACGCGCATGTGTGCTTGGTGCACACAGTGAAAGCTCCCTGAAGCACAGAACTGCAGGAGTTCCTCAGGGTAGTGTCCTCGGCCCAACCATCTTCAGCTTCTTCATCAATGACCTTCCTTCCATCATAAGATCAGAAGTGGCGATGATCGCAGATAATTGCACAGTGTTCAGTACTATTTGCAACCCCTCAGATACTGAAGCAGTCCATATCCAAATGCAGTAAGACCTGGACAACATTAAGGGTTGGGCTGATAAGTGGCAAGTAACATTCGCACCATACAAGTGCCGGGCAATGACCATCTCCGACAAAGGAGAATCTAACCATCTCACCCTGACATTCAATGGCATTACCAATGTTAAATCGCTCATCATCAAAGTGCATCCTGGGGGTTACCATTGACCAGAAACTTAACTGGACTAGCCATATAAATACTGTGGCTACAAGAGCAGGTCAGAGGCTGGGAATTCTGCAGAGAGCAACTCACCTCCTGACTCCCCAAAGCCATCCACCATCTACAAAGCACAAGGAAGGAGTATGATGGAATACTCTCCACTTTCCTGGATGAGTGCAGCTCTACTCCATCCAGGACAAGACAACACACTTGATCGACACCCCATCCACCACCTTAAACGTTCAATCCCTCCGCCACTGGCACAAAGTGACAGCAGTGTGTACCATATACAAGATGCACTGCAGCAACTCACCTAATCTCCTTTGATAGCATCTTTCAAATCCATGACCTCCACCACCTAGAAGGAAAGGGCAGCAGATACATGAGAAAACCATCACCTGCAAGTTCTCCTTCAAGCCACTCACGATCCTGACTTGGGAATATATCGCCATTCCTTCACTGTCACTGGGTCAAAATCCTGGAACTTCCTAACAGCACTGTGGATGTACCCACCAGTGCAGTGGTTCAAGAAGGCAGCACATTACCACCTTCTCAAGGGCAATTAGGGATGGGCAATAAATGCTGGCCTAGTCAGCATATCCCAAGAAAGAACTAAAAAAAAAACTTACCTGCAGCAATAAGGGGACCAAGTCAACAAGTGTTAGATCATATGACTGCTGTTTCATGCACACTTGCACTTTAAGAGTGCTTCAAGCTCTATTTGGTTACAGTCAGGTCTGAATTTTGATGGTGTGCCAACAAAATCCCTGGTTGGGTTACACCCACACTTTTCTGTAGGTCATTTCTGATTGATTTGAAATGGTGTGAAACTTCTATATGACCCTTAAAAAAAATGGAAAGAGTTGGAGACTCCTCACACCAGGAGTTCCCACTTCTGAGGCTGACTCAGGATTCTGTGGAAAACAGTATAACCCTTTGAAATCCAGCAGGTGCCTTTAGATGCAGATGCTCCGACTGGACCATTTTCTGGTACTTAACAAGACCCCACAAATCCAGGAAAATCAGCCCTGTTCAACAGTTTATAGGCACTTTTATGACGACAAGGATTTGGCACAGTCCAACTTTCTAACTCCATTGAATGGTCATTAACTTGACAGTTGGCTAAGATGTATGGAATTGTAAGGTATCGTTCTTAAACTAATAGTGTAACAGGCCGCTCCCACACCCAGATATTTCTTACCTATATCGTGATACATTCCTCTATCTAATTCAACATCATGCATAATTTTGTGGAATTTTTCAAACATCCGCTGAGTCATATCGAAGAAAGAGGAAAGCATCCCATGACTGTCAAACATGGAAGATTTAAAGGGGGAAAGGGATGAATCTGGAAACAAAGAGAAGTGCTTCGGGAAAACTCCAAAGTTGCTGAAGGGATGATCAATCAATCTATCTGTTCCATCAAACGCCCTCATGCTTTCTCTGAACATTTCATCGATGTCTTCATACTGTTTTTCAACATGTTCAAATTGTTCACCCTGCTCTGCGTTCTTTTCAACCAGTGAGTCGAATTTATCCCCATTGACCCATACAGAAGCCAGTGGTGTTTCATTAAAGAACCTTTCTACCTGTTGAAAAAAGTAAGTAGTTTAGATTCCAAAGGTGAATGGTGAACAATTGTATGGTAGATTTACAGTAGGAGTTTATTGTTGATTCCCAACCTGCCTCTTATTTCAAAGAAACTGGCCTGCTAAATGAAAACATGAGGAGAATTCTATTCAGTTACTTTGGCACTTCCACCTGTTTTCAGCAAACCCACTGCTGACTTACAACCAAAACAATTGTGCAGACATGTACTCCACCGATTTATTTCTTACAACAAATAAATTATTCTGAATGTCAGAAAATTCTTATTTAGGGAAGATAATAAAATATTCATATAATTTACTCTCACTGTTAGCATGCTCACAGATGTTGCAATTGCATCAATCTTAAATAGAGACAGACCTAACAGGGTCCTGATAGTTCAACAGAAAGAGTTGCTAGGTGCTGAACCACATAGACCAGGAACAATATTTGGTATTAAGATCGAGAATTAGCTACTGCTCTTGCTACCGATAACTATCCAACCCTGGTCAGGAAGTTAATGTGTGTGTGTGTGTTTGTGTATGTGGGTGTTAGATGAGGGCAGGGTCAGTTGCGGCTGTCATGTTCTTTTCAGTCAAATTGCTTGCTGAAACCCTATGCTTAGGCTCACAAGTGAAGGAGGGCGAGCCACTTTAGTGAAATACAGGATTCGCAACTGGCAAAGCAGGTGGGCATAAACTATGGGGAAATAAGAGCAGTAGGAACAAAGCCAAATCCCAAAAATTGAAATCTTTTAACCTTACAATAGATTCTGTGGCATGCCGGAACACTATTCACATTTTAATGATTGAAAAACAACAGGATATTTCCCTCAATTTTCAATCAAAATCAGACAATAGTGGGATGCCAGTGAGCAGTGTTCCCTACACACGTAATGCATGAAGTCCTACATTCTCCAATTTTGCAACAATGCAATAAGCAGTGACAATACAGCTCCTAATAACACCATGAAATAATACCAATGAAGCATCTTTCAGTGAATTAAAAATATGACATTAATACATTTTGCTGTTCTCTAATCTTTTTCTCTTTAAAAGGAAGGTGATGAACTGCTGCAGTTACTCCAGACTGTAAATACTACAACCACAGTGTGTCAGTGCTGGAGGAAGTGCATACTGAGACCATAGTAAGAATGTCAATCAAATGAAATGCTCTGTCCTGGAAAAGGTTGAGTTTCCCTAGTGTAGCCGTAGCTGCACCTGTCTAGATTGATAACTATTTCTTCAATTTTCTGGCTTGATCTTGTAGCTTGTGAAGAGGTTTTGAAGGGCAGGAAGTGAGTCGCTCATTGCAAATTACAGAGCTACTGCCCTGTTCTTTAAGATTAAATTTCCAATCAATGGTGACTTCCAAAATATTGATGGTGGAGGACTCCATGTTGGAAATTTCATTGAAGGTCGGAAGAGATGATTAGGATTTTGGGGACATGAATGTTAGCCATCATCTGCAACCTGGTTATTGTCCAGGTCCCACTGCAGACTGCCATGAATACTTCAACATCAGAGGAGTTGTGAATGATGTTGAACATTTGGAATCATTGGGGAATAGTTCCATTCATGACCTTATGATGGAAGGATGCCTAGAAATGAAGCAGTTGAAAAAGTTTGGAATGAGGGCATGCCTATGACCCTCCAGCAGCATTGCCCGAAGGCTGCATCATCAGAAAGTATCCTTAACCTTGTCTGACTTGAAGCCTCCCGTCAATGTTAAGGATTTGGCTTTGTTCCTACTGCTCTTATTTCCCCACAGTTTATGCCCACCTGCCTTGCCAGTTGCGAATCCTGTATTTCACTAAAATGGCTAGCCCTCCTTCACATGTGAGCCTAAGCACAGGAGCACTGGTGGTAGCAGTTTCTCGTTTTGAGGATAACATCTATGCAGGGTCGCAGATTTCTGCCATGGGTCTTCCTGTGACTGAATAGGCAGATTCTTGACCATTTTTGGGCGCATGTGGCAGGATGTCCAACAAGGTAGTGGGATCCGGAGTGTAGGATTTGCTTCCTTTTCTTTCTTTCTCTGCTGCTGCTCTGCCTCGTCATTAAGACATTTGTCTCAAAGCGCGATGCAGCTTGATGGACAAATTATTGCCATTTTGAACAATTGGTAGCAAGTTCCTCCTAGGCGTGAATGCCAATGCAGCCATGTTTCAAGAAGAGTTTCAGAGTGTCTTTGAAGTGTTTTCTTTGTCCACCCTGGAACGTTGGCCATTTGAGAGTTGAAAAAACAGGCCCCGACACTTCTCAGCCATCCGGACACAGTGTCTGTTCACAATAGCATTATAAAGCAAAATATGACACCGAGCCACATAAAGAGAATTTGGTTTTAAGGAGTGTCTTAAAGGAGGGTGCAAGGTGGGGCGGGGGGTGAAGACATGAAGGGAGGGAATTCAAGAGCTTGGGACCTAGACAGCTGAAGTCATGGCCACCAGTGGTGAAGCAATTATAATTGCGAATACACAAGAGGCCAGAATTAGAGGAGTGCCGATATCTTAGGAGGGTTGTGAGGCCGGAGGAGAATTTGGAAACCAGGATGAGAATTTTAAGATCAAGATGTTTCTTGACCGGTAGCCAATGTAGGCTGATAGGGGAACAGGGTCTGCTGCAAATTAAGAAACGGATGGCAGAATTTTGGATGACCTCAAAGTTTATGAAAGGTAGAATGTGGGAGGCCAGGCGGGACTATCTTGGAATAGTCAAGTCTGGAGATAACAAAGATCGGGATGAGGGCTGCAGCAGCAGGTGAGCTGAGACAGGGGCAACGTTAGCGAGGTGAAAATAGTGATAGTGTAGTCATAGTGATTGCACAAGTATGAGGTTGGAAGCTTATCTTGGGATCAGATGTGACACCAAGGTTGCAAGCAGATTGGCTTAATCTCAGACCGTTGCCAGCGAAAGGGATGGAGTTGGTAGCCAGGGAATGGAGTTTGGAGCAGGGACCAAAAACAATGGCAAATGCTTTCCCAATATTTAATTAGAGAAAATTTCTGCTGATCCAGTACTGGACTTCGGATAATCAGTCTGATAAGTTAGCGACAGTGGAGGAGTCAAGAGAGGTGGTGATGAGGTAGAGCTGGGGATTGTCAGCACACATGTGAAAACTAACACTGTGCTACTTCAGAGATCACTAGGGCCAGGATTTTCTGACCCCGTTGTGGTGGGACCCGCTGCAGGAGATTTGGCAGCCCAGCCAAAAGTCTGTTGACTTTCGGTGGGATCGGATGATCCTGTCGGCAGACGGGGTTGGAAAATGCCGCTCTTGGGGTCAAACATGTGGTATGTGACTGGAGTCACAAATAGATCAGACTGGATAGTGTTTGCAAGCTCCCTTTTCTGAAGTACATTCGCGAACCAATTGGATTTTTAATGATAATCTGGCAGTTTTTCATGGCCATAAATGATTTGACAACAATTCAAGTTTGCAACTTGCCATGGTGGAATTTCAGTCCATGACCTCTGTGTTGTTAGCCATTACCACGATATTACTGTACCCCAACTACCCACCCAAATTTGGACTTCAGCAATCGTGTGAGGTCGGATAGGATTTAGTGAAAAAATGAAGTAGGGAACTGTGCATTCTGTTTTTGAAGCCTGAGGTCAGCAAGATTGACCATTATTCCTAAGACTTGTTCTCTTCAAGACTGGTGAAGCCATCCTTTTAAAATAAGAAGGGTGTTCCTGACATTGAGTGTGTGAGCTGGCCCTTTTGAGCATACCTATAATTACATCTTCGGAACGGATTGGAGGTTGAAATTGGAAGTGAGGTTTCTAATTACAAAAATAGAACTTCCTCATTATTAAGGATTTTACCACTTTGATGTGTGATCCTGGGGGCATAGGGGCCATGGGGAATTATGGAGGGGCATACCTTGGCGTGGTGGGGTGTGGCATAAGGAGGACCTTTTGCACTTACCTTCCAAAAGATCCCATCATGCAGACTATGTTTCACAACACCTGTGAGAGACCATGAACCGTGACTCATTGAAAAGCTGGCCCGGCTCCATGAAAATTGCGGAGGACTCAGACAAGCCTACCCTCCTCAATGGAGCTGGCTTTTGACCCAAACCAGCACCCTTAAAAGTTACTCCCGAAAATTGGAAACCCGGGGAATGGGGTCAGGAATCCCAGAATTGTGTCCTGGACGCCATTTTTTAAGGGCTCCCAAGCCTTCTCGACTTGGTGAAAATCTAGCCCTTAGTATTCACCCCTCAAGCCTTCAGCTTATCAATCCTTTCCTGATATGGATCCATTGTTATTGGTATGTGTTGTTAACCTGAGGATTAAGTAGATTTTATGGAGACAGCAACATGAAGTGGGCAAAGTCACTCAAATCAATGAAACGATTCACATCTCCAGTTAAGTTTCAGTTTCTTTCAAACAACAACTTGCATTTTAAATGTCCCAAGCCATTTAACAAGAGTGTTATCGATAAACATTTGATAAATAACAATAATTCTACAGGTTTCTTACTATATTACAGTGCTTACTTCTTTTTCAACTGCCCCAAAGCCTCTTCTGCAAACTCTTGAGTAGAATTGTGTGCACGTTTGCTTCAAGCATGGCTTGCAGTCTTCCCAGAGGGCCTCCTTTGACTGACATTGCTCAGCATCAGTCAGCTTTCTCTGAGCATCTTTAGCAGCTACCAGAGCTTCCTGGTTAACAGTTGAAAACAATCATTTAGCAGTATTGATATTGCACAGTTCATGTAAGATTAAGCTCAAGTACAATTATCTAATTATTCTTTACAGATGCTGCCTGACCTGCTGAGTATTTTCAGAATTTTCTGTCTTTATTTCAGATCTCCAGCATCTGCTTTTGTATCAAATTAATTTAATGCTTTTGAACATTTGAGGGATGGTAGCAGCAGGTGATTTTGTACATTTGACATCAGTGTAAGAATCTGGGATTTTCAGGTCACTTTACACAAGTTAGATGCAGGTTAAATCTTTCTTCCTTTAAATACACAAAGTGTATTAGCCCCAGTCTAAGGTGAGTGTCCCTTTGCTATCTATGTACCACTTTTTCAATTGCCACTTGATTCATACTTTTGCCTTTTCAAAATAAGGCCGTGCTCATTTGTAGGCTGCTACACTGTATTTTCATTCTTCCAAGGAAGTAGATTGAGATCTACTATCTAAATTTCAATTAAGACCTTTAAAAATATAAGAGGCATGAGAATGTCTCATTCCTGTCAGACTTGGCAACATTCAAACTAGAAATTCAGAGATGAAAAGGTATAGAAGCCATTGCTCCATTTGCCAGTCCTGGCTCTCTGAAAGAGCTATGCAATTAGACACACTCCCCTGCTCTTTACCTATAGCACTGCCCATCGCAATGGAAGACAGAAGTTAGGCATTAGATGCCCTACAGTGATGGAAAACTGGGTAGGAGCCAAAAATGCTTGGTCTCCGCTCAGAAGTCTTGTGGCTGCAAATTTGTGCTGGGGCTTAAGAGTAGACTTGTCCCAAAAATGGTTCCAATGACACAGAAGGCAGACCCAAAGGGAAAAGCTTTCCCACATTGAGAATTTCCTTGGTTCATGTTTCCTTTCTGTCCATAGAGCTGGATGAACCTGCCACTGGGTTTAGCTTGGAGGAGGTGCCGAGAATTCCAGGGCCAGGGTCACAGCATGGAAGATTCCAAAAATGCAGAATGCTTGGATTGTCCCCTTCTTTTAAAGCAGGGTCCTGAAGTGGCTATTGGGCTTTGAATTTCCCATATCTCCATCCCTATTTGGTAGCCAAGATATAACCATGCTGATTCATGTGCCCGATAGGTGTAAATGCATTGGCCTTGCTCTCACTCCAGATATACTGATAGGGATAGGAACAGAGGTCAATGGCACCCATTCTGCCACGCATATCTCAGTGGAGCAGGGCAAGGATTTTCAAGGCCAATATGTATATCAGGAAGTAGTGAAGCTTTTAAAATCTAAAGATTATAGGAGAAAGCAAAGGCAGATAAGAAAATAACTTTATAATTTTGAGGTCCTGAATGAGTTAAGAGTTTGATACCATGCTTGATTTCAAGCCTGATTTCAACAGCGTGTTGTTATAAGGAGTTGTTATAAGTGGGAGGAAAGACAAGAAGAATGGTTTACTTGAGACTGGAATTTAGAGGAGAAATTATGTTAGTAATATTGATAAATAGGAAAAATTGGTAATGCAGAGGTGGCGAAATGCTAAGGTAAGACAAGGGCTGCTGATCAAATGAAAAAATTTTCCTTTATCCACTCCAGGAGTGAAATGAAGTGCCAGAGGTGCTGCTCCAAATTTGGAAACAATATAGAATCTATGGAACATTTTCACTTTGAGTGTGGGCGGAATACTGTGAGCTTTAGATCGGCAGTCCATTATACCCCACACTGGACATGTCCAAAGTATAAACACCCCCTCAGTGTGGCTGAGAAGAAATACTTCACATAAAAAAGAGAAATTTCAGTTGCTTAGAGGCACTTTATAATGCAAGACATGCAGTTTGTGAGGCCAAGAATGTTCAAAGATTTAACGGCTCCATCTTAGTTCTTCATCAAAGAGATGATGGTTATATTTCAGTAGACAGAAAGCAATTGTGAGAATAAAATTAGTCTTTGCTTTGTTCAGAACGCTGGACTTTACAATATGATTATGTTTTAAAATGTCTCCTTTAAATTAAGGTAAAATTGAGAATTCCAGAAGCACAAAGATATGCCTATGTGATCTTGTTGCCAAAGGGGCGAAACTCAAACAGAGACCTATTGAAATCAAGTGACAGTTTTTGCACCTTGACCATGTAAATCAAAGAAAAAGGACTGCTCCTTTGAGTCAGAGAGAGGGAGAGAGAGACTAGGCAGATACTGTAGTGTGGAACAGCAAAGCAGCTACTGTAGTGATAAGCAGAGAAGGACTGTTTTTTGTTAACAACCAAGCAGGAAGCTTGTCATAGTTGGTTTTCTGTTCGAAAATGAAGAGAACAGAACCAACGAGATTTTTGGAGATTTGAGGAACAAGGAATCATCCAGGAGCACCTTACTAGCAAAAGACGGATCTGGAAGGCTCAAGCTAAGTGACATGACTTTCAAAGGACACTAGCATGCCAGGGAGAGCCATACTGGAGAGCCAGGAGTAATTTTAGACTTCTTCTTGTAATGCTACACGTCTGCCAGAAGTGGGGTGCACAGCGAAAAAGGCTGTAGGATGTATCTTGATTACATTAGTTAGTTAATCCGAAAGTACCTTTTCTTTAGTTTGGTGTCTTAGTTGCCTGTTAAGTAATGTGGGGTCTATGTTAATTTTAGTTGTTTGTTACAGTAAAGGTCTTAAAACATGAAATCTTATCCTTCAGTTATTTCCATTGGTTGCAAGGAAATTCATCTCTTTTAAAAAGCTATTGTTCTCCATGGGATTGTAACAGCTACTAGTATAAAACAGGTGATCATGAATCAGAAACCCATTTTACATGCTACCCAAATTTCTTTTCCATTGACTATGGGTATAAAACTGGTTATCACTATAAGCCCAATTCAAGCTGCTGCTGAAAACTCATTTCACCCACTGTATTTTTTAAGGAATTGAAAGAAACAAGAATATAGACTTCAGAATCAGTATGATATTAACATCACTTAAAATAAATGAGTTAATGCCAGTCACAAAATAATCTCCATCAGGAAGTTTAGGTTAAGATTATCTTTGTTTCACTGAAGGGTTTAGAATAGTGCTTCCCAAAATTTTTTCTGTTGTGACCCTATTTTAGTGCTTCATGCTTGTTGCAACCCCAGAGTAAAAATTGCAGGGAGGGGAGAGAGTTGTTGAGCTAGCTGAGGGTTAGAACAGCAGGCATACAGGAACAAAAAAAAACTAAGACACATGCTATTTTGCAGGTTCTGATGGTGTCAGTGACCGGGCCTCAGAGTTCATTTGATTATTTCGTTAGTTTATTTGAAAAATCACGCACATTTAAAGGGGTCTTGCAGCTAATCCCAGGACTGTCAAATCTTAACCTCAGCTCCACCGCCGCTATTGCTGCCGCAGGGCTCTTGATCCCATATCCGTGACCGCACTGGGGGTTGTGACCAACAGTTTGGGAACCTCTGGTTTAGAATGATTCAGCCATTGTGCTGCCTCTCAATGTGAACATTGAAAGTGCACAACCTCAAACGTTAAGAAATGAATGCACAGTGAAATCAACAACAAAAGACTGGATAGGGTTGAATATATTTACTTATTTGTAAAAAGCAAAAAACGGCTGATGTTGGGAAGCTGAAATTAAAGAAAATGCTGGAAACGCTCAGCATGTCTGGCAGCATCTGTGGACGGAGAAACAGAGATAATGTTTCAGTCTCTATTCATAGAAGATGCCAGACCTGCTAAGTGTTTCCAGCACTTTTTGTTTTTATTACTTATTTGTAACCTTTTCATATAGCCAATATCCCAATTTTCAAAACTCAAAGGGAGTGATTTCTCACAGGGGTTCATCTACTTGTCTGCCATAAGTTTGACTGACAAGCATTGGAAACAACAGCTTGCATTTATATAGCACCTCTCACATCATAAAATGTTCAAGGCACTTCACAAGATCATTATTACACAAAACGTGACACAGATTCTTAAACAAATTTTAGGTCAGGTGACTAAATGTTTGGTCAAAGAGATTTCAAGGACTGTCTTAAAGGAGAAAAGAAAGGTAGAGAGGTGGAGAACTTTATGGATGAATTCCACATTTTAGGACCTAGGCAGGTGAAGGAATGGCTGGTAGTGGCCAGATAAAATATACTGGATTGCACAAAAGGATGGAGTTGGAAGGGAGCAGGGCTGCAGGTAGTTTTTTTTTAGTCATTCACAGGATGTGGGCTTCACTGGCTAGGCCAGCATTTATTGCCCATCCCTAGTTTTCCTTGAAGTGGTGGTGAGCTATAGTCCATGTGGTGTAGGTACACCCACAGTGCTGTTAGGGAGGGAGTTCCAGGATTTTGACCCAGCGACAGTGAAGGAATGGCGATATATTTCCAAGTCAGGATGGTGAGTGACTTGGCAGGGAACTTCCAGGTGGTGATGTTCCCATTTATCTGCTGCCCTTGTCCTTCTAGGCGGCAGTGGTCGTGGGTTTGGAAGGTGTTATCGAAGGATCCTTGGTAAGTTTCTGCAGTGCATCTTGTAGATGGTACACACTGATGCTACTGTGCGTCAGTGGTGGAGGGAGTAAATGTTTGTGGATGGGGTGCCAATCAAGCAGGCTGCTTTTTCCTGGACAGTGTCAAGCTTCTGTGGGAGCTGCATCATCCAGGCAAGTGGGGAGTATTCCATCACACTCCCTACTTGTGCATTGTAGATGATGCACTGGCTTTGGGGAGTCAGGAGGTGAGTTACTCGCCACAGGATTCCCAGCCTCTGACCTGTTCTTGTAGCCACAGTATTTATATAGCTAGTCCAGTTCAGTTTCTGGTCAATGGTAACCCCCAGGATGACGATAGTGGGGGATTCAGTCATGGTAATGCCATTGAACATCAAGGGGCGATGGTTAGATTCTCTCTTGTTGGAGATGGTTATTGCCTGGCACTTGTGTGGCACGAATGTTACTTGCCACTTGTTAGCCCAAGCCTGGATATTGTCCAGGTCGTGCTGCATTTGGACGTGGGCTGGGAACCTTGGAAAAAAAAGTGAATAATGATAATGCCATATTTCCAGGGTTTCCTCTGTTGGCATGAGAGTGGAAAAACAGGAAATTCATGTCCATAAATGATAGAAATACTTCCACTCATATGTCCAATGCTCCATGCCCACATTCTGTTTCTATGTAGAGCATTTTTGACTGAGATTAGACCAAACTTTAACCCCAATGTTAACCTAACCTGCTTGGCAGGAATGGGATTGATTCTGGTTGAATGGTGTAGGCAGGTGAATCCGTACCTCCCCTTTCATACTCCTAACTCTAAGGTTTTCCCGAAGCCGGTCCAGGACCATTTTACATCCCGCCTGGTTTTACTTTCCAATGAATTTGATGGGGTGTAAAACAGGAGTTCGACACAAACTCACCCATTGCCACTGGGCAGGTTGAGCTAAAATTGGAGCCATTGTAAAAGTAATACAAACACAGAAACCAGTAGAACATTCACAATACCTCCTTTTGCTTGTTGGTTTGTTCCAAACTTCGTAGATACTCCTGGTGTTGTTGGTCACTTTTATCCGCAATAGATTTCATAACCTTTGCTCCACTGATAGCATTTTCAATTTGTTTATTTATATATTTTTGTCCATCTGTCGATAGCTCTGGAAAAATACAGTGCAGTGTTAGCTGAAATTATATAGGTATTCCCCTATTGCAGGCTATTGCTCAAGAAGTCCTTATCAACTTGCTTCCCCTTCCCCAATGTACCCATTTTTCCTCTTACTCTTCCTTTTCTAAATATGACAAGTTGCCCCGATATATATGCAGTTCCATGGGTACCTATCTCTAAGTGGCTATGCTTTATGCTCAAACCTGTACAGTCTGTGCCAGTGAACTGTTCGACAGGAAAGCTTTACAATTAAACTAATCCTGACATCACGAATTATGTATAGATGAACATTTCCAGTTAACAATTAAGGAATGGGAACATTTATTTGCCTGTCTAGCCTGGAGCTAAATTCTAACAATGCCCTAACCAAGATTTGCTGTCTCAACATAAATCCAGATCAAAACTGGGACCTTCCTTTATGGTCTTTTTAGCTGAGTAATTTTTACTCAGTGAAACTGGTAAACTCTGATTTTACAATAAATGAGGAATTGCTAGATGAACAAATAATGTTGTCCATCTAGTTCACCTTCTACCATTCTGGTTATTGCATGATGCAATGATAATGGAGTTGTTGACTAATTCTAACAATTAATCTCTATTAGTCTACAACAGACACAGACATAAGGCAAAGGAAACCCCAGTAGGTCCACAGGCACCTGTTTCTGCATATATGCTGCACATACATCAATTTACTTGTTTACCATAACCCAAGGTATTATTTTCTGCAAAAAATCTAATTTTCATTTGAATGAATCAACACCATCTGTCTGCTGAGGGTGCCAGTTCCATTTATTTACCACTTGTTCACTGATGTTTCTGCAGATTTGTCAAGTACAGGTCTTGTCCTTTGCTTTTACTGTTCTGGACAAGGTGAAATAACTTGTCATGGTTTACATTATCTAATCCCTTTAGAATCCTAAAAACAGTGATCATATCACTTCTCTCTTTTTCAGTGGGAACTTATCCAATTTACATAATCGCTCCTCATAATACAAGCACTCCATCCCCTCAATTATACTGGATGCTCTCTTCAGGGGGTATCCTTTCAACAGATGTATCCTTTGTGTACCATAGCGATCAGAACTGTACACAACATTCTACATGTGGTAGCACAATGATTTACAAAGTTACAGGATTATTCCACTATTTTTGTTTAATATTGACCTTTTAATATCTATCATCTGATTTTTACCCCGATTAAAACTCAATTTCTTTCACAAATTCATCAGGTGATGTATTCCCATCAGTTGGTCAGTTCTGATATGTCCACCAATATGTGAAAGGACATATTGCACCTTACTGGTCACTCTTGGCAAGAAATTCATTTGATGCAAAAATGAGTTGGAACAGCTAAGTGAATCTGTTCAATTTTGTGTCCCCATCTACCCAAGTTCTGCCCACTAAATGGAGAATCAAGAGCAGAGAAATTTGTCTGCGAAATGTACACCGGCTACTCCCAACAAGGGTAAGAACGAAAGTCACACATTCATCACTTGCATTTTATCACAAACAGAAATACCTATAATACAAAAGTGCTTTGGTCATATTTGGAATTTGAAAATCTTACCTTACACTCACAATACACAATTTGACGTGCTCTATAAGTGCACTGTTGAAAGAGCTTGGCATAGCCACTAACCTGTCCTCTGACTTTAAGGAATAAAGCTCGAAAAGTACTGTACCTTTTCTAGACATTAAATGCATGATAACATGATTGACAATATAATTCTGCTGCTGATTGAACTACCAATTTTTAAACTTAATCGTAATTTTAACTGAAGAAGATTGAGAGAAGACTGAAGAACCCACACAGCATCTGCTAGTGTAAATTTGCTGTGGCAGCATCAACAACACTTTAATTGGAGGCGACAATATTTCATTAAACTAGTAACTACTTCAGTAATAAACAAAAGTATTTACTTTAGAGACCTTCACAATCAATAATTCATTCCAAGCAGAAAAATGTCACTCACTTTTGAGTTTCTCTGGTGGGACCTGTTGCCAGCTTTCACTCACAGCAAGCATGAGAACGAGCCATACAGTGAACATAATGTTTTTCATTTCTCCCTCAATGGGGCTTGAAAATTCTCAATCTGAAAGGGAGACAAATGATGGCTAAGTTACTATGGGAAGTTTGATAAACATATTGAGATCCAAACTGAACTTGTTACAAAGACAGCAGAATGGGTATAGTTTTGCATATGTCAAAGGCTTGTCACAAGAAAAGAATGGGCAAGTCTGCACATAAACAACCATTTTGTGTTATTAAATCTTAATATCATAATGATGGCAGAGCAGACAAGAAGCTGATTCACATTTGCATTTGAGTCTACAAGCAATTAATTTAATAATTGTACATTATGAACTAAAAACAAACAAATCTATGCCCAAGAGGTGGAGAGAATCTGTCAGAGCTTGTGCTGGTGGTAGGGTGGAAATCTGGTACCTTTTGTTTATCCTGCATTCTTTTCTAGTGAGGAGGCTGTGGGCTTTTTCACAATAGTGGTCCACCCATTCAACGCCTAGCAACCTAGTAAGGATTTGGTGAGCTGCCTTGTGATTCTGATGCCTTGTTGCTCACTTGTGGCCCCTTGCTGGAACATGAGCATTTTGGGTTTTGCTAATACATGAATAATTTGATTTGCAGCTTGTTTTATGAGTATCTATCTTCTGAGCTTTGACCCTATTTTAGGAATGTAAACGCTAATAGAAATCCAGTTCTCAATTTACAACACTGACAGTCAATTTTAAGCATTTGTTTCAAGCTCACATTGTTAGGAAATAGAGATAGCTTAAGTAAGTTATACTCTTATTTGTGAGTGTTTTATTTGTGAGCGTTAGGAATGAGTTTTAGCTTTAAAGTTTAAGTTTGATTTGTATTTCTGTATCTGTGTGTTATGAAAGGTCACTTTAAAGTTTCACTTTAAAAGGCTGCTTGCATTTCTAATGAGACGTTTACGACCCCTATAAAGTGAAAGTAAACACACAAGATTAGGAAGAACAGTGCTGTTGCCTAGCAACAACGGGCCAGACAGGCAGGTTCCTCCCATAGACAGAAGAAGAAAGACAACAGTTTGTTATGCAAGTTGTTTGAGTTCAGTTGGTTTGAAGGCAGCTGTGAAGCAGAAGCAGCCTAAAAGGGGACAGATAGCAAGTCCCAAGCTGAAAAAACCCCAGAAGTCCAGGGGAGTGGAAGAAGAGAAAGTACAAAGAATACCTTCTAGTTAAAGGAAGGACAGAAACCGGGGAAAAGGCCCTGTTAAGTGAAGTTAAGAGTGAGGGTCAGTGAGAAAGGCTCCAAGTTTTAGATTTAAAGTGAGAACAGCTTGCAAGAAGCAAGAAGGTTCAAAGAGACAAGTGAAGTTTTCTAATTCTTTGCTATGGGCATATGAAGCAATGGTGAGTTAGTAAGAGAGGATGCATGGAAGACAGCTTGAATACATGTGGTGACCCAGGGAAGAGGAATATCAGAAGGAGAGCTCGAAACCCTGGAGGTGAACGCTTGTGGAAGGTGTCTGAGTGAAAACACCAGTTTGGGGGAAGATTCCAAGGCGAGGTCCTGGAGAGTGGAGATTGGAAACGCTCATGTGAAGGGAATTCAGTGAGACCGGTTGGCTCACGGTGTGACAAGCGTCTGGGGGGAGTTGAGGAGAGATCCATAGCATCTGGTTGAGGTGACATCTGTCACTTGGTTTCAGAGTGTGGTGAGTCTGACCACAGGGTGCCATAGGTTTACATGGACTGGGTACTTACTGTGAACATTAGAGTATAAGATAGCTTTTGTAACTTGTGTCATCCTTACAAACCTGTATACATCTGTAAAGGTATAGTTGTGGGTGAAAGAGTATTGTAATATCATGTAATGTTGTATTCTTTTGTTAAAAGTTCATCAGCTGACTCCTGTGCCTCTGTTCAGTAGTTACTCTCCATGTATCTAAACAAACAAAAATAAAAGTTAGGATCTATCAAGCTGGGTTCCACTCTGGGATCAGGCTTGCCCAGGGGTAACCTCAGCCTGGATCATAACACACATTTAGACATTCAGAAAATTAAGAGTGAGGAATGAGGAGAAATTAATAACTTTGTTCAGTAGGGAATTCTTGCCTCTGCTTCCTCAGCAATGTCAGGGGAGGCTTTCCCATCAGCCCTGCCTCTGGTGTTTCCAAAGTATTGTACACCAACATATTGCATATACTATTGACAGGACCGAGGAACACATACAGATAAAAGTGGGAATGCCCAATTATGCACACATCATTGGCATCCTTCCACCTGCATAATGATGATGGACATGCAACAAGTCAAATCCGTTGAGGATGAGGTATCTTCATATGGTGCACTTTTGCTGATGGCTGAAGAGATGAATCCATGAGAAGCAGGTTCTGCTACAAGTGCTGCATATGAAGAGCTTAACAGGTGTTGTTATGGGTTCTTGTTTTCGACATTGGCGCCTATTGCCAAGCTGCTGTAGCCACTGGTCGTCATGGTGGTATATACTAGCCCGCAGGTGATGATGTCATTTCCCTCTGTCATTTGCTAGTGTCTCTAAAATGAAAAAAATTATGTTTAGGGTCTTCATGTCAAGCACCCTTGAAGCAGAGCTTTGGGGGTCTTACTAGTCTTCTGGCTTCAGCTATCTCGTCATACAGAAAGTCCATCGTGACAATGTGCCCGAGCCAGCAAAGTCGCCTCTGCTTGATGAGTGCCAGCACACTAAGGAGATTTCCCTTTGAGCAGACTGCTGCATTCCTAATTTTGTCCTTCTACGAGATGCCTAGAATGCGCCAGAAACAGCGAAGATGAAAGTTGTTGATCTTCCTTTCTTCATAGTCCTAAGTCACCGATGTTTTATAGCCAAACAACAAAGTGCTGAGAACACAGGCCTCATAAACCAGCATTTTAGTCTTAAGGGTCAGCGTGATGTTACTCCATGTATATTTCTTGAGTTGGCCAAAGCTGGCAGCTGCTTCCCCTATTCGTGTATCAGTTCTGCATCAGGAGACAGATTGTCTGTTACCACGGATCCAACTGGTCGCAGAATTTGCTAACCACTTCCAGCAGGGTGTTACGTAGAGTGATCAAGGGTTGAGGAGATGTCACACCTTATCCCATAGCCAAAATTACAGGCATGAGAGAGGCAATCCAGGAGTCTTTGCAGCAATTATGCACATAGATCAAGTATATATCTATTACTCTGTGTTTACTCTTTTGAATCATAACATGACAAGATTACTTCTCAGATTGTTATGCAAGATTGTGCATAATACAATTAAACAGACTTGAACTGGTGGGGAGCTCAGAAATTGCAAGCTCCTTGGAGGAGACCACCTAGACATTTCCATATATGACAGCATGAGGTAAAATCCCAGAACGAAATAACAGTAAAAACTGGGAAATAAGAGTACTGGGCCAAAATGTTTTTTCCTTCTGGGATGACAGGCCTCTTCCAAGCTCATCCTGCTTTCATGTCTAATTCCCCTGCTCACTCATTGTGTACAGATAGGCATACACATAATCACACAAGCATCACACACATGTATACATACATGTCAAGTATTCTAATGCTCATTTCTTTTCTGTCATTTTCTGTCTAGAAAAGCACCATGACAGAACAAAGAGTAATTCACAGGACCCTGTATCTCTCTTTTACTAATATTTGTAAGCAACAGCAGTGTAGCTACACATATCGCACAAGATGCAGCTAGGAAACCCGAGGAGCTAAAAGTGCAGAGGCAAGGAAGACCAGGTTTTGCTGGCAAAACAAGAACAGGAACCGGATGGTGGGAGGGCCATATCAGTGACCTACTATCCCTGGGAAATGCAAGCACACTTGCAGTTGGCGGGATGTTCTCCTGCTATTTCTATCCAGTGGGAAAGGAAACGAAAGCACTGGTCCTGCTTAACAATATGCCAGTAACATTTTGATATATCAACAGAAATTTGCATTTATATAACACCACATTCCAAGGCGTTTCACAGGACTGTAATCAGACAAAAATTGACACCAAGCCAGATGAAAAATGAGGATGGGCGGATCTAAGTTTGGTTGCGGAGGCATGTTTTAATAAGGGGTTTAAAATTGGAGAGGTTAAGGGATGGAATTCCAGAATTTAGGGCCTAGACAGCTGAAGGCACAATCGCCAAAGGTGGAGTGCAGAAAGTGGAGGATTCACCAAGAGGACACAGTGGAGGCATGCAGAAATCTCAGAGGTCTGTGGGGCTGGTGGAGGTCCCAGAGATAGGGAGATGCAAGGCCATGGAGTAATTTGAACACAAGGATGACAATTGGAAAAATCAAGACTTTGGTGGACTGGGTGCCAATGTAAGTCAGTGAGCATGGGGGGCATGAGTGAATGGGACATGCGTGGGTGAGGATGAGCTCAAGTTTATGAAGCAATATATTGGAGGCCAGCGAGAAAAATTTCAGAATAGTTAGGTCTGGAAGTTACTAAAGCATTGATGTGGGTTTCAACAGTTACGGTTCAGAAGAAATATTATGTCCTGTCGAAGACAAGCAGATACACGGTGTTGAGAGTGATGGTCAAGAGGTAGATCTGGGTATGTGGAAGCTGATTCTTTGTCTGCACATGATCTCACCGATGGACAACATGTAGATGAGAAAGAAAGGCTCCTCTACCTGCAGCGAATTGGGAGTTGAGTAAATTGTAATGCCCAGAATAAAAGGCTCAGCAACCTGACCAACATCACGAGGCTTAACAATGATCTCTTGTGGCGGGTAAAATTGGGGAACCATAGCCACTACATGTTTACCACTTTTTTTCTAAAACTTCCCGTGAACAACAGTGCCAAGTCTTTTAAGGCCAGTTGCGGCAATTTGTAAATATTTAATGCATTCAAGTGACAGGACTGCGCCTGCAATCATTTTGAAAATTCTCTATATTTCTTCCTGTTTACTAAGAAAATGGACTGTTTTTTTTTGGCAAACAGGCAGTCTGAATCTGCTGAGTAGATAAGAAGGAAAAGTAATCATTTCTGAAACAGACTCACCATAACTTCCTTGTTTTTGTACTCTATGCCTCTATTTGTAAAGTGCAGGGTCCTACATATTTTCTAACAGCTTTATCAGCTTGTTAACTTCAAAGATTGGGGAACCACCCCCCGCCCCCCCCAACCTCGACACCCTCTCCCCCAGGTCTCTCTGTTCCTCCACCCTCTTTAAAAACTTTGTATTCTAGGATGATCCTGGAGTAGTGAGCAGTTCTGGCTAGGTACAGCAGGGCCGAAGATTGGATGGTGTGGTCATGCCAGATATAGTAATGAATGGCTAAACCAGTTGTGCACTATGTACACATTCAAGTTGGCAACTGTTGGATTGAATGGAGTAAAGATGGGGGCCACACCAGGTGGAGCACCAGGGTGCCAGCAGAGTAGAGGTTTTGCTGGGTACAAAGGGCAACAAAGGTGAGGTGAGGCTGTTAGGGAGTAAATCCATAACTGAAGAAGTATAGTGGAGAACAAAGGGTCAAAGGCTAGATTGTGAGGTGTTTAAAAGTGTCATTGTAAGGGAAGTGTTTTTCAAGGGGTGAACAGAAGGCAGTGGGGTTGGAAGGATTAAGCGAGATCTGAGTGGTGAGGGATACAAGAAAATTATCAAAGATTCAGACTATGGAAATAGAGAAATCATGCAAGATGACTTGTTGAGAGACTGGTCGTGAATATGCACAGGGGAATTTATGTGGAGGTTGGAGGACTGGAGTGGAGTGAACCAGGATGAGCGAGGGCAAGGTAAGCTTAGATGGAGGTTGAAATGGCCAAGGATAAGAACGTGTGTGGCCTTGAGTAGGTGGCAGATAATGAAGATTTCAGAGGAGATGAGAGAGTGGTTGAAGAAGATGAGTTGCTCAAAAGAGAAGGTGCCAGTGGAGCAGGGGGCAGGCCAAGGTGAGATGAACAGAAGGGCCATTTGCCCAACTTGCATCTATCTGGGGTTCAAAAGGTACGCTACCGATTAATATAATGCATATGAATGATCCAATTCTGAACAGTCTGTTACAAACTCAACCACCAAATATATGAATGCTACTTACACGTTGAGTGAAGGCAGATTTCTCTTCCAGGTTAGGGTGGTTAAGGGGAAAAAGCATATACAACACTGTGCCTTAAATATAGCAAGAGTGTCCAAACTTCATTTGGGATAAGTGGAACTTTGATAATGATTTGTGTACACGTAAATTGTTTGTGTCAGGTCTGCAATGATATTCACTAATCAGTTGAAAAAACTTAACAAAAAGGGTTAACATTTCCAGTACTGGAAACACCTTGGGCATCCCCTAGTAAAGGAATGGTCTAACTCAGCCATTCATATCACAGTTAAAATCTGCAGTTCGGGGAACTGTAGGTTTGTATGGATGGGTGAGCTAGGCAGAATGAATGGTCTCCCTCAGCTTTGATTCTTGATGAGAGTTAATTGATTAGTTAAAGAGGAAACAAAATCTAAGGAGAATTCTTTTTATTAATTCAAAGCTCTCCAAGTTCTTATGGAATTAAAATGATAAATCTATCTAAAATACATCTTTCTTTTGAAAATGTCAATTTTCCTGCAAGCTGAAGACTCCCAGGTCTCCCTTGATGCTACAAGACTCCTGTGATGAGTGACTCAACTGCTAAAATGGGAAGGCAGGACTTCAAATCAGTCTGATACCCACATGGACCTATCCATGCCTGGAAACACTTTATAGGTTTGGAATGCAAATTTCTTGGAAAAGCCTGAAATGTAAATTGACCTAGAAGTCTTACAGGGTGGAAAGAAAAGTAACTAATTTTAAACAAAGGAACTAAAACACTTCAGGTACTAATAAGATCATTAACCTAAAAATATGAAAGCTAAGATAGATGAAATTGCTAAACCTACTTACTGAAATTGTTTATGAAAATGTAACATCCCAATGTGGAGTAAAAACCTAACAAAATAATCTCAAAGTCACAGTCCATGCTCCAATTGACAATTAACACAGTTATATTAATGAAGCTATAATAGTTGTCTCTTCCATTTCCAATTTTTCTATGGTGCATGCAATTGCATTTCTGTGGCTCACTCTGCTGTCTCTGAGTTACCTCAGGAAACTATCTTGCATTCTGACATTTGACATTCACAATTATTTTATAAGTCAACAGTTAACTATTTTTTATGCCATCTGGATTTCTGATAGTATTGTGCTGGAGCTAAAGTGCCAATACATCTTTTGTCATCTCTTGATCCCTGACAAATTAAAAAGAGACCTAGCCACAACACCCTGTCAGGTAAAAGGAAGGATCTTGTATCATTCTGTTGTTTTTGGGGCATTGCTTTAAATTTCTGGTGCTCAATCCAATAAATCTTTGCCTAGGGCTAGTTTTAAGTTGAAATATTAATGTGTGTTCTGCTGTAAAATATTATGAATTCCTTTGTTAGTGGAAGCCGATTATATTTTTTATTGATGCTGAAAATTATTGCTGGCATCATTAATAGTCAAACTGTCAACTTTGTTTTAATGTGGACCTTATTCCATTTTCAAAGTGTTAATGCCTATATTAACAGAAAAATGTGTCGCACAGGCACATAAGTAATTGCTCTCTAATGTCACATTTAACAGAAAGATTTGATGGAAGGCATTCACATTCTGAGCTTTAGTGATTTTTAATTCCGTTATGAATAATGTCAATGCTGTAGTTTTAAATTTGCAGCCAGTGTTAGTATCAAGCATGCCCACATCAAATATAGCACCAGATAAATATATAGTACCTTAACTCTACACTGAAAAGATGCTCCAAAACTATACATGTCCAGAGAGTTAAATGTTTGTGCACTGGAAATATACATGTACATTTTTACTCCCTTATTTTAAAATTATTTGCGCTCCCCACACATCTCACACAATTCACAACCCAGGATGAAATAGAGGGGAGGAATGACCCATTTTTCAGAACTGTCATCCTTTTTCATGAAACTCTTACCAGGCCTCTGTCAATGTAACTGTAATTTATTAGATGGGATTGTTCTTGTAACACACCCGTGTTCTGACCCTTAATGTAAGTGAAACAGTGTTCCCTCAATTGTCTCAGCTGTGGCTCAGTGGTAACACTTGCTTACCTTTAATTCAGAAGATTGTGGATTCAAGCCTTACACCAGGAATTTGTGCACATATTCTAAGCTGATACTCCTGTGGTGTTCTGAGGGTGTATTATACCTTTGGAGGTGTTATCCTGAGGACCAGTGTGCTCTTACGAGTGGATGTAAAAGACCACAAAGCACCTTTTGAAGATGGACCGGGGATTTCTCCCTGGTGTTCAGGCCAATGATTATCTCCCAACCAAACATCACCAAAAACAAAGATAATCTGGTCATTATGGGCAAAAAACGTTAGCGGGGGTTGTATATAGACCCCCAAACTGTAGTGGTGATGTTGGGAATAGCATTAAACAAGAAATTATAGATGCATGCAATAAAGGAACATCTGTAATTATGGGTGACTTTAATCTGCATATAGATTGGGCAAATCAAATTAGTAACAATACCGTAGAGGAGAATTCCTGGAGTTTATACGGGATGGTTTTCTGGACCAATACGTTGAGGAACCAACTAGAGAACAGGCCATCCTAGACTGGGCATTGTGTAATGAGAAAGGAATAATTGGCAATCTAGTTGCGCGAGGTCCCTTGGGGATGAGCGACCATAATATTATAGAATTCTTCATCAAGATGGAGAGTGACGTAGTTGATTCTAAGACTAGGGTCCTGAATCTTAATAAAGGAAACTACGGTGGTATGAGACACGAGTTGGCTATGATGGATTGGGAAACATTACTTAAAGGGATGACGGTTCCCTTTCAAAGAGCACATGGGTGAACTGCAACAATTGTTTATTCCTGTCTGGCGCAAAAGTAAAATAGGAAAGGTGGTCAAACCATGGCTTACAAGGGAAATTAGAGATAGTATTAGATCCAAGGAAGAGGCATACAAATTGGCCAGAAAAAACAACAGACCTGAGGATTGGGAACAGTTTAGAATTCGGCAAAGGAGGACCAAGGGATTGATTAAGAAGGGGAAAGTAGAGTGCGAGAGTAAGCTTGTGGGGAACACAAAAACTGATTGTAAAAGTTTCTATAGGTATGTAAAGAGAAAAAGATAGGTGAAAACAAATGTAGGTCCCTTGCAGTCAGAAACAGGAGAATTTATAATGGGGAACAAAGAAATGGCTGATCAACTGAATACATACTTTGGTTCTGTCTTCACAAAGGAGGACACAAATAACATACCAGAAATTTTGGGGAGCACAGGGTTTAGTGAGAGGGAGGAACTGAAAGAAATCAGTATTAGTAAGGAAGTGGTGTTGGAGAAATTGATGGGATTGAAGGCCGATAAATCCCTGGGGCCTGATAATCTACATCTCAGAGTATTTAGGAAGTGGCCCTAGAAATAGTGGATGCATTGGTGGTCATCTTCCGAGATTCTATAGACGCTGGAACAGTCCCAACAGATTGGAGAGTAGCTAATGTAACCCCATTATTTAAAAAGGGAGGTAGAGAGAAAACAGGGAATTATAGAGCAGTCAGCCTGACGTTGGTAGTGGAGAAAATTCTAGAGTCTATTATAAAAGATTTAATAGCTGAGCACTTGGAAAACAGTGGCAGAATCGGAAAGAGTCAGCATGGATTTACGAAAATCATGCTTGACAAATCTCCTGGAATTTTTCAAGAATGTAACTAGTAGAGTTGATGGGGGAGAGCCAGTGGATGCGGTTTATTTGGACTTTCAGAAGGCTTTCAAGAAAGTCCCACATAAGAGATTAACGTGTAAAATTAAAGTGCATGGGACTGGGGGTAGTGTATTGAGATGGATAGAAAACTGGTTGGCAGACAGGAAACAAAGAGTAGGAATAAACGGGTCTTTTTCCGAATGGCAGGCAGTGACTAGTGGGGTACCGCAGGGATCGGTGCTGGGACCCCAGCTATTCACAATATTCATTAATGATTTAGATGAGGGAGTTAAATGTAATATCTCCAAATTTGCAGATGACACAAAACTGGGTGGGAGGGTGAGCTGGGAGGAGGATGCAGAGATGCTTCAGTGTGATTTGGACAAGCTGAGTGAGTGGGCCAATGCATGGCAGATGTAGTATAATGTGGATAAATGTGAGGCTATCCACTTTGGCAGTTAAAACAGGTAGGCAAATTATTATCTGAATGGCTATAAATTGAGAGAGGGGAATGTGCAATGAGACCTGGGTGTCCTCATACATCAGTCGCTGAAGGGAAGCATGCAGGTGCAGCAGGCAGTAAAGAAGACAAATGGTATGTTGGCCTCCATAGCCAGAGGATTCAAGTACAGGAGCAGGGATGTCTTGCTGCAATTCTACAGGGCCTTGGTGAGACCACACCTGGAATATTGTGTGCAATTTTGGTCTCCTTATCTGAGGAAGGATGTTCTTGCTATAGAGGGAGTGCAGTGAAGGTTTACCAGACTGATTCCTGGGATGGTGGGACTGACATATAAGGAGAAATTGAGTCGGTTAGGATTATATTCGCTGGAGTTCAGAAGAATGAGGGGGGACCTCATAGAAACCTATAAAATTCTAACAGGACTAGACAGGGTAGATGCAGGAAGGATGTTCCTGATGGTGGGGGAGTCCAGAACCAGGGGTCACAGTCTGACGATACGGGGTAGACCATTTAGGACTGAGATGAGGAGAAATTTCTTCACCCAGAGAGTGGTGAGCCTGTGGAATTCACTTCCACAGAAAGTAGTTGAAGCCAAAACATTGTATGTTTTCAAGAAGGAGTTAGATGGCGCTCTTGGAGCGAAAGGTATCAAAGGATATGGGGAGAAAGCGGGAGCAGGCTATTGAGTTGGATGATCATCCATGATCATAATGAATGGCGGAGCAGGCTCGAAGGGCAAAATAGCCTACTCCTGCTCCCATTTTCTATGTTTCTTATCACATTGTTGTTTGTGAGACTTTGCTATGTGCAATATTATTTCCTACAATACAACAGTGACTATAACTACAAAAATTAAATGACTGTAAAGGACTTGAAAATATGCTGAGGTTGTGAAAGACATTTTATAAATGTGAGTTTTTCTTTTCACTCAGCAACTCTCCTGCATGACCTGGCTGAATTGAAGAGTATGTCTCTATGGAAGAATATGGGAACTCACATTCTTAACCCTCCACAGTGAATTGCAATTAACCTGGAGCCACAGACTTAACACAGCTATAAATCCTATTACAAGCAGATCTTCATTACATCCCAGATATAGTTGATTTTAATGATTCAATGTAAGGCATGTGAAAGGCAACAAGGATTGCTTTCCAATCAGCTATACATAGCAGGATCCATTGTATAATCCATCTATAATCTTTGCATTAGAAATGGAATCACTTACACCTAAAAGCAATTATATGTCAGAATTAAAATTACTCATATTTTACAAAAGCAAAATACAGCAGATGTTAGAAACCTGAAATAAAACCAGAAAATGCTGGAAATACTAAAAACTATTCTGATGGAAAGTCACAGACGTGAAATGTTAATCCTGTTTCTCTCTCCACAGATGCTGCCTAACTCCTGAGAATTTCCAGCATTTTCTGTTCTGATTATGAATATTTTAGCTCTCTAATGCCCGAATAATGTGCCACTGCAGATCTTTTTAAAACATCAATTTTGGCACTCAGGTTACTTGGTGCCCTTGTGAAGCCACCATTTTATAGATAGCTATCCGAACAGCTTAGTGATCCCAGTTTGCACGTAGTACCGTCGCAGCCAATTGTTTTGGTTTTAAAAAATCATAAATTATAACATTTAGAATTAAAGTTAAAACAAAATTTTTTTAAAAAAACTATCAAACCACACAACGACACCAATATCCCACCTTGCTTCAGATCAGTTGTAGTGGCAAACATAAAAATGAGCCTATCTTGTCTGTCACTGTTTCAAAGCCCTCCCTCTGTGATGCAGTCAGATTGCAGCAGGCTGGGAACAAGTAACTGCAGTTTGGCTGTGTGCCAACATCCAAAGCAATAACCTTGACCGTCTACAATAATAGCAAGCAGAGTACCAGCCTTTAATAGAGATGGTGTGCTATTAACATGTTTCATCATATTGCTAAAATAGCCTTATTTTATTATTAATGACAATAAAAAACTGTTTAAAACTTACACTTTATTTATTGAACTCTGGAATTTTCTCCTGGAGTTTTGCTCCTCTTCACAAGTCTGGGCAATGGTGAAAGGTGGGAGTAGGCGTTGGCAGCAACCTGCTTCTTGGTTAATTGAGGATCAACCACTAAGCAAAGAGCGACAGTCACCACCACACAGTTCTCCCCCTCCCCCACCCTGCCCCATGTCGTCTTCACATTTTTTCTCCTTGGTAACAGGGGAAAAGGAAATGCTACAATGCTAGCATCTGCTCAACTTCTCCACATCCAGTATGTGCACCATACGATGCAGATGTTCAGCAATTTAAAAAAGCTGAAACTGTGGGAACTGACCCATGGGATCTTAGCTATCTTTCAACTGTGCTACGGCCACTCTTCCTTCTAGTTCCCTCATTTGGTAGCATGTTTATTATGCCTTTATATATATGCCAATTTAGCCATCCTGGTCCTGCTAGATCTTCAAAGTTGCACTTAAAAAGCAGTTTTGGGAGGGTAGAATGTGTGGTTTGCCTGAGTTGGATTAGGTTGTAAACAGATTTTGATAATGTTCTAGAATCAAAATGATAAACCTACAAACTGATATCAGTTTAGGAGGACAACAACAATGTTCCGCATGGAGTTATACAGCACAGAAACAAGCGCTTTGGCCCATCTTGTCCGTGCCGGCCATCAACTTGTGTCCGATTGTGTTTTTTTTAAAATAATGCAGTCTTTGAGTGCCCAAGGCCTATACCCACAGACAGTAACTCCTCCACACAAGGTGGAGCAGCTTCATCGACTGTACAATAATGCACCCAATAGTAAACAATGAGCAGTAATTAGCAACACTTGCGTGGAATTCCCTTAACGCTGAAGCGAAAGTCCTCTTAAGACTAATTACAGTATCAGAATACCTGTACATGTCTTTTACAGTTTTACCTTAAATATTAATGATAGAGAGCTCAAAATAACTTTCAAGTTGCATTTAAGCACAAACCTAATGTCAGATTTGTCAACTCACCTCTACATTTCAAACTTTAGGATGGAACGCGTTTAATGACTGACAAGACTGAACAGGGTGTCGTTTGCATTAAATTATTCAAATAACATGTTACACTCAATTGAAATCAGCATATTTATCATCCACAATATATTCCAGCCTTGTGCCAATTGTTTATTTTTAAAGTTCAATTGCTACAGTTTTCAATTTCGTTTTCAAATGTTGCAAGTTATACTTTTGTGTTATCATTGGCTAAATCTATATTGTTGATCGTTGATACTTTTTTATATTCTATATTTTAGATCAATATGTTTCCAAATAAGATTATTTAAAAATGACAAAACACTTACTGCTGTTTAAAGTAAGCTATTCCTTTTTGACAAAACATCAGTAAGCAGCCCCTCCCAAACCATTAGCAATTGTAAAAACAAACCCTTTCTTGTGCCCATACCTTGCACAGAAGTCTGTCCCTGCCCTTGCTGATCTCCGCTTCGCACAGCAGTCCTGGACCTTTTTATCCTGCCACTCAAGGTTATATTTACATTTCTGTTGAGTCACCAATACGCAATGTTGAATAGCTTTCTGGGACTTTCTGGAAAAATCTACATAGACTGTCTTCTCCCCGAGGTGAAAAAAAAAACCCGAACGACTGGAATCCAGGCGATCGGTGCAAATGCTGCGTGGATCCAGCAGTGGGCAACACGACACAGGCTACAAGCCGCCGGAGCAACCAGGGGAGTCATTGTCAAACAGCAAGGGCTTTTGGTTTCTAGCTGTCACATACTTCCCTTCATCTGGCGTCTTGTGTTGATGTGACTCAAAAACAGCAGATAAATTATCTGAGATTAAATCATTGGTAGAAATGCACATCCTGACCATGATCATTTCTGATCCTTGCACGAGTTGCTGGAAATATATTATATTCAACGTAGTTTAATGAATTGGGAGAACCAGTCATTGAAAAGGATTTGTTTTTTTTTTCATTTTAGGTTAGTTTTTCAGGGATGGGCTTTCTACATTCGCACACGCTTCTACAGCTGCGGTGCTCTCTTTATTTGTTGTTGTACTTTTTCCCCAATGTGGTTAAAGGGAACGTTTAGCTAACTTCTTCACATTTTATAGTTCTGATCTGCACATTTGTCAATGCGAAGTCATTTTTTTTCTCTCATCTCAAAAGACATTTGGTAGCAATTATCATCGCCCAGCTGTGGTTACCCTGTAGACTGACAACATGGTCGCTGCGTCTCTGAAAATGGTTTGAGTAAAATGAGCCAAGGTCACGGTTCTCCAAACGTGAAACATGTCGCCGGGCAAAAAACGTCCAGCCTTTTTTTTTCAGTGAGAATGTTTATTCAGGCTCCAGAACAAGGAAGATTAGTAGAAATTTTTAGTTGGAGTCTGCGTTTCCCAGACATGTTTTCATGAAGGAAACTTAGCTGAAAACAAGGTAACTGTAATCATGGTGTGCTTTTAAAAAATGCAAAACGGGCTTTAATCTTTTAATATGTGTATAAATAAAACCATGCATGTTTAAATCTATAGTTACAGACTCTTCGTTCAGTTTTTTTTTGCAACAAATTGAATGTCTGCATCTACGTGTGCCTTTGTTCATTGCACTGTTATCCTAAACCTTTGCTGTATTACAGGAAGTTCTTGTCTGCTTAACTTTCCAAGAAAGTTTTTTTTTGATGCAGAGATGCAACAGGCGTTTACTGCAGATAGAATATAATTACAGAATATGAAAGGTTAGTACCTCACTATCTCCGTTTCATTTTACTAGCAAGTTTATTCGCCCAGCTTTTTGTTGCACGTTTTTTTCCATTTCTGATACTCTCTTGATAAGATTGTTTAACGTAGACATCTTATTATAAAATATGTGTGTAAATATATATAGTGTGTCTGTGTGTGCGTTCCTGTAGCAAGTAAATCACAGGGGTTTTACGATGACTAACTCATTCAGTGCTTGGGATCTTGAGAAAGTCATTATTGGGTAAACTTGGTTGGTACATATTTTGTCATCATTGTTGCTATAGGAGCTTTTTAATAATTTTCAGAACAATTTCTACTTTAGCACATGGATATTGTGAAACAGATTTAGTAGTAGTAGATGCAGTAGTTTTTGGTCAGTTTGTATGTGTTAAAACATTGTGTATATATATTTGTGAGTAGTATCAAGGAGGGAACATTCTCCTCAAGGATTATTGTATTCATTAATTAAATGTGTCATTTTAACAACAAAGAAACACTCCTTTCATAAATAATCTAAAAGGCTAATGGAATGTTAACCTTTAATAATGAGAGGGATAGAACAGTTCTGGGCAACCCACCTTAGAAAAGATATATTGATTTTGGAAGGAGTGCAGCATAGGTTCACCCTAATGTTACCAGGGCTTCAAGAGTTAGATTATGAGGAAATATTACATAAACTAGGATCAGAGTAAAATCACAGAATGGTTACAGTAGAGAAGGTGGCCATCCCTTGCCCTTTCCCCTACTCCTGGATTTTTTTTTCCTCTACAAGTGCTTATCCAAATCCCCTTTGAAAGCCACGATTGCATCTGCCTCTTCTGCATTCTCCCACTGCAACTGGGCTTGTATTCCCTGGAATAATAACAGTTAAAGAGTGATATGAATAAGGAATTTAGAATTTTGAAAGGAATTGGTACAGTAGATACAAATAATTTTTTTCCACTGGTCGGGGAATCTAGGACAAGGGGACATAACCTTAAAATCAGAGCCTGTTTTTTTAGGAGAAAGAAGGGAGGATTTCTTCACATCAAGAATGAGAGACATCTCTCCCACAAATGCCAGTAGATGCTAACTCCATTAATAATATTACATCTGTGATCTAGCCAAGAGTATTAAGGGATATGGTGTCAAGGTGGGCAAATGGAGTTAGAATACAGATCAACCATGATTTTATTGAATGGCGGAACAGGCTTGAGGAGCTGATTGACTGTTCCTGTTCCTATGTTCCAAGATGCTAAGCCCAGGAACATGTGAGGTACAGAGCTGAAGTGGTAAATGAGAGAACAATTTGTTGTAGAATCTTTGACTTACAGCTGGATGGGGAAAGACAACTAGAGTTTCAGCTGTTGGCTGCATTAGCATGGTTGAAAGCAGGAGCTCCTGCTATTACCAGACGCCTGCTTGAAACAGCCTGTTTGTGAATTTGGTGAGGACAGGAGTAACCTTGGTTGTGATGCTCCTTTGGTCAAATAGCCTTTACTGACACTCACCTTCCATATTATTGTATCAAGAGCTGAGCTGATTGGTGTTATATATGGCACTGAGTAAGACTAACACATGGTCAACTGCAGGCAGCCATAATTCAGCTAACTTTAATGACACCTCCCCAGCAGAGAGGACAATATAGCAAAACGCTCAGATCTTTCAATATGCTACCATAGGTAACATAAACCTGACAGTACCCATGGAAGCATTGGCATAATTCTGGAACCTCTATCTGAATTTTTGCTTTGGGAGTGGGAAACGGGAGCCGGGACTATTTCTGAGTCCCGAATCTGCCCCGTGGTGAACCAGCCACATGTTGGAATTTTGACTTTGGTGCCCCCTTAATTGGCATGGGGACGGGTTCCCTGTCCAATTAAGGGTGGCAGACAGGCTTGCAAAGCTGGAGAGCCAATCAGAGGCCCTCCAGCTTTGGAGGAGCAGCCGGCTGCAGCAAATGATACGTAAATGAGAGGATACTTCAATGCGAAGGTGCCCTCTCAACAACTTCTTTAAAAATGTAATTAAGCAATAGAAAAAGCAGCCATGCCATCCCTGTGGTGGTGGTGGGTGGGGGTGTTGTGGGGAGGGGGTATTGTGGAAATTCCTCGATAAGGGAGCCTTTGGCTGCACCCACACTCAGGCAGGCAGGGAGGGCCTGTAGGTCTGCCTGGAGCTCTGGCCCCCCCAGCTTGCTGCTGGTTGCTCCCCTATTCCTGACAATTAAATTGATCCACATTGCATCAGGAAATTAGAGGCTGACTGGAAAATCCCAGTCAGCCTCCATTAACTAGTGTTAACTAGGCTCCTAGTGAGCCTATTTGGTTGCCCACCTCATATAGATGGGCAAAACTAGGGGCCCAGAACCCATTCCAGACAAAATGGCTGATGCCGGGAACATGGTCAGCAAACTGGATGGTAGGCTGGCTAGTGCTGGTATTTTTGGGCCCCATCTACCACTGTTCCTGCCCATCCACCATCATTCTCAACCTTGGCGGGACAGAATGTACCCCCCCACCTTGTGTCTCCAGCAGGGAAGATGCATTCAAAGGGAGCATGAGTCAAAGCTGGGGAAGCACCAGTAGCTTTAATTTCCTAACTCACACTCCTACAAGTATAGTCCCCAGCCGAAAGCTTGGGAGCAAAATGTTATTCCTCCGTGTTTTAACATGAATACTACCTTCAGTAGGGGAAAGGACAGAAACGAAGAAAGGAGGGGCACGATTGAAGCTGTGAGTTTCAATTAGCAATCCGTTTAAAGCACTGCTAATATTACCACCAGCTCTCTGGTTCAGAGGGGATTTTTCTTGGGGTTAGAAATGTAATCCAGATTTCAAACTAAAGTTGTTTGTATCGTGGTTTTCAATCATTTCATGCACAATACAAATCATTCTACTGATATCTTCATTGAGCTGTATGTGCAATGTTTAGCTAGCCAGTGCACTATTTCAAAAGGAGTGTGGTATCTGTAAATGCTGGGAATTTTATAGAGTGATCATTTAATATGGATAAATAGGAAAATGAAAGAAATGCAAGATCTGAATTTTCCAAGTATGTTCTAATGGCAGGGAGCCTGCGATTTTCCAATACGTGCTGTTGGTTAGTGAGGTTTGTCACTGCCAGCACTGCTCAAAAATCACACCCTTAACCTTGGTGTTTTCTAACTTTGTGCAAACTACAATCACACAGTAATTTTAATTTCACTTAAACTAATAGGCAATTCAGATCTATTCTGTAGCCCAGTGGAATGTTACGCACTAACTTTTTGTCTGGGGCTAAATCCCTAACTGCGATTTGTCCAAAAATCACTCTCTGGAAGGTTGCAGTATGCTGCATCTTGCAGTGATGTGGGCCTATGTCTGTGATTTCTTGGGCACATCCTGATCTTAATCATTTCAATACAGGCAAATGCAAATTAGACACTGGCACCTCCTCAGGGGCAGGGGGAAAGGTTCAAAGTTTCAATTCTACATAAACTTTAGAAGCAATTATACGACAACCCATTTCTTGGGTGGAATCTTGTGCTCTCCCCCATGGGGGGATTTGATCGCCCTGGGTATTTAATCGGGCAGGAGGGTAACAGGTGGGGACCTCGACATCTTCCCGCCTCCAACCTGATTAAGTCTGTGGCAGGAAAGCCTGTGAAGCCCTTACCAATTAAGGCTCTTAAGTGGCCAGTTAATGCCTCTAAAGGACCTCATCCAGCTGGTATTAACCTAGCGCCGGGCAGGGGCTCACCATGGGGGAGCACAACAAATAAACCCTGGCATGTTTGCTTGCGGGCTCCCAGGGAGTGGGGGTGGGTGAGCTGTGGAGATGGGGGGTGGGGAATCCCTCGTACACAGGCATTCAGCACTAAGTGCCTGACCGAGGGACCTGGCAAGTGCTGAAAGCCACCTCCCTACATTTGCTGTCGATCACCCCACCCTCCCTGCAACTATCATCCGCCTAGTGGCCTGGGTCCCTCCTTGATCCGAGGCCTCGGACCAGCAGCAGCCACCACCTCCCCGGTGCTGCTGCTGAATATATAAGAGCTGCTGGCCTCTGATTGGCCGGCAACTGTCTGCAGGCTGCACTTCCGCCTTTGGGGTCCTTGTTTCCAGGGGGAGACCCACTGCTGGCCTGTTAAGTGCCTGAGTGGTACAAGATGCAGTGGCCCTTTAGGGAAAGAAGAAACACGGGGGTCTCGCAGCTCTCCAGCCAGCGGCCAAGACCTCTGTCACCTTCACAACATTTCACCCCTTGTGAATGAAAGTTATTGCATTGAAATAGTTCCTCTCACAGCCTCAGGGTGTGCACCTTACTGCCATTTATATAGCCTTGTAGTGTGGGCACTGTTGTAGAGAAGTGTAGCAACCAAATTACACACATCAAGGTCTCCAAACAGCAATGTAATAATGACCAGATAATCTGACATTGTTTGAAGGATAAGTATTAGCCAGGACACCAGGGAGAACAGACACTCCTATTGTTCTTCAAAGAGTGCCATGGCATCTTTTACTTCCATCAGAGAGGGCAGAGAGAGCATCAGTTTAATGTCTCATCTGAATCACAGCACCTCCAACAGTGCAAAACTGCCTCAGTACTGCAATTGAGTATCAGACTAGATAATGTGCTTAAGTCTCTTGTGTGGGACATGAACCCATAACCTCCTGATCTAATGGCAAATGTGCTACCACTGAGCCGAGATTGATACCTAAATAAATGGATGGAAAAATATGAGGGACATTTGCCCAAATTTCTATTGGACATTCCTGTTGGATATGGTTCTGCCAATAGAGCAATTTTGTAAAATTGTGACAAATTCTTAAATATTTAGCATTAGATAGTCAGAGCTAAGTGATCCTACAATTAACAGATCAGATGAAAGCTCTGCAGTCCTGCCACACCCAGTCATGAATGGTGGTGGGCAATTAAACAACTAAGCAGAGGAGAAAGCTCCACAAATATCCCCATCCTCAATGATGGGGGAGCCCAGCACATTAGTGCAAAAGACAAGGCTGACAATTTGCAACCATCTTCAGCCAGAAGTACCAGGTGGATCTTGGCCTCCTCCTGAGGTCCCCAGCATCACAGTTGCCAATTTTCAGCCAATTCGATTCACTCCATAGCCAGGATTTTCCCCCCGTTTGGGGGGAAGTTTAAGAGCGGGTGTGCAGAGGCGCGCCTCCGATTGGTGCCCCTAATCCGGAGTGCGCTGCCATTTTATGTGGGCGGATCAATTAAGGCTGCCCAGTGTGACGTCCGCACGGAAGTGCTGTGCGCTCCCTGTGTGGGCACACTCATCTCCCTGAGGCAGCACACAGTAAAAAATATAAAAAATAGAAAGAAAAAATTTCCCTGATATGTCCCCTCATGTGACACTGTCACATGAGTTGGGGCATGTCCATAACTTTTAAAAAAAACTTGAATTACATTTTTTAAAACCTACATGAAACCTCATCCCGCCCATGGATAAGGTTTCATACTTTTTCTAATGCCCGCCAGGGCTCCTTAAGGTTGGACAGGCAGGTCCATTAATTACTTAAATGACTCTGTCAATGGCCTCAATTGGCCATTGACAGGTCGGCGGGCGCACAGCTGATTTTGCTGCACCCCCACCTACCTGAAAATTTAAATGGGGCGCGGTAACGTCGGGAGCTCCGCCCAACGTTACTGCGTGTCATTTTACGTGTCGGCGAGCGGGCCCCACCCCCTGCTCACCGACAGGAAAATCCTGGCCCATGTGTTATCAAGAAATGACTGAAGGCACTGGATATAGCAGGTCAGAGGCTAGGAATGCCGTGGTGAGTAATTCACCTCCTGACTCTCCAAAGCTTGTCCACCATCTGCAAGGCACTTGTCAGGAGTGTGATGGAATACCTCCCAGTTGCCTGGATGAGTGCAGCCCCAACAACACTCAAGAAGCTTGACACTATCCAGGACAAAGCAGCCTGCTGATTGGCACCCTATCCACAAACATTCACTCCCTCCACCACTGACACACAGTGTGTACCATCTACAAGATGCACTGCAGGAACTCCCCAGGGCTCTGTAGACAGCACCTTCCAACCCACAACCACCACCATCTAGAAGGACAAGGGCAGCAGCTAGATTGGAACATCACCATCTGGAAGTTCCCCTCCAAGTCACTCACCATCCTGACTTGGAAATATAACACCATTCCTCCACTGTCACTGGGTTAAAATCCTGGGACTCCCTCCCTAACAGCCTTATGGATGTACCTACAGCACATGGACTGCAGCGGTTCAAGAAGGCAGCTCATCATCACCTTCTCAGGGGCAATTAGGGATGGGCAATAAATGCTGGCCTAGCCAGTGACGCTCACATCCCATAAATGAATTAAAAAAAGGCTATGAACCCTGACAACATCCTGCAATTGTACTGAAGACTTGCGCTCCAGAACTAGCTGTGCCCCTAGCCAAGCTGGCATCTACCCGACAATATGGAGAATTGCCTAGGTATGTCCTGTCCACAAAAAGCATGAAAAATCCAAACCGGCCAATTATCACTCCATCAGTCTACTCTCGATCATCAGCAAAGTGATGGAAGTTGTCATCAACAGTGCTGTCAAGTGGCACTTACATAACCTGCTCACTGATGCTCAGTTTGGGTTCTGCTAGGGCCACTCAGCTCCTGACTTCATTAAAACTTTGGTCCAAGCTTGGACAAAAGAGCTGAACTCAAGAAGGAAGGTGAGAGTGACGGCTCTTCACATCAAGACAGCACTTGACTGAGTGTATGGTCAAGGAGCCCTAGCAAAATTGAAATCAGTGGGAATAAGGGATGAATATCTGTTATGGTTAGAGACATATCTGGCACAAAGGAAGATGGTTGTGGTTGTTGGAGGCCAATTATCTCAGTCCCAGGACATTACTGCAGGAGTTCCTCGAGGTAGTGTTCTAGGCCCAACCATCTTCAGTTGTTTCATCAATGACCTTCCTTCCATCATAAGGCCAGAAGTGGGTAAGTTCGCTGATGACGGTACAATGTTCAGATTCGCCACTCCTGAGATACTGAAGCAGTCCATAACAATATGCAGAAAGACCTGGACAACATTCAGGCTTGGGATAAGTGGAAAGTTAACATTTGTGCCACACAAGTGCCAGGCAATGACCACCTCCAACAAGAGAGAATCTAACCATCTCACCTTGACATTCAATGGCATTATCCCCACCATCAACAGCCTAGGGGTTACCATTGACCAGAAACTGAACTTGACTAGCCATATAAATACTGTGGCTACAATAGCAGGTTAGAAGCTGGGAATTCTGAGGCATGTAACTCACCTCCTGGCTCCCCAAAGTATGTCCACCATCTACAGGGCACTAGTCAGGAGTATGATGGAATACTTTCCACTTGCCTTGATGAGTGCGGCTCCAACAACACTCAAGAAGGTCAACATCATCCAGGACAAAGTAGCCCACTTGATCAGCACCCCAGCCACCAACTTAAACATTCAACCCCTCCATTGATGCACAGTGGCAGCTGTGTGTACCATCTACAAGATGCACTGCAGCATCTCACCAAGGCTCCTTCGGCAGCACCTTCCAAACCAGAAATCTCTTTCACCTAGAAGGACAAGGGCAGCAGATGCATGGGAACACCAGCACCTGCAAGTTCCTCTCCAAGCCACACACCTTCCTGCTTTGAAACTATTTCACCATTTCCTTCATTAACATCCTGAAACTCCCTTCCCAGAAGCACTGTGCATGTGCTTGCCCCACATGGACTGCAGCGGTTTAAAAAGCTGCTCACCACCACTTCCTCAAGGGCAATTAGGAGTGGGTAATAAATGCTGGCCTAGCCAGCGACATTCACATCCCATGAAAGAATAAAAAGAATAGAAATACGCAGACTATTCCTATTTACTTGTGAAGACTATGAAAAAAAAAGGTGTAGCAGTGTTATTTTTGAACAGATAAAATTGCTGCTTCGTAAGAGAACCTGGGGCAGAATTTTCTGGTCAGCGTGTGGGGGCGGGCCCAACACGCCGACGCGTAAAATGACGTGCGATGATGTCGGGCATGTGTCCTGATGTCATTGCGTGCCGTTGCGATATTTCGTTCGGCGGGCACGCGCCGGAGTCTATTAAGGCCATTAAGAAATTCATTGAAGCACTTGTGAATGTTGCCTGTCCAACCTTACAGTTGGCGGCAGGCGAAAAGCCCGAGTGGCCTTCACGTTTTCCAGGAAATCTCGTCCTCGAGCGGGATGAGGTTTCCTGAAGCTTTTGTTAAATAAATAAATAAATTTTGATAAATATAAAAACATGTCCCCACTGATGTGACACAGTCACATGAGGGGACATGTTTAAATAAATTTTTAAATCATTTCTTTAATTATTTGAATGTCCATTCAATCTCCCGGAAGCAGCTCCGTGCCTCAGGGAGATTGCTGCCATCTTCGCTGGCCCCGACACTCCCTCCTCCTCCCGCCCGCACAGGTAGTGCTGAGCGCTACTGGCCGTGTATTACGCTGGGCAGGCCTTAATTGGCTCGCCTGCGTAAAATGGCGGCACGGAGCCGTTCGCGGGCTGCGATCAGCTCCGCGCCTACTCCCACCCAGCCTGGCCGCCATAGGAAAAATCCTGCCCATAGTTCTGTCGTGTGCAATAATTACATCAAGAAACTTCCAGTAGGGCTGGAAATTAAACGGCTGAAAACTTGGGGATGATTGAATGTTGGCAACGAAAATTATTGGTCCACAATAACAGTATCCCAGAAAGTGAAAACTTGTTTACCTTCAACAAAGAAGTTCCTTTACAAGGTGGTTGATGAAAAGTTTCAGAATGCAAGTTCCAGATTGTGAAGCATTGAGCTGAATTCGACAGCTCATTCATGAGGCTAATCGTCCTTTCAGGGCCAATTTTGGTTGGTTCTGCTAGTGGTCCAGTGGTTGCTGATAGGAACATGATTATTGCTCCATTCTCCATGCACCATGTTTTGCAACACCTAAGCTTCAACTTGAACCTCAAATGGGAATTTAGCTGATGAGTGCCAATCTCCCATCGCTGACATTAACATTATGAGGCCTAGTTCATTATAATGAACCTGCACATTTCCCCATTTATGGATTGTGTTTTTTTCTATAATTTCTATAAAACCTTGACCAACCTTAGCCTTGCTGAGTAATCCCTCCCAGTGCTTTTTGTCATTATACTTTGTTGTTGCTGGCAGTTAAATTGCATTGTACAAAGTGGCGAGGGTGGACATTTCTTTTAGAGTTCTGGTCATACTACATGATTTAGATCAAGAAGAATAGTTGATAAATGGCCAGCAAATGTAGGTGCAACAACGCCTGATGTATTTGATCTGCATCCGCTTTACCTATAGTCTGCATATATAGACCCTTCACATGTGCCTAGGTTTCAGGGGAAACCATTTCCATCATGCAAGGAGACCAAGCCCAACCTTTGCATCCATGGTGCTGATCACACTGAGGAACCGCCTAACAACCTAAGCGACTGCTGGCAGTTACTCAGCCTCCACCAACTAGAAAATGCGCCACCTAGCTTTGATTCAATGTTCATGTCTGTGCAATGTTTGATTTAGTACCTTCCAGACGTTTGAAACTAAAGTGTGTGTCATGCTTTATGGGGCCCTACAGTTAAGTATCTGGAAAAATTGAGGAAGAGTTTCATCGTGCTCCTGATACCATCAAACGTCTTCAATGTGAAGCCAGATATGGAAGACTTGCAGGACTTGATCAGTAACTTCCTTCTATGCATCTGTGCTTTTACAAGAGGGTTAGGCTTTAAATAGCACCATCCTACTTTGATGTACCTTCTGCAATACAACCTCCAGCTCCTCATCTTCAAAGAAGCATGTTGCCAAATGTTTCTAGTGTGTCATGTTTAGATGAATTTCCTACGAATATCCCTTTGAAGGCAAGTTCCAGTCCTTTAAGAGCAGCTGTTACACTGGATTTCCTGTACCTCAGCATAAGTGTGCTGCTACGAGCTAAGGTTCCTGCCCGTATTATCTGCATGTTGGTCTCCTATTCAAAGTGGGGGGGAAAAGACTCCCATTGGATCTTTTTTCTTTTATGGGATGTGGGTGTCAGGCTGGTATTGTCCATCCCTAATTTCCCATGAACATTGCTGTGGGGTCTGGAGTCACATGTAGGCCTTCCCTGGTGAACCTGATGGGTTTTTATGACAATCAACAATAGTTTCATTATCATTAGGACTGAGACTAGCATTATGGGCAGGATCTTCCCCCCCATCTGGGGGGGGTTGTGCGGGAACAGGTGTGAGCGGGCGGGTTCCTGATCGGTGTCCCCAGTTGGGGGTGCACCGCCATTTTACGTGGGCAAACCAATTAAGGCCTGCCCTGAGTGACGTCCACCAGGGAGTGCTTGGTGGGGAGATTCCCTGAGCCGGGAATGTGCTCATTCGCGCATGCGTGCGTAAGAGCGTACAGATCTCCCTGAGGCAAAGTGCTGTCTCAGGGAGATCGGCTCAGGTTTGAAAATTTCCATAAAGAACAGGAAAAAAATTACTGACATGTCCACTCATGTGCCTCTGTCACATGAACTGGGACATGTCAATTTCTTTTATTTAAACATTTTATAAACATTTTAATACCCTCATGAAACCTCATCCCACCCACGGATGAGGTTTCATGTGTTTTCAGAAGCCCACTTGGGCTCCCGGCCTGCCCGCCAATGTTGGACGGGCAGGTCCATTAACCATGTTAATTACTTTTTTATTGGCCTTAATAGGCCTTTGACAGTTCTGAAAATCTAAATGATGTGGGATGATATCAGGATGCATGCCCAATGTCACCCCACAGGCCCTGCCCCCTGAACAGAAGATTCTGCCCTATATTCCAGATTTATTAATTGAATTTAAATTCTACCAGCTGCTATGATGGGATTTGAACCCATCCCCCTAGAGCATTAGCCTGGGTGTCTGGCTTACTAGTCCAGTGATCTTAACACTGTGCCACTGCCACTGCCTCACCACTAATTTGAGACAGTCTGCAGTGTTGGTCAACCTCTTTATTGCCAGAGTTCCAAATTTGGGCTTCAGTTTTTTAAATTATTAAGAAAAATATAAATGGTGGTCTAGACAATGGATAACCATTTTTGGTAATGTCATGCTGTCTCTGAGGAGTTCTGTAGATATTTGTTTTCTGAATAGGTTAATTGATACAATCAGTAAACAATATGAAGTGTAAAGGCCCTATCCTTGGCCTCTTTAGTAACCATAGATAGGTTTTAATTTCTTTAAAAATGAGAAAAAATCATTAGAGTAAATTATTCTCTTACTGCTGTGCCCCTGACCTCTAAACCTTTTCAAGGAAAGATGCTGCAGCTCCTATACATGGTGAAACTGGAGAAATGCGTTTAGATATTTTTTTGCTCTGAATTAGCTAGGGATGCTGAGCCTAGTGTAGCCTTGTGCAGAGTAGAAAGTTTTCTGTTTATGTTTTATAATTATTTTATCCTCCCCTAAGTCACACCTCAGAAATTTTCTCAGGCCCAGCAGGCGATCAGGGAGCCACTAGTACACAGTGAGATGGAGCGAGTGGGCGCCATCAGATGTGTGGTCCATGTGGGGTCTAGACACAGCTTCTGACCTGATTAATCCTCTTGCAATAGGTGCTTTGGGATCCTCATGCTGGCACTGCTGTCAGCCAGCCACTACCACTCCTTCTGCCTGACCCTCTGCTCTGACAGGTATCCAATATGTGCCAATAGTGACATGCCATATACTAACTATTTTTATATAAGTGAATCTTTCCCTGACTCTGGAAAACAGGTGCATCCTGGTGCTGATACTGGATGCTAGTCTTCAATACCCTATTCAGTATGCCCAACGGATGATAATCCTTTAGCTCCTCAATGCATTATATCCTTATAATCTGTAAACATTGCTAGTTAACCAGCAGGACAAGATGCTGTTTACTCATCATGAATGGATGCACACTCTTTAAGGGTGCCACATTAGGAACCATAGGCAAAGAAAGAATGCAACCAAGCTAATGACTATCATAATGCTCAACTTCTATACTGTCCCACTGATTGTCATTCATGCAGGCACACCCACTGAAGGCAGCCGCAGTATTCTGGTCAATTGAAGTTATACCTGTGAAAATTTGTTCTCTTCACAGAAAGGGAGGAACAAAATGAGTTAGGAACTGGTACCTACCAATATAACCACAAATCACAATATCCTGCAGCATAAGCACCGCATATTCTAAACACTTGTATAGGTACCTGCATTCTGGGAGTTTAGTTAGTGAGTTTGTAGAGGAAATTCAGGTGAGACACAGTTCAAAGCCGAGGAGCAGCAAGTGTTGTTGATGTTACAGGGCCAGGCACTTTCTGAGTCACGTTCCCACATAATTACCGATCATACTGCAGTAGTTGGGCACAGAAGTGAAGCATAGTTCTGTTGCTTACATAGAAAGTGTTGTCATGGCAACACCAGTGACATCTGCAATGACACAAACCATAATAGTATATGCCTCATAAATTCTCTGATTGGTGCAAGAGGCTTTGGGATCAAAACTGCAACAAGCATTTCTTGCCTGTATTAGAATGATTAAGAACATTCTTACGCAAGGGATTTCCGAGTGGTTTCTTCTGCCCTGTGTGGAGTGGCAGTTGCAGGCTTCTTGTTGCTGTGCACCAACAATGATTTTCCATCCAACAAATTTTAACGGCGGGAAGAATACAGGACAGTGAAGGAAGACCAAGGCTAAGGATAAGGCTCCTCCTGTGACCGTGCCTTGTTTAATAGCCATCTGTCCCCACCAGAAAATTTTGGCCTCATTTTTGCATTCAAATGCATTCAATGTGCTCAAAAATGATCAGCGATCATTTGAAATCAAATGTTCTAAATTGGAAGGGGTTTTTTGTGCAGTCCCGTTTTTGACATCAAAAGCACTCAAAGGCATCGGCAAAGGCCTTAGAGACATCAAAATTAAGCACTTAAAGGCATCAAATGTGCTCAAAGGCATCAAATATTCTCATTGACATCACATACAACCTAATGCGTTGAAAATCACAAGGAAATTAATTACTGAAATAATATCTGAATGTATTAAGTTGTTTCATTTAGAAAACATGCAGGATGAAGCAGTGTGAGTCTTGGCGTCCCTGGTGTCTCCCTTTTCTTCCCGCCCTTATCTGCTCTCAGGGTTCCCTGGTGCGTCCCCCACCCTGGCTCCCACCACCCCCCCCCACCTGCCGATCTCCTCCCAGCAGCCCAGCTCCCCCACCACCCTGATGACTCTCCTCTCCACTCTCCATCCACCGCACCCCCACCCCCAATCCAATCACTCTCTGCTCTCCCCGTTCCTCCCCCCGATGGATGGTACTGAACATTGCGGCTGGTAAGCTGCACTAGTTATAGATTATGAAGAAAAACATCAAACTAGGTTGTCAAAACATATATTTTAAAACAGGGTCTGCTTTTTCTAAAGTTAGCTCAGTTCTAGGATGTTTGAAGCCATAGAAATTCAGAAATATGGAGGATTGTATGTTTAGCAGTGTAAATCTGGTTTAATTTCTCAAATGCCTGTCAGGGACCTCTCAATCATGAAATAGACCAGTCACCCTTTAAAGTTCTAATTGATACACAAAGGGTGCACATGTGAAAAAACGCGTGAAACTTAGTCAAATTTTGCTGTGATCGTTATTTCTTAAGATTTTGCTTAGGAACAAATTCTTAAGATCAGTTTTGGCATCAGAATGATTAAGGGAAGCAATTTTGCAAATGTTTGAGGGCAATTGATGACAACGATGTCAGTTGGTCACTGCCTGTGATGTCAAATGATGGCTAAATGATTGCTTTAGAGTGCAGTTGATGTAAGATGAGTGCAAATGAATGCTATTGAATGCAATGACATTGATGGCAAATTATGTCAAAAATTTCTGGGTGGGGTGGGATTTAATGGCAAGCCTCAAGTAATAGAACCTTCTGCACCAGTGGAGCTGTTCTGAAATTCTTACCCAACTGATCAGTCTAAATATTCCCAATTATCTGCTGAATGCATGAGTTCTGTAGGCATGCTCTGCTGTTAGATAAAGGTGACATATATAGTTGCAGTGGGTATCCAAGATCTACTTTCAGAAACCTTCCAAAACAGTGCTGTTTCAGAAATGGGAACTTTGCCTTAAAAGAAAGCTCCCGGAGAAATGGGAAAGGACCTGGATTATTCTCCATGTTGGCATTCACATACTAGCTATGTGTTAACGAGGTAACATTCGGGTCTATTTTTGCATGGAATGGGATTGTGCACAGGGGCAGCATAGGCATGCTCAGTGATTCCATGCACATTTGGGGAGGTAACACTGTGGTAAAAATGTATGCTTCTACCTTGCTGATGCTGAATTGAATGTATTTGGTGATGGAATAAGGTATTTGTGATCTCAGTGATGCAAACTGGCAGCCCCCCTAGCAGTTGGCTGTAATGAATGGAAGTTCAGCGTTGTGGTAATTTTCATTGGCACTGATCTATATTAGTGAGTTGGATGAAGGGACTGACTGCATTGTAGCCACGTTTGCTGCCGATACAAAGATAGGTAGAAAGGGGAGTTGTGAGGACGATACAAAGAGTCTGCAAAGGGATATAGATAGGTTAAGTGAGTGGGGAAAAGTTTGGCAAATGGAGTATAATATGGGAAATGTAAGTTTCCCACTTTGGCAGAAAGTGTAGACAAGCAGCATATTATTTGAATGGAGAGAGACTACTGAATGTTGCAGTACAAAGGGATCTGGGTGTCCTTGCACATGAATCAAAAGAAGTCAGCATGCAGGTAGAGCAAATAATTAGGAAAGCAAGCAGAATGATGGCCTTTATTGAAAGGGGGATGGAGTATGAAAGGAGGGAAGTCTTGTTATAACTGCACAGGGCGTTGGTGAGACCATACCTATAATACTGTGTACAGTTTAAGTCATCTTATTTAAGGAGGGATATACTTGCATTGGAAACAGTTCAGACAAGGTTCACTAGGTTGATTTCTGGGATGAAGGGATTTGTTTTATGAGGAAAGGTTGAGCAGGTTGGGCCTATACTCATTGGAGTTTAGAAAAATGAGAGTTGATCTTCTTCAAACGTAGTATTCTGAGGGAGCTTGACAGGGTAGACTTCCAGATGATGTTTCCTCTTGTGGGGGAATCTAGAACTAGGGAGCATAGTTTAAAAATAAGGGGGTCTCCTATTATGATGGATATAAGGAGGAATTTCTTCTCTCAAAGGGAGGTTAGTCATTGGAATTCCAGAGAGCAGTGGAGGCTGGGTCATTCAATATATTTAAGGCTGAGTTAGATGGATTTTTGATCTACAAAGGAGTCAAGGGTTATGGGGAGAAGACAGAAAAGTGGAGTTAAGGCCACGATCAGAACAACCATGATCTTATTGAGTGGCAGAGCAGGCCCGAGGGGCCAAATGGCCTACTCCTGCTTCTATTTCTTATGTTCTTATGGTGCCATTGGATGTGTCTGCATGTTTTCTTAAAGGAGATATATCATCTATTGTCATCCTGCTGAACTGTAGCCCCATTAAGCATTGCTCCTCTGAGAATTCCGGTAACTCAAAAAGGGACTTGGAGACATACCTATATCACACACTATCTTCTCCTTTGCTTCCTCCCCTAATAAATGATGCCGGTAGCCCATTGAATTCTGTGACCTCCTGAATGGAAACAAAATGCTTCCACATCATTCTGAGATGGTGCTCTACCACCAGTGAAACAAAACTATTTTCAGCCACTCCTGCTGCAGCAATTTTAAATCTGGTTTGTACCAGATCACACATGCAAAATGTGAGGCAGGGAGTTGCATTCAAGATTTTCAAATGTTGATTATCAGTTTGCAAAGTTGAACCATTACATACAAAATTTCCATTATTAAGTTACACACCAGACTCGTGCAGGAAAGCAGTGATTAAAGTGTGAAAAATTAATGTTATGGTTTAGTACAGGAATTTCTAATGCCTCAGAAACTCTAATGCCTCCATGCATATTAGCATGTTCCAGATTTGTCTGTTGCATGAGGAAGATGGAACTGCCTGCTCCAGCAGTGGGTGCTGGCAAGGGACAGTCATTCAGATTAGAAATTGGGGAGCATTCCTGGCCCCTCCATTTTACTCTCTTGTTCCTTTGTCAGCCAGTCTCCCATTTTGATAGATACCCACCCCTCCATGATTCCAATAATCGCGAACGGACATGCAGCAGTCCTTGTGCGTAAGTAAGTCCCTTTTCTTCTTTGGAGAGATGTCAGGGCAGAGAACAGGCTGAAGACTGTCAAATTGCTATTTTAGGAAAGCAACCAAAAGGCCCTAACCATGGGGTTCAGCGAGTCCAATGGTAGACATTTGTCTTCCACACCTAGACACTAGGGGCTGGGTTTTGTGGGCACCATGGTACACACAGTTAAAAAGCCAGTGGGGAGCAGCCAATGACCTTGATGGCTGGCCCACAGTAATTTAACACTGGGAGCAGCATTAAATGGTTTAAGGTGAGACTTCTATCCCTCTCAGAGGCCCAACCACTTCCTATCCAGCACCACCTTGCTCCACTTGGCTGAACTTGTTCTCACATTGAACAATTCCATTCACTTCCTCCAAATAAAAAGTGTTGCTATGCAACTTGCATGGGTCCTCACTATGCCTGCCTTTTTGTAAGAAATGTGGAACATTCTGTTCCAATCCTACTCTAGTCCCTTCCCTCACCTCGTTTTATGGTACATTGATGATTGTATCAACACCATTTTGTGCTCTCGCTCTGAATTGGAAAATTTGATTAACTTTGCTTTCAGTTTTCACCTTTCTCTAACCTGCACATGGTTCATCTCCAGCCCTTTCCTTCCGTCCCGTTATTTGATTTACTTGATTTCTTTGTCTCCATTTCTGGGAATAGGCTATCAACCAAGATCCACTATAAGCTCACTGACTCCCACAGCTATCTCAACTACACTTCCTCACATCCCACTTCTAAGGACGGCAAGGGAATACACAATGAATGGTAGGACCCTAGGATGTACAGAAGATCAGAGGAACCTTGGTGTACATGTCCATAGATCCCCGAAGGCAGCAGCACAGGTAGATAAGGTGGTTAAGAAGGCATATGGGATTCTTGCCTTTATTAGCTGAGGCATAGAATATAAGAGCAGGAGGTTATGTTGGAGCTGTATAAAACACTAGTTAGGCCACAGTTGGAGTACTGTGTATAGTTCTGGTCGCTACACTATAGGAAGGATGTGAAACAAAAATAGAAAATGCTGGAAAAACTCAGTGAGTCTGAGTCATATGTACTCGAAACGTCAACTCTGCTTCTCTCTCCACAGATACTGTCAGACCTGCTGAGGTTTTCCAGAATTTTCTGTTTTTGTTTCAGATTTCCTGCATCCACAGTATTTTGCTTTTATCTATAGGAAGGATGTGATTGCACTGGAGAGGGTGCAGAGGAGATTCACCAGGATGTTGCCTGGACTGGAGCGTTGCAGCTATGAAGAGAGACTAGATAGGCTAGGGTTGTTTTCCTTAGAGCAGAGAAGGCTGAGGGGGAACCTGACAGAGATATACAAAATTATGAGGGGCAGAGATAGGTAGATAGGAAGAAACTTGTCCCCCAAGTGGAGATGTTATCATTAACCAGCGGGCATAGATTTAAGGTAAGGCAGGAGGTTTAGCGGGGATTTGAGGAAAACAATTTTCACCCAGAGGGTGGTTAGAATCTGGAACTGACTGCCTGAGGAGGTGGTAGAGGCAGGAACCCTCACATCATTTAGGAAGTATTTAGATGAGTACTTGAAATGCCATAGCGTACAGGGCTATGGGCCAACTGCTGGAAAATGGGATTAGAAGACAGGTGCTTGATGGCTAGCACGGATACGATGAGCTGCAGGGACTGTTCCTGTGCTGTACAACTCTATGGGCAGAATTTCACGGGCAGGGGCAGTCTTGAAGCTGTCCGCCGCCCACGATTGAGGTCGGAAGGCAATTTCACGCTGGTGGGCCAATTAAAGCCCGCCCAGCGTGAAACACGAGTGGCAGCGCTTGGCGCTGCCTGTGCGGGCGGGGGAGGGAGTGCGAGCAGGGCGAGCACGATTTCGCGCATATGCGTGAGTGAGTGCCTCGTAATCTCCCTGAGGCACAGAGCTGGCTGCAGGAGAGGAAGAGTTTAAAAAAAAAAGAAATAGGTAATGTGATAAAACATGTCAAATCATGTGACTGTCACATGAGTACGGACATGTTATTAATTAAATTTTACATTTGTTATTTTGTTTTCATTTGCTTTAGGAAACCTCATACTGCCCGTGGATGAGGTTTCCTTAAAAATTGCAAAGGCCGCTTGACCTTTTTGCCTGCCCATCAACTGTAAGGTTGGACGGGCAGCGAAAAATTCCATTTATTTGACCCTTTAATGGCCTTAACAGGCCTTTTAATTGTCGGCCGGAATCGGCAATGCGCCCGCCGAATGAAACATCGCGCAACTGAGCATTGACATGGGGACACTCGCCCGATGTCAGTGTGCGTCATTTTACTCTTGAGTGGGTCGGGTGCGAGCCTGCCCGCTGAGCTAACAATTTTGCCCTATGACTCTGTTCCCTACTACTAGTTTCTCCGTTGCATCTGTTCATACGATGACACCTTCCATACCAGTGCTTCAGCTATGTCTTCCTTTTTCCTCAGTCGAAGACTCTCCCCCACCATGGGGCCCACAGGGCCCTCGACCTTGTCCATTCTACTTCATGCACTTCTGCTCTCCTTCCTTTCCCATCCTCCCAGAACCATAATATGATTGCCCTTGTCCTTCCCTTTCACTTCACCAGCCTTCATATTTAATGGATCATCCTCGCTATTTCTGCCACATCCAATGTGATGCCATCACCAAACACACCTTCCTCTCTCTTCACCTTTCAGCATTTCTAAGGGACAGCTTCCTCCATGACATTCTGGCACCCCAAATAGACCTTCCCTTTCCTATGGCATGTTTCCATGCAAACACTGGAGATGCAGTACCTGCCCTTTTACCTCCTCCTTTCTCACTGCCCACGGCCCCAAACACTTCTTCCAGGTGAAACAGTGATTTACTGGGTGACTTCTTTGCGGAAAACCGCCATGCAGTCTGTAAGTGTAACCTCGGTCTTCCAGTTGCCTGTTCTTTCAGTTCTCCACCTTGCTCCCACTCTGACCTTTCTGTCCTTGGCCTGCCACAGTTTCCCAATGAAGCTTAACGCAAGATCAAGGAACCACGCCTTGTCTTTTGGCTTGGCACTCTACAGCATTCTGGACTCAACATTGAGCTCAACAATTTTACATCATAACCTTTGCCTTCATTTTGTTTCATGTGTTTTTTCCTCGCTTCTCTCTTATTGCCTTTTCTTTGCATTTGGACGGCAGCTGCCCTACTATGCACAGCTCCTCGAGCCACATTTTTTATTTCTTTACTTGTCCCATTCCCACTGACTTTGGTTTTGCACCATGAAACCTTTAATCATTTAATGTCTCCTGCCCCGTACCCTATAACAGATCTTCCCTTTTGTTCTTCTTTCCACTCCACCTCTTTCACTTGCTCAAAACCTATTGCATTTCTAAGGGCAGGATCTTCCAGTTGGCCAGCGGGGGCGGGGCCCACTCGCCGATGCCTAAAATGACGCGGGATGACGCCAGGTGGAACTCCTGACGTCACCCCGCTTAATTTCAATTTTCAGGTCGGTGGGGGCGCAACCAAGTCAGCTGCACGCCCACAAACCTGTCAACAGCCTATTGAGGCCATTGAAAAAGTAATTAAAATCATTAATGGACCTGCCCGTCCAACCTTAAGGTTGGTGGGCAGGCCGGGAGCCCTGGTGGGCTTCAGAAAAAGCATGAAACCTTATCCACGGGTGGGATGAGGGTATTTAAAATTTTAATAAAGGTTTCAGTTAAAGTTATGGACACGTCCCAACTCATGTGACAGTGTCATGAGGGGACATGTCAGGGAAATTTTTCTATCATTTTTATTGCAAATTTTAATTCAGAGCCAATCGCCCTGAGACAGCGCCCGACTTCCCCCCCCAACGGGGGGAAAATTTTTCCTTAACTCTTTGCAGTTCTGATGAAAGGTTAAAGACCTGAACCATTAACTTTGTTTCTCTCTCCACAGATACCACCAGACCTGCTGAGTATTTCCAGCATTTTCTGTTTGTATTTCAGATTTCCAGAAACTGCAGTAATTTGCTCTTGTGCCAGCAATTCAGTTTCAATTAAATAGTCCAATTAACAATTGCAGACCATAATTTCTAGCCTCTTTTATTGTGGATGGCAGCTGTTGGTAATGATTCTGCTCTCCCCATTTACAGCTTGGCTAGACACATCTTTTGTATTTTTTTACTTGCGCCATTACCATTCCCCTTTTGCCTTGCACCATTATCCCTTTTGACATTTAATTTCTCCTGCCTTTTACCTGATCATAGACCTGCCCTTTTGTCCTCCCCTGCCCCTTTCCCTGCTTCTGTACTTGCTTTAATCCTAACTTTACAAAAGCAAAATTCCGCGGATGCTGGAAAACTGAAATAAAAACAGAAAAAAAAACTCAGAGTTCTGATGGAAGGTCATTGCCCTGAAACGTTAACTCTGTTTCTCTTTCTCACAGATGCTGCCAGACCTGCTGAGTATTTCCAGCATTTGCTGTATTTTGTTTTTATTTGTTAATTAAATAGATATGTTTTCATTTTAGACGACGACTTCTCTGGAGAAGAAGAGGAGATGCATTCCTTCAGATGTGAACAAAGTGGTCTGTAAAAAGTTCTTTTTATATATATATATTCTTGTTTCCATGTATTTCACAGAATTATATTGTACCATCCATATTTTAAGTTTGTTTAGTAGTAGAATTGAATTAAATTGTTGGCATCAGAATTTTACTTCACCCTTTTAAGGAGCTGGGAATGTAGCTGGGCTTCACTTCCATCTTGTTTTGTCCAACCATTGACCCTATCCCAAACCACGGGGACATAGTCATTTATATACATGACATGGACAGTCAGCACCTGTATAGGTGCCACTGAGGTGACGGGTGAGGTGTTGGAAATTGGAACAGTCTCTGCCAATCTGAGAGGAGGACCCAATGCCCAGGAAGAGCAGAAGAAATATAGTGAAGTATTAGTTTTGGCCTGTCATGAAGTTATGGAGCAGGATTTTAAAGGTAACAGATCCCTCTGTGATTAATTTCTTCACTTCATTCCTAGACCTATATCTCCTCTCTGTATAAGCCCCGCTAGATCTGTCAGGTAGCAAACTGGGCAGAGCCGCAGTGTAAATTCAGTCATGCCACCCTATGTGTCCCCAAAGCTGACTGTGGATATAACAGTGGCTGCTCTAACACCTCCTTCCCCGCATTGACTGTAATTTATGGCAGTTCTTTTATTATTCATTCTTGAGATGTGAGCATTGCTGACAAGACCAGAATTTATTGCCTGTCCCTAAGTGCCCTTGAGCACGTGGTGCTGAGCCGCCTACAACTCAATCACTTGCTAGGTCATTTCAGAGGGCAGTTAGGAGACAATCACATTACTGTGGGTCTGGGGTCACATGTAGGCCAGACCAGATAAGGACGGCAGCTTTCCTTCCCTAAAGAATATTAGTGAACCAGATGGGTTTTTGCAACAAATCGGTAGTTTCATAACCATTATTAATAAGTAAAGTATTTTATTCCAAATTTATAAATTAATTGAATTTAAATTTCCCCCAGCTGCCCATGGTAGGATTTGACCTCATCTCCGGACGTCTAGATTACCCGTCCAGTAACATTAACACCATTCTGCCATGGAGTGGAAACCTGGCAGATCAGGCTCCTTGGCCAAATTATAGCCTCAGGGCCAGAAACTGTTCTCCCCTGAATTTTGGGCGCATAGTGCACAGCCATTTCTGGACAGTTATTATTTTAGGGCTTGCATTATCTTGGCTTGCATGACACAGCTGCAAATGCAGTTTTGGTTCAGCTACATTTCAGACCTTTGGAAATAAAACCAGATCACAAATAAATTAGAACACTGAAGCATTTCCCTGGTGCCTTTCACTGGATCCTGTCATACTATCTCCACATCAAGTAAATGCCGCTTTTCCAAAATTTGTTTTGTCTTCCTTAGAAGTTTGCAAGAATAATTTCATACACTTCAGATTTCATGGAAGCAATTTTATTCAGCTCAGATCACTGGAAAGGACTTTCTTGTCACATACCCGTTTCACCACACATTTCTCAACCACAATAACTCCAAGACTGCGGGCTGGATTTTCCCAGGCCCATGACGGCGAGCTTAGAGGGGGAGGGGGAGGGGGCGGGAAATAGTGGAGAGCCATGTGGGATGGCTCCCGATGCATTGCTGCTGCTGGAGTACGTTCCCAGATTCATATTGGAAACAGGATCAGCTGCCTGCTCCATAGCCATTTAACTGCCAATTAGGGTAGTTAAATTTCCAATTAGGGATGATTTTGTGGCAGCGCCGGAACTTTCCCGCTGGCGGAGAGGCCCCTGCTGTGTGCTGAGGCTGCCAGCTCATTCGAGGTGGCCTTCCTGTGGCAGTCCCTGGAGCTTCTGGAGGCAGAGACTCCGTACTCCAGCGTTGGAATCACAATGATAAAAGACTGCAGTCAGGGCAGCATCCAGTCCTGCAGAAGGGTTTCCCCTCCATCCCGATGGCCCTAGTGGCTTTGAAATCTTCATTACAGCCCTTTTCTGTTGGTTAACGAAGCTGCCTCCATGTTGAGACACCCTCGCGATCCATGATCTGCCTTAGCAATGCCAACCTTTCCCTATGGGGCTACAGAGGTGCTAGAGCTCATTAGGAGCCCACCCTCTTTCCTTAGTAGGACAGTGAGCGCGGAGGCAGCCATTTCGGAGGACACTTCCCAGAAGATTGCATTGCTGGTCTTGCTGTCAGCAAGTGTGGGCTCGAGAGCCCCTTTTGGTCCCGATGTCGGGGTCCCTGGAGTCTGCTGGGAAATCCAGCCCCATGTGTCAGTTCACATTGAAAATAAAGTTTGCCATTTGTGGCTGGGAAATGGTTAACTCAGGCATAGGCCTTATTTTGACGAATTATGATGGAAGCTTTTTTTTTTAGAACTGTCTTCAAAGAGCTCTCACTGACTCATGAGACCATGGAAGACATAATTTACGGTAGTCCGTTCCTACTTCCAACAACAACAGTAAACTGGCTGAGATAACCAGTGTCTACAAAACACCAGTACCTGAAATGGGTGAAAGTCATAGCAGTTCCTGCCAAACTGCAAAATGTATTTTCCAGACAACCTTACCTCACAGAAAACATTTAAAATATGGTGACCGTGTTGAAAACAAAATCGACCCTCAATGCAAGATTGTGTTATTCTGTAAGTTAACATCAGCTCCTCAAAGTTAAGCTGCTTTATGCAGAAAACTAATTACTATACTCAGGAATACGTTAATGTCTGGGTTCATTTTAACACAATTGAAAACAGCTGTTCTTTCTAATCTGGCCATGTGTTTTTTTTTGACAAAAATGACTTGCTGCACTGTCCTTATAGCAGAATGAAGCTTTGAGAGGAATGCTTTCTTTTTAAAGTAATCTCCCAATGTCTGCGGGCAAATGAAAGGAAAAAAAAATGTGCACTGCCTTTAAAAAGAAAGGTTAAAATTTCCCGCCCCTGTGTAACGCACCAACTCATCTTTCTTTCATTTTGAGAGTGTTCCAGTGCTATCGATGGCAGGGTAAAATAGAATGAGCCACTCCTTATCAGCGTAGGTGGAACTTAAACCCAAGGCCCAGGGACTAAGCAGCAGTGGCAGAATTTTACGCTGGCCCGCCGACAGGTTTGAAGGTGGGAGGGTAAGTGTAAAATTCCTCGGATGAGCTTCCCGCTGGGTTCCCACCCACCCCGACCCCTCTGCAATTTTACACTGGGACGGACTAGGTCTTCCCCGGCCCGCCCGCCTGCCCTTACCCCAGTTGAGGCCCTTAAGTGACCATTTATTGACCACTTAAGGACCGTTACCTGCTCAGCCTCAATCTTTAGGCTGGCAGGAAGAGTTCCGGGGTATGCGGGAAGCCCAAAAATAATTGCGTTCAGCCCTCGGGCAGGAAGGGAGACGGCACCTCCATCAGTAGCCCCATTTTAATATCGGGTACTCCGCTGGTATCCCCCCCTCCCCCCACCACCAAAGTCCGGTAACCTCAGGACATCACCTCACCCCTCCCGGCCTCCCAGCCAACACCCCAATCCCCACTGTCCAACCCCCAGGCCTCCTCTACTCTCCCCGCCCTGAGACCCCCCCAGACGTACCTGTTCCTGCAATCCCGGGTCGTGGTCCTGTCTACTGCAGCTTCTGGCACTGTAGGGACCAGAGAGTTGTTAGCCAAACAGATTGGCCAGCAGTTCATTAAGGCGGGACTTCCTCCTGATTGATGGGCAGATGTCCCTCCTCCAGCCAATCAATGTCCGTTGGAGTGTGAAATGGCTACGGGGCAGGCAGTGGCAGCAGGGATGTGTTCCCTGCTGATTCTGCGAATGGTGGGAAGGGAAACCCCGCCATCCTAAAAATCCTGGCCCGGGTCTTTTATGTATATATTGGGCAGAATTTTCCAGCTGATGTGCGGGTGGCGGAGCCCACACGCCAGCGCTTAAAATGTCGCGCGAGCGTCCCGACGTCAGCGCGCAGCATCGCGATAGTTCAGTCGGCGGGTGCGCTCAGCAGCGAGGCCCTCGCCCACCATTAATTAAAGGCTTCATTAAGACCCTTAACTTGCCAAGTGTCCAGGATTTTGAGGGGCCTGTGCGAACTTCGGGTTGGCGCACGGGACTAACGGGCAGGCGGGTAGGAGATTTTTTAATAAAAGTCATGCACTGGCGGGTTATGTGGATTCAGAGGGGTTGTTCATGTTTTCCACGAAGTTTTAATCGCAGAAAGTGTTTTAAAGTTGTCTGTTTGGTTGTTAACAGTTCACATCAATTTCTAAGAGCTTCTTGTGTACATTGAAGCCAGTCTGCAGACAGTTATCTTTCTCGGGCCTGCAGCTTTCTAGAGGCCTCCATTTAGCCTGGGGGTATGGGTTCTGACATCTCCACTAGAGGCAGCTCCTCTGAGGAGGAATGGAGGGATAGAATAAGGAGGAGGCCAGGACAGAACAATCAGCCTCCAGGGGAGCCACCTTTGGGAGGCCAGGCGCAGGCACAAGGGGCGCAGGGCCAAGAGGTTGTCCAAGGTGCAAGAGGCCGCAGAAGACGCCACTATCCTGCTGCCAGGGTATACAGGCGGCGAAGCAGCTACCTCAATATGACTGAGGTGCAGTGCCAAAGGAAGCTCCGACTCTCAAGGGAGACAGTCAACTATATCTGTCAGATGATTGGCCCTGAGATCTCCCCTAACTGTATGGGTGGACGCCCCATGCCAGCAACTCTGAGGCTCACAGTTGCCCTTCACCTCTATGCCTCTGGCTCCTTCCAGGGCTCGGTGGGTGATTTTTGTGGTGTCTCCCGATCAGCTGTACACGCTTGTTTTAAGCAGGTTACAGACGGTCCGTTCAGACGTGCATTGACCTTCGTCCACTTCCGCTGTGACCAGGCAAGTCAGACAGAACGAGCCAGAGGCTTCGCGGCCATTGCTGGCTTCCCCCGTGTCCAGGGTGCAATAGACTGTACACATGTGGCCATCAAGGCATCAGCAGTTGAGCCCGGTGCCTTCGTCAACAGGAAGGGCTTCCACTCCATGAACGTGCAGATAGTGTGTGATCACAGGATGCAGATTCTACAAATCTGTGCAAGGAACCCAGGCAACTCCCACGATGCCTACATCCTCAGACACTCCCAGGTGCCGGGGCTCTTCAGTGCTCCGGCTCGGCTGGATGGTTGGCTGCTGGGTGACCAGGGCTATCCCCTCAGAAGGTGGCTCATGACACCTCTCCGCCATCCAAGAACAGAAGCTGAGCAGCGGTACAATAGGAGCCACGGCACCACAAGGGCTGTGGTGGAGAGAACCATCGGTCTTCTCAAGATGCGTTTCCGATGCCTGGACCGCTCAGGGGGCGCACTCCAGTAACCCCCAGATCGCGTCCCTGTGATAGTGGTAGTCTGCTGCACCCTGCACAGTCTTGCGCTGGAAAGGGGGGATGCAGTTGACGATGAAGACCTTGACGCCCTGGATGAGGCTGCACATGATGAATCCAGCAGTGGCTCAGAGGATGAGGAAGCACAGGGTGATGATGAGGGACAGCACACCGACCCGCAATTACACCAGGGAGGCAGGGACATCCAGGACAGTTTAATCCAAAGAACCTTCAGCTAGCTCCACACACATGGATCAGCAGGAACAGCATTGCCTGAAACTTCCACACGTGGCACTTAGGTGCCACATCTTCCACCTGATCAGCTGCAACTGAGAGCTTAGTACAGAAACATCATTGTCCACTCAAACACTCATGATATGTCTGTGAAAAAGAAAAGTGCACCACAAAGGAAACACCCTCAGCCATGGTCAGAAAAGTGGACTTTATTTTGTCCAAAAAAACAACACAGACTTCTTCATTGCAATAAGAAGAATTTTGTTCCCTATTCTAAGGCCAACACAAAATCACCAGTGACATAACCGGAGAGTGCCTAAGGTGCCTTATGTTTTCATTTCCGGGTGCCAAGTCTAGGTGCCGTCCCATCGCTCGGAGTGGCTTGTGAGACAGCCTGCTGACTCTGCTGTCCTGTTGGGCTCGATGACCTTGGCGGGCGTCCTCTGGCCCATGGAGCCTGTGATGGCCCCGCCTGGAAGGGAGTGGCCAGTTCCAGAACTGGCACCTCCCCAGTTGTCGCAGCCTCAATGGAAGAAACGTTGACTGGCAGAGGGGCGGAGGAGCTGTTGCCCTCAGAGGCAGAGGAGCTCACAGCGACGACAGGCAGCTGCTGTGCCGACGTGAGGTCCCTTTCGACCTCCCTGCTCACCACAGAAGCATGGGCACTGAGCGGCGACGCTTGGTGCCCGCAACATCTCCCACATTGGGAATGACCACCCGTGGCCATTACCGCTGTGAGGGCTTCCAGGTCAGAGCGTAACCCAATCAGAAGATTCTCAATCCGATTGAACCCCCTCTCCATGAGAGTCGCCAATCTCTCAGTGGAGGAAGCCTGAAGCTCTGCCCTGAGGTTCATGCCTTCACTTGCACTCTGCCTGGACTCCTCCGTCGCAGAGAGCAACTGAAGCATTCCCTCATGCAACCCTGCCAGATGCAAACGCGATTCCCGCCGCTTGTCCTGCAGCTGCTGCATTGGTGACAACTCCAGAGGCACGTCATCACTGCCCGACTCAGCATGTGCCTGGTCCCCTGCAGCCCTCCAGCTGCTAGCGCCATCGGCACTCTCTGACTCTACCATCTCCTCCAGCGATTGTGAAGTGCCCTCTCCACTGTCACGCGGGACACTAGCCGACGGTAAAGTCCCCATCAAGGTGTGTGTGTCTATGCTGGTGCCTGGCTGGCTGAAATAATGTGCCGCAAGTTGCACGTGTTGGGCCTCAGGTGTGGAGGGGGGGCCGCGGTGTCTATGGGCGTGGCCATGCGGTGGTGATGCTGAAATTAACAACAAGGACAGTGCATCAGTTAGCGTACATTCAGCTAAACCTTGCATCCCTTCCCTCCAGCCTCATAAGTCGTTCACCCTTCAAGACCCGAAGGAGACGAACATTGGTGAGGTGGAAAAGAGTCAAGAGGAGCCCCAACTATTAGACACGCATACAGACAGGCTGGTCAGATGGCCTCAGGAATACCACATGGCATGTTATGTACCATAGGAGTGGGGAGAGTGCAGAGGTTCCTGACCTGGATGCATGCTGGCCTGGATAGTTGCGGGGCTGAGGAAACATCGCAAACATTTACGACATTTGCTGTGGATCACAGGAGATTGAGAGGTCACATTATTGACCTTCATACCGTTAGGAGGGGCATAGACCGGGTGGGCAGAAGGCAACACTTCCCCTTGGCGCAGGGATGAGTAACGTGGTGGCATTTATCTAAGTTGAGTGCCATGAGGTTGACAGCTGAGGTGCTGAGGACCTTTTGGACAGAGTAATATGGGGCGCACTGGCTGAAAGGGTGCTGGAGGTCCCAAACCCCCTCAGATGCAATAAGTCTTTGGCTGTGCAGCAGCGATCCAATGGCATGTTGGGCCATGGTGATAGTGGTCACAAATGGGATAAGGTGACTATGGAAGGTGGTGGAGACGTGAATCCTCGAGGAGACGAGGGACCTTTGTGTATGACCCACACGTCAGAGTCTATGAATGAGCAGTGTTGCAGCATTAACGATTGCAGCAAACATCAGTGGTTTGGGTGGTGTGCAGACAGAGTGGATGGGACTGTGGACCTCAAATACCTGGCCGCTGGACCCCAGCCTCGCCGCCCCCGGCCACCCTGGCCTCCTGCCTCCTGCCCAGCTCCATGGCCTGCTCCTTAAATATTGTGAGGCGCTGGAGGAGGGCGTGCCCACCTCCAGTCCTCTGGCGCTCCCGAAGATTGTGTTGGCTTTTTGCCTGCAGAACAGAGAAAAGGATTTATTGGGGCTAATCGCTCATGTACTCTGCACGCGCACGCCGCACCCCAACCACAGTGGCCCATCTGAGGCCTCCAGCAGCTCCTGTCCACACTACTGGTGATCAGTCCCCAGAAGATACTACGGCTGGTCCCAACCCCCTCCCCCAACGGCCACCTTGGACACATTCAGCGTCCGTCACTTTGAATAACACACGGGTCTTAGTGCCCATGGCAAGGAGTCGCAACTAGGTGCGGCGCTGAGGCCAGCAGATGGCTCTTGGCCACGACACCTTGAGGCTCCCCTTGCACTATCTCATTACCATCAATATGACATGTGTTGGAGTTCTGAGTATGTGTCCAGTGGCCTCCCCTGCAGGTTGCCCCCAGACTACTCAAATGCCACAAAGACCAACATATGCTGCAGGGAGAACCCTTCTTCTCCTCAACCACTAAGGCTGATGTCAGCATGGTCAGTACCCACTTGCCCACCCAGTGTATGCCAAATGCCCAATGCAGTAACGACAGCAAGACGTGGGGGGAGGGGGGGGCTCAAAGGCTAAGTCTGCCTTCTGGGTCAAATGGCCAAGGCCAACATGGTACTCACCCTTCCAGAGCGCAGCAAATCATTGAATCTCTTGCAGCACTGGGTGCCAGTGCGCCGCACATCATCATGGGCACTTACAGCATCATCCACCTCCTCCCACGCCTGGCTGGTGACATGGGGGGCCCTCCTCCTCCCATCCTCCAGATACAACACATGCCGATGGTTGGAGACCTCTTGGAGGAGGACAGCAAGGCAGGCATCGGAAAATCGGGGGGCACAGTGGCCCCCTGCTGGCCTCTCCTGCAGCCTGCCCCCCTCCTCCTGCTCCTGTCCTGTGACAGCTGCCTCTCTCTCCCCAAGTGGCCATGATGCACTGCTTCAAGCAGGCTGCCTGGCCACTCTTTATACAGACTGTCAACTCCCCATTGGAACCGTCAGTCTGAGGCCGCCCACCCCCGCGACTATTTTCCCGTTCTCCACGGGAGTCGCTAACCCGCTGGGTGGGCCTTAATTGGCCCACCCGCGGAAAATGGCGGTCGGGCCCACCCTACCGGCAAGCGGATAATTCTGACCTTTATTGCAGATGAGGGACAAGAGGAGAAGCGACATCACCACCAACAGCAGCATCTGGAGTGACACCAGCAGCAGCACCAGCTGCCTTTGACTCAGCCACACGCACCTCATCAGGGCAGTTGGGCTGGCGACCAAGATCCAGCTGGAAGTTGGTGACACTCCCAACACAGGGTCTACAGGTAGAGGATCAGCGCTCTTGATATGTCTGAGCGTCAGGAGGCTCAGGTTGTCACAGCAGGTCACTGGTGACACCAGCAGCCTCCTGGAACAAGACCTCCTTCCATGTAGAGCAGGTGAGCATGCATTGCCAATAGCTGACAAAGTGCCTGCCACTGGAGGGCAACTTTGCACACCCCCCACTGCCCCAAATGCCCAACACCCTCTGGGTCTCTGCCTCTTGCCAAGCTGCATGCTCTCCTCGTGCAAGGAGAGGTGTGAGTGTTGGTGATGACTTGTGTGGACAGGAAGGACGGACTCCATTGTGGAGGGTGGCTATGAGGAATGGGTGCAAGAGGCCAATAGACTGAGGGTGGGGGAGAAAGTTTGCTGTTCAGATGGGCATGTGAAGTGCTTAGAAAGAGAGGAATGAGTGGAGCTACAAGAGGATTGCTATGAAGGAGAATGCTGGGCAGGTCAGAGTGTGGGCTTGGCATCTGAAAGTGTTATGCCACTCACCTGTCATGCCCTCCTGAGGTCCTGAATACTCTTGGTACATGGTCTTCAGGTTAGAGGGAGTGCTCTTCTGCTGCTGGCTTCCTGGGCCACTTCCATCCATGCTTGCTTGGTTGGAGAGGTTCTCCTCTTCCTCTCATCCTTGGGAGAACTCGCCTCAGTGAAACTGCTCAGATGTCACAGCAGGACCCCCAGGTAAGAGTGAGAGACCTATGGAGCAGCCTTCCCAGGTCTCCTCCCCATTCCTGTGGTTGTTGCAACCTCAAAAATCCACATGCTGTTGCATCCTTGCAACCCTTGTCATGGTCCCTTTAATTAGAAATCTCTCCCTTGTCAGATCCAGCACATCGTCACATCTCCCTCCCTGAAAGCTGGCCAGCCAATTCAGGTGGTTAAGGCTCCAGTTAGGGCCAATTTTACGGTATCACTGTAACATTCCCACTGGCAGCTCATTGGAGGCGACCTTTCGGCGGCAGGCCAAAGTGTCTTAGGAGCCAGAGGCTCCATGCCCCAATGAGAGGGTGGCAAGGATGAAAGCCCTCAATCATGGCTGCATCTGATTCTGTGGAGAAGTTTCCCCTTCACCCCGATGTCTCTGCTGGCTTCTGGAGTTCTTAATTACTTTACTTCAGTTTTTAAATATCAAACTGATCTCCCTGAGGCAGCTCTGTGTGATTTCTGCGCTCTTTCGCTGGCCCCGACTCAGGGAATCCACCCCACCCCCCGCACACACAGGGAGCGCTCAGCGCTTCCAGGTGAGCGTCATTAAGGCCCGCCCACATAAAATGGCGGCGCCCACCCCTGCCCAACCCCCCACCCCACCACCCGACAGGAGGAAAATTTTTCCCTCTGTTTCCTGTTAGCTAACTAATCCTCTATCCATGCTAATATGTTATCCCGTTCATGAACTCTTATTTTGTGTAGTAACCTTTGATGTGGCACCTTGCCAATTGCCTTCTGGAAATCTACACACACCATACTTCCGAAAGAATAGTTGGTGCATTATGTAAACATTCATCAGTGTTCTTTCCATGGTCTTTTTATTGTAGTTCGATAAATGGTTCATGGAAGTCCCTCATTATCTGCAATGTTGCATAAGATACTAACAAATGTAAATATTTATAAAGATATGTATACGTATGAAGTCAAAATTGCCAATTGAACTACCAAATAGTTCTAGAAGTGTGGTGTACATAGATTTCCAGAAGGCATTTGACAAGGTGCCACATCAAAGGTTACTACACAAAATAAGAATTCATGAAGGGATAATATATTAGCATGGATAGAGGATTAGTTAGCTAACAGGAAACAGAGTAGGCATAAATGAGTCATTTTCGGGTTGGCAAGATGTAATGAATGGAGTGCCACAGGGATCAGTGCTGGGGCCTCAACTTTTTACAATCTATATTAATGATTTGAATGGCAGGATTGAATGTATGGTTACTAAATTTTCTGATGACACAAAGATAGGGAGGAAAGTAAGTTGTGAAGAGGAAATAAGGTGCCTGCAAGGAATATGTATAGGTTAAATGAGTGGGCAAAAATTTGGCAGATGGAATGTAATGTGAGAAAATGTGAACTTGTCCACTTTGGCAGGAAGAATGAAATGCATCATACTTAAAGTGGGGAGAACATTAACTCAATGCACATTTCTGCCATACTAAGATAAGAAAGAGGAGTAGGAATAGACCATTCGGCCCCTCAAGCGTGCTCCACCATCTAATATGATCACGGCTGACCTACCTCAATTCTACTTCCTGTCCTCTCCTCTTATCCCTTCATTCCCAGAAAGATCAAAAATCTATTGATCTCAGTCTTGAATATACTCAGGGATGGAGCAACCACAACCTTTTGGGACGGACAATTCCAAAGATTCACAATTCTCTAAGGATGAAATTTCTCCTCATCTCAGTTGTAAATGACCGTAACCCCTTATGATGAAGTTGTGCCCCTGTGTTCTAGATACCCCAGCCAGGGGAAACAACCTCTCAATGTCTACCTTTTCAAGCCCCTTCAGAATCTTGTGTGTTTCAATGAGATCGCCTCTCATTTTTCTAAACACCAAAGCATAGGCCCAATTTACTCAGCCTCTTATCATTGGACAACCCTCATCCCATGAACCAACAAGAGAACTTTTCCTGTATAGCCTCCAATGCAAGTATGTCCTTCCTTAGATATGGAGACCAAAGCTGCACATATTATTGCAGGCGTGGTCTTACCAAAGCTCTGTACAGTTGTAGCAAGATTTTCTTATTCCTGTACTGTACTCCAACTGCCCTGCAATAAAGCCCAACAAGCCATTTGTGCTCCTAATTGCTTGCTGTACTTGGATGTTTGTACGAGTGTGCGCAAATCTCTCAGAACATCAATTGAAATTATAAGTTCTGAACATCAACATTTAAAAGTTTCACAACTTTTTTTAAAAATTCTGTTTTTCTATTCTTACTAACTTCACACATCCCCACACCATTCTCCATCTGTCACCTCGTTGCCCATTCGCTTAACCTGTTATGGGCTGAAATTTTTGTTAAGATGGAGAGGGTCCCTGGCTTAGCCAAATTTGTGCCCACCATTTTCATCAGGGGAGGAACGGGATCAGGTTGTAGTTTGCACATCCATGGTTCACAGAGCTAGCTGCACATCTTAAAGTGCAGCTGCCTTTAGTGAGACCCAATTTTTGTAACTGGGACGTCCAAAACACAACTTGTGGGCTTTAGACCTTTCAGAAGAAGGTGTAAAGCTGCCTGAGTTCTTTGGAGAGGTAGTGCACCATTTTTGAGAAGTAGGATACCCTTTTGGATTGGTCTAGAACACCTATGGGAACGATAAGATACCCTTTGGAAGAGGTAAGGTACCTTTTGGGATTGTTAAAAGTAGATGTGAGTGTGCACAAAAGGTGGACAAACTCATTGGAACTGTCAAGTTGTCAAGGCATTTAAATCTCCAGGTCTTTAGATGTTTTTTAAAAAAAAGAAGCTCTTGTTATTTCACTCTGTTGACATAAGCCTGAGGGTTATCATTATACAATTTGTGCTGTGTGATTGATTTCCCAAACTATCATTATCACACTGGAGTGCCTGTCAGTTCACAGTTTGGCTGACAGTTCCAAATGGTTAAGAAGTATATGATTTGGGGTTATGAATACAAATGCTCATTTTTATTGAGGATTAAGCACTTGAATAAAATGTTTGTTTTTATAGGGGATTATGTAGTTGAATGAAATGTTTTTATAAGACATTATGTAAAAGCAATTCAAATGTCCTGAATGGGTTTTTATGAATGAGTTTTTTAAATAATTTGACATAGGGCCTATAAAGGGCCATGGGGGTGAGTTGAGCATAGGTTGGCATGGAGGAGATGAGGGGGCAAGGGAGTGGGTGAGGGGCATGAGGTGGCATAAGTAGGCATGGATGAGGAATGATGAGTACGTGGGGAGTGAAGGGGTGTGAGGTGTGAGGGCTCTACTTGGTTTTATTGGGTTTTCTTTTTTACAGCTTGGACAGAATCCCAAGCCACTAAGGTGGACCTTACACACAGCCCGCCTCTGCTCCTGACAGCCCTTGTGGTTGCCTCTGAACTCTGGGAGTGGTGGGTTTGACTCCAATAAACATCTGCCTCTCCTTCCCCGACTATGGAATAAAAATTCAACTGTCCAGGGCATTTTCTCCTGAGTTGGGTTTGAGGAGCTGGGAATTTTCCTGACTCTGTGTTCCTGCCTCAGGAGCAAAAATTCAGGCCTATATCTCTTTTCAACCTTTTTGTGTCCTCTTCACAGCTAACATTCCCACCTAACTTTGTATCATCTGCAAACTCAGATACATTACTCTCTGTGCCTTCATCTAAGTCATTCATAAAGATTATGAATAGCTGAGGCAGCCCTGATCCTTACGGCACTCCACTAATCAAGCCTGCTGACTTGAAAATGCCCAGTTTATCCCTACTGTTTGCTTCTTGTCCGTTAGCCAGCTCTCCATCCATGCTAGTATGTTACCTCCAAGTCTATGAGCCCTTATCATGCCTATTAACCTTTTGTGTGGCACCTTATTGAATTCTGTTAGAAATCCCCGTGGTTCCCCTTTATCTACCCTACTAGTTATGGTGCATCTTCATAAAGCTCTAATAAATTTGTCAAACACAGTTTTGCCTATGTAAAACCATGCTGACTTTGCCTGATTGTACTATGGCCAGAATTTTAAGGCTCCGTCGTGGCGGATACAGGGCAGTAAAATGCCATTCCAAACTCCATTGACTTCGGCAGGACTGAAAAGTCCCACTGTCGTAAAATTCCGCAGTGCATTGTTAACACTTCATTAATAATAGATTCCAGCATGTTCCCAACGACTGATGTCAGGCTATCTAGCCTTAACTGTTTTCTCTCTCCCTCCTTTCTTGAATAGCGGTGTTACGTTTGCTGGCTTCCAATTCACTGAGACTGTTCTAGAATCTAAGGAATTTTGGGAAATCATAACCAGTGCAACCCTGCAACAACCTTTTTTAGAACTTAGGACGTAGGTGATAAAGTCCTGGGAATTTGTTGGCTGTTAGTTCCTTAAGTTTCTCCAATATTTTTTCTGTGCTGATATTAAATACTTTGGGCAGAATTTTCTGCCTGTCGGGCAGGCGGGCCCGACCCAATCACCGACAGGCAGGGAGCCGATCCCCGCTGGAGAAGCGGGCCCCGCCCCCATTTTAAGTGGGCGGGCCAATTAAGGCCCGTCCAACGTGACACCCGGCGGGAAGCGCTATGCGCTCCCTGTGCAGGCGGGGCGGGGATTCCCCAAATGCGAGAGTGCACTCTTTCGCGCATGCGCATGAAAGAGCGCACATCTCCCTGAGGCAAAGTGCTGCCTCAGGGAGATCGCTGACAGTTGTATAAACATTAAAAATAGAAAAAGAAAATCCTTAACATGTTCCCCTCGTGACAATGTCACACAAGATGGGACATGTTAATAAATTTCATTAAAACTTTATTGAGCTTTTTAAATCCCTACATCAAACCTCATCCCGCCAGTGGATGAGGTTTCATGTTTTTTCTATTCCCCGCTGGGGCTCCCGGTCTGCCCGCCAACCTTAAGGCAGGTCCTTTAATTGTTTTAACCCCAAGCGTTGTAAGCGCATTCTTTGGAGTCGCTTTAGGGGAACCTGGCAGCTAAATTACACACACATGTGTAGCATAGGACCCTGATTTGTTTTTATAAACAGATCTACAGCCTGATGTAGTTGGATGTTCCATACACCAAGTGGTAAACCCAACAGAATATTGTGGCAGGAATGTCCGGATGGGATGATAAGTCATTTGTACCATTTTTGGAGTGTTACTGTCCTATTTCTGCCTCAAAATCCATCTCCTTGTTTGGGAAGATCAGCTAAAATGTACTGTTTATAATTTATATTCAATGTGACCTAAAGTAATTTTGTTCTGTGGGACTATGCAAATGTATTTCACTTATGACTCTTAACTCTGACTTGAGAATCTTGAGAGTCTTTGAAACCAACAACGGATTGAACATCATCTACTCATCATTAAAAACTCCTGCCTCTTCCCCAATAAAACAAGAGTTTGGAAAGTCACTTTTCAAATAAAGATTCTTTAAATTGCATTAAAAGAAAAGTATAATCGGTTATTCATGTTTTAAACAAAATTACTATTTTAAACAAAATTTTACAAAAGTGCATACACTACATGTAATGATGTAATTTTAATAATACATAGATATATTTTTCACCTTAACTTACAGACATAATTTTGTTTTCAAATGAAGCAGAGAGGACTTCAAGGCCTGGCTGTTGTAGATGCCAAACTGCGTGGTTATTGAGTCTGGCTGTGAAAGTGCTGTACATATTCTTTAGTTGTCTCATCATAGCTGTTGCTGTGCTGGCGTCTGTAGGTAAGGTGCTTCTGTTATTTTCTCAGACACAAAGTTAACAATGCATTTACAGCACAGAAACCAGCCATTCAGCCCAAGAGGTCCATGCTGGTATTATATCTCTACACAAGCCTCCTTCTACCCCTCTTCACCATTCCATCAACATATCCTTCTATTTCTTTTTGTCTCATGTACTTATCCAGCTTCTACTTGAATGTGTCTATGCTAGTTGCCTTAATTACTTCCTGTGGCAGTGAATTCCACGTTCCAACTATTCGCTGGGTAAAAAATCTTATTCTGAATTCTCTATTGGATTTATTAGTGACTATCTTTTATTTATGGCCCATTGTTATGGTCTTAGCCACAAGTGGAAACCTCTTTTCTATGTCTACCTTTTCTAGCTCTTTCATAATCTTGAAGACTTCTATCAGATCACCCCTCAGTCTTCCCCTTTCTTGATACATATAACTTTTCTGATAGATACAATTTCTTAGTTTTGGTAACATTGTAGTAAATACTTTTTGTATCTTCTCCAGCACCCATCAGTCTTTTAACAATGGTGAAACCAGAACTGTTCACAGTAGTCCAAGTGTGGTCTAACAAAGGTTCTATATAAGCTTAATATCACTTCTCTTGTATGCTATATTCTTTTGTTTCCATTTATCATTCACAATTGGATCAATTATCAGATAATGAGATCTCATCACAATAGCAGTCCCCATCCATGCAGGAGGAGCTGGACTAAAGTCAGAGTGAAAAATTATAATTCTAACACCCACTTACAGCATGGAGCATTTTTGCCAGAAAGGTGAAGGTTGCTAAAGGAAAACTTTACACTGGCGACCTGAGCTTGATCATCCCCATGTTACCTTGAACCTAGGGTACCGCTTCCATCACACTTGCCTTTGGCTGCTTCTCAGTTGATGTGAGAAGTTTTTGGGGAAAACTCGAATGAAGTTGAGATTTTGAAGCATGGAATTTGTAAAAGTCACACCATTTACAATAGCAAATGGAAGCCAAATATTCTGTTAATTCCCCACCAAGTCATATACCATCCCAACTTGGGGCAATATTGCCATTCATTCATTGTTCCTGGATCAAGATCCTGGAACTCCCTCCCTAACAGCACTGTGGGTGTACCTACATAATATGGACTCCAATGATTCAAGAAGGCAGCTCACCACCACCTTCTCAAGGGCAATTAGGGATGGGCAATAAATGCTGGCCTAGCTGGTGATGCTCACATTCCAATGTACAAATAAAACATAATTAACACCCATTTGGTACAATTAACCAGATGCGTAACAATACAACATATTCCAATGTGCTATGAAGTAACATTTTGAATTTTGAAATATATCTGTAATCTGTGGGCAGTTAGTTGTTTCTATTTTAAATATTGTTAACTATTCTAGAGATGAAAGCCCATTTAAAAACTTATTGAGCCATATTAAAAGCAGAAGGAGGAACTTCATTCTGTTTGTTACTCTAAAGAATTCTCTATAATAAGTCCACAAGGTGATCTTTTCCCTTCCCCAGCCTGGGGAAACTGACACCATTGGCTGCATGGCTGAGATAACTTAATGCCACTTTGAACCTTCTTGAATGGTGCACCTCTTTGTGCCTTCATCTATTGAGAAGGGGACTGGAATATATTTTTGTTTGATCGATTATGGTTCAGCCATAAACAACACTGACTACTAAGCAATATTAACCAATGAAATATTGAGTTTTTCATTTTGTGTGTGATTGTTAGACTGCTAACTAAATCTTGCATTATTACAGTGTTCAGAAAGGTTGACTCCATAACTGAAGATATCAATGTGGCCCAATCATCCTATGATACAAAGATTAGCTCCGTTCAGATGAACATTAAAGAGCTCGGTGAGTAATGCTGTTTATACTCTGTAGCAGGCTTGCTCCTAATTTCCAGCATGTCAATATATTTACACTGGCGACCTGAGCTTGATCATCCCCATGTTACCTTGAACTAGGGTACCGCTTCCATCGCACTTGCCTTTGGCTGCTTCTCAGTTGATGTGAGAAGTTTTGGGGAAAAACTCGAATGAAATTGAGATTCTGAAGCATGGAATTTGTAAAGTCATACCATTTACAATAGCAAATGGCAGCCAAATATTCTGTTAATTCCCCACCGAGTTATATATCGTCATTCATTCACTGTTCCTGTATCAAAATCCTGGAACTCCCTCCCTAACAGCACTGTGGACATGTCCCAGTGGAAAATAAGGACAAAAGCTGTTAAGCCAATGTTGATTCAGTAGTTCTAAGCGTGATTTCACTTTTTGAGTAGATGCAGGAATAACCATGCTTCCCAATAACATTCACTTCCCTCCCTTACTGGACAACAAGAAGAAAAACCAAAGAAAATTGCTGAATGCCAGCCTGGTCAATGTTTCACAGTCTGGCAGATCATGAACGAAAGCCGAGAGGGATATGGAGGGGCAAATCTGCCAGGAATCACAGATACAGATGCAATGGGCTAAAGAGGATCTGTGGGGATAGTACCCGACTGAGATAACAGGTGGATAAATTGTTGTCAGGAGGCTGGGGGAAATATGATGGCTGTTGCAATATCACATATCAGCAGCCCTTCAGCCTAACTAAGATTGATGATTTTCAAGAAATGAGTGTTGGCAATCAAAATGCTAATTAAATGGTGAGGGCGAACTGAAACACCAGTAAAAAGCGTCTAAATTGAGTTCCTTTTGCTTTGCACCACCATTGCTTTTGTCTTTTAATCTCTCCTGCCTTCCACCCAATGACAGACCTTCCCAATTATTCTTTTCTGCTTTCCTCCCCCTCCCTGCTTCCGTACTTGCTTGAAGCCTGTTATACTTCTAAATTTTTGCCAGTTCTGGCAAAAGGTTATTGACCTGACACATTGGGCAGAATCTTTTAACTTAGCCCTCGCTGGAGTGGCAGTATCAATGTTGAAATCGGTACCCAGCTCTCTGAATGGTAGTGGTTCTTCGCTAGAGCAAAGTAATGGTCATCCCATCTTTAGGCTCCCCAACAATTTAGAGAGGGAGGTAGGATGACACATCCATTCTCTCAAAGGAAGATTCTTAGTTAAAGGGACCATGGTATGGGTAAGAAGAGCTCACCAGCACTTGATTTTTCAGGTTGCAGCAACAGGAATAGAGAGGAGACACTGGTTACTTCCCAGACTTATCTTGAGGTCCCGCTATGGGATCAGAGGGACCGTAATGAGGTGAGTTCTCCCAATTAAGGACAGGAGGAAAAGGACAACCTCTCAAACCACTCCACATGGAGTGGCTGAGGAGGTCAGCAGCAGAAGTGTGCTCCTTCCAACCAAGACAGTGCACCAAGAGCATCCAGGATCTCAGGACATGACAAGGGAGTGGCATGACACTTTCAGGTGCCAACACTCTAACTTGCCCAATATTCTCCTGCACAGGATGCCTCAGGTCGACATACTTTGCAGCTGCACGAATCCTCCTCTCTCCAGTCATTTCACATCCCCATCTGAGCAGTCAACACTCACACTCATCCTCAGCCTATTGCCCTCTCACACCCATAGCTCACAGTCACCCTCCACAGATGGAGTTCTTCCCTCCTCTCCATGCAAGCAATTATGACCATTCAACTTTCTCTCCTTGCACAAGAAGAGAGCACACAACTTGGCGGGAAGCAGAGACTCAGGGGAGGTGGGCGTTGCTCGGATTGCCTTCCAGTGACAGGCACCTTTTCAGCCACTGGCAATGCATAACCACCTGGTCCATTGGGAAAGAGGTCTTGTTTAAGGAGGCTGCAGATGTTAGCAGCGACCTGCCATGAGAGCCTAAGCCTCCTGAGGCCCTGGTGCTCGAGACATGTAGAGACAGCTGATCCTCTGCCTGTAATTCTTATGTTGGGAGTCTCGCCTCCTCCCAGCTGAATTTTGCTGATCATCCCACTTGTCCTGTGGAGGGGCATGCAGCTGAGGAGAAGGCAACGGGTGCTGCTGGTGGTGTTGCCCCTGCTGCTGCTGGAACTGTTGGCAATGGCGTGGCCTCTGTTCTTGACCCTCAATAGAGGTGGAGGTGAAGCTGCATAAGCTGCTCCCATTTCATGTTGAAGGTTGGCAGCAGAGAATTGCAGCAGGCCATAAGTCAAGTGCTAGAAAGATTAAGTACTTTCCAAGAAGTTGGCAATCACCTGTCAAGCAGTGAAAGCTCTCTTTCAGAGGAGAAGTGTTTTGAACAGCAGCTTTTCAGCTGGCCATGGCCAGAGCTCTTCAGTGTCACTGATCAAAATCTTCCCAGCTCGCCAGCTCCTCAGTTTCACCGAAGAAGCTCTTCCCACTTTGCACTCACCTCAGTGACCCAGGCGAGTCACTGACATGTTAAGAAACATGTTAAGAAACAGATTCCATTTTTGAAAAATCCAGGATTCAGGACTGAGGAGCTCATAATTGGTTTCTTAACAATCTCAATCTCGTAACTTCTTAATTGCTTATCTGACAGACCCAAGGGGTAAACTGCTCATCTTCAAGGCCACCCCAGGGAAAACTGGAAAGGGCAAGATCACATCAGGATCCCCATCCAGCATCGATTTCCAGGTCTTTCTACCCATTTGCGGTATTTTTGTTTTTTTTTTTGTTGACTAATTTTAATTTTCCTGATTAAAGAGCATTATGCTAAAGTGTTTCTTTATCCTATAGTAGAAATCTCCAAGGACATTTCTCAGGACTGTAACTTTGTACATAAAAAAGTAAGCCATGTACAAATACCATATGAAATGATAAAGGCCACATCAATGACAGTTTCTTTGTTTTAAAAATGCAACCCTCAGAACCTCTGTCGAAAGCATCGACAGACCAGTTGACGCAAGGACTGGTGCCAGATTATAAACTGCTGCTACCAATTTATAGGCAAATGAAAATGTCCTGCAGCTCATTGTTAAGAAGATGAATGAAACCAACTTGTTTGTCTCACATCAGCATATGTATTCTTACAGCTCTAACATCCATCAATCTTCCTGAATGCTCGTTTAGTTGAACCAGGAGGACCAGCTGAGTTTTAAACTCAGGTTCACTCTATTACCAGGACTGCCTTCCTCCACTTCCACACCACTGCCAACATGGTTCAATTTAAATGGACAGAAAATTTGGAGGGCTCCATTCAATGTGTTAATCCTGTGTTCTTAATTTTTCTCTGAGGTCTATGCCTGGGTGAGTACTTAATGCCCAATGAAAGAAAGGAAAAAGTGTCTCACATTTAGTGTGATGTGCACGTTAAATTCCCGTACACCTGTGGCACTATTTCGAAGAAGAAGAAAGAAGTTATTCCTGGTCCATATTTTCCTTCAATCAACATCACTAAAATGGATTGTCTGGTCATTGTTATTTGTGGGAGATCGCTGTGCACAAATTGACTGCCATGTCTCTGATATTGTAATAGTGACTACACTTCAGAAGTACTTCATTGGCTGTAAAGCACTTTGGGTCATTTGGTTATCTTGACAGGCAGTATATAAATACAAATCTTTTTTTCTTTTGTTTATTATTAGGGCAAGGACTGATGCTTTGAATGAAAATGTGATGTTTCCATTATGCAAAAAGTGATCCTGTTCTATGTAAGAACTAATTCAATCAATGCTGACTGTGCACAATATACTTTGAATTTCAATGCTTTTTGGAATGGAGTGCAGCCTTCCCCAAATTATTGCAGTTGGGGATGGAATAAACTGTCTGCACATGTACACTTTAATTAATTTGTAAAGTGAAACAATAAGTTGCTTTTGACTTAGAGTAATATATGTTTTCCACTGCGATCTTTCATTTTACACATAAACAACTACATTAATTAATTTTGGTGCCGGTTAGATGTATATCTTTAACATGTTTATTTCTATGCTGAATCAGTTGTTTCAGTGAGAGGCAGTGGGGGTCTTGAAATACTGGACAAGTGTGGAAAAATGTTAAGCAGGTTTCCCACTCTTTACCATAATTTAGCGACATCTGTGAGTGTGTTTATATGTACGCTGCTGAATGCAGGATCTAGCTTAAGTGTGTCCTCTCCATTTTCAAATGGGCTATCAAACCTGTCTAGTCATGAAGAATGGCCAAGTATCAGAGGATAGCTCATGCCTTTAGAACCATGTCTTACTAGAAGTTCCAACTTAAGAAAGGGAGGTTTAATTTTTAAAGTTTCACTTGATTTGAAGGAAACCCAATAGCAAATATAGGGGAAATGAATTGTGGATGATCAATTTTTAAAAAGTATCATCAGAAATGTTGCTCAAAGCCACTCCCACTCTGCTGCTGTAACTGCCAGAAGTGTGGTGGAAACCATTTTGTATGTGCATAAATGAAGTTGCTGTCGGACTTACTAATAGCAGCAGAGCAACTCCGAGGATGTTCCTGACTCATAGATAACCTTATGTGGCCCTTATAAACCAATTACTTCAGTGATACCTCTTCAAATATGAGTACAGTGGACATTATCTGCAAAAAGAAGCGGCTAGATTTTATTCTATCTCTGGATGTGTTGCTAGTTTAGCCTTGGCATTATTAGCTATTTCTTGTTGATCTTTACTTTTGTACTTACTGCCAATTTTCAGGTCCCTAGAAATGCAGCCACATTTTTTTCATCATAAGATGACTTTATCATAAGAGTACTTTACGTATTTGTAAGATTTTGATTTCACCTTTATTTTTCTATTAGAACACAAATAACAATATGAATTGTAAGCGTTATGGGAAGCAGGCAACCGGGAGGACAAATTTAATAAAGGAAACAAAATAGAAAAGTGCAATAACTTTTTTTATTCTCATTTCCCCACTCCCACAGATCAAAAATCCATAAGCAAAAATTGCTCTTCATGCCACGAGGTCTCACAATTTGCGCAAGAGATTATTGACTTGCAGAAAGAGTTTGAACAGATTCAGCAGCTGCTTTTGGCACAAGAGCCTGTTCTGGATGAGACTGTCCAAAATCACCTAACACTTTCATCTGACAACAGAAGAATCAATAAGGAGATTATCCATTATTCAACATCTATTGAGCATATCAACCAAACAGTGGAAAGTGTTTCAGTGCAAGTAAATGGCTTGCAAGTACTTGTAAAGGAACTCGATGAGTTTATGAGGAGACTGACCCAGGACCAGTACAAGGTCAGGATTAGTGTACAACACATTAACTTCACCGCCAACCAGAATACTTTATGGCTTCAAGAAATTCAAAGAAAAGCTGATGAGGAAACCTTAATATTACAGAAGATAGTGACAGACTTGCAGAACTCTACAAAAGTATTTGGAGTTTTAAGGGCTTCAGTAAGCAAGATGAATGAGGTGGTCAAAGGTATTCAGAGTACTCTGAGCACTGCACTCCAGAGGGTCTCTCAGAATGCTGAGGTCATGCATGATTTAAGCTTGCAACTACTTGTGGTACATGAGCAGTTTGAAAACATATCCTCCTTCCTTGATGACCATGAAGAAAATATTCAGGACATCCTTTATCATGCAAAATATTATGAAAATAGGACGGCTGAAAGATTTGAAACCATCATGGGGCGGATGGTTTCTCATGAAACTGAAATTAATACCATATTGGCCAACATCAATGCCACAAACAACCACGTGCACAGTATGATAAAATATATCAGTGATGTGAGGATATCTTGTTCGATTGGGCTTGGAGCACATTCAGAAGAACTTTACCATTTCAACAATTCTCTGACCGTTATTCAGAGCACCACTGATATGTTAAGGCAGCGGTATAATCTCTTAAGTGCAACATTAAATGGAGAAATAAGCAAACTTGCTATTGTAATGGAAGAAATGAAAATTGTTGATGCACAACATGGAGAGGCAATCAAAAACGTCACAATTTTAAGAGGTGAGCTATTTTTATTTCCTATATTTTTTTGAAACTTCAGAATAATGCATTGTGATTGCTGGGTTATATTTTGTAGTTACTATAGCCGGTGATGCCATTGTAGAATGGGTAATTGGGGCCAGGAAATAGAGTAGCAGTTGCACTCGTTAGTTGTCTGCTCACTTTTGCAATGAGCATCATCTTCTGATGGTTTTGCAGGCAGCCCTTAAATACTTCCACACATGTAATAGCTTCATCCTAATATTATAGGCCATGGTAACAAGACAGAAATCATTTTGCAGGAACGAGTTCCTGATTTTCTCACAGGAATGCGCTATTCACTCAAATCAGCCATCTAAAGTGGGTGATAAGGGTCAGTTTTGTTTCGGGATGAGGCTATCGGAATATAAGAAATTGAAGTAGGGGTAGACCATACAATTCCTGGAGCCTGCTCCGTCATTCAATATGATCGTGGTTGGTCGCCGGACTTCATCCAGTTTCCCTCTGCTCCCCTTACTCTTGATTCCTGAGAGACCAAAAATCTGTCAGAAACACAACATTTACTGTGAGCCAATGCTGATTCAGAAATTATGTCAAAGTAGACTTGACCTTTGAGCTTGTGAAGTTGAATCTTTTGTGTTTTAATTTTTGGAAGAATGTTGTCCTATATTTTTATGTTTTTGCCCCAAGATTTATTGATGATTAAAATTCTGGATAGCCTGGCCTCTTGCACATCCCAGATTTTAATCGCTGAATCATTGGCAGTTGTGACTTCAGCTGCTTTGGCCCAAAGCTGTGCAATTCCCTTCCTAAACCTCTCCACCTCTCTACACGCCTGTTTCTCTCTTTTTTCCCTCCCTCCAATTCCCACTCTCTTTCTCTTTTCTCTTATTTAAGACACTCCTGTAAAGTGTCATTTGATGTTTAACTGTACTAAGAGTGCTACATAAATGTTTGTTGTTGTTGTACTGTCTTTATGTGCTGTTTGGGTGAGCGAGAAGAGAATGAAAGAGGGATGTGAGGTAGATTCACTTACATAAGTGGTGGTCTGCCCATACCTATCCTTTTCCCCATTTTGGTTTTATAAATAATCAAATGTATCACAGGGGTATTTCTTAAATAGTGCTCACACACACCTTAAACTTTAAATGCCAATTTTAAAGTGCACATTTAGGTATTGCCAGCACTGTTTCATGACATTTATTTTACTTGCATTACAGTGCTAAAATAAATATTTAACACTTATTTACCAACCTAATTTCTCCAGTCAATGCTACAAATTTACAGCATACCTATTTACATTCACTTCTCTACTGTGTATGTGTCTTTCACACTTACTATCCCTAAAGTAATGAGTTGCTGAGAGAATGTACATAAAAATTATTGGAAAGAACGTACTTATGATTTTTTATCAGTTGATAATTTAGTGATATACAAATGCATGCAAATTTGCATACTTGCAAATCTACAAAATGCAGATCACCACGAAGTCCTGATCTGTTCCTCATTTATTAATGGAATATCATTTCTGTCATTATCAAATGTGTTTACAATCAGCTTGTTTATCTCTAAGCCAACATGGTGCATATAACATGATTCCAATGTAATTCAGTTTTTCAAATATCATAACTCTGAAAATAGTAGTTTACATAAACAAAACATTCTTTGAATATTAACTTCCGAAATACAGCCTCCTATGGCCGTCCTCTTAACATGTGCGTACATTTACATAGATTGGAACAAAATATCTCCATGGGGAATGGGTGGTGTAGTAGTATTGTCACTGGACTGGTGCTCCAGAGGCCCAGGGTAATGCCCTGGGGGTCTAGGTTCAAATCCCACCATGGCAAATGATGAAATTTGAATTCAATAAAAGATCTACAATTAAAAATCAAATGATAACCTTGAAACCATTGTTGTAAAAACCCATCTGGTTCACTAATGCTCTTTAGGGAAAGAAATCTGCCACCCTTACCTGGTCTGTCCTACATGTGACTCCAGACCCACAGCAATGTGGTTGACCCTTAAATGCCCAGCAAACCACTCAGTTCTCAAGGGTAATTAGGGATGGGCAATAAATACTGGCCCAACCAGTGATGCCCACGTCTCATGAACAAACAATTTTTTAGAATTGTCATCATACATTGAGAATTCACAGAATCACAGAATTATTACAGCTCAGAAGGAGGCCATTTGGCCCGTCGTATCTGCACCGGCTCTCTGAATGAGCAATTTACCTCGTGCCATTCCTCCGCTGTCTCGCCTTTAACCCTCCATGGTCTTCCCTTTCAGATAACAGTCTAATTCCCCCTTGAATGCCTAGATTAATTATACTACTCATCTTTTCTTCACAATCAATCTGTTGGAAGTCTGTAAATGAAAAGCAAACAAAACAAGTGGGGGAATTAAGGAGTACTGTCAGCAGAAATTTCTAGATTGCAAACAACGGATTCCTATTTATATAAACAAGTTGACTGGATACTATCTAAGCACAAGGCTACTGCAAACTTTACAATAGTGTTACTTCTGAAGTTCCTGAAAGGAATCGTAATCTACAGGAAGGTCACACCTTTGAAACATTAAGTCAAACAATGGAAGTTTATTTGGAAGAAAGTAGTAGATTAAACAGCTGCCAACTTCAGTGTTGCTGAGCTAAATCCACTATTGTAACGATTTAGACTGTTAATGCAACCGCATCAGGAACAAAAATCCTTGTACTTGCTCCACTTCTCAAATGCAGAGGAACAGACATTGCTGACCTGATATAATCAAGATCAGAGTGGGGTCACACGTGGGAGCATCTTGGGCACCCACAGGTTTTGGTAATGATGGTGGTAGTGGGCTGGGAGGGGATTTGGTGGGGTGTTGTGTGGGTGGGAGGGAGTAGCACTGGAAATAGGCTGGTGCTGCAAGAAGTGGCATCAACTGGGAACATTTTTCAAAATGCGTTCAGTTGACACACACCCCTATCCCATAAAGCAGCTGAAAATAATGATTGTGCTGCAATTTTACGGGGGAGTACCATGGCAGAACTGACCTGCGTCGGAGATAGGGGGGGTCATGTAAATGGCCTGGGGCAGGAATTTTGGCGATCTTGGAGCTGGACGGCAGCAACACACTTCAGATAAAGAAAGACACATATTTATGTAGCACCTTTCATGATCTCAGGGCATTGCGAAGTGTTGTATAGCTAATTAAGTCCTTTTGAAGTATAGGCATTTTTGTCATCTGGGAAAAGCAGCAACCAATTTGCGCACAGAAAGCTCCCACAAACAACAAATGACCAGATCATCTGTTTTATTGATGTTGGTTGAGGGATTAAAAGTTATACTGGCCACTGGGAGCCCTTCCCTGCTCTTCTTCAATAGCTCCATGAGGTATTTTATGTCCACCTTAGAGAAAGCAGAGGCTTTACTGTAATTTCTCATCTGAAAGACAGCAACTCTCCCAGTATTGCACAGAAGTGTTGGCCTAGATTATGCAGTGGGGCTTTAACCCACAACCTCCTGATAATGCTTCTGGACAGTGGGGTTGTGAAGAGCAAGATGATCTTTTCTTTAGAGATTGTGAAAGATTGGGCAAACAACGTGCAGTACAAAGGAAATTGAAGTCAGGTGATTCAAGCTGACTAGCAAGGATATTGCAACACACATAGACACATGCGTCATACTTGACTCGTAAGAGCAAGAAATTTTACGTTTAGTACCACACAGAAATCATTAATTTAACAAAAAGCTTACTTTCAAACAAATCCAATGTTCAAATTCACCACATCACCTTGTCCTTGTATCAAATATAGGATTTTTTTCCTTTTTAAGTTTGTGTATTGTTGGGTTCCTACAATGAGAAAAACCCCAACACCGTATATTCAAAACGTTATCCTTGTTATTATTTTTAGAAATGGGTTTTCTGCTGAGCAAAAAGATGGCAGCTCCAAGTTACCTGATGTGATACCTGGGAGCTATCCCCAGAAGCTACAAGAACAAAATAGGATTTTGCTCAGCTTCTGGAATCTCACTCCTTATTATACACACCCCTTGTATAAGACCAGGCGACAGGCAGATCAGAACTCGTTATGCCAACAGAGCTGCTAACAGACTCATTACACCTGGGAACCAAAGGGATGTCATTTGTATCTGATAGGTTTACCTTGCTAGCGGAGTCAGTGGGTCTACATAGACAATGGCTTTCCAAACACCAGACCCACGACATAGATGGTATGTCTTTCAACAATTAATGACTGGGACATTATCAGCTCTGAAATCAAAGCCAATTCTAGACACTGGATAAACATCCCCTTTTGAAGTCATTGGGGAGAAGGAAGGTCATATGACTTCAGTGATCATTTGGAAATCCTTATGCGCCTTTGGGAACTGTGAACCAGTCAGTCTGTTGTTTTAACATCCAACTGGTGAGCCACCAAGAAGCAGGCCCCTCCAAGCAGAACAACATCCTGTACCTTGAAGCCTGTCCCTGCTGGAAGATTTTGTACCATTGCCTCCAGAACTGACCCAGTCACTGTGTACGGACTTCATCTTGCAGTCAACACCAACTGAAAAGCGAATACTACAACTCTGGTCTTCAGCCAGCTGAACTCAAATATCTATGTGAAAGACTCTGACTTTGGACTCTGGAAATCATGTGAACTAATATTAATTTCAGTGGTTCTTGTACTGTAAAACTCCTTTTCTCTAGCCCCCTTTACTGTGTGTGTGTATGTGTGTTTGGAGTGGGATGCTGTGAACATTCCTTCCCTGGGTTTTTTGAATGTGGAAAATAAACTGACCTCAGTTAATCCTAACTTGAGTTTTCTGTGGATTTTTAGTAAATTGAATCACAAAAACTGACGGATTGGGAAAACATGCCACCACCTATTAAAAAAACAAATTCAAAACACCTTCTGCTTATGGACAGGTGGTAAGAGAAAATCTATGCAGTTTGTCTGTCTCTCTCTTGTCCATAACAGTATAATTATAAAAGATGTTTGCAACTAGATTTTAAATAGATCCTGTTCACTTTGTCCACCCACTTTGTATGTGGAACTTTCTTTGATCTGGGCTGTGATTGCAGACAGTGTCCTTTAAACCAGAACTAAAGATTACAAGGTGTAATCAACTGAGCAAACAATGTGGTAAAAGATACCTCAACAATGATTAGTGGGTTAAAGTAAAAGCAAAAAACTGCGGATGCTGGAAATCCAAAACAAAAACAGAAATACCTGGAAAAACTGAGCAAGTCTGGCAGCATCTGCGGAGAGGAACGCAGTTAACGTTTCGAGTCCGAATGACCCTTCAACAGATTAGTGGGTGCTTAGCATTACTGTAACTTAGAAAGCTCCACTTCAGCAGTTAGCTCTTACATAGAATACATTAGAATGAATCACTTCATTTTAAAATATAGTTCTTTTGAACTTGGACCATAACTTAAAGAGAGCTTGGATTTAAAGCTGAATGGTGAACACAGTTCCTCAGTTTATTTTAAATCTAAGCCAAATTGCTGTTATAGTTGTAGCTGTTGTTGTTGAGCCTACCAGAAACAACAGCTCCAAGGTCTGGATCTTCCGCAAAGCAGCAATCATCGTTGGATTACCGCTTTGCTCGAATTTTTCCACGTCTAGACGCCTGTCCGCATTTTATGCCAGGTTTTCCAAACCCGGCTTCCCTAGAGATGCAGAGCACAGTGCCTCTCGGGGAACTTCATCTCAATACTGTAGCATCGGGGGGAAGACAAGACACCCCCTTTTTACGGCACTCGCTGCTGTATGGTGAGTTTAAATGTCCAGTGTGAATGTTACTGAATGGGTGATTGGATAAATAATTGAATGGATAGGTTGGGTAAGGTAATTGGGTATGATGGCAAGCAGATGAGGTGATAGATTAGTAGGGTGGCAACTGGGTTGGTGGCAGGTGTGTGGAGTTACAGGTGGGTGGGGTGGCAAGTAATAATGGTGATAAGTGGGTAGAGTGGCAGGTAGGTTGGGTGGCAGGTGGGTAGGGTGATGGGTGAGTTGGGGGATAGTCGGGTCGGAAGGAGTAGTCAGATCTGGTCGGGGGCTAGTTGGTTGGTTGAGGGTAGTTGGGTAGGTTCGGGTCGGTTCGGGTGGGAACTGGGTTGGTAAGGGGTAGTTGGGGGGGTCAAGTTGGAAGTCGGGGGTCATCAGGAGGGAGTCTGGATGCATCTAAACACAGAAGGTAGTAAGTTTGCTATTCAAGATGCACTGTTCCTCTAGAAGATAGGTGATAATGAGATCTCACCAAGAGGCCTGGCACGGACAGCATGAAGTTGTTGCACTTAACTTTCTATTTACAAATTAAAATCACCAGAAAAAATTATGGTTTGCCCGTTCCATTCTAAGTACCCTTTCACAAACATGGGCCAGGATTTTGCCCTCGTTGGGCGGGAGCGGTCAGGAAGACGACAGCTGCCCACGATCAGGGCTGGACCACAATTTCATGCCGATGGGCCAATTAAGGCCCGTCCAGTATGAAACGCATGCTTCAGTGCTCAGCGCTGCCTGTGGGGAGGGTGAGGAAGGCGAGAGTGCAAGTTCGCACATGCATGTGAGTGCGCACTGGTAAAGATCCCTGAGGCACAGAGCTGCCTCAGGGCGATGAAGAGTATTAAAAATTAAAATTAAAGATTTTTAAACTGTTAAAAAACATGCCCCCTCTGACTCTGTCACATGAGCATGGACATGTTAGAAATTAGGATGAATTTTGAAAAAAAAATTTTAATGACAAACTGAAGCCTCATCCCGCCCGTGGATGAGGTTTCGCAAAATATGCAAAGGCCGCTTGGCCTTTTCGTCTGCCCGCCAACCTTAAGGTTAGACGGGTAGCAAAAAATTTAATTCAATTACATTTTTAATGGCCTTAATAGGTCTTTTAATTGTCAGCAGGCGTGCTGCCGACTCCCACATGCACCCGCCGACCGAAATATTGCACGAGTGCGTGATGACATCGGGATGCTCGCCCGACGTCATCGTGCGTCATTTTACGCTGGAGCGGGTCGGGCGCTTGCCCGCTCGCCCACTCAGTGAAAAACCCTGCCCATGGAGTTTCATTCCTTCAGATTTTGATTACTGTTGGAGATTTTTAAAATATAATTTTTTTTCTGTATTTTATCTCTCTCTTTCTCCTATCTTCCTTTCCCTCTGTTTTGCTGATTTGTCACTGATTTCACTACTGATTGGTTAAGGTGATATACAGTTGGTCCCAGACCCCTTATTGAGTGTGTTGTGCTTTTTAGATAGGTGACTGATGGGAACTTCCAATGTAAAAGCGCATACAAAATGTATTGGTAAATGCAAGAATAACTGTAATATTGGCCCAATGCTGACGTAGTGATAACACAGTGTGCTTCATACCGTGTGGAGAGCTGAGGTCTTCTGAGCTCAGTGCAGCCAAGGCCAGCTGACCTGACCAATGACCAAAACAAATAAAAGAGGCCCTGAATTTCCACAAGGGCTTCAATAAATAATCTACTTGTCAGACTAGAAAGCCTTTATGAATTTTCAAAGCCAGATATGTGTGGATAGCTTTGCAAGAGTCAAGTTCACAGCCTTCCAGAATGATCAGCCAGTCTGACCAAATCCACTTGATGATAATATTACACAAAATTGGGGTTATCTTTTTTCAGAATATTATGGTCATTAGCTAAGTTTGTGCTTAATTCATCACAATCGGTATTTCCCAAGTCCAGCTGAGCGATCAGTTTTTGGAATAGATGGTCATGCTACAAGACCAGGTATCTGTCATACTGTCATTGACATACTAAATCATGAGCAAGGAAGCAGCATAATGTTATAATTAAGTGTAGTACTGTACACTTTTACATTGGCCTAATATGAACCAATCTGTATAAAGCTACAGTAACAATGGAGATATTCATGGAATTATCTTCGTCAAATTGATTAACCTTTCTGATCTAATTTACCAACATTTATTCAAAGCTGTCATTTTCTTATCATAGGTTTGCCAGGTATGCCGGGACCGAAAGGAAACAAAGGAGATGCAGGGATAAAAGGAAATGTTGGACTTGTTGGACCGACAGGTGACACAGGTGAACCAGGACCTGTAGGAAAACCGGGCGCACGAGGTTTGAATGGACCTCCTGGTGTTCGTGGAGAAAAAGGTTCAAAAGGTCCAGTAGGGGGACTTGGTCCTAAAGGAAATAAAGGTAACTTAGGGAGGTCTGGTTTACGAGGTGAAGTTGGGCCTAAGGGAGATAGAGGACCACCAGGACCACAAGGAAATCCAGGACCACCTGGGCCCAAAGGACAATCAGGAATTAAAGGAGATCCCGGAATTCCAGGCCCACGGGGACTTAGGGGAGAAAGGGGGAAACCAGGTCCCCCAGGATCTCAAGGACCGCCAGGTCCATGACTGGAAGCACTTTAATTTTCTTTTCAGCTGTTTAAACTTCCTGTATGTCTATTATATAATTATTCCTCATGCTCAATCACAAAGAAAATCAGTCATATTTTGATTTTAATCAGAAACGATTGTGTTTAACTTTCTAAGGGAATCATGAAACAAATTCATTGGGCCGAATAATAAGGGGGGGTGGGTGGGGCGGGGTAGTGGCGGACAGCTGACTGGCTCCACGCCTTGCAGCCCCACAGCCATAAAGTGCTGCGGGGTTCATTAACCAGGGCTGAGTGGGACTTCCACCCCTCCTTGGGGGAGGTCCCGCCCTCTGGTGCTGCCGGCCAATCTGATTGGCTGGCAGCACCATCAGTCCTGGCCATGCCAGGAAGGCATCAGTGGCCACTGCCGGGACTGCAGGTGAGGAGTGGAGCCTAAGGCCTAGGATCCCCGAAGCAGGTAAGTCTGGGCTCTAGGACTGAGAGGGTTTGGGAGTATTAGGTACAGGAAAGTTGGGTGGGAGAGGATGATTTCAGGAGAGGAATTGGGTAGGAATGAAGCAGGGGCTTCTGGTCTAAGGGGGGTGGGGGGGTGCATGCCGAGTGCGGTGACACCTGCCCTCCCTTCCTACCCTTTAACTGTTTCAAGTTTAAAATTGGGCTTCCCTTTCCCGCCCAGCTATCCGCCCCAAACTTATTTGGTGTGGGCAGCATATTATTAGGGTCAATATACTTGATAACAAGCCTTTTTGGCTCTTAATTAATCATTTTAATATAGCGGGTGGTCTGCCGATTTTGGTGCCCGCCCTCCCCTCGTATTATGGGGATGAGTTCCGAGGTGGGCAAGAAGGTGGTGGGATGGACGTCCACCCCATTTTACGTGCCCCCGCCTTGTGAAACACGCCCACCGGCAAATAATATTCAGCCCATTGAAACTGATATAATGGAGATCATTGTCATGTGATCCCTTGGTCATGTGATTGGTTACCACCCAGTTTAAATATTCATGGATGAAAAATGGCACACAAAGTGACTACCAGTAAAGAGCTAATTATTCCTTCATTTTAACCTAGATAAGCATCACACCTAAATTTCTCGTCATCCCAGTGTTCAGTTTTAATTGTCGTGCTCTAATTGTTCAAAGATGAGATATAACATGAAGAAAGGCGATGTAAGTGAGCCATCTGAGGGTTGTGAGAGCCATCGAGCTCCACTCTGCCATGTGTCACTGCCTTTCGGAGGGGAGGCCGTACAACAGTTGCAACAAGGACCATTTCAAGGTTTGACACCCAGCACACAGAGGGTGCCTGAGAGACGTTTGACCTGATATTGGGTTTCTTGATTTTTCAGGCATCATAAAATGGGCATCCCAAAATAGGTGCTATAAAAATGAGGGGCTTAACACCGGTTTCAGGCCCCCCTCTGCTGACTCCAGTATTTGGAGGGCACAAGATTAACTGACACTGAATGGCAAGCTTTGTGCAAAAACAAAAATAAATTAAGACTTTGATGCCTGAAGGAACAGGAATGCTCCCCAATTCCACTGTATTCTGATTGACCGCACTCCACACACTTACTGTGGGTCACTGCAGAGAGGTAAGCTGCCTAGCGTTCATTTCTTCAAATGGATGAACTCCCTGTGGAGACACAAAAGGTACCAGCAGTTCACCCAAATTAAAATGGCTCGAGACCCAATTTTAAGTCAGACTCGGGCTTCCCAGTTCAAGGACGTGTTGCAGCCACATTGCTGTCTCCATGCTAGAAACTATTACCGATGAATTTATACCCCAATGTTTTTGTCAGTGTGGCACTATGGACAGGTTTGCATAATTTAAAGATCATTATTCATTGGTTTATTCAACACTGACTATAGTGCAAGATTTTAAACTTTAAGGTAAAGCCACAAATAAATTGCTTTTTGCCAAAAGGCCCGTAACAATTTAAACATTTGTTTCTTCCACTTTTCAACTACTTTTGACTCTTTATTCATCTTCTCGCTTACTTGCAAAGTGTTTGCAAATTTCTTAAAATTAGCTCTTCTACACTTTCTGGATAACCGGTTTCCTCTGTAGTTTCTGCTGAAAAAGAAATCCAATCGTTAGTTATAGAAATTTTAGGAAAATGAAACACTTAAAGCTTTGTGAATATCCTCCTGTCAAAGAATATGAAACTTGCTAGTGTTCTTCACAGCTTTGATATAGATGTTGCTGAGTGGTCTGTCTATCCTAAAATGGCTCTGCGTAGGCTGGACGCACCAGATATATAAGGTGTTATTTTCTCCGTGGGCGTACTCTCATTAGAATGCCAACTGAATACACTTATTGGGATTTACACATTCCAAAGGGTCAGCAAACTTCCTTTCACCAGTCGTTGCTTGAATCTGTAGAAGACATTCTGGTGCCATGATCACAATGGTGAAAACCCCAGACAGCATTCCTGCAGCAAACAACTGCAGACACATGAGGACATTGTTAGGCTTCTTCTGCTGTAGTACTTTACCTAAGCCTAAACCAAAGAAACATAGAGCAAACATAACGCCAGCAATTGAGGCAGCCATTCCCTTGTACAAACCTTGGATACACTGCACAGGTTGGAGTGCAGGTCGCCACTATATCTCAACCCCGTGACGAGAAGTAAAACTTCTACTGCGTAACATCAAGTGGCACTTATTTGAATTTAATACATTTCTATTGAGAAATCATATGCTTTCTGAGACTGTAACCCTCTGTGTTCCTGCAATTCATACTGATAGTACTCATGTTACTAAGTGTTGGAGCAAAATGAGGTTAAAATTTCACAGGATTTTGATTTTAGTAACAGATTTATCCTGTAGTATAAAACTCCAAAACTTACCCCACACCCCCAACCTCCTCCCCCCCGATCAAGAAAACAAAATATAAATCAGACATAAATATGTAATGATATCTTCCTATACATAGCAACCATAAAGACCTTTTCCAAAATTGACATTATGGGCAGAATTTTACAACAGCGGGATTTTATGTTCCCGCTGTCGTCAATGAGGTTTAGAATGTCTCGCCGCATTTTACAGCCCCGTCTCTGCCGAAACGGGGCCGTAAAATCCTGCCCTATATCTGTGTATTAAATGAACCCATAGGAAAAAAAGGCTTTGCATTCCAATATAAATTTAACTTTAAAGACACGGTGCATCCAAAATAGCAACATTTATTTCCACATTTGCTGAAATTTTCAGATATTCAAGCAGAAACATAAGAAAATGACACTTAATAAAATCTGTTAATAATGTCAACGTTAATTTTCACACTCACCATTTCAGGGACTATTATTGCTTTATTTCAGAATTAGTAAGGATTACAGAGTAGGTGAAACATTACTCATACTTTGCACGCATTTATTAAATTGTAATTTTTCTTTTGAAAAGTACAAAGAAAACGGCCTGGATTTTCATCCTCGTGGTGGGTAGCGGGAGTTGGGAAAATTTCCAGCTCGGCCCTCCCTCCTCGGGAAAAAGTGACTGCAAGGACGGGATTTTCATTGTGGGGTTGAGAGCGGATGCGGGCTTGAATCAAGTCAGTTTGCTGACCAGGGAAAAAGGTCGGAGGCAGTCACATGGGCTGACAGGTGCTGACACATCGCCTCAGTGCTTTGGGACTTTGTCCCAGTTAAAAAAAAAACAGAAAGACCCTCTAGCCCTCACACCCCCTCACCCCACCACACACTCCCCATGTCCCATCTATGTCACTTCATGCCCCCATGTCAAGGTATTCCCCCTTCAAACAACCCTTATGGCTCTTCATGCTCCCTATGCCAAGCTATGCCTCTCCACACACCCCCATGGTCCTTTATGCCAATGTACGCCTTTCCATCCTCCCCCATGGCCCCTCATGCCCCCTATGCCAAAGATGCCCCTCCATCCATCCACCCATCCATGGCCCCTCATGGACCCTATCCCAAGCTGTGGGACTTATATGCCATTGACCCACTTTAGACTGTATTGAACCTATGAATCCTATAGTGACAATAGGTTGTGTTTAAAAAAAAGCTTTTAAAAATAGTTGCCATTTATTCATAACTTTCCATTATGTTAAAAGAAAGAAAAACTTTTTTTACTTTTCTCTGGGACTCAGGTGTTTTAACAGACTAGTGGATTTCTGGGCTCCAAACCTAAGTCTCTATGTTATCTTGGCTGAGAGTCCAGACATCCTTTAGAGTACTAAAACATCCGACCCTCCCAGAGAAAACATTGCTTGATTGATAGGTTTGGCTCTACGATCTCTGATGTCAATTTCACAATGTTTTTTACACAAGGTTAAGAGGCTCAAGTGCCTCTAGTTTTAGCTATTGAAACTTTAAAGGGTCTGGATGATTGACACTTTTATTGCCCTGTAGTAAAAGGACTTTTTGAACACAGTGGCAAGTTATGAATGAATGACTGTTTTTGAAAGCTTTTTTTAATGCATCCTTTTGTTGCCATAGGGGTCATTGGTTCTATACAGTGTTTAGTGGGTCACCAGGCATGGAAGTACCACATCATGGCATGGGGAACCATATGGGTTGTTTGTGGGCATACCTTGGCATGGAGGGCATGAAGACTCATAGGGGTGGGTGGGGGGCATACCTTGGCATGCTGGTATGAGGGGCCATAGAGGTTGTTTGGGAGGTATGCCTTGGCATGAAGAGGACCTTTTGAACTTACCTTTTAAAAGGTCCCCTACTGCATACTAAGGTTCAGAACAGCTCTGAGGTGCTGTGAATCACTACTCATTGTAAAGCTGGCCTGACTCCAGGAAAATTGCTGAGGACTATCCCTGCAATTGAGGCGGTCAGGTTGGGAGCGCAGGGTGCAGGCTTTTGACATGAACCAGCCCACATCCTTAAAAGACATTCCCAAAAACTGGAAACCCTGGAAATGGGGTCAGGAATCCTCGAATCAGGTCCCGGCCACCATTTTTAAAGGGCCCCCGAATCATCCCGACTTGGTGAAAATACAGCCCGATAGCTGTAATGGTCATTTTTTGCAAGTATGCAATAGTCTGAGAATTACATTTTAATTAATTTCTGCCCAGTTTGGCGTTGTAACTGTAAGATACAAGTGAAATTGTAAGCTGAGAAATAGTAATGTTTCACCACAAAGGTACATTTTATGTTAAATGTATTATGCATTATTGTTTGCTAGTGTGTCAGTTACTTGTTTGCATTAAAATACTCTTAGCATGTTGTATCCTGTACTCAAATGAACTTCACCAAAAACACACATTCAAATATTTTATGCAGCACACATACTCAGTACTTTTTACTCCTTTCAGTAACATCTATGATACAGTAAAAACAGTTATAGGGTTTAAACTATTTTAATAAGTGTGTATCACAATCTGACATATTTTCAAAGAAATAGAGTGTTGTTCTATTATAAATGGGGAAAACGAACTGGTTTCCTGAATTTTTTGTTACTTATGTTAAAACTGCAGCTGGTATGCAAGCTATTACAAGTGTCATCCAATCTATGTAAGCATTGTAAGCATTGTAACTTTTAATTATAACCAGGCATCTGAGGTCCTGGCTTAATAAATATAGTACACAATCCTATATTATTGTCCAATATTTCATCAAATGAGAGGATAATAACTCAGAGGAAGACATTCCCCTGGTGCCAGGTAATAGCAAATTGCTACATTACAATTACATTATACTAGGCCCAAAAGAAATCTTCTAACATATCTGGTTTGCTTTAAAGGAAATTAATAAGCGATGGTCTTGGACTAATGTTTTGTTAACTTTAGTAAAATTATTGTGATAAAAAGATGGTGTAATGTCAAGAGAAAGCACCACCTGATGAATTCTCTGAATTTAGTGCTAATTGAAAATTTTTATTCTATCTCTTGCTTCTCTTTTAAAATCCTCATTCCCTTCTGTCCCACCTATGCCCACCCAAGCATCATACTGAAATACCCTCTCCCCTTTCCTCCCTCAGCTCCTCTAATAATTCCTTTAATAATGAAGCAGTCCAGGCTGGCTAAAATCTGGGCTTGGGGTGACAAGTGGTCAGTAATGTTCACACTATGCCAGCCAAGAGAGAACCCACCTCACTCATCTCTCCCTGACCTTCAATATCATCACTATTGTTGAGTCCTCTATCTTTAAGTTCCTGAGGGAGGGCCACCATTGACCATAAATTTATGTGAGCCAACCATACCTTGGACTGGTCAGGTGGGCAGAAAAGTAACAAATGGAACTCAACTCGGAGAAGTGTGAGGTGATGCATTTGAGGAGGTCAAACAAGGCAAGGGAATACACAATAAATAAGAGGATACTGAGAGGTGTAGAGGAAGTGAGGGAAGTGCAGCCTTGCAGCGCGGGTTAGGAGAATGCCTGTGCCTAAGCTGAGAGCACAGCATGCAGTCTAGTCGGTGAAGCTATCACCAATCAGTCAGGTGGAGTGAGGTGCAGGCAGCCATGTAGTGCACTAAATTCCAGCCATCCAAGTGGTGGCCAGCACTCTCCAGGATGTGTTAAGGGGCCTTCAGACTTTACCGAGAGAGGTTCTTAGTACACCTATGCTAACCCATGTGTCTCTCTCTTTCATCCTGCAAGAGGAGTACATCAGGATCATGGAGCCTAGTGACCTAGCTGTATGCCTTATGGCCATTAGGGAGCAGAGACGAAGGAGAATAGAGTGACAGAGGTGCCTTGCTAGACAGAGGGAGGAGCAGCACCTTCAAGAAGAAGGGGCGGCTAGGGATCCCGTGCATGCTGCTGAAGAGCCACAGCGAGCTATTGCAGGTCAGCACCTAGCTAAACCCAGGGTCTATAGTCGCTGCCTTTCATTACTGCAGATGACCGAGAACCTGCGTTGCCAAAGACTGCACATGTCTAGGGAACTGGTTGGTCACATCTGCCACCTACTGCAGGATTTGGCACCATAAGGACATGGAGGGCATCCACTGTCAGTGGCCGTGCAAGTGGCCACAGCGCTCAATTTTTACACTAGTGACTCCTTTCAGGGCCCCACAGGTGACCTCTGTGGAATATCGCAAGCCTCCAAGCACAAATGTACCCATGATGTTACAGGTACCATCTTCATGAAGGCACACAACTTTGTGCATTTTGCCCAGGATCAGGGAAGCCAGGAAGCAAGAGCGCTGCGATTTGCCCAGGTCTCAGGTTTCCCACAGGTGCAAGGTGCCATCAACTGCACTCATGTGGCAATCAGATCTCTGTGGCAACAAGGGGTCAGCTATGCCAACCGTAAGGGTTTCCACTCGCTGAATGTTCAGCTGGTGTGCGACGACCACAAATGCATCCTACGTCTGCGCATGGTTCCCAGGGAGTGTCCACAACACCTACATTCTCAGTAGGTCTCAGACCTGACGTCTTCCAGGGCTCAGAGAGGCCGCAGGTTTGGCTTCTCAGTGACAATGGTTACCCACAGAGGATGTGGCTGATGATGCCCGTGCAGCGGCCTCAGAGTGCAGCGGAGAGAAGGTACAATGAGGCTCATGCTGCAACTCGCACTTTGGTGCAGACCATTGGAATGTTGAAAATGAGGTTCCGGTGCTGGACTGGTTTGGTGGAGCCCTGCAATACAGTCCACAGAGGCTGTCACGCATCGTTGCCGTCTTCTGCACCCTTCACTGGAACTGCAAAGGGGAGAGGAGCTGGTTGAGGAGGAGATGGGGGAGCTGCACATCTCCTCCGATGAGGAGGACGTCGATGGGGACGGTAGTGAGAAGATCCTCAAAGGCGAGGATGATGGTGATGAGGCCATCGTGCTGGCCAGACGAGGCAAGCGCACTCGGGAGGCCCTCATACCTGTTATATTCCTGGAGGATGATGATGACATGCAGTGAGGAGACACCATAGATCCTTGCATTGCATCTGTGAATGTTTGTCTCCTGTCTGGCTGATGGCAGTGCACGTACCCTCGGTGATAAGGCTCCTGTCATGGAAGCTGTCAAAAAGATATAGTAATGTCTATAATGTTGTTGGAAATTATTTCAAAATAGAGTTTATTGGTGTCTGTGTCTATGTGTGTGTGTGTGTGTGTGTGTCTCTTAACTGGATTAAAGCCAGCTGTCCTAGAGGCCTCGATGTATAGAAGTAGGTGTGAAATGTTAATTAGGTAAACATGGAGGCAATTTGCATTTTTTCTTTAAACAAACTAGTGTAGCTTGGATTCAAAGAGAGGGAGTGAGATATTACACCTAACTAGGTGAAGCTTAGAAAGAGCGTGTTTGTTTATTTTTCCCAAGGATTACTAATAAAGTGTGTATTATGAGAGGGTATTATTATTAGAAGAGGTAAAGTTCAAAAGATATAGTGATACAATGAAAATTTGCATTCAAAGAGGAAAATATGTATAAAGGAAGTAAAGGCTGTTGGTAAAAAGAGAGGGATTCTAAGATCTAAAGCCTCCAGCCTGTAAGCCTCAAGTCGCTGTCTGCAAGGACCCAGAGCTGAAAGAAACTCATTTTGAATGTGACTGCCCAGAGAGTGCTTTGCCAGGGGTCTGTTTAAATCTTTGTGTTTTACTGTTGCTTTAATGGAGGTGTAACTGAGAGTCAAATTAATTAGGGGATTTTTGTAGTTATTATTGTAGTAACTTTATAGACATATGTACGTGCTTACAATCTTTCTTGTATTAATAAATGTTTAGTTTAGTTTTATAAAAAACCTCTTGCGACTCGGTTGTCTTATTACTACTGAATTCAAAGCCTGCATCTCGAAACATACAGATTGCAAAATGGGTTATGACAGTTGTTTCAAGTTTCCTTCTGGGATTTGAACAACTCAGCCTTTACCACCGGCTGTGTCATAATAGAAGCGCAGCGGCTGTCCATAGTCCCGACGTTCCAGGAGGATGGTGATGACTTGCAGTGGGGACACTCCATAGATCCTCATATAGCTTATTGAATGTCTGACTCCTGTCTGGCTGATGGCACTTAGCTTGTGCTCTGTGAACAGGGTCATATCATGGAGATGTAGTGGGGAAACTTTAACTTGTCCTGAACCTAGGGCATCCTTCATAAGCTGAACCCTTCAGGACCACACTGTCAACAGACACGGGTACCGGAGATGGGGGGGGGGCAGCCGCACCTCAAAGATGCTGAGAGCACACAGAGAGAATGACCGAACTGTGTGTTACCGGCCCAGGACATTCTGGCAGCAATGATAAGCCCCATTAAGGTGCAGGCATGACTGATGTGTCCAGTGACTATGAAGGCGCACCATCATTGTGCTGGGAAGGCTGCACAAAGCATAGGGAAGAGGCTCTGGACTGAGGCACCTGACTTTATATTGTGCAGGGACCAAGGTTTCATATCTGAGTGAACATTGCTCATCAGAGCAAGCAGCCAAGGCAAGGAGACATTCATGGAGTTTATTTCCATTGTGAGCATAATGTACAAGTGACTAATTTCCGTGTCCAAGCTGTTCAACTACATCTTTTTAACCTTCCTAACCCTGCTGCTATATCCTGGTGCTCTCCCGACATCCACAGCAGAGGTGGAGGCCGCCTGCTGACTTCTACGCCTTGTCTATGATGACCTTGCCGGCATCCTCTGGAATGCCGAGACTTGGAGGGCCCTGGCCTGCTTTTGGGGCCCTGCTTTGTGGCAGTGGCACCCTCCTTGGCATGTGGAGCTGGAGCCATAGGGTCACAGGAAGAAAGGGATTCGGATGGGCCAGGCACTCCCTGAGTCACCTGGATGGCTGACCTCTTTTGGGCAGCATTGGCACTGACCACCACTGCCACCATCTCCCAAGCTGGATTGGTGATGTTGCTGCCCCTCCTGCAGCCAGAGTGGGGGTAGAGGACATCACAGCGGGTTTCCATGGTGTCCAAAAGGTGTTCCAGGGACGCATCACTGATTCTGCCCTTTATTTCAGATTTCCAACATCCGCACTATTTTGCTTTGCACTAGGGAATATTCAGGCTTGGGCTTATAAGTGGCAAGTAGCAGTCGCGCTACACAAAGTGCCAGGCATTGAATATCATCTCCAACAAGAGAGAATCAAATCATTTTCCCTTGACATTCAATGTCATTACCATCGCTGAATCGCCCACCATCAGTATCCTGGGATAACCATTGACCAGAACCCTAACTGGATCAGCCATAAAAATACTGTAGCTACCACTATCTACAAAGCACAAATGTGATGGAATATTGCCCACTTACCTGGGTGAGTGCAGCTTCAACAACACTCAAGAAGCTCGACACCATTCAGGACAAATCAGCCAACTTTATGAGCACCTATCCACCACCTTAAAGATGTAATCCCTCCGCCACCAGGCACAGTGGAAGCTGTGTGTACCACATGCAAGATGTATGCAGCAACACGCCAAGGCTAATTCAACAGCATCTTCCAAATCCGTGACCTCTAAAACCTAGAAGAAGAGGAGCAGGTGCATGAAACCACAACCACCTGTAAATACCCTACGAAGCCTCGCACCATCCTGACTTCCTTCACATTGTTGCATCAAAATCTAGAACTCCCTATCTAACAGTACTGTTGGTGTACCTACACTACATGGATGGGAGCAGTTCTAGAAGGTGGCTCACCACCACCTTCTCAAGCGCAATTAAATGCTAGTCTTGCAGTGATACCCACATCCCATGAAAGAATTTTTTAAAAATGACTGCAGTTCATTAGTTGCCTTAAGAAGGTGATGATATGATGGTAGGTGTTCTTGAATAGTGTCAACTGAAGAATATTGACTGAGGGCACTTCCTTCAGGAACTCCTTTCGTAATATCCTGGGCCTGTGACTCCAACAAGCACAATCATCATTCTTTGGCACAGTGTCCGCCTTGGAAATTTTTAGGACATCTGTAATTTATTTCACTCCTGCTTCCTCAATTCACGGAAAGATGAAATGGAGTTGTCCCTTTCTGAATGTTTACAGCATGGCCTTCAGTGCTGCATTGGAAATGTTTTATTACCTGGCGTTGCTGAAACCATGGGCAGAATTTTCTGCCTGTCAGGCGAGTGGAGCTGGAGTGGCCGCAGGCAGGTGCGGACCCAATCAGTGCCGGCGATGGGGTCTGTGCCGCCATTTTGTGCAGGCAGACCAATTAAGGCCCACCCAGCGCATTTGCCGACTCCCGTGAATAGTGAGAGTGTGCGGGCTGCGGCGGACGTGCACAGACCACTAGGTCCAATGGCGACCCAGCAGTCTGTTTAAAGGGAGGCCTGGCAGCCTCCTGTAGGCTGCTCACAATGGCCACTTCCAGGTCACATCGCAGGGGGTTGGCTGAGCAGGGAATGCTGGAAGGAAGGGCAGAGGAGCAGGACAGTCTGCAGGGTCTGCCACAGGGGCAGGGCAGGCTGCAGGGTAGGCCAGCGGGGAGGCCAATGTGCCCCTCACTTTTCTGATGACTGCCTCGCTGCCCTCTTCGAGGAGGTGGCAGCACGGCGGGAGGTGTTGGTCCCCCAGGATGGGAGGAGGAAGCCCCCCACGTGACCATACGTGCCTGGGAGAAGGTGGCGGAGGTGGTGAGGTCCCGCGACATGCTGTGGCGCACCTGGATCCAGTGCCGCAAGCGCCTCAACGATTTGTTGTGCTCTGGAAGGGTGAGTATCATGTTGGCATTGGGCATTTAACCCAGTAGGTAGTCTTACCCTCTGCGGCACCCCCCCACCCCCCGCCCCCCAAGCCTTACCGTTGTGACTGCATTGAATCATGTCGGGCATTTCTTGTACGCTGGGTGGGCAAGCATATAGTGCCCATGCTTAGATCAGCCTGAATGGTTCACGAGGAGATGAGTTCGCCCCCCCGCACCATGTGTTGCTTAGTCGCACATGACTAGTCTGGGGGCAACCTGCAGGAGATGCAGATGGCGCATACTCAGAACTCCAGCACATGTCCTAGTCACAGTGATGAGATTGTGGAAGGGAAGCCTCCAAGTGTCAAGGCCAAGAACCATCTGCTGCCCTCGACGCTGCACGTAGTTGTGCCTCCTTGCTGTGGGAGCAAAGACCATGTGTTTCCTAAAGTGATGCACGCAGAATGTGTCCAAGGTGGCCGTTGTGAGAGAGTTGGGAGCAGGCGTACTATCTTTTTGTGACTGATCAGTAGCGGGGAGAGGAGGCACTGGAGGCCTGATATGGGCCACTGTGGTTGGGGTGCATCGTGCACGTGCAGAGTCCATGTGCGAGTAGCAGCAATGAATGGTCTTCTCTGTTTTTCAGGAGAAGAATGCTCATAATGCGTCTGAGCGTTCGCGGACTGGAGGCGGCCAGGTTCACCTGATGATGTTAAGCCGCTTCGAACAGGAGGCCCTGGAGCTTGAGAGGCGCCATGCACCCAGGTCAACTGGCGTCGGTGAGGCTGGGGTGGAACGGCCGGTATTTGAGGTCAACAGTGAGATCCGCTATGTCCTCCCAACATCCATAGCGCTGATGATTGTTTGATTTGTTATTGTTGCAACATTGCTCGGTCACAGACTGATAGAGTCAGAGGTGTGGATCATAGAAAAAGGTCCTTTGGCCCTTCGAGGATGCGCCCTTCAAGCGCCTTCCGAAACCGCCTAATCCCATTTCCCACCACTATCCCCATGGCCTTGTAGGCTATGCCATCACAACTGCACATTCAAATACTTATTACATGTTAGGAGGGTTTCTGCGTCCACCACCCTTTCATATTCCCAACACACTCTGTGTGCAAAAGTTCCTCATCACCTCACCTGTCAACCTCATGCCCCTTACCTTAAATCTATGCCACCAGGTTACTCATCCCTCTGCCAAGGGAAAATGTTCCTTTCTGTCCACCCTATCTATGCCCCTCATAATGTTAGAAACCTCAGTAATGTCACCCCTCAATCTCCTCTGCCACAGGGGAAATAGCTCCAGTCTATGATATGTCTCCTCATAAATCAAACTCTCCAGCCCAGCGAGTATCCTGGTCAATGACCTCTGCACTCTCTCCACTCCAATCACATCCCTCCCGTGAAGCGTATTTCACAACTGCGCGCAGAACTATAGCTGTGGCCCAGGCAGCATTTTCTGCACTTGGAACATTACCTCCCTGTTCCTATATTCTATTCCTCGGCTAGTAAAGGCAAATATGGCATTTACCTTCTTAAACGCCTTATGTACATGCCCCGCTACCTTAATAGGCCTGTTGACATGCACAGCAAGGTCCCTCTGATCCTCCTTACTTTCCACGGTCCTACCATTCATCGTGTATTTCCGTGCCTGGTTTGTCCCATCTATATCCGTCTGTAATGTAAAGGTATCCTCCTCACTATTTGTCACCCCACCAATATTCGTGTGTATAAGTTCTGGAAGGTTGAGCGCATAATGGGCCAGGGGAAAGGGATGAAGTGTGTCACTGTGTGCACGCTAACTGATCCACTGTCCTTGTTGTTAATTTCAGCACCATCAGAGCATGGCCATCAGGAGGAGCTGCAGATGCCCCTCTCACACCTGAGGGCCCTCAACTGTCACCTGCATCACACCATTTCTGCGAGACAGGCACCAGCGCAGATACTAGCACCTCGGTGAGCATTGGAACATCGGCTAGTATCCCGGGGCACAGTGGAGATGGCACTTCACAATCGCTGGAGGAGCTGGCAGAGACAGAGAGTGCCGATGGTGCCAGCAGTTGGAGGACTGCAGGTGACCAGACACATGCTCAGTCGGCGCCTGATGATGTGCCTCTGGAGTGGTCCATGACGCAGCAGCTGCAGGAAATGTGGCCGGGTGTGCGGGAGCATCTGGGAGTGATACATGAGGCTATGCTTCTCTTGGTGTCCATGGTTGAGGAGTCCACGTGGTGCATCAGTGATGCAATGAGCCTAATGGCAGAACATCATGCTTCCTCCATGGAGAGAGTGGCAAATCTCATGGAGAGGGGCTTCCAGGAAAACAATCAGGGCCTCCTAGGGTTACGCTTGGACCTGTAAACTCTCACAGCACCAGTGGCCACAGCTGGTCAGTGCCAATGTGGGAGATGGTGTGGGCTTCAAGCTTCCCAGCTCGTTGCCCATCCATCCATGGTGAGCAGGGAGGTCCAGGGCAACCTCACATTGGCGCAGCAGCTGCCTGTCGTATCTGCGGGCTCCTCTCAGGGAGCTCTGGATGAGGGCGTCAGCTGCTCCGCCCCTCTCCCAGTGACCGCTTCATCGGGTGAGGCTGCGACGACTGGGGAGATGCCAGTTGTGGATCTGGCAGATCCCTCCCAGACAGGGCCAGCATAGGCTCCATGTGGCAGAGGACGACCATCAAGGTCATCGAGGCCAACAGGACAGCAGAGTGAGCAGGCTGTCTCACAAGCCACTCCCAGCGATGGGGCGGCACTAAGACGTAGCACCCATAAACGTAAGCATAAGGCACCTTAGGCACACCATGGGTTTCTCATTGGTGATTTTGTGTTGGCCTGAGATTAGGTACTTTAATTTTTTTCTGCTTGATTAACGTTTTGTTTTGAATTTGTGAGAACTTCTGATGGTTAAAATAAAAACCAGATGTGTTACCATGGCTGAGGGTGGCTCCTTTGTCCTGCATTGGTATGTTTAAGATAAATGTCAAGAGTGTTTGATTCGACATTGAAGTTTATGTCCAAAGCCCTTAGTTGCAGCTGATGACCTGGCAGATTTAGCACTTAGGTGCCGAGTATGGAAGCGCCAGGCAAGGCCGGTCCTGTTGATCCATTTGTGTTAAGTTAGCTGAAGGTTCATTGGATTAAAGTGTCCCGGGTGTCCCTGCCTCCTTGGTGTAGTCCCGGATCAGCGTTTAGCCCCTCAGCATTCCCCTGTCCTTCCTCGTCCTCAGAATCAGTGCTGGACTCATCCTGTGTAGCCGCATCGACTGCATTGATGTCTTCATCGTCCACTGTGTCCCCCCTTTCCAGCGCAAGATTGTGCAGAGCGCAGCATGCAACCACTATCACCAAGACACGATCTGGGGGGTACTGGAGTGCACCCCCTGAGCGGTCCAGGCATTGGAAGCACATCTTGAGAAGGCCGATGGTTCTCTCCACCACAGCCCTTGTGGAGGCGTGGTTCCTATTGTACCGCTGCTCAGCTTCTATTCTTGGATGGCGGAGAGGCGTCATGAGCCACCTTCTGAGGGGATAGCCCTTGTGACCCAGCAGCCATCCATCAAGCCGGGCTGGGGCACTGAAGAGCCCTGGAACCTGGGAATGTCTGAGGATGTAGGCGTCGTGGGAGCTGCCTGGGTACCTTGCACAGACTTGTAAAATCAGCATCCTGTGATCACACACTATCTGCACGTGCATGGAGTGGAAGCCCTTCCTGTTGATGAAGACACCGGGCTCATCTGCTGGTGCCTTGATGGCCACATGTGTGCAGTCTATTGCACCCTGGACACGGGGGAAGCCAGCAATGACCACAAAGCCTCTGGCTCGCTGTGTCTGGCTTGCCTGGTCCCAGTGGAAGTGGATGAAGGTCAATGCACACTTGAACAGAGCGTCTGCAACCTGCTTGACACAAGTGTGGACAGCTTATTGGGAGACACCGCAAAGATCACCCACCGAGCCCTGGAAGGAGCCAGAGGCATAGACGTTGATCACAACTGTGACCTTCAGAGCCGCTGGCATGGGGTGTCCACCCACACAGTTAGGTGAGATCTCAGGGCCAATCATCTGACAGGCATAGTTGACTGTCTCCCTTGACAGTCAGAGCCTCCTTCAGCACTGCACCTCAGTCATATTGAGCTAGCTGCTTCACCGCCTATATACCCTGGCAGCAGGATAGTGATGTCTTCTGCGGTCCCCTCCACCTTGGACAACCTCTTGGCCCTGCGCCCCTTGTGCCTGCGCCTGTACTCCCAAAGGTGGCTCCCCTGGAGGCTGAATGTGCACTCCTGGCCTCCTGCTTATTCTAGCCCTCCCTTCCTCCTCGGAGGAGCTGTCTCCAGTGGACATGTCAGAACCCATACCCAGGCTAAAGGGAGGCCTCCGGAAAGCTGCAGGCCTGATAAAGATTACTGACTGAAGACTGCTGACCTGAAGGTTCAAAGTGCACAGAAAGCTGCTGGAATTCGTTCTGAACTGCTACAGATCACATAGGCTAGTTTAAAAACTTTCTGCAATAAATACTTCACAGACCAGATTCACAACCCCACTGAGCCCTCTTATCTCACCCATGGATGAATTTCATTAAAAAGTCTCTTACCCACCTGCCCATTGAGCCTGTGTGCTGACCCGAAGATCGCACGGGCGCCTGAAAATCGCCCTCGATTTGCGATTTAAGGGTCTCAACTAGCCCATTAATTAATGGCGGGCGCACTTCGAACTTCATTGCGTGCCCGCCCAGCGAAATATCGCAATGGCGCGCGGTGATGTCGGGACGCTCACCCGATGTCACCACGCGTCATTTTACGTGCTGACCTGTGGGGCCCGCCCCTCCCGCACGTCAAGCAGAAAATCCTGCCCCACGTTTCTTCTTGTAGCTGTACGGTTTTGAGGTGAGCAACACCCCTTTCGTAAATTTTGGTGAGATAAACTTCCCCTTGACCCCAGTGCTTTATCAACATGTCATATATTGAGCTGCTGCTGCAGCATGATTATACAAAATGGAACAATTGATTTTGCATAATTGCATGTGGCCGACTTTTAGGGCTACAGGCCTATCCAAATCAATAGTGTTCCCAATGTCACGACAGACGACAAGTATTTCACAGCATTTCTATTGGTTTAATACAGGTTGGACAATAATGTATTGTTGTTTGGATTTCAGCAAGTCATAGCTGCAATGCAAGAGGCACACCAGTTCACTAAAGAATAATTTAAACTGAAAAGGATAGGCAGTCCTGAATTGTGTAATTTTTCATTATTTATTAAAATATACACTTTCTAGAAATAATAACTTCAAAAAACAATTAGGTATATTTCTTCTTGAAAATAACTATAGTGGAAATAAATTTTGATGAAATATAATAAGACAGTCACTGACAAATTCGCTTTGCTGATGTTGATCGTCTCATTTTTGCCAAAACCTGCAACGATAAACAAACTGTTTCCATGGTGCCATGCTCCATATTTTTTTTGCTCTCCAGCAATGCCTTCAGAAGATAACCACTAGCTTACTAAATGGTGTTCCTTACAGTCTGTCTCTTTAAGAAAATGAATGTTTAATCACTGTGCCAATAAATCACACTGTAGTCTGTCACAGCTCCGTGGTGGCTGTGAAACGTTAATGAATAAACCACTGGAACACCATGACAGTGGCTGTTAATCATACACCCAGTGCATTACACCCTAACTTGGTGAAGCTGCAAGTAGAAAATGTCTGAGTTCAAACAGTGTTTGATACTTTTTCAAATGTTCAGTTTAATAAGGCTGCCAATTTGATTTTGGATAAAACAATAAATTCAAGACGGGCAATGTAAGTAGAAAAGAACTGCCTTTTTACAATACTTTCTAACTTTGTGAATGATGATTAAAAATCTAAGATATCAGTTTACTGCTACCGTTTATTTTCCTACAAAATGTGGTAATTCTGATTTAAACTCAACTCAACACAATTTTGGTGATTCACTAAATGCAATAACCTATGTATGAAATGAAAAGCAGTAACTTTTAACTGGAAGACTTAGCAACACTTTTAATGACAGGTCCATTAGCCATAGGTTTATTGTATCTTCAGTCTTTCTATATTGCTGAAAAACAGGAAGCAGACATTATTGAATTTGTAGACGTATAATTTTTGTTTGATATGTTTCTGTTAGACACATTTCATTAACTGAAAATAAACTTACATTAAATATTCTGCAGGCGAAATAGCATTGATTGAAATGTTTTTGGGCTGGCAAGGTTACAGTTGCTATGGCTTAGATTGCTAGCAGAACCAAGAATTGAAAACATTACATGGTTCATGTTAGTCCTTAATAATACAGGAAAGAACTGAAAATACACGTCATAATTTATCTACCTGATTTTATTATTAGTGTTGTGGCTAAGTGTTATATATCGTAATTATAAGTAGGTAGGGACTCCTATTTCCATCCATCTTCCGCTAAGTGACAATTACCATCAGATTAGATGCTGCTCCGCATTTCTTGCTGGGTCTTCAGAGCCCAGCTTCTCCAGAAATCCAGAGCACAGCATCCATCAGAGAGCTTTGTCGCAGCACTGTAGCGTAGTCAGGTCGGGTCTGGGATGGTCAGGGGTATCAGGGGTGTAGTCGGGGTTTGAGGGGGGATTCTGATGGGGCTCAGTGGGAGTGATGAGGAGGTCAGCTCTGTAATAACCCAAGAATTAGACTAGGGTTTTTCTGTCTAACATTTCCTGAGTAACTATTCAGATAAGTCCCATGGAACTGTCCGAAGACTCTGACTCTCACTTCAGTGCCATTTTAGGGCTACACATTTTGGGTAGTGGAAAAGGTATATGGGACAAAAGGAATTACACAAGGAAGACCACTTATGGCAGTTAGTGAGGAGGCCATAGGCATAAGTGGAGCAGGTACAATGGAAGAGGGAAATAGAAAAGACTAAAGGTAAAGGAGGGTGAGTAAAAGAGTGGAGAATATGACATGAAGTGAAGTAACGTGCTCATGAGGGACGGAGATAATGGTTAGCAAATCTTATTCTCATCACATCACAAACAATGGAACAGATGAAAACTTTATAGCTATGTACATTCCTTGCCCACCATGTCACAAATCACAGACTGTCTAATCCAAATTTCTGTTCAAGAAGAATTTTACCATGAAGCAGACTACAGCGACCAGCATATGTTTGTAACTACAATTTGAATACTTTTCAACATGATTGACACAGCATTGTCCATTTATAGAGCCAGAGGAGTGGTGGTGGTGGAGTGAGAGACTGAGAGGATGACAATAAAAGAAAGGAATACTTGCATTTATATAGTTTTCATGACTACCAGATGTCTCAAAGCACTTTACAGTCAATGAAGTACTTTTGAAATGTAATCACTGTTGTAATGTAGAAAACAGGTGATATTTGTGAGACACTGAGAAGCATTCCAGCTTCTACTAGCCCTTGAAAAATCAGTTGCACTATGATTTCTGCCCCAGCCTTGAAGCAGAGCGCAGCAATGCTGCAACCAATTTTAATATTCAAATAAGGCTCCTGTAATGTTCAATGGTTTGTTTCATCTGTGTTTGAATATGCTAGTCTGGTACAGATGCTTCTACACTTGCTTGATTGCTTAAGCTTGTAGATGGAGCTCAGGAGTTAAGAAAATTTGAGAATGTTCTGGAAAGGATCTGGAACTCCTTGCAAAAACTTTGTATGTTGAAATTCTATAAGTTCTGAGATTTTTGAAGTTCTGAAAATAAACTGTTTGAATTTAGAACTAGAGTCATACGAACATAGGACTTCAGGGCAGGAGTAAGCCATTCTGCCCTTCAAGCCTGCTCCACCATTCAATAAGACATGGCTGATCTGGTTGTGGTCTCAGATCCACTTTCTTGCCTGCACCCATAATCCTTGACTGCCTTGACTAACGAAAATCTATCTAACTCAACCTTGAATAAAATTAAAGTCCCAGCATCCATTACCTTCTGGAGTGGAGAATTCCACACTCTAATGACTCTCTGAGAGAAAAAAAATTCTCCTCATCTCTGTCTTAAAAGGGAGACTGCTTATTCTTAAATGATGCCCCAGAGTTCTAGTTTCCCCCACAAGAGGAAACATCGTCCTGGTATCCGGTTCCCTCAAGATATTATAGCCAGGATTTTGAGGTCAGTGGGCAGGCACAGTCGGCGGGCCGGGGAGCAACTGGGAAATGTCCCACCTCCCATGATCGGCCCCTGACCACGATTTCACGCTGGGGGCCTGTGAACGGAGGCTCCCCAATGACTGGGGCGGGGGCCTGTCACCCGCTGGGTCCAATGGCGACCCGGTGGCCGGTTTAAAACTGGCACAGACAGGCCCTGGAAGGTGATGAAGAGACCTTCAGTGTTGTCAGCAGGAGATGAAAAATTATGGATACAAAAGAGGCTGCAGTCGCCAGGCAGGAGGGCAGGTCGGGTTGGCACTCGGCCCCCCTTTTTTCTGATGAGTGCCTCACGGTCCTCATGGAGGAGGTGGCTGCCAAGGGGGGCCACCCTTGTGCCCAGGGATGGAAGGAAGAGGCCACCGCACCTAACAAAAAGAGTTTAGGAGGAGGTGGCAGTGCTGGCCAGCAACCGGGATATTGTGCAGCGCACTTGGGTCCAGTGCCACCAGAGGTTTAACAACCTGCTGCGCTCAGGAAGGGTGAGCACTGTGTTGGCATTGATCAGTGTGGTGAAGTCTTAAGGGCTGGCCGTCCCGCACCCCCACCCCCTTGGAGCTCAGGGGTACTAGAGTCTGAGTGCCAACTGTCAATGACACCGGAGCTGGCCAAGGGGGTGAGCCCTGGCTGCTTGGACTGAGTGCCTTGCGGCTCGAGGGCCATGACTCGGATATGCCCTGCAAGGATTGGGTTGGCCAGGCTGCAATGGTGCTGCAGGTACAGAGTGGACTAATCAATGCTCCTCTGTCCTTTCAGGAGAAGACGGCCCACAACAATATTGAATTGTCGCGAACAGATGGTGGCCCCTCAAACCTCCTAATCCTAACCAGATACGAGCAGGACGCTTTTGAGCTGGAGAGCCAGCATGCACCTCAGTCATTGCAGATCTCCATTGTCTCACCAGGGTGCCTGGCATGCACAGTGACAGTGTGATGACTTAAACTAATGACATGTTGTTCTCCCTTAGATTCGCCAACACGCACTCAATTGGAGGACCCTGAAGACTCACCCCTGATGCCAGAGGACTGCCAGACTCCTGATTCACCTGCATCACACCAGCTTTCTGTGCCAGGCACCAGCACAGATATCAGCACCTCAGTGGGCGTTAGATCTTGCTAGAATGTCGTTGCACAGCTTGAGGTGCATTCACTTGAGGAGCAGGCAGAGCCAGAGAGTGCCCAGTGTGCTGGTCATCAGTGGACTTCTGGGGACCAGGACAACGCTCAGTCGAAGGCAGATGATAAGCCTCTGGAGTCGTCCATTAGGTGGCAGGTGCTGGATGTCCAGCGAGATGTGTGTCTCTGGCAGAGATCCACGAGGGTATGCGTGCCATGGTCTCTGTTATGCAGGAGTCCATGTGGAGCATCAGCACTGCGTTGACCCTCATGGCCGAGCACACTGCCTCCTCCATTGAGAGAGTGGTGTCTCTTATGGAGAGGAACAGAATCAGGGGTTCCTGGGTTTGCCCTTGGACCTGCAAGCCCTCACACAGGCACTGACCTCAACTGGTCAGTGACCATGTTGGAGAAAGATGAGGCACCCAGTATCCCAGCTAGGTGTCCATCCATCAATGGTGAGCATGCATGTCCAGAGTGACCTCACGTTGGAGCACGAGCCGTTTGTCATCTCTGGGCAACTCTCAGGGCACTCTGGATGATAGCAGCAGCTCCTCTTCCCCTCTGCCAGTGACCGTGGCATCTGATGAGGCTGTGGTGACTGGGGAGTTGCCAGCCATGGCACTGGCCTCTCCTTCCCAGTCGGGGCCAGCACAGGTTCCACTGGCCAGAGAATGACCACCAAGGTCATCAAGGCCAACAAGACAGCAGAGTCAGCAGGCTGTCTCCAATGCTGGTGCCAGTGAGGGGAGAGAACCAAGATGTAGCACTTGCAAATGTAAGTTTAAGGTACCATGAACACAAGAGGGACTGGTCATAGGTGATCTTCAGTTGTGCAATGTTTTGTTTAATTTAACTGGTCTGGGGTTGAAGACCAGAGAAGGTTCTGTAAATTTGTTTTGACTGTAAAACATGAGATAAATTTTCTTTTGTCGTAATGGCATGAAGGTGCTTCACCTTTTTCATTTAATGTGTGTGCAGGATACACCAGTATGGAATGTTGGACCTCTGTGGATCTAAACTTTATTGCACAGGCACTGAGTGGGCCTTGTGGACAAAGGAAAGGGCAATTTGAGACATCCGGTATGGAGGCGGCAGCCCTGGCAAGAGGTGGTTGCACTTATTTGGCCTAGCTAAAGGAGCATTGGATTGAGACATCCCTGGTGTCCTGCCTGAAGAATACAAAGGTCTGCCTCCAAGCCCTCAGTGTTCTCCTCGCTGTGCTCCTCTTCTGTCTCACTACTGGACTCATCTTCTGTGGCCTGTGCAGCTGGTCAGGATCCTCTTCCTCCAGTGGGTCCCCCCTTGCCAGTGCCAGACTGTGGAGAGCACAGCATGCAACCTCTATCAGTGACACCCGCTCTGGGGACTATTGTAGTGCTCCCCCTGAACGGTCCAAGCATCAGAAGCAAATCTTCAGAAGACCTATGGCTCTCTCTATCAGTCCTTGTGGAGGCATGGCTCCTGTTGTACCGCTGCTCTGCCTCTGTTCTTAGGTGGTGGAGAGGTGGCATAAGCCACTTTTTCAACCAATAGCCCTTGTCACCCAGCAGCCATCTATCCAGTCGGGCTGGAGCACTGAAGAGCCTCGGCATCTGGGAGTGTCTGAGGATGTAAGCATCATGGGAGCTGCCAGGGTACCTTGCACACACTTGCAGAATCTGCATCCTGTGGTCACACACTATTTGCACATTAAGAGAGTGGAATCCCTTCCTGTTGACGAAGGCATCCGATTAACCCGCTGGTGCCTTGATGGCCACACATGTGCAGTCGATGGCACCCTGGATGTGGGGGAACCCAGCAATTGCTGCAAAGCCCCTGGCTCACTCAGCCTGGCTGGCCTCATCCATACAGAAATGAATGAAAGTCAATACCCACCTAAACAGAGCATCAGTCACCAGTTTGATGCAACTGTGGACAGCTGATTGGGAGACTCCACACACATCCCCCACTGACCCCTGGAAAGAGCCAAAGGCATAGATGTTGAGGGCCACTGTAACCTTCAGAGCCACTGGCATGGGGTGTCCACCCACACTGTTGGAGGTGATCTCAGGTCCAATTCTCTGACAAATGGAGGTCACTGTCTCCCTTGAGAGGTGGAGTCTCCTTCGGCATTGCACCTCGGACATATTGAGGTAGCTGCATCGCCGCCTGTAAACCTTGGCAGCAGGATAGTGATGTCTTTTGCGGCCCCTTCCCCTTGGACTTCCTTCTGGCCCTGCGCCCCTTGTGCCTGCGCCTGTCCTCCCACAGGTCACTCCCTTGGAAGCTGCACAGGGACAATTGGCCTCCTCTTGCTTCTGTCCCTCTCTTCCTCCTCAGAGGAGGTGCCACCAGCGGAGAGCACAATCTCCTGACCAGGGTAACGGAAGACTGCCTGATACCTGGAAGGGTCCACACAGTCTGAACTCTCCGGGGTCCTTGGAGACACCAAGGAGTCCTGAGATGAAGCCTGGAAATGCTAACACTGAAGCCCCGAACAGAGATGAAGCTGCCAATAAATCACCAGCAGCAAACTATCTACCGAACTCCTCACTACTCACACTGGCAATGCTGCTGACCTTTTTGATCCTGCCCGTGGATGAGGTTTTTGAAATTGTCGGCTGGCTGCCTGCCCGTTTTGCCAATCTTATGAGTGCAAAATTGTATGCGCAACATCAGTGTCAATTGACTTTTTAATGGCCTTAACTGGCCTCTTAATTAATGGCCGATGCAGCTCCGGCACCCGCACGCTCCCACCAAGCGAAATATCGTGAGTGCGCGCGATAACGTTGGGACGTTCACCCGATGTCATCACAAGTTATTTTACATTCAGGCATGTTGGGTGCTCGCCCACACGCCAAGCGAAAATTTCTGCCCAATATGCTTCAATAAGATCACCTCTCATTCTTCTAAACTCCTATGGGTATAGGCTTAACCTGTTCAACGTTTCTTTATAAGATAAGCCCATCATCCCAGTAATGAAATATAAGCTGGTTTAAGGTGGGGGGCGGGGGGAGAGAAGTTGAGGGTGGGGTGGTTGTAGGGACAAGCAAGCAGTGATAGGAGCAGATAATCAAAAGATGTCACAGACAAAAGGATCAAAGAGGTGTTGAAGGTGGTGATATTATCTAAGAGAATGTGCTAATTAAGAATGGATGGCAGGACACTCAAGGTACAGCTCTAGTGGGGGTGGGGTGGAAAGATTGACAAGGGATTAGTTGTAGATTTATAAATAATGGAAATAGGTGGGAAAAGAAAAATCTATATAAATTATTGGAAAAAAAAAAGGGGAGGGGGAGGAAACGGGGTGGGGATGGGGGGAGCGGGAGTTAAAGATCTAAAGTTGTTGAATTCAATATTCAGCACTTTTCTTAGATAATATCACCACCTTCAACACCTCTTTGATCCTTTTGTCTGTGACATCTTTTGATTATCTGCTCCTATCACTGCTTGCTTGTCCCTACAACCACCCCACCCTCAACTTCTCTCCCCCTGACCCCCCACCTTAAACCAGCTTATATTTCACCCCTCTCCTAACTATACTCAGTTCTGTTGAAGGGTCATGTGGACCCGAAACGTCGACTCTTTTCTTCTCCACCGATGCTGCCAGACCTGCTGAGTTTTTCCAGGTAATTCTGTTTTTGTTTTGGATTTCCAGCATCCGCAGTAGTTTTTTGTTTTTATCCCAGTAATGAGCCGAGTCATCTCTGCATTGCTCTAAGATAAGTAAGGTTTATAGCAGCCCACTGAATACAAACCAAAAATTGGTGACAAGGATGATTGAGAAATGTTTAACTTTATGAGCTTGATTTCTTTGCCATTATGGCAAAAAAAAATTTCTTTAATTGCTGGGAGACCCTCCCACGTCCTGGGGATGATGGATTTTGGGGTTCAAGGCCTACTTGTTCGCTATGGGGATTGACAGTTCGGATGTAGCAGTAACCCATAAGAAAGTGATACTTGTATATTGTCTATGAGCAGAAGGCCAGCGAATATTCGAGCAGCTCCTGGAAGATACACCTAGGTTTCATATGGTAGTGAGTACTCTCAAAAAATACTTTGGGCCAAAGAAAAGTGTAATGATCAAATGATATTGTTAGGAAATAGAGATAGTTTAAGTAAGTTATATTTGTATGTGTGGGTGTTAGGGATGAGTTTCAGGTTTAATGTTTAAGTGTGATTTGTATTTCTGTATCTGTCTGTTACGAAAAGGTCAAGCTGAGTTTTAGGCCCGTAACTTCCCTGGTCCCCAGTGTCGGATTTGGGGGGGGCACTGGGGAATCACCCTGGGAAGTACCCAGGTAAGTGTTTGCACGGCAATTGCCCTGAAGTGTACACTACCTCCGGACAACCGCGCTGCGCAGGGAACCATCTGATGAAAATGCGGTTTAAATCTCAAACTTCGGATGGTTCCGCCGGGGTTATACCAATAGTTACCCAGAAAAAATTAGAAGAACTAAAACCTTTTCTAACTTCTGAGTAACCCAGGCCGACCCCACAGGACTCCCCACCATCCCACACCCCCCCCCCCCCCCCCCCCCCCACACCCTCACCCAGACTCTGGGTCACCACATGCGTTGAAGAAAGCTTGACCCAGGGACATAATGGGTTGCATCCTAGGATATTAAAGGAAATAGCTGCAGAGATAGTGGATGCACTGGTAGCAATCTTCCAAGAATTCTTAGATTTTGGAAAAGCCCCAGAGGACTGGAAAACTGCCAATGTAACACCCTTATTCAAAATGGGAGGGAGACAAAAAGACTGGTAACTATAGGCCAGTTAGCTTAACATCTGTCATTGGGAGAATGTTAGAGTCTAATTTAAAGCAGAGCACTTAGAAATGCATAATATAATCAAGCAGAGTCAGCATGGCTTCATGAAGGGGAAATCATTCCTGACAAATTTGTTATAATTCTTTGAGGAGGTAACAAGCAGGATAGGTAAAAAGGAACTAGTAGATGTAATATATTTGGATTTCCAAAAGGCATTCGATAAGGAACCACACATAAGGCTACTTAATAAGAAAAGGGCCCATGATGTTGCGGGTAGTATATTAGCATGGATAGAGGACTGGCTAACTAATAGAGGGCAGAGAGTTGGGATAAGGGGGTGCATTTTCAAGATGGCAACCTGTAACTAGTGGAGTGCCACAGGGATCAGTGCTGGATCCACAATTACTTACAATATATATTAATGACTTTGATGGGGGAAATGAATGTACTATCACCAAGTTTGTGGATGACATAAAAATAGGTGGGAAGGCAAGTAGCGAGGATGACACAAAGAGTATACAGAGGGATATAGACAGGTTAAGTGAATGGGCAAAACGTGGCAGATGGAATATAATGTGGGAAATTTGAGGTTATGCAGTTTGGCAGGAAGAATAGAGGAGCTGAATATTACTTAAATGGAGAAAGACTGAAGAAAGCTGCAGCATGAAGGGATTTGGGGGTCCTCTTGCATGAATCCCATAAAGCCAGAATACCAGTTTCACAGGTAATAGGGAGGCAAATGGAATATTGGCCTTTATTTCAAAGGGAATGGGGTATAAAAATAGGAAAGTCTTGCTAAAACTACTCAAGGCACTAATTAGACCACAACTAGAATATGTGAACAGTTTTGGTCCCCTTATCTAAGGAAAGATATACTGGCATTGGAGGCAGGCCAGAGAAGGTTCACTAGGTTGATCCCTGGTATGGAGGGATTTTCTTATGAGGAGAGGTTGAGTAGGTTGGGCTTGTACTCATTGGAGTTTAGAAGAATGAGAGGCGACCTTATTGAAACATGTATGATTCTTGGGGGGCTTGACAGGGTAGATGCTGAGAGATTGTTTCCCCATGTGGGAGAGTCTAAGACCAGAGGACATAGTCTCAGAGTAAGGGGTCACCCTTTTAAACAGAGATAAGGATGAAATTCTTCTCTCAGAGGGTAGTGAATCTGTGGAATTCTTTACCGCAGATTGCTGTAGAGGCTGGGTCAGTAAGTATATTCAAGGCTGAGAGACAGATTTTTAATCAGTAAGGGAATCAAGGGTTATGGGGAAAAGGCAGGAAAGTGGAGTTGAGGATTATCAGATCAGCCATGATCTCACTGAATGGCAGAGCAGACTCAATGAGCTGAATGGCCTACTTCTTCTCCTATGTCTTATGGTCTTATGGAAGAAAAACATTGGAAGGAGAGTTCAAAACTCTGGAGGTGGACCCTTGCAGAAGGTGTCTGAGAGAAAACGTCGGTTTGGGAGAAGATTCCCAAGCAAGTTCTTGGAGAGTGGAGATTGGAAATCCTTGTGCAAAACACGGAGTGCAGTGAGACTGGGTGGCTCATGGCGGGACAAGTTTCTGGGGGGAGTTGAGGAGAGATCCATAATATCTGGTTGAGGTGGCATCTGTCACTTGGTTTCAGAATGTAGTGTGCCTGACCACAGATCGCCAATTGGGTTTACATGGACTGTGTAATCACTGTGAACATTAGAGTATTAGAAAGCTTTTGTAATTTGTGTTATTCTTACAAATGTGTATATATCTCTAAAGGTATAGTTGTGAGTGAAGAAGTATTGTAATATAGTTCATCTTTTCCTGCTTAATAAGTGTTTTATTCTTTTGTTAAATGTTCATCAGCTGACTCCTGCGACTCGGTCCAGTAGCTACTCTCCACGTATCTAAGCAAACAAAATAAAAGTTAGGATCCATCAAGCTGGGTTCCATCCTGAGAACAGGCTGCTCGAGGGATAATTTCAGCTGAGATCATATACATTCCATCAGAGATCCCAGGGAAATGGTGAGTTCACCAACCATTACGTGGCAGCATTGCGGCAATTGGCATCTACATGTAAATCTGGTACACTAACCAATGAACTAATTCATGACCAATTGATAGAAAAACCTTCAATTCCACAATTTAAAAAAAAAAAATTGTTCATGGGACGTGGGAGTCGTTGGCTAGGCCAGCATATTGCCCATCCCTAATTACTCTTGTTCAGTGGGCATTTAAGAGTCAACCACATTGCTGTGGGTCTGGAGTCACATGTAGGCCAGACCAGGTAAGGGCAGTAAATTTCCTTCCCTAAAGGACATTAGTGAACCAGATGGTTTTTACAACATCATTATCAGACTTTTAATTCCAGATTTTTATTTAATTCAAATTTCACCATCTGCCGTTTGTGGGATTCGAACCCTGGTCCCGAGGGCATTACCCTGGGCCTCTGGAATACTAGCCCAGTGACAATAGCACTGTGCCCCTGCCTCCCCTAAATTAGGGAACATCTCCTCATGGGGGATGATGATTTAACCTTGGAAAAAGCCATGACCTTGGCAGTCCAAATCCAATCTGCCATGTTAGATTTGAAGATGTTACACCAAAATGCACCTTTAAATTCAGGGTTACAGACACAGCTTGCCTAACCAGCTCAAGTTCAAGGATTACGGACAAGGAGATCTCAGCAATTTCATCAACACAGGCTCCATCACGGTGAGATACCTTCAAAACTGGGCCCAAATTGTGGAAATGTTCATCAAATTACAACACCATGTCCAGTTCGAGGGAAAAAAGTGTAAATCATGCTCGAATTGGAACCATTTTGCAAAGATGTGTAGGATATCGAAGAATAAGACTTCATTGGTTCAACATATGGGAGATTCTTTTCCTGAGAGTGAGGTACAGCATGTATATACCATCACAAAAGGTAAAACACCAGGTTATTTACAGGAATGCTCAGTTAAGGACAAACCCTACAAATCCAAACCTAATGGAAAAGCATTTGCTCACAGAAATGTGTAAAAGAGCCACAAAAAACACTCAGAAGAGAGACCATTCCAGTGTGAGGAATGTAGCCTTTGTTTTGGACTCTGTTCTCACTGCAGAGACATCTACTGATACGCAACAGGACTTTCAAATGTGATCTAAGTAATAATGCCTTTCTGACTTTTTGTGCTTAAGAGTCATAAAAAGACACAGAAGGAGAAAATTTGTACACCAGGGTCTTGGTCATTAATATATAATCAGGAAGAGCAAGGGTCCCAACACTGACCCCTGGGGAACTCCACTATAAACATTCCTCCAGTTCCAAAAATATCCATTAACCATTACCCTCAGTTTTCTGTCACTCAGCCAACTTCGTATCCATGTTGTTACTTTCCCCTTTATTCTATGAATTATAACTTTGCTCACAAGCCTGTTGTGTGGCATTGTTTCAAAAGCCTTTTGGAAATCCATGTACACCACATCAACACCATAGCCCTCATCTGTACAGTAAAGGGTTAATACTTTTGTTAATGAGACAATGATGTTAATGATAATGTAAGCATAGCATCAGGGTCAGATGACCATAAGATTCCAAGAGGGCAAGATGCAGAATAAACTGTGTCCGTAGAACAATGTAATTACTGTGAATTCTTGTCAACAGTGTAAATAGTTTCCAGAAATACTATATGCCGACAATTTCAAGTTACTTATAGAATAAGCGAAACCTCTTCAAAGCATCATCAACCCTCTCTGTTGCCTCTTCAAAAAACTCCAGCGAGTTAGCTAAACACGATTATCCCTTAACAAATCCATGCTGGCTTTCCTTAATTAACCCACATTTTTACGTGTGACTATGTCTCTGACCAGAATTATTGTTTCTAGAAGTTTCCCCTCACCCTCCCCCCTGCCAAGGTCAAATTGACTGGCTATCATGTTTATATGTCTTCATAGTAACCGCGTAACGCTACTTTAATGGTCTTTTTCATAACTTTTAACAAACATCCTGCCAACTTCTCACTTTTCAACATTGGGTTCACCTGGTACCAGCTGGGCTGCCAAACTGGTTGCTGGCATCAAAATCAATTGTGCTTTTATAGCATTCCAACAAAGACACCCACATGTCTATGAGTCATAAAGAGAAGGTCGTAAATTTGCAGAAGTCCATCATGCTGTGAAAAGTTTACATTTAGGTTCTGACAAAGTTTCTCTGCTCAGAATGATAACCTGTCCTTTTTCTCTTTTCAAATGCTGATAGAACTGCTGTGTATTTACAGCAGTTTCTATCTTGTTTCATATTTTGAGTATTTGCAGGAATTTTTAAAATTCCTCTTGTCTGCAACTTGCTTTCCCTGTCTGATGTGTAACTGACAACTGGATGAACAAAATTTGCAATATTTATAAGGAAGCTGCCTGGACTCCCGAAGAAAGGGTGGAATTGTTAAAACAAATGGGCCTCCCATACCTTCTAACTGCTTGTGTCTCGTGTTGGAGGGCAGCAGCGAGAGTGACCCCAACCTAACGGTCAGGATAGCTTCTCACCAAACAGTGAGATAGAGCCACATGTTTGTGTATCAATTGTTTCAGATCATTATTATATTTGTGATGACCGAAAAGTACCTGGAAGCATAAAGTCATAGACGACAAAAGTTGTGAGTTGGGGGAAGGTGTAAGTTAGCAATCAGATCTTTGTGAAGCCAGAAATTTCTGACCAAGCTGAAATACACTGAAGCTCAATGCAGAGGTGCCTGCCATTAATTCCATTCATTTCCAGAATGGATAGAATCTTTTCTGATTCCTCTCCAAAGCCTTCATACCTTTCCTGAAATAAAACACCCGAAGCTGGGCACAACAGGCACCATTTTCCTGGATCAGTGCCCAGATGCACTGGATGACGAGGAATAGCAGAAAAAATGGAAGATAAATCATTACTGATTTAGGATTGCACTTTAACCTGTCCAATCTTCTGATATTCACTGCACCCTGTGAAAGGAAATAAAGTCTAACTGTGGTCTAATCGAGTATTGCTGAAAAAATACATTTTGTCAGAGCTTTTTAATCTTGCACTCATCAGGACAATCGCAAGAATATCAAAGTCAGGGGAAGCAGCAACTTAATACACAGGGCCCTGTTCTTTGCCGACATAAGAACATGTACACATATTACGCCTGTTTCAGTTAAATAGTCATTCACTGTTTTATTCCTCAGGGCAATGCCTTGCCCAATCAGAGTCAAGCTGCCTGGTTTAAAATTTCAAATAATGCTTGACAGTTAACTGTCAGTCACTATTAGCTGGTGCATTCTCCATGGCAACGCCTCTGCCAATCAGAGTCCACTTGCCAACCAATCAGCACTCTTTTCTCATACAGTATAAAGTTGTTGCTTCCCCTGACATTGGTATTTTTGCTATTGTCCTGATGAGTGCAAAACAAAAAAGCTTTGATAAAACGTCTTTTTTCAGCAATACTCAAGTTCTGTACTACCAAATGACTATTTGTTGCCTAATCCATGATTTATTTAGGCTAAAGCATTGCTTGTTCGCTTTTGAACATTCCAATATGAGAGCTTGATCTCAGTAACATTTAACAATTGATTTAAATAAGCTGCTCTGCTACTTTGAAGGTTTGAATTGTTTGAATTGTTCTTGTATTGCAAGATCTTTGCAACTTCACAAAGTACACAAACTCTATGTATTACTCAAAGCATAACAAAAATGCAACAGTTTTGCTTCTTAGATATTATTATTTTGCCCACAGCTTGTCAAACTGCTATACATTTTGTTGAGATAAATATTTCACCATTATTCTGTCAAATTTTTAAGGCTTTCATTCTGAATGCTAAATTATGAGGATAGGCTGTGAAACAGAATTTATTTTAATCTTGAGGAGACGAAGTTACATCTTTATAATGTAGAAAGCTGTGGATCATGTAGATATTAGCAGGTTGCATAACCTAAACAGAACATCAAATTAAAAAAGCAAAATACTGCAGATGCTGGAAATCTGAAACAAAGAGAGAAAATGCTGGCGGTACTCAGCAGGTCAGGCATTCTTGGTGGAGAAAAAGACAGAGTTAACAGGTGGAATTTTCTCCCCTCTCTTGTAGCATATGTCGAGGCAGGGTGGCCATTTAATCAGGTGGGAGCGTGGCACATAGACATTCCACCACTTTCCTGCCTCCACTCCGATGAAACCCGTGGCAAAGGGGCCCATGTTTGACCTTTTTTCTACGGCCCCCCGGCAATTGAGCTCCTTATGGGGCCCCTATGAGCCTCACCCTGCCACTGCCGGTATTAAAACAGTCACAGGCGGGCCTGTTGCCACACTCTGTGCACGGTAAGTAAAGTTGGTGGGCTGCTCTGTGCCTGATCAAGGGATCCAGCCGCTGCTCTTGCTGCCAACTTGCCCCCCACACCACCCTGCATTCCCCTACCCCATGTCCCCACTCCACTAAACCCCTCCCGCCATTACTCACGTGTGGCCTGGGTTGCTCTGTGATCCTGGGTCTCCAATGGGTGTCTTTCCTGCAGCACCCACTGCCTTCCCTGTGGCCTCTGAAGGCCTGGCAGCTCTTTGTAGGCAGGACCTCCAACCCGGGACCCTGATTCCATGGAAAGGCTCACTGCTGGACTTGCCACTGCCTGATTGGCTCATGGTTTAGAGGGCTTTCCCTAAAGGAGGCGACCCAAGCCTCTTACCAACTCTGCAGCTAGCAGGCAAGACCCCCTCACCTCCATAAGATTCCGCCTTATGATAACCTTCCTTCAGAACTGATGAAAGATCATCTACCTGAAATGTTAACTTTGAACATAAAATTAGCAAGTCTCAAGTGAAATAATGTACAAAAGATTTTTCTCAACATTAACTCTGGACCTTATGAAGATGTGGTGGCACATCAAACATGTGCATGGAAATCTAGAGTACTGTGTACAGTTTTGGTATCCTTACTTAAGGAGGGATATACTTGCATCTAAAGCAGTTCAGAGAAGGTCCACCAGGCTGATTCCAGGGCTGAAGGGGTGGTCTTATGAGGAACGGTTGAGCAGGTTGAGCCAATATTCATTGGAGTTCAGAAGAATGAGCGGTGGTCTTATTGAAAGATATAAGATTCTGAGGGAGTTTGACAGGGTAGATGCTGAGAGGATGTTTCCTCTCATGGGGGATCTAGAACTAGGGACACAATTTAAATTAAGGGGCCTTCCGTTTAAGACTGAGATGAGGAGAAATTTCTTTTCGGAGCTGGAATGGCTCAGTGGGTAGCCCACCTACCCCTGAGCTGGAAAGCCCTGGGTTCAAGTCCCGCCACTAGAACTTGAACGAGCCCAGTCGTGGTGCAGGCAGCCAGTGAATATCAGCGCTGGTTCCCAGCCCAGGTAAATGGGGAGAGTTAATGGCAGGAAGGGCATCTGGCTAAAAAATCCAGAAATGATGGTTGATGTGAAGGCGATCGACCAGCATTGTTCTGACCCCATGTAACATGGGAACAACTGAAAGGGGAACCAATCATGAGGAGGAATTGTTAGCCCTTTTAATTCTCTTCCCCAGAGAGCAGTGGAGCCTGGGAATATATTCAAGGTTGAGTTACGCAGATTATTGATCTCCAAGGGACTCGAGAGTTATGGGACCAGGCAGGAAAGAAGAGTTAAGACCACAATCATGATCTTACTGAATGGAGAATCAAGGGTCCAAATGGCCTGCTCATGCCACTATCTCTTATAGTCTTTTGATCTTATGATCTCTGCTGATCACCACCTCCCACCACACCCTCCCCAGCTGATGAATCAGTGCTCCTCCATGTTGATCACCACTTGGAAGAACTACTGAGGGTAGCAAGGGCACTGAATAAGCTCTGAGTGGGAGAATCCAATGTCCATCACCAAGAGTGACTTGGTAGCACCATTACTGACCGAGCTGGTGAGCCCTGAAGGACATATCTGCCAGACTGGGCCTGCAGCAGGTGGTGAGATAACCAAGAAGAGAGAAAGGCCTAGTTGACCTCCTCCTCACCAATCCACTTGTCATGGAGGAACTGTCCATGAAAGTATGAGTAGAAATGACTACAGCACAGTTCTTGAGGAGATGAAGTCCCATCTTCACACTGAGGACACCCTCCATTGTTTTGTGTGCCACTAACACTGTGTTAAATAGGATAGACTCAGAACAGATCTCATGGCTCAAAACTGGATATCCATGAGGTGCTGTGGGCCATCAACAGCAGCAGAATTATATTCAACCATAGAAACATAGAAACTAGGAGCAGGAGTAGGCCATTCGGCCCTTCGAGCCTGCTCAGCCATTCATTATGATCATGGCTGATCATCCAACTCAATAGCCTGCTCCTGCTTTCTACCCATATCCTTTGATCCCTTTCACCCCAAGAGCTATATCTAACTCCTTCTTGAAAGCATACAATGTTTTGGCCTCAACTACTTTCTGTGGTAGCGAATTCCACAGGCTCACTACTCTCTGGGTGAAGAAATTTCTCCTCATCTCAGTCCTAAATGGTCTAACCTGTATCCTCAGACTGTGACCCCTGGTTCTGGACTCCCCCACCATCGGGAACATCCTTCCCGCATCTACCCTGTCTAGACCTGTTAGAATTTTATAGGTTTCTATGAGGTACCCCCTCATTCTTCTAAACCCCAGCAAATATAATCCTAACTGACTCAATCTCTCCTCATATGTCAGTCCCCCCATCCCAGGAATCAGTCTGGTAAACCTTTGCTGCACTCCCTCTATAGCAAGTACATCCTTCCTCAGATAAGGAGAACAAAACTGCACAAAATATTCCAGGTGTGGTCTCACCAAGGCCCTGTACAATTGCAGCAAGACATTCCTGTTCCTGTACTCGAATCCTCTGGCTATGAAGGCCATTTGCCTTCTTTACCGCCTGCTGCACCTGCATGCTTACCTTCAGCAACTGGTGTACGAGGACACCCAGGTCTCGTTGCACATTCCCCTCTCTCAATTTATAGCCATTCAGATAATAACCTGCTTTCCTGTTTTTGCTACAAAGGTGGATAACGTCACATTTATCCTCATTATACTGCATCTGCCATCCATTTGCCCACTCGCTCAGCTTGTCCAAATCACACTGAAGCATCTCTGCATCCTCCTCACAGCTCACCCTCCCACCCAGCTTTGTGTCATCTGCTAAGTTGGAGATATTACATTTAGTTCCCTCATCTAAACCATTAATATATATTGTGAATAGCTGGGGTCCCAGCACCAATCTCTGCGGTACCCCACTAGTCACTGCCTGACATTCGGAAAAAGACCCATTTATTCCTCCTCTTTGTTTCCTGTCTGCCAACCAGTTTTCTATCCATCTCACTACACTACCCCCAATCCCATGCACTTTAATTTTACATGCTAATCTCTTAAGCGGGACTTTGTTGAAAGCCTTCTGAAAGTTCAAAGAAACCACATCCACGGGCTCCCCCTCATCAACTCTACTAGTTACACCCTCGAAAAATCCCAGTAGATTTGTCAAGCATGACTTTCCTTTCATAAATCCATGCTGACTCTGTCCGATTCTGCCTTGTTTTCCACGTGCTCAGCTATTAAATCTTTTATAATGGACTCTAGAATTTTCCCCACTACCGACGTCAGGCTCACTGGTCTATAATTCCCTATTTCCTCTCTACCTCCCTTTTTAAATAGTGGGGTTACATTAGCTACCCTCCAATCTTTAGAGACTGTTCCAGAATCTATAGAATCTCGGACGATGACCACCAATGCATCCACTATTTCTAGGGCCACTTCCTTAAGTACTCTGGGATGTAGATTATCAGGCCCTGGGGATTTATCAGCCTTCAATCCCATCAATTTCCCCAACACCCTTACCCTACTAATACTGATTTCTTTCAGTTCCTCCCTCTCACAAAACCCTGTGTTCCCCGACATTTTTGGTATGTTATTTGTGTCCTCCTTTGTGAAGACAGAACCAAAGTATGTATTTAGTTGATCAGTCATTTCTTTGTTCCCCGTTATAAATTCCCCTGTTTCTGACTGTAAGGGACCTACATTTGACTTCACCAATCTTTTTCTCTTCATATACCTATACAAATCTTTACAGTCAGTTTTTATGTACCCCTCAAGCTTACTCTCGTACTCTATTTCTCCCTTCTTAATCAATCCCTTGGTCCTCCTATGCTGAATTCTAAAGTGCTCCCAATCTTCAGGTCTGTTGCTTTTTCTGGCCAATTTGTATGCCTCTTCCTTGGATCTAATACTACCTCTAATTTCCCTTGTAAGCCATAGTTTGGCCACCTTTCCTGTTTTACTTTTGCGCCAGACAGGAATAAACAATTGTTGCAGTTCACCCACGTGCTCTTTGAATGTTTGCCATTGCCTATGGACCATCATCCCTTTAAGTAACATTTCCCAATCCATCATAGCCAACTCGCAAACCAGAACTTCTAATCTCATGGTCTGGCAAATCCCTCAAACTACCATTACCATCGAATCAGAGGACCAACCCTGGTTCAATGAGGAGTGCAGGTGAGCATGTCAGGAGCAGCGCCAGGCATGCTTAAAAGTGAAGTGCCAACCTTGTGAAGCTACAACACAGGGTGACATACATGCTATAGATAGGGCAACATGATAACAACAAAAGGATGAAATCTAAGCTTTGCAGTCCTGCTGCATCCAGTCACGAATGGTGGCAGATAATTAAACAACTAACAGGAGGAGGAAGCTCCAAAAACACCCCCATCCTAAATGATGGGGGAGCCCAGCATGCATTTGTTAAAGACAAGGTTGAAGCATTTGTAACCATCTTCAACCAGAGGTGCCATATCAATGAGTTGGTATAGTGGTACAGGAAGTCGTTCAAGTTGGGGGAGCAAAAAGGAATGTAGTGGTAGTAGGGGATAATATAGTGAGAAGGATTGACACTGTTCTCTGCAGCAAAGAGCGAGAGTCCAGACAGCTATGATGTCTGCTGTGGTTCGGGACATCTGTTCAGGGCTGGAGAGGAACTTGCAAAGGGAGGGGGACGACCCAGTTGTTGTGGGCCATGTAGGTACCAAGGACATAGGTAGAACTAAGAAAGAGGTTCTGCAAAGTCAGTGTGAGGAGCTATGTACCAAAGTAAGAAGCAGAACCTCAAAGGTGGTAATCTCTGGATTATTACTGACAAATCTGTTAGAATTCTTTGAGGAGGTAACAAGTAGGTTAGACAAAGGAGAGCCAATGGATGTTATCTACTTGGACTTCCAGAAGGCCTTTGACAAGGTGCCGCACAGGAGGGGGATCAGTAAGATAAGAGCCCATGGTGTTAGAGGCAAGGTACTAGCATGGATAGAAGATTGGCTGTCTGGCAGGAGGCAGAGAGTGGGGATAAGGGGGTCCTTCTCAGGATGGCAGCCGGTGACTAGTGGAGTTCGGCAGGGGTCAGTGTTGGGACTAAAACTTTTCACTTTATACATTAATGATCTGGATGAGGGAACTGAGGGCATCCTGGCTAAGTTTGCAGATGATACAAAGATAGGTGGAGGGACAGGTAGTATTGAGGAGGTGGGGAGGCTGCAGAAGGATTTGGACAGGTTAGGAGAATGGGCAAAGAAGTGGCAGATGGAATACAACGTGGGCAAGTGTGAGGTCATGCACTTTGGTAGAAAGAATAGAGGCATAGACTATTTTCTAAATGGGGAGAGAATTCAGAAGTCTGGAGTGCAAAGGGACTTGGGAGTCCTAGTCCAGGATTCTCTTAAGGTTAACTTGCAGGTTGAGTCGGAAGTTAGGAAGGTAAATGCAATGTTGGCATTTATTTCGAGAGGACTAGAATATAAAAGCAGGGATGTGCTGCTGAGGCTTTATAAGGCTCTGGTCAGACCACATTTAGAATATTGTGAGCAATTTTGGGCCCCATATCTTAGGAAGGATGTGCTGGCCCTGGAGAGGGTCCAGAGGAGGTTCAGAAGAATGATCCCAGGAATGAAAGGCTTAACATATGAGGAACGTTTGAGGACTCTGGGTCTATACTTGATGGAGTTTAGAAGGATGAGGGGGGATCTGATTGAAACTTACAGAATACTGAAAGGCCTGGATAGAGTGGACGTGGGGAAGATGTTTCCATTAGTAGGAGAGACTAGAACCTGAGGGCAGAGCCTCAGAGTAAAGGGAAGACCTTTTAGAACAGTGATGAGGAGAAACTTCTTTAGCCAGAGAGTGGTGAATCTATGGAATTCATTGCCACAGAAGGCTGTGGAAGCCAGGTCATTGAGTGTATTTAAGAGCGAGATAGATAGGTTCTTGATTGGTAAGGGGATCAAAGGTTACGGGGAGAAGGCGGGAGAATGGGGTTGAGAAACTTATCAGCCATGATTGAATGGCGGTGCAGACTCGATAGGCCGAATGGCCTAATTTCTGCTCCTATGTCTTATGGTCTTATTACCTGAGCCATGTGCAAATTGGCTTTGGGCAAATAAGATTAAAAAGATGAATGCGTGGCTCAAAGACTGGTGTGGGAGAAGTGGGTTCCAGTTTGTGGGGCACTGGCATCAGTACTGGGGAAAGTGGGGGCTGTACCATTGGGACGGTTTACACCTGAACCATGCTGGGACGAGTATCCTCGTGAATTACATAACTAGGGAAGTAGAGAGGGATTTAAACTAAACAAGAGGGGTGAGGAATCAAGCTTGGGTGGAGGTAGTAAATCAAGGTGTAGAGTCAAGACAGGAGAGCAAAATAGTAATACGAGAAATGAGGGTCAGAGAATGGCAGGAAGGGACAGAGAGTAAAAAACGTAAGAATACATCAACAGTCAAGACCAGATGTTACAAAGGTAACAAAAAGACAAAACTGAATGCTCGCTATCTGAATGCACATAGCATTCATAACAAAGTAAATGAATTAATGGCCCACATTGAAGTAAATAAAAATGACGTGATAGTAATTACGGAGACATGGCTTCAGGACGACAAAGATTGGGTCCTTAACATTGAAGGGTACATGACATTCAAGAAGAATAGGAAGCTAGGTAAAGGTGGGGGGTAGCACTGTTAATCAAAGAGGGCATTCGTGCAATAGTTAGAGGTGACCTAGGTTCAGGAGATCAGGATGTAGAATTGGTTTGGGTGGAGATGAGGGATAGTAGGGGAATAGAGCCATTAGTGGGAGTGGTCTACCGGCCCCCTAACAGTAGCCACAGTGTAGGACGAAGTATTCAAAAGAAAATATTGTGTGCTTGTGATAAAGGGACGGCAATAATTATGGACGATTTTAATCAACACATAAACTGGAAAAATTAGATTGGCAGTAATAGCCTTGATGAGGAATTCTTAGAATGCTTTTGAGATAGTTTCTTAGAGCAGCATGTTCTGGAACTAACCAGTGAGCAAGTTATATTAGATTTGGTATTGTGACAGGATTAATTGATGACCTCAGAGTAAAGACATTCCTAGGTAGCAGCGACCGCAATATGATTGAATTTTACATCCAGTTTGAAAGGGAGAAGAGTGGGTCTAAGACTAGTATCTTAAACTTAAATAAGGGCAACTATGTGGGGATGAAAGCTGAGATAGCTGAAGTGAGCTGGGAAACTAGGCTAGAGGATACATCAGTAGAGAAGCAGTGGCAGACATTTAAGGCGATATTTCAGAGTGTTCAGAATAAGTACATTCCTACTATAAAGAAAAATTCTAAGGGGAGGACCCACCATGCGTGGTTAACTAAAGGTGTTAAGGAAAACATCAAACTTAAGGGAAAAGCATACAACTCCACAAAGATGGGTGGCAGGACAGATGATTGGACAGAATATAAAGAACGGCAGAGAATGACTAAAAGGTTAATCAGGGGAAAGAAATTAGGGTATGAGAGGAAGCTAGATAGAAATGTAAAAATGGATAGCAAGAGTTTCTACAGGTACTTAAAAAGGAAAAGAGCAAGTAAAGTGAGTGTTGGTCCTCTAGAGAGTGACAGTGGGGAGTTAATAGTAGATAATAAGGAAATGGCAGAAGAAATGAACAAATATTTTGCTTCTGTGTTCATTATAGAGGATGCAAAAAAAATTATAGCAATAGCTGCAGATCAAGTGGTGAAGAGAAGAAACGAACTTGGTGAAATTGAAATCACTAGGGAAATGGTACTGACCAAATTGATGGAACTGCAGGCTGGTCAGTGTCCAGGTCCCAATGGACTACATCCTAGGGTCTTAAAAGAGATGGCTAATGAGGTAGTTGATGCGCTGGTGTTCATTTTCCAAAATTTGCTAGATTCTGGAAAGGTTCCATCAGATTGGAAAGTAGCAAATATTCAAGAAGGAGGGAGGCAGAAAACAGGAAACAATAGGCCAGTCAGCTTGACATCTGTTGTGGGGATGTTGTTAGAATCGATCATTAAGGAGGTTATAACTGGGCACTTAGAAGCGCTCAAGGCAATTGGGAAGAGTCAGCATGGTTTTGTGAAAGGAAAATCACATTTAACCAATTTATTGGAGTTTTTTGAAGGAATATCATGCGCAGTGGATAAAGAGGGGCCTGTATACCTGTGGTCTGTCTGCAAGAAAGACCCAAACCTCCCTGTCGCTTGCCATTTTAACACTCCACCCTGTTCTCTTGCCCACATGTCTGTCCTTGGCTTGCTGCATTGTTCCAGTGAAGCCCAACGCAAACTGGAGGAACAGCACCTCATCTTCCGACTAGGCACTTTACAGCCTTCCGGGCTGAATATTGAATTCAACAACTTTAGATCTTAAACTCCCCCTCCCCCCATCCCCACCCCGTTTCTTCCCCCTCCCCCTTTTTTTCAATAATTTATATAGATTCTTCTTTTCCCACCTATTTCCATTATTTTTAAATCTAAAACTAAAACTTTGTTAGTCTTTCCACCCCACCCCCACTAGAGCTGTACCTTGAGTATCCTGCCTTCCATTCTTAATTAGCACTTTTCTTAGATAATATCACCACCTTCAACACCTCTTTGATCCTTTTGTCTGTGACATCTTTTGATTATCTTCTCCTATCACTGCTTGCTTATCCCCACAACCACCCCACCCTCAACTTCTCTCTCCCCCCGCCCCCCCACCTTAGACCAGCTTATATTTCACCTCTCTCCTAACTATACTTCAGTTCTGCCGAAGCGTCATGAGGACTCGAAACGTCAACTGATTTCTTCTCCACCGATGCTGCCAGACCTGCTGAGTTTTTCCAGGTAATTCTGTTTTTGTTTTGGATTTCCAGCATCCGCAGTAGCTTTTAGCTTTTTGTTTTTAGGCCTGTATATGTACTGTACTTGGGTTTCCAGAAGGCTTTTTATAAGATGCTACATCAAAGATAATTATGGAAAATTAAAGTGCATGGTATGGTGGGTAACATATTAGCATGGAAAGAAGATTGGCTGGCTGGCAGAAAGCAGAGAGTATGCATAAATGGGTCTTTTTCTTAATGGCACGATGTAATGAGTGACGTCCCACAGGGGTCTGTACTGAGGCCTCAACATTTTACAATTTACATCAATGACTTGGATGAGGGGAGTGAAGACATGGTAGCTACATTTATAGATGACAAAGATAGGTAGGAAAGTATGTTGTGAAGAGGACATGAGGAGGTTGTGGATGGATAAAGATAGGCTGAGTGAATGGGCAAAGATCTGGCAAATAGATTTTAATGTGGAAAAATGTGAAATTGTTCACTTTGGCAGGAAGAACAAAAAAGCAGAGTATCACTTAAATGGAGAATGATTGCATAATTCTGAGGTGCAGAGGTGTTCTAGTACATGAGTCATAAAAGGTTAGTATGCAGGTACAGCAAGTAATTAAAAAGACTAATGGAATGCTATCCTTTATTACGAGAGGGATTGAACATAAAAATAAGGATGTTGTGCTTCAGTTATACAGATCATTGGTGAGACCGCATCTCGAATACTGTTTTTGGTCTCCTTATTTAAGGAAGGATGTAAATGCATTGGGGGCTATTCAAAGGAGGTTTACTAGATTGATACCTGGGTTGAGTGGGTTGTCTTATGAGGAAAGGTTGGACAGACTGGGCTTGTTTCCACTGGAGTTTAAAAAAGTGAGGGGTGATTTGATTGAAGCATACAAGATCCTGAACGGCCTTGACAAGTTGGATGTTGAAAGGATGTTTCCTCTTGTGGGTGAGTCCAGAACTAGGGGGCACTGTTTTAAAATTAGGGGTCACCCTTTTAGGACAGAGATGAGGAGAAATATTTTCTCTCAGAGGGTTGTGTGACTTTGGAATTCTCTGCCTCAGAAGGTGGTGGAGGCGGGATCATTGAATATTTTTAAGGCAGAGGTAGATACATTCTTGTTCGGCAAGGGAATCAAAGATTATCAGGGTTTAATGGGAATGTGGAAATCGAAACACAAGATCAGCCATGATCTTAGTGAATGGCGGAGCAGGCTCGAGGGGCCAAATGCCGTACTCCTTTTCCTATTTCTTATGTTCTTATATCCATTTCAGCCCCCTCCCACGGACCCCACCATCTTGAATGCCAATCTTCAGATAATTCGATTCACTCAACATGAAAACAATAAATGGCAGAAGCAATTACATACAACAAAGGCTATTGGCCCTGACAACATCCTGGCTGTAAGACTGGAGATTTGTGCTCCAGAGCTAGCCATGCCCTTAGCCAAGCTATTTCAGTACAACTGGCATCTACTCGACAATTTGGAAAATTTCCCCGATATGTCCTGTCCACAAAAAAATGCAGGACAATTCCAATCTGGCTTATTATTGCCCCATCGGTCTAGTCTCAATCACCGGCAAAGTGGTGGAAGGTGTCATTGACAGTACTATCAAGCAGCACTTACTCAGTAACAACCTGGTCACCGATGCCCAAATTTGGGTTCTTCCAAGACCACCCAGCTCCAGACCTCATTACAATCTTGGTCCAAATCTGGAAAAAAGAACTGAATTCAAGAGGTGAGGTGAGAATGCCTGTCCTTGACACCAAGGCAGCATTTGATCGAGTGAGGCATCAAGGAGCCCTAGCAACATTTACTCCCTCCACCACCAATGCTGCACAATTGCAGCAATGTGTACCATATACAAGATGGTCTGCTGGAACTCGCCAAGCTTCCTTCAATAACATGTTCTGTGACTTCTGTCGCTGAGAAGGACAAGGGCAACAGATGCATGAGAATATCACCCAATTACAAGTTCCCTGCAAGTCACTCACCCTCCTGACTTGGAACTACATAATCGTCCTTTCACTGTCGCTGGATTAAAATCCTGGAACTTCCTTCCTAACAGAATTGTAGGTGTACTTACACCATATGGACTGTGGTGGTTCAAGAAGGCAGTTCACCACCACCTTCTCAAGGGCAACTAGACATGGAAAATAAAAGCCAGCCTTATCATCAGCACTTACATCCCAAGAAGGAATAAAAAATTGTGGTTAGTATGTTCAATAGATTTGCAGCAAAAAAAAGTTAATTGTTGCACTACATGTTTTAAAAGAAATTTTTAAATCTGCTGAAGGTATAGGACATTGATGATCACATTTTATGGAACATTATGATTCTAGTCCTGTCAAGATCATTTATTAGATACTACTGGAAAAGATAAACAGCACTTATGAATATACAAACAATGACGGACAGGAAAAGATCCATTTGTCCACTCAGCCAGTCCCAAACATGTAGTTGGTTCTCTTGGTGATTGTATCCAAGGCCTTGTGCATCACAATATGTAATCTTCCCACTCCATCCAAAAACCATGTAACCCCCTGCCTGAGAGAGGTGAAAACCCAGATAAAAACCGGATGAAACAGGACCAGCTATATTTCTATTCTTGCTAACATTTTAATTTCCTGAAAGGATTTCCTTCATGGTAGCCCAGCACTCACTTTATTTAATCGCCCCTCTTCAAAATATATCAGCACCCTTTCTTTGATGAATAACATTTAAACATGTTGAGGAGAAAATATACATGGTGTTCGGGTAAAGAACTTTGCTCTTTGATATTTTGATCAAGATAGCTTCAGTGGTAACTAGTTGTACTAAAAAATATGTGTTCATTATCTTCTTGAACATTGCACCTACTTCATGTTGGTGTTTTTGTTCTGATTCCCCGAAGCTGGGATATTTTGTTAATGACTTTAAAAATGTCAGAATAATGAACCCTAGTGACATTGTTGAGCACACATTGACATACCCTCCTAAGATCCTTTGCCAACCATTAGGGCCATTGTCATATATCATTTGTGGTTTTGCTACTTGGGGGCTTTAGACTGTGAAATAAATCTAGTGAAATGTAGCTCTCATAATGGATGACTCAGAGAGTGTTCAAGGCAGGGTATCATAAGGGATAGGGAGGGAAGGGAACACAATATGTACCTCGGATACAATCACCAAGAGAACTACATGGTTTGGAAACAGAACAAATATGAAAGGAAAGTCCCCTTCCTGAGAATGATTGTTTATGTTTCTTCCTTGTCGCTAGGCATTAATTGCCCACTTAAGGGCCTCAATTGGTGGTGGGTTGGAAAGGTTCGGGAAGGCCATCCATGAGCCTTCCTGCCTAGGACTTAATTTTGACAGAGGCAGGATGACAGCGGGTGCCCACTCACCACCCTCCCATCCAATTAAATGCCCTCCCCATCTCTAGATTTGCTTTGGGGACTGGTGGGGGGGTGGGGGTGGGGTGCGTGGTGGAAGGGGGAGCATTCAATCCCACCCAATGTCTGAGTGCTGCACTGGAAGCACTGAAATTTGAGCTTGGTGCCATGCAGGCTCAGACTGCTGCAGTCATTGTTGCAGGTACCAGAGCTCAAAGGGGTGAATAGGATCTCACAGCAGTTCAGCAATCTGTACTCCAGCAAATTACTAGAATTGCTGATGTGCCATCCCAGGAGGATGGCAGTGATTCTGTGGAACAGGAATATGCTGTCCTTTTGCAGGATGACAGCACTTGTGTTCCCACCTCTGCAACTACACCTGTGCTCTTATTGCTGAAAGACTGAGACAACAGTGGACTGGTGCAGAATGAAAGTATCATGACAGCTGTCAGGATAACAGGTATTCACCAGCATGGTGGATTGAGCGTGGATGCACACCAGATGCATATTCAGTGAATAGTAACCTTTGCCAGTTGCTGTACATCCCACCATTGAGGTGTGGCACCTGCAAAGCCAGAGCAGCCGATGTCAACCCCCACACACGCTGTGCCTACTGTTCTGTTCAGAGACAGCACAATGAAATCTCCTCTCCTGGCATAAAGAACACCTGTCATCTCTCTGACTCTCTCCGGGATATGTTAGGTATGTTACCCACTCCAGACTGGAAGGAACACAACACAACAAAGAGCCACAGTCACCCTCACGGACATTGGCGATGCCATCCACACTGTGCCCTAGGGCTGCCAGTCTTGTTGCAAGAAATAGCAGAATTCTGTGAGCACCTTTTTTCATAAAGCACAGATGGTGCACACACTGCTCCTGGCTTAGCTGGACGTTAAGGAAGTGCTCCTAGAAGACCCTAGGTGGATAAGGACTCCCACTGATAGCTTCCTCCCCTCCTCCTCACTCTGCGAGCAGATTGTCTTCTTTGTTGCCTCTGCTCCATCTCCCTCTCAGGCTACAATCTAAGGGGAAGTCGCAACAATAGCACCCATGACTGGGAGCAAGTGGTCTCATAGAGTCATTGCAGTCACAACCAAGGCCTTCCCCACATGCAGCACCACTTCCTGCAGACTTCAGTAACTTTAACAAACTCTTCAAACTACCAAGCGCTTCCACAAACCAAACAAAATAAGGAGAGATTAATCAAGAATTAACCTGCAAATTGTCGATGATCTTTTTCAATACTGCTGATGGTGGGAGGATCCTTCCTGCTACTGAATGTTTAAAGATTTGTGCGTGTTTGAGAGAGGGCATTAGCAGGAGTAGCGAGATGGAAAATGGCAGGACTGGTGCCAAATCAGTGCTAGTTATTGATTGGCATCATGACCTGCCTGCTCCATATACTTCTAGCATGCTCCAAACACCTGCACTAATGTCATCACCAAGATGACAGCCAGCACGCACCTTTCTGGAAGTGTGCACACATGGACGCCAGCACACACCTTTCTGGAAGTGTGCACACATGGACGCCATTTTAGTTCTAGAAAAGCATCCTTAACGCTGAAAGTACGGACGCTACAGAGTCAAATTTCATGGCCCAGGCTTACAATTTCAGTATACCTAGAATGGTGGGGAAATCTTTCTTCATGAGAGTGATCTGACTTCATATTTTATATTTATTATTTATTCCAATTATATTTCAATTATGTTGCATTGTCATATATTGCTTTCATGGCATGTAATAAACATAGAGCGGAATTTTATGCTTTGCCATTCAGATGGCTAACCCTCCCGCTCCTCCGTAACATTGTGACATTGGCCGGAATTTTCCACCCTCGTTGGCCTCGGGCATGAGTGGATAATATGGTGAGAAGGCCAAAAATCAGTTTTATGCTATTATGAAACTAGTTTGGAATTGTCCGCTCCACCCATCAATGGCGGGCCATGTTCCCCACTGCCGCACGTTGGAAATGTCATTTGCATCTCATTATAAGACCTGCTTGCTGGAATCATCCCCCCACAGATGGATCATCTGGGCACACGCCGGGCACATGCCAACGTGTTTCACAAATGAACTTAGGTGATGAGCACCTGGCGAGCTGCACTTCGCTCAGGACTTCGAGGTTTGTTTGCCTACCTTGCTTCGGGAAACACTCGCGGTCATTAATGCCAGGCTTCACAGGCAGCACCACATCACTTTTAGCGGGGGATCACGGGCAGGTCTCTACCTAACACACCAACCATTGTTTTTCAACAGCTACAGGGCTAGGGCTTGCTCGTGAAGGAGGAAAAGTGGCCTCAGGCAAGGGAAGAAAGAGGCTCCAGGGTGAGGGATGTACTGGGGTTATACCAGGATGTGTGTGGGACACATGTTGATCTGTGCAAATGACCTCAAGTTGGTGAGGACTGAGAAGGCAGTCTCCAGAGGAAATGAGGCCAAGTAATGATGTAAGTTGACAGTGAGTGAGATGCCAGTGAATGTGTGGTGGCCTTGTGAGTGTGTGAGTTTAGAGTGATGAGATGGTTGCCTTACCCCAACGGGTAATGATGAGATCATTTTTTTTTGCACTGGATGGCTGACCTCTTGTGTGCAGCATTGGCACTGACCATCACTCCCACTTCCTCCTAAGACGGAGTGTTGACACTGATGGGCCTCCTGCGGCCAGAGCTGGGGTAGGGGACATCGTGGTGGGCCTCCACAGTGTACAGAATGTATCCCAGGGATGCATCACTGAATTGGGGGGGCTGCACTCTTCTTGGCTTTTAGGGTTGTATCTTCATTGGTGCCCTCCTGGGCTGTAAGCATTGAGAAGTGTGCATGCGGCTGCAGTTTAAATATGGAGCCCTGCATGAGGAAACAGCGAGGTGATGGCGTGGCGGTAAATCAGAGGCTGCCTGCCAGCAAGACTGCGTTTCCTGTGGGTGCATGACTAATGAGGCTGGACTGAGATGATATGGCACGAAAAGCTGCCATTGTGGTCGGCGGGTGAAGTGTCTTTTTTCCTTCCTGCTATTGCACTTAGTGCAAATCTGGGACGATTCTACCCATTGTTTCTGGTCCCCGACATCGAAACACCTAACTGCAAAAATATAAAAGTGAGTGGGGCAAAAGTCAGAAGCCTTTCCATCTTCTAATTAAAGCCAAGTAGCTGATATCTGAGGCAATTAAATTGCCTTTATCCTCAATTTTTTGTTGCTAGTTCGATTTTATGCTGGCTGCACAGGTTCCAAGGGGGGGAGGCCAGGTCAACTCAACAACTCAAAGGCAGGACATAAGAGCTGGTGAGAAGAGGACACTGAAGAATTTTTAAAAACTCATTCACGGGATGTGGGCTTCGCAGGCTGGGCCAGCATTTATTGTCCATCCCTAGTTGCCCTTGAGAAGGTGGTGGTGAGTTGCCTTCTTAAACCACTGCAGTCCATGAAGGCAGCTCACCACCACCTTCTCAGGGAGGCAGCAGTTGCAACTGAATGAGAGGTGAGGGAATTGTCCTCAGCTCACTTTGGGCACACTTTTGAATGGGAGACACTGAAGATTTCATCATAAAGAGGGACTACAGTCACAGAGGGACCCTGAAAATCAAATTGGCAGAGGTAGACACGAGCAAGAATTCATAGAATGTATTTGGAGCAGTTGCTTAACACGATATCTTGTGAATCCAACCAGGGATCAGGCTATTTTGGATCTGGTAATGTGTAATGAGGGAGGTTTAATAAATGATCTCAGAGTAAAGGATCCCCTAGAAAACAGTGAGGATAATATGGTAGAATTTAGCATTCAGTTTGAGAATGAGAAACTTGGGCTGGAAACAACTGTGCTAAACTTAAATAAGGGTAATTACAATAGAATGAGGGCAGAGTTGGCTGGAGTGGACTGGGAGAGGAGTTTAGCAGAAAAGATGGTTGCCGAACAATGGCAGACGTTTAAGAAAATAGTTCATGGCTCTCAACAAAGGTATATCCCAGTGAGGAGGAAGGATTCAAGCAAGGGGATAAACCAACTATGGCTAACCAAGAAAGTTAAGGACAGTATCAAATTGAAAGAAAAAACATACAATGTGGCAAAGATTAGTGGTAAGCCAGAGGATTGACAAAGTTTTAAAAACCAACAAAAGATGACCAAAAAAAAGGGAGGAAATAAACTTTGAGGGTAAACGAGCAAGTAATATAAAAATGGACTGTAAGAGCTTCTTTAAATGTATAAAAAGGAAGAGAGAGGCCAAAGTGAACATAGGCCCCTTAGAGAATGAGGCTGGGGAAATAATAATGGGGAACCAGGAAATGACAGAGGAATTGAATAAATACTTTGCTTCAGTCTTCATGGTAAAAGATACTAATAGCATTCCAAAAATACTAAATAATCATAGGGGAATAAGTGGGGGAGGAAATAAATAGAAAAACTATCACTAGAGAAAAATTACTAGTGAAACTAATGGAGCTAAAAGCCGATGATCCCCTGGACCTGATGGATTGCATCCTAGGATTTTAAAGGAAGTAGCTACAGAGATCGTGGATGTACTAGTAGTAATCTTTCTAGAATCCTTAGATTCTGGAAAGGTGCCCAGAGGATTGGAGAACGGCCAATGAGACAAAAAAACAGGTAACTATAGGCCAGTTAGTTTAACATCTGTCATTGGGAAAATGTTGGAGTCTTTAATAAAGGATGAAATAGCAGAGCATTTAGAAATACGTAGGCCAGAATTTTGACATCGGCTTGCGGGTGCAGGCCTGACACATCGACACGCAAAATGACACGAGATGACGTCGGGTGTGTGTCTGAAGTCATCGCACGTCATTTAGATCTTTTTTATTCGGTGGGCGCACTCTGGAGGCGATTGTGCACTCACCGAACTGTTGAAGGCCTGTTAAGGCCATTAGGGAAGTAATTTAGATAATTAGCAGCGCTGCCCATCTAACCCTAAGGTTGGCGGCAGGTGAAGAGACCAAGGGGTCTTTGCGTTTTTCAGGAAACTTCACCCACGGGCAGGATGAGGTTTCCTGAAGGTTTTATAAAATTATTAATTAATTTTTGCACAATTCATAAACATGTCCCAGCTCATGTGACACTGTCACATGAGGGGACATGTCTAAATAATTTTTAACTTAATTATTTCTAAACTTTTATTATGTACATAATCCCCCTAAGGCAGCTCTGTGCCTCAGGGAGATTTCTGCACTCTTTCACGTGCGTGCGTGAAAGAGTGCAGGCCTCGACTCTCCCTCCTCCCCCTGCCCGCACAGGTAGCGCTGAATGCTACCGGTGGTGTGTCACGCTTGGCGGGCCTTAATTTGCCTGTCCACATAAAATGGCGGTGCGCAGCCAATCGTGGGCGGGTATCAGCTCCTTGCCCGCTCCCGATCGGCCCACCTGACTTGCAGAAAATTCTCCCCATAATCTAATTAAGCAGAGTCAGAATGGCTTCATGAAGGGGAAATTATGCCTAACAAATTTATTAGAATTCTTTGAGGAGGTAACAAGCAGGATAGATAAAGGGGAACCAGTAGATGTAATATATTTGGATTTCCAAAAGGCATTCGATAAGATACTGCACATAAGGCTACTTAATAAGATGGTGTTGGGGGTAGTATATTAGCATGGATAGAGGATTGGCTAACTAATAGAAGACAGAGAGTTGGGATAAGAGAGGCATTTTCGGGATGGCAACCTGTAACTAGTGGAGTGCAACAGGGATCAGTGCTGGGGCCTCACTTATTTACAATATATATTAATGACTTGGACAAGGGAAGTAAATGTACTATTGCCAAGTTTGCAGATGACACAAAAATAGGTAGGAAGGCAAGTGGTGAGGATGACACAAAGAGTCTATAGAGGGATACAGACAGGTTAAGTGAGCAGGCGAAAACTTGGCAGATGGAATATAATGTGGGAAAATGTGAGGTTATGCACTTTGGCAGGAAGAATAGAGGAGCTCAATATTGTTTAAATGGAGAAAGATTGCAGAAGGCTCCAGTGCAGAGAGATTTGAGAGTCTTTGTGCATGAATCCCAAAAAGCTAACATACAAGTTCAACAGGTAATAGGGAAGGCAAATGGAATGTTGGCCTTTATTTCAAAGGGGATGGAGTATAAAAATAAGGAAGTCTTACTAAAACTATACAAAGCACTATTTAGACCACACCTAGAATACTGTGGACAGTTTTGGTCCCCTTATTTAAGGAAAGATATACTGGCATTGGGGGCAGTCCAGAGAAGGTTCACTAGGTTGATCCCAGGTATGGAGGGATTTTCTTATGAGAAGAGGTGGAGTTGGTTGGGCCAGTACTCATTTACTCATTGGAGCTTAGAAGAATGAGAAGTGACCTTATTGAAACATATAAGATTCTTAGGGGGCTTGACAGGGTAGATGCTGAGTGATTGTTTCCCCTTGTGGGAGAGTCTAGGACCAGAGGGCATTTAAAACAGAGATGAGGAGGAATTTCTTCTCTCAGAGGGTAGTGAATCTGTGGAGTTCTGCAGAGGGCTGGAGAGGCTGGGTCGTTAAGTTCAAGGCTGAGATAGGCAGGTTTTTAATCAGTAAGAGGATCAAGGGTTACAGGGAAAAGGCAGGAAAGTGGAGTTGAGGGTTATCAGATCAGCCATGATCTCATTGAATGGCGGAGCAGACTGATGGGCTGAAATATTGTCTATTTCACAATAACAGCAAAAGTAAAAATTACCACTTCTCCTTGAAGTTTAACAGGAGGATTTGACACCTGGGTTGATTTCTGACTTTAGTGTGTATCTCACAGAAAGACACTAGGCAATGAAGTGTTTGCAACCTGGTTGCCAACATCTTTTCTCACTATAAGATAGTGCAGGGAAATGTTATAAAAGTGTTGAATGAATACAAGTTCTTCCTTTCACTTATTTATGGACAAAAGTAATTGTGGAAAGATTAGAGAAGGGAAAAAAAAAGCCTGACATCAACATTTTTTATTTGGTTTCTGGAACTTTGGTTAGTGTAGCAGCCTCTCTCCATTTCTAATGTTTCATAAACAAATATGACCTAGCTTTGCTGCAAAGAGTGAACAAGCTGTTCGCTCCAAGTTAGAATTTAATACCCATTAGTCCTTAAATGCAATGCTTTAATTTAAAACTATCAGTGTTAGTGGAGTAAAAAAAAACATTGTTTAGTTATTAACAGCATAGACTGAACATCTGTAAAACTACCTCACAATCAGATGGTTTGCCAGACAGAACTGTAATGAGATTATGTAACCTCATGAACAGATACGTTCTTTAATTTCCAAGTTTGCAGCCCAAAGCTTTTATTGCATCAGAATGAATGACTACTAGTATTTATTTTGGAATTATATTTATCAACCAAGGTCTTAAGGAACTGCTTGTTACTTGTTCCTATGACTGAAAGTAAATGTTCTCTAAAATTTGTACTACTGATGCAACAATTATGAACTTAACACTGAGAATTAGCCTATTTTTGAATTTGAAAAATTCCAGCTTCCTCTGGTAATGTCATCTTAAGCACCAGCTGGCTGTCACACTTAATAGATTCACTTGTGAAAGGACAGGTAAATAAGTGCAGTGCTTTTTAAAAACTTACTCTCTCACCTACACATGGGAATGAAGGACTAATGGGTCAAAATGCACAAAACCCATCAATCAAATAACCCAGATAATCTCATAACAGCAATTTATATTAATACAGCATTTAAAAAAACATTCCAAGGCACTTGACAGAAGGCTAATTTCTTTTCCATAAAGAGCAGATGTTGAGCCATGGTAGAAGAGTTAGAAGGTGAGAACAGTAGGGTTGCCAGTGGTGCATTGATTCCTAACCTGAAAAGGAACCCACACAAATTTTTACCCCAGCATTTGGCATTTCTAATTAATCTTGCAGCTAGAAACGATTGATCAAAATCAGTGCAAAGTGTTTTTAATGAAGCAGCTGTTTCACATAGGCAATTTGAAGAAATGAGTTGACAGGAGATTTTTATTCCATATCTTTGATCTCAGTTGTCAGCTTAACTCGGTTGGTAGCATCTTACTCTCTGAATCAGAAGATTGTGGGTTCAAGTGGTGCTCAGGACTTCATTTCAATACTGAGGATATGCTGCACCGCTGTAAGATCTGGCTCACAGTATACATTTTTCAGGAGGATATTAAAAGTTCTATGGATGATTTGGAGTTCAGCAGTAGGGTCTCCTGCTGTTCTAGCAAAGATTTCCCCCTCAACCTATCCCAGCAAAAACAGATTAACTGGATATCCATTTCATTGTTGCATGCCATCATTGGCTGCCACTCAATATGAGGATGGCTGCTACTCAGAGCCATGAGTTTCTGCCATGGGCCTTCATGTGACTGAACAGGCCGATACACAACCCACAAATCTTTGGGCGCATGGGGTGGGACATCATACGAGGTAGTGGGATCCAGGGTGCAGGATTTGCTTCCTTATCTTTCCTTCTCTCCTGCTGCCGTACCTTATCATTAAGACATTTGGTCTCAAAGCATGATGTGGCTTGATGGACAAGTTGTCATCATTTTGAACAATTGGTAGCAAGCTACATTAATACCAATGCTGCCATACTTTAAGGAAAGCTTCTGAGTGTCCTTGAAACATTTTCTTTGCCCTCCCCTGGAATGTTGGCATTTGAGAGTTGAGAAAATGGAACCTGGCAAGGGAAATTATTTTTGGAGATCCAGACACATTATCCAGTCCATCGAAGTTGATTTTGCAGGAGCTTTGCCTGAATGGTTGTGGGACTGGTTTCAAGAAGGACACAAGCATTTGTTCAACAGTTCTTTCATTGAATCTTGAAGATGCGTTGCAGACATTGCTGATGAAATTTCTCTAGCCCTCTTATATGTCACTGGTACACAGTCTGAGTCTCACTGCAGTACAGGGGTGCGGTGAAAACAACTGCTCTGTCCACTGGGACCTACCTTGACTTGCGGAGGTCTTTGTTGTCACTGCCATAGTTTGCAGAAGGCTGAGTTGGTGCAGCTGATCTGGTGTTGGATCTCCTCATCACTGGTGGCATTTTGATAGAGGCTTGGGAAGTGCTCAACATATTCCAGAGTCTCCTTCAATTTATATGGGAGGTGGAATATTTAGCTCATCAGGTGTGGGCTGATATATAAATTCTGTTTTGCAACATTCAAAGGCAGACCTAGTTTCTTGCATGCAGAATTGGAGAGTGGGCAATGACACTGCAGTCATCTGAAAACTGCAGATCATGTATGTCTACATTTGTCAGTTTAGTTTAGGCACAGAGGCAACTGAGGTCAAAGAGTTTTTCATCTAGGCTGTATTTAATACTGACACAAGAGGGCTGTTATCTCTGATGATGTGAATAGCCACTGTCAGGTGGGTTGTAAATAGTATTGGGGCTATCGCATAGCCTTGCTTCACACAGTCCAGATTTTGAAGGTGGCTGTTTCAGATCTCCCACTGAAGATAGTTGCACTCACATCATCATGAAGCAATTGCAGGATTGTGATGAAGCTTCTTGGACACCCAAATCTTTGGAGCACAATCCACAGAGCCTCGCGATTTAATGAGTCAAATGCTTTGAGCAGGTTGATGAATGCAATGAAGAGTTCCTAGTGTTGTTATCGACACTTTTATTGGATTTGTCTGGCAACAAAGACCATATCTGAGGTTCCTCTGGAAGGTCTAAAGTCACACTGTGTCGCTGGGAGAATTTCCTCAGCCACAGGAAGTAGGCGATTCAGGAGAATGTGTGTCAGGATTTTCCCTGCTATGGACAAGAGGGAAATAGCTCGATAGTTTCTGTACCATGATTTATCTCCCTGCTTGAAAATAGTTACAATTGTCACATTACTGAAGTCGGTGGGAGGTCTTTTTCCTCCCAAATCCATAGGATGAGTGCATGGAGTCTTGATATGAGCAACATTCTGCCAGCTTTGAAGACCAGAGCTGGAATACCAACAAGTTACAGGCTTTGTTTTTTCTCATCCATATGATTGCTTGTTGCAGCTCTCTCAGTGACGGTGGTTCACCAATGGATTCTACCACAGGGTAATGGGGGATTGCCTGGAGAGTACCAGCTGCCACTGTAGATTCATAGTTGGGGGGCTCTTTCCAGCATTGATGGATGGCATTGTCATCCTTATAAAGAGAAACACAATCCTGTGAATGAAGAAGATTTTGTCCATTTGACCTTGTTCTATAGATGGCCCTGGTGACTTCAAAAAAGCTTTCGCTGTCGTGATGGTCAGCATATTGTTGGACCCCTTGGGCTTCCTCTTCCCACCACATGTCCTTTATTTTAGGTTTGTCTTGGGTGTCAGTGTTGAGCAGTTGGAATATTGCTTTCTTGACTTGTTTTGTGGGCAAGGGGGCAAGTGTCAGTTAGGTCAGTTGGCTAGATTGCTACAGCATGATACAGAATGATGCCAATGGTGTTGGTTCAATCTCCAAATTGGCTGTGGTAGTTCATGGAGGCCTTGTCACCTTGCCCTATGCTTGCAGAGTGGTTCCCCTCAAGCTATATATAACCAATTGTCTCTCTCTAATGGAGAGATAAGTCTATGGTCCTTTGTGGACTATGTCTAATAATCTGACTTGCAACCTTGGGTTGTTCTGCCAAGTAATAAAGGCTGCTCATTTATGTTTGAGGAGGTCACATATTTCAGCATTGTTGTCTTCGAACCAGTCCTGATGATGATGATGCACAAATCCAATGGTGTGGACACAGGGCCCTAGTACAGTTGACTTTATTTGATCCTGCTGTTCTGAAATTGAGTTGGACGTGTAAGATCTCTTAGCTATATGTTACAGGTGGTATTTAATGGAGATGACAGGGGTATTGACCACTGGCTGAAGAGTTGGCTAGAGCCCCGCATTGCCTCCAAGCAGGCACTTAACAGGGCAGCGGTGGGTCTTCCCATGATGGACACTGGAGGCAGAAATCCTGCCCCCGAGAGCTGCTGGCCAATCATAGGACAACAGCTGTGCATTGCTTGGCAGAGCCAATAGGAGATGGCTGCTGCCAACAATGGACATACCAGAGGCCCAGGATTGCCAGGGGTCCCAGTTCACAGGTGAATGATGGTGGGATGTGGGTCACAGGGTAGGGTTCATGGGAGGGGGTTGGTTGGCAGCAAGGGCAAAGGGATGGCTCTCAGTGGATCTGCCCTTTCTGATGCCAGGTCTCATAATCAAGCACCTACCTCTCCCAGAAGCCCGGAAAGGCTTGCCACGTGGTGAGTCCCCTGCCCATCATAAGGTGAACACCAGCGTGGTGGGATGAGGTCCTTAAGCAGGTATTAACTGCCCACTTAAGGGCCTCAATTGGCGGCAGAGAGTGATGGATGACCATGAACCTTCCCGCTGTGGACTTAGCCAGGACAGAGGTGGGAAGGCAGCAGGTTTTCTACCCGCCACCCTCCCACCTGACTGAATGCCACCGAACCCGCCTTGGGGAACAGGATTAAATTTTGCCCCCAAGTGTTGATCATGAGTGATTAAATGCTACAGGTGCCCAAACAGCCATGTGCAGTAGCCAGCACTTTAGAGAGAGGGAATGAGGCATTAAAATGAGAGTGTTTTAGAAGTTTTCCATTAAGCATTAAAGGACAAACTTTCTGAATTCATCCTGGTATAGAACTTTGCCCACCTGAAGAACGTATCAGAAATTGTGGTACTCCCCCATTGATTTTCTATTTGTTAACGGGGTGTATGTTTCCCTATATGCACACCCAAAAGACAAGGCACTGTACTGGGAATGCTCATTTGGAAAATTAGCCCTTAAAAGACACAGCAACGAAAGTCTAAATGGATATTCCTATTTTCGATCATCATGCTTTTACAAACTGGGCTACCCATCCTACATCCCAAAAATAAAGAGATGAAAGTTAAAAATAAGATTTTAAAAATAAAATTTTTAAAATGGGCTGAATAATATGAGGGGGCGGTGTGCAGATGGCACGCTCCCTTGGAAACAGCTCCACACCGTGCAGCCCCACAGTCATACAATGCTGCGGGGCTCATTAACTAGGGCTGATTGGGACTTCTGCCCCTCATTGGTGGAATCTGATTGGCTGCCAGCTCCATCTGTCCCGGAAGTGCCAAGAAGGTGTCAGTGACTACTGCCAGTATTGCAGGTGAGGAGTGGAGTCCAAGGCCTAGGATCCCACGAGAAGGTAAGTCCAGGGTCTTGAGCCGAGAGAGCTTGGGGGCGTTAGGGACCGGTGCAGAGGGTGGTTTTAGGAGAGGGAATGGATAGGAGTGAAAGTAGTGGGGGTGGGGAGTGCGGGAGTTCAGTCTAAGGAGGCCGCCCCACAATCGCCAAAGGACAGCCTCCGAAGAGCGACCCCCATCCTTCATCCCTGCCTTTTAACCATTTCCGGTTAAAAATCAGGCTTCCCACCTCCGCCCTGCTGCCCAGGCCAAATGTATTACGGCGTTGGCAGTGTATTATTAGAGTCGATAGGCTTGATAATAAGCCTAATTAACCCTTAATTGGTCATTTTAATATGGCTGGCGGGCTGCCGATTTCGGCACCTGCCCTCCCACCCGTATTATGGGAATGAGCTCCAGGGTGGGCGGGAAGGTGATGGGATCGGCGCCCACCCCATTTTACGTGCCCCCCGCTGCAGGAAATATGTCCACCTGGCACATGTAAAACTCAGCCCAATGTTATATGAAGTAATAAGCTGAGATATTCGCCCTACTGACATATGGCCTGAATTTTACTTTTGGTGGGTGTGTCCGATCGGCGGGCCCTGGAGTGGCCGGGAAATGGACTGCCAACTCCGATCGGCCCTCGAGCGCAATTTCACGGTAGCTGGCCAATTAACGGCCAGCCAGCGTGAAGCATGTGCTGAAATGCTCAGCGCTGCCGGGGTGGGGGCGGGAATGGGGCGGGCGATGATGTCACCGTGGGTGAGCGCTGTGAGGAAGGTCCCTGAAGGCAGCTAGCTGCCTCAGGGAGCTGCAGACCTGAAAACCATCAAAGGTTTTAACAGCTAAAAAAAAATGTCCTTGCATCACAATCAATTACCCAAAAATATAGCTGATAAAAGTGCTGCCCACAGGTATTTATTTTTATTTTATTTAATGACAAAATGTCATCCCGCCCTTGGGTGAGGTTTGATGAAAAATGGCCGATTCTCCCGTCCGCCAACCATAAGGTTGGATGGGCCACAAAAAATCAGAGACAGTTGCGCCGTTAATGGGCTTAATTGGCCTTTTAATTGTCAGCGGGTACACTTCCGAATTTTGCATGTACCCACCGAGCGAAATATTGCGCAAGTGCGCGATGACGTTGGGACGCTCGCCCAACGTCTTCTCACGCGATTTTATGCCCGATTGGGTAGGGCACACGCCTGCCCATGGGACCTAAAATTCAGTCCAGATTTCATCAACTATCCACTGAATTACCTACTTTCACGTAATTATTTTAATTAACAATTTTCACCCCACAGATATAAAACACAAATCTCTAAATTCATACAAAATTATTATACCCAAAAACATTATTTGCAAAAAATATTTATTTTAACAAAGAATTTATTTTCATTTGCTTTACTTTATTTGGCCTGATCTAGTTTAATTAGATTTACATTTTTTTCTATATGATTTCAACTAATCATTCCCCACATCCCAGGCTGAATTTTCTGGCTGACATGCGAGTGGTGGAGCCCGCACGTCAGCGCTTAAAATGTCGTGCGAGCGTCCCGACGTCAGCGCGTGACATCGTGATGTTTAGGTCGGCGGGCGCACTATGCAGCGCAACACGCGCCCGCCATTAATTAAAGGCCTTGTTAAGGCCATTAAGTCACCAATTGTCGATGATTTTGAGGAGCCCGTGCGAACTTCGGCTCGGTGCATGGGCTCAACGGGCAGGCGGGTAAGTAATTTTTTTAACAAACCTCATCCACTGGCGGGATGAGGTTTGATTTCAGATTTTAAAAAGTTTAATAAAGTTTCTGTGTACTTCATTAACATGTCCCATCTCGTGTGACATTTTCACATGAGGGGGACATGTTAATGATTTTTTTATTTTTCTAGTTTTGAACTTTCACCACCTTTCAGCGATCTCCCTGAGGCACCACCTAGCCTCAGGGAGATGTGTGCTCTTTCGCGTGCACGCCCATCAAGGGCAAAATTCAGCCCCCCCAGTGGCACTCTCAAAATCCTCAGGATCAAAATCTGCACCTATTTCTTCAATTTTTATTAATACTCTGAATGTTTTATCATCAGTGTCAAAGGCAACATCTGTAGTATCACACTCTACATTTTCAGCGTCATTCTCCATATTTTCAGTGTTGAGATAAATATTTCATGATGAGCCACATTAGTTCTTCCTTCTTGAGCCAAAATAGAGAGATTTCTTGGCAATCCTACTAGGCTGTTGAAATTTCTGATGTTTTTCAAGAAGTGTTTTGATTTTGTTGTTGTTTTCATAGGAAGAACATTCAGTGAGTCAGCTGTGGTTCAGTTAAGGGCCACAATCATGCTTTACTATTTGCACAACACATTGAAGGTGACATATTTTCCATTTCTTTGCACCACATTATTCACATATCTCTGATCCACTGCCAATATCATATTCTTGGCTCAAAATTGTAATGAGGGTCATAGATGAAAGCTTTCTCCAAGAGTCTTGGCCTCGTACTTGCAGGACTAGTTCTTCTTGCATTTTGTCACTCTCTGTCAACTTCTTGCCCTCTTAATCTAGCCCTTTCAACTTCTCTTTCTCTAGGTGCTGCCTATCACTTTCTGTCAACTTCTTGCCATTTTGTTCTAGCCTCTTCATCTTCCCTGGCTCTCTCTGTGCCACCTGTCATTTTCCCATTTCAAGTAATAAAGTGTGGTGTCTCAGAACATAGCTTACATGAAATAAATAAAATATGAGAGAAAAAGCAAATGAAACATTTAAGTCGGGGATTTATGACATAAAGTTGTCGCATTCTTTCTTTGAACGTATGGCAAATGTTCTCAGGAACACAGTGTAGGCAGGGCTGTAGGATCCCCGGCTTGGAGGCCAAGGGCCCCTGGTGGAATGGCTAGATGTTAATTCCCTTATGACATGCCCCTTGGTCCAAGATATCATCCCACCAATCTTGGTTAAGATTGTCCCAAAGAGCTCGGAGGAGGTTGCCAGCAAACAGTCAGACAGACAGACATTTCATTTTTATATACATAGATCTTCAATTAGGGTAGGAGGCAGGTCAAGCATTACAGGTGACACAGGGAACTTTGCAATCATGTAGAGGTCACATGTAAGTTCAGCTAGATAAGTTTTATAGGGGCTTTGCAAATTTAGCTTGGGAAACATTGCTAATTACTGTTACTTTCTCAGTTCCTTCATCAACTGTTGGGTTCTTGCTGATGTCAAGTAAAGCAATTTGCTAATGTGGTGGTAACAACAAAACAACTAAATATTACAATTGATTTGTTTTTCAGATTCTGGAAATATACCAGCAGCTGCCCATAGCTTGAGCTTGCTTATGAAGGAGGTTTAACTGCTGAACAGAACGGTTTTTGAAGTAACCTGGGAAGTACAAATGCAGTGCAACAGAGGGTGTGCTTTCATATTGGATATGCTACATGCTCCAAGGACAGATCAGAAGTTTACTTTGTTGTAAAGTAAGATTAGTGTGCATTGCATAAGTTCATGTATGAATACTTGAACTTTCAAACTGATGTCTGCACTCATACAATGATCTTTAACACAAAATTTGAAGAATCCAAGGGGAATTATTTTGAAGCAATAAAACTACGAGCACAACAACCCAAGGAAGTTTGAAATTCAGTGCTGACAAAAAACAATATTCGCAAAAATTCACCAGGACTTTCAAACTTATCATGTAAAGGGGAGTTTTGTCTCTTTTAAATGATACGTTTTGGAATGTATTTAACATTATGAATATTCAAAGATTAAGTATGAAAGTTCTTTTGAATGATAACAGAAGTTCTCGAGATGAACCGTCTATTTCTAAGGATGTTTTAGGCTTGAGGCCTAGGAATAGAGAACTCACCAGCCATAGCCACCTCTGTCTCATGCTAACTTCATGTTCGTGTCAAGTGGAAAAGGAAGAGTTTGATGGACCTTGGGTCATTCCAAGGGTGGAGGATGGTTTGTCAGAGGGTGAAGATGAAGAGCGCAAAAGAAAATCAAATATCAAAGGTACAGTAAATATCAACTAACTCAGTACAGTATGATTAAGATGCTTATGACTATGCTGATGGATATGATTAACACTTTTGACACATTTGCCAACATGCACTGTTCTCATTCTGGCAACACTGTGAAATGACAACTTACTGGACATTGACTTTAAAGGGTAAATATAGTTTATAGCTTTTTTGATTATAGCTGAGAAGAAAAATTCCTTTTAGCTGAGAACTACCTTCAAACCTCTAAGAAATGCTTAGTTTGTACTCAGGGCTGAACTCCTACATTCAGAAGCTAACAAAAATGGTAAATATGAAACAAAATTGTAAAGCCCTGGGCAGCAATTCAAGCTGATTAATAAGCAAAGATTCACCATTGTCATGGAAAACTCATTTTAACATGATAAATATGTACTTCTCATTTATTACTGAACTGTTCATTCAGTCCTCTAATTCCTTAACAATGCAGGAATGTGCAAAATCAATGACCATGTTTACTGATGGACATGATGTTTCCTGTACTGCTGGAAGCTTTGAAATATCGTGCTTAGAATGTAATTTGGTCAGAGCTGAATGATTTAGGTTGCAATGTTAGATTAATATTCAGGAGTGTCTGTAGAGTTCCTTGGAGTAATGGATAAAAGGCAAGTTTTGTCTTCATAAACATTCTACTAATGGCTAGTAATTTCTCTCAGGAGTTTGGAAAGATTGGATAAAATCCACAATTGGGAAAATTGTACATAGGTTGTGGAGAGAACGAGACTGGCAGAAAAAGAAAAAAACGTATTCATTTTCTAATGCTACCATGGCCAGGATTTTCCGTTTGGTGGCCGGGGAGCGGGGGGGTGGGGGGGTGTTGTTGAAGGGGGAGAGGGAGCAGGTGTGGACCCGATCTCCACCCATGATCAGGTCCGTACCACCATTTTACATGGGCAGGCCAATTAAGGCCTGCCCAGCGTTTTCCCCGACTCCCATGGATAGCGGGAGTGTGTGGGCGGCGGTAGGCATGCACAGGCCGCTGGGTTCAATGGTGACCCGGCAATCTGTTTAAAAGAAGGCCTGGCAGCTTTTTGTAGGCTGCTCATAATGGCCAGTTCCAGGCCGCAGCAGAGGGGTTCGGGTGAGCAAGCCAGGGTAGGCCAGCGGAGCAGGCCAGGCTGGAGGGTAGGCCAGCGGGGAGCCAATGCACCCCTCGTTTTTCTGATGACTGTCTTGCTGCCCTCCTTAAGGCGGCGGCAGCACGGCGGGAGGTGTGGTCCCCCAAGATGGGAGGAGGAGGCCCCCACAGGATGAAACGTGCCTTGGAGGAGGTGGCGGAGGTGGTGAGCTCCTGCGACGTGGTGTAGCGCACCTGGATCCAGTGCCACAAGCGCTTCAACAATTTATTGCACTCTGGCAGGGTGAGTACCATGTTGGCATCCGGCATTTAACCCAGCAGGTAGCCTTACCCTCTGCAGCACATCCCCCCCCATCCCCCTCACCAAGTCTTAGTGTCGTGGCTGCATTAAGTCATTGACCGCATTTTTCCTTTGCTAGGTGGGCAAGCAGATAGTGCCCATGGTGAGGTCAGCCTGAGTGGGTCATGAGGAGATGAGTTTTCCCCCGCAAGCATGTGTTGATCTGAGTCCCACATGACTGGTTTGGGGGCAACCTGGAGGAGCTGCACCTAGGCGCAGTATTTGAACTCCAGGACATGTCCTAGTCAGGGTGATGAGATGGTGGAAGGGGAGCTTCAAGGTGGCGTAGCAACGACCCATCTACTGCCCCCTACGCTGCACGTGCTTGCGCCTCCTTGCTATGGGAGGATATACCGAGTGGTGCCTAATGTGATGTAGGCAGCACGTGTCCAAGGGGGCGGTGGGGGAGTGGGGAGCAGGCCTAGCATCTTTATCTGAGTGATCAGCAGCAGCGGGGTGAGGAGCCACTGGAGGCCTGATACGTCCCACTCTAGTTGGGGTGGGCCGTGCGCAAGCAGAGTCCATGTGCAATTTGCACTAATCAACGCTCTTCTCTCGTTTCCAGGAGAAGAATGCACAGTTCGCGGCCGAGCATGTGAGGACTGGAGCGGCCAGGCACAGCTCTCCATATTAAGCCGCTTCGAGCAGGAGGCCCTTGAGCTGGTGAGGCACCATGCACCCAGGTCTACAGGTGTTAGTGAGGCTGGGGTGGCACGGCCAGGTATTTATGCCCAACAGTGAGGTCAGCATTGTTCTCCCAACAGCCATAGCACTGATGATTGTTAAATTAGTTATTGCTGCAACATGGCCTGACCATTGGTTATGGAAGGTTGAGCACATAATGAGCCAGGGGGACAGGGATGAACTTTGTCATTGTCTTCACGCTAACTGATCCACTGTCCTTGTTCTTCCTTTCAGCATCATCAGAGCACGGCTGGGAGGAGGAGCAGCAGATGCCCTCTCTCACACCTGAGGGGTCTGAAGTCTCACCAGCCTCACACCATTTCTGCCAGGCAGGCACCAGCGCAGATACTAGCACCTCGGTGGGAATTAGAACAACAGCTAGTGTCCCGGGGCACAGTGGTGAGGGCACTTCACAGTCGCTGGGGGAACTGGCAGAGACAGAGAGTGCCCATGACGCCAGCAGTTGGAGAACTGCAGGGGACCAGGCACATGCTCAGTCGATGCCTGATGATGTGCCTCTGGAGATGTCTGCGACGCAGCAGGTGCAGGAAATGCAGCCGGGTGTGTGGGAGCATTTGGGGTGATACATGAGGCTATGCTTGGCTTGGTCTCCGTGGTGAAGGAGTCCACGCGGATGCTCACCGAAGCAATGAGCCACATGTCTGAGCGCCAAGCGTCCTCCATGGAGAGAGTGGCGACTCTTGTGGAGAGACTACTCCAGGAGACCCGCCAGGGCTTCCTGGGGATGCGCTCTGACCAGCAAGCCCTCACATCGGCAATGACCTGAGCTGGTCACTGCCAATGTGGGAGATGGTGTGAGCATCAAGCTTCCCAGCTCATTGCCCATCCATCCATGGTGAGCAGGGAGGTCCGAAGCGACCTCACATCAGCGCAGCAGCTGCCTGTCGTCTCTGCGGGCTCCTCTCAGGGCCCTCCGGATGAGGGCGGCAGCTCCTCTGCCCTTTTCCCAGTGACCGTATGGTCCAGTGAGGCTGCGACGACTGGGGAGATGCCAACTGCGGAACAGGCAGCTACTTCCCAGGCGGGGCCAGCACAGACTCCATGGGCCAGAGGATGTCCGCCAAGGTCATTGAGGCCAACAGGACAGCAGAGTCAGCAGGCTGTCTCAGATGCCAGTCCGAGCGATGGGGCAGCACCAAGACGTAGCACCTGGAAACGAAAGCATAAGGCACCTTAGGCACACTACGTGTTTTTCACTGGTGCTTTTGTGTTGGCTTGAGATGAGGTCCTTATGATTTCTTTTTGATTGTTTACATTATTACTTTCCATTTGTGATAACTTCTGCTTCACACATTAAATGCAGATGTGTGACCATGGCTGAGGGTGCCTCATTTCTTCTGGATGTGTATGGTTTCCAAAATTGTAATGAGTGATTTGTTGGACATTCAGCTTTATTTACAAGGGCCTTAGTTAGTGCTGTTGACCTGGCAGATTTTGCACTTAGGGGTCGAGTATGGAGCCTGCAGCCCAGGCTTGTCCTGGAGGTCCATCTGTGTTGCGCTGTCTGAAAGTTCATTGGATTAAAGCATCCCGGGTGTCCCTGCCTCCCTGGAGTAGTCCCGGGTCAGCGTCTACCCCCTCAGCATTTCCCTGTGCCTGCTCATCGTGTGCAGCCGCAGCCACTGCGTCGACGTCTTCATCGTCCACAGTGTCCCCCCTTTCCAGCACAAGATTGTGGAGAGTGCAGTATGCAACCACTATCACCGAGACATGATCTGGGGGTTGCTGGAGTGTGCCCCCTGAATGGTCCAGGCATCGGAAGCGCATCTTGAGAAGACCGATGGTTCTCTCCACCACTGCCCTTGTGGAGGCGTGGTTCCTATTGTACCGCAGCTCAACTTCTGTTCTTGGATGGCGGAGAGGCATCATGAACCACCTTCTGAGGGGATAGCCCTTGTCACCCAGCAGCCACCCATCAAGCCCGGCTGGAGCACTGAAGAGCCCCAACACCAGGGAGTGTCTGAGGATGTAGGCGTCATGGGAGCTGCCTGGGTACCTTGCACAGACTTGTAAAATCAGCATCCTGTGATCACACACTATCTGCACGTTCATGGAGTAGAATCCCTTCCTGTTGACGAAGGCACCGGGCTCACCTGCTGGCGCCTTGATGACCACACGTGTACAGTCTGTTGCACCCTGGACACGGGGGAAGCCAGCAATGGCCGCGAAGCCTCTGGCTCACTGTGTCTGGCTTGCCCAGTCCCAACGGAAGTGGATGAAGATCAATGCCCATCTGAACAGAGCGTCTGTAACCTGCTTGACACAAGCGTGTACAGCTGATTGGGAGACGCCGCAAAGATCATCCACCGACCCCTGGAAGGAACCAGAGGCATAGAAGTTGAGGGCAGCTGTGAGCTTCAGAGCCACTGGCATGGGGTGTCCACCCACACAGTTAGGGGAGATCTCAGGGCCAATCATCTGACAGATATAGTTGACTGTCTCCCTTGCGAGTTGGAGCCTCCTTCAGCATTGCACCTCTGATATATTGAGGTAACTGCTTCACCGCCTGTATACCCTGGCAGCTGGATAGTGGCGTCTTCTGCGGCCCCTTCCGCCTTGGCCCTGCGCCCCTTGTGCCTGCGCATGTACTCCAAAAGGTGGCTCTCCTGGAGGCTGAATGTGCACTCCTGGCCTCCTCCCCCTTCTAGCCCTCCCTTCCCCTCAGAGGAGCTGCCTCCAGTGGACAGATCAGATCCCATACCCAGGCTAAGGGAAGGCTTCCTGAAACCTGCAGGCCCGGAAAAGATTCCTCACTGCAGAGTGCTGACCTGAAGGTTAAGAGTCCAGAAAAAGCAGCTGGGATACTTTCTGAAGTACTGCAGATCACACAGGCAAGTTTCAAAAACTTCCACCAATAAATACTTCACAGAGCAGATTCATGACCCCACTGACCCTCTTATCCTGCCCGTGGAAGAGGTTAATACAAATGTCTCCTACTCGCCTGCCCGTTGCGCCCATGCACCAACCTGAAGATCGCACGGGCGCCGAAAAATCAGCGTTGATCAAAGACTAAAGGGCCTTAAGTGGCCCATTAATTAATGGCGGGCACGCGTCGGACTTCATCGCGCTCCCACCCAGCAAAACATCGCTGGATGTGTGGGGCCTGCCCCCCGCACGTCAAAAGGAAAATTCTGCCCCATGCCTCATGACTGTTGGAAAACAACCTGACCTGCTAGCTTAGTAGTGAATAATGGGGAACTGAGCCATACGGTCAGGTTCATTTCTGTTCTGTGCTGAGACCTCAGCTGGAGTACTGGTGGAGGAGCTACAATTGATAATAGACAGGAAAAGTTCATCAAATTTTCTACCCTTGATTTTTGTTGGTTCATGAATATGTACCATCATCTCCACACTACACCCACAATGTCCCAGGCCACATCCTTAATCACGCCAAGGGATATACTCCCAGGACTTCCAATATCCACTGGCCTAGTGAATTGACTTTAAGATTCTCACTTTCACCTTCACATTCCTCCATGATAATCTGACCTCAACAATCACCTGCAATGTGAAGAGTCATACGGACTCGAAACATTAACTCTGTTTCTCCCTCCACAGATGCTGTCAGACCTGCTGAGTTTTTCCAGCATTTTCTGTTTTTACCTCCAATCATTTATTCATTCCTGCAGGCACACTCCACTGTATTAGTATCTAAGAGTGCTATAAAAATTAAACAAATTGTTTCTGTTGTGTGGATGTTGGATGAGGACATTCACTGCTCACAATAACAAAAACAGCAACTTCCAGGTAGCTAGCTCCTTTATTGCAATATAAAGTCCTAAGGACTTCACGAAGGTGAAACTGGACAGTGATAGGAAGTGCAGTATAGGATTTGTGACCACGGCTGGGTCATGTTTTGAGGAGGCTTTTGAAGCAGAAAGATAGCTGATTGAGGCATTTAACAATAGTATTCCAGATTGTGGGACAAGATAGCCGAAGGCTAAATATGAAAGTGAAGCGGAGGGAGGGAAATGAGAAAAGAGCAGAACAAAGGGCACACTTCAGCATGTATGGCTGGAAGGTAATTTGTAGAAGGGAATATGGAATTTGAATCAGATAGATGGGGGTTAAGAATCAAAAAAGGTATGGCAAGGAGAGAGGTGATAAATTATAGGACTTTGCTTAGGATTGGGTTACGCTATTGTATAAATGAAAGGTGGTTAAATGGTCAAGGCAAAACTGTATGTAGAACAAGTCATACAAACATATGAAGTAGGAGCAGGAGTAGGCCACACGGCCCCTCGAGCCTGCTCTGCCATTCGACTCCACATTCCTGCCTACCCCAGATAACCTTTCACCCCCTTGCCTATCAAGAGTTTATCTACCTCGGTCTTAAAGATATTCAAAGACTCTGCTTCCACTGCCTTTTGAGGAAGAGAGTTCCAAAGACTCACAACCCTCTGAGAGAAAAAACATTTCCTCATCTTGGTCTAAAATAGCCGACCTCTTATTTTTAAACAGTGACCCCTAGTTCTAGAATCTCCCACAAGAGGAAACATCCACCCTGTCAAGGCCCTTCAGGATCTTATATGTTTCAATCAAGTCACCTCTTACTCTTCTAAACTCCAGCAGATACAAGCCTAGCCTGTCCAACCTTTCCTCATAAGACAACCTGTCCATTTCTGGTATTAGTCTAGTAAACCTTCTCTGAAATGCTTCTAATGCATTATAATCCTTCCTTAAATAAGGAGACCAATACTTGTCACAGTGCTCCAAATGTGGTCTCACCAATGCCTTGTAGAACTGAAGCATAACTGCCCTACTTTTGTATTCATGTCATTTTCTTCAAGAAATACTGAGAAATATTGGAGGGGTAAAAGAGCACATGCAAAGTACTAGTCTGGTAGTTCCCAGGCTTCAATTTCTCTGTGCTTATGTGCTACCTGTATGACATGCAACCAAACACAGATGCATCTTGGCAGAACCATGCGACATGACTTATCTATCTTGCCAGATCATTAAATTCCTGAAATGCCATGTGGAAACTGGAAAAGTGACAATGACCACGTACCAAACCTCCTTTTGAGCACAGCTCCATGCTGGAAGCACAAGAGCATTAATTCACACCCCAAGTGTAGTCTGACCAGGGCATTGTAAAACCTCAGGATAATTTCTGTGGATTTATATTCTACTTCTCTTCCTATTAAACCTAACATTCTATTAACTCTTTTAATTTCTTTACTGTAATGCCTAGACACTGAAAGTCCTGTATCTGTTGTTACTTCCCGGCCCCATTTTAATTTAATTGAAATGAAAGCAAAATACAGTGGATGCTGGAATCTGAAATAAAAAGTGTTGGAAATACTCAGCAGGCCAGACTACATCTGTGGAGAGAGAAACAGAGTTAATATTTTAGACTGATGATCTTGCATTAGAATTGGAAAAAGCTAGAGATGGAATAGCTTTCAAGCAAGCGAAAGGAGGGAGGATGGGATAAGAACAAAAGGGGAAGTTTCTGATAGGGTGGAAGACAAGAGAGATTAAATCACAAACAAGTTGGTGGTGCAGGACCAAGGGAGTGGTAATGGGACAAGTAAAGAAACAAAAGACTAGTCTAGAGGAGGAGTATTTGGCAGGATAATGAAAAGCTGCCGTGCAAAAACTAAAACAAGAGTAAAACTGAAACCCTGAAAAGAAAAAGGAAACCAAATGGGGACAGAGATTACAGCCTGAAATTGTTGAACTCAATGTTGTTGTCAATTTACTTGCTTGCATTACAAATGTATGTCTTGCAATTCAGTCCACTGCCTTAGAAATCCTGTTCCCAAGACCAGCGAGACAATGCAGGAGATTTGTTTAGAAGATATCAGGATAGGGGATTTACTTAAAAGGAGACACTCGAGAAACTGAAGCTCGTTTCACTATAATAGTCAAGGTTAAGAGGAGATCTAAAATTCTGGCTTTGTTCAAAATTTGCTAAGGTGAATAGGAAAAACAGGCTGGAATTTTACACCCTGGGGTAGTCTGGCAGGTGGGGCTTGGCATAAAATCAGGAGGCATGGGGCAGGGGGGTAGGGGGTGGGGGTGGGCACTTGAGGGCCTCCTTATCCCACTGCTGGTTTTGTGGAACTGGGGACTGTCTCTCCTGTTTGGGCATCCCTTTGATTCCTCTCCTGGTCACCAGATCACGGCCCCTCACCCCAATTGCTGGGGTCTGTCTGACTCGGCAAAGCCACCCCACTTAGCTTGATGCCTCCAGTGACTACAGTTCCATCAGTGGCTACTGCTCCCAGTGAGACTGCTGGGACTGGAGAGCTGCTGGCTATCTGATTGGCTGGAAGCTCTCAGAGACAGGGTTTCCTCCCAGATAGGGGTGGAAGCCATAGCCCCAACCAATTACCAGCCCAATGGTTGTAAAATCAGGTTGGAGCTTTCAACGACATGGGGCAGGATTTTACCCCTGTTGGGGGGGAAAGTTGAAGTGCGGGCGCGCAGAGGCGCGCCTCCGATCGGCACCCCTGATCGGGGGCGTGCCGCCATTTATGTGGGTGGGCCAATTAAGGCCTGCCCAGCGTGACGCCTGCACGGAAGCGTTATGCACTCCCTGTGCGGGCGGGGAGGATTCCCTAAACCCGAGAGTGCGCTTTTTCACGCATGCGCACGAAAGAGCGCACTCATCTCCCTGAAGCTAAGTGCTGCCTCATTGGCTCTACTGTACAAATTATTAAAAATAGAAAAAAAAAATCCTTGACATGCCCCCTCATATGACACTGTCACATGAGTTGGGACATGTCCATAACTTTTTTAAAAACTTAAATTAAATTTTTTAAAACCTACATGAAACCTCATTCCGGCCGTGGATGAGGTTTCATGCTTTTTCTAATGCCCGCCAGGGCTCCTGGCCTGCCCGCCAACCTTAAGGTTGAACGGGCAGGTCCATTCATTACTTCAATGAATCTGTCAATGGCCTCAATTGGCCATTGACAGGTCGGCGGGTGCACAGCTGATTTTGCTGAGCCCCCGCCTTCCTGAAAATTGAAATGATGTCAGGAGTTCCGCCCGACGTCACCGCACATCATTTTACGCGTCGGCGAGCAGACCCCGCCCCCCTGGCTAGCCAACGGGACAATCCTGCCCATTGAGGCAGGCTCATCCCCGACTCTTCAGCCTGGGATGCAGGCCACCTGCTCCGCATAAAATTTAAGCCGTTATTTCCATTGGCTCATGACTTGGTAAATACAGGGCTTACGTTTAACACCATCATCAAAAAATAAAGAGAAAGGTTAGGAAGGAGGGTTGAGATGATCTACCAGAAACAATGATGGAAAAAGCAGCCAAAGGGATGCGAACAGGGCAAGATAATGGAATTAAGTGGATAACTTTTTCAGAGAACCGGAACAAGGATAACGGACCATCAGATTTCCTCCTGTGCTGTTATATCCTATGTTCTGGAAATTGCTGAGGCCCTGCTCTGCTGATGTAAATCCAAACCATTAACTTGCCTTTCTCCCCTTTTAGATGTTGGTTGGCTTCCTGTGCAGTTGAAATATTTCCTGCTTTAAAATATTTCAAACATGAGGTGAAAACTTAACTGTTGCTGATAATAAAGTACAAAAGCTTAAGTTTGAAAATGCCCAAATAAATGGTTTACTACTTCCATTAGAATAGCAGACAGATCAATGTTAAAGACCGTCGGAATCATTTCAAGAAGAACTTGACTTCTATAACAATTCTTATAAATCCAGAACATTCCAAAATGCTTCACAGCCAATGAAGTACTTTTGAAACATGCTCACTTTTTTAATCGAGGAAAATACTGAAGCCAGTGAGCATGCAGCAAGGTCCCACAGCCACATTTGAGATAAATGACTAAATAATGATTTCTTTTAGTCATATATTGGTTAAAAAATAAACATTGACCATAAGACCATAAGACATAGGAGCAGAAATTAGGCCATTCGGCCCATCGAGTCTGCTCCGCCATTCAATCATAGCTGATAAGTTTCTCAACCCCATTCTCCCGCCTTCTCCCCGTAACCTTTGATCCCCTTACCAATCAAGAACCTATCTATCTCGGTCTTAAATACACTCAATGACCTGGCCTCCACAGCCTTCTGTGGCAATGAATTCCATAGATTCACCACTCTCTGGCTAAAGAAGTTTCTCCTCATCTCTGTTCTAAAAGATCTTCCCTTTACTCTGAGGCTGTGCCCTCGGGTCCTAGTCTCTCCTACTGATGGAAACATCTTCCCCACATCCACTCTATCCAGGCCTTTCAGTATTCTGTAAGTTTCAATCAGATCCCCCCTCATCCTTCTAAACTCCATCGAGTATAGACCCAGAGTCCTCAAATGTTCCTCATATGTTAAGCCTTTCATTCCTGGGATCATTCTCGTGAACCTCCTCTGGACCCTCTTCAGGGCCAGCACATCCTTCCTGAGATACGGGGCCCAAAATTGCTCACAATATTCTAAATGTGGTCTGACCAGATCCTTATAAAGCCTCAGCAGCACATCCCTGCTTTTATATTCTAGTCCTCTCGAAATAAATGCCAACATTGCACTTGCCTTCCTAGCTACCGACTCAACCTGCAAGTTAACCTTAAGAGAATCCTGGACTAGGACTCCCAAGTCCCTTTGCATTCCAGATTTCTGAATTCTCTCCCCATTAGAAAATAGTCTATGCCTCTATTCTTCCTACCAAAGTGCATGACCTCACATTTCCCCACATTGTATTCCATCTGCCACTTCTTTGCCCATTCTCCTAACCTGTCCAAATCCTTCTGCAGCCTCCCCGCCTCCTCAATACTACCTGTCCCTCCACCTATCTTTGTATCATCTGCAAACTTAGCCAGGATGCCCTTAGTTCCTTCATCTAGATCATTAATGTATAAAGTGAAAAGTTGTGGTCCCAACACTGACCCCTGCGGAACTCCACTAGTCACCATTGGTCAGGATACTGGTAGAACATCCCTGCTCTTTGAAGTGTGTGCTAATCTTAATTAAGACTTGGGAGTATCAAACTGTGGGCGACACAGTGGCACAGTGGTTAGCGCTGCTGCCTCATGGTTTCAGGCACCTGGGTTAAATCCTGATCTTGGGTGTCTGTGTGAAGTTTGCATGTTCTCCTTGTGTCTGTGTGGGTTTCCTCTGGGTGCCCCGATTTCCTCCCACTTCCAAAGACATGCTGGTTAGGTGGATTGGCTATGATAAATTGCCCCTCAGTCTGTGTGTGTGCCCTGCGATGGACTGGTGTCCTGTCCTGGGTGTACCCCACCTAGTGCCCATTTCTTGTTGGGGAATGCTCTGACTCCCCATGACCCTGAATTGGACAAAGTGGTTCTGGAAAAGTATCAAGCCAGTATTTTTCTCCTTTATAATATTTTCATAGCAACTCTCAGATACAAAGCGAGTAGCACAGAAAATCATGGGGAGCATCTATTCATTCCCAAAGATAAAATTATTTTACCCAAACTTTGAAGATGAAAATCTAGTCCAGTGTAAGAGGTATCAAGCATTTTTTCCCTCTTACTCTTCCTCTCTTGGAGCTAGTGATTCATATGTGGTACAGCCAACTTCAAGTTGTTCATATGTGATCTAGGACAGTGTCAGAAAGCTCTTCATTCAAGTGGGAGGACCATAACTCTTTCCTCATTAATGCATCCATATTTTTGCACTTACAGCAAAGGTCACTGAATACCAAGCAGGACCACACCAGACCTTGGAATTCTGGTCAGTTTTAACACTCCATAGCTTATGGATGCTGACACAAATTATACCGCTGCCAGTACTTCAGCTCAAGATTTCTTATGTGGTGTGGTTCAGTGCCACACAACATAACATATTTATCCACTCTGCTATCAAAACTTACATAAACAATTTATTGGTAAGTGTCCAAAATAAATGATTAGAGTGGAATATTTTCATTAAAGGATAATTTTCCTACTGGGTGCTGCTGCCAGGGACCCTCTCCTGCTGGCACTGCATATTGGAAATCCAGCCATTTTCTGGGCACAATTTTCCATCCATTCAGAACAGAGTTGGACAATTATCCCTTAAGTGTAAACATATTTTCTGTTGCAGACATGACTTTCAGGAAAACATCAGTCTCTGTTGGTAAACGCATTTCACATCACAGGACTCACATTGTCTCTCGGAATCCACAAGTCCATCCCGTACTGAAACAAAAAACAGATATCTACTCACAGATTAAGAGAAACACGATGATGTCCAAAATAGGTAAGATCACACCAAGACCTGTAAGATATGGCTATTTAATAAAAATATCTTTCATTAAATAAAATTATCAGATACTGTTATTTGTGAGGAACTGTACATTACTATACAGCACATCTTTGGCATTGATTATTTCAAATGTTTATAGAAAAGTTATGAAAAGCTCTTGATGCTGGCTGGGTTTTGAACCCCAGGATATGAAAACTTTACGGTGATAAAAACATAATGAGTGGCACTTTTGACATCAGAAATCACAGTCAGATGCAGTCTTCTGGAAAAAGGCAACTTTTAAAGGCAACTCCTACTTAAAAGGAGCCAACTGTTAATCCAATTTTCTAAAAAAGTATAAGTACAGTTTAAAAGGAAAGAAAATATAAGATTACGCAAAGTGCTCCAGGTGCAGCTATTGAAGCTTAGCTTTAATAAATATCTTGAAACTACTCTCAATCACTCTTGGCGAGGATTTAGCTTTGAACCAAAACAAATGGGTGTGTCTGGTTCTATCCTGGAAAACACAAATTTTGCCAATGTAAACTGGGTCAGATGTACATTCTTCAGGTGGACTGCATTTTTCAAAAGCTCGAAAAATGAATTTTCCACTCCTACAGCTGGCTCCACATCTGTTCCCTTTAATATGTCTACTTCTACATTATGCTCTCCATTTCCAAACTGTCACTACAAAACCAGTTTCAGTGCCGATTTCCCCTCCTTACTATGCATTATGCAAGGGCAAATGAATTTTAAAAATTGTGAACCATGTGCGTGCACACATATAAATACCTGAAGTATGTCCACTTACTGGCATATTTCAAAAGCAACTCGTGTGAACCTCTTGAAATATTAGGGAGAAGCCTAACCTACAAATTGATATTTTGTAGTGAACTTTTACTATTTTTAACATATGTTTGACTTTCACAATGTTTAAGCAAAATGTCCAAGCTTACATATGATACAAAATATAGAAAGCAGGGCAAATAATAAGAAATAATGCAGCAGGATTCAGAAGATGCCATCATCTTTTAAGTAACTGCACCAGTATGTGGTAGATGCAATTCCATGTGGGCAGATGTAAAATAATTATGGCAGAAAGCTCTTAAAAAAAAATTGGCAGCACAGCATGTTGACATGTTGATCTCAAAAGTGATTTAAGGGTCATAAAATCATTGGAACCTTTAGCATAACCTTGTTTGGCACAATCGTGGGACCTCTCAAGGAAGTCAATGCTCATTCCAGCAATCTTGCACTTGATTAGCTGATTCCATCACTTGTCAGTTTCTGGATAATGATGTGACATAAGATTCTTAAATGAAGAAGTAGGACATACAGAACTGAGCATGTTTTCAATGAAGAAATACCAAATGGAAACCTGGGCGGAATTTTCTCAGTACATTCTGGGAACCTCACCCACATCCAGCGTTATCTCTTGAACAATTAAGTTGAGAATTCACAGGTACAGAGTCTCAAAACTGGTGACAGTGTCCATGCCAGGTTTCAGATCTTGCCGGTTTTTGCGTCAGGTGGCTCGGGCTGGATGGTTCGGGCTGAATCTGGTTGGGTCAGTGGCTGCTCGAGCCACTCGGAGTGCGGGAAACGACAGGCATGCTAAGTTGATAACTGGCCAGTGCGTCACCGTGCCAATGCAGCACCTGACCCAACAAATTGGGAAGTTATTTTGCTCATCTAATAATAATAAAAATCCATACATGGCAGCTTTAAAAAAAAAATGTCTGGTTTTCGGACGCCACTGGTTTTCAGAGAGCCAGATTTGAGACACTGTACCTGTACTCAGAAAATCACTTCTTTTATCCAAGTTTTTAAAAATATTGCAATAAATAAATAAAATTGTTGTTGTAAGCAGGTTGTTTCACTTAATCTGCAAGCTCATAACTACGGGGCATAAGGATAAATTTAAGATGCCTCTACAGAGTGAGATTAGAAGGAATATTTTTCCTATAAGCCAATTAATGTTTGAAATGATGTATTGGTGGGAAGAAAGTGGGTATCTCCTTTGGTGGGCCCCCTGTGCCTATCGGAGGCACCCCCCAATATGGTACCCCCCACCCCATGCTTCTACATGGCCTCCTTCAGCTGGCCCTCATCACCCCTCCCCCACCACCCCCAACCCCTGTCCCCAATCCCTCCCCAACCACAAACCCTGGACTTACCTCTTATTGACTACCATACCTGAAAATGTTGACGACAACCTTAAAGTAATCCCTTGGCTGTAAAGTACTTTGAAATGTCCTGAAAGTCTAAGATGCTGTAAATATAAGCTATTTCTTTCCTAAATTCAAAAGCTGTCAACTATACGTATAACAGAGCCAATTACATAACGTGTTTATACGTGAAATGTGTAGTTTAGTTATCCCGTAAAAATTACCAATGACCAAACAGACCTCAAAACAGTGTAGATTTGGGGTGGGATATGATTTCTATAAATGAAGCTATCTTTAGCACTAATGTTTTGTATTCAGTAAGGATCCACAGTGTGAACCTATCAGGCTTTGCAGATTTACTGTTCCACATGCATTATAAAGGTATTTATGATTGAAAGTATGGTCTGTAGTTTCCATTCCCATTGCCTTTATATATTTCCCAAAAGCAAGCAACTACAATCCATTGGTCAGAGTGGAATGTCACTACATTCTTCAGTTGTTCTAGAATTCCCTAAAACAGAAACAAGGCTCCCTTCGCACTGAAAGCTTACTGGGTCTTATTTTGAGGCCATCTCCTTTCACCTTGAAGAAGACATATAAATGAAAAGCAGAAGTGACCCAACTGGTTCCCAGAAGTCTTAATTGACTCTCCAGCTAGTGATCAGCGCAATAAGGGTTTGGCAAAGCTCTTCATAAAAAAATAAAATGAGAAACTAAAGCACAGAAATGCAAATGCTTTTATGAGGCATGTTTGAGTTAACTTTAAATCACCTCTAAAAGCAATGTTTTGTTGCACTTTTTAAAAGGTTATTTGTTGATAAGCATAACATTTGGAGTTTGATTTAAAAATTGTGGGTTTGGCACACTGACAGTTTTTAAATAGAACAACAGATTCAAACATTAAATTCAGCTTCAAGGTTTTTTTTTGATGCTTTACAAAATTGCATACCAATCTAAAAATTTGTATTATACAGTTGAGCACTGCTATCCTATTCCCTCTCAACTTTCTGTTTTTAAGGAAAGAAGACCCATGGTAGTCAAATATTCCTCGTACATCGTTCCCTTATGTGCTGGGATCAACCATACAGCCCTTCTCTGTACCCCCTTCAATAAGAGACTGTAACTGCACGCATACTTCAGATGTGGTCTAACCAAGGCCAAATATAGTTTTAAAATGATGTCGCTGGTTTGACAGACCCTTGCTATATGCCCAATCTTTTGTACCTTTTTTTAACTGCCTGAGAACATTGTGATGTTGATTTTGCTGTCCGCTAAAACCACAATGTTTTTCTCCTATTCTAACATTTCAAGTACTTTCCTAATCATCACCTCATTCACATTAACCTTCTCTGCGCCAAATCTCATCACCATTTCACAGCCCTGCATTAAATTGCATCTGCCATGTGATATGACTTATCTGGAGGCAGATGAGGGGAAACAACCACAAGATCCCTTGAAAGTTGTTGAAGACTGGACCTCTTCTGAGCACTAACAAGCTATTCTCTACTAAAGAGTAGAAATACACCTTCCCCTGACCTCACACATGCTCCTTGCCACTTGGAATAAAACAACAAGTCTCACAGTCAAACTCGCATTTCACACATCTACACTATCATTCTTCTCACTCATCTGTGATATTCCTGTCCCTCCACCTGCTGATTTAACACGACATGCAAGTCTTCTACCTGCTCCTTCCATAAGACAGACAGGCAGACAAAGACTGATGCTTGAAGATCTGCTACCATTTCAGCCTTGACACCGTGGCACAAATTAATTCTCAGTGGATGGAATCTTTAAGTAGACATGGAGACTACCGAAAATCATATCTTAAGACACACAAGCTCTGGGATGAAGCCTAGTGCACCTCCCAGACTCTACAGGGAGAGGAGTGTGGTAACTGGATGTATGGTCACTCCCTTCTGCCAATCACGGGTCATGTGATGTACTGTGAGGGCTTCGACCAATGAGCTCTTAGAGTGGGCAATCCACGGGACGGGGCTTTTCCGATGAGAGATCTGGTCAAGCGTGCAAGCGCTGAAAATGTCTCTGTAATAAAGTTTAATTGTTTCTTGATGAAACCAGTCTGCTCCATAGAGTCATCACATTTGGCGACAAAGGTAGAATTAACTTTGACCTTGCACCTCGCCCCATTACTGTGAGTAAATCGAATTTTAAAAAAAGCTACTCACCAACCATGCTGCTGTTTGGAAGAATCAACCCATATGATTCTAATTTGAAGATTGGAGCCAGTATGTTGAGCGCCTCGGATTTTACTCTGTAGCAACTGAAATAACCACAGAAGGAAAGCGGAAAGCGACCCTCTTAAGTGTATGCGGCAGTAAAACATATAGCTTGATTCGTAACCTGACTGCCCCAAGCGCGCCCAATTCCAAGTCTTATAGCGAATTAGTGGATCTAGCAAAAACACACTTCCAACCGAAGCCATCGTGATAATGCAGCACTTTAAATTCAGTTCAAGAGTTTGGGCCCCAGGAGAGTCCATCAAAACCTACATAGTGAACCTCAAGCTGGTAACAGAATACTGTGACTTCGGAGACGTTTTAAATGAAATGCTGTGGGACTGATTGGTGTGTGGAGTCAAGGACGACGCCACTCAGCGATGGTTGCTTGCTGAGGTCGGTATCAATTTTAAAAGCGCCCTAGAAATCTCCCTCGCCATGGAAAGTGCTGTGAGAGACACGCACATGGATAATGGCACCACACTTCATGTTGGGCAGGAACCTGCTGCCGAACGTGGTGCGAAAACCAGACCTGCAGAATTAAAGCGCGATTCAATGGCCACTGTGAGAAACATCAAGAAGCCTAACAGAAACGCTTCATCATCAGTTTCAAGGCAAAATTGCTATAGGTGTGGATGTGACCACAGAGCAGATACCTGTAAATTCAAAGAGGCAGAATGCCATTACTGTCATGAGAGGGTCAAGTGTTTAGGCAATGCTGGCATAGTTGAAGCAGTCTGAAAAACATCAAACAAACATGATAGAAGTAATAGGTACAGCAAAGGCTGAAGCTGCTGCTCCTGAAGTTTATTCCTTATATAATATGACTGCTACGAAGACTGAGCCTATTACGGTGACAGTACAAGTGAATGAGAAGCTACTGTCAATGGAAGTGGATACTGATGCCTCATCTACGATGGTAGGAGAGTACACTTTCAGGTACCTTAATGAAGGAAGACAGACAATAAACTTGGAGCGGACAACCGCTAAATTAAAAACTTATACAGGAGAATCTATTCAAGTAAAGGGCATCGCCACTGCCCCAGTCTCTTTCAAGCGACTGACAACCCAACTGCTGTAATAATAGTGAAAGGAGAGGGACCCAGTCTTTTAGGTTGGAAGATCAAACTCGATTGGTCTGAGATATTTCACCTAAAACCAGGTGGAATCCCAGAACTTCTAAAGAAATACAACATGGTTTTTCAGGAAGAATTAGGGAAGTTAAAAAGCATGCACGCCAAGATACATCTAAGCCTCAAGCTGCTGTCTACAAGGAACCAAAGCTGACAGAAACTCATCTTGAATTCAACTGTTCAGGGTATCGTGTTACTTTGCCTGGGTCTTTTAAAATCTATGGGCTGAATCTTCTGATCGGCGTGCGGGGACGGGCCAGACATACCGATTGGTAAAATGAGGCACGATAATGTCGGGCGTACATCCCGACATCATCACACGTCATCTCGATATTTTGTTCGGCGAGCACGCGCCGGATGCAGCTGCGCGCCCGCTGAGCTGTCAGCGGCCTAGCGAGGCTATTAAAAAAGTAATTAAACTTGTTCAGAACGCTGCCCGTCCAACCTTAAGGTTGGAGAGCAGGCGAAAATCCACAGGCGGGATGAGGTTTCAGGAAGCTTTTATAAAATAAGTAAATACATTTTCCTAACTTCACGAACATGTCCCAGCTCATGTGACACAGTCACATGAGGGGGCATGTTTAAATAAATTTTTGCTTTATTTATTAATAAGTTTTCTAATCCATTCAATCTCCCTGAGGCAGCTCCGTGCCTCAGGGAGATTGCTGCATTCTTTCGCGTGCATGCGTGAAAGAGCGCAGGCCTCAACTCTCCCTCCTCCCCCTGCCTGCACAGGTAGCGCTGAGTGCTGCTGGCCACACGTTGCTCTGGGCGGGGCTTAATTGGCCCACCCACATAAAATGGCGGCGCACAGCCGATCACGGACGGCGATCGGCTCCACGCTCGCCCCACCCGTTCCCGTCCAGCCTGCCCGCCATAGGAAAATTCTCCCCTATGTGTTTTACTGTTGCCTTAATGAAGGCGTAACTAGGAGTTAGATTAATTAGTAGAGCTAGGAGTTATCATAGTAGTATTTTATAAACCTATGTATATGCTTAAAATTAGTTTCTTTATTAATAAAGGTTTAATTTAGTTTTGTAAGAAACTTATAAGACTCGGTGGTCTTATTACTACTGAATTCAAAGCCTTCATCTCGAAATGCATACAAATTGCAAATAGTTGTGGCAGCTGCTTCAAGTTTTCCTGTGGGATTTGAGCAGCTTAGCATTTGCCATCCTCCTGCCATAACAAAACTGGGGGCTCTTTGCAGGATATATTTGATATTCCTTGATTAGTTCGGAGTTGGTAAATCTTAAGGTTATGAGTATGAGAAGCACGTTGAATTCAGGAGTTGGTGTGAGGTTTTTTTATGAAGTGGTGAGACTGCGATATGGCTTTGGCAGTTGCTAAGATTTGCCTGGAAGCTGAAGTTATAACTTTGGTTGGTTTACAAAAGGCAAATAAAACTACGCAAATGGAATTGGCAGATAAGTTACACTTAGGGTTACCTGCAGGGGTGAGGAAATCAGACATAATTGACGGTATAGCACAGCATTTGAAATTGGAAGGAATACCTGAGAGACCGAGTTCGCCAAGAGGTGGTGCATTGGAATGGGCTCAAATTCAGTTGCAAATGAAAAAATTGGAACTGGAGGCAGCAGAAAAAGGGAAGATAAAGAAAAAGAAAAACGCAGAAAAGGAAAGGGCATCTCAAAGGGAACAAGCAGAAATGCAGGAAAGAGAAAGAAAACAGAAAAGGGAATTAGAAATGGCGAAGTTCGAAAAGGAGGAAAGAGAAAAAGCAAAGAGAGAATTCCAGCTTAAATTGCTGGCAGTTAAAAAAGAGACACTAGAAGGTGCAGAAGAACTTATTTCTAGATCAGAACCCAGTGGGGAGATGTTTAAATTTGTACAAGATCTTCCAAAGTTTGAGGAAAGAGATGTTGAGGCATTCTTAACTTCATTTGAGAAGATAGCCAAACAGATGAAATGGCCACAGGAAAACTGGACATTGTAGTAACTATCCAGCTTGGTGGGTAGAGCACACGAGACTTATTGACAGAAGAAATGTCGGGAAACTATGATGTGGTAAAAGGGGGCTATTTTGAGTGCATACGAGTTGGTTCCTGAGACATACAGGCAGAAATTTGGAATGTGAGAAAACAGCCTGGACAAACTTATATTGAGTTTGAGAGAGTAAAGCAAAGTAATTTTGACCAGTAGATATGGGCATTAAAGATAGAGACAACATATGCAGCTCTTAGAGAGGTAATTGTTTTGAAAGAATTTAAAGATTCAACTCCATCGGTAGTGAGAACTCATGTGGAGGAACAGAGGGTTGAAATGGTAAGACAAGCAGGAGAGATAGCTGATGATTATGAATTAGTTCACAGAGCTAAACCTTCATTTTGACACCCTTTTAAATCATAAAAGGATAGAAAGTGGGCAGGTGAAAGGAAGGTGGGTTGTCAGGGAAGAGAAGGAGTAGCTGGAAATTCGCAGGAAGTTTTCTCAGAATAAAAAGGAAAGTGCTGAGGGTAGAGGTGACATTTGAAAATTGAGGTGTTTTCACTGTAATAAAGTTGGACACACGAAGGTAGTGTGCTGGAAATTGCAGGGAAAACCTTTTAGGATTATTAGGGTACAGAAAAGTAGAAGTAAAAGTATTGTGCGTTCTGAGGTTCAGGCACAGGTAAAACCAGTGGTTTGTGGCCAGGTAAAACAGGAAGAATCAGTGATAGGTAAAGAACTTACCCAAATGAATTCTGAGGAGCAGTTGCAGAATCGTTTAAAGATTTTGTATGTAAAGGGAAGTCTTTCCATATGTACACGGTGAAGTAGGTAAAGGTGTAAGTTTTAAGAGGCACGGAGGTTAGTCAAACCTTAATGCTTTGGAATAGTGACATTTGTTGTTCAGAGGGAGTATTGCAGGAACAGGTGATAATAAGTGGGATTCATGGAGATGCTAAACCTATTCCATTGTGGAAGGTAAATTTAAACAGCGTAAAACAGGTGAGGTAATTGTTGGGCGAGCAGAAAAATTGCCCATCACAGGGCTTCAATTTATTTTGGGTAATGATATAGCTGGGTCCAAGATGTGGTTGATGCCTATGGTAGTTGAGCAACCTGTAGAAGTGTTTTCAACAGAAGGGTTGCAGAGAGAGCATCCTGGATTGTTTCCAGATTGTGTGATAACAAGATCACAGGCTCATAGGTTGAAACAAGAAGAACAGGAAGTTCAAAGGCAGAAAGAAGGTGTGGAAGTCCAATTAGCTGGCACTGTATTTGTGCCATGAAGCTATTAATGTATATAGTATTTTGGAAAATATTTTTCTTTTAAAATAGAGGTTTAGTCTGCGGGTGTGTCTTAATTGGATTAAAGTCAGCTAGACTGGTGCTTTGATATGTACCAGTTTGAGATGTAAACAGAAAGGTAGGGTTATTTGCATTTTTTAAATACAGCATTCAAGAAGTGGGGTGAAAACTTGATGCCTATCTAGGAGATACCAAGCCATATGTTTACATTACTAATAAAATTGGTACTATGAAAGGGGTTTCATGTTAAAAGGTGAAGTTCAAAGAGGCTGGTGAGACAATGAGAATTTGAATTCAATCAATGGTGGTAGGTATAACTTCAGCAGTTTTTGGATGTGCAGAGCAGAGGTAATGTGAGATCAAAAGGCAGCTGTGAGTCTCCAACTGGCCCAACTGGCTCACAGTGAAAAGAACCTCATTTTGAATGTGTAAGGTGAAAAAGCTTTGCCTGGTGTTTGGTTAAACCTATGGGCAGCATTTTCCCCCTGTCGGGGGGGTTGTGCGGGAGCGGGTGCGGACGGGCAGGTTCCTGATCGGTGCCCCCAGTCAGGGGCGCACCGCCATTTTACATGGGCGGGCTAATTAAGGCCCGCCCAGTGTGACATCCACTCGGAAGCGCTGAGCGCTCCCTGTGCAGGCGAGGGAGGGGGGATTCCCTGAGCCAGGCGTGCGCCCTTTAGCACATGCGTGCAACAGAGCGCATAGATCTCCCTGAGGCAAAGTGCTGTTATAAAGAAGTTATAAAAATGTTTTAAAGGTTAGAAAAGATTTTCCTGACATGTCCCCTCATGTGACACTGTCAATTATTAATAAAGGAAATTACGATGGTATGAGGCGTGAGTTGGCTATGATGGATTGGGAAATGTTACTTAAAGGGATGATGGTGGATAGGCAATGGCAAACATAAGTGCACATGGGTGAACTGCAACAATCATTTGTTCCTGTCTGGCGCAAAAGGAAAATAGGAAAGGTGGCCAAACCATGGCTTACAAGGGAAATTAGAGATAGTATTAGATCCAATGAAGAGGCATACAAATTGGCTAAAAAAAAAACAGACCTGAGGATTCGGAGCAGTTTAGAATTCAGCAAAGGAGGACCAAGGGATTGATTAAGAAGGGGAAAATAAAGTACGAGAGTAAGCTTGCGGGCAACATAAAAACTGACTGTAAAAGTTTCTATAGGTATGTGAAGAGAAAAAGATTGGTGAAGACAAATGTAGGTCCCTTACAGTCAGAAACAGGGGAATTTATAATGGGGAACAAAGAAATGACTGACCAACTAAATACATACTTTGGTTCTGTCTTCACAAAGGAGGACACAAATAACATACCAGAAATGTCGGGGAACACAGGGTTTAGTGAGAGGGAGAACTGAAAGAAATTAGTATTAGTAGGGAAATGATGTTGGGGAAATTGAAGGGATTGAAGGCTGATAAATCCCCAGGGCTTGATAATCTACATCCCAGAGTACTTAAGGAAGTGGCCCTAGAAATAGTGGATGTATTGGTGGTCATCTTCCGAGATTCTATAGACTCTGGAACAGTTCCAACAGATTGGAGGGTAGCTAATATAACCCCACTATTTAAAAAGGGAGGTAGAGAGAAAACAGGGAATTATAGACCAGTGAGCCTGACATTGGTAGTGGGAAAAATTCTAGAGTCCATTATAAAAGATTTAATAGCTGAGCACTTGGAAAACAGTAGCAGAATCGGACAGAGTCAGCATAGATTTAAGAAAGGGAAATCATGGTTGACAAATCTACTGGAACTTTTCGAGGATGTAACAAGTAGAGTTGATGAGGGGGAGCCCGTGGATGTGGTTTCTTTGAACTTTCAGAAGGCTTTCAACAAAGTCCCGCTTAAGAGATTAGCATGTAAAATTAAAGCGCATGGGATTGGGGGTAGTGTATTGAGATGGTTGGCGGACAGGAAACAAAGAGTAGGAATAAACGGGTCTTTTTCCAAATGGCAGGCAGTGACTAATGGGGTACCACAGGGATCGGTGCTGGGACCCCAGCTATTCACAATATATATTAATGATGTGGATGAGGGAACTAAATGTAATATCTCCAAATTTGCAGATGGCACAAAGCTGGGTGGGAGGGTGTGCTGTGAGGAGGATGCAGAGATGCTTCAGTGTGATTTGGACAAGCTGAGTGAGTGGGCAAATGCATGGCAGATGCAGTATAATGTGGATAAATGTGAGGTTATTCACTTTGGTAGCAAAAACAGGATGGCAGATTATTATCTGAATGGCTATCATTTGAGAGAGGGGAATGTACAACAAGACCTGAGTGTCCTGTACACCGGTCATTGAAGGTAAGCATGCAGGTGCAGCAGGCTGTAAAGAAGGCAAATGGTATGTTGGCCTTCATAGCCAGAGGATTCGAGTACAGGAGCAGGGATGTCTTGCTGCAACTAAACAGGGCCTTGGTGAGAACACACCTGGAATATTATGTGCAGTTTTGGCCTCTTTATCTGAGGAAGGATGTTCTTGCTATAGAGGGAGTGTAGTGAAGGTTTACCCGAATGATTCTTGGGATGGAGGGACTGACATATGAGGAGAGATTGAGTCGGTTAGGATTATATTCGCTGGAGTTCCGAAGAATGAGGGGGGATCTCATAGAAACCTATAAAATTCTAACAGGACTAGACAGGGTAGATGCAGGAAGGATGATCCCGATGGTGGGAGAGTCCGGAACCAAGGGTCACAGTCTGAGCATACGAGGCAGACCCTTTAGGACTGAGATGAGGAGAAATTTCTTCACCCAGAGAGTGGTGAGCCTGTGGAATTCGCTACCACAGAAAGTAGTTGAGGCCAAAACATTGTATGTTTTCAAGAAGGAGTTAGATATAGCTCTTGGGGCTAAAGGGATCAAAGGATATGGGGGGAAAGTGGGAGCAGGCTATTGAGTTGGATGATCAGCTATGATCATGATGAATGGCGGAGCGGGCTCGGAGGGCCAAATGGCCTATTCCTGCTCCTAGTTTCTATGTTTCTATCTTTCTATGGGTTACAGAAAAAGGATTCACAAATGAAACAGTTATGTCAGACAGCTTACTCAGAAACAGAGGCAGTATTCCAGAATGTTATTAACTTAAGGATAATGTTTTAATGAGAAAATGAAGGCCTTATCATGCTTCAGTAAATGAAAGGCAGAGGGAGGTGCATCAGATTGTAATACCATTTGGATATAGGAATGTGATTCTGAGAATAGCTCACGAAATTCCAATGGGACAATATTTAGGATTAGAAAGACACAAGCGAAAATACAAAAACATTTTTATTGTCCTGGATTGCATAGGGATATAGTCACATTCTGTAGAACATGTCACATATGTCAGGTAATAGGGAAACCACAAGCAGTGATTAAACTGCCTGTCCAATTCCAGCATTTGAATAACCTTTTACTAGGGCCATGATTGATTGTGTAGGACCCCTCCTTAAGACTAAAAGTGGAAATCAGTACTTAATGACAATAATAGATATGTCTACCAGGTTTTCCTGAAGCAACACCTCTGAGAAATATTACAGCAAAGAGAATTGTGGAAGAGTTAACTAAATTTTTTACAAGATATAGTTTATCTAAGGAAATACAATCAGATCAGGGTTCAAAGTTCATGTCATAGCTGTTTAAGGAAGTAATGAACAGTTTAGGGATAAATGATTTAATTCAACAGCTTATCTTGAGTCACAAGGGGCTTTGGAAAGATGGCATCATACTTTTAAAAACTATGATGAGGGTGTATAGTCAGGATTATCCACAGGATTGAGATGGGGGAATTCCATTCTTCTTGTTTGCCACTAGAGATGCTCCTAATGCATCAACTGGTTTTAGTCCTTTTGAACTAGTTTATGATCATGAGGTGAGAGGACCACTGAAATTGATTCATGAGAAATTGGTGGGTCAAAATCCAGAAACTGCTCTCCTAGATTATGTATGAAGTTTCAGGCAGAGATTGGACAAAGCTTGTGAGTTGGCTAGAGAACATTTAAAGATATCACAAGTGATAAAAGTGAAGGCAGACGGGAAAGCTACAGCTTGTAGTTTTGTTGCTGGGGAGAAGATGCTAGTTCTGTTACCAGTACTGGGCAACTCGTTAAACACAAGGTTTAGTGGGCCTTACAGGATTGAAAGGAAACTGATAGAAGTAAATTATTTAATAAATACTCCAGATAAAAGAAAGAAGCAGAGGGTGTGTCATGTAAATATGCTTAAAAATTACTTTGACAGGGAAGAGGACCAAAAGGAGGTATTAGTGGTAGTAGATAATGAGAAAGAGGTAGAAATGCAGGATTCTGAAATTGATTTTCCTCTAATCAAATTAGATAATGTGGGGGTACTTGAAAATTTAAATGTAATATTGAGTTACCTTCCAGACAAGTGTCAAAATGATTTGGGGAAGCTGTTGCGGTCACACAAAGCTATTTGTGGAAATAATTTGAAGGACAAATTTAGCATACATGTGTATGTGCAGAAGTTTCATCTTCGGTAAGGTAACATCCTTATAGATTAAATCTGCCAAAGTTATCACAAGTACAGAAAAAAATCAAATTCATGCTTCAAAATGAAATAATTGAGTCTAGTTGCAGTAATTGGAGTTTGCATACTGTGCTGGTACCGAAACTGGATGGACTGTGTGTGGTGGGGCCAGCACAGAATCCACGGGCCAGAGGACAACCGCCTGGGTCATCAAGGCCAACAAGACAGCAGAGTGAGCAGGCTGTCCCCAATGCTAGTGCCAGTGAGGGGGGTGCACCTAGACATAGCACCTGTAAACATAAATTTAAAGCACCTTAAGCACAAGAGGGACTGGTCACGGGTGATCTTTCGTTCCCCCATTTTGTTTTACTTTTTTTAATGGTGTGACCAACAACGGATAATGTTCTGTTCAATAATATGTGAGTCCCAACGTTAAATTAAATTTGCTTTTGTGTTATTGGCCTGAGTATGCTTCATTTATTGTGTAGGTGCAGGGTACACCAGTATGTAATGCTGGACGTGGGTGGCTTGAAACTTTATTGCACAAGCGCTGAGTGTATCTTGGGGGAAAAGGTAAGGGTAATTTCTGCGATCCAAGATAGCGGTGGGAGCCCTGGCATGAGGTGGTAGCTTTTATTTGGCAGCTTAGTCGGCAGAGGGTTGGATCCAGGTGTCCCTGGTGTCCCTGCCTCCCTGCAGGTTACCGAGGTCTGGTTCCAAGACCTCTGCATTCTCCTCACCGTGCTCCTCTTCTGACTCACTACTGGATTCATCCTCTGTGGCCTGTGCAGCTGCGTCAAGATCCTCTTCCTCCGCCAGTGCCAGATTGTGGAGAGTGAAGCATGCAACCACTATCAGTAACACCCGCTCTGGGGGGTATTGCTGTACACCCCCTGAACGGTCCAGGCATCGGAAATGCATCTTAAGAAGACCTATGGTTCTCTCTACCAGCGCCCTTGTGGAGGTGTGGCTCCTATTGTACCGCTGCTCCGCCTCTGTTCTTGGGTGGGGGATAGCCCTTGTCACCCAGCAGCCATCCATCTAGCCGGGCTGGAGCACTGAAGAGCCTTGGCACCTGGGAGTGCCTCAGGATGTACATGTCATGGGAGTTGCCAGGGTACCTTGCACGGACTTGCAGAATCTGTGTCCTGCAGTCACACACTATCTGCACATTTATGGGGCAGAATTTTGCCGTCGGCGAGCAGGGGGCGGGGCCCGCTTGCCAATGCGTAAATTGACGTGGGCTGACGTTGGGTGGAACCCCCGACGCCATCCCGCCCCATTTAAATTTTCAGGAAGGTGGGGGCGCAGCAAAATCAGCTGCAGGCTCACCGACCTGTAAATGGCCAATTGAGGCCTTTGACAGGATCAATTATACAATTAAAGGTCCTGCCCATCCAACCTTAAGGTTGGCGGGCAGGCCAGGAGCCCCGTTGGGGAATAGTAAAAACATGAAACCTTATCCAGTGGCAGGATGGGGTTTCATGCAGGGTTTTAAAAAGTTTAATAAAGTTATAGTGTAAATTATGAACATGTCCCATCTCATGTGACATTGTCACATGAGAGGGACATGTTAGGGAATTTTTTTTTTCTATTTTTAAATATTTTTCAAAGTGGAAGCGATCTCCCTGAGGCTGCACTTTGTCTCAGGGAGATATGCGCTCTTTCGTGCACATGCGCGAAAGAGCGCACTCTTGCTTTTGGGGAATCCCCCCCGCCCGCACAGGAAGCGCATAGCGCTTCCCGCTGGATGTCATGCTGGGCGGGCCTTAATTGGCCCGCCCATGAAAAATGGCGGTGCGGCCTGCTTCTCCGGCGGGGATCGGCTCCCTACCCGCTGGGGATTGGGTTGGGCCCGCCCGCCCGACAGGCAGAAAATTCTGTCCATGGAGTGAAATTCCTTCCTGTTGATGAAGGCACCCGGCTGACCCGCTGTCACCTTGATGGCCAATCGTGTGCAGTTGATGGCACCCTGGACGTGGGGGAACCCAGCAATCGCTGCAGAGCATCTGGCTCGCTCAGCCTGGCTGGCCTTGTTTGAATAGAAATGAATGAAAGACTGAACAGAGCTTCTGTCAGCAGCTTGACACAACTGTGGACAGCTGATTAGGAGACTCCACACAGATTCACAGAATCTTAACGGCACAGAAGGAGGCCATTCAGCCCATCACATCTGCACCGGCTCTCCAAATGAGTATTATGACCTGGTGCCATTGCCCTGCCTTTTGCCTGTCCCTTGCACATTGTTTCTATTCAAATAATCGTCTAATGTCTTCTTGAATGCCTCAATTGAACCTGCCTCCAGCACAGTTCCAGGCAGTGCATTCCAGACCCGAACAACTCATTGTGTGAAAGAGCTTTCTCTCATGTCACATTTGCTTCTTTTGCCAATCACTTTAGCCTTCTTCTCTCCAAGGAAAACAGTCCCAACTTCTCCAATCTATCCTCATAGCTGAAGTTTCTCATTCCTGGAACCTTTCTTGTAAACCTCTTCTGCACTCTCTCCAATGTGTTCACATGCTTCCTATAATATGGTGCCCAGAACTGTACACAATATTCCAGCTGAGATCTAATGAGTGTCTGATATAAATTCAGCATAACCTCCCTGCTCTTGTACTCTATGCTCCTATTAATAAAGCCCAGAATACCATTTGCTTTATTAACTGCTCTCTCTACCTGTCATGTCACCTTCAATGATCTACGCACATATACACCCAAGTCTTTCTGCTCGTGCACCCCATTCAAAATTTCACCCCTTATTTTATATTGTCTGTCCATGTTCCTCCTACCAAAATGCATCACCTCACTTTTCTCAGCTTTGAGCTTCATCTGCCATCAATCTGCCCACTCTGCCAATTTGTCTATGTCCCCGTGAAGTTCCAGACCATCCTCCTCACAGTTCACAACACTCCCAAGCTTTGCCCGCAAACTTTGAAATTGTTCCCTGCACACCAAGATCTAGATCATTAATATATATCAGCAAAAGCAAGGGTCCCAATACCGACCCCTGAGGAACTTCACTACAAACATTCCTCCAGCCTGAAAAATATCCATTGACTATTACTCTCTGCTTCCTATTTTTCAGCCAATTTTGTATCCACGTTGCTACTGTCCCTTTTATTCCATGAGCTATAACTTTTCTCACAAGTCAGTTGTGTGGCACTGTGTCAAATGCCTTTTGAAAGTCCATGTATCCCACACCAACAGCATTTCCCTCATCAACCTTTTCTGTTACCTCTTCAAAATACTCCAGCAAGTTAGTTAAACACAACTTCCCCTTTAGAAATCCATGCTGGCTCTTCCTTATCAACCCATATTTTTCAATGTCACTACTGATTCTATCCCAAATAATTGTTTCTAGAATCTTGCTCACTACTGAGAGGCTCCTTAGGCAGGACCTTCCAAACCCACGACCACTACCACCTAGAAGGACAAGGGCAGCAGATAGATGGGAACACTACCACCTGGGGATTCCCCTCCAAATCACTCACCATCCTGACTTGGAAATATATCACAGTTCCTTCACTGTCGCAGGGTCAAAATCCTGGAACTCCCTTCCTAACAGCACTGTGAGTTTACCTACACCACTGCAGCGGTTCAAGGAGGCAACTCACCACCGCCTTCTCAAGGGCAACTATGGATGGGCAATAAATGCTGGCCCAGCCAGCGAAGCCCACATCCCGTGAATGAATGAAAAAAAACTTAAGTTAAACTGACTGGCCTTTAATGCTGAGCTTATCCTTACAACCTTTTTTGAACAAAGGCATAATGTGTGCAATTCTTCAGTCCTCTGGCACCACTCCTGAGTCTAGGGAAGACTGAAAGATTATGACCAGTGCTCCTGCAATTTCTGCTCTTGCTTCCTTCAATATCCTTGGATGCATCTCATCCGGTCCTGGTGCCTTGTTAACTTTAAGTACCGACAGTCTATTAAACACTTCATCCTTACCAATTTTGAACGCTTCTAGTGACAGAGTTTCCTCATCTGTCACCATGGCCTGGGTAGCATCTACCTCCTTGGTAAAGATGGATGCAAAGTATTTATTTAATACAAAAACAAAAATTGCTGGAAAAACTCAACAGGTCTGACAGCATCTGTGGAGAAAAAGACAGAGTTAACGTTTCAAGTCTTCTTTGAAAGTCATACGGACTCGAAACGTTAACTTTGTCTTTCTCTCCACAGATGCTGTCAGGCCTGCTGAGATTTTTCAGCAAATTTTGTTTTTGTTTCAGACTTCCAGCATCTGCAGTATTTTGCTTTTATATTCATTTAATACCTCAGCCTTCGTCAATGTGTAAATTCCCTAATCGGCCCTACTTCTCCTTTTACAACTCTTTTACTATGTATATGCCTATAGAAGACTTTGGGATTCCCCTTTATGTTGGCTGCCAGTCTTTTCAAAATCCCTCTTCACTTCTCCACTATGCTTTATCACCTACCCTCTGAACCTTCTGTATTCCTCTTGGTTCTCAATTGTATTTTCTACCTGACACCCGCCATAAGCGCACTTTTGTTTCTTTATCTTAATTTTAATCTCCTTTTTCATCCAGGGAGGTAGGGATTTGTTTGCCCTACCTTTCCCTTTTGATTGAACACACCTTGACTGCGCCCGAACCAATTCTTTTTTGAAGGTAGCCCATTGTTCAGCTACAGTTTTTCCTGACAATCTTTCATTCCAGTCTATCCTGCCCAGCTCCATTCTTGCCCCATTGAAGTTGGCTCTCGTCCAGTTAATTATTTTTACCCTGGATTGCCTATCGTCCTTTTCTATCACCATCCTAAAACATACAACACAATGATCACTGTCTCCTAAATGATCCCCCACTGAAACTTGATCTACTTGGCCCACCTCATTTCCAAAAACCAGGTCCAACAGTGCGTCTTTTCTTGTTGGATTGGACTCATGCTGCTGTAGAAAATTCTCCTGAACACAATCTAGGAACTTTTGCCCCTCTCCGCCCTTTACACTACCACTGTCCCATTTGGGTAATTAAAGCCCCCCATTATAACTACTCTATAATGCTTGCATCTCTCTGTAATTTCCCTGCAGATTTATTGTTCTATGTCCTTCTCACTGTTTGGCGGTTTATAGACTGCACCGAGCAATGTAATTGCACCCTTTTTCTGTTCCTTAGCTCTGAAACAGAGCTCTGGAGAAGGGACATACGGACTCTAAATGTTAACTCTGGGCAAAATTTTACGAGTTGGCGAGTGGGGGTGGGGCCCACTCGCCGACGCATAAAATGACGTGCAGTGATGTCGGGGGGAACTCCTGATGTCACCGCGCCCGATTTAAATTTTCAGGAAGGTGGGAGTGCAGCCAAATCAGTTGTGCGCCCGCCGACCTGCCAATGACCAACTGAGGCCATTGACAGGGTCAATTAAGCAGTTAAAGGGCCTGCCCATCCAACCTTAAGGTTTGCGGGCTGGCCAGGAGCCCCGGCAGGAACTAGAAAAAACATGAAACCTCATCCACGGGCGGGATGAGGTTTCATGTCGGCTTTAAAAAATTTTAATAAAGATTTTGTAAAAATTATGGACTTTTCCCAATTCATGTGACATTGTCACATGAGGGGACATGTAAGGGAAATTTTATTTTTCTATTTTTGTCCTTTTTACATTTACAGCCGATCTCCCTGAGGTTGCACTTAGCCTCAGGGAGATGAGTGCGCTCTTTCGTGCGCATGCGCGAAATAGCGCACTCTTGATTTTGGGAATCCCCCCCCCGCCCACATAGTGCTTCAGTGCGGACATCACGCTGGGTGGGCCTTAATTGGCCCGGCCACGTAAAATGGCGGCACGCCTCCGATCGGGGGCGCCGATCGGAAGCACGCCCGTACACACCCGCCCATCAACTGCCCCCACCCCGATGGGGGGATAATTCAGCCCTCTGTTTCTCTCGCCACAGATGCTGCTGGACCTGCTGAGTTTTTCCAGCATTTTCTGTTTTTGTTTCTGATTTCCAGCGTCTGCAGTATTTTGCTTTTATATTTATATTAAAACAGTCCCTTGGCATCGCTCACCAAATGGTCTAACTGAGAGGGCAGTACAAACTTTTAAGTCTGGTATGAAAAAATTATCGGAAGGCACTCTGGAACCTTGACTTTCCTGGTTTCTCTTCAATGATCGTACAACGCCACATTTGACTGTGGGTTCAACACTGTCGGAGCTATTAATGAAATGCTGTCTGCATACATGTCTACACTTGATGTTCCTGAATTTAGAGGGAAAGTTAACGAAGTACCAGAGTAATCAGAAATTAAACATGACATACACAGTAAAACTCGCACATTCAGTTAAGGTGACACGGTATGCGTGCAAAATTTCAGCATTGGACTCCGCTGGGCTCTGGGCGCCATTGTTTCAGAGACTGGTCCATTATCTTTCCAAGTACAAGTGGGAGATAGAATCGCCTGTAAGAACATAGATCTGTGCCTGACAGACATTCCAACAATTAACTGATCAACTTGTGATTAATGCTGAACCGTCAACTTCTGAAGTGTGTGGCCGACATAGAACAGACACTCCAGATGTTTCAGAAGAGTTGCCAAATCCTGAACTGTCCAGTTTTGATGATGTGTCTCACAGTGCACCTCCAGATCCTGTCGATCCTGTTCAGGATCCTCCAGTGTTAGAACGTCGCTGCTCTAGCTGTATAAGAAGAACACCTCAGATACTTGATTTATAATCACCTGAAATTATATATATGTTTGTTGGATTGTTTGGGATTGTTTAAATGTTTTTTTGTAAAGAGTAATTGTGAAAAGCTAAAGGGGGAGGAAATGTGGTAACTTGATGTATAGTCACCCCCTTCTGCCAATTACAGGTCATGTAATGTACTGCGGGGTCCCCAACAAGTGAGCTCTTAGCACGGGCAATCTGTAGGGTGTGGCTTTTCCGATGAGAGATCTGGTCAAGCGTGCAAGCACTGAAATTGTCTCTGTAATAAAGTTTAACTGTTTCTTAACGAAACCAGTCTGCTCCATAGGAGGTTTAGTTGTGTGAGAGCACCAGTTTTATCAGCACAATAAGGTGGGTCATACCAATAGCTGAAATTAGGGCATCATAAAACATTCTGAAAATTCCCTTTTCATCCACTGAGAGTACTGACTCATGCTGGCGAATAGTTCCACAAGAAGCAGCTGCCATCTGAAGCCTTACTCTAGTAAATGCTATTCCTTAGTGTTAAGCTGGACAATTAATGTTGGCAGGCTGTTCAGGCATAAGAACGTTACAGCAGAGTCTGATCCTGCTCTCTTCCACTATCCACACAAGTACGCTTTCCAGAAGTGGTTAATAGTCACATTCAAACCAGGCTGCATTTTGCCCTTCATAGTCCAAAGATACTGAGGACAATTTTGGCCCCACCACCTGTGTTTTCATTGAGATCAGCTAACTCAGTACAGACTATGGAACATACCTAGAACTGTTTAGGATTTTTGATTTTTTTTTTGCCTTTACAGAGAAGATGTTGAGATTAAATAATATTAAAAGCTTGTGTTTACAGGCAAAGTAAATTTGTAAAAGTTTTTAAAATTAAAAAAAGTCATAGGCTGCAGGCATTGTGGAATGTTCAACGTGATTCACTGACAGTTCTGTGTTGCATCCCAGATCCATTAGCCAGCAGACCCTGTTCTTTTTGAGAATAGCAGCAGATGTTCCTTTTTAAAAACATACAAAGGAGGAGGGAGCTGGTTTTAATGACAGAGTTGCTGGCAAATTACTGATCAGGGAGAAAGCCAACATCATGGCCGTCTCTCTGTTTGGGAGCAGAAAGAAGACAAAGAACACCCACTCAGTCAGCTTTTAACCAAAAAAAAAACTGAGGGTTGGGTCAACGGGTTGGAGCTAGGAACTAAAATACAAAAAAGATCATTAATTTGTAAACAGTTAGAAATTCTCTACAAAGAAAAAGTTAGCCCATAAAAGGGATAGGGTGCATGGTAGCATAACTGCATATCTGCCTTCATCTCACAAGTGCAAGAGGAGAGTGTGAGAGGAGGACCCTGGGACAGGCAGTCAGCAGCACCTAGAGGATCTAGTCTATCCAGCGAGTCTAGCATCTAGTCTATACTCAAATAGGAGTAAGGGTAAAATAAAAGCAAGGGTCCATATTCTATTTAGTTAAGATATGTCTGGGGAGCTCAGTCCCGTGATTTGCACATCCTACAGGAAATTCTAGATGCTCCTGGCGGTCTGGATGACCATGTGTGCAGGAGGTGCCTCCAACTGGGACAACTCGAGCTCCGGGTTTTGGAGTTTGAGCGGCAGCTGGGGGCACTATGCGTTCACGGGGCTGAGAGGTTCATGGATAGCACGTTTCTGGAAATGGTCACCCCGCAGTTTAAGGAAGTGCAAGCAGAGAGGGAATGGGTGACCACCAGACAGAAGAAGGGGACCAGGCAGGTAGTGAGGGAATCCCCCGAGTGCATCTTGCTTGCAAACCGTTTTTTGACCTTGGAAAACGGTGAGAGTGACAGTTCCTCTGTGGAGGCCAACCAGAGCCAAGGCCATGGCACTGTGGGTGGTCCAGCTGCTCAGGGCGGAAGGAAGAAGTGTGGAGGGGCAATAGTGGTAGGGGATTCATTAGTGAGGGGAGTAGACAGGTGCTTCTGCGGCTGTAGACATGAGTCTAGGATGATATGTTGCCTCCTGAGTTCCAGGGCCAAGGCTGTTACAGAACGGCTGCAGGACGTTCTGAAGCAGGCGGGTGAACAGCCAGAGGTCGTGGTCCATGTTGGGACCAATGACATAGGGAGAAAGTGAAATGAGGTCCTGCAAGCAGACTTTAGGGAGTTAGGTAGGAAAATGAAAAGCAGGACTCAAAGGTAGTAATCTCCAGATTATTCCCGGTGCCACGCAATAGTGAATATGGGAAAAGAAGGATAGACCAGATGAATGCATGGCTGGAGAGATGGTGCAGGAGGGAGGGCTTTAGATTGCTGGGGCATTGGGACTGGAGGAGGTGGGACCTGTACAAGTTGGATGGGTTGCATCTGAACAGGAACGAGACCAACAACCTTGTGGGGAGGTTTGCCAATGCTGTTGGGGCAGATTTAAACTAAATTGGCAGGGGGATGGGATCCTGAAAAGTAGTTCGGAGGGGAGAGAAGCTGAGATGGAATTAGAAATAAAAAGTTAGTGAGTGAGTCTGGAAGGCAGAGGAAACATAGGCTAGATAAGAAAGAAATTAATTCAGCATCCGCTGTATTTTGCTTTTACCATACTAACTTCTATGGTTTAGTGTTACACAGGTCGTGTTTTTTATCTGCTCAGCTACTGTGGGTGGCAGAGATGAAATATATTTCTGTCATGGAAGGATAAAATTGGATAGTGCTGACCTAAACTGTGAACTGCATGCAGAGTCTGAACCCTGATGGGACCAGGTTCACACTCAATAGTGGGCCTTCAGCCTCATTTAAATTAAAATTGTGGACAGACTTAAATTGTGGGCAGGAGTGCTATTCTGTGCTCCACATTAAGAATAAGGACGTATTTTAGAAGCCTATCTTTTTGATGGTGGCCTCCAGCAGTCCCTTTAGGTCACATGTAGACTTGTCTATCCTGAATGTAGCAGGTCTGATGCCTTTCTTTGTTCGGGGCATCAAAAGGGGTCCAGAAACATTATGCCTCAGATTTGCAAATGTAAAAGACTTAACCCCTGTTTTAGGCACGAGCCCTGAATGCCTGTACTGGAGCCTGTGGCGAGCAGTGCACTTCCTGCATTTCACAATATTTGATGCTTAGGTGCTTGTTTTATGCTTGCAAAGCAGGTGCAGCATCAATGAATTTCTTAACTTGGGGATCTTGATTCCAATTCTATAGAAGATCAAAAATTGAGCAATCTATTAAGATTAGCATCAAACTGCAAATTGGAATTGGATGAGGCAAGTATCACGGCTGGTTTGGAAAAATAGAAGAGTCATAATGGTGTCGTAAGGATGCTCTTCTGTGTAGGCAATTAAAGCATGTTATTGAGCAAAGTGAAGGAAGGTTAACTTTGTATCTGCCACAGGCTGTACTAGAAATGGAAGTGCTTGTTACTGAAACTGTGTGTTGGAAGTAGAAAAAAATATTCCATTCTTCATCAGTAATGTCCATTGCCTTCATCCTTGAGCATCCATCCATCTTGGAAGATGATGAACTGCACCCAGGGTGTATGTCGCTTCTGTATTGGACATCGTCTGTTGTGGATATGGAGGCTGATTCTTGAGTGGCAGTCCCTTCTGCAGCTGGCACAGATGAAGAGTTGGCCCGAGATCGACTGATGTTCTTTCCTTCCGGCAGGCTCTGTTGTCTGCCAACTGGTCATTTGTTTTGTCCTTTGCTTTTTCCACACTCTTCCTGGCTGTTTTTCTCAGACACTCTGGTCAGCGACAAGGTCTTCCCATGCATTGACTCCGATACTGGTTAGCTTGAAGTGCCGCTTTCAGACATCCTTGTATCGCAGATGTGGGTGACCTGTTGGTCTTGTGTCAATAGCAAGCTCGCCACAGAGTATGTGTTTGGGGAAGCGGACATCGTTCATTCAGCTCACATGATCCAGCCAATGAGGTATCCATTGACTCAACAGGGCAGATATGCTGGGGATCCTTGCATGCTGGTGTCCTTCCATGTTTGGCACATTATCTTGCCAGGAGATGCCCAATATTTGTCTCAGGCAGTGGAAGTGGAGGCTGTTCAACCACTTTTCTTCGCTTGCATAATGTTGTCCCTGCCTTGCTACTGTAAAGGAGGGTGCTGAGAGCCTAAGCCTGGTTAACATGGAGCTTTGTATTTTTGGTTAGTTTGTTGTTGGTCTTCACTTGACTTCTCAACTTTGACATGACCACTGCGGCTTTGGCAATCCTGGTGCTGATTTTGGCATCAAAGGGCAGGTTGCCAGTAATTGTTCATCCAAGATATGTAAAGCTGTCAACAATCTCCAGAGTAAGGTTATCAATGTGAATGGAAGGTGGAGTCTCTATGTCCTGACCCATAACTTTGGTCTTCCTGATGCTGATTGTCAGTCCAAACTCCTTGCAAGCCTGCGAGAACTGATCCTATAAGCTGTTGTAAGTGAACTCCAGTATGGGATGCCAGGGCAGTGTCATCAGCAAATAGCAACACACGAATTAGGACATTACGGACATTGGTCTTGGTGTACAAACTTGCAAAATTGAACAGCTTGCCATCAGCTCTGGCATGCAAGTAGACACCCTAATTTGAGTTGCTGAAGTATACAATAGCAGCGTGGAGAAAAATATGCCAAAGAGAGTTGGTGCCAGGATGCAGCCTTGCCTTAAATAGAAACTTGGAGCAGGAGTAGGCCATTCAGCCCTTTGAGCCTGCTCCGCCATTCAATATGATCATGGCTGATCCTCCATCTCAACACCATACTCTCGCTTTCTCTCCATATCCCTTGATGCCCCTAATATCCAAAAAGTTATCAATTTTTTTCATTAATATACTCAGTGGCCCGGCCTCCACAGCCTTCTGTGATAGAGAATTGACCACCCTCTGAGTGAAGAAATCTTTCCTCATCTCAGTTCTAAATGGCCTGCCCCGTATCCTGAGACTGTGGCCCCTGGTTCTAGACTCCCCAGCCAGGGGAACCATCCTCCTTGCATCCAGTCTGTCTAGCCCTGTTAGAATTTTATATGTTTCAGTCAGATCCCCTCTCATTCTTCTAAACTCTCGTGAATACAGGCCCAGTCAAACCAATCTCTCCTCATACGACAGTCCTGCCATGCCCGGTTTCAGCCTACTGAACCTTCACTGCACTCCCTCTGTAGCAAGTACATCCTTTCTTAGGTGGGGAGACCAAAACTGCACGCAATACTCCAGATGTGGTCTCACTAAGGCCCTGTATAACCGCAATAAGACATCCCTACTGCTGAACTCAAATCCTCTTGCAATGAAGGCCAACATACCATTTGCCTTCCTAATTGCTTGCTGCACCTGTCTATTTACTTTCATTGACTGGTGTACAAGGACATCCATATCCCTTTGTACATCCACATTTCCCAACATATCACCATTTAAATAATACTCTCCCTTTCTGTTTTTCACACTGAAGCATATCACTTCACATTTATCCATGTTATATTACATCTGCCATGTGTTTTCCCACACACACAACTTGTCTAAATCACCCAGAAGACTCCTTGCAACCTCCTCACAACTCTCAACCCCGCCCAGTTTTGCATCGTCAGCAAACTTGGAAATATTGCATTTGGTTTCCTCATCCAAGTCATTTATACATATTATGACTAGCAGGGGCCCAAGCATTGTACCCTGCGGTATACCACAAGCCATCACCTGCCATTCGAAAAAAGACCCATCTATTCCCACTCTCTGTTTCCGGTCTGTCAACCAATTCTCACTCTATGCCAGTACATTATCCCGTATCCCATGTGTTTTAATTTTGCCCACTAGCCTCTTATGTGGGATCTTATCAAAAGCTTTCTTGAAATCCAAATACACCACATCCACTGGTTCTCCCTTATCTATTCTACTAATTACATCCTCAAAAAACTCCAGTAGATTCGTGAAGCATGATTTCCCTTTCATAAACCTATGCTGGCTTTGTCTAATCCCATTAACACTTTCCAAGTGTTCTGTTACCACGTCTTTTATAATAGACTCTAACATTTTCCACAATACTGATGTTAGGCTAACTGGTCTATAATTCTTGTTTTCTCTATACCTCCTTTTTTAAATAGTTGGGTTACCTTTGCCACCCTCCAATCTGTAGGAACTGCTCCAGAACATATAGAATTTTGGAAGATGACCACCAATGCATCCAATATTTCTAGGGCCACTTCCTTTAGTACTCTGGGATGTAGATAATCAGGCCCTGAGGATTTTTCAGCTTTTAACCCCATTAATTTTCTACCACCATTTTTTTTTACTAATACTGATTTTCTTCAATTCCTCCCTCTCACTAGACCCTTGGTTCCCTAACATTTCTGGGAAATTACTTGTGCCCTCTTTTGAACCAAAATATGTGCTCAATTCTTCTGCCATTTCTTTGTTCCCCATTATAATTTCCCCCGTTTCTGACTGTAAGGGACCTACATTTGTCTTTGCTAATCTTTTTCTCTTCACATGTTTATAGAAGCTTTTACAATCAGTTTTTATGTTCCCTGCAAGTTTACTCTAATACTCCATTTTTCCCTTCTTGATCAATGTTTTTGTCCACTTTTGGTGAATGCTAAACTGCACCCAAACTTCGGGCTTGCTGTTTTTTCTGGCAATTTTATAAGTCTCCTCTTTGGATCTTATACTATCCCTAACTTCTTTTGTAATCCATGGTTGAGCCACCTTTCCTGTTTTATTTTTGTGCCAGACAAGAATGAATAATTGTTGTAATTCATGCATATCCAATGCCAATCCATTATTACCAACTCGCATCTCATACCCTCATAGTTCCCTTTATTTAGATTCAGGACCCTAGTTTTAGATTCAAGTTCTTCACTCTCCATCTTAATGAACAATTCTATCATTTTATGGTCGCTCTTCCCCAAGGGACCCCGCAACAAGATTGTTAATTAATCTTTTCTCATTGCACAATACCCAGTCCAGGATAGCCTGCTCTCTAGTTGGTTCCTCAATGTATTGGTCTAAAAAAACCATCACATACACACTCCAGGTAATCCTCCTCCACAGTATTATTGCTAGTTTGGTTTGTCCAATCTATATGTAGATTAAAGTCACCCATGATTACAGTTGCGCCCTTATTGCATGCGTCTCTAATTTCCTGCTTAATGCCTTCCCTTACATCTCCATTACTGTTTCAGGGCTTATAGACAACCCCCACCAATATTTTCTGCCCTTTGTGTTTCTTATCTCCACCCAAACAGATTCCACATCATGATTTTCCGAGTCAATATCCTTCCTCACTATTGCATTGATTTCCTCCTTTACTAACAATGCTGCCCCACCTCCTTTCCATATTTGTCTGTCCTTCCTAAATATTGAATACCCCTGGATGTTCAATTCCCATTCTTGGTCACCCTGCAGCCATGTCTCAGTAATTGCAACTATATCATACTGTTTAAATCTATTTGCAATGTTAATTCATCTACCTTATTACAAATGCTCCTTGCATTAAGATACAATGCTTTTAGACTTGTCTTTTTAACCTTGTTAGTCATCTTAGCATTATTTTGCACTATGACCCCATTTGTTTCTCGCCCTTGTTTTTTCTTGCTTTTCTGTCTTTCGGTTCTTTCCTTGTTTCCCCCTCCTCTGTCTCCTTGCTCAGGTTCCCATCCCCCTGCTAAAAGCCTCCAATGATGCTACATTCTTACTGATGAAACTGCAGTTCCCTTAGAAAGGAGAAATGGCATCCAGGAGTCCAGGCAGGTAGCCTATCTTCCTTGGCAGTTTAAAGAGTTTGCTTCTGCTCACAAGGTCAAAGGCCTTGCTCAGGTCTATGAAAGCAATGTAGAATAGTCTGCACTGTTTGCAGCACTTCTCCTGTAACTGCCAAAGAAAGAAAATTATATCAACTGTCGCTCTGCCATCTCTGAAGCCACACTGAGACTGAGGGCTTAAGCATGACGCAAGGGTCTGCAATCTAGTCAGAGCAACATGAGCAAAAACCTTCCCCACAATATTTAACAAGGAGACGCCTTGGTAATTGTTGCAATTACTATGATCCTCTTTGTTTTTTTGTACAAGGTGACTATTTTTGCATCACGCATGTTTTGAGGCACAGATCTTTCCTTACAGCAGAGACACGGAAGTTCATGGAGATGCTGCAGAGTGCTGGTTTACTACATTTGATGATTTCAGGTAGAATGCCATAGTTCCCTAAGGCTTTACCCTTGGAAAGACAGTGAATTGCCTTTTTAAACTCGACTATGGTGGGCTCACCAGCTCCTCCATGACAGGAAAGTCTGGAATGGCACTGAGAGCTTCTTCAGTGACAGCGTTCTCCGTTGTGTAGAGTTCACTGTGGAGATAGTACTTCACACATATTTCCATCTGCTTGTTAGCTTCAGTAATGATCATCCCTGTCTTTCTCTTCAAGGGGGCTGATCTGGTTGCTGCAGGGCCTGTGGTTTCTTGATTCCTTCATACATCCTTCTAGCAACCCCAGATTCAGCAGCAGATTGTATGCTGTTGCATAATTTCAACCATTGGACAGTGCTGAGCAGCCTGCCGAAGCTTGATTCTGGCAGCTCTGAGGGAATCTAGATTTTGTTTGCTGGGGCATTGCTTGTAGTTCATGAGGGTTTTCCTCTTGGCTGCAGTAACTGGCTCCATTTTGTCCAATAAGCCTCAAACCAGTCAGCATTTCTCTGATCTCTTTTCCCACACACAGTGAGTTGAGAGTGTTATGCATTGAGATGGGAGGAGTGCGCAATTAATTCTAGCACCACTTTTCCACTGGTCATCACAATGGTTCAAATGTTTAATTCACCCACAAAACTGGCCAGTTGTTACCCTTTGATATTGTTACTCCCAGCGTAAAAGATTCTAATCAGGCTTCTTTAAGCAAACACAAAAAAATATTTTATTATAAAACAAACTACTTTTTAAAAACAAGTTAATAAACTGGTTAACATACAAGTTGTAGTTTAGAAGTGTAATGATTTTCCCCTTTTTAAAAAAGACAGATATTTGAAATCCCATACACACACACACACAAACTCAAAACAGGACAAAACAAACACAGTGCCCTGCAGAGGCTGGAGTATGGGAAAGTTTCTTTTCAAAAGGATAAAATTCGAAAAGATTTCGATGCTGTTGATCTAACTGAATTCTGGTCATAATAGATCTGGAAGATCTTTCAGACAGCTTTGTTGGTGAAACTGTCCTTGATGACTCTTACTTTTCGCAACTTTGCAAACTTTCAAAATAAAACATGAGGTATCCTGCTGAAACATTTCTGAGGATGGTTTAATGGAAAGGTGGGGGAGAGAGAGGTAAAGAGAGTGTCTTTTTCTGGTAGCCTGCTTCTAAAACACCCTCACAAATACACTCTGAGGGTTTTTTAAAGACTAAGATGTTCAAAGAATACTTCTCTTAGGCCAGGTGTTTTTAACCAATCAGCAAGAGTCTTTAGCTTGGCAACAGCAGTTCTTTGTTACCTTAGATATACAAAGTATCTCTTCCCTCTCCAGATGGAGACATCTATCTTGACCCGTATTTTTTTGAAGAATGGCATAGTCACAGCCTCTAATTAATATTGCAAACCTTTAAAAATAACTCAGGAGGAAGAATGTCCAAAATTCAATGTCCTTCAATTTTTTCAAACACAGGTTCCTCACATGCCACCACTTGTAAGGAACAAAACACCATTTTCAAGTGCGTTTCCTTACAAAACATATAGGAAAATATATACAACATGTATATAAAAATTTTAAACACGCACTCACCCATTCTCACCCACTCCTTATATAGAATCTCTGTATAGTTTCTAATCTTTTGATTTCTATATTATACGAACAAAAATTACATTCTGAATAATGTATCAGCAATCACATTTTCTTTTCCAGCAATATGGAAAACCTTCAAATTGTAAGGCTGTAGCAACAAACTCCATCAAAACAGACTGGCATTCTGATTATTATGCAGTAACAATCCTAGGGTTTCCTTTTCTATGGTTGAATAGTTTTTTTGATGCCAATTTAACTTTTTAGAAAAGTATCCCACTGGCTTTTCTATGCCTGATTCATCTTCTTGTAATGAGACTGCACCAACCCCCAAGTCACTGGCATCGATTGCCACCTTACAGGGTTTAATGAAGTTAGGGACATTCAACATTGGTACAATTAAATGATTTTTCAACGCTTTGAGTTTCTGATTCTACTTGAGCCTGTTTCTCCTTGCTTAAACGATAAGGGTATTGTCTTATAGGAGAAGACCTCCCTATTTCCACGTCATACGTGGCTAAAGTTGTACACCCTTATTCATCCCTGCAGATTCCTTTGAATTTTGTAAGTAATCTCACTAAATCTTCTCGTTGTCCTACTTCTAGGTATGAGAACACGGTGTCTAACTGTCCTAATACTTCAGAATTAGCTAATTAAATAGCAGGGAGTGCAATTGGTGAACTGTCGAAATCTCCTTCTGCCTCACTCTCACTGTCTCCTTCATCCTCGATTCTCCTTACTACCTGACATACCTGCTCCTTCCTATTCTCCTCCCTACGATGGTACAGTTTGGAAGTAGCTGTTCATTGTGCAGAGTAGTAACAGCATATTTCCAGAAACCTCTGTTCATTTTTCTTCATCTTTCCAACTTCCTGGTGCTCTATGCTCATTGGCCAAGCTGTGTAGTTGGTACCCTTGCTTTGAAGACATCTGGAAAGTACAATCCTTCGGTGCTGGTAATTCTGCTGATAGCAGCGTCAAGTGCCTCATAGAATTGATCTTTGACATCTGGGGCGGAGATGAGTATTAGGACATAGATGCACATGAGGTTAACTGGGCTCACCCTTGTTGACAAGTGAAGTGTAAGAAATTTCTCTGAGCCACCTGTTGTTGGGGGGGCAGGGGTGGGGTGGCGTAGGGTGTGGTGGTGGGGGCGGTTGGGGTGGTTCAGTTATCGTGTTTTTTACCGTGAAACTCCTTCCATGCTCATGTGTTGCCTCTTGAGTTTTCTCCTGCCAGAAGAACACCTGGGGCAGGATCTTTAGGTCAGCGAACGGGGGCCTGCTCGCCGATGTGGGATGATGTTGGGCAGAACTCCCGACGTCATTTCAATTTTCAGGTTGGCGGGGGCGCAACCAAGTCAGCTGTGCGCCTGCCGACCTGTCAACGGCCTATTGAGGCCATTGACAAAGTCATTAACCTCATTAATGGACCTGCCCGTCCAACCTTAGGGTTGGTGGGCAGGCCAGGAGCCCTGGCGGGCTTCAGAAAAAGCATGAAACCTCATCCACGGGCGGGATGAGGTTTCATGAGGGTTTTTAAAAATTTAACAGATGTATGATTTAAAGTGATGGACATGTCTCAACTCATGTGACAGTGTCACATGAGGGGACATGTCAGGGAAATTTTGTTTTTGCACCTTTACCATTTTTAAATTTGGTGCCGATCTCCCTGAGGCAGCACTTAGCCTCAGGGAAATGAGTGCGCTTTTTCGCGCCCTCACGGCTGAGGGAATCTCCCCCCCACCCGCACAGGGAGTGCATAACACTTCCTGGCGGATGTCATGCTGGGTGGGCCTTAATTGGCTCGCCCACGTAAAATGGCAGTGCGTCCCCAATTGGGGGCGCTGATCAGAGGCATGCCTGCCAGCGCCCGCTCCTGCACTTCCCCCCTCAACGGGGGGAAAATTCTTCCCCTGGTGTTTCTCTATAAGGGATTCACTGTGAGCAAAACTAGTTATCTACAGTGCAGCAATGTCAACATTGAGCCTTGTAAGTTCTTTGTTGACCACAGCTGCCTTGTTTGCATCATCAACCTGCAGAAGGTCATCGGAAAGGCCAGAATGCATGGTCTTTACATTCCAGTTTGTGATGTGAAAGATTGGTGTCTTCTTTGTTGATTTTGTTTTGCCTGGTGCATCGATTAGCAACCGCCCTGTTGAGAGATGGCTCTTTAAGCTCCAAGCACCCATTGAAGCAAGAAGGGCATTGTGGGACAGCCCCGAACTGACTGGAGACTGCCCAGCTGAGGCGGCGGTAGCTATCCAATAGGACGTAATGACCTCTCTGCCATCGAAAGTAACCCTGGCACTCATGCTCTACGCCAATCGATCTAGAGCTTTTAATTGGTAACTTTCTTCCTGTGTTGTGCCAATGTAAACCACAAATCTGGAGTGTCCTCTCCAGGGCACAAGCCTGGGAAAATAGTATGGAGACCCAGTTGCTTAAGCATCAGGGCCCTCCTCCCGGCATTGTCTGTATTGTTCAGAGGAAAGGATGAAACCAATATTGTTTGGTGCCAGCTCTGCTGCAGCAGTTGCATGAAAGCTGGCTGATAGATAACAGATTGCCATCTGTGGGACTTCACTCCTGATATTCTGTCAGGGTTTATTCATTTAGCCTCCTTCTCTCCCAAGACACCCAAGGGGCTTTTTACCCACAGCTGGGGGTCTGGTTTGTTGGCACCAAGGTGTAACAATATGCCGATATGCTTGAATGCTTTACACACCTGGAGGCCAGGCCTCCTCTGTATCCCCTGTAGTTTAGCCTGGGTGTCCAATTTACATATGTCGCCACAGGGAGGCACTACATAGGGCTTGCTGATGAAGCGTCTATGTACTACCAGGAGAGGCTTACGCACTCAGCTCTCTTTTCACAATAGTTATACTGCTAGCCAGCAGTGGGAGCTGAAAGCAAGGGGTGACAAGCGGACTGTCCACTACTTACCACCCAATATGTTAAAACACTTGATGCATCACATCAACCGGAGACACACAACGTATATATTACGTATATATTTGTTTTTGGACTGCATGTTCTTACTGACAGCCAGGCCTCAAATTACTGCAGTGATTAGCACTGGGTATGTTCTTTATATATTTCACTCAAAAAAGAAAAAAATTGTCATAAACAAATTGATCTTGTATAAGGCTCTGAGCTGCAGCTAAACTTTACTCTGGGGGCCAAGTTGTACTGATTGTATTATTTTTTTGCCAATCCAATTACCCTTTGTCCGGCTTCGAGAGCCAACAAAAACCTCAGTGGAACTAAACTTGGGTTCATGACTTTTGTTTGCCACCTGAGTTCACAGAAAGGTAACATATGTTTAATTTAACAAAAATAAATAAAAACTGATGAAAGAGCTACGCTGCTGTTATTTTAGCCAGCAATTCAGCAAAACTTGGGAAAAATGTCAAAGCCAAATGAAAATCACTTTGAAGAAGTAAGCTAAACTCAGCCTCCCGGCATGGTTATAAATTAAAGATGGGCTTGCAGATGTTAGACGCTGCAATTCTCCATGCCTGTGATTTTGGCAGGTACCTTACTCACCACCAGCTTTTATCTGGATTTCCAAACCACTTTGAGAACTTTCCAGGCACCTTCACCTTTAAGATAACCCTATGTGCAGGTTATTTGTAGGAGAACAGAGTAAAGGACATAAATTTGCAGGCCTTTTTACACTGGGGGCCTTGCTAAAGTTCATTTCTAGTGGAATAGAATACAAAAGCAGGGAATTAATGCTAAATTTATGGAGAACCTCAGTTAGGCCACTCAGGATACTGTGTGCATTCCTGGCTTCCATATTACAAAAAGAATATTAGGGTTAATTTTAACCTCTCAGAGTGGGTATGGGGAAGCGTTTAAAAATTAAAGAAAGGAAAACTCGACTCAACTCATCTCCAAGTTTTTATGATGGTGGGTTTGAGGGCCAGGTAGCTAACCTTCAGAGGTGGGACCCTTATTTATATATTTTAATGAGGCTGCATCAGAATTTGTTGTAATATGCCTTTAAGGGATATCAGCATGACATCATCATGTAATCCAGTCCTAGTTTCACTTTTGCTTTGAGCAAGGCACACACAGCTCTGATGTCTTCAAGCTTTTTACCTATGTACAACTGTTCTCGTGTGCCTAGTGTTATGACAGAGCAGTTGGTAAAGGCTGAGTTGTTTAAATCCCAGAGGGAAACTTGAACAATTGTCATAACCTATATTTTCAATTGATATGTTTGAGATGTAGCTCTGAATTCAGGAATAAAACTATCATGCCTCAAGAAGTTTTTTACATAAAACTAAATTAAAGATTTATTAATTTAACAAGAAATGAAACACATACATATGCCTACAAATTACTACCATAATAACTTTTAAACAAATCCCCAAATTAATCACTCCTAGGTAAATCTTCACCAAGGCAACAATAATCCAAACAGACACCAGGCAAAGCACATTTGACCATACAAATTCAAAATGAGGTTCCTTGCAATTTTGAATCCTTTGCAGACAGTTGTAGGCTGACAGGCTGGTTAGGTCTTAAATGCCTCTGCCTGGCACACACAAACTCCTTTTTGTTTATATCTAGCTTCCCCTTTGAATGTAAATTTTCCATTATATTACTAGGTTTTTAATTTTACCTCTCCCAACAATAAACCCTTTCATTCCACCAATTTTATTAGTGAGCTGAAAAAAAATAAAAACATTGCTTGGCGTCTTCTAGTTAGGTGCAAGATTTTCCCCCATTCTTTTGAATGGTTTATTCAACAAATGCAAATTGCACTTTACCTTCTCCTCCTTATGTCAGACCTCTCCCAGACCTTGGGAAACCAGCTGTTAATCGCCTTACCAGCACTAGCTGTGGGCTAAGAAGAGCAGGAATACTCCCCCCAACTGCACCCTGCCCCAACAAGCACACTTACTTCCAATCCCACGATTGGACCCCAGCATTCGGCCAACTCCAGACCCCGCCATCATTTGAGCCCTCTGACCCCCGACATATCTCTGTGCCACTGCATGCCCTCTTCATCGCGCTGATGCCTCTGGCCCCTCTGATGTCTCCACTGAAGTATGCCCCAACCCATATTTGCTCTTTCCCTGCTCCAAAGTCTTTCTTGACCCGAGATCCTTCCCTCTACCCTCTCCATTCCCTGGTCGCTGCCTGGTGTCACAGGCTGACCTGTCCAACAGCCAGCCAACTTCACAATCTGGCTAGGCGGCAGTCAGGGAATGGAATCCAAAAATGTAAATCCAGTCCATAGTTAAACGTCACAGAAACTCCGGGAAACCTGTACCTCTGGGTTTCCTGGCCACTGGACCTTCTTCCACATGCTGAACCCCCAGCTTCCTCCCACCTCCCCATAATATTGAGCCTGTTGAATCATTGTAGAAATTGCACAAGAGACTTGCAAGGATGTTACCATAACTGAAAGGGTGCAACTATCAGCAAGGGTCAGCAAAGGAATTTCTTTACACAAAAAGTGGTGAGAATGTGGAATTCACTGTCAGTTGGAGTGGTTGATACAGGTGACATTGATACAGGCTTGATGTAACATGAGGGAGGAATTCAAGGGATATGGGGTCTAATGGGAACATATAAGCATATGTACATAAGAATTTGGAGCAGGAGTAGTCCATTTGGCCTCTTGAGCCTGTTCTGCCATTTGATAAAGTCATGGCTAATCTGATTGTGGCCTTAACTGTACCTTCCTGTCTACTCCGATATCCTCTCTGGGGAAGAGAATTCCACACATTAGTGACTCTCTGAAAGAAAAAAATTCTCCCCATCTCCATAGTAAATGGGAGACCCCTTATTTGCAAACTGTACCCCCTAGTTCTAGTCTCTCCCACAAGGGGAAACATCCTCTCAGCATTCATCCTGTCAATTCCCCTCAGGGTCTTATGGACAGAAGTTTCCACTGAGTGGGCAGACAGGTGCATGCCTGACCTGTTTGAGTGTAAAATGGCGAGTGTCCCAACGTCATCGCGCACTTGTGTGATATTTTGGTTGGTGGGCGTGCGCGGGAGTCAATAGTGCGCCCACCGACAATTAACAGGCCTATTAAAGTCATTAAAGTTCTAACTTTATGAAATTTTTCGCTACCCATCCAACCTTATAGTTGGCAGATAGGCGAAAAGGCCAAGCGGCCTTTGGATTTTTTAGGGAACCTCATCCATGGGCAGGATGAGGTTTTCAACAGCAAATAAAAATTAAATAAAAATTCTAAAAATTCATTCATAACATGTCCCTGCTCATGTGACAGGGTCACATGAGGGGACATGTTTTTAACATTGTTAGCTTTTTTATTTTTGATGTTATAAATCTTCAGCTCCCTGAGACAGCTCTGTGCCTCAGGGAGCTGCCATTGCCTGCACTCATGCGCATCCATGAACTTCCGCACTCGCCCTCCTCCCACCCCCACCCCGGCAGCATTGAGCGTTGCAGCACACATTTCACATTGGCCAGCCAGCGTGAAATCGATGTCGGGGCCCGATCTCGGGCAGCGGTCGGCTTTGCAACCGCTCCGGGGCCCGCCCGCTGCACCCGGCCGACAAGGTAAAAATCCTGGCCTACATGTTTTAATCAGATCACCTCTCATTCTTCTAAACTCCAAGGGTGTAGGCCCAACCTGTCCAATCTTTCCTCATAAGGTAACCCTTTCATTCCAGGAATCACTCGAGTAAACTTTCTCTGAACCGCTTCTAATGCATTTATGCCCTTTGTTAGGTAAGGAGACCAGAACTGTACACAGTATTCCAGATGTGGTCTTACCAAGCACTGTACAACTGTAATAAAATTTCCCTACTTTTATATTCCATTCCCCTCGCAATAAATTACATTTCATTTGCCTTCCTGATTACTTGCTGTGCTTGCATACCAACTTTTTGTGATTCATGTACCAGGACATCCAAATCCCTATGTTCCACAGAGTTCTGCAATCTCTCTCTATTCAAATAATATACTACTTTTCTATTCTTCCTGCCAAAGTGGACAAGTTCTCACTTTCCTGCATTATGCTCCATCTGTCAATTTTTTTGCCCACTTATTTAACCTATCTATATCCTTTTGCCGCTTCTTTGTGTCCTCTTCACAACTTACTTTCCAACTAATCTTTGTGTCATCAGCAAATTTAGCACCATATTTTCAGTCCCTTCATCTAAGTCATTCTCCACTCGTTACAGCTCATCAACTCACGAATAACCCATTTATCCTTACTCTCTGTTTCCTGTTAGCCAATCAATTCTCAATCCATGCTAATACATTACCCCCAGCACCATGAGCTCTTATTTTGTGTAGTAACCTTTGATCTGGCACCTTATCAAATGCCTTTCAGAAATCCAAGTGCATCACATCTACATGTTCCCCTTTAGACTCATGTGGAGAATAAACAAAGGCATAGAGCAGCTTTTGTTTCTGTGCTGTGGATTCTTTGTAATTTTAATTTTATGTATCCTAAGATACTGCATTTGATTCTGTTGCCTCCAACAAACAAGCCAAATGGAGCTCTGTTGGAGGTATAGTCCTCGGGTCAGACTTTCTTAACTGAACTTTTTCACAGTGACAGCACCTAAAGCACCAGTTGGAAATTTGATTGTTCTGTGTCCTTGATTTGTCCCAGGCAGGAACTGATGAGTTCCTTTAAAGAGTATAAGCAGTTAAGTGCTCCTTCCCACAGCTACATGTGGCAAGCTGTCATCGGCAGGGCCAATTTGAGCTGGAAGCTCACTCTGCATAATTGATGAAGCCAACATCATGAAATATAGTGAAGTGCAACGTCCAGAAACACTAATTTGCTGCACTCCAGCTTCATCATTTCAGTGCCAGAAATGGAAAACATAGGGCTTGTTTTGGTGGCAGGGCACAGCAATCTGCATTTATGTAGGACAGACATGTAGGTGGATTTTGTACAGCCCCTCCTAAGCCATCAAAAAGATCAAACCTGGGAAAATTGTGTGTCCAACTCCCAGGGGTGGGTAACTATCCTGCATTTAGTGAACACTGGGTGCATAACCAGCGGATACCCTGCATTGCCTTTCTCTGAGAGGCCCAACACAGTTACAGGTTAAGTAGGCATTTATCTAGGACAGCTGGCTGCTGCTGGTAACACACTTGGAGCCTTTACCAGGGATCGTTGCTGAATCCCTAGAGAGTGGTAAGTGGGGTGGGATGGTGGTTGCAGGGAGGGGGTCCTCCTTCCTGATGCCAGGTCCATCAATCGGGCCCTGAGCGCCTGTGAATGAGGGACTCTCCCTGCTAGGCTGCTGGTAAACCTGACAGGTACTGCTGGGCGAATTTCTTGAGGCACATGAGACCCGTGCAAGCCTCATGTAATCCTGGAGCCACCATTAAATCCCAGTGTGCTCAGGGATAAGTGGTTTTAAATGGCTGATTAACAAGCTGAATTGGCTTCATTTCGCTCACTAAATGAGTTTTCCCACCACTGGGAGTTGGACACGCAATTTTCCCATGTTTGATCTTTTTGATAGCTTGGCAGGGAGCTGTACAAAATCCACTGCCATGATGTCTGTCCTACCTAAGTGCAGATTGCTATGCTCTGCACAACTTGACATCCAGAAAGGTCTCGACATCAGTATTCCTGGGAAATTGATACAAATTGCTTAGCAGCCTTGTGACTCTTCTCTGGATTGCCTCCAATGCCAGAATATTTTTCTTCTTTCTCAATGATCTAACACAGTAATCAACAACAAAACCACTTTGCATTTATATAAAGCTTTTAACATGGTATAATGTCCCAAGGCACTTCTCGTAAAGGATTATCAAATAAAATTTAACACCAAGCCAGATAAGCAGATATTAAGGAAGTGGGGTGAGGTGAGAGTGATGGCCTCTGACATCAAGGCAGCATTTGACCCAGTGTGGCACCAAGGACACTAGCAAAATTGAAGTCAATAACAATCAAGGGGAAAATCTCTGCTGGTTGGAGTCATACCTAGCACAAAGAAAGGAGGTTGTGGTAGTTGGAGGTTAGTCAGCTCATCAGCCCAGGACATCACTGCAGGAGTTCCTCAGGGTAGTGTCCTAGGCTTGAACCTCTTCAGCTGCTTCATCAATGACTTTCCTCCAACATATGATTAAAAGTGGAGATTTTTGCTAATGACTACATAGCGTTCAGCACCATTTGTAACTCCTCAGATACTGATGCAGTCTGTGCCACATGCAGCAAAACCTGGACAACATTCAGCATTGGGCTGAACATGCGTGCCACACAAATGCCAAGCAATGACCATCTTCAGGAGGAGAGAACCTAACTATTTTTCCCTGACATTCAATGGCAACACCATTGCTGAATCCCCACCATGAACACCCTGCGGTTACCATTGACCAGAAACTTCACTGGATGAGCCATGTGAATACTATGGCTACAAGAGCAGGTCATAACTTGGGAATTTTGTGGTGAGTAACTCACCACCTGACTCCCCAAAGCCTGTCCACCCTCTACAAGACACAGGTCAGGAGCGTGTCATACAGCAATGTGCTGGGGATACAGGACTTGTAGATAAGTATCTTGATCCTGTAGATCAGTTTGTTGCTTCTCTGTGCCCAATTTATTAGTTGGCCAATGTTGGTGTCAACCTTTCCAATGCCTGTGTTTAGGTGGAGGCAATGGTGTAGTGGTAATTTCCCACAGCTACATGCGGCAAGCAGTCATTGGCAGGGCCAATTTGGGCTGGAAGCTCACTCTGCATAATTGATGAAGCCTACGTCATGGATTCCAGTGAATTTAGCCAAGTGCAACTTCCAGAAGCACTAACTTGCTGCACTTCAGTCTCATCATTTCAATGCCAGAAATGGAAAATATAGGGCTGAATTTAGTTTTGGTGGCAGGGGTCCCACCCACTGGGTGGAGAACCAGTGGATACCCTGCATTGCCTTTCTCTGAGAGGCCCAGCACAGTTACAAGGTAAGCTGGCACTTATCCAGGAGCGGTGGCTGCTGCTGGTAACACACTTGAGGCCTTTACCAGGGATCGTTGCTGAATCCCTAGAGGGTGGTAAGTGGGGTGGGATGGTGGTTGCAGGGAGGGGGTCCTCCTTCCTGATGCCAGGTCCACCAATCGGGCACTGAGTGCCTGTGAATGAGGGACTCTCCCTGCCAGGCTGCTGGCAAACCTGACAGGTACTGCTGGGTGACTTTCTAGAGGCACATGAGACCCGTGTAAGCCTCATGTAATCCTGGAGCCACCATTAAATCCCAGTGTGCTCAGGGATAAGTGGTTTTAAATGGCTGATTAACAAGCTGAATTGGCTTCCAGCTGCTCACTAAATGCAGGAGAGTTTTCCCACCACTGGGAGTTGGACATGCAATTTTCCCAGCCTACCCACCATCCTGCCCCCTCCACTGCCTCCACTAAATTGTGTCCGTAAGCTTCAACATCATTGAAGAGAAACTTCAGGTTATCCAGAATAACCTAGAGATTTCTATTACTGACAGTAGCAGGCAAACATTTAATAAACTCGTACAACATTCACTTTGCCTATTATTTTAAATAGAAATTAGCCATTTATACCTACAGTAACATTGCTGACCAGGGAATATCACAATGAATGTATTAAGTGATTGGCAGGTAATATTGTCACAAGTTACTTTTGCATGAATTCAGACCTGATTTTAACTCCATGTATGCTTAGGACAAGTTGGTGCTGAGGAAACTCAGAAATGAATTGCTGCTACAGAGGTGAGGTCCGAAGTAACTCCCAGGCCTCATTAAAATGCCGCTGGCCCACATCCTCTCCAGAATGGATGGCAAGTGATAGGAAATTGTACTGGGAGGATTCTGTTTGTCGACAAATGTAGGCATCGTGATCAGGGTCTGGGGCATCTCATGGAGTTCTTGTGTTCAGGGTGGAGAAGGAATCTGAAGCAGAGGGGTCACCGTGGCCTCCTCTCTTAGGAATAAAGTAAAACCCTGATTACATCATTGGAACCCTTTGTGCACATAAGAACCGTGCTGGTTTTGGGAAGGTGTGCTTGCCATCTGCACTCAGGAGAGCAGGATAAAGTCATACACAGTAGGAATGCTGGCATGTTTCCAGTGGGTAAATTACCTGGGTGATTTTAACTGCCCTCCAGGGGTTAAAATCAGGTTTTTAACAAGTGTTAAACAATTGCCTTTTTTATGCTGATTACGAGGACCATTCCTTAACAAGATTTTTTCTTAATCTCCTGGTTTTGTGAATCCTACAAACAACCTTAAACATTATTCAATGATTTTGTTAATTTAATTGCTAGATGAGGTCTGATTATTCTGATAAAATAAATACAACACGTATTATCTTTAAATTTTCCACAGCATACATTTACGAATATTCAGAGATTCAAATTGATGTACAATCCATTGTGCACCTCGCCAAATTACCTTAGGAAAAAAAAATCTTTGGCTTGATGCAGGTGCATATCTGCTGTGAGTTGAATTGAATTAAATCCCAAGTTGCCGTGGCTGTATACCATAAATTAGTTTGCTTTGAGAGGATCTTAATTTAATTGTATTCTTTCCAACGCTCCATTTAACAGCCTTCCTTTCTTATTTTTCACCAACATGACCTGCTGCTGCATTCTGTGTGGTAGTTGCCTAATATGTGAATGTCGCTATAAAGAGGGGCCTCTTTGCTGAAATCAAAGCCCATAAATTCCAGCTGTGTTTTTGCACCATTAGCATACTGGAATTTCCACTCATCTATCTGGTCATTCCTTAACCCCATCCCAAATCTTGGAGATGGGCTAATTTAAATATCATGGGTGGCAGCCAAGACCAGGACCAGGACCAGGTGTGACTGAGATATTTTACCCTGCAGAACAGGTGGGATTTGGATCAGCACAGGTTAATGTGACTGAAGACTCAAATGCTTCCAATTTTCTGTTCAGATATTCTCGCTGGATCATTTTCCATTTGCAAACATCACTATGGGGCTTCCTCAGTGCAGAAGAATTACCACTAGCCATTGTGGAAAGGTGTAACCAACGTAACACCAGTGAAGAAGGGAGTGAGGTGCAAGAAGAGTCCATCTGAGTTTCACTGGAAATTATCATGACAATGAGTAAGGGGCAAAAAAAGATGGTTATGAATACCACCTCAAATTCCTATCCCTCTGCTCACAGAATGCCAGAATCTCACCCCAAAAAGAGGATATTTTATTCGTTCATGGGATGTGAGCATCTCTGGCAGACCAACATCTGTAGTCCATCCCTAATTCCTGTGGAGAAGATAGTGATGAGCCACTTTCCTGAACCATTGCAGTCGTATGCTGCAGGATGGATTTTGTCATCCCAGATGTTTAAGAAAATTAAAAATATGTCAATTTTTTTATTCATTCATCGGATATGGGTGTCACTGGCTCCAGCATTTATTGCCCATCCCTAGTTGTCCTTGACAAGATGGTGATGAGCTGCCTTCTTGAACCGCTTCAGCCCATGTGGTGTAAGTACAACCACAGTACTTAGGGAGGGAGTTCCAGCGTTTTGACTCAGCGACAGTGAAAGAACAGTAATATCTTTTCAATTTAGGATGGTGAGTATCTTGGAGGGGAACTTCCAGTTGGTGGTGTTCCTATGTATCTGCTGCCCTTGTCCTTCTAGATGGTAGCGGCCGTGGGTTCGGAAGGTGCTGTCTAAGGAGCCTTGATGAATTCCTGCAGTGCATCCTGTAGATGGTACACACTGCTGCTACTGTGAGTCGGTGGTGGAGGGAGTGAATATTTGTGGATGTGGTGCCAATCAAGCGGGCTGCTTTGTCCTGGATGGTGTCCAGCTTCTTCAGTGTTGTTGGAGCTGCACTCATTCAGGCAAGTGAAGAGTATTCCATCACACTCCTGACTTGTGCCTTGTAGATGGTGGACAGGCTTTGGGGAGTCAGGAGGTAAATTACTTACCACAGGATTCCTAGCTTCTGACCTGCTCTTGTCGCTACAGTATTTATATGGCTAGTCCAGTTCAATTTCTGATCAATGGTAACCCCCAGAATGTTGATATAAATGGTAATTTCGCACACTATGGAATCCAGTCCTTCCACAGACCATCTGCCACCTTCCTATCATTGTGGAGAATTTTAACATGGATCAGCGCATGGATTTAGATGTGGGTATAGAGTTAAATTTGCCAGAAATGTCAGCACATCCAGAAGATGGCTCCAATTGAACAGCTTTTGGGTTTAGCTTGGGCACGTCTCCCTGCTTGAACGCAACTCTCAATGGAGAGGCAGGTTTGCTGTCAACATATGCTAATCGCTCAATTGATGCAATATTTCAACACGTTTCCAAATTTCATGGTACATTCATGGATTCTCTGTGCTATCTGAAACTTGCCATTGAAATTGAGGCACGAACATAATGGCAATTCAGGGCTCTGATTTAAAGTCATGCAAATACTCCAATAAATGCTTCAGTACCCTTCTACCTACCGTTGGGGAAGAGTTTGTTCACATACTTTTGCTGAGAGTTTACTTGCCATGTGTTAGACGCTTTCTGAACCAGATCAAGCTGGATAATACCTTGGCTGCCTTAGATTAGACCTTGGAAAAGGAGCAATATGATAATAGGCTTTTAAAAAATTTATTCTTTTCATGGGATGTGGGTGTCGCTGGCAAGGCCAGCATTTGTTGCTTATCCCTAATTGCCCTTCAGCCGAGTGGCTTGCTAGGCCAGTTCAGAGGGCAGTTAAGAGTCAACCACATTGCTGTGGGTCTGGAGTCACATGTAGGCCAGACCAGGTAAGGATGGCAGATTTCCTTCCTTAAAGGACATTAGTGAACCAGGTGGGTTTTTATAACAATTGGTAATGGTTTCATGTTCTGATATGGTAAATGGTAATTGCCAGGCTGACCAAATCCCAAAGTGAAACTTGGCCAAGTTATCACAACAATTTGCAATTTGTATTTTTATTATGAGAAGGTATGTACACTGAAGTCAGAAATAAAGATTCCACTAACACTTTTGGAGATTTTAAATATTAAATTAAAATATTTATTTATGTAAACTTAAACACACAAGATTACAGTTACACAGTTAAATTTAGTCTTACAACACTTCCCAAAAGATTTCTACTTAACTAGACTCCCAAATAAACACCCTTTTCTAGGCAACAGCCCAAATAGACTCTTAATCTATAAACTATCCAGTAATATTACCACAAGGCATCACTTTTGCTATAAGGGAGGTATTTCACAAGCTTCTCTCTCACTTGGCAATGGAACTCCAAGGCTTGTAACAAACCCTTGCTTTCTGGAACAAACACTTCTCTGGGATAGCTAGCAGCTGCTTTTCACAGGTCTGTCTTCGCACAGTCCTCCATTCAAGATCTCACATGGCCACTAACCTCATACAGCTTTCAATCTTCCCTTAAGTATATTTTCCCCCTTTATCTCTAAACCCATTGTTCTAAACTTTCTTTGGAAGTTACCTTACTTATTTGTGATATTTCCCAGTTGTAAAACTTCCTGTTATGCCTTTTTGAAATTCAACAGCTAACCATTCACTCCTCATTTATCTCCTAATGCAAATTCAATTTCATCCTGTATATACTGGGATCTCATCTTAGCTCACCCATTTCTATTTCAAAATGCTTGGTTTTACACCCATCCCTTTGATGATTTAAACCTTGCAGTCTGACTGTCTTGAGTTTAATTAAATTAGTCACACACACACAATGCACACACAGCCTGCTTCACAGCATTGCACAGTAATATTTGGAAAAATTATATTTACTTTACATTCATGGTTCTCATTACTGAGACTAGCTTTATATTTCAGCTTTATTAATTGAATTTAAATTTCACCAACTGCCATGGTGGGATTTGAACCCATGTCCCCAGCCTGGGCATCTGGATTACCAGTCCAGTGACATTACTACTGCACCACCATCTCCCCTAAAGCATGTAAAGTAAACTCTCAGCAAAAGTATGTAAACAAACTCTTTCCCGCCACTAGGTAGAAGGGTACTGAAGTATTTATTGGAGGCTGCTGATGACAGATATTCAGCTGGACAGCAGAGAGGGTAGAATCAGAGATATGCAGCATGTAGGAGGTTCACAGGCTCAGCTTCCTTGGCCTTAGCGGAACAGCAGCGCTTCAAAAGACTCAGGCTGTCCCTTAAGGTGGTGGCAGACATCTGCAACCTCCTCGAAGAAAACCTCTCATGAAAGTTATAGTGGAAAATCAAGAAAATTTCTAGAGAGATTCAGGGCCACAGTCTACAAAGTTGAGGGATTGGCTTCATACTGGCTTTCAGTTTTGTTACATGAGCAATCTTCATTTGCTGAAATGAACTGAAGCATAGAAGTAACACCAACCATGCATTTTCTGGAAGATTTTATTTCTAAGGTTTCTGTTATTGCGCATATTGCCAACAAGGGCAATTAGCACATGGCTCAAATAGTAATCCAAAGAGTACCATCCTTGTGTTCCTGCTTTTTAGTTTAGCATCCAACTCTTGATACCCAGCAAGACCTCTTCCCTATTATTTTCTATATCTTTGGTTCTATCTGGCTGCATGTTTTAGGATGCCTAATCCTTGGCTTTTGTTAATGCTTATGTTATGACCAGGTGAGAAGGAGCGAACTCGCTCCCCTCCTTGGTTGTTCACAACAAAGGTTTAAATTTCTTTTTCACAAGGCTCTCTCTTTTCCAAATCAAAATGTATTTAACTATTTAAGCTGTGAGCAATAAGGATCCAAACAAGCAAGGTTTTCTTGAGTTAAGGAAAGAGCAAATTTTGTTATGATGTGGTAGATGATGTGTGCCAGGCAGACCAAATCCACAAGCGAAACTTGCTCGTGCTATCACAATGGTTTTGCAATTTGTATTTTATTATAAGATGTGTTCACTGAATTCAGAAGTAATAAGTCCACTAAGACCTTTAGAGATTTTAAAAATTAAATCAAAATATTTATTAACAAAATATAAAACAGTTCAAGCACATAAATAAGACTACAATTACTTACTACTATAATAATTCCTAAACTTTCTAATTAACCTGAGCCCTAGTTACACCCCATTTAAGGCATTGTAGTTCTAGATTTAAAACAGAACCAGCAAGTTAACACAATACCCACTTGACAGTGAATTCCAAATGGCTTTTGCCCAATTTCAGTTTCATTATATAGCAGACTCATGCACATATGGCTGGAGGCTTCATTAAGGCTATTTCACACACTCCTGTTAGATCTTAGGTGGCCTTCTGACACATAGCTTTTTATTATCCTTTACATATGTTTCTCTCTTTTTAATATGTAAATTATATTGTTCTATATGTCTTTGAAACTATATCTTCCTCATAATATAAAAGCTTTCGTGTTGCCAATATTGGGAAAAATAAGCACATTCCTTAGCCTTGCTTACCTGGCTAGTTGTAAACAGAATAAGATCCCTTTGAAATCCAGATCTCTTCATTTATCTAAAAATGCAAATTCCCTTCGCACCTTACATGCTAAGCCAGTTTACTGATTAACGTGTCAAGCACGTAGCTTCTTTTGATGATTTCAAAATCAACCAGAAAGACCCAATTATGCTTATCCCCAAAAACCTACTTCACAATAAACCAGGAAAATGTTATGAAAATTATTATATTTTCATCAAAATTTATTAACCACTAAACACAAGGGAAAAAGTAATAAAAACACAATGTCACACACATACAGATATCAGAAATAAGGGAAGTTAGAGTCCAATAAAAAATGGTTAAAAGAATATACAGTTAATTGTCCTTAAGGAGTAGGTTTTTAAACGTTGTGCACAACTTGGATTAGTTGGTTTTGTGGATGCAGTCAGGTGTAGAAGATGTTGCAATTATTACGAGATCTCAGTTCACTGGAAGATTTCTAGTGCAGTTGGCTTCCGCACTGGGTAATACACCTGTTCTAAAAGAGAGATAGAGAGAGAGCCCAGCTTTCAGCCTGCCTCTTCTGCTGAAGTCATTCGTGCAATTTCTCTGCATTGGCTGCAACCTGGCCTGTTACCCATTGTATATTTCCAAGGGTCTGGGGGCTGGGTCAGTCTGTGGCAGCTACTGTTTCAATATCCAGAACTTTGCACGTTAATGTCCTTCCTTCACATGTCCCTGTGGGTAATTTGTTTGTTTTTCACCTTCAGCTTGGTAGGTGGCCATATATTTTTAAGTAGTTTGTTCTGTTGCATTTCAAATTGCAAAATTTCCATTCAGTTGAAAGTTTGAAAATCATATTTGCAAAATTAAAGGGGCATAGCCTCATCACAGCTTACCAGTAAATTGTTAAAATTGTTGTTTGTTTACATAGTCTGAATATAGGTAAGTGGTGTAATTTAAGGAAGAAAATTGTGTACACCTCAGTAGACAAACAGAAACTCCATATCCCTACTTTGTACTACTTACAGTGCTCTGGTTTGGAGACTTAAGTATGTTGATGAGTTTCCTTATCAAACACCCAAAATAAATAAATATACCACAAAACAATAAGGATTCGATGCTGCTTAAATCAGAACATCGGAAAAGTCAAAGATGAGGAAAGAATAAATGTTCATTAAAGTTCAACTCCCTAGCAAAATGAACAGAACAGTCAGATTGTCCTTATATCCTTTAATCGACACAAAAGTTTATTCATGAAGGCTATGTACAAACTGGCTGATTCTTCAGTTTAGCTCTATGTTTTTTATATCAGCTGCTGTGAACAATGCTTTCCTTCAGCAATGTTTGGGAAAATCCAAATCAGTGTGTGTGGTTTCAAATGATTCATTATATTCCGAAACACAACTCCCATCTGACCATTACATAGTTTGTGAACTGTGGCAATGTAACATAGTTTAATAGAACTTTACAAGAAATAAACATGAGGTCATTCTCTTTGCAGGAGGAAGAAATTATGAAGTTGTATTTTTGTTGCAACATATAACTAGCAGAATGGTACGAGGTGATTCAGATGGACCATGACATTTTCTGTCCAGCAATTCTATTGTTCCTATTTGGTTATTACAGGTGTGTCTAGATAATACAAATCATTAATGGTTCATCAGAAGGACAAGCCTAGATGTGGAGAAGGCAATACCTTTCTTCATTCCACATTTAATATTTTAAAAAACACTGGATGAAACATTTTAATATACGAATAGCAGTAACTCAAGAAATATGTTCCATTGATGTTATAGAGGCTATGATTTACTGGCCAACTGCGCTTTAATAATTCGAAGCCTGCAAGTTGTTTTGGAACCTGTTTATATTGCATTTCTACCCTGTAATGTGCTGCTGTTAGGAGCCTATGCATAATTTGTGCATCAATGCCACCAGGTGATTTTGAGGAAATCGGAGGTGAGAATGTCTAAATCCCATGACTCCCATTGCACCAAGGGTAAATTAGAATGAAATAATAGAATCACACCTATTGCCAGCATCACCTGCTGCTGACAGATGAATTTTACTTTTGAGTCATCAACCTGGGGAACTTTGAAGAGTGATTGTTGAGGTATGAGAGATTTGTTACTGGGCTAGCAATCCAGAGAAAATGAGTTCAAACCACCCCAAAGTAATATGATTATTTCAATTCCAATTTTTTAAAAGCCGGGAACAAAAAATTGGCATTGGAAGAAGTCACCATGAAGCTGTCAGATTGTTGTAAAACTCAATTGATTCACTAATGTCCTTTAGAGAAGAAAATCTGCTATCCTTACCTGGTCTGGTCTATATATGGTGTGCCTGCCCCACACCAACATGGCTGACTCTCAATTGTGCTCCGTTATGCCTAGGCAATTAGCCATTCAATTACAAAGAATGAGGTCTGCAGCAATTCAAGAACCATTACCAAACTTTCAGGGAGGCTTAGAAATAGGTAACAAACACCCAAATCCTGAAAATTAATCCAATAAAATTTAGGGTGACTTTCTTTATTTTGCTAGGAGTTTCCCTTGCCTCTGCCGGCCTTTCAACCTGTGAGACCATCGGGAAAGGGTCATGGTTTGTTTTTTTCTACCTTCACACTCTTTGCTTAGAGAATGGTAAGAAGTAATGGAAGGCAACGATGGGTGCTTTGTGGGTGAAAAAAGTGTACTTCATGTTGCCATGGAAGTTGTAAGAATAGCAGCTGATAAGTGTTGTAGTCAGGTGTATGACTTCACTAGAGTTGAGATTGAGAGAACCATGTTGGTCTTTAAGGGGCACGTTTGATCTTTTTGATAGCTTGGGGGAGAGCTGTACAAAATCCACCTACATGTCTGTCCTACATAAGTGCAGGTTGCTGGGCTCTGCACAACTTGACATCCAGAAAGGTCTCGACATCAGTATTCCTGGGAAATTGATGCAAATTGCTTAGCAGCCTTGTGACTCTTCTCTGAATTGTCTCCAATGCCAGAATATTTTTCTTCTTTCTCAATGATCTAACACAGTAATCAACAACAAAACCACTTTGCATTTATATAAAGCTTTTAACATGGTAAAATGTCCCAAGGCACTTCTCGTTAAAGATTATCAAATAAAATTTAACACCGAGCCAGATAAGCAGATATTAAGGAAGTGGGGTGAGGTGAGAGTGATGGCCTCTGACATCAAGGCAGCATTTGACCCAGTGTGGCACCAAGGACACTAGCAAAATTGAAGTCAATAACAATCAGGGGGAAAATCTCTGCTGGTTGGAGTCATACCTAGCACAAAGGAAGGAGGTTGTGGTTGTTGGAGGTCAATTATCTCAGCCCCAGGACATCACTGCAGGAGTTCCTCAGGGTGGTGACCTAGGCTTGAACCTCTTCAGCTGCTTCATCAATGACTTTCCTCCAACATATGATTAAAAGTGGAGATTTTTGCTAATGATAACACAGTGTTCAGCACCATTTGCAACTCCTCAGATACTGATGCAGTCTGTGCCACATGCAGCAAAACCTGGACAACATTCAGCATTGGGCTGAACATGCGTGCCACATAAATGCCAAGCAATAACCATCTTCAGGAGGAGAGAACCTAACCCACCTTTCCCTGACATTCAATGGCAACACCATTGCTGAATCCCTGCCGTGAACACCCTGCGGTTTACCATTGACCAGAAGCTTAGCTGGACTAGCCATATGAATACTGTGGCTACAAGAGCAGGTCAGAGGTTGGAGATTTTGTGGTGAGTACCTGACTCCCAAAAGCATATCCATCATCTACAAGGCACAGATCAGGAGCATGTCATACAGCAAGGTACTGGGGATACAAGACTTGTAGATAAGCATCTTGATCCCGCAGATCAGTTTGTTGCTTGTCCGTGCCCAATTTGCTATTTGGGTAAAGTTGGTGCCTGTGCCTGTGTTTAGGTGGAGGCAATGGTGTAGTGGTAGTTTCACTAGTCTAATATTCAAAGGCCCAGTCTAATGCCCTGGGCACAAGGGTTCAAATTCCAAAACAGCAGCTGATGGAGTTTAAATTCAATTAATAAAATCTGGAATTAAAAACTAATCTCAGTAATGGTGACCATAAAACTATTGTTGATTGTCATAAAAACCCGCCTGGTTCACTATTGTCCTTTAGAGAAGGAAACCTGCTGTCCTTACCTGGCCTGGCTTACATGTGACTCCAGACTCACAGTAATATGGTTAGCTCTTAGATAACCTCTGAAATGGCCTAGCAAGTCACTCAGTGCAAAGGCAACTAGGGATGGGCAATAAATGCTGGCCTTGCCAGTGACACCCACATCCCCACCATGAACATCCTGGGGTTACCACATCCCATGAAAGAATGAATAAAATGTGCTGGGCTCTTCGTCAAGTGACAGTTTGTCTGTTACTGTAGATCCAAGGTAGCAGAATTTGCTGACTGCTTCCACTGGTGTGTTATTGACTCTGATAACAAAGACACAACATCCTGTCCCATAACTAAAGTTTTCTTGACATCGATGGTGAGGGAGTACATGTCACAAACATGATACTGACACTCCATGAGCCTTTGGAGCTGGTCTGTTGTCTGGGCAGCTAGTGCAGCATCATTAGTATACAGACATTTCTAATCAGGACATGCCGCACTTTATCTTGGCTTTTAGTCTTGATCGGTTGAGGAATTTCCCATCTGACTGTGTGTGGAGGTACACTCCTTTCATGTCGGCAAGGAAAGCATAGGCCAGGAGGACAGAGAGAAAGATCCAAAACAGAGTAAGGGCTAAGCTGTATCCCTGTTTCACCCCATTGTTGATCTCAAAACTGTCAGAGATGGAGTTGTTGAACAAACTGGTGCCATGCATGTTATCATGAAAGTACCATTTGAGACTGTGAAGCTTGTGAGGACAACCGATTTTCTCTCATATCTGGTAGAGGCCGGCCTGCTCACAGTGTCAAATTCTTTTGTGAGATCCACAAAAGCAAAGTAAAGTGGTGTTTGCTGCTACCTGCACTTGTCTTGAATCTGACATAGGCAGAAGATCACGTCTACCATGGATCTGCCTGCTCTGAAGCCACATTGTGCCTCCAGGTATATCCTATTGGCTAATTGATATAGCCTTGTTAGAATCTCTCTGGCAAAGGGCTTCCCAGTGACTCTGAGTAGCGTGATGGTGCAGTTGACGTTGCAATCCCCTTGATCACCTTTGTTCTTGTACAACACGATGATGCTTGCATCGCTCATATCCTGTGGGACAGAGCCTTCTCTCTAGCAGAGGAGGAGGAGGAGGTCACAGAGGTATAGAAGCACGTTGGGCTTTCCATGCTTGAGTAGCTCAGCTGCTATTCTATCTTTTCCTGGTGCTTTCCTTGCTACCAGGGGATCAATGGCCTTTTTAAGCTGAAGTAATGAGTGTTCTCATCAAGCTTGTGCATGGCAGGTAGCTGCAGAAGATCATCAAGCACAGGCAGAGATATCCAAATCACATGAGTATAGCTGCATTCAGTTGTATTTTCCTAATGTAGCTCCTTCCTAACAAATACTTAAGCAATATTTATGTGGTGCAGAGCCCCTGCATATGGTACAACGGTTTGTGCTGAGTTCAACTCAGCCAAGCTGACAGCAGAATTCTTGAAAATGGGCTGTGCGCAATGGAAGTTAAAATGCCAGGTAGAAATGCACCCTTTCCCTCCTTCTGCCTTTGTCAGATCTTCACTATTTTTGATGCAGGCAAAGGGAAGTGCACCTTCTGCAGTTGCAGCATCACCAAACTCAGCCTTAATTATTTGCTACCCTTCATCAAGAAGCTAAATCTCCAAACTAGATCCCTAGATATCCTCTTAATTTTGCATCCATATTAATGTGAAACTATTTTGCACAAATACAGAAGTGGCATAACAGGCCCATACATTTCCTAGATGCAGTGCTCATTAAATACTATCATCTCTCCTTCGCAAACATTAATGCACAGAGGGGGGAAAATGCCTTAATATTGCACTTGTGATAATCATTACATGGTATAAATATGTGTTTTCATATAAATACGGTGAACAAAATATTACAAAACAGGTATTTGAATTATTTTCTAATGTAATTTGATACACAAAACTCTTCCAATATAAACAAATTAATCTGCAGTAAAAACCAAAAATGCTGGGAATACACAGCAGATTATGCAGCATCTGTGGAGAGAGCAACGGGGTCAACATTTCAGGCTGACGACTTTTGTCGGAACAGCCAAAAGATCATCATTCCTGAAAAATTAACCCTGTTTCTCTCTCCATAGATCTTTCCTGACCTGAGTATGTCCAGCATTCTCTGTTCTGCTTTCAAATTTACAGCATCTGTAGCATTTTTGCTTTTAAATTTATCTGCAGCGCACTTTGTGGCCAATGCTTTGTTTCTGTCTGAAATCTGTATTTAATACATTTATAATATGAACGATGTTTATGCCAAATGAAGTAGGCCAATGGAAAGGCTACTGCTGGCAAGGGATGTAGCACTGAAGTGCCATTTGGCAATCTTATAAAGGATTTTCAAAAACACAACACATGTTCAGTTGTTTATGCACCCTCCTCAGCTCTAAATGTTAGGTTTTGATTTGAACATGGTTAATATGATATTATCTGGTCCATGATACTATAAAATACAATGGTGGATGTGGAACAGGGGTCTCTGCAAGTTACATCCCTGAGCTTTCTTCTCAGGGCACTTATGGATTCCTTGATCATTTACCCAGGCTCTTGTGTGGCTCTGGGCATGATCTGGCTTTCCTCTAGAGTATCATCAACTCTGAGGGCAGGAGCTTGAACACAGAGCTGTATTGCTGGCTCCCAGAAGCCCACTGCAAAATTCTCCACAACAAGTGAGATGGAAAATCAAGTATTTACAAGAAAATATTGATGGGTGTATTCCAAAGACGTGCTATAGCAAGAAGATATCAATGGCATAGTTCCTGTTAATAGCACCATAGCAATGTTGGATGGTAAGAACATTGACCCATAGTCTGATGTGGTGAGAGGATTCATACATTTCCCAAAAAGACGTATAATCAGTCCTAGGTTGAGTGCTTATACTCTGCCTGAATTCCTCCAAGCTCAACTGCTGAACATGCCCAAGGCCAATAGCAGTGTTTTTCACTCTTCCCCATCATGAGCTCTCCCATACAGATGAAAATCCCATTCAAATTATTTAAATAAGGTTAATGCTGAGAAATCGTCCAGACCCTGCGGCATAGCCATGAGGCGGGCAGAAGTTATACCCCATTAAAGTTGTGAAAGTGTTGGCATTGAGAATATCACCATCCTCCTACAAAGTCCCTTCACTTACCCTTCGGCTGACCCAGTAGCCATCCCTCCTCTGTTCCTTTTTGAACCATGGTGCCCTGTTGCTGTCATTATTGCTCAGTAATATTTTCTTGCTCTTTTTTTCCCCAAGTATATAGAATCATAGATTGGTACAGGACAGAAGGAGAACATTTGGCCCACTGTGCTTCTGTGGTAGAACACTCCAATTAATCCCACTCCCTTGCTTTTTCCCCACAGCAGTGTTGTTTACTTTTCCCCAACGTGAGCTCTCCCATACAGATGAAAATCTGTGAAATGTATTTTTTCCTCATCAAGCATTTATCCAATTACCTTTTAAATGTTACTATTGAATCTACTTCCGCCACTCTTTCAGGCCGTGTATTTTAGATCACAACACTTGTTGCATAAAATAAATGTTTCCTCCTGTCACCTCTGTATCTTTTGCCAATCACCTTAATTCTGTGTCCTTTAGTTACCGACCATTCTGCCATTGAAAATATTTCCTTAATCAATCTACCAAAACCATTCAAGATTCTGAACACCTCTATCAAAACTCCTATAGCCTTCTCTGCTCTAAGGAGATCAACCCTAACATCTACAGTTTCTCCACGTTACTGAAATCCCTCATCCCTGATATCATTCTAATAAATCTGGTCTGCACACTTTCCAAGGCCCTAATATCCTTCCTCAAGTGTGGTGCACAGAACTAAACACAAAGCTCCAATTGAGCCTAACCAGTATTTTGTAAAGGTTTACTGTCATTTCCTTACTTTTGCACCCTATTCCTTAGTTAACAAAGTCAAGGATCCCACATGCTTTTTTATATTAGCAACAAAATTTGAAAAAAGCACCTCCTAAAGGGGAAACTCCAAGTGGGAGCTGTGAATCACATCTTGCCCTCGCCCATATCATGCAAATCAGTTGATCTTGGAAATAACACCTGGCACATCAATGCTGAATCTACCGATATGCAAACTGTGCAATGTCTGAATTCTGCTGGGGGCCTTGGCTGAGACAAAAAGCAGCCTAAATGTCTCTACTTTGCCTTTGTCAGCTTGGCTTAATTGGTAGCATTCTCCTCTCTGACTCGCACTCCATGTCTTGAGCACAAAATCCTTTATTCTACATCAGTGGAGGTCTAAGGGAATGCTGCATTGGTGAAGAAGATGTAATTTGGATGAGACATTATACTAAATTTATGATGGGCAAATAGATGTAAAAATTACCACAGCATGTTCAAAATATTTGAAGAAAAGGAAAGAACTTGTCTGGGGAAACATTCTTTCTCCAACCAGTGTCATCTAAAATAGATTAATTGTTTAATAACCTTTCATTTTCTATATGTGGCAGTATGTTATTTACAAAATGACTAGCATATTGTCCTTTGAAACAGCAGCTACTTTGTGCCAAAGCAATTTGTTGTGTGTGAAGTACTTCAGGGAATTTCAAAGAATGCGATAAGGTGCTCAATAATTGCAAATTCTTTCTCCAAGCAACAGACTCCTCCACTACATCAACTAAAATGTCACGGTTCCACAATATCCCAGAAAATGATGGGGATAAAAAATTGATTTTTGGCAATAGTGCCAATCAACAGCTTATTTTAGACATGACTTTATTTTCCTTTCATTGAAGTCAATTTATTATGCTTATATCTGGAAAAAGTTCAGTTATCCCCTTAAATCTCTTCTTTATTTGATCATCTTAGTTTCATGCTGGAAGCTGCTTTAGGATATAATTTGCAGATGGTATTAACACCGTGGTACATGCAGCATAAATGGAGATTAAGTTGCATCAGTGAAGGTGAACCCCAGCCTTATTAAGTTTAGCTCAATAGATGAATTAAGGAGTTATATTTATATTCTGTCAGTCTGCTGTCTTCATCTCTGTAACAAACTGTGGTTCTGGGGTATATAAATTATTAACCAATACTGCTCTGATGAATTTATCTCTCATTTCATTTGGTGCACTGAGTAATGATACTGTGCATATTTTTGGACTGTAGTTTAAATACACTGAAATATATCTTCTACCATTAATTTTCTTTCTCTACATTGCATGTAGTCATTAAAGATAGCCATTGAATGCCATATGTTTCTGATCAAGAATTGGTATAATCAAATTTATAGAAATGAACCAGAAGGAAGATGATGTAGAGTGCAGTCATTGCAATATCCTGATTTCTTACACTTTGCTTAACTTCGTACTATTACAACCATCCTTCAGGACTGGTTCCTCTTTTCCATAGAATCATAAAATATTACGGCACTAGGGGTCTTCACTAGGGATTTTTTGCACATGAACCACCTAGTCTAAACCCACTCTTCTGTACTCTATTCAGTCCTTTTAATATTCTTCTGTTTCAATCAATTATCTGAGCCCCTTTAGAAAGTATTTATTGACTCTGCTTAAACATAAGGAATTCCGGAGAATAATCATTTGTTTAAAGAATATTTTCTAACCTTCCGTTTAATTCCTTATTATGATTTTCTTAATTTGTTCCCATTCCTCTATTTTTTATTTGTTCATGGGATGTGGGCATGGTAGGCAATGCCAGTATTTATTGCCCAACATCAATTGCCCTTGGGAAGGTGGTGGTGAGTCACCTTCTTGAATCGCTGCAGTCCATCTAGTGCAGATATAGTCATAGTCCTATTAGGAAGGGAGTTCCAGGGAAACCCAGCAATGGTGAAGGGATATATTTCCAAGTCAAGATGACTTGTGTCCATTGCCCTTATTCCTTTTTTTTTATTTGTTCACAGGATGTGGGCATCACTGGCTAGGCCAGCATTTATTGCTCATCCCTAATTGCCCTCGTTCAGAGGACATTTAAGAGTCAACTACATTGCTGTGGGCCTGCAGTCACATGTAGGCCAGACCAGGCAAGGCAGATTTCCTTCCCTAAAGGATATTAGTAAAACAAATGGATTTTTATGACAATCAGCAATGGTTTTGTGGCCATCATCAAGCTTTCAATTCCAGATTTTTTATTGAATTCAAATCTCACCATCTACTGTGGCAGGATTCAAATCCAGGTCCCCAGAGAATTACCCTGGGTCTCTAGAATGCTAGTCCAGTGACAATACCACTAGGCCATAGCCTCCCCTCATTTTAGGTGGTGGAGTTCATGGAATGTACTTTTGAAGGAGCCTTGGTGAGCTGCTGCAGTGCATCTTGTAGATGGCACACTGCTGCCACTGGTGGTGGAGGGAGTGATGGATGGGGTACCAATTATTGATTGCATAAATTAAGGTTAAGAGCATAAAGGTGGGGGAAGGTGGTTAATTACTTCTGTACGCATAAAGAGACACATAGGGGAGAATTTTCCCCTTGTCGGGTGGGCCAAGTTGGAGCAGGCGCGGACCCGACCGCCGCCCGCGATCAGGTCCGCACCGCCATTTTACGCTGGCGGGCCAATTAAGGCCCACCCAGCGAATTTCTTGACTCTCAAGGATAACAGGAGTGGGCGGGCGGCGGCAGGTGTGCTCAGACCGCCGGGTCCAATGGTGACCCGGTGGCCTGTTTAAATGAAGGCCTGGCAGCCTTTGCAAGGCTACTCAAATTGCCAGCAGAGGAGCACAGCAGAGGGTTATTATGAAGCATGCAAGTCCAGAGGTAGGCCAGCGGAGCAGGCCAGGCTGGAGGGGAGGCCAGCGGGGCAGGTCAGGCCGGAGGGTAGGCCAGCGGGGCAGGTCAGGCCGGAGGGTAGGGCAGTGGGGCAGTATGCCCCTTGTTTCTCAGGTAAGTGCCTAGCTGCCCTCCTGGAGGGGTTGGCAGCGCGACGGGAGGTCCTGCTTCTGAGAGACTGGAGGGGGAGGCCTCCCCACCTGACCAAACGTGCTTGGAAGGAGGTGGCTGAGAGTGTGAGCTCTCATGTTGTGGTGCGACGCACATGGGTCCAGTGCCAAAAAAGGTTCAGCGACCTCCTGCACTTAGAAAGGGTAACTTCCATGTTGGCTGAGGTCACATAATGCAGCCGTTACCCTTTCCCCCAACCCCCACTCCGCCACCCAGCCCCCCCAACCCCCAGCAACTCACGGCATGGATCCCTCGCTGGGTGTGCCAGCAGGTATTGCCCATGCCCAGTTCACCCTGAGAGGGTTGAGCTAGGATGGGTTCTGCACCCACAGCATGTGTGACACTGACACCCAGAGTAGAGTTTTGGGGGCAACCTCAAGGATCTGCACCTAGGCGCAGTGATGGAACAGCAAAACACGTCAAAGTCAGGCTGCTAACATGCTGGGAGGGGAGCTTCCAGGTGGTGGGGCACCGATCCATCTGCTGCCCTTTGCGTTCCACGTGCTTGTGCCTCTTTGCTTTGCAAGGTTACACCTTGTGCTGCCAAATGTGAAGGAGGCACCATTTGAGCAAGTGTGGGGTCAGCTCTGGCTTCTTTGTGTGAGTGTGCGGCAGCTGCGGGGTGACGAAGAACTGGAGTCCTGCAATGTCCCACCCTGGCTGGGTTGGCACGGATGCGATGGGAATCCAGGTACAGGCTGGACTAATCAATGCTCTTCTCCCCTTTTCAGAAGAAGACTGCACACAAAGCCACCGAGCGGATGCGGACTGGTGGAGGCCAGGCCCAGTTGGCCATCTTGACTCCTTTTGAACAGCAGGCCATGGATCTGGAGAGGTGCCTTGCGCCTAGGTTCACAGATGGCAGTGAGGCTGGGGTGCCTCAGGGAGGTATGTTTGCCGAGTACTCAGGTCACCATGTGTGTCCCAAAAGCCCTGGCACTGCTGAATATTCAGTGATTGAAGTTTGCAACATGGGTTGACCATTGATTATAGAAGGATGAGCGCATACTGATCCGGGGGACAGTATTGCAAATTGACATTGTCTGCACTGTAACTAATTAAATGTCCTTGTTCTTCCTTTCAGCATCACCGGAGCAGGGCCGGGAGATGGAGGCAGAGGGGCCACCCCTCACCCCTGAGGGCCCAGAGGAAATCGACTCATCAGCGTCACACCATCCCTGCCAGGCAGGCACCAGTGCAGATACTTGCACCTCGGTGGGAATTAGATCTTCAGCTAGCATTCCAGGGCACAGTAGTGAGGGCACTTCACACTCACTTGAGGTGCGGGCAGAGACAGAGAGTGCCCAGGGCGCCAGCAGTCGGAGGACTGCTGGGGACCAGGCACTTGCTCGGTCAGTGGCTGATGATGTGCCTTTGAAGTTATCCGTGAGGCAGCAGACGCTGGAAGTGCAGCAGGGTATGCGGGAGGAACTGGCGGAGATACATCAGGCTATGTGTGGCATGGTGCCCGTGCTGGAGGAGTCCACGCGGAGCATCACAGATGCAATGAGCCTCATGGCCAAGCACCATGCATCCTCCATGGAGAGAGTGGCGACTCTCGTGGAGCGGCTTCTCCAGGAGAACAATCAGGGCCTCCTGGGGTAGTGCTCGGGCCTGCAAGCCCTCACAGTGGCATTGGCCTCAGCTGGTCATTGCCTGTGCGGGAGATGTTTTGGGCGCCAAGTATCCCACCTTAGTGCCCATCCATCTATGGTGAGCAGGGAGGTCCAAAGTGACCTCATGTCGGCACAGCAGCTGCCTGTCATCTCTGTGGGCTCCTCTCGGGGCGCTCCGGATGAGGGCAGCAGCTCCTCCGCCCCTCTGCCAGTGACCGTGGCATCCGATGAGGCTGCGGCAACTGGGGAGATGCCAGCTGTGGGACTGGCCACTCCCTCCCAGGCGAGGCTGTCAAAGGCTCCACGGGCCAGAGGATGGCCGCCAAGGTCATCGAGGCCAACAGGACAGCATAGAGAGCAGGCTGTCTCAGATACCAATGCCAGTGAGGGGACAGCACCAAGACATAGCACCTGTAAGCGTAAATTTAAGGCACCTTAGGCACATCACAGGTTTCTCACTGGTGCTTTTATGTTACCCCATAGTAGTTCATTGAAGACTTTGGGGGAGGCAGTGGCAGAGTGGCATTGTCACTGGGCTAGTATTCCAGAGACCCAGAGTAATCCTCCAGGGGCTGTGGTTCAAATCTCACCAAAGCAGGTGGGGAAATTTGAATCCAACAAAAATCTGGAGTTAAAAGTCTGATGATGACCATGAAACCATTTTCATAAAAACCCATCTGGTTCACTAATGTCCTTTAGGAAGGAAATCTGCTGTCCTTACCTGGTCTGGCCTACATGTGACTCCAGACCCACAACAATGTGGTTGACTCTTAAATGCCCTCGGAACAAGGTTAGCAATTAGGGATGGGCAATAAACGCTGGCCTAGCCAACAACACCCACATCCCATGAACGAATGGATAAAAAGGACTTGGTGTGATGTGCAACACATTTTTTTTTGGTTTCTGAAGTTATGTTTGTAAATAAATTTTGATATGTTGCCATGCCTCAGGGTGTTTCCTTACTTCTGCAGATGGATGGGAACCCATGATGTTATGAGCGAGTTGTTCGACATTGAGATTTATTGACAAGGGCCTTAGTTAATGTGACTAACCAGGCAGATTTAGTACTCAGGTATCGAGCATGGAGCCTGCAGCCCTGGCGTGTGTTGAAAGTCCATCTGTGGTGGGCTAGCTGAAGGTTCGTTGGATTAAAGCCTCCTGGGTGTCCCTGCTGCCCTGGAGTATGCCCAGGTCAGCGTCTACCTCCTCAGTGTTCTCCTGTGCATGCTCATCATCAGACTCACTGCTGGACTCACCGTGTGCAGCCGGAGTAACTGCATCCGCATCTTCTTCGTCCACAGCATCGCCCCTTTCCAGCACCAGATTGTGGAGAGCGTAGCATGAAACCACTATCAGCGGCACATGATCTGGGGGATATTAGAGTTCCTCCCCTGAATGGTCCAGGCATCGGAAGTGCATCTTGAGAAGACTGACGGTTCTCTCTACCACAGCCCTTGTGGAGCTGTGGCTCCGATTGTACCGCTGCTCAGCTTCTGTTCTTGGATGGCGGAGAAGCATCATGAGCCACCTTTTGAGGGGATAGCCCTTGTCACCCGGCAGCCATCCATTCAGCTGGGCTGGAGCATTGAAGAGCCCCGGCACCTGGGAGTGTCTGAGTATGTAAGCGTTGTGGGAGCTGCCTGGGTACCCTGCACAGACTTGCAGAATCTGCATCCTGTGGTCACACACTATCTGTACGTTCATGGAGTGGAAGCCCTTTCTGATGACGAAGGCACCGGGCTCACCTGCTGGCGCCTTGATGGCCACATGTGTACAGTCTATTGTACCCTGGACACGGGGGAATCCAGCAATGGCTGCAAAGCCTCTGGCTCACTCTGTCTGACTGGCATTGTCCCAGCGGTAGTGGATGAAAGTCAATGCACATCTGAATAGAGTGTCTGTCACCTACCTGACACAAATGTGGACAGCTGATTGGGAGACTCCACAAAGATCACCCATCAGCCCCTGGAAGGAGCTGAAGGCATTGAAGTTAAGGGCAGCTGTGGCCTTTAGCTCCACTGGCATGGGGTGCCCAATTACACAGTTTGCGCAGATCTCAGGGCCTATCATCTGATAGATGGAGGTGACTGTCTCCCTTGAAGAGCCTTCTTCAGCACTGCACCTCAGGCATATTGAGGTAGCTGCTTCGCCGCCTGTATACCCTGGCAGCAGGATAGTAGCGTCTTCTGCAGCCCCTTCCGCCTTGGACTATCTCTTGGCCCTGCACTCCTTGTGCCTGCGCCTCTCCTCGCAAAGGTGGCTCCCCTGGAGGCTGAATGTGGACTCCTGGCCTCCTCCCCCTCCTGGCCCTCCCTTCCTGCTTAGAGGAGGTGCCTCCAGTGGAGAGCACAACTCCTATTCCCAGGCTAAGGGAAGGCTTCCTGAAAGCTGCAGGCCCCAAAAATGATCTTCACTGCAGAGTCCTGACCTGAAGGCTGTTACTCCTGTCAAAGCAGCTGGTATGAGTTTTGAAGTATTCCTGCTCACACAGGCAAGTAGCAGTAACTTTCACAATTAAATATCTGACAGATAACATTCACAACCACACTCACCCCTCTTATCCCGCCCGTGGATGAGATTTATACAAATGTCTCCTACCCACCTGGCTGTTGCACCCGTGCGATGTCCTGAAGATCACAAGGGTCCCTGAAAAATTGCAGTCAATTGCTGCCTCAAGGGCCTTAACTACATGATTAATTAAACACATTGGAGAACATTGCGCACCCGCCCACCTAAATACCGCGATGGCACGCAGTGACATCGGGACACTCGCCCGACATCACCGCGTGTCATTTTACGTGTCGGCATGTGGGGCCCACCCCTGCACACCAACGGGAAAATTCTGGCATTATTAACACTAGTGGTGGGTTGTAGAGTTAGGTACTATACATTTTCAATGTTTTACTTTGTGAATAAATCTATAACTGAGTAAAGGTTGACTCCTCGTCTCCTTGTTCACCAATTGATTGTAGCAAGTCATAGAGTCATAGAGGTCTACAACATAGAAAAAGGCCCTTCGGTCCATCGAGTCTGCTCCGGTCAAACAAGTACCAAACTATTCTAATCCCATTTCCCAGCACTAGGCCTAAAGCCTTTTATGCCATGGCATCGCAAGTGCACATCCAAATACTTCTTCAATGTTATGAGGGTTTCTGCCTCTACCACCCTTTCAGGCAGTGAGTTCCAGATTTCCACCACCCTCTGGGTGAAAAAATTCTTCACATTCCCTCTAAACCTCCTGCCCCTTACCTTAAATCTATGCCCCCTGGTTATTGATCCCACCAACAAGGGGAAAAATTCCTTCCTGTCTACCCTATCTATGCCCCTCATAATTTTATAAACCTCAATCATGTCCCCCGTCAATCGCCACTGCTCCAAGGAAAATAACCCCAATCTATCCAATCTCTCCTCATAACTAAAACTCTCCAGTCCAGGAAACATCCTGGTAAATCTCCTCTGCACTCTCTCTAATGCAATCACATCCTTCCTATAATGCGGATTCCAGTATTGCATGCAATATTCTAGCTGTGGCCTAACCAGCGTTTTAAACAGTTCCAGCATAACCTCCCTACTCTTATTTTCTATCCTCAGCTAATAAAGGCAAGTATCCCATATGCCTTCTTAACCACCTTATCTACTTTTAAGTCTGCTAGACCACTTAGAACTTCCTCTCTTTCTATGCTAATTTCTTTAATTATATCACAGTCCTTCTGCCTGGTTTCCATACCCACATCGTCCCTCTCACTTGTGAACACCGACACAAAGTATTCATTTAGAACCCTACTTAAGTCTTCCAGCTCCACACACAAATTACCAATATGGTTCTTTCCTGCAATGGAGAGGGAGCGTCGCTCCCACATGCCCAGTTTTCTTTCCACCATAGCCACTCGCTCCTTCCAGTTTCTAACACATGCCCCGGTCCCTCCGAACCGTATCCCCAGCACCTTCAGGCCGTCAGCCCTGACGGTGAAGGGGACAAAGGGTTGGTCAGCCCAATTCCCAAAGAACATGGCCTCGCTCTTGCCACAATTTACCCTGGCTCCCGAGGCCAGTTCGAACTGGTTGCAGATGTTGATTAGTCTGCGCACTGACAGCGGATCTGAGCAGAAGACGGTGACATGTCCATGTACAGGGAGGCTTTGACCTGAGTGCCTCCACTGTGCTTCACTGCGATGCTGACTGTAGGACACTCTCCCCAGACTGCTTCACCGCGATGCTGACTGCAGGACACTCTTCCTCTGTTTAACACCAATCAAGCAGGCTACTTTGTCCTGGAGGGAGTCAAGTTTTTTGAGTATTGTAGGAGTTGCACTCATCCATTTGCCTTTTCATAACTTTTCAGAATCTTTATGATTTCTGTCATGTTGTCCCTTCACCTTCGAGGCCCTTGTGAAGAGATGCCTATAAATTCTCAGACAAAAACTTAAAATGCTGGAAATACACAGAATGTCAGGCAGTACCTGTGGAGAAAGAAGCATATGTTTAATGTTTTAAATCAATAACCTCTTTAGGTATGAATGTTCTAATCCTTTCTTTGTCAGTTTGGGTGTGATGAAGTGAGATACCTCATTTGCTCCAGAGTCAGGTCCTGTAGTAATAGAAAACTGTGCTGGGTCACTGCACCATCCATTCCTCCTTCTCCTGTTGTTTAATTGCTGTAGGACCAATTTGACGAAGGGTATTCATCGTATCAATCAATTAGCATCTATTTACCTTTCTTTAATCATTAAGCATTATTCATACCAGTTTAGGTGCAGGAAACAACTGTGTGATGATACAAAGACATAAAAAGACCCTAAATTTCCAAGGGGTCTCGGCATTGATCTGATATAATATGACCGGGAGAAGATAAGTGGAGAAGGAGAATTGGGTGATAAGCAGAGACACTAATTCTTGACATGAAAGTGAATGGAGCAGAAATCCTGCATGGATTTATTTTAAGTAGATTATATTGGCCTGAGTCCTGATACTCTGGCAGGTTCAGGAGTGCAGGTCACAGGCACATCAAGATTACTGCTCCACTACCATTACAGCGGCAGAATGGCTATATAAGGAATTTCAGCCCTGAAATGTGAAACATCTGATTTGAAGATAGAATTACATTGACTTTAACCCTTCCAGCTAACATGAATCAATATAGTGGGCAGAACTTTCCATGCCTGCTGGCATTGAGTGTCATGGTGGACAGGAGCAGACAATATGGTGGGAAGGCCAAAAATCGGTTTCACAGCTTCGTGAAACCAGTTTGCAATCATCCACTCCACCCGCCAATGGCGGGCTGCGTTTCCTGCCACCGCTTGATGGGAACTAAGCCCAACTCACCGGAATCATCCCCCGAGGCTGGATCATCCGAGCATGTTGGTGTGATTGCATGCTGATGTGTTTCACAACTGTACACAAGCGATGTGCACCAGGCGAGCTACACTTCGCTCGGGACTTTGAGGCTTGTTTGCCTACCTTGATTCGGGCAGCACTCACAGTCTTCAGTGCCAGGCTTCGCAGGCAGCACCACATCACTTTTAGCGGTGGCTCTACTTATGAGACCAGGCGTAAGGAAGGGTAGCTTTTCAACAGCCGCATGGCTAGGGCTTGCTTGAGGAAGGGGGGAGAAGCGGCCTAAGGCAAGGAAAGAGGCTGCAGGGCTAAGGCATTACTGGGGATGGGGGTTATCCCAAGGTGTGTGTAGGACACATGTTGATCTGTGCAAGTGGCCTCAAGATGGCGAGGGCTGAGGAGGCAGTCTCCAGAGGAGATGAGGCCAGATGGACATGTGAGAGCATGTGTGTGAGAATGGGCGGTGATGTCCCTTGAGCTGGTAGTGAGTGAGGTGCCAGTGAATGTGTGATGGCCTTGTGAGTGTGTGACTTTAAGGTGATGAGATGGTTGCCTTACCCTGGTGGCACGAATGAGATAATTCATCCTCTTTCTGCACTGGATGGCCAACCTCTTCTGTAAAACATTGGCACTGACCGCCACTGCCATCACCTCCCAAGCTGGAGTGGCGAAACTGGCGGGCCTCCTGCGGCCAAAGCAGGGGTAGAGGGTATTGCGATGGGCTCCAACAGTGTCCAGAAGGAATACCAGGGATGCGTCACTGAATTGGGGGGCTGTAGTCTTCATGTCTTTTGGGGCCATGTCTTCTGTGCAGCAGTCCTGGGCTGGAAGCACCGAGAGGTGTGGGCGTGGTTGCACTTTTAAATATGGTGCCTGGTGTGAGGAAGTGGCGAGGTGATGGCATAGCGGGTGATTCGAAGGCCACCCACCAGTGAAATGGCGTGTTTCTTGGGAATGCATGATTAATCAGGCAGGATTGGAACAATACGGTATTGCAGCCAGTGGGTAAAATGTCCTTTTTCCCGCCCACTAACGCGTTTAGTGAAAATCTGGGATGATTCCGCCCAATGTATTTTTTTAACACTTGTCAAAAACTCAGCAGTTAAATATTTTAACTGAAGAGCAACAATATTAATGTACCAACAATACATCACTAAGTTTACAAGCAAACAGAAAAAGTTACACATTCATATTAAGTTGATCAGTTGCTCAGTCTGGATCGTTCTTCTAGTGGGTCCTTTTCACAGGATCACACAGTGCAGAAGAGGCCCTTCAGCTCGTTTAGTCTGCACCAACACGTGAGAAACACCTGATCTACCTACCTAATCTCATTTACCAGCACTTGGCCCATAGCCTTGAATGTTATGATGTGCCAAGTGCTCATCCAGGTACTTTTTAAAAGATGTGAGGCAACCCACCTCTACCACCCTCCCAGGCAGCGCATTCCAGACGGTCACCACCCTCTGGGTAAAAAAGTTTTTCCTCACATCCCCGCTAAACCTCCTACTCCCCACCTTGAACTTATGCCCCCTTGTGACTGACCCTTCAACTAAGGGGAACAGCTGCTCCCTATCTACCCTGTCCACGCTCCTCATAATCTTGTACACCTCGATCAGGTCACCCCTCAGTCTTCTCTGTTCCAACGAAAACAACCCAAGTCTATCCAGCCTCTCTTCATAACTTAAATGTTTCATCCCAGGCAACATCCTGGTGAATCTCCTCTGCACCACCTCCTGTGCAATCACTTCCTTCCTATAATGTGGCGGCCAGAACTGCACACAGTACTCCAGCTGTGGCCTCACCAAGGCTCTATACAACTCCAACATGACCTCCCTACTTTTGTAATCTATGCCTCGATTGATATAGGCAAGTGTCCCATATGCCTTTTTCACCACCCCACTAACATGCCCCTTCGCCTTCAGAGATCTATGGACACATACGCCAAGGTCCCTTTGTTCCTCAGAACTTCCTAGTGTCATGCAGTTCATTGAATACTTCCTTGTCAAATTATTCCTTCCAAAGTGTATCACCTCACACTTTTTAGGGTTAAATTCCATCTGCCACTTATCTGCCCATTTGACCATCCTGTCTATATCTTCCTGTAGCCCAAGAGACTCAACCTCACTGTTAACCACCCAGCCAATTTTTGTGTCATCCGCAAACTTACTAATCCTACCCCCCACATAGTCATCTTTGTCATTTATATAAATTACAAATAATCGGGAACAGAGCACAGATCCCTGTGGTACGCCACTGGACACTGGTTTCCAGTCACTAAAGCAGCCTTCTGTCATCACCCTCTGTCTCCTACAACTAAGCCAATTTTGAATCCACCTTATCAAATTACCCTGTATGCCATGTGCATTTGCCTTCTTCATAAGTCTCCCATGTGGGACCTTGTCAAAGGCTTTGCTAAAATCTATATAAACTACATCAACTGCACTACCCTCATCTACACACCTGGTCACCTCCTCAAAAAATTCAATCAAGTTTGTTGGACATGACTTCCCTCTGACAAAGCCATGCTGACTATCCCTGATTAAACCTTGCCTCTCCAAGTGGAAATAAATTCTCTCCTTCAGAATTTTCTCTAATAGTTTCCCTACCACTGACGTGAGACTCTCTGGCCTGTAGTTCCCTGCCTTATCTCTACAACCCTTCTTAAATAATGGAACCACATTAGCTGTTCTCCAATCCTCTGGCACCTCCCCCGTGGCCAAAGAGGAATTAAAAATTTGGGTCAGAGCTGCTGCGATCTCCTCCCTTGCCTTCCTCAGCAGTCTGGGACACACATCACCCGGACCTGGAGATTTGTCCACTTTTAAGCCTGCCAACACCTCCAATACCTTGTCACTCCCTCTATCAATTTGCTTACGAACCTCGCAGTCTCTCTCCCCAAGTTCCATACCTTCATCCTCATTCTCTTGGGTGAAGACGGATGTGAAGTATTCATTCAACACTCTAGAGATGTCCTCTGGCTCCACCCATAGATTGCCCCTTTGGTCCCTTATGGGCCCTACTCTTTCCCTGGTTATCCTTTCTCCATTGATATACTTATAGAATATCTTGGGATTTTCCCTACTTTTACCAGCCAGAGTTTTCTCATATCCCCTCTTTACTCTCCTAATTGCTTTCTGAAGCGCCATTCTGCACTTTCTGTACTCCACTAACGCTTCCAGTGATTTGCTTCCCTTTTACCTGCTAAAAACCTCACTTTTCCTTCTCATTGTAACCTGAATATCTCTGGTCATCCATGGTTCTCTGAGCTTGTTACTCCTTCCTATCGCCCTAGAGGGAACATGTTGAGCCGGTACCCTCCCCATTTCCTTTTTGAATGCCCCCCACTGCTCCTCTGTAGATTTCCCCACAAGTAGCTGTTCCCAGTCTACCTTGGCCAGATCCTGCCTTATTTTACTAAAATCCACTCTCCCCCAATCCAAAACAATTTTTTGCAACTTGTCTATTTCTTTGTCCATAACAAACTTAAACTGTACCATGTTGTGGCCACTATCACTAGAATGCTCCCCCACCACCACCTCAGCCACCTATCCGGCTTCATTCCCCAGAATTAGATCCAGCACTGCGCCATCCCTTGTTGGACCCCTCTACATATTGACCTAAAAAGTTCTCCTGTACACATTCTCGAGAGCCAGCAATTAAATGAAAAACTTCAATTTTCCATGAATCAGATGCTGTTGTAACATGTACAATCTCATGGGGCATGTTCTAAAATTCTAGCCAATGATCCAAAATATTTACTTCAATGCTAACTAGTTTGTGCTACCACCATGGTTTGGCTTGCTGCCCTTCACATGTATTGTCTTCTGGCTTGATGAGGTTTCTCTTAACCTATGAGTGACTTGGAGATAGTATTTAGTTTTCCTTAAAACAGTTTATTTAAACCATTTACATCCAAGACCTCATGGTAAGTACATTATTCACTGGACACACAGTGTTCTGTGTCTTGCTCCCTTGGAACTTCTTGGTCAACTGACCCTGATGTCATGCTTACATCATCAATTACATCATTGTCTAATTAACATAACTATTAATCCTTCATTCTACATTAACCAAAAGTAGTTAATTCTATAAGGGATAAAAAGCATGCATGTGTAATATTTCTCTATGGCTATCATTTACAGAGATGTAGGAGATGATATTGATCACTATTATGCCTTTTTTGGGGCAAAAAATTGACCTATTGGGCAGGATCTTCCGGTTGGTGAGCGGTGGAACTCTCGACATCACCCAGCATGATTTCCATTTTCAGGTCGGCGGGGGCACAGTCGAATTAGCTGTGTGCCTGCGGACCTGTCAAAGGCCAATTGAGGCCATTGAAAAAGTAATTAACGTCATTAATGGGCCTGCCCGTCCAATCTTAAGGTTGGGATGAGGTTTCATGAGGGCTTTTAAATATTTAATAAAGGCTTCAATAAAAGTTATGAACATGTCCCAACTCATGTGACAGTGTCATATGAGAGGACATGTCAGGGGAATCTTGCTATCATTAATTAACAATTTTTAATTTGGAGCCGATATCCCTGAGGCAGCACTTAGCCTCAGGGAGATTAATGCGCTCTTTCGCACACATGCATGAAAGAGCGCACGCTCGGCTGAGGGAATCACCCCCCGCCTGCACAGGGAGCGCACAGCACTTCCTGGCGGACGTCACGCTGGGCGGGCCTTAATTGGCCTGCCCATGTAAAATGGCAGCGCGCCCCCGATGGGGGTGCCGATTGGAGGCGCGCCTGCCTGCGCCCGCTCCTGCACCTCCCTCCTGACGGCGGGAAAATTTTTCCCATTGTGCCCGGATTCCCAATGGAAGCTGGTGACTTCCAAGTGTATAGGGCACCTGCCTAAAGCATACAGTAGGCCCCTTGAATATGCCAATCAGGAGTCCAAAGCCTGTTTTCAGACCCTGTAGCTAAATTCAGCATAAATAGGGAACAGCATGTACAGCATCTGGTCTGCTCAGCTTTTCTGGATCTGCAGCAATTTAAAGCCACTGCTGGCAGCTGCTGACCAAAAAAATGAATAAGCTGTTTTTTTTTAACTTACATTAGTGTGGAGCCAGGAGGAGCAGAATTGTTCCCCTCAGCTCCACAGCAATACTGCAGGCTAGTGCCAGCCCACACTTGTCTTCAGTTTTGCCCAGCACCCCCATTACAGGAATTCCCTGAGAGCTGACCCTGCATTGGTCCCAAACAAGCTTTCCAGGGCTCCAACCAGTGAGCTGCCCAATTGGCATCTCTAGACTTTTGGGTTTCACGTAATTGAGGCCCAAGGCCTAATTTGCAGTGAACACCAGGCTGACATCTTCAGGCATGCATTGCAGGAATCGACTTCCAGTGCAAAATCTATTCCTCTCTCATGTTTATTTACAAAGACAAAAGCAAAATACTGCAGATGCTGGAAATCTGAGATAAAAAAAATGCTGGAAAAACTCAGCAGGTCAGGCAGCATCTGTGGGGAGAAACAGATGAAGTGGCCTTTCATCAGAATGAGAAGATGAGAAGAAGTGATGAGGCTGAAATGGCAGGGAAAATGAATATATACTTTGCCTCAGATTTCAGTTCTGATCCCTTTCACTTTTTGCTTGCCTGGTCCTTGGTCCCTAGTTAAATCTTGGAAGAAGGTTTCTGCTGCCACACCTCTGGTGCATTTCCTTCAACTTCTGCTGCTTTTATTCTAACACTTTTGCTTTCCTGTGGGTCTGTTTTGGCCTTTATAAATTCTATGGGGTCTATCCTAGCCTTTTAAATCTACAGGTTCTATCCTGGCCCCTTTAAATTCCATTGGCTTTTCTTTAGCCTTCTTAGCCTTTCCTGGTTCTATCAGCCCCTGTATGGTATTAGGGAATTCCTCAGCTCTCTGCAGCTGAGCAGAATTTTGCTGGTTCCTCTCAGTTTCCCCAGTCCCCATGGACCACTCTGGACCCCTCTGGACACAAGACCTGACATCCCGCCATCATTGACCAGCAATAAGTTGACTCCCTACATTGGAAAGCTTGGAATGACCCCAATCGACGTCACCACGATGACCAACTTACTCTCCAGGTACGTTTTTACTAAAGGAACCTCTACAAATTCTCCAGTAAGTCCCTTAACCAGGATTTTGGCATACACTCCACTTTCAGGACGAAAATCTCCATCTCCTCCCCACAAGCAAAGTTTGCCAGCAATCAGTATCCCTGAAAATGCTGATCTCCTGCAATGGCTTTTTGGAAAAGCTAGGGGTCATTTTCCCTTTAGACAAAAAATTCTGACAATTATTTGAATTGGTTGTGGTAACATTTGAACACAAATTAACAACTCGTATGTCTTCAGCCACTGGTTTTGCCACAGAGCCCCATGTTGGTCTTATGGAGTGCCAACAATTCTCCTTTATGTGCCCAGGTTTTCTACACTGAAAATACACAGGGTGGGACCCTGCTGGTTTACCACCCAAGTTCCTTCTTTTAAAAGTGGGGGACTGATCTGCTTTCTATTCCTTGCTCTACTTTCCTCTTGAGCCCATTACTACTCCATCTACATCCATTATATCTCTCCCTAGCTTGTAAGATTTTCCAGATCCAAGTTTATTTTGAGCTAGAGTTTTGTGGCTGCTTTCCTGGCTTTTGAAATCCTTTGTTCCTCCACACGAGTTTTAAGGCTGTACGGGAGCCAGTTTTCGAACTCCTCTAACACAGTTACTTCTCTTAATCGTTTGTAAGTGTAATGAATTTTGAGTGCTCACATCCACTGCTTGAGTGCAAGTTGTTTAATTCTCTCAAATTCGAGGAAAGCTTGATTGGGCTTTCCGCAAGTGTCCCTAAATCTCTGGCAGTATGCTTCAGGCACTAACTCATAAGCACTCAGAATAGCATTTTTCATCTGCTCATAGTTTGAAGAGCTCTCTGCAGCCTACATGGGATATAACTCGCAGGCTTTCCCTGTTAGCTGATTCTGCATTAGGAAAGTTCAAATCTCTTCAGGCTACTTAAATTTATCTGCAAGCTTCTCAAAGGATGTGAAGGAAGCTTCAATGTCATTGTCTTCAAATTTGGGTACTAAACAGGAATACTGCCCTTTTGTGCTAGTAATTCCTTCTCAAGCTTTTCCTTCTGGAATTCTCTCTCTCGCTCTCTCTTTCCTGAAATTTCCTCTCTTTCTCTCTCTCCCTTCGTGTCTTGGAATCATCTTTCCCCCCTTTCCTTCTGCCTTTCCTGTTCCTCTTTTTCCTTTCTCTCTAGCCTTTCCCATTCCCCTTTTTTGCCTGAAGCTCTAAAGCTTCCGCTCTTCTAGGTGAATTTTAGCTAAGGTAACTTGGTCTGTTTCTATCTTCTCCCTGTTTCAGTTCTGGGGTGAGGGAAAAGTGCTCAGCCAACACTTTTAGCACCTTGGATCTTCTTGCCCATTTCCTTATGCTAAGCTCCACCTGGTTAGCTACTGCTTTGAGCTGTTCAATGGTTAAGGTTGCTAATTTATGCCAAATGAAATCCTCCACATTAAAATCAGTCATTATACTTTCTAGTTTAACATACACAAAGTCCACTTTTCTTAAAGAACAATTTCAATTATTAAACTTTTCCCATTTTGCTTCCAATACATTCATTAAATGTCAGATTCAGCTTGTTTTAGTCTAATTGGTTCACATTCGGCTGCAGCTCCCAATTCTTATGGACAGGGATCAGAGAGGACTGAAATTCCTGTTCCCTTACTCTCCATAATCAGTCTGTTTTTGAAAAGGAAGATGTGTGTGTTTCTTAGCCCCTGTGCATATGGCCTATTTGAATAATCAAAAGCATGTTTTCCATGGGTTTAAATGAAGAGGATTATTTATTCACATGTTCACACACTCAAGAAAAATACAGTTAAAGAGAATAGTGCACTTTTACAATTCATAAACAAAAGGATAGTTCGTAATTCAAATGTTTGGCTTGCCTTAGGAAGAACGTGCATTGCAGGTCCGATGAAGAAGGCGTTTCACTCCTGAAGGGTAATCTAGGTAGATTCAATAGCTAGCATTATATATGTTGCAGGATTTCCTTGAAGAGGTGGATTTTCAGCAGATTGCAAAGGTAGGTATTTCCTATCAGGGGTTCAAGATTCTGTACTGTATTGCAGTCTCCAATTTTAAAAAGGCATAGATGTTGCTGCCTTTTCTGCTGCAGTTGTTATTCACAGACTAACTAGTTTTCCCTGCTGGTTCTTGGAGTAATAAGGTTCATTATCTGTAGTCAGTTTCAGTCACATAATCAATACTTCTATTGTCCACCCAGAATGGTTTGAAGTTGGAAGCCATTGCTACACAATGGAGAATGGATGGATGGTATTCACACTTGCTTACGGGGCAGAATTTTGCTCTGATCGGGTAGGTGTGGTGGGCGGGCCCAGGAGTGGTTGGGAAGCCGACCGCCGCCCAGGATCGGGCCCCGACATTGATTTCATGCTGACTGGCCATTTAAAAGCCAGCCAGCGTGAAACGCATGCTGCAGCACTCAGTGCTGCCGGGGTGGGGGTGGGAGAAGCACGAGTGCTGAAGTTCGCGCATGCACGCAGGTGCGTGTAGTAAAAGCTCCCTGAAGCACAGAGCTCCCTTAGGGGGCTGAACATTTTCAGCTCTCAAAATAAAGAAATGAAAAATAATGAAAAATAATGAAAACATGTCCCCTCATGTGATACTGTCACGTGAGCAGGGACATGTTAAATAGGAGTGAAAATTTTTAATTTTTTAAAATCACTGGTCAAAACCTTAACCCGCCCGTGGATTAGGTTTTGCCAAAAATGCAAAGGCCACTTGGCATTTTTGCCTGGCTGCCAAGCGAATGGGTAGTGTAAAATTGTACTCAATTCATTGATATAGGGTCTTAATAGGCCACTTAATTGTTGGGAGGCGCGCTGCTGATTCCCATGCATGCCCGCCGACCAAAATATTGCGTGAGTGCGTGATGACGTTGGGACGCTTGCCCGATTCATCGTGCGTCATTTTATGCTTGAGCGTGTTGGGCGCATGCACGCACTCTGAGTGAAAAATTCTGGCCATGATGAACTGGTTTCTCTACAGCTCCCTTTGCTGAGTTTCAGCTTCAGAGACAGGGAGTCTGGTAGTCCACTGGTTTTGATTTTTTTTAATTCATGGGATGTGAGCGTTGCTGGCTAGGTCAGCATTTATTGCCCTTCCCTAACTGCCCTAGAGAAGGTGGTGGTGAGCTGCCTTCCTGAATCACTGCAGTCCACGGATCAATCCACAAACAACAGAAACGTGTGAATTCCACGGATGGTTTTCATCTTGGTATGCCCATTCAAAGAGTCACCCATGATCAATTAATTAGGAATTTTCTGGAGACTTGAGGTAGTCTGTGCAGAAATTGAAAAGCTTGCCTGACCCTCAGCAGTCTTGTTAGCAGGCTTTTAATGTTCATTTTTAAAATAGATGGCAGTTTTAGAAACTCATACACAGCCCATGTTTAAAGTTACGAATATGACATGCCTTTACTGAGCATGACATTACTTTCCTCCCTCCACAGTGCTGCCTGCCCTACTGAGGCCTTAATTTCCCAGGGATGGAAATGATTTCCAGCTTAGCCAAAATGGCACTGGAGCCCCAATTCCGGAAGTCCCACCTCCAAACCAGGCACTCACCATTTTCACCGGGGAGAATGGGGGCAGGTTGTAATTTGCACATTCGTGGTTCGTGGAGGCAGCTGCACATTGAAAAGAACAACTGCCTTCAAACAGATCGAATTTTCATTAGTGGGATGTCCAAAGCACAACTCTGGCGGCTTTATACTAATGAGGAAAAGGTCCAAAGCTGCCGGAGTTATTTGGATCAGTCCAAGGACCCCTTTTCGATACGCCCGGGGACCCTTTTGGAAGAGCTAAGGTTTCCTTTGTGATTTGTAAAAGTAGACGTGAATGTGTGTTAAAAGTGGATAAGCTCTATAGAACTGAGAAGCTTTCAAGGCATTTAAATCTCCTTCTCTTAAAATTAAAAAAAGTCTGCAGTTTAAAAAAATCAAGTTCTTACAATTACACTCTGTCTGGTGACATAAGCCTGATGGTCATCATAATAAGATTAGTGCTGCATGACTGATTCCACAACCAATCATTATCACAGTGGGTTGTCTCTCAGTTCACAGTTTGACTGATAGCTCCAAATCATTATAAAGTCTTTGATTTGGGACTATGAATACAAATATGTACTTTCTTAAGAGATTAAGTACTTGAATGAAATGTTTGCTTTTCTATAAGGGATTAGGTAGTTGAAGGAATTTAGATGCATTGAATGGGTTTTTAAGAATGAGAGTGTTTGTTTAAGTAAAGTCTACAATAGCTCCTTAGAGCTTTATTCTATTTTATCTCAGCATGGCTCCTGAGGTCTGCCTATGGTGGAAACTGGGTGAGTTGGCATGGAAGGTGTAAGGGCAAAGGGTGGTAGCTGAGCTTGGTATATGTTGACACTAAATTGACATGGGGGCTATAAAGGACCATGGGGGTGGGTAGAGGGGCACAGATTGGCATGGAGGGTGTGTGGGGTCATGGAGCGTGGGTAGAAGGACATAAGTTTGCATAGGGGGTATGAGGGGCCTTGGAGGTTGGGTGGGGGCATGAGGTGGAATGAATTGAGCGTGGGGAGTGTATAAGGGGTGAGGGGTGTGAGGATGTGGCCTAGGGGGTTGGTCTTTGTTCAATTATCTTCTTTATAAGTTCTGCAGTGCCAAGACCAGCCTTTCACACAGCCTGCTTCCACACTCAGTAGCCCCTGTGGCTGCCTCTAAACTCTTTCCGGGGTGGTGGGCCTGACTCCCGTCAACACCTGCATCCCACTGTCCCCACCAGCAACTAACCCCCCACCCACCCCCGCCACCACCACAGAATGAAATTGAAGTACTTTCTCCCAAGTTGGGTTTGCAAAGTTGGGAATTTTTCTGACTGCGAAAATTTGGCCCTGAGTGTCTCCTGCATTTTCTGTTTTTATTTCAGATTTCCAACATCTGTGGTATTTGATTTTTTCCTCTTCTTTAGGTTGGATAAGGTTGCAAAGTAAATTGATGCCAGTCGTTGGGTGAAATCTCCCAGCTCTTTTGTTACATTAATATGGCCCTGCAGGTATTCAGTTGCTCATGTGCAATGCAATCCCATTGTTGCAGACTTCAATGTTCCAGTTGACTAATTATATCAAACAACAGTACAAAAGCTGAAAAATGCCAATGGTAACAGGTGACCTGGCCTCAAACTATATCACATTTGTTAAATATCAGGATCACAATTCTGAAAAATCACAGTGGGTTTACATGTGTTGCTTAAAGCGCCAGGTTATCTCAAATAGCTATAAATATTTCTGACACTCTGTTGCTCTGCTTGCTTTTCTAAATTTAACACTGAATGAAAGCAGCACACCACTATGGAGTGATGCTAAAGCTGAATACCATGAATGAATTGCTATCACATGAATATTAGGGCCTGCCAAAGCTATTCTACTTTCAGCACTTAAAGGAAAGCTATAAATCCATGATTACCATGGAAATCCATGGTAACCAAACATATGAATCTCAAGTAGCTTTAAATATTGAGCAACATTCAGTACAGCAATTCAAAACTTGTTTTCTCTGTTTTCTCTGCAAAATCAGAATGTATTATTTTACCTCCAAGTGTGACTTTAAGATTTGCTTGAGATAAACTAGAAACTGAAATGGAATGTGAAGAAATGGCCTACGTAAAGTACATGCACAGTAAGGGAGAGGAAGACAAAGTGGAACATGGTGCACTTAGGAAAGAGTTAAGAAGAAAATTAGGAAGACAGAGAAGAAATACGAAATGAAAATATCAAATAATATAGAAATAACAGGTACATGAATAACAGAACAAGAACTAAGATAATAATAGGGCCACTAAGATGTACAAGATAAACTCAGAGATGAGACTAAAATGGCAGGGAAAATGAATATATACTTTGCCTCATATTTTATTGAAGAGAATAACACTTGTAAAATAAGTTAAAAGAGGTATTACAATGGTTAATATTGGAAGAAAGAAGATGAAAATAAAATTCTTTGCACAGAGTGGTGAGTCTGTGGAACTCACGGCCACTTGGAGTGATTGTGGCAGATATTACTGATCCATTTAAAGGTAGACTTGTTGGATGGAGATGAGCAAGAAGAAAATAGAGGTGTACAGAGACAGGTGGAGAATAAGACTTGCGTTTACATAGCACTTTCCATGACCACCAGACACCTTGAAGCACTTTATATGCAGCCAATGAAGTGCTTTTTCAAGTGTACTTACTGTTGTAATGTAGGAAACGGGGCAGCTAATTTGCAGTCAGCAAACTCCCACAAACAGCAATGTGATAATAATCAGATAATTTGTTTTCTGTGGTGCTGATCGAGGCAAATATTGGCCAGGACACCAGGGATAACTCCTCTGCTGTGAAATAGTGCCATGGGATCTTTTACATCCATCCAAGTGGGCCAATGGGGCCTTGGTTTAATGTCTCATCAGAAAGACAGCACCTCCAACAGAGCAATGCTCCCTCAGTACTGCATTGGGGTATCAGCCTTGATTTTTGTACTCAAGCCCTGGAATAGGGTTGAACCCAGAGTCTTATGATTCGGAGGCAAGAATGCTATCAACTGAGCCACCACTGACACCTGCAATAGCTGGAATGGGAGAAGTCTCAAGTGGAGTATAAACTCACATATACACCAGTTGGACAGAATGGTCTGATTTTGTACTGCAAATTCAATGTAATTCTATACAAACATCATCAAATATTTCAAGTCTGCAGCCATTTTCCCACAGCTCAAATATAACAATAATCAGAGGCTTTTCTTAACAATTCCCACACTGGGTCAGAGGCTAATTGTACCAGGGTGACAGATTTACGTAATAATTTGACAATACTTGTGACAATTTGGGAAGCAGAGTAGTAGAGCACTTTGGAACCAAGGACTTTCCCTATGGCATGATCAAACATTATTGGTTAAATAACCCCTTTTCAAATGGATTAATAATCACAGACCGTCCCCACTTAAATTTTAATATTATAGGCTGAATTTTCCCCCCGTTGGGGGGGAAGTTGATGGGTGGGCGAGTGTGGGCGCGCTTCCGAGCGGCACCCCCAATCGGAGGTGTGGCGCCATTTTACGTGGGTGGGCCAATTAAGGCCCACCCAGCGTGACGTCCGCAGGGAAGCGCTGTGCGCTCCCTGTGCGGGCGGGGGGAATGCTTAAAATTGAGAGTGCGCTCTTCTGCGCATGTGCATGAAAGAGCGCACTCATCTCCGAGGCTAAGTACAGCCTCAGGGAGATCGTCTCTACATGCAAAAATATTAAAAATAGAAGAAATAATTTCCCTTACATGTCCCCTCATGTGACAATGAGTTGGGACATGTTCATAATTTCCAAAAAAAACGTTATTAAAATTTTTAAAACCCTGCATGAAACCTCATCCCGCCTGTGGATGAGGTTTCATGTTTTTTCTACTTCCCACCGGGGCTTCAGGCCTGCCCACTAACCTTAAGGTTGGACGGGCAGGTCCACTAATTATTTTAATTGATCTGTCAATGGTCTCAATTGGCCATTGACAGGTCGGTGGGAGGACAGCTGATTTTGCTGCGCTCCCACCTTCCTGAAAATTTAAATGGGGCGGGATGACGTCGGGAGTTCCGCCTGACATCACCGTGCTTCATTTTACGCGTCGGCGAGCGGGCCCCGCCCCCGCTCGCCGACGGTAAAATCCTGCCCATACATCTAACTCATAACATGAAAGTAAAGGGTCTTTTAAGAAAACAGGTATCAGTGAGATGGTTGTGCCTGCTTCTCACTGTAAAGTCTGTTGGTCCTGGTATACTGTCTGGCAATGACACCCCTAAATCATTCTCCACTTCCAGGCAGGGCCTATACTTGGTTTTCATTGCTGTCACAGCAGGGAATTATGTTCCATGTAAGTGTGTTGTTGGGAAGGTAGCAACAATTTCATTGCTTCCTTTTCTAATTCTAGGTATTCCACAGAAGCAGAGCTGGGAGGGTGCTCGTTCCTGAAAATTAATTTTCAGCAAGTAGCCATAGGGTTCGGGTTAGGGTTAGCCCCACTTCTGTTTCTCCACTCTAATTATGAATTTAAATCTACCGTTATAGGATTTCTGAGTTATTTAGTGGAAGAACATTTATCTTTAATTACTATTTTAAGCAAAAGAGGCAATAATGCCACTGATATACTGACAAGGTGGACAGACAGCAGAAATATTCAAGGATTACTGTAAAGTATTGAAGATTTAATGAAATACAAAAGTCCAGCACCATATAACCAGCAGGTGTGAAGGCAGGGTCTCAGGTGTGATGCGGGGTGGAGGGGGCTCCATCAATAAACTTTTTGTGATAGTGTTCAGAGACAGTAAATTACACAGCCTCAGGATAATCAGCTTCCACAACTCATTGCCCAGCCCCACGGAGAAGTTGCCGAGATAGTGGAGGCTAATGGGCTTGGTCTCCTGTTTGGGCCCAGGAACATTTGGTGGCTTCGGGGATGGAAGAGGCACAGGGGGTTGGGGTGATTGCTGGTGATTTTTGTTATTTTGATGCAAAGTGAAGCTCAAAAATCAGTAACAGAACTTTCAGCCTAACTAATGTCACAAATGTTCAACATCATCTTCCGGCCTCAATCACCATCCCATCCCCCTGCCCCAATCTCTTCACAGACCAACGCTCTGCCACATCTTCCAAGGTCCATTGAACAAACTCTGATCCAGCTACCAGGCTGTCCACATGGCTCAGTTCCTGCTGCCGTTCCCTAGTTCGGCTGCTGGCGGCCCCCATCACTCAGTTTTGATTCTGGGACCGAGTCAGTAAGCACTTTAACATTATTTTGTGGACCCCCTGCAAGGTCTCAATGGATCCTCAGGAGTCCACCTATCCCAATTTGAGAACTCCCTGCTGTTCTTCGAGTCAGCAGCTTTATCATATTGAAAGAGCAGACAGGACTGTAATTTAACGTCTCATCCAAAAGACAGCACCTCAGACAGTACAACACTCCCTCAGTACTGCACTGAACTGCCAGTCTGGCATTCTGTGAGTAAAAGTATTCTCATGAATATAATTTCTGTATTCAACATGGAAATCACAGAGACAAAGGAAACTTTTTTGTTATGTTTGCAATTTTTTGGGATTGCCACAGACCACAATAACTCTGTTTTTGTATACTACCAGTTTAATGGCTATCTCTATGAAGTATTATATTTAACAAGACATCCTCCTTAAAAAGAGCCAAAAGAATTCAAAAATACACGCTGGTGCATCTTTTGGCGGGGGTAAAATTTGAATTTGGATATCTTTCGAAGTTCGTCCAGACCCTTTGGAACTTCTGCAACCTTTCAGGAAACAAAGGAAATGCAAGGATAGACAGAATTAATGCTCACCCCATTTTGGATGACCTCACCTCCCCTCCCACATTCTTCAATACACTCTTTCTGTGGAAACACATCTCATTGGCTCCAATTTGCTGAACTTTCTTTAGTAACTTGGTCCATTATGTCAAACAGTTCTGGCTAAGACTTCTATTTATTTCTAATTTCTTTGTGTGCATGGGCCACTGAGCCCATTCAAAAGGACTTAGCGCATGAGAAGACAATCCCTTTCCATTCTTCTCTGCATCTATTGCTACAAATTGGATTTGTGACCATGCCATGCTTCCCTGCTATTTTGTTAGTGTTTTAATGAAATAATTCAAATATAATTTTTCACTCTTATATAGGCCAAAAGGAATGTCAATCTTGTTTAACAGCTGAAGAACTTTTAGGGAAAATGTATTAATATCAAAATTTATATTTCTCTTACATTTACTTATTAATTTCCCTTGTGTTAATTTAAGTTATCAATAGTACAAAAAGAAGAAAAAGCCCAATCCAGTAGAATTGAGGTATCCTGCAGAGAGATCCGCAAAAAACTCCTCCAAGATTGCAAAAATAATTTTCTTTGCTTACTTTCTGATTATTCAGCATTTGAACTACTGAGCCCGCAGCACACTTAAAATAATCATTATGGGTTTTGACTCATTAACGCTCATCGTTAATGATCAAATGACTGAACGACAAAAGCAAACTGTGGTATCAAGAGCCAAAACTCCATAGGACATTTTTCAGAAATAGGTCACAGAACTAATCATCACATTTAACTAGAATTACAGACTAGCAAAAAAATGACTGCAGACGCATTTCACAATCTTCCTTTAAATCTTTTTATGTAGAATATGGTTATGACTTAAGAGGCTGCCTTGAGAAATCCATGCTGCCATTGTCTTTGTTGGCTTTGTTGTGCCTGATAGGCAGTTGGACAACATTTTAGTTTACAAGAATGGCAGATTATACAAAGTTATTAGCACAAATATATTAGGGTCCATTATTGAACCCATACAGTTTTAATTTTGTTAAAATGAATGAGTTACATTTGCTATTTTCCCATCTAATGGAACCTTCCCTGAATCTAGTGAATTTTGGAAAATTAAAACCAACACATCAACTATCTCAATGTATTACTTTTTTTAAGACCCTAGGATGGAAACCATCAGGATCCAGGGACTTGTTAACCTGCATTTCCAACAATTTGCTAAGTACCACTTCCCTGTTGTTTGTAATCTTCTTGAGTTCCTCCCTCCCTTCAAATTCCTGATTTACACTGATTTCTGGGATCTTACTTATATCATCTATAGTGAAGTCTGATGCAAAATACTTATTCAATTCATCTGTCATCTTCTTATTTTCCACTACTAATTCTCTAGTCTTACTTCCTATAGGAACAAAGCTTACTTGTTAACTCTTTAACTCTTTTCTTCTTTAAATATCTATAGAAATTATTACTATCTCTCTTTATATTATTAGCTAGCTTTACCTCAAACTTTAATTTTTTCCCCCTTATCAATCTTTTAGTCATTCTTTGTTGTTTTTTATATTCTGTCCAATCTTCTGACCTGCCACCCATCTTTGCACAACTAATGCTTTTTCTTTAAGTTTGATACTACCATTAACTTTTTTAGTTAACCACGGATGGTGGAGCCTCCCCTTGGAATTTTTCTTTCTTGTTGGGATATATTTTTTCTGTGTATTCTGAAATATCCTATAAAATGCCTGCGGCTGCATCTGTATTGACCTATCCCTTAACCTAAATTGCCAGTTCACTTTTGCTAACTCTGCTTTCATGCCCCCATAATTATCCTTATTTAAGTTTAAAATACTAGTTTTAGACCCAGTCTTCTCCCCCTCAAATTGAATGTAAAATTCCATCTTTTTTTATCCATTCATGGGACATGGGCATCGGTACCTGGGCCAACATTTATTGCCCATCCCCAGATGCCCTCAAGTAGGTAATAGTGAGCTGCCTTCTTGAACTGCTGCAATCCATGTTGTGTAGGTACACACACAGTGCTGTTTAGGGAGGAAGTTCCAGGATTTTAACCCAGCAACTATGAAGGAACGGTGGTATATTTCCAAGTCAGGGTGGTGTGTGGCTTGGAGGGGAACTTCCAGGTGGTGGTGCTCCCATGTGTCTGCTGCCCTTGTGATCACTGCTACCTTGGGGCCTTCACTATGAAGTCATTAATTAATCCCATCTTGTTGCACAATACACATCTATTGTAGCCTGCTCCCTGGTTAGCTCCAGGATGTGCTGATCTAAGAAATTATTCTTAAAACATTCTATGAGTTCATCACCCATGCTACCTTTGCTAATCTGGTTGTTTCAGTCTATATGTAGATTAAAATCCCCCATGATAATTGCCATACCTTTCTGACAAGCTCCCACTATTTCTTATTTGATACCCCGTCCTACCATGTGATTACTGTTATGGGGCCTGTACACTACTCCCACAAGCGACTTTTTGATTTTATCATTCCTCATCTCTACCCAATCTGCTTCTATATCCCAGTTTCCTGAACTTAGGTCATCCCCCTCTATTGTGTTAATGTCATTTTTAATTAACAGAGCCACCCCTCCACCTTTTCCTAACTTCCTATCTTTTCTAAAAGTCACATACACTTCAATGTTCAGGTCCCAAACTATCCCATCCTGTCTCTGCAATGGCTATTGGATCGTACTTATTTATCTCTATTTGCACTATCAGTTCATCTGGGTTTTTTTTTAATGCAACATGAATTCAGATACAGAGCCTTAAGTTTTGTCCTTTTATTGTTTCTGTAACCTCTAGCCTTATTGTTGGTTCACTCTTAGACTTGTACCCTCTGTCACTTCTTGTCATGGTCTGTTAATCATTTCCCATATTAATACCTTCCTCTCTTCCCTTGTCTCTACTCTTTGATATACCACATCTTCCCACATTTGATCCCTTGCCCCCCACCTATTTAGTTTAAAACCCTTTCTACTTCCCTAGTTATGCAATTCGCAAAACACTCATCCCAGCATGATTCGGGTGTAGACCATTCAATGTTGCAGCTTCCACTTTCCCCAATACTAATGCCAGTGCCCCATGACCCAGAACCCACTTCTCCCACACCAGTCTTTGAGCCATGCATTCATCTCTCTAACCTAATTTGCGCTGTGCCAATTTGCATGTGGCTCAGGTAATAATACAAAGATTATTACCTTTGTGGTTCTGCTTCTTAACTTGGTACTTAGCTCCTCATACCAACTATGCAGAACCTCTTTCCTTGTCCTGCCTATGTCGGTGGTACCTACATGGACCACAACAACTGGATCCTCCCCCTTCCACTGCAAGTTCCTCTCCAGCCCTGAGCAAATGTCCTGAACCCTGAACTGGGCAGGCAACACAGCTTTCTGGACTCTCGCTCTTTGCTGCAGAGAACAATGTCAATCCCCCTCACTTGACTGTCCCCGACTATGATTACATTCTTGTTTGCTCTCCTGACCTGAATGGCTTCTTATCCAATGGTGCCATGAAAAGTCAGCTCCTCCACCTTGCGGTCCTCGCATTCATCCACACAAATTGTGAGCACTTCAAACCTCTTTGACAATTGCAAATTCTGAGTGGTTATTTTCAGAGCCACTGACAATGGATGCCCTCCCAGTTCCCATGGCATCAATTCCTGGGGCAGGATTTTTCACTGAGGGGGTGGGTGCACACCCAACCCGTTCGAGCGTAAAATAACGCGGGTTGATGTCGGCCGAGCGTGCCGATGTCATCGCACATTCCCGCAATATTTCATTCGGCGTGTACTCGAAGGAGACAGTGGCGCGCTTGCCATTAATTGTGAGGACAGTTGACATACCAATTGTCTCCGAGTTTACATGCGAATTTTCGACCGTCGCAAGGGCAAAATGGACAGGCGGGCAGGCCACAACTTACTAAAGCTCATCCATGGGTGGGATAAGAAGGGTCAGCAGCATTGTCAGTGTGAGTAGTGAGGAGTTTTGGAGATCATGTGCAGCTGGTTGCTTTGTGAACTGGACAGCTTCATCTCGCTTCAGAGCAGCTTTCAGAGCATTTCTAGGTTTCATTTCAGGACTCATTGTTGTCTTCCAGGCCCCCAGAGGATTCAGACCCTGTGGCCCTTCCAGGTATCAGACAGCCTTCCATAACTCTGGTAATGGGGATTGTGATCTCTGCTGGTGGCACCTCCTCCTCTGAGGAAGAGAGGGGCAGAAGGGAGAGGAGGCCACGTGTCCCAATGCAGCTTCCAGGGGAGTGACCTGTGGGAGGAGAGGCGCAGGCACAAGGGGGCAGGGCCAGCTGACAATACAGGGCGGATGGGGCCACAGAAGATGCCACTATCTTGCTGCCAGTGTTTACAGGCGGGCGATGCAGCTACCTCAATATGTCGGAGGTGCAATGTCGAAGGTGGCTCCGTCTCTCAAGGGAGACAGTGACTTCCATCTATCAGAGGAATGCACCTGAGATCAGCTCCGACTGTGTGGGTGGACACCCCATGCCAGTGGCTCTGAAGGTCACAGTGGCCCTCAACGTCTATGCCTCCGGCTGTTTCCAGGGGTCAGTTGGGGATCTATGTGGAGTGTCCCAATCAGCTGTCCACAGTTGCGTCAAACTGGTGACAGAAGCTCTGTTCAGGCGTGCATTGACTTTCATTCATTTCCGTCTGGATGAGGCCAGCCAGACTGAGCGAGCCAGAGGCTTCGCAGTGATTGCTGGGCACCCCCACGTCCAGGGTGCAATAGACTGCACACATGTGGCCATCAAGGCGTCAGCAGGTGAGCCCGGTGCCTTTGTCAACAGGAAGGGCTTCCACTCCTTGAACGTGCAGATAGTGTGTGATCACAAGATGCAGATTTTGCAAGTCTGTGCAAGATACCCAGGCAGCTCCCATGATGCTTACATCCTGAGACACTCTCAGGTGCCGAGGCTCTTCAGTGCTCCAGCTCTGGATGGATGGCTGCTGGGTGACAAGAGTTATCCTCATGACGCCTCTCTGCCACCCAAGAACAGAGGCTGAGAAGTGGTACAACAGGAGCCATGCCTCCACAAGGGCGGTGATAGAGTGGACCATTGGTCTTCTGAAGATGCGCTTCCAATGCCTGGACCGGGGCGCACTGCAATACCACCCGGAGCGCATGTCACTGATAGCGGTTGCATGCTGCGCTCTGCACAATCTGGCACTGGCAAGGGGGCACGCAGTGGAGAAAGAAGATGTTGGCGCAGCTGCACAGGCAACAGATGATGAATCCAGTAGTGAGTCCGAGGACGAGCATGGTAAGGAGAATGCTGAGGGCATGGACGCTGACCTGGGTAACCTCCAGGTAGGCAGGGTCACCTGGGAAGCTTTGATCCAAAGCTCCTTCAGCTCGCTAAGCAAATAAGAACCACCACCACATGCCAGGGCTGCAGGCTCCATACTCAATCCCTGACAGGACCATTTCCTTGGCTACCAACATACACTCTGTGTCTGTGCAATAAAGTTTCAGGAGACACACACCCATCATTACATAATGGCCTACCCTGCCCTACAGAACAAATGAAGCAGACAGAGACCAACAGCACAAAATAACATCTCACTTAATTTTGCATGTGACACATTGCTGAAGTAAACAATAATCGGTGTTGCTTATCGCACGGTTAAAAAAGTTAAAGCAAAATGGAGGAACATAAGGTGGTCTTGTGCTTAAGGTGCTTTACATTTATTTTTGTGGATGTTACGTCTAGGCGCTCCCCCCTCGCTGGCACAGTCATTGGAGGCAGCCTGCTGACTCTGCTGCCTTGTTGGCCTTGATGACCTTGGCGGTTGTCCTCTGTCCCGTGGAGACTTTGGTGGCTCCGACTGGGAGGGAGTAGCCAGTGGCACGGTTGGCATCTCCCCAGTCGTTGCAGCCTCATCGGATGCAATGGTCACTGGCAGAGGAGTGGAGGAGCTGCTGCCATCATCCGGAGTGCCCTGAGAGGAGCCCACAGTGATGACAGGCAGCTTGTGCGCCAACATGAGGTCGCTTTGTACCTCCCTACTCACCATTGATGGACGGGCACCTAGCTGGGACACTGGGTGCCCAATCCATCTCCCACACGGACACTGACCAGCTGAGGTCATTACCAGTGTGATGGCTTGCAGGGCCGAGCACATCCCCAGGGACCCTTGATTCTGTCCCTGGAGGGGCCTCTCCATGAGAGTCGCCATGCTCTCCATGGAAGAGGCATTGTGCTCAGCCATGAGGATCAACGTAGTGGTCATGCTCCATATGGACTCCTCCCAAATGGACACCATTGCACACATTCCCTCATGTATCTCCGCCAGATCCTCCCGTACACCCTGCTGGACTTCCAGCTTCTGCTGCATAATGGACGACTCCAGAAGCCCATCATCAGCATTGTCTTGGTCTCCAGCAGCCCTCTGACTGCCGGCACCCTGGGCACTCTCTGTCTCCGCCTGCACCTCAAGCGAGTGTGAAGTGCCTTCACCAATGTGCACTGAGATACTAGACGCCAATCTTATGAGATGCTGGTATCTGCGCTGGTGCCTGCTTGACAGAGCAGGTGTGACACAGGCGTGTGGTGACCATGGTGGACCTCCGGTGTCAGGGGTGGCCCTTCAGGGTCCTCATTGCAAACGCCTGCTGGTGAACCTAAAAGTGAGAAGAAGGACATGACACTGTTACTGTGCATGCCAGGCACCCTGGTGAGACAACAAGTATCTGCATCATGGTGCCTTCGTCTTTCGATTATCAATGGGGATTCCAGGTTCGAGGCTCACATCAATATAGAGACCACACTAGAATGGTTGCAATATCCGACATTCTCACCTCAGTGCACTGCACTGTTACCTTCATCTTGCACCCCAACGTCACCGCGGCCGGTTGATCGAGGTACATGCCCCCTCTCGGGCTCCAGGGCCTCCTGCTCATAGTGCATCAGGATTAGGAGATGTGGGGTCCCCCGCCAGTCCGCGACCTCTCAATATTGTTATGGGATGTCTTCTCCTGAAAGGATAGATGAACATTGATTAGTCCACTCGCTACCTGCATCGCCAGCCCCACCTGAGGAACATCTCGCAGGGCACATCCAATTCGTGGCCCTCAAGCCGCATGGCACTCAGTCCAAGCGGCCAGGGCTCACCCCCTTGACCAACTCCAGTGTGATTGACAGTTGTCACTCACGCTGTAACACCCCCGAGGTCCACAGGGGGTGGCCAGCCCTTAACCGCTCTCCACACTGACCTATGCCAACACGGTACTCACCCTTCCTGAACGCAGCAGATCATTGAAGCACTTCTGGCACTGCACCCGTGTGCACCTCTCCACATCGTGGCTGCTCATCTTGGATGCCACCTCCTCCCAGGCATTCTTGGTGAGGTGCAGTGGCCTCCTCCTCCTGTCTCTGGGGACAAGGGTGCCCCTTCTGGCATCCACCTCTACCAGGAGGGCTGCGAGGCACTCCTTGGAGAAAAATGGGGCTGATTGCCCTGCCAACCAGCCCTCCTGCCTGCCTTGTCCAACTGCACAGGAATCCATAGCGAGAGTACAGGAGATGTCCATCCGTGGCAGCCTTCCAGGGGCTGCCTGGGTTGCCACTGGACCCAGCAACATCATGCCTCCGCCCCCAACCACCCCTTCTCAGAGCTTCCCCAGCCACTTTTCATGCTTGGCTGGCCTTAATTGGCCCACCAACTTGAAATCGCGGTCCATTCCCGATTGCAGTTGGCTTCCCGGCCGCTCTCACCGGCTCCCACCAAGCCCACCCGCCAAAGGCAAAATTCTGCCCCTGGGGAATGTGGCCAATGTGAGTCACCAGATCCCTGGACATGCGAAGGCGCCAGCGACACTCTCTCGCTCATCTGCAGATAAGACATGCAAGTTCTGTACACCCTCGATCTTGAGAGCCACCGACGCACAACATCTCTTTGAGCCTCATCCTCTGCATCTGGAGGGGGCCCGGCTGCTTCTTGCTCTTGAAGGTGTAGCTCCTCTCTTTGACAAGCCTGGCACTGCATTCACAATATTCTCCGCCTTCTCTCCTGCCTGTATCCAATTATGTAGGCAGCAATAAATGCAGCCTCCATCTTCCTAAAGTTCTCCTCCCTGCAGCATCAATGAGAAAAAAGAGAGTCAGCATGAGCCTCCAAAGCTCCTATTTCTAAAGATCACTAGTGTGTGACTGTGAGTTCAAGGGCTTGGCCACTGAAATCTTGGCCATGCAAGGAATGTTTCAAGGTGTACTCCCCCCACATCCCCCACTTTTACATGACCGACTGCTATGTGATTGGTTTGACCAGGCGCTGAGATCCTCAACCACTGTACTCTCATACTACGCTCTTCGTGATCCTCATGAGGTCTAATGTTCATTGAGGAACTGAGATTATTTGAGGGGAGTCTGAGATTTCTCATCTGTGAGCCTGCCAACCCCAAGACTGTGAGCTCCTGCTTTAAAGATGCATCTGCAGCTTGCCCAGTCGCCAAAATCCCTAGACATCGATATCACTGTGGGCAATTGGCATGCTCAGAACAAGGGATTAAAGCAAGGAGTTCCATTTCTGCCATGATTGGTCATTCATCTCGCATGCATGGGCTTCATTGCTTCACTCTCCTGATTCCCTGCATTGTCATTGAAAGGCTCCTAACATGTTTCAGGTGTGCATCTCTCCTCATTTGGGAATTCATAATTCATTTGGGTGCCCCTTTAATCAGCTCCCCAATGCAGTGCACCACTCCTCCTAACGGCCCTCAGAGCCCTCACCAGCTCAGCTATTCCTCAGATTAATTTGGTGCTATGCCATCGCTTCAAGTTGTAAGATGAAGATGCTAATGGCTCACTACCAGACCAACTTGGACCCTCCCTCGGGTGACTGTGGTATTGACCTGCCATTGTCCTGGAGGAGCATAACATTCAGGTCTCCCTCCCTCCAAGGATTCTCAAGCCTTCCCCTCCAAAGCTTTATGCCATTTTTGATTGTGGAGGATATCCCTGTGTAATCCCCTGAATGGATTGAGGCAGATGTGCCTATGCCCCATTGCAGATTACCCCTCCCCATCTTGAGGTCTATTGCACAGTGAGATATTGAGCCCACCATCTGCCCCCCACCACAAAACCCTCGAATGGCCCTGCACTACTCATCTACAACCTATCCTAACTGTGAATGTGCCATCTGCAGCACATTATTAAGCCAGAGACCCCCTAGACCAAGGCGCCTGTTGTAATGACCTTGCCCTGCGTACAACACGCTGGGCATGACTGACACTTGACTGACATGCCCTCCCCCTCCCTGGTCTGGAACAAGGACAGTCCTTGCAAGGTCAGTCATGTAAACTGAAACACTTCTTCACTCTGCCATCATCCCATTCTGGCCCCTAGTCAATTATGTCCCTCTCTAAGACACTCTTCCCCATTCTGGCCCAGAGGATGCTCCCAACCGACACCCCCCACCTAGTCGTATGTTTCAGAGTGCAACCTTCACCACTTTTACCCACCCCCATCCCCCATAGAAGGCTTGCACTGTGGCCTCTTCCCTTGCCTCTGACCACTTCCATCTTTCCTCAGTGGAGGCCTTGCCCGGCAGCCCCTTACGCGCCACCCCCACCTTACCGTTGGTCTGGTAGGTAGGGTCTTGCCCCCTGAAAGTTGATGTGGTGCCGCCTGCGAAACCTCACGCTGAGTCCAAGATGCCAAGAGTGCTGTGTGATGCAAGGTAGGCGAACAAACCTCAAAGTCATGAGCAAAGTGTTGGTCGCCAGGTGCACGTTGCTTATATCCGATTGTCAAACACATCGCTCTAATTAGACACCAACATGCCCTATTGCTCCAGCGTGAGGGGATGATTCCAATGAGCGGCCACTATAATGAGTATGCATGACATTCAAATGTATTAAAATTAGTTTCCTGACATCGCGCAGCGGGAAATGCGCACTGCCATTGAAGTCAGGTGTGGACGATTGCAACCTATTTTCCTGCCAACGTAAAACGGATTTTTTTCACTCTTACATTATTTTCCGCTCCTGCCCACCATGGTGCCCCCCACAGGCGGGAACGGAAAATCCCAGCCACACTCCCTAAGTATAACAATCTTACAAACATATTTGAAGCAATTGGCTGAAGAAGCTGGGGCTGTTGTCCTCAGAGCAGAGAAAGTAAAGAGGAAATTTGATAGAGGTGTTCAAAATCATGAATGGTTTTGATTGAGTAAATAGGGAGAAACTATTTCTAATGGCAGCTGCTAACCAGATGACACCTGTTTAAGGTAATTGGCAAAGGAACAAGTGGGACAATTAAATGCTTTTACTCAGCAAGTTGTTATGATCTGGAATACACTGCTGAAAGGGTGGTGGAAGCAGGTTCATTGGTATCTTGCAAAGGGAATTTTATATGTACCTGTAAAGGAAAATATTCCTGGGTAATGAGGTGAGTGTAGGAATGTGGGACTAATTGGATAGCTCTTTCAAAGAGCCCACACAGGAATGATGGGCTGAATGGCCTCCTTCATTGCTGTATCATTCTATGATTCTATGTAATGTTGGGAATTTTATTTAATAAAGTATCCTGTTTGGGGGTGGTGGGGGGTGAATTATTGATGTGCTTTGCTTGGTTACAGAAATCTCGCATGGTCAGTGCCAATTCTTGACTTTAAGATAAACTGCTACACACACAACTGAGACCTCCCAACTCCTGACCATTGAGTTTTTACTGTGAAGCTGTGAGTATCATTTGGACATGCTCAAGATGTTCTGTACTATTTGAATCACAGCAGGCTAGATTTGGCCACTGAACTGCCAATGATCGTATTATTTATTTTATGCTATGTACACATTACATAGAGTCAGGATAGATCTAAGAAGTATTGACATGGACCCAGCACTGAGAAATGTCTTATGTAAATGAAACGCGAGGGTGAAACATCTAAAAAATGGACTGCTGCAACAAATGAAGAATGGCAGGCACGTGATTTTAATTTATAATTATTGGATTACATCCTCTTGAAACAGGCACAGATATAATTAATGCAGGCAATGGTCTGAGATCCTGACTGTGGTACCAAAACGTTTGGCATTACCTTTTGTAATTAATATTGTTGGCCTTCTCTGGAAATAGAAGGGGTGGTTCATAATTCTCAGTATTACTGTTTGTAGCAAAGTCAGGGGAGAAAACAATGGTTTATGTATATTTGAAGAGGCTTTCTTTTTTATTTTTGCTTTGGGAATTGCATTGTCATTAAAGTATGAATCACAGCTGTTAATCTTATTAATAGTCTAATCATCTTATACAGTTTTTCCTGGGGACAGTGGAGCGGAACCCAGAAAATGGATCTATATAATCTAAAATACATACAGGCCCCATATCTGTTCATAAAAATGAGTACTGGTTAGTAGTGAAAAGGACAAATTGTGAAAAATTATTGATCATATTTACATAGCATTGTTAACGTAGAAAAGCTTCTCAAGGTATTTCACAGATTAGACAATGAGAAATGATGGAAACTATGTAGCTATTGACAGGCATGCAAAAAGGAGAGTGAATGAGACCCAGAAGGCCCCCTTTATAAGATGGCCAATAATGATAAGTCCAGTCTTAGCTTATCTGTACACTTGTCTCATCCCATGACAAAAAGGAAGTTAGCGCTGATGAAATTGATGTTTTGTAAATTTATAACCTGCCCCCCCTCTCCCACATCATGGACTATAGGGTCAGGCAAAGATTCTGTCACAAATAGGCCCCAACATCCTGGGCTGCAACCAGGGGTTTCCCATTCATGCCCAATCTTTTGCCAGAATGCACCTAAATCTGCCACAAGTGTCAAACTTTCATGAATCTGGATTACCTTCTTTGGATCAAAATAAGTAGTTGGGTCAATGGTACTGAATTTGTTAGTCCCATGCCACACTAAACCACCCTCCACAGAATATAGAAAGGCTCAGGTTGCAGTTCATGGGAGAACACATGTGCTTATGGAAATTGCCTTTCTGCCATGAACATAAAATAAAAGTGCTATGAGAGTCTGAGCTATAACATAATTTATAACCTCAACCTGTTTGCTAAAGTTTTGACTAGTTACCAAGTATAGCACTGCAGAGTTTCTTTGCTATTATTCCTAGTTAATTTTTTACAAAGTGTCAGGCATTAACTTGCTATAATACTGAACATATCTGGAAATAAAGAAATATTTTCACAGCTGTGCTTCATTATTTATAAAAATTTGGGCTGATTTCTATTTTAAAACCATATAGATTGACACTGCTTTCCAGAAGGATTTATTTTTTTACACGTGCTTCATTTTCTTGGTTACCACTAGGAAAGTTCTAATTCTCCTGAATAACAAGGTTAGAAACACCATGAGGAAATCCACAGTTAGATCAAGTCAATGCCTGTATGTACCAGCTACCCTTCTGCTCAGCATCAATACAAATCCTTGAACGAGTCTTCAAAGCAAGACTATTTTCAGTTTGAATTTCATGTGATTGTGAACATGGTAAACTATCCCTCCTCATCTTCCTCAACCTATCTGCGACCTTTGACATGGTTGTCCACACCATCTTCCTCCAATATGCCCCCTCTCTTGTCCAGCTGAGTGGGACAGCAAAAAATGCAATATCATTTTCCACAGGCGCACAGATGTCACTCAGCTCTAGCTCACCACCACTTCTCTCACTGCCCTCCCACCACCCCACCCCCAATTATCTCTAAATTGGCATTCAAACTGGATGAGTAGAAATTTCTTCCAATTAAATATTAGGAAGACTGGTCATTATTTTCAGTGCCTGCCACAAACTCTGTTCTCCAGGCTCCAACTCCACTGCTCTTCCTGGCCTCTGAGGTTGAACTAGACCGTTTGAAACATTGACATTGTATTTGACCCTGAGCTGAACTTCCAATACTATGGCCGAATTTTCCAGCCCCCCCCCCCACCCCCACCCTGTCATGGCAGGCTCCCCCGCGCAGGGCCGGCGAGCCATTGAAATCTCCATTCACATCGGCGGGACCGGAAGATCCCGCCAGTATGAGGGGCTGAAAAATTCCACCCTATATCCTCCCCAACACCAAAAACTACCTACACCCACCCCCATAACATTACCCGTCTCCGCCAGTACATCAGCTCATCTGCTGATGAAACCTCCGTCTAAGCCTTTGTTACCTCTGGATTTGACTATTCCAATAGCCAGCTTCCCACCTTGCAGTCCCTGTAAGCTTGAGCTCACCCAAAACTCTTGCTGCCTGTATCCCAACTCGTACCGAGTCCCGTTCACCCATCATCCCTGTGTTCACTGACCTATATTGGTCCTGGTCCAACAATGCCTCGGTTTAAAAATTCTAATTTATGTATTCAGATCTCTCCAAGCTCTCACCCCTCCATGTCTCTGTAACCTCATCCAGCCCTAAAACACTACAAGATCCTTTCCAATTCTGGCCTCTTGCAACCTCTGATTTTCTTTCTTCCACTATTGGTGGCCGTAGCTTCAGCTGCCAAGTCTCTAAACTCGATAAGTCCCTCCCTATTTCCCTCCACCTTAAGTTTTATTTCATCTGTCCTGGCATTTTCTATATATCTCGGTGTCTTTTGTTCAATGATGTTCCTGTGAGCTGCCTGCGACATTTTACTATGTTAAAGATGCCAAATAATTGCAAGTTATTGCTACTGTTGAATTTTTGGGACACATCTCTAAACAAGCAGTTAACACTCATAGTACCTATCCCTAGGGTTTTTAATCTCTCAATATCTAGGGGAAATTATCCTCCACAATTTCACCTGATGCAAATCGCTGCAGGAGGAAGGGCCTGTGTTCCCAGTGAATTGTCCTTCCTTTTGCCCAAGTTACTTGTACTCCCCAGGTTGGACCCTGGAAAACAGTGGTAAAGCCTAAGGGAGGGAGAAGACGCAGTTGTTCCCTCCTCCCCCTTCACCTAGCCCCAGAAACTTACCTCATAAAGGCCTCAGTCTCAGTGACAGCTTTTCATCTATCAGGATGTTTCTGGCCCTTTAAGATTCCTTACTACCTCTGTTGGCACTGCATCGGTTTCCCGGCTGCAACACCAATGGGAGCTCCTGCCTTGGCATTAATAGATTCTCTGGTGACAGCAGAAATCTGACCAGAAGACCATATGTAATGAAACCTGATCCAAGAAAATATATTGTGGGTTGTCACTCAGAAAGATCACTGAAATGAACATTACAAGTGGGCTCAAGAACTAAAGGGATACATTTCTGGAGCAAATAGAGTTTAAGGGTATTGATGGGAAGGCCACTAAACCTCTCAAAATGGAAGTGGTTTGTTGGGCTAATGGAATTTTCCATTTCTCATAAGAGCAGGTTTACATAGGAGTTCTCAATCCCTCTAATTTGCATTGTTCACAATGTTTCTTAGGAGCAGTTTTGGCAATTAGATTCATAATTGTAAATACTGTTTCTCAATTAGATTACCTCAAAATGTGTTGTTTTATAACGCTGCTGCCCCACAACCTCCATTTCCTAAAAAACCCAAATGGAAAGAAGAATTAATGTTCTTCCACACCCATATCTTCCATTTTCAAGGTCCAAATTGAATGTTGTTTGGATCTGTAAACAACCATGTGCTAAAAATGGGAAGGTGCTGTTATTCAGGCATGGGGGTCGCAATTCACAATCTGCTCATGCCAGTTGCAGTGAAGGTGGCCATCACCCAAATTTGGTGCTGCCACCTCAGTTACCTGATCATAGCCTGGCACCCAAGCTGTTGGCCACCTCTGCATTGCTGCTGGCTGCTCTGCATCAGTGCTGGCTGCCTCTGCAGTGCTGCTACTACTTCTGCACCACTGCCGCTACCTCTGCACCGTTGCTGGCTGCCTATGTGTTGCTGGCTGCCTCTGCATTGCCACTGGCTGCCTCTGCACTGGCACTGTCTGCCTCTGCACTGCCACTGGCTGTCTCTGCACTGCTGTTGGCTGCCTATGCATTGCTGCCTATGCGATGCTGCCTCTACACCACTGCTGCTGTCTCTGCACTGCCAGCTGCTTGTGTGCTGCTGGCTGCCTGTGCGCTACTACCTCTGCACCATTGTTGGATGTCTCTGTATTGCTGCTGGCTGCTTTTATGCTCAACCTAACAGCAACCGCAGAAAACACGTGGTTCAGCCAGCTTTTGTTAGGTAACCTCCCCCTCTTAAAGGGAAGCTGTGCTAAGTTACAGGAGTCTGCTGCTGAATACTATTGTCGCAATTGTAAGCAAGGAAAATAGAACACCAGGGCAGACAGAGGGCTCCAGAGTCATGGATGCAGCACTGGAAGTAGTGGTGGAGATGGACAGAAAAGAGACACCATGGCTCCTTTGGGGTGGGGGGGGGGGGGTGTGCGGCGGGGGGGCAAGAGACCCTCAAGGAACATCCACAGAATATATTAGGAGCAAGTTAATTCCCTGTATCTGGCCCTGAGGAGCTGGTATTAGTGCCAGAAGAAGTCTAATGACCTCACATGGGTAATCAAAGTCAGTGGTCATATCTTCACATGACATCTCCTACCTATCACACCACCAGCCTCTCACACTGCTCATTGACCCACACCCTCATCATTCATCCAGCAGCACTCGCTGGCACTCAGGACTTGCCTAACATCCTGTTACTCCACCTCATGCTGACACACCTACAAATGCTACCAGCTTCACACACACCTCTTGCTGCCTCCACATTCCTCCAGCTATTTGGCTATAACAGGCACATCACCCAAACACAGTGCTGCACAGTCACTGACATTCTGCCCTCTCTTTTGCAGGACAAGGTGACATGTAACAGACAGAACAGAGCAGAGCTGGTTGGAGACAAGGGTGCATTTCCTGAGCTACAGGGGACATGGCTTCATATTCACATCCAGCGACCCACGGTAATGCTCTGGGAACCTGGGTTCGAATCTCACCATGACAGATGGTGAAATTCGAATTCAATAAAAATCTGGAATTAAAAGTCTAATGATGACCATGAAACCATTGTCGATTGTTGTAAAACCCGTATAGTTCACTCATGCTCTTTAGGGAAGGAAATCTGCCGTCCTGACCTGGTCTGGCCTGCGTGTGACTCCAGACACACAGCAATGTGGTTGACTCTTAACACCCTCTGAAATGGCCTAGCAAGCCACTCAGCTGTATCAATCTGCTAAAAAATCTAAAAGGAATGGAACTGGAGGGACCAACCGACATCGATCTAGGCACCAGAAATGACAATGGCAAACACAGCCCTGTCGACCCTGCAAAGTTCTCCTTACTATCATCTGGGGCTTGTGCCAAAATCAGGAGAACTGTCTCACAGACCAGTCAAGAAACAGCCTGACATAGTCATCCTCGCAGAAATATAACTTAAAGACAATGTTCCAGACACCAACATCACTATCCCTGGGTATGTCCTGTCCCACCGGCAGGACAGACTCAGCAGAGGTGGCGGCACAATGATATACGGTTGGGAAGGAGTTGCCCTGGGAGTCCTCAACATCGGCTTGGGACCCCATGAAATCTCATGGCATCAGGTCAAATATGGGCAAGGAAACCTCTTGCTGATTGCCACGTACCGCCACCTCCCACCCCCCCTCCCACCACCCCCTCAGCTGATGAATCAGTACTCCTCCATGTTGAACACCACTTGGAGGAAGCACTGAGCACTAAGGGTGCAGAATGTACTCTGAGTGCGGGACTTCAATGCCCATCGTTAGGAGTGTCTCGGTAGCACCACTACTGACCGAGCTAGCTGAGTCATAAAGGACATAGCTGCTAAATTAGGTCTGCGGCAGGAGGTGAGCGACCAACAAGAGGGAAAAACATACTTGACCTCATCCTCACCAACCTGCCTGCCCGCAGATACATCTGTCCATGACAGTATCGGTAGAAGTGACCACCACAACAGTCTTTGTGGAGACAAAGTCCTGTCTTCACATTGAGGATACCCTCCATCATGTTCTGTGGCACTACCACCCTGCTAAATGGGATAGATTTCGAACAAATCTAGTAACTCAAGACTGGGCATCCATGAGGCACTGAGGGCCATCAGCAGCAGCAGAATTGTACTCATCCACAATTTGTAACCTCATGGCCTGGCATATCCCCCACTCTACCATTACCACCAAGCCAGGCGATCATCCCTGATTCAGTGAAGAGTGCAGGAGGGCATGTCAGGAGCAGCACCTAGCACACCTAAAAATGAAGTGTCAACCTGGTGAAGCTACAACACAGGACTACTTGAGTGCCAAGCAGCATAAGCAGCATGTAACAGACAGACCTAAGCAACCCCACAACCAATGTATCATATCTAAGCTCTGCAGTCCTGCCACATCCAGTCATGAATGGTGGTGGACAATTAAACAACTCATTGGAGGAGGAGGCTCCACAAATATCCCCATCCTTAATGATGGAAGAGCCCAGCACATCAGTGCAAAAGATGAGGCTGAAGCATTTGCACCAATCTTCAGCCAGAAGTGCCAAGTGGATGATCAATCTCGGCCTCCTCCGAAGGTCCCCAGCAACACAGATGCCAGTCTTCAGCCAATTCAATTCACTGCACGTGATATCAAGAAATGGCTGAAGGCATGGGATAGTGCAAAGGCTGTGGGCCCTGACAATATTCCAGTAATAGGACCAAAGATTTGTACTCCAGAACTTGCCGCGCCCCTAACCAAGCTGTTCCAGTCCAGCTACAACACTGGCATCTACCCAGCAAAATGGAAAATTGCCCAGATATATCCAGTACACAAATGCAGGACTAATCCAACCCGGCCAATTACTGCCCCATCAGTCTACTCGTGATCATCAGTAAAGTGATGGAAGAGGTCATCAACTGTGCTATCAAGCTGCACTTGCTTAGCAATAGCCTGCTCACTGATGCTCAGTTTGGGTTCCGCCAGGGCCACTCAGCTTCTGACCTCATTACAACTTTGGTTCAAACATGGACAAAAGTCCATGATGATTGCACAATGTTCAGCATCATTCGCGACTCCTCAGATACTGAAGCAGTCCATGTCCAAATGCAGCAAGACCTGGACATTATCCAGGCTTGGACTGACAAGTGGCAAATAATATTCATGCCACACAAGTGCCAGGCAATGATCATCTCCAACAAGAGAGTATCTAACCATCGCCCCTTGATATTCAACAGCATTACCATTGCTGAATCCCCCACTATCAACATCCTCGGGATTACCATTGACCAAAACTAAACTGGACTAGCCATATAAATACTGTGGCTGCAAGAGCAGGTCAGAAGCTATGAATCTTGTGGTGAGTAACTCACCTCCTGATTCCCCAAAGCCTGTCCATCATCTACAAGGCACAATTCAGGAGTGTGATGGAATACTCTCTACTTACCTGGATGACTGCAGCTCCAACAACAGTCAAGAAGCTTAACTCCATCTAGGTCAAAGTAGCCCATTTGATTGGCAATCCCTCCACAAACATTCACTCCCTCCATCACCGACGCACAGTAACAGCAGTGTGTACCATCTACAAGATGCACTGCAGAAACTCACCAAGGCTTCCTAAGCAGCACCTTCCAAACCCATGACCAGTGCCATCTAGAAGGACAAGGACAGCAAATAGATGGGAATACCATCTCCTGGAAGTTCCCCTCCAAGTCACTCACCATCCTGACTTGGAAATATATCACCGTTCCTTCACTGTTGCTGGGTCAAAATCCTGGAACTCCCTTCCTAACACCATATGGACTGCAGTGGTTCAAGAAGGCAGCTCATCAAGGGCAATTAGCGATGGGCAATAAATGCTGGCCTTTTATCCCATCAATGAATTAAAAAAATTATTGGAACCAGCTGTGACAGAGCCTGTAGCAACGGGCATCACTGGGAACATTGAGGATGATGGTATGCTCCCGCTTTATGCCCCTTCTCAACAGCTACCTGACCCTTATCCTGCTATCTGATATGATCAGCCAGCTGCTGATGGTGTGACCATGGATCCCTTACTTTGCACCTTATCCACCCTTCTCTCACCCCAACCTCCCCTTCTAATTATCTGCTTTCATATACCAAAGAACTGCCACCCTGCCCAGTCACTGCAGCTCAAGGAGGAGGATTGATAGCAACAACATATCACTGATGAAGAGGCCCAGTCAAGGAGCAAGTAGGATTCTGGCTCCAAGTTGACTGAAGGCATCAGGCAGAACTAACCTTGTGCCCAGTCTCTGTTCTATCTCCCTATCGTATTGTGGACCAGAGGCACTGTCATTGCTGCCCACAAACCTGTTGCAGCCTTTGCGTGGACAGGTCATCAAATTCTTGGCTCTCCCTGTCAGCAACAACACTCCCTGCCACATCCAGAAATTCACCACAGCATCTCGAAAAACAAAAGATAAAAGCAAAATACTGCGGATACTGGAAATCTGAAACAAAAACAAAAGTTGCTGGAAAAACTCAGCAGGTCTGACAGCATCTGTGGAGAGGAAGACAGAGTTAACAAAAACAATCTTGAGAAACGAGTACCTGAGTACCTTTGGACACTTTGCAAAAACTGAAGTTCTTCAAAATTAACCTACCTGCAAGTTAGGTGCCTGTTCCTTTAAGTAATGCTAGCATAGGGCCCATCTTGCAGCTGGATGTTCCATCTTTGACGAATGATGTGCAAGTTTATCGAATGGACCTGCATGAGACAAGTTTAGTGAATAAGTACCTCAACAGCAGGTAGAGCTGTGTGACGTCATGATGGCAGTGATTCAGTATCTTCCGATGCTCGCCGAGGACACCAGTGTGAGCGTCCTTCTCAAGGTAGTGTACCACGCACGCCACATCAGAAACAGGTGGTGACACAGCGCACACCCTCATGAGGCTGATTGGCTTTAGTAGTGGCGTCTCCATTGGCACTACTGATCTGAATTTTGTGCTCCTTGTTTCTCTCCTGCTGCTCTCCCTGAAAGAGCTGATTGTTGCTTCAGGGGGCTCCTGCACAATTGTCATTTTTGTTTATTCCACTTCAGCAATTTGAAGTGCAACTGGAGTCGTGTGCTTTCATGGCCCTTCAAAATAATGCAAAGTTTTTAGGAATCTGTCCAAAGTAATCACCAAGCAGTACAGAGCCTTCAATCCCTCACCATGTGGTGTATGATTCTTCTGACCTCACCATATGTGGAAAACTGAGAAAACAAGTGTTGAGGCAGACTACAGGGTAGGAGAGGAGCAGCTAAAAAACATACACCAGATGTGAATTGCAGAAAAAAAACAAGTGGTTTGAAACTGATACTAGTGTATTTCTTAATCACTGGGATGAACCAAAATGTTTGTACTAGGTTCTGGAATTAGGAACATAGGAACATATGACTTCGGAACAGGGGGCGGCCATTCACCTGCTTGAGCCTGCTCCGCCATTCAATAAGATCATGGCAGATCTGGTAGTGGTCTCAATTCCACTTTGCCGTCTGTGCCCCATAATCCTTGATCCTCTTGTCTATCAAAAATCTGTCTAAGTCTGCCTAAAAATTCAATGACCCAGCCTCCACTGCTTTGTGGGGAAGAGAATTCTACACACCAACAACTCTCTGAGAGAAAAAAAAACCTCCTCATCTCCATCTTAAAAAGGAGATTTCTTATTCTTAAACAGTGTCTAGTTCAAGTGCCCACCACAAGTAGAAATTTCCTCTCGGTATCCAAATAGTTTCAAATCATTGCTTGGTAGTACAGAACTTAAGTATTGCTGAAAAAAGAGACATGTCAAAGTTTTTCATCTTGTACTCATCAGGACACTTCGCAAGAATACCAATATAAAGGGAAAACAACAATTTATACTGTATGAGGTGAGAGGGCTGGTTGGTTGGCAAGTGGACTCTGATTGGTAGAGGCGCTGCCATGGAGAATGCACCAATCGAGAACCAATACAGAACTTGCAAATCAATAGCAATGCTGTGTCCAAGTGCTCATTTGACATTGCTAGCTTCTTCACAAATGTTCCAATTAAAGAAGCCATAGATATTTGTGCTGCAGCACTATATCATAGCGATCTAGACCTGCCACCATAGCATGAATCAGTATTAATTGAATTTTTGAAACTCGGCAACTCATGCAGTTGAGTTCAGTTTTAATGACGCCATGGGCGGAATTGTCCCAGATTTGCACTAAGTGCAGTAGCGGGCGGGTAAAACGACATTTTACCGGCAGCCACGATGGCAGGTATTCACGCCATATCATCTCAAGCCTGCCGCATTAATCATGCATTCCCGGGAAACATGCTGTTTCCACGGCAGGCGGGCGCTCATTCACCTGCTCCTCCTACCAGAAGATATGTCACGCTTCTCTGCCTTGCGCCATCCTCACGCATCCACTGTAGCTCATTTGCGACCACTCTGTGTCATCTGTCATCTAACAATGCCTAGGTAGACGCCTCTTCCTGCTGCCCTGCACTTTACCCTCTCGAAGAGAAATAGATTTTCATTGCTGATCAAATCGCCAAAATCATGACATTTTCTTTTCTGGATGTCACTTTTTAAGAGTTCTTTGCACTCTTGCAATTTTCACATACTTGCAAAAATATATTTGCACTATTTTGCCGTATTTTCTGAAGCTTGAATCTTTCTTGACATACCATCACATAAAGATGAGAAATCTCATCAATTTTATCAGCAGGACTAACTCTATCAGATACACATTCCTTTTCCTTTATTACTTTAATTGCTTTTTATCTGATTCCTTCTTTTAATCCTTCATTCAGACATTTTACTCTTTTTATCTTTGTTAGGGCATCAGATCTCTCTGTTTCTTTCATGATACCATGCTGTCTGTAGCTAACATGGTAGCTATCTGATTAGTCACCATACCTCTCTTCCTGTGAGCTGACGCTCTACAGAATCCTTGGCCTTTGTTTAACACCTTTCCACAGCAGCACAAGTGGTATGGAAAAACAGCCTGTACGTCTTCACTGTTGCACTGCTACAGTGTCCCCGGTTCATTTCGTTCACAGTGTGAAGAGTCTGTGGTAAGATTTTTTTCCTCTCTCTGTACACTATATCTACACACATGGGGGTCAATTTTCCCTCCCCAAAATCAGTTATAATGGTCTCAAAATGGGTTGGTAGCCTTACTGGGGTCAGTTTGAAAATGCCCAAAGCGTCTGTCTGGTTCAGCTGAGGGGCTCCTTTTTAATATGTTGTGGATCGTTGCTGGGCCGGGTCCACCATGATGTTTTCTTCCTCCCCACTCCCACACCCCATCGCACCCACTGAGGACCCTCCAGAACCATCCCAGCTGGCTGACATTCTTGTGGGCCGCAGCTGGCAAGCAGCCTCGAGATGTGATTTGGTGTCTGCGCTCACTACAATGATTCAAATGATTCAAATCCCATTACAAATGCCTCTGATTCTTCCTGCAATTATCTGGTATGCTGTGACAGTATGTTTATGTTCAAGATGCCAGGTATTGTCTGACACTTACCAACTCCTTTTGCACTCACTGCTGGAGTGAGTTTCCTAAAGCATACACATAAATCTTCTCCAGAAATCACTCAAAATGCTTTCTGAAAAATTGCCATCCACAAGTTTAAGAGGGAGTAACTGAAATTCCTGACGTACAGAAGATAGATTTAAGAATAGTTAAAAAATATACATATTTACACTGACATGTAAATGTGAGGTTTTTCGGAAAACTAACAAGGTAAAGGAATACACAATAAATGGTAGGTTACTGAGTGTAGAGGAACAGAGGGATCTTGAAGTGCCCACCCATAGATCTCTGAAGGTGGCTGCTAGGGAGGTAGATAAGATGGTCAAGAAAGCAGATTCATGCCTTTATTAGCCAAGACATAGAATATAAGACCTGGGACGTTATTCTGGAACTTTATAAAACAATGGTTAGGCTACAGCTGGAGGACTATGTACAGTTCTGGTCACTGCATTATAGGGAAAATGTGATTACATTAGAAAGGGTACAGAGGAGATTTACGAGGATGTTGCCTGGACTGGAGAATTTGAAAGATCGGATAGGCTAAGGTTGTTTTCCTTTTAGTTGAGGGGTCCATGCCAGGGCATAGACTTAGGATAAGTGCCAGGAGGCTTAGAGAGGATTTGGGAGGAATTTTTTTCACCCGGAGAGTGGAGGGGATCTGGAGCTCAGTGAAAGGGTGGTAGAGAAGAAAATCCACATAACATTTAAAAAGTATTTGCTATGCACTTGAAGTGCATTACCTACAGGACAATGGTCCAAGAGTTGTAAAGTGGGATTAGGCTGAATGGCTCCTTGATGGCCATTGTGGTCACAATGGGCCAAATGGCCTCCTCTTGTGCTGTGTATACCACTGGTTTCTATCATTTCTGTCATTAAAATCATCAAATTCATTTTGTGCCTTTTCATGCATTCATTTAAGTTTTTAATTGAAGGTCTGAACCTTTTCCGTGAGCTTTGAATTGGCCTTTATTTTTCCCCAGAGCTGTCAAACTGTGAGCTGAATTTAGATTATCTGGTTTGAGCATGTGTAGGTTATTTCTCAGGTTGCAACAGTAGTATTCAGTCAGCTGTTCTGATGGAATATTTTTCTTCAGGTTCTAGCAGTTTTTTGCTCTGCTCTTTTTCAAAAAGCTGGAGGGCAAATTTCAACAGCTTTTTTGAAATATTATCATATTAAGCATTACACAGAGGCTAATCGATTTTAACTCAATCAAATTCTATTCACTTACACTGAATTAAAATTGGGGTCCATATGTATGTGAGGCAAAGTGAGGAAAAAAATGATATTGTCACGCCCGTACTAGTGTGACGATATTGTGACTCTTTAGAAGCCATATTTTAAAAAAATACATTTTAAAAGACGGAAAATCATGGTGGCTCCTAAGAAACTTATCTCTCAAAGAGGACAAAGATACCTTTTCTGATATTGACTCAATGTTTGTCAGACCAGGAGAAAAATAAAACTCCACTGACACTTTCTTGTTAAAATGCAAATTCGCCTCATCAAGAAAAAAGGTTTTGGTGTACAGAAACCACAGGTGGAAGAAGAATCCAACTACCAAATGTGATTACCACATTACCTTATTTGGACCATGACTGGACACTGGTGTCAGGTCACCTGATACAGTGACCATCTTGGCTCCCTGCTAACAGATAACAGAAGTTCAAATTGACTTTTGAGAGAGACATCTTTAGAAAGATTGAATATCATCAGAGAGCGAGGTCCTGCATGAAAAGCCATTGGACTGCTGTAATGGACTAGGTAAACCACAGAGAAACCAGGACCCTCTCTCCTCCACCCTGTTCCAGTCTTCAAGCCTACCTGAGAAACCAACCTCTGGCAGATCAACTTCAGGATCCATCACAGCTGCTGAGGTAACTCTGCAATTTCAAAGCCTTCACTTCAGACAGCTTTTCAACGCGACTACGAAACAACAGGCCTGCATTGAAACAGGGACTGAGCTAAATTCTATTTTTAGAATTACTGTTTTAACTTCATCTGTAACTAAATTTTTTTGTGTGTGTGTGTGAGACAGTGTGAGTGAGACATCATTATTTTATTCACCTCTACTGTAAAGGATGTCAGAGAATAAATTAACCTTTTCCTTTTCAAAGTTAAAAGCTTGTTGCTGCATTTTTTAAAAAGATTGACTCAATCACTCCAAGGATAAGAAATATATACATCCACACACAAATATATTTGATCACAGGCAATAAAAGGTACCACCTCAAAATTGTCCATGACAATATCTTATTGATTACCCAATGCTTATGTTTTGGTTTCTCTAAACTTTGGCCTCTGGATTAAGTTAAGGGGGTGACATAGAGAGGCCGTAAAATGTGCAATATTGATGCAGCCATCTTTTAAACATCTCTTCTGATTTTGCTTCCATTCAAGTCTCTGCCTGTATTGCTAACTTACAAACATACGAATTAGGAACAGAGTAGGCCACTCAACCCCTTGAGCCTGCTCCGCAATTCCATAAGATCATGGCTGATCAGAATGTAAACTCAATTCCACATTCCTGCTTATCCCCGATAACATTTCACCTTCTTGCTTATCAAGAATCTATCTAACTCTGCCTTAAAAATATTCAGACTCTGCCTCCACCACCTTTTGAAGAAGAGTTCCAAAGATTCACGACCTTCCAAGAGAAAAAACTTCTCATCTCTGTCTTAAATAGATGACCCCTCATTTTTAAAGTTACCCCTCATTCTAGATTCTCCCACAAGAGGAAACATCCTTTCCAAATCCACCTTGTCAAGACCCCTCAGGATCAATGCTTCAAACATTGTTCCCTGATCCCATCCACAAACCATTGGTGGGACTAGTCAAGTGGCAGCCATTTCTATTGTATTTAAAGTGATCCTCAGCTACTATCTCAGTTAAAATGCAGAAATGTATTGGATAACAATTTGCTTGCATTGCAATTGTATTGAACTTCTGGCAATTTCACTCTGGCAAGAGGAGAAGAAGGAGCAGCTGTGGCAGCAGGAGGAAGGGTCTGGAAAACTACAGATGCAGGGACAGCAAATTGAATGAGGCACGCTTGCAGGAATCCTTAAATATTTTGGACCTTCCAAAAACTTGGAAGCCTCTACCTAACAACATAATGGGAGCAACTTCACTCCATGGACTGTAACAGTTCAAGAATAAAGACCATCATCACCTTCTAAAGAATAGCTTTGCCGTCAATGCCCACAAGTGAACACAAAAGTCCTTCCAACTGAGCTCACAGGTCCAGGACAACATGCATGCAGTTCTGTGAGGAACAGAGCATAAGCAGGCTTTGTTCTCTCGGGAGGTTGTTAGCCATCTCCTCAAATGTTTTTCATACTAATTATGGGAATGTAATTGATCATTTTACAAACACTACATGAAACAAATCTTTTTTTGAAACAGTTGCAATGCCACTGGGAATATCCATGGTAATGTGGAGTGGGATGTAATGATGATAATTAAAGCTCAGGGGTGTATTCTTCATAGAGATTAATAACAAGTTTCGACATGCAATTTCCAGAAAATATTGCAAAGCTTTTTGGCTTCAATTACAGCTGGTCACTGTCTTATTATTCTTCAACACTCAAGAACTGATCTGAATTTATTGTCCAAGACATTTATGGACCCTAATCCAAATTACATCTACATCAGTCTATGTGCTGCTAGTCAGCATAATGCATTAAAGAAGTGTAAGGACCTCTGGTGGTTGGATGCTATACAGTAAAAGAAACTAACAGAGCTTCTACAAGAATAAATGTAAATTTGGAGGCAGTAGGTCCAAGCTTCATTCATGCAAAAAATGATCTTGTCCATCTATATACGACAGACCCAAAAAAGATTAATTTGATGAAGGCAGATCGCCACACTGTAACAGGAGAAATGGGTAGATTGTAAAGTATGGAAAGAACTGAACAAGGATGAAATAGATTGATGATGACGAGCAAAAAGATTAGGAATCGGCATGAATCAAAATATTTAAATATGTGGTTTTTCACACTACTATAAGCAGCTTGAGGGTTTTGCTTGTGAGTGAAAAGGTGGACATAATTGATTTCTCAGACTTGATTAAAGATAGAGGAACGGTATAAATGTCCTTTGGGAGTAATTCAAGAGACTGCAGGTGTCAAGCAGAAGGATATCACTCATAAACTAGTGTCTGTAGATATTGAGATCTGAGTCAATTTGAATCAAAAGTTACTGCACAAAAGTTTGGAAATTAAGTTCTGGTACTTACTATCGATATGAAATATTTGAGCATTGTAAAGGCTGAATTGAGAAACTAGAGGGTGCGGGTGAGAGTGATTTTAATTGATTTAAATGAACTAATGTATTGACATAATGACTGTCGAGAAAGATGCTACTGCTATCGTGAAGCTATTAATGTATATGATATTATTGGGAAATAATTTTCTTTTAAAATAGAGGTTTAGTCTGTGGGTGTGTCTTAATTGGACTAGAGCCAGCTAGTCTGGTTGCTTTGATGTGTACTAGCTTTGATATGTAAGAGAGATAGAGTGCATTTGCATTTTTTTGAATAGAGCATTCAAGAAGCGGGGTGAATTCTGGCACCTAGCTAGCAGAGACCAAGCAATATGTTTATATGGCTAATAAAAGTTGGTACTATGAAGGGGTTTTATTGTTAGAAATTGGCTGGTGATGCAATGAGAATTTACATTCAATGGGCTGTGCTAGATATAACAAGACAACCATTTTGTGTGTGTAGAGCAGAGGCAATGTGAGATCAAAAGCAGTTGTAAGCCTCCAACTGTCTCCATAGGAACCAAAGTGAAAAGAACCTCATTTTGAATTCATAAGGTGAAAATGCTTTGCCTGGTGTCTCGTTATGTCTATGGTGTGCTGTTGCCTTATTAGAGATTAGTTTGGGAATTTGTTAAAAGTTATGATCGTAGTAATTTGTAGCCGTGTGTATATATTTAACTTGTGTAAATTAATAAAATGTTTCATTTAGCTTAATATAAAATCTCTCGAGAACTGGTGGTCTGATTCCTGAATTTAGAGTTGCATCTTAAACATAACACATAAAATTATAGGTTTGACAGTTGCTTAAAGTTTCCTTCTGGGATTTTTTTAATAACTCAGATTTACCAAGTGCTCGGTCATAACCCTGCAACCATGCTTGCATTTGAATATTCATAAGGCATTCGGACAAAAATGCATAGTGGGTAATTCTGAATGATAGCACCTTGTTTCGATCACAGACCAGACCTCCAGTTTATGTTACAATCCTGGATGAGACCCCCTAATTTTGTTACGATCTGATTAAGGACTAATAACTTTTTGTTTAAAATAGGTTAAATTTGAAATTCCAGTTCCTTACTAAGAGAATAAAACCACAAAATTCCACAGTTTTTAAACAAACATGAGAAATTTTGACTATGCGAAAGTCAGCAAAGCAAACAATCAACAATATCTATATTATATTCACTACAAAAGCTTCTGCTTCTGCTTGGTTGTGTTGGCATCACAGACTAACATTCATATTCTGTCAACATTTATATAGTAAGTGCTAGTTAAACCAGACATGACCTGCGGATGTGGTAGTCCTGACGTATACATAAATGGAAATAGTCTAAAGATTTCAAGTCTTGGGTCTGGGACTTATTCCTTTGGCAGCTCACTCCAGTGTGGGTTTTTTCTTGGGAAGGAAGATTGTTGATACACTGTTTTGGGGACTGCGCAGTACAACAAGCCAGCTGTGCACAGCAAACAGAACTTGGAGGGAACATTGGTCCATTCCACTTCTTATGTTCCTTTTGTACTATCTGAAGAAGAGCAGGGGAGTTCTCTCTGGTGTCTGGACAATAATTACCCCTTGAACAACATACTTAAAAACAGAGGACGGAATTTTACAGCCCCGTCACGGCAGGGGTGGGGCTGTAAAATGTGGCAAGCCACTCAAAAGCCCATTGACTTTGGTGGGACGATAAAATCCTGCAGGCGTAAAATTCCACCCAGATCATCTGGTCATTATCACATTATCATTTGTGAGACCTTGCTACCATATGGCAGAAATATGGCTGCCATATTTCCAACATGACTTAAGTAACCACACTTTAAAAGGTTGTGAATAGTTGTAATGATTATAAGTTAAACTATTTCTTACTGTTATGGGGATCATGTGACTGTATAGACCAATCAGCCCTAAGCATGAGGAATCTTAGGGGTGGAGCTTTTTAGCCTTGGTCTTGGAACAAGCATGTAGTCTCCTCTGGAGTCTGTAAATAAGGTTCACTGTTTCTTACAAGAAACCTGTCCTGAAATCTCCAAGTTTATTACAACTGGCAACGAGGGTAAATAGCGACAACGCAGCACCTTGCCTCACAACTGTGAGTATTCCGATATTTTAAAGGAAGAAAATAAGTATGCTCACCAGCAATGTCTCACTTTGGCAGAATTGACCTGTACGACTCATCCAGTGAGGGAGTCAATACATTGAGCGATTAGGTTTCTACTTTGTAGCTAACCAAGTAACAACGGAGGAGAAACAGAAGGCTATTCTCCTAAGTGTCTGCAGGAACAAAACATATAACCTAATCCGTAGCTTGATGGCTCTGAACACGCCAAATTCCAGATCCTTCATCGAGCTAGTCGACCTCATGAAGGGGCATTTTCAGCCTAAACCCTTGGCGATAATGTAAAGATTCAAGTTAGCTCTCGAGTAAGGCCTCTGGCGAGCCGATCGCAACGTACATCGCAGAGTTAAAACAGTTAACGGAGCTCTGTGACTTCAGCGATACTTTAAACCACATGTTGTGAGATCGTTTGGTCTGCAGCATAAACAACGATGCCATTCAGCGCCATTTGCTTGCAGAAGTTGAGGTAGACCTGAAGCGCGCCATGGAGATAGTGCTAGCAACGGAGAGAGCAGAGAGGGACTTGCAGGCTCTACAGAGTGTGCAACATGGCACTGCTCTGCAGTTAGGGTGGGAACCTGCCGCAGGGCAGGGCGCAAAGATCAGGGAGGCTACTGCAAAGCAGGACACGGTCCCTACTGCTAGGAAGATAAAAATAAATACTGGGGGTAGCTCACCAGTAACCCAGAATTTAAAGTGTTACCGTTGTGGGGGAAATCCATGCACCCGAAGTCCGTAGATTTAAAGAGGCAGAATGCCACTCCTGCCACAAAAAAGGGCATGTTGTTAAACAGTGCAAGACTAGATCAAGGCAGCCATTCAAACATCAGGTCAAGTTAAATGAAGTGCACAATATAGATGCGTCAGAAGTTACTGAGGCTGATGTTTATTCCCTGCACAATCTGAAGGCGAGGAAAACTGAACCAATCACTGTTACACTTCAAGTAAATGGAAAGCCTCTGCTCATGGAGGGTGACACAGGAGCATCGACCACAGTGGTGGGAGAACACATCTTTAAATATCTCAGCAACGGTACCCAGCCATTGAGTTTGGAGAAAACCACTGCTCAGTTAAAAACAAATACAGGAGGAGCAATACAGGGGAAAGGCATCACCTCTGTACCTGTATCATACAGGCAACAGACAGCTCAGCTGCCAATAATTGTAACTGGAGAAGGACCGTCTGAGCCGTGATGGGTTTAAAGAAATCAAACTAAATTGGTCAGATATTTTTCAGGTCAGGACTGGAGGAATACCAGAGTTGCTGAAAAGGTATAACGGAGTATTCCGAGATGAACTGGAGAAAATCAAGAGGTAGTACTTGCGTTGAAATTCCCGGACTCCTCATTTATCCTCTGACCCGGCTTAACCTAAGGACGACACTTGGGCTTGACTCCCTATATGCACCTTCGACTAGGAGATCGTCTAGTCATGTGCATGTTACATACACTGTCCAAATTACCCTTTCTTTTTGTGCCATGATTTTTAAATAAATGTTTTTCTATCAAAATTTATAATGCAAAAACCCTGTGTCAGCAATTATAATAGGAAACCTGATGTAAACATTTTCCTGTTGCATTGTAACAGGCCTCCTACCTCAAGATGGTACTGCTGTACCTTTTTGGGTTTCCAAGTTATTCCAATTCCTGTAAGTCTGTTACTTAACATAGCTTTTTCTAGCCTACTGCCTTGCTTCCCAATCATTGCTCCTGCCTTTGTGCTGCACTTACTGTTAGGTAGAGGCTGATAGGGGAAGTGATGATAATAGCTGAAGGGAACATGACCTTTGGTCAGGCAGAGGGGTAGTCAAGGGGATATCTAGGCTAGATCCAGCATAGATCATGGCATACAAGGCTGTGGGCCTAGTGCTGGAAAATGGGATTAGAATAGTTAGGTACTTGTTTGACTGGCGCAGACCCGATGGGTCGAATGGCCTTTTTCTGTGCTATAGGCCTCTATGACTCTATGACATGTTCCAGTGCCTCAAGAGGTAGTACTTGCGTTGAAATTCCCGGACTCCTCACCAGTCTATGCAAGACAGATAAAGAACTGGACAAATCGGGATCCAATTTTCGCAAGAGTCCGTGAATAAGTATTACAAGGATGGTCAAATGCAGAAGTCCCTGAAGAATTAAAAAGAGAAATGGAGCGTTCTTGTGGATGGGATTGAGGCAAGAACAGGAGCAAGAATGGGGCACTGGCGTGTTGGGTGGTCAAGCGGGGGAAGAGAAATTAGTTTCAGCAGAACAATTGTCTGGCCTATAGGGCAGGGTCCTTCCTGCCAGATGTTGCATCCTGGATGTCTAAGAGATGGAAGGTCCACAGGCAGAGAGAGGAATTGAAGCTTGATGGAGGGCAGGTCCAGCTTTATGGACGGCAGGTTAATAGTGTCTGAGGGCAAGTCAAGGGCTATAGAGGGCAGTTCAAGGATAATGGAGGGAATATCCAGGATTCCAGGAGGCAGGTTGAGAGTGAGAGGATTAGGATTGAGGGTGAGAGAAGAAAGGTTGAGATTCATTATCACTGGGTCAAGGATGATATTGAGAGGTTCAAGGGTGATTGGGGGAAGGGACAAGGTGACGTTGGGAGAGTCAAGGATGATGGTCGGAAGCTCGAGGGTGACAAAGAGGATGATGGCTGGCAACCACGAGGTCACCCTGGGTGTGTCTGACAACGTGGTTGCATATAAAGGTGCAGCTGGCAGAAGTCCAGGTTCAAGTGGAGTGAAGCGATGCTGGGGAGGGAGGTATCTTGGGTGTGGCACATTGGAGGCTCAGGAACTCCCACTGGTCAGCTGCACCTGCTCTATGGATGATGGACATGTACATGGAGATGCTCATATCTTTGCCTGCCCTTTTCCCACAGCTCACTTTACAGATTCACAATGGGTGCCGTATACCCAGTATTTTTGCAACCTTGGGAGGAGAGGAGAGAACTCGCCAGAGGAAGGCTGTGGTGGAACAACAACAGAGGCCACAAGGTTATCAACAGGTAGCACCAGAGGGGAGACTGGTCAGTAGGAAGACAGCCAGGGCAGGCTTGATTGCCAATAAGCAATGACGTGGTCAGCACATGTTCCAAGCACACACCAATTACCTCCAACTCTGTGAAAGCCAGTGTCTGTGAGTGAGGCAGGTAAAGGGACCCAGAGGGCAAGAGTGCAGGAATGTGAGTCTCTGCAATTGTCCAATAGATTTGGGGTTCTCTCAGCTTGTTTGGATGGGAGTGGGGGCTGTAGGGCGGGTGAGCAAACTGACCATGGCACCATGGTACAAAAAGTCATTCTTGTCGGGGGAGCAAAAAGGAACGTAGTGGTAGTGGGGGACAGTATAGTAAGGGGGATTGACACTGTTCTCTGTAGCAAAGAGAGAGAGTCCAGACGGCTGTGTTGCCTGCCTGGTGCCAGGTTGAGGACTTCTGCGCAGGGCTGGAGAGGAACTTGGAGTGGGAGGGGTAGGATCCAGTGGCCATGGTCCATGTAGGTACCAAAGACATAGGCAGGATGAGGAAGGAGGCTCTGCATAGTCAGTTTGACAAGCTAGGCACCAAATTAAGAAGCAAACCTCAAGCTCTGGATTATTGCCTGAACCACGCGTAAATTGGCATACAGCAAATAAGATTAAAGAAATGAATGCGTGGCTCAAAGACTGGTGTGGGAGAAGTGGGTTCCAGTTAGTGGGGCAGTGGCTAGACGCTACAAAAATAATAAAAGGACAAACTAAAGGCTCTGTATCTAAATGCACATAGCATTCGAAACACATAGTGCAAATAGAAATAAATAAGTATGATCTGATTGACACGGCTGTAGGATGACATAGATTGGGACCTGATTATTAAAGGGTACGTGACATTTAGGAAGGACAAGAAGTTAGGAAAAGGTGGAGGGGTATCTCTGTTAATGAATGATGGTATAAGTACATTAGAGAGGGATGACCTAAGTTCAGTAAACTAGGATGTAGAAACGGTTTAGGTTGAGATGATAAATGATAAAGACAAGAAGTCACTTGTGGGAGTTGTGTGCAGGCCCCTAATTGTAACCACATGGTAGGACAGAGTTTAAAAGAAGAGATAATGGGAGCTTGTCAGAAAGGTACAGCAATAGTCATGGGGGATTTTAATCTACATATAGACTGGAAAACTCAGAGGGCAACGATAGAGTAGATGAGGACTTCATAGAATTTTTTCATTATAATTTCTTCAAATAGCTCATTCTGGAGCCAACCAGAGAGCAGGCTATACTGGACCTGGCATTGAGCTACGAGATAGGATTAATTGATATCCTCATAGTGAAGGCACCCCTAGATAGCAATGATCATAATAGGATTGAATTTTACATTCATTTTGAGGGAGAAACAAGCGCATCCAAGACTAGTATTTTAAACTTAAGTTAGGGCAATTATGAGGGCATGAAAGCAGAGCTAGCTAAAGTGGACTGGCAAATGAGGGTAAGGGATAGGCTAAAACAAAAACAGAATTACCTGGAAAAACTCAGCAGGTCTGGCAGCATCGGCGGAGAAGAAAAGAGTTGACGTTTCGAGTCCTCATGACCCTTCAACAGAACTGAGCAATATTAGGAGAGGGGTGAAATATAAGCTGGTTTAAGGTGGGGGGGGTGGAGGGAGAGAAGTTGGGGGGGAGAGGGGTTGTAGGGACAAGCAAGCAGTGATAGGAGCAGATAATCAAAAGATGTCACAGACAAAGGAACAAAGAGGTGTTGAAGGTGGTGATATTATCTAAACGAATGTGCTAATTAAGAATGGATGGCAGGACACTCAAGGTACAGCTCTAGTGGGGGTGGGGTTGAAAGACTAACAGGGCATTAAAGGTATAGATTTAAAAATAATGGAAATAGGTGGGAAAAGAAAAATCTATATAAATTATTGGAAAAAACAAAAGGGAGGGGGAAGAAATGGAAAGTGGGTGGGGATGGAGGAGGGAGTTCAAGATCTAAAGTTGTTAAATTCAATATTCAGTCCAGAAGGCTGTAAAGTGCCTAGTCGGAAGATGAGGTGCTGTTCCTCCAGTTTGCGTTGGGCTTCACTGGAACAATGCAGTAAGCCAAGGACAGACATGTGGGCAAGAGAGCAGGGTGGAGTGTTAAAATTGCAAGCGACAGGGAGGTTTGGATCTTTCTTGTGCACAGACCGCAGGTGTTCTGCAAAGCGGTCGCCCAGTTTAGGCTAGTCCATGTCCAAATGCAGCAAGACCTGGATAATATCCAGGCTTGGGCTGACAATGGGCAAGTAACATTCGCGCCACACAAATGTCAGGCAATGACCATCTCCAACAAGAGAGAATCCACCATCACCCCTTGATGTTCAATGGCATCACCATCACTGAACCCCCCACTATCAACATCCTGGGGGTTACTATTGACCAAAAACAGAACTGGATCAGCCATATAAATACTGTGGCTACAAGAGCAGATCAGAGACTAAGAATCGTGCGACGAGTAACTCACCTCCTGACTCCCCAAAGCCTGTCCACCATCTACAAGGCACAAGTCAGGAGTGTGATAGAATACTCCCCACTTGCCTGGCTAAGTGCAGCTCCCACAACACTCAAGAAGCTGGACACCAATCATGTGGTCCTTGATTGGCACCACATCCACAATTGGTATTCACTCCTTCCACCACCGACCAACAGTAGCAGCAGCGTGTACCACCTACAAGAAGCGCTGCAGGAATTCACCAAGGCACCTTAGACAGCACCTTCCAAACCTATGACCACTACCACCTAGAAGGACAAGGGCAGCAGATAGATGGGAACACCATCACCTGGAAGTTCCCCTCTAAGTCACTCACCATCCTGACTTGGAAATATATCGCCTCTCCTTCACTGTTGCTGGGTCAAAATTCTGGAACTCCCTGCCTAACAGCACTGTGGGTGTACCTATATCACATGGACTGCAGCGGTTCAAGAAGGCAGCTCACCACCACCTTCTCAAGGGCAACTAGGGATGGACAATAAATGCTGGCCCAGCCAGAGAAGCCCACATCCTGTGAATGAATTAAAAAAATAGAGGTTCAGTACAGACATTTAAAGGAATATTTTAGAATACACAGAATCTATACATTCCAATGAGAAAGAAAAATCCCAAGGGGAGGGCCCATCATCCATAGTTAACTAAAAAAATTAAAGACAGTATCAAACTTAAAGGAAAAGCATATTATTACACAAAGATGGGTGGCAGATCAGAAGATTGGAAAGAATATAAAGAACAGTAAAGAATGATAAAAAGATTAAAAAGGAGAGAAAAATTAGAGTACAAAAGAAAGCTAGCTAGTAATATAAAGGTGGATAGTAAGAGTTCCTCTACATATTTAAATAAGAAAAGAGTTAACAACATGAGCATTGGTCCTATAGAAAGTGCACCTGGGGAATTGATAATTAGATTGGAAAATAGCAAATAGAACTCCTTTATTCAAAAAGTGGGAGAGACAGAAAGCAGGACAGGCCAGTTAGCCTAACATTTGTCATAGGGAAAATGTTAGAGGTTATTATTAAAGATATATAGCAAGGCATTTAGAAAAATTCAAGGCAAGCAGGCAGAGTCAACATGGTTTAATGAAAGGGAAATCATGTTTAACCAATTTATTGGAGTTCTTTGAAGAAGTCACATCTGCTGTGGATAAAGGGGAACCAGTGGATGTACTGTACTTAGATTTCCAGAAGGCATTTGATAAAGTGCCACATCAAAGGTTATTGCAGAAAATAAAAGCTCATGGTGCACTGGGCAATATATTAGCATGGTTAGAAGATTGGCTAGCTAACAGGAAACAGAGAGTAGGCATAAATGGGTCTTTTTCTGGCTGGTGGGATGTGATGAGCGGTGTGCCATAGGGATCAGTGCTGGGGCCTCAACATTTTACAAGTTATGTAAATGACTTAGATGAAGGGACCAATGGAATAGTTGCTAAATTTGCTGACGGCACAAAGATAGGTAGGAAAGTAAATTGTGAAGAGCACATAAGGAGGCTATAAAGAGACATAGATAGGTTTAGTCAGCAAAGATCTGGCAAATGGAGTATAATGTGGGAAAATGTGAAATCGTTCATTTTGGCAGGAAGAATAAAAAAAGAAGCTTATTATCTAAATGGTGAAAGATTGAAGAGCTCTGAGATTCAGAGGGATCTGGGTGTCCTAGTGCATGAATCACAAAAGACTAGCATGCAGCTACAGCATGTTATTAGGAAAGCTAATAGAATGTTATAATTTATTGTGAGGGGAATTGATTATAAAAGTAGGGAGGTTATGCTTCAGTTGTACAGAACACTGGTGAGACCACATCTGGAGTATTGTATACAGTCCTGGTGTCCTTATTTAAGGAAAGATATAATGTGTTAGAAGCAGTTCAGAGAAGGTTTAGTAGACTAATACCAGGAATGGGCAGGTTGTCTTATGAGGAAAGGCTGGACAGGTTAGGCTTGTATCCAATGGAATTTAGAAGAGTAAGAAGTGACTTGATTGAAACCTTTAAGATCCTGAGGAGTCTTGACAGGGTGGGCGTGGAGAGGATGTTTACTATTGTGGAAGAATCTAGAACTAGGGGGTCACTGTTTAAAATTACATGGTCGCTCATTTAAGACAGAGATGAGGAGATTTTTTTCTCTCAGAGGGTAGTGAGTCTTTGAATTCTCTTCCTCAAAAGGCGGTGGAAGAGAGGCTTTGAATATTTTAAAGTCAGAGCTAGATAGATTCTTGATTAACAATGGGGTGAAAAGTTATCAGGGGTAGGCAGGAATGTAGGCCTGAGGTTACAATCAGATCAGCATGATCTTGTTGAATGGCGGAGAAGGCTCGAGGGGCCAAGTGGCCTACTCCTACTCCTAATTCGTATGTCTGTACATTCCAAAGGGCCAACAATTGCATCAGATTTTCAACCAAGGCAGAGAGCCAGACTGCAAGGCAGTGGGCTTCGGGGCCATCACTCAGTTTCCATGAATGCAGAAGGTGATTAACTACATTCATGTAACTATTTGAGCTCCCTGGGAACAGCCAGCAGCATATGTCAAGCACACAGGCTTTTACTCCCTTGACGTTTAGCTGGTCTGTGGCCACACACAGCTGCTCAGTTCCCAGTGAGCTGTCATGACTCCTATATTTTACACCACTCCCAGCTCAAAGTGCTCTTTGAGGCCCCTGGTCAAGTGGATTCTGGGTGACAAAGGCTATCCCTTCATGGCTCATGCCACCAGTGCATCATCCCCATAGCCCCGTGGAGGAGCAGTACAAAGTAGCTCACGCTTCGACCAGAGCAATCATAGAGCACACCACTGGGTTAATGAAAATGCGCCCCTGCTGCCTTGGCAGGTCTGACAGACCATTACCAGCCTGATGGACAAATACCAGTTTGATGGACCATTACAATAGAATCCACAGAGGGTATCCCAGCTTGTCGTGGTCTGCATTGCGCAGCACAATGTGACATTGCAGCAAGGAGAAGTATTGTCTTGCGTGAAAATGGAGGAGCTATGCTCCAACCCCGGGGAGGATGATGCTGAGGATGAAGAGGTCAGGAATGTCGCTGCATCTTTCCAAGATGCAAGGGCCATGGAGAATTGTGCCAGGGACGCCAGAGACAACTTGATTTAGCTAGTTTTCTGCATTGTCACCACTTTGCTGCACAGCTCGGAGGAGAACATGTCGGGAGACATCGCTAAGCCATGTTTGCCTCATCTCAGACAGGGTGAGTAATGGGGTGGTTGCTTTTTGGGGGGAAGGGTGGAGGGAGCGGGAGGTGGTGATTCCATGAGATGATTGGACTGCAGGAGGGGGGATGGGTTGCAAGTGACGGAGGTTCCCAGGAGATTCTATACAATTATGAGGGGGTGAATGATGGGGGCAGAAGATTTAGAGCTGCAAAGGAATGTGAAGGCTTGGTTTATTCCAAACAATATCCTTTCCAATCTGCAAATTTTGGCCCCCCAGCTGACCTGCTCCCTGCCGGCAGAGCCTATATGCTAGGCCAGGGGGTTGCTCTATAGACCCCCGGGGCTGCACTGCAATCACTTGATGTTGGATCAGCCACTTCCTGCCGCATGATTCCGTGTGCCCAAGGTGGCCGCCGCCCACCCTTTAAAATTATCATTAAATCCTGTGCGCATCGGCTCCCGATGTAAAAACAGAAGTGGTGCCCACCCCCGCTTCCACTGTTGGGACCTGTGCCTCACAGATTCAATTCCGCCCACTGAAAATGCTGGCGACTGTGGCTATTGGAATGCCTGCTGTTTGTCTATTTGGCAGAAACTACAGCACTGTTTAGTGTCTTGAGTTCTTTCTAATCTTAGCTAAAAGCTCGTGATGCTTGATGAACTTGTGATTACATTTCCTGTAATATGCATATTTTGAGTTTCCAAAGTAATACTTTATCCTGATTCATGACATTTTTCTGTTATTGGGTGGGCTAAACTAAAAATAAGATGGGGCTGAATCAAAACTAAGTTCTATTATCTTTATTATGGGCTTTACTGCAGTTTAGATTAAATCAGTAACAGCTTCCTGCAGTGCAGCTTTGCCATTTATTTTGAACATTTTGTGTTGTGGGTGAAGAATGAAATGTTTTGAATCACACTGTCCTGCAACTTTCATTTCATTACAATAATTCAAGGCTTGTGGATACACTGCGATGTCAGACCCACAAGCAGTTTCAGAAGTGTATTTTCACAGATGGCTGTGACTCAGTGTACTATTCCACATGAGAAGGTTTATGGCAAGTCTACAGTCATTGGTTAGCTTGAGTCCAATTTGAAAAGTTCCATTAAGTTTTAACCTTTTAAATGCCTACAAGGTTTAGGCAGGTTATAATTACATGGTTACAAGCTTTACACAGGTGAACAATGGCGCATTATGTATCTTAATACACCCCTGCACTCGCACACACTGACTAACAATGGATATTCAATGCCACAGTAGGGATAATGTTCTAACTTTGCTTTAGTGATGGAGATTTTGCCAGGGGACATCACATGTTGAAAATTCAAGTAGGCATAGCACTTTGTCAAATAATTACCTAGTGTCTATTATAATACATTCTTGTACATACTTACTGTGGCTAAGAATGGACAGATAGTGACATGGAATGCTTTATAATACATCGACCTCTGCACACACTCCCTTTAACTAACAACTGGAGGGGGGAATGGCAGGACACCCTAATTTAGTGAAGGAGAAGTTTGTGTAGATTCTTTTGTTAATCACAATGAGAGACAAAACTAGCTATATAGCTAATTTGACCTAAGCACGTGAGCAAAAAATCTGTAGCCTTTGGTAATAATGGCAAATGACAAAAACCCACAAATTACATTCATACCTTAAGCAGAATCTTTTGGTAATTGTGGCCTTAAGCTGTGTATACTACTTATACCTTCAGTCTCAAAATTGCATCTCCATTAATAATGATACCTGAAATCTGCGTCACTGAGCTTATAGCTGAAGCTATGCTATGTCCTCTACACATTCTTCAGAATATCCTGGCCAAGAGAAATGTTGACAGACTCTGTACCACTTGAGGACACTACGCCACCTGTTGTCTAACCCAAGCAACAACAGTAACAATGAGCTTCTGGAGTAGTAGGTGATAAGGCCTGCCTGATTCAACCACTGAATCAGATCTCATAGTGCTGAACTGTTTTTGAAAGGTTTAAATTTTTAAGAACTACCCAGCACTTTCCTACTTATACCATTAAATTTTTGTTATGAATTATTAATTGGAAACAAGCCTAGAAATCGCTGTTAGCATAGAAACATAGAAAATAGGAGCAGCAGTAGGTCATTCAGCCTTTCAAGCCTGCTTCACCATTCAATATGATCATGGATGACCCTCTATCTCAATGCCATACTCCCACTCTCTCCCCATACCCCTTGATGCTTTTAGAGTGCAGAAACCTATATATTTCCTTCTTAAATATATTCAGTAATTTGGCCTCCACAGCCTTCTGTGGTGGAGAATTCCACAGGTACACTGCATTCTCTGAGTGAAGAAGTTTCTCCTCATTTCAGTCCTAAATGGCCTACCCCATATCCTAAGACTGTGACCCCTTGTTCTAGACCTCCCAGCCAGAAGAAACATCATCCCTTCATCCGGTCTGTCAATCCCCCTCAGAAATTTATACATTTCAATGAGATCCCCTCTCATTCTTCTAAATTCCAGTTAATACAGGCACAGTGGGCCCAATCTCTACTCATACATCAGTCCTGCCATCCCAGGAATCAGTCTGGTGAACCTTTGCAGCACTCCCTCTATGGCAAGTAGATCGTTTCATAGGTAAGGAGACCAAAACTGCACACAATACTCCAGGTGTGGTCTCATTAAGGCCCTGTACAGCTGCAGTATGACATCCTTGCTCCTGTACTCAAGTCCTCTCACAATGAAGGCCAATATATCATTTGCCTTCTTAACTGCTTGCTGCACCTGCATGCTTGCTTTCAGTGACTGGTATACAAGGACACCCAGGTCCCTGTGCACATCAACATTTCCCAATCTATCATAATTTAAATAATACTCTGCCATTCTGTTTTTCCTACTGAAGTGGATAACTTCACACTTACTCACGTTATATACGCCAGATGGATCTGCCATGTATTTGCCCACTCATTAAACCTGTCTAAATTCCCTTGAGGCCTCTTAACACCCTCCTCATCGCTCACATTCCCATCAAGTTTTGTGTTGTCGGCAAACTTGGAAATATTATATTTGGTTCCCTCATCCAAATTATTGATATGTATTGTGAATAGCTGGGACCCAGGCACTGATCCCTGTGGTGCTCCTCTAGTCACCGCCTGCCACTCCGAAAAAGACCCATTTATTCCTACTCTCTGTTTCCTGTCTGCCAATCAATTCTCAATCCATGCCAATATATTACCCCCAATCCCATATGCTTTAAATTTGCACACTAACCTCTTACGTGGCACTTTATAAAAAGATTTCTAAAAATCCAAATACACCACATCCATTGGTTCTCCTTTATCTATTCTGCTAGTTACATCCTCAAAAAAACTCCAGTAGGTTTGTCAAACATAAATCCATGTTTACTTTGTCTAACCTCATTGATATTTTCTAAGTGTCCTGTTATCACATCCTTTATAATACTCTAGCATTTAGGCTAACTGGTCTGTAATTGCTGTTTTCTCCTTCCCTCCTTTTTAAAATAGTGAGGTTACATTTGCCACCCTCCAATTTGCTGGGACCATTCCAGAAGCTACAGAATTTTGGAAAATGACAACCAATGCGTCCACTGTTTCCAGGACCACCTCCCTTAGTACCCTGGGTTGTGGATAACCAGGCCCTAGGGAGTTATCAGCTTTCAGTCCCATTAATTTCTCCAACATTATTGTTTTAGTAATACTAATTTCCTTCAATTCCTCCTTCTCACTGGACCCTTGGTTCCCTAGTATTTCTGGGAATTTATTTGTGTCTTCCTCTGTGAAGACAGAACTAAAGTAGCTGTTTAATCACTCTGCTATTTCCTTGTTCTCTATTATAAATTTTCCTGTTTTGGACTGTAAGGAACCTACATTTGTCTTCACTATTCAATTTTTATGTACTTATAGAAACTTTTACAGTCCACTTTTATATTCTTGCAAATTTACTCTCATATTCTATTTTTCCCCTCTTAATCTCTTGGTTCTCCTTTGCTGAATTCTAAACTGCTCTCAATCCTCAGGCTTACTTTTTCTAGCAACTTTATATGACTCCTCTTTGGATCTAATACTATCCTTAATTACTTTTGTTAGCCATGGTTGGGCTACTCTTCCTGTTGGTGTTCTTGCACCAGAAAGAAATGTACAACTGTTGCAAGGCATACATTAGTTACTTAAATATTAGCCATTATCCATTCACTGTCATGCCTTTTAATGAATGCCCAATCTATCTTAGCCAACTCACACCTCATACCTTCATAGTTTCCTTTGTTTAGATTTAGGATCCTAGTTTCAGATTGGACTACTTCACTTTTCATGCTAATAAAGAATTCTATCATGTTATGGTTACTGTTCCCTAAAGGACCCTGCATGACAAGATTATTATTTAACCCTTCTCATTGCATAAGACCAAATCCAGGATAGCCTGTTCCCTAGTCAGCTCCTCCACATACTAATCTACAAAACCATCTCTTACACACTCCAGGAATTCATCTGCCACAGTATTATTAGTAATTTGGTTTGCCTAGTCTATATGTAGATTAAACTCACCCATGATTACTGTAGCACCCTTGTTACATGCATCTCTAATTTCCTGTTTAATGCTGTCCCCTACATTATCACTACAGTTTGGAGGCCTACAGACAACTCCCACTAATATTTTCCGCCCCTTGTTACTTCTTAGCTCCACCCAGACTAATTCTGCATCTAGATTTTCTGAGCCAATATCCTCTCTCACTATTGCACTGATTTCACCCTTAACTAACAACGCCACCCCACCTCCTTTAACTTTTTGCCTTTCCTTCCTAAATATCGAGTACCTGTGGATAGGCATTTCCCAGCCTTGGTCACCCTTGCAGCCAAAGAAAACCCAAAGATGTTTTACCAGTACATTAAGAACAAGAGAATAACTAAGGAAAAGGTAAAACCAATCAGAGATGTACATGGTAACTTGTGTGTTGATGCTGAAGATGTGGGCAGGGCTCTTAATGAGTACTCTGTCTCCATCTTCACTAAGGAGAGGGATGAAGCAGACATTCTAGTTAATGAGGAGGAGTGTAAAACATTAGATACAGTAAGCATAGTGAGAGAGGAAATACTGGAGCGACTGACATCATTGAAGGTGGCTAAGTCACCAGGGCTGGATGGATTGTATCCCAGGCTGTTAAAGGAAGCCAGGGAGGAAATAGCAGATGCTCTGAGGATCATTTTCCAATCCTCAATAGATACAGGTGAGGTACCAGAGGACTGGAGGTCTGCAAATGTTGTACCATTATTTAAAAATGATGCAAGGGATAGGCCAGTCTGACTTCTGTGGTGGGCAAATTATTGGAATCAATTCTGAGAGACAGGATAAACTGTCACTTGGAAAGGCATGGATTGATCAGGGATAGTCAGCATGGTTTTGTTAGGGGAAGATCGTGTCTTTCTAAATTAATAGAATTTTTTGAGGAAGTAACAAGGAGGATCGATGAAGGTAGTGTAGTGGATATTGTCTACATGGATTTTAGTAAGGCATTTGAGATCCCATGGTATACAGGGGAAGGTGGTGAGTTGGATCCAAAATTGGCTCATCAACAGGAAACAAAGGATAATGGTCAATGGACGTTCTTGCGAATGGAAAACAATTTCCAGTGGTGCTCCACAGGGCTCAGTGTTGGGGCCCTTGCTGTTTGTTGTACATATTAATGATTTGGACATAAATGTGGGAGATATGATTGGGAAATTTGCAGATGACCCAAAATTTGGCTATGCAGTTGATAGTGAAGAGGATGTTGTCTCCAGAATTATAACAAAGGTTTGGTTGAGTGGGCAGAAAAGTGCTTATTGGAATTCAATCCAAAGAATTGTGAGGTAATGCATTTGGGGAGGGCAAACAAAGCAAGGGAATACTCAATAAACGAGAGTATATTGAGAGAGGCTGAGGAAGTGAGAGGCATTGGAGTGCATGTCCACAGGTCCCTGAAGGTGGCAGGAAAGGTGGACAAGGTGGCAAAGAAAGCATATGGAATGCTCTCTTTTATTGGGCTAGGTATTGAATACAAAAGCAGGGATGTACTGCTGGAGCTTTATGAAACGCTGGTTAGGCCACAGCTAGAATTTTGTGTACAGTTCTGGTCACCACATTACAGGAAGGACATAATTGCTCTGGCGAGAATACAGAGAAAATTTACTAGAATGCTGCCAGGGCTTGAAAATTGCATCTATGAAGAAAGATTGGATAGGCTGGGGTTGTTTTCCTTAGAACAGAGGAGACTGAGGGGTGACCTAATTGAGGTGTACAAAATTATGAGGCGCCTGGATAGGGTAGACAGCAAAAACTTGTTCCCCTATCTGAGTGATCAGTTACCAGGGGGCATAGATTTAAGGTGATTGGTAGAAGGATAGAGGGGACATGAGGAAAAACGTTTTCATGCAGAGGGTGGTGGGCATCTGGAATTCACTGCCTAAATCGGTGGTTGAGGCTGAAACACTCAACTCATTTAAAAGGTATCTGGATCTTCATCTGAAGTGCTGTAACCTGCATGGCTACAGACCAGGTGCTGGAGAGTGGGATTGAAATGAGTAGCTAGTTCCTTTTTCATCTTTTTCTCGCAGGCACATACATGATGGGCTGAATGGCCTCTTTCTGCGCCGTAACTTTTCTATGGTACTGTCTGTAATTGCAATCATATCGTATCCATTTACATCTATTTGCATTGTTAGTTCGTCTACCTTCTTGCGAATGCTCCGTGCGGTCAGATAAAGTACCTTTAAACTTGCCTTTTTAACATTTTCACACATTTCTTTTGTGCTATGGCCCTATTTGTGCTAGCCCTCATTTCCTCTGCCTTCCACTTTTGCTTTCTACTTTCCTGTCTTTCATTCCTATCTTTGTTTCCCTCTCTTGTGTCTCCCCGCTCAGGTTCCCATCCCCCTGACACTCTAGTTTAAACCCTCCCCCACAGTACTGGCAAATACCCCTGTGAGGACATTGGTCCCGGTCCAGCTGGGGTGCAACCCGTCCAGCTTGTACAGATCCCATCTTACCCAGGATCAGTCCCAGTGCTTCAGAAATCTAAATCCCTCCCTCCTACACCATCTCTCCAGCCATGCATTCATCCAGTCTATTCTCCTATTCCTGATCTTGCTAGCACATGGCACTGGGAGTAATCCTGAGATTACTACCTTTGAGGTCCTGCTTTTTAATTTATTTCCTAGCTCCCTATGTTCTGCTTTCAGGACCTCATTCCTCTTTTTCCCAAGTCGTTGGTACTGATATGGACCATGACCTCTGTCTGATCACTCTCCCTCCTTCAGAATGTCCTGCGGCTGCTTAGTGGCATCCTTGACCCTGGCATCAGAGTGGAAACATACCATCCTGGTGTCACATCTGCGGCCACAAAAATATCTGTCTTCTCCTTATGATATTGGTTTTGCTCTCCCACTCATTTTTCTGCCCCCTGCTGGAGCTGAGCTACTTGTGGTGTCACAGACTTGGCTCTTGCTGCATTTCCCAGCAGTATCCAAAATGGAAATTCTGTTAGAGAGGGAGATGAACCCAGGGGACTCCTGCACTACCTGCCTAGTGCTTTTACTCCATCTGGCAATCACCCATTCCCTTTCTGCCTGTGCACCCTCTACCTGCATTGTGACCACCTCACTGTACATGCTATCCATGGAAATCTCATCCTTGTGGATGCTCCACAATGACTCCAGTCACAGCTCCATCTCTGAAATGCGGATTTCGAGTAACTGCAGCTGGAGTCACTTCCCGCACACGTGGTCACCTTGGACACTGCAAGTGTTCCTGACTTCCCACGTCACACAGAAACAGCATTCCGCTTTCCCAGGCTGCCCTGCCATGACTTATCTTTAAATTACTCCCTTTACCTTTACTTATCTAGTTTAGCGAATATTAAGGACAAAAGAAATACTCAATGGGTCCTACTTACCAAGGCCACTGCTCTTACTGAGGAAAGGTAGAAAATGAAAGAATTCCTCCTTCCCTCTTCACAGAACTCCCTCTCTCACTAAACTCTAACGTAAGCACTCTAATGCAGCCCAAAGCAGCGCTCCAGTACAGCCAAAAGCATCACTATATATTGATTTTATGCTGTCTGAATCTAGCTTCTGAAAATCTGTTTAAGCCAGTTAACTAATTAACTGGCTGCAGCTGCAAGCAGAGCCTGTATAACCCCTGTTTTAAAGCTGGACTAAAACTCACCTTCTCCCAACCCAAAGAGCAACTTTTAGTTAGTCGCTAAGTTAAGGAAAGATTGGAATTTAGAAATTAACTCTTAAAAGTCCTTTTCTCACCAAACTCCAAATTAAGCACTCCAATGCAGCCCAAAGCAGCACTCCAGTGTATATCATTCAGTTGTTAACTGTGGGTTACTGAAAGTCACTGGGAGTAACAAAGCCTGCTGGTTTACATACAGCTTTTCTGCTTTAGTCCATTGACTAAAATGTGGGTTTTATCTCCCACACAGCATAGCAGCCGAAGAGAAGGGAGAAATTCAGATCCTCTTAATTTATCTGTTAACTGCAATAAGGAAGCAACAGTGTGAAAGCAGCCTACTGAGAAAAGTTGCAGTCAAACTGGGTGTCAAAGTTTGAGAAAAGCCAGTTTTAGAGACTGCAAGGTCCACTGCAAAAGCTTATGGAGGGAATAAGCACAATTCCTGGGACTGATGGTAAACCTCCTTCCTCTACCTAAAAATGCCTGGTACATATATGGTCAAAGTTGATGCCATAGGAGGCAGAATTACTCAGATACTGAAGTCACAGGCATGCCTGACTCAAATCATCCCCTCTTGATGCACAGTTCAAGCAATACTAGCACCACCAGACCCAATCAGAATCGATTCTTGTAAAAACCCTTCTAGTTCACTAATGTCCTTTAAGGAAGGAAATCTGCTGTCCTGACCTGGTCTGGCTTACATGTGACTCCAGACCCACAGCAATGTGGTTGACTCTTAAACGCCCTCTGAAATGACCTAGCAAGCCACTTGTTGTATCAATCCGCTACAAAGTCTCAAAAAAGGAATGAAACCGGATGGACCACCTGGCATTAACCTAGGCACCAGAATCAACAATGGCAAACTCAGCCCTGTCGACCCTGCAAAGTCCTCCTTACTAACATCTGGGGGCTAGTGCCAAAATTTAGAGAGCTGTCTCACAGACTAGTCAACAACAGCCAGACATATTCATCCTCACAGAATCATACCTTTCAGAAATGTCCCAGACACCACCATCACCATCTCTGGATATGTCCTGTCCCACCAGCATGACAGACCCAGCAGAGGTGGCAGCACAGTGGTATACAGTTAGGAGGGAGTTGCCCTGGGGGTCCTCAACATTGACTCCAGACCCTATGATGTCTCATGGCATCAGGTCAAACATGGGCAAAGAAACCTCCTGCTGATTACCACGTAAAGCCCTCCACTAGCTGATGAATCAGTACTCCTCCATCTTGAATACCACTTGGAGGAAGCAGTGAGGTTGGCAAGGGTGCAGAATGTACTCTGGGTGGAGGACTTCAATGTCCATCACCAAGATTGGCTTGGTAGCACCACTACTGACTGAACTGCCAAGTCCTAAATGACATAGCCGCTAGACTGGGTCTGTGGCAGCTGGTGAGGGAACCAGCAAGAGGGAAAAACATACTTGACCTCATCCTCACTAACCTGCCTGCTGCAGATGCATCTGTCCATGACAATATCGGTAGGAGCGACTACCGCACAGTTGTATTAGGGAAGAAATCCTGCCTTCAAGTTGAGGATACCCTCCATCGTGTTGTGTGGCACTACCACCGTGCTAAATGGGATAGATTTTGAACAGATCTAGCAACTCAAAACTAGGCATCCATGAGGCACTGTGGGCCATCAGCAGCAGCAGAATTGTACTCAAACAAAATCTGTAACCTCATGGCCCAGCCTATCTCCCACTCAACCATTACCATCAAGTCAGTGATTCAATGAAGAGTGGAGGAGGGCATGCCAGGCACAGCATGAGACATACCTAAAAATGAGGTGTCAACCTGGTGAAGCAAGAACACAGGACTACTTGTGTGCCAAACAACATAAGCAGCAAGTCATAGACAGAGCTAAGCGATCCCACAACCAATGGATCAGATCTAAGCTCTCAAGTCCTGTCACATCCAGTCATAAATGGAGGTGGACAATTAAACAATTCACTGGACAAGGCGGCTCCACAATACCCCCATCTTCAATGATGGGGGAGCCCAGCACATCAGTGCAAAAAATAAGGCAGAAGCATTTGCTACAGTCTTACGCCAGAATTGCAGAGTGAATGATCTACCTTGGCCTCTTCTGGAGGTCCCAAGCATCACAGATATCAAGAAACGTCTGAAGGCACTGAATACTGCAAAGGCTATGGACCCTGAGAATATTCCGGCAATAGTTCTAAAGACATGTGATCCAGGATTGCCGCACCCCTAGCCAAGCTGCTTCAGTACAGCTACAACATTGGCATCTGTGGAAAATTGCCCAGGCATGCACTGTACACAAAAAGCAGGACAAATCCAACCCAGCCAATTACCGCCCCTTTGTCTACTCTTGATCATCAGTAAAGTAATGGAAGGGGTCATCAACATCAAGCAGCACTTACTTAGCAATATTCTGATCACTGACACCCAGTTGGGTTCCGCCAGGGCCATTCAGCCCCTGACCTCATTACATCCAAGGTTCAAACATGGACAAAAGAGCTGAATTCCAAAGGTGAGGTGAGAGTAACTGCCCTTGACATCAAGGCTGCATTTGACTGAGTGTGGCATCAAGGAGCCCTAGCAAAACTGGAGTCAATGGGAACCAGGGGGAAAACTCTCCACTAGTTGGAGTCATACCTAGCACAAATGAAGAGGGTTGTGGTTGTTGGAGGTCAGTCATCTCAGCTCCAGGATATCACTGCAGGAGTTCCTCAGGATAGTGTCCCAGGCCCAATCATCTTCAGCTGCTTCATCAATGGCCTTCCTTCCATCATTAGTTCAGAAGTGGGGATGTTCACTGATGATTGCACAATATTCAGCACCATTTGCGACTCCTCAGATACTGAAGCAGTCCATGTCCAAATGCAGCAAGCACTGGACAATATCCAGGCTTGGGCTGACAAGTGACAAGTAACATTCATGCCATACAAATGCCAGGCAATGACCACTTCCAGCAGGAGAGAATCAAACCATCACCCCTTGATGTTCAATGGTAATTCCGTCATTGAATCCTCCACTACCAACATCCTGGGAGTTACCATTGACCAGAAACTGACTGGACTAGCAGTATAAATACTGTGGCTACAAGAGCAGGTCAGAGGCTAGGAATACTGTGAAGAATAACTCACCTCCTAACTCCCCAGAGCCTGTCCATCATCTACAAGGCACAAGTCAGGAGTGCGATGGAATATTCCCCACTTGCCTGGATGAGTGCAGCTCCCACAACACTCAAGAAGCTTGACACCCATCCAGGACATAGCAGCCCGCTTGATTGGCACCAAATCCACAAACATTCACTCCCTCCACCACCGATGCACAATAGCAGCAGTGTGTACCATCTACAAGATGCATGGCAGCAATTCACCAAAGCTCCTTAGACAGCACCTTCCAAACCAATGACCACTACCATCTAGAAGGACGAAGGCAGCAGATACATGGGAACACCACCACCTGGAAGTTCCCCTCCAAGTCACTCACCATCCTGACTTGGAATTATATCACCGTTCCTTCACCGTCGCTGAGTCAAAACCCTGGACCTCCCTTCCTAACAACTGTGTGTGTATACCTACACCACATGGACTGCAGTGGTTCAAGAAGGCAGCTCACCACCACCTTGTCAAGGGCAAATAGGGATGGGCAATAAATGCTGGCGCAGCCAGTGAAGCCCACATCCCATAAACGAATAAAAAAAACTTCTTGCAAGTTGTCATTGAAGCCTCGCAACCAGTCAATATACTTAATTTTTCCACAAGCCAGTGGTAGGGTAGGTGTCAAAACCACAAGCACCAAATACTGAGCCAATTCAAACTGCCAGAGACAATAAATACATTGCATTGAGTAATATTTTTATTGGTTTAAGCAGAACCCCCACAAAGGAAGGTCATAAACTGTACTCAATTAACTGAGCACGAAACTTTTAGATAAGGCAATTTGGGCACAGTGCTTTGGCAGTTAAAGTTTGTCCCATTATGAAATGTTGGAGCTGTGACATTCATTGGAAGGCATCTAGATTTAGCACCTAGGGAACCAATTATTGTTGCTGGCCCTGCTGCTACTTTCTCATTGACATTTTCCCCTCTTACTCTGTCAAAGTTTTACTATTCTGGGCTTCATTCTGAGCTCATTAGGTGAAATAATGGAGCATTTACTAGATGATAATTATCCTGGAAACCCTGGGGGAGTCATAGGTTGTACTGCAAGGCTGCCCCTAGTCAGGCCAGAGTTTGAATTGCGGTCTAAATCCCACTCCCCTCAATGCTGCTCCTATCCAGGTCCGACTGCTGATGAACGTGGTTCCAATCTGTACTGTGGGCAGGAATTCGCACTTAGAGTTTCCCACACAAAATTTACCAGCAGCAGCTGAAATCCATTCAATTAGCAACACAACTCAAGTAAGCTAAGTTGAGGAAAGAGCACACTGAAGGTAAGGCTGAAAAGTGCAGGAATGAGTCAAATGGGGAGAGGCAGTGGGTAAAAGGAAGGAGGGATATAAAATGAAGGAGAAAGGGAAAAGGACAAGACAGTAAAAAAGAAGCTGAGAGTAATACTTGGGAAATTCTGGCTGTTAAGTGTTAATCATTGCCTGTTAGCCTCTCTGGCACTGAAAATTGGCTATCTATATAGTTTCATTCCTTCAGGCTTTAATTGTTAAGTAGATTTTTAAAAATGTAACATTTTAAATTTTACAATTTTTAAACTTTGCCCTTTGTCTACTTTTTTCTCTCTTCCTCTTAATCCAACCTCTCTTTCCCTCTCTTTCTGTACCTGATCTGACATTGAATTCACTCACTCTATTTCACACTTCCTTCTCAGTCCTTGTGCAATTTATTTCACAATCTTTCAATCTTATTGATTAAGGAGATACCCTGTTTCCTGTTCGCTCAGATCCCAGATACACTGGGAGGAAGTTAATAAGAGGGACACGGGTCACGTTAGCGGAACCAGAAGTGGGCAACACTTCCACTTGCATGTGGGGAGCTGGTGCACACACAATTACAATTAAAATTTAAACGGTTGACATGGGCAGTAATTAACACTTATCCATTGGAACTCCCCAAGTCTACTCCCAGCTTCTTCCTCTTGTCTGTCCTTGCACACACATCTCGGCAGTTGAGGGGATACTGTGACGGCCGAGGCCTCTGACTCTTGGAGGATTGCTGGGTAACTAGGCCCCTGCTGAGCCCTAAGCTGATGATGAACCTCTGGTCACTGCCACTAGAAGCCTGTTGGAAGCAAAGGTTTGGAAACATATGGTGGAGATACCAGAGGTCAGCTTTGTGCAGATTATGGAGGAGTCCATGCTCATCAGGAGTTCTGCCATATTTCAGAAATATGAATGCATGGCTTCCTCCATGGAGAGGTTCACAACCCCCATGGAGAATCAGGTCCAACAGATGACCTATGTGTACTCTGGCCTGCATTCTGTAACTCTAACCATTGACTTCATACAGCAGTGTCTAGGCAGGAGGAGGAGGAGGCACCCAGACCCCTCTTCAGGTCCCCCTTCTCCTCAGGGATGCAGGGTGGTGCTATTGTGCACAGAGGGGGAGAAGGAGTACCTGACTGTTGCCCCAGAGGCTTCCTCTCAGGACACCCCCAGGGTGAGTGGCCTCTCTTCATCTTCCCTGCCATTGACCCCATTGCCTCCAGTAGGCGACGTTGTGGAGGATGCCCCTGCTCCAGTGCAGGAGGCCTCAAGTAGGCTGGAGCCCTCAAGGCCTCGGACCTCCAGAGGATGCCCACCACCACCATCAAAGGCAACGGGGACAGCGCTGCTGATGTCAGGGCTGCACCAAGGCGTAGTGGCCATAAGAAAAATTTTAAGACTTTATGAGAGCACAAAGGTTACACGGGTATTTTAAAAAGTTCAATTTGTCACATGCAAATACTGCACATTATTTTGTTTTCACTTTATTCGCTTTATTCATGTGTGCATCATCGTCATTTGTTGGGACTAGCTTAGTCGGGGAGCTAAATATATTGGCACGCCTCATGGTTGGCACACATTGATGACTGCAGGGGAGTTGGGGACATTTCTTTTATTGTGGAAGAAACAATGTTGTGTGTTTGTATTCAGTCTTTAATGAATGTCCAGCTTTGTACTCGGCAGTCTGTGGGACACAGCTGAACATACAGGACCAGCTGGCCTTCCCTTATATCCATTGTCAAGGAGATTGCCTGAGATTACTCTCAATGGGGATAATTGAACACTTGTGGGCAAACTCAAAGTCCTATAACAATGGTGCAGGATCTGAATTCTTGGTCATGGTAGGCTGTTGACATATGTCCAAGTGCAAAGCAAATGCCCTCGGAACAGTATTCACTAACCAACGTGTTTGGCAAAGGTCAGCTCCCCTTGCTTTTATAGGTGACAGAGAAGTAGTTCCAAGAGGGAGACTGGCAGGGGTTGGACTATATTCCAAACAATCTATGGAGTTCCGGTGTTGGAACAATGGTCATGGAGTACCTCACTCTTGGGGGAATCGGGTGTATACGGGGTTGTCTCTGCTATATCTTATATGTCTCTCATGGCCCTGACCTCCAGTAAAGGCGTATGAACATTCTTGGCCTTCTCCTCAGGCTCAATTGGTGCATCTTCATCCGAAGAGGAGTCCTGCTCTTTCCTCTTGTCCTGTTCCAACAGTTCTGTGCATTCTATGGTAAATCATGATTATTTGTGATACCCTCCATAGTGCATACGCCACTGGTGCTCGCCACCTTTAAACAGAAAGCATGAGCTTCCCATGTACTTCTGACTTAATCTTGAAGGTAGGACTTAATTTGAAGAAGTTTTTTGATAAAGAGTATTCATGGGATGCAAATGTATTTAAAATAGGAATCGACCGCTGGGTAGCATGAGGCACGATCCACGGCTGTAAAGCCACTACATCTACAATTTCTACATCTTAACCTGCTGTCAGCAAACTGGGATTTGGGATCCCCCTAATAAATCCACCCCCACCACCCCCCACCCACCCACCACATTTTCTGCTCTTACAGGCCCCATTAAACACCACCCTCCGTTTCCCTCGCTGTAACATTATCAATTTGCACTTTCAGCAACTTACCATGCACAAAAAAACCTAAATGTGCAAGGGCAAGTCTAAATAATGGCAGATACTATTAGATGCCTTGCTGCAGCAAAGTCTAGCCCAATATAACAAGTTTAATTGTGTAACTGAAGTATTATGTATAAATGCATCATTAATTTTCCCCTCTCAGTGCCCTTTTTGAACTTGTTTTTGCTAGGCTAAGAATTTTCAGGGCAGTGCTGAACACAAATGAATGGTTCATTTGTACTTGGCTTGGCATTACAGAACTTATTTTAGTCCTGGTCGCTTTCTTTGAATTTTCTGCCATTGCTAATATTATCAAGATTTTCATGCCAAATTAGGTACAGCTTAGTGCTGTGGACCTTTACCCATTGCCACCTAGGTTAAGACTGTCCAAACTCATTTTCTGCAAAACTCTCAAGACATCAAAGAGAAGGATCTACCATTCTATCAGCCTGGAGTGACATAAATTTCAAAGGTGAAAAGACAAAATGTTAACTCATTGTGTAAATCACTGTCCCCAATTTTGTTGGTCGTTATTGAATAGTGAGATTAAACACAAACTATAATAGCCATTACATTTGGTTTGATTACATGCCTGAATACTGGTTTTATATATATTTTTATAAAACTATTACTGTTTCAATTGAAAATTAAACTGAAGATAACTTCTGGAGTTCAGTAATTTTGTTACATAGTAAGCCAGAATCCAAACAAATACCTCAATTATGACTAGCCAACAGCTAGCTGGACTTCCAACCAGGCGCTAATGACCCAACAGACTTTGCCCTGAGTGAAAAAGAATGACAGTTCGATCAAGAGCACAGAGTTTTGTTTTTGGAATTACAAGAAGCTGCTGAAATGTTAAATAGAACAAGCAAGCCAATTCAGAGAAGTTAAGGAGACACCTTTCCTTTACCCTCAAGGTGTGGGTAAGGCTCGGAATTTATTGACTATCCGTAGTGACCCTGAGAAGGTTGTTGTTACTCTTTCAGTCCTTGTTGTTGTTACACTGCTGCCACCATGATAACACATGTTGCTTGACGTTTTAATCATCTTCACATACAGAACACCCAAAGGAAGTAGTTTTCAATAACCTGGATCACCTGCCAGTTGTAGAACTCACCTGACATTCATGAAATGGATGAAAATCAGTTGGTTCTAGAACCGGTGGGCAATCCTCTCCACTAATTTAGGGCTCAGGTGACAGAGGTAAAAATTATTTCCCAAAAACACATGCTCAATTCATTCCAGAAATTAAATTTATTAAGTTTAGCATATTTTCAACAGAAGTGCTTAGAACTGGAGGACTGGCTGACTAGAATGTTGCTCTTTCACTTTGGGTGGGGAGGTGCTGGGGGCGGGGGTTCTACCAAAATACAGCCTTGATTGCTGGAATGAAAATCATCTTGTTCCACTAGCTGGAAGTGCCCAACATGAGTTTTGGCAATCCCTACTCCATTCACATGGGAAGGAAGCTCATAGCAGACAAAGTAATAACGATAGACAAGTTGGCCCAATATCAGTTGTAGGAAAACAGTAGAAATTCATAATTCAACTGTTCTAATGTCCATTAATGAACATTAGAAATGCATGCAACAATCAAGGTTAGCCAGATTGTTAAGGAAAAGTTTTGTTTGACAAATTCAGTATTCGTTTTGAAGAAATTGAATATTGATTGATGGACAGGAAATAAAGAATACAATTAATGCACTTTGCTTGGATTGAAAAAGTTTGGAGGTGATGTTCTCCACCAGTCAATTCTTTGTACACTTTTATTCTTTTCAGAATCAGGGGAAAACTCTCCACTGGTTGGAGTCATATCTAGCACAAGGGAAGATGATTGTGGGTGTTGGAGGACAATCATCTCAGCTCCAGAACATCACTGCAGGAGTACCTCAGGGTAGTGTCCTAGGCCCAACCATCTTCAGCTGCTTCATCAATGACCTTCCTTCCATCACAAGGTCAAAAGTGCAGATGTTTTCTGATGATTGCGCAATGTTCAGCACCATTCATGACTCCTCAGATACTGAAACAATCTGTGTCCATATGCAGCAAGACCTGGATGACATTCAGGCTTGGACTGATAAGTGGCAAGTCACATTTGCGCCACACAAGTGCCAGGTGTGAAGGGTTAACATCAGAAGCATACATGGTGTTCATGTAGTAATGATGTCAGATCACATGACTGAGACGTAAGAGAGACCTGGAAGGAGGAGAAGCTCCAACCTCCTGTAGAGGTCCAAATGTGTAAATACTTGTTGTAAATAAAGAGCTTTGGTTTTAAGAAACTACAGACTCAAGCAGCATACTTTTGGAGAATAGACAATGCCTGAAACTCCTGTCTGGACTCCAACCACACAACGAAACACCAGGCAATGACCATCTTAAGGAAGAGAGAATCTAATCATCTCCCTTTGACATTCAATGGCATCACCATCGCTGAATTCCCCACTATCAAAATCCTTGGGGTTACCATTGACCAGACACTGAACTGGACTAGCCATATAAGTACCGTGGCTACAAGAGCAGGTCAAGGGCTGGAAATTCTGAGGCGAGTAACTCACCTCCTGACTCCCAAAGCCTGTCCATGATCTACAAGGCAGAAGTCAGGAGTGTGCTGGAATTCTCTCCACTTGCCTGAATGAGTGCAGCTCCAACAACACTCAAGAAGCACGACACCATCCAGGTAACAAAGCAGTCCGCTTGACTGACCTTAAACATCACTCCCTCCACCAGCAATGCAGCAGTGGCAGTGTGTGTACCATCTACAAGATGCACTGTAGCAACTCACCAAGCCCCCTTCAACAGCATTTTCAAAACCCGCAACCTCTACCACTTAGAAGGACGAGGACAGCATACACCACATGGGAGCACCACCATCCGAATGTTCCCCTCCAAGCCACATACTATCCTGACTTGGAACTATACCACTGTCACTGGATCAAAATCCTGGAACCCTTTTCCTAATAGCACTGTAGGTGTATTTATACCACATGCACTGCAGCGGTTCAAGAAGATGGCTCACCATCACCTTCTCAAGGGTAATTACAGATGGGCAATAAAGCTAGCTAGCAACAGCCAATTCCTGTGAATGAATCAATAATAAAAAAAGAATGACATTTACTTAGGTATAGGGAATGTGTCTGTCAGATCTACGAATTACATAAAAGTAAGGAGTACATCAAGTAGGGAAGATACATGATAAACATTGGAGAACATAGGTTCATGGAATGGACAGTAGCACAATAAAAGGACACGGAAGCTTGAAAAGGAACTAAGAAGACCGAGGATTCCTGAGGAGTCCTATGCAAAGAATTAAAACCATAAAAACGACAGAAGTATTTGGGATATTATAAAAAGTGAAATGAATACAAGAGCAAGGTAATGATAAACCTGATAAAGAACTGAATGTACAGATAGTGTAGCAAAGGACATTAATGAGAGAATTAGTGCCAGTTCACCAGAATGATTCCAGTAATGAGAAACTATGGTTATGAGGACAACAAACACCAATTTTTTTTTCCAATAGAAACAGAAGTTAAGAAGATATTCAATAGTAGCTATTTAAATTGTGAAGAGTTGTGATAAAATGAATAGAGAATGAAGATTTCCTCTGATTGGGTAATCAGGGACAATGGGTCATTAAATGAAAATAATCACTAAAAAAGTGAGGAGTGTAATTCGGAAATATTTAATTGTGTGCATAGCTGTTCGGGCATGGAGCTCAGAGTGCATTAATGCAGGGCGTATGGAATGGTTGGGAATGTTCTGTTGGGAAATTGGTCCTATAGTCTAACAATAAACCCACACCATTTAATGGCAGCTAAAATTTAAGTCCAACTCTTTCTCTAATTAAAAGGACAATGGTTTACATGTTGTTCCTGTCTATACTTGATGTGTATGTGATGTGAATGTGACTGAATTCAAAAGAAAGAACATACTGTGGCTGTAAACTTCTCTTAAGGAGCCATTCTGTTATAGCTAGGATTACAGAAGAGGCACATTTTAAGCAGAGAACTGGAACCTTTGAACAACACTCACTTTTTTTCTGCACTTGCGTCCTTATGTCCCTGCACAAGGATTGATCCAACGAAGCCCCTGTTTCTCATGCTTCAGCAGCCACCCGCAGCACCTGCAAAAATTGTCTTGCAATTGTCAGTGCCAAGGGAGAACAATGTTCAGTACCTGTCACCAATAACACATTATCAGTAAAAAATGACCCTTGAAATGCCCTGGCTCCAGGCAGGTTATTTTGTTGCAATTAATGGGTCATTTATTCCCTGACGTTTAACCAATATGATTTAATCAATTTTCACTGTCAGGTCAAAAAAGCCTAGTGTCACAAAAGAACCTGACCAACTGTGTCCTCCAATCAATTCATAATGATGTGTATGCTCAAAATCCAAATTTTTTTTTTAATTTTCCTGTTCATTTTCTCACCAAGGGAGATTGTGGCATAGTGGTATTGTCACTGGACCAGAAGTCCAGAGACCCAGGGTAATGCTCTGGGGACCTGGGTTCAAATTCCACTATGGCAGATAGTGAAATTTGAATTCAATAAAGATCTGGAATTAAAAGTTCAATGATGACCATGAAACAATTGTCATAAAAACCTACCTGGTTCATTAATTGAAATGGCCTAGCAAGCTACTCAGTTGTTCCAAACTGCTAACAACGCCTAAAAGGAAGACCACCCAGCATTGACCTAGGCACCAGAAATGACAACGGCAAACCCAGCCCTGTCGACCCTGCAAAGTCCTCCTTACTAACATTAGGGGGCTTGTGCCAAAATTGAGAGAGCTGTCCCACAGACTAGTCAAGCAGCAGCCTGACATAGTCATAATCACAGAATCACACCTTACAGATAATGTCCCAGACATCACCATCACCATCCCTGGGCATGTCCTGTCCCACCAGTAGGACAGAGCCAGCTGAGGTAGCAGCACAGTGGCAATCCTCAAAATCGAATCTGGACCCCATGAAGTCTCATGGCATCAGGTGAAACCTGGGCAAGGAAACCTCCTGTGGATTATCACCTACCATCCAGCCCCCCAACCGATGATTCTATCCTCCTCCATGTTGAACACCACTTGGAGGAAGTACTGAGGCTGTCAAGGGTGCAGAATGTACTCTGGGTGGGGGACTTCAATGTCCATCACCAAGAGTGCTCGGTAGCACCACTACTGACCGAGCTGGCTGAGTCCTAAAGGACATAGCTGCTAGACTGGGTCTGTGGCAGGTGGTGAGAGAACCAACAAGAGGGGAAAACATATCCTCGCCAACCTACCTGCCTCAGATGCATCTGTCCATGATAGTATTGGTAGGAGTGAACACCGCACAGTCCTTGTGGAGATGAAGTCCTGTCTTCACATTGAGGATACCCTCCATCGTGTTGTGTAGCACTACCACTGTTCTAAATGGGATAGATTTTGAACAGATCTAGCAACTCAAGACTGGGCAACCATGAGGCACTGTGGGTCATCAGTAGCAGCAGAATTGGGCTCAACCACAATCTGTAGCCTCATGGCTTGGCATATTCCCTCACTCTACCAAGCCAGGGGCTCAACCCTGGTTCAATGAAGAGTGCAGGAGGGTATGCCAGGAGCAGCACCAGGCATACCTAAAATGAGGAGTCAACCTGGTGAAGCTACAACACAGGACTACTTGCATGCCAAACAGCATAAGCAGCAAATGATAGAGCTAAGCGATCTGACAACCAATGGATCAGATCTAAGTTCTGCAGTTCTGCCACATCCAGTCAGGAATGGTGGTGGACAATTAAACAACTCACTGGAAGAGGTGGGTCCACAAATATCCCCATCCTCAATGATGGAGGAGCCCAGCACATCAGTGCAAAAGTTAAGGCTGAAGCATTTGCAACAATCTTCCGCCAGAAGCGCCAAGTGGATGATCCATCTTGGCCTCCTTCGGAGATCCCCAGCATCACAGATGCCATTTTTCAGCCAATTTGATTCATCCCATGTGATTTCAAGAAACAGCTAAAGGCACTGGATACTGCAAAGGCTATGGGCCCAGGTATGACCTGTACACAAAAAGCAGGATAAATCCAACCAATTACTGCCCCATCAGTCTACTCTCAATCATCAGTGAAATGATGGAAGAAGTCATCAACAGTGCTATCAAACGGTACTTGCTTAGCAATAACCTGCTCACTGATGCTCAGTTTGAATACTTCCAGGGCCATTCAGCTCCTGACCTCATTACAGCCCTGGTTCAAACATGGGCAAAAGAGCTGAGCTCCAGAGGTGAGGTGATAGTGACTGCCCTTGACATCAAGGCAGCATTTGACAGAGTGTGGCATCAAGGAGCCCTAGCAAAACTGGAGTCAATGGGAATCAGGGGGAAAACTCTCCGTTGGTTGGAGTCATACCGAGCACAAAGGAAGATGGTTGTGGTTGTTGGAAGTCAATCATCTCAGCTCCAGGGCATCACTGCAGGAGTTCCTCAGGGTAGTGTCCTGGGCCCAACCATCTTCAGCTACTTCAACAATGACCTTGCTTTCATCATAAGGTCAGAAGTGGGGATGTTAGCTGATGATTGCACCATGTTCAGCACCATTTGCAACTGCTCAAATACAGAAGTAGTCCATGTCCAAATGTTGCAATACCAGGACAAATCCAGGTTTGGGCTGACAAGTGACAAGTAATATTCTCACCACACAAGTGCCAGGCAATGACCATCTCCAACAAGAGAGAAGCTAACCATTGTCCCTTGACATTCAATGGCATTACCATCGCTGTCTCCCCCGTTATCAACATCCTGGGAGTTACCATTATCCAGAAACTGAACTGGGCTAGCCATATAAATACTGTGGCTACAAGAGCTGGACAGAGGCTGGGAATCCTGTAGCAAGTAACTCACTTCCTGACTCCCCAAAACCTGATCACCATCGACAAGGCACAAGTCAGGAGTGTGATGGAATACTTTCCATTTGCCTGGATGAGTGCAGCTCCAACAACACTCCAGAATCTTGACACCATCTAGGACAGAGCAGCTTGCTTGATTGGCACCACTTCCACAACCATTCACTCCTTCCACTACCGACACACAGCAGCAGCAGTGTGTACCATCTACAAGATGCACTGCAGGAACTCGCCAAGTCTCCTTAGACAGCACCTTCCAAACTCACGACTACTACCATCTAGAGGGACAACGACAGCAGACACATGGGAACACCACCATCTGGAAGTTTCCCTCCAAGCCTCACACCATCCTAACTTGGAAATATATCACTGTTCCTACACTGTTGCTGGGTCAAAGTCCTGGAATTCCCTCCCTAACACCACTGTGGATGTACCTACACCACATGAACTGCAGTGGTTCAAGAAGGCAGCTCACCACCACTTTCTCAAGGGCAATTAGTGATAGGCAATAAATGCTGGCCCAGCCAGCGATTCTCACACTCCATGATGAATAAAAAAAAGTTTAGTGCCAAAGAAAGGTAGTCAGATGTGGAAAAACAAAATGCTGCTGATGCTGGAAATTTGAATTAAAAATGCAAAATGTTCGAATTACTCAGCAGGTCGGACACCATTTTTGGAGGGAGAAACAAGGTCAATGGCTGGAATTTTCCCAACTCTGTGGAGGGGGCTTTGGAGGTGCTGGGGTGGGGAGGGGATGTGCATTTCAGAAGAACACGTGCCTGGTCGACTCCCTGATATTTTCTCATCTCCGTGTGTATTTCCTGGAGTTCGGATTGTGCTGCCAACAACCACCCTAACAATTCTTTGGGGCACCCCAATTAAGGTTGTTAAGGTCTCAATTTTGTGCTGATTTACTGACAAGACGGCAAATTTGCTGGCATCACAGTGTCCATCACCGCACCCCCCACCACCCCCCCAATGCCCCCCCCATCCCCTGCCACCCGCTACCGCCTGTGTCAGGAGCTAGCCAATGCATTGGAGGTGGCTTCATGCTGGGAGGTAGGAGCACCATCATACTGTAATGAATGATGTGCCTCCACTCCTGTTGCAGATGTTGAAGCACACAACCAACGTTTTATGCTGTTGCTATTCAAGTATGAACCCTTTTAAGGTTGAGTAGGCTGAATTCTGTATCCTGGACTCAGGTGACATAATACTGTGCACTTTCTTTTACATTGTTTCTATAATCTGAAGATGACATTTAGGTGGTTCTGTGCAGTCCTGACTTGTGATCACCTAAATGTGATCTTTTTTCAATGTTTTTTTTCTCCCTGTGTCCTGCTGCAAAAGGTTATCCCCAAATGGCTACTTTAGCTTGGCCTTGCTCGTGTTACTTTTCTCTCTGGCCTCTTCTGCGGGCATGCAGTCTCAGCCCCACTGCCAGATTTCCTTCCAATCAGAAATATTTTGCTGTTCTGGCAGCTCCATACCCTAATTGTTTGCCTCTCTGCAGCCATGGTCCTGCTCTGCAGAGTGTCAAATTCAATCAGATTGGATTACAAACATGCTCACATTATCAAGCTTAAAAACAAACAGCAGTGGAAAAGCATTGGCAGATTTTACTTGTAGGCTCCAGGGCTGAATATCTCTTGGCTACATACAACAAATTGACCTGAATTTATGAATAAATGCATCAAAATGGCATGTAATAAATTTTTGGAGCGACTTAAAAATATTTTATGCAAGGTAATGAAATGAAGAGCAAGCATGTCATTCTTAATTAGGATAAATGTTAAATTTAATTATAGTTGCTGAGTTTAATTCACAGTTAAGCAATATTTCTTGCCAAGATACATTATTAAGCACTTGGGTTTTGATAACCGTACATACATCGTATTATTGCCTTTCTTTCTTTGTCTTATTAGTGCTGTTTCAGGTAGATTACAAAATTATATTTAAATTTTTGTCGCACAATTTCCCATTGCTCCCAGCTATGAAGTTTCCCCATAGGAAAACAGGCCTGGTTGCATTATTTTTGAAACTGTTTATTTTATCATGCCTATTGCTTTAGTTGCAGGCTGCAGTGACCAGAGGAACTTTGTTCATGTTGATGCGAATGCATAATTAGTTCAATTAAAGTTGTTTGTTGTCTGCCTTCTTTTTGTAATGACCTATTTGGGAATAGCAGTTCTGTTTTAAACATCAATATTGAGTAAACAAGCTATTCACATTAAGAAGTAGTTATCTTCACGTCCCAGCCCCTGCTTTTCAACTTTGTCCATACATGGGAGACAACTGATAACCTCTGCAAAATCACTCGGTAAGGAATATTGAAAGAGTAATGTGTTTTCCAGTTTAGAAAGAAATTGGTGAAGAAGACCTCATAAAAGTATATCATTATAAATTGTAGAGTCGGCCTCAGCGTTTCATTCTAAAAGGCATTTAAATGTCCTTCATCATGCTACCCAAAGAGTAAAATCCATAATAACGTCATGCCTGAAGGTGATACTGTGGTGCAGTTTCTCATTGTTAAATGTCATAAAATGAAAATTCTTAAAATAACAGCTATATAGTAATTTAGCGTTAATATTGAAAAAAAGCTGAGTCTGCATGCAGTCATAGGTTCAAGCCATTAAATGTTGTCGCAAAATGGCCCAAGATTCTCCCATTCAACAGCTATGTTGGTATACAAAAGCAAAGTACCTTGGATACTGAAAATCTGAAACAAAAAACAGAAAATGCTAGAACTACTCAGCATGTCAGCAGGATCTGTCAACATAAGAACATAAGAAATAGGAGCAGGAGTAGGCCATTTGGTCCCCTCAAACCTGCCCCGCTATTCAATGAGATCATGGCTAATCTTCCGCAGGCCTCAACTCCTTTTTCGTGCCAGCTCCTGATAGCTCTAGCTCCCCGATATTTTAAAAATCTATCTACCTCCTCTTTAAATACTTTCAGTGATCTAACCTCCACAACTCTCTGAGGTGGGGAATAACAAATGTTCACGGCCCTCTGAGAGAAGAAATTCCTTCACATCTCAGTTTTAAATGAGTGTCCCCTTATTCTGTAACTATGTCCCCTAGTTTGAGATTCCCCCACTAATGGAAACATCTTCTCAACATCTAGCCCCTGTCAAGCCCCCTCAGAATCTTGTACGTTTCAATAAGATCACCCCTCATTCTTCTAAACTCCAATGAATAAATGCTTAACCTGTTTAGCCATTCTTGATAAGTCAACCCCCTTCATCCCAGGAATCAGCCTGGTGAATCTCTTTTGAACTGTTTCCAATGTCAGTATATCCTTTCTTAAATATGGGGACCAAAACTGTACACGATACTCCAGGTGCATCCTCACCCACTCCCTGTAAAGTTGTAACAAGGCTTCCCTTCCAACCCCCGAACAATACAGGCCAAAATTCCATTTGCCTTCTTAAATACTTGCTGCACCTGCATGCTAACCTTTTGTGTTTCATGTACAAGAAGACCCAGATCCCTCTGTGCTGCACGTTTTTGGAGCCCATCCTTTTGATTTTTCCTACCAAAGTGCATGACCTCATACTTTCCTACATTAAACTCCATCTGCCAAGTTTTTGCCCACTCACTCAACCTGTCTATATCCCCTTGCAGATTCCTTATATTCTCATCACAAAATGCCCTCCCACCTATTCTTGTATCATCAGCAAATTTGGATACATTACACTCTGCCCTCTCCTTCAAGTCATTAATATAGATAGTAAATAATTGAGGCCCTAGGACTGATCCTTGTGGCATTCCACTAGCTACATCTTTCCAACCCGAAAAAGACCCATTAATCCAGACTCTTTGTCTTCTCTGTGTTAACCAATTTTCCAACCTGAAAAAGACCCATTAATCCCCACTCTCTGTCTACTGTGTGTTGACCAATCCTCAATCCATGCTAATACATTAGCCCCAATACCGTGAACTCTTATCTTGTGCAATAACCTTTTATGTGGAACCTTATTGAATGCCTTCTGGAAATCCAAATAAACTACATCTACCGGTTCCCCTTTATCAATTCTGCTTGCTACATCCTCAAAGAACTCTAGCAAATTTGTCAAACATGATTTCCCTTTCACAAAACCATGTTGACTCTGTTTGATTGTGTTAAGCTTTTCTAAATGTCCTGCTGTTTCTTCCTTAATAATGGACTCTAGCATTTTCCCAACTACAAATGTTAGGCTGACTGGCCTATAGTTTCCTGCTTTTTGTCTCCCTCCCTTCTTGAACATGGGCTTCACATTAGCAGTTTTCCAATCTGCTGGGACCTTCCTGAAATCCAGTGAGTTCTGAAGTATTTCAACGAATGCCTCCACTATATCTGCAGCCACTTACTTTAAAACCCTTGGATGCAGGCCTGTGACTTGCCTGCCTTTAGTCCCATTAGTTTGTCAAATATTTTGTCCCTCGTGATAGAGACTGTCACAAAATTTTTCCTCCCATTAGTTCCTTGCTTATCTGGTATCTTTGGAATGTTTATAGTGTCCTCCACCGTGAAGACCGATGCAAAATATTGGTTTAAATTATGTGCCATTTCCCTGTTCCCCATTATCAATTCTCCAGTTGCATCCTCCAAGGGTTCCATGCTCAATTTAGCTGCTCTCTTATATACCCATAGAAGCTCTTGCTGTTTGTTTTTATATTTCTTGCCAATTTGCTTTCATAATCAATTTTCTCCCTCATTATTAGCTTTTTAGTCATCAGCTGCTGGTTCTTTAAAAATTCCCAATCCTCTGGCCTGCCACTAGTTTTTGCTGCTTTGTGTGCCTTAGTTTTTGATCGGATACACTCCTTAACCACCTTTGTTAACCATGCTTGGTTCATCCTTCTCATCGAGTCCTTCTTTTTGACTGGGATAAATTTTTGCTGAGCATTATGAAATGTCTGCTTAAATATCTGCCACTGCTAATCCACTGACCTTCCCCTTAGTCTATTTTCCTAGCCAGCTTTAGACAATTCTTTCTTCATAGCTCTGAAATTGCCCTTATTTAAGTTGAGGACATTGGTTTGAGATCCGAGTTGCTCGCTCTCAAACTGAATTTGAAATTCTACCATGTTGTGATCGCTATCCCCTAGAGCATCCTCAACTATGAGATCTCTTATTAATCTTACCTCATTACACATTACTAGATCTAAAATAACCTGTTCCCGAAGTAGGCCCTGCAATGTATTGCTCTGAGAAACAATCCCTGATGCACTCTACAAATTCGTCTTCCATGTTACCCCTGCCAATCTGATTTGTCCAGTCAATATGGGCAGATTAAAATCACCCATGACAGTTGTAGCATCCTTCTTACACACCTCCATTATTTCCCAATTTATACTTTGTCCTACAATGAGGCAAATCTTTGGGGGCCTATAGACAGCTCCCACTCGTGATTTCTTCCACTTGCTATTCTTTATTTCCACCCAAACTGACTTCGCATCATGATTTATTGCACCTATATCACTACTCACCACTGCACTGATACCTTCCTTTATTAACAAAGCTACCCCACCTCCTTTTCCTTTCCATTTTTCCAGAATGTTGGATACTCTTGAATATTGAATTCTCAGTCTTGGTCACCCTGCAGCCATGACTCTGTAATAGCTATCAAGTCATATCCATTTATTTCTATTTGGGCCATCAACTCACCTATCTTGTTACAAATGCTATGTGCATTCAGATAAAGAGCCTTAACTTTGACTTTTTACCATTATTACTCATTCTGGTTCTAATTTCTGCTGCACTCTTTTGCTTATATTTTCTGCCCCTTCCTGTCACACTTTGATTATCGTTCACCTTTTCACTACCCTGCACCTCTGCTCTCTCGTTTATTTTTGATTTTCTAAATTTCCCTCAAATTGAACCCTCCCCCCCACTAATTAGTTTAAAGCCCTGTCTACAACCCTTGTTATACGATTCGCCAGGACACTGGTTCCAGCATGGTTCAAATGAAGCCCATCACAATGGAACAGCTCTCTTCTTCCCCAGTACTGGTGCCAGTGCCCCATGAATCTGAACCCATTTCTCCCACACCAAACTTTGAGCCACGCATTTACCTCTCTAATTTTATTTGCCCTATGCCAATTTGCAGGTGGCTCAGGTAGTAATTTGGAGATTATTACCTTTGTGGTCCTGCTTTGTAATTTAGCCCTGAGCTGCTCGTAGTCAGTCAGCAGGAACTATTGTTATGGGCAGAACTTTGCCCTTGTCAGGCGGGCTCGGCGGGGGCAGGCGGGGACAGGCGGGGGCGGTCGAGAAGCCAACTGCCACCCGTGATCGGGGCCCGACCGCGATTTCATGCTGGCAGGCCAATTAAGGCCCACCCAGCGTGAAACCCGCTCTGCAGCGCTCAGCACTGCCTATGTGGGGGCGGGGGGGGTGGTGAGGAGGGTGAGCGCGCAAGTTCACTGCATGCTGGAAAAGCGCCCTGAGGCACCGAGCTGCCTCAGGGAGATGAAGAGTTTTGAAAATTAACAATTAAGCTTTTTAAAATGTTAAAAAACATGTTAGAAATTGGTATGAATTTTTTTTTTTTAATTTTAATGACTGTTCGAAATCTCATCCCGCCCGTGGATGAGGTTTCGCAAAAAATGCAAAGGCCGCTTGGCCTTTTTGCCTGCCTGCCAACCGTAAGGTTGGATGGGCAGCAAAAAATTTAAATCAATTGGATTGTCAATAGGCCTTTTAATTGTCAGCGGGCGCACTGCCGACTCTCACGCACACCCGCCAACTGAAATATTGCGCAAGTGCGCGATGATGTCAGGACGCACACCCGGCATCATCACGTGTCATTTTACGCTAGAGTGGGTTGGGCGCGTGCTCGCCCACTCAGCGAAAAATTCTGCCTTATGATTTAGTTAGGAACCGTTGCCATTTAAAAAGAAATCCGAACATCTTGTTTTAACCAGTGGAACTATACCACAAGATTTCACTTTTTTTTAGCAAAACAAACTTTATTGTGTGTAAAGGATTTAAGCAAAACAAGCACTTAACAATATGGTTCATAACTACATATGTTATGCACTCAGGTTTACTTCTTACTTCCCCCAATTCTCTTATAAGACATGTGTGGTAATTATGGTTTTACGTCATGTGTAGTATACCTTTAAAAAGGATGTTATAAAGGAAGATCACATGATCTTATGTAACCACTAGAGGACTAACACTGTAGTCAGTAGTATGGAAATAGGGTTTGGTGCGAAAGCACACAAGCATAGCTGCTGAGTACCTTTGTAAATAAACAGGATGGCCAGGATTTTCCGGCCCCATCGCGGGTGGGACCCGCCGTGGGTGAGGCGGCGCACCAGCTAGAAGTCCATTGACTTGTGGCTGGACCGAAAGGTCGTGGTGGCGGGCGGGTGCAGAAAACCCCACCGAATGTGTTGCACCTAAGGAGTGTCTGCTGATCAACCCTGTCTATTATATCAATTTGGCCATCCCACAAAAAGCGTACAATTGGGGTCTACAACAACAATCTTAAACTTATGTACTTCTGTAGGGACCACCCATAAGTATGCTACATTCCTGTGTGGAATTCTCCTCGGGTCCAGCTCAAACTTTCATTTACCTTCCCTTGACTGTGGATGTACATCCCTTGTACTGGTTACTGTTCAATACTTCCAAGCTAATTTGCTGGTTACTTTCTGTTTTAAAAGACACTGTGAGGCCTACTGTAGACTATCCCACTAGCTTCAAACTGGGCAATCTTCCATCTTTTGATCCTCACAAAGTTCAAATTGAGATTAAGCCTCACCTGCCTTCCACGCGATCAATGATGAAGTTTGTGTTTTACTCTGCTTATGTGCAGGTCTGTCTAACTGTGATATACTTTAGCTTCTCTCAGTGATCTGGAAACCACATGAGGTCCAAACTGCAAACACAAGCCTCTCCAAAACTGCAAACACCTAGATAAATTGAAACCAGAGAACTTTCTTAAGTGTTACCCATCTCCATGACAATGTAGCCTGTTCTGGGCTGACCCTTAAATTAATTATCCCTCTACTGAATGCTTTTAGACTACTTTAGCTCTAAGTCCCAAAACAAAAACATCTCTTTGAACTGACATTACTCCCAGTCAAACACACATAATGAGTCTTGGCTGGGAACACAGGCAATTATTATAATGTAAGAACACCTGCTCTCCAGAGGAAACATTGTTTGACTGACAGTTCAGGCTCTTTGACCTCTCCCGTTAATTTCCCAATTTTTTTTCTACAAGTTAAGCCGTTTCAAGGGTTTGTGGTTTCTGGTCTTTGAAACTTCAAAAGGCCTGGATGATTGAAACTTTTATTAGCTTCCACTTCAGACTTTCTTTTTCAAACATAGGACGAAGTTCTCAATGAATGACTTCTTTACAAGGGTTTTTTTTTAAACACATCCCGCTTTATACTATAGGGTTAATTTATCTAGAAAATACAAGGGCAATGGAAATGGAAGTGCCATAGCTTGGCATAGATGGCATGATGGACCAAATGGGGTGGGTGGAAGAGCAGAGCTTTGCATGGGGGGCATGAGGGACCATGGGGGGTGAATGGAACGGCAGAGCATGGCATAGGAAGCATGAGGAGACATGGGGGTGGGTGGAAGCGCAGAGCTTGGCATGGGGGGCATGATGGGCCATATGAGGTGGGTGGGAGGCATAACGTGGCATAGGGGGCATGTGGGGGTCTTTTGAGTTTATCTTTTAAATGCCTCCTCATGCAGAATAGGGTTTATGACCCCTCTAAGGGACTATGAACCATGACTCTAAAAACATGGCCCAACTCCATGAAAATTGCAGAGGAGAAGGTGATACCTACCTCCGCAATTGAGCCGGCCAGGTCAGGAGTGCTGGATGTGGACTTCTGACAGGAACCAGCTCTTTCACCCTTTCAAGGCATTCCTAAAAGTCAGGCAGCCTGGGAATTTGGTTGGGAATCAAGAATCGGGACCCGCTCACCATTTTTACAGGGCTATCAAGTCAACCCAACTCAGTGAGAATCCAGGCCCACTCTCTGGCTAAGTAGCCCACAAGCTGCTTTATAGCTCTATCTCTTCTGACTTAATTAACAAATTAAAGAACAAATGCAAGAATGTTAAATGTAAACTGGGAGAGACACAAATTACTTATTTACTTATTTCCTTTTAGATTCAGAGAGAGACCAGTTAAAATGTGTTGTAGAATCACTTTCATAAATGTTAAATATTGCTGAAAGAAGAGACATGTCTAAGCTTTTCGTCTTGCACTGATCAGGACACTTCGCAAGAATACTAATATGGGGGAAAACAACTATTTATACTGCATGTGAAGAGAGTGCTGATTGGTTGGCAACTCTCTTCACATACAGTATAAATTGTTGTTTCCCCTTACATTGGTAATCTTGCAAAGTGTCCTGATGAGTGGAAGACAAAAAGCTTAGATGTGTCTTTTCTTTCAACAACACTCAAGTACTGTACTACCAAACGACTAAATGTTAAATTGAAGAATTGAGCTGATAGCTCTTGTTTTCCACCAATAAGAATCCATTTATTTCCTTTTCTACAAATATTCATGTATATTATCTCACTGATATGTTTCTTGAAGCCTTTTTTAAATCTGGTGCCCAAGGTGCCTTGGTGGTTATACATTTAGTGCTGAAGATCACAATGTTTTGCAGGATGATCCTGAATCCAATCTTAAGCAGGTGCTCAGCTTTCGCGTGACACAGCCAGATGCAGATTAAAATTTATCCTAGTCTACAATGGTTCCTGACCAAATTCCACAAGACTCTCCACCCAGATCACAGATTGTTGTAATATGTCTTTGGATAGCAGCAGCCTTCACTTTAAGGGGAATGTGTCATGTGATCCAGCCTCAGTTTCACATTGGCCTGGAGCACAACACAGACCCAGCCCTGCAGCCCTGATGTCTGTCCATTGATCCGCCACATAAAGGCAGCTTTCACTTACAAGACAAACTGAAGGTCGAACTAGACACAACGGAGGAAGGTGGAATCATTAGAAGAGTACAATTACTTTAAGGCATATTATAACACAGATCAGCTGTCTGTGTGGCACTTCTCAGTAAAATTTCTAATTTGATGCAAAGTTTTGGCAGTTTTGTGTGAGGCACACACCCATGTAGATCTGAGTTCAGGTTTATTCCAACTAAGACCCTTTCTACTAGCTGTTGTAAATGACTTTTATCCAATCAATGTAGATATAGATCCACCAGATAAAAGAGAGGTGTACTAATTTACTGCTCATCAAGAGTGCCAACATAGAACTGCATCATTATTATTACAAGAGTATGAAAAAAATCCCACGCTGCATGTTTATTTTATGAAAACTAATGACTAAAACTTTCATTTTTTTAATTTCAAAATTTGAACTGTATTTAGGCATTTCAAATGCAATAGGATACTGATAAATGGTTTAAAAAATCTTGAAAATCCTCTCTAAAGGAGGACTTTTTACACATGGGTTCCTTCATGATTGATCAGATCTTTATAACTGTTCCCCCATTAAGAATTTGAAGAATGGTCTGGTTGCTTGTGTTAGGTAAGAGAGATCATTATATGATAGAATTTCACATTGGGGAGAATTTTCTGCGGGCTGGGCGGGAGTGGGCGCAGGTGGGCACGCAGCCAAAATCGCCACCCATGATCGGCTGTGCGTTGCCATTTTACATGGGCAGGCTAATTACGGCCCGCCCAACATGACACACAACCGGAAGCACTCAGCGCTCCCTGTGCGGGTGGGGGAGGAGGGAAAGTTGGGGCATGCGCTCTATCGCACATGCGCGTAAAAGAGTGCAGAAATCTCCCTAAGTCACGCAGCTGGCTCAGGGAGATTAATCTGATTGTGTAAACTTGAAATAAAGAATTTTAAAAATTATTCAGACATGTCCCCTCATGTGACAGTGTCACATGAGCTGGGACATGTCTATGAATTTTCTTAAAAATTTTTATTAAAGTTATAGAACCTTCATGAAACCTCATCCCGCCCGTGGATGAGGTTCCTTGAAAAATGCAACGGCCGCCTGGGCTCTTCGCCTGCCCGCCAACCTTAAGGTTGGACAGGCAGCCTTTACAAGTGCCTCAATTAGTTGATTAAAGGCCGACTCCGGGACGCGCCCGCTGAACTGAAGATCTGAATGACGCGCGGTGATGTCGGGACGGATATGTGTCAGCATGTGGGGCCCGCCCCCGCACACTAACCAAAAGATTCAGGCCATTAAGTTTGAGGGTGAGAAATTTGGATCTGAAACTAGTGTCTTAAACTTAAATAGAGGCAATTACAAGGGTATGAAGACAGAGTTGGCTAAAGTGTACTGGGAAAATAAGCTAAAACGTAAGATGGTAGAGAAGAAATAGCGGACATATAAGGAGATATTTCATAACTCTCAACAAAAATGTATTCCAATGAAAAAGAAAGACTTCATGGCTAACTAAGGAAGCTAAGGATGGCATCAAATTAAAAGAAATGACTTACAATGCTGCAAAGATTAGTGGTAGGCCAGAAGATTAGGAAAATTTTAGAAATCAGAAAAGGATGACTAAAAAAAAAAATCGAAAAATTGGAATAAGAAAGATCACTAGCAAGGAATATAAAAACAGACAGTAAAAGTTTCTACAAGTATATAAAAAGTAAAAGAGGAGCTAAGGTGCAGTGGTACCTTGGTGAGATTGGGGAATTAATAATGGGAAACAAGAAAATGGCAGAGATTTTGGACAAGTATTTTGCATCTGTAAGGCACAAACAGCATCCCAAGAATAGTAGAAAATCAAGAGGCAAAAGATCACTAGAGAAAAAGTACCAGGAAAACTAATGGGGCTAAAGACTGACAAGTCCCCTTGACCTGATGGCCTGCATCCTAGGGTCTTAACGAAAATGTCTGCAGAGATAATGGATGCTTTGGTTGTGATCTTCCAAAATTTCCTAGATTCTGGAAAGTCCCCAGCAGGTTGGAGAACTGCAAATGGAACACCACTATTCAAGAAAGGAGGGAGACAGAAAGCAGGAAGCTATACGTTCGATGCACATAGAGGGTTGTCTAACTAACAGGAAAAGGAGTTGGGATAAATGGGTCATTTTCAAGTTGGCAAACTGTAACTACTGGAGTGCTACAGGGATCAGTGCTAGGGATCAACTATTTGCAATCTACATTAATGATCTGGATTAACGGATCGACTGCATTGTAGCCAAATTTGCTGATGACACAAAGTTAGGTGGGAAGGTAAATTCAGAGGAGGAAATAATCCACAGAGGTATGGATAGGTTAAGTGAATGGGCAAAAAATTGACAGATAGAATAGAATGTGGGATAATGTGAGGTTGTCCACTTTGGCAGGAAGAATAGGAAACCAGAATATTATTTAAATGGAGAAAGACTGCAGAATGCTGCAGTACAGAGGGATCTGGGTGTCCTTGTGCACGAATCACAAAAAGTTAGCATTCACGTGGAACAAGTGATTAGGAAGCAAACGGAATGTTGGTCTCTATTGCAATGGGGAAGGAGTATAAATGTAGACAGTCTTGGTACAACTGTATAGGGCATTGGTGAGACCACACCTGGAGTACTGTATACAGTTTTAGTCTCCTTACTTAAGGAGGAATAGTCTTGCATTGGTAGCAGTTTTGCATTGGCAGCAGCACTGTGGGTGTACCTACACCACATGGGCTGCAGTGGTTCAAGAAGGCAGCTCACCACCACCTTCTCAAGGGCAACTAGGGATGGGCAATAAACGCTGGCCCAGCCTGTGAAGCCCACATCCCGTGAATGAATTTAAAAAAGCAGTTCAGAGAAGGTTCACTAGGCTGATTCCTGGAATGAAGGGTTGTCTTATGAGGAAAGGTTGAGCAGGTTGGGCCTATATTCACTGGAGTTTAGAAGAATGAGCAGTGATCTTATTGAAACAAATAAGATTCTGAGTGGGCTTAACAGGGTAGATGTTGAGAGGATGATTCCTCTTGAGGGGAAATCTAGAATTAGGGGACATAATTAAAAAATAAGGGTATCCCATTTAAGATGGAGATAAGGAGGAATTTCTTCTCTCAGAGGTTCATTAGTCTTTGAATTTACTTAGAACCATAGAACACTACAGCACAGAAAACAGGCCATTCGGCCCTTCTAGTCTGTTCCGAAATATTATTCCGCTAGTCCCATTGACCTGCACCTAGTCCATAACCCTCCAGACCTCTCCCATCCATGTATCTATCTAATTTATTCTTAAAACTTAAGAGTGAGCCCGCATTTACCACGTCAGATGGTAGCTCGTTCCACACTCTCACCACTCTCTGAGTGAAGAAGTTTCCCCTATTGTTCCCCCTAAGCCTTTCCCCTTTCACCCTAAAGCCATGTACTCTCGTGTTTATTTCTCCTAATCTAAGTGGAAAGAGCCTACTCGCATCTACTCTGTCTATACCCCTCACAATTTTGTAAACTTCTATCAATTCTCCCCTCATTCTTCTACGCTCCAAGGAAAAGTCCTAAACTGTTTAATCTTTCCCTGTAACTCAACTCCTTAAGACCCGGCAACATCCTAGTAAATCTTCTCTGCACTCTCTCAATCTTACTGATATCCTTCCTGTAGTTAGGCGACCAGAATTGCACACAATACTCCAAAGTTGGCCTCACCAATGTCTTTTAGACCTCATCATAACATCCCAACTCCTATACTCAATACTTTGATTTATGAAGGCCAGTATGCCAAAAGCTTTCTTTACAACCTTGTCTATCTGTGACGCCACTTTCAGGGAATTATGTATCTGAACTCCCAGATCCCTTTGTTCCTCCGCACTCCTCAGTGCCCTACCATTTACTGTGTATGTCCTACCTTGGTTTGACCTTCCAAAATGTAACACCTCACACCTTTCCACATTAAATTCCATCTGCCATTTTTTGGCCCAGTTTTCCAGTTGGTCCAGATCTCTCTGCAAGCTTTGAAAGCCTTCCTCGCTGTCCACAATGCCTCCAATCTTAGTGTCATCAGCAAACTGATCCAATTCACCACATTATCATCCAAATCATTGATATAGACAACAAACAACAATGGTCCCAGTACAGATCCCTGAGGCACACCACTAGTCACAGACCTCCAGTCTGAGAAGCAATCATCCACTACCACTCTCTGTCTTCTCCCACACAGCCAATTTCGAATCCAGTTTACAACCTCTCCATGGATACCAAGTGTCTGACCCTTCTGAACTAACCTCCCATGTGGGACCTTGTCAAAGGCCTTACTAAATTCCATGTAGACAACATCCACAGCCTTTCCTTCATCTACTTTCTTGGTAACCTCCTCGAAAAACTCTACAAGGTTCGTTAAACGCGACCTACCACGCACAAAGCCATGCTGACTATCCTTAATCAGCCCTTGGCTGTCCAAATAATTATATATCCGATCTCTCACTTCCAAAGATAGCGGTAGAAGCTTGGTCATTGAATATATTCAAAGTTAAACTAAACAGATTTTTGATGGACAAGGGAATTAAGGGCGATAGTGGACAGGCAGGAATGTGGAGTTAAAGCCACAGTCAGATCAGCCATGATCTTATTGAATGGTGGAGCAGGCTTGATGGGCTGAATAGCCTATGCCTGCTCCTATTTCTTATGTTCTTATGATTTTATGGTGCCATTGTCATTCGGGGATGTTGCCTGAATACTTTTTGGAGATCAGGAAATAATGCAGAACTTTCCTTCAGCATATCAAGAGACTGAGGTAGAATCCATGATAGGTTATATAGTACACGGGCTCTGGAATAATTGAGTCAGATGGTCCTTGCACATCCATTCTTTCGGACTTTCTTGTATACTTATTATTGGTCATGATGGCTTGTGTTAGCATCCTTCAGAAATGATGGATATGCAGCAAACAATCCATTTAGGCGGGGTGTCTTCATTTGGTGCAACTAAGCTGATGGCAATGAAGGCCAATTCTTGAGAGGCAGGTTCTGCCACAAGTGCCACGCGTGAAAAGTAACATTGTGGGTTGTTTTTAGCGTTGGCTCCTGTTGCCAAGCCACTGTATTAACTGTCGTCATGGCAGCGCATGCCACCCACAGGAGGGGACATCATTTCCGTCTTTCTCCAGCTAGTGACTCCCAGTCAGTAGTCAATGTTTAGGGCCTTCATGTCACGTTTGAAAGCATCCTTGAAATGGAGCCTTGGGTGCCCCACTGGTTGTCTGGCTAAGGCTTCCTTACCAGCACGGCTTATTGTGTTCTGAAATGAGATGTTTCCTAAGATCACATTGCACACAAAAATTGATCCAGCCAAACTAGTGATTAAAAAATCTTTCGAGTTATCAACAGTCACAGATTGCAACTCTTTCGAGTACAATCACAGTTTCTTGGTTTCCGGGAGTGGGACATGAACCCACAACCCTCTGATTCAAAGGCGAGGGTGCTATGAACTGAGCCACAGCTGACAACTAGTGATTAAATCCAGAGGTTGAAACATTTGGCCTGGGATAAGCATCAGCAAGGGTCCAGAATTTCCTTGGAGCAGCTCTCGCTCTGCCATCTTAACATCACTGTAAGTGCAGCAGAGTTCCCATTTACAACACACCTCTGCTGAAGCGAGAGCAATTCTCAGGAAATTCCAGGTGGAAAATCTAATTCTGGGACTAATTTCAGATGCTTCTGTACTACAGTCTAAAGTTCTGATTCTTAGATGTATGTTTGGGATGGAGATTATGTATTCCTCTGTTTACTAGCCGTTTTCCTAGGTACTTTAGCAGGTCCAAGTACCCCCTTTAAAAAGAGGCACTGCAAATGTGTTCATGTAAATGTATTAGGGCTTAGGAAGGAATGTGACTTATCTGTTTGTTCCACGATCTGAATCAAATTTCAGTGGTGCTAGAATTAGGTAATTTCCAAAATTCTTAAGTAAGTCTTTGTGGAAATGTTAGCTTTGCTGCTTTACATTAGTGTTTATTGCTCCGACATTTTAAAATGTTCTATTACATTATACCCATGCAGAATTGTTAAATATTAAGGAACTCATGCGAACATTAAAAATGTGATGAATGTGTTAAAAGATTGTAGTAGCTTCTGCTATAATAAATAAGAGATATACTCAAAGCCTCCAATTTTATGTTCCAGCACTGGATAATAATCTATTCATTGATCAGACATTAAAGTGTGGCTAATCTAATTTTCATATATTGCTTTCTGGATATATTTCAGAAAAAATTGAGTTAAACCTGTTCATATTGCGTCTGTGCATAGACAGGACGTGGCAAGAATCCCTGAAGAACCAGGTGGAAGCAGAACTGGAGTGCAGAGTCCTGGAAACACTGGAAACATCAACCTCGGAGAGAACACCAAGATGCAATCTGAATGTTGAAGAGCAGAAAAACGACCAGTGTGAGAATAAGTCCACTGACAACTTAATACTAGCACTTCCCTTCAGTTTTCTGCCTGGCGTTGAATCACCAATTAGAACAGTCACACATCTCGGCCTACCAACCTCCCATAGAATCTGGGGATGTCACTTTACTGATAGGAAGAATGCTTTGAAACACTGCTATAAAATAAAAGGTCTGGAGGCTTCAATGGAAGAGATATTTCATTCCAGCCTACAGCAATCTGACTTTAATGCATTTCCAGGTATTTGGATTTACTTCATGTTATGTCTTTCAGGTCTTGCTAACTTCATTTAGTAAATAGCTGCACTGTACTGACTTACACAGAAGTAGGAAATGCTAGTGTTGTGGGATTATCAATCAGAGGTTTGCCCTTTTGATAGGTACGAAATAAAATTGAGCAAAAAGTTAAAATTTGACAAGAACCTTTTACGGATCATCTTTTTGTCAGCCCACTTTTAGGTCTAGGATTTCTGCTGTTCCTCGTCTCGTTTTGCAGCATACTTTCGGCAGGCAGAGCTATAAATCAGTGCAAGTCCGAATGCCAGTCTTCACCTTCTGGGCCAAATGTTAATAACAGCTTCACTGGATCCAGGTTTACTTTTTGTATCCTTCCTAATTTCCCTTCACAATTACAGTAAATACCAAAAGCGACTCTGCATTGTTGGGTAAGACAGATGCAATTAAGGCAGATGTATCAGTAGTTGGTTCCACCCTTATGCTGAACTCTGCACCTGGCATTGGTGATGCTTATATAAAATATGCATTTTTTCTTATTCTTTCACAGAATGTGAGCATAACTGACAAGGCCAGCATTTATTGCCAATTCCCTGATTTCCCTTGAGAAGGTCATGGTGAGCTGCCTTCTTGAACCACTGCAAGTCCAAGAGATAAAGTGCTGTTAGATAGGGAGTTCCAGGATTTTGACTCAGTAATGTTAAAGGAACAGTGATATAGTTCCAAGTCTGGTTAGTGTTGTGACTTGGAGGGGAACTTGCAAGTGGTGGTTTTCCCATGTTCCTGCTGCCCTTGTCTTTCTAGATGAGAGATGTTGCAAATTTGAAAGGTGCTGTTAAAGGAGTCTTGGTGAGTGGCTGCAGTGCATCTTGTAGATGGTACACACTGTTGCCACTGTGCGCCAGTGGCAAAGGGAGTGAATATATAACATCATGGATATGTTCTGACTAAAAACAGTGCTGTTTTCACAAACTGGAGCCTGCAACTGCAGAGTGCTGCCATTTGGATCCAGCAATTCTTTTCACTTGTTTTCTCTTTGTGCTGTTTGTCTGGGAAGTTCATCTGGCAAAGCAGAAGGATCTCCTGAAGTGGGACTGCTGAACTGGCATTCCAAGGTTAGGAGCTTCCACTGCAGAACATCACTGAGGCAGCTAGAAATCACGTTAGAAATTTCCAGGAGTAGCAGTGATCCTGCACAATTGATTCTCTGATCTTATTTGGAGTTCTACAGTGGAAGAGCAGTGGAGATTCCACAAATTTCCAACCCCCATAACTGTGGGCTAATTTTCACAAGGAGACTCTGCATGCTGCCAATGGTGCTGTCACACTGGCACAGTTAAGAGTGACTGAGTGACTGGTGGCTGAGTGCAAAGAAAGCATAAATAAAAAGGAGAATGTGGCATGGAAGTGATTTACTAATTTGCATAATACTCCAGTGCTTAATCCTACTGTGAAATATAAATTTAGGATACAATATAAGCAGCATCAAGAACAACAACTTAATGTGCCAAGGCACTTCACAGGAGCATAATCAGTCAAAAATGAACACTGAGCCAAAGAAGGAGATGTTAGGAGGGGTGACTAGAAGCTTGGTCTTAAAGGAGTAGAAAGAGTACAGAGGCAGAGATGTTTAAGGAGAGAATTTTAGAGAGGGCTGAAGGCACAGCTGCTACTGAGGAGAGGAAATGAAGAATGCATAAAAAGCCAGCATTGGAGGAATGCAGAGTTCAGAAGGTTATAGGACTACAGGCCTAGTGATAGAAATGAGATAAAAAGGCCATGAAAGGTTTTAAACATGAGTTTGGGAATTCAACACAGTCAGCATTTGTGAATTTAAGAATTCAATTTTGCTACTCAGTACATAGCATTTTCATTCTAATCGTAGCAGGAGTCTGTACCTTGGAAAACAATATCCAACTTGGCCTGGGATCAAAGGAATCAACTTTCGAGGGACAGATGAGAGATGGGGGCTTGCCATTCCTGGACCAGAAGAAGCTCAAGAAATTCAGGTACGTCTTAATGACATCTTTGACCTTAGGCTGTGCTATAATCCTACAACATAATAGTTAATGAAATGCACCAAAAGCATTTTTGGAAACAGATCATATAATACTCTTTAATAGTCGTTATTATGTAGAATTGCAATACCAGATCAACAACCATAGGCAGAATTTTGCCGTCGGCGTGCGGCATGTGTCCTGATGTCACCACACGTCATTTCGATATTCCGTTTAGCGGGTGTGTGCCAGAGGCGACTGCTTGTCCGCCAAACTGTCAGTGGCCTATTAAGGACGTTAAAAAAGTAACTTAAGTTGTTAAGAACGCTGCCCATCCAACCTTAAGGTTGGCAGCAGGCGAAGAGCCCAAGCGGCCTTCACGTTTTTCAGGAAACCTCATCCATGGGCGGGATGAGCTTTTCTGAAGGTTTTATAAAATAAAAAAAAATATTTTCCTAACTTCATAGAAATGTCCCAGCTCATGTGACACTGTCACATGAGGGGACATGTTTAAATAAATTTTTACTTTATTTATTAAGAAGTTTTCTAATCAATTCACTCTCCCTAAGGCAGCTCTGTGCCTCAGGGAGATTGCTGCACTCTTTTGCGTGCATGCACGGAAGGGCTCAGGCCCCGACTCTCCCTCCTCCCCCCGCCCGCACAGGTAGTGCTGAGTGCTACAGGCCGCACGTTACGCTGGACGATCTTTAATTGGCCTCCCCGCGTAAAATGGCAGTGCACAGCCGATCGCAGGTGGCGATCGGCTCCGAGCCCACCCACACCTGCTCCCACCCAGCCCACCCGCCATAGGAAAAATTCTCCCCCATGATTGTGCTGTTGGTCACAATCGTCTACCCCACCTACATGCTTGTAATAACTTACTACCTAAGTTATCACTATCTGTTGTCAATACTTGAGAACAGTTAGAATTATAAATCCCATACAGAATAGTTCCACAAGTGACTGATTGGAAAATGTGATTTCATTTGCCAGGGCCACGTAAAAGGTGTTTCCTCAAAGTGGTCCGTGGGTTAAGAGTTTGTGAGTGTTTGTACGTAGCCCCCTTTTAACTTGAGTGGTTCAATTTAAAAAACAACAAGCAGCAAAGCTTTAGTATTAAACAAGATAAAGTTTAGTTTATTACAAAACTACTGCTGAAAGTTATGTAAGTAAAAGTGACAAAGTTATTAACTCAAATACAGATAAAGATTAAAATGCAGATTAAGGAAAAAAAGATACTTAAAGATGAGATTTTCAAATCTGTCTCTGAGGGATATAATTGTGGGCCCGTTGCTTGAATTTCTTCTTTCTGAAGTGAAGGTGTTAAAACCTGAAGTTTGGTTTAGCAGCTGCGATTGCTTATGAAGTTGAAGGGTCAAAGTTTTCCTTCGTAGGTGGTCTTGATAGGTAGAGCAGCAGCTGGGAGAGAGTTTAGACTCCTTTCTTTACTGGAAAAGCAGCTACTGACACTTGGAAAATAGCCTGTTTTTTTTTCTCTCAGCAAACCAGGGATGGTTTTCTGGATGCCTTACTCTGTCAGTCTCGGTGGCAGAGAGAAACGCAGCTCTCACGTGCTGTTCACAGTTAATTTGGCTGAGAGCTGTGGGCTGGAACTGACTTCCAGAGATCTTCTAGGTTCTCTGCAGTGCTTCATACAGCCTCCTTTATACAGTTATACAGTGGGGACCCCACCACCTTCCCATCTCTGCCCCAATTAAGTCTGGAATGGGAAGGCTCTTGAATAGCCTTCCTGCTCTGTCACTAATTGAGGCTCTTAAGTGGGCAATTAGTGCCCACTTAAGGGCCACAGCCTGCCATGCTGATATTCAACCAGTGGCAGAGGCTAATGTACGGGTGGCTCAGTTCATAGCACCCTCGCCTTTGAATCAGAGGGTTGTGGGTTCATGTCCCACTCCCGGAAACCAAGAACTGTGATTGTACTCGAAAGAGTTGCAATCTGTGACTGTTGATAACTCGAAAGAGTTTCAACCAGTGGCAGGCGGGGCAGTCGCCAGGCAGGAAGCCTGAAAAGCAAACCCTGATGGAGTTGCTTGTGGGCTCCCGTGGAAAGTAGGTTTCGTTCAAAGGCAGTCAGTGCCTGATCAAGGGACCAGGCATAAGAAATGGGGGTCCCACTGAGAGCCAACCCCCCCCACCCAATCCCCACCCTGCAACACCCATCCCACTGTCACTCATCTTTGTCCTGGGTCCCTTGGCGATCATAGGCCTTGGTGCATTGCTGACAGCTACCACTGCTCACACTAGCACTGCATGCAATAAACAGCTGCTGATTAGCCAGCAACTTTTGCAGGGTGGGACTTCTGGGTCCTTAATCTTAGCCTCCGGCTATCTAAGTGCCAGTTCAGCTCTAAATTTGGCAGGCCTTCCTCAAAGGATGTGATGTGGAGCTCCCACTGACTCTCCAGTGACCAGGTGAGACCTCTGTTGCCTCGATTAAAAACTGCCCAACATTCTTAGTTTTGTAAAACAAAAACAGAATTATCTGGAAAAACTTAGCAGGTCTGGCAGCATCGACAGAGAAGAAAAGAGTTGACGTTTTGAGTCCTCATGACCCTTCAACAGAACTGAGTAATATTAATAAAATTAGGAATTAATATTCCCTAATATTACTCAGTTCTGTTGAAGGGTCATGAGGACTCGAAACGTCAACTCTTTTCTTCTCCGCCGATGCTGCCAGACCTGCTGAGTTTTTCCAGGTAATTCTATTTTTGTTTTGGATTTCCAGCATTCGCAGTTTTTTGTTTTTATTCTTAGTTTTGTTACTTGCATCTATACTTTTTCTCATTCTCGAAAACTAGTTGCAATTGCTCGTATCAGCTGTTGATCCCTTCAATCATTTTGATAGGTTTGTGTGTAACTGGTCACATATACCAATGGTTTATGATGAATGAATGAGAGATGTAGGAATGAATGTCAGAGAGATGTTGTTCTATGCTTTCTTCAATCTCAGGAAATACTCCAAAGAAGGATTTTTAGAAATGATTTCAAAAGAAAGAAACAATGGGTTAAAGGAAGGTAACAATGACATCAATGGAGTTCAACTGAACAGGTGACACTTTACTGATTTTGTTAAGATTGATCCTTCTATTGATAGAAAACTTAAGCCTATCATAATTGTCCAGGCTCATTTTTTAAAATAATTATTTAAATATTCTTGGAACCTTGAAAGACTTTACTTTAAAATAACTTTATTTAAAATACACAACAGTCTTAATATTTTATTTTTACAAGGCTGAAACCAGTTTTCTATGTTTTGATCTTATGAAGAAATCATGAAAACTTCAGTGGATGTATTTGCTATCTTGTATGTTTGATTGGGGTCTTTGGTTCCAGCAAAAGTACCATGTGTCACATTTTGGTGGGTGGGCCTGGAAAATTGGGCAAGAATCCCTTATATCTGACCTCATCTACCTTTGTGCTGGCTCCAGTTCTCTGCCATCATTTATGTTGGTTACTGGATATGCAACCCTGATACCAGTGAGCCCATTTAAGCGAGGCGTCAATGATTAATGTCAATACAACACGTGTTATCATCATCACCCCAATGGCAATATCCCACTCTCAGCTTCACAATCGAGGGAAACTCTTTCGAGTTACCAACAGTCACAGATTGCAACTTCTTTCGAGTACAATCACAGTTCTTGGTTTTCCGGGAGTGGGACATGAACCCACAATCCTCTGATTCAAAGGCGAGGGTGCTATGAACTGAGCCATCACCCCAATGGCACTGGCTGTTCTCTTCATCAGCATTCAATAGTTACCCAATGTTGCTAGGTGAGGCACAATATCTCAATTTATATTTAAACCTTTAAGGTCAAGCTGAATTTTGTTTTCCAAGATATAGACTCCTGCTGTGATTGGCATAAAGGGTGGAATTTTCTCACCTTTGTCCTACCATTCCAGCAGGAATTTTTTTCTGTGAATTGTTCATCTGGCCACTGCTCTTTATCAGAGCTAACTGATTGTCATCCCACTTCTGGGCACCCAACCAGTTAGGGAGGGTAGGCGGGGTGGCACATCCAATCTGTCAAAGGAAGGATTTCTCATTAAAGATCCCACGCCATGGGTCAAAAACCTCAACAGCACTTGGGCTTTTGGGGATGCAGCAACCGCTGGAATAAGGATACCTCCTGTGACGGGCACATTGTCCGTTATTTACGATGCATGCCCACATGCTATACTGGGAAGAAAGTCTTGTGCCAGGGAGCTGCAAATGTCAGCAGCAACCTGCCATGAAAACCTGCGGCCCAGGTGCTCAGTCACGTTGAGACAGCTTATCCTCTGCCTGCAGACCCTCCTTCCAGCTGGATCTCGGTGTCCATCTCCTTTGCTTGTGAAGGAGCGTTCAGCTGAGGAGAGGACAGCTGGACCTGCTGTTGAAGCTGCTCCTGCTGCTGATGAGCTGTAGGTGATGGTGTGGCTTCTGCTGTTGAGCCTCAGCAGAGGTGGAAGGTGGAACTGGCAGCAGGCAAGTGCAGCAGGAGGTGAGTGAAGTTAGCAATCACCTGTCAAACAGTGAAAGCACTCTGCGAGTGAGGAAGTACTTTGAACAGAGTCGCTCAATAGCCTTGGCTGGAGCACTTCAATGTAACTGATCAAAGCCTTCCCAGCTTGTCAGTTTTAATGAAGGAGCCCTTCCGGCAGTTCACTTGCCTCGGTGATCCTGGCGAGTTTCTGACAGGTTGGGAAACCAGTCCCCTGGCTGGGATATCCAGGATTCAAGGCTAAACCAGCTCATAATTTGTTTCTCTGCAACCACAACCACTTTATAATTAATTACTTGACAGATTCAAGCAGGTTCCCAGCTAGCCTTTAATCCCATCCTGGGGAAAGACAATAGAGAGTTTCAGGATCCCAACTCAAAATAAATTTCTGGGATGTTGCCACCCAGCTGTCCTCTAGATCCTTCAGTCTGGGAAAATTCTGCCCAATGTTGACAAGGTCAACATTGATAAATGTTATTACTTTATTAGAAGCAGGATTTTTTTTTTAATAGCTTTGAGCATACTCATTCCTTTAAGCATTTGCAAGTGTCTATCTACTGAAACAGTTGCCATTCTTCATTCTGCCCTCCTCCCAACTTTGCAATGAGCGTCTAAGTATAGCCAGGAATATCTTTGGATGTCCGCCCAAAAAAACTCATGAAATTCACTGGGGTCAGCCCTAGATCAGTCGGGCATGTTGAAACTCTGTCCCAACACATGTCCACAGCTGAATGCACCACTGCAGAAGTTCTTGGCCAGTGCCTTGTCCACTGCTTGAGAATTTACTCTCCCTCCAAGTGATTAAAAAAAAGCAAAATAACCCAACACTGCTGTCACTTTCACAGCCAGAGATAAGAGTAGTGGACTTAGAGAAAATAATGTTCATTACATTTTCAGGACTGCCTCCTGGTGGTGTTTGAGTCTCAGGTGAGCAGGGCTACTCTTGTGTGCCTGTAAACAGCCTGCCTCTTTCAATCCAGAAAGAAACAAATAGTCATTAGTGTTCATCTTTGCTTAAAACGTGCATAAATGTATGGCAAAGTCATTTGTAAGTGGTCTGAAGTACTGGTTGGTTTACAGCCACTACGAGCAGAGGTTTGGTATGACATTAGAAATGTTTTGATATATTGGCCACAAAGCTCACCCTGCAGCAAGGAAGGGCATGGCAGCAAAACATAAAAAAAATCAATACCTCCCCATCTTTTTTTCAACACTGCTCCCAGTTAAAAGCGGAGTTTGGTGGCATTTGTTTTCTGCTCAGCCTTGCCTTGGCATTTCTCCTGAAGCCTGAGAATCTTACTTTCATTCCATATTGTCTATGATGTTGACTCATCTGTCATCTCCTACCAAGCTTGCCTCACACTGTGGTGCAAAGGGGGTACCTCACGAACCCCCAAGATGGTTGCTCTAACCTCATATGGCTTTTCCAAAAGAACATGCAGGCTGTCTTCATCCAGGAAGGCAGTTGTTACCATGTTTCCATTGCCATATTCCACTCCTGCCCTTATTTGCTTCAGGCAAGAAACAGTTTTCAACTTCCACTGCTCTCCAGGTATCCTGACCACCTCCCTAATCATTTTCAGACCTCATGCAAATGCACACAAAGCCTATTCAGATTATATTCGTACATTGCCACACCTGGATGAGATGAGATCAGTTGGTTACTTTTCAACTAAGTTCACTGAATCAGGCCTGGAAGGGAATAGATGTTTTTGCAGGAAACTAGAAGCAAGTACATAATGGGTGGGTGACTACTGACAAAAGTGCCAAGGGAAAAAGATTCTGATATGGATCTGATATGATTTTTTTTCAGATTTCCAACATCTGCAGCATTTTGTTTTTATTCTGATATGATCGTTGGGTACTCATTGAAAAGATCTGTTCAAAATGGGTATTTTTAAGGCCACCAATGAATCAGGGAGCGCTCAGAAAACAGTGACAAAGATCATTTCTGGGTGTTAGTATGCAAACTTTTCAATAACATGACTTTTTTTAAAATGTGAAATAAAATTTCACTTTGTGGAGTCAATGATATTGCATTTCACAATTTGTACAGGATTCTACTTGAAATCATTTCCAGTAAATTAGTTTCCACTGGCATGCACTTACTCATTATCTTGATTGTATATTTCAACACAGACATGATCCTTTTTGGCCTGTAGGATTTGGTCCACTATGTTCAACTCCAAGTCACATCATAAACTGTCCTGAAAGTGAAGCACTTTGGCACAAGATTGAACAAGGTGACTGTGTAATTTCCTAGTAATATAAATATTTTCTATTTGGCCTTTGGGATAAGACTGCAGTGCAAATTTGCTTAGGTATTTTGAAGTGTGTGAATCAAGTCTTTGAAATGATTAACAGGTTTGATAGGATAAAAACAAAAAACAGCAGATTTTGGGTCAATTAAAATTTTTAAAACTGAGATTTATAGATATTTGAAACATAAGAGAATCAAGGGCTATCGAGAAACGGTGAATAATATGGTTAAGAACAAATCAGTTATGGTCTAAAAGAATGATGGAACAAACTGGAGGAACTAAATGGCTATATTCCTGCCTCTATGTTCCAAAACACCAATGGTAACTTATTCATTTTAAAGTCTGAAATGTGCCAATAAGAAAAATTGTTGTAAAACGTATCCTGTCTGTAATTGGTCTGTTTTATTTCCTGCTTTACAACACACAAAAGCCTTTTTGGCAGGTGGCTGGTTTCTGAAAACAAAATCTGTGACCGGCCGCTTGAGCAGAGGATTATTTGTTCTGCAGTTTGTGTGTGTGATTTCAAGTGGATTGTTGTGGGTATATTGCAGAGGGAGCTTGGCTGCTGGGCGGGACTGGAAAATCCCAGCCTACATCTGGATCATGACCCCTTTCCAAAATTGCAACATTGAGCTATTCACATGCTTGGGATGTTCAACCTAACCCAGTCCTGGTCAAAAATCAGAGCAGCACAATGCTGCTCCAAGGGAGAGGTGGAGGTTTCATCAGGCCAAAGATCTTAAGATCATCAGGACACGAGATCATAAGAAATAGGAGCAGGAGTAGCCAATTTTGGCCATCAATTCTGCTCCACCATTCGATAAGATCATGGCTGATCAGATTTCCTGCTTGTCCCCCATAACCCTTGACTCCCTTATCAATCAAAAGTCTGTCCAACTCAGCCTTGAATATATTCAATGACCCACTCTACATTGCTTTCTGAGTATGAGAATTCCAAAGACCAATGACCCCTTAAGAGAAGAAATTCCTCTTCATCTCTGTCTTAAATGGAGATGCCCCCTAATTTTAAACTATGCCCCCAGTCCCAGATTCCCCCAAAAGAGGAAACATCCTCCCAGTACCCATCTGTCAAGCCCCCTCAAAATCTTGTGTTTCAATAAAGTCACCTCTCATTCTCTAACTTTAATAGGTCCAACCTACTTAACACTTCCTCATAAAACAACCTCTTCACTCCAGGAATCAGTCTACTGAACCTTCTCTATGCTTCCAATGCAATTATACCCTTCCTTAAGTAAGGAGACCAAACTCAGGTACACAGAACTCCAGGTGTTGTCTCACCAATGCCCTATACAGTTGCAGCAAGACTTCCCTACTTTTCACTCCATCCGCCTTACAATACAGGCCAACATTCCATTTGCCTTCCAAATTAAATAAGTGATGAAAGTCTTCATTTCAAGGAGAGGATAGTGGGGCAATGTTAAGAAGATCATTGACCCCATTGGGATTGATACTTTTGGCCCTTATTTTTGTTTAGGAGGCCCACACTGTAGGGAGGGGCCTGAGAGGCCCTTTTGGAGTCTCACTTAGGTTCGGAGCTGCAGTCTGGTGGTAAAAGGAATGAGTGACTATGACAAGCAATGTATTAAAACGACAATTTTATTGAATGTTGAATAATGATTATAATAATAAAACAATAATAATGATATGACAATTATAATTGATACTATATTAATATATATGTCAAAAAAGAAAAATAAGTAAAAGGAAAGAAAGGTAACTTTATTGAAAAGAGACAGCACTACACAGAATAACCCCAATTTGGTCTGTTCCCCGACAGTGCCCCAAAATGGATAACCCCAACTTAGTCTGTTCCATGACAGCAGCCTAAATCAGTACATACATTATCAAGTCACTGAGTAACCGGCGGGTGGGCACTATGGTCAGTCACTACATTCCTGGCCCTTCCTCCCGTCTCCAGTGGTGACTATTCCACCATGGCTGCAGCAGCGAGTCCTCAAAGCAACGTCTCTTTAAGCCAAATTTCTAGCTCTATTCCAGCCTTCCGACGCCTGGTACAGTTCTTTCCCAAAACAAGTCTCAGTTCTTATCAATTCTTCTCACAAGCACAGCAAGGCCAGATAGACTTCCCAATATCCAATTACGCAAATGGTGTCTTCCCAGCTGTCACCCTTCAAGTGTTATATCCATCAATCAAACTTCATCTTCTGCTGACCATACTAGGTGACCACTATAAGGTTACTCATCACCCTGGCCTGTAGTCCAAGGGTCACTGAATGCAGTCAGAAAAAAAATAAACAAAAGACAACTTATTTTAATGTTCTTGCTTGAAAAATGGAAAATAAAGATGTAGTCTAAGTACCAGCTGTGCATGGCCAGTATGAAAATAAAATGGCCTGGGAAAACCGGTCACTACTGATTGATTAATTAATCAAACCGCTATCATAGCTGGGTTAAAATAAAGGTAAGAGTTAATAGTGAATATTTACTATAGGCTTAACATCAACAGTAAAGTAGAAATAAAATACAAAATTGCAAAAATTAGTGGCTGCTGGCCTGCAGGTCTCAGGCCTGCAGCAATAGGTTGTAGTCAGACTTGGGCCTGAATTTTGCCCTCGTTGGGCGGGCTTGGTGGCAGTGGGTGGGGTGGTCTGGGAGCCGCACCACAATTTCACGTGGGCGGGCCAGTTAAGGCCCGCCCTGTGTGCAGTGCTGAGCGCTGCCTGTGCGGGCAGCGGGCAAGAGGGAGAGTTGGGCCTCGAGCGCAGTTATCACATGCGCGCGAAAGCGTGCTTCAGTCTCTCTGAGGCATGGAGCTATCTCAGGGAGATTGAAGCACTTTTTAAAAAAATTAATAAATACAGTGAAAATTGAATGAAACATGTCCCTTCATGCAACATGAGATGGGACATGTTTTTAATATCAAAATAAAGGTTTAATTTAATTAGTATTAGCTTTAGGAAACCTCATCCCGCTCGTGGATGAGGTTTTCTGCCCGCCAAACATTAGTTTGGACCGGCAGCATAAATTTCAAGTTAATTAGGTTGTTAATGGCCTTAATAGGCCTTTCAATTATCAGCAGATACGCAGCCGACTCCGGCACGCGCCCGCTGAACGAAATATCGCACGAGTTTGTGATGACGTCGGGACACACGCCCGACGTCATCGCGCGTCATATCACGTTCCGGCATGTCGGGCGTACACAAGGTAAAATCCAGGCCTTGGAATCCACTGGGCCTAACAGCATGAGGTAGGTAGAAACTCCTGGGCTAGCTTGGGAATAACCGCAGCCATGTTTCCAAAGTCTCACAAGCGCACACTTGTGAGAAGACAGGTTCATTCTTCCACTACATCAGAATTTCTGATGCAGGTCAAATGGGGCAGAAACCTGATAAATCTGAGCTCAACCACGAATAGTCAGTCCCTGCAGGCGAAAGATTTAATTTATGTGCTGCCTCATTAGTTTTGGGATCAAGTGTAGAAAGGAAATTCAGAAGGAACTATGCCACACAAAGATTAATATGAATTAGATATATGAAATAATTATTTGGGAAACAGAGTGTTTGTAGGTGACTAAGGAATATGCTGAGAATGTAGAAAGATGATTGAGCTATCATGAGCAGCAGCCAAATGGCTTTTTTTCTGTTCATAGAATTGCTAGTATTTTTCCTTCTGTGTTTAGAGGCTAAACATTAAAAAGAACAGGCAACTGTTTGGTAAAATCTTTTGAGGTTTCTCATATCTATAAGTGTTTTGAGATGTGTAAGCAATAATGTAATAGCAATCTACAGTTCCTCACTTCCCCAGAGCACAAACAGTGCCTAAGGAGCATCAAGTGTGAAAGGCTGATTGCTAAATCACATGATGAATATACAAACAGAAAAATCATGTGTCAAGAATCACTGAGATAAAATCAAAAAATAAAAAGTGGTAACATCAAAATGTTGAGTCATATAAGCCTTTGAAATGCAGGCGTGTTTTAATGCACAATTTTCAATGTCTTTAGATTTCTCAATGATATACTTGGTATAATATCTTTAAAATGTTCTCTTCATTAATAGCTACTGACAATATTACTGTGGAGTTGAGCGATTCACAAGCTCAGAACAATGCTTCAAGATGTAAACACCTGGTGTTTGACTCGAGGAGAAATAGCAAAGGGTCAATTCCACATTCAATTCCAGAGGACTGGGCTCCCAGCCTGGGTTTTGAGTCAAGATTTGAATCTGGAAACTTACATCAGGCTTGGAGGGTGTAAGTAAGCTCAGTCAGTGTACACTTATTCTAAATTGTTGGGCAACATAACCTCAAAATGACCTCGATAAAATTAGAAGATAAATTACAAGAATGCTCGTAGGATGTTTCTCTGTCAACTGTTCTAACAGAAGTTTGTTAGAAATGAGTTAACAACTCAGCTAAAATTGTGAACAAATGAATGTTATACAAAAACATTTAAGGGCTGGTCTACTGATATCACCAATGATGGTTTCTAGGCTTATATTTCAACATATAAAATTTGATACCTTAAGATCATTGTCTTTCTAGGAGAGTTAATTTCATTTAAATACAAATACATAGCAGTTTAATTCTTATACAATATGTTTATTAGAATACCATTCGAAAAGTTGGACACACAAGATCAGTATAGCAGCAGCACTGGAGAGGTCAGTTGAGGATGAGGAGAAGGAAAAACGATAAGACAATTAAGTGTAACTTGAAATGGTAAGAAGGACAATTAACAATAACTTAGGGCATAATTTTCCATGCCCGCTGGCATCTGGCATGTTCGGCGGTGTGAGCGGACAATATGGCGAGAAGGCCAAAAATCGGTTTCATGATGTCATGAAGCCAGCTCGCAATCATCCGCTCCGCCCACTGATGGCGGGCCACGTTTCCCACCATTAGATGTTGGGAACCTCATTGTAATACATTTGCATATCATTATAAGGCCATCCTGCCGGAATCATTCCCCCCCACACTGGATCATCCGCCCACGTCGGCAGGAAAACACGATGGTGTAGAACACGTCTTGACAAGTGTGACGTGCAGAAGTCGGGACTTAGCGCCAGGGTCTTGCTCACATCACGGACATCCAAGGAGCAGAAGATGCTGCAGCCCGACACCAATGGCACATTGGATGAACGTCCATGGCATGCTGGGTGGATTCTCATGGACATGGCTCTGCTGCAAAGCAGCTCACAGAAGTTGGAAAGTCACTATTGAGGGTCTGCTCACAACGGATGATGGTCAAGAGGTGTTTGGGAAAGGAAGATGTTCCGGGAGTGGGAGAGGAAGGTCTAGGATCGATTAGGAGAGGAAGAGTTTTGCGGGGGGCTGAGGTTGGGAGGTGAGGGGGCAAGAAGGTGTCAGGGGATGAGGTTGGGAGGGGTGGAATGAAGGTGTCAGGGAGACTGAGATTGGGGGGGAGGGAAAGAAAGGTGTTAGGGGGGTGAGGTTGGGAGGAGGGGGAAAGAGACTTGTTGGGGGTGAGGTTGGGAGGGGAGGAACTAAGTTGTTTGGGGGGAGGGAGTATGGGGAGGAGGGGGTAATGACGAGAGGATGGCGACTGGGGAGGTAGGTGTAAGGTGGGGTAGAAGGTGTAATGGAAGGAGTTCAGGGGGGAAGGAGTGCGAAGAGGGGAGTGAGTCTGGGGGGTGCGAGGAGTGTGAAGAGGGGAGGGAGTTCAGGGGTGGGGGGGAGGAGTACGGAGAGGGAGAGAGTTCAGAAAGAGGAAGGAGTACGGATAGGGGAGGGACTAAGAGTAGAGGAAGAAGTATGGCTGGAGGAAAGAGTCAGGGATGGAAGGACTAAGGATGGTGGAAGAAGTAAGGGCATTGGAAGGAGTCAGGAAGGGGCAAGGACTAAACAGGGTTAGAGTCTGGGGTGGGAGGTGTTCCAAGGGAAGGAGTCCGGAGGGGGCAATGTCCAGGTGAACGTGCAAGGAAGGGCTCTGATGAGTCCATAACTGTCTCCAGGGCAGCGAACTGAGGGTGGGCATGATGAGAGAATGGTGAGAATGACCGAGGGCAGAGTGAGGAGGTAGGGTGGGAGGGTGAGGGTTCAACAGGAGCGGGAGAAGGGACAGCAAGGGTGATTGGTGGGGACTTGGAGGCAAGGACCTTGGGGTTGGGAAGGAGGAGGTCACGGAGGTTAATGTGGATGGGAGTGGGGTTTTCGGGAAGGAAGGGCACATTCACCAGGACATCCCCGAAGGTAAAGGGCTGTGGCTGGTAGGTCACGGAGGGGAGGTGATGCCAGGAGGGTCAACAGTGATGGGAGAAAAGAAATGGGTAACTTGGAGAGGGGAAAGGGCAGGGGAGCAAATGAAGAACTGAATCACCACCATGTTGTCTAAATGGAAAGTGAAATGAGAGTCGTGGTGGGTGAGATCAGGTGCTACATGGGAGTCTGATCATTGGGTGGGCGGAGATGCAGGTCAGCTCAGATGGACAACTGAAAGCAAACCCCAGCAGGCAGCATTGAAAATGCTCAGGACATTGAGGTGAGTGTGATACGTGAACGATCCGCGTGCATGGGAGAGTGCTTGCACAAGACTTCGAAAGGCACTACTATACACACACTTCTCCCTCCAGACTCACTCATTGGCCAGCTGCTCCCTCTGCGGTGACAAAGGATGAGGTTGAAGGGGGGTCACAGGGAAAGGGGCCTCAGAGGGAGAGGACAGCCTCTGAGATTCCTGAGTGTATGACCCAGGGATGTCCAGCTGCCACTCCTCCTCCCTTCGGGTGACTGGGAGAGCTGGCCTGACTCATTGAGGGGAAAAAGCACCTGGAGGGACATTGAGATACCCCGTTTCCCTCTCGCATTGCCACTTCAGGAACTCACCAATGCCTCCCACGATGGAGTACAGGTCTGCACAAATCTCCGCATTCTGCTGGACCAGGGGCTCTTTGGTATCCACCATTACCCCCATGGAGACCTCCATAAGCGCACATGTGGCCACCACTTCATCAGAGAGCAGGTGGACACACTCCTCTGACTCACAAGCCACTCTGTTGAGGGCTTCCAGCTCTGCGTGATGTTCCCACACCTTCTGCTGACTCTCCAGGATGAGTTGGAAAGCCAAATCCAGAAGTTAGTCATCTGACTCGGCCCTCACAGATGCCTGTTCCCCAGCAGCCCTCTGAGTGCCAGGGAGCTTGACTGAACCTGCCTACTCCTGCTGTAAACATTTGTCCATGCAGTGACTACCAGATTGTGAACCCGAGCCTGCTCTAGACCTAGGTCCTGCTGAGATATGTGTCTCTGTGCTGGTGGAGGGTGTGGCTAAGCGCTGTGATGGGTCTTCCAGGCTGCTTATTTCCAGCTCTTCAATGGAGGAGGTGTCCTCTTGGCTGGAGGTGAGGACCTGAATGGAGCTGAGGGACTGGCTGGCTGAGGGTGTCAGCCGCTTGTCACTGCTTCCTGTGAACCAAAGCGATGATAATTAGGGCATGGTGGTAGAGTCAAAGGCAGGAGAGAGAGTACTCAGTTGCGTTGAGAGAGGGACGGTGTGGTGCAGGATCCTCATGAGGAAGTTCGCCACCGACATCACTTCCACTGCAGGCACAGTCCACGTCCTCACCAGTCAGCACGATGGCACACTCCACAAAGTGAGTAAGGGGCCTAATGTGGGCCACTCCATCCCCGGTCTGGGACCTCTCTCTGCTTGTGAGCCAGCTTTTTCTGCATGGAAACAGAGGGAGAGAGTGTGAGCAGGATACATGGCACTCCGTGGAATGTTTGTGTGGTGAGTGGAGTATTGGATGGGGTGAGGACGCGAGTTCCAGAAGATATGAGCCTGATGGAGATGTGAGGGTGTGTGTGAGAGTTAGTGGTATTGTCTCTTGAGGTATGAGATCCCTGTGGATGTGTGATGGGTTTGTCAGTGTGGGAGTTGAGAGTGATGAGAAGAGCGACTTACCCTGGCAAACGGATTCAACTTGTAGCGGCACTGGGTGGCCGTCCTCTTTTGCAGGGAATTGGCGCTGACCACTGCTGCCACCGCCTCCCATGCTGAATCGGCGATGCCGCAGTCCATCCTGCAGCCAGAGCGGGGGCTGATGACATCACGGCGGGCCTCCACGGTGTCCAAAGATGCTCGAGGAACCAGGAGCCTGCAGTCTTTTTGCCTTTCGAAGCCACCCTGTCTTCCGTGCAGCAGCCCTGGGCTGGGAGCACTGAGAGGTGTGCGCGCGGCTAGACTTTAAATGTGGCACCCGGCGTGATGAAACAGTGAGGTGATGGCATGGTGGGCGAATGAGAGCCTGCCAGTCACTGAAACGGCGTGTTTCCCGGGAATGCATAATTAATGCGGCTGGTTTGGGACGATACGGAGTGAGAAGCCGCCATTGCGGCCGGCGGGTTAAACGAAGTTTTACCTGCCCGCTGCCTCACAGCGCAAACCTGGGATGATTCTGCCCATAGTCTATGATATATTCAAAATTTTGAGTCTGTATGCTCTGCCTGCTAACTCCTTTACATCACGAGTTCCTATTTATTTATAATAGAAACTTACCATGCTGTAATTACACACTCCTACCGGTGAGTAGCACTGTAAGGTACGATAAAAAACCATAGAATCATAGGGCAGCGTTTTTGCCCCGATATGGGGGCAAGAATTGAAGCGGGTGGATGTGTAATTTTGCACCGCTGACCAGCCATCACTTCGCCCGGCCGTTTTGCCAGAGGCAGGATAGGGTTGGAAGGTTCTCTGCCCGCAAGCGGTGGGTAGAATTTTCCAGGCGGCCTGTGGCCCTCCACCAGCATTGTGAACAGGCTAACTGTCTGGAGGTGGCCTCTCTGCAGCAGACCAGTAGGGCCAGTGCTGCAGGATGGCTTTAAGGTCTTTCTGCTTATTTGGCCACAGCTGCAGCTGAGGACTGCCCTGTGGAAAGGCTTCCCATTCACAGAGATGGCATGGCAGCTGTGGAAATTTTAATTTAAATTTATTACAGTTGAGGAGAGGGTGCCTTAAGATGGAGGCACTGACACTTTGCAGGGCAGGGACCATCCATAGAATGGTACAGCACAGAAAGAGGCCATTAGGTCTGCTAAGCTCTCTGCAAGAGCAATTTAGCTAGTGCCACTGCCTGCTCTTTCCCGGTAGCCCTGCATTTCTTTTCCTTTAAGTGATTATCCAATTCCCTATTTTTAAAATTTATTCATGGGATATGGGCTTCGCTGGCTGGGCCAGCATTTATAGCCCATCCCTAGTTGCCCTTGAGAAGGTGGTGATGAGGTGCCTCCTTGAACCGCTGCAGTCCATGAGGTGTAGGTACAACCACAGTGCTGTTAGGAAGGGGGTTCCAGGATTTTGACCCAGTGACAGTGAAGGAACGGCGATATATTTCCAAGCCAGGATGGTGAGTGACTTGGAGGGGAACTTCCAGGTGGTGGTGTTCCCATCTATCTGCTGCCCTTGTCCTTCTAGATGGTAGCAGTCGTGGGTTTGGAATGCGCTGCCTAAGGAGCCTTGGTGAGTTGAAAAAGTCATGATTGAATCATTCATGATTGAATTTGTCTCCACCAGCCACCCAGGCTGTGCATTCCAGAGCATAATTACTCACTGTATAAAGAAGATTTTTCTCATGTCGCCTTTGATTCTTTTGCCAATCAGTTTAAATCAACGTCAAGTGGTTCTCCACACTTCCGCCAATGGGAACAGATTCTTTCTACTTACCCTGTCTAGACCCCTCATCATTTTGAACACCTCTATTGAGTCTCCTCTTAGTTTTCTCTTCTCTCAGGAAAACAACCACAGCTTTTCCAATCTATCCACATAACTGAAGTCCCTCATCACTGGAATCACTTTCACAATCTCTGCACCCTCTCTAAAGCCTTCACATCCTTCCTGACATGTACTGCACAGAATTAGACACAATATTCTTGTTGAGGTCAAACCATTGTTCATCATATCTTCCTTGCTTTTTGGACTCTATAACCTAGATATTTGTGGAGTCATGGAGACATTGTGTCTTTTCCAAAATGGCTTCAGGACCCCAGATTCTGAACCCCTGCCCCCATTTCCAATATTTTCTATTTTCGGAGGTAGGGGAAAGGCAGCAGGATGAGATTAACAACTGGGGGGAAACTGAACCCAGCAGGGCCATTTGAACTCTGTGCTGAGTTCAAACAGAACTCATTTTTGCTGAAGCGAGGTTGTTTCCTGCAGTGTGAGACTTAAGTTTTTTAATAGTAGACGTGAATGCTCGTAAAAGATAGATAAGGTCTATGGAACTGACAAACTGTTAAGTTAAATTCCCTGCCCTTTCAATTTTGGAAAAAAACAGCCTGCCAAGTCTCTGAGTTAAAAAAACATCTGTTTTCCTAGTTTCCAATAGCTGTTTGTTGACAGAACCCTAAGGACTATCCTTATAGAATTATTACTGCTTGATAGCTTCCATCAACTTCTCACATTGATTATCACATTGAAAGCTTTAAGTTCACACTTTGAGCGACAGCTCCGAGAGGTCATTAAGATATTTGCTGTCTTTAATGTGGGGCTATGAATGCAAATGTTTGTTTTTATAAAGGATTAAATGTGCTTTTGTCAATTAGTTTTTTTTATATAATGAAGTAATAGATACTTAGAACTTTATTTCATTTCATCTCAGCATGTCCTGCCCATGGTTGATACTGGGTGAATTGGCCTGGGTGGTGTAGGGGTAAAGGGTGATGGGTGAAGGGCATGAGTTAGCACTAAGTTGGCACAAGGGCTCTAAGGGGTTATGGGGGTGAATAGGGAGCATAGATTGACATTGAGGATATGAGGGGCAATAGGGTGGGTGGAGTGGCATGGTCAACATGAAGTGTATGAGGGGCCATTGGAGGTGGGTGGACAGTCATGGGATGGCATAGACAGTATGAGGGGTCATTGGGAGTGAATAGAAGAGTTTGGGTTGGCATGGAGGGTATGAGGAGCTATGGGGCGGGTGGGGGCATGGGTTGGCATGGATGGGGCTTGGGGAGTGGGTGGGGGGTAAGGGGGTGTGAGGGCGAGAGGGTCTATTATTCAACCACACAACTGAGGTAAAGTCACAGAGTAACAAAGCAGTCCTTTTAACCATCCGCTTGGCATTCAGCAGTCCCTGTGGCTGCCTCTGAGCTGTTTCTGGGACTGGCAGCCTCCACTCCAGCGCACGCCCGCCAAGCCCTACCCACCCCCCTGCCCTACAAGATCCTGTTAATCAGGACACTTTCTCCCGTGGTAGGTGTGTGGAGCTAGAAATCCAGGCCTGTGCCTCCTATTATAAGGCCTAGGACCCTGTATGCCTTGTTAACTACTTTCTCAACCTGCCCTGTAATAACCTTCAAAGATTTGTCAACATTCACCCCCAGGTTTCTTTATTCTGTACCCCTTCAGAATTATACAGTTTATTTTATATTGCCTCTCTTTATTAGTCCTACCAAAATGTACTACTGAGCACTTCTCTGTATTAAATTTCATCTGCCACGTGTCAGCCCATTCCACAGCCTGTCTATGTCTACTTGAAGTCTATCACAATCCTCCTCACAGGTTACTGTACTTCCAACATTTGAGAAGACAAGCAAGGAATCTGTCCAAGACTTACTTAAGTAAGACATCACAATACATACACAGATAGTACGGGGTAGGTTTAATGTAAAGAAGGGCCATGGAATCAAAGTTTGAAATAAAGCCAAGAAGAATAGAGAAACTGTTTGGATTTGCCAGGAAGGCACATTAGTCTCCGTCCTTTTTGTAATTGAGCAATACATACGAATGAAGTAATATAAACATTTCAAGTCAGATGAAAACATTTAAGAAGGAGAAATTAAAGCCTTATTTGGTTTGCACAAAACAGCATGATTTAAGAACCTTGTCCAATTACACTTCTTTGAAAAAAGTGACAGAAAGCAAAATGTGGATTTATGAACATTCCTACATTACAGTGGCTGAAGATTGATTTTGCTTCTGCCTTGACCAAAATATATTCAAATTTGAAAAAAATTATTTAAAATTAAAATATCTCGGATACTGACTATGAGGATACATTTTCAAAATGAAAACTTAATCGAAACCTCCTAAGAAGACTGAACTTTATCCCCTTGATTAGTACCTGCCCTAGTACAGCTGCTAAAAGCGGTTTCATGGCATCTATGTGTTAGTTTTATGTCATGCTGCCAAATAAAACAACTATGTGGCCTGGGTGAATATTTAAATTCTGTTGGAGATATTCTTCTGTGATATTAGTTGACTGCTATACTAGGGAACAATACCACACACAGTGCCAGTACTTAAAATGAAACTCAACACCAGTCTTTTTTATGTGAAATTTTATTAATATCCATATGCATACAATCCCCCGGCAAATTATTCATTGCTGTTGGATGGAGAAATACAATAAATAATTAATATTTTGATACAGGCAGATCTCTCCCCTCACCATCCCTCTACCCTTATTACTTTGCAAGGTAAAGCTGGAAAGGGTGTATAATTAAAGTAGTTTGTGTGTCATATGGTTATCATGTAAAACCCAATAGTTTTACCACAAAACTTTCCACAGAATTTTGGCTTATAAAAGAATAATACCAGTCTTGCCTTATGAGCCAAAATTCTGTGGAAAGTTGTTTAAGTAGAACTACAGAACAGAAGTTTGGCTGCAATTATGCATTGTAGGAAAGCAATACAGTTCTATTTTTTTTTTCTGCGCTTGTGAATATCTAGTTCATAGTTCATGCATTCTTGAGTACTTGGCAGTTAAAGTTTAACTGTAGAAAATGGGATAAATGCAATTAAAGCAAGCTTGGGGCCTACTACACTTAAAAAGCTGAGGACATGTTACCTTAAGAGGTTAACAGCTAGAAAGGGAAGGTAATTAGAATGTTGGGCTTTAGAGATTGCTAGAACATCTAAAGAAATGGCAGTTCAAAAGGTGCCCCATGTTTGTTTAATAAAATCAGAATAGAAGAGGTACAACTATAAAACTAGGTGGGCTTATTTAGCTAAAGAGCTGGAGTTGTGATTTCTGCTATGGTTGCAGTATTGGCATTCCAGTGAGGTGTTTTTGTTTTGGAAGATAGAATTAAATTACTTTAAAAGCATTCAGGAAACCTTGAAAGGTTATAAAACCTATTTACTTCATCAGATCAAAGAAGCGATTGTAAATGAGGGATAATTAACCTAAAGGTCGGTTTAAGGACAGCCAACAGCAGGTCACATTGCTATGGAGATAGGTGGAGCTTAGAGAGATTTTCTGGTTTCAATTTATCTGGGTATTTGCTGAGAGAATTAGTTGCAGCTTGGACCTTGGGTGGTTTGCAGCTCACAGAGAGAAGATAGTCAAAATAAATGACAATTAGATAGACCTGCACTGTAAGTAGAGTAAAAAAACCTCACTTCATCATTAGCCATGTGGAATGCGGACGAGGCTTAATCTCAGTTCAAATTTTGTGAGAGAACGGGAGCTTGAAGATTGCCTTGTTTGAGACTAGTGGGAGCATATACAATGGGTCTCCACAAAGTCTTGTGCCAAAGAAAGCAACAAGCAGATTAGCTTGGAAGTATTGAAAAGTAACCAGAACAAGGGATTAAACAGCCACCGTCAAGAGACGGTAAGTGAAAGTTTTACCTCTTGTGAATAGCTGGAGCTGAGGAGGATTCGTCAGAGGACTGTGCCATACTTATGGATGGTCCCTATAGAAGTAAATAAGATTGATGTATCTTACAAGAGAATTCCTGGGGGAAGTAAGAATTAAACCTGAGTGTATAACTATTATACATAGTTATAATCCAAATTATTAAATTAATAGTGATTGTTTAATTTGATTTTTTATATACAATAAAGTTTGATTTTTTTTTTAAAAAAGTGAAATCTTGTGGCAGTCCTATTACTTAAAACAAGGTGTTCAATTTCTCTTTAAATATTAATGGTCCCTAACCGGATCATAGTGCTTCTTCATCCGTATTCCTATACATTGAAGGTGAACAATCCATGTTATAACCTGGTTTCTTTCCACAGTACAGCAGAATGTAGCTCCAAACATCTGGCAATGGTTCATGTCTGTGAGAAAAATTGATGTTATAAATTTAGAATATAAATGGGATATCATCCCAAACACAAGCCTTGAACTAAGGCTCACTTCTGCACTACAATCATTCGCCTGAACTTAGCTCCCAACTCCCTTACACCATGAATTTGTCGCTGGATCCTGCACACTTATTACTGTCTCCAATGCTCAGTTAGCATCCTGATTAGTGCTTTTCTAAACTTGACAACTAAAAAGGTATTCAGAGGAAAATTCTAAAAGAGAAGTTTAATAACCAAAACCGCTGTGCATGTGGAAATGCGATACACACAGACACATGGGTCAGGATTTCACATGGAGTGGTCAGGGTCGGTCGCGGAGCTGGCCACCCCCCACCCCCCCCCCCCCCCCCGATCGGCTCTGCACCGTGATTCCATGCAAGTGGGCCAATTAAGGCCCTGTCCAGCGTGGATCGTGAGCTGCCTGTGCAGGTGGGGGGAGGACAGTGAGTCGGGTCCAGCGTGAAAGAGCACTTCAATCTCCCTGAGGCATGGAGATTGAAGCACTTTTTTAAAAAAATAAATAAATACATTAAAAATTTAATGAAACATGTCCCCTCGTGTGACTGGGTCACATGAGATGGGACATGTTTTTATTTTTCAAAGAAATTTTTAATTTAATTTACAATGGCTTTAGGAAACTTCATCCCGCTCATGGATGAGGTTTCCTAAAAAACGTAAAGGTCGCTTGGCCTTTTCACCTGCCCACCAACCATTAGGTTGGATGGGCAGCATAAATTTGAAGTTAATTAGTTCGTTAATGGCCTTAATAGGCCTTTCAGTTATCGGCGGGCACGCAGCCAATTCTGGCGCGTGCCCGCTGAATGAAATAACGCGAGACAGCACGATGATGTCGGGACTCACACCCAACGTCATCGCATGTCATATTACGTTCCAGCGTGTCGAGTGCGTGCTCACACACCAAATGTAAAATTCTGCCCATGGAAGCAGTCATGCACAGGTGGCATTTTGAACATTTGCAGCTGGATTTATTTTGATAGAAAATTATATAAGAACCGGTCACATTTTTAAGCAAAGATAAGTGACACTGATTCCTAATGAATGGTGTTTGAGATGCAAATAACTAACTACATCAACACTTTTTGCATCACATGACACCTTACCCAGGCAGTGTGCCACCAACCCCCACAGAGGATGCCTCATGCCACTTGATTTTAGTATATTTCAAGATCAGTCTGCTTGCGTTCAGAGTTGCAATGTATTTTTATGTCAGTGAGCAGCTGAAAGCACCTTGCATCTAATTAAATATGAATTGTATAATTGCATTTAAAGACTTTACGATTTTAATTAGCTTTAATTACATACTCATTGTTGGCCAGGGCACTACAGCTAATTCCTTAGAAACCTCAATGCGAATAAAAGTACCTACATCTTTTGAAGCATCTTTTGCCTATCAGCTTCAGTTGCTATTTTTAGCTAACTTCTTTGGTTGACCTGAACCTGAGATGATAAATACTGAAAAAGGATTTGAGCACATGACATTGTGATCCATGTGAACACTGGAGATAGTTGAACTTGGTTAAGTGGACTTTACAAACAAATGAAATGTTTATCTCTGTCTACAGAGGTCAGTATGAGTATGATTTGATGCTGGCATTGGATATGTTCACTAGCAGACATACCCAGTGGTATTACTTTCGGATTCAGAACACAGTGTCAGGTGTTACCTACAAATTCAAGATTGTCAACTTGCTGAAAAAAGATAGTCTTTATAATTATGGTAAGCAATATTTTCTATTGCAGAATGCTATTCAGATTTTGCATTCAATGTTAACCTTGCAGACCATAGCTATATAGATAGTAAAGGATAGAAATGTAATAGTCCATGAATTGCGATGTTATTACACTAACAAATGATCAGGAGAAAACATGGAAGAAGAGACTATTTGGCCCATCAAACTCTCTGCATCTATGAGCTATGTACAATCCACCCTAGAATGTGCTCCAACTCAAGTATAGTGTGCATTTCATGAAAGCTGACGTTGGTATACTAACAATGGGATACATTAATATTTTTAATTCAAAAAGATAACTGTTAAATCAAAATATAACTAAGGATGGATTTTGCCCCATTAATGAATCATCACAGAAAGCAGAGTACTTATACAGGAGAACAACAATCTTGGGGTTAAACATTCAACAATGACATAAAATGAGCCATCAGACTGGGCTACCCTTGATGCACAAGTGGAGGGGACAGAGAGCAGTGATTTTATACAAATACTGACTTGAGAAACTGTGGGATATGGGGATGTGAGAATTATTTTCAATTATGAAACCAGAATGACAATTTAAGCATGTATAATTAGGTTAAAATCCAAATAGAATTGAGGGGAAAAAAATGAGAACAATAAAGTGGTAATTTAAAAAAAAACAAGCGTAGAAACGTTCAGAAGTAGGGGAATGAAATTTATTGGTTTCTAATTTGGACATAGTGCACTGAAATGCCTTAGAGAAGGTTCAAAGGAGATCGACTAATATCACATGAAGGATTTCAGTTAGGTGGGGAGACTAGAGAATTTGTGATTGTTTTCCTCAGAGCAGTGAACATTAAGAAGAAATTTAATAGAGGTGTTCAAAATTAGGAGCAGACTTAATAGAATAGATAGGGATAAACTGTTTCCACTGGCAGGAGAGTTAAGTAACCAGAGGACACAGGGTAAAGGTAATTGGCAAAAGAACCAGAAGAGAGGAGGGAAATATTTTTATGCAGCACATTGTTATGATCTGAGAGGCACTGCCTGAAAGAGTCAATAATAACTTCCAAATGGAAATTGGTTACATATTTGAAAAGGAAAAATTGCAGAGTAATGGCGAAGAGCAGGGTACTGGGACTAATTGGATATTTCTTTCAAAAAGCCAGCAGAGGTGGGATGGGCCAAATGACATCCCACCGTGCTGCCTCATTCTATGAATGTTGTTACACAGATACTGAATTTTTAATGAGCCAGAAGATGTATTTTGCAGTAGGATTCCAGCATGCCACAGCATTTCTTGGAGAGGAAAGCACTACTGATGTACTAATTGCAAAGTAGGGAACATGAACAAAGAGACAATCGCCTACATTCATAGGCAAAAAACCTTTCACATAAAGTCCACTATTAGTCATTTGGTAGTACAGAACTTAAGTAATGCTGAAAGAAGAGACATGCTGTTGAAGCTTTTCATCTTACACTCATCAGGACAGTTCGCAAGAATATCAAATTCAAACCAGGCAGGTTGATTCTGTCATGGGGAATGGCCCCATTGGCTGTCCCCCAAAATTTCAAAATTTTGTTTAATTGAAAGAGGTGCAATGCTTGGACATGCTCCTTCTGTCTGCAAAGGACAGCGCCCTGTGCGTGAGTATATGTAGCTTCTAGTTTGCATCCGTGAACCACACTGCGAGCCCGACTGATAATCTTAAATTGGTTTTCAGTGTAATTCTTAGCACAATCAGGATTTTTTGGCAAGTGTTGTCCAATGGCAGAAGACACCTAATGTTGGACACTCTGGGCAGGATTTTCTGCACCCGCCCACCGCCGGGATCTTCTGGTCCCGCCACAAGTCAATGGACTTCTAGTTGGGGTGCTGCCTCGCCCGCGGCGGGTCCCGCTCACAACAGGGCCAGAAAATCCCAGCCTCTGTTTTGAATTTTGCGATCACAGGCTGGTTGGGTACGGCCTGTACTTTGCCTGTTGCGAACAGCTGAAGGGACGTGCTGTATGATATGGTCTGCCACTCGTTGGGATTTTCGTGGGTTGAATTTGAACAAAAACTTAGCAGTTAACTGTTGCCTGGTGCCATCTCAATGATAACGCCTCTACCAATCTGAGTCCACTCGCCAATCAATCCATGCTATCTTCTCATGCAGTATAAATTGTTGTTCCTTTTACTATTGGTATTCTTATGAACTGTCCTGATGAATACAAGACAAAGAAACTTTGACAGCGTGTCTCTTTTTCAGCAATACTAAAGTCCACTGTGTTTGATCCAGCTTTTATTTCTGCTTATTTTTATATTAGGAATGAAACCTCTTGTTTACTCAGAAAAAGATGCGAGAGAGCTAAAAATCGGCTGGTTTCGTTCAGGGCATCACGTCATGTATAAACCATGGAATAAGAAAACGTTCAACAAACTTTTCCCTTATGTACAGCACTACTGCTTAGAGTTTCAGATAGTAAGTGGAAATTTCCTGTTTAATAAAGTGATAAAATCAATAAGATTGAGTGAAAATGGTGTTAATGGAGAGGTAACTACCCCAAAATAGGGTCGGTGTGCTCAATGCCACTTTTATAGTAACCTATTGTTGGACATGTGAAGTGCCTGCCTCTCTAAGGCAGTAGGCTTCTTTTAATATGCAAATTGGGGTACCTGTACCATGATTGTTTTGGATCATGATTGTCATATTAGGACAATACAGATTGGACTGTTCACCATGCACTCTCAGGCCAGTTTTGCTGGCAATAATTAGACACCCATCCACCACACCCTCCCAACTCTGAGCCAATATCATTGTGTCTCTTCTGGTACCAAATGTACCTGTATCAGGTGTAATAATGCACATACTATATTTGTAGTGTGCTTATTTACTTGACCAATGAATAACCATAATATAGTTCCTATTGCGTTATTATCAGTGTGATTCAAACTGCTGGAGTAGAATGAAGACTTCAGGTGACCAGCTGGCATCCGCTAATCCCAACAGGTCATATTGAGCTTCAGAAGCATTCAGCAGGGAAGTAGAAAACAAGAAAGCTGCCCGGGGCAGCTTGCTGGCTCCGTCCATCTGAGAAGTGTCTGTGGAATTTAAAACTCTGAGTCCAAAGGTAGTATCAGTGTCTAAAGAGACAAAAGTTCTAATTCCATTAACTCAACGAGATGTAAAAAATGGAAGTTATTTAACACCATTTCAAAATAGTGTTGGAATCATCACATCAGTGGCTATTGATAAGAACACAGCATTTCTCGTGATAGCTTCTGTTTGTGTCTAACACTGCTGGCTGAATAATTATCCAATCAGTTGAACACTAACTGAATGCTTTGAAATGTGTTAGCTGAGATTACAATCAACCTCGGTTTGTTGAGCACTGAATTTTATTTGCTCTTGATCATGTTTTTACACAAGTTCTTAAAATGTCTTTTCAGGAATTTAGTAATAAGGATGATACGTACTACCTGGCACATTGCTACCCTTATAGATATACTGACCTGAAGGCTCATTTGGATGAAATAATAAATGATTCCAAACATTTGGCACATTTTAAAAAGGAGGTTCTTTGTGAAACAAGAGCAGGAAATAGCTGCTATTTACTGACAATCACTGACTATACAGGTGAGTGCCATATGACTTATATCAACTTCAAACAACAATTGACAGTATATAAGTCCCAAATAGTAACTTGAGTAGTTCATTCACATTTTATATATAAGCATAATTGGCACAGAATGCAATTATATTTGTTACATTTATCTATCCCTTTAAATAAACTTACTTGAATACGTAGGGCAGGATTTTATGTCCCGCGGGCAGGCACACGCCAGACCCGATCGGACATAAAATAGTGTGCAATGACATCGGGCTAGTGTCCCAACATCATCACGCACTGGCACGATATTTTTGTCAGCGGGTGCATGAGAGTCGGCAGCGCGCCCACCGACAAATAAGAGACCTATTAAGGCCATTAATCCACTAATTAAAAGCTATTTTTCGCTGCCTATCCAACCTTATGGCTGCCAGGCGGCCTTTTGATTTTTTTAGGAACCTCATCCACGGGGCGGGATTTGGTTTCCACAATTAAATAAAAAATAAATATAAATTTTTGAGCAGAATTTTTATTCTGTTTATGTTATGTTGAGTCCCACATTGGGACATTTTATTCAGATTTTAAAAATCCTCCCGCCTCCCCCCCCGCCCCCCCTCCCACCCATCAGTGCTGAGGCCCTCAGCGTAACATTCACGCTGCCTGGCTGTTAATTGGCCAGCCAGAGTGTAATTGCGGTCAGGGGCCAATCACGAGCGGCGGAACATTTCCCATCTGCCCCTGGGACTGCCCACTGCGCCCGCCCGGCGACCTGAAAATCATTAACATTTCGAGTCCGTATGACCGTTCCTCAGAGCTAAAGAATGGGTAGGTGCCAGGAGAGGTGCCCATGGCATTTTGTGGGTCACCCCCACATGGAAACCTGCCTGCAGGGAACATAAAACTCTGCTCCTGGTCACGGAGTGATCAATTTCAACACAATCTGGGTTAGCTCTGAAGAAGGATCATACGGGCTCGAAATGTTAACTCTGTTTCTCTTTCCACAGATGCTGTCAGACCTGTTGAGTTTTTCCAGCATTTTCTGTTTTTATACCTTGTAATGGTGTTTGCTTGCCCTCTACTGAAGTTATGTTGAACAACCTATCCTAATCTAATTTTAATAATTATTCTACATCTGATTGCAGTATTTGATGATGCCTGACTCCCAGGTAGTGTTGAAATTGATCATTCTATGACCAAGGGCAGAATTTTATGTTTCCTGCAGGCAGGTTTGCAGGTGGGGGTGACCCACAAATTGCCATGGGCGCCTTTCCTGGCACCTACCCATTAACCCCTGCCCCCGTTGCAATTAATGGCCACTTAAGGGCCACTTCCTGCCTCTATTTAATGGGTGTTGGGCTGAGACTGCGAGATGTGAGAAGCCTGGCAAGAAACACTCCTTGGGCATATGGTGGGAAGAGAGGAGGGATGCCACTTTTACAGCCCCCTGTTTCTCTCAGTAGCCCCCCAGTGCTTTGAGCACCCATATGTTTCCCCTCTGCCCTTCCCTGGCAAATCCAGTCCCCAGATGGGGGTGGAGGTCTCACCAATAGGCAATTAATGCCCCAATCGACTTAAATTGTTGCGGAACAATGGAACTGGGCGGGAGCACATGAAAGGCCGCTTTGTTTTCCAATTCTGCCCAGTCACCCACTCGCTCCCCATAAAATTCTGTCCCAGGAGCATTATGTTCCATCATCTGTGTGTCTTCTGGCATGTTCAAGACAGACGTCGATTAATCTTTGGAAACTAAGGAAGGAGATACCTTGGAAAGTGGTATTTAGGTGGAAGATCAGCCATATTCTTATTGAAAGGCAGAACAAGTTTGAAAAGTTAAAAGTCCTACTCCTGCTTGTGTGTTCTTATGTTCTTACAACGAGATGAACATTGCCTCTTGTGATTTCTTTACAAACAAGGTCATGATTTTTTTTAAGAACAGGTAAGGAAGATTCTAAAACAAAGCTTGGTGTTGTGCTGACAGCAAGAGTGCACCCTGGGGAGACTCAATCCAGCTGGATGATGAAAGGCATTCTAGATTTTCTGATATCTGAGGAGCCTACAGCAAAGGTAGAGATTAAACAAGATAACCATGTTTGTTAAATATTGTATTTTGACATCTAGTTTGTCAAAGCTACTACATTACAGCCAAAAACAAATTTAGGGTTCTTGTGCTCTTTTCATTTCTTTTATTCATTTATGGGATGTGGGCTTCGCTGGCTAGGCCAGCATTCATTGCCCATCCTTAGTTGCCCTTGAGAAGGTGGCGGTGAGCTGCCTTCTTGAACCGCTGCAGTCTATGTGGTGTGGGTACACCCCACAATACTGTTAGGGCGGGAGTTCCAAGATTTTGACCCGGCAACAGTGAAGGAACAGCAATATATTTCCAAGTCGGATGATGACTGGCTTGGAGGGGAACTTCCAAGTGGTGGTGTCCCCAGGTGCCTGCTGCCCTTGTCCTTCTAGATAGTAGAGGTCGTGGATTTGGAAGGTGCTGTCGAAGGAGCCTTGGTGAGTTCCTCCAGTGCATCTTGTAGATGGCACACACTGCTGTTGCTGTGCACCAGTGGTGGAGGGAGTGAATGTTTGTGGGTGTGGTGCCAATCAAGCGGACTGCTTTGTCCTGGACGGTGTTGAGCTACTTGAGTGTTGTGGGAGTTGCACTCATCCTTGTAAATGGAGAGTATTCCATCTCTTGACTTGTGCCTGGGAAATGGTGGACAGGCTTTGGGGAGTCAGGAGGTGAGTTACACAATGCTGTATTCCTAGCCTTGACCTACTCTTGTAGCCACAGTATTTATATGCATGGTCCAGTTCAGTTTCAGGTCAATGGTAATCCCCAGGACGTTGATAGTGGGGGATTCAGTGATTGTAATGCCATTGAATGTCATGGGGCAATAGTTAGATTCTCTCTTGTTGGAGATGGTCATTGCCTGGCACTTGGGTAGTGTGAATGTTCCTTGCCGCTTGTCAGCCCAAGTCTGGATATTGTCTAGTTCTTGCTGAATTTGGACATGGACTCCTTCCGTATCTGAGGAGTCGTGAATGGTGCTGAGCATTGTATAATCATCATCAAACATCCCCACTCCTGACCTTATGATGGAAGGGAGGTCATTGGTGAAGCAGCTGAAGATGGTTGGGCCTAGGACACTACCCTGAGGAACTCCTGCAGTGATGTCCTGGAACTGAGATGATTGACCTCCAACAACCACAACCATTTTCCTTTTGTCCATGTTTGAACTAAGACTGTAATGAGGCCAGAAGCTGAGTGGCCTGGCGGAACCTGAACCTGCCATCAGTGAGCAGGTTATTGCTAAGCAAGTGCCATTTGATAGCACTATTGATGACCCCTTCACTTTACTGATGATCAAAAATAGACTGATGGGGCGGTAATTGGCTGGGTTGGATTAGTCCTGCCTTTTGTGCACAGGACATATCTGAGCAATTTTCCACTTGCCAGTGTTGTAGCTGTACTGGTAAAACTTGGCTAGGGGTAAGGCAAGTTCTGGAACACATGTCTTCAGTATTATTGACAGAATATTGTCAGGGCCCATAGCCTTTGCAGTATCCAGTGCCTTTAGCTGTTTCTTGATATCATGTGGAATAAATTGAATTGTCTGAAGACTGGTATCTGTGATGCTGGGGACCTCCAGAGGAGGCCGAGATGGATCATGTACTTGGAACTTCTGCCTGAAATTGTTGTAAATGCTTCAGCCTCGTCTTTTGCACTGGTGTGCTGGACTCCTCCATCGTTGAAGGTGGAGATATTTGTGGAGCTTCCTCCTTCAGTGAGTTGTTTAATTGTCCACCACCATTCATGATTGGATGTGGCTGGACTGCAGAGCTAAACCTGATCCGTTGGCTGTGGAACTTAGTTGTCTATAACTTGCTGCTTGTGCTGCTTGATATGCAAGTAGCCCTGTGTTGTAGCATCACCAGGTTGACACCTCATTTTTAGGTGTGCCTGGTGCTGCTCCTGGTATTCTAGGTCACCGATTGTTGTTCAGTATACTCTGTTGCTGCTGATGGCCCACAACGCCTCGTGGATGCCCAGTCTTGAGTTGCTAGCTTGGTTCAAAATCTATCCCATTTAGCCCGATGGTCATGTCACACAACATGATAAAGAGTATCCTCAATGTGAAGTCAGAACTTCAACTCCACAGGGACTGTGCCGTGGTCACTCCTACCGATACTGTCATTGACAGATGCATCTGCGACAGGTAGATTAGTGAGGATGAGGTCAAGTATGTTTTTCCTTCTTGCTGGTTCCCTCACCATTTGTTGCTGGCCCACTCTAGAAGCTATGTCCTTTAGGACTCAGCCAGCTTGGTCAGTAGTGTGCTACTGAGCCACTCTTGGTGATGGACATTGAAGTCCCCCACCCAGAGTACATTCTGCACCCTTGCCCTCTCAGTGCTTCCTCCATGTGGTGTTCAACATGGAGGAGCACTGATTCATCAGCTGAGGGAGGGCGGTACGTGGTTTCCTTGCCCATGTTTGACCTGATGAAATGAGACTTCTTGGGGTCCTGAGTTGATGTTGAGGACCCCAAGGCAAAGCATTCCCCACTGTATACCACTGAGCCGCCACCTCTGCTGGGTCTGTCCTGCCATTGGGACAGGACATACCCAGGGATGGTGATGGTGGTGTCTGGGACATTATTTGCAAGGTAAGATTACATGAATATGAATATTTGAGATTGTGCTTGACTAGTCTGTGAGACACCTCTCCCAATTTTGCACTAGCCCCACAGATGTTAGCAAGGAGGACTTTGCAGGGTTGACAGGCCTGATTTTGCCGTTGTCATTGCCGTTTCTGGTGCCTAGATCGATGCTGGGTAGTCCATCCAGTTTTATTCCTTTTCGGCTTTTTAGCAGTTTGATACAACTGAGTGGCTTGCTAGGCCATTTCAGAGGGCATTTAAGAGTCAACAACATTGCTGTGGGTCTGGAGTCGCATGTAGGCCAGACCAGGCCTGGTAAGGATGGCAGATTTCCTTCCCTAAAGGAATTAGACAATTGACAATGGTTTCCTGGTCATTAAACTTTTAATTCAAAATTTTTATTGAATTCAAATTCCACCATCTGCATTGCTCCCTCGATTACCAGTCCAGCGACAATACCACTACATCACCACCTCCCCTATTGCTACTACTTTTCATTTCAAACTACTCAGGTCCTTTGTATATTTGAATTCCTCCCTTTGAACCTTTATTGTGCCAATAGAAGCATTCAATCAATTAAGTCACTTTACTTCTGCAAGATTCAACACTCAGGAACATTCATGCACAAGATCATAAGACCATATGATGTAGGAGCAGAAGTCGGCCATTCAGCCCATCAAGTCTGCTCTGCCATTCAATGAGATCATGGCTGATCTGATAATCCTCAACTCCACTTTCCTTCCTTTTCCCCATAACCCTTGATTTCCTTACTGATTAAAAATCTGTCTACCTCAGCCTTGAATATACTTAACAACCCAGCCTCTACAGCTCTCTGCGGTAAAGAATTCCACAGGTTCACTGCCCTCTAAGAGAAGAAATTCTTCTCGTCTCTGTCTTAAATGGGTGACCCCTTACTCTGAGATTATGCCCTCTGGTCCTTGACTGTCTGTCAAGCCCCTAAGAATCTTACATGTTTCAATAAGGTCACCTCTCATTCTTCTAAACTCCAATGAATACAGGCCCAACCTACTCAACCTCTCCTCATAAGAAAACCCCTCCATACCCAGGATCAACCTAGTAAGCCTTCTCTGGACTGCCTCCAATGCCAGTACACCTTCCCTTAGATAAGGGGACCAAAATTGTTCACAGTATTCTAAGTGTGGTCTAACGAGTGCCTTGTATAGTTTTAGCAAGACTTCCCTATTTTTATACTCCATTCCCTTTGAAATAAAGGCCAACATTCTATTTGCCTTCCATATTACCTGCTGAACTTGCACAACTTAAAATGTCTATTTTTTTCTTGAACAACAAATGAAATCATGTTGTGTGTTTCATCGAGCATTTCTGGTTTTGCTGTAGACCCCAGATATAAACCATTGCCATTGCAAACTGGAAAGAAAAAGGTTGAAAATTTAATAAGCCAACGGAGGCAATAAAGTTAAAACCAGAGATAAAAAAGGGTGAAAAGGGAGCATATTTAGCTGAGCATTAAGGCAATGCAGGCAAATATGGCCTTATATCAGAAAAAGCCCTTGAAAGCCAGTACCTGACTGTAAACCCAACATTTTTAGCCCAGCCACCCATTGCTGATTTGGTACCATTCCTAAACAATTACTTGTGTTGTCCTTACAAACCTCACAGCCGCTGAAGCTGAAAGCTGACACAGCTACTGCTCAGCGTGTTGTTGTTGGACAGGTCACACACCATGTGAGCTGACAGCAGCACTGCGTGGGAAGCATATTATAGGAAGTACCATTATTCAGCCATCCTGTTAGTGAAATGCCATTAGTGTAAGGCAATGAAGCGCACTAACTAGAAAAAAGGCAGAAGTGGGAGCATAAACAGAACAATCATGCAAAAACTAACATTTCGAACGTTTGACTTGATTATTATCTTAAGTGTTTCCTGCATACTTTAATACCTGGATGCGTTTTAACTAAAATAACAAATTGAAGCACGTGTGTGGTATCGGCTGATGAAATGAAGCAAGCGACAACCCTAGCATACTGACATATCCAAACTTCTCCAAATGATATCGTCTTCTATTTTACTCTTTTTGATCTTTGGTAGTGTGTTATTTTTTGTGTTTTGACCCACACTTTGTTTTCTCAATTTTTATTAGTAGTTTGTTATAATCCAAGCATCATAAGCAGAGAAGTTACAATAGTGCCTGACTTACTTTCTTAAGATAAAATTCAATTCTTATTCATCTAGTGGTATCTATTTACTTTCTATCCAATATTCCTCACCCCAAGTATCACATTTTCTTAGAAGGCTCTACATAAAGATAGAGGATATCATCTCTCTCCCTTTCGGCTACCAAATAAAAATTGCCAGATTAACTATTTTCCTCAATTTATATGATTTCTGTCCCCATTAGCTCTGGGAATTATCAGCATTCTTCAAAATTTGAAGCAATTTACAAACCTCTTTGTCATCATGTCAACTGCTAACAGTACCATTAAATACCATTCACACCTCCTTTGGAAAAGTATTTACTTTATTTTTTTTCAAAAATTAAGGGCATGATTTTAACCCCCAACACTGGCAAGAACTAGATAGGTGGGTAATTAAAATTGCCTGGGTTACTAAGGATGCGATAAATGCATACTTGGATAATTGAGATCTGGGGCAGAATTTTCCCGTTGGCAAGCGGGGGCAGGCCCCGCACATCGATGCGTAAAATGACGCACGGTGACGTCAGGCGAGCATCCCAACGTCATGGCGTGCCATTGTGATATTTCGGTGGGCGGGCGCGCGATGATCACAGAATCACAGCATCATACAGTGCAGAAGAGGCCCTTCGGCCCATCGAGTCTGCACCGACACGTGAGAAACACCTGGGCTACCTACCTAATCCCATTTACCAGCACTTGGCCCATAGCCTTGAATGTTTATGTCGTGCCAAGTGCTCATCCAGGTACTTTTTAAAGGATGTGAGGCAACCCGCCTCCATCACCCTCCCAGGCAGCACATTCCAGGCCGTCACCATTCTCTGGGTGAAAAAGGTTTTCCTCACATCCCCCCTAAACCTCCTGCCCCTCACCTTGAACTTATGTCGCCTCGTGACTGACCCTTCAACTAAGGGGAACAGCTGCTCCCTATCCACCCTGTCCATGCCCCTCATAATCTTGTACACCTCGACCAGGTCGCCCCTCAGTCTTCTCTGCTCCAATGAAAACAACCCAAGTCTATCCAACCTCTCTTCATAACTTAAATGTTTCATCCCAGGCAACATCCTGGTGAATCTCCTCTGCACCCACTCCAGTGCAGTGATCGCTGATGCGTGTCCGCCATTAATTAATGGGTCACTTAAGGCCTTGAGGCACCAACTGACAGTGATTTTTCGGGGCCCGTGAGATCTTCAGGTCATTGCACGGGCGCAACAGGCAGGCGGGTAGGACATATTTGTATAAACCTCATGGGCGGGATAAGAAGGGGGTCAGTGGGGTTGCAAATGTGCTCAGTCAGATATTTAATTTGGACAGTTACTGATACTTGCCTGTGTGAGCAAAAATACTTCAAAACTCATAGCAGCTGCTTGGACAGGATTCACAACCTTCAGGTCAGCAGTCTACTGTGAAGATCCTTTTGGGGCCTGCAGGTTTCAGGAAGCCTTCCCTTAGCCTGGGAATGGGAGTTGTGTTCTCCACTGGAGGCACCTCCTCTGGGGGAAGGGAGGGACAGAAGGGAGAGGAGGCCAGGAGTGCACATTCAGCCTCCAAGGGAGCCACCTTTGGCAGGCACATCAGGTGCAGGGCCAACAGGAAGTCCAAGGCGGAAGGGGCCGCAGAAGACACCACTATCTTGCTGCGAGGGTATACAGGTGGTGAAGCAGCTACCTCAATATGTCTGAGGTGCAGTGCCAAAGGAGGCTCCGTCTCTCAAGGGAGACAGTCAACTATATCCGTCAGATGATAGGCCCTAAGATCTCCATTAACTGTCTGGGTGGACACCCCATGCCAGTGCTCTAAAGGTCACAGCTGCCCTCAACTTCTATGCCTCTGGCTCTTTCCAGGGCTCGGTGGGTGATCTTTGCAGTGTCTCCCAATCAGCTGTCCACACTTGTGTCAAGCAGGTCACAGCTGCTCTGTTCAGGTGTGCATTGACCTTCGTCCACTACCGCTGAGACCAGGCAAGCCAGACACAACAAGCCAGAGGCTTTGCAGCAATTGCTGGCTTCCCCCGTGTCCAGGGTGTAATAGACTGTACACATGTGGCCATCAAGGCGCCAGCAGGTGAGCCCGGTGCCTTCGTCAACAGGAAGGGCTTCCACTCCATGAACGTGCAGATAGTGTGTGATCACAAGCTGCAGATTCTGCAAGTCTGTGCAAGGTACCCAGGCAGCTCCCATGTCACCTACATCCTCAGACACTCCCAGGTGCCGGGGCTTTTCAGTGCTCCAGCCCGGCTGGATGGATGGCTGCTGGGGTGAGAAGGGCTATCCCCTCAGAAGGTGGCTCATGACGCTTCTCCGCCATCCAAGAACAGAGGCTGAGCGGCGGTACAATAGGAGCCTCCACCAGGGCTGTGGTGGAGAGAACCATCGGTCTTCTCAAGTGGCGATTCCAATGACTGGACCGTTCAGAGGGCGCACTCCAGTACCCCCCAGATTGTGTGTCGCTGATAGTAGTTGCATGTTGTGCTCTTGTGCTGGAAAGGGGCAACGCTGTGGACAAAGAAGATGTAGACGCAGTGGCTGCGGCTGCGGCTGCACACGATGAGTCCAGCAGTGAGTCTGAGGATGAGCATGCACAGGGAAATGCTGAGGGGGTAGACGCTGACCCAGGCATACTCCAGGGAGGCAGGGACACCTGGGAGGCTTTAATGCAACGAACCTTCAGCTAGAACACCACAGGTGGACCTCCAACAAAAGCCTGTGCTGCATGCTCCATACTTGATGCCTGAGTGCTAAATCTGCTTGGATAGGAACATTAACTAAGGGCCTTGTCAATAAAGCTCAATGTGACAAAACTCATTCATAACATCATGGGTAACCATCCACCTGTAGAGAAAAAAAGTCACCCTCAGTCATGGTCACATGTCTAAATTTAATGATATAACAAAATGAACTTAAGGAAACAAAACGACAAAGGTGTTAAAGAACACACCAACTAATCATGACCTCATTTCAGGGCAACTCAAAAGCACCAGTGATAAACTCGTGGTGTGCCTAAGGTGCCTTAAATTTATGCTTTCAGGTGCTACATCTAGGTGCTGTCCCCTCGCTGGCACTGGTATCTGAGACAGCCTGCTCACTGTGCTGTCCTGTTGGCCCCGATGACCTTGGCGGCCATTCTCTGGCTCGTGGAGCCTGTGGTGGCCCCACCTGGGAGGGAGCGGCCAGTTCCACAGCTGGCATCTCCCCAGTTGTCGCAGCCTCATCGGATGCAACGGTCACTGGCAGAGGGGCGGAGGAGCTGCCGCCCTCATCTGGAGTGCCCTAAGAGGTTCCCGCAGACACGCCAGGCAGCTGCTGTGCCGACGTGAGGTTGCTTCGGACCTCCCTTCTCACCATAGATGGATGGACACCGAGCTGGGAAACTTGGTGCCCAGACCATCTCCCACAGTGGCGCTGACCAGCTGAGGTCAATGCCGATGTAAGGGCTTGCTGGTCCACGCACATCCCCAGGAAGCCCTGATTGTTCTCCTGGAGGAGCCTCTCCATGAGAGTTGCCACTCTCTCCATGGAGGACGCATGGCGCTCGGACATGAAGCTCATTGCATCGGCGATGGTCCGTGTAGACTCCTCCACCATGGACACCAAGCCAAGCATAGCCTCATGCATCTCCCCCAGATCCTTCCACACACCTTGCTGGACTTCCAGCATTTGCTGCCTCACTGATGACTCCAGAGGTACATCATCAGCCACCGACTGAGCATGTGCCTGGTCCCCTGCAGTTCTCCAACTGCTGGCGCCATGGGCACTCTCTGTCTCCACCAGCTCCTCCAGCGACTGTGAAGTGCCCTCACCGCTGTGTCCCGGGACGCTAGTCGATGATCTAATTCCCACCGAGGTGCTAGTATCTGCGCTGGTGCCTGCCTGGCAGGGATGGTGTGACGCTGGTGAGACTTCAGGGCCCTCAGTTATGAGAGGGGGCCCCTGTGCCTCCTCCTGGCCCTGCTCCGCTGATGCTAAAAGGAAGAACAAGGACATTTGATTAGTTAACATGGAGACAATGTGAATATGCATCCCTGTCCCTCAGATCATTATGCACTCATCCTTCCATAAGCAATGGTCAAGCCATGTTGCAAACTTCAATCTCTGAACATTCAGCACTGCCATGGCTACTGGGAGAACGATGATGACCTCACTGCTGGGCAAACATACCTCCCCATGGCACCCCAGCCTCACTGACACCGGTGGACCTGGGCGCATGGCACCTCTCCAAATCTAGGGCCTCCTGCTCGAACAGGCTAAGCATCACCACCTGGGCCGGCCTTCCGCCAGTCCTCAACCGCTCAGCGGCAATATGAGCATTCTTCTCCTGAAAAGGAAAGAAGAGCATTGATTAGTGCAACTTGTACCTGGAATCTCTTCGTTGCCGTCCTACCCCAACCAGAGTGGGACATTGCCGGGCTCCAGTGCTTCCTCACTCCGCAGCTGCCACACACTCACACAAAGATGCCAGGTCCGTCCCCCCGACTTGGCCAAATGCGGCCTACATCACATTTGGCACCACACGGTCCAACCTTTGCAGATCAAGGAGGCACAAGCACGTGGAGCGCAGAGGGCAGCAGATCGATCGGTACCATGCCACCTTGAAGCTCCCCTCCCAGCATGTCATCACCCTGACTTTGACATGTCCTGGAGTTCCAGCACTGCGCCTGGGTGCAGCTCCTCCACGTTGCCCCCAAAACTGTCAAGTGGGTCTCAGTGTACCGCATGCAGAACCCATCTCATCACCACCCTCTCAGGGTGACCTCAGCATGGGCAATATCTGCTGGCCCACCCAGTGAAGGACACATGCTGTCAATGATTCAATGCAGTCACTACACTCAGAGTTGGGGGGCTGCGGCCAGGGGGGAAAGCCTACCTGCTGGGTTAAGTGACCAATGCCAACATGGTACTCACCCTTCCTGAGCGCAACAGGTCATTGAAGCACTTGCTACACTGGATCTAGGTGCGTCACACCACGTCGCAGGAGCTCACCACCTCCGCCACCTCCTCCCAGGCACGTTTGGCCATGTCGGGGGGGCTCCTCCTCCCGTCCTGGGGTATCAGGACCTCCCGTCGTGCTGCCACCTCCTCGGGGAGGGCAGCAAGGCAATCATCAGAAAAACGAGGGGCACAGAGCCCCCCTGCCCTACCCTCCTGCCTGGTCTGCTCACCAGAAGCACTCTGGGGAGCCTTTGTGCTGGCCATGTTTGACAGCCTTTGCAAGGCTGCAGGAGCTCTTTTAAGCAGGCCGCCGGGTCGCCACTGGACCCGGTGGCCATAGCAGTCCCGCCGCCGCACACCACTCCCACTGTCCTCGGGAGCTGCGTTTCACGCTGGACGGGCCTTAATTGGCCCGCCCGTGTAAAATGGCGACGCGGACCCGATCGCGGGTGGTGATTGGATCCATGCCCGCTCCTGCATGGCCCGCCTGACAGGCAGAAAATTCTGCCCCTGATTGGGTATAGTCAGCATGGATTTGTGAAGGGGAAATCATATTTGATGACCTTGGAGTTTTTTGCGGATGTTACTAACAAAGTGGAAAAAGGAGAGTTGATGGACACAGTATACTTGGATTTTCAGAAGGCTTTTGATGAAGCCCCCCCACAGTAGGTTGATTAGCAAAATAAAAGCACATAGGAAAAATATGGAAGAGCCAGCATGGATTTCTAAAGGGGAAATCATGTTTAACCAACTTGCTGGAGTATTTTGAAGAGGTAACAGAAAAGGTTGATGAGGGTAATGCTGTTGGTGTGCTGTACATGGACTTTCAAAAGACGTTTGATAGAGTGCCACACAAAAAACTTGTGAGAAAAGTTATTACTCGTGGAATAAAAAGGACAGTAGCAACGTGGATACAAAATTGGCTGAAAAATAGGAAGCAGAGAGTAATGGTCAATGAATATTTTTTGGGCTGGAGGAAGGATTGTAGTGGAGCTCCCCAGGGGTTGGTATTGGGACCCCTGCTTTCCTGATTTCTATTTAGGATCCAGATCTTGGTGTGTAGGAGACAATTTCAAAGTTTGCAGATGATATGTAGCTTGGGAGTGCTGCAAACTGCAAGGAGGACAGTGTAGAACTTTAAAATGACATAGACAAGTTGGTGGAGTGGGCAGATAGGTGGCAGATGAAGTTCAATGTGGAGAAGTGATGCATTTTGGTAGGAAGAACATGGACAGACATTATAAAATAAGGGGTGCAATTTTAAAGGGGGTGCAGGAGCAGAAAGACCTGGGTGTATATGTGCATAGATCATTGAAGGTGGCAGGACAGGTGGAGAGAGCAGTTTATAAAGCATATGGGCTTTATTAATAGGGGCATAGAATACAAGAGCAAGGAGGTTATGCTGAATTTATATGACACTCATTAGACCTCAGCTGGAATATTGTGTACAGTTCTGGGCACCACATTATAGGAAGGATGTGAACACATTGGACAGAGTGCAGAAGAAGTTTACAAGAATGGGTCCAGGGATGAGAAACTTCAGTTACAAAGATAGATTGGAGAGGTTGGGACTGTTCTCCTTGGAGAGGAGAATGCTGAGAGGAGATTTGATAGAGATGTTCAAAATCATGAGGGGGCTGGACAGAGTAGATAGAGAGAAGCTGTTCCCGCTCATAAAAGGATCAAGAATGAGAAGGCACAGATTTAAAGTGATTTGCAAAAGAAGCAAATGTGACATGAGAAAAAACATTTCACACAAAGAGTGGCTCAGGTCTGGAATGCACTGACTGGAAGTGTGATGGAGACCACTTCAATTGAGGCATTCAATTGGGGCAATGGCACTAGGTCATAATTCTCATTTAGGGTGCCAGTGCAGACACGATGGGCTGAATGGCCTCCTTCTGTGCTGTTAAAATTCTGTGATTCTGTGGGATAGGAGACAAAATACTGGCATGGGTTAAGGATCGGCTAACGGGCAGAAAACAGAGAGTAGGAATAAATGGGTTATTCTCGCTTGGCAGGCTGTGACTAATGGGGTACCACAAGGATCAGTTCTTAGGCCCTAGCTGTTCACAATATACATCAATGATTTGGATGTGGGGACCAAATGTAATATTTCCAAGTTTACATGATACAAAGCTAGGTGGGAATGTGTGTTGTGAAGAAGATATAAAGCAGCTACAGCAAGATTTGGACAGACTTAAGTGAGTGGGCAAGAATATGGCAGATGGAATATAATGTGGAAAAATGTGAGCTTATCCACTTTGGTAGAAGGAACAGATGTGCAGAGTATTTCCTAAATGGTAAGAGATTATAAAGTGTAGATGTACAAAGGGACCTGGGTGCCCTTTTCCATGTCACTGAAGGCTAACATGCAGGTGCAGCAGGCAATTAGGAAGGCTAATGGAATGTTAGCCTTTATCGCAAGAAGGTTTGAGTACAGGAGTAGTGAAGTTTTGCTTCAATTGGAGGGAAGCTTGGTTAGACTGCACCTGGAGTATTGTATGCAGTTTTGGTCCTCTTACCTCAGAAAGGATATCATTGCCATAGAGGGAGTACAGCGAAGGTTCACCAAACTCGTTCTGGGGATGGCGGGACAGTCTTATGAAGAGAGATTGGGGAAAATGAGCCTGTATTCTCTAGAGTTTTGAAGAATGAGAGGTGATCTCATTGAAACCTACAAAGTAATTAAAGGAATAGATGGGGAAGATGCAGGTAAGATGTTTCCCCTAATTGGGGAGTCTAGAACTGTGAGGTACAATTTAAAAATAAGAGGGAAGCCACTTAGGACTGAGATGAGGAGAAATTTCTTTACTCAAGAGGGTTGTAAATTCTTGGATCCTTGGAATTCTCTACCCCAGAGGGCCATGGAAGCTCAGCCATTCAGTATGTTTAAGGTAGAGATTGATAGATTTCTGATTAACAATAACGTAAAGGGTTATGGGGATAGTGTGGGTAAAAGGCGTTGAAGTATTCGCTCAACCATGATCACATTGAATGGCAGAGTAGGCTCATCAGGCTGAATGCCTTTCTCATGTTCCTATGTTTCTCATCCTTGATCCTGCTGACCATGATTTGTATGCAGGCTTCCAAAAGAGCGGCTAAACCATCCTTAGAGCCTTTAAATATGCATATTTGGGTTTGTTGGCATCATGGGCAATGAGTACAATTTTAGCTGAGGCTTGGGCAGAGAATTAGCCATGGGGCTAAATTTTACCAAGCCTTTGGTGATGGGCTGGGAGGCAGGAAGGCTGGCAGAATGGCATGGGAATGGCACATGGGGAAGCGTGCCCAATGTCTTCCCACTGCCATGCCATTTTCCCAGTGGCAGGAAAGGTGGAAGATTGGCCACCCACCCGGAGCCCAATTTTGCCACTGGGACCACTGCAATGTGGGGAGACCATCCAGTGAAACAGCCTGCATCCATGTAGTCCCTCCTTTGTGGGCACTCCATGGCCCAATGATTGGCCCCCGGCAACAATGGCCACTCCCACAGCAACGGTGTCACCTGTTCTTCACAACTGATCACCAAAACCTGCCTACCTGACCGCAGCTTATCCCCCAACCCCACTTACCCCTCTTCATGAGAACCTCGGCCATTGAGGCACCCGCTCCTCCCAGCTGCAGTCTCAGCTATGGCTACCAGTAGTGGCACTGCTCAGGCTGCTGTGCTGCTGGCCCTCTGATTTAGGCCAACAGCTCTTGGGGTGGGCTGCCGTCCTTAATAGAGATGGCGAGCTTGGGGACAACCACGGAATTGGCCACCACTGGGACATTGCCTCTCTGTGTCCTCCTGTTCGTTTAAGTGGGTTTGCCTCCCTCTTTTGGTCTCAGTGGTAGGATCGCAGCCATTTTGGCAAAGTTCCGGACATATCAGCAATACGAAATTAAAGACTTTTTTTGAAAACCTTATTTATGGACTAATTTTTTTTACAAGTAATAATAACCTTATTTTAATGAAGTAAATTTTAAGTTATGTTCTAACCTTTACCCAAAATGTTTTTTTTTCAGGAGCTGCGACAGAGGTGCATCTTTAAAATCATTCCCATGCTAAATCCAGATGGAGTGATCGTAGGAAATTATAGGTAAAGCATTTTGAGTAATTACAATTAAACTAAATTAAATACTTTTCTATTGAGTCCTTCGGTACTGTAGATGGAGATAGAATGTGTTATCTGGCATCTTTCAGTTGCCTTGTTTCTATTTTGAGCTGGTATTTAGAAGCAGCCTGAGACAAGTTTCAGCAGATTCCATATACAGGAGACAGTTTTCTCACTGCCAATGCTTGCTCAAAAAACCCACCCCAGATTTCTGCCTCTAGGCTACCTCTAACTCGAAGATCTGAAGTATAAAATACTGCATCAAAGGCCATCTGAGTGAAACCATTATTGGCTCAAAAATCTCCCTTCATAATTCATGGGGCAATTCAGTCAAATCCATTTACCTTGAAAAAATTTCACGATTTTCAAAATATGCATATTTAATTAGGTAATATGAAGCCATCAATTTGCAGCTTTTCCGTGCTGTTAGGCTCATGGAAGGATCTCCTCAGGGCAAATTGCTGCTATGTTAAAGAGGCAACATCTTTGGACCAATCTACCATCCTTCTCATCATGTTGACATCATGGGCAAGCAAACCAATAACATGTCACAAACAAATAACATAGTTCACCAACAGTTGGTAGGCGTTTGGCCAACTGAAAACAATGTTTTTGTCTTGTGTCACTTAGAATTCAGCTCAGACATTCCATTTAAAATATTAGCCATGAACTTTCCTGGAGCTGTTCCGCTCTGCTGCTGTAACCTATCTGGAAGTGCAACTAAAACCCTGTTTGCACCTGTTAGCCGGATTTCTGCCATACTTGCGGCTAAGATACACTGGCACCAAGGAAATATTTGGACCCTATTGCCTGACTACATATATTGTACATGGAAACAGTTAGAAAATAGTTCGGCCTGATTGAGAATAAATTTTCATTCTCCATTTCAAATGGAGTTAAGCACTTTGTCCGTTCAGTGTGTATTTTTTTCATTTTAACCATATATGAATGGTTTGACCCGGGGGTATTATGAAAGACAGGAAGAAGCAGAAATAAAAGAGATACAATACTAGCTGAAGCTCTGAATGATGGATCAGAATGAAAAGCTGTCTGCGTTGCCTCAAGAAATCCAATAGGCTGGATATTGTTCCAGCGATGCAGTTATCCCTCTACCGGTTGGAGAGTTGGTGGGAACCGTACCTCATTTCCAAGGGGGAGGCACAACACAACTAAGTACCGGTCAGCGGTCAGACACTTAAAAGCAGTTAAAGCCCTTGAAGGGTGGAAATTCTGCCCCAGAGAGCTGCAGACAGTGCCATTGAGAGTAGTGGCTGCTGCTGGTAATGCACTGAGGCCCAGCCACAGGATTGACACTGGATCCCAGAACCAGGTGAATGACGGCAGTATGGGGATTGCATGGAGGTCTGCGGCAAGGGGAAGGGGGGTGGTCAGATGAAAGTGCAAGGGTTGGTTTTCCTCGATGTCCCCACCCGCCCCCTTTCCGATGCCAGAGTGCCTGTCAATGAGGGATACCCCGATGAGACTGCAGGTAAACCTAACAGGGTTTACTGAGTGGCCTTTGGGAGACACAGGAAAGCTGTTTGTGTACTGGATAATCCCTGAGCAACCCCTAAATTCCAGTGGGCTGAGGGTTAATTGACTTTACTGGCTCAATAATGAGTCTAATTGCCTTCCCGCCACTGGTGGGCATGTTTTCTGCATCAGACCCTTCCTGCCCCCAATTTAATTGAGGACAGTATCCCTGGCATCGGGAATCTGATTCAGGCACTCCCGCCTAATTCTCCTGGTGCCCACTGGCACCATACCTGCTCCGGCAGGCTCCACTAAACCCAGCCCAGTGAGTGGGCTGGTTGAAGGACGTAAGCTGCAAGCTCACTACTCGATTGCTCTGCTTCTCCTTCCCTGTGGCAGACATGTAACAACAATCACTATCTAATCAGAGTAACGCACTTATTACTACAGAAGCATATTAATTGATAGAAGTATTTAAATATTTCTACTTATGATTCTGCAGTCCTCATAGAATTTAAGCTAGTAATTTGCAAAATTTAACTTTTCTGGCTAAATTATTATGTATCATAACCGTTATTTACAGCATGTGTCCTCTTCATCCCAGGTGCTCTCTTTCTGCTAGAGACCTCAATCGGAACTATCAGCATCCCAAGCAGGAACTCTTCCCTACAGTATGGCACACTAAAAAAATGGTGGAGGAGCTACAGAAAGACCATTATGTGAGTTGAAGCTGATGAAGCTGAGAGACCATAGCATAAATAGTTTTCAGAAACATATATTAAACTCTCATATATTAGTATTTTCTCTCCCCAACTATTTGACTTTCCACTTCTCCCACCTTTTGATTCCTACAATGGCACCCACTGGACAATTAGATTGAAGAAAAAGCTGCTCCCTAGCCATTGGTGCCTAATTTTACGACTTCCCTCCTTCTGGGGCAATGTCACTGGTTTTCAGTTCTCCTCCAGGGGCTTTGTCAAAAGGGAAAACATGCTGTATTGAAAATTATAAACATAAATCTGTACCCTAGCAGGAAGGGGAAAGTTACCACATTTCTGAGGAATGTCTCAAATTGCTTTACATACAGACATACAAATTAGGAGCAGCAGTAAGCCATTTGGCTCTTTGAGCCTGCTCCGCTATTCAATAAGATCATGGCTGGTCTGATTGTAGCCTCAACTCCACATTCCGCCTAACTCTAATAACCTTTGATTCCTTTGTTAGTCAAGAGTCTATCTACCTCTGCCTTAAAAATATTGAATGACCCTGCCTCCACACCTCTCTCTGGGGAAGAGAGTTCCGTCTGAGAGAAAAAAAATCCTTCTCATCTCCATCTTATATTGGAGACCCTTATTTTTAAACTGTGTTCCCTAGTTCTAGTCTCTTTGCACAACAGGAAAACATCCTCTTGGTATCCACCTTGTCAAGTTCCCTGAGGATCTTATACATTTCAATAAGATCACCTCTCATTCTTACAAAATCCACTGGATACAGGTCCAACCTGTCCTCATAAGGTAACAACCCCTATCCCTGGTATCATGAATTATTTTCTAGTGCGGTGCCTTGTTATGTAGGCAAAATATGGCAGCCGCTTTGCACATAGCAATAACTAGGTCTGTAGAGAGGGCTATACTTAAATAGAGTGGGGGGAAGGTTCATGTGAGGGGAGATTTAAGAAGTTAATGAGAAAAGGGGAAGGCAGAAGTAAAAGCCAATAGTGATATGACTAATGATATCAGATACCAATAGTGATATGAGTAATGATACCTTTAGGGAAGGAAATTTGTCATCTTTACCTGGTCTGGCCTACATGTGACTCCAGACCCACAGAAATGTGGTTGACACACTGTGTGCGTGGACACCCCATGCCAGTGGCTCTGAAGGTCACAGTGGCCCTCAATTTCTATGCCTCCGGCTCTTTCCAGGGGTCAGTGGGTGATCTGTGTGGAGTCTCTCAATCAGGTGTCCACAGTTGCGTCAAGCTGATGACTGATGCTCTGTTCAGGCTGGTGCTGACCTTTATTCATTTCCATACGGATGAGGCCAGCCAGGCACAGTGAGCCAGGGGCTTTACAGCGATTGCTGGGTTCCCCTGCGTCCACACATGTGGCCATCAAGGCGCCAGCAAGTCAGCCGGTGCCTTCGTCAACAGGAAGCGATTCCATTCCATAAATGTGCAGGTAGTGCAGAATCTGCACATTTGTGCAAGGTACCCTGGCAACTCCCATGACGCATACATCCTGAGACATCCCCAGGTGCCGAGGCTCTTCAGTGTTCCAGCCTGACTGGATGGATGGCTGCTGGGTGACAAGGGCTATCCTTTGAAGAGGTGGCTCATGACACCTCTCCGCCATCCAAGAACAGAGGCAGAGAAGTGTTACAATAGGAGCCACAGTGCCACAAGGTGGGGTGGTATAGAGGACCACAGGTCTTCTCAAGATGCGTTTATGATGCCTGGACTGTTCAGGGGAAGCACTACAATACCCCCCAGAGTGGGTGTCACTGATAGTGGGTGCATGTTGCGCTCTCCACAATCTGGCACTGGCAAGGGGGGACCAATTGGAAGAAGAGGATGTTGACTTAGCTGCACAGGCCACAGCTGATGAGTTCAGTGGTGAGTCAGAAGAGGAGCATGGTGAGGAGAATGCTGAGGGCTTGGAGCCAGACCTCGGTAGCCTCCAGGGAGGCAGGGAACACCAGGTTCGTCTTGATCTAACGCTCCTTCAGCTAGGCTACCAAAGATCAGTTTCAAACACATGCTAGGGCCGCCTCCACCCTGGATGTCTGACAGGACCCTTTCATTTGAACACAAAGAACACTCAGTGCCTGTGTTATAAAGTTCAGAGTCACTCAAGTTCTGCATTACATAATGGCTTACCCTGCACCAAAATAATAAAAAGGTGAAGCATACTCAGGCCATGACGACAAAAATGCATTTTATCTCATTTTGACAATTCCAAACTACATAAACTTCTCTGGTCTTCATTCCCAGACTAGTAGAGATAAATTAAACATAAATGAACATAAAATCACCCATGACCTGTCTCTCTTGTGCTCGTGGTGCCTTTAACTTACGCTTGCGGGTGCTCCGTCTAGGTGCCCTCACCTCGCTGGCACTGGCATCTGCTGTCCTGTTGGCCTTGATGACCTCGGCGGGCGTCCTCTGACCAGTGGAGCCTGTGCTGGCCCCGCCTGGGAGGGAGCGGCCAGTGTCACGGCTGGCATCTCCCCAGTCATTGCAGCCTCATCAGATGTCAGTCACTGGCGGAGGGGAGGAGGATCCGCTGACCTCATCCAGAGTGCCCCGAGAGGAGCCCGCAGAGTCGACAAGCAGCTCATGCACCAACGTGATGTTGCCCTGCACCTCCCTGCACACCATTGCTGGACAGGCACCTAGCTGGGATATTGGGTACCTCATCCATCTCCCACACGGACACTGACCACCTGAGGTCATTGGCTGTGTGAGGGCTTGCAGGTTCAAGCGCAACCCCAGATACCCCTGATTCTGTCCCTGGACCTGCCTCTCCATGAGAGTCCAACTCTCTCAATGGAGGAGACAGTGCACTTTACCATGATGGTCAACGCAGTGCTCATGCTCCGCATGGACTCCTCCCCAACAGAGACCATGGCACACATACCCTCATGGTCTCCGCCAGATCCTCCCGCACATCTTGCTGGACATCCAGCATCTGCCACCTAATGGACGACTCCAGAGGCTCATCATTAGCCTTCGATTGAGCATGTTCTTGGTCCCCAGCAGTCCTCTGACTGCCAGTGCCCTGGGCACTCTCTGCCTCCACCTGCACTTCAAGCAATTGTGAACTGCCCTTACCAATGTGAACTGAAATACTAGCCGCTGCTCTAATGTCCACCAAGGTGCTGGTCTCTGCACTGGTGCCTGCTTCAGAGAACGGGTTTGACGCAGGTGCAAGTGATGCCCAGTGGTCCTCCAGTGTCAGGGGTGGCCCTTCGGGGTCCGGAGAGCGAATGCCTGCTGGCAAACCTAAACGGGAGAAGAAGGACATGTCATTAGTTAAAGTCATCACACTGCCACTGTGCATGCCAGGTACCTTGGTGAGACAACTGAGATGTGCATCACGGTGTCATACTCTTCCAATGATCAATGGGGACTCCAGGTTCGAGGCTCACATCACTAGAATGGTTGCACAAGCCGAAAGTCACCTCTGTGCACTGCACTCTTACCTTCATTTGGCATCCCCGCCTCTCCATGCCCGGTTGAACACAGGGCCTGCTGGCTCTCGAGCTCCAAGGCGTCTTGCTCGTACTTGGAGAGGATTAGGAGACTAGCGGGGCCTCCGCCGGTCCACGACCTTTCTATTTCGTAGTAGACCAACTTCTCCTGAAACAACAGGGAGCATTGATTTGTCCACTCTCTACCTGCAGCCCCATTGCAGCCTGGCCAACCCCTGCTGAGGAGCACCTGGCAGGGACTATCCGAGTCGTGGCCCATGAGCTGCAAGGCACTCAGCCTAAACAGCCAGGGCTCACCCTCTTGGCCAGCTCCGGCGTGATTAACATATGGCACTCAGACTCTAGTACCCCTAAGGTCCACGGGGGCATGGCCACACCTTAACACATCTGCACACTGACCCATGCCAACATGATACTCACCCTTCCTGAGCACAGCAGGTTATTGAAGCGCTTATGGCACTGCGCCCATGTGTGCCGCACCATGACCTCTTTGTAGGGTGCGGTGGCCACCTCTTCCCATCCCTGGGGACAAGGATGTCCCTCCTGGCAACCACCTCCCCCAGGAGGAGGGCAAGGCACTCACCAGAAAAGCGGGGTGGGGTGGGGGGCCGAATGCCCACCCAACCTGCCCTCCCGCCTGCCATGTCCAGCTGCACTCAGGTCCATCGCGAAGGTTCAGGGGACGTCCTCCATGGCAGCCTTCCAGGGGCTGCCTGGGTTGCTTTTAAACCGGCCGCCGGGTCGCCAATAGGCCTGGCAGCTGACAGACCTCCCGTTCCCACTTGCCCTTCCCAACCAGTGCAGAGCCGCATTTCACGGTGATCGGGCCTTAATTGGCCAGCCAGAATGAAATAATAGCCGGAGCCAGATCACAGGCGACATTTCTTTTCGCGGCCAATCCTGGGCCTGCTTGATGAGGGGGAAAACCTGCCCCTGGTTTCACTTGTTTTTCGGGCAAAAAGTTAAGGGACAAATTTCTGCTGGAGATTTTTTGCACCCAGCCTGCCCTGGAAGCATCAGCTACCAAATTGGAAGCTGACAATGTCTGTAGGATACATGCTTGAAATTGGTGTCAGGCACTTTGAATATCCAAATTGAGGTCCTAATATATGTGTTGCACTCGATGCAAATGTTCTGGGTCTTCAGTGGACGAGCCAGTCGTCCCTAAAGTCAACTGCTAGGGCCACCCACAAGAAGATTAGTAAACCTTTTAATTTCTGTGGAGTTAGCTACAGCAGGAGTACTCCTCCCTGTGCCAACAAAATACCACAGGCTACTGGCAGTCCAGGCTCATGCCACTCCACTTCACCTTCCACTCCACCACCACTGTTAACCACTACCCCCACCCCCCCAAACTCTCAATGGACCCACTTATGAGCTGGTTCAGAGTCAAAATGGACATAATTCCTAAGGCCCTTACTGGCAAGCTGAACCAGAATGCCCAATTGTTGTTGAGGCCCAAAGCTCCAATTTCGAACAACCCTTGGACCAATGTCTTTCAGGCCCATATTTTAATTGCACTGTTAATTTCATACCAGAAACTGGTGCAACTTAAATTTCTGCCCCATGTCTATAGTCGCATGTTAATTGGATATTAAAAAGAGTTAAATTCTTTTCATGTCCTGACACTGTGGTCACAAATGCAATCTACAGTTCCAAAGACACATTGAAACCTAATGATCTGACAAAAGTCAATGGTGCATTACCCTTCGGCTAGATCCTGCATCCAGACTAAATAACTGGGCTTCCCTGCAAACCGTGCATTAAATATTTGTCTTGAGCAAGAATGGACAGCAACTTGACTCACCTGGCAGGAGTCACCAGTTGCCCATAAGTATATTCCTGGAGGCCATATCAGCATGGTCACCGTCAAAATTCAAATAAGGAGGGTGACTAGTGGAATAGGGTGGTGGAGGGCTAGAACTTTACTCATTGGGTCAGCACCTCCAGAAAAAGAGAGTTTGGTGGGGGGGCAGGGGAGTGGGCACTGTATGGGGAATTGAGAAATTTTGACTTTAAAAATAAAAATTATTAGTAAATAGGTCTTGATTTCGACTATCAGACTTGGTTTAAGTTGATGGACTTTTTTCTTCATCTTATACAGTTGAAGACAATTTAATTGTACATCTATATCTACATTTTGTGTTTTACTTTGCCACAGATCCTTTTGTACGGTGACCTCCATGGCCACAGTCGGAAACCCAATGCTTTCATGTATGGCTGCAGCCAGACAGCATCCACATGTCCATCTGAAATACTTAACTACCTCAGAGAGAGAATATTTCCATGGCTGATCTCCCAGCGGGTAATTCAGAATGGATTTTTGCTGCTGCATTTTAACCTAATTGCAGGCACTTTTATATTAGCCTCCTTTTATATTTATTGGCAGGAGCCTGGTGTCTGTGAGTTATAGCTCCCAGTATTTATACTGTTAAGCCTCTTTCCATAGACCAGCAGCAGGCTTTGTGAATTGAGTTATAAAATGGCCGGGTGCTCTTGAGATTTATGCTAGTGCCACTGTGTTCCTGAAATACAGGTCTGTGGCAGCCAGCTGAAAATGCCTGATAAAACTCTCAATGTTCACTAATATTGAAGGCTGGGAAAAAAAATTTTTGTGCCATCATTCCCAGCAGTCTTACATTTGGCTCACAGCTAGTCACGAGATCCATGTTTCAGAACCTATAGCACTAGGCCTGAAATCTGGATTAAAAAAAGACCAAACTAAAAGTCCCTTTCTCTTTTATCTCCTGACCTATTCTCAATAGAGGTCACACTATTCACTTGACAGGGTAGGCCATGGATTCCCCATCCATTTTGCATCGGTGTGTTCTAAGGTTAGCTAATAATTGGGTCCGCAGATGCTGCCTGACTGCTGCATGCTTCCAGCATTTATATTTGCTTGAGATCATTATCTGACAAAACCTGGCCCAAAAAAAATTCACTTCAGATTGTTGAGATCACAAAGTGATTAAAATTAATATCTTCATTACTAAAGGATTGACCCCTACAAGAAGAGTGTTGGAAGTCCGGGAATCAGTGTCAATTAGCCCTTTAACCCCTTATTCACAAACTCCACAATGATTTGACATGTTAAACCTTATCGTTATATTTAATCAGTATAAGTAAGATTTGACAAGCCAATGTATAAGCAGTAGTATCAAAGCTCAACAGTATTACCATTTCACACTGGGTAGAATCATGATCTCCACGTAACTACTCCCTGGTCACGCCCAAGTACCATTGCGTCAGTCAATGTGGCATGTAATATCTCTACAATCGCTGTGCTCAGAGTATCTCCTCTTATACTTTCTTTACACGCCAAAGCCTACGGAGGCTGATTTATCCCAATCATTACCTTACTATTTCTCGAATTACCCAATTACATAAGATGTCATTTTTCCAACTGCCCACCCAAGCCATGATTCCTGGCGTCATTTGTTTTTTCCTACTCTCAGAGCCTTATCATCACATTGACATCCCAATGCCAAATTTGACTAAAGCAAGAAAATAGCCTTGGTACTTGACTATTTTGTCTCCATTCTATCCACATCTGGGCTTCTGGGATTCCACTAAGGTGTTTATCTTTAAGTTCTCAGACAGTAGTCTGTCCATTTTCATGTCCTGTTAGATTTCTGCTGAAGTTTGTCATTTTAATATTTGGTCAATGAAGGCCCAAACCACAGTTCCCATCATCTCACCTCTCAGCTGCCTTTGCCCAGGATGTATCACAAACACTAATAGAAAAAAAAGTTCAATAAAAGGTTCTGTATAATAATGAAATTAAAGAAGTGTACAGTTAAGTTATAGTATTTAAACTTGTTTTCTTTAATTCACAATAAAACCCTATATAATGATTTGCCCGGGTTCTTACAAGAGCTTTAGATTTTTTCCCATTGAATTCTCAGTGTATTTACTTTTATCAGTCCTTAAGCCATAACTTCTGAGTTCCACTGTTCTGAATCTGAAGAGCAGAGTTATTCCAGCATAGTCCTGGAGCCAGCATGTTACTCACTCACAGCCAGAAATATGTATCTGCTTTCTTTAAATACTAGTACCTACTAATTGGTCTCCAGTGACATTACAGGCAGGGAGCCGAGAGCAAGCTGGACATTCATGTCAAGCAGAGTTAACATTTTAGACTCAAGCAAGGGAGAAGGGAAAAATGAGGAGGCAGATGGGAGAGGAGAGGAGTGGAAAAGAGAAGAGGAGAGGGAAAGCAGAAGGTAGGGGTTTGAGGAAAGAGAGATATAGGGGGGAAAAAGAATAGGGAAGGGGCATTGGTGCAGGGGAGGTGGAAGAGGAGGGAAACAGGGAAAGCAGGAGGGAATGGAAAGGGGGAAAGCAATAGGAATGGAAGGATCAAAGGTAGGGAAACTATCACAATGGGTGAAGGGCAAGGCAGCAAACTCTCAGCAGGAGGAAAGTCTAGTAAGCAATTCTTCTCTTTGACAAAGAGTGGATGAGCTCCCCTTCTCTCCTGAGGTCACAATTTATCTCAATGGGTTCATCCTCACCCACAGACCATTGGTTTTCCAACTGACTTCAATACTGGCATCCAGTGTTTCCACCTGAAATAGTGCTCAACTTCCCAGCCCCTATGGGGAGCTTGTCTAGCAATGTAACTCATCTCAATCATATTAATGAGACAAAACTGGGTAACTTGGGCAGATCCCTCATCAACTACTCCAGGTATTTCTCTCACAGTACCCATTTCCCATCCATTTACCACTCAGAGACCAAATTTGCCCCCTACTTATTCAGAAAAAGATTTAAATAGAGATTGGATAGCCTGAGATGTTGGTAGGAGTCTGGTCGTGGGGAGATAAGGGGAAAGTGTCTGTGTAGTTCTGGGACAGACTATGTTACCTTGGGAAAGAGAATTCAGACCAGAAGAACTCCATACATGGCTGGGTAAATAAAGGGTATACTAAGACAGGTCTAGCTGCCTCACTGCGGGTAGAGAATTTGTTTAAAACATGGGGAAAATTGTACAAGTTGCTCATTTTAAAAGTGTTTTGGCAGCCCTTGGGTACTAAACAAAGAATGACTTTGAGGTGCTGTGAGGTTAATTAAATTTTCTACAGTCTTCTTCAGCTACATTTTGTATAATTAAGAGCAGTTGCAGTTCTGTCATCCTTGGTTGGAGTTAATCAATATTTCTCATTATCACATCCATGATGTAAAATAAGCTCACCGCAGATTTGAAAAGCATTTTCGGAACACTTAACAGTGGCCTTTATTGAAATACTTCTTACAGGAGCATGAAGCTTTTAAAACTGGTCAAAAAGAATTACATTAATCTTTAATAACCCAGAGGTCTCTATATAATGTTTAATTAACTCATGAGTTTCCAGGACCTTAGGCCAAATTAAGCTTGCAAATGTTCGTTAGGATTTGGTTTAATCCAAACCCCTTTATTGAAGCTAGCCACATCTTTTAAATTAAAAATTATTTAACAGTGAGAAATTGAGTGAGACTTTTCCCTTTTTGTTTTATATTAGGGACTAAATTTTTGTTACATTTTGTGTTTTGAGGATCCAGAGAGGTTCGACTGGAACAGCTGTAAGTTTCACATCCATAAATGCAAAGAATCAACAGGACGAGTGGTGATGTATAGGCAACTAGGCCTCAACAACTCCTTCACCTTAGAAGCCTCATTCTCAGGAGCAGTAAAAGAACAGTAAGATAGTCACTGTGCAGCTAATAGATCACACGTTTCTAAATATGAATATATATATATTTTTTTTTAAAACACAAGAGGGTAAATTCAGTGATTCTGTGGTCACAGGAAGTCTAGGTCAGGAAACTGGATGACAATGTTGCAAACCTGCGGCTTCTGCTAAAAGTTTTGGATGGCTGACTTCTTCCTGGAGTGCCAAAGCCAAGTGACATAGCTGAGCACATTTTTAGACCAATGTAGTAATCCATTGAATAAGAATGTTTGTTACAGCTTCGAGGCTCAACCATGGGAGACTAAAATCTTTCCCCTAGGGAGGGAAGAAGGATTGCATGAATTAACCCAATGTACTGGCACCTGTTCATTAACAGACAGCTAGCAAAGGACTGAGACTAAGGCTTCTTGCCTGAGCTCTGTGCTGAAGGTTTGCAAGTGCCACAGAGGTTCAAATTAAGTGAGGTTTATCTCAGCTACTGGTCAATACTTTTTTTCAATGCTCAGCTACTTTTAGTCGCTCAGGGTTAATACCAGAATACATTTCTTCCATCAATCCTTCCTGGAGAGGGGTTCCTTAAGCACTTAAATATTGCACTTTTGGGCTGCCAATTTGGAACCTCTCCAGTGAAAGCGTTTTAGCCGTTTAAAGCCTTCAGACTCAAAGTGGCAGACATAAAGGTGATATTTCAAGCTGCGTTGATTCACTCCCTGAGAAGCCCTTTCTGGTTTCTTTCTTCTTTGTGCATAAGCTTAAAATTGACCTGAGCTCTTTAGACCTCCAAGACCCAGAGGACTGACAGTTATTTGTTTAGATTTTGAATAGTCAAGAAGTGGTAGTAATCAGCCTTGATTAATCCTCGAGAAAAACCTGAAGCTTTCACTGTTTTAGGGAAGGCAGGGGATCTGGAGGAAAGGAGAGATAAAAGAGGTGGAGTAGATAGCAAGGAAACGAGATGGAGAATGAGAAAGAGACAGGAGGATAGAGCCCCTTGAGTTTTTTGTTTATACGGATGGGGTCCCATTTTTTGGGTGTATGGGGACTTGTGCTTTTTTTGTGGGACTTTCACTCTTTGCAAATATAGGGGTCTGCATGCCAGGACTCTTATTTTTACGTGTAAGAGTATCTCACTTTCTTGTGTATGGGGATGGGTGGATTGATGTTTTGTCTGTGTGAGGTAGCCCACTCTTTTTGCATATGGGGTGGGGGGTTTATATATGGGGGCTAGATTAATATATTATTATATGAAGCCCACTCGCTGACTTGGACAAGGGTACCCTGGCCCATAGTTTCAAAATGTTAGACATTGCTAATCTAGAGGAGGGCACGGTAGTTCTGCAGAGAGAAGGTTGAAAATCTTGACACGATCTGCTGCCACTCTCATATTGCTTTAGCAACAAGTTTAGACGTGTACTGGTTTTGGAACAGGTTCTTGCATGGGAAAACTCTCACACTGCAATTTCCATTTCTGACATTTTTTTCTCTTTTCTTCAGACTTGCTGTGCGTCATTTCAATATCAAAGATTATATGTCAATAGGAAAAACTTTCTGTGAGGGCATTATGGACTATATGAGTCTGGATGAAAATCCGTTGTAAGTTCTGTAATTTATAACCGGTTTTAGCACATCTCAAAAATTTAGAGATCAAAGGGCAGATTTTCTTGCCCCATTCCCTGTCGCAGTGCTGGATAGGAGCAACACATCCAACGCTCACTGCTTCTTCACAGACTCAGGAGCATCAGGGTTTTCTCCCCTGGATCATTTATGTAGCTTTCCCTCCCAAAGCAGGGCCTAGCACCTGAATGACAAGAAAGGAAAGCAAGGCACAGTTGCAGATCTCTTGAGCCTGTAACTACATATTGAGCCTCAACAGCCAGAAGTTCCCAAATAGACTTCAACATCCCATAGGGGGTGGGGACAAGTAGATATAGGAATTTACAGAAGTTCACTGACCTTAAAACCTTCAGCCTACCCCTGAGGAATACCTGGTTAGTTGAAGTCTGGGGGCAGACCATGGCACCGTGTTCTTTAGCTGCATCTGTACTGCTCAGCAAGCAGTAGTACACGGAAGTGAGAAATGAGGGCAGGAAAACCTCTTTCCATGTCATTAACATAGCTCCATTGATGAACCTACACCAACTGCAAGTTCAAGCCAAAATCAGTCCCACCTTCAGCCAAGAAGGCCCTGTTAATCCCCGGGCAATTGAAAAGGAGCAGGATCAGGAAAATCAGCAATCAAGCACTTTTTGGCTGAAATTTCTCTGTGTTTGGCTAATGCACGATGAAGGTAATTTTGACTTTGTGCAGTTGTGTAACATACCCAATTTGAGGCCATCTTGCGCATGTTGATGTCTACACTCGAAAATACACTTATTTCTAAGAACTGAAACCTTAGTGTTTATATCCAAAATACATAAATTCTTTTGAGTAAACAATTGTGCTTAAATTATACCATATTTCCCTCAGCCACTTGGGACAGAATTATAAGCAAATCCTGTCTTCATTGTCTGGATGTTAACCTGGTGGAGGAGATTGCTCATCCATTGCAGAATCCATCTGATTTTCATTTCTTGATTTTTTTATTGGAAAAATATACTTTATTCATAAAATATCTGAAAGAACATTACAAAACATTTCAAAATGGCCATCACAAAAAGTGCAATCATATTCACCTTTTCCACATAGATCATGAGGTGCTTCAATACAATCAATGAACATTACAGACATTTCAACATGGTCATTACAGACAGTTAGTGCAATGGTATTCAAGTTATCGACATAGATCATGTTGCACTCTGAGGTGCTTTAATACTGCTTTTTTTTTGCAAAAATATACTTTATTCGTAAAACATCTTCAACAACATTCCAAACCATTTCAAAATCACCATTACAAAAGTACAATCAGGTTCAACTTTTACAACATGTATCACAAGGTGCATCAGTACAACGAATATTACAATCATTTGCAGACATTCATTTTCAGCTGTACATCCCGAGAGGCTCTACACAGTTCCCAGTCCCTCGTTGCACTGTGACAGAAAGGTCTTAGGCAGTGACCCTTCCCCATTGCGCCTTTGCGGCAACTGCCCCTAGCTTTAGTGCGTCCCGCAGCACGTAGTCCTGGACTTTGGAATGTGCCAGTCTGCAACACTTGGTCGGGAACAACTCTTTGCGCTGGAAGACCAACAAGTTTCGGGCAGACCAAAGAGCGTCTTTCACCGAGTTGATGATCCTCCAGCTGCAGTTGATGTTTGTCTCAGTGTGTGTCCCTGGGAACAGCCCGTAGAGCACAGAGTCCTGTATCACAGAATTGCTCGGGGTGAACCTCGACAGAAACCACTGCATCTTTCTCCAGACCTTCTTTGCAAAGGCACAATCCACAAGGAGGTGAACAACGGTCTCTTCCCCACCACAGCCACCTCGAGGTCAACGTGCCGAGGGGGTGAGACTCCTGGCGTGTAGGAAGGATCTGACGGGGAGGCCTTTCTCACCACCAGCCAAGCTACGTTTTGGTGCTTGTTGAAAAGTTCTGGCGATGAGGCATTCTTCCAAATGACTTTGACAGTCTGCTCGGGGAACCATCCCACCAGATCCACCCTCTCCTTTTCCCTCAGGGCCTCTAAGACGTTACGTGCCGACCACTGCCTGATGGACTTGTGGTCAAAGGTGTTTCTCTGCATAAATTTTCCCACGAGGGACAGGTGGTACGGCACGGTCCAACTACTTGGAGCGTTCCGCGGCAGCGTGGCCAGACCCATCCTTCGCAACACCGGGGACAGGTAGAACCTCAGCACATAGTGACACTTGGTGTTTGCGTACCGAGGGTCTACACACAGCTTGATGCAGCCACACACAAAGGTGGCCATCAGTATGAGGGTGATGTTGAGAATGTTTTTTCCCCCTTTATCTAGAGGCTTGTACATCGTGTCCCTGTGGACGCGATCCATTTTCGACCTCCAGATAAAGCAGAAGATGGCTCGGGTGATCGCCACCACGCAGGAGTGTGGAATGGGCCAGACCTGCGCCACGTACAGCAACAGCGAGAGTGCCTCACACCTGATGACCAGGTTCTTACCCGCAATGGAGAGGGAGCATTGCTCCCACATGCCCAGTTTCCTTTTCACCATAGACAGTTGCTCCTTCCAGTTTCTAACGCATGCCCTGGTCCCTCCGAACCATATCCCCAGCACCTTCAGGCCATCAGCCCTGACAGTGAAAGGGACAAAGGATCGGTCAGCCCAGTTCCCAAAGAACATGGCCTCGCTCTTCCCACGATTTACCTTGGCTCCCGAGGCCAGTTCAAACTGGTCGCAGATGTGGATCAGTCTGCGCACTGACAGCGGATCCGAGCAGAAGACATCGTCCATGTACCGAGTGCTTTAATACTGCTATTTTTTTTGCAAAAATATACTTTATTCACAAAATATCTTCAACAACATTTCAAACCATTTCAAAATCACCATCACAAAAATACAATCAGGTTCAACTTTTACAATGTGTATCACGAAATGCATCAATACAATAATGAATATTACAATCATTTGCAGACATTCATTTTCAGCTGTACAGCCCGAGGGGATTTAAACAGTTCCCAGCCCCTCGGTGCACTGTGGCAGAAAGGTCTTAGGCAGCGACCCTTCCCCATTGCGCCTTTGCAGCGGCTGCCCCAAGCTTTAGTGCGTCCCTCAGCACGTAGTCCTGGACTTGGAATGTGCCAGTCTGCAACACTCGGTCAGGGACAACTCTTTGCGCTGGAAGGCCAACAAGTTTCGGGCAGACCGAAGAGCGTCTTTCACCGAGTTGATGATCCTCCAGCTGCAGTTGATGTTTGTCTCGGTGTGTGTCCCTGGGAACAGCCCGTAGAGCACAGAGTCCTGTGTCACAGAACTGCTCGGGATGAACCTCGACAGAAACCACTGCATCTCTCTCCAGACCTTCTTTGCAAAGGCACAATCCACCAGGAGGTGAACAACGGTCTCTTCCCCACCACAGCCACCTCGAGGGCAACGTGCCGAGGGGGTGAGACTCCTGGCGTGTAGGAAGGATCTGACGGGGAGGCCTTTCTCACCACCAGCCAAGCTATGTTTTGGTGCTTGTTGGAAAGTTCTGGCGATGAGGCATTCTGCCAAATGACTTTGACAGTATGCTCAGGGAACCATCCCACCGGATCCACCCTCTCCTTTTCCCTCAGGGCCTCTAAGACGTTACGTGCTGACCACTGCCTGATGGGCTTGTGGTCAAAGGTGTTTCTCTGCATAAATTTTCCCACGAGGGACAGGTGGTACGGCATGGTCCAACTACTTGGAGCGTTCCGGGGCAGCGTGGCCAGACCCATCCTTCGCAACACCGGGGACAGGTAGAACCTCAGCATGTAGTGACACTTGGTGTTTGCAAATTGAGGGTCTACGCACCGCTTGATGCAGCCACACACAAAAGTGGCCATCAGTATGAGGGCGATGTTGGGCACGTTTTTTCCCCTTTATCTAGAGGCTTGTACATCGTATCCCTGCGGACACGATCCATTTTCGACCTCCAGATAAAGCAGAAGATGGCTCGGGTGATCGCCACCACTCAGGAGTGAGGTATGGGCCAGACCTGCGCCACGTACAGCAACAGCGAGAGTGCCTCACATCTGATGACCAGGTTCTTACCCGCAATGGAGACGGAGCGTCGCTCCCACATGCCCAGTTTCCTTTTTACCATAGACACTCGCTCCTTCCAGTTTCTAATGCATGCTCTGGTCCCTCCGAACCATATCCCCAGCACCTTCAGGCCGTCAGATACTTATCTGGCAGGGGAGAGACCTCGATCACAGTTTCTGCCAGGGAAAGGTAAACAATGGCTATAACCAATCAAACCCCATACCATGGGGTACCTAACACCGTCCGAGTCACGGTGAAGGGCAGCAAAGAAGGAGGAGCACCTATGGACCGGGCCTTCTTCACCAGGAGGATCCTGCTAAAGGTGTGTGGTTTCAAAGCTGCGGAGATCTACTGCCTGCAGGATTTCCCCAGCGCTGGATATTTTGATGTGACGTTCAAGCGAGTGGCAGACTGCGTCAAGCTCCTGAAGGTTTTCAAGGAGAAGAGTGACCTGCCGGAGATGAAAACCCTGACAGCGGAGCGGTTCTTTGCTCTGCCTTTGCAACGGGACTGTGTGGTGACGGTGCATCTCTACAACCCCTACGTCCCTGTCGCCGACGTGCTCACCTTCCTCACCAGGTACTTCAATAAGGTTGGGAGCTGCACCGCGGTTAGAGACGATATGGGGATCTGGACATGCAAACGCCAGGTTAAGGTCACGCTCAAGACCGACGGTAAGGGAGCCACCTTCCACCCTCCTTCCAGATTCGCTATCGGGGGAAGCCGTGGCTACCTTGTCTACGCTGGGCAACCCAAACTTTGTCGCTCAGGGTTTTTGTTTCATTTTTCATCATCGTTTATTATAAACTGTTTAATTATGCATCTTCAGCCTTGTTGAAGCAGTATGTCAGACAGCACTTCCCACAGTATTGCCTGTTGAAATGACTGGCCATGAACACACCAGCACCACACTCCTCAGAAGGGCATTCACGCCGCCGACGATAGATTTTCCCATATTCATCAACCTTGTAATATTTAAGGAAAGCAAGCTTGACCTTCTTCCTCTTATGCTAGTTTTTCTTTGGTGTGGTATAAGACTTCTTCTTCCTCTTCTTGGCACCACCACGAAGTCTCAATACAAGGTGCAAAGTTGATTCCTTTTGGATGTTGTAATCAGAGAGTGTACGGCCATCCTCCAACTGTTTTCCAGCGAAGATCAGTCGCTGCTGATCAGGGGGAATACCTTCCTTGTCCTGAATCTTAGCCTTTACATTTTCAATAGTATCTGAGGGTTCAACCTCGAGGGTTATCGTTTTCCCCGTGAGGGTTTTCACAAAGATCTGCATTTTCAAGTTCAACCCACCAACTCCTTACTCCAGAAAGGTGTCGCTCAGGGTGCACCTTTGCAGCGGCTGTCCCATGGTTTGCACGAGCTCAGCAAATTATCATTCCCTGACCGGGAATCGAACCCGGGCCGCAGCGGTGAAAGCGCCGAATCCTGACCACTAGACCACCAGGGTAGCTGGTGTCCCATTTGCAGCGGCTGTCCCATTTTTAGCTTATGTGTTAATCTATTTATTTCAATCCTCCACCCTATAAGTTCAAAGCCTCATTTTTAAGGAACTGTCTTCATTTTACAATCAGCTGTCCCTTTATTTTTTAAAATATAAATATTTGGAAAAGAACTAATCTATTTTGAGCAGCATTCTTCCCTGTAACAGAGATTAGAAATGCTGCTGTCACATTAATGTGTTTTAATTCAAAATCTAATTTAAATATTATAATATTGCTAATTAACATGTGCTCATTTGCATAAATATTTACTGGTAGACTTGTAATTTTGAGACAAGGCCTTACATCTCTCTAACGATGTACTACTAATATGTTACCAGCCAATGTTTAATCCTCTGCTAATTTGTTTTTGAAGGAAACTTAATGAAGCAATTCTGAATTTGACATATTCGATAACAACAAATCAAAGAGAGGACAGCATTCCTACAGTCAGTTCAGACTTCAATTGGTTTGCAGAAGATAAAAGACAGAAATATGGAGAAATTGCTGCAGATGCTGGTAAATTATAAAACAATAGTGTATTAAATGGGGACACTCTAGTTGTAGCCATGCTTATGCAATTTCTTTAGTTTTAGATTTAATTCCTGCTTGGGTAGGCAGAACGGTAGGCTTCAGGTCTGGTTTGAGGACTAGGTACACTTGTACAGTCCTGAGGGAAATGGCTGTAAAATGCTTTTACACCTTATTGTAATTTGTATCAATAAAAGCGAAATACTGCAGATGTTGGAAATCAAATAAAAACAGAAAAGGCTAGAAATACTCAGCAGGTCAGGCAGCTTCAATGCACAGAGAAACAGGTTTAACATTTCAGATCGATGACCTTTCTGCTGAGTACTTTTTGAAACTTTTTGTTTTTATGTCAATTTGTTCTTGCCTGTCATTTTTTGGCCTATTATGCTTCAGTCTGTATATAAATAGCCACTTTTTCTATTCCAACCTTTAACATATAGCAAGAGCATTTTTATGCAGATTGGTGTAGTAACCGTTCTATCCTCAGACTGGCACTTTGTGCATTTTAAAGACATTCCTGCATGTCTTGGGTAAACATACCTTTCATTTTGCTACAATTATGAGGTTTATAAGGTTATGTTTTGGGTTGTGTCTTTAAATTTAAGGTAAAATGAAGGGAGTCATGTGACCTGTTCTGAAGCCTGCTTGACAATGGGCCTGGACAGTTGAAGATCAAAGGGAGGCCATGGTGTAAGGTGTTCAAGATTTGAGACTATGGCAGCAGTCTCTGAGTTCACAATGGGTAGACTCAGTCTCCCAAAGTTCCAGAAAAGTATTGAAAGTATCAGGTTGTAAATAGTTGTGCTGTAAACTGTCAATTTACTTCCAAGATGGAAGAGAGTTGGGTCTAAGAATATTTCAACTTGGGTGCAATGCCATGGGGAACAGTGCAGAGTAAGTCATTTTTGAGATCAGGTTATAGGCTTCCCTACAAATCAATGAATATCACAGACAGATAGCAGTTTTGTGTGGTTGGTAGAGAGAAGAGGCTGCATGGTTTTGCAAACTACCACAGCCAGATGCTGGAGGGAAATGACCTCTATTCAGAGTTGCATCCTGTAGCTATCTAAGGATTCTAGGAGATACTTTCTGATGAGGCTAGAGGAGAAGAACAATCGTGACGGGCTTTACTGTTGGTAGTGGTTTTAGGAAACTCTCCAAAAACTAAGGGAAGTTCCTGGAGGTGGTCACTCAAAGTTACTACTCAGTGAAATGGGGAAATGCGACCTCATTAGAAGTGGTGAGCAACTGTGGACTGTTTGCTATTAGGACTGTAATTCTGTGGAGAGTGTGGTGGGTAATAAGTATAAAAGAGAATGTTCTTTTCTGTAGTTTAAAGCATAAGTTACCCACAAAGAGAAAGTAGTGTTTGGTCAGTAGTGCTTTTAGTCATTTATTACAGCAAAAATGTTAAAACATGAAATCTTCTTATGTCATCCTTTTCAGCTATTAACTGAAAGATAAAATTTCTTTTTAGATATTATAGGTCTCTATGGGATCATTAAAATTTTTAAAGGGTCAACATTCTGAATTGTTCCACTTTATTCTTAGGACTTGTACTTGAACTTTTACAATATTTTTTAAATAATAAAGAGCTTGCAACAAATGATCAGTCCACAATGATTCAGCTTAAGAGGCTGCTTCTATCAAGCTAAATTCAAGCAATGTAACTAATAGAAGTTGAGACAGTGAATTCAGAACAATCAGTGGCAATGCAAGCTTTGAAATGTTGGTCAAGAAAGTTTTGACCACCATAACTGACATTTTCATCAATGGCATCATAAAGAAATGACAGAGAAAATCATTTGCTGGTGAGGAAGGAAAGGGCTAGAAGAGCCAAGTTCCATTTTTATCAGAATGATATCGCCCTCTAGAGTACAATGATGCATTTTGATACAGTTTTCATAATTCGAATCTGTGCTGACAAACAAATTAAGAAAAGTTTGTCAAATGTTTTTTTCATACTGACTGTGTTCCTTTAAATGATGGTAATTGTTTTTGGCAGTTTCTAAAAGCTCTGGGCTTGTTCTGTGACCTGTGAATGACAACCTAAATTACTCATATTTGTTCATTTCAGAATCTTAAAATGAACAGCAAGAACTGAGAGAAAGATGAAAACTGCAGTGTGCTTAATAATAGATTTAGGCTAATTGTGAACCATATTTAGCTACTGGCACATCCTATACTGTGAATATTGAAGAACAAAGTGATATCAAGCAGCAAGTTCCTTCCCACATATCTATATATTTTGTTAGGAATTCTTCCATTGGTGGGCTGTTGTTATTTTTCAGCAGGGATCTGGTGTTCATTTGAAAATGCACACAATTCAAAACTTTGAAATTGTTCTACATTTAAACAGGTATATGTCTGAATTAGAATTCTCTTGGGCCTCAGTTTGTTGCACTCTCACCTCTGAGTTACAAGGTTCTGGGTTCCACTTCAGGACTTGAGTGCAAAAATCAAGGTTGATTCTCCACAGCTGTACTATTGAAGGAGTGCTGCTCTGTTGGAAGTGCTGTCTTTTGGATGAGATGTTGAAACAAGGCCCCATCTGCCTGTCTGGACAGATGTAAAAGATCACATGGCACTATTTCAAAGAAGAACTGGGCTGTTATGCCCAGGGTCCTGGCCAATATTTATCCTTCAATCAACATCAGAAAAATAGATTATCTAGTCATTATCATGTTGCTGTTTGTGGGAGTTCACACTGCAAAATTAGCTGCCGTGTTTCTTACATCACAACAAGGGCTGTACTTCAAAAGTACTTCACTGGCTGGTGGACATGAAATTGTTGCATAATGCAAGTCTTTCTTTTTTCTTTTTTCCTTTCCTTTTTCTCTGAGCCTGGAGCTGCTTTCAGTCCTTACTACCCTTTAACCTTACTGAATCTTTCTTTTGCTCCACTTGTAAATTGTACCATAAGTAATGTAGCATTCATAGTCCGTTGTTTTCTTCCTTCCCCCTTTTAAATCCCTTGCTATTATCATCAGCCAGGCCATGCAATGTTCCACAGCTCAGAGTAACTGACCTGCTCTTGGGCCTCTGCTAGTCACACTATAAATGAAGATATTTAAGTGAGGGTGTGGGGTTTGCTCTCCGCTTGTGTTTCTATCCTTTCCAGAATAGATTGTCTATTCAGCATATCATACCTGAGGTTCGGAGATGCACATCATACAGATGAATCTTAAGCCATAGATGGTGGTTCTCCAAACGTGATGTTTTTCTACTAAATCAGATTGAAGCACTGAAGTTTCTGGAGTGACACACTACGGCTGATATTGGGGAAGAAAAAATAGAAGGGCCATTAACAGTTGTTGGTCTGACTTGAGCATCTGTAGCTGCCCTGTTTCCTTGATTAAGAGTACAGACACATGTGCAGGCAACCTGCTGTTGCCCATTCACATGCTACACTCCACACATCACATTTTCTGTCTAATCATCTAACACCTCTTCATCTTCTCTTCCTCTGGATGAAATATCTCAGGATGCTGCTGAGGAGGAGGAGAAAGTAAATGGGCAAGAAAGCCAGACATCTATAAACCTCATCACATTATTGCTTACGTACCATTCATCAACCTATGAGACAGAGAAGACATAAATTACTTGCCTCAGACCTTGTGCGATCTTATGGGGTGAATGATTCCAACCATATCCTGAGATCTGCAGTGGGGGAATGGCGGGGGGGTGGGGGGGGTGGGGTGGGGGGGGGGTCGGGGGCGGGGTGGGGTGGATGTCAATATGGAATGCCTGTTTACAGGGTTTGTAGGACTGCACTTATTTGGTTAACTCTCCGTTGGCAGTCAGATCTACGACCCAGCACAAGCAGCACTGCAGGAATCTAACATCAAGATGCATTTCTCACTCTGGATGGCAATGTATGTGAGCACTGGTCCCATGATTCTTCTGCTTATTTACATGGCTACCCTCTCCCAAACACTCTGCCCCCTGTGTCGTTGACTCCAGAGCCTACTGAACATTTTTTTTACCTGGGTGTAAGGCAGCTGGGATATTTCTTTGACCTTTTCTTAGAACAAATGTGTTGTTGCAGCTGCTAGAAAACTTTAGTTGGCTTGAATTATTCTGTTCCATTGTTTACTTACCCACCTGGACATCTAAGGGATGAAATATTTAGGAACTGTAGAAATTAAATAAGGGATGAGTACCTGCTGTTTATTGTCATTTGGGCCTTGGCAAAGCCAGCAACATTAAAGTAATACCTCTTGTTATTGGGAGGACATACAAAAATGTTCTGTTCTTATTTCAGATTCAGAATCTAACTTGATTCAATTGGATACTGTAAAAGGAAGCTGCAAACTAAACAGCTATAATGAAGAGGTGAGGCATGGTACCAAAATTGTACTGCTCTGTCAGTCTAAACAGGTGAATTTCAGTGTTGCTAGTATCATTGCAGATGCAGATCCTGTTTCCTGTTAAATGTTTAGCAGTTTTTAATCATACAATTGATGCTGTTAAATTTACTATGTTATAACAGAACTGAATAGTTAATTATTTAATACTTATAATGTTATTTATAAATAAAATAATATTATTGTAAGATTAATTCTGAATAAACTTCTGTGTTCCTGTTGGCTGAATGCATAGGCCTTAGATATGGCCAAAGACAACTATGGTTAGTTCATTCAATGGTTTTATTCAACATCTGTACAGAAGAATCATACTGAGAAGATATAGATGTGCATTCAATCCACCTGTTCAAATTTCATTAATGTTAAACCAAATGCACTACCCTAAGAAAGTACAGTTGAAGATTTTGCTTAAATGACTGGATCACATATTCCAACAAGTTTGGATAACCGAAGTTCACTGGTACACTGCACTGGTACACCCCCGACCAACCCCCACAAGGATTACACCACCCCCACCCTCCCCCATGATCCCCCCCCCACCCCCGCGGGCCTGCACCCCCGACAGCCAACACTCCACTCCCCCGACCCAAATCCCTGACCTCTGACCTCCCCACCCCCACCCGAACCTCCCGACATCCGACAGCCCCATCCCCCGACCTCCAATCCCCCTCCCTACCCCCCCTCCCCCCACCCTCCGGTTCCCCAAATCCTATCCACTTCCCTTAGACATTTACTTTCTCCCTGGCCTGGTAATTTCACTGGGCCCTTTAAACTTACCTGCTTTACGGCAGCAAAGCCGTAAAAAAGGGGGTATGCTCTTCTTGAATCCGCCGGAGCTGCACTTGGCTGAGGCCTGTGAGGAGTCTTTCGATACAGGCCTTAAACAGCTTCAGCAATTGAAAGTGTCAGTGTAATTTGCAAGGGGAGGTAAGTATGTATTTATTTCTTCTAATTCCTGTGGGCCATCTCTTTCCGACTCTAGTCTGAATACAGCCCAGTGTTTTTGCTCCTGTTTGTTACTCTGTTAGTCTGTAAAAAATACATCTCAAAACCTGAAGGATGGATTTCAACAGAACTTGGTACACCGATAGGGTAAGGTCCAAGGAAGAACTGATTAATTTGTGACGAGGGTCTGGATCTGGATCCTGGAAGCTTTTAAAGGATACACTAACATTGGGAGTTTTGGTGAATTGACTTATTTTTAGAATATTGTTGATTGTCTTAGAATGTTGTGGATTGTTTCAGCTGTTGTGGTGGAATTTGTCATAGCTGTCAAAACGTGAGCAGAGTTTTCAGAGCAGATTTTTGAATGTGGATTGACCTGAAGCCTCCTCAGTGAAATAAAAAGATTTATTTTTTCAACTTTGTAGTTAAAAAGCATCAACCTAGCTGGGAAAAGCCTCAAGGGAGAGTTGAATACTGTAATGACATTGAGTTAACACAGTGATGGAGGAATGTGCTTTACTGAGTGTCCTCTTCACTTGTTCCAAACTCATTTTGAAGTATATTTTGAATTAATTGAGATCATTTTGGTTTTTTGTAAAGTTATAAATGTTGGCTCAATTTAGATGGTAATGATCAAACATACTATAAATGCCAAGTTGTTTTGTACATTTTTGCTGTTTAAAATAAGGGCCTAATTAAATGACTCTGATTACATAGAAACATAGAAAATAGGAGCAGGAGTAGGCCATTCAATCCTTCGAGCCTGCTCCGCCATTCATTATGATCATGGCTGATCATCCAACTCAATATAGCCTGCTCCCGCTTTCTCCCCATATCCTTTGATCCCTTTCGCCCCAAGAGCTATATCTAACTCCTTCTTGAAAACATACAATGTTTTGGCCTCAACTACTTTCTGTGGTAGCGAATTCCACAGGCTCACCACTCTCTAAGTGAAGAAATTTCTCCTCATCTCAGTCCTAAATGGTCTACCCCGTATCCTCAGACTGTGATCCCTGGTTCTGGACTCCCCCATCATCGGGAACATCCTTCTTGCATCTACCCTGTCTAGTCCTGTTAGAATTTTATAGGTTTCTATGAGATCCCCCCTCATTCTTCTGAACTCCAGCGAATATAATCCTAATTGACTCAGTCTCAGTCCTGCCATCCCAGGAATCAGTCTGGTAAACCTTCGCTGCACTCCCTTCCTCAGATAAGGAGACCAAAACTGCACACAATATTCCAGGTGAGGTGTGGTCTCACCAAGGCCCTGTATAATTGCAGCAAGACATCCCTACTCCTGTACTGGAATCCTCTTGCTATGAAGGCCAACATACCATTTGCCTTCTTTACCACCTGCTGCACCTGCATGCTTACCTTCAGCGACTGGTGTGTGAGGACACCCAGGTCTCATTGCACATTCCTCCCTCTCAATTTATAGCCATTCAGATAATAATCTGCCTTCCTGTTTTTGCTACCAAAGTGGATAACCTCACATTTATCCACATTATACTACATCTGCCATGCATTTGCCCACTCACTCAGCAAATCACTCAGCATCTCTGCATCCTCCTCACAGCTCACCCTCCCACCCAGCTTTGTGTCATCTGCAAATATGTAGATATTACATTTAGTTCATTCATCTAAATCATTAATGTATATTGTGAATAGCTGAGGTCCCAGCACCAATCCCTGCGGTACCCCACTAGTCACTGCCATTCGAAAAAAGACCCGTTTATTTCTGCTCTTTGTTTCCTGTCTGCCAACTAGTTTTCTATCCATCTCAATACATTACCCCCAGTCCCATGCGCTTTAATTTTACACACCGATCTCTTATGTGGGACTTTGTTGAAAGCCTTCTGAAAGTCCAAATAAACTACATTCACTGGCTCCCCCTCATCAACTCTAACAGTTACATCCTTGAAAAATTCCAGTAGATTCGTCAAGCATGATTTTCCTTTCGTAAATCCATGCTGACTCAGTCCGATTCTGCCATTGTTTTCCAAGTGCTCAGCTATTAAATCTTTTATAATGGACTCTAGAATTTTCCCCACTACCGAAGTCAGGCTCACTGGTCTATAATTCCCTGTTTTCTCTCTACCTCCCTTTTTAAATAGAGGGGTTACATTAGCTACCCTCCAATCTTTAGAGACTGTTCCAGAGTCTATAGAATCTCGGAAGATGACCACCAATGCATCCACTATTTCTAGGGCCACTTCCTTAAGCACTCTGGGATGTCGATTGTCAGGCCCTGGGGATTTATCAGCCTTCAATCCCATCAATTTCCCCAACACCATTTCCCTACTAATACTGATTTCTTTCAGTTCCTCCCTCTCACTAAACCCTGTGTTCCCCAACATTTCTGGTATGTTATTTGTGTCCTCCTTTGTGAAGACAGAACCAAAGCCATTTGTCAGCCATTTCTTTGTTCCCCATTATAAATTCCCCTGTTTCTGACTGTAAGGGACCTACATTTGTCTTCACCAATCTTTTTCTCTTCACACACATATAGAAACTTTTACAGTCAGTTTTTAGGTTCCCTGCAAGCTTACTCTCGTACTTTATTTTCCCCTTCTTAATCAATCCCTTGGTCCTCCTTTGCTGAATTCTAAACTGTTCCCAATCCTCAGGTCTGTTGTTTTTTCAGGCCAATTTGTATGCCTCTTCCTTGGATCTAATACTATCTCTAATTTCCCTTGTAAGCCCTGGTTTGGCCACCTTTCCTGTTTTACTTTGGGTTGGGTGGTTTTAGTTTTGTTTTGTTCAGTTCTACCTGTTTCAATCATGGCCAAGAACTTTCAATTCCAGAGGTTTGTTTCCTTAATTGTCTGGGGTACATTTTTGCTCTAAGATATTGAATCTAGTTCAGGATTTACAAACTCATTAAGATTACAAACTGCCAGATCTCCCCATAAATCAGATATTCAAGCCTGTGCCCAGCAGTGAATAACTCAACAACTTCATGTGCCTATTGTCATGTTTTTATTACATTTCTCATAGAATGACTTGTCAAATCAGCTAAAGCATCCAAAAGCAAAGAATTTTCTTCAGCTAGAAGACAAGATGTCGCTGGAGTCAATACAGCAATGCTACACACTGCTAAGCCAGATGAACTTGCCTGAATCTGTGCTCGAGTCAGAGTATGTATTCAGTTAACTGTAAGAATTCAATACAGATTAAAGCTGCATAAATGGTGAAAGGACTTTAAGATTTATAGCTTTATGTTGTTTTTATAAGTTGCATGTATCTGCATATAGAATGCAGCCCTTCCAATAAATTCCCAGTGTAATTCTGGCAGGAGTGAAGTAGTGCAGCAGAAGGACCCAGATATACCTGCCAGGAACTCCTGAATTTCATTTACAACTCACCAAGGCTCCTTCCACAGCACCTTCCAAATGCATGCTGTCTACTACCTAGAAGAACAAGGAATACAGGCACATAGAAATATCACCACCTCCAAGTTCCTCTCCAAGTCACACACCATCCTGATTTGGAACTATATCTGCGTTCCTTCGCTGTCACTGGGTTAAATCCCTGAACTCCCTTCCTAACAGCACAGTGGATGTACCTACACAACATAGGTTGCAACAGTTCAAGAAGGCGGCTCATCACTCCCTTTCAAGGGCAATTAGGGATGGGCAATAAATGATGTCCACATCTCATGAGTGAATAAAACAAATTCACCAGGCAGATCATTCCAGGTCTAGATTTTTTTTCAATCATGATCTGGACTTCCAAAGGTCGAGGTAATTTTGTGATGACATTTTGGCACCCCCTGATAAAGGAACAAAGGGTTATTTCTGTCTGTTTGTTGGAAGTTAGGAAATCAGCTTTCTCCTGGAGCTACCCTCCTGTGCCATATTTTGTATATATAGGGCTGGCAACTGTCCAAGAAGAGTTCCAGAGGTGTACAAACCCATTATTGCCATGGTAATGAAGGGACCTCCCCGTTGACCTGGCAGACATTGATAGCCTTCTTGGATTTTTAGTCCCATGATCATTAGTTTGTTTCTTCAGCTTTATCACAATTGCTTTTTGTATGTTGTGTATGTGATATTTAATCATCACTATGGGCAGAATTTTTTGCTCGGCGTGTGGGCACGCGCCCGATATGCTCAAGCATAAAATAGCGCGCAATGATGTCAGGCAAGCGTCCCAACGTCATCGCGCATTCACGCGATATTTTGGTCGGTGGGCGTGCGCTAAACTCGGAAGTGCGCCTACCGACGATTAAGAGGGCTATTAAGCCCATTAACAGCGCTATTAACTGGGATTTTTTGCTGCCCGTCCAATGTTACGGTTGGCGGGTGGGCATATTGGCCAGGCGGCCTTTGCATTTGCCAGGAAACCTCGTCCCCAAGGTTGGGATGAGGTTTCCGATATTAATTTTTTTAAATTAAAATGTTTGCACCGAATTTTCATCATCCATATGACTGATTCCGACGTGTGGGCATTTTCCCCCGGTTTTTAAAATCTTTATATTTTGTATTTAAATTCTTCAGCCCTCTGAGGCAGCTCTCTGCCTTCAGGAAGCGTTCATTCCACGCTGCTCTGCGCCCGTGCTGATTTCAGTGCTCGCCCTCCTCCCGCCCCCAACCCAGGCAGTGCTGACTGTATCAGTGCGCGCTTCATGCTGACTGGCTGTTAATTGGCCAGCCAGCGTGAAATCGCGGTCGGGGGCCGATGATGGTCGACAGTCCATTTCCTGACCACTCCTGGGCCTGCCGATCGCGCCCGCCCACCGAGCTGAAAATTCAGACCTATGTCACTGGTATCCCCTCAAGCCAGTATTATTGAAATCAGAAACATTGAATTAAATTTGCCATAAGCCACGGAACCCAAGCCAGACGTTGGCGTTTGAGGCAAACAAAATTTCATAAATGGACCTGACTTAAAATAAATCCTTTTGTACCACCAGTGTTTTGTCACCAGATGACAATTTAGGATGTACTCTAATGATCTGAAGTAGAAGAAAAAAATGTTATTTCACTTTGTTAATGGGGTTATCAATGCCATCGTAACAGAAATTTCTGACTAAATGGATTAACATCTGAATGAAAATGCGTCCACATTTTTCAGGACAAGTGAAGACAGCAATAGTGATTTTGAATCAGAGGTAACGTTTTATTCTAAGACAAGGAAGAAAAAAATACAAAGACCCTCAAAAGTCAGGTCTGCTCTTCCTGCCCTCTCCAACCGTCAGATGGGCAAGCACAGAACTAAGCAGGTAAATGCTGACATATTTTACTGAGTTTGTCACATAGAGTCGCAGGAGATTCAGCTGTAATTAGAATATCTGGTGGGGTGCAATGCGGTGGTAGTTCTGTTGGAAGTAGTTGGGCCTGAATGTGTTTTTCTCAAATATTATTAATTTTGCCAACAATATATTGAACAACCTCTGTGGGTGTCTTGGTTGAGAGTACTTTCTGAGGGTGGGGGTAGGACCCCCAACACCACCACTGGATATTGCAAGCATTGCCGCAGTATGTTACATCCTCTGGGCAGTTGCCATAAATGCATCCCTGGTGGCATGGTCACCTGCTATTTAAATATAAAGAGACAGACCTCTTCCTGACCACACAAGCTTTATTGAGGTCAGTGCTGGCAGGTACATTCTGGCACTTATTCCAAGATGTGGCTGCCACAGATTGTCAGGCTAATATCTTTAAACACATGCTTGAGATCCAATAAAAGGAATTTTCAGAACCTCACTTGCCAAGTGAAATAAATTTGAACAACTAAATGAGGCTTTTATTGTAAAATAACAAGCTAATTGACAAATTACAGATGAGTCAGATGGTCCTGAAGAGCTATACACCATTTGTGAACCAATATGCAAATCGCAGCAATGGAGGAATCCCAATGTTTGCTCAGGAACGTCTGGTGGAAAGAACAGCAAAGGTAAAGCTCAGAGCTGTCATTAGAATGAAGTATGTTACATGCTGCTCTCTGCTTTGTTTCCATTAATGCATGCTGACTGTTTAGAAATGGCAATGTGATGCTATAACTACTTTGTATTTCTAGTAGAAATGTATGTTTGTAATTTTAAGATAATCAAGGACAGTATGGACGGCCATTTTGTAGAAACGGATAAAATATGCTTATGAATTTCATTGTGTCTTCTCCTTATCCAGCATCATAACTTTGTTTTATGTGGCTTTAATAGATGAGGGTAAATCAACTTTAACAACTTGGCTTCTGCTAGCTATGTCTCCGGAAGGTCCAGAAGAACCAAAGGTCTCTTTGTAATGTCTGGTGGCCAATGCATGTTAACATACAGTTAGACCTAATCATGGCATTTAATAGGAAATATCTCACCTAACGGTATCAGCTGGAGCTCACTGGACACTGGCTGAGTTTGGGGGTTGTGATTTTCCTCCTGTTGATTTATCTCCAAATCTAATGTCCTCTAGTATCATGTGTCAGTCAGTTTAATTGGAGGATGTGAACATGCTTAAGATGAGACTGGTTTGTTTGCTGTGGAAAATGCCTGCTCACTTTCTGATTGTTAGGATAAACTTTTCAAAAGAACTAATTTTGCATCAAAGAAGGTGCATTTATACATTGTAAGGATGCTGGAAATGGACTTTTTAAAATATTGATTCATTCATGGGATGTGGGTATCAGTGGCTAGGCCAGCATTTATTGTCCATTCCTAATATCCCTTTGAAGGTGGTGGTGAGCTGTTGACTTGAACCGCTGCAGTCCATGTGTTGTAGGAATACCCACAGGTAGGAAAGGAATTCCAGGATTTTGACCCCATGACAGTGAAGGAACAATGATATAGTTCCAAGTCAGGATGGTGAATGACTTAGAGGGAAACTTGCAGGTGGTAATCTTCCCATGCATCTGCTGCCCTTTTCCTTCTAGATGGCAGAAGTCGCAGTTTTGGAAGGTGCTGTCGAAGAATCCTTGGTGAGTTGCTGCAATGCATCTTGTAGATGCTGCCACTCTGCATTGTTGGTGGAGGGAATGAATGTTTACGATACAAATGAGGTACCAAACAAGCAGGCTGCTTTGTTCTGGATGGTGTCGAGCTTCTTGAGTTTTGTTGGAGATGCACTCATTCAGGAGTGTATGAATAGTAATGTCAAAGTCTCACAATGTCTTGTTTCCTCCCCTCTCGTTGTTGCTTTTGAACTTTATACTCTCTGATGTGTTACGTGATATTTATTTTGGCAACTGATGAGGAAATGGTGGCAAGGATGCAACATATGTTCAACTATGTTCATATTTAAAGAGAAGCTCATGCTCAATCTTCTATATCACACTTGGACTCTTGTACAGAAAGTCTATTCTCTTTATCTATGATTTTTGATTTTAATTTTAGGCATTACAAGTCAACTATTCAGTCATTACAGTTAGCGAGTTATGTTATATGACAGGAGCTCCTCCATATTTTTGGTTTAGATGCATGCGCTAACAAGAAGAAAGTTGCAGAACAGAAGTTGTATTCTTTAAAGATTTAGCTCCTTAAAAATGATTAAGGTTAAAATGGGATTCAAAATTTTAAGGAGTTTGTTAAATGTTGTTTGGAGCATGACGTTTCGTGAGCTGACTGAACCATAGAACTGTCCACACCAAGGAAGCTAACAAATCATGTATAATAAGTTATGAATAGTGTATGATGCAATGGTTAGATAGATCATCCCAATGATAGTAGTAGATAATACTCGTAACACCTGGGTGAATTTATATTTGATACCTTTTCTTTGAATTTAATCAGCATGTTCTTAAATATTTTACAAAAACTCCCCTCTCTTCAACAAGGCTGAACTCACCTGGTGCCCACCACCAGCCTTAGTTAACTGTGGTATGCCAGATAATCTCCCTGCTGCCCTGAGCACTCTTACACGCCCCCGAGGTGAGACAGCCAGCTCAATTCACACTGCATATGTGACATGTCGCATTCTCGGCCTTTTGGCTAAGATCAAGTGTTGCAGGGACGACACCATGATCCTGCCAAGGCAAGGTCGGGATGGAAAGGCTATAACCAATCGAAATCCATACCATGGGTTACCTATCACCGTCCAAGTCACGGTGAACGACAGCAAAGGAGGATCACCTATGGATCGGGTCTTCTTCGCCAGGAGGATCCTGTTGAAGGCGTGTGGCTTCGAAGCTCCGGAGATCGTACCCCTGCAGGACTTCCCCAAAGCTGGTTTTTTCAACGTGACGTTCAAGCGGGTGGCAGACTGCGTCCAGCTCCTGAGGGTGTTCGAGGAGAAGAGAGACCTGCCGGAGATGAAGATCCTGACGGCGGAACCGCTCTTTTCTCTGCCGTTGCAACGGGAACGTGTGGTGATGGTGCATCTGTACAACCCCTTCGTCCCTGTCGCCGACGTGGTCACCTTCCTCACCAGGTACTTCGATAAGGTGGGGAGCGGCACCGAGATTCGAGACGAGTTGGGGATCTGGACAGGCAAACGCCTGTTTAAGGTCACGCTAAAGACCGATGGTAAGGGAGCCATTTTCCACCCTCCTTCCAGTTTCGCTATCGGGGGAAACCGTGGCTACCTGGTCTACGCTGGGCAACCCAAGCATTGTCGCTCATGCGGCAAGGCTGGTCATGTGGCGGCCAACTGCAGCGCCTTCCTCTGCAAGATCTGCAAACAGGAAGGGCACCAGACAAAAGACTGCAAACAGGCCAAGTGCTGCAACCTGTGTGGCGAGGCAGGTCACCTCTACAGGACCTGCCCCAAACGCTGCCGTACTTACGCACAGGCAGCCAAAGCCAACGAGGGGGAAGCAGAAGAAATGTTTCGTGTCACTCCAACCACCAAGGTCCCCAGGGAGCTCAACGGGACAAAGGAGGACACAGAGAGAGACAAGGTGGAGAAAGAGATTGAGGCAACAGAGAGCCAATCAACAGCACTACCCCCTGAACCTCCCAGTCCTCAGGACAGCAAATCAATGGAGGAGGAGGCAGCAGTGGAAAAGCAGCAGGGGGAGTGGCGGACGGTGAAGAACACCAAAAGGAAGAAGGAGCAAAGAAGAAGCAAAGCCATTTCCCAGAAAAGCGGCAAGAGGCGTCTCCCATCCGACATGGATGACAAGGGCAGCAGCTCTTCGGATGATGAAGTGCCAGGGCGGCACCGACAGAAGAGGCGGCAAAGCTCCAGGGCGTTGGAGGACGAGACACCCGAGCTCCAGAACATTGGAGACAACAAGGAGACCAGCGCACCCCAACTTTGCCTGCAACCTGAGGAGGCCAGTGCACCACAGCCCCTGGAATCTGGGAGCAGTGAGGTAATCATCACACCCCAGCTCCAAGAAGCCGGGAACAGCAACACCCCAGAGGGGGTGAGTTTTGGAGAAGCTTCTCCAGCAAAGGTCATCTCAAAACCCGCTCTCTACGTGAACCTCCAGATGCCACCTGAGCAGAACACTGCCAAGGAGATCTACCTCAGCCCATCCAAAGTGAAGGAATTTGAGCTCACTACGGGTATGAAGGAGCAGACTAAAGGTCTGGGACTCTCAGAGACAGTGGGTTTGGTAGGAGAATAAATGCTTTAAAATGGGTTTAAAGATTGTATCCATAAATGTGCGTAGCGTTAAATCTACTACGCGATGTGTTGCGACCTTGGACTACCTAGCCAAGGTCAAAGCTGACCTGTTGTTTCTGCAGGAGTGTGCGATACCGCACCTCAGCTCCTACAGGCAATGGTCACGATGGTGGTCCCATGGGCCATCGATCTGGTCGGGCGGAAATGACTCTCGTTCCTCCGGCCTGGGTATTCTGCTGCGGGGAGGCAACTTCACCGTCTCCGAGGTTAAGGAGGTGGTGGGCGGGCGACTCCTCGTAGCAGACGTAATGTACAAGAACGCTCCACTCCGGTTAATTAACGTGTATGGCCCGGCACAAGGGGCTGAGCGGCTGGAGGTTTTTCAGCAGCTCCCACTGCTGCTGGCGACCTCCAGGCCGGTCATTCTGGGCGGTGACTTCAACTGCATCATCGATGCGGCTTGACGATCCAACAGGGCCGACAGCAGATTGGACGCTACGTCCAGATCCCTGATGGAAACAGTTAAGGATGCCAAGCTGCACGACGTCTTCATCAACCCTGCAGACGGAGCGCAGCGTAGATACACCTGGTCGCGGCCAGACGGGTCCATTCGTTCCAGGATAGACTTCCTGTTTGTGTCCCGTGCATTCACAGTCAGATCCACCGATGTCAAGCCGGTGTTCTTCTCTGACCACTGCCTCCTACTGGCGGACTGCCACTTGGAGAAGGACCTGAGGTGGGCAGGGGGGCATGGAAGCTAAATGTGCAACTGCTGACCCCAGAGAACATGGAGGAGCTCATGAGGGATTACAAAGGTTGGAGAACCGTGAAACCCCTCTTTGAGTCCCTGACACACTGGTGGGAAGCGATCAAGGGAAACATCAAGAGGTTTTTCATCCTCAAAGGCACCCAGAAAGCTAGAAAGGAACAGAGGGAAATGTCCCGACTCCAGAAAAACATGCAGAATCTGCTCCGGCTGCAGTCGATGGGGGTCGATGTCAAGGAGGAGCTCCAAGAGGTGAAGAGCCAGCAAGCCTCGCACTTTGCCTCGGAGGCCTCCAAGATCATCTTCCGTTCCAGAGTCCGCTCCGTGGAGCAGGATGAGACGTGCTCACGTTTCTTCTTCCAAAAGGTACACAGAGAGAGCTCTGTGATCAGCAGCCTGAAGGAAGAAGACGGCTCAGTAAAGTCATCACGGTCCGACATTTTGAGGATCAGCAAATCCTTTTATGCCGGATTGTATGACGTGAAGCCCACGGACAGCACGGCCTCCCAGTCCTTCCTGTCCTCTATCACGGAGGTCTTAGACGACAGTACGCGGGAGAGCCTGGACAAACCGCTAACTCCTGATGAACTGACTAAGGCCCTTGAGTCCTTCGAGAAGAGTAAAACTCCCGGAAGCGACGGCTTGCCGGCGGAGTTGTATTCGGCTCTGTGGGACTTGATCGGCCCAGACCTGCTAGGAGTGTACGAGAGTATGCTCCTGGCCGGTAGTATGTCAGAATCCATGAGGAAAGGCATCATCACCCTCATCTACAAGCACAAGGGGGAAAGGGAGGAAATTAGAAATTGGCGACCCATTTCACTGTTGAATGTGGACTATAAGATTCTGTCCAAGGTCATCGCCAATCGGGTCAAATCCGCTCTGGAATTGGTGATTCACCCTGACCAGACCTGCACTGTGCCAGGCAGGAAGATCTCTGACAGCCTCGCGCTGCTCAGGGATACGATTGCCTATGTACAGGACAGGGGTGTGGATACCTGCCTCATCAGCTTGGATCAGGAGAAGGCCTTTGACAGAATATCGCACACCTACATGGCGGATGTGCTCTCCAAAATGGGGTTTGGGGAGGGAATTCGAAATTGGATCCAACTGCTCTACACTAACATCAGTAGCGCAGTCTCAATCAAAGGGTGGGAAACAGATAGCTTTCCAATTAAATCTGGAGTCAGGCAGGGCTGTCCTCTCTCGCCTGTTCTTTTCGTGTGTTGCATAGAACCCTTTGCCGAGTCCATCAGGAAGGATCCGGGCATAACAGGAGTGACGGTCCCAGGCAGTGGAGGCACTCAGGTAAAAGCCTCCCTGTAGATGGACGACGTCGCCGTCTTCTGCTCAGATCCGCTGTCGGTGCGCAGACTGATCCACATCTGCGACCAGTTCGAACTGGCCTCGGGAGCCAAGGTAAATCGTGGGAAGAGCGAGGCCATGTTCTTTGGGAACTGGGCTGACCGATCCTTTGTCCCCTTCACTGTCAGGGCTGACGGCCTGAAGGTGCTGGGGATATGGTTCGGAGGGACCAGGGCATGCGTTAGAAACAGGAAGGAGCGAGTGGCTATGGTGAAAAGGAAACTGGGCATGTGGGAGCGACGCTCCCTCTCCATTGCGGGTAAGAACCTGGTCATCAGGTGTGAGGCACTCTCGCTGTTGCTGTACGTGGCGCAGGTCTGGCCCATTCCAGACTCCTGCGCGATGGCGATCACTCGAGCCATCTTCCGCTTTATCTGGAGGTCGAAAATGGATCGTGTCCGCAGGGACGCGATGTACAAGCCTCTAGATAAAGGGGGAAAAAACGTGCCCAACATCGCCCTCATACTGATGGCCAACTTTGTGTGTGGCTGCATCAAGCGGTGCGTAGACCCTCAGTACGCAAACACCAAGTGTCACTACGTGCTGAGGTTCTACCTGTCCCCGGTGTTGCGAAGGATGGGTCTGGCCACGCTGCCGCGGAACGCTCCAAGTAGTTGGACCGTGCCGTACCACCTGTCCCTGGTGGAAAAATTTATGCAGAAAAACACCTTTGACCACAAGTCCATCAGGCAGTGGTCAGCACGTAACGTCCTAGAGGCCCTGAGGGAAAAGGAGAGGGTGGACCCTGTGGGATGGTTCCCCGAGCAGACTGTCAAAGTCATTTGGCAGAATGCCTCATCGCCAGAACTTTCCAACAAGCACCAAGACGTGGCTTGGCTGGTGGTGAGAAAGGCCCTCCCCGTCAGATCCTTCCTACACGCCAGGAGTCTCACCCCCTCTGCACGTTGACCTCGAGGTGGCTGTGGTGGGGAAGAGACCGTTGTTCACCTCCTTGTGGATTGTGCCTTTGCAAAGAAAGTCTGGAGAGAGATGCAGTGGTTGCTGTCGAGGTTCATCCCGAGCAGTTCTGTGACACAGGACTCTGTGCTCTACGGGCTGTTCCCAGGGACACACACCGAGACAAACATCAACTGCAGCTGGAGGATCATCAACTCGGTGAAAGACGCTCTTTGGTCTGCCCGAAACTTGTTGGTCTTCCAGCACAAAGAGTTGTCCCCGACCGATTGTTGCGGACTGGCACAATCCAAAGTCCAGGACTACGTGCTGAGGGACACACTAAAGCTTGGGGCAGCTGCTGCAAAGGCGCCATGGGGAAGGGTCGCTGTCTAAGACCTTTCTGCCACAGCGCACCGAGAGACTGGGAACTGTTTAGAGCCCCTCGGGCTGTACAGCTCAAAATGAAAGGCTGTAAATGATTGTAATATTGTTTGTACTGATGCACCTGGTGATACATTTTGTAAAAGTTTAACCTGGATTGTACCCTTGTAATGGTGTTTTTGAAATGGTTTGGAATGTGATTGAAGATATTTTATGAATAAAGTATATTTTTGCAAAAAAAAAAAAAAAAAATGTGACATGTCGCATTCTACTCCTGCCTCCCGCCCTGGGGAGTCTCTAAGAATCCTGGGATGTCAGTTTGAGAAGCACAGAAATAGATAAATAATTTGGGGTTTCATCTGAGTAATTAGGAAAGCTAATAGAATGTTATCATTTACTGCGAGAGGAATTGAATGCAAAAGTAGGGAGGTTATGCTTCAGTTATACAGAGCACTAGTGAAACCACATCTGGAGTACTGTGTGCAGCATTAGTCGCCTTATTTAAGGAAGGATGTAAATGCGTTGGAAGCAGTTCAGAGAAGGCTTATGAGGCTAATACCTGGAAGAAGCAGGTTGTCTTATGAGGAAAGGTTGGACAGACTAGGCTTGTATCTGCTGGAGTTTAGAAGAGCAAGAGGCAACTTGATTGAAACATATAAGATCCTGAGGGGACTTGACAGGGTGGATGTGGAGAGGGTGTTTCCTCTTGTGGGAGAATCTAAAATTAGGGGTCACCCATTTAAAACAGAGATGAGGCAAAACTTTTTCTCTCAGAGGGTCGTGAATCTTTGGAATTCCCTTCCTGAAAAGGCCGTGGAAGCAGAGTCTTTGAATATTTTAAGGCAGGGTGAATAGATTCTTGGTAAACAAGGGGGTGATAGGTTATTGAGGGTAGAAGGGATGCAGATTTTGAAGTTACTATCAGATCGGCCATGATCTTAGTAAATGACGGAGTAGGCTCCAGGGGCTGAATGGCCTACTCCTGCTCCTTATTCATATGTTCAATTTACATGAAGACAGGGAGAAACTGGAACCTTTCCTCAAGAGATTAAACAGGTCGAATCCATGGAGTTCCATGCTCTGCAAAAGGAACAGACTAAATGAGCCAAATGGCCTTTACTTGTTCTATACTTCCTTACACTCTTACTTAATGACTGGAACAACTATTTTTTACAGCAAGTAAAACGAATGGAAAATGCTGAGAAATTACAAGAACAATCGAATTCTCATGTAAGTATCTCCAGCATCTTACAAGCCACATATTAAATAAAGTATTTTCCAAATGTTAGTATTTTACACTGAGTCAGGCTGTGCCCTTAGGTGATAATGACAGTGGCAATTTCGTACTAGTCCAAAAAGAGTGAGCTTTATGAATCCTATTTTTCCAAAGCAATTTTAAACGTCAGCTTTATCTAATTATTGGTTCGTAACAACAATTCCCATCTATGAGGGAGGATGTGGGACATGTTCGCAGGACTTTGGCAATGTCACACTGCAAGGTATGTGAGCATGTTCTGGGTTTAACCTCAGATTGGCAATTTCATTCATTTGTGCTATAGATCTTGCATGGCTGAGATAAGGAAAATTTATGGATGAGCTGTGATCAAATAGGAGTTAGAAGGAGCGAGATTAAATTCAATTGATTTATCACCCTGGGTAGTCCAGCAATCTTTTGTGTTTGCTACGTTAGATCCCTCACTATCCTACTGCCACTGTTAACTTCTAGTGAGTTCGTCTGACACTGACTATTTAATGTTAAATATTTAAAGGCAAACAACTGGCATAGAATAAAACTGAAAATATCTAAAGGTAATCAAAACTCTTCATGAGATTTTTCTTTTTAAAAGGGTAATCATCTAAGGACAATCAACTGAGAACTAATTATGTGGCTTTTCTTTCAGTTACTGAGAAGGAAAGAAGGTTTCAGTCACATCCCAGTTAGGAATCACATAGTTTTCTTTTGCACTGACCACGAGAGTAATAAAGAATTGAATAGATGTGCAACAGGAATTAAGAGGGAAGCAGTATTTTCACAATGCAAGAGCAACTACAGGAACATTGGTAAGGAAAGCAGCAAATGTACTTTGAATGCTTCTAAGTGGCAAAAATGCATTGCAGTTATGATATAGATCTTACTAGGGTGGTCCCAGGTTAATCTCTGTTCTATGTACTGAGTTAACAGATCTAAGTGCAGCAGTTGGAAGTTGTAGTGTTGGCCCTAGCTTCTCTGGGAGATGGAAGGAAAATAATCAAAGGTGTTGGTCTTGATTGCTTCCTGTTAATCCCTGCTGAAAAGTGCACAGCTCACTTAAAAGGAAATGTTGCCATTTGTAATTATGAAAGGTGTATTTTAGGGGGAGTCATGATCGATTGGTTTTCTTTCCTTCCTGCTTCTAAATTCATGTCATATGCAGGCGTCTACAACACCATGTGCACCTGCCGTTTTGATCTTCATTCATTGTAATTTATGGATAAACGGCAATTAATCTTAATGTGTTATACACAAAGGAGAGAGAATAAAGCTGCACACGAATAAGTGCCAGAGTTCGTGTTCAGTTGATTTTGCTCCAATTTTCACTTGGATCTGTATAATATTTTACAATTGAAAATTCAAACAAAATAAAAATGTAAAATTAAGAAACTTATTCATGTACATATAAAGAGCATACCAAAAATGACCTGTAGTGGGATTTGCCTTTGTTTTTGAATAATAAATATGCTAATCATTAAATTTCTACAAACTCAAGATTGCCACCTGTAGGATCTTAATATTACTGCAACATTGGTACAGTATTGACCCAGATTATCCTTAAACTTTCACCATAACAATACATCCACAGGATACTCAATTACTTCTCAGGATTAATTAATGGCCGTCTCGTTTCTTCTTTCTTATTTTTAATGATGCACACAGACTGTCGACAGTGTAGCTGAGTTAACTTTATTGATAACATATCTTCCTAACACGAACACATATCTGCAGTGCCTGAACTCTATCAAGACAGGTGCTATCTTCCTTCAAGCCTCAGGTCAGGTGACCCCATATAATAGTACAGAGTACCGTATAGTATCTAATACTGGGGTCCACAATCACAGCCAGCTATTATCACGACATTCCCCTTTTTAAAAAACTTTTATACAACTCCAGTACACAAAGTCTCTTATCTATTCTTTCTCACTCTGTTTTGATCAGTCTGTTTTGTCTTTTACTCATCTCAGTATCTTTGTGGTTTTTTCACAATTCCTCCACTGGATGTTCTGAGTGGTGACAGGTGATTTTGAAGGACGAGGGGCCTTCTCCAGCTCTGTGTCACTATCACCCCTTGGATAGTTCTCAGGACTCTCAGCCTTTATCTGGTTAATTGTTGCTTCACTGGTGCATTCTGGTTTTTGATCTTCAGTTACACTTTCTGGTTCATTGCAGGGTTGAGTTTCATTTGTTTTCCATAAGAATTTCCGGTTTCTCCTGTATTGTTGTTCATTTGGAGTCTGCACTATGTAAGGCCTTGGTTCTCCTGTGATTCCTGTGACAACAGCAGGATTCCAAATCCCTTCATGCTGAATCCTCACTGTCTCCCCTATGTTCAGGTCAGGTAGAGGTCAGGCGCCTCGATCAAAGTACTGTTTCTGCTTCTGCTGTCTCAGTTTGAGCAGTTCCTGCACGCTGTAGCTCACTGGCTGTGGAAATAACAATTAGGGTGCAGTTGGAAGCTTAGTTCTTAGTCTTCTCCCCATCAGAAGCTGTGCTGGAGATGATCTAATGCCCTCTAATGGAGTATTCCTGAAATCCAGCAGAGTCAGGTAGGGGTCTCTACCATCTGCCTTTGCCTTCTTCAACAGCTGTTTTAAGGTCTGCTGGATTGGTCCGTTGGATTGTGGATATTTGGGACTTGACGTAATGCAGCAAAACTCCCAGTCCTGTGTGCAAATTTGCGAAACTCAGTGCCTGAGAACTGTGGGCCACTATCTGAGATGAGCACTTCAGGTATGCTGTGGCGAGCAAAAATTGATTTTAAATGATTTCTTACAGCGATGCTCTTACTATCATTTCTCAGCAGCACAGACTCAAAAAACCTTGAGTAATAATCTACTGCTAGTAGGTACTCACTGTTATCAAATGTGAACAAGTTGCTAGGGCCCCTCTGGAGCACTGTGGTTCTTTTTGTTGTGATTTCCTGTACTTTTGGCACACTGCATACACATTCATCATTTCCCTGATTTGTGCTCCCATTCCAGGCCAATATATTACATCTCGAGCTCTTCTCCTGCATGTTTCTATGTCGAGATGGCTTTCATGTATGTGCTGCAGCATTTCGTTCCTCAGTGTAGCAGGAATTATGATCTTTTCTCCCTTGAAAAGTGTTCCTTCTACTACAAGTTCCTCATGAAAGTTCCAGTGCTCTTGTACCGCAGAAGGGGCTCCGCTCCGATGTGTGGTCCAGCCAGTTTGCACAATCTGCGGCAGTTTTCTCAGGGTGGCGTTATTCTTGACCACTTCCCTGATCTCATCCAGTTTGGTTACAGCCACAGGTATATTCTTTGTCAGCATGTGAACCTGTGCTTCCGTTTCTTTATCCTCTTCCTCCGTGATGGGTAGGTATGCATGTGACAGAGTGTCTGTGACGTACATTTCCTTGCCCAGTTTGTATTTAACTCTGACCTGGTACTTCTGCAGATGCATTAGTAATCTTTGGATTCTTGGTGGTGCACAGTCCAGGGGCTTTGTAAGTATAGCTTCCAAAGACCTATGATCAGATTCTACCTCCATATCTTTGCCATAGACAAACTGCATTCTAGGCCAAACACACTTGCTAACATTTCTTTCTCCATTTGGGCATACCGCTGCTGTGTTTCAGTCATTGCCTTTGAATCGTAAGCCACTGGTGCCTCATTTTGCAAGAGGACAGCTTCTAGATCAGTCTCTGAAACGTCTACTGAGATCTTGACCGACTGACTGACATCGTAATACTTTAACACTGGTGTCTGGGTCAGTGTTCTTTTCAGACTGGTCAATGCTTCCTGGTGACTTTGTTCCCAGTGCCATTCCACATAATTTTGTAGAAGTTCTCTGAGAGGTGCTGTCAAGTCTGACATGTTTGGAATGAATTTCTCAAGATAGGTCACCATTCCCAAAAACCTCTCCAAGTCTTTCTTACATTCTGGGGGTGGCATGTTCACGACTGCTTCAATTTTACTCGGGTCCGGCTTCAGTCCTTCACTTGTTAGCACATGTCCCAAGTACTTGATTTCATGAAGACCTATTTTGCACTTTTCCTTCTTCAACTTGAGGTTCCTTTCTCTAGCTCTGGCCAGCATCTGCCTCAGTCTGTGGTCGTGTTCTTCTCGTGAGGCTCCCCAGACCAGCACATCATCGATATATGTTTCCACACCCTCTAACCCTTCAAACAGCGACTTCACTGTTCTGTGGAACACCTCCAGAGCTGAATTAATACCAAAAGGTAAACATAAAAGCCTGTATCACCCGTATGGTGTGTTGAAGGTACAGAGATAGGAGCTGCGTTTATCCAGCTTGACCTGCCGGAAGCCTGAACTCGCATCCAAGACTGAATAGCATTTAGCATCAGCTACCTTACACATACAAGATCTCTTCTACTGTGAGCAGCTGGTAATGCTCTCTTTGTACTGCCTGGTTTAGGTCTCTGGGATCCAGACAGACTCGCAGATTCCCATTTGATTTTTCTACAATTACAATTGGATTAACCCACTTTGTTGGTTCTTCAATTTTCTTGATGATGTGAAGTTTCTCCATTCTGTCCATCTCTGCTTTCAATTAGTCTCTCAGCATTACTGGCATTTTCCTGGGTGGGTGTATTTTGGATCTCACAGTTTCGTCAATCTTGATGGTGTGTTCTCCTTTTAGACAGCCAATCCCCTGGAACACATCTTTATACTTGCTCAGGATGTCATCAGTGGTGACAGTCATTATTCTCTTGATTAGCTTCAGATTTTCACAAGCTTTGATTGCAAGAATGGGTTTTGCATCAGTTTTCACCACTATGAATGGAAGTGCTTGAGACTGTTTTTTGTTGTTCCCTTTAATCGTGCATTTGCCTCTACAGCGATTTTTTCACCTGCATAAGTAGACAGCTTCATTTTTGTTTTTGTTAGCTGTTTTCTTTGCTTATCTTACGATACAGGTTATGGGAATGACATTTGCTCCTTCACCTGTGTCAAGCTTGAAATTCACCATCATGTTGGCAATTTTTAAATCAGCCTTCCATTTGTCTTTGGAATTTGTTGTGACGGCACCAATAAAAAGTTCAGTTTCGGTGTCTGTAATTATTTGCAATCATGTGCACTTTCTTCAATTTACACATCCTAGTGAAGTGATTTAATTTATCACAGTTCTTACACTGCGTTCCGTGAGCTGGATAACTATAAGGTAAATGCTCTGTTCCGCATCAGCAACATTTAAATATTTTAATAGCAATTTTGTTCTTTTTACAATCAAACTGTCTATTTGTTCTTTCCCGGGGCAGTTTCTGTTTAACTGCATCTAACTGCTTGACCACGTGCAGCTTATCATCTTCTATCACCTGTTTAATCTGGGATTTTGTTGTCTCTGCAGATATTTATTGCTTTCTCCAGACTAAGAACAACTTCTCTCAAAAGCCATTCCCTCAAAGAGTCTTTGAGATCCCACAAATTGTTCTATCTCAGATGAGTGATTCTTCAAGCCAGTTATCTTTCTCGGGCCTGCAGCTTTCCGGAGGCCTCCATTTAGCTTGGGGGGGTATGGGTTCTGACCTCTCCACTGGAGGCAGCTCCCCTAAGGAGGGAGGGATAGAATAAGGAGGAGGCCAGGACTGGACAATCAGCCTCCAGGGGAGCCACCTTTGGGAGGCCAGGCGCAGGCACAAGGGGCGCAGGGCCAAGAGGTTGTCCAAGGTGCAAGAGGCCACAGAAGACGCCATTATCCTGCTGCCAGGGTATACAGGCGGCGAAGCAGCTACCTCAATATGACTGAGGTGCAGTGCAGAAGGAGGTTTCGACTCTCATGGGAGACAGTCAACTATATCTGTCAGATGATTGGCCCTGAGATCTCCCCTAACTGTGTGGGTGGACACCCCATGACAGCAGCTCTGAAGCTCACAGTTGCCCCCCACTTCTATGCCTCTGGTTCCTTCCAGGGCTCGGTGGGTGATCTTTGCGGTCTCCCAATCAGCTGTCCACACTTGTGTCAAGCAGGTTACAGATGCTCTGTTCAGACGGGTATCCACCTTCATCCACTTCCGCTGCGACCAGGCACAGTGAGCCAGAGGCTTCGCGGCCATTGCTGGCTTCCCCCGCGTCCAGGGTGCAATAAACTGTACACATGTGGCCATCAAGGCGCCAGCAGGTGAGCCCGGTGCCTTCGTCAATAGGAAGGGCTTCCACTCCATGAACGTGCAGATAGTGTGTGATCACAGGATGCTGATTCTGCAAGTCTGTGCAAGGTACCCAGGCAGCTCCCACGACGCCTACATCCTCAGACACTCCCAGGTGCCGGGGCTCTTCAGTGCTCCGGCTCGGCTGGATGGATGGCTGCTGGGTGACAAGGGCTATCCCCTGCGAAGGTGGCTCATGACGCCTCTCTGCCGTCCAAGAACAGAAGCTGAGCAGCGGTGCAATAGGAGCCAGGGCATCACAAGGGCTGTGGTGGAGAGAGCCATCGGTCTTCCGTTGCCTGGACCGCTCAGGGGGCGCACTCCAATACCCCCCAGATCGCGTCTCTCTGATAGTGGTAGTCTGCTGCGCCCTGTACAATCTTGCGTTGGAAAGGGGGGATGCAGTTGATGATGAAGACCTTGACGCCCTGGATGAGGCTGCACATGATGAATCTAGCAGTGCCTCAGATGATGAGGAAGCACAGGGCGATGATGAGGGGCAGAATGATGATCCACATTTACACCAAGGAGGCAGGGACACCCGGGACAATTTAATCCAAAGAACCTTCAGCTAGCTCCACACACATGGATCAGCAGGGACAGCATTGCCTGGAACTTCCTCACGTGGCACGTAGGTGCTACATCCTCCACCTTTTCAGCTGCAACTAAGGGCTTAGTACAGAAACATCAATGTCCCACTCAAACACTCTTGATAAATATGTGAAAAAGAAAAATGCACCACAAACAAAAGACCCTCAGCCATGGTAACAAAGGTGGACTTTATTCTGTCCAAAAGAAAAGCAAACAACACTCCATTGCAATAAGAAAAATTTGGGTCCCTATTCTAAGGGCAACACAAAATCACCATAAGACCATAAGACATAGGAGCAGAAATTAGGCCATTCGGCCCATCGTGTCTGCTCCGCCGTTCAATCATGGCTGATAAGTTTCTCAACCCCATTCTCTCACCTTCTCCCCGTAACTTTTGATCCCCTTACCAATCAAGAATCTATATATCTCGGTCTTAAATACACTCAATGACCTGGCCTCCACAGCCTTCTGTGGCAATGAATTCCATAGATTCACCACTCTCTGGCTAAAGAAGTTTCTCCTCATCTCTGTTCTAAAAGGTCTTCCCTTTACTCTGAGGCTGTGCCCTCGGGTCCTAGTCTCTCCTACTAATGGAAACATCTTCCCCATGTCCACTCTATCCAGTATTCTGTAAGTTTCAATCAGATCCCCCCTCATCCTTCTAAACTCCATCGAGTATAGACCCAGAGTGCTCAAACGTTCCTCATATGTTAAGCCTTTCATTCCTGGGATCGTTCTCGTGAACCTCCTCTGGACCCTCTCCAGGGCCAGCACATCCTTCCTGAGATACGGGGCCCAAAATTGCTCACAATATTCTAAATGTGGTCTGACCAGAGCCTTATAAAGCCTCAGCAGCACATCCCTGCTTTTATATTCTAGTTCTCTCGAAATAAATGCCAACATTGCATTTGCCTTCCTAACTTCCGACTCAACCTGCAAGTTAACCTTAAGAGAATCCTGGACTAGGACTCCCAAGTTCCTTTGCACTTCAGATTTCTGAATTCTCTCCCCATTTAGAAAATAGTCTATGCCTCTATTCTTCCTACCAAAGTGCATGACCTCACACTTCCCCACGTTGTATTCCATCTGCCACTTCTTTGCCCATTCTCCTAACCTGTCTAAATCCTTCTGCAGTCTCCACGCCTCCTCAATGCTACCTGTCCCTCCACCTATCTTTGTATCATCTGCAAACTTAGCCAGAATGCCCTCAGTTCCTTCATCTAGATCATTAATGTATAAAGTGAAAAGTTGTGGTCCCAACACTGACCCCTGCGGAACTCCACAAGTCACATATATCACCAGTGACATATCCGTGGAATGCCTAAGGTGCCTTATGCTTATGTTTTCGGGTGCTACGTCTAGGTGCCGCCCCATCGCTCAGAGTGGCTTGAGAAACAGCCTGCTGACTCTGCTGTCCTATTGGCCACAAAGACTTTGGCGGGCGTCCTCTGGCCCGTGGAGCCTGTGATGGCCCCGCCTGGGAGGGAGTGGCCAGTTCCTGAACTGGTACCTCCCCAGTTGTCACAGCCTCAACGCAAGAAACGTTGACTGGCAGAGGGGCGGAGGAGCTGCTGCCCTCATCCGGAGCGCCCTGAGAGGAGCTCGCAGTGACGATAGGCAGCTGCTGCACCGACGTGAGGTCCCTTTCGACCTCCCTGCTCACCGCAGATGCATGGGCACCGAGTGCCGACGCTTGGTGTCCACAACATCTCCCACATTGGGAATGACCACCCATAGCTAGTACCGCTGTGAGAGCTTGCAGGTCAGAAATATTCCATTCGATTGAAGCCCCTCTCTATGAGAGTCGCCAATCTCTCATTGGAGGAAGCCTGAAGCTCTGCCCTGAGGGCCAAACCTTCATGTGCACTCTGCCTGGACTCCTCCGTCACAGAGAACAACTGAAGCATTCCCTCATGCAACCCTGCCAGATGCAAACGCACTTACTGCCACCTTTCCTGCAGCTGCTGCATTGGGGACAACTCCAGAGGCACGTCATCAGTGCTGGACTCAGCATGTGCCTCGTCCCCTGCAGCCCTCCGGCTGCTGGAGACATCAGCACTCTCTGCCCCTACCATCTCCTCCAGTGATCGTGATGTGCCCTCTCCACTGTGACCCGGGACACTAGCTGAAGGTAAAGTCTCCACCGAGATGTTTGTGTCTGCGCTAATGCCTGGCTGGCTGAAATGATGTGCCGCAAGTTGCACATGTTGGCCCTCAGGTGTGGAGGGGGGTGCTGCGGTGTCTATGGGCACAGCCATGCGGTGGTGATGCTGAAATTAACAACAAGGACAGTGTATCAGTTAGCGTACAGTCAGTTAAACCTTTCATCCCTTTCCCCCCCAGCCTCATAAGTCGCTCACCCTTCAAGACCCTAAGGAGAAGATCATTGGTGAGGTGGAAAAGAGTCAAGAGGAGCCCCAACCATTAAATGCACATGCAGACAGGCTGGTCAGATGGCATCAGGAACGCCACATGGCAGGTTATGTACCATAGGAGTGGGAAGAGTGCAGAGGTACCTGACCTGGATGCATTGTTGCCTGGATAGTTGCGGGGCTGAGGAAACATCGCAAACAGTAGCGACATTTGCCGTGGATCACAGGAGATTGAGAGGTCACATTATTGACCTTCATACCGTTAGGAGGGGCATAGACCGGGTGGGCAGAAGGCAACGTTTCCTCTTGGCGCAGGATGAGTAACGTGGTGGCATTTATCTAAGATGAGTGCCATGAGGTTAACAGCTGAGGTGCTGAGGACCTTTTGGACAGAGTAATGTGGGGCGCACAAGCTGAAAGGGTGCTGGAGGTCCCATACCCCCTAAGATGGAATAACTCTTTGGCTGTACAGCAGCGATCCAATGGCATGTTAGACCATGGTGGTAATGGTCACAAATGGGATAAAGTGACTTTGGAAGGTGGTGGAGATGCGATTCCTCAAGGGGACGAGGGTCCCTTCTATATGACCCACACGTCAGAATGTCTGAGTCTGTGAATGAGCAGTGTTTCAGCATTAACGATTGCAGCAACCATCGGTGGTTTGGATGGTGGGCAGACAGAGTGGATGGGACTGTGGACCTCAAATACCTGGCCGCTGGACCCCAGCCTCGCCGCCCCCGGCTGCCCTGGCCTCCTGCCTCCTCCCCAGCTCCATGGCCTGCTCTTCAAAGGGCGTGAGGCGCTGCAGGAGGGCGCGCCCACCTCCCGGGCATTGTGGTGAGTTTTTGCCCGCAAAACAGAGAAGAGGATTTATTGGGGCTGATCGCTCATGTAGTCTGCACACGCACGCCGCACCCCAACCACAGTGGCCCATCTGAGGCCTCCAGCGGCTCCTGTCCACACTACTGGTGATCAGTCCCCAGAAGATTGTAGGGCTGCTCCCAACCCCCTCCCCCAACAGCCACCTTGGATACATTTGGCGTCCATCACTTTGAATAACACACGGGTCTTAGCGCCCATGGCAAGGAGGCGCAACTAGGTGCAGCGCCGATGCCAGCAGATGCCACTTGGCCAAAACACCTTGAGGCACCCCTTGCACCATATCATTAACATCAATATGACATGTGTTCGAGTTTAGTATGTGTCTAGCGGCCTCCCCTGCAGGTTGCCCCCAGACTACTCAAATGCCACAAAGACCAACATATGCTGCGGGGAGAACCCTTCTTCTCCTCAACCACTAAGGCTGATGTAAGCATGGTTAGTACCCCTTTGCCCACCCAGCGTGCGACAGATGCCCTATGCAGTATCGACAGGAAGACATGGTGGGGGGGGGGGCTCAAAGGCTAAGGCTTTCTTCTGGGTCAAATGGCCAAGACAGACGTGGTACTCACCCTTACAGAGCGCAGAAAATCATTGAATTGTTTCCTGCACTGTGTGCCAGTGCGCCGCACATCATCATGGGCACTTACAGTGTCACCCACCTCCTCCCACGCCTGGCTGGTGACATGGGAGGCCCTCCTCCTCCCATCCTCTGAATACAGAACGTGGCGACGGATAGACACCTCTTGCAGGACGACAGCAAGGCATGCATCTGAAAATCGGGGGGCACGGTGGCCCCTCGCTGGCCTCTCCTGCAGCCTGCCCCCCTCCTACTGCTCATGCTGCTGTCCACTCAGACCTCCCTCTCTCTCTCCATGAGTGGCCATGGTGCACTGCCTCAAGCAGGCTGCCTGGCCACTCTTTAAACAGGCTGTGGCTCCCCATTGGAACCGGCAGTCTGAGGCCGCCCGCCCCTGCTACTATTTTCCTGTTCTCTACGGGAGTTGCTAACCCGCTGGCCGGGCCTTAATTGGCCCGCCCGCAGGAAATGGCGGCACAGCCTGGTTCGCCAGCGGCAATAGGCCACCCGCCTGCCGCTGAGTCGGTCGGGCCCACCCGACCGACAAACAGAAAATTCTGGCCATAGTCTTTCTTTCTTAAATGTCTGCTGCTGCTTCTCTACCATCTCACTTTTTAACCTATTTTCCCAGTCCACTTTAGCTAACTCTGTCCTCATACCCTTGTAATTGCCTTTATTCAAGTGTTAAGAAACTATACTTAGCTTTTTTATTAGTTCAGAGGTCGGGAACTTTTGTTCATGATGAACCTCAGGCAGCTCTGTGCCTCAGGGGGATTTCTGCGCTCTTTCGCGCGCACGTGTCACGCTGGGCTGGTCTTACTTGGCCCATCCACATAAAATGGCGGTGCGCAGCTGATCGCAGGCGGTGATCGGCTCTGTGCCCGCTCTCAACCGGCCCACCCAACGTGGAGGCAATTCTCCCCTATGTTATGATCCTTGGCAAGACTCCAGGAATGAGAGGGAGATCTGGTTAGGGACAAATAATGTTTTGTCTAAAGTAGATAAAGTTTGAGATTCAAGATGCTTACTAAGTGAATAAAGCCACAAGATTCCATGGGTTTTGAACAAACAAAAATAAACTTACTATAAAATTTCAGAAAAATAAAACAATTTACAATATCTATCTTATACTCTAATATTCAGGGTAAATGTGAGATACAGGTGAATTAACAGGTGAACTGTAGTCAGCCAACTCTTTCTTGAATTTGGAGTCTATTACTCTGCCCCTTTCTTATAACTTTACTTAGCAGGATTTATTTCTGTCCCCTGTCTTCATCCCTAAACTGGGATTACCTTTTTGGGACCTCTCCTTGTCCCCCTCCCAGTTTTGGGACCTTCTCTCTGTCCCCTTCCTGTGTCCCGCTCCCTGGGACACCTACTAAATAATGCCACTCTGTTCCAGATCATCTGACCTACATTTTTGCACTGTCCTGTTTATTTTTTTCTGTGCATCCCCTGCTGGATGAATGTTAAAAAAAAAACCTGAACTGTGCATGTGCGGCCATTTGCTGGCTGGCACATGCGCAGGAGGCTTAAGGTTCATCAGGAACAAGAGTTCCCGACCTCCAAGCTAATAAAAAAGCTAAGTATAGTTTCTTAACACTTAAATAAAGACAATTACAAGGGTATGAAGACAGAGTTAGCTAAAGTGGGCTGGGAAAATAGGTTAAAAAGTAAGATGGTAGAGAAGCAGCAGCAGATATTTAAGAAAGAAAGATTCTATGAGAAGGATGCACCATCCATGGCTAACTAAGGAAGTTAATGTTATCAAATTGAAAGGCGTACAATGCTGCAAAGATTGGTGGTAGGCCAGATGATTGGGATAATGTTAGAAATTAGCAAAGGATGACTAAAAAAGGGGGAGAAATTGGAGTATGAAAGAAAACTAGCAAGAAATATAACAACAGACATCAACGCTTTTATAAGTATTTAAAAAGAAAAAAGTGAGGTTGTCCACTTTGGCAGGAGGAATAGAAAAGCAGAACATTATATAAATGGTGAGAGACTGCAGAATGCTGTGGAATTAAGGTGTCCTTGTATATGGATCACAAAAAATTAGCATCCAGGTACAATGTTATGGCCTTGATTTTCCAGACGGGTTTCTCATTAGAAACATCGAACTTTATTTACAGGCTGCAGCAGCAGTTACATGCTTCCATTAAGCTCCACAACTAGAAGAAGAACTCACACTGTAAAGTTCCCCACGCTTAGAGCTGATTCGTTCAGACTGTCATGTGATGCTATGCAACACAATAAGTCTTAAAGCTACAGTCACTACATTCCTTAAAGCTACAATTACTACAAGCAAGCAATTAGGAACGCAAAATTTATTGCAAGGGGATTAGTGTATAAAAGTAGGGAAGTCTTGCCACAACAGTACAGGGCATTGGTGAGATGACACCTAGAGCATTGTATGCAGTTTTGGAATCCTTAAGAAGGGATCTACTTGTTTTGGAGGCAGCTGACTCCGGTGCGCGCCCACCGAACTGAAGATCGGAATGACGCGCGGTGATGTCAGGACGCACACCCAATGTCACCGCGTGTCATTTTACGCGTTGGCAAGCAGGACCTGCCCCGGCAAGCCAACCAGACGATTCAGGCCCAAGAGCTATATGTTTGACATATGTTTGGCCTACTCCTGCTCCTAATTCATATATTTACAATATTCATTATATGAACATTGACTGTAATTGTAAATGTTGTGAGTAACATACAGTATTGGAAGGAACTGATATGATTTTCACCTTATGTCATGTCAACTTTGATCATGTAATGTACTTTTATAAATTTTATGAATAAAATATATTTTTTGAGGGAAGAAAGGCAGTTCAGAGAAAGTTCACTAGGGGCCCAATTTTACAGCCTTCTTGTGGCAGGGGCGGGGCCGGAAAACACGGCAAGCTGTTCAAAACTCCATTAACTTTGGTGGGACCAGAAAATCCTACTGGCAGGAGGGGCCATAAAATTCCACCCTAGGTATGAAGGGGTTGCCTTATGAGGTAAAGTTGAGCAGGCAGGGCTGATAGTCATTGGAGTTTAGAAGAATGAGAGGTGATCTTATTGAAACACAAAAGATTCTGAGGGCGCTTGACCGGGTAAATGCTATTGGGAGAATCTAGAACTAGGGTACACAGTCTTTAATGGGAGACTCCTTATTTTTAAACTGAGGTGAGGAGAAATTAATTCTGCTCTTGGAGAGTCATTAGTCTTTGGAATTCACTTCCCCAGGGAGCAGTGGAGGCTGGGTCATTAAATATATTCAAAGCTGAATTCGACAGATTTTTTGATTGACAAGGGAATCAAGGGTTTTGTGGGACAGACAGGAAAGTGGAGTTAAGGCTGCAATCAGATCAGCCTTGATCCTATTAAAAGGCAGAGCAGGCTCAAGGAGCCGAATGGCCTATCCCTGCTCCTATTTCTTATGCTCTTAATCATCATTTTATGAGTACAGATTTTCCAGGAAATTATGATGTAAGTGATTAAAACCATTCTGATACACAACAAATTTCTTGAGCCATTTGCACTGTTCTCTCTCTACCCTAGCTAAAACAGTACTTTCAAAAAATTCATAACTCTGACCCCCAGTGCTTATTCAAATCAATTTTATTTTCCTGATTGGCCACCGGTCTCCTTGCAGATGCTGCTGGGAAATAAAGGAGCTGGTGACCTAACAGTGATATTTCTTCAAGATTGGCATAGAAAATAGGAAGCCATTTGTTTACAATCCTACAAAAAGCATATTTGTGCAATTATCACTGGCAATTTTCCAATTGTTACAATTATCATTTTGTGGTTCTTGTTTAGTTTACATAAAACCTGTTGAATAGGTCCTTGCATTTGAACATACAAAGAATTAAAACTCTGCAATCTCTATGAAGTCCCCAGAAATAGTCAGAATTTGATTGAACTGGGATCCAAACCATGCACCAGTAAGAAACAATACCAGAAAAAAAACAACAGTCTATATGTTTTCCATGTGATGTTGAAGGAAGTTAACACATCCATTGTTCGGAAAAACCGGAACAAATTATAGCAGACAAGGCTGCGGAGGAGATCTGAGTGATGCTAGCCCAATAAATAGCCATGATCATAACTGATCTGGTAAATGGTAATTTATTACTTTGCAATTACAGGAACTGAAAGGTGTGCACAGGCCATACAATTCTGAGCTGAAATTTTTGTAGCACAATCATGCAATATGATTCAGCTAACACGAACCTTTGTCAGGTTGATCATTATTTTCCAGCTAATTGTTCCATCAAATTTCAGGGATTATTGGATACAAATTTGCCAGGCCAATAAAAATTACTTCAAAAAGTCTATTTTTCAAATAGGAATTTCACAATGAGGTTCAAATAGAAAATCTAGTTACTTCCATTAATCTAACATATCAAATGAAACAAATGAAAGGAAAAACAATTTTGTTAGATAAAATTTCTGAAGCACAAGTCCAAGCACTAGTTCTGTGCCGCTAGTATATCAATAACTTCCACTATTCGATGCAACATTCCAGTGAACATTTAGAAGTGTAAGCCCAATGAATCAGTTTTCATTAGTCAAATTGCAGACCTGACTAGCTCTAGAAGAACATCTGTTATTTCTGTGTTCTATAAATGGTCTAAAGTGCCTTGTTTTGAAAAAAGGATTAGCCCAATAAAAATAACCATTGAAATTTAAGGAAGTGTTCTAACACCATCACCCAACCCCACTCTCCCACCCTCCTCCTACACCTATGGCTCGAGTCAGGCTTCCATCTTTGAAGCAAGTTGAAGTTGCACCGTACCAAAATGGCATACAATTCTACAATAGTAGAAAATTGAAGACAATAGGTATAATTGTAAATAAAAATGTCTACCAAATTTCGCGAGTCTATTATAAAAACGTTGTTACCCCATAAGTATGAGAGACAAATGTTAAGTATTTCCGCCCAAAATAACTTACCCATTGCCTTCATTATTGTTGGCTGCAACATACATAGTGAATTTTGGCTTCTGTTTTTGCAAGGTACAGCACTATATGTTGTGCAGGCCAATCAATGAATATAGTGATTGTTTCAATGGTCAAGCTTTCCATTTGAAGCTTCTGAACCACAGATAGTTCCAGGCTCCTCTCAAGAAAATGTTCGGAGATGGAGCTGATTCCATGCTTCTTCATTCCATAGATAACTCAGCCTGGCTGATGTTCTGATGGTGACATTGTCAATGGACTCTGTCCAAGGCATTTTACAATGGAATATTATACCCTGGAACTTCTCTCTGCTGGCCTGATTGACTTTGAGAACAGCTCAATTCTCACATCTGTTCCTTGTGCTTGCTTCTTTTGGAGAATGGCTGAAATGTAGTTTTTTGGGGGCTCATCAGAACTTACCACCAGAGCTTATTGGTTCCTCCAGGTCATCGACACAAATGGCATTTCCCTGATGCTATTCTTGAGTTCATGGGGATATCCAAATGGTGATGTCCTTAGAAAACTCTCTGTAAGCCCCAGCCCTTTAATCAAGTGTTGATATTTCACTGACATAAATGAGGAACAGGAGTGGGCTGAATACTGAGCCCTGGACAAATCCTGATGTAAATTGCTGTCCCTATTCTGGCATCACTCTTGCACTCTGCTAGGAGATTCAGTATCCATTGAATCCACTCACTGCAGATGTCAAGTTGGGTTATGGTGATCCAAAACTCTCAATTTCAGGCTATGATGGATTTTGTTTATGGTACCAGTTAAAAATTAAGAAACGTATATTGTTTCACAGAAGCAACATCTGCTTCAAAAGGTGCCTGTGCAGTGGGCTTAATTCAAGATAAAAGAAATTCAAAACGTAATTCACCTCTGGCAAGCAATGAAAGGTAAGAAAAAAGAACAGAACAGTAAAGTGCAGGGCTCAGTATAAAATGCAACAAATCTCAGTTATGAGGATAGTGTCATTTTATTTTAACGTTTCCCTTCACCCGTGATCAATGACTGTTTGATCAGTTCCTCCTTCGAGCTGCTTTTTGTGTCTGATAATGAATACAAACTCCCTGTGAATACTTTGACAAGGTTCTGTGAAATAATTCAGTGGGCTATTACTGTATAGAGCAACCAATGAAACAACAAAAATAATGTTTGATTTGAGAAAGTCCATTGAAGTCCTTTTAAAAGTGATGAGGAATAGAAATCTTAAAACTGCAGATTGTGACTTCAGACTTGCAACAATTGTTTGGATTTTTAGAATTGCAAATAGGAAGATGTATTATTTAATACTTGTTAATATTTTAATATTTGTGTAGCATGGTGGTACATCATATTGTGTGAATATACTGTGTTATAATATGATTCCCAACATTGCATGTTTCCAATCAAATTATTGCAATTGAACTGCAATTAGCTTGGTTGTCTTTCCTTTAGTTTGGCTTTAGCACTTACTGCAGATAGACTAGAGTTGAAAAAAAAACTGTTTTTATTAATATATATTTATAGACAGCAATGCTTTGGCATGTTTTGTTGGGGCGCTAACCTTGAATAGAAAGCAGGGTAGAGATAAATAGAAATGGAAGATGACGGTGGAGGGGTAGTGTCACTGGATTAGTAATCCGGAGGCCAATGTCTGGGAAAAACAGGTTCAAATTCCACCATGACTGGTAAATTTAAATTCAATTAATTAATTGAAAGCTAATCTCAATAATGGTGCCACAAAACTATCATTGATCGTTGTAAAACCCTATCTGGTTCACTAATGCCTGTTAGGGAAGGAAATCTGGCCTACATGTGACTCCAGACCCACAGTGGTTGACTCCTAATTGCCCTCAAATTGCCTAGCAAGCCACTTTGTTCATGGGCTATTAGAGATGGCCAACAACAAATGTTGGCTTTGCCAGCAATTCCCACAGCCCAAGAAAGATTTTAAAAAAACTGTCAATACTGGAAGTCTGAAATAAAGCCAGAAATTGATGGAAATAAACAGCAGATCCATCAATGTTGTTGTGCATTTTCAACACTTTCTCCTTTATCATGGAGTAGGATGGCTCCCTATTTACTACACGGCAAGATCACGGTTTTAGCTATTTAATTAGGAGTAACGACTCAATACTTTCCACAGAAAAGAGCAATTTAGTGGTCTGAGTACAGAATTGTGTATGGTTGGAAATAACATTGGGAATTTTTCATCCATTGGATTGATGTATGTTACAAACAGGGCTAGGCTTCTTTGCTTTGAATAGGTGCTGATTTCCTAGTTGGTTCTGGCACAATAAATAAATTCTAAACATGACAGTTATTTTTCTTAAAAAGAGGGCACAGAAATAATGTATCAAAGCTCTCAAATCGCCAGCTGCAACACAGGGTGTAAAACAGGAAAGAAGGTCATGTCTGCTTAGTCACTTATATTAGGTCTAGCACACTCTCAATGAACAGTGAATTACCTCATTGCCTTTTTCACGGACGGTGTTCGGAAATAAAAACCTTGTTAAACGTGTGAATTAAAGGTTTTAATTCTGGTTTCAATAAATTGGACTCCGATGACTATTTTATCTAGTTCAAGAGAAATCCTTGTTTCAGTGATCTGCTATTAATAAAATAAATTGATTTCCATTACTTTTTTTTTAAGGACAGCAATTTTTAAAAAAAATAGTGCCATGCATTTTGATTTTCATCCAAGTTGTTGCAGTGGTCATTTCATAGAGTGGAGGATCAAAACAGATTCAGAGGGCTAGGGGGAGGGAAGGTGTCAAATTTTCTTTACCTTTACCTATAAACTTCCTCTTCTATCTGGACAGTGTTCAGTATGAGATTCATATTCATAGAAAAATAGAATTTTAGATAAGTCCCTCACACCAAAAAAATTCTATGGCTGTCTTTATTGTCCATAGTGCTCAGAAACTAGGCCTATGGTGTCAGGCGTCACCATTTCTACAAAGACTAAGAACCAAAATTCAAGAATCTACCTTGGTAGATATCCACAAAGAAGAACAATCCCACGTCTCTACTATAGACCAAAATAGCCAAGCAGGTAAGTATATTATTGTACAGCCAATTACATGTTACAATCTTGGTAAGCATCCAATGAGTCTAGATGTTCTTGATAGCATATTAATTGATATTGCAATCAATTCTGATAGAATTTTTAAAAATCTCTGATAATACTTCAGAGCTATTTTTTCTGATATTATTCAAAATAGTCTTTGAACTACATTTGATCTACTTCTCCATTTGCAATTAATTTAGTTATACTCTTCCAGGTGGTTACTAACGTAAAGTGTTCTGAAAACATCAGGAACTCTACTTACACAAGTTCCTCTGCACACACCTCATCGTGTCTGACACAGCCTACTTGGAATGGCAACAAAGCTGCATGACCTCTGCAAATGCATTTCAAGGATGCCAGTACATATCATATGTAGTAATTCATTATGTAGGAAGGTCTTAAAAGAAAATCAAAAGTACTAGTGATGGCTTTGTTAAATAAGTAGAATATTATAATACACGAGTTAATTAATATGCACCTATTTTATTGTATTCACAAGATAGGATCAGATAATGAAGACCCTTCAGCCTATTTGATCTCTTCATTTCAGAATTGCAACCATGCTGTTTCCCAATTGCGCCATCTAGTTTCCTAAATGAATCCAGTGCCCTGGTTTAATTACATTTCTTGGCAACATAGTCCAGCTATTGATCATCCTATATAAAGAAATGTTTTTTGACATCTGTCCTAAATTTTTGTTCTCTTGCCTGGTGTCTAAAAGGATTGTTTCAGATTTTCTTTCCCTATTTCATTAAGTGGCCTATGTAACTGTACAAGGTTACCTCCAAGATGTGTTGTGAAAAGCTCAAGTGTCCTGGTTCATCAAGTTGTTCTTCATAGGTCTTTTTACTGACACTGGAGACCAGGTTCCTGGATCTTCTCTGCAGTGCCTTGAAGTTTCTATTATAGACTATTGTACATGTAACAAAATCATCAGAGAGAGAATGGGGCAAACCACAGAAAACTTTAAACTATAGCTTGCATTTATACAGCACCATTAATGTAATCATCTTAAGACACTTCACAGAGGCATATTCAAAAACGAGGGATGAGCTAAGGGAGGAGATATAATAAGGGATGACCAAAAGCTTGGTGGACTTTAGAGCAGTATTAACACAGAGAAGGGATTAGGGAGGGAATTTCAAAAATTGTGGAGTTTGGATGTATAAAGGGACAGCTGCCAATTGCCTGAGATTGTATGAACTCATGAAAATTAGGACTATAGCAAATTTCAAACCTAAAATATCTGCTGCAATACCAAGTATATTGCAATATTTGATAACAAATCACACACATATATTTCTGTAAGTTACATAATGTCAAAAATTCAGTTTTCAATATGATTGAACAAATTGAACTGGTAAAAGCTAATATCCATTGATTTTTTTAAACATTGAAGGGGTTTTCTATATTTCTTCTTTGGTAATATCTTCAGGCAAACCTTGTCTTTGATTGAAAACAGTAATCATGCCGCTCTAGGCCTTGCCCACCCCACTTAAAATCACAGACAGGTCAGGTAAAGGAGGGAGGGTGAGAAGGCCACCTGGGAAATTTTACAGGTCCCTCCACCTGCAAACTCGCCAGCGCAATTAGTACAGTACAATTATGCCCCTAGAGATCCAGTTTTCAAATTGACATTACAAACCTGAGACATTCAAGTCACTGATTTCACCACACTCCAAAAGCCAATGAGAATTTGGTTAAACAATATGTATTGTAAATTCTAGAAGTAGCCAATTTAATATTGTAGATGTAAATGCTAATTTAAGTTTTTTGCAACCTCCAGCTATGTCATGAAACCAATGGAAGACATATATGATTCATTCATTGAAAATTGCTGTGCCAATTTGGCAATTGCCATTTTGAAATCTGAAGGTAGATTTTTTGAATTCTTGTCAGTGACAATTAAGATGTCTGGTCCACTACTGAGCACAGATCAAAACTTTGTGGATATATTTAATAATTAAATTGTGGGCAGTTGGCCTGCAATTTTCTGATATGCTCACGGCAGCCAAGGTCTCAGATGATCTACCCTATAAACTCCAATGCTGGACATAATTGCCATAATGCACCGCCATATGAACACACTCGACCTCTCCCTCCAGCAGCACCGCCGCACCCTTTTTCAAAGCTGCGCGTGCCCCCAGTTTCATTTTATTCTTCGTCTCATCCGACGCCTCAACAAGAAACTTTTTCTCTTTCTCTCAAGTGCTAAGGAACGCAAGCTCCAACAACTCATCGACACCAGCACCCATCTAGGACCCTCCACCCCTGCTTGTCCCTCCGTCCCCACCCCATCTTCCAATCCCAGCCCCAGCCGCGTATTCACTATACCCCCTAACCTTCCCCTCTCCGATGCTGAACGTTCAGCGCTCAGCAAAGGACTTAGTTTCATACCCTTACGCCCTCATCTCAATGAATTTCGGGCTCGGCACGATGCTGAACTCTTCTTCCACCGTCTTCGTCTCTGTGCTCACTTCTTTGGGCAGGAGTCCTCTCCCCGTTCAACGGATCCTTTTACCCACCTCCAATATTCTCCCTCCACCTGGACCCCTCCCTCTGGATTCTTACCTTCTCTTGATCTTTTCATTGAGAACTGTCGGCGTGACATTAGTCGTCTCAATTTCTCTGCTCCTCTCACCCATTCTAATCTGTCTCTCTGAACTTACTGCACTCCGTTCTCTCAGGTCCAACCCCAACATTGTCATCAAACCCGCTGACAAGGGTGGTGATGTTGTTGTCTGGGGCACTGACCTCTACCTCGCGGAGGCTGAGCGTCAACTCGCAGACACTTCCTCCTACCTCTCCCTGGACCATGACCCCACCACTGAACATCAAGCCATTGTTTCCAGGACTGTCACTGACCTCATCTCCTCTGGAGATCTTCCTCCCACAGCTTCCAAAACTGATAGTCGCCCAACCTCGGATGGCCCGCTTCTACCTCCTACCAAAAATCCACAAACAGAACTGTCCCGGCAGACCGATCGTGTCAGCCTGTTCCTGCCCCACGGAACTCATTTCTCGTTGTCTTGACTCCCTTCTCTCTCCCCTTGTCCAGTCCCTTCCCACCTACATCCGTGATTCCAAGAACACCTTACGTCACATCAACAATTTCCAGTTCCCTGGCCCCAACCGCTTCCTCTTCACCATGGACGTCCAATCCCTCTACACCTCCATCCCCCACCAGGATGGTCTGAGGGCCCTTAGCTTCTTCCTTGAACAGAGGCCCGAACAATCCCCATCCACCACTACTCTCCTCCGTCTGGCTGAACTTGTTCTCACACTGAACAATTTCTCCTTTAACCCCTCTCACTCCTCCAAATAAAAGATGTGGGTACCCGCATGGGCCCCAGCTATGCCTGTCTCTTTATGGGGTATGTGGAACATTCCTTGTTCCAGTCCTACTCCGGCCCCCTCCCACAACTCTTTCTCCGGTACATCGATGATTACTTTGGTGCTGCTTCATGCTCTCGTCGGGACCTGGAAAAATTTATTAATTTTGCTTCCAATCTCCACCCCTCCATCATTTTCACATGGTCCATCTCTGACACTTCCCTTCCTTGACCTCTCTGTCTCAATTTCTGGTGATAGACTGTCCACCAAAATCCATTACAAGCCTACCGACTCCCACAGCTACCTCGACTACAGCTCCTCACACCCCGCTTCCTGTAAGGACTCCATCCCATTCTCTCAGTTCCTTCGCCTCCGTCGCATCTGTTCTGATGATGCTACCTTCAAAAACAGTTCCTCTGACATGTCCTCCTTCTTCCTTAACTGAGGTTTTCCACCCACGATCGTTGACAGGGCCCTCATCCGTGTCTGGCCCATCTCCCGCGCATCTGCCCTCACGCCTTCTCCTCCCTCCCAGAAACATGATAGGGTCCCCCTTGTCCTCACTTATCACCCCACCAGCCTCCGCATTCAAAGGATCATCCTCCGCCATTTCCAGCATGATGCCACCACCAAACACATCTTCCCTTCACCCCCCCGGCGGCATTCTGTAGGGATCATTCCCTCCGGGACACCCTGGTCCACTCCTCCATCACCCCCTACTCCTCAACCCCCACCTATGGCACCTCCCCCTGCCCACGCAGAAGATGCAACACCTGCCCCTTCACTTCCTCTCTCATCGTCCAAGGGCCCAAACACTCCTTTCAAGTGAAGCAGCATTTCACTTGCATTTCCCCTAACTTAGTCTATTGCATTCGTTGCTCCCAATGCGGTCTCCTCTATATTGGAGACCAAACGCAAACTGGGCGACCGCTTTGCAGAACACCTGCGGTCTGTCCGCAAGAAAGACCCAAACATCCCTGTCGCTTGCCATTTTAACACTCCACCCTGCTCTCTTGCCCACATGTCTGTCCTTGGCTTGCTGCATTGTTCCAGTGAAGCCCAACGCAAACTGGAGGAACAGCACCTCATCTTCCGACTAGGCACTTTACAGCCTTCCGGACTGAATATTGAATTCAACAACTTTAGATCTTAAACTCCCTCCCCCATCCCCACCCCATTTCCGTTTCCTCCTCCTCCCTTTTGTTTTTTCCAATAATTTATATAGATTTTTCTTTTCCCACCTATTTCCATTATTTTTAAATCTATAACTGTAATATCCTGTCAGTCTTTCCACCCCACTAGAGCTGTACCTTGAGTGACCTGCCATCCATTCTTAATTAGCACATTTTCTTAGATAAGATCACCACCTTCAACACCTCTTTGTCCTTTTGTCTGTGACATCTTTTGATTATCTGCTCCTATCACTGCTTGCTTGTCCCTACAACCACCCCCCTCCGCCCCCCCAACTTTAAACCAGCTTATATTTCACCCCTCTCCTAACTTTACTCAGTTCTGCTGAAGGGTCATGAGGACTCGAAAAGTCAACTCTTTTCTTCTCCGCCGATGCTGCCAGACCTGCTGAGTTTTTCCAGGTAATTCTATAATTGTCCAAGGCTTTCTGAAACTACACCAAATGTTGTCCTTACCCTTGGAAAAATTCAGAAATGCAGTAAAAACTCAATGACAATTTAGTGACTTGTGGATGTATAAGACAAAAATTTAAACAGCCTCAAGTTGCTGCAGTTCTTCTTTGTTAGTGTTAGAGTTTGGTAATATCTGGATTTGCCTCCTATGGATTGCCACCTTGATGTGTGGAAAGGGTTGTGTGCTCCAACAGTCCTTTACGCGATGCTGTGAGAAGTATCTTGCTCCCAGTAGGGCCAAACATGCGGCAAGGTCGGGACGGAGTGCCAAAGTGTGATCCAAAAATTCCTCAAGGGCAGAGCAGGCAAAAGACTGTAGGTCTCAGCGGCTGCTCCGAAGGTGGAAGGCGGCTGCAGCAGCAAGATGGTGCTGGTCATCATGGTTTGACACGTCACAGAAATCTGTCCACATGATCTTGATGGGCCAGTGTCCTATTGGTTCCCCCAAAGCACTGGATGAACATGGGTCAAACAAAAGGGTTTGAACAAGGCAACCTGTAAAGACATGAGATCACCTAGCTCTTGTGAATGCTTATCCTGTGCTTAACTGTGAATTAAATGTGGCAACTGAGCTTTCACTGTATAGTTATAAATATTATACATGTTCTATGAAACACCAAATCAAGGCTCACTGAACAATTGAAAATGAATGCAAACAATCTTACTGGTGCTCAAAGTCCAGAGCATCTTTTTCCCCCAGATTGGAATAGGATTTCCCAATTATTAACTCAACCACAACCAGTCCGGAAAAATGGTGGGTTTTTAAAATCAACATTTGGGAATGCAAATAGTGGAGAAAAGTCAAAAAAAGCACACCCATTTAAAACCAGGAAAGAACTCATACATGGCCAAATGTTTTTGTTTTCAGGTGTTTATTCTTTTCATTGTGTTCAGGGTAAAGTTCAACAACTCAAATTAAAATTTACAGTATGCCTTAACATGTGGCTACACCACAATGTATATCAGGGGGCCTCTTACTGCCTTTGTAGGCCTTATTACGAAGATCCAAGTCACATATCTAGTTTGGAGGGGATGTAAAGAGACTAAACACATCAAATGTTATTACATAGCAACCAGTGGACTTCACACAAAATCAGAGTCATAACCACAATCCTGAAACAAGGAATTAGACAAATGATAATTTTGTATAAGAACATTTCAGGAAAATTATGGAAAGACACCAGGATAATCAGCATCTATGAAGCAAAGATGGGTTAACATTTCAGCTATAGGACTCATCTAGTTTCAAGTGTTTTTATTTCAATTCTTTTTAGTTATACACATTTAGGGCGCACTCATACTGCAGTTTTACACCAATGCTAAGTGGTTCCAAAACAAATGTAAAAGTGTAATTCAGAGTCAGTTGCCTATTTGACTTTTAAGCACAAAGAGACGAGACATTTCATGTAGGTAATCTCACACTGCTTGAACTTTATGCCAGTTACAACATAAATCAAACCATAAATTCTTGTGAACAACACCCAAATAATCTACATATTTATGGATGAGACTTCTGTTATTTTAACTGACTCCCTTCGTGTTTTAAAAATTCCAGCTATAATACTCCTAGCAATAAGCCATTCCCTCAAAGCACCCATGCGAAGCTCAATTCAAAATTGCATTTTCACGTTCAAATTTCAAATCAAATGGAGAAAAATTTACAAATGTCATTTTCCACTTGGTTGATCACAGGGGAAGACACATCTTGTAACTCAGTGGTACTGGTCCAGCAATCAATTATAGTCAAAAGCAGAGAGAATTTTTGGCAGGCCTGCACCTCCACTTCAAAATGTCTATAGCTTAACGTCCATTCGACTTTACATGAAATCATCAGAGTCATAACCACAATCCTAAACAAAGAAAAACAGGATTAGGCAAATGATAACTTTGCACAAACAACAAAAAAAACATGCTGAATTTTCTACTTCAATGGCAGTTCCACAGATTCATATGGTAGAAACAGAGGAATTATACAAGAAAGATTTCAAGAAACATGACTCTCAGTCTTAGCTTTTGGTTGCATGGTGGAACACAATAGCAATTAACACTTCTAAACCAGCGCACTAGGGAATGCACAGTGAAACAAATCTAAAGTGAAACAAATCTAAAGGTCTGGAATTAATAAATGCAGCAGCACATCAACATTGTAAAAGCTGTCGGACTACTGCATTGTAAAGGAGCACGGGGGTGGGGCATGGGGAGAGAAAGGCTTTATATGAGGTAGCCTAGACAATTTTCATTCCTCAATAAGCATTCATCTCACTAAATATAACTTTTGGTCACCAGTTATGGCTCAATGGTAGCCCCTCTTCTCTGAATCAGAAGTTATAGATTCAAGTCTCACTCAAAAGTCCTGAGCACAAAATCTAGGCTGACACTTCAATGTGCAATGCTAAAGTTTTGGATGAGATGCTAAGCTAACTCTGCCCTCTCAGACTGATGCAAAGATCCCATGGTACTATTTAAAAGAACAACAGGGGAGTTCTCCATGGTTTCCTGGTCGATATCTATCTCTCAACCAACATCACTAAAATAGATTACCTGACAATTATCATGTTGCTTTTTGTGGCACCATGCTGCATACAAATTTCTGTCACATTTCTTAGATTACAAAAGGGCTACACTTCAAAAGTACTTAAGTGGCTATAAAGTACTTTGGATGTCTTGAGCTTATGCAAGGCATTTTATAAATGCAAGTTTTTTTTGATCAGGCTAAGGATTTCATCTCAGAAAAGCAAATATTTGGCTTACTCATTCCATGTAGTTCTAATAAACCTTGATCCTTGATAAAAGAATGACTTGCACTTCCAAAAGGAAACAGGTCAAATTCATTTTCAGAATAAAAAGGGCCATTTGGACCTTGTGGTTCATTCTGTAAATTAGTGATGCAGGCAGTGCCAATTTATTTACTCTAGATAAACATGTCCTAATGGAGCAAATCTAGCACCTGTTCTGCTACTTAATGTGCCAGATTTTATCCCTTGAGTGCTGAGTTAGCTGATCTCAGTCAAATGCAATGAAGATAATGCAAATGTCTCAGCGACCACGGAGAACCCTTGAAATATGAATTTTAGGTACTGTACTTTATAAATGTTTGCATGAGCTTTTGGTAAGCAAAGATTTATCCCTAATCATTGAACAACATCCTTTATTTACATCTAATCAATGCAAACAGCTCTTCAAATACCAGCAACCGATTAGGGATAGTTGCATCAAACTGGACATTTAAAGAGACAAAGGGAAGTTAGAACATTTCAGAATGACATAATAGAATGAGAGAAGTTTAAAATGGTTGGGAAGGCTGTGGCATAGTGGTATTTTCACTGGACTGGTATCCCAGAGTAATGCTCTAGGGACCCAGGTTCAAATCCCACCACGGCAGGTTATGAAATTTGAATTCAATAAAAATCTGGAATGAACAGTCTCATGATGACCATTGCCAATTGTTGTAAAAACTCATCTGGTTCACTAATGTCCTTTAGGGAAGAAAATCTGCTCTCCTTACCTGGTCTGGTTTACATGTGACTCCAGACCCAAAGCAATGTGGTTTTTTGCCCTCTGGCAAAAAAAGGGCAATTTAGGGATGAATTAATCTCATGAATGAATAAAAAAAAGATTGAGTCTTCTCTTTTGGAATGTACAAATTAACAATAACAGACAGGTAAAGGATGATTTGAAATGACTAGGCCATTTGCATTTTTGATTAAAAGCAAAATACTGCAGATGCTGGAAATCTGAAACAAAAACAAAAATTGCTGGAAAAACTCAGCAGGTCTGACAGCATCTGTGGAAAGGAAGACAGAGTTAATGTTTCGAGTCCGTATGACTCTTCATCAGAACTCAGAGTCATATGGACTCGAAACGTTAACTCTATCTTCCTTTCCATAGATGCTGTCAGACCTGCTGAGTTTTTCCAGCAATTTTTGCATTTTTGATTGTATTGCTAAATTCTGATTGTTAACACCTTTTGTTAACACAAAGAACAATTTAGACTCAAAATCATCTGCATGCCTTAAACTTTGTTAATTGTAGTTCAGGATGTAGCTATCGTGTATCGATGTAACTGTGAATAGCATATCGATGATCTATTGATGTGAATGGTGTATTGATCATATTGATTGGGTTACGAATTGTACAAGTAACCTGCGTCCGAGTTGCTCTGGAGGGTAAAGGCCGTGTGTGATTCATATTATTGCCTGGCTATTAAGTATTGCTTTATTACTTAATAAATCCTCTTAATTTGTTACACAAAAACTGTCTGCCAACCTTTTGTCTTGTCAAGAACCCAAATAAAGGTTCAAGTGATTTACAGAACTTTAACCATGGACTAGGCATAGGAAATCAGCTTGGCTCCTGTACTATCAGTAATCCTGCTGGAAAGAGTATATGGATTCACACAGGAGTGTTGGGTGAGGGCAAGATTTTCTCTCAAATTCACCAATACGAACAATCTGGATTCAAATGAGGAATAACCATTTGGGAAGGAGGTTACCAGACACCTATGTCTACAGAAACTGTAACCCAGTATTACTCAATATCTTCAGAAAAGAACAGGAAAAAGGTGGAGAAACATCATGTGAAAAAATGTATTCTGACCAAATTAACAGCAAGCTATGCAAAAACATGATTTTTGGGCCATGGTGATCGGCACTGCAGTCAATTGTAATTATATTTCCTTACCTGATTGCTGCTCATGTTTTCAGACTTCATAAGTGCAGAATAGCACCTAAGGAGTTAATACAAACAGGATAAACATAACTAACTTTACTGTAGTGCTTGGGCCAGATGTCTTCTAGTATTACAAAATGTTGCCTTTTCCCAGTCCAGCACCCCTGGTCTTTGATGATGTGGTTAGTTCCACAACTTTTCTCCAACTCGGTTATTTTTCCATTTCATGTCCCAGAATTAAATAAAGGAATACATTATCCTGTTTGACCATAAATATAATGATCCAGAAAGCATTTCCAACTGTGACCACGTACCATGGCTCCTCAGGCAGAACCTTCCAAACCCAAGACCACTACCATCTAGAAGGACAAGAGCAGCAGATTCATGGAAATATCACCACCTGAAGTACCCCTCCAAGCCACACACCATCCTGACATGGAACTATATCGCCATTTCTTACTGTCGCTGGGTCGAAATCCTGGAGCTCCCTCCCTAACAGCACTGTGGGTGTACCTACACCACAGGTACTGCGGCAGTTCAAAGTAGCACCTTCTCAAGGGCAATTAGGGATGGGCAATAAATCCTGGCCTAGCCACCAAGGCTCACATCCTGTAAATGAATAAATAAATAAATATTCCAGCTCATCTCCAGATAGTTCAAGCTACCCATCATTATTGCCCTACTGTTCTTAAACTGTCGATAACTCTTTCATCTCAACCAACCATTTAGTACAAATTAATTGTATTGCAGACCAACTATTTCCCTTCCTGTTCCTTAACTCTATTCATCTGGATTTCAGTTTCAGAACGTATTGTTATACTCTAGTATTGTGATAGAATCTTTCATACTCCTATCCCATGTAACTTTCCCTTTTTTAAAAAAAAATCTCTTGAAAATGTTACAAATAGTCCTATCCAAAAAGAAGCCACATTTCTGTTGTAATTATACATCATATCCTTCCATTGTCATTACTGCTTTTAACTCTTCAATTTTGTTCTGGATGATGGATGCATTCATATAGATATTACACAGTCCTGACTTTTAACTCCTCTATCTGATAATTTATTCCTGTTTTTTAGCTTTCCTCATCCTTTTGTTTTTTTTCTTTTCCATCTAGTTTTCCCTCTACATTAGTTTAAACCTCACCGAACAGCATCAGTTATTCCCCCAGTAAGGATCCCGTTCTGAATTTTCTTTTTCCAGGAGAAACCATCATTAATACCATCTTGCTTCTTGATTTCAGACAAAATGTTAAGTCCATCGCACATTACAAGTTCTTCCATAATTGAATTAAATAAATTGATTCTTGGGGCAGCACGGTGGCGCAGTGGTTAGTGCTGCTGCCTCACAGCTCCAGGGACCCGGGTTCGATCTTGACCTCGGGTGTCTATCTATGTGGAGTTTGCGCATTCTCCCCGTGTCTGTGTGGGTTTCCGCCGGGTGCTCCGGTTTTCTCCCACCATCCAAAGACATACTGGTTAGGTGGATCGGCTACGGTAAAATTGTCCTACAATGCATGTGATGGACTGGTATCCCATCCTGGGTGTACCCCACCTAGCACCCATTGCCTGACAGGATAGGTTCAGACTCCTGTGACCCTGAATTGGATGAAGCAGTTCTGGAAAAGTGAGTGAGAGATTGATTCTTCGCTATCACAATAACTTACATTTATATGGGGCCTTCAATGTAGCAAAATGTCCCAAGTGCTTTACAGGAGCATTATAAAGCAAAATTTGATACTGAGCCATGTGAGGGCAGATGGCCAAAATTTTGGCCAAAGAAGGGAGGTTTAAGGGGCATCTTAAAGGAGGAAAGAGAAGTACAGGTGAAGAGGTTTAGCAAGGAAATTCCAGAGTTTAGAGCCTTGCAGCTGAGGTTTTGCAAGGCATTTTATAAATGCAAGTTTTTTTTTGACCAGGCCAAGGATTTCATCTTAGAAAAGCAAATATTTGGCTTACTCATTCCATGTAGTTCTAATAAACCTTGATCCTTAATAAAAGAATGCACTTCTAAAAGGAAACAGACCAAAATCATCTTCAGAATAAAAATAGTCCATTTGGACCTTGTGGTTCATTCAGTAAATTGGTGCTGCAGGCAGTGCCATTTTATTTACTCTAAATAAATATGTCCTAATGGAGTAAATCTAGCACCTGGCCTGCTACTTAATGTCCTAGATTATATCCGTTCTCAGTGCTTAAAGCATGGCTACCAATGAAGAAGATATCTCAAAGGACTGTGGGGCTGGAGGAGATTACAAGGATAGGAAGTGGTGAGACCATGGAGGGATTTGAAACAAGAATGAGAATTTTAAAAATCAAGGTGTTGCCTAATTGGGAACCAACGTAGGCCAACGAAACAGGGGTTTTAGGTGAACATAAATTGATGCCAGTTAGAACACAGGCAAAGTTTTCAGACACCCTCAAGTTTACAGAGGGTAGAAAGTGGGAGGCTTGTTCGGAGGGTATTAGAATAGACAAGTCTAGGTGTTTCAACAGATGAGCTGAGGTAGGGACAAAACCGGGCGTCCTTATGGAAGTGGAAATAGGCGATCTTAATGATGGTGTGACTATATGTTTTCAGAAGTTCATCTTGATGTCAGGTATAACACCAAGGTTGCAAATAGTCCAGTCCAGCCTCAGACAGTTATCAGGGAGAGGGCTAGAGTTTGCTAGGGAACGAAAGACAATAAGCTTCCCAATATTTAATTAGAAGAAATTTCTGCTCATCCTACTGGATGTCAGATATACAGTCTGATAATTTAGAGACAGTGGAAGAGTTGAGAGAGGTGGCAATGAGATAGGTCTGGGTGTCATCAGTGTACGTGTGAAAACTGACACTGCATTTTGGATGATGTCACTAAGGGGCTGCATGTAGATAGGAAATGGGGTGGGAGGTGCCAAGGATTGGGAGAACATCAGAGGTAGAGGAATCAGTGCAGGTGCAGGAAGATAAGCCTTTGCAGGTGAATTTCTGGCTACGTTTAGGCAGATAAAGGTGGAACCAGGTGACTGTAGTCCCACCAGCTGGACAGTAGTGGAAAGACGTTGGAGGAAGAAGGTGTTGTCCACAAGAGAAACAAAAGTTTATTTTCCAAGAGATTTTGGGCAGGAAAGACATTGATCAAGCACCTTAAAAAACAAGAGGAGCAATTAGAGAAAACATGTGCTCTCTCCTACCATGTCCATACAAACCTAAGATCTTCAATTTCTTTTCTCTTCTTCATCTCCTCTTTTTCCTTTCGTTTCATCTCTTGAATCTGTGCTTTTCTCTCATTCTGTTCCTCTCTGTTCCTGGATTCTTTTTCCGCTGCCAAATCTGGGAATCGCTCATCTTTGGTTTTCTCCAACCGGTTTAAAATTTCATTTATCTTTTTCTCTACTGTAATTATCTTTACCTAATGATAAAAATTAAATTGTGCAAATGACGACTAAAATAGTAACTCCTCTGAAGATGGCACAAAGTTGTTGTACACAATTACCATTCATGGGCTATGCAGTTAGTATGTAAGTGAACCTTTAACTCATCTGCAGAGAAAAAATGCTCTTTTTAACACTATTTTATTTCATGCCCAATTTACTTTAACTATTCAATGCAGCAATTTTTTTTGATAATTCCAAGTTTCAGAATTCAACACCTCAGTTTGCAGACAAAGAATTTTTAAAAAGAAAAGCCACATTTTTGTTTAACGCTCCTCTTAACATTCACCATTAACAGTTCAGTAGTAAACTAGGCTTTGAATGCTAGCTCGCATTGGTTCAGCAGCGAGTGTTGTACTTACCTCTTTTTGTCGATGGAATCCTATTTGTCCCACGTCCATGTCACCAGTCTTCTTCAGATTAGACCATGGAGTGTACACAACATTTATGTTGTTCATTTTGCATCCTAATAAACAGAAAATGTAATCACTATAGGTGCATGTAGTTACGATCAATAACAATACATTATCATTAATATTTTGAACAGGAGATCATCTTGGTGGCTGGTCCGATTCTTATTTGGTCAGTGGTTCATAGCAAACATAAACCAGTCACAAACCAATAAGGGAGGAAATAAACACCCAAGAAGTGTTAAAGACAGCAGAATATGATTTTTCATAGAATTACTGCAGAAAATGTTTTCGCAAGCACATAGTCTTAATCAGTAGGAATAAATTATAATGCAACAGGTCCAGTCAGTCTGTTTTGATGTTTATTCTCCATGCATATAATAATTCTGTACCCAAGTGCCTGCACTATTTCTGTCGCTTCACTCCCCTTTCCTTCAACTACTTCTCTGATCAATTCTTTTACATGTTGGTATGGTCTTCCTTTCAAACAAAGATTTCAGAAGAAAAGGAGGTTTACAAAGGTAAAGTCAGTTTACAGCTGATGTGTATATGGACGTCTAAAAGGCATTTGATAAAAGTTCCACATTATATATTTAAGATCTAAGGCACTGGTGTGGATACAAAAGGGCATAATTTCATGGCTTGCAGATGATGACACAAAACTTGGAAATGTAATATACAGTGGGTCTTCAGGAGGACACAAGACTGGTCAAATGGGCAGACACATGGCAGATGAAATCTAAAGCAGAGAAATGTGAACTGTTGCATTTTGGAAGGAAGAATGAGAGAGTCAATGTAAATGAAATGATACAAATATGAAGGGAGTAGAGAGACCTGGGAGTTCACACACAAAAATCATTGAAGGTGGCAGGGCAATTTGGTATGGTTGTTAAACAAGTTTATGGAGTCCTGGGCTTTATAAGTAGTTGCATGCGCAGAAAAACAAGGGAATTAAGCTAATCCATCATAAATCACTAGTTACGCCTCAGCTGGAGTATGACGTCCAATTCTGGGCACCACGTTGAGGCCTTGGTGAGCAAACAAAGGAAGCTTATCAGAATGTTACCAGAAACGAAGGACATCAGTTATGTGGAAAGACGAGCGAAGCTGGGGTGGTTCTCATCAGGTCTCTCCTTAAATTTCTCAGTTCTAATAGAGGTGTTGATAGGGCAAATAGGAGAAATTACTTAGACTGGCAAGAGCTTCGATAGCCAGAAGAGGCAGATTTTAAGATAATTGGCAAAAGAACAGGATGGACAAGTTAGAGCTCTTCCAATCTGGAATGCGCTACCTGAAAGGGCAGTGGAGGCAGACTCAATAGAAACTTTCAAAAGGGATGTGTACTGTACTTGAAGAGGGAAAAAATATATAGGGGCTACAGGGGAGGGGGAAGTGGAACTAATTGGATAGCTCTTTCAAATGGCCACCTTCTGTGGTACATGAGCGATTTTACCAATGCTGCTAGTGCATTCCACAGCCTCACAATCCTCTATGTAAAAACATGCCTAAAATCTTACATATAATCTTATATCTTTGTTCTTCTGTTCTAGAGCCCTCAATCATTGGCATCAGTCTATTTCTGTCTGCTATGTACTCTGTCCTATCCTTCATAACTTTAAATATTTCTAGCAGATCACCTTACAATCCCCCTTACTCTAAAGAAAACAGCCCCACAATCATTACCTTGAATGCTGTTGGCTTTTACTAGCTGAGCACAGTCAATTAGTACTTCCTTGGGGATGCCATCAATTGCCTGCCCCTAGGACACAAAAATGAAATATATTAACACACTTTACGGACATACAAAATAGGAGCAGAAGTAGGCCATTCGGCCCTTCAAGCCTGCTCCGCAATTCAATAAGATCAGGGATGATCTGTCTGTTTCAAATTCCATATTCCCATCTACCCCCAATAACCTTTGATTCCCTTGCCTAACAAGAATCTATCTACCTGCGCCTTTGTTTTATGTACTTCGACACGTCCGAGTAAAATTCAATTTGTGATCAAGTAAAACATGAAATTGAAACATCTCTGTTATACACTGTTAATGAGATATTGCAAGAGATCATTTCATCTGAGCAATGGGTTTAATCTTTTGAAGAAAAGGATCCAATGACAAATACATGTTCATCTACTGAAAGCATAATGCACTTAAATTATTTACAACACTCTTTACTAATGCATAGATCTTTATAACATTAAAAAACTCTTCATATTTCTGCAGTAGTCATATCCCAATCTTCTTATTCTCCCGAGTCCATCCACCTGAAGGCATCAACTGATATATGGCTCCATATGCATTAGCTGCTCTTCAATATCTTTCCATACTCAAATGGCCATTTGGATAAATGTGCCAACAGATATTCAAATGTAGAACAGTCCCTGCAAAGGAATCTGATTTTACCTTTGCACAAAGGCCACAAATATGCCCTAGCTGTCATGGGTCATTGGATAACAATCAGGAGCAGGAATTCCAGTGGACCTATCCCTTCCCTAGCTCATGTACAATACCAAACGTCACTCTCCCAACACCCAGAACCATGTTTGATGTGAACAATTTCAGTACAGAGCAGATATCAAGTCTGGGAGCTCTCTGTCTCAGTGACCTATTCCCCCCTCCACCCCAAGATATATGAAACAGAAAGCAAAATTTAGACCCAAAAGAGATAATTCATATTTCACATATGGCACCCACCAACAGTTACCCACAAGTGATAAATGTGCAAGTGATCAGGCACTCTCATTTGTGGGACGTAAATTTAAACTCATGGGTTACCATAAATCCAGTTTGAAAATTTGAAGAGTATCATAATACATGTAACATACTATAGTAGTTAATTTCAAAAACTGTTAAAGCCACTTTATTCAAAGGAAAAGGGATCCAGTTCTGACCATACCTTGTATAGTCGGAGGTACACATGAGCTGAAGACAATTTATCCACATGAAACCTAAAAAAAAATTATTCCAGATATACAAGGGGTAACTAAAACAAATAATGTATTATGCAAATTCAGAAGTGCAAATATTATCTGCACATTATTAATTGCAACACAAAGGATCATCAGCGGTACCAAAATATTGTAATGAAAAGAATACTTAAGTGTGAGAACTTTGGATAAAAATGCAGAGGAATAACAGAACAATATTAACTGTGACATACCAAACATCTTCTGGCCACCCGTACTTTATTAGGTCTTCATCTATGTTTTAAAGAAAAGAATTACATAATAAGCTGCACAATGCTGAAATGCTTAAAACCTCTGCCAGTTTGTTAGCCAGCTAGATGATTTCACCCAAACCATTAAATACTCTTCGATTATGCTTAAAGATAGTGTTGAGTTGCTAATGCTGTTAGAATTTAGAAAGTCATTAGAGTATATCCAAGTCATTCATCACCCTTCCTATTGGCCATGAAGAAACTCCTGTTTAATCTTAGGTAAAAGGCCATAAAAGTTAGACTATTGAAAACAGCAGCTGAAATTATAATGGAAGTAATCTCTCCCTGCAGAATTTCCTCAGTTCCAGCTGGTACAGTGCAGCCGATCATTATTTTATCAAAGCCAAAAATAGCACACTGGGCCAAATGTCAAAGGAACTCTATCCACCTAAACATCAGAGTTTTACACGTCAATTTTACAGATTTCATTAACTCAAGAAACACAATATCATAGAAACAAGTGGAAGAGTTTGCTGATGATACCAAAAGGCATGGCAAATTGTGAGGAATAGTGCAAGTGATTGTTGGCAGACATAGGCAGGCTAGCTGAGGGCAGATCTCAAAAAATCACACAAAAATCTCAAAGTCAGTGAATCAGTAGATTCATGCAGTACATCTTTCTGACTTAGTAGTTATAACGGAGATGCTTCTCAAAGATGTGTGTCCAATTTGATGTGGATAGCCAAGCTATTTGTTCCTATTTGCCTCCTTTGGCAAGCTATTCCAAAACCTGATCAGACCCACAGTGAAGAAGTATTTTCTTACATTTTGACTGGCATTCCCTTACTCAGCCAACTTGTACCAAATCTAGTTTGTTAAAATTATATTTAACTGATCCAGTTTCCTTTGAGATAATGAAAGTGATTAAGCCAGTATCTATAAACCATTTATCAGAGGGGGGAAGAAAAGAAAGTAGGCACTTACTTTCATATTTATCCTTTCCCATGTATATTGTATATGGCGAAGAAACAACTGCAATAAAATAGAAAAAGTAACAAAAAAAATGAAAAGTAGGAAAGCAATCGATAAAAGGCTATAATTAATTGCAAAATCTCCAGATTTAACCATATAATCTCAAGAGTTTAAAGTTCTAATGATCTTTTATCACATTAATTATACACTTTTTTTTGTAGGACATTACTGCATCCAGTTTTGTTTTCCTTTACTCCACAAGTATTCATCTGATAGATTGGGGGTCAGGTGGGGGTCTCACTTCCTTGATTAATAGAGCAGTACTAGTAATGTGTGAAAGAGGCCAAGTTAAAAATTTAAAGGGTGTTTAATTATTTTCATTCTATCTGAAGGTGCTTAGCCTTTGCTCAATGTCTCCCCACAGTGGCTGCAATAAAGACCGGATAACTGGTTTGGTGAAGTTGGTTGGAGACACGGGGGAGACCTCCCCATTCTTTGAAATAGTGCCACGTTATCTTTTACATATTTTTGAGGGGGCAGATATGGTTTAGCATCCCATCTGAAAGGTGGCACCTCTTGACAATGCAGAACACCATTAATACTGCACAGGAGTGTCAATCTGCATTTTGGATCAGTGGAACTTGGTGCAAGTTAGGAGATGGATAGCATAGTTTTGGATGACCAAGTTTAGAATGCAGGAGGCTAGCCAAGAGGGAAGTTACCAAAAGTATGGATGGAGTTTCAGTAGCAGAGGAGCTGACACAGGGATGGAGTCGGGCAATATTACAGAGGTGGAAATATGTGGTTTTAGTGACAGCTTGGGTGTGTGGTCCAAAGCTCATATCGGGATCAAGATCAAGGTCGCGAACAGTTTGGTTCAACTTCAGTTGCCAGGCAGAGAGTGGGTGGCTATGGTGTTTGTGGCAAGAACCAAAGACAAGGGCTTTGATCTTCCCAATATTTAGTTGGAGGAAATTTCTGCTCATCTGGTACTTTCAGATTAGTAAAGTTCCAAGTACAGTCTGCTGTCTGAAGTGGATTAGCTGATTTCTCAGTTAAGATAGTGGCAGGGCAATAGTTTAGATTCCTAATTTCAGAAGTGTTTCATGGCTATTGGAAACTACTTGTATGTGGACTTAATACAGACACCAAATGCTCCACATGAAGAAGCTATGGTATGGAACAGAGAAAAATGGATACTGTTTGCTTGTATAAGTAATTTGACAGTATCCAAGTCCACCACCTAGTTGGTGTACAGCTAAATAACAAATATAATAATCAGCTGTTTATGACAAGACAAATTAAGCCTCAAAAATAATTCAACACAACAAATATAATGGAGGTGGAACTGGGGAATATGACTCAAGGGCCAAAGCTTTTGGATGGGCAGTGAGAGGTCCTACACAGTGGAGGCCAAGATGGCAAGACTGAGATTGTACGTGGTGCCACATTCACGAGGGATGTAATGGGGTGCTTGTAACTAAGTAAGATGTATATTTGTTGAATCAACTATTTAAAATGAAGAGGAGATGGTGTAGTGGTATTGTCAATGGAATAGTAATCCAGAGGTCCAGACTAATGTTTTGGGGACAGAGGTACAAATCCCACCATGGTAGCTGGTGGAATTTAAATTCAATTAATAAAATCTGGAATTGAAAGCAAGTCTCAGTAATGGTGACCATGATGGTGATCAATTGTTACAAAAAATCCATCTAGTTCACTAATGGCCTTTAAGGAAGGAAATCTGCTGTCCTTACCTGGTGTGGCCTACATGTTACTCCAGACCCACAGCAATATGGTTGACTCTTAACTACCCTCTGAAATGACCTAGCAATCCATGCAGTTCAAGGGCAATTAGGGATGGGAAACAAATGTTGGCCTTGCCAGGGATGTGGACATCCCGTGAAAGAAGAAAAAAATTACCTCTTTGAATTATCCTTCGTCTGTTAATTAATGTTTGAATTGTGTTAATTTTAATTGGATTATTATAGTAAAGGTTTTAAAAAGTGAAATCTTGTCCAGCAGTTTCTTTCCACTGGAGTCATAGGGAGATTCCTTTCTTTTTAAAAAAAAGTTATCCGTCTCTACGAGGATCGTAACTAACGTTTAAGCAAGCTGTCAGTCAATGTTTATTTTCTACAAACAACAGGCAATGGCAACTGTTAACTCTTTCTATATCAGTGGGGTTTGTGAAATTTATTTGGAATAGATGGGTTTAGGGCAAGGCATGCTGATTTGTGTGTGCAACAACTTGCGAACAAGGGAGATTAGATGGAAATATTTACCTCTCAGAAAAGGACTATAGAGATTGTGGGTAATAAATGAATGAACAGAAAAGGGAAATTAACATGGAAGAGGGAAAGAGCAATAGTGGTAGGAGACTGGATAGTAAGGGGAACAGATAGGCATTTCTGCAGCCGTAGACATGACTCCAGGATGATATGTTGCCTCCCTGGTGCCAGGGTCAAGGATGTCACTGAACGGCTGCAGGGCATTCTAAAAGGGGGAGGGAAAAGACAGAGACCATGGTACGTATTGGTACCAATGGCATAGGTAGAAAGAGAGATGAGGTCCTGCAAGCAGAATTTAGGGAGCTAGGAAGCAGATTAAAAAACAGGATCTCAAAAGGTAGTAATCTCTGGATTACTTCCAGTGCCACGTGCTAGTGAGTATAGAAATAGGAAGCGAGCCCAAATAAATGCGTGGCTGGAGAGATGGTGCAGGAGGGAGGGCTTTAGATTTCTGGGACATTGGAACTGTTTCTGGGGGCGGTGGGACCTGTACAAGGCGGACTAGTTGCACCTGAACCGGAATGGGACCAACATTCTTGTGGGGAGATTTGCTGGTGCTGTTGGGGAGGGTTTAAACTAATTTGGCAGGGGGATGGGATCCTGAGAGCAGGTTCAGCAAGGGGAGATGCACAGCCAAAATTAGAAGAGAGAGCAAGTGAGTCTGAAAGCATAGAAATGATAGGCCAGTTAAGGCACAAAGGCCAGTTAAGGCACAAAGGAGTAAAGCAAGGTTGGGGGTATTTATTTTAATGCAATGAGTCTGACGAATAAGGCAGATGAGTTGAGGGCACAAATTAACACATGGAAGTATGATGTCATTGCTGTCACAGAGACATGGTTGAGAGAGGGGCAGGATTGACAGCTCAATATTCCAGGATATAGGATCTTCAGGTGAGACAGGGAAGGAGGTAAAAGTGGAGGGGGTATCACAATATTGATCAAGGAATCAATTACAGCAGTAAGGAAGGATGACATCTTAGAAGGCTCCTCAAATGAAGCCATATGGGTAGGACTGAAAAACAAAAAAGGAGCAATCACATTGCTGGGGGTGTACTTATAGGCCCCCAAACAAACAGTCAGAGAGAAATAGAAGAGCAGATATGTAGACAAATTTCAGAGAAATGTAAAAATAATAGGGTAGTAATAGTGGGGGATTTCAACTTCCCCAATATTAACTGGGTTCATCCGTGTGATAGGTTTAGAGGGAGCAGAATACTGAAAATGCATCCAGGAGAGCTTTTTAAGCCAGTACATAGAAGGTCCTACAAGAGAGGGGGCGGTCCTGGGGTTAATTTTAGGGAATGAAGCCAGGCAAGTGGTAGAGGTATCAGTGGGGGAGCATTTTGCAGATAGTGATCATAACTCCATTAGATTCAAGGTTGTTATGGAAAAGGACAAGGGTGGGACAGAAATCAAGAGTACTAAATTGGGGGAAGGCCAATTTTAATAAGATCAGATATGATTTGGCCAGAGTGGACTGGGAGCAGCTACTTTTAGGTAAATCTGCATCAAAGGACTGGGACTCATTCAAGAAGGAAATAGGGAGAGTACAGGGCCAACATATTCCAGTAAAGACAAAGGGTGGGACCAACAAATCCAGGGAACCCTGGATGTCGAGGCTTATACAGGATTGGATAAAGAGAAAAAGGGAGGTTTATGGCAGATACTGAGGGATCAAAATAGCTGAAGCCCCAGAGTATAGAAAGTGTAGGCAGGGGGGGGGGGGGGGGGGTGGAGACTTAAAAAGGAAATTAGGAGAGCAAAAAGGGGGCATGAAAAGACATTGGCAGGATAAATAAAGGAAAATCCAAAGTTATTTTACAAGTACATTAGTAGTAATGAGGATAACTAGGGAAAGAGTAAGGCCCATTAAAGACCAGTGGTAATTTGTGTGTGGAGCCAGAAGACTTAGGTAGGGTTCTAAATAAATACTTTGTGTCAGTGTTCACAAGTGAGGGGATGACGTGAGTATGGAAATCAGGCAGAAGGACTGTGATATAATTAAAGAAATTAGCATAGAAGGGGAGGTGGTTCCAAGTGGTCTGGCAGGCTTATAAGTAGATAAATCTCCAGGCCCGGATGAAATGTATCCCAAGCTGTTGAGTGAGGCAAGGGAGGAGATAGCAGGGGCGCTGGCAATAATTTTCAATACCTCTCTGGCCACAGGAGAGGTGCCAGAGGACTGGAGGACAGCCAATGTGGTACCGTTATTCAAGAAGGGAGGAAGGGACAAACCAGGGAACCACAGGCCAATTAGTCTAACCTCAAGTGATGGGGAAACTACTGGAAGCAATTCTGAGGGACAGAATTAATCTACACTCGGAGAGGCAGGGATTAATCAAGGACAGTCAGCATGGTTTTGTTAAGGAGAGGTCATGTCTGACCAATTTGATTGAGTGATGACCAGGTGTGTGGATGAGGGCAATGCATTTGACGTAGTCTACTTGGACTTCAGTAAGGCTTTTGATAAGGTCCCGCATGGGGGCCTGATAATGAAGGTAAGAGCCCATGGGATCCAAGGCAATTTGGCAAATTGGATCCAGAATTGACTGACTGGCAGGAAGCAGAGGGTGATGGTCGAGGGGTGTTTTTGTGACTGGATGCCTGTGTCCAGTGGGGTTCCACAGGGATCAGTGTTGGGTCTCTTGCTGTTTGTGGTATATATAAACGATTTAGACTTGAATGTAGGAGAGTTGATCAGTAAGTTCGCAGATGACACGAAAACTCGTGGGGTCGTAAATAGTGAGGATAGCTTAGATTACAAGAGTATATAGACGGGCTGGTCAGATGAACTGATCAGTGGCAAATGGAATTTAATCCGGGTAAGTATGAGGTGATGCACTTGGGCAGGACAAACAAGGCACAGGAATACATGAAGAATGGTAGGACCCTGGGAAGTATAGAGGATCAGAGGGACCTTGGTGTGCATGTCCACTGGTTCCTTAAGGTAGCGGGACAGGTAGATAAGGTGGTTAAGAAGGCTTTTGGGATACTTGCCTTTATTAGCTGAGGCATAGAATATAAGAGCAGGGAGGTTTTGCTGGAACTGTATAAAATGCTGGTTAGGCCACAGCTAGAGTATTGCGTGCAGTTTTGGAATCCGTATTATAGGAAGGATGTGATTGCACTAGAGAGAGTGCAGAGGAGATTTACCAGGATGTTGCCTGGGCTGGAGATTTTAGTTATGAGGAGAGATTGGAAAGACTGGGGTTATTTTCCCTGGAGTAGAGGAAATTGAGGGGGGACATGATTGAGGTGTATAAAATTACGAGGGGCATAGATAGGGTAGGCAGGAAGGAACTTTTCCCCTTGATGGAGGATCAATAACCAGGGGGCATAGATTTAAGATAAGGGGGAGGCGGTTTAGAGGGGATGTGAGGAAGAATTTTTTCACCCAGAGGGTGTTGGGAATCTGGAACTCACTGCCTGAAAGGGTGGTAGAGGCAGAAATGCTCATAACATTGAAGAAGTATTTGGAAGTGCACGTGATGCCATGGCATACAAGGCTATGGGCCTTGTGCTGGAAAATGGGATTAGAACAGTTAGGTACTTGTTTGACCGGCACAACTCGATGGGCTGAAGGGCCTTTTTCTGTGCTGTAGACCTCTATGATTATCACACACCTATTTTTGCACAGATATCTGGCTAAAAGCACAAGGACAGCAATCTGTGTCTAACAATTTACATTTCCGTTAAAACAAAGCTTAACAAAAGTACTAAATCATTCTTTCGCCAAGTATAGGTACATTTACAAATGAATGGCAGCGGGGAATTACTTGCTACAACTTGTATTAATTAAAAAGCTCATTTGCTAAACTGGACTTTGGTCAACTGATAATTCCACATTGTCCATAGTATACATTCATTTCTTGTAGTTAGCTGTACTTGATACCATATACGTGTTGCATTGACAACCAAAATTAAGTGGTTCGCCAACATGGCTTTAAATCTGCTTTATGTTTCACAAATTAACTACAAAGTTTCCTTCCCTGATTTTTTGAATTTTGTTTTATGTTACAGCAAAAGGTATAAACATTGAAAAAAAATGATCATGTAAACTTGAAAAAATAAATTTGTATTCATTCATGCATGGTCACAAACAAAATTATAGTCTGAATGTACATAGAATATGTGACACTATTCAAATGTAACTGATACATTTCCCCCAGAATAAAAAAATCCTTTCAAACAGCACAATTAGTCATTTATTCCCATCAAGAATTTCACCTGACACAAACAGTTGATTTACACAACAAACTTATATAAATATAGCACCTTTAGTGAAATGAAATGTCCCAAGGCACTTCACAGGAACATAAGGCAAAGTATGACACCAAACCACATAAGGAGATATTAAGATTAATCAAAGAGGTAGACTTTAAGATGCGTCTTAAAGGAAGAAAGCAAGGTAGAGAGCTAGAGGGGTGCTGGAGGGAATTCCAGAGCTTGGAATCTAGGCTACTGAAGGCACAACCACCAATGGTGCACAAAAAGGGTGGGAGGTTGGAGGAGACTACAGAGATAGGGAAGAGTGAGGCCATGGCAGGATTTGAAAAACAAGAATGAGAATTTTAAAATCGAAACATTGCTTGACAGAGAGCCATTGTGGGTCAGCAAGCACAGGAGATAGGGGAATGGAATTTGTTGCAATTAAGACAGACAACAGAGTTTTGGATGGCCTCAAATTTAGGGAAAGTAGCATGTGGGAGAACAGTCAGGAATGTGTTAGAATAGTCGAGTCTAGAGGTGAAGACGACACAGGTGAAGGATATCAGCAGATAAGGTGAGACAGGGTGAAATCAAGCGGTGTTACAGAGGTGAAAATAGGGGGTCTTAGAGAGATAGCATGAATGAGGTCGGAAGCTAATTTCAGGTGAAATGTGACACCAGGTGGGAATAGACTGGCTCAGACTGTTGCCAGGGAGAAGGATGGAGTCAGTAGTTAGGGAACAGAATTTGGAGTGGGGAATGAAAACAATGGCTTCAGTCTTCCCAATATTCAGTTGGAGGAATTTCTGCTCATTCAGTACTGGATGTCAGATGAGCAGTCTGATAAATTAGTAACAGTGGAGTCATCGAGAGAGGTGATGGGGAGGTGGAGTTGGGTGTCGTCAGCATACATGTGAAAATGTGCCTTTGGGTAATGTTGCCAAGGGACAGCATGTAAATGAGAAACATGAGGGGACCCAATAATTGATCCTTGGAGGACACCAGAGGTAAAGATGAGGGAACAGAAAGAGAAGCCATTGCAAGCGATTTTATTTTTAGCCTTTCATGGGATGTGGGCATCGCTGGCTAGGCAGCATTTGTTGCCTATCCCTAATTGTCCTTTAGAAGGTGGTGGCGAGTCACCATCTTGAACTCCTTGAGTCCATGTTGTGTAGGTACACCCACAATACTGTTAGGGAGTTCCAGGATTTTGTCTCAGCAACAGTGAAGGAACGGCAATATATTTCCAAGTGAGGATGGTGTGTGGCTTGGAGGGGAACTTGCAGGTGGTGGTAATTCTCTGGTTCTGATTAGATAGATAAGCTTGGAACCATGTGAAAGCAATCCCACCCAGATGGCTGACAGTGGAGAGGTGCTGAAGGAGGATGGTGTGGTCAAATGTGTCAAAGGCTGCAGACAAGTTGAGAAAGACAAGGAGGAAAAGTTTACCTTTGTCACAGTCACATAGAATGCCATTTGTGACTTTGATAAGAGCTGTTCTGGTACTGTGGCAGGAGCGGAAACCTGTTTGGAGGGATTCAAACAAGGAGCTTCGAGAAAGAGGAGAATGGATTTGGGAGGCAACAACATGCTCAAGGACTTTGGAGAAGGGACTGTAGTTTGCAAGGAAGAGGATACAAGGGTTGGTTTTTGAGAAGCGGGGTGATGACAGCAGACTCAGAGATGGATAATACCTGAACAGAGAGAATCATTTACAGTATCAGGTAACATGGGGGCCCAGGAGGGAAGTTGGGTGATCTACAATTTATTGGAAACAGGATTGAGGAAATAGTAGGCACGTCTCATGGACAAGATGAGCTCAGAGAGGGCATGACAGAAGATAGGAGAGAAACTAGAGAAAGATGCAAGTTCAGAGCTAGAGTAAGGAAGATTGGCCCAACAGGCTAGTAGAAGGGAAAGGGACATGGCAGAGGCAGCTAATCAGATGGTCTCAATCTTAATGACAAAGAAGTCCAAGAGCTTCTCACACTAAGTTGTTGGAGACAAGGGTGGCAGGGACAAACAAGAGGGCTTTACGACGATCTGCAGTTGTGAGAAACAAAAGCCAGGGGGGTATCTTTGCATTCTCCAGAAATAGTCAGCAGTTTTAAAAGAGAGCAGGACCCAGTAGTGTTTTAAGTCATTCAGCCACACCTGACGGTGGATGGCTAAACCAGTTGTGCACCATATATTTTCAAGTCTGCATCCCTTGGATTTAATTGAGTGGAGAGGAGGGCCAGACCAGGGAAAAAGGCCAGGGTGAGAGAGAGTAATGATTTCATTGAGGTGATGGCACGGTTGACTAAATCAGTAGCTGCAGAAATGTTGTGGTGAACTGGCAGCCAAAGGCTAAATGGTTGAAATTTTGAATGTGCAATAAGCAAATTTTTTTGGCAAGGACAGATACAGGAGATGGCAGCACTGGGGCACTGGAAGGGGGGGTGTGGGTGGTACGTGAAACAAGAAAGTGATCAGAGATGCCGATTCAAACTATGGGAGTAGTGTTGCCATGTGGGATGGCAGGTTAAAAGGGTGGCTGTGAATATAGGTTGGGAAGTTCACATGGAGAGAGAGATTTAGCAAGGATAAGAGGGCAGTGAATTCAGGAGAGAGAACACAATAAATTTAGACAGAGATTGAAATCGCAGGGGACAAAGACATTTGGTATATTGTGCTGAGAAGAAATATCCTCAGTTTTGCTTGGCTGATTAAAACTCTACCAGGCTTCTACTGTGTGATTACAACATTGGATCTAGGCTCCTATGGTCTACACACATCAACTCTTTACCTCTAACAAACTTGAGATACACTAAGCATATATATGTAGATAAATGGCCACAAGCAAGTTTAACCTTTAATTACTGAGTTCAGAAGCTTTCACACAGAAAATTGGAAGCCAGGGCAGTTTAGCGATGTTTAGAAGGTGGTGGTGAGTCACCTTCTTAAACTCCTCGAGTCCATGTTGTGTAGGTACACCCACAATACTGTTAGGAAGGGAGTTCCAGGATTTTGTCTCAGCAACAGTGAAGGGATGGCAATATATTTCCAAGTGAGGATGGTGTGTGGCTTGGAGGGGAATTTGCTGGTGGTGGCAATTCTCTGGTTTGTGCGGTATTTTTCCCCAATTATAACCTGCATATTTCCAGAAGTATTTGACCACCAAGTGACGTGACTTTACACTCAGTCCCTGGAAGGGGATATTGGCTTTGTTCTGGTGAGTCCTAAACACTTAAGCGGAATAAAAATTCTTCACAGCAATAGTCTTACATGAAATCAGATTTAATTTAAACCCCTTTAGTTTGAAGCAGCACTAAAATGCTGGTTCCGCCACCCATCGGAAAGGAAGACAACTTTGACTCAAAGGGAAGGCATGATAGGACATGATTCCAATGTGTGGAAGGCAGCAGTCTTGGCAATGAGTGCTGACTCTGGAAAACTTTGTATGCTACTCAGTGGGAGAAATTGTTCATTAATATTCCATGGAAGTCTAGACAACAGGGGGTAAATCATACCATGCAACACCGCATGTTTTTTGGTTGCAGCCTTATTAATGTCCTTGCATCAAACACCATCTGCAATTTACTGCCTACATGCTGATGGCATCACTAACTTTCAATCCACTCCTCCTATTTCTTCTCGGACACATGTTCCTTTATTCACAGCTGAACATGCACTGGGAGACTCTGACAAATACTTAATTTCCAGCACCAGATCTCATTCCTCCAAAGAGCTTCAGAATGCTTTCTGAAACCTAACCTGTTCTCCATATGATGTCATACAAGGTGCATTAACAGTCGGCTGCCTTAAAAGGGAAACCAGCCCAACACCAAGGACGAGATAGTACCATCTTCATTCCTCAAGACTCCTGATGCAAATCATCAGCTAGCCACCTCAGATCTACTGCCACTGTAAAAATTGTAGGGTCGCATTGAAATACAACAAAAAAAAATTAACATTAGTTGGCCATTCAGCTCCTTGAGCTTGCTCCACTATTCAATAAGATCATGGCCAATCATCGGCCTCAGCCACACCTTCCCTCACTATCCCCATATCTCTCGATTCCTTTCGCATCAAAAAACTATCGATCTCGGACTTAAACTTACTGCTTTATGAAAGAGGTAGTGAATAAAATCTTGCTACAATGTACAAGGTTTTGGTGAGACCACATCTGGAATAGTATGTGCAGGTTTGGTCTCCATATTTAAGGAGGGATATACTTGCATTGGAAGCATACAGCAAAAGTTCGATAGATCGGTGCCTGGGATGAGGGGGCGTGATATGATAAGGGGGCGGCGGTGGTGTAGTGGTATTGTCACTGGACTGGTAATCCAGAGACCCAGGGTAATGTTCTGGGGACCCGGGGTTCAAATCCCACCATAGCAGATGGTGGAATTTGAATTTAATAAATATCTGGAATGAAAAGTCTGATGACGACCATGAAACGATTGTCATAAAAATCCATCTGGTTCACTAATGTCCTTTAGGGAAGGAAATCTGCTGTCCTTACCTGGTCTGGCCTACATGTGACTCCAGATCCACAGAAATGTGGTTCACTCTTAAAAATATCCTCTGAACAAGGACAATTATGGATGGGCAATAAATGCTGACCTGGGACATGTTGCCCCCAATGTCCATCAGCAAACACACATGTTCCTCATGCACCTTTGTTAATTACAATTGAACAGATCTATGTTGATTTGCATCCATTATTGAGCCAATCCTGAGAATAGTATATATACTCTTACTTTTGAGAAATAAAAACAAAGTGCTTTAAAAAAACTCAGTAGGTCTAGCAGCATCTGTGGAGAGAGGTCATATTGGACTCAAAATGTTAACTCTGTTTCTCCACAGATGATGCCAGACCTGCTGAGTTTTTCCATAACATTTTTATTTCAGATCTCCAGCATCAACAGTATTTTGCTTTTACTTCTGATAACTAGATTCTTCACAATTTACATAAATATTTGAATTGAAACAGTGTGCGATTCAACCAGTGCGTTGGTGTTATCTCCAAAAAAAGTATCAGTCTGAAGCACAAGTGCTCACACCGTTCTTATATCCCTTTCTTTCCCTTATCTTCAACTACCTGGCTTAATTATACATTAGTTCATTCTAAATAAATATTCATCTTTTTAAAAAACTTTGCACAGGCACATGTGAAAAGATGAATAAAAAGCAGAATGGTTGTTCCGCTTTTCTTGATGAATATACACTTGATGTATATGGAGTAAAATACACAGGAGGAAAAATTAGATATAAAAAGATAATGACAAAAGCCTGATCAGCATATGCAAGAACTTGCTGTTGTGCTAAGCATTTTAAAATCTGTTGCAAATAGCTCAACAATTCTGGTCCAAATTGGACTATTTACAGAGGCTGAACACGGATGGAAATTACATGTCACAACCACATAGGGAAAGCTTAATTTAGTTTACCACTGTTGGATGCTTTCAAATAAAAATATTTAAATATATATATAATATATAAAAAGTTTCGGGCGGGGGATTCCAAACCTGCGCAGAGGGTGAGTTAACATCGTTACCAGGTGTTCTGACTGATGAAAGGCCACCGACAAGCTCTCCAGTATTTTGCTTTACTACACACGAATTGTGCTCCTCTTTAAAGATCAGTAAAAAGTGTTCGAGTCAAGTGTTCGTGCTCAAGCCATGTTACGCCATAAAAAGAAATCGTTACCAGAATGAAAGGAAACTTGTCCAAAAGAAAACATGTGGAAAAAGCCAATTCCAGTTAATAGAGAGAGAAGCTGTTGAAAGACCGACTAGGCCGTGCTCAATGCCGAGCCCCCTTCCCCCCCCCCGCCTCTACGGGGGACCCATATCAATGCTCTGAACCACTTCCAAACCACTGAAAAAGACCAGGAGGGGTTTCCAGTGGGCGCGGGCCGGTGTACCTACCATTACTGGTGAAGTAGTAAACCATTGTGGAGCAGCAGATGGAGGTTCAGGGCTCAGGCTCCGGCTGACCGGGAAGTCAATGGCGGAGCCGGCGCTGCGGCCACGTGATCACTGCAGGCAGCTCTGGGAGCCGGAGTCAGAATTTGCGCACAAGATTCGGGGGAGAAGAAACAAAACAACGCAGCAAAACCAAAACCCTATCAGCGAAGTATCTTGCAATTATTAAAATGCACCAATGCCGTGGTACTTATAATCGCTTTTTTTTTGGGGTTAACAATCGAGTTGAAGAAATGCACAGCAGGTCGGACGTTAACCTTTCATTTCTTACGCATTTCCAGGAGTTTTAACTTCCTCAATACCTCACTCTGTGCCCAATATCAACTCAAACGTTTCTAACTGCAAAACCAGAATTCGGGGCAGGAAGGGCTCTGAAAGCTGATTCGGTTCCAATATTGCCATTGAAGATTTCTGATTTGACTCTGATTCTATATTTTCAGCCCTCGTTCCGTTTCAGCATCAGTTTGTACCGACGGAGGGGCGGGACTTCATGTTAGTCGAACCCGAGTTGGACCTTTCTCCGGATTGACAGATCTCACATCCAATGGTCGATGGAAAGAGAGCACGTGGGGGGAGGGTTGTGATCGCGCCAATCAGCGAGGCTGGGGGGAGGTCTCAGGTGAAAGGCGCGGGTTCCAGAAACGGTGAGTGAGCGAGCGAGCGAGCGAGCAAGCATCGCGGGGTCGGGGTGGCGGTTTGCACCTGGGTTTCACCTAGAGCCGCCCGGCGGCTGCTCAGGGAGGGAGGACCGGTGCCGCTTCTCTTGAGTGCATGAGGTGAGGATGGAGCTGAAAAACCGCGGGTCGTTCGGGTTTGCGCTAGTGAAGTCAGTGGATGAACCCTGACGGGTGGGCGGGTTGCTTGTTTGTTAGGTAAGGGCCCTCTATGGAGAAGAGCCTCTTTCCTGTAACAACAACAAGCTGCATTTATATAGCCTAGTGAAACGTCCCTGGGCGCCTCACGGGAGAGATTTTTCAAACAAAATTTCGGTCATGACTTTATATTGCTTCCCAAATCCTTGCTGATCTTTTTCATACCTCCATGTTTGAATCTCTCTGATCAGTTTTTCATCCCTGTCACAGCGCTGCAAAAGCCTTAATCAAAATCACAGATTATATCCCGGGGAAAGGTCGTTCCTGGCCTGCTAAATATTTCCAGCATTTTTTCTTTTTACCACAAATTACATCATTTGGAGTGTATCCCATTGTTACTCCTTGGCCTCCTTGACTGCTTTGCTGGTTTTTGACATGGTTGATCACACCATCCTTCTTCAATGCCCTTCTCTTGTTTCTTGTTGTCCACTCTGTGCAATTATCCTTGCTTGGTTACATTAGCTAAAAATAGCCAAAGCATCTCCAACAATGGCTTCTCTTCTAATTCTGCAGTTATTACTTCTAGTGTCCCCTCCAGCCCCCTCTTCCTCATCTGCATGCTGTCCCTTGGCCTCATCATGAGCTTAGCATCATCTAACGCCAACAATATCTACTCCTCTCCATCATCTCTTGACCCCTCGTCTTTGTTAACATGCTGCTTGTCTGCTGTTCAGTCTTGGATGAGCTATAATTTATATAACCATATATCTATATAGCTATTACCACCGTTGTAATCATGTCTTCAGCTGTCCAGGCCACATGCTCTGAAATTCCTCCACCTCCACTCCCTTGTTCCCCTCCCCCTACTCATTAAAACTCAGATCTTTTTGGTCACCTCTTTAACATTTCCCTTAGGTCAATGTCCATTTATGTAACACTCTGAAGGACCTTGGTGTGCTTTTCTAAACTAAAGATGCTATATAAATTCAAGTTGCTGTATATAGTGTACCTGGTAGGCAAATGTGCTTGTGTGTGTCCATATAAGTGAACTCAGTAAACTTGTGCGCTTGTGTTTAATCACAGTATGTCCTGTAAAGGGGAGAGGTGGGGATGTTGTATGTATGTGTGTATAACATTATTTATCTAGTAGGTTTATGTATTATATTTGATATTTGAGCAGTGAAGTAAATGGAGCAACACTGATGAATTAACAAATAAAGCAATGGGCTCATCAAGCAAATTAGTAGGGCAGTGACATTAATTAATGCATACGGTGCATAGACTCAAGCTTTTCAATAGAAGAAATTGCACTCAATATTAACTCTGTTGCTCTCGCTACAGATGTTGCCAGACCTGCTGAACTTTTCCAGCATTTTCTGCTTTTATTTCAAACCTCCAGTATCTGCAGTATTTTGCTTTTATTATTATGCCTCTATATCCGGTGCTGAGGTCAGTGCCGGGTGGTCCATCTGGTTTTGTTATTTTAGATGTCCCTATAACAGTTTTGATACAACAGAGTGGCTTGCTAGGTAATTTCAGATGGCATTTAAGGGTCAACCACATTGTTGTGGGTCTGGAGTCCCATGTAGGCCTCGCTGGTAATGATGGCAGATTTCTTTCCCTGAAGGACATTAGTGAACCAGATCTATTTTTACAACAATCAGGTGTTTTATGATCACCATTATTGACATTAGCTTTTCATTCTAAATGAATTGAATGTAAATTCCACCAGTTGCTGCTGTGCGGTTTAAACTCTTGTTTCCAGAGTAATAGTCTAGGCCCCTGAGTTACTAGCCCAGTAACATATTTTCTTTCATGGGATGTGGGCAAAGCTGGTTAGGCCAGCATTTATTGTCAATCCCTAATCACCCTTGAGAAGGCGGTGGTGAGTTTCTTGAACTGTTGAAGCCTATGTGGTGTAGGTACACCCACAGTGCTGTTAGGGAGCATTCCAAGATTTTGACCCAGCAACAGTGATGGAATGGCGATATAGTTCCAAGTCAGGATGGTGTATGGCTTGGAGGGGGTGATGTTCCTGTGCATCTGCTAAGCTTGTCCTTCTAGGTGGTAGAGGTCATGGGTTTAGAAGGGGCTGTCGAAGGAGCCTTGGTAAGTTGCTGCAGTGCATGTATAGATGGTACACGCAGCTGCCACCGTGGTGGAGGGAGTGGATGTTGCAGGTGGTGGGTGGGGTACCAATCGAATGGGCTGCTTTGTCCTGGATGGTGTTGAGCTTCTTGAGCGTTTTTGGAGCTGCAGTCATCCAGGCAAGTGGAGAGTATTCCATCACACTACTGACTACACGTCTCGTAGATGGTGGACAGGCTTTGGGGAGTCAGGAGGTGAGTTACTCGCTGCAGAGTTTAAAGTCTCTGACCTGTTCTTGTAGCCATAGTATTTGTGTGGCTAGTCCAGTTCAGTTTCTGGTTAATAGTAGCCCCAGGGTGTTAGTGGGGGATTCAGCGATGATAATACCATTGAATTTCAAGGGGAGACATTACCACTATGCTGCTGTACCCAGTAACCAGATTGATGCTGCTATAACAGTGTATCTTAGAATGAAAGGGTCGTTTTAAGATCATGAACTTAGCTGCTATCTTGGGACATCGATGGTTCATATGAAAGAAAATGCCAAGTAGCCAGTCAAGATTTATTAATTTATGCAGGGATTAATGAGTAACAAAGTGTGTAGATAGGATACAGCACACACTAGATTTAAGGTGTCTCGTGACAATGAATCATGTAGTGGATAGAATACAGTTGTGTCCTCATTACTTCATGTATTCCCTGCCTGCTTTTTTTTTAATGTAATGCCGTATTTAGTTTTGTTCAATTTCTTTTCTGTCTTCGAGGAAAAAATGCCTGCAGTTACTCCAAGAAAGAGGAAGCATAGCTCTCCAAAAGATGATTGGTAAGTTGTGACTTTTCACAGTTTATGAAATTGAATATAGGATAATTCATTCCTAAAACTACATGGTTTTGGAGGTATCTTTGCTCCAGGGTGAATGAAAATATTTTTTGTCTTTCACAAACAACCATAACCTATTCTATCAATATTACATATTCAAAACAAAGACTAAAAAAAATCCTTAAACCATTATTCTAATTTAATGGGAACTGATCACACATGGTGTTTTAATTCTCTGTTAAATGTTCCAAATATGTTTTTGGCGACCCTAGAGAGTTCATAATGTTGTCTTTTTTTAAACGCAACCTATTAGAAAAAGAAGCCAGTTGTTTTTATCCATTGTTAAGTGGACTATAACTTTTCAATTGTACACAGTTTAAAATTATGAGTTGGGATTTCTCAAGGATACATATGATGGAAATGTGAAAGTCTTTTATTTTGAACTTTGTTAATTTGTTACACCTCAGTTTTATTACTGTGCCAAGTTGGTGCTGAAAATTATGCATGTGCACAAGACACTGAATTCGCACTGAAGTGAAGCTTCAATATAAATATTGATTTTGTATGATTTAACCATCACTAAGTCATTTTTTTGTTTTCAACAGCCAGGATTATACCCCCATCAATGCAGCAATATCAGAAACACCAACAAAGAAAAGAATCCTCAATTTTGATAGTGTTGCCTATTCATCAAAAATATCTTCCCCTGAATTAATTACTCCAGCAATGTTAAGACAGTCACAAAGAGTTTTTAATTCTGATAAAGAAAATCATGACAACTATGCTTTACAAAAGCAATCTGTTAATCATTGTCAAGGTGATTTACAGAAGAAAATCCCTGGGCTGTCTTACAACAGAAAGGGCGATCTACACAAACCTGCTGTACCTGCAACATCTTTCTATAGGAAGGGGGAGCAGTTATACCTCACACCTCTTGAGAGAAAATTGGTTGTTGCAAACAAGCTTTCCAAGTGTGACATTGTAGATGAACAACCAGAGATGAAAAGTGCAAAGTCTCAAACGAAGAAGCAAATTGAAGCAAAAGTAAAGCTGCCAATTGGCTCCAGTTCTAAAGCTTCATTGAATGCAAAGGAAACTCGAATAAAACAAAAAGTCAAATCTAATGGCCCTACAGGACCGACCCATCAGAACCAAAACGCATATTACGGATCTGTAACCAGGACACTTCTTTTCGCTTCAAAAGTGAATGGTCTAAAGGTGCAGCAAAAGCCTCGAATCCAATTAGGTGCAGCTTTCTTTTCCACAGGCAGAAAATCCCAGTTGTTGCTCAACCAGAAATTACCAAACCCCAGTGCCAAATCATTTTCATCTGATTGTAGTGTCCAGCATAAGCATAGCAAAAGCAACGCGAAAGATAATGTCAAGAAAACTAACAAGGAAGCTCTTCAAGTAGTTAATAACAGTAATGGGATAAGAAAGAGCACTTATGAAATGAGAACTGAACCAGAAGTGGGAAGAAAAGCTGAAAAATATGCACACCTGCCTGCCAACATGGTCAAATTTTTGCTAACAAGAGAGTTGAAAGTGGTAGTTCAAAGAATTGGAGTGGCACAATTTAAGCATCCAGTATCAATAACCAGGGAGAAGCCATTGCAACAGGGAGATTTGACAACAAAAGTAAGATAAAGAACTTTGATTATATCTTTTGTAACTTTTTGCCTGTTCCATCAATGTTTAAGTTCTTAAATGTGCTTCTTGGGTTATTCAATGAGTACCCCAGCCTAATTACTGAATACTTTTTTTTTGTAGGGCTCCTATTTGAAGATGTAGATCCAGAAGCTTTTTGTCTTCATGGGCCATGTTGTTGTGCACCATAGAACCCTGGGGATGTAGAATCATAGAATAGTTGCAGCACAAAAGGCGGGAATTTGCCCATTGTGTCAATGCTGGCTTTCTGCAAGAGCAATTCAACTAGGCCCATTGCCCTTTCCCTGCGGCCCTGCAATTTCTTTTGAGGTGCTTATCCTATTCCCTTTTGAAAGCCATTGTTAAATCTGCCTCCGCCACACACACTCAGGTTGTTCATTCCAGATGCTAACCACTCGCAGTGTAAAAAAAAGTTTTCCTTCATGTCTCCTTTGGTTCTTTTGCCAGTTGCCTTAAATGAGTGTTCTCTGGTTCTTGATCATTCTGCCAATGGGAATTATGGCCCGCGCCTCTGGAAGTTCCACTTTCCTTTTGTCAGCATTCTTGAATGTACCCCATTCGGTCCTAGTGACTTATCAACTTTAAGTACAGCCAGCCTTTGTAGTACCTCCTGTTTATCACTTGTTAGCCCATTCTAGTATCTCAGCAACCTCCTTTTTCACTATGACATTAGCAGCATCTTCATCCTTGGTAGCATCTTACTGTTTCTTGCTCTAGTGCTGGATCTGTGTCTCCCATTCTTTTGTGAATCTTTTTTATCCTTTCTAATGTTGCACCTGATTTCTATTTCCCTGCTAAGTTAGTTTAAACTCTCCCCAACAGCACTAGATAGCCCTGTGGACATTGGTCCTTGCTCTGTCCAACCCATCCAACCTGTAGTGGTCCCACCTCCCTGAGAACTAGTCCCAATTTCCCAGGAATCCCTCCCTCCTGCACCATTTCTCCTGCCATGCATTCATTTGCCCTCTCCTGTTTTTATACTCCCTAGCGTGTGGCACTGGGAGCAATTTGGAGATTATTATCTTTGAGGTCCAGCATACCTCATTCCTCTTTCTACCAATGTTATTGGTATTGACACAGACCATGATCTCTGGCTGTTCATCCTTGCCCCCTCAGTGTGCTCGGTGGCAACCATGACCCCGGCAACTGGGAGGCAACACAGCATCCTGGAATTACATCTGTAGTCATAGGATCACATGTTAGCCTAACTATATTATCCCCTCTCACTATTGCTTTCCTAATCTTGAGTATTGCTGATAAGAGACGTGCTGTGGAAGCTTTTTATCTTGCACTCATCAGGCCAGATGCAAGACTGCCAAACTTTAAAGGGGACAGCAATTTATACTGCTTGAGAAAAGGGATGCTAATTGGTGCATTTACCATGGCAACATCTCGATCAATCAGAGCTGATTTGCCAACCAATTAGCTCCTCTTTTTTCCTGCAATATAAATTGTTGTTCCCTTTGAAATTTGGCATTCTTGTGTCTGTCCTGATGAGTGCAAGACAAAAAGCTTTGACAGCACGCATCTCTTGGTAGTATTCAGGTTCTGTACTACCAAGCGACTGTTTCCCAACCTCCTTCCTGCCCTGAAACCCAGGATTTGAGCTCTTCCAACTGAGACTTCCTGCGTGTGTGGTTGCCGGTTCCCATGTGGAGCAGGATGTGCATCGAAAGGGACTATGGTACCCCATCATTTATTGGACCAGTAACTAACTTTATCAGAAATAGTACATATATAAGGTTTAAATCCATTATGACGCCCCCACCCTTATAGACCCATAACTTTAAAAAATAAATTAAAGTTCATTTTTGAATAGCCAAAAGAATTGCACAGCAAGATTTCAAGTTTTAAGACTTTTATTGTAATGCACAATCTAAAGGCAACATTGACCAAACGCTATCTTAGGAGACAACTTATAGTCTAAACTACACAAATGATCCCCATTTAACATTTAAAGTGACTGAAAATCTCCCTCTATGGTTATACGTTACTCTGTCCTTTAATTAGACACTTAATTTTCCATGAAGCAAACTGATTCATAGCTTTTTTCTTTTCCAATGTCTAATCTCCAAACTGACTTTCATGGCGTGGATTACCCTGGAGATTCGCTATATGCTTCAGAAATTGTGGACACATCAATATCCAGTGGGGAATCTTTAAAAGCTTCAGTTTTGATTCATAAACTGATCTTTGGCTCAATCACTTGAGAAGTGGCAATTTTAGTTGAGGGTCCTATCCCTAGAATGGAAAATGGGATCCAAACACTTGAAAGGAAAGGCTGAAAACTTAAATAGTAAATAATAGAATGGGAAGAAATGGGAAGCAGAAAAATACATTCAAACTTATTTAAACTTTTAAGTGTTTTAGTCTCACAGGATTTGTCACTAATAAATATTTCTGATATCAGAGTGCCTTCCTTGCTAATAGTTAGTGTTTAAATTAACAGCAAATAATGCAGTCCGGAGAGCCCAGTAAAGCTGCTGGTTGTCTAAAGGTTTGGGGTGGCAGGTTGTTTTGTCTTTCTCACTGATGCATCTTAGGATTTTTTTTGTATTAAAAGGTGCTATATAAATTCAGTTATTGTTGATACAATGCATTTAATTAGCATTTGCAACTTGCAAGAGACCAGAACAATAGTGAATTAACTTCACTAACAAATGCCAATTATAATGGTTGATTTTATATATTTATCTGTATTGGCAGTGGTAATGGGGTAAGCAACATTTCAATTCAAAATGTTCATTCCAAATTAATCTGACTTTACAAAGGGCCCTGAAGAAGGCTCTGCCAAAAGAACTGTTTCAGTTACACCATGTTCTAGTTTTATATTGCCTTGCTATGTTGTTTTCTGCTTTATCTATCAGCACCCAAGCTAAAGAACTAATTATCAAGCGCTTAAACTAATTTATGAAGATGTGATGGTACTTTTTTTTGCCGCAAATATCAAATTTGCAAAGAATTGATGTTTCATTCTGATATAACATGCTCGTCACACTGCCCTCCTGTGTGATCATATAAAATCTCATTGCACTATTTAGAAGTGTTTTGGACTATTGATTTCTCAACCAACATCATTAAAACAGATTAATTATCATGTTTGGGGAACCTTGCTGTGCGTACACTCGCTACCTTGTTAAGTCCTGCTCATTTTGTCACCATATCATCCTAAGAATAATATTAGACTGTCTGTCACAGCCTAGCATCCCTTCATTTGTGCCGATTGTCCTAGCAGACTAATAAAATGTGTGGTGCATTTGGCTGATGTATTGAAGCAGGTAAATAGTCAAACAAGCTGCTTGTTTAGTTTATTGACTAGCTGATGTGATATGATTTCCCATCAAGATAGAGTGTCATGAATAATGAAGTTATGATGTTGAATAACTTTTCTTAATTGTCATTTTCCAAAGACTTTAAATTAATTATAGTTGAATTGTGAAAAATACAACAAATTTTATATTTTTACATGTAAACCATATATTGTTGCTTTGAAGTTTTTTTTTTAACCTACAATTGACAATTATGTGTTGGCTGTTCATTGTTACAGTGGTTTGACCAGTTTCATGATTCAGAGTCCAAAAAGGAAAAACAAATTTTGAATGTTGAGGTAAGCTGTAATATAATGTTGAAATCAAGCTTGAACTGATGAAAAAGCTGCCTCTTGGACTGTGAGGATTCTATGTGAAATGAGTGCACATCATTGACTACTTTTGTACGAAATTCACAAATTTGGATTAAAACCTAGAAAGGCTGGAAATACTCAGCAGGCCTGGAGTATCTGTGGAGAGAGAAACAGTTCATGTTTCAGGTTTATGACCTTTCATCAGAACTGGAAAAAAAATTTCAAGCATTTTCTATTTCTAATTTCAGATTTCCAGTATCCACAGCATTTTGCTTTGTGTGTGTCTCATTTGGATGACTGTTTCTAAATAGTAATTCTGCTTGTCTGATATCCGGTACAGAATGAACAGAAATTTCCTCCAATGAAACATTAAGAACGCAAAATTGTTTGTCTTTGGTCCTCGTTACAAACTCTTGCCTCGCACAGACATTTTCCATCTCCTTGGCAATTATCTGAGGCTGAACCAGACTGTTTGCATCCTTGGCATCATACTTGACCCTAAGACGAGCTTCTTGTCACACACCCGTGCCATCATTAAGACTACCTGTTTCCCCCTCTGTAACATCACCAGACTTTTCCCTGCCTTGGCTCATCTGCTGACACACTCATCCATGCTTTAGTTACCTCTTGAGTGTTGAGTGCAACTCCAACAAAACTAAGCTTGACACCATCCAGGATAAAGCAGCCCATTTGATTGGCATGCCATCCACAAACACGTTCACTCCCATCACCATCAACGCATAGTAGCTGCAGTGTGTACCATCTACAAGACGCACTGCAGCAACTCACCAAGGCTCTTCGGACAGCAAAAACCCATGACCTCTACCACCTAGAAGAACAAAGGCAGCAGGTACGTGGGAACACCACCACTTGCAAGTTCCCCTCCAAGCTATGCACCATCCTAACTTGGAGATATATAGCCGTTCCTTCACTCTTGCTCGGTCTAAATCTTGGAACTCTCTTCCTAACAGCACTCTGGGTATACCTACACCACATGGACTGCAGAGGTTCAAGAAAGCAGTTCACCACCACCTTCTCAAGGACAATTGGAGATGGGCAATAAATTCTGACCTAGTCTACATCCTGTGAAGAGTAAATGAAAAAAATCTCTTGGCTAGCCTCTCATGTTCTACACTCTAAACTTGAGGTCATCCAAAATTCTGCTGCCAATACCCTAACTCTAAGTCCTGCTCACCCATCACTCCTGTGCCCGATAACCTACATTGGCTTCTGGTTAATCCTTATTTCAAATTCCTTCTGTGGCCTCACCTGTCTTTATCTCTGATGTTGCCTTCAGCTCCCAACCCTATAGTTTATCTGCGCTCCTCTAATTCCAGCTCCTTGAACATCCCCAATATTTATCGCTCTGCCATTGGTGGTTGTGCCTTCAGCTGCCACGGCTTTAAGCTCTGGAAAGCCATTCATAAACCTCTGACTTTCTATCTCTTTAAGACACTCCTTAAAGCCTACCTCTGACCAAGCTCTGCCTTAATATCTCTTTATGTGGTATAGTGTCACACTTTTGTTTTATAATGCTTTAGTGAAGTGCCTTTCTTGTGGTGCAGTGGCAGTATCCATCCCCTGAGCCAGAAGCTCCAGGTTCTAGTCCCACTCTGGAACTTGATGGCCATGGAAGGTGCATTCATAACATGGCCAAACAGGTTGATTACCAACCTGTAAATCCTTCCAATATGTCTGTGGCAAGTGTTAAGAGCTGGAGAGTCTCCTGATCAGCCAGAACCTGCAGAAGTAACGGCAAACTGTTGCAGTACCTTGCTGAGCATAACCATGGGCCAACAGATGGAAGTCTATGGTTGCCAACGCCCTCTTAGTACATGGTACCAAGAGAGAGAGAGCCTTTAGACATTTTAATTATATTGAAAATACTGTATAAACAAAAGTGGAGGAGAAAGATATGTCAGTGCAGTGCTTTTGATTGACAGGTATTAAAATATATTGTTGGAGCAGCATATGGATATTTACTGTGCACCTGGCCTTATGTCTGACCTCTGAATTCTTGATACCATCACTGGGTGGCAAGCTGATGTGATTAACCTTATTGACATTAATTCCCTTCCACGTCACCCTCTCAAAAACGTTACCTTTTGTCTATTTCAGCCTCCCTAATTTAAAAGCGGACTGCTATGCATTGCCAACAATAATTAAGTATTTTTCAGGAAAAAACACTACCATTCTGGGATGTTTTATTGCCACATTAGGCCTTTGATAGGGAATGGCCTTACATTGTCATTAGCTGAAGTTTAGTAAGTAGGTCTTGGAAGAAGAGCTTCTTAAATTGCATCCCTTGTACAATCTGGGACCTTCAGAACATCTAGGAAGCTTTGGCTTTCTCATATCAAGTATAAGTGAATGTGGAACTGATCTGTGCCTCTATCAAGAGGTGTGGCATTTGTGACAGTTTGCTTCACTTTCACTAACAAAGTTATCGCTTTACCATGATTTCTCTTTTTTTTAAAAAAATCTTAACTTTTTCACATTAAAGGGCATTTTCTATTGTGCTGTTTTTGTGCTTTAATATTTGAGTTGGATTTTAGCCAGTATCTGTTTTTAGATTAAACTGAACTCCATGAAAGTTTTGTTTTTGTGAAAGGAATTATAAATGGTTGTAATACATTCCTTATTAATACTTGAGTGAAGAAAATTGCATCTTTCACATTCTGAAGATATTCTGATTCCTTTCATAGATGATCTACTTGATAGCATCGATTTTGGACCTTTAAACATTTAGTTTTGAATTCATTTACTTTTAAAAAGATAACTATTGCTTTATCATATTGCATTTTGTCTTTCAACTTAAGAGCTTTAATACTCATGAAACTGGTTTGGGATTTGAAGATGGGAGCACCTCTGAAGGAAATAATGACAAAAATGAAGGTAATCAATTCCGTCATGACTAGAGCTCAATATGGAATGACAACTTATAGTGGTCCATCTAGTGCTAATCTTGGATTGGGTATGGTACTGATGTCCACTTTTGAAAGAGTCTATTTCCCCTTTAAACTCATTGATACCTTCCTTAAAAATGGACGTGTATGGTTGTTGAGTGAAAACGTGACTGCTCTGCTGTGATGCCCACAAACACCCAATCTCTCTAAGAATGTCCATTTGAGAAAGATGATAAAGAATAACATAATGAGTCAGTCTCTTTAAGAGAGGTGATGATAACATGGATGGGTAGAATAGATGAGACTTCTCAAATTACCCTGTTGTAAAATACAACTGAAAATGATAGATTTGCAATCAAAATTGCTATAATAAGATAATATGCTTTCAGTTCTAATTTTGGATAACCTTTCAGCATTGTAGTTTGTAAATGCAACAATCAGCAAAAAAATCTATTGATCATTATGAAGCACTTAGAGTAAAAATTGAAGCTACTGTAAATTCAGGGCAGGTTGCTCAGCATTTGTAAAGAGAAAAGACATGTCTTTATAGAAACTGAAAACTAGCAAAAACAAGCAGTTCAATAAGATTAGAAAATGGAGAGTGAAAGTAAAACTGGATGGGAAACAAAGATATTCCTTTCATAGAAAGGGAGTTAATGGGTGGAATGACTTGCAGAATTCTTCATATAATGCTGTTGGATTATGTCAAAGATCGTATCAGTGATGCTCTGGAAAAACATTAAATGGACAAAATGCAAGGATAAAATATCTTATGGACTGCGTTTAGTTCTATTTTGTGAGTTGGGAAAGATTGGCATCTTATCCTTAAATAGAACAAGTGAACTTTTAGTTTAGGAACTTTTTTTTCTCCCCCATTGACCAGTTAAAGTACTCTGGGCCAGGTTTTTGACATGGGTGGGGGGAACTTTGTCAGTGACCTGTACATGATCGCTGTCATCAGCCTGCTGAAAACTGACTGCAGCTTCAGGATTTAGTGCATGGAAACATTAAGGTGGAAATGGCCATTTGGCCCTTTAAGATTGCTCTGCCATTCAGACAGATCTACCTCAATTCCACCTTCCTGGACTATTCTCCAATATATATCCCAATCTTAATTTTATTCCGTTAAATTTTTTAAAAGTGGTTTGATTCTAGTACATTCCATTCCTGGTTAGCTATCTGTGAGAATTCATTAACATGATTGACTGACTGATCAACCTGATGTTATCACGGCAGCTCCATGCTGAAAATGTACATAAAGGAGTGTTACAATCCTATTCAGAGATCATGAGATCTCTCATTGCCGTTTTGTTTGAGCTGAGTGGCGAGTACCCTTGCTTTGCTTCTAGTTGAAAGATCCAGGCGAATGTGTTGTAAATATTCAAACAAATATTTTAATTGTCATTACTATATTTACGAAAGTGTTGGGTTTTATGATGGTGCTATTTTTCTTTAGTTAAGCACCATTTTATAAATGTAATGAGCATGTTTGTCTTTTTTTAGGCTCATCAGCTGGTGCTATATATCCCATCTTTAGTACTCCATGTACTACCATTAAAAGGTACAAACTTGTGATAATGTGTGCATGGCACTAAATTTTCATCATGTGCGTAAGGTTTATGATGTGATATACCGGCATATAAATAACACAGTCCTCTTAAATTCCTGTCTCTACTATTTTATTGAAAATATTTTTTTTCAGCGGGTTACTGTCTCTGCTAAAGCTGCAGAGGCAGGAACTGGAGACCATTAGTGACCAAAAGCTAATATCCTATTGTGCAATTTTAGGCGATGTTCCTTCTAGATTTAATCAATATAAATAAGCTTGAGGTAATGAGCCTCTATTTGTTATAGAGGAGTAAAGGCATCTGGGGATACAGATACACTGATCACTAACAGTAGTGATGCAGATTAATAAGGCCATAAAAAGCAAACATTAACTATCATAAATTTCAAAGTACCTGGAAGTCCCGTGCTTGCAGTAGACATCATCTTAGTGCAATGCACTGATTAGCTGACTACTAGCACAATATCAAAAATAAAATTGTCTTTGTTCAATTTGCATGGAATTTTTCATTCCTTAAACTGGAGGTTGTCTGGGTGCAGAAGACAATTAATTCACTTATCTAAAAATGCAAATTTCCTTCATACCTTACTTGCTAAGACCTCATCCATCTTTACTCATTAGCATTTCAAATACCTTTTACCCCTAACTTCTTTTGATAATTTCAAGCCTACAGTCTACCTGCCTCTGATTTAATTAAGTCAGCTGCACAGACAACCATCCACACACACCCATAAACCTACCTTATAATAAACCACAATAATAAAATGAAAAAAATTGTTAGTTTCATGACACCATGTCTTAAAATTATGAATTGAAATCCAGCCACAGGATTAGTATTGTTGATAAGTTGTATCTACTTTTCTAAAAAAAAAGCTGCTAATTTACTGTTTTTCTACATTCTTGCATGTCATTCTATAATCCATGCATGTTTCTCTCTTACATTTTTTACTCAAATTAATTTTGTCATGGGTAGTGTTTCGGAAGTAAAGTTAGTTATTCTTGCCCTTCTTAGTGTAGTTAAAAGCTCCAAGTGTAAGAATCCATTAGCTTAAAATTTTTGAATGAGAATAGTAGTCGGTGATTAGAGGACCTTGGAACAAGAAATGGTAGAAGTTTAACCCGTGGGGCAACGACATGTTCCGGGACTTCAGAGAAATAAAGTTGAAGGGGTTGAGGTTATAATGACAGTGACTTTTGTTATAAATGTTGTGCTGGGGAATAGGGACATTTTTTTCATGAAAATAATGCTTCATTCATAAAATTTTATAGAAGCACATTATATACTGTCAATTTGTAATGTAAAGTGCAGTACAGTTCAATTTGTTTCAAGGTGACACCGAGGTGCCTCACTACACTTACAGCTCCAGGTCATGTTTACAATATATATTTCATGTCAATTGTTCCCTGGTGCATACAGACAGAGGGGGTTTTATGCAACTTCTAGCTCCTTGGTGTATACTACAGCAGGAAGATCTTAGACTGTGGTCTTTCTCCAATGACTTTTCCTGGTGTTCAGTCCCTCCGCGTGTAGTCCTGGACTTTGGAATGTGCTAGTCTTTAACCTGGATAGCTCTTTGCAATGTAAGATTAGCAAGTTTCTGGCAGACCAAAGAGCATCTTTCATCAAGTTCATGATCCTCCAGCAGCTGTAGATGTTTGCCTTGTTGTGCATCCCTGGGAACAGCCTGTAGAGCAGACTCCTGTGTTACGGAGCTGCTCAGGATGTACCTTGACAAAAACTACTGCATCTCTTTCTACAGCCTCTTTGCAAAAGCACGTTTCAGAAGGAGGGCAGCAGCACTTGCTATCCTACCACAGCTGCCCTGATGATAGTGAGCAGTGGTGCAGAGTCTCCAGGTGTGCATGAAGAATTTGATGGAGAAGGTCATTCTCACCACCAGCCAAGCTACCTCTTGACACTTGTTTGTAAGCTTTGGCGATGAGGCATTCTGCCAAATGATTAACAGTCAGGGAGCCACCCAGCAGGATCTAATGTCATCTTTTCCTGCAAGAACTCGAGGACCTTGCATGTGGACCACTGCTTGATGAATTTGTGGTCAAAGGTATTTTTCTGCACAAAATTTTCCACAAGGGATGGGTGTTGTGGGAAAGTCCAACTGCATGAGTGTTCCATGGCAACATGGCCAGATGCATCCTTCACAACATCAAGGATGAATAGAACCTCTGCATGTAATGATACTTGGTGTTTGTGTACCAAGAGGGTTTACGCACAGTTTGATGCAACCATACACGAAGGCGGCCATCAGTATGAGGATGATGTTGGGTATGTTTTGCCCTCCCATACCACCCACCATATCTAAAGATCTGCACATTGTAACCCTGCAGACATGGTCCATTTTGATCTCGAGATGAAGTGGAAGAGCAGGAGCAGGATATGGGTCAGACCTGCACAACAACGAGTACACCTGGTACTTGTTGACTAGGTTCTTAACTGCAATAGAGAGGGAGTGTCACTCCCACACCATATGACCTGTTTCTCTTTCACCTTGGCTATACATTAAGGTTTTAAACCCTCCTGGAATGGCCAGGAGTCCCCTAGAATTGGTCTCAATCTCCTGGCGACTAAACAAGGCATTCCAGGAGCACATTAGCTCCCAGCAAGGGCAGCCAGTACCAGCCGCCGGCCAGTCGCATTCCAGGTTTGGGTACCATCTGACCTTCCCTACTTCAGGAACCTTTCCCCCACCTGTAGAAAAGCCCGACGCTGCGTTGGCGGAGGCCACTTGAAGGAGATCTCCAAATGGCCTACAGATTGTGATCAGAGCTCCAGTCAGTTGAGGCGATGCCCACTTGGGTTGCAGAGCTGGAGGAAAGGGTGCTGATTGAGTCAAGGTTAGGCTTGGCTGAGACTGGCTGGATGCTTGTATAGTGATTAATTAGTGTTATAATGTTATTAATTAGTGTTGGAATGCATTGGTGATGACCAGGTGGACAGTGGTGCACTGCGGTTTCAGTCCCCCGAGAGAAACTCGCAGGGGAAGGAATTGTTCAGACTCGTTGGAATTTATTAGACACAGGTTCATTCGCTCTCACTGTGTTATTGGCCTTTTTTCTGATATCACCTGCGCACTCCACACTTGATGGCGTTCCGTGACATCACTTCTGATGACTCCCAGAGTATGTCCAGCCAGAGTTGCAACCCTGCTGCACACTTATCCCAGTTTTGGCAGGTGTCCCAGCTCTTCCAAACCACATTCCCAGCACCTTCAGGTAACCTGACCTGACAGTGAACAGAACAAATGATAAGTTGACCCAGTTCCCAAAGAACATGGCCTCACTCTTTCTTAATCACAATTTACTTTGGCTCCCAAGACTTGTTCAGATTAGTGCAGATACATTAGTCTGCACCAGCACCAGATCTGAGCAGCAGACAGTGACACCATCCGTGGACAGGGAGGTTTTGATTTGAGCACCTCCGCTGCCTGAGATCATCACCCCCTCTCATGCCCATATCCTTCCTGATGGACTCAGCAAACATTTCAGAACAGCACACGAACAAGACAGGAAGGAAGACAGCCTTGCCTGGCTTCAATTTGATTGGGAAGCTTCCTGATTCCCACTAATTGCTTGAAACTTCTCTACTGATGTTTATGTAGAGTAGTTGGATCCAATTGCAGATTCCCACCCCAAACCCTGTTTTTGAAAGCTCATCCATCGTATAGGTGTGAGATATTTTGTTAAAGGTTGCCTTCCTGGTCCAAGCTTATGAAGTAGATGTCGAACTTCCTGTCCTCTACATGGGTGATTGTATCCCTGAGTAGTGCAAGGCTATCAGAGACCATCTTACCAGGTACAACGTAGGCCATGATCACGGTTAACCACCAACTCCAGAGCAACTTGTCCAAGGTCATTGGCAATCGGGTCATAATTTTTTAGTGCACGGTAAGCTGTGAAATGGGCCATCAATTTCTCATTTCCTCCCTTTTCTCTTTTCTGTTTGAGGATGATGATGCCTTTCCAGCAGGCCTGGGTCAATCCAGTCCTACAGGGTCACCTGGTAAACATTGCTCAGGGAGTTTTACTCATCTCAAAGGACCTGACCGCTCTGTCAGCTTGTCCAGAATTAGCAGTTTGTCTAAACTCTCCCGCTTGCTGCCTTCTAAAATCTCTGATAGAGAACAGGAAGGACTTTACGGGCTTCATGCTGTACAACCTGATAATAAAAGGGCACCCCCCGATCCTTGTATGTCAGGTTGTGATGATGTAACCAAGCCATCTACCTTTAGACTGCTAACCTCAGAGCTCGCTTTCTAACTTTTGGAAGTAGAGACGTGAGCACATCTTGCCCTGCTTTATGGAGCAGATGTGGACTGAATGATCTTGGAGGCCTCTGGCAAAAGTGAGGCCTGCTGGTTCTTCATTTCTTGGAGGTCCTCCCTGACATGAACCCCCTTTGACTGCAGCAGGAACAGATTCTGCATGCTTTTCTGGAGTTGGGACATTTCCCTTTGACTCACCTGCTCATGTTCTGAACATCTTTGAGGATAAAGAGCCTCTTGACCTTTGTCTCGTTCACTTTCCACCAGTGCATGGGGGATCCAAAGAGTGGTTTCATGGTTCTCCAAACTTTGTAATCAATTTTGGTTTCCTCGATTTGTTTTCTGGGGTTCAACAGTTTTGCTTTCAACTTTTATATCCCCCTGTCAACTTTCTGCTCTTACTGTAGGTGACAGTCTGCCAGTAGGCGGCAGTGATCAGAGTCAGACACCAACTTGATGCCAGTGGATCTGATCATGAGTGCTTGGGACAAAAACAAGATGTCCTTCCTGGTGCTCCGTCAGCTGAAGGCATTGTTCAGCTTGGTGTCTTTTACCACTTGCGTCAAAATTCTGGATATAATGTCCAGTTTACTGTTGGCCCTGTCGGATCATCCAGTCGTATCAATGCTGTATTTGAAGTCACTGCCCAGAATAACCAGTTTGGACATTGACAGTAGTAATGGGAGCTGCTGGAAATTGGCTAGCTGCTGGTTCTTCAGAGCACCTGCTATGTGGAGGCTACTGTCCACCAGCATCTTAACTTAGATGATGGTGCAGTTGCCTCTCCATAGCAGACTACACAGGCTGAAGGAATTGCAATCTTTTCTTCCTGACCAGATTGATGGCCTGTGGAAGTACAGTTATGACCGTTGCCTGTAGGTGCTGAAGTGTGGTCATTTGCACTCTTGCAGAAACAGCAGGTTGACTTTGGTGAGATATTCCAAGATTGTAACACACTGAGTAGTGGTCTTAACATGGAATAGAGGCAATCTTTAGACTAATTTAGTATGTGTAGAATTCACCGGACCAATTGTCCATCTATGCTGGCCTTAACCCTTAGGCATGTTCCTGCATAGTGAACTGTGTTCAGACTGTTGTACCACCATGCTGAGATACCAGTCCTGGTCTCCTGGTGAGTTGTTCTGTTGGGATGACACTGGGTTTGGTAGAAGGGACATGTAACCCAGGAAATTTAAGCTGTCTCTAGTTGGTGCTATCTTTCCCCACATCTTGAACATTGTTACTCCCAGTTTCCTTGGGTTGGTGTGCACTGGGCTCTTTGCTGGTTCGTGTTTTGCAGTGAGGTGGTCTTCTACTTGCCTTTACTTTTTGCCACATTTTTGTTCATTGCTGTTTTCTTGCCCTTCCTCACCTGATGAGGAGTACCTGCTGTCAATTTGAGACATGAGCCACTTCTTACCACTAGTTTGGATGGTGGTTTGTTCAATTTTTTGGGTCGTCTTTATGGTTTTCCTCTTAACAGCCATCTCCTCAATTGTCCAAATGCTGGTTCCTTTTCCATGGATTCTGTCTGCTGGAGAAGAGGCACAGGGCATAGTGTTGGCATTTGGCAGCTTGCTGAGGTATCCTTTGCCTTTTTCTTTGTCCCTCCTTTCTCCTGTTTCTATCACCTGAGGGTCTTGGTGGGATGAGGGTTGTTTATCTCCTCTGAGATGATTGTTACTGTTCCTTTGTCATGCACATCCTTGATCCTTGCTGGGAGCATAGAACTTAGGAACAGGCTATTTGACCCTTTGAACTTCCTCCGCCGTTCGGTAAGATCAAGGCTGATCTGCTCTTCTGTCAGCTCCCCTTAACCCTTGATTCCCTTGTCTATCAAAAATCTATCTAACTCAGCCCTGATAAATTCAATTACCCAGCCTCCACTGCTTTCTGGGGAAGAGAATTCCACAGACCAACCACCCTCTGAGAAAAAGATTTTCCTCATCTCCGTCTTTAAAAGGGAGACCTCTTATTCTTGAACAGTGTCCCCTACTTCTGGTCTCCCGTACAAGAGGAAACATCCTAAGTTTCCACCATGTCCAGGCCCCTCAGAATCTTGTATGTTTCAATAAGATCACCACTCATCTTTCTAAACTCCACTGGGTATTGGCCCAAACTGTTCAACCTTTTTTCATAAGGTAAGCCCTACATTCCAGGAACGAGTGGAATTAACCTTCTCTGAACTGTTTCTATTGCAATTGTATCCTTTTTCAAACAAGGAACCAGTAACTAACAATGCTCCAGGTGTGGTCTCACCAAGGACCTGTACAGGTGCAGCAAAACTCCCTACTTTTATATTCCATTCCACTTGCAATAAACGCCAACATTCTATTTGCCTTCTTAATCACCCGCTGCACCTACATGCTAACTTTTTGTGGCCCATATACTAGGACCTGCCTGTGAATATATGACACTCTTTTGGCCAGGCCTTCTAAGGGTGGCCTGCCTCACCACACAGGTTGCAACATCTACTCTGCTTATAGACCTTTGTATTGTGACTTTCCTGCTTGCAGACGATTGCTTTGCAGTTGGCCACCATGTGCCCAGATTTTCCTCAGTTGTGATGAGCTGTCGGCTGCCCCACATAGAACAATTAGCCTCAAATTCTCCAGCAGCAAAGCTGGAAGGAGGATGGCTCCCTCCACTTACAAGGTTACTTTGATCTGCTGCTTAATGGTCCAAACCCTGCACAGGTCATTGACCTCCATGCTGTTTCCTTACCACCTCATTGTACTGGTGAGGAGCCTGAGCACATCCACAGGAGATATATGGGGGTTATACAGATGGATTATCACAATATGATGTTGTTACAATGCCAAAGTAAATAGTGGCTTTGCAGCTGGGATCAACAGCTGTGCCTCATTTCCGCTCTCCTTGAAAGCTTGCAGAAGTTTCAGGCATCCTGTGTTATGACGTGGCGGATGATTTATGCCAGGTGGATCAAATCCACGAGGGAAACTTGATCACACTATCACAATGGTTTTGCAATTTGTATTTCGAGGTGCATGCCCTGAGCTCAGAAGCAATAAGTCCACCAAGACTTCAGAGATTTTTAGAAAACTAAATTAAACATTTATTAACAAAAGAAAAGATTTCAAGCACATATATAGGTCTACAAATTACTACTATAATAACAACTCCTAAAACCCCTAATTAATCTGGCTTCCAGTTACACCCCCATTAAGGCAACAGTAAGAAAAAGATTTTAAACAGATCTGGGCAAGCCAACACAATACCCTGGACAGTAGAATTCAAAATGGCTTTTCCCAGCTTCAGTTTCTGTAGATTAATGCATAAATACTGGAGGCTTCTCACACTCTGTTAGATCTTACAATGCCTTCCCTAACACAGCCTTATTCTCCTCTATACATGTTTCTCCCTTTTAATGTAAATTCCATTGTTCCCATATGTCTTTGGAACTTTACCTTTCTCATAATACCTTTTCATGGTGCTAATATTGTCAGTAACCTTTGGGGGAAAATAAACACACTGCTTGGCCTAACTTCTCTGTCTAGGTGTAAACATCATACCATCTCTTTGCAATTCGAACTGCCCTGATTTATCTAAAAATGCAAATTCTCCTCACGTTACATTCTCATGACTTCAGCCATGTTTGCGTATTTAGCATTTCAAACCTAGCTTCTTTTGATGAATCAAAGCCTCCAGATCAGTTGTCTCCAATTCAATTAAATCCCACACACGCACATGTGCGCACACGAACAATCCAACCCCACTATTAACCTACTATTACTATAGATCACAATAATATTGAGAATTATTATATTTTCATGACATCTGCGGTGTTTTTGAAAGTAACATCGAAATATCTGTTACTGGGGAAATCTTGCAGACAGAAGTAGTCTGTGGCTGGAAATCCACAGCAGCCAACTAAGAGTACCTTCATGAAGAAAGTGCGGTCCATCCATGTGCTTCCTTCCATTGTCTTAACTGTTGACATGACAGTACCCTCTGCCTTGCAGCTAAAGCCAAACATTAAGTACTCACTAACTTTGTGTTAGGCTTGAGCAAGCATGATGATCCATCAATCAGAGGGAAGCCCAATTGTTATTGGGACGTTAGGCCAAAACCCACAATGGGATCTACCCAAGAATAAAAAGAAACTAAAAAAACTTGCAACTTGGACCAAACAGGTGCTACACTTGATCTTAGCTGAGAAGTGAGAATAGGGATAAGTTGATGGTGGTGAGCATGTGGTTAAGGAGGGAAGGCTGGGTGGCTGGGAGCCACCTTGGTGATGGAGTGGAGTGGGGCGGGGAGGGGAATGGAATGGGGAATTGGAGGACCACATCATAGGATTAATGAACAAGATGCTGGAAGGATAACAAGTGACTGGAGTAAGGTAGTGGCAGCTTGGGGCTGAAGGGAAGTGAAGACAACAAAAAGAATCATGTTTTGGCATTTAAAAGAAACTGAGGTACAACTGGACAGTGCAGTGGGGAGGAGGGAGGTCACATAACTATTTGTGAAGAAGAGTCATTCCTACTTTCCCCTATTGATTACATGCTATTATAATTGCAACATGAAAGTAAGAACTATTTCTGTAAGTTGTGTCTCATTGTAATTTTGTTTTTACTTGTGTAGACATGAGCTGTTGAAAGACGAGACTACTTCTTTTGGATCCAATAACCCTTTTGCTGCTGCCCCTGGGATGCCCTGCCCTGCACCTCTATCTCTACAGAAGAACAAAAGAAAAGATTTTGACAAAGCATTCAGCGACCAGCTTATTATAGTAAGCTTGAATTAGCATAGTGTAAAGAGTGAAGAAGTTAATAGATGCCTGCAAATTTTTATTTTAAAATAATGAGTGAAAATAAACATAATTTGAGATTTGGTTATGGTATTATCAAAGACAGTGAAAATTCTTCTGCTCAGATTTTAATCCAATTTACAGAAAACCTGCTATAGTATTATGTACCCGTGATTGGATTACCTGGTATAGTTAAAATAGATTTTAGCTAATTAAAAACATTGTAGTTTACACACCTATGTCACATACAAGTTAAGTGATTTAGAGCAGAATAGTTTTGAAGGAGCTGGTGAGTTAAATCATGGCCCAAATTTTCCAAACGCCTGGTTCCAACCCTGATCAGACAAAATAATACCCATTTAACTTCCTCTATTTTTCTGGGCAATCTTCTGTTAGAGGATCCTTCCAAACGCACTCAGTGCAGGAAATCTCGGAGACATCAGCCAAGGAAATCCGCGCAGGAGCCATGTTCCCTTTTTATGGCATTAACTGCTGTATTCTGGTAAGTAGAGAGTTTAAATATCCCAAAGCTGCTTTGAAAAGCTATGGAGAGAAGGTAAGTAGCTAAGTAGGTAGGACGGGTAAGGTAAGGGGGTAGGGTGCTGGCTGAGTAGGGTGGTCAGGAGGGGTAGTCGGGGGTGAGGTGTCAGGGTGGTTTGTGGGGAAAGTCGAGGGCTTTGGGGGAGGAGGGTAGTAATTGAGGGAGTAGGATGGTGAGGTTGAGTCAGATCAGGGCTTTGGAGGTTAGTTGGGTGGTGGAGGAGAGTGTCAGGTCGAGTCAGTGGGTTGGGGTGGGGAGTTGTATGAAGAGGATTGGGAGGTCGACGGGGGAGTTGCGTTGGGGGTGATGGTGGTTGTTTCAGTTGTATAGTTACCCAGGAGCTAGACTAGGATTTTTCCTGGCTTACTAACCAGGTTAGAAAGTTAGAACTGTCTGAAACCTATAACTCTAACTCAGAATTGGAGACTTTCTCAACTCCCATCGGAAGTTCAAACTTCCCGGACAATTCCCACGAAGTCATTTCTTTTAAAACTTCCGAGGGGCCCTGTAGTGCATCTTGTTAGGGGGTGGGGGCGTACATCCATTCCCCAATTACCAGAAACCTGAAGATCTGGGCCGTTGTCTTTAAAGTTACTGAATTGTTTTCACTGGAACTCGAGGTTAAGAGAAATCTTTCAAAATTATGAAAAGTATTCAGAGGATAGAAAAAAAACGGAAGACTATTTTCACTGGTGAATGGGTGCCAAGTAGGCATAAACTCAGGATTAAGTTAGTTTTTATCTTTTGTTTTAAGTAGAAACCGAAACAGCTATCGTAACAGATTCATAAACCATTTAAGAAAAAGCGATGTGTTCGTAAAGGAAGGAATCTGAGATTATAGAAAAGCAAAGAACAAGTTTAGAATAGATAGCACCTGCTAAATAGTAAGTTGTGGCACAGGTACAAAGGACCAAATGGCCCGTTCCATTTTGTAATTCCAGTAAACTGGATAACCTTGCCTGATCTTTCAACCAGTGTTCCAACTACTCTTTGAGGTATTGTGAAGTCAAACCTGTTTGGCTATACCTAAATTGATTCAGACAAATATGTACATGATGGTTGGTATGTAAGAAGCTGGTTCAATACATTTTCCACCACTGTCTCTGCACCTTAGCTGAAGCTGGGTGGCCCGTTTCCAAGCCTGAGGGTACCAGTTGAGCAAAACAGAATAATGAGCCAGGGCATGCTTTTAATCCATTTTAGTTAGTGAAAATATTTTCATCCTTTATCTGAATTCTTTTTATTGGGGGGCGGAGGGGGTGATGGTGAGAGGCATGATGCTAAGTAGGCAAGTAGTAGTTGGGTATTGATTTAATCTTTAGGACCATTATCTTTTTGGAGATCTCCATATTTTAAATAATTTGAATCCATCTCTTTGAGTAAATCACAGCCACCCATGTTTTTCAGTGTCTGTCCTTGCCTTAAGATCTAGGTATGTTTATGGTGACACACTTGAGTAAATGAATAGCCAACCTTGTTTGGTAACTACTTTAAACTACAGCATTACCCCATGATCTGAAGAATTCCTTATCCACACTCCCAAGCGATAACACTTCACAAAGTCTCATATAAAGTTTAAAATATAAAGTGAATTTATTACACATTAAGCAAATAATCTAAGTTTTATATGTTTGCAACTTCAGGTGGAATTTAATGCATCCCCCACTCCAAGGCAAGTTTGGAGGCAGAGAGGGCCCCTGTGTCAGGAAGTGGGTCCCTGCAGGAAGGCACCCCCTGCCTTTGCTAATGCCAAACTCTCTCCTCTCATGTCTGCCAGTTTTTTGGCTCATGTGATGGGTCAAATGGTCTCCTGAGCTATCATTCTTGAGACTTTCCCAATGCCAGCTGCTCTTCCAAATAGAGCAGCTCCATTTGCATATCCAGAAAAGAGTGGATTTTGAAAATTAGGCACTCGTATTCAAAAAGAGAATGGTTCAGTTTACGTTAGTCTCAATCACCAAAGTCAGTATATAGTGGAAATTGTGTTAGACTGTCTTTTGAGGAGGCTTTTTTTTTTAAATTGCGGCATATCAGGATGAATAAATGTCAGGATAGATGACAGCACACCACCACCTTCTCAAGGGCAATTAGGGATGAGCAATAAATGCTGGCCTAGCAGCAATGGCCACACCCCATGAAGGAATTTAAAAAAAAACAATTCTGACTTGGTTGTTGGGCTCCCTATGTTTAAATGATTTGAATTTTAAAAAGATAACCACTAAATAAAAACTTGACAATGCTTCCCCCCCCCCCCCCCCCCACCAAGCTTAACTGCTTTCTAGACCTTTTTGTAAAAAAATCTACTAAACGAGTTAGACAGGTATTCGGGAAAGCACATTGGTTTGCTTTCAACCCCAGTTGAAGCAGCGTGCACTTGTTTTCTAGCAGTTGGATAGGAGGCTTTGTGGGTGGTCTTCCCTCCTCTGCAGTCCCTTTCAATGTCAGATTGAGATTGGTGGTTAACCCTAAATAGTTTTCTCATCTGACTTCGATTCACACTGTAACTGAAAACAGAGCTGCATTGTGTGAAATTTACAAGAATAAAATCTGTATAAGGATTAAAGAATCTCATTCTGCAAAAGTACATTCACAGAAATCCATTCTTGCTGATTTCACAGATGGACCTCCAGGTTTAGCTCTGACGCATTCTTTAACTTTTATTGGATTAGAAGCTATTTAGTGTTAATCACTGACCTGCCTTCAATTTGTGAAGCAGGGAACCTGATTTCTGATTATCTGGCAGCTATGTTCCTAGGCCAGTTGAAATCAATGTAAGAAACGTTCCTTTCAAGCTGATAAATTCAGCATGCTTTTATTTCATAATACATGGGATGCATCATCCAAAAGCAATTTGCAAAACCAGGAAAAAAATGAAATAAATACAGGTTGGGCAGCATCTGGAGAGTGGAAGTTCAGTTTCAGGTCAGTGATCTTTCGTGAGAACCAGGAGATGTTTTAGATGGTCATCTTACATAGAAGAAAAGCAATGAGGAAAGGTGGATCTCCAATCCATCAGAGATGTGGATGGAGGTTGCACTCAGTTCATAATGTTTTTGGGACAATTTCTTAGAGCAGTACGTTCTAGAGCCAGCCAGAGAGCAGACTATCCCTGGACCTGGCAATGTTCAATGAGATGGGATTAATTATATGACCTCATGGTAAAGAGAGCCTCTAAGTGACAGCGATCACAACGTGGTAGAATTTCATGTTCATTTTGAAAGTGAGAAGTGTGGGCCCATAACTAGTGTTTTAAACCTAAATAAAGGGGTAACTATGAGGTTATGAAGGCACAGCTGGCTAAGGTGAACTGGGAAATTAGGTTAAAAGGTAGGACAGTAGAGTTGCAGTGGTAAACTTTTAAGGAGACGTTTACTGACTCTCGGCAAAGATTTACCCCAGTGAGAAAGAAAGGCTCTTTGAGAAGGATGCATCATCCATGGTAAATAAGGAAGTCAAGGATAGAATTAAATTGAAAGAAACACTGTACAAATCTGCAAAGATTAGTGATAGGTCAGAGAACTTAAGAACTAGCAAAGAATGACTTAAAAAATAAGAGGCAGAAAGTTAGCTAGTAATATAAAAACCGATAGTAAGAGTTTCTACAAGTATTTGAACAGAAAGAAAAACTAAAGCTAGTGCTGGGCCTCTAGGGAGTGAGCCTGGAGAATTGACAATGGAAAACAAAGGAATGGTGGAGGCATTGAATGAGTATTTTGTCTGTCTTCACTGTAGAAGACTTGGAAAACTTCCCAAAGATAATTGAAAATCAAGAGATGATAGGGAGAGATGAACTTAGCAAATAGGGAAAGTTCTAGATTCCATCATTCAGGAGGTTATAGCAGGATACTTAGAAAATCACAATGTGATTAGGCAGAGCCAACATGGCTTTACGAAAGGGAAATGATGTTTAACTAATGATGTTTAACTAATCTATTAAAAGTTCTTTTGACTAAGTAACATTCAAGCTGTATAAAAGGGAACCTGTAGATGTGGTGTACTTGGATTTCCAAAAGGCATTTGATAAGGTACCACATCAAAAGTTACTACACAAGATAAGAGCAAATGCTGTAGGGGGGGGTAACATATTAGCATGGATAAAGGATTGGTTAGCGAATAGGAAGCAGAGAGTAGGGATAAATGGGTCTTTTTCAGATTCACAAGCTGTAACTAGTGGAGTGCCACAGAGATCAGTGGCGAGTCCTCAACGATTTACAATGTATATCAATAACTTGGATGAAGGGACTGAATGTCTGGTAAATTTGCTGATGACACCAAGATAGATAGGAAAGTAAGTTGTCAAGAGGACGTAGAGAATTTGCAAAGGGATATAGAGAGGTTAAGTGAGTGGGCAAAAATTTGGCAGATGGAGTATAACATGGGTAAATGAGAACTTGTCCATTTTGGCAGGAAGAATAAAAAGGCTGAAAACCATTTAAATGATGAGAGATTGCAGAACTCGGTGGTACAGAGGGTTCTGGGTATCCTGGTACATGAAGCACATAAAGTTAGCATGCAAGTACAGCAAGTGATTAAGAAAGCAAATGGAATGTTGGCATTTATTGCAAGTGGAATGGAATATAAAAGTGGGGAAGTTTTATTGCAGCTGTACAGGGCAGCTGGTGAGACCATATCTGGAATACTGTGTACAGTTTTGGTCTCCTTTTTTGAAAAAGAGATACAATTGCTTTAGAAGTTCAGAGAAGGTTCATTTGACTCCTGGGATGAATGGCTTATCTTATGAGGAAAGGTTGAACAGGTTAGGTCAATACCCATTGGAGTTTAGAAGAATGAGAGGTGATTTTATTGAAACATGTGATCTTGAGGGGGCTGGATAGGGTGGATACAGGGAGGATGATCCCTCTTGTGGGGGAAGTGAGAACTCAGGGACATAGTTTAAGAATAAAAGGTCTTCTTTTTAAGACAGACATGAGGAGAATTTTTTTGTTATTTAGAGTGTGGAGTTCTCTTTCCCCAGAAGGTAGTGGCAGGTGGGTCTTTACTTAATTCAGCCTTGATTAAATTTAGATTTTTATTAGACAATGGAGTCAAGAATTATGGGGTGCCGATAGGAAAGTGGAGCTGAGACCAGAACCAGATCAAGATCTTATTGAATAGTGGAACAGGCCCGAAGGGCCAAATGGCCTACTCCTCCTGTATCCTATATTCCACTCTAGACATGTGAAGGCACCCCAAAGGCAAATGAATCCAGATACTTTTGTTTGGTTGCACAACCACCATGATGGCCTAGTGGTAATGTGACTAGATTATTAATCCAGAGGCCCAGGCTAATGCTTTGGGGACATGGGTTCAAATCCCACTGGAACAGTTGACGGTTTTTAAGTTTAATGAATAAAATCTGAAATTACTAGCATGAAACTATCATCAATTGGCGTAAAAACATATCTAGTTCACTAGGCCCCCAAACAGAGAGAACTAGAAGAGCAGATATGTAGGCAAATTTCAGAGAAATGTAAAAATGATAGGGTGGTAATAGTGGGGGATTTCAACTTCCCCAACATTAACTGGGTTAGTCATGGTGTGATAGGTTTAGAGGGAGCGGAATTCTTAAAATGCATCCAGGAGAGCTCTTTAAGCCAGTACGTACAAGAGAGGGGGTGGCCCTGGACTTAATTTTAGGGATTGAAGCCAGGCAAGTGGTAGAGGTATCAGTGGGGGAGCATTTTGCAGATAGTGATCATAACTCCGTTAGATTCAAGGTTGTTATGGAAAAAACAAGGATGGGCCAGAAATCAGGGTTCTAAATTGGAGGAAGGCCAATTTTAATAAGATCAGATATGATTTGGCCAGAGTGGACTGGGAGCAGCTACTTTTAGGTAAATCTGCATCAGAGCAGTGGGACTCATCGAAGAAGGAAATAGGGAGAGTATAGGGCCAACATATTCCAGTAAAGACAAAGGGTGGGACCAACAAATCCAGGAACCCTGGATGTTGAGGGATATACAGCAGGGAGGTTCTGCTGGAACTGTATAACATGCTGGTTAGGCCACAGCTAGAGTATTGCGTGCAGTTCTGGAATCTGCATTATAGGAAGGATGTGATTGCACTAGAGAGAGTGCAGAGGAGATTTACCAGGATGTTGCCTGGGCTGGTGAGTTTTAGTTATGAGGAGAGATTGAATAGACTGGGGTTATTTTTCTTAGAGCAGAGGAGATTGAGGGGGGACATGATTGAGGTGTATAAAATTGAGGGGCATAGATGGGGTAGACAGGAAGGAACTTTTCCCTTTGGTGGAGGGATCAATAACCAGGGGGCATAGATTTAAGGTAAGGGGCAGGAGGTTTAGAGGGGATGTGAGGAAGAATTTTTTCACCCATAGGGTGGTGGGAATCTGGAATTCTCTGCCTGAAAGGGTGGTAGAGGCAGAAACCCTCATAACATTGAAGAAGTATTTGGATGTGCACTTGCGATGCCATGGCATACAAGGCTACGGGCCTAATGCTGGAAAATGGGACCAGAATAGTTAGGTACTTGTTTGACTGGTGCAGACTCGATGGGCTGAAGGGCCTTTTTCTGTGCTGTAGATCTCTATGACTCAAATGTCCTCTAGGAAGGAAATCTGCTATCCTTACCTGGTCTGGCCTACATATGTAATCCACAGTAATATGGTTGACTCTTAACTGCTTTCTGAAATCGCAAGCCACTCAATCGAAGGGGTATTGTGGATGGGCAACAAATGCTGGTCTTGCCAGTGATGCCCACATCCCGTGATAGAATTTTAAAAAAGCATGAGACTTTTTGCATGCAACCTGAGCAGTATTGAGAGCAATTTTACTCTCTTCATTTTCATTTACATTTTATGATGCCGCTGTTTATTGGCCAGTTTCTATTTTCAGAAAAGTGGAACCATTCAAATAGGCAGTTTCACAATAAAGCCTTGGGCCAGGATTTTCCCATTGGTGATTTGGGGGCGGGGCCCCCTTGCCGAGGGGAAATGACGTCAGGAGGAACCCCCGACGTCATCCCGGTCCCTTTAAGTATTCACGAAGGCGGGCAGACAGCGAAATCAGCTGTCCGCCCGCCGACCTGTCAATGGCTAATTAAGGCCATTGACAGGCTAATTAACCTTATTAAACACCCTGCCCGGCCAACCTTAAGGCTGGCGGGCAGGCCAGGAGCCCCAGCGGGTTGCAGATTATCAATGAAACTTCATCCACTGGCGGGATGAAGTTTCATGTCCTTTTTTAAAAAATTTAATAAATTTTATGTGTTTATTATTAACATGTCATATCTCATGTGACATTGTCACGTGAGGGGGACATGTTAATTTTAATATTTATCTATTTTTCAAGTTTACTTACCTCTCTCAAATCTCCCTGAGACAGCACTTTGCCTCAGGGAGCAGTGCTCACTTTGACAGCTGGGGATTCCCCCCTCACCTCCCCGCACAGGAAGCACATAGCGCTTCCCATTGGGCAGGCCGCTGGACGGGCCTTAATTGGCCCGCCCACTCAAAATGGTTGGCAGGCCCCATTTTGGCAGCGGGGTTCAGCTGCCCGCCTGCCGCTGAGCCTGTGGGACCCGCCCGCCCATCGAGGTAAGAATTCTGCCCTTGGTTTTTAATAGTGAACTCAATGAAGAAAACTTTCCACTTTAGCGTAGAATGTGCTCTGGCCTATTGTTTTCAAGCATGTCTCAAGTATCATCCATTGCACTTCTGAGTTTTTTTGGGTCCATGCCCCACTTAGAATTTGAGCCTATAATCTACATTAACACTTCTACACTAACACTTGAATGCAGACAGAAGGAATGTTTGACAATCCATACTAAAGAAATAGGAGCTTGAGTCGGCCATTTGGCTCTTTAAGCCTGCCATTTGGCTAGATCATGGCTGATCTTCTACCTCAATTCCACCTTTCCACACTATCCCCACATCCTTTAATTTACTACCCAAAAATCCAACCATCTCTGCCATGAATATACTCAACAACTGAGTATATGGGTGGAGAATTCCAAAGATTCACAGCCCTATGAGTGAAGAAATTTCTCCTCATCTTAGTCCTGAATTGCAAACGCAAACACTGCTCCAGCATAAGATCTTGAGTAAATTGCTGCAATTTCATTCAGATGAGACTTTAAACAGACCCTGTCTGTCCTTTTGGGGTGTAAAAGGTCCCATGGCACTGTTTGAAGAAGAGCATAAGAGTTCTTCCAAAGTTTTGGCCAATATTTATCCGTTAACCAATATCATTAAAACAGATAAACTGGTCTTGCATCTCATTGCTGTTTGCGTGACTATGGTGTGTATGGATTGACTGCCGTTCTGCCTGCAAACAAACATTGATTACACTACTGTCAGTGAAATACTTATGATAAGTGCTTTGGGATATCCTGAAGACATGAAAGTTGGTGTATAAATACACATACAATACTTTAAGAATCTCAAAGTTATTTCAGCAATTTTAGGAAATTAATCAGGGAACGAAAAGAAAATAAAATTAAAGCTAGGAGAATTTTAAGTATTTTAATTAATTTTTGAAGTTCTAATAATGCTGATGGCCACCTGTAGTGCTATCCTTGGTAGATTTATTGATTTCTTGTCATTGCTATTTTGCAGGATGCAGGTCAAAAGCATTTTGGAGCTGTCATCTGCAAGTCCTGTGGAATGATTTATACAGCGGCCAGCCCTGAGGATGAAGCACAACATATTCAGTATCACCAAAGGTTCCTAGAAGGGCTCCGTTATGTGGTACGAAAGGTTTTATTAAATTTAATACAATTTACCTTTGCATAAATTGTATATGCAACTTTGTTCAAAATCAGGTTTTAAATTTTTCAAAAATATATCCAAAATGTAACATTCTACTAGTTGATCTCCATGAAGTGGAGCCCAGGAATCAGGAGTGAGTATTGGTTAGGATAATTGGACAAAGACTTTCAGGCTTTATCAAGTCCCCATTTTAAAGTCATGCATTTTGTCCTTTAATCCTATAAATTCCTTTGTACACATTTATAATTGACACTACCACTGTAAATTTGTCATACTCTAATTATACAGTTCCACCAGCAGTAACCCTGTGCTCCATTGGTTGGGTAGCATTATTACAGCTTCTGTTGTTAAAGAGAAGAAAAATTTACATTTGTGTAACACTTTCAAAGCACTCTACAGCCAATCATGTACTTTTGAAGTGTAGTCGCTATTGTAAGGTAGGTAACACAGCAGCCAATTTACATGCAGCAATCTGCCACAAACAGCATTGTGATGACCAGACAATCTATGCTTGTGATGTTGATTGAGAGATAAATATTGAGAGATAAATAAAGCTGGTGAGCGGTATGGCATGATGAAGCTAACAAACATTGCTATGGTTGCTTGCTTTTGTGGGGAAAAGTGAGATCCATATTAGTTTCCTTCCTATTGCCACCCTCCCCCCCCCCCCCCCCCCCCTGTCCTTCCAGTCACTCATGATTCTGTGCTGCTACTGTATTTCCCTCCAAGTTCAGGACCCCTGTACCTTTCTCCTTAAATACTGGGGTAGAGTTGTATTGTCTGAGGCGCCAGCTTTCAAATGAGATGTTGAACCAAGGCCCTGTCTGCTCTGTCAGGTGAATGCAAAAATCCCATGACACTATTCTGAAGAAGAAGAGAGTTGTCCCTGGTGGTCAAAGTTTATCCGTTAATCAAATCATGAAAAAATCTGGACATTGTCACATTTCTGCTTGTGGGAGCTTGCTATGCCCCAATTGGCTGCCATATTTCCTACATAATGAAAGAAACTCTTCCTATTTTTGTCTGTCTTTTCCCACTCCCTCTTTCTCTTAACACCACCCTTTCTTCTTCAGCTGCTCCCTCTCTTCCACCCTAGGAGTGGACTGCTTATAGAATATATGCCCCAATTTCAGAATAAATGAGTAAAAGCCTCTAGAAATCATTGGTATGGAGGTGAGTGAGGTGTAGGAGAAATCTTGCATTCAATCTGTAAGCTGTTTTAATCTTGCCGATTGTAGAGGTGTACCACAAATTCAGCAGGATGGGAATATGGTTGGAATATGAAAAACACGCAGCAAGGGGACCAAAAAACTGAGGGCGTAGCAGGTGGTACCCACCATTTGGGGAAAGATGTGCATGAAATTGAAGCATGCCGCAAATTTCACTCGGTCCTCTCACTTCAGACTTTATGCAGCTGAAATGATTCCACCATAGATCTCCATTAGGAAATATAGGCTTGGGGCTGCAAGCGAACGCCAAAGACAATGGTCCCAGGCTTGTGGTGGAAAGTATAGCCATCCTGTATAGCTGGATAGAGACAGAGCGAGGAAAAGGGTATAACATTGACGTATAGGAATTCACAAGATTTCCGTGGCCATCCAGATGTGGAAATCAACTTGGAGGTAAAGTCCTCCTCTCTCATTTTTGCAGGGAGTGATGTTGCCACGGGGAGATTTTCCAATGTGGCTGATTTGGTGACAACTGAGATTTGGCAGCTGTAGATTTTATAACATGGGTTTTGTTGCACAGATTAGTTTTGGATCAGGGGAATAACAATGTTTGGATATGTTCAGTGGGCTTAGTTTCAGCTGAAAGATAAAACTTCTTAAAAAAAATTATTTGATCACTTGAGCTTAGTTTTACTGAATTATACCTTGTTTTTACATGATCTTGCTACTGAGCACTGTTGTTTGTCTCTTACTTAACAGATTTTAAAACATTCAGGGATATCAATGTTTTTAGACTAATGAAGGCCTTTCTTGTCCATCTTTTTATTAATGCTTGTGATGTGCGTGTCGCTGGCAATATGTTTATTATTTATACCTAGTTGCCCCTGAGAAGATGATGGTGGTTCCTCATCCAGCATCACCACACTAGGTGTATGGTGAAAGCGCTCCCAGAATGTTAGGTAGGAAGTTACAGTGGCCATGAAGGAATGTTGATGTAAGCCTAAGTCAGGATGATGTGTGACTTGGGGAACTAGGAAGTAATGCTATTTCCATGCACCAGTTTTACCATCCTTCTTGATTTTAAAGGTTTGCAAGCTTTTGTTGCTTCACTCCCACTCCCTACCCGTCACCGCCTTGTTTAAAATAAAAGCCCATGTAATCATGATTCACCCCCCCCCACCATGTTTACTATGATTGACTATCAATACTAGGGTGTAACTTGACTCAAAGTTTTTCCTCCCATTATTGTTAGCACCCAGCCTCCATTGTGTGATATTTAATATATTTGGTTTAGATTATGATAACCTCTTATTCATTGATTTTGTCTTGTGCTCAACACCATTAATTTCTGGTCACAAAGTGTTTTTATGCATAGTTCTTAACAAAACTTGCACTGGTGACTGGCTTAAACTGCCTTTTTAAGACAGGAGCGCTCTGATTTTTAGTGTTAATAAATAGTGTGCTCTTAATTGGTCCTGGCTATGTTGTTGGTGAGGTTCTGAAGTTTGGGGCTGGATTTTACAGTTGCCATGGTCCTCTCCTCCCTCCCCTGCCCCCACCCCTGAGAAGGCCACCTGCTGGATTCTATGTGCTGGCGGGGGAGCCTAAAATCCCACCTTTGGATTCAGTGGCAGCCTTAACAAAGGTGATGTGGTTAACCATAGGTTAGAATGGAATCAGATTTAGCTGTACTATCCCTAAAGTCAAATGTCAACTGACCAGCCGTGAAGTAGTGCCATTGGGTGACATGTTAAGAGGGCTGGTACAGACTATGGTAGGATAAACAAACATGCCTTCCTATCTGCAGGGAAGTGTGAAGAAAATTTCAGCAGAATGAAGAGAGGACCACACCATGTCACTTAACTATAACATTCATTCTTTTGAATTGTTGAGTCTTGAAACTGCAGTTTTATAAAAAATATTTCTATTCAACACGACAGAGATGGAAGAAAGAGCGTGTGGTGGCAGAATATCTGGATGGAAAGATTATATTGATACTGCCAGATGACCCTAAATATGCTCTCAAAAAGGTAAAAAAAAAAGTAGCATGTTGATGGACTTCCTCCTAAAGCCTGTAGTATATTGGTGATTGATTAAATATAAATCTTAGGCACAGTTTTCAACAGAATGGCTTGATGTTACTTGGAATAAAATCAATCTATGCAATCTATTTTTTAGTTCAAAATAATTTAGTTCAAATTTGCTGATAATTCAATTTTATAAGTACTGACTTCCTGGGCAGAAGTTTGCCCTTGGTGGGGGTGCTCAGCGGGGTCAACTGCCACCCACGATCGGCACCACACTGCAATTTTATGCGGTCAGGCCAATTAAGTCCCACCCGGCGTGAAACACGAGCGGCAGAGCTCAGCACTGCCTGTGTGGGTGGGGGGAGTAGGCGAGTGGGCCTCTTGCGAACTTTGCGCATGCATGCGAAACAGCACTTCAATCTCTCTGAAACATGGAGTTGCCTCGGAGATGAAGCGCTGTTTAAAAAAAAATAATGAAGAAAATAAAAATGTCATAAAACATCTCCCCTCATGAGACTCTCACATGAGTACGGACATATTTTTAATTCAAGTGTGAAATGTTTATTTAATTTTTATTTGCTTAAGAAAACGTCATCCCGCCCATGGATGAGGTTTCCTAAAAAGCGCAATGGCTGCTTAGCGTTTTCGCTTGCCTGCCAACCATAAGGTTGGACGGGCAGCTTAAATTTGAATTTAATTACCTTTGTAATGGCCTTAATAGGCCTTTTAATTGTCGGCGGGCACGCTGCCAACTCCAGTGCGCGCCCACCTAACGAAATATCGCGGGACTATGCGATGATGTTGGGACGCTCGCCAGACATCATCACGCATCATTTTACACTTGGCCGGGTCGGGTGCGTGCCCACCCGCTGAACTCCATATTCTACCCCCTATTTCCATGTGTTAAAGGTTAACTTAGATTTTTGGATAGATTGATAATCTCGGCTGACACTTCAATGCAAGCTTTGTGGATTGCTGCCTATACCACCAACCCAAGGGTGAGGAAAGAGACCTGGGAGAAGGGAAACAAAGTAGCTCCATGAATTGTTTCCTTTTTAAAAACAAATAAATGCACTCCTCACATTTGGTATTAGAGGGGACAGGAGAAAAATAAGTTTGAGGAGGTAGTTGTGTATTCAAAGAGCTAAGAGTTACTGATCTACAGGATGGACATGGAACAGTTGGTGGTTTTAGAGAGTGTGGGACAGAGAAGCTTAATATGATCAAACCAGATCTGATGATTGATCACTCAGCTGATTGTGTCTATGGTAAGATCAAGTTTGCTTCCTTCTTATTTAAGAGAACAAAGATGGAGATGTGCATGCTTTTTTTTAAATAAGGTAGAAGAAGTGCGAGAGTTGGTCGATAATGAGCTGGGGTTTCAGCAAGCCACATTAAGCTACCAAGGGCGAAGCAAAACCTACATGTTTGTCTCTAATGAGAAGAAGATTGTTGGCTGTCTTATCGCAGAACATATCAAACAGGTAAAGCTTCTATACACATCTGTACACATACAACTGAGATGGTGTATATGTTCATAAAAATGGTGGTTGGTGAGACTGGACCGTGAAATAAAATCTATTATTTACGTCAAGTAGTGTTAAAGTTAAACCAACATCTAGAAAATGTTAGATTAAAACAAAATTACTTGGCTTAACTAAACTACTTGCTTAAACCTGCAGAAAACCCATGCTGATGTACTAATGTGCCTTCATCTCCCATACTTTCTCTGCTAAAATGTACAGTAAATGCTGTACATCCCACATCCCAAAAAAAAATATATTTTTTTAATTGAGCTCTTTTTATACTTCTGCTCCCCTGTGCTCTCAGACTTCATAGCTACAGCACAATCACTTTCATGCCTCAATCATATGAGTGCTGTTAGAGCCCAGATATCCTCAAAGTCCTCCCAGACTCCAAATTATACAAATCAACTTTCAGTCCCACTCCTCATGACTGGTCATAGTCCATGCCTATTGCACCATCATCTTCCAGTTTATCTCAACCCCTAGCAACTTTGTCCTGGTCCTTCCTATGCTCTGTTTCCTTCCTACTGTATAATCCAGTCCCTCCTGACTTAATTTCTAACATAACCTTCTCTGCCATCAACTCATATACGGTGACAATTATTCTGACCCAAATCCAACCCAGTATGTGTTGCTTCCCATCTTACTGAGGCCTGTGGAACTATTAACTGGTAGGATATTGAGTACTGTACATCATTGAAGAAACAGAAGCCATATACGATATGTGCAGAAGGGACAAGAGGCAGGAGGAGAGACTTACAGAAACAAAGGCTGGAATTTTCCATTTTGGATTTCCTGCCACATCCAGTCGTGAATGGTGGTGGACAATTAAACAACTCGCTGGAGGAGGAGGCTCCACAAATATCCCCATCCTCAACGATGGAGGAGCCCAGCACATCAGTGCAAAAGATGAGACTGAAGCATTTGCAACAATCTTCAGTCAGAAGTGCCAAGTGGATGATCCATCTCTGCCTCCTCTGGAGGTCCCCAACATCACAGATGCCAGTCTTCAGCCAATTCAATTTACTCCAAATGATATCAAGAAAGAGCTGTAGGCACAGGATACTGCAAAGGCTACAGCCCCTGACAATATTCCGGCAATACTATTGAAGACTTGCGCTCTAGAACTTGCTTTGTCCCCTAGCCAAGATGTTCCGGTACAGCTACAACTCTGGCATCTACCCGGCAATGTGGAAAATTGCCCAGGTATATCCTGTGTACACAAAGCAGGACAAATCCAACCTGGCCAATTACTACCCCACTAGTCCACTCTTGATCATCAGTAAAATGATGGAAGGGGTCATCAACAGTGCTATCAAGCAGGCTAGCAATAGCCCGCTCACTGAGTTTGGGTTCTGCCAGGGTCACTCAGCTTCCTACCTCATTACAGCCTTGGTTCAAATATGGCCAGAAGAGCTGAACTCTAGGTGAAGTGAGAGTGACTGCCCTTGACATCAAGGTCGCATTTGACGGAGTGTGGCATCCCTTAGCAAAACTGGAGTCAGTGGGAATTGGGTGGGGGTGATCTCTCCGCTGGTTGGAGTCATACCTAGCACAAAGGAAGATGGTCGTGGTTGTTGCAGGTCAATCATCTCATTTCTAGGACATCACTGCAGGAGTTCCTCAGGGTAGTGTCCTAGGCCCAACCATCTTCAGCTGCTTCATCAATGACCTCCTTCCCGTCATAAGGTCAGAAGTGGAGATGTTCACTGATGATTGCACAATGATTGCACCATTTATGACTCTAACACTGAAGCAGTCCATGTCCAAATGCAGCAAGACATGGACAATTTCCAGGCTTTGGCTGATGAGTGGCAAGTAACGTTCGCGCCACACAAGTGCCAGGCAATGACCATCTCCAACAAGAGACAATCTAACCATCACTCCATGACATTCAGAGGCATTACCATCACTGAATCCCCCCCACTATCAACATCCTGGGGGCTACCATTGACCAGAAACTGGACTAGCCATATAAATACTGTGGCTACAAGAGCAGGTCAGAGGCTAGGAATCCTGCGGCAAGTAACTCACCTCCTGACTCCCCAAAGCCTGTCCATGATCTACAAGGCACAAGTCAGGAGTTGATGGAAAACTCTCCACTTGCCTGGATGAGTGCAGCTCCAACAACACTCAAGCTTGACATCATCTAGGACAAAGCAGCCCGCTTGATTGGCACACCTTCCACAAACATACATTCCCTCCACCACTGACCCACTGTGGCAGCAGTATGTACCATCTGCAAGATACATTGCAGAAACTTACTAAGGCTCCTTAGACAGTACCTTCCGAACCCATGATCGCTACCATCTAGAAGGACAAAGGGGAAGACACATGGGAACTCCACTACCTGTAAGTTCCTCTCCAAGCCACTCACCATCCATACTTGGAAATATATCACTGTTCCTTCACTGACGCTGGGTCAAAATCCTGGAACCCCCTCTAATAGCACTGTGGGTGTACCTACACTGCACGGACTGCAGGAGTTCAAAAAGGCAGCTCACCACCAGCTTCTTAAGGGCAATTGGGGATGGGCAATAAATGCTGACCTAGCCAGTGACGCCCACATGCTGTAAATGAATGAAAAAGATAAAATTCAAATTCCACCGTCTGTCGCAGTGCAATTCGAACCAGGGTGTCCAGATCATTACCCTGGGTCTCTGGATTACTCGTCCAGTGTCAGTATCGCTACATCTCCAGAATGGCCCACATATCCTATTTCATATTGTCGTATTAATTGGCTTGAAGTGCTTTGGACATCCTGCAAATTCTTTATTTTTTCATCAGTACCTTGTTCGTCATTCAAGGTGAAAAGATGACCATTTGCACCATCTGGAGTGTTTAATAGAGTTTTGATGGTTAGATAGGTGAGTGCTAAGGCTGATCTGAGCCTGGAAGGTTCTGCTTGAAGGATACCACAAACAATTGTGTTTGGATGAGTTGCTGGCTCGGGATTTCCCCTCCTTGCATTTTCTCTCTGCCTCCGATATCTGCTAGCTTTCAAAGGAGGCTGCATTTTTTTTATTCGGTTGTGACAGGTGCACTGATCCTGGGCAAGCTTCTCCCAAGACTCTTAAATACAGCAGTACATTATCTGTAACTTTGGTCATGGAGCGCAAGACTGTTAGATGAGAAGTGAAACAATGATAATGCAGTATGGCACACATCCCAATGAAAGTAGTGGTAGAGTGGAATTGGTTTTTTTTTCTCCCTAGATGAGAAGTACCTTTTTTTGGGGGGGGGAAAAAGGTGTCAAGTTCTCCTTGTGTTCCCCCCTTTATTGGTTAACAAAGGCATCCATTAATTCATGCATCCGATCAACACAACTAACATTTACAAAAGTGACAACCAACACATCAAGGTTGGGTAGATACATTAAAACAATGTTTTCTTAAAGAAAAAAATTTGTTATCCTGAGTTTGCTTCTGTTGCTGTTTATTAAAATGAGATTTAACTTTCAATGTGCTATCTAAAATTGAGCAGTGAACTTTTTTTGTGTACCGGAAGTCCAGTTGTAAATTTCTATGGTTGAGACGGGAATACTATTTCTAGGGATTCACTGTTTGAGTCAATTTACTCTTCAATCTTCCTGTGGTATCTCCAAAGGCCTTTCGGGTGCTATCTGAGCCTACCGATCAGAAAAACTCTGAGAACGACGCACTATTTGAATATCATCGTGCTTGGAGATGTTCTACAACGCCAGAAGAGGCTATCTGTGGCATAAGCAGAATATGGGTCTTCAGTTTGATGCGGAGAAAAGAAATTGCCAGCAGAATGGTTGACATTGTCAGGTAAGCCCTCAGTGTGCTTTATAGTATTAGGGATTCAACCCAGATTAGTCCATATAGCTAAAATGTTTGTATTTTCACATGTTTTGAAGTCATTGTATCCTGCAAATGTCACCAATCTGCTTTAGAATAGCTATGCAAAGAGCACTACTGGTATCCAAATTTTCAATCACGTACCACCAGCAAGGAACTTTACCTGCCCTCGATTTTCTGATAGGGCTGGTGACATCCCTTATTGCCAGCTCAATTTTGGAAAATTAACCCCATACTACCAAAACATGTATACTGCAGGAACTTCAACTAAATTGAAGGCAAATTATGTTGAATATCTAAATGAGCATCAGTTGCTGTGGAATTTGCATTCCATTTATATTGCTTTAATTTTGTGAATGTTGTCATGTGTCGAGAGAGTTTGTGATCTGAACAGCAATCTGCGTCTTTGTCATGAATGCTGAGATCGCTGACCTTAATTCAAATGTACAAAAGGATCTTTTCTCTGCCTTTAACATAAGACATCACGCAGGACTTATAAACTTCATTGCTGGGGAGTACATCTCTAGGCAAAGAACTGGATTTGCTTAACAGAGCATGGCTGGTGTAGGCATGAATGAAACTGCTGCCTATTAGTGATGTCACATCTGACTTTTCTAATTGCTGCTAAAAAAGTGGCAGATAAAGAGCCTAGGCCTTAAGCTCTGGAATCCTGCTATCCCTCTCTTCCCCAAAACCCCTCTATGCCTCCTTCCTCTAAGTCACTCCTTAAAACCTACTTCTGACCAGGCTTTTGTTCACCTGCCCTAATATGTGGCATGGTTTCAAATTTTGCCTGCTTAACAGTCCAGTGAAGCATTGTGGGAGGTTTTACTATGTTAAAGGTGCTTTACAAATGGACGTTTTGGACCAACCAGCTATTTCGGCATCAGGTGCGATGGAGCCATTTCTAGGAACAGTCTCTGAACATGCACATAGGACCAGAGCCACTTCAATCCCAAATGGAACCCATTGATAACTAACAACAAATGACCTCACTTAATCCTCTCATTGGGGAAGCAGTTAGGAGTAAAAGCAGAAAATTCTGGAAAAAATCAGCGGGTCTGACAGCATCTGTGGAGAGAGAAAGTTCACATTTTGAGTCTATATGACCCTTCTTTTGAAGAAGGGTCATAAGGGCTCAACATTGACTCTTTCTCTCTCTCCACAAACGCTGTCAGACCTGCTTAGTTTTTCCAGCATTTTCTGTTATTATTTCAGATTTCCAGCATCTGCAGTATTTTCCTTTTAAGCAGTTAGGAGCAGTAGGTACATTGAAGTGTACCAGATGTAAATAGATTTTAATTAGTAGTTTTGCTTGTTCCTCTGTACAAGGAGTTATGGCATAAATATTATGATGATCATATTTATGCCGTAGAACTCAACATAGAACCGTTGAGAGCCTTTCCTAATGTTGGTTTGAATTATGAAGAAACATAACACAAAATATATTATCTGCCAGGTGCTGATTCAGCATTTTAAAAATCTGTTGTCCTTCCCCAGCCTACTTCATTGTTGTAGGTCAGTCTGCTGTTCGTGCTGAAATCCCACTTCCCTAAGCATATTCTGCCAATTTTAGTTCATTGAAATAAACTGTTTATTTAAGCCAGTAACTCAGCACACGCAACTAATAAGTTATCACAGTAAAGGACTTCCAATAAACCAGAAAAATTAATAAATCCTGATAATCGGGTGTCATATACAATTGTATTATGTTACTGGTCTAGTATTCCGGAGGTCTGGACAAATAATCCAGAGAAAAGAGCTCAGCTCCAACCATGCTATTTTGTGAATTGGAATTTAGTTTTAATAAATCCAGGGAACAAATTACCATGCTGGTAGTAGTCAGTAATATTGTTTAGGAAAGAAGACTTCACACCCATAGCTGATTTAAGTCTATATGTGACTCCAGTCCCACGCCTACGTGGTTGATTTTTAAGTGACCCCTAAGTTGATTTGCCAAGCCGCTCAGTTGTATCAAAACCGTTACAGCACCTCCACCATTCCAGGGTCACTAGGGATGTCCACGTATTATATAGGATATAAAACATTAAAAAAGGCCAGTTAGCTCAACCACTCCATACTGGTGTTAATGCTCCACTTAAGCCCCCTCCCATTCTTCCACATCTACCTATCAGAATAGCCTTCTATGCTTTTTATTTGCTTATCAAGCATCCCCTTAAATACATCTGCACTATTCACCTCAACTGCTCCCTGTGGAAGAGCGTTCTATATTCTCACCATTCTGAGTAAAGAAGTTTCTTATGAATTCCCTATTTCATTTCTTGGTAACCATCTTATATTGATGGCCTTTAGTTTTACTCTTGCCAACAAGTGGAAACACTCTGGGTGGGATTTTCCACCCCCGCCCGCTGCTGGGATTGCCCGGTCCTGCCAAAAGTCAACGGACTTTTTGCTGGACCACCAAATCTCCCACAGCGGGTCCTGCCCAAAACGAGGCTGGAAAATCCCAGCCTATGTCTGTTCGATCAAAACCTTCCATAATTTTGATGACTTCTATTAAATTGATTCCCAGTCTTCTTTCAAAAAAAAAGAGACCCAGCTCGTTCATCCTTTCCTGATGACCAGCCAGAGAATTAATTTTCCTTTTTTTTAAAAAAAAAACTGGCAGCATTACAAATAATGATTTTCTTTTTATATTCCATTATTCTGTTTCTTAAATGCACCTTGAATTTTGCATAATTAAATTTAACATGCTTCCATCTCTTTCAGAAATACGTTCATGTATGGAACTTGCCTGAATAAGAATGAAATTGCCTTCTCTGACCCAACACCATCTGGCAAGCTTTTTGCAACTAAATACTGCCAAACCCCAAATTTCCTTGTTTATAATTTCATTGGTTAACCTGAAAAACTAAAGTTTGGCTTTCAGTAGCCATTTACTTTCAGATGAATTCAGCTTTACCTCTGCATTTTATATTGGAGGTAACATTTATTGGAAAAAGAACTCACTTTGGCTTTACATAATGTAGACTAATCTCTGAATATCTGATTTTAGAAACATACACTGTTCTTTTGACATACTTTGCACTGTTTGCTATGTGCTCTCTTAAATTAAGTTTTGGGAGTTTTTGCAATGTTGAAGGTTACTGAATGTTAATTATGCCATGTTAAACTGGGTTTGTGGAAACTGTTTCTAAGATGCTAAATGGAAAGGATTGATTGGGAAAAGTAAATGTAGACCTTGTTTGTTTTTATTGTTCACCTTTCTCTCCATTAAAGTACCTGCCTATAACACAGGCTGCTTGAGTGCAGGTTTCACAATATAAAATTTAGTTTTGAAGAGTGAGATATTTGCATAATAACCTTGCCACTGTTGGTGAATTTCTGAAGATTGACCATATCTTATTGTGCATATTTTAGAAGCTTTTGGTCCTTCAGAACACTTAAACCAACACAATTGTCAAGTAACATTTTTATCAGTAATAATTACTTGTTAGGTTTTCTGCTTGTTTGAGCAAAAAATTAACGTTTTTGTCCTACCACAATAAAGTCTTTAATGAAGTATTCATCGTCATTTTTATTTTCCTATTACTGTTTCGATGTTTTGTGTCGAGGCTTAAGCCCCTTTGTTTTTGAAAATATGATTCAACTGACTGGAAATTCTTCAATTTAAAATGAGACAGAACAAACTACTTAAAAATACAAAACTACCTTCCAAGGTGAAGGTGAAAAAGAAACAAATCGCCCCCTGGGGATTTTCAAAAGAGAGACATTTCCTATCATTCAGAGATTCATCGAAACTTTTCACTTTCTAAGGAAAAGACATTAAAATGCAAATTGCGGATATTGAAACAGTGGCTACCACAGACAAACCTGCCTGAAGCTCCTTGGAAACACACAATAGGTAAAGTATAACAGGCAACGCTGTAGCCAATTCAGAGATTGCTGGAAAGTTTTCAGAGGAAACTGGATGAAGCTGGGCTCTCTTGGAACAAGTGAATTAACCAGTTTGGAAGCCAACTTTACTAGAAATCTACCAGTGAACTGGGATCTCGTAATAATTGCAACATCTTCCACATCTGACCACATCCATGAAACCAGCTAATCGAAATTGGCCACATTGTTAAAAATCTGCGCCTCAAGGACAAAGGGCATAACCGTATTTTCTTTTACCTGTGTGTGGGCTGAATGACTGCATGAGGGCTGAATGTTTGACGTCATGTTTTTATTTTTTTCCTCTGGTTTAATGGTTAAAATATTTGCTCTCTTTGACTCAAGAAAACCTTGTTTTATTGGTTCCTTATTGCTCATAGCTTAAATAGTTACATTTGGATTTGGAAAAGGCACATCCTCGTGAAAAAGAAACTTGAACTTTAGTTGTGACCAACCGAAGAAGTTGAATAAAGGGGAGACATTTCACCCCTTCTCACCTGACCATAACAAAATTGGGGCCTCGTATCCAGAATTGTTTCCACAGACACAAATGAATTGGAGTGGGGAAAGTAAATTGTTCCTTCAATTTAAAAACTGCAAAACTTAACTACATCCTTGTGGAGGTGTGGCCAGTAAAAAAAAAAAAGCAATTCTTTAGAGTGTTATGACACAGCAGTTTGTAAAGGCTGAGTTATTTAAAATCCCAGAGGGAAACTTTGAACAACTGACATAAAACATAACCTATATTTTCAGTTGATAAGTTGCAGCTCTATATGCAGGAATAAGACCACCAATTCTTGAGGTTTTTATATCAAACTAAATGAGACAGTGATTAATTTACAACAAATTAAACACATACACATGGCTACAAATTACCATTATAACTTTTTAACCAATTAATCTCCACTAAGGCAACAATAACTAATAGACTTAAACAGACACCAGGCAAAGCATTTTTCACCTTACAGGCTTAGATTTTACATGCCTCTGACCTGCACATACAAACTCCTTTCTGTTATACCCAGCCTTTCTCTTTGAATGTAAATTCCCATTGTATCACCAGGCCCTTTGAACCTCTTTCATAGTACCAATTTTATTAGCAATATAAACATTGCTTGGTATCTGCTAGCTAGGTGCAAGATTTCACTCTCACTCTTGAATGCTCTATTGTGACAAAATGCAGATGAACCCTCTACCTTCCTATTTACATCTCAAAACTACTGTACATCAAAGCATCCAGACTAGCTGGCTTTAATCCAATTAACACACTAAACCTTGATTTAAAAACAAATAATTTCCAATAACATTATATACATTAATATCTTCATAACATGCAGTATAGACTGCCCACTGAGATCCAGGAAGTCATTGGGTAACCTGGATATGACCCAGCTGAAGTCCTCAGTGTATCACTTGCAGGGGGTGCTGGTACCAACAGGCCCTAAAAATAACAATCAGGGCATACTACCACAAGGGGCCTCACGACTGGGACAAAGGACCAAGTTTTCTTCTGTTCGTGACCAGGGACTCTCCCAATGAGTCCCTGGTTTTACTGTTTGAATTGGTTTTCAGACACAAAGTGAGGGAGCCTCTGAAACAAATCAAGGAGAGATTTGTAGAAAAGGAGGAAGAAGTCTCCGTGTTAGACTACAGTGATGTGGCTCAAGACCACTTAAAAAAAACTCCCAAAAAGCTCTGAAAAAACAAGCAGGCAAACGTATCAGGGCCCAACCCTTTCAGTCAGGAGACTAGGTGCTAGTGCTCCTACCAATAATAGGTGAACCTCTAAAAGCCAGGTTCAGTGGCTAACAAAGAAGGATGAGGAGGTAAACTATTTAACTGACACCCAAGACCGCAAGGAAAAAGCAAAGGTCTGCATCATGTCAGCATGATAAAACAATATCACAGCCGAGAAGGGGACAAGCATGTAACAACCTGGGTTTTAGAGGTTCATCCTGTATTGGTAGTCTCCTGGCTGAAAGGTTTGGCCCTGGCACATTTGTCTGCTTATTCAATAACCTCAGACCTGGAGGATGAAAGGAACAGTGAGGCTGAATTAGAGGGAGACATGCGAGGCCCACATTGAACCTCCTACTGTCCTGCTAGCAAACACAAAAATTCTAGCACAGCTGAACACCATATTCACCCACCTAAATGCAGAACAGCGAGGAGATCTAACAAGACTGTTCACTGCATTTAAAAATATCTGTAGCGACAAGCCAAGCTGCACCACTTTATCTCTACGTGATGTGGTTGTGGGAAAGCTCCCTACCATAAGGCAACATCTCTACTGTCTAGGCCCAGAAAAGCCAGCCCAGGTTTAGGAGGAGATTAACCATATGTTGGAACACCAACTAATAGAGCCTAGCAGCAGTAGCTGGAGCTCCCCAGTTGTGCTCGTGCCCAAGCTGGACAGCTCAGCAAGGCTCTGCATTGACTACCAAAAAGATCACATGGAATTAGGGATAATATATTAGCTTGGATAGAGGATTGGTTAACCAACAGAAAGCAGAGAGTCGGGATAAATGGGTCTTCTTCTGGATGGCAAGCTGTAACTAGTGGGATGCCACAGGGTTCGGTCCTTGGGCCCCAACTATTTAGTCTATATTAATGACTTGGATTCAGGGATAGAAGGTACTATAGCTAAACTTGCAGATGATACCAAAATAGGTGGGAAAGTAAGTTGCAATGAAGAAATAAGAAATTTACAAATGATATGGACAGGTTAGGTGAATGGGCCAAAATTTGGCAGATGGTGTTTAACGTGGATAAGTGTGAGGTTATCCATTTTGGTCGGAAGAATAAAAAGGCGACTTATTATTTAAATGGAGAGAAACTTCAGAATGCTTCAGTGCAGAAGGGTCTGGGTGTCCTTGTGCATGAATCGCTGAAAGCTAGTATACAGGTACAGCAGGTAATAAGGAAGGCAAATGGAATTTTGACATTTATTGCTAAAGGAATAAAGTATAAAAAAAGGGAAGTGTTGTTGCAACTGTACAAGTGGTGAGACCGCACCTGGAGTACTGTGCACAGTTTTGGTCCCCTTACTTGAGGAAGAATATAGTTGCACTGGAGGCAGTTCAGAGGAGGTTCACTAGATTGATTCCAGAGATGCGGGGCTTGTCTTATGAGAAGAGATTGAGCAGTTTAGGCCTATATTCGCTAGAGTTTAGAAGGATGAGAGGAGATCTAATTGAGGTATATATGATGCTAAAGGGGATAGACAAAGTAGACGTGGAGTGGATATTTCCCCTTCTGGGGCATTCTAAAATGAGAAGCCATAGTTTTAGGCTAAGGGGTGGTAGATTTAAATCAGAGATGAGGAGGAATTACTTTTCTCAAAGGGTCATGAATCTGTGGAATTCACACTTACCTCAGAGTGCAGTGGATGCTGGGACGCTGAATAAATTTAAGGAGGAGATAGACAGATTTTTAATTAGTAATGTGTTGAAAGGTTATGGGGAGAGGGCGGGAAATTAGAGTTGAAGCCGAAATGAGATCAGCCATGATCGTAATGAATGGCAGGGCAGGCTCAAGGGGCTGAATTGCCTACTCCTGCTCCTAGTTCTTATGTTCTTACGTTAAAAAGTTAATGCAGTGACCAGAGCTGACACCTACCCGATATCCCACCTGGAAGACTACATAGGTAGGGTAGGTAACGCACCCTACCTTGCAAAGGTAGATTTACTCATGGGATACTGACAGGTTCCCTTGACCACGCTTGCAAAGGAAATCTCCACCTTCGTGACTCTGGATGAACTATGAGTGTCGAGTCATGCCATTTGGAATCAGAAATGCCCCAACCACTTTTCAAAGGCTGATGAACTAGATAGTGGTGGGCTTATCCAATTGTCAAGTGTTACTAGACGACCTCCTAGTGTACGACACCTGGGAAACTCACTTAAGAACAACTGGAAGCCCTGTTCCAGGAATTATAGTCAGCAGACCTAGTGGACAATCTCGCAAAGAGTGAGTTCTCTAAGGCTCAGCTAACCTACCTAAGACATGTGGTGGGTCAAGGACAAGTACTATCCAGAGCTGCAAAGGGACAAACAGTAGTACAGTTTCCCATTCCCACAGCAAAGCAGGAAATCATGAGATTTTTAGGGTTATGTGGGTTCTACTGCAAGTTTGTCTCAAACTTCAACACTGTAGCTGCCCCACTTACAGACCTAATACAGAAAAAAGCAAAAGTAATATGGGCGGAGAAGTGCCAGACAGCTTTTGAGAAGCTGAAAGCCAATTTAATAAATGAACCAGTGCTAATACTGTGAGACTTTAACCAAGCATTTAAAGTAGCCAATGATGCTATTGACATTGGGGTAGGGGCTGTCATCCTCCAGGAGGACGAATCAGGAATAGAGAGACTGAACAAACGTCAGAAACGGTGTTCCACAATAGAACAAAAGAAATCCTAGGTATATTACTGGCTCTCAAGCACATTGTACCCATTTTGGACATAAATCTCAGAGAGACCAGAGCCTACATCGACCAGAACCTTTTAACCTTTGTAGAGAAATTCAAAACTCAAAATGCAAGGTTATTCCATTGGAGTTTGTTTCTCCAACCATGTCACCTAAAAATCACCCACATTGCAGGGAAATCAAATGTGATTGCAGATGCCCTGTCCAGAACTTAGAGACCCAGTAGGAACTGATGGGATAATCTAGACCAAGGTTAAAAGAGTGAATGGAAGTGTCTTTTTTTTTGTTTTGTATTTTTTTATGCCTTGTAATGAAAGGAGAATGAATCTCATTTCATTTGTTGTGTTGCGGAGGTGTCATGAGGCTATGCCCCTTTATTTTTGAAAATAATTTCAACTTTTTCAACTTTCAACTGACTGGAAATTCTGCAATTTGAAATGAGACAGACCAAACTACTTAAACATGCAAGGCCAGTTTACAAGGTAGATCCATAGAAAAGTTACAACACAGAAAGAGGCCATTCAGCCCACTGTGTCTGTGCCAGCCGAAAAAGAAAAACATTTTATAAACTAGCTGCCCATTTTAATCTCACCTTCCGGCACCTGGTCCGTAGCCTTGCAGGTTACGGGACTTTAGGTGCAGATCCAGGTACCTTTTAAATGAGTTGAGGGTTTCTGCCTCCACCACCAAACCAGGCAGTGAATTCCAAACACCCACCACCCTCTGGGTGAAGAAGCTTTTCCTCTTGCCCCCTCTAATCTTTCTACCAATCACCTTAAATCTGTGCCCCCCAGTCATTGACCTCTCTGCTAGAGGAAACAGGGCATCCCTGCCTCCTCTATCTAGGCCCCTCATAATCTTGTACACCTCAATCATGTCACCCATCAGTCTTCTCAGTTACAAGGAAAACAACCCTAGCCTATCCAATCTTTCCTCATAGCTGCAAGTTTCAAGCCCTGGCAACATTCATGTAAATCTCCTCTGCACTCTTTCCAGAACGATTATGTCCTTCCTGTACTATGATAACCAGAACTGCACACAAAATTCCACCTGTGCTTAACCAGTGCTTTATGCAGTTCCATCATTACATCCTGCTTTTGTATTCTATACCTCGTCCAATAAAGAAAAGCTTTCCATATGCCTTCTTGACCACCTTATCCACCTGTCCTGCCACCTCCAGGGACCTGTGGACATGCACACCAAGGAGTCTCACTTCCTCAACCCCTCCCAGTATCCTCCCATTTATTGTGTATTCCCTAGCTTTGTTTGCCCTCAAACAATATCTCACACTTCTCTGGATTGAATTCCATCTGCCACTTTTCCACCCACTCAACCAAATCATCAATATCATTCTGTAGACAACAGCGATCCTTTTCACTATCAACTACATGGCCAATTTTTGTGTCATCTGCAAATTTCCCAATCATGCCACCCACATTTAAGTCCAAATCATTAATATATACAACAAACAACAAGGGACCCAATACTGAGCCCTGTGGAATGCCACTGGAAGCCGTTTTCCATTTGCAAAAACATCCATCAACCATTACCTGTTGTTTCCTGTCGCTGAGCCAATTTTGAATCCAACTTGCCACATTCCATTGTATCCCATGGGCGTTTACTTTTCTGACCAGTATGCCATGTGGCACCTTGTCAAATGCCTAACTAAAATCCATGAAGACCAACATCCACTGCACTACTCACATCAATCCTCCTTGTTACTTCCTCAAAAAAATTGATTAAATTAGTAAGACACGACCTTCCCCTAACAAAACCATGCTGACTATCCCTAATTGATCCATTTCTTTCTAAATAACAGTTTATCCTGTCTCAGAATTGATTCTAATAATTTGCCCACCACAGACTGATCAGCCTATTATTATTTGGCCTATCCTCGCACCCTTTTTAAATAATGGTAAAATGTTCGCAGACCTCCAAACCTCTGGTACTTCGCCGGTATCTAGTAAGGATTGGAAAATGATCCTCAGAGCATCCGTTATTTCCTCCCTGGCCTCCTTTAACAGCCTGCAATACAATCCATCCAACCCTGGTGACTTATCCACCTTCAAGGATGTCAGTCCCACCAGTACATCCTCTCTCACTATTATTGTATCTAATATTCCACACTCCTCATCATCAATTAGAATATCTGCTTCATCCCTCTCCTTAGTGAAGACAGAGACAAAGTATTCATTGAGAACCCTGCCAACATTGTCAGCATCAGAGTACAAGCTACCATGTACATCTCTGATTGACCCTACCCTTTCCTTGGTTATTCTCTTGCTATTAATGTACTTGTAAAACACCTTTGGATTTTCTTTGATTTTACCTGCCAATATTTTTTTCATATCCTCCCTTTGCTTTCCTAATCATCTTTTTTACTTCTCCCCTGTACTTTCTATACTCCTCTAGGCTTTCTAAAGTATTAAGTTTTTTGTGACTGTCATAAGCTTTCTTTTTCTGCTTTATCTAACCTTGTATACTTCTAGATAACCAGGGGACTATATTTGACAGTACCGCCCTTTTGCTTTGTGAGGACATGTATACACTGTGCCCGTAGAATCTCATTTTTGAATGGCTCCCACATGTCTGTCTCTGATTTCCCATCAAGCTGTAACCAGTTCACTTTCGCCAGATCACCTCTCAGCTTCGTAAAATTTGTCATTCCCCAGTTTAAAACTTTTAGTCCTGTTCTGTCTTTATCCTTTTCCATAATGATATTAAATTTAACCATATTCTGGTCACTATCTCCAAAATGGTCACTCACTGCTACTTCATCCACTTCCCCAGCTTCATTTCCTAACACTAAATCTAGAATTGCACTCCCCCTCGCTGGGCTTATTACGTACTGGCTAAAAATGTTCTCTTTAATGCAGCTGAAGAATTTTGTGCCCTCTGTGCCAATTACACTACACTGCCAGTTGATATTAGGGTAGTTGAAGTCCCCAACTATTATTGCCCTATAGTTTTTGCACTCAGAAATTTGCCTACATGTTTGCTCTTCTATCTCACTCTCACTATAAGAGGGTATTCCCTCCAATACTGCAACTACCACATAGGCCAGTTGAAGAGGAGAAATTACAATCCCCAATCACATAGCGACCAGAGAGACTCAGGCTTCCTTTCACCGATTTATTCAAGCATATGCAAGGGAGCCGCAATCATTCCTGAAAATGACCCAGCTCTCAGATTGATTACATTTCATTACTTTTGTACTTTTTCTTATCACAATACATTTGAGTACATTTGAATATATCCAATTGGTAACCGACACACGGGTACCATGTTAAAACTATCCTATTGAGTACATAAACATGCGATTCTGCTAACCAATCATTCTAAAGGGTGTATACATAATTATATTATCCAATCAAAATTAAAACACATACGCAAAGACCTTGGTTCTCACAACTCAAGACTGCTTGTGTTTCATCAAAGACCCCTCTGTCCATTATATGTCTTCCCATATCTAAGCTAAAACCATCTGCCCCTTCCCTATGTGAGGAGAGTACACGTAATCTATTTTATGTACTCCTTGTGTCTTCAGCCTGACTCTCAAGGCTGTGCAATGTTCATCTGGTAATCGTCAACTCATAATATGCTTAGCAGCCATGTCTGCCTGGAGATTTTAAGTGTTCTTCAGTAAATTCTTACAGTGTTCTCTTTTAGCATTTTTAATTTTCCCCTAACACATTGTGCCCGTAGAATCTCATTTTTGAATGGCTCCCACATGTCGGTCTCTGATTTCCCATCAAGCTGTAACCAGTTCACTTTCGCCAGATCGTCTCTCAGCTTCGTAAATTTTGTCATTCCCCAGTTTAGAACTTTTAGTCCTGTTCTGTCTTTATTCTTTTCCATAATGATATTAAATTTAACCATATTATGGTCACTATCTCCAAAATGGTCACCCACTGCTACTTCATCCACTTCCCCAGCTTCATTTCCTAACACTAAATCTAGAATTGCACTCCCCCTCGTTGGGCTTGTTACGTACTAGCTAAAAAAGTTCTCTTTAATGCAGCTGAAGAATTTTGTGCCTTCTGTGCCAATTACACTAAACTCCCAGTTGACATTAGGGTAGTTGAAGTCCCCAACTATTATTGCCCTATAGTTTTTGCACTCAGAAATTTGCCTACATGTTTGCTCTTCTATCTCACTCTCACTATTTTGGAGTCTATAGTACATTCCTAGTAATGTGGCTGCCCCCTTTTTATTCCTGAGCTCAACCCATATGGCCCCATTTGATGATTTATTTAGTATATAATCCCTCCTTGCAGCTGTAATTTCCTTTAACCAATAATGCCACACCCCCACCTTTTTTAGTCCCCTCTCTATCCTGCCTGAAAACCCTATATCTAGGGATATTGAGCTGCCATTTTTGCCCCGCTTTAAACCAAGTTTCCGTTATAGCAAAGACATCATGCTGCTCTGTGCCTATCTGTGCCCTCAGCTCCATTGCCAAATTCCTGTGTTGTAAACCTTTTAACTTTTGCTTCTTCTGTCTTTCAGGGTCACCCACTAATTATCTGTCTCCCACTCCCTGCTCTGAATCTGCCCTCAGGTTCCCATCCCCCTGCCAATCTAGTTTAAACCCTCCTCAACAACACTAGCAAATCTCCCTGCAAGGACATTCATCCCGGTCCTATTCAAGTGTAGATCGTCCAGCTTGTACAGATCCCACCTTCCCCAGAACCGGTCCCAACGCCCTAGAAAGCACTTCCTCCTGCACCATCTCTCCAGCCACGCATTCATCTGGTGTATTCTCCTATTTCCATACTCGCTAGCACGTGGCTTTGGAGGTAATCCAGAGATTACTACCTTTGAGGTCTTGCTTGCTAATCTCTTTCTTAACTCCCTGAACTCAGCTGCAGGACTTCATCCCTTTATCTACCTCACCCTCCAGTATGCTCTGGAGCCGCTTGGTGATATCCATGACCCTTGCACCAGGGAGGCAACATACCGGGTTCGAATCCCGTCATGGCAGATGGTGGAATTTGAATTCAATAAAAACCTGGAATTAAAAGTCTAATGATGACCATGAAACCATTGTTGATTGTTGTAAAAACCCATCTGATTCACTGATGCCCTTTAGGGAATGAATCTGTCACCCTTACCTGGTCTGGCCTACATGTGACTCTAGACCCATAGCAATATGGTTGACTCCTTAAATGGCCTAGCAAGCCACTCAGTTGTATCAAACTACTACAAAGTCACCGGATGGACCACCCAGAATTGACCTAGGCACTGGAAACAACAACGGCAATCTCAGCTCTGTCGACTCTGCAAAGTCCTCCTTACTAACATCTGGGAGCTTGTGCCAAAATAGGGAGAGTTGTCTCATAGACTAGTCAAGCAACAGCATGACATATGGAATCATATCCTACAGATAATGTTTCAGACACCACCATCACCATCCCTGGGTATGTCCTGAACCACCGGCAGGACAGACCCAGCAGAGGTGGCGGCACGGTGGTATACAGTCGGGAGGGAGCTGCCCTGGGAGTCCTTAACATCGACTCTGGGCCCCATGAAGTCTCATTGCACCAGGTCAAACATGGGCAAGGAAACCTCCTGCTGATTACCATATACCACCCTCCCTCAGCTGATGACTCAGTGCTCCTCCATGTTGAACACCACTTGGAGGAAGCACTGAGGGTTGCAAGGGCGCAGAATGTACTCTGGGTGCGGGACATGAATGTCCATCACCAAGACTGGCTCAGTAGCACCACTACTGACCGAGCTGGCTGAGTCCTAAAGGACATAGCTGCTAGACTGGGTCTGCGGCAGGTGGTGAGGGAACCAACAAGAGGAAAAAGCATACTTGATCTCATCCTCACCAATCTGCCTGACACAGATGCATCTGTCCATGACAGTATCGGTGGGAGTGACAACTGCACAGTCATTGTGGAGACAAAGTCCCACTTTCACACTGAGGATACCCTCCATCGTGTTGTGTGGCACTGCCACCTAAATGGGATAGATTTCGAACAGATCTAGCAACCCAAGACTGGGCATCCATGAGGCGCTGTAGGCCATCAGCAGCAGAATTGTACTTGAACACAATCTGTAACCTCATGGCCTGGCATATTGTCCACTCTGCCATTACCATCAAGCCAGGGGATCAACCCTGGTTCAATGAAGAGTGCAGGAGGGCATGCCAGGAGCAGCACCAGGCATACCTAAAAATTAGATGTCAACCTGGTGAAGCTATAACACAGGACTACTTGCATGCCAAACAGCTTAAGCAGCAAGTGATAGCAGCAATGAGGCGATCCCACAATAATGGATTAGATCTAAACTCTACAGTCCTGCCACATCCAGTCGCAAATGCTGATGGACAATTAAACAACTTATTGGAGGAGGAGGCTCCACAAATATCCCCATCCTCAATGATGGAGGAGTCCAGCACATCAGTGCAAGAGATAAGGCTGAAGCATTTGCTACAATCTTCAGCCAGAAGTGCTGAGTGGATGATCCATCTCGGCCTCCTCCAGAGGTCCCCAGCATCACAGATGCCAGTCTTCAGCCAATTTGATTCACTCTACGTTATATCAAGAATCGGTTGAAGGCACTGGATACTGCAAATGCTACGGGTCCTGACAATATTCCGGCAATAGTAATGAGTACATGTGCGCCAGAACTTGCCACGCCCCTAGTCAAGCTGTTCCAGTACAGCTACAATGGTAGCATTTACCCAGCTATGTGGAAAATTGTATGTCCTGTACACAAAAAAAACAGGACAAATCCAGCCTGGCCAATTACCGCCCCATCAGTCTATTCTTGATCAGCAGTAAAGTAATGGAAGGAGACATCAACAGTGCTATCAAGTGGCACTTGCTTAGCAATAACCTGCTCACTGACGCCCAGTTTCAGCTCCACCAGGGCCACTCAGCTCCTGACCTCATTACAGCCTTGGTCCCACATGGACAAAAGAGCTAAACTCCCGAGGTGAGGTGAAAGTGACTGCCCTTGACATCAAGGCCGCTTTTGACCAAGTGTGGCATCGAGGAGCCCTAGCAAAACTGGAATAAATGGGAATCAGGGGGAAAACTCTCCACTGGTTGGAGTCATACGTGGCACAAAGGAAGATGGTTGTGGTTGTTGGAAGTCAGTCATCTCAGTTCCAGGATATCACTGCAGGATATCAGTGTAGTGTCCTCAGCCCAACCATCTTCAGCTGTTTCATTAATGACCTTCCTTCCACCATAAGGTCGGGAGTGGGGATGTTCACTGATGATTACACAATGTTCAGCACCATTTGCGACTCCTCAGATACTGAAACAGTCCATGTCCAAATGCAGCAAGACCTGGACAATAGCCAAGCTTGGGCTGACAAGTGGCAACTAAAATTCGAGCCACACAAGTGTCAGGAAATGATCAACTCCAACTAGAGAGAATCCAACCAGTGCCTCTTGATGTTCATTAACATTATCATCACTGAATACCCCACTATCAACACCCTGAGGGTTACCATTAACCAGAAACTGAACTGGACTAGCCAGATAAATATTGTGGCTACAAGAGGCTAGGAATCCTGCAATGAGTAACTCACCTCCTGACTCCCCAGATCCTGTCCACCATCTACAAGGCACAAGTCAGGAGTGTGATGGAATACCCCCCTCTTGCCTGGATGAGTGCAGCTCCCACAACACGCAAGAAGTTTGACACCATCCAGGACAAAGCAGCCCGCTTGATTGGCACCACATCCACAAACATTCACTCCCTCCACCATTGACGCACAGTAGTAGCAGTGCATACCATCTACAAGATACACCGCAGGAATTCACCAAGGCTCCTTCTACAGCACCTTCCAAACCCATGACCACTACCATCTAGAAGGACAAGGGCAGCAGATACATGGGAACATCATCACCTGGAAGTTCCCCTCCGTCACTCACCATGCTGACTTGGAAATATATCACCGTTCCTTCACTGTCGCAGGGTCAAAATTCTGGAACTCCGACCCTAACAGCACTGTGGGTGTACCTACACCACATGGACTGCAGCAGTTCAAGAAGGAAGCTCACCAACACCTTCTCAAGGGCAACTGGGAATGGGCAATAAATACTGGCCCAGCCAGCGAAGCCCACATCCCATGGATGAATTTTTTTAAAAATTCAAGCGAGGGGAGTAAATAGGAATGTAGTGGTAGTAGGAGATAGTATAATCAGGGGATAGACACTGTTCTCTGTAACCGAGAGCAAGAGTCCAAATAGCTGTGTTGCCAGCCTGGTGCCAGGTTTTGGGACACCTGCTCTGGGCTGGTGAGGAACTTGCAGTGGAAGGGGTCATGGCCGATGTAAGTACCAATGCAGTTGTCATGGCCGATGTAAGTACCAATGATATAGGTAGCACTGGGAAAGAGGTTCTGCTGAGGAAGGATGAGCAACTAGGGCTAAAATAAAAAGCAGAACCTCAAGGGTAATATCACCTGAACCACAAACAAATTAGCGTAGGGTAAATAAGATTACAGAGATGAATGTGTGGCTCAAAGATTGATGTGCAGGGAATGGGTTTTGATTTATGGGGCACTGGTACCAGTAGTGGGGAAAGTGGTAGCTGTACCGTTGGGACAGTCTACACCTGAACCGTGCTGGGACCAGTGTTCTGGTGAATTGTATAACTAGGGTGGTGAGAGGGCTTTAAACTAAATAGTGGGAGGAAGAGATCACTTGAGCCGAAATATAATAAAGTAAAGGGAAACAACAAAGTAATAGAGCAGGGCAACAATTTGGATAATGATTACCAGAGAGTGGCAGGAAGGGACAGAACATCCAATCATAAGAGTGCGCTGGCAGATAAGGCTGGATATTGCAAAAATGGTTAAAAAGCAGAGTTTAAGGCCCTGTATCTGAATACATGCAGCATTTGTAACAAAAGGGATGAATTGTTAGCACAGATAGAGAAAGATATCTATGACCTGATAGGCATTACAGAGACATGGTTGAAAGGTGACCACGGCTCGGACCTAAATGTTGAAGGGTTTTTGACATATCGGGATAACAGGAAGCTAGGAAAAAGTGGCAGGGTAGCTCTGTTAATTAAGGATGGCATTAGTTCAGTACTGAGAGACAACCTTATCTTGAAAGATCAGGGCGTAGAATCAGTTTGGGTAGAGATAAGAAATAGTAAAAGAGGTCACTTGTGGGAGTAGGTTATAGGCCCCCTAACAGTAGTTAGACTGCAGGGAAAAGCATATAGGAAGTAATATATGTGATGCTTAAGAAAGGTACTGCAATAATCATGGATGACTTTCATCTACATGTAGACTGGGAGAATCAGATCTGGAAAATGTGGCCATAGAGTGTTTTTGAAACAATTTCTTAGAGCAGTATATTCTACAGCCAACCAGGGAGCAGACTATCCTAGACCTGGTAATGTGCAATGAGACAAGATTAATCAATAACCTTAAGGTAATTAAGGTAAGGCCTCTAAGTAACAGCGATCACAACATGATAGAATTTCATGTTCAGTTTGAAAGCGAGAAGTGTGGGTCCATGACTAGGGTTTTAAACCTAAATAAAGGGGTAACTATGAGGGTATGAAGGTACAACTGGTTAAGATGAACTGGGAAATTAGGTTAAAAGATAGGACAGTAGAGTTGCAGTGGCAAACTTTTAAGGAGACCTTTACTAACTCTCAGCAAAGGTTTATCCCAGTGAGAAAGAAAGGCTCTTTGAGAAGGACGCATCATCCGTGGCTAAATAAGGAAGTCAAGGATAGAATTAAATTGAAAGAAACACAGTACAAATCTGCAAAGGTCAGTGGTAGGTCAGAGGATTGGACAGACTTTAAGAACCAGTAAAGAATTACTAAAAAGATAATAAAGAGGCAGAAAGCACAGTATGAGAGAAATCTAGTTAGTAATATTAAAATAGATAGTAAGAGTTTCTAGAAGTATTTGAATAGGAAAAAAGTAACCTAAGTTAGTGTTAGTCCTCCAGAGAGTGAATATGGGGAATTGATAATGGAAAGCAAAAAAATGGCAGAGGTTTTGAACAGGTATTTTGTGCCTGTCTTCATGGTAGAAGACTTAGAAAACTTCCCAAAGATAAGAGGTGATGGGGAGGAAAAGGTTCTAGGAAAATTATTACGCCTAAAGGCTGACAATTCCCCAGGACCAAATGGTCTGTGTCTTAGGGTCTTAAAAGAAGTGGCGCCACAGATAATAAATGCGTTGGTTATAATCTTCTAAAATTCCTCAACTTCTGGAAGGGTCCCAGTGGATTGGAAAATAGCTAAGGTGAGACCTTTATTCAAGAAAGGAGGGAGGTAGAAAGAAGGAAACTCTAGACCTATTAGTCTAACAGCTGTCATAGGGAAAGTGCTAGAATCCATTATTAAGGAAGTTATAGCAGGATACTTAGAAAATCATAATGTGATCAGGCAGAGCCAACGTAGTTTTGTGAAAGGGAAATGGTGTTTAACTAATCTGTTAGAGTTCTTTTACAAGTAACATTCAAGGTGGATAAAGGGACAATGGTAGATGTGGTGTACTTGGATTTCCAAAAGGCATTTGATAAGGTGTCACATCAAAGGTTACTACACGAGATAAAAGCATATTGTGTAGGGGGTAATACATTAGCATGGATAAAGGATTAGTTAGTTAACAGGAAGCAGAGAGTAGGGATAAATGGTTCTTTTTCAGATTGGCAAGCTGTAACTAGTTGAGTGCCACAGGGATCAGTGCTGGGTCCTCAACTATTTACAATGTATATCAACAACTTGGATGAAGGGACTGAATGTATGGTAGCTAAATTTGCCGATGACACAAAGATAGATAGGAAAATAAGTTGTCAAGAGGACGTACAGAATTTGCAAAGGGATATAGACAGGTTAAGTGAGTGGTCAAAAATTTGGCAGATAGAGTATAACATGGGTAAATGAGAACTTGTCCATTTTGGCAGGAAGAATAAAAAGGCTAAAAATGATTTAAATGAAGAGAGATTGCAGAACTCAGTGGTACAGAGGGATCTGGGTACCCCGGTACACGGAGCACATAAAGTTAGTATGCAGGTACAGCAAGTGATTAGGAAGGCAAATGGAATGTTGGCATTTAAAGCAAAAGGAATGGAATATAAAAGTGGGGATGTTTTTCTGCAGCTGTACAGAGCCTTGGAGAGACCGCATCTGGAATGCTGTGTATAGTTTTTGAAAAAGAGATATAATTGCTTTAGAAGCAGTTTAAAGAAGATTCACTTGACTCATTGCTGGGATGAATGGCTTATCTTATGAAGAAAGGTTAAACAGGTTAGGCTTATACCCATTGGAGTTTAGAAAAATGAAAGGTGATCTTATTGAAACACAAAATATCTTGAGAGGATTAGATAGGGCAGTTACCGGGAGGATATTTCCTCTTGTGGGGGAAATTAGAACTCAAAAGAGATAGTTTAAGAATAAAAAACAGAGATGAGGAGATTTGTTTTTCTCTCAGAAGGTCATTAGAGTGCGAAATTCTCTTCCCCAGAATGTAGAGGAGGCTGGTCTTTAAATTTATTCAAGGCTGAGTTATATTTCTGTTAGACAAGGTAGTCAAGGGCTGTGAGGGGCAGACAGGAAATTGGAGCTGAGACCACAACCAGATCAGCCATGATCCTATTGAATGGTGGAATAGGCTGGAAGAGCCAAATAGCCTACTCCTGCTACTAAGCCCTACGTTCTTATGTAATCTGTCTTTTACCAAAGTGACACTTGAAGTTCCTTGCCATAAAAATTTTCTATCTCTGTAATGTATTCCAAAATGTAACAGAGATAGAGTCCTGAACTTGAGAACAGCAGTGAAAGAGATAGGTGGTGTTACATGCTGCAGTCTTCTTCTGTTACTGGTGCATTCTGCAGATTCTTCTTACTGTAACAGACAAGCTTATAATCATAGCTTTTTGCATGTGTGGCTTTGACCGTGTGACAGCTGGCTATTGGCACACAATGGAGGGAAAGCCACATTAACGAAGGAGCTTCAATCTCCCATTGTCAAAGCCATCAAAGTGCCATCAAAACAGATCGTGGTTCCTTAGCTTCTGCCTTACATAATGAGTTTGGTTGATCCTTCTTTGCTCCCGGCAGTTTCTGGAGTCATGAAGTCTGGTAGCCTATTGTCCTTATGTTTTGCAGAGTTCAGACAATATCAAGTGTGAAGTCCACTGGGCGAACTACCTAGACATGTCCTCTGGTAATCCATGTTCAGAGGCTTCTAGAAACTTAGCCAATTTGTAGGTCGGGTGACTTCTGCAGCCCTTTTAAAACAGTGTCTATTCAGTTCTAGCTGTTTCTTTTCCTTTATAAAAACAATCTAAGACAGTACACCAGCTGATGAAACTAATGATTATAAGTCCACATTGCACGTGACACATTGTTGTGGCATCCTTTACGGTGCAAGATCCATTAGGATTAAGGTTCTTTGCAGCATTCACACATTGAGTGCTCCTGTGCAAGACTTTTCCAGTGCAGGGATCCTTGACTGGGAGTCTGCAGTCCTCTAAGGGTCTGTCAACCAGCTATGTTTTTAGAAGTCCCATCATGCGATTAAAAATTCTGCTGAGCTATTCCTGGCATACATGAAGAGCACATTTGAATATACAATCCCAATTTAGGAAAAAGCATGAGAAGTTAAAAAAACTAGCATTAATGTTGGGGTAGACCCTAACCAGTTTCTCCTAGCTCTTAGTGATTTGACAATGGGTTATTTTCCTGCGCAGTACATGCTCTCCTACCTACTGTCTTTATATTGGCTAAGCAGAGTAACAGGCTCGTGGAGTTTGCCTGTTGTGTAGCATCATGGGCTGAAAATTAATCAGTGTCAAAGAACTGTCAAGGCCAGTTCAGGCATGTTTTATTATGGATCAATACTTATACAAATTCAACACAAACAAGGTGTTACGATGGCTGCTGCAAATCATGTGACCTTTGGCATTTGGACTACAGACAGTATCAAGTCTCTGGTGAGTACCTAGTTAAACATGGACATTGGTGAGGATACTTCACAGCCATTTGTGGAATTCACACATCTCTTTCTTTGAGGATGGACCAACATCTAAAAGACTATGGAGTTTCCAGACTGCCTGTCTCCATGTTTCAAACTGGAAGAAAGAAAAATTGAAATTCAGTGGTCACTATCAACTTTCCATTGTATCATGATGGCCTCCCCAATCCAAACTAGACTGGGTGGGTCTCAGTGTTCACCCAGCAGTTATGTGATCAAAGCTTTCAGGCACTGCACACTTGTTACCCCAGGATCCAGAAGGTCTGTCAGTTGTCAGCCAGTTTGAGAACCATTCTCTGAAACGAGCTGCAAGTCATCAAGCAGCCAAAGTACTTAACCTGTTCCAGTTTCAAAGTTCACCTGAGAACCAACTTCCTAGATATTTGACAAGAAACCTTGTAACCTGCTGTGACCCATTCACATTACAAGAACCTTCAACTTCAACTGAAAATCACTTCAACTTTAAAACATCAAATCCATTCAAGACATCACAGGCCTGCCATATGGGTGAACCAGAACTCATAAATTTGATACTGAATTAACTGCTCCTAATCTTTATGTGTGTGCATGAGACCAAGCATGTGATGTACATTAATTTGGGGAACTGTGGAATTGGAATACGCATTCCAAGGTTAAGAAAAGACACACCTCTTTCCAATAAGAACAAATACATTCTGTGATGGAATAATTGGCCGACTTTGCTTTTCACCCTATAGAGCTAACTACTGCTTATCTGTTCCAACTTTTTACAGAGCTGACCATGTGGTGCAGGTGGCTTATCAAATTGCCTAATGCCACCACCACGAGCTCAAGTTGAGTTCTGGAGTGTCAGTGAAGTGAGGTTGGGATAGTCATGAAAGTTGAATTTCATATGTCAAATACACCATTTTGGATTAGGAAGTGAGCCTTGAGCTTATTCACACATATAGTCATCCATCTGATTTTTGTAGTGGGATCTTGTGTGAGAATTTGCTGGTTTTTAACCATGTGCCAGATGCCTGTGCCAGCAACATATTAAGTGAAACAAAAATGTTTAATCGTGTCTCTGGAACTTTTAATAACATGGGAGGGGGTCCTCAGAAGCAGCCAAACATCTTCATCTGACTTAATAGCACAGGGCAAGTGCTGCAATGCTGAAAGCTGACCTTGATTTACAGTGGTTGTTGTTTTTTTTGCATCAAATCTATTGTCTAATATTCTGGTGCTTTTGCTGAAAGAACTAAAGGGCAGAAAGGCTACAAGAAAGCAGATTAGATTGTGTCTGTTGATAATGTGGTTTGAGGTCCAACCCTTAAATTTTAAAAGGAAATCACTTTACTAAATGATGCATAATTTAACGTGAGTCCATCTTTGAACTTACATGAAAAACCTTGGAAGAGTGAAAATAAAAATCACAGGATGTTGATTTTGTGGTTGGTTGAATCTGCTTTAATACTATTAGGGCATATGATGATACTTTTTTTTAATCGTTCACGGGATGTGGGCATCGTTGGCTAGGCCAGCATTTATTGCCCATCCTTAATTTCCCTTGTTCAGAGGGCATTTAAGAGTCAACCACATTGCTGTGGGTCTGGAGTCACATGTAGACCAGACCAGGTAAGGACAGCAGATTTCCTTCCTTAAAGGACATTGATGAACTATAATAAAAAGTTAAATAATATAGTTAGAAATCAATATTGTGATATTGTACTCAAATGTTATTTGAAACAGCATCTCAACAAAAAGGTCCTCTTATAGAATCCAAGCCAGCCATACAATTCAGCTAAGCCCATATGCTACAAAGAGCGTCCCAATCATTTTGAATTCTTCCAAGTGCCCTGCTATAACATCTTTAATAATAGCTTCTATTCTAATTTCTAGATTATCTGAGCCACATGCAAATTTGCATAGGACAAATAAGATTAGGAAAAAGAATGTGTGGCTCAAACACTGGTGTGGGAGAAGTGTGTTCTGGTTTGTGGGGCACCGGTACCAGTATTGGGGAAAGTGGGATCTGTACCATTGGGACAGTCTACACCTGAACCATGCTGGGGCTGGTGTCCTTGCAAGCTGCATAACTAGGGAAGTAGAGAAGGTTTTAAACCAAATAATGGGGGCAAGGGGTCAAATCTGGGAAGATGTGGTAGACCAAAGAGTAGAGACAAGGCAAGAGGGAAAGGTATTAATATGGGAAATGATAAACAGACCGTGACAGGGAGGGACAAAGAGTACAAATCTAAGACTAAATTAGCAGATAAGGCTAGATGCTACAAAAATGATAAAGGGACAAAACTAAAGGTTCTGTATCTAAATGCACATAGAATTTGAAACAAAACAGATGAACTGATGGTGCATAGAAATAAATGAGGATTTGATAGCAATTACAAAGACATAGCTGCAGGATGACATTGATTGGGACCTGAATATTGAAGAGTACGTGACCTTTAGGAAGGACAGGAAGTTAGGAAAAGGTGGAGGGGTGTCTCTGTTAAGTAATGATGGTATTAGCACATTAGAGAGGGATGACCTAAGTTCAAGAAACCAGGATGTAGAAGCAGTTTGGGTTGAGATGAGGAATGATGAAGGCAAGAAGTCACTTGTGGGAGTGGTGTAAAGGCCCCCTAATTGTAACTACATGGTAGGACAGAGTATAAAAGAGATAATGGGAGCTTGTCAGAAAGGTACAGCAATAATCAGGGGGAATTTTAATCTACATATAGACTGGAAAAATCAGATGGGCAAAAGTAGCATCGATGACGAGTTTATAGAATGTTTTCAGGACCACTTCTTAGAACAGCACGTTCCGGAGCCAACCAGAGAGCAGGCTATACTAGACCTGGTATTGAACAATGAGATAGGACTAATTGATAACCTGTGAAAGCACCCCTAGGTAGCAGCGATCATATGATTGAATTTTACTTTCATTTTGAGGGAGAAACGAGTGTATCCAAGACTAGTATTTTAAACTTAAATAAGGGCAATTATGAGGGCATGAAAGTAGGACTAGCTAAAGTGAAGTGGCAAATGAGGTTCAGTGGCAGACATTTAAAGGGATATTTCAGAATACATACATTCCAACGAGAAAGAAAAATTCCAAGGAGGGCCCACCATCCATGGTTAACAAAAAAAGTTAGACACGTTCAAAAAACATATAATTATGCAAAAATGGGTGGCAGGTCAGAAGATTGGAAAGAACAGCAAAGGATGACAAGATTAATGAGGGAAAAATTAGAGTATGAGAGAAAGCTAGCAAGTAATATAAAGACAGATAGTAAGAGTTTCTATAGATATTGAAATAAGAAAAGTTAACAAAGTGAGCTTTGGTCCTATAGAAAGTGCGTCAGGGGAATTGACAATGAAAAGTAGAGAGATAGTGGATGAGTAGGTATTTGGCATCAGTCTTCACTATAGAGGACGCAAGTAACATCCCAGAAATGACTGTAAATCAGGAAATGGAATGGAGGGAAGAACTCGGGGAAATTATAATCACCAGGGAAGTGGTATTGAGCAAATTGTTGGGACTGCGGGCCGACAAATTCCCAGGTCTGGATGGGCTTCACCCTAAGGTCTTGAAAAAAGTGGCTACTGAGATAGTTGATGCATTAGTTTTAATTTTCCAAAATTCCCTAGATTTGGGGAAAGTTCCATTAGATTGGAAAACAGCAAACGTAACTCCTTTATTCAAAAAGAGAGACAGAAAGCATGAAACTACAGTTAGCCTAATATGTCATAGGAAAAATGCTAGAAGCTATTCATAAAGATATTATAGCAGGGCACTTAGAAAAATTCAAGGCAATCAGGCTGAGGCAACATGGTTTCGTAAAAGGGAAATTACGTTCATCCAATTTATTGGAGTTCTTTGAAAGAGTCACGTACTGTGGATAAAGGGGAACCAGTGGATGTCCTGTACTTAGGTTTCCAAAAGGCATTTGCTAAATTGCCACATCAAAGGTTATTGCAGAAAATAAAAGCTCATGGTGTATGGGGTAATATGTTGGCTTGGATAGAAGATTGGCTAGCTAACAGGAAGCAGACAGTTGGCATAAATGGGTCTTTTACTGGTTGGCAGGATGTGACAAGTGGTGTGCCACAGGGGTCAGTGCTGGGGCCTCAAATTTTACAATTTATCTAAATGACTTGGATGAAGGGACCGAAGGAATGGTTGCTAAATTTTCTGACAACACAAAGATATGTAGGAAAGTAAATTGTAAAGAGGATATAAGGCTACAAAAGGACATAATTAGGGTGCGTGAGTGGCCAAAGATCTGGCAAATGGAGTATAATGTGGAAAAATGTGAAATTGTTCATTTTAACAGGAAGAATAAAAAAGCTTATTATCTAAAGTGAGGGATTGCAGAGCTCTGAGATTCAGAGGGATCTGGTTTTCCTAGTGCATGATTCACAAAAGGCTAGTATGCAGGTACAGCAAGTAATTAGGAAAGCTAATAGAATGTTATCATTTATTGAGGGGAATTGATTACAAAAGTAGGGAGGTTATGCTTGTTATACAGGGCACCGGTGAGACCACATCTGGAGTATTGTGTACAGTACTGGTCTCCTTATTTAAGGAAAGATGTAAATGCATTAGAAGCAGTTCAGAGGTTTACTAGGCTAATACAGGGAATGGGAGGGTTGTCTTATGAGGAAAGGTTGGGCAGGTTACGCTTGTGACCAGTGGAATTTAGAAGAGTAAGAGGCAACTTGATTGAAACTTTTAAGATCCTGAGGGGGTCTTGACAGGGTGGATGTGGAGAGAATGTTTCATCTTATGGGAGAATCTAGAACTAGGAGTCACTGTTTAAAAATAAGGGGTCACTCATTGGAGACAGAGATGAGGAGAATTTTTTTCTTTGAGTGTAGTGTATCTTTGGAACTGTCTTCCTCAAAAAGGTGGTGGAAGCAGTGCCTTTGAATACTTTTAAGGCAGAGCTAGATAGATTCTTAACAAAAGGGGTGAAAGGTTATCGGGGGGCAGGGTAGACAGGAATGTGGGGTTGAGGTTACAGACAGATCAGCCACGATCTTATTGAATGACAGAGCAGGCTCGAGGGGCAAAATGGCCTACTCCTGCTCCTAATTCATGTTTTTGTATGTAACCTGAAACTTGAGGAATAGGTCATATTAACTCAATAATGCTCAATTCATTATCAATTACACACCAAGTATTCCTTGAAGAAAATAACATTAAGAATTTAATAGCTGATTAGTGCAGTACAAATAATGAACATAAAAATTAAAGTCAAAAGGAACACCAAGAGAGGTTGAACAAAACATTTTACAGTAAACTTCATTTCTTCATTTCAGTGGTTGTTGTCTCCAATTCCTCCACTATCTGTGCAGCAGAGGGACGTTTTTTAGGATCTTCATTTGTACAAACGAGGAACAGCTCAATAGCCTGCCTGTAGGAATCATCTAGTTCTTCCATGTTGAGTGCAGGTCTTGTTCCCAAAGCTGCATAATAAGCATCCTCATCAAAACTGTCTTCATCATCCAAACTATCAAAAGAATCTACAGCAGAAAAACAAAAATGAAATTTTATTTATAATATAGTACCTCAATTATCGTGTATATTTCTACAGGCGCTGAGACTAAGAACAGTTTTATCTTTTCCTGATTTGCAACAACCGTAACATGCAATTTTGGTGTTTTCAGAATTACTATAGACTGTAATGGGCTTAATCTGATGAAGGTACTCTGTACTACATAGCTTCACAATAGAAAAAGCAAGCATGCAGAGGTGCAGTAGGCATTTTGATAACATTCTAGTAATTTCCAGATATACTCACTCTACAAGTAATACCAAATGAATAAAAGACCAATATTCCTAGAAACATGTGTCCATTTCCATCTATTATACATTAACAGCCATCAGTTGGTACTTTAAAACCATCTGCATCTTTTGTGGGATATATATTAGTGTTTCTATTTCTTACCATCGTGTTCTTCCATAGTGACCAAAAGTATGTTTTGTGATCTACTCCCCATCCCAGAAGTATACACACACACACACACACACACACACACACATTCAAAACATCAATGAGACAACACACCAATTGTAATGAATATTTAACTTTATCTAATATGCATCAAATAGCATAGTTTGGGATCTCTTGTCAAAACTCAACAGAAACCTTCCCTCTTGAACACACAAACTATTTCCCAGAATAGAAAACAAATACCCTCCTCAAAGCATGGCAAGGATTGCAAACCAACTTAATTCAACTGCAGAGGCTAAGGTGTAATGAACTGATTTGAACTTTTAACATACATTGTGCAGTCATGGAAACAAAACCAATATTAAAGATAGAAACCAGGAATAAATGGACACTTTTCAGATAGATAACGGGGCCAGGGATCTGCACATTGGTTTTGCCTTGAATTTTTCTTATCCTCTATATACAAAAGTGACTTTGACATGGGCATAGTGAAACCAATATCAAAATTTTCCAGCATAATGAGATTTACTAAACAGAGGAACAATGAATAAAGACACAAGTTAAGGGGGTGGGCATGAATGCAGTTCAATACAGATAAATGTGAAATAGTGCATTTTGGGGAAAAATAATAAAAATGGAAATGGACTGAAGTGTAAGTTCTCAGTGGTGTGGAGAAACATACACAAATCGTTAAAATATCCTTAAAAGTGGCATGAGATTCTGGGTTTCATAGTGAAGGATTTTATATCAATTATAGAAAAGGATATAGGAGCCATGCTGTGCTACAGTGAAAACTAGAATATAAAGATATAATAAAGATGACATTTGAAAAAGCACTGTAGTTGCTGGAATAGAAAAGGTCGAGAGAGGATATAAAGTGTTCAATATTTTGATAAAAGTAAATGAAACATTATTTTCAGCAGTTGTTGAATTGGTAACAAGGATATATACATTTCAGGTCAGTAGTATTTACAGAAAGGTGGAGGTTAGAAGAATTTGTTTTCATGCATTAGTATTTTTTTAGTTGCTTTATTTTGAAATCATTTTTAACACTAATATTCCACTTTGCTATTATGTTGCTTAGTTGAAAATTCTTTTAGTAAAAAAGCAATGGCTCAGATTTTGCAGTAGCAATGAAGGTGAAACTGTCAGTTCACTGTCATTACTTCTCTGAAACTGACAGTAACTCGAGTTCGCACATGTACAGTTAAATGTGAAATCTAGAAGTTGTTGTCTGATTCTACAATTCTCAGGAGTGAGCGTGGCTGAAGTCAAAAAGTTCTGAAAATCTTTTGTAACAAGGAATCATGTAATTAAAGCACTTTTTAATGATCTGTAGTAAAATGCAAATGCTCTGAGGCCACTTCAAAGGGTGGAATAATTATATACTTCAAGTGAATAGAAACATTAGTTTTCCCTTTGTTTACCTATCATCATCAAGACTGTGGATCAATGCATATGTATAAAATCATCAAAGTGACTTCAGCATTCAATGCAGTTAGTACATGTAATACAGGATGAAGTCCACACTAACAAATTTGCTGGATTATGTACATGTGATTAAGGTAGAAGATAAAATATCATAAAACTCAAAATATACATAAAAAATCTAGAATTATATTTAATCATAATAGAGAAATTTGACAATTCAACAAATATCAAATTATTCTTTCAGGGCCAGTGAAAGTGTTTAGCAGTAATTATAACTGAGTGTGCTGTTAACCCAGTTCCACCTCATTTTCCAAGGCATAATTTTTTCAAAGGCTTTTAAAAGTGAGACTAACAGTGTAGCCATGTAAGTTCTTGTCAGTTCAATGACTACTAACTGATTGTTTACCAAGGGGCCTCAACAGCATCCTCTGGGATACCAGTACTACCCAAACGCCTGATGATGGAAGGGGTGCCGCTGCCCGACCCAATGGGATCTGAGCCCCCGAACCCGAGCTCCTACCCCCAGCAAGGTGGCTCACCCCTCCCCGGCGGTGGCACTTTATTTTAATTATTCTTTCACAGGGTGTGGGTGCTGCTGGCTAAGCCAGCATTTATTGCCCATCCCTAATTTCCCTTGAGAAGGTGGTGAGCTACCTTCTTGAACTGCTCTTGTAGCCACAGTATGGCCGATCCAGTTCAGTTTCTGGACAATGGTAACACCCCAAGATGTTAATGCCACTGAATGTCAAGGGGAGGTGGTTAGATTCTCTCTTCTTGGTGATGGTCGTTGCCTGGCACTTGTGCACTCTGAATGTTACTTGCCACTTATCACCCCAAGCCTGAATGTTGTCCAGGTCTTGCTGCACATGGACACAGACTGCTTCAGTATCTCAGGAGTCACTAATGGTGCTGAACATTGTACAATCATTAATGAACATCCCTACTTCTGACCTTACGATGGAGGGAAGGTCATTGATAAAGCAGCTGAAGATGGTTGGGCCTAGGACACTACCCGGAGGTACTCGTGCGGTGATGCCCCAAGACGAGATGAGCGACATCCAGCAACCACAACCATCTTCTTTTGTGCTAGGTATGACTCCAACTAGTAGAGAGTTTTCACCCTGATTCCCATTGACTCCAGTTTTGCTGGGGCTCCTGATGACAGTCTTGGTCAAATGCTGCCTTGATGTCAAGGGCAGTCACTCTCACCTCACTTTTTGAGCTCAGCTCTTTTGCCCATATTTGGACCAAGGCTGCAATGAGGCCAGGAGCTGAGTGGCCCTGGTGGAACCCAAACTGAGCGTCAGTGAGCAGGTTATTGCTGAGTAAGTACAAAGGAATGACTAGGGAAAATGGATTGTAGCATACGAACATATGAACAAGGAGCAGTAGGCCTCAAGCCTATTCCACCATTTAATATCATGGCTGATCTGATGGTAGCCTGAAATCTACATCCCGTCTACTCCCAATAACCTATCACCCCTTTGCTTACAAAGAATCTATCCGCCTCTGCCTTAAAAATATTCAAAGACTCTGTTTCCACGCCTTTTCAGGAAGAGTTCCAAAGGCTCACGACCCTCAGTGAAAAGATTTTGCCTCATCTCCGTTTTAAATCTCATTTCTAAACAGTGACTCCTAGTTCTAGATTCTCCCACAAGAGGAAACATCCTCTCCACATCCACGCTGTCAATCAAGTCGCCTCTTACTCTTCTAAACTCCAGCAGGTACAAGCCTAGCCTGTTCAACCTTTCCTCATAAGACAACCTGCCCATTCCAGGTATTATTCTGGTAAACCTTCTGTAAACTGCTTCCAACGCATTTACATCCTTCCTTAAATAAGGTGACCAATACAGTACACAGTACACCAAATGTGGTCCCATTAGTTCTCTGTATAACTGAAGCATAACCTCCCTACTTCTGTATTCAATGCCCCACACAAGAAATGATAACATTCTATTATCTTTCCTAATTACTTGCTGAATCTGCATACTAGCCTTTTGTGATTCATGCACGAGGACACCCAGATCCTTCTGCATCTCAGAGCTCTGCAAATAGATTCAGCATACAGCTACCAGTCACAGATAAGCCAAATGCCCTTCCTTTTGTGATCAAACCTTTAGTATAAGCACCATGCATTTAAAATGTAAAACATTTCATGTCTATATCAACAAAATTCTGAATAACTAATTTTGAAAGGGCATTAAAGGTGATTTTTCTAAAATGATTCTCAAGTAACAAGGATATATATCAATAATGTTACACTCAGTCAAATGCTACCCTGATGTCACAGCTGGTCACTCTCACCTCACGAAATCAGTTCTTTTGTCCACATTTGAATGAGGTCTGGAGCCGAGTGGCCCTGGCAGAACCCAAACTGGACACCTGTGAGCAGATTGTTGCTGAGTAAATGTCGCTCAATGGTGTCAACAACACCTTCTCGCACCTGGCTGATGATTGAGTAGACTAATGGGGTTGTAATTGGCTGGATTAGATTTGTCCTGCTTTTACTGGGCAGGACATACCTGGGCAATTTTTCACATTGTTGGGCACTGCCTGTGTTGTAGATGTGCTGAAACAGCTTGGCTAAGGGCGCGGCTAGTTCTGGAGCACAGGTCTTCAGTACTACAGCTGGGATGTTGCCAGGGCCCACAGTCCTTGCTGTGTCCAGCCATTTCATAATACCATGTTGGAATGAATTGAATTGGCTGAAGACTGGTGTCTGTGATGTTGGGAACCTGAAGAGGAGGCAGAGATAGATCATCTATTCAATACCACATTCTTGTCTTTTGCATCAACTTGTTTGGCTCCACCATCATTGGCAATGGGATATTCATGTAGCTGCCTCCTCCTCCTATTGTTTAATTATTCTCCAACATTCTCAAAAATTATTGTTGATGTTGGTTGGTTGAAGGTAGAATATTGACCAGGACTCTTGATATTCCGGTTTGTCTTTGAATTGTGCCATTAATATACACCTTAGACAAAGCCTTGATGTAATGTATCATTCTCTCAGCATTGCACTAGGGTATCAAAAAGCTTACATGTTTGGCTTGAGCGGATTTAAACTTACAAATTCCCAATCAAATGCAACAGCAATACAAACTGAGGCAAGGTGACATTGATGTGATGATTCTGCTATGCCTCAGCAAGGAATGCAGGAAAGAATGTACACACTCAGAGTTTCTATTCATTCACTCACTTTAATAAATGGGAAACCTTAGACTTTGCATGTACAATTTCCTAAGATCCATTTGCTGAAACAGCCAAAACACTGCATAATTATATGAAAAGCCAGACAAACCTGCAATGCACAATTGTATGGCTTACCTTCAGAAATATTTACATGAGGCATAGAAAGGGTCATCATTTCCCATAATGTGAGGCCATAGGCAAAGATGTCTGACTTGTCTGTAATTAGACCATTTTCTTCCAGAGCCTCCTTTGGTTTCCATGGCTCAGTCCCAATGTATGTTGCTTTGGGATCACTTACTATAAAGAAATTGTAAAAATACACTCAGAACAGTAATACTTTTATTACATAAAAATGTCTAACTCAAAACAATTAGCATTTAAATAGATAATGCCCGAGATCCCAATCTCTGTACCTAAAAGACCAAAGCTAACACAAACGGGATAGCATCTGAAACAAATGAAACACTGGAAAGGCACAGGTCAGCCAGCATTGAAAGAGAAATGGTTAATGTTTTACATTTATCCAAAGTCATGCAATGAAATGCCCAACAGCTGTGCAATGCAGCTACTTAAAATACATCGAGACAGATTCCAAAAGGAAAGGAGTCCACAGATCAAAAATGGACTATTGATACACCAACTAAGCAATCTTCCAGAGATCCTTTGACAAAATTTCACATAGAAAAATCCTAATTACATGTAAAGCCACAGAAATGCAAGGTAGAACATGGAAAAAGATAAGAAACTGATTTTAAAAAAGGAAATCGTACACATGAGAAGCAAATGTCAAATTGGGGAAGAATGCTAGTCCAAACGGATTCAAATTTACTTCCAATTTACACCTATGACCTGGAAACCAAAATCAAATCAAACTCATTAAGTTTGTTGACACTGAAATGGAAACATCACAGGCACAATAATTCACATGATCAATATGTAGAACAGACTCCTGGGTAAAGTACAGAAAGCTCTTGAGAGAAATTTAAGAGACAGTTGAATGACCTAATTGGCGGGTGGTGGACTATAGTCGCTCCCCATCAAAATGAGCTTTGACGGGCCAAGTGCTCTTTTCCTTCTTTTAGCATGTTCTCATGGTAACACAGGAGTAATTGCAACACTTTAGCACACAGCCACTTATAGGGGAACTGTAAACTGGATACGCATTTGTCTTTAAGCCAATTAATAAAATAAACACCCCACAGAATTAAAACAATAGCAGATGTCCAAACATTCCTTTCTACTAAGTCAAAGTGTTTTGAAACCAGTGGTAACTGAGGAGCAAACTTATGTTCAAAACAAATCCCGATTCAGGAACCCTGCTGATAACTAACACTCACAAAAGATGTTAATTTTATATTGGCCCCTAGGGTTTTATTCTTAGACTAAAGTAAAATAAATTTTAAAAGTTTGCATACATAGCAGTTTTCTCACTGTTTTCCAAAGATTCAGACAGGATTCAAATGCAATCAATGTTAAATATGAAACACACAATATATCTGATTTTTCTTTGCAATTTATATTAATTTTTAAAATTTATTTTAAATGCTAGGAATTTTAAAAAATTCATTCACAGGATGTGGACGTCAGCTGGCATTTATTGTCCATCCCCAATTGCTTGATGTGGTGGGGAGCAACTGCCTTGAACTGCTGTAATCCATATGTTATAGGTACACTCACAGTGCTGTTAGGAAGTAAGTTCCAGGATTTTGATCCAGTAACAGTGAACGAACGACTATATAGTTCCAAGCCAGGATGGTGAGTGGCTTGGAGTGTGATGGAGCCTTTGTGAGTTGCTGCTGTGCATCTTGTAGACAGTACACACTGCTGCCACTGTGCATTGGTGGAGGGAGTGAATGTTTAAGATGGTGGATGGGGTGCCAATCAAGCACGTTGCTTTGTCCTGGATGGTGTCAAGCTTCTGAGTGTTGTTGGAGCTGCACTCATCCAAGGAAATGGAGAGTATTCCATCACACTCCTGACTTATACCTTGTAGACGGTCGACAAGCTTTGGGGAGTCAGGAGGTGAGTTACTCTCTGCAGAATTCCTAGCCTCTGACCTGCTGTCGTAGCCACAGTATTTATATGGCTGGTCTAGTTCAGTTTATGGCCAATGGTACCCCCAGGATGTTGATAGTGGAGGATTCAGAGATGGTAAGGCCATTGAATGTCATGGGGAGCTGGTTAGATTCTATTTTGTTGGAAATGGTCATTGCATGGCACTTGTATGGTGTGAGTGTTACTTGCCACTTGTCAGCCCAAGTGTGAATGTTGTCCAGGTCTTGCTGCATATGGACATGGACGACTTCAGTGTCTGAGGAGTTGCGAATGGTTCTGAACATTGCGCAATCATCAATGAACAGCCCCACTTCTGACCTTATCCTGGAGGAAAAGTCATTGATGAAGCAACTGAAGATGGTTGGACCAAGGAACTCCTGTAGCAATGTCCTGGGACTGAGATGATTTACCTCCAACAACCATAACCATTTTCCTTGTGCTAGGTATATGACTCCAACCAATGAGTTTTCCCCGATTCTTCAAATCCAAACTGCTCAGACCATGCCTTGGTCTTTACTGGTATACGCCAAGGAAACACAAAATAATTTCAGAGTTGAATAAAAGCAACAATTTAGTATAATTTAGATGCATCAATGCTCTGCTCCTGCAAGCACCATGCAGTCAAAATGGTTTAATTAAATGTGTGAATGTACACATACAATGGTTTCTTAAAATGTGCAATTATATTGAGGACACAAGGTTAAAAAAAATCAGAAAAGAAAAAGATATAACTGAATTACTTTAAAAGAAGATTTGCCACCTATTTTTGAAATGTATCAATTTTGTGTGGGAGCACAACACATTTTCAAGTTGACCTCTACTCAATCTCACATTTACCAACAGCCTACAACACCTGAATAACCATAAGAACAAATGAACTGTTCACGTACCTTGCATGTTCTCATCTAATTTGAGTGAAACGCCCACATCACAGATCTTAATGGTCTGAAAATCTTCTTTAATGACAATATTGCAAGATTTGATGTCTCCATGCAAGATTCTTTTTTCATTGTGCAGATACTGAAAGTTTCACAAGTAAATTATTTAAATTCTCAAGAGTCAGAATTCTGCAAAAATACAATTGACTATCAGTGAACAAATCCAGCATTTAAACAAACTGTTCCTGGGACAATAAAAACAGGCCCAGATTGAGAACATTCCATTCTAACTGCTCCAATTTCACCTGCATCCTATTTAAACAGAAACACTATTGTTTATTCTTTTGAAAATGAAGTCTTAATATGGCAACTTCCCAATCTGCTTAGCTTTCTAAAGAAAGAAGATGGGACAGATTAATAGGAAAAGAAAAAATGTTTGCACGTTAACCTCATTTACTTCACCAAATGGTTCAGATCAGCATAGGTACCTGACCACTTGAGTTTAATGCACAGTGGTTGTACGACAAAGCAGAAGCAATCTTCGGGAATTAAGCAAAAGCGTATTATTTTTTTAAAAACGTAAGTCTATTTCTATTAATTAAAAATGTAGAACAATTGATCAATGGCATCCAAGTGGTTTGACAACACCCACAACATTAGCAAAGAATATTAGTGCATCAGTGGGGACGTAAAGTGTATCAGCAAGGGAAAGAGATGCGAGTGTAGAGGAGAAATCTACAGAAGGGTTAATTAACTTGGGACTGCTCCTGGACATTTCAGCAGCAGTCCCAAGCTGCATTTGCAAAAACCAAGGCATTACTTGGGCTCACAACACAGAAATCAGTTAGGAAACAAAATGGTTAGATAACACTGCCTTAAAACAGTACTGGGATTAAACTTACACATGAACAAAATTTAATACAATATTAGAAAACAAGGCAATGATCTGGTACAAAACTAAATTTTATAAAATCTAGTACTATTACTTTTATCCATCACGATCCACAAGTTTTTAACGCTACTATTAACAACTTTTTACCCATTGATTTCATTGAGGATATAGTATTATATGGGCTGGTTATTCAGCTTGCTCATTAAAGCATACATTAGCATAGCATGCTTTTGCTCAATGATTGTTCCACCCCACCAAAAAAAGGTACTTAGTTATTTTAGGAAAGCAAGATAGTAACTGACATTAAATTATTATTTTTTGAATATAAATTGTCCTTGAGATATGGATAAAACTGGCAAGACCAAATTTATCACCCATTCATAACTGCCACAAGAAGCTTCTTGAACATTTGTTTTTATAAATGTGTGGTTGTTTCAGACCACATTAAAAGTTAAGGTGCATTGTGAACTAGAACGCAAGTAGGCCAGACCGGCTACAGATGGCAGGTTCTCATTCCTGAAAAAGAGTGTAACAGCAGCTGGATTTTTACAATAATCTTGCTGTTTTGTAGATATTTATTTCTGGCAAGCACTTAGACATTAGTAAACTCATAGAATTCAATTACATAATTACACCCCTCCTAAAACTCTGCACTCCCTGAACTTTGATCTCTTGTGCATCCCTCATTCCCGTCATTCAACTATTGGTGGCCAGTCCTTAAACTCTCCTGAGTTCGTTTTCCTCCTTAAAATCCACATCTGACCAATCATTCCTCCTAACGTCTCTTCTTTTACCTATCCATGTTTTTCTGATTACACCTGTGAAACATTGAGCAATGTTTTTCTATATTAAGGTTCTATATAAAGAGAGATTATTGTGCCTTCATGGGGTTAATGTTGTATATATGGGCTTTCAAAAATAATTGAATAAAGTACCACGGAATAGCAAAATTGAAGCCCATGGAATTATAGGGGCAGTGGCTGCACCGATACAAAATTGGCTAAGATACTGAAAGCAGAGTAGCAGCAGTGACTGTTATTTTTCAGGCTGCAGGGAAATGCACAGTAGTGTCCCTCAGAGTTGGTATTGGGACCAATGCTCTTTTTGATATATATTAACGAACTGGACTTGAGTATACGAGGCATAATTTCTAAGTTTGCAAATGACACAAAACTCGGAAAAGCCATAAACGGTGAGGAGGATAGGAATAGGCTTCAGGAGAACATTGAGAAACTGGTGAGATGGGCAAACACCTTGCAGATGAAATTTAATGCAGAGAAACGTGACGTGATTCAATTTGGTAGGAAGCCTGAGGAGACGCAATATAAACTAAATAATACAATTTTAAAGCGGGCAGGAACAGAGAAATCTGGGGGTTCACGTACACAAATTGAAGGCAGCAGGCCAAGTTAATGAGGCTGCCAAAAAACCATATGGGATCTTTGGCTTTATAGAGGTATAGAGTACAAAAGCAAGGAGCTTGTGCTACATCTTTATATAAAAAAAAACACTGGTTAGACTGCAGCTGAAGTATTCTGACCAATTCTGAGCACCACCTTTTAGGAAGCACATCAAGCCTTCCAGAGGGTGTAGAGATTTACTAAAATGGTACGAAGGATGAAATAATTCACTTGGGCTTGTTCCCTTAAGAGCAGAGACATTTAAGCAGAGGTGTTCAAAATCTGTATTGTTTTAATACAGTAAATGAGGAGAAAATGTTTCCAGTGGCAGAAGATCAGTAATCAGAAGACACATATTTAGGTAATTGGTGACATGAGTGAGAAATGGTGTAATCTGGAATGCATTGCCCAAAAGTGTGGTGGAAGCAGATTAAAGAATGACTTTCAAAAGGAAATTGGGCAAATGCTTGAAAAGGAAAGAAAATTGCAGCGCTCTAGGGAAAACATAGGGGACCAAAGGAATTAAGGGATATGTGGAAAAGGCAGGTATATGGAGTTAAGTCACATGATCCTACTGAATAGCAAAATAGGCTCAGGGCAGGGGCTAAATCCAAAGAGCTAATTTCATAGCTCTTTCAAGAGCCAGCAAGTGCACAAAAGGCTGAATGGTTTCATAAGAACAAACAATAAGAGTGCAGCATATGACCCATTGAGCCCGCTGCAAGATTCAATGCGATCATGGCTGATCTTTGGCTTCAACTGCACTTTCCCAACTGCTCTCCATGTCCCTAGATTTCCTATGCGTTCTCTCACATCTGTAGCATATTGCAAGTTCTGAGCATTTTGTTATATTGCACTGTCTGTTGGGGAATAAAGTTCGTTCAATAATGGCTGCAGTTAAGCATGTGTTAGTCTTTGCGCAATACACAACATCAATCCTAAATGTATTCATCAATGGAACATCCACAGCTCTCTAGGGTAGAGAATTCCAAAGATTCACAACCCTTTGTGTGAAGGAATTTCTCCTTATCTTAGTCCTAAATGTTCAGCCCTTTATTCTGAGATTGTGCCCCCTCCCGTGTTTTAGACTCCTTAGCCGGGGAAACAACTTCAGTGTCTACCCTGTCATCTCTTTCTGTGCTGCATCTTGCATCTCTTCTGGTTACCAATCCTCTGCCACCAGAAACTGTTTATCCTCATTGATTCAAAGAAATTCATGATTTTGAACACCTCTGCTTAAATATTTCTGCTCGAAGGAGAACAACCCCACATAAGTGAATTCTTTCACCTTTCATACCATTCTAGTAAATCTCTACACCCTCTGTAAGGCCTTGACATACTTCCTAAAATGAGGCACAGAACTGGCCACAATATCATTCTATGATTCTAACTTGCCATGATGAGATTTAAATCACAAATAAGTAATCGATTACCTTACTAGAGGTGGGGTGAGAGTGACTGTCTTTGACATCAAGACAGCACTTGACAAAGCATGGCAACAATAAGCCCTAGTAAAATTGGTCATAAAATTAAAGAATTGGGGGAAAACTCTTCATTGACTGGAGTCATCCCTAACACAAAGGAAGAGGTTTATTGCTGTTGGAGGTCAATCACCTCAGTCCCTGGACATTGCTGCAGGAGTTCCTCCGGGCAGTGTCCTGGACCCAACCATCTTCTTGGCCTTTCCTCCATCATAAGGTTAAAGTGAGGGTGTCTGTTGATTATATATTCAGTTCCATTCCCAACTCCTCAGATAACAAAGCAATCTGTACCCATGTGCTGCAAAGACCTGGGCAACATTCAGGCATAAACTAATAATTGGCAAATAATATTCACACCACACTAGTGTTAGGCAATGACTACTTCCAATGAAAGAAAATTTAACCATCTCTCCTTGATGTTTGATAACATTATCATCACCGAATCCCCCACCATCAACATCCTGGGGGTCACCACTGACCCAAAACTTAACTGGCCTATCCCTATAAATACTGTGGTTACAAGTGTAGGTCAGAGGCTGGGAATTCTGTGCCAAGTCTCTCATCTAAATCCCCAAAGCTTTGTCCAACATCTATAAGGCACAAGTCAAGAATATGATGAAATACTTCCCCTCTTGCCTAAATGGGTGCAGCTCCAACATTCAAAAAGCTCAACACGACCCAAGACAAAGCAGCCCGTTTGATTGGCCATGCTGGCCACCACCTTACACATTCACTCCATCTATCATGGGCTTTCTGTAATTGCAGTATACACCCTCTGCAAGATGTGCTGCAGCAACTCACTATGGCTACTTCAACACCACCTTCCAAACCTGTGAATTCTACCATCTAAACAACAAGGGCAGCTGGCACATGGGAATCCCACCATTTGTAAGTTTCCCTCCAAGTCACACGCCACCCTGACTTTAAAATGTATCGCTGTTCCTTCACTGTGCCAAAATCCTGAACCTTCCTCCCTAACAGCACTATGGTTCTACTTATATCACATGATTGCAGCAGTTCAAGAAGGCAATGCACCACCACCCTCTCCAGGGGAATTGGGGATGGGCAATAAATGCTGGCCTTTGACAGCAATGCCCATATCCCATGAATGAATATAAAAAAAACTACCTTCAATCCATTAGCCACATGCAAAGCTACTTTAAGTATGGTAGAAGCAGGAAAAGGTCCTTTGCCATTTTCATTCCTTTCTTCTATCAGGTCATTCAGAGACTTCTCTCCTCCAAACTCCATAGCCAGACATGGAGTCCCATCATTTGATTTGGCAAAAGCTCTGTATCCTGTGGACAAATTTCCAGGGAAAATATAAAGAGAAGAATGTTGTTAGAATTGCTAGAGTCTCTTATGGACATAAAGTTTATAGCAATCCTTACTTTAAAAAAGTGAAACTGCAAAGTTTACATCTGCAATTCATTAGGTGTAATAGTTATTTTTCTATAACAAAAGGTAAGATGGAGATGTTTAAAAATGAAGCATGGAAATGTCCATTCAAAAGGCAACAGAAAGGATACTACATTAAGAGTAATGTCTGAACTTATTTAGCAGCTTAGAATATCGAAAAGGTACCGCACACATTGAATTACTTTTCAAGCACAGTTACTGTCACGCATAGCCAAATGCAGTGGCCAACAAAATCCCACAAACAGATTAAGTGCTAGTTACGAGAATATGGTGGAAGCAGATTCAATCATGACTTTGTAAAGAAAACTGGATACTTATCTGAAAAGAAAACAACTGCAGGGCTAGAATCGTAAAACGGTTATAGCACAGGAGGCTGTTCAGCTCATCGTGTCTGTGATGACTTTCTACAAGAGTAATGCATCTAGTGCTATTCTCCCGCTCATTAACCTGTGGCCCTGCAAATCTTTCCTCTTCAGATAATGATCCAATTCTCTTTTGAAAGCCATGAGTGAATCTGTCTCCACCCATCACCCTCTCAGTAGTACATTCCAGAGCCTAACCACTTGATGCATAAAAAAGCTTTTCCTCATGCCGTCCGATTACAGGGAAAAAAGCTGAGGTGTAGGACTAGGTGAATTGCTCTTGCAGAGTTGGCATGGACAAGATAGACCGAATGGCTTCCTTCTGTGCTGCAATCATTCTATGAACCTATAAGCTGCCTGTGGTAGTAATGGTTAAAGAAGAATTTTGGCCAGACCAGTAGGAGAATTCTCTACTCTTTCTCAAGTAGTAATATGAAATCTGTAAATCCATCTGACTCAGCAGACTGGATCCCCAGTTAATGTCTCATCCAAAAGAAATTGTCAGCATACTTTGTATTCACAACAATACCATTTACCAAATTTGTACATTCTACATAATTTTTGATAGTAATTCAAACAACATAGATGTAGAAACACTTCTTCCAGGTGAAAATTGCCAGCAAAACTTAAAATTGTAGGTGATAGCCATTTCAGATTTAGCAATGTTCATGCTGTTTAATATACATGGAATACGACATCTTAATATTTCGAGGCTCTTTGTGCTTTGCTGACAGATTGGGACAAACACAGGTACCATGTGCATTCCTAATTAGAACTATACAATTCCATTTCCTATATCTGCAAGAAATCTTTTACGGTACCAATATTCTAGTGAATAAAGGTTCATTTTTGGAGCAAACTATTTACTCAAGTTCATATGGTCCTTTCCCAGATTTTTCTACAATTAAGTATATAAATAGACCTACCAACAATATTTGGATGCTCAATATCTTTCAGACGTTTGGCTTCTTCCTGAAGTCGCTTCAGATAAACACTTTGCTGCCTCACATTACACTTGGCATTAATCTTTTTCACAGCCCATGGAGAACTTGATTTACCTGTAGGGGATCTAAACACAAAATATTTTTTGAAAATAGTATGACCGCAATATTACCATTTTACATTCAATTTCTTACTCCAATACAGCCACAATACTGGGGCTATTGGAGGTACTGCAGGGACAAACCTTGTTTTTTCATAACATTATGAATACTGTAAATATTCACAGGTCTCTTAGCTTAATATCAGTGGTGGGAAAAATTCCAAAGGACATCTTACAGAAACTACCAATGCACTTAACCAGAATGCACAAGCTTCAACAGTTCTTAAAATGGCTTTGGAAATGACATACAACAGTTAAAATGGGAGGCGATAAGATAGTTGTATTGTCACTGGACTGGTAATCCAGTGACCCATGGTATGCTCTGAGGACCTGGGTTTGAATCCCACCACAGCAGATGGTGGAATCTGAATTCAATAAAAATCTGGAATTAAAAGTCCAATGATGACCATGAAACTAATGTCCTTTAGGGTCCGTCCGGGTCTGGTCTGGCCTACACTTGACTCCAGATCAGCAGTAATGTGGTTGACTCTTAAATGCCCTCTGAAATTGCCTAGCATGCAACTGAGTTGTATCAAACCATTAAAATATCAACCTAGGCACCGAAAATGACAGTGGCAAACCCAGCCCTGTCAACACTGCAAGTCCTCCTTACTAACATCTGGGGGCTTGTGCCAAAATTGGGAGAGCTAACCCACAGGCTAGTCAAGCAACAGCCTGACAGTCATACTCAGAATCATATGTCCCAGACACCACCACCATCCCTGGGTAAGGCCTATTCCAACAGCAGGACAGACCAAGCAGAGGTGGCGGCAATGGTATACAGTTGGGAGGGAGTTGCCCTGGGAGTCCTCAACATCAACTCTTGACCCCATGAAGTCTCACTGCATCAGGTCAAACATGGGCAAAGAAACCTCCTGCTGATTACCACATACCATCCCCCTGCCCCAAGCTGGTGAATCCATAATCCTCCATGTTGAACACCCACTTGCAGGAAGCACTGAGGGAAGAAAGGGCACAGAATTTACTCTGGGTGGGGGGGCTTCAATGCCCATCACCAAGAGTAGCTTGGTAGTACCACTACTGACCGAGCTGGCTGTGTCCTAAAGGACATAGCTGCTAGACTGGGTCTGTGGCAGGTGGTGAGGGAACCAACAAGAGGGAAAAACATACCTGACCTCATCTTCACCAACCTGTATGCTGCAGATACATCTGACCATGACAGTATCAGTAGGAGTGACCACCTCACTGGCCTCGTGGAGATGAAGTCCCATCTTCACACTGAGGGTACCCTCCATTGTGTTGTGTAGCACTACCACTGTGCTAAATGGGATAGATTTAGAATAGATCTAGCAACTCAAGGCTGGGCATTCATGAGGTGCTGTGGGCCATCAGCAGCAGCAGAACTGTACTCAACCACAATCCGTAATCTCATGGCCCAGCATATCCCCCACTCTACTATTACCACCAAGCCAGGTGATCAACCCTGGTTCAAGGAAGAGTGCCGAAGGGGATGTCAAGAGCAGCACCAGGTATACCTAAAAACAAAGTATCAACCTGGTGAAGCTACAACACGGGGCTACTTGCATGCCAAACAGCATAAGCAGCAAGTGATAAACAAAGCTAAGCGATTCCACAACCAGCGGATCAAATTTAAGCTCTGCAGTCCTGCCACATCCAATTGTGAATGGTAGTGGGACAATTAAACAAATCACTGGAGGAGAAAGAGGCTTCACAAACATCCCCATCCTTGGTGATGGAGGAGCCCAGCACATCAGTGCAAAAAGATAAGGCTGAAGCATTTGCAACAATCTTCAGCCAGAAGTGCTGAGAGGATGATCCATCCCGGCCTCCTCCGAAGGTCCCCAGCATCACATATGCCAGTCTTCAGCCAATTTGATTCACGGCACATGATATCACAAAACAGCTGAAGGCACTGGACACTGCAAAAGCTATGCACCCTGACATTATTCCAGCATTATTATTGAAGACTTGTGCTCCAGAACTTGCTGTGCCCCTTGCCAAGCTGTTCCAGTACAGCTACAACACTGGCATCTACCTGGCAATGTGAAAAATTGCCCAGGTATGTCCTGTACACAAAAAGCAGGACAAATCCAACCCAGCCAATTACCACCCATCAATCCACTCTTGATCATCAGTAAAGTGATGGAAGGGGTCATTAACAGTGCTATCAAGCGGCACTGGCTTGGCAATATCCTATTCGCTGAGGCTCAGCTTGGGTTCTGCCAGGGTCACTCAGCTTCTGACCTCATTACAGCCTTGGTTCAAACATGGACAAAAGAACTCAACTCCAGAGTTGAGGTGAGAGCAACAGCCCTTAACACCAAGGCAGCATTTAGCCGAGTGTGGCATCAAGGACCTCTAGTAAAACTAGAGTCAATGGGAATCAGGGGAAAAATTCTCCACTGATTGGAGTCACACCTAGCACAAAGGAATATGGTTGTGATTGTTGGAGGTCAATCACCTCATGTCAATCCAGGACATCACTGCAGGAGTTCCTCAGGGTAGTGTCCCAGGCCCAACCAGCTTCAGCTGCTTCATCAATGACCTTCTTTCCTTCATAAGGTCAGAAGTGGGGATGTTCGCTGATAATTGCACAATGTTCAGCACCATTCACGATTCCTCAGATACTGAAGCAGTCCATACCCAAATGCAGCAAGACCTAGACAATATACAGGTTTGGGCTGACAAGTGCCAGGCATCTACGAATAGAGAATCTAACCGTTGCCCCTTGATGTTCAATGACATTACCATCGCTGAATCCCCCACTATCAACATCCGGGGTGGGGTTACCATTGACCAGGAACTGAACTGGACCAAACATATAAATACTGTGGCTACAAGAGCAGGTCAGAGGCTAAGAATCTTGCAGCGAATAACTCCTGACTCCCCAAAGCCTGTCTGCCATCTACAAGGCACAAGTCAGGAGTGTGATGGAGTACTTTCCACTTGCCTGGATGAGTGCAGCTCCCACACCACCCAGGACAAAGCAGCATGCTTGATTGGCACCCCTTCCACAAACATTCACTCCCTTCGTCACTGACAATCAGTGGCAGCAGTGTGTACCATCTACAAGACGCACTGCAGAAAATCAACAAGGCTCCTTTGGCAGCACCTTCCAAACCGACGACCACTATCATCTAGAAGGACAAGGGCAGCAGATACGTAGGAACACCACCACTTGGGAGTTCCCCTCCAAGCCACACACCATCCTAACTTGGAAATATAATGCCATTCCTTCACTGTCGCCAGGTCAAAATTCTGGAGCTCCCCCATTAACCGCATTGCGGGTGTACCTCAAGGGCAATTAGGGATGGGCAATAAATGCAGGCTTAGCCAAGAAAGTCCACATTCCGTAAATGAATTTTAAAAAAATCAAGGTATTGAATGTACAAGATTTTCAGACAGAATAATGATGAGCGTATATGAGTGTTTATCGTTTATTAGCAAAGGTAACCTAGGATAGCAGTGGCATAGCATGACAACAAAAGTTTTAGCAATGAAAAGGCATCAGGAAGGAGCCTGTAAAGCAAAGGCTGCTGGGATACTTGACATATAATTAGCTTAGGCAAATGACACAGTAAAAACTAGCCGAGACTAGCCCATAGCAGGTGTGAACCCAGTGATCGCAGATAACTAGGCATCAGTCACTTGAATTCTCAGCTACACAGGAAATGAGAGTTGACCTGAAGACTTAACCTATTGTGATAAATTGTGAGGCTGTGACCAAACCTCAAAACACCATTACTGTTTTCTTTTCATGTTTCAATTGCTGTAAAGCTTACAAAATAAATTCAGTTCTTAAAGGGGGAAAAAATACATCCTCAGTCACGAAAGGACAGGGACTAAATGTATAAAAGACAATCTAACAACTCAGAGGGCAGAGTACCGACTTAAATTGGATTGGCTAAAACAGGCTCTCCTTGCATTCACTAGAATAAACAATTGAAAACTTTACCTGGGTCTTTGAGGTGTTTGTCAATTTCACCGTGACAATGATGTTTGACATCATTTGATATCATGTGACATAACTCAAAGAAAGGGTAGAAAAATATCAAGGAACAAACCCTCTAAGGTCAGAAATCCAACATCTTCAAAAACCAAGTTTGATCACCTTAGGTCTACAAGAAACCAGACTGTATGAATCTATTCTATAACCGCAATAATATTATACTATTAGTGCCTGAGTAATAAACTTGCATTTGGACAAGCTTGAGCTGAAATCACAAGGAATTGTTCAATTAAGAGATTTCCCAACATTTTCCAATTACTAACCTTTTCATGAGGTAAACATTAACTCCAGTACCATAGCCTAGCTTCTTCATGAAGGGAGAAGCAGGAAGGACCAAAGTAGTATGATTCTCATTCCAAGAACCTGCCAATAGTTAAAATTTAGATTATAAAATAGAGCATTTAATTTGTGTATATCTAAGACCTTATACTCAAATTTCAAATTAATAGTGATTAGCTCAACACTTAAAGGACAGAGATTTAATTACAAGTTCCCTTTGCATGCTTACAAAATACTTGATTGCAACAATCTGTGGGCAGTGGAATGTAGATTCTGGAACTAATGCTAGTCAATTTCTATTTACATACAAAAGTGCTATAACTGGACTGAAAACAGCAATTCACTAGATGACAAAGAATCTTAAATGTTTCTCTACTTACTAAGGCAACTGTTTTAACAAAAGAGTAGATTTAAGCTACACTAGTGTAAAAACTAAAACTTGCTCATTTTTATGGTCACAATTTTACTAAGAACTCAAAAATTACTCTTAAGAAAAAAAAGTTGCATTTATGTAGCATCTTTCACAATGTCAGGTCGTTTTACTGCCCAGTGGCTGTTCTCATGTATGGTCACTAATTTCACACAGCAAGCTCCCGCAAACAACAATGTGATAATGATCAGAATGCTTTTGTGATACTAAGGGATAAATATTGGCCAGGACAGCAGGATTGACACCCTTGCTCATCTTCAAAATACAGTAATGGGATCTTTCACGTACATCTAAGAGGTGTATTGGGGCATTGGTTCAGCACCTCCATCCAAAAGTCAGCACCTCTGACGATGCAGCACCTAGTGTTGGCCTAGAATTTTGTGCTCAAATTCTGAAATAAAACTTGAACCAACTATCTTCTTATGCCAAGGCAAGAGTGCTGAGCCATGGCTGACAATTTCAAGGTAGGAGGTCCAATTTATATGGTACTGCCCATTTTTGTCTACTGAGAATGTCTTCAGAACCACTGTGATAAAATTTGTCTAACAATCAACACTTCTGGTGATTCTGTCAGTTCATACCTAATTGTTTCTTTTTACTTTCCGGCTGGCAAGGAGATTTGAAAGGGCAAGCTTCATCCATATTTTCTATTTCAAAATAGAAACTTCACCAAAAAAGTATGCCTTTCAAATGCTGCAAAGAAAAAAAAAGTTAGTAACAGTTTAGAAAGCTGTTGTTCGATGTGTAAATTTCTAATAACAGCCCAGAATCTACTGAGCTTGGCGTGTTGCTAAATAGATTTGTTCCTGCACCCTCCAGCTCAGATTCTTTTCGCCCTGTGTGATCTGAAAATGGGACAGTGACAGCAACATAGTATCTGGGATCTTGATGGGACCAATGAGCTTAAAAGACTGCAAACTAAGGAGGAATTTCTTCTCTCAGATCCATTATTGTTTGGAATTCTCTACCACAGAGCTGGATCATCATATTCAAGGCTGAGATAGTCAGATTTTTGATCTACAAAGGAGTCAAGTGGTCCGGGGATAGGCAGGAAAGTGTTGAGCCCATAATCAGATCAGCCATGATCTTATTGAATGGCGGAGCAGGCTCAAGGGGCCAAATGCTCCTATTATGATGTTCTTATTAACAGCCTCCAACAATTCACCACCTGAAAGAACGAGATTCTTTTATTTAGGAGACTCTTAATGTTCATATTCTGAGCCACTGAGGTTGATTAGCAGTCATCAACAATTATCACATTGTTAAAAAGATACTTACGCTATTAAGTACCAGACTTAACTGGGAGCAAAAAGTTCCAAAGGAACATTGATAAATTTAGTGAGCGGCTAAAATTGTGGTAGATTCATGAAGTTCAACGTGAGGAAGTGAGGTCATCAACTTGGGACCCAAGAAAGATCTATCAGAGTATTTTCTAAACGGAGGGAAGCCAAGATCTGTGCAAGGACAGATTCAGAAGCTCATGTAGAGAACTCACTAAAAGCTAGTGGGTGGCTAGAAAAGAAAAACTAATGCGATTTGGTCATTTATCTTATGTTGCAGCTGCTATTTACAGGTCAGGTTAAAATCCCATCAGGAGGACTGGAACTTTCAGTGGTGTTTGATTTCTTTGTTAGAGTCCTCCTCTGGTTGAGTTTGATTTCTTGGCTGGCCTGGCTCCATTTCCACCCCTAACCCAGAATTAGATTAATGTTTGTTCAGGATCGAGCTCGGGAGGAGGAACTGAACCAGATCCAAGCTGGGGCAATGTGTCACTGGACCTTATTCCTGGTCCACCTGAGCTCTGCTCTCACTGCCAGCTCGATTCAATTCACAAAATGTGGCTCCAGCAAACCGGGAAAAGCCACAGACAGAGAGGATCGGTGCTGAGCGAAGTCACCCCTGAACGACACCCTCTACCCCCTCAGTAAACAATGCGCCCTTAACCCGCCCAAACAACGGGTCGTTAACCCCCTCCCCCGGTAAACAACGGGCCATTAACACTCCTCCCCTCCCGGGTAAACAACGGGCCGTTAACCCCCCCCTCCCGGTACCGGGTAAACAACAGGCCATTAACACCCCTCCCCTCCCGGGTAAACAACGGGCCGTTAACCTCCCCTCCCCGGTAAACAACGGGACGTTAACTCCCCCTCCCCTCCCGGGTAAACAACGGGCCGTTAACCCCCCCTCCCGGGTAAACAACGGGCCGTTAACTCCCCCTCCCCTCCCGGTCCCGGGTAAACAACGGGCCGTTAACCCCCCCCTCCCGGTCCCGGGTAAACAACGGGCCGTTAACCCCCCCTCCCCTCCCGGTCCCGGGTAAACAATGGACCGTTAACCCCCCCCTCCCCTCCCGGTCCCGGGTAAACAACGGGCCGTTAACCCCCCCTCCCCTCCCGGGTAAACAACGGGCCGTTAACCCTTCTCCCCCGGTCAACAACGGGCCGTTAGCCTCCCGCGCCCGCATAGACCTTCCTCACCTTCTCGCGCTCAAGTCTGTTTGAAATTCCCGAGTGCACCACGGGAATAATAGTGACTGCGCATGCGTCTGTTGGAGATGCTTCAACTCCGGGGCGGAGGGAGAGAAACTGGGAATGATGTGGATGTTGTTAGTTTTCGGATTGTGGTGCAGTGGATTCCAGTTGTCAGCTATGCCATTCATTACAGAGCTTGATGTTCTCAAAAGAAAGGAGCAGAGTAAATATTGTCGAATGATGGTGATTCTCAGCATGAGCAGATATTTTAATAGTGGAAGTCTGTAATTCACATCTCTTGCACTTTGGGATTAGCCCACATTATGATGGTGAGAACTGCGATGACAGAATGTTACTCACCCTTCCTGTTCACATCACAGGACAGTTACGGATCTAGTAGGCTATTCAGGCCTTAATTCATCCATCCAGGGCAATCTTCCATTGATGCTTCAAATTACGGTTGACTCCTAACTGTGCTCTGAAAAGGCTTAGCAAGCCACTCAGTTGTATCAAACCACCACAGAAAAGTCAAAAAAGAATAAAATTAAATGGACCATCTGGCATCAGCCTAGACACTGGAAATGATGATGGCACGCACAACACATCTGGCAACCTGTACCAAAATTGAGCGAGCTGTCCCACAGATTAGTCAAGAAACAGCTTGACATAGTCATACTCACTAAATCGTGCTTTGCAGCCAATGTCCCAGCCACCACCATCCCTGAGTATGTCCTGTCCCACTGACAGGACAGACCCAGCAGAGGCTGTGGTGGCACAGTGGTATGTATACATTCAGGACGGAGTTGCCCTGGGAGTCTTCACAATTGACTCCGGACCCCATGAAGTCTCAAAGCATCAGGTCAAAAATAGACAAGGAAACCTCACTGATTACCTTCTACTAGCCTCCCTCATCTGCTTGAACACCACTCAGAAGAAACTCTGAGGGTAGCAAACGCACAGAATGTACTCTAGGTTGGGGGACTTAAATGTCCATCACTAAAAGAGGCTGGGTAGCACCATAAACGAGTTAGCCAAGTCTTGAAGGACATATCGATGCCTGACTGGGCTTGCATCAAGTAGTGAGAGAACCAAAAAGGAGGAGAGCTTATTTGATCCCATCCTTAAAAATCTGTCACATGCATCTGCCAATGAGCGTATTGGTAGAATAGACCACTGCACAGTTCATTATGCAGCCCAAGTCCTGACTTCGCATTGACGATACCCTCTATCATGTGTGGCACTTGCTAAATGGGATAGATTCAAAACAGATGTAGCAGCTCAAAACTGGGCATGTATGAAGCACTGGAGGCCATCATTGGCAGCAGAATTGTGTTCAACCAAAATCTTATGGCATGGCATATCCCTCAGTCTACCATTACCATCAAGTGAGGGGTCAGAAGCGGGGATGTTCACTGATGGTTGCACAATGTTCAGTACCAATTGTAACTCCTCAGATACTGAAGCATGCCTGCATGCAGCAAAACCTGGACAACATTCAAGTTTGGGCTGATAAGTGGAAAGTAACATTTGTGCCACACAAAGTGCAGAGGCAATGATTGTCTCCTTCAAGAGAATGTTACCATCTCTCTTTGATATTCAATGTCATTACCATCACTGAACTGCCAACCATTAACACCCTGAGGGTTACCATTGACCAGAACTGTGACTGGAACAGTCAAATAAATACAATGACTACAAGAATGTGTCAAAAGCTGGGCCATTATGCGGTGAGTAAATCATCTATGAAAACTAATGGGACTAAAGATTGACAAGTCCACTGTACTCGATGGCTTGCGTCCTCAGGTCTTAAAAGAAGTAGCTACAGACATATTGGATGCATTGTGTCATGAACATGTAGTTGTAATATTATAGATTTTTGTAAAAAAAAAAGCTAATCTTCCTTTTTAATGGATACATGAAGCCTTAAGCATGGCTACCAAAAGTCACCTGACCTATTTCAACGGCGATGTGGGCAAGCTGCAGAAGGCTCCATGGAATTGTAGGTAGACATATCCAGACTTGTGAAGACATTTGAAATTCAATCTGCATTTCCACAAGAATAAATAGAAAATCATTGGGTGGAATTTTCCATGCCCGCTGATGTCAGGCTTGTTTGGCGGTGTGAGTGAACAATATGGCGAGAAGGCCAAAAATCAGTTTCACGACGAAGTGAAACCGGTTTGCAGTCGTCCACTCTGCCCGTCAATGGTGGGCCACATTTCCCGCCTTCGGACACCAGGAACCTCATTGTTATATATCTGAATGTCGTTATAAGCCCCGCTCACTGGAATCATGCCCCCACGCCAACATGTTTCAAAACAGTATATGTAAAGCATGCACTTGGTGGGTTGCATTTTGAGAGGTACTCGGAGGGGAGTGCACACTAATGTTGTGCAGTGCTCACCAGCATCACCTGTTGGGATTTAAAGGTTGAGGCACCGCGCATTCAGGCAAGGACACAGGCAAGTCGCTTTTTCCTGGCTGACTGACGCATTGTCAGCCGGGGCAAGGGCTGCCCTGCGGTTGAGGTGACTTTGGGGGTTGGGGGGGTGGTTGGTGGGCAAGGGCTGCACTGTGGTTGATGGTGGTGCACAGGTACGTGTAGGGCAGCGGGGAGGGAAATGGCCATGCATTAGGGATACCTTGTATGAAATGACCATTCCTCTGCAGCTGAGACAGTTCTGACGCAGTCACATTGACATGCTTGGAGTCACGCCTCTAGCTTATCTGCCCACTCGAGCAATGCAGAGGTATGAAATTGCCTCCAAATGCTCCTTAACTTTTCACCCCTCGGGCACAGACTGGAAACTAATGAGCATTTTAGTGGACTGCAGAACAGTTGGAAAACTGGGCATGTTGTACAATCTCCTTGCCAAATCTAACCACGGAGCAGTCACTGGTGGAGGCACTCACAGCCCCTTGCAATGTCATCATTCAGGTTTGGACCAGTCTCCCCCATGGTTCAAGGTAACAGTGCAGCCTTGCAGTGCGGGTTAGTAGAATGCCTGCGCCTGAGCTGAGAGCACAGCATGCAGTCCAGTGGGCAAAGCTGCTGCGAATTGGTCAGATGGAGTGGGGAGGAGGATGGTGGGGTTTCGGGTAGTCACGCAGCGCACTAAACACTGGCCATCCAAGTGGTGGCCTGCACTCTCCAAGATGCGTTAAGGGGCCTTCAGACTTAACCAAGAGAGGTTCTTAGAACACCCAAGCTAACCCATGCATCTCTCTCTTTCATCCTGCAGGAGGAGTACATCAGAAGCATGGAGCCTGATGACCTAGCTGTATGCCTCCTGGCACACAGAGAGCGGAGACAAAGGAGAAGAGAGCGACTTAGGTGCCTGCCTGGGCAGAAGGAGGAGCAGCAACCTCAGGAAGAAGGGGTGGCTGGACTCCCGTACACGCCGCTAAAGAGCCACAGCGAGCTGTCGCTGTTCAGCACCTAGCTAGACCCAGGGCCTATAGACGCCGCCTTTCATTCCTGCAGATGACCGAGAACTAGTGTCGCTGAAGACTGCACAAGTCTAGGGAACTGGTTGGTCATATCTGCCAGCTGTTGCAGGATTTGGTGCCATGGGGACATGGAGGGCATCCACTGTCCATGGCCGTAAAAGTGACCGCGGCACCCAATTTTTATGCCAGTGGCTCCTTTCAGGTCTCCACAGGTGACCTCTGTGGATATCGCAAGCCTCCACCCACAAGTGCATCCATGAGGTCACAGATACCATCTTTGCGAAGGCACACAAATTTGTGCATTTCGCTTGGGACCAGGAAAGCAAGGATGGAAGAGCGATGGAATTTGCCCAGATCTCAGGATTCCCACAGGTGCAGGGTGCCATCAACTGCACTCAGGTGGCGCTCAGATCTCTGTCGCAACTATGTCAACCGCAAGGGCTTCCATTCGCTGAATGTTCAGCTCACGCTGCAACTCACACCTTGGTGGAGCAAACCATCGGGATGCTGAAAATGACATTCTGATGCCTGGACCAGTCTGGTGAAGCCCTGGAATCTAGTCCACAAAGGGCGTCATGCATTGTTGTCTCGTCGGGACCTGGAAAAATTTATTAATTTTGTTTCCAATCTCCACCCCTCCATCATTTTCACATGGTCCATCTCTGACACTTCTCTTCCCTTCCTTGACCTCTCTGTCTCAATTTCTGATGATAGACTGTCCACCAATATCCATTACAAGCCTACCGACTCCCACAGCTACCTCGACTACAGCTCCTCACACCCCGCTTCCTGTAAAGACTCCATCCCATTCTCTCAGTTCCTTCACCTCCGTCGCATCTGTTCTGATGACGCTACCTTCAAAAACAGCTCCTCTGACATGTCCTCCTTCTTCCTTAACCGAGGTTTTCCATCCACGGTCGTTGACAGGGCCCTCAACCGTGTCCGGCCCATATCCCGCGCATCCTCCCTCACGCCTTCTCCTCCTTCCCAGAAACATGATAGGGTCCCCCTTGTCCTCACTTCTCACCCCACCAGCCTCCGCATTCAAAGGATCATCCTCCGCCATTTCCGCCAACTCCAGCATGATGCCACCACCAAACACATCTTCCCTTCACCCCCCCTGGCGGCATTCCGTAGGGATCGTTCCCTCCGGGACACCCTGGTCCACTCCTCCATCACCCCCTACTCCTCAACCCCCACTTATGGCACCTCCCCATGCCCACGCAGAAGATGCAACACCTGCCCCTCCACTTCCTCTCTCCTCACCATCCAAGGGCCCAAACACTCCTTTCAAGTGAAGCAGCATTTCACTTGCATTTCCCCTAACTTAGTCTACTGCATTCGTGGCTCCCAATGCGGTCTCCTCTACATTGGAGAGACCAAACGCAAACTGGGCGACCGTTTTGCGGAACACCTGCGGTCTGTCCGCAAGAAAGACCCAAACCTCCCTGTCGCTTGCCATTTTAACACTCCACCCTGTTCTCTTGCCCACATGTCTGTCCTTGGCTTGCTGCATTGTTCCAGTGAAGCCCAACGCAAACTGGAGGAACAGCACCTCATCTTCCGACTAGGCACTTTACAGCCTTCCGGACTGAATATTGAATTCAACAACTTTAGATCTTAAACTCCCCCTCCCCCCATCCCCACCCCGTTTCTCCACCCCCTCCCTTTTTTTCAATAATTTATATAGATTCTTCTTTCCCCACCTATTTCCATTATTTTTAAATCTAAAACTAAAACCTTGTTAGTCTGTCCACCCCACCCCCACTAGAGCTGTACTTTGAGTATCCTGTCTTCCATTCTTAATTAGCACTTTTCTTAGACAAATATCACCACCTTCAACACCTCTTTGATCCTTTTGTCTGTGACATCTTTTGATTATCTGCTCCTATCACGGCTTGCTTATCTCCACAATCACCACACCCTCAACTTCTCTCTCCCCCCCCCCCCCCCCCCCCCCGCCCCCCCCCACCTTAAACCAATTTATATTTCTCCCTTCTCCTAACTATGCTTCAGTTCTGCCGAAGGGCCATGAAGGCTCGAAACGTTAACTGATTTCTTCTCCGCCGATGCTGCCAGACCTGCTGAGTTTTTCCAGGTAATTCTGTTTTTGTTTTGGATTTCCAGCATCCGCAGTAGCTTTTAGCTTTTTGTTTTTATGCATTGTTGTTTCCTGCTGCATCCATTACAATCTGGCACTGCAACAGGGAGAGGAGCTGGCTGAGGAGGAGATGGAGGAGCTGCACATCTCCTCTGACGAGGAGGGCATTGACGGGAATGAGGGTGAGGAGGTCCTCGGAGGCAACGATGACGGCGATGAGGCCATCGCACTGGCCAAACAAGGCAGATGCGCTCGGGAGGCCCTTATAGCTGCTAGACTTGTGGAGGATGATGATGACATGCAGTGAGGAGACACCATTATCCTCACGTTGCATCTGTGAACGTTTGACTCCAGTCTGACTGCTGGTAGCACACACATCCTTTGTGATAAGGCTCCTGTCATGGAGACGCAGTGGAGGCACTAATAGTCGCTCCATTCCAGGAGGATGATGACGTTATGCAGTGAGGACACTCCATAGATCTTCACATAGCCTCTGTAAATGTCTGACTTCCGTCTGGCTGAAGGCAGCTCGCTTGCACTCTGTGATCAGGGTCCTATCATGGAGACACAGCTGTGAAACTTTAAATGCACTTGATCCTTTGTTAGCCTTCAACCTGACCCCTTCAGGAGCACAGCATAACTGGTCACAGATGCAGACAAGATGGGGGCCAGCCCCACCTTAAAGGTGCTGAGAGCACACAGAGAGAATGACAGAACTCTGTGACGCCTGCCCATGACATTCTGGCAGCAATGACAAGCACCATTTAGGTGCAGGCATCAGTAATGTGTCCAGTGAGTGTGAAGCCGGACCATCACTTTGGTCTGAAGGCTGCACAAAGCACAGGGAAGAGGCCCTGGACTGAGACATCTGCCTTTATCTTGTGCAGGAACCAAGGTTTCCCATCGGAGTGACACAAACATTGCTCATCAGAACAAGGAGCCATAGGCAGGGAGACGTTCTTGGCAGTTCATTTACACTAGTTAACATTATGTACAAGTGATTAACACCCATTCTCAGGCTGTGCAACTCTGTGGCTCAGTTCATAGCACCCTTGCCTTTGAATCAGAAGGTTGTGGGTTCATGTCCCACTCCCGGAAACCAAAAACTGTGAATGTACTCGAAAGAGTTACAATCTGTGACTGTTGATAACTCGAAAGAGTTACATCTTTTTAACCTTCCTAACCCTGCCATTACGTCTTGGTGCTCCCCCGACATCCACAGCGGAGGTGGAGGCAGCCTGCTAACTGCTTCGCCCTGTCAGTGAGACCTTGGCAGATGTCCTCTGGAGGGCCAAGACATGGACCTGCTTTCGGGTCCTGCTGTGTGGCAGTGGCACCCTCGCCGGCCTGTGGAGCTGGAGCTGCTGCGGTCACAGGAAGAGAGGTTCGGATAGGCCAGACACACCCACAGTCACCTGGGTGGACGGCCTTGGGATGTGCATCTGCTGATCCTTCTCCCTATGGGTGCCTGAGGGCCCCTGACTGACTCCTTGAGGAGAAAGGGTAGCTGGAGCGAGATCGAGTTGCTCCGCACCCCTCTTGCGTACACACTGTTGGAGGCCAACTATGGCGTCAGTGATGGAGTTCAGCCCGCGCAGCAGTCCTGGACCGAGGTCTCCATGGTGGCTGCCATCCTACCAGTGTTGACCTCGGTGTGTTGGCATGCTGGCGCTATTACCTAAGACTGAAGGCGGAAGGACTCCTCCATCATGCCTAGCAATCTGAGGAGTGCAGCGGTCATCCTTTCCTGATGTTCCCGAGCTTGCCTTTGCAGCTGCAGCAAGTGAGATATGACTGAGTCCAGAGGCTTGTCATCTGTCTCAGACTTAGCAGATTTCTGCCCTCCAGCAGTACTCTGAGTACCAGAGACCTGGGAAGCCCCTGCCGCCATCTGCTGTGGTTCTGACAGTGCGATGTGCTCACTAGATTGTGATCCTGAGGCTATTCTAAAGCTAGGCCCCAACGAGGTGTGTGCCTCTGCACAGGTAGAGGGTGTGGGTGAGTGCTGTGATGGGTCTGCAGATTCCTCTTCAGTGGTTTCTTCGGGGCTTGATTGGAGGCCCTGGGTCATGACTCCGTCGGCTGTTCCCCAGATGTGCCTGTGAAAGCAAGGAGAGATAATTAGTGATAATAAAAACAAAAAGTGCTCGAAAAACTCAGCAGGTCTGGCAGCATCTGAGGAGAGAGAATCAAAGTTAACATTTCGAGTCCATATGACTCTTCTTCAGAGCTAAAGATAAGTTGAAATGTGATGGATTTTATACTGTGTATGAGGGGGTGGAGCAGGTTTTGCACCATAGAAGGTCCGGGATAGCTGGGAGAGAATGATAAAGATGTCATGGGCACATGACAAAGGGAATGTGAACAGTAGTGGTAAAGACTAAAGAAGGCTTGATATTGGCGTAAAGGTAAGAGCAGAATGTGTTAATAGCAGAAAAAGGGTCAATGCTCTGTGAAAGCAGTGATTGATGGCCCTGTGGGGGTGGGTGGAGTGGTGTATGTGTGATAAAGAACTAAAAAATTGATAAAATAAATAAATTAAATATCAAAATTAAAATGAAAAAAAACAACAAAAAAACAAAAAAGGGGTAAAGGTGGAGGAGAGAGTTCATGGTCTGAAGTTGTTGAACTCAATGTTAACTCCAGAAGGCTGTGAAGTACCTAATCAGAAGATGAGGTGCGGTTCTTCTAGTTTGTGTTGGACTTCACTGGAACATTGTAGCAGACCCAGGATGGAAATGTGGGCATGAGAGCAGAGTGGTTTGTTGAAATGGCAAGTGCCAGGAAGGTCTGGGTCATGCTTGCGGATTGAGCGAAGGTGTTCACAAAGCGGTCACCCAGTCTGTGTTTAGTCTCCCCAATGTAGAGGAGACCGCATTGGGAGCAGAGAATACAGTAGACCAAATTGAAGGAGGTGCAAGTGAAGCGCTGATTCACCTGAAAGGAGTGTTTAGGCCGTTGGACGGTGAGGAGGGAGGAGGTAAAGGGGCAGGTATTGTAACTTCTGCGTTTGCATGGGAAAGGGATAAGGAGTTAGGGTGATGGAAGAGTGGACCAGGGTGTCATAGAGGGAACGGTCCCTACAGAATGCTGACAGGTGGGATGAAGGGAAGATGGCGGAAATGGCAGAGGACGATCCTTTGAATGTGGAGACTAGTGGGGTGAAAAGTGAGGACAAGGAGGATCTTATCATGGTTCTGTGAGGGAGCAGAAGGGGTGAGGGCAGAGGTGCAGGAAATGGATCGGACACGATTGGGGGCCCTGTTGAACACAGTACAGGGGAACCCTAAGTTAAGGAAAAAGGAAGACATGTCAGAAGCGCTGTTTTGGAAGGTGGAATCACCCCCTCCTCCCCCGCTCCAAACCCCACAGGGTTATGTGTCACTGGTTTCTACATTGTGCTTTCACAGAGCGCTGACCTTTGTTCTGTTATTAACACATTTGGCTCTTACATTTATGCCACTATGAGCACTTTCTTTAGCCTTTAGCCATTTCTGCTAACTCATGGCTGCACTTTAAATATGGCGCACAGCGTGATGAAGTGGCGAGGTGTTCCCCGGGAATGCATTATTAATAAAGTGGGATTGGGATGGTATGGCGTGAAATGCCGCCATTGCGGCCAGTGGTTAAAATGTCCTTTTTCCCGCCTGCTACTGCACTTAGTGCAAATCTGGGATGATTCCACCCATTGTTTCTGCTGGAGGTGTGAATAGCTCTATCCTATCTCCTCAAACCTGGGAGAATGGGAACCATTCAGGATAATGGCTGAGACTTTTAAAATGTTAATTACCATGGCTAAAAAGACAGTGAATGGGACTACCCCCCCCGCCCACCCAGACCATCATGGAACCATGATTCTTCAGTTTGGAAAAGCAGCCATTTTAAGTTTTGGATTGATATAAAGCAGGCTTGTCCAACCGTTTCGCATGGGGGTCACATTTCAATTTTTCTCTCACTTGGGGCCAATGAGCAAATTTCAGAAACCTAAGCTTTAGCACAGCATTACATTTTTAAAAAAGCTGACGGATGTAAAGAAACAATTTGCTGAGCAAAAAGAAAATCACAACAATAAATTCAGTATTTAAAAAAAATTAAGATGACCATTCGAGTGCGAAAAGGTGCGAGTGTGTGTGTCCAGTCTCAGGGTGCTCATTCATTTACCTTTCCCACTGTGAGAGTGGGTGAGAGTGCCTGTTGGTGTGTTGGGGTGAGGGTGAGTTGGAACATGGAGACTGGGGATGAGCCAGACACACTCCCCACTCCCTCTCACACCCACCCTCCCTCCACCCCTCTCTCAGACACACACTCACCCTCTGTTTCAGATGCACACATTCACTCACACACACATGCATTCTCACTCTCTCTCATACACTCACCCTCTCTCTCACACACACACACACCTTCTCTCTCTCTCTTTCTTACACACACACACGCACTCACCGAGCGGAATCATCCCAGATTTGCACTAAGTATGGTAGCGGGTGGGAAAAAGGATGTTTTACTCACCGGCCGCATTGGCAGCTTTTCACGCCGTATCATCCCATTCCTGCCTCATTAATTATGCATTCCTGGGAAACACACTAGGTCACTGGTGGGGCAGCCCCTGATCTGCCCGCCCCAGCATCACCTCAGGCCTTCAGTAAACCGGGAGTATATTTAAAGGCTGCCCCTGCATAGAGCTAGCATTCTTCAAGGGATAGGAAGCTGCTGGGAACTGATGGCTGCGAAAGGGAGGAAATATGCTGCCCCCAGATTTAGCTATGTCTCCCCTGAGCGCCTACTGAACATAGTGGAGGCCCGTCGATGTCCTCTACCCTGCTCTGGGCGAAGACCAACAAGCAAGATGACCAATCCAGCATGGGAGGTGGTGGCAACAGTGGTCAGCACCAATGCCCTGCAAAAGAGGACAGCCATCCAGTGCAGGAAGAGGATGAATGGTCTCATCCGTTCCGCTAGGGTAAGTCACTTTTCTCCTCACTCACAACTCGCACACTCACAAACCCATCTCATATCCACAGGGACTTCACACCTCAAGGGACAACACGACTAATTGGGTGAGCTGTGAGGAGGATGCAGGGATGCTTCAGTGTGATTTGGACAAGCTGAGTGAGTGGGCAAATGCATGGCTGATGCAGTATAATGTAGATATATGTGAGGTTATTTATTTTGGTAGCAAAAACAGGAAGGCAGATTAATTTCTGAATGGCTATAAATTAAGAGAGGGGAATGTGCAACGAGACCTGGGTGTCCTCATACACCAATCGCTGAAGGTAAACATGCAGGTGCAGCAGGCGGTAAGGAAGGCAAATGATATGTTGGCCTTCATAGCAAGAGGATTCGAGTACAGGAGCAGGGATGTCTTGCTGCAATTATACAGGGCCTTGGTGAGACCACACTTGGAATATTGTGTGCAGTTTTGGTCTCCTTATCTGAGGAAGGATGTTCTTGCTATAGAGGGAGTGCAGCGAAGGTTTACCAGACTGATTCCTGGGATGGCGGGACGGACATATGAGGAGAGATTGAGTCGGTTAGGATTATATTCGCTGGAGTTCAGAAGAATGAGGGGGGATCTCACAGAAGCCTATAAAATTCTAACAGGACTAGACAGGGTGGATGCAGGAAGGATGTTCCCAATGGTTGGGGTTTCCAGAACCAGGGGTCACAGTCTGAGGATACGGGGTAGACCATTTAGGAATGAGATGAGGAGAAATTTCTTCACCCAGAGAGTGGTGAGCCTGTGGAATTCGCTACCACAGAAAGTAGTTGAGGCCAAAACATTGTATGTTTTCAAGAAGGAGTTAGATATAGCTCTTGGGGTGAAAGGGATCAAAGGATAAGGGGAGAAAGCAGGAGCAGGCTATTGAGTTGGATGATCAGCCATGATCATAATGAATGGCGGAGCAGGCTCGAAGGGCTGAATGGCGTGCTCCTGCTTCTATTTTCTATGTTTTTATGTTTCTATGTTAACTCTCACACACCCTTACATCTCCATTAGGCTCATATCCTCTGGATCTCGTGTCTTCATCCAGTCCATGGCTCCGCTTACCACATAAACATTCCACGCAGTGCCACGCGTCCTGCTCACACTCTCTCCCTCTGTTTACATGCAGGAGAAGCTGGCTCACAACAGCTTTGAGGAGTGTGCCATCGTGCTGACTGGTGAGGACGTGGACTGTGCCTGCGGCGAAGGTAAGGTTGGTGGCAAACACCCACGTGAGGATTCTGCACCACATCATCCCTCTCTCAACGTAACTGTGAGTGCTCTCTCTCCTGCTTTTGACTTTGCTGCCGTGCACTAATTATCTCTATTCTGTTTCAAAGGGTGCTCTGCCAAGTGACTGACACCCTCAGCTAGCCAGTCACTCAGCTCCATCCAAGACTGCACCTCCAGCTAAGAGGACACCCCGTCCTTTGAACATGGACATAAGCATCCTGGAAGACCCAGGTTAGCTCTTACCCACACCCTCCACCAGTGCAGAGACTCACACCTCGGTGAGACTTAGATCTAGAGCAGGCTTGGGTTCACAATCTGGTGGTCACTGCATGGACATGTGTCCGCAGCAGGAGCAGGCAGGGTTAGCCGAGCTCCCCAGCAATCAGAGGACTGCTGGGGAAGAGGCATCTGTGAGGTCCGAGTCAGATGACGAGCTTCTGGATTCAGCCTTCCAACTCATTGTGGAGAGTCAGCAGAAGAAGGGTGAACATCACGTAAAGCTGTTGGAAGCCCTCAACAGAGTGGCAAAGAGTCGGAGGAGTGCATCTGCCTGCCCTCTGATGAAGTGGTGCCCAAATGTGTGCACATGGAGGTCTCCATGGGGAGGATGGCAGACGCTATGGAGACCCTGGTCCAGAAGAACGTAGAGATGCGTGCAGATCTGCACTCCATGGTAGCCATGGCAATGTGAGAGGGAAACGGGACACCTCAATGTCCCTCCAGGTGCTCCTTCCCGTAAAGAAGTCAGGCCGGGGCCCATGGGCACCCGAAAGGAGGAGTGGCAGCTGGACACCTCTGGATCATCCGCTCAGGAATCTCAGAGGCTGTCTGCTCCCTCCGAGTCCCCTTTGCCTGTGACCCCCTCAACCTTATCTTCTGTCACCATTGAGGAAGCAGCTGGCCCACAGGAGGACAGCCAAAGCAAGCCAGGGCCTCAAAGCCTCGGCTCTCCAGAGAACCCACGCTGAAGTCACCAGAGGCATCAAGGCCAACCATTGCTGTCTCCACCCCCACTGCGGATGTCAGGGCAGCACCTAGAAAAGCTAATAATTTCTGATCACGTGGTTGCACGGGTGAACACATTTTGTCACCATAATCTGAAAATATATTCCATTTCACTGAATAACATATAATGGTGTCTTTCAGCTTCATTTACAGGCTTCATTAGTCCTCCCACTGCATCCCCCCATTCCCCTAATAGCAGTTCAGTGTCACGCAGCCAACCCACAACTGATTCTGAAGGGAGAAGTGTGTGTGTGGCAGGGCCTTTCGGTGTCTTGCGCAAGTATTTTCCCACGCCCGTGGGGCCATCCTCCATCACACTCATCTCAATGTCCAAACATTTTCAATGCTGCCTGCTGGGGTTCACTTTCAGTTGTCCATCTGAGCTGACCTGCATCTCCGCCCACCCACTGATCACACTCCCATGCAGCACCTGTGCCCATCCAACACAAGGCTCCTTTCACTTTCAATTTCAGAAGCATTGCGGTTGTTAAGTATGTTTTCAGCTCCTCCGTCCTTTCCCCAACACTGTTGACCCCCTTGCCTCTCCACCGTCACCTACCAACCAGAACCCTTTTCTTTCTAGAATCTCCAGGTGAACACCCCCATCTATATTATTGATCTTCCCAACCTCCTCGTTTCCACTCCCAGGGTCCGTGTCTGCCTCTGTGTCCTCACCAACCACCCTCACCATCCCTTCTACTGCTACTGTCTCACCCTCCCACCCCCACCAGCTCAAACTGCCCTCTCTCATACTCACCATTCCCTCCTCCCACGCTCACCCTTATTTCGCTCACCAGGAGGCAGTCATCGACTCCATAAACTCCTCCCTTGTACGTTCACCTGGACTACCCCCCCACCACCCCACCCCCTCCGCTGGCCCCAACTCCTTCCTCCACCCTTACTCCTTCCTCCTCCAAGACTCCGTCCTCCCCCTGGACTCCATCCCCCATTCGGACTACTTCCCCCCTTTGTACTCCTTCCCTTACACCTTCCTCCCCCCTTACACCTATCTCATCAGTTGCCTCATTCTCCCCATTACACCCTCCTCCCCCCATACGCCCTCACCCCTCCCAACCTTACCCCACCTCCAACACGTTCATCCCCCCTCCCAGCCTCACCCCCTCCCCACCACTCCCCTGGTACACATTCCTCTCCCAGTCAGACCTAGACCTTCCTCTTCACCCCCTCGATGATCATCCGTAGCAGACCATGGTCAAGACACTAATGGCCCGAAGCAGACCCCAGACACCAATGGTGACCTTCCACCTTCCATGAGCTGCTTTGGGGCAGAGCCATGTCCATCAGAATCCACCCAGCATGCGATGCATGTGTTCCTCCAGAGTCCTGTAGGTGTAGGGCTCTAGCATCTTCTGCTCCTTGGATGTCCAAGATGTGAGCAAGGCCCTAACAGTAAGTCCCGACTTCTGCATGTCACACTTATCAAGACGTTATCTGGGCCTGCATGTTTTCGAGCCAACGTGGATGGTAAATTTGACATGGGGAGTTGATTCTGGCTAGTAGGACTTATAATTAGGTGCAGATGTATTAAAATGATGTTCTCAATGTGCGGCAGCGGGAAAGGCCATTGACGGCCATTGACGGGTGGAGTGGACCATCGCAAACTGGTTTCACGATGGCATGAAACCAATTTTTGGCCTGCCCACCATATTGTTCACTCAAGCCTGCTATGATGCCCAATGCCAAGGGAGACGGATAATTCCGGGCATCCTTTCTCTCTCTCTCTCTCTCACACACACACATACAAACACACACACGTGCACCCCCCTCTCTCTCAGACACATACATACTCACCCCCTCTCAGACACACACTCACTCTCCCTCTCTGTCAGACACATTCACCCTGTCTCTCTCTCTCTCTCCCACTCCCTCACCACCCACACTCCCTCACCCTCACTCCCTCACCTTCACTCCCTCACCCTCACTCTCTCACTCACACACCATCACTCACTCACACTCATTCACTCACCCTCACTCCCTCAATCACCCACCCAGCCACCCTCATTCACCCATCCTCACCTACTGAACCTCGCTCCCCCATCCGCCCACATTCCCTCACCCATCCGCCCACACTCCCTCATCCCCACTCCCTCACCCCCTCACTCTCGCCCCCTCACTCGCTCTCACTCCCTCACTCTCACCCACTCCCTCTCCCCCACTCCCTCACCCCCAATCCCTCACAACCACTCGTACTTGCACTCTCACCCTCCCTTGCCCTCGCACTTCCTCGCCCTCCCTCCCTCGCGCTCCCTCACTCTCACACCCTCACTCACTCTCACGCCCTCACGCTTACTCCCTCACACTTACTCCCTCACTCACTCACCCTCACTCATGCTCACTCTCTCACACCCTCACTCCGTTACTCACTCACCCTCACTCATGCTCACACCCTCACTCACACCCTCATTCCCTCACCTTCACACCCTCACTCCCTCACTCACCCACCCACCCTCATTCACCCATCCTCAGCCGCCCACCCTCACTCGCTCATCCACCCTCACTTGCTCATCCACCCTCACTCATCAACCTGCCCTCACTCACCAACTCACCCGCACTCACCTGCCCCCTTTATTCACCCACCCACCCTCACTCACACACCCTGTCCCACCCACACTCTCACCCACCCTCACTCACTCACCCACCCATCCTCACCCATGCTCACTCACCTACTCACCTACCCTCACTCACTCACCCACCCTCACTCTCACCCATCCACCCTCACTCACCCAAACTCACCCACCCACCCCCACTCCCACTCTCAGTCACTTATTCACCCACCCACCTTCACTTAACATCACTCACCAAATCAGCTGCAAGGGCCTGAGGCCTGGTGCTCGCCCAGGGAAGTGCTGAGAGCCGGTTGAACGCGGGGATAAATCGGGGAAATATGCCCGGAGCTGGGGGGAACACATGGAGAACTGAAGAAACGTGATTGGAGCCAGCTGGGCCAAAGCACTATAAGCCAGTGGAGGGGATGCGTGGTGAGCTGTGGCCCCAAATGCTCCAGAGTTGCTAGTGTTCACTATTTGTCCAGTCACAGCCTCGTTCTCTTTCATGATTGCTGCTGATAGGTTCAACAGTAAGCCTATCGCAGCAAACATGTGAGAGAAACAGGATGTGATTGGAGGAGCAGTCCCTTGCAGAAATCTTCAAACTCACTAACCTGTCCTACTGGCATTTTCAACAAATGCTCTGGGGACCACACGGAGGGGCTTTGGCCGTGGGTTGGACAAGCCTGCTATAAAGTCTGGCTGAGAACCCCAGGAAGAACTCTGAAAAGCAATATCAGAGAGGGTTCTGGATCAAGGGAGGACAAAAAGGAAGGTATTGCAAAATCAACTGCTGTTTTTCCTAAAGAGTCCAGGCACTTCGGAAAGAAGGAATTCAAGAAATGGGCTCACAGTGATATTCCACAGAGACTGACTTAAAAATCTCATCTTTAAGTATTTTTTGTCTTTATGTACTTCTAATCTTTGTGTCTGTATTGTAGTTAATAACTTTATCACTTTTACCTAAGTAACTTTCAGCAGTAGTTTTTGTAATAAGCTAACCTTTATCTTGTTTAAGACTAAAACTAAAGCTTGTCTGCTGAGTTATTTTTAAATTGAACAACTCATAATTTAAAAGGGGGCTACATACATACACACAAATTTTTCACTCATGCACCACTTTAATGAAACACCTTTTATGTGGTCGTGACAATTGGTTGTAATCTTACAAAATTCCAGAGATTCTGGAAAGGTCCAGCAGATTGTAAAACCACAAATGTAACACCACTATTCAAGAGAGGAGGGAGACTGCAGGAAATTATAGGCCAGTTAGCCTAACATCTGTAATTGGAAAAATGCTGGAATCCATTATTAAGGAAGTAGTAGCAGAACATTTAGAAAATCATAATACAGTCGTGCAGAGTCAACATGGTTTTTATGAAAGGGAAATCATGTTTCATTAAATTTTTGGGGTTCTTTGAGGCTGTAACAAGCAGGGTGGATAAAGGGGAACCAGTAGGTGTAACATATTTGAATTTCCAACAGGCATTCGATAAGGTGTCACATGAAAAGTTACCACACTAGATGAGAGCTCTTGCTGTTGGGGGTAGTATTGGCATTGATAGAGGATTGGCCAACTAAAAGGAAATAGAGAGTCTAATAAATAGGTCATTTTCAGATTGGCAGACTTTAAGTAATGGGGTGCCACAGGATAAGTACTAGGGCATTAACTATTTACAATCTATATGAATGACTTGGATGAAGGAACCGAGTGTATTGTAGCTAAATTTTCTGACAATACGAAGATAGAATCATAGGGCGGAATCATCCCAGTTTTGCACAAAGTGCAGTAGCAGGCAGGAAAAAAGTCGTTTTACCCGACAGCTGTAATGGTGGGTCTCCATATCGTCCCATTCCTGCCTCATTAATTATGCCGCCACAGGAAACACGCCACCTAGCTGGCAGGCGGCCTCCTATTTGCCTGTCACGCTGTTACCTCTCCGCTTTCTCACACAGGGTGTCATATTTAAACTGCAGCTGCGCGCACACTTCAATGCTTGCAGCCCAGGATTGCTCTGGTGAAGACAAAGCCCCAAAAGCCAAGAAGAGTGCAGCTCCCCAATTCAGTGACACATCCCTGGGACACCTTCTGGATGCCGTGGAGGCCCACCATGACGTCCTCTACCCCTGCTATGGCTGCAGGAGGCCCATCAGTCTCACCACTCTGGCTTGGGTGGCAGTGGCAGAGGTGGCCAGTGCCAATGCTGCACCCAAGTGGTCAGCCATCCAGTGCAGAAAACGGATGAATGATCTCATCCATGCCGCCAGGGTATGGCAACCACCTCATCACTCTGAACTCACACACTCACAAGGCCACCACACATTCACTGGCATCTCACTCACTGCCAGCTCAAGGACATCACCACTCACTGTCTCACACACACCCTCATATCTCCATCTGACCTCATCTCCTCTGGAGACTGCTCCCTCAGCCCTCATCCTGAGGTCACTTGCACAGATCAACATGTGCCCCAAAACACACACCCTGAGATACCCCAATTGCTCAGTACAGCCCTTGCCCTGCAGCCTTTTGCCTTGCCTGAGGCCACTTCTCCCCCTTCCCCAAACAAACCCTAGCCATGCAGCCATTGAAGAGCCACCCACCCATCTTATGGCTGGTCTGCTAGGTAGAGACCTACCCATGAGAAAAATGATGTGGTGCAAGTCCCGAGCGAAGTGCAGGTTGCCAGGTGCCATTTGGTTTATGTACAATTGTGAAACACATTAGCGTGCAATCATGCCAACATGCCCAGATGATCCAGCGTGGGATGATGATTCCGGCAAGGAGGGCTTATAATGAGATGCTAAAGTATTGAAATTAGTTCCCGACGTGTGGTGGTGGGAAACACAGCCTGCTATGGACAGGTGGAGTGGACGATTGCAAATTGGTCCCCAACGACCATGACACCCAACGCCAACGGGGCTGGAAAATTTCATTCATAGAATGGTTACAGCACAGAAGGAGGCCCATCATGTCTATACTGGCTTTCTGAAGGAGCAATTCACCTGGTGCCATTCTCCTGCCTTTTCCCTGTAGTCCTGCAAATTTTTTCTTTTCAGATAATGATCCAATTCCCTTTTGAAAGATTCAGTTGAAGCTGCCTCCACCGTACTCTCAGACAGTGCATTCCAGATCATAACCATGCACTGCATGAAAAAGTTTTTCCTCATGCCCCCTTTGTTTTGTTTGCCAATTACCTTAAACTGTGCCTTTTGGTTCTTGATACTTACACCAACAGGAACAATTTCTCCCCCATCTACTCTGTCCAGACCCCTCATGATTTTGAATGCCTCGATCAAATATCCTCTCAATTTTCTCCAAGTATTACAGTCCCAACTTCGCCAATCTTTCTACATAATTGAAGCTCCTCATCCCTGGAACCATTCTCGTGAATCTTTTTTACACCCTCGCTAATGCCTTCACATCCTTCCTAAAGTGCGGTGCCCAGAACTGGACATAATACTCCAATTGAGACTGTTTTATATAAGTGGGAAAGCAAGCTATGAGGAGGACACAGAGAGTCTGCAAAGGGACATAGATAGGTTAAGTGAGTTAAGTAAGGGATGATGTCAGGAAGCCCTTCTTCACACAAAGGACAGTGGAAATCTGGAATTTTCTCCTCCAAAAGCTTTTGAGGCTAGGTCAATTGAAAATATCAAAACTGAAATTGATAATTTTATTAGGGTATTAAAAACTATGGGACCAAGACAAGTAGCTGGAGTTAAGATTATAGATCAACTATGATTTAATTGAATGGCAGAAAAGGTTCAAGGGGGTGAATAGCCCACTCCTGTTCCTATTTTCCTATGGTCTTTGTGTTCAAATCCTTCAAGAACATTGAAGCTTCCAATTGTTGCAACTTCTTCCAGCACTGCAACTCTCCTAGAATTCTGAGTCCCTCCAATTCTGGCCTCTTGCATATTCCTCACTTCCATATCCCTAACTTTGGCAGCTCTGGCTTCAATGTTTAGGTCCTAAATGCTGTAATTCTCTCCATAAATCTTTCAGTCTCATCACCTCTCTCCTTGAACAAGCTTGTTAACACCTGCCTTTTTGTACAAGCTTTGGTTACCTGTTCTAATGTCTTTGCTCAGTATCAATTTTTGTCTGATTATGCTCATGTGATGTTCTTTGGGATGTTTTACTATGTTAAAGGCACTATATCAATACAAGTTGTTGTTGTAAACTTTTCCACATATTTTCTAACCTTATGCACCTTTATAAGATCACCTCTCGGGTGTCTCCTTTCTAAGCTGGGAAGCGCAAAATTCTCCAGTCTTTCATCATAATTCAAACCCAATTAGCATCTTGGCTCTTCCCTGCACTGCCTTCAGCACTTGTGTGTCTCAGTGATCAGAACTAGACATAGCACCTAATGTGCAGACTGACCTGAAAACACATTGATCACTTCTTCCTCTGACTCACATTCTACTGTTTGACTATAAGACCAGCATTTTCCTGTTGGCATGCGGGGGCGGTGCGTAAAATGACACGTGGTGACATCAGGCGAGCATCCCAACGTCACTGTAATATTTGGGAAGGCTGGCACGCTATAAGTTTGGATGCGCGTCCACCATCAACGGGCCAGTTAAGGCCCTTGAGGCAGCAATTGATCTCGATTTTTCGCAGCACATGTGATCTTCAGGATGTTGCATAGGCACAACGGGCAGGCGGGTAGGAGCCATTTGTATAAACCTCATCCACGGGCGTGATAAGAGGGGTGAGTGGGGTCGCGAATGTGATGTTTGAGGTATGTAAGTGTGAAAGTAACTTTTACTTGCCTGAGTGAGCAGGAAGACTTTTGAAGACTTCAAAACTCATACCAGCTGCTAGGACAGGAGTAAAAGCCTTGGTCAGGACTCTACAGTGAAGATCATTTCTGGGGCCTGCAGCTTTCAGGAAGCCTTCCCTTAGCCTGGGAATGGGAGTTGTATTCTCCGCTGGAGGCACCTCCTCTGAGGAGGAAGGGAGGGCCAGAAGGGGAAGGAGGCTAGGAGTCCACATTCAGCCTCCAGGGGAGCCACCTTTGGGAGGAGAGGCACAGGTACAAGGGGCGCAGGGCCAACAGGAAGTCCAAGACGGAAGGGGCTGCAGAAGATGCCAATATCCTGCAGGCAGTGAAGCAGCTACTTTAATATGTCTGAGCTCCAGTGCCGAAGGAGGCTTTGGATCTCAAGGGAGACAGTCACCTCCATCTGTCAGATGATAGGCCCTGAGATCTCTGCAAACTGTGTGGGTGGGAACCCCATGCCAGTGGCTCTAAAGGTCACAGCTGCCCTCAACTTCTATGCCTCCGGCTCTTTCCAGGGGTCGGTGGGTAATCTTTGCGGTGTCTCCCAGTCAGCTGCCCACACTTGTGTCAAGCAGGCGACAGATGCTCTATTCAGACATGCATTGACTTTCGTCCACTGGTGCTGGGACGATGCCAGCCAGACAGAGCGAGCCAGAGGCTTTGCAGCGATTATTGGCTTCCCCCGTGTCCAGGGTGCAATAGACTGTACACATGTGGCCATCAAGGCACCAGAAGGTAAGCCCGGTGCCTTCGTCAACAGGAAGAGCTTCCACTCCATGAACGTGCAGATAGTGTGTGATCACAGGATACAGATTCTGCAAGTCTGTGCAAGGTACCCAGGCAACTCCCACAATGCTTACATCCTGAGACACTCCAGGTGCTGAGGCTCTTCAGTGCTCCAGCCCGGCTGGATGGATGGCTGCTGGGTGACAAGGGCTAGCCCCTCAGAAGGTGGCTCATGACACCTCTCCACCATTCAAGAACAGAAGCTGAGCAGCGGTACAATAGGAGCCTCCACAAGGGCTGTGGTAGAGAGAACCATCGGTCTTCTCAAGATGCGCTTCCGATGTCTGAACCGTTCAGGGGGCGCATTCCAATACCCCCCAGATCGTGTGTCGCTGATAGTGGTTGCATGCTGTGCTCTCCACGATCTGGCGCTGGAAAGGGACGATGCTGTGGACAAGAAGACGTAGATGTAGTTGTTCCGGATGCACACGATGAGTCCAGCAGTGAGTCCGAAGATGAGCACGCACAGGAGAACGCTGAGGGGGTAGACACTGACGCAGGCATACTCCAGGGAGGCAGGGACACCAGGGAGGATTTAATCCAAAGAACCTTCAGCTAGCACACCACAGATGGATCTTTTATACACCCCAGGGCTGCAGGCTCCACACTCGAAAACTGAGTGCTAAATCTGCCTGGATAATAACATTAACTAAGGCCCTTGTCAATAAAGCTCAATGTCAAACAACTCACTCATAACATCATGGCTTCCCGTACACCTGCAGAAGTAAGGAATCACCCTGAGGCATGGCAACATGTCAAAATTTATTGAGTAAACAAAAGTAAATTCATAAGCAAAACAAAAATGGTGTTGGACATCACACTGAGTCTTCGATCAAGTACTATGGGCCAACATAAAAGCACCAGTGAGAAACCCATGGCATGTCTAAGCTGCCTTAAATTTACACTTATGAGTGCTACGTCTAAGTACTTTCCCCTCACTGGTACTGGCATCTGAGACAGCCTGCTCACTGTTGGCCTCGATGACCTTGGCAGACGTCCTCTAGCCCGGGAAGCTTTTTATGGGCCTGCCTGGGAGGGAGCGGCCAGTTCCACAGCTGGCTTCTCCCCAGTTGCCCAGCCTCATCGGATGCCACGGTGACTGGCAGGGGGGCGTAGGAGCTGCTGACCTCATCCGGAGTGCCCTGAGAGGAGCCCACAGAGACGACAGGCAGCTGCTGTGCCGACATGAGGTCACTTCGGACCTCCCTGCTCACCATAGATGGATGGGCACCTAGCTGGGATACTTGGTCCCAGACCATCTCCCACACTGGCACTGACCAGCTGTGGCCAATGCCGCTGTGAGGGCTTGCAGGTCCGAGCGCAACCCCAGGAGGCCCTGATTGTTCTCCTGGAGGTGCCTGTCCAAGAGAGTCACCGCTCACTCCATGGAGGAAGCATGGCACTCAGCCATGAGGCTCATTGCATTGGTGATGCTCCGCATGGACTCCTCCAGCACGGGCACCATGCCACGCATAGCCTCATGTATCTCCGCCAGATCGTCCCGCATACCCTGGTGCACTTACAGCGTTCGCTGCCTCCCGGACAACTCCAGAGGCACATCATCATCTACCGACCGATCGTGTGCCTAGTCCCCTGCAGTCCTCCGACTGCCGGCACCCTGGGCACTCTCTGTCTCTGCCCGCACCTCAAGGGAGTGTGAAGTGCCCTCACCGCTGTGCCCAGGGACACTAACTGAAGACCTGATTCTCACCAAGGTGCTAGTATCTGCGCTGGTGCCTGCCTGGCTGAGATAGTGTGATGCTGGAGAGTGCATTTGCTGGGGGGCTTCATGGGTGAGAGATGGGCCCTCTGTCTCCCCCTCCCGGCCCTGCTCCGGTGATGCTGAAAGGAAGAAAAAGAACATTTGATTAGTTACCGTGCAGACAATGTCAACTTGCATGCCGCTCCCATAGATCATTATGCGCTCATCCTTCCATAATCAAGGGTGAACCCATGTTGCTAACTTCAATCACGGAGCATTCAGCAGTGCCATGGCTTCTGTGACACACATGCTCGCCAAACATACCTTCCCTTGGCACCCCAGCTTCAGTGCCACCGGTGGACCTGGGGGCATGGTGCCTCTCAAGGCTCATGGGCTGCTGCTTGAAAGCCGTAAGGATGGCCAACTGGGCCTGCCCTCCGCCAGTCGCAGTCTTTTCCTGAAAAGGAAAGGGGAGCATTGATTAGTCCAGCCTGCACCTGAATTCCCAGTGCATCCCTGCCAACCCAGCCAGAGTGGGACATTGCAGGACTCCAGCTCTTCATTACTCCACACATGCTGCACACTCACCCAAACAAGCCAGGGTTGACCCCACCTGCCCATTGCCCAAATGCTGCCTCCTTCATACGTGGCACCACAAGGTGCCACTTTTCTAAGCAAGGAGGCACAAGCACGTGGAGCGCAAAAACCAGCAGATGGATTGGTGCCCTGCCAACTGGTAGCTCCCCTCCCAACATTTTAGCCCCCTGACTTTGACATGCTTCGCAGTTCCAGCACTCTGCCTAGGTGCAGACCCTTGACTTTCAAACCCATTCTATAATCTGGATGTCAGTGTTACACATGCTGCAGATGCAGAACATATCCTAGCTCAACCCTCTCAGGGTGAACTGGGCATGGGCAATCTCTGCTGTCACACCCAGTGAGGGATCCATGCCGTGAGGGATTCAATGACATTATTGGACTCAGTTGGCGGGGGTGTAGGGGTGGGTGGTGTTGGGGGGAAAGGGTGACGGCTGCATTAAGTGACTTGAGGCAGCATGGTACTCACCCTTCCCGAGCGCAGAAGATCATTGAACCTCTTGCGGCACTGGAGCCATGTGCGCCGCACCACATCATGGGAGCTATCACTCTCGGCCGCCTCCTCCCAGGCACATTTGGTCAGGTGGGGGGATCCTCTGCCTCCCATCCCTCGGAAGAAGGACCTCCTGCCGGGCTGCCACATCTTCCGGTGTGGGGGGTTGCTAGGCACGCTTCTGAAAAACGAGGGGCACACTGCCCTGCTGGCCTACCCTCCAGTCTGGCCTGCCCCGTTGGCCTGCCCTCTGGCCTGGCCTGCCCCGAAGGCCTACTCTCCGGCCTGGCTTGAGCTGAAGGTCTACCCTCTGGACTTGCGTCACCAACATTGTCCCTCTGCACAGCCCTTCGCCCAGCCATTGCAAACAGCCTTTCCAAGGCTGCCAGGCCTTCCTTTATACAGGCCGCCGGGTCGCTATTGGACCCGGCGGGCTGAGCGCGCCCGACGCCACTCCCGCTATGCACGTGAGTTGTGAAGTATGCTGGGCGGGCATTAATTGGCCTGCCCGCATAAAATGGCGGCGCTGACCTGATCGAGGGCGGCGATTGGGTCCGTGCCCATCCACGCCAGCTCCTGACTGGCCCGCCTGACATGGGGAAAATTCTCCCCTATGGTTTGAGATTCTAATAACTTTTTTGATTGTTGCTCTGCATTGTGTGAACATGTTGAATGTCAAGTCTATCAAAACTCTTAAGACACTTTTGAACTTAGTGTCAACTGTTTTCCTTTCTACATACAGAACTTTACACTTGTTTTGCATTTAGCTTCGTATGCCATTTCCTCACAAGCATATTTTTCCCAATTCATTCTATCATTTCTGGGCTGCCTCCATGAAATATATTATGCCTCCTAACGTCAGTAAGTAAATGCAAATTTAAACATGGGGCAGTATATTGCGGGTGGCCGGAGGGCATGGATAGGTCACCTCTTCCTGGAAGCAAAGTCTGCATGGAGCTGACTCGCTCCATGCCAACCCGTCCTGCAGCCATAACACACTGTGGGTGGGCTAAATTGGGGCAGTGTGGGACTTCTGCCCCTCACTGGGGTGCTCCTACACCACATGGACTGCAGTGTGCAATCCAACTGGCCAGCAGCTCCATCAGTCCCGGCAGCGCCAAGAGCTCATTGGTGGCTGCTGCCAGGACTGCAACCAGAAACAAGAAGAACACATGATAGATCCTGGAGTAAGGTAAATCCGAGGTCTTGGGAAGGGAGGGTTTGTGCAGTTTAGGGACGGGACGAGGGAGGATGGGGGCGGTGTGTTTATTGGAGCAAGCGGGTAGGAAGAAAGGAGTGGTACTATATTAGGGGGGCTGCACCCTAATCCGCATCTTCCCACCCTTTGAAAAAGTTTTTCAAAAAAGCAGCCTGCCCCCTCCTGCCCAACTGTCCAGGCCAACCGTTTTATGGCATGGGCAGTGCTTAATCAGGATCAATCGGCTTGTTAACAAGCCCAATTGACCTTTGATTATTTATTTAGATATGGCAGGCAGGCTGCTGATTTTGGCACCAGTCCACCCCCCTGTATTATGGGGGTGACCTCAGGGATGGGCAGGAAGGTGATGGGGTGGGCACCCATGGGCACCCACCCCATTTTACGTTCCCCTCCCCCCACCCTGCTGATAACATGCCCAGTGGGGGCACATAAAATGCAGCCCATGAACTTGCCTATGGACTGTTATAAATCTTTTCCACATTGTTTTCTTTTGAAGGATCTGAGTTAGCTCCTTTCCTACAGCTTGGCTTGCTTTGTTCTTGAATATTGTCAGGTCTCTGCATGCACATAAGGGGCAGAATTTTGCTGTCAGCAAGCAGGAGGCAGGGCCCGCTCACCAACACGTAAAATGACGTGGGATGATGTCGGGCAGAACCCCCAATGTCATCCCGCCCCATTTAAATTTTCAGGAAGGCGGGCCCGCAGCAAAATCAGCTGCGGGCTCACTGACCTGTAAATGGCCAATTGAGGCCAATGACAGGCTCATTTAAACAATTAAAGGACCTGCCTGTTGAACCTTAAGGTTGGCGGGCAGGCCAGGAGCCCCGGCGGCAAATAGAGAAAACATGAAACCTCATCCACAGGCAGGATGAGGTTTCATGCAGAGTGTTAAAAATTTTAATAAAGTTACTCTGTAAATTATGAACATGTCCCATCTCATGTGACATTGTCACATGAGGGGGACATGTTAGGGAATTTTTTTTTTTTCTATTTTTAATATTTTTCAAAGTGGAACTGATCTCCCTGAAGCTGCACTTAGCCTCAGGGAGATGTGCGCTCTTTCGTGTGCATGTGTGAAAGAGCGCACTCTCGCTTTTAGGGAATCCCCCCACCCACACAGGAAGTGCACTGCTTCCCGGCGGGCGTCACACTGGGCCTGCCCACGTAAAATGGCGGCGGGGCCCCCTTTGCTGGCGGGGATCGGCTCCCCGCCCGCCGGAAATTGGGTCGGGCCCGCCCGACAGGCAGAAAATTCTGCCCAAGATCTTTGCTGCTCAGTGTCTTCTTTGAGGTGCCTCTGTACCTGTCTGGTACATCAGTGTTCTGCAATGCCACTTTGTACCTATTCAGCTCAGGCTATCCTGTTTCTTTTAGGCTGCAAACTTTCTCTGCTGATTTCTGCTCTTTAACTCACCGGAATGTGGTTCCCCGAAGCTTAGCTTTGCTTAGTCTTCTGTTTTTTCCTTTCCTTTACTGGTCCAGATTCACTGTGGTGGTGTGTTCTGGACTCTGCCATTGCATCCTGGACCCAGTCTCTATCAAAAACAACATAATTTGTGCAGTGTGATTTCATCTCTTCCCCAATAAGACCTTAATTATTTCATGTAATGTCAAACCCAAACTTCACACCAAAGTGGTGCCAAACCTCAGTTTCCACCAGGAATGTCTTACTCTTCTCTCCTCAAATGCTGCAAGGCCCTACCTCCTTCCTCAGGTGCTCTGAAGTTCTACCTCTACTCTCCTCACCCTCTTTCATTCACTTTACTTGGGAAGCAAACATGGATGATGAAGATCACAAAATAAATATTAAATATCTCTTAACTTTCTCTCCCCAGCCTCCCCCAGTGCTGCCATTCCAGCCCTCCAGCTTTTCTCCCAAACCCTGGCCTTACTCCAGGTCACCCACTGCCTCTGCTGACATAATTCCAAACACTGATTCTATGCAGACCTCCCTTCCTTTCCTCCTTGCTGGCATTAACCCTAAACTCCTCAGTTTCCCTCTCAATTGCACATATTATAAAACATAGGAGAAAAACCACAAAATTGGGGAAAAAACAGAAACAAATACAGAAAGAAAACAAAATCCATTTATATACACTATTGCCAAATGCTTTACACAACTATTATGTATGTAAGAGTTAAAGTAAGCAAACACACCCATCCTTCTGAGCCAGGGAACACCCCACAAACAGCAATGAGATGAATAACATATTAATCTGTGTGTTTTTGTTATTATTGTCTTGGTTGAGGGAGGGACCCTTATTCACAGCATTATAATATTTCTATTCTAAAACTGCATATCCTTTGACTCACCATCAAAGTAACAGGAGACACATCAACAAATTATATTGGAAAATTAAGAGATTTTAGATGTTTATTTTGTGACCTTCATGATCTAGTTTGCTTCCCAAGTAAAGTAAATGATTCATTGAAAATTTCAGTGTTAAATGTTTGATACTGGGTTGTTGCCATGAGAATGCTGTTGTATGAATCCATGAGCCATCTGTAAATGTTTATCCAGCTGTTTAGGTTTAGTTACTGCAATTACTCCGTCATAACTTCTGGAAAAGCAGAAAGAAATCAACCAAAACTCAAACTGGACTTTAGGATTATTGCCAAAAAGTCTCTTTATGCCTAAAACTAACATTATATCGAGTCTGTTACTGCAAATGTTTCATTTTCCAGACAATCCATTTCCGTGTTCTCAATTTGCCAACAGAACTCTTTTTTCTGTCTCAGTGGGGCAACCTTGAATTAATTTGTACTTACAAATAACACTATTTTATGAGAAATGAACATTTGAACTGCTAAAAAAAATACTTACATTAAACCACTTGAGCACAATGAAGAATCCACTGCATATTCTTATCCCTTTGGTAATTTATTTATAGAGAGTAGAGAAACTTGTTAAAACCAAGAGAATAGAGCCAATTTTCTGAATTTGTGCTGCCAGTGGGGATTGAACTCAAATGTTATTTCAAGACGATCATCTATAAACATCATCTAAGACAATCATTTGTACATATTTTAGTAAAAGCAAAAAGGTTAAAGGAGAAATTTCATTGCATACAGTACCATACCAAGACTACCTTAGCTATTTAAGTGGTTTTAAGTATTTTTAATTTATAGACTTGTTCTGTCTGACATGAGTTGCATTTACAATGAGATTTATTATTCATGCATTAGTTTGATTTAATTGGCAGCTTTCTTGCCTCAGCCAGAAGGCTGTAGGTTGAAGTCTCGTTTCAGGAATTAAGAACATAATTTAGGCAGTTAAATCAGCGTGATACTGTGTGAGTGCTACATTGTCAAAGGTGCTGTCTAGATGAAATGTTAAACCAAGGCTTGGTTTGCCTGATTTTGCGGTTCATATGGATGTTAATAATACTGTGGGATCATTCAAACATGAGTTTAGAGTTCTTGCAACATTGTTTGCTCAATCATTACCACCAAAAACAGATTAACTGGTCATTTATCTCAGTATTGTTTAAGGGAGCTTATTGTGTGATAAACAATTGCTAGGTTTGTCAGCCTAATATAAGTGAGTGAAATTCAATAGTAATTTATTGTATAATTATCTGAAGCACTTTGGGATGTTTCTGAAGGGTGACTGGAAAAAATGCAAGCTCCTCTTTCTTTCTGATCTTGGTTATTAGTTCAGGATTGGTGTAGGATAGCAAGCTTAGTTCAGGGTCAAGTAGAACGTTGTGCTCAGTCCGAGTGAACACTCAGGGAGAAGGATGGAAATTGAAGGATGAAATACATGGCCTGAGCTGAACCTGGTAGGCTTCAGCTTTGCCGATGTTAAACTGGAGTAAGTGCTGCCTCATTGTGGATTTAATGCCCCACAAGCCACTGAACAGTCATAAGTGGGATTGAAGATAAGTTGTGGAGAGATAAAGTTGGGTTTGTCAGTGTTTATAGAGACACTGACCCCATGTTTATAGATAATGTACTTAGGTCAATGTGCATCAAAAAATGGAAGAACCTGGATTTATGCAGCACTTTACACATTGCCACAACATCCTAATGTGCTTTCGAAGCGTGGATACTGTTAGTTATGTCAGCAAATACCAACCAATTTTCATAATCTAGTTTCCACAAACAGCAAGAAGATAAACAACCAGTTTAATCTGTTGTGGTGATGTTGCATGAAGGAGGATTGCTGGCCAGAACACTAGGAAAAGGTTTTTGTTCTTTCAATATGGGATCTTTTGTGGTGCTTTGACCATGCGAGCAGGGACACATTTTATTTGTAACTCTTACAATACAACACTATCTCAGTATTGCACTGATGTCCCAGAATAGATTATGATCAAAATCTAGAGATGTTTAAAGTCATTATTTTTGAACCAACCTTGTAGCTCAAACCTTTGAGTGCTTAGTTTACTTCTTAATGGTCACAAAATTAAGTTTGAAGACTTAACTGTACTGTAAATATATATGCCTTACTTGAATGAATTTTAGCTATCTCATCCAGCCACTAGAGGACAGTATGGTATTCTACTACTGAACAGAAGGGAAAATGGGTATAATTAAATTACTGTTCAAATGTTTCTCATTAATAATAACATTGATTTACAGTAACACAGAAAACTCAAGACACATGCTACCCTGATCTCCTGGGTGCATAGACAGCATGGTGGCTAGAAGGCTATGAATAGATTAAAAAATGGCAAAATGTGGTGCAACCTAAATTACCTCACGCAAAAACTGCTAAGTGTAACCTTTCATATTGTTGTTAATATTTTGATTGAGCCTAAGTTAATTATGACCAACTGTTGGGCTAAATTGTTATATCAATAGAAATTATTTGCATTTATATAGAAGACAAAAAAAAAGATTTATATTTATATAGTGCCTTTCAAGGCCATTGGACATCTTAAAGTGCTTTACAGCCTATGAAGAACTTTTGAAGTGTAGCCACCGTTGTAATACAGGAAACACTGCAGCTAATTTGTGGATAGACAACAAGCTCCCACAAACAGCAATATGATAATGACCAGATGTGATATAGATGGAGGGATAAAAATTGGCCAGGACACCAAGGATAACTCCCCTGCTCTTCTTTGATGGTGGAATGTGCAGGGAGAGAGGAATCAGGCCGTGAACCAGAAGTCAGTCACAGTCACCCATTTAAAGGCACCCTGGCACAGGTTGGTGGCAACTGCACAATAATTAGTGGTCTGGAAGCGGAAATTTGGGTCAAGAAAACTTGTAAATCCATCGAACTATTAGAGCAGCAGCAGCTAAGAGCTTACCTTAACATTTTTGTGACTATTGTGCCAGCAGTATTATTCAGGAACCTTGCCAGGGAGGAAAGAACATTTAAGCACATCTGTCCCATACCCTTTATGAATAACCAGTGTTCAGGAAAAGACTTAAACTCTCTTTTTCTCTCTACTGTGAGGCCACCATATGGCGGAGAGAATGGAGGGACCAGCTGCTGAGGGACCCAGACAGGAACGGCCCCACAGTTTGATGATGACTCCCTGCGAGTCCTGTCCAGGCTGTGAGTGATCCGCAGACGCTCCTCATGCCTGCTGATGGAAAGAAGAGAACTCCCAGCCACACCAAAGCAGCCTGGAAGGAGGTCGCAGAGGTAGTGAGCAGCCATGGGGTCATCTGCGCCATCAGGGCATGGCTGCAGTGCCGTAAAAGGCTCAATGACCTTGGTCTGCCAGGGTGAGTGTGCAACCATTTTGCAGATGGAACTATATGGAAGGGCATGAGGGTCAGGTGTGGGATTGCCTGGTGTCTTGGTCAAGTGCACAAGGCGGCAAGAAGCAGACATGCCACTCTGCAAGGCAACAGGGGATTTGGGGGGATTATGAACTGCAATACCTGTTAACAAAGATCATTGAGAACAGTTGGCCACCAACAAAGGACACGTTGGGCACACAACTGAAAGTATGATTTTTCCACAGCAAATTCATTACAATGTCCTTTTTTATTTGCAGGAGAAAAGGGCAAATAATTCCAGAGAGAGAGCCATGACTGGAGGTGGCCAACCCAACTTAGCAATTTTCACCGATCTAGAGGTGGAAGTGCTAGAGTTGGCAGCGAACCAATGGAGTTGCACCATTGGGTGAGGTGAGGTTGGAGGATGGCCTCGGGTGATGAGATTCCAAGGGTGCAAAGCTCTCTCCTCTAAAGGTAGTTCTGAAGGTGGTGGGATGGTGGAGATTGAAACTCGGGAAGGTGGTGGGGAGGTAGCATTGATGGGCTTGGACTTTGGAGGCCTGTAGAATTTGGGAAGGAATGTGTGTCTCAATGCTGAAGGGGCCGTGTTTAAACACTGGTTACCATTTCCCAATGGTGCTAGCGTGTGTTTTTAGAAGGTGTGCTTCTGTGAAGTCATCTCAAATGATGATTGTACCCTTCATTCTCCTTGTTTGTTTACGCCACGGGTGAAACATTGACAGTTGTGCCCACCAACCCCGATGGACCAGTGTAAACCTTTGAGGAGGAGGAGGGAGCCTTGGAGGGTGCACCGTCACATCCTTGCACAGCACCTAGCACCAGGATAGATACATGCAACTTGGTGGTAATGCACGAATCAACTCAAAGGGATCCACACACTGGTGCGAAAACATCACAGTCGCTAGACCAGCAGTTGGAAACTCAGATAGTGGCCTGAGTTGCAATCAGATCCCTCTTAGGAAAGCAGGGAGGGCCAAATAGACATCACGGCGATGGATGAGCAGCTGCTGCCATCAGCGCTGGTGGGGGGGAATGGGCACACCTCTCCTCTGCCCCTCTACCATTGACACAAATGCATCAGAGTGCGGCAGCAACGTGCTCCCACCACGCTGGGGCTCTCATGGCCTAAGGCAAACAGAGAACATTCACCAAAATCATCCCAGGCAAAGGGCCATAAGGGTCAGCAGCCTGTCTCCAGCACAGCGGGCAGTGAGGGGGAAGCATCACACTGCAGCACCTGGAAACAATTTTATAAAAACACCTCATTAGTCATACATGGGTTCACAAGGGCGATTGTTCAGTTTTGTTAGGTCTGAAATTTCTTGATTTATGTTGTCAAATAATTGTTCTGTATATCTGTATATTTGCCCAGCTGCATTAGTGTTTAATGATTGTTTTGATTTGGATTGACTACATGATGCAAAGGGTGTTTGTGTTTATCTGATGAGTGTCATTTAGTGCCTCCACAATGGCTCATGCACAGGCGGCCCTGCTGTGGATGAGTGGGAAATTCCAAGAGAAGGTGAGGATGGCCAAGTTGGCCTCACAGATCAAGTTGCAGATTGCTAGTTAAAGCTTTGTATTATCAGCGAACCTCACACCGCCTGGCATGCAAAGCATCCTGTGCACTGGCTTGCGCAGCTGGTTCGCCTGGCTCAAATTCCTCATCATCAGACTCATCCTCAGATTCCTCGTCAGAGGATGGGCCTTACTGTATTAGATCCTCCTCTGCCAAGGCTTCCTCTCTCTATCTCTCTCTCTCTGGAGTGCCAGGTTGTGCAAAGCACAGCAGACCACAACCATAAGTGAGACCTGAATTGAAGAGTGCTATCTGCCTGGTCCAAAACCTCAATTTAGCAGACCAATGGTCTGCTCACTGATGGCTCTGGTGGAATTGTGGCTCTTGTACCTCCTCTCCAGCTCAGTGCGCAGATTTTGGACTGGATTATGAGGCATCTGTTCAAGGGGTATCCTTTGTCAAGCCAACCATCCAGGGGTTCCAATTCACAGAACACCCCTGGCACCTGGGAGTGTCTAGGCATGTACACATCATGACTGCTGCCAGGATAGTGTGGACACACCTGCATTACCCTTTGCCTGTGGTCACATTCAAGCTGCACATTGATGGAATGGAAGCCTTTTCTATTAACGAATGCCCCTGGTTGAGACAATGGTGCTTTAACTGCCGCATGTCAGCAATCTATTACCCCTTGCACTTTTGGAAATCCTGCAATGCTAGCAAAGCCTCTGGCTCTGTCTGCCTGACTGGCATTGTCATCGCTAAATGAAATGAGCTCATGGTTATGCCTGAATATTGCATCTATAAAAACCTTTATGTAATTATGGGCCAATGGCTGCAAAATCCCACAAAGTTCTCCAGATGATGCCTGGAAGGAGGCAAAAAATTCAGGGACAAGGTGACCTTCAACTCCACAGGCACAGGGTGTCCACCAACATAATGAGGCAATCTCCCCAGCCAACATATCACACAGTGATGTGACTGTCTACCTGGAGAGACGCAGTCTTCTGTGGCGCTGACACCCTGATATTGGGAGATAGGTCAGTTTTGCTGGTTTACTCTGTTGGCAGGATAGTGCTTTCGCCTAACCCTGCCTGCCTTATGCTGTTATCTTCTCTACAGGCCCTTGCTCAGCAGCAGGTTCCACAACTTCCTGGACTACAGAGTGCACCTGTCCTTGGGCCATCTTCCCTTCTCCTTGTCCATCTCCTCCTCTCCTTTACCCTAAGGATGGAGCTTCCATTCTGGACAATGCCCATCAGGGACACTGATCTCAGGGTCCAATACTGGAATGCAGAAAATTCACTTTACTTCACTTTCTAGGTGCCTTTCCCTGACAATATCTCCCAGTGAAGGCTCAAAATGATTATTAATGTAATTTGCAGCATAAGCAAACTCTCCCACCTTCTCCAACAGACTCTTCTGCAGAAGTCAGCCATGGTCCCACTTGCAGCCTTTTCATCCGCCTTTGCAATGCCTCCTCATACCTGGCATAACTCCCTCCGAATGTTTTCCTCATGCACCCACCGAGGAATGGCGTGGGCAATGTAAAATCTTAGTCTATTGGCTTGTTACAAGCTAATAGTTTGCTAACTAGTTTTATATAAATAATAGGTAGGCTGCCGATTTTGGTGCCGCCCAATTTCCTTATTATCAGAGACCGGTGTGATGATGTTGGGTTAGCATCATCACACTGGATTTTACATAAGCGAGGGGGGTGCAGCAATGGGGTGGTGGGCAGAAGTATCAATTTCCAAATGTAAAATTCACCCCATGGTTATTGTTACCGTGTTGGCAAACACAGCAGCCGGTTAGCATACAACTTTCAAATGCATAGCCAGTTAATCTATTATTGTACTGGCTGATATTTTAAATGGTCTCTTTTCTCAGGTTCTATTCCCCTCACTTTCAAAACCTCTCATCAAGCCCTTACTCGAAAGTCCATCCTCAGCACCTCTGTCCTTGCAAGTTACTGCCCCATCTCCAACTTCCCTTTCTTCTCAAAGTCATTCGGTGGGATTTTCCACATCCGCCCGCCGCCGTGATCTTCCGGTCCCGCTGCAGGTCAATGGACTTCTGGCTGGGGCACCACCTCACCCGCGGCGGGTCCCACCCGTGACGGGGCCGGAAAATCCTGGCCCTTGAATGTCCTGTCGCCCCCCAAATCAATGCTCATCCTCCCTGCTACTGCATTAATGAATCTCACCAATCAGGTTTACCCATCTTCCATAGCACTAAGAAATCATGAATGCATTCCTTGTGACATTGATTGTGGTTGCTCGCCCTCCTTTTCCTTCCTGACCTCTCTACAGCACTTGAGATGGGTCGATTACACCAGCCTCCTTGAATTGCTCTCCTCAATTGACTAACTGAATAGACTTTCTAAATAGGGCCCATCTGTCCCATTCAGCATGTTGTATTCAAATTTCCTGCTGCATTTCCCTACATTAAAACAGTGACTACATTTCAAAACTGCTCCACTGGCTGTGAAACCCTTTGCGGCATTCTGATGTCATGAAAACCAGGCACTGTATAAATATGATTTTTTTCTTTAGTTTAATGCCTTCCCCAACCCACACAAACCACAGGATTGTTGTGGCGGACACCAGCACTAAAAATGAAGTACTTACATCTACATATGGAACAGGGTCATCACCTCATTAACACTCTGCATAAAAATATAACACATTAACTGATCAGAAGTGAATTGGAGAAGACATTGTGTGTTATGAGGCATCACACAAGAAGACCAGATGATATGAACAAGCAAGCCCATCTTCAACATTAGAATAATAAAGAAATAGTAACATTTTTACAGTACCAGGATCAGCTGCATAGTTTTGTCAGATTAGAGACTGGGAAGAAATACCTCCCTCTTCACTCCCCTGAGATCAGTATTGTGCTGAGATTGTAGCTCTCTGTAGGGGAAATGATACCTGACTTTTTAGCTGTGTTTGAATCATCAGTGATCAGCAAATTTAAGACACATGGAAAGCATTTCAACGAGCTCCCACTGTGTCTACAATGTGGTATTGACTATCAAGTGGCTTTGTAGTCAGTCCTGGAAAACTTGGGGAGAAAATCAAGTCAAAAAAATGATGTAAAGTTTGACAGAGCTTACAGAGGTTCACTGAACTCTCAATCAGCATCAAAAGCTGCTTAGAGCAGCTGCAGAGCATTGTATATTGTAACTTGGGTCATGAGCATATAGGCTTTAATCTCAAGTCAGTCATGATATTGGAGAGTCCAGGTCACATATCCACTCAATTTACCTTCTATTTTGATAATTTTATCTTTATAAATGAGCTAACTAGCTGTTGAGACACAGCAGACACAGACAGCTCATCAAAGTAATGTTATTGAGGCCCGAGGCCAAATTTCAGTCCAGCCTTTGGCCTCCCACTTGGGGCACACGCTCCATATGTGATGCTCATTTCAGGCCCGGAAACTGGCCTAAAGCAAGTGTTTGTGCTTTTTAAAATTTAATTGGTTATTTTGTATTTACCCTGCTGCTTCCTGCAATTATCTTGTTCTTACAGTGAAAGAAATAAAGGACTATCAAAATGATTATCAAATTTTATTTTGCATAACCTGAGGTAAATTTTCAAGCGAATGCTTAACCTGTGCATTGTGGTTGGAAACAGTTACAGACAGTGATACACAGGGACAGCAGAGTACTTAGTTGTTAGAGTTGTCCAGACACAAGAACTGTTCAAAGTATGAAAAAGGCATCAGAAATGGAAATTGATCAAAATCTTCACAATTAAACAGGTGTGACTTTCATACAAACTATTAATTTGTGTCATAAGAAGGCCCTGCTAATCTTCTGTAAAACGCTCCCAAGTTCTAAAAGTCAATAGACTGGCATTTTCATCATTATTATTATCGAATTGATCTCAGTGCTATTGTAAAAGATTTATAGTAAATCCACACCATACCTGCCAAATGGAGAAGGTTTTACCTTTATGTGTAAAACGGTTCCATTCTAGTTTGTATTGATTTAAGACCCACCAGAATCACAAGTGCAATTTTTGTACCTAACCTTATTTGCATATAAATTCACACTTGTAGGTGACAAAGAACGTCTGCAAGTCAAAGTTAGAGGGTTGGAGGCAATTAAATTGGAGGAAATAAAGCAGGGAGAGAAAATTAGCTTCTGGATTATATTAAAAGGCATCACAACTGATCAGATATCTTTCCCATTGCGGAGAGGGCATGGAATTAAGAAGTGACAGTCAAAAATGAAGGAAAAGAGACCTGTAAGTACATGTGTCTATAGATAAGTGTAGATAGCACTTGGCCTCTTCTTTGATGGCTGCTGAAGTCGAGGTACTGCCGCTGTCAGGTGGGTTTCCCCCGGCATTGCGCATGGATAGCCTGGCATTTACAGCACAGTTATTCTGTTGGATCATAAAGGACTTTAATTGATCTCAGTGCTATTGTAAATAGGAAACAGGTGGCAGAATTTTGACTCAGCGACAGTGAAGAAACAGTGACATATAGTTCTAAGTCAGGATGGTGATGGCTTGGAGGGGAACTTCTAGGTGATGGTGTTCCCATCCGTCTGCTGCCCTTATACTTCTAGGTGGCAGAGGTCACAGGTTTGAAAGATGCTACTGAAGAAGCCTTTGTGAGTTGCTGTGGTGCATCTTGTGTATGGTGCATGTTGCTGCCACTGTGTGTCGGTGGTGGAGGGAGTGAATGCTTATGGTGTTGGATGGCTGTTTCCTTACTTGACTTTTGGAGCAATGAACTCTCATGAGCAGCATTGGTTGGTGCATGCCTAGAGATGAGGAGAAATTTTTTCTCTCAGAGGGCCGTGTGTCTTTTGAATCTCTTCCCTAGACAGGGTGGCGGAAGCAGGATCATTGAATATTTTTAAGGCAGAGATAAATAGATTATTGATGAACAAGGGAATCAAATGATATCGGGGTAGGTAGGAAAGTGGTGTTGAGGCCACAAACAGATCGGCCATGATTTCATCAATTGACAGAACAGGCTCAAGAGGCCGAATAGCTTACTCCTGCTTCTAATTTGTATGTATGTATATGGTTACTTTGGAAGTTGCATCGCCACTACTGGCACTGCAAAATCAGGCCTATGATCAACAAAAATGAAATTGCACAGAATTGTATTCAGTTATGCTAGATAAATTGGTTGGAGGCTGGGAGACAGTAGAGATATTTTTTATTCATTCACAGGATACAGTTATCACTGGCAGGGTCAATATTACCCATCCATAATTATGCTCTAGAAAAGGATGGTGAGCCAATCTCTTGATAGATGAGTGATTTACTAGGCCATTTCAGAGGGCAGTTAAGAGTCAGCCACATTGTTGTGGGGCTGGAGTTATATAGAGGCTAGACCAGGTAAGGGCAGCTGATTTCCCAACCTAAAGGGCATTAGTGAACCAGATTGGTCTTCAACAGCAGTCCACAAAATTCACTGCAGCAACTCACCAAGCTCCTTCAACAGCATGTTCCAACCCGCCACCTCTACCACCTAGAAGGACAAGGGCAGCAGATGCATGGGAACGCCACTACCTGCAAGTTCTGCCTCAAGCCACACACCATCCTGTTTTGGAATGATATCACTTTCACTGTCACTGGGTCAAAATCCTGGAACTCTTTTCCTAACAGCAATGTGAGTGTACCTACACCACATGGACTGTAGTGGTTCAAGAAGGTGGCTCACCATCACCTTCTCAAGGGCAATTAGGGATGGGCAATAAATGCTGGGCTAACCAGTGACACTCACATCCCATGAAAGAATTAGAAAAACAATCCAGCAGTTACATAGTCACCATTACCAATACAAGTCTAATTCTAGATTTATTTAATTCATTGAATTTAAATTCCCCAGTTCCCATGATGAGATTTGAACTAATGTCTCCAGATCATTAGTTCATGGACTAAATGGCCTCTTGCTTATTAATCCAAAAACATAACCACTATGCTACCATCTTACAGGGTATATAATATTCACATATTCTGATTAATAAATTTCTCTTAGATTACAAGAAATATGGGACTGCATTTTACACTCCCTGCAGAACATGAAATCCAGCAGGCAGCCTTCCCACTGCCTACTCATCTGTCCCTGCCACCACCACAATTTTACCAGTGGACTGGTGGCATCAGGCAGCCAGCCACCAGTGGGCCAATTGAAGACTTTAAGTTGGCAAAGAATTCCCACTTAAGGGCTCCATTCTGCCGCTGCAACAAGATTTAACTGGCAATGGGAGAGGCCCATGCCAGGTGCCCAACCCCGCAGGTTTCCCTGCATGGATTGGTGACAGGCAGTGGGTGGGTCCTAACTGGGCCCATTGAAGGGCCCCCAAGGTGTAACCCAACCCTCCGCCCCCAACCCTAGGTTCCCATTCCTCCATGGCATCTCAAACCCCAAAACCCTCACTAGTGCCAGTGATCCAGTGCTGGATGCCCCATCATCACCCAAGTACAGTACAGGCAGCGGCCATTGCTCCCAGGACTGGAGAGTTGCTGGCCTCTGATTGGCTGGCAGCTCTATGAGACGGGATATACGTCCCTCACGGGTCCCACATCCATTCCATTAACATTCATTCTTCACTTCTAGCTGGTTGGGTGGTGACAACGACGCCCCGTAAAATCCAGCCCATGGAGTAAAGGCAGGTAATCGTGATTGAGGTGCAGATCAGCTATGATCTAATCGAATAGTGGAACAGGCTTGAGGGGCTGAATGGCCTATTCCCTATTCTTATATTCTAACATGCTAAGATTAGGAACTGGCCATGTGGGAAGCCACGGGCAAAATTCGCTTCATTCCATTTCTAAAAGTTATGTTCGAGGATCAGGATATTGAAGCACTGCACAGCTAAATGTGGTTAATCCTTAAACAAAATTGTGCCATTGTGCTCTGGATAAGATAATAATCAATACATCAAACCTGTTAATGAACGGACTATTTGAAGAAATGGCTTGGAAAAATAAATTTTGGTACAACAAATTAATCAGATTTTGTTTGGACACTTGGAGTACCAATCTACCACAGATCGTCCCAGCATACACATTGTAATGCAACACCAATACAATAGGAGGAACAAATGACAGTAGTAGCATTTTCTGCTATTGCTGCTTTTCAACATCATGCCAGTAACATGCACAATAAAATCAGGGCCCATATTCTTCAGTGCATAAAATGGTGGTTATCAAATTATGTAACTATATTTATAATAATGGTCTTGAATTTTTCACACATAATACTTCTTGAATATAATTGCTTTCCACAGTTGTCGTGGCATAAAAGTGATAAAATTATGGAAAGTAGAGAATAGGTTTGCTTTTAATAAGGTTTTTAACAGTAGAAGAGAAATCAAAGCAGAAACAAATACCATTCAGAATGAACGATGCCCTTTAAATGATTAATGGTTGCCTTTCTGAATCAGTCAGTCTTGCAGATAACCCCTGCATCCTCTGCATGCCCACAGTTAGTCTTTCCCCATCCTGAGAATTTGCATTGAAGAATTGTGTCCTCTGCTCCTGTACAGGCAACATCATCCATCCAGATACGGCCAGTACCTGCAAATAATCAATCCATTCCTTTTAGTGGGCAAGTGGGCTTTCTTTAAAAAATACTTGAAATAAAAATTCTCCTGGCAGACCTAAAAGTAAATCAAAATAAATCAATACTTTGGGGTGAAATACTTTGACGATAAAACTATATTTTCCAAATTTGTCTTAAATTTAATGCCTGTGTTCAAGTCTGTTACTTGCTGATATTCCCACAATATTTAATGTTATTGCTCCTGATTTAAAGTGCTGATAGTTTCTGGGAACAGTAAATATAACTTGTATGTCAGATTTAAGACACTAGCATATTTGTCCTGCATATGATCAACACAGAAATAAATTCATCCAAAATTGTCCAAAATTTGCCTCTTTCAGCCTTTTTAGGAATTCAAAACATTTGTACATTTTCCAAGATTTCAGCTTTGGGACAAGTTTTGGTTTCAGAATTCCATTGTGATCATTCTTGTGTATTTTTCTGTGGTAAAATGATTGAGAAGGAACTACATGGTGAGTTAACTGCATATGAATGTTGAGCTAATTTTTAATTCTAAAAGGACTTGATTGGGAGTAATTTTGGTTAATTCATTTGTGATGACTTTTGACCCTGAATTATCACTGCAAAGAAAATTTGTAATTTCTTTAAAATGTCGGTGGAATCTGTAATTGTTTTAAAGAATGTTTGAAAAGGACTTTTAAGAGTTTACATCATTTGTAAAGGAATATATTGTAATTTTCTTGTGTGTGTATGTTTGTGTGTGTACCGTTTAGGTGATGACTGTCTCCGGGGACCTTGAATGGAATATGGCTGCTGGTGAATGCAACTTGAGGGCCAAATCAATTGAGTGGGAAAGTGAGAGATTCTGCGTACTAGAGGTCGAGTGACTCTCCATACTAGAGGTTGAGTTTGAGAACTTTGGAACTGAACATAGTGCCACATGTCTGCAGGGAGTGATACAGGTACTTTTGGTTGTATAAGACGTATCGTTGTTATATCGACAATTTAAAGTGATATTTACCTTTTCATTTGATGTATCATTTGCCTGTTAATTCATGTTTAATTTATTTTGATTCTGATTCATATTAAAGTAAGAGTTACAAAAAGTGAAATATTTTTGTTAATTGCTTCATTTGGGAGTAATTCTGTGAATCCAGTTATTTTGGTTTACGGTTCATTCACAAGGATCATAAGACATTTATTACCTGAATTTTGATCAGCACATATACTTCACAGTTGCTGTAACTGATGTATATTTTAAAAAAAAATATACTCCCAGCCATAGGGACACAGAGTGTACCTCCATAAAGTTATGTTGCAATCTTTCTTTGTCACTGCAAGTTCAACACGCCTTTAAATGCCACCAAGCTCATTGGGATCTTGCTATGCATGAGTTGGCTACTGCGTTGTTACATAACAATGATAACTAAACTTCAAACAAAGTAATTCATAATATTTTTCAATGTCATAAATATCATGTAAGTCCAGTTCTTTCTTTCAATATTTGAATAATTAGCTGTCAACAAAAATTAACACAATTCAGAATGCAGCTGAAACCATGGGCAGGATTTTCGCCACCCCCCCCACAATCGCCTGCTTTCCTCAAAACGGTGGCCCAGATGCTGAGGGAATTTTTTATTTTCACAATTTAATAAGTTCGAGATGGAGATGGAGATAACCTCTTTCTTCCATGAAAAGGCAGCAGCTGCTTCTTCCCAGCTGGAGGGTCTCCTATTGACTCTTCTGTAACTGGAACACAAGCTCGTCCTCTGGACTATAATTGGCCAACTCAGAGAAAACCACATGCTCCCTACACCATGCTGGATTTTGACCCCCATTTGACTCTGATGTTGGGGCCCACCCAAAACCCTAAACCCTGGCCCGCATTTTCCAAATTTGTCTTAAATTTAATGCTTGTGTTCAAGTCTGTTATTTTCTGAACTTCGCACAACATTGATTGCTATTGTCCCTGATTCAAAGTGTTGATAATTTCTGGGAACAGTATACATAACTTTGTCTGCCAAATTTAAGACACTAGCATATTTACAGACACATGTAGAATGGCTGGAAAAGGATGGCCTAGAAATCTGGCAGTGCTGCACCTGTTTTTCAGGCATTAAATGGGCAGCATTATGAGGAGATGGTGGTGTAGTGGTAATGTCACTGAGCTAGTTATCCAAAGGCCCAGGCTAATGCTCTGGGCACATGGGTTCAAATCCCACCATGGCAGCTGGTGAAATTTGAATTCAGTTAATAAATCTGGAATATAAAGCTAGTCTCAGTAATAATGTGTGAAATTATCATTGTTTGTCATAAAAACCCATCTGGTTCACTGGTGCTCTTTAGGAAGGAAATCTGCTATTTTTACATGGTCTGGCCTACATGTGAGTCCAGAACCACAGAAATGTGGTTGGCTCCTATCTACCCTCTGAAATGGCCTAACAAGCCACTCAGTTCAAGGGCAGCCCAGAAGGAAAAGACAGTTCGGACCAGTAGTCTTATTTCCCAGTTTTTACTGGTACTCCATTTTAATGTTTACAAGACTATTTCACATCAGTATTCTTATTTCCCAGTTTTTATTATTTTTTCTTTCTGGGAATCAGGGATGGGAAACATGCTGGCCAACATGGCGGGCAGAAAACATGCACTTATTTAGAGTTGATAAATGTGCTGCTGCCATATTGGTATAACCATAAAAGTGGGTGTTAAAGGATCATGCCTGAAAGTGTTTGCACATTGACTTATGCCTATTTGAAGTCCCAAGTGCAAAAATTGGTTGCCATAAAGGCTGTGTTTAGGAAAATCAGAATTAGAATTAGACCTGACAACCTGAATTTTCATCTTCAAGGCAGCTGATGGGAGTTGGGAAAATTCCCAGCTCAGTCCGCCTGCCTCGGGAGAAAGTGCCACAAAGGCGGGATCTTCATTGCCAGGGAGCGGGTGCAGGCTGGAGTTGGGCCTGCTGACCCGGGAAAAAGTTTGGAGGCAGCCACAGGCGCTGACAGGGCCCGAGGCAGGCTGTTTAAAAGGCCCACCTCGCTGCTGTGGTACTTTGTTCCAGCTAAAATAAAAACACAAAAGCACTCCAACCCTCACTCCTAAAACCCCTCACCCTGCTCTGCCATTTGGTTCTATACAGTGTATAGTGGATCAATGGGCATGTAAGTGCCATAGCTTGGCATATGGTGCATGAGGAGCCATAGGGGAGGCTGGTGGAAGAATAGAGTTTGGCATAGGGGGCATGAGATGCCATGGGGGCTGGGTGGGGGGCATAACTTGGCATAGGGGAAATGAGAGGGACCTTTAGAACTCATCTTTTAAAAGGTCCCCTCAAGCAGACAAGGGTTCACGACTCCTCTGAGGGGTCGTGAACCACGACTCTTTAAAAAGCTGGCTCGACTCAATGAAAATTGTGAGGAGTAGGAGATTGTATCTACTCAATGGAGCCAGCCAGGTTGGGGTTGCAGGATGCAGGCTTTTGACAGAAACCAGGCTGCACCCTTTAAAGGCACTTCCGAAAATCAGACAACCTGGGAATGGGGTCAGGAATCCTGGAACCAGGACCCGGCCACCATTTTTAAAGGGCTCCCCAATCATCCTGACTCAGTGAAAATCCAGGCCGTGGCACTGCTGCAGGTTGCCACCAAAAAGGTAAATTTGGTGACAATACTAACCTCAATGTAGAGCCAGGAGGTGCAAGAGTACTCATGGGGCTGAATTTTCCCTCCGTCGGGGGTGGGCGGGAGTGAGCAAGGGTGTCCCCGATCGGGTCCGTGCCGCCATTTTACATGGGCGGGCTGAGCGCTCCCTGTGCGGGTGAGGTGGGGGGGGGAATTGCCTGAGTCAGGCCTGCACTCTTTCGCACAAGTGCGCAAAAGAGCGCAGAAATCTCGCTGAAGCACAAAGGACTGAAGATCTGAATGATGCGTGGTGACGTCGGGAAACATGCCTGACATCACCAGCATCATTTTACGTGTTGGAGAGCGGGGCCTACCCCCGCTCGCCGACCTGAAGATTCTGGCCTACGTTCTGGTCGCTATTTAACACTTGTTTTTCTACATCAGTTATTTCCCTCAATTCATTTGCCAGAACTATATCACTTCTTTCCTATTGGACTAGAAACATGCTCATCTAGAAAGCAGTCCTGCTGTATTGTAAAATTCCTAACTGCATTTCCTCTATTGCAGTCATAATTAAGAGACTTTGGGCAGGATTTTTACCTCGTCAGGCGGGCCTGGGAGCGGCTGTGAAACTGACTGCCACCCAAGATTGGGCCCTGACTGCGATTTCACACTGGCTGGCCAATTAACTGCCAGCCAATGTGAATTGCGCACTGAAACACTCAACACTGTCTGGGTGGGGGGGTGGAGGAGGGCGAGCATTGAAGTCAGCACATGCATGCAGGTGTGCTCAGAGAAAGCTCCCTGAAGGCACTGAGCTACCTCAGGGTGCTGAAGATTTTTAACATTAAAAATAAAGAATTGAAAAATAAGGAAAACATATCCGTCACATGAGCAGGGACATATTAACAATGAGTTTTAAAAAGTTTTTTTTTTAAATGACTGGTCGAAACCTCATCCTGCCTGTGGATGGGTTTTCGCAAAAAATGCAAAGGCCGCGTGACCTATTTGCCCACCCACCAACCGTAAGGTTGGACAGACAGGGAAAAATTCAATTTAATTAATTAATTAATGGGCTTAACAACCCTCTTAATTGTTGGTGGGTGCGCTGCCGACTCCTGCGTGTGCCCGCTGACCGAAATATCGTGCGAGTGCCCGATAACGTTGGGACACTCGCCTCACGTCATCATGCACTATTTTATTCCTGTTCGGGTTGGGCTCGTGCCCGCCCGTCAAAGGAAACATTCTGCCCTTTAACCCAATAAAGGAAAAATAAAATGGCATTTGGATTTTTAGGAGACTGTCAATTATTCAAAACTACCTAACAGTTACTCTCCCATATCCAGCCTCCCTGCTGCCCGTTTTGAAAAGGTACTGTTCGCTCTCTGACCCAGTTCACATAGATGCTGTAGCCTATCCAACTGAACACTTTTCACAGAGACCGACTTGGAAATTAGGTTGCGTGGAATTTGGAACATGGGTATTATGTGAGAACATGGGCTCCCAAATGGCAGGCTGGAAGTGCGATGCCTTCCATATTGGGTAGGGACAAACAAGAGGCATCTTTTACCCATGCTTGAAACATTTGTTAGACCTTTTCCAAATGCAGATACATGGCCTAACTCCTGCTTGAGATCCCCACACCTCAGCATTGATTTACCCTGAGACAGCCAGTGCCATTATAGCCTGCAATCAGGGAAACCTGTCCTGCAGAATTCCTGCAATAAGGACATACCAATATACAGACATACGAAATAGGAGCAGAAATAGGCCATTCAGCCCTCAAGCATGCTCCGCCATTCAATAAGATCGTGGCTGATCTGTTTGTGTTTCAAATTCCATATTCCCATCCAGCCCCTATAATCTTTAATTCCCTTGCCTAACAAGAATCGATCTACCTCCGCCTTAAAAAAATTCAATGACCCTGCCCCCGCCACCTTTTGAGGCACAGAGTACCAAAGTTGCACAACCCTCTGAGAGAAAAAAAATTCTCCTCATCTCTGTCCTAAAAGGGCAACTAAAACAGTGCCCCCTAGTTCGGGACTCACCCGTAAGAGGAAACATCCTTTTCACGTCCACCTTGTCAAGACCATTCAGGATCTTATATACTTCAATCAAGTCACCCCTCACTCTTCTAAACTCCAGTGGAAACAAGCCCAGTTTTCTTCATAAGACAACCCGCTCATTCCAGGTATCAATCTAGTAAATCTCCTCAGAACTGTCTCCAACGCATTTACATCCTTCCTCACATGAGGAGACCAAAACTGCCCATAGTATTCAACATATGGTCTCACCAATGCCCTGTATAACTGAAGCATAACATTCTAACTTTTATATTCAATTCCTCTTGTAATGAAGGATAGCATTCTATTAGCCTTCTTATTTACTTGTTGTACCTGCATTCTAACTTTTTGTGACTCGTGTTAGAGCATTTAGATACCATCTGCACCTCGGAATTCTGCAGTTGTTCTCCATTTAAATTATACTGCTTTTTTATTCTTCCTGCCAAAGTGAATAACTTTACATTTTCCCACATTATACTCCATCTGCCAGATTTTTGCCCACTAACGCAAATATCAATATCTGTCTGCAACGTCCTTATGTCCTCTTCACAACATACCTTCCTACCTATCTTTGTGTCATCTGAAAATTTAGCTACCGTGCCTTTGCTCCCCTTATCTAAGTCATTGATATAAATTGCAAAAAGTTGAGGTCTCAGCACAGACCCTTACGGGACCCCAGTCATCACATCCTGCCAATCAGAAAAAGACCCATTTATGCATATTCTCTGTTTTCTGCCAGCCAGCCAGTCTTCTATCCAGGCTAATATGTTACCCCCTACACCATGAGATTTTATTTTCCGTAATAACCTTTGATGTGGCACCTTATAAAATGCCTTCTGGAAATCCAAATACAGCAGGGCTACAGGTTCCCCTTTATCCACAGTGCATGTTACTCCTTCAAAGAACTCCAATAAATTTGTTAAACATGATTTCCCTTCCATAAAGCTATGCTGACTCTTCCTGATTACCTTTAGTTTTTCTAAGTGTCCATCTATAACCTCCTTAATGATCAATTCTAACTCCTTCCCCATGACAGATGTCAAAGTAACTGGCCTATAGATTCCTGTTTTCTGCCTCCCTCCCTTTTTGAATAGAGGGGTTATATTTGCTACTTTCCAGTCTGATGGAACCTTTACAGAATCAAGTAAATTTTGAAAAATTAACACCAATGCATCTACTACCTCATTAGCCACCTCTTTTAAGACCCTAGGATGAAGTCAATCTCGACCCAGAGACTTGTCAGCCTGCAGCTCCATGAGTTTGCTCAGTACTGCTTCCCTAGTAATTATAATTTCACCAAGTTCCTCTCTCCCTTCCATCTCCTGATTTACAGCTATTACTGGAATGTTTTTTGTATCCTCTATACACTCTTCTCCCTTTCATACTGGATGTAAAATTCAATCATATTGTGGTTGCTGCTACCTAGGGGTGCCTTTACTCTGAGGTCATTAATTAATCCTCACATTACACAAAGCAAATCTAGTATAACCTGCTCTCTGGATGGTTCCAGAACGTTCTTTGCTAAGAAACTATCTCAAAACGTTCTATGAACTCCTCATCCAGACTACTATTGCCTATCTGTTTTTTCCACTTTATATGTAGTTTAAAATCACCCGTGATTATTGCCATCCCTTTATCACAAGCACCCAACATTTCTTTTTGTATACTTGGTCCTACATTGTGGTTATTGTAGACTACTCCCACTAGTGACTTCTTTCCCCTACTATTCCTCATCTCTACCCAAACTGATTCTACATCCCGATTTCCTGAAACAAGGTCAACTCTAACTATTGCACCAATGCCATCTTTGATTAACAGTGCTACCCCTCCACATTTAACTAGCTTCCTATTCTCCTTGAATGTTGCTGAAAAAAGAAACATGTCGAAGCTTTTCATCTTGCACACATCAGAACACTTTGCAAGAATACCAATATAAGGGGAAGACAGCAATTTATACTGTATGAGTGTACAGTGCTGATTGGTTGGCAAGTGGACTTTGATAAGTAGAGTCATTGCCATGGAGAATGCATCAGTGCTGGTGACTGACAGTTAACTGCCAAGCATTATTTGAAATTTAAACCAGACAGATTGACCCTGATTGGTCAAAGCGTTACCCTGAGGAATGAATCAGCAAATAGCTGTCACTTGTTTTGTTTAGTTGAAACAGGTATAATGTGTGTACGTGTTCTTTCTGTCTGCAAAGAACAGGGTCCTGCGTATTAATGTAAGCAGCTTCCAGTAAATGCAAATGTGCCACATTGTGAGCCTGACTGACAGTCTTAAATTGGTTGTCAGCGTAATTCTTAATTCTGAAGATTATTTAACAAATGTAGTCCAATCGCGGAATCACATCTAATGTTGGACACTGTGTTTTGAGTTTTGCAAGCACGGGCTGGTTGGGTACAGTCTGTACCTTGCTTGTTGCGAACAGCGGCTGGGACATGCTGTTTGATACGATCTGCCGGTCTTTGGGACATATGGCCTACATCACACTGGCACTGAAATTCATATACCGCATTACTCATTTGTGTGATAGGCAGAACGTCTTTTTGGCTTGACGGCAGCATCCTGTTAGTGGCGAATACCACTTGTGTTGCTACTGCAAGAGATGGAGGAACTGCACGTCTCCTCCAATAAGGAGGACGTTAATGGGGATGGGTGATGAGATCCTCGAAGGCGAGTATGACGGCAATGAGGCCATCATGTTGTCCAGACGAGGCAGGCGTGCTCGTGAAGGATGATGACAACATGTAGTGAGAACACTCCATAGACCTTCACATTGCATCTGTGAATGTTTGACTCCAGTCTGGCTGATGGCAGCAGAAATACCCTCTGTGATAAGTCTCCTGTCATGGAGACGCAGTGGATAACCATAGTCCCTACATTCCGGGAGGATGATGGTGACTTGCAGTGGGTATACTCCATAGATCGTCACATAGCTTATGTGAATGTCTGACTCCTGTCTGGCTGATGGCAACTTGCTTGCGCTCTTTGAACAGGGTCATATCATGGAGATGCAGCGGGGAAACTTTAACTTACCCTGATCCTATGGCATCCTTCGTGAGCTGAACCCTTCAGAACTGCACTGTCACCGGACACAGATGCCGATGAGATGGGGGCCAGCTGCACCTCAAAGATGCTCGGAGCACACAGAGATAATGACAGAACTCTGTGCCACCGGCCCAGGACATTCTGACAGCAAAGATAAGCCCCGTCAAGGTGCAGGCATGACTGATGTGACCAGTGACAGTGAAGGTGCATCATCAGTGTGCTGGAAGGTTGCACAAAGCACAGGGAAGAGGCCCTGGACTGGGACACCTGACTTTATCTTGTGCAGGAACCAAGCTTTCAATTTAAACTGACATGAACACTACTCATCATAACAAGGAGTCATTGACAGGGTGACATTGTTGGGAGTTTATTTACAATAGTCCACATTATGTACGAGTGGTTAACGCCTGCACCCACATGGTGAAACTACATTCTCTTAACCTTCCTAACCCTGCTGCTAAGTTTTGGTGTTCCCCGGACATCCACAGCAGAGGTGAAGCCTCTGACTGCGACGTCCTGTCTGTAATGACCTTGGCGGGTGTTCTCTGGAGGGCCGAGACCTGGAGAGCCCTGGCCTGCTTTCAGGGTCCTCCTGTGTGGCAGTGGCATCCGCCTCATTTTGTGGAGCTGGAGCTGCTGGGGTCAAAGGAAGAGCAGATTTGGATGGGCTGGACACTCCCTCAGTCACCTGCGTGGATGGCCCCAGGGGGTGCATCTGCTGATCCTCCTCCCTATGGGTGTCTGAGGGCCCCTGGCTGACTTCTTGAGGAGAAGGGAAAGCTGGAGTGAGATTGAGTTGCCCCACACCCCTCTTGCATTGATATTAATGGAGGCCAAATACAGCATCAACAATGGAGTTGAGCCTGCGCAGCAGTGCAGGAGCAAAGTCCTGGACCAAAATCTCCATGGTGGCCGCCATCCTGCCAGAGTTGACCTCGGTGCATTGTCATGCCGGCGCTATCACCTCAGACTGAAGGCGGACGGAATCCTCCATTGTACCTTGCAATCTGAGGAGTGCAGCGGACACCCCTTCCTGATGTTCCTGAGCTTGCCTTTGCAGCTCCAGCAACTAAGGTATTACTGAGTTCAGAGCCTCATCTGATGTGGACTCAGTAGATTTCTGGCCTCCAGCAGCACTTGGAATGCTGGAGACCTGGGAAGTCCCTGCTGCCACCTGCTGTGGATCAGACATTTCGATGTGCTAACCAGATTGTGACCCTGAGGCTACTCTAGAACTAGGTCCCATCGAGGTGTTTGTCTCTGCCCTGTTGGAGGGTGTGCGTGAGCGCTGTGAAGGGTCTTCAATTAGGGTGTCATCAGATTATTCTTCCGGGGTGACTTCGGGCTTGAGCCGAGGACCTGGGTTGTGGAGCCTCTCAGCTGCTTCCCAGGTGTGCCTGCGAAAGCAAGGAGAGATAATTAGTACATGGCAGGGGACTGTGGAACGGGGGAACTGGCTCACAGCATGGTTGTCTGTTGGATGTTGCACTGTTGGATCCTCACTTGGTTGAGCACCATCGACCTCACCATCAGCACAGGAACTGTCCAAGTCGTCACCGGACAGCTGGATGACTCTATTTTCAAAGCCTGTGAGGATCTTGATGTCTGGCATTCCTCCGTCAGCCTGCAACCTCTCCCTTTTGTTGTTTGCCAGCTTGTCTTGCATACAGATGGAGAGGGTGTAAGCAGGACACCTACCAGGCCAGGTGATAAGGATGCCTGGCAGGTGTGGATGGTGAGTGGTGCCATGGACGGGATGAGGACACGATCCGCAGGGCAAATGAAGGTGTGTGTGAGAGAGTGAATGGTGATGTTCCTTGAACTGGCAGTGAGTGAGATCCATGTGTATGTGATGGGTTTGTGAGTGTGTGAGTTGAGTGTGATGAGAAGAGTGACTGACCCTGGCTGAACGGAAGAGATCATTCATCCTCTTTCGGCTGTCCCCTTTCATGGGGTGTTGGTGCTGACCATCGCTGCCACTGCCTCCTATGCTGGTTTGGTGACCTTGCTTGCTGGTCTTTGCCCAGTGCTGGGATAGAGGACTTCACAGCAGGTCTCCACAGCATCCAGCAGGTGCCACAGAGAGGTGTCACTAAATTTGGGGGCTGCTGTTTTCTTTGCTTTCAGGCCCAACTGTCACCTGGAGCAGTCCTGGTCTGAAGACATGAAGTAGACATGCGTTCTGATGCGCTTTAAACATGGCGCCTGGAGTGAGGAAACTCTGAGGTCACAGTATGGTGGGCAAATCCCAGCCTGCCCATCCGGTGTGTTTCCCGTGAATGCATAATTAGTGAGGCGGGATGCACCGGGAATGGGACGATATGGCACGAAAAGCTGCCATTGCAGCCAGTGGGTAAAACATTCTTTTTCCCGCCCACTTCTGCCCTCAGTTTATTCTGGCATCCATATCCATCTCCCTCACATAATCACATGGAACTCTTCTCCCCTTCCTACCTAGTTAAGCAAGCATGAACAAAATGGAAGCGATTTTCAGCCAGTAAATATGTTTATCACTTGAGAGAGCACCAACATCCACAATCTATTCCAGACCTGCAAAAGAAAGAAGTAAGCACTTGGATTTGAATCCACAGCCTTCTGACTCAGGCAAGAGAACAACCACTGAGCCACAGCTCACACTAGAATAGAAACACTGAGCACTGAGAGCAGGAATTTACTTTACTGATAGGCAGCCTAGCCTGCTGGTTGTACATTACAAGAAATTAATGGGAAATTTTAGGCAGTGTTCCCACTACATCTTGCTGTGTGTTGCTTGAGTGTGAGACCCCCATCAGCAATTTGGACAATCATCCTTAATTAGTCATGGCAAAACTACTAAGATATTTATGTAGGATGGTTCATGGTGTTTGGAATCGTGTTCAAAGTCTCAGTTAAATGCAGACATCTGTTTTTAATCACAATTTTCTTAGAAGTCTTACAGCCAACAAATATGTAGCCTATCACCCCAGCAAAGCCATCTGTGTAGCAAATGGATATCATTTTTTCTAAGGTGAAGTAAATTGTTTTTGACATTTTTTAAATAACTCTCACTTGTAAAGTTTCTTTGGTTTTCTGTTTCAAGTAATGAGGGAAATATTTCTAACAGTTCCACTTAATATACGTAAATAATTTTCTTGCTTCCCTTTTTGTAGCATATTCTAATTGATATCAAATGTAAAGGCAACAAATGCTGCAGAATAAGATTTTTTTGCAAACAGAATACCATTTGTTCTACATGTAAAAGAAAGAAATTATGTTAATTTTTATTCATCAAACAGAGCTATATACTAACTGTAGCTCATTACATTTGCCTACATGGGCTATACCTATGAACAAACTGGAAATATGATATATAAACATTCTTAACAATCATAACAACCTTGTCCAAAACTCTTTATTTCAATGCCAAATTCTCTTCTTGTAGATACGTAAACACGTACAGCTTATCACCAGTAAGTTAGCATAGTAGGCACTAATTTAACTTATTTTAGTTTCCTTTCATGTTCCCACTCAGTTAATGCAGACAATAGATGAGTAATTAGAAATGATATGTAATGGAATATCAGAACTGGATAACAAACTCTGGAAAGCTTTAATAGTCATCTGACAGTTCCTTCTACTTGTTGCGTTCGGAATATGGACTGATTGAAAATGGGCGTTCAAAAAAGGTTTGGACCTCAAGTTTTTCTCTTTGGCAAAGAATGAAAGCATTCATGTATGGGACTGGGGCATCTCTATGAATAGTAAACAATGTCACTTCAGTTTTGTGGTAATTTCAATCTGGGAATGGTTAATGCGAACACTCAAAAGGTAAGTTTATTAAATTGCACTCCCTCGCCTACCAGAATCAAAAATTTGGGTGCAATCTATAATTTTCTGTTAATTAAAATGTATGGATCAATTCCTGATATGCACCTGGAATGGGAATTCATAAATCAATTCATAACTCATAAGACATGTCTTCTGTAATCCATTGCACATTCCTGGGTAATGGGATTATTTTTAGTTTTGAAGCTTTATTGCCAAATAAATCATATAACTAACTGAATTTATGCAGATGTTTAGTTATATTGTATATATACCAAAGCTCAAAGTGCATTTGGAGCAAATTATGCATTTGATCTAAAATTCTGGAAGGAATAATTGATATACCATAATCCCATGTAAAAGTTGAATACTGATATTTACATAAGTGAAAACTTCAAATGAAATTTAACTCCAGCCTATTTTGAATATCGGTTAAAACATGGCAGATTCACATTAAGAACCAGAAATTGACTTAATCCAGGTGCTAAAACTAGGATTGAGGGCTGGATTTTCAGCTCGGCATGCGGGCGCTCACCTGACATGCACGAGCATGAAATAGCACGCCATGACGTCGGGCGAGCGTCCCGATGTCATCGCGCACTTGCGCGATATTTCGGTCAGCAGGTGCGTGCAGGAGTTGGCAGCACGCCCGCCGACAATTAAAAAGGCTGTTAAGCCCATTAATAAGTTAATTAAAGTGAATTTTTCCCTCCCCATCCAACCTTATGGTTGGCGGGCAGGTGAAAAGACCAAGCGGCCTTTGGATTTTTGAGGAAACCTCATCCATGGGGTTTCCGATGTTAACTAAAAATAAAAGAAAAATTTTAAAATCTCATTTTTAACATGTCCCTGCTCATGTGACAGAGTCAGACGAGGGGACATGTTTACCTTAATTTTAAAATCTTTATTTTTAATGTTAGAAATCTTCAGCTCCCTGAGGCAGCTCTGTGTCTTCAGGGAGCTTTCACTGAGCGAACCTGCGCGCATGCGCTGACTTCCGTGCTCACCCTCTTCCCCCACCCACCCAGGCAGTGCTGAGCGTTTCAGTGCGCGATTCACGCTGGCTGCCCGTTAATTAGCCAGCGTGATATCGTGGTTGGGGCCCAATCACGGGCGGCGGACCGTTGCGCGACCGCTCCCGGGCCTGCCCTCTGTGCCGCCCGATGAGGGAGAATCCTCCCTGAGAGATTATATGCAAAATATAAATAGTGAAGGGGAAAAGGACTGATCAGGTGGCGGTAGTGATGATGATGGGGCGGGGTGGGTGGGGAGGTGCGATTTAAAAAAACGAGATGGTGGTTATACAGTAATATACAGTCAGGAGGGAGTTACCCTGGGAGTTCCCAAAATTGACTTTGGACCTCATGAAGTTTCATGTCATCAGGTAAAACATGGGCAAGGAAACCTCCTGCTCATTTAATCCTACCGCTCACCCCCAGCTGATGATTCAGTGGTCCTCCATGTTGAACACCATTTGGAAGAAGCACTGAGGATGGCAAGGGCGCAGAATGTACTCTGGGTGGGGGATTTCAATGTCCATCACCAAGTGTGGCTCAGTAGCACCACTACTGACTGAGCTGGCCGAGTCCTAAAAGACATATCTGCTAGACAGAGCCTGTGTCAGGTGGTAAGGGAACAAACAGGATGGAAAAACCTACTAGAATTTGTCCTCACCAAAATACCTGTTGCAGATGCATCTGTCTATGACAGTGTAGGCAGGAGTGACCACCATACAGTACTTGTGAAGATGAAGTCCCTTCTTCACACTGAGCAAATCCTCCATCATGTTATGTGACACGACCACCATGCTAAATGGGACAGATTCAGAATAGATCAAGCAACTCATAACTAGGCATCCATGAGGCACTGTGTGCCATCAGCAGCAGCAGAACTGTATTCAACCACAATTCATAACTCTACCATTACCATCGAGCCAGAGAATGAACGCTAGTTAAATGAGGAGTTCAGTAGAGCATGCCAGGAGCAGCGCCAAGCATACCTAAAAATGAGGTGCCAACCTGATGCGACTACAACACAGGAATACTTGCATGCCAAACAGTGGAAGCAGCATGCAACAGACAGAGCTGAGCGATTCCACAACCAACAGACTAGATCTAACCTCTGCAGTCCTGCCACATCCAGTTGTGAATGGTGGTGGGCAATTAAACAACTCATTAGAGGAGGAGGCTCCACAAATATCCCCATCCTCCATGATGGGGGAGCCTGGCACATCAGTGCAAAAGACTAAGCAGAAGCATTTGCAAGAATCTTCAGCCAGAAGGGCTGGGTGGTTAATCCATCCCAGTCTCCTGCTGAGGTCCCCAACACCGCAGATGTCAGTTTTCACTCAATTCAATTCAAGAAATGGATGAAGGCAGTGGATCCACCAATTTCTCCTGGCATCTATGGGAATTCTACCAGTCTGCAGAATTGGACTGCTCTTTCTCTTTGCTTTACAGATTCATTTAAGAATGTAATTGAAAGCTCCATTTAAGTAGTGCATTAGTGACCACCTTTATCCAGTGGCAACTAGTACTGTCTGAAACTTTATGAGAATGTCACCTGAGGCTGGCCAGAAAAGCAGTTCCCAAACTGTGGGTCATGACCCCAATTGGGGTCACAGAAACAGCAAATGGGGTCACAAGAAATAAAATTACATTAATCTCCTGTCCTTCATATTGCCTGAGCAGTGGGAATTAATCAATCACAAGATGAAACACCCAGCATTGGACACTTTGATTGGCTGTGCTGGCTCTCATCAGGGGTACTGTGATGAAACTATGCATCTACGTAAATATGTCAGAAGTTTCCCGGAGCAGCTTCTCGAAGCTGCAGTGATGGAAGAGGATGCAAATTAGTGACCAGCGGCAGCCTGGTCACTGAGGACTGAGATTTTTATCACAGATTTTCGTATTTATACCACATGTTATATGTTGATTTATAGTGTGCAAACTTTAATAATTATATACTGTGCTCCTTTATTGCTATTTTGTTTTGTTGATGTTTGGGATCGCATTAATTTTCAAATGTTAAAGTGGGGTCGTATTGGAAAATATTTTGGGAAGCACTGACCTAGAAAGACCCAGTGGCAAAAATATTCAAGGCAGTGGGTATGTTCACTGCTACAGATAATGTTACAGTCCTCATCGCAATGGGCTAAAGTCTGTATCCAGCAGCCGGCGTAATTCCCCATTAACCTCCAGAGAGAAACACAGTCCTGTGAGGCATTGATGGCCAGAAAAATCGCTACAAGAATTGTGGGCCTGTAAATCCTATGAAATTAGAATCATAGGGTTAGAAACAAATGTCTTTTGTGATGTATTTCTCGAAGTTCCTCTGATCAAGCCTATTTCATTTCTTTATCTCCTTCCTCTTCATAACACAGGACTTCCCATTCGGAAATCCTTTTCCTCAATGCCAAATCTTAGTTTGTCCAATACTCACTTTAATGTCAGGAAACCTCTTCAGTGAATTGGCACTGTGCAAAATACCAAAAATTACTATCCTGGGAAACTTATAGAAAGGTGTTGTTAGGTTCAAAAAAAGCACCCTCCTCTATGTTTTATCCATCTCAAGCCTTCACTCTGCTGAGCTCATACTGGCACTTACATTTTTTCAACATTGGATTAGGGATGCTAATTGGGGAAAATTGAAGGGAAATTTTGGCCACGCCCAAATATTGCTCCCTGCCCATGCCCCCACACCTTCCCATCCCATTTACACGCATTCGATCAGACTTAAGGTAGGCAGTTATCAAGACTGGTCAGTTTTGGAGAGGAGACGTGATGATTTCTTCAGGGCTTGATCGTGATCCAGAATTTACACCTCAAACCTCCCTAAAAGAGGTGATATTTCAAAGTAAAATCCTGTCCAACATTTTTAATGCCTACAATAACATTGGAAACTCAGAAGTGAATTCCCAGCCATGTGCAACAAACACATACTGCACTCATTACAGGCAAAGTTAAAAGGAGCCCATATGTCAGGAATCGCAATGAGCTCCTGCCTCTGAAATTAAATATTAGAATAACATTGTGCAGCTTTTTTCTGTTAGGAAAACATACTGTGACTATTTCCTCCAACGTGCAAAAGAAAACCTGGGAAAATTCTGAAATCAGTCCTCCCAACTGGTTTTTGAAATACAAAAATACTAAACATCAAAAGTGAGATGGTGTTTAACACGTAAACAATAATAAGATAACTTAAATCCTCCCTCCACTATTCATTCAGCACTTTCCATCAAGCTCCACTTTGTTCCAATTTATAGATCATTTTTGAAGCTGACTTCTCACCTACATAGGAATCTGTTTTAAGCAGGATCTTTGAGGCCTTTTTAAACTTCTAAAGCTGTACGTCTGGATCAAATTGATACAAAATTATTACACACATTTTTTGCAGATGCTTTGTCCATTGATTTATTAGTCACTGTATTTTTTTCAGCAAGGTTAGCTTAGTGTCCTTGCCATTAAAATATTCATTCTGATTTACAAAAGTGAATTAATGATATACTAAAAATTATTGATTTGTTTCCATTTAAGTAAGTTTGAAGTGATCCTCGCAGGTTGGCAGAGCTTACAGGTCCTAAGCACAACCCCGATTGTTGACGCACTTACTAAAACACTCACACCTGGTAAGCCATGTGGAAGGTGTGGCCTTCAGTATGCACCAAGGAAATGCCCATTTTTCCATCAATTCTGCAAAATACGTGGCAGAAAGGGCTATTGGCAGTGGCAGTGCAGTGATGCAGCTACAAAGAGCCATGCACTGATCCAAACAAACTGTACAAAATGGCTACCTTCAAGCAAAAAGAATGACCATCCGATATCCTGTCAGAAACATGTACATGAGGTGATTGACAAACCAAAACATGACGATGAGTGCAAAACGAGGCGATGAGTGGAGAACACTCGATTCACACTGTCAATCTTGTGGAAAACATAGATGCCATCACTCACTCAGACATGGGTATAGATCAGATGAGAAGACTCATAAGAGAGGCAGCCTCCTGGCTGAGTACGAACAATGACATTGGAGTCGTCGTCGTCAAGAAGTATAAGACATGTCAGGAACATATGCAAAGACAGCACATGAAGTTCCTACCCATCCTTGGTAAAAATTGCATCCAACCTTTTTAATGTCCATGGCACTGACATCATCGTCGTTGTCGACTACTTTACCAAGTACCCCATTATTCGACAATTGCACAATACATCAAACACAACTGTCACACACACTTGAAATGTTATTTTCAGTTTATTTGGTATGTCTAAAGGGATCATTACAGGTAACAATCTGCAATTTATTGGCAAGCCATTTCAGGATACGTGTGGGAAGTGGAATCAATCACACTACTTATTCTCCTCATTACCCTAGAGCTAATGACTTAGCTGACTGAATGATTTGCACAGTGAAATCCCTAATTCTCAAATGTAGACAGACCAAACAGGGTCTGTTGCTTGTTACATCTGAGAGCGACACCATTAAGTGCAACTATTCTGTCACCATCAGAGCTCAAGTTTGGTAGACCAGTGTTTACCAACCTACCTACCCTTACCCATTCTACTCTTTCAGAAACTAGAGTAACTTTGAAAACTATAAGAAAAGATGACCAACGCACATGATAAAAATGTGGGTACATTTTAGAGTTGGGGCAAGAAGTTCGTATCCATGATCCCACAGAAGGTACGTGGCAACCAGCTGAGGTGAGAAGCATTATTTGGAACCAGGTTCCTATGAAGTAATTACACACAAATGCGCAACGGTGAGATGCAACCGAGGACAAATCAGATCTATTCCAGCTCCTCAACCATTGTCCGTTCCTATTGCATCGAGGACAAGATCCCAAATACAACCAGGAAGAACATTCAAAAAAGACAATCCCCAAAGATCACTGTGAGCAATTAAATAAAACCTCCAGACAAGGTTACCATTATAAGGTCTAGGCGTACCAGCAGATTACTTCCATGCTTTAAAGACTCATAGGTTCACCAGTCCTATACACTCGTGTAATGATAACTAAACATGAACATGTATTGTAAATAGTTATACTTCTTCGTAAGGTTGAAAGGTATCTTTAAAAAGAAAGGGGGATGTTGTAATATGCCTTTAAGAGATAGAACATGACATCACTAGAAAGGAAGTGTGTTATGCGATCCAGTTTAGTTTCACTTTTGCTTTTGAACAGAGCACACAGCAATCAGCTTTGTTGCTGGTGTCTTCCAGCTTTGTACCTTTGTAAAGATGTTCCCATGTGCCTAGTCTCAATAAATAAACCCACAATGTGTTTAACCAATCCCTTATGAGTGATTGGTGCCTTTATATCATTATAAGACACATGACACGGAGGGATTATGAGCCACATCAATAGGGTCTATCTTTGGTTCCTCAGGATCGATCCTTTCCTTCCCGGGGGCTGGAATTTTCCCATCCCTGATAGGATGGGAATGTGGGTAGGCAATAAACAAATTGGCCACCAAAGGAGGTCCAACCTCTGTTTCTGCCCTGTGCCATTTTCATGAGGGCGGGGGTGGGAGCAGGCCCCGAACAGTCCAGCTCCTATTCACAAATTAATTTACATTGTGGCAGGATCATTAAGAGCTCAACTGCAGAAAGTTTCGGGATTTTCAGTGAGGCGGCCAGTGTTCAGCAACTGTTAGATTTTACACCAGCTGCTTGGAGGCAAGAACAATGAGATTGAGGCGGGAAGAGTTTTAAATGGTAAAAGTAAAACAGTTTTGCCTCCTTTACAGTTTTTAAAAGTAAAATGGTTTTGCCTCCTATACAGTTCATCAGAAAATTATGGGTCGTGTGGCACCTGCGTTCATTCGTGTGAGTCATGGCAGTTTTGTGATAGGAAGGTTTGACTACCAATTAAGCAAGGTTTTCTCCGAATTTTTACTTGCCATTATTGTACATTGTTGTAGGAATCACCAGCTTTGTGTGTGAAAAGGAGAACAATGAACTGCTAACAATGAACAGCAACCTGGTTGCTTGTGTGTACCTCTTTTTGGACAGTTGCAAGGTGATATTTATTGGGCAGTTGCTTATCCATTCTTTGATGTGAATAGAGGCTTACAAAATGGGAGATGTTTTTTCATTAAAGTGAACATTAACCTAGGTTATTGCTGCTAATTATTCCGCCTTCTGCCAACTGGCAAGCTGCTAAGTAAAAGATCAACCAAATGTGGAAATGGGCATCTCACACAATTGACCAAGTGACTGTCAGTTACATGAGGCCTTCTATGTTGCTTTTAGAGACAGGTTTGGTGCACATGTCTGCACAATGATTATTTTTGCAGAGGTTTGTTGCCTATGATCCTGAGCATTAAATGAGCAGACTTCTACGTTCAGAGTAGGAATGGAGATGGGCCTTTTAACCTGCCTGCTCCGGAGTTGGTCAGCCTCCGTCCCCACTCATGTCTGCTGATAAGGGCAGCAGACCTATCTCCAGGCCTGGGAAAATCCCAGTTCCCGGCAGGCTGGCAGTGGAGGTGGGATTGGTTCCAACTCCCGATTCCTGTCTCCATTGGGATAATCTGACCCTAGGTATCTGCAAAAAGAGGATTCCATTGACTGCCGCAGCATAACCTATCATGTGTGCTGTATGGGAATGTGACATCAGATGCGTAATCTTATGGTGATGGTCAGATATAAGATGAACATTGACATCCTCTGCTCACTGGGCAGTTGCAAACCTCAGGAAGAAAGTGTGCGTATTGTCATGCCCACTTCTGCTCTCTGCAGCTCATTCATACCATGTCTTTTGTCTGTTTTACAAACGCGTTTGTAACTTTGAATAGTTTTACATGCTTACATTTTCAATCTGTTAATATGACCATTTTAATAGTGCTGTGTTAAAACTTGCAGGGCTATGGGGAAAGAGCAGGACGTGGAATTAATTGGTAGCTCTTTCAGAGAGCCGGGACAGGCAATGATTTGGCCAAATGGCCTCCTTCTGTGCTGTATGATTCTATTATTAAAAGCTCCAATTCTGTCTGAATTCTACTGATGAATGTTTGACAGCCAGGACAACTTAATTTTCTTGTAACAATAAAATCAGGTACTGTACTGTTAATCTTTCTTGATGGGACAAAGCATCAGCATCCCAAAACATTGAACTCCTTGGATTAGAAATTTATCTGCGACAAATAGAGATTATCCATGATTGCATTGAATGGTGGAGCAGGCTTGACAGGCCACATGGTCTGATCCTACTCCTATCTCTTCTGTTCTTGTGTGTCCACTGTGCTTTAACCTAAAATAAAAATACCTGCTGCTTTAACTTAGGCCATCTAGTGTAACTTTGAAAAACCTAGCCACCTGCTATTTCAGTTTCAATCTGCTCCATTATCTGGAGCTGTAATGGTTTGCTATGACAGCTGAACCGATTATGAATTTTTGGCTAAGGTTCAAAAGTTGCCGAACCACTTACCTCAGCAGGATATCTTGTACACAGTTTGACTGACAGTTTTAAGAGGCTATTAAAGGATTATCTGTCTTTGATTTGGTTTCTGAATAGATGTTTGTTTGTTTTTGCAACTGAATGACAACTTGAGTTTTTTTCAATGGGTCTGGAGTTTTTTTTCAGTCTGAATGACATATATGGCAGCAATGCTGAAAGAAGTTTAATGACCTCACAAGCACAGTCAAGGTCAGTGAATGCATTCTCACATCACATCTCCTACCTACCAAACCACCAGCCTCTCGCCCCACTCAATGCACTATATCCCGACACTCACCCATCAGCACTCCTTAGTATTCAGGAAGCACATCTAACATTCAAATATCCCGCCCCAACCACATAAACCTTCCAAAGCTGACAGTCTCACACCCACCTACCTTCACATACCTCCAGCTATTCAGCTATAGCAGGCAAAACAGTCCAACAATATCGGATATTTTAATTCTGTCTTGCAGGACAATGTCATTTTTAACAGGAAGGAGCAGCAAAGAACTAGCAGTGGGCTGGTACAAACTCACTCACTAAGCCTGATAGAGGAGACCATGCTGTGAATCACAGGGCTGGCTGTTATAGAATCTGTGGCATCCATCATCATCGAGGTCATCAAGGATGATGGCAAGGTATTTCCTTATGCCCCTCGTAACTCCCTCCTTACCCTCATATCCGGCATAAAGTGAAAGTTGCAGATGGTGCAATCATCTCCACCCTGTCCTCTTGCATCCCATCCTCTCTTTCTGTTTCCAGGTACCTAGGAACTCCCAGATAGCCAGCTGCAGCACACCAAAGACGAAGAGAGAGAGCAACATTACACCAGTGATGAGGAAGCATTGTCACTTGATCTGACACTCACAGCCATCTGCTCAGAGACTGGCACAGTACACACCTCAGAGGTTAGTACAGAGTTGGGATCTGCAGGTGGTGAGTCACCAGGCATGAACAGGCTACAGCCATGCCAGAGGAAAGGATTGCTCATGTGACATTTCACCAGAGGGTGAGGGCACAATTAGTTCTGATATAGGCATCAGGAACATCAATGGGGTGGCATGCAGGAGAACGCAGATGAGAATGCATATCAAGATTCTGGGTGCACTGGCTGCCCTGCCAGACAGCCTGCTATCAGTGTAATGGAGGAGTCTAGCTCCCATGTGGCAGAAGGCATCACGTAGAACTGGTAGCTTATCCTTTCCAGCATGGAAGTGGTGGCCAGCTACATGACAGTACTAGCAGACCCAACCATGATAGAGCATCTGGTGGCCAATATCTTGGCTTCCACTGCACCACATTCAGATTCCAACATCTGAATGCTGCAGCGGAAGATCAGATGGAGACCATGAGATCCAGGCTTGCTGCCCTGTAAGGCTCAAATTGCTGCCATCATGACTGTGGATACCAATGTTCAAAGGGGCTGGCAGGCTGACAGCTGTCCAATAATGCATCGTCCAACAGATTACTAGGATTGCTAAGGCACTGTCCTGGGCAAGTGGCTGTGGCATCATGGAGCACGCACCTGCTATCCACTCTCAGGGTGACAGCATTTGTGCTCCCACCACTGCCACTTCACCAGTGTCCTTGCTGTTGTGTCTTAGCTAGCCAACTCAGGCTGCTGTTACCCATTCCAAGATGCTGTGGTCTGAAGCTGGGCCCTCAAGGTCCAGAACTGCCCGAAGACTCCTCCAAAGTCATCTGCAGTCTCCCCAGTGAAAGTCAGCGGCCTTCCATCAGTCATGCTGCAGTCACTGAGGTATAACTTGCAGGCAAAAAACACCTGCAAGGCAGACACTGAAGGCTGCACAAGGGTGAATAATTCATTTCTGTTTGGTATAATTGGATGTGTTGTTGGATAAAGATGCTAATGAGGTTTTTATGGGTGGTTTTTCTAGTCGGACCTTGACCAGGAGATTCTGCGATGAGGCATTTCAGATGCATGTACTGATGGGGACTAGTGGGCCCACGGTGGTTAGGGGAAAGAGTTTCATTGTAAACAGAGTCTGATAACGTGTTCTTGGCCTCCCCCGTTCAGTTAGTAGTGGTCCAGGATGCCTCCTCCTGTTCCTTCTCCTCCTCTTCCTTTTTCTCCTCCTCCTGAGTGGTATCTGGATTTCTGGAAGCACTGGCTGTACCCTTATAATAACAATCTTGTGGAGGGCTAGCATTCCGAAAGACCCCGGATAATACTCTGGGGATCTGGGTTTGACTCCCGCCAAGGCAGATGGTGAAATTTGATTCAATAAAAATCTGGAATTAAAAGTCTGACGATGACAAGGAAGCCATTGCCGATTGTTGTAAAAACCCATCTGGTTCACTAATGTCCTTTAGGGAAGGAAATCTGCTGTCCTTACCTGGTCTGGCCTACATGTGACTCCAGACCCACAGCAATGTGGTTGACTCTTAAATGCCCTCTAAACAAGAGCAATTAGGAATGGGCAATAAAAGCTGGCATAGCCAGTGATGCCCACATCCCATGAATGAATAAAAACAAAACTTTGAGACCCACTCTGCTGTGTACAGTCGGGCCCCCACCCCAACGACGTTTTGCGTCAGTGGTTTTTATTGAATGTGCGATCTCCTCCGGTGGTGGGATGGTAGAGCGGGTCCATCAGCCACACGTAGAGTAGATAACCCCAAGCAGCCAGCCCCTGGCACTTCTTGGAGGCTCAAAAATTATAAGTAGGGCTGACTGGTGCATGATGAATGTAAAGTGGCCACTGCCAGGATAGTGGGCATTCATCGACCCGCCCTTCACATGATTGCACACCAACTGCATGTTTATGGAATGGAACCCCCTTGTAGTTCCTGTACCTCACCCTATTGTCATGGCTGGGCCACAGAACAATATGCAAATACAGTAGATGGTGCCCTACACCACTAGAAATCCCACTATCCTTGCAAAGCTATGTGCCTTTTAATTCTGCTTGTTCTTTGTGGGTGAGAATGTGATGTACTGTCCTCATCTGGAGTAGATGACCTCTGTGCACACCTGGATGTTTGGATGAATGACGTACTGGGATATATTGAAGATGTCTCCTGTTCCCACCTGGAAAGATCCAAACATTTAAAATTTTAAGGCAATGATGTCCTTCAAGACCACTTGCAGATCCATTCCTGCCTGACTGTGAGGCTCCAGGTCAGGCTGCAGGAGGTGGCACTTGTTCCACCTTCTTGTTAAACCTGAGTGGCCCCAGGCCCTGCTCCTGGGTTAGGTGGTGGTAAGCAAAGCACTCTCTGAAAACCTTTTGTGGTTAGGACCTTCTGTGGAGAGCCACCCCCACACCCTCCTCCTCCTCCCTCTTCACAGAGCTTTCCCTCGCTACAGCCTCAGTTCTATCACTGCATCCACAGCCCTATCCCTCAGATAGCAATTCCTATGGCCACCTTTGTTATAAGCACAAGCTCTCAAAAAACACCTTCAAAAACACAGCACTGTACTTCACAAACTTATGCAGAAGTAAGTCAAAAAGCTCTTCACCTACAAGTCGGTGCCTGGCCCTTCAAATAGCATCGGTGTTGGGTCTCCTTTGCTGCTGAACACATGTTCTACAGTAAGTCTCAAACCAATCTAAGATTCTGAGGGAACTTGGCAGGGTGGATGTTGGGAGGATGTTTCCCCTTGTGGGGAGTCTAGAACTAGGGGCCACAGTTTAAAAATAAGGGGTCTTCTGTTTAACATGGAGATGAGGATGAATTCTCTTCTCCAGAGAGCAGTGGAGGCTGGGTCATTGGACATATTCAAGGTTGAGTTAGACAGATTTTTGATCAACAGGGAAGTTGAGGGTTATGGGGGCCAGACAGAAAAGTGGAATTAAGACCACAATCAGATCAGCCATGATCATATTGAATTCTGGAGCAGGTTTGAGGGGCCAAACAGCCTACTTCTGCTCCTATTTCTTATGATCATATGATCCTATTGACTGGAACTGCATGGCCCAGGTTTGCAAATAGAAGGCCAAATTAGCACTGGTTTAGAGGCTTCCAGTGCAAACTGTCTGTGTGAGTGTACGAAACAGCTGCAGCTGCAGCACAGCCCACATGGAGGGCCTCCAACTTCTGTAATGCCATCCCCAGCAGCACCAGATCCTACTTTATCACCCTGTGGATCTAGCAAGATAACAACAAACTTGTTTTAAAGGTGCCATTCGCAATTACCATGATTCTGCCACTCCTAGTGCAATACAGGTTTTATTCACACAAGTCACAGATAAAGTTATTGCACGAATGGGAAAGATAAATTCACACTGATTCAATAGGAATGTTCCCCTGAATATAAAGCAAACACTCTCTCATTATCAGCAGTCACTGAAAAATGTGAAGTTTGTAATTACTGACACCTCTGAGAGGGGTAGTCAGAAAAGGAGAGACAGAAAAATTCATATTAATTTGTTTTTGTTTAACAAAAACTGTTGAATTTTGTAATCAAACTCAGCTTTTTTGAGATAAATGAATGGGGGAGAATTGGTAGGCAAAAGTAAGGAAGGAAACAGTTGGGGTGTAAGGGTGAGAGGGCTTCTGGGCTCCTAAGACTTGTGCTTGAGAGATCAAGTGGGAGTGAGGGAAAAGTGAAGGGCTTGAGTGTAGCTGAGGGTAGGATCCATGGGTCTAGTGGATAGTTCAAAGTGAAGGAGGTAATTGTAAATGGACAGAAATGGCAACGGGGAATATGAAACAAAGATCGTAAGAATACAGAGATAGAGAATGGAATGGGAGTGACAGGATTGGAGGAAGCATGAGTGATGGGGGTAGGGAATGGGAAAGGAGTCACAGAGGACTTCAGGCCACAAATTTATTTATTTTGGGCAGGCCACCACTTAGGGGAAACAGGGGGCTTGTTTGGAGGGGGAGTCCTACTTCCTCCTCTGCTAGCATTGGCGGGGTTGTTGGGATAGTTTGTGGAAGAAGGTGGAGGGAAAAGTGTCAGTGGCCCCAACCATAAGATTATCTCATTGGGCCAGAAAAGGGCCAGAGACCTAATTGTTCATAGAATGGTTACAGCATAGGAAGAGGTCATTTGGCCTGTTGCATCTGTGCCGGTTCTCTGTGAGACCGATTTAACTCGCCCCATTACTAAATTGTACTCCTCACTTAGATGGTAGCATAAAAAGTGCACAAAGACACAAGAATTTCTACCTCAAATCTTTTTTGAGGACATAAATTTAAATGCAAAATCTACTGCTACCCATCCATCTTAAAATTTATCTGATGAAAACAGAAAACTGAACACACATTAACATTTTCAGTTTCTGAACCAGAATGTTACCTTGTCCAAATTTATTGGCTGTATGAATTTCAGAACCTTCTTTGTAACCGAGCATCCTGCAGACCACTTCGGCATCCTGCTTGTCCCATTTATCATCGCAAACCGTTCCCCATAGCTGGTCATAGAAAACTTCCACCCTGCCTTCATGAGGTCCTGAGCCATTCACCAGTCTTATGATAGGTCCAATTTCTCCTAATGAAAACATTAACAAACTGATTAACATCCAACCAAAGTAAATACATCCTCAGCGTTCTAAAAGAAGCAGATCAGGGGCAGGATTTTTTGGATGGTGGGGGTTTCCCACCTAGCCACCCAAAGAGTCAGCAGGAAACGCATCATCTGGCAGTCACAGCAGCCCCACGGCCATTTAACACACCAAGGAGTATGAATTAGTTGGATGGGTCTTCTGCCCCTCAGTTGGGAGGAATCCCTGCTTCCGGGAGCCTCCTGCCAAGCTGATGTCCCAGCAATGTCAGTGGAAGCAGTGGCCAGGACTGGGACTACAAACAGTCCCAAGATTCTATGTCCTGGAGTCCAGGACCAAGTAAGTGTGGATGGTCCCACAGCAGGGTGGGGAGGTGAGTCCCAAGGGGGTGGACGGAGGGGTTGTGGGGCTCTTGATAGAGAGGTCGGTGGGGGGAGGGTGCAGCCGCACTGGTCAGACCTTGGGGAGAGCGACTGATGTGGAAAGGGAGCCTTTGAAGAAGGCGCTGCCTCCCCACTTCCCACCTGAAGCCTGAACAGGGTGACCTGTTGGGCTTGCCCCCTGTTTCTGAACACCCCTCACCAGCCTCAAAATAGAGCCCAGGCAGGAAGTGGCTCTTAGCGGCCAATAATTGCTCACTTAAGGGCCTCAACTGTGGTGAGGGTGGGAGGGCCGCCCCAGGCCTCGCCCATCCTACATAAAAGTGTGGGCAGGTTGGGGGTGGGTGAGTGAGTGATGGGAAGGCCACCTGGGGGATTTTATGGGTACTGCCCCCTCACCCGCCTGCAAAATTGTGTCCTTGAATTCTGCCCTAGGTAATTGCAGATATGTTAGTCGTAATTTTTCAAAGCTCTCTCTAGTCAGGAATTGTGCCTTTGGATTGGAAAATCGCAAACATCACTCCATTATTCAAGAATGAATGGAAAGAATGAAGAAACTAAATAACAATAAATCTGTCAGTTAAACATTAGTTGTGGCAAAGCTACAGGAATCTTTCCTTGGAGACCGAGTGGCTGAGCACTTGGAGTAGTGTGAGCTGATCAAGGAGACAGCATGGATTTGTGGTCTGACTAATCTAACCGAATTATTGTGAAGGTTGCTAACGCAAGAGATTATTAGCAAAAATGGAAGTGCACAGAATTGGAGATAACCTTGTGACGTGGGTCGCTATTGGGCTGGGAGGTAGGAGATAAAGAGAAAATAAAACCAATGTAGCTATTTACCCACAGTAGACCTGCGAGTAAACAATAGAGGGTGAACAAAATGTCATTGTACAGCACTGCTGGAAACAAACATAAACCACACAGTTTTAATCATTACAGCATAGTTCCAACAGCTGTATCGGCAGTGTATGAACCACAACAGTGTCAGAAACTGTTAGCATGTACAAATGTGGTCCATAAAAGTAGTATAGGCCAAATTACAATAAAAGAAAATATTCATAAGAACTGAACCACAAGTTGCTATACTTGCATAGTTAAGATAAACAATCCAGCATGGTTAGTGAGGTAATTTTCAACAAAAAAAATTTCCTTGACAGCATATTATCACGGAATGGTAATAACACATAAGGAGGCCATTTGGCCCATTGTGTCTGCTTTGGCTCTCCGAAGGAGCAATTTACCTCGTGCCACTCCCCGGCTTTTCCCTGTAGTCATGCACATTCTTCCTTTTCAGATAATAATCCAATTCCCTCTTAAATGCCTCGATTGAATCTGCATCCCCCATACTCCCAGGCAGTGCATTCCTGATTCCAACCACATGCTGCATGAAAAAGTTTTCCCTCATGTATCCATTGCTTCTTTTGCCAATTACCTTAAATCTGTGCCCTAATGAATAGCAAACTATAAATGTAATTTAAATTAGCGAATTACTAAAGTACTTACAATATGCAAGTGCACATGATTGGCTGAATTTTCCTGGCCCAAATGGAGACAGTATTGGAGGCAGTATTGGAGGCATGAGGGGAAAGGACTGGAAAATAGAAGGGAGCCACATTGAGTTGGTGCCCCGACCTGTGTCGAGGCACCCTTGCACTCGGCTTTCTACCCCAGCAGCGCCCAGCAATCCTGGATTGGCTGCCAATCATCCAGAGTTGTAGGCCCTCTGATAGGGCCTTCAGCCTCAGGAACCTGCCTGTTGTCCTCAATAGGATGGCAAAGGTGAAGGTGGCCAACCTCACAGAAGATACTGGCGGGCACACTGACAACATGATCGACACTGATCTCATGGAAATGTACAAAATACTTAAAGGAATAAACAGGGTGGATGCAGGTAAGATGTTTCCCCTGGTTGGGGAGTCTAGAACCAGGAGACACAATTTCAAAATAAGGAGGAAGCCACTTAGGACTGAGATGAGAAGAAATTTGTTTACTCAGAGGATGGTGAATCTTTGGAATTCTCTACCCCAGATGGCTGTGGAAGCTCAGTCATTGAGTATGTTCAAGGTAGAGCTTGATAGATTTCTGATTAACTATAACATAAAGGGTTATGGGGATAGTGTGGGTAAAAGGCGTTGAAGTGTTCGATCAGCCGTGGTCGCTTTGGACGGTGGAGCAGGCTCGACGGGCTGAGTGGCTTTCTCCTGTTCTTAAGTTCCTATGTTCTTATGGAGACTTCCATATAAACCTGATGTCCGGATCCTGACACTTGCAGGAAAGTTCAGCCTGATATTGCAGTTTAAGTGGCATTGCAGTGGTTACAGGGTGAATATTTATAGCCTTTTGCTGGAGCACTTGTGGTCATTAGCTTCTACATCTGAGTGATGATTTTACATATGCAAACTCATGGAGGACAAGGATTTTATTTCTTTATGTTATCCACTTATTTCTTTAAGTTCCCTATATCTATGTGCTCCCAGAGCTGGTGGTGTAGGTTTGTCTAAGGGTTTCCCACTTGTTTGCTTGCCTTCAATTCCAGCTATCTGTATCAGTCGTTATCTCACTGGGTATGCATCAGCATCTGGTCAGTGTTCTATGCTACTGTCACGGTTCAATCACTAATTTTTGGCACTGTGGGCACTTGAAGAGTACTGTGTGCAGGATTGAGTTTCACATTATGGTGAGGATGTTGGCTAACGGAATGGGTAAAGCATAGATTCACTACAATGCGACTTGGTATCAGGGCATGTAAATATGAAAAAAAACTTGAAATACTGGAACTGTTTTCATTAGAGCAGCGGAGATCCTGGGGTTGCTTTATCGATTGGTTTAGAACTATGAAGAGTTGAGATAGAATGGATAGAAAGTTGGAGTGAGTTTAAAGTTCCAAAATCTAGGTTGGGGTCAGGAAAGATCTAAACATTTTAAAAATCTCAGACCTGACCCCAGCCTGCTTCCAGCCCACACACTTCTGGGTGGTGGCCTGTTAATTTAAATATTAAATGAGGCTGGAGCCTCATATTTAACATCCCTCTTTTGTTCATTCTTGGGATATCAGTATCTCTGCTAATGCCAGCATTTATTGTCCATCCCTGATTGGCCTTGAGCAGGTGGTGGTGAGCCACCTTGCATGTTTCACCCTCACCAGCTAGGTTTCGTGAAACCTGGCAGCTCAAGGTTGGTGTGGACAGCTTCAGAAAAAAGTCTTTGCAGTATGGCTTGTGGGCCATAAGGAGAAGGATTGCCACCCCTGGCCTCCCCAACTTACTTGCTTCCCTGGGATTGGACCACACCACACATCTGGTGACCTCAAATGCCCCTCCAGATCGGAAATTTGGCCTTCCTGGAGCTTGGAATCAGACATCTATGCTCCCCTTTGCCATGCTGCCACTACCAAATGCAGGCTTCCAACCTGCAGCTGCAGCCTACCCAGGAGTTCAAAACCGATGAAAGGAACTTTCAAAAGTAATTGTGAAGCTCTCAAGGCATTTAAAGCTCCTGGCCTTTAAATCTTTGAAAAAACTGTGTGGAGTTAAAAAAAAATTCCTTGCTATTTCACTCTGTCTGTTGACATAAGCCTGAGGGTTATCATTGCTGTATTAGTGCTACATGGCTGATTTCACAACCTTCCATTATCACAGTGGGTTGCTTGCAATTTCACAGTTTGATTGACAGCTACAAGTGGTTATAGACTTTTTGAAATTGGACTGAATTCAATGTTTGTTTTTATAAGGGATTAAGCACTTGAACGAAATGTTTGTTTTTATAAGGGCTTATGTAGTTAAGGGATGAAAATATAATGAATGGGTTTTTATGAATGAGAGTGATTTTTATAAAATAAATTTTGCAATAGACACTTAAAACTTTATTTTATTCAGTCTCAGCATGGGTCCTGAGGTCTGCCCATGGTGGATACTGGGTGAGTTGGGCATGGAAGTGTAAGGGAAAAGGGTGGTGGGTGGGGCGGAATGGGGTTGACATGAGCTGGCTATAAGTTGGCATAAGGGCTATAAAGGGCCAAGGTGTATAGGTTAGCATGGAGGATATGAGGTGCCATGGGGGTGGGTAGACAGCATGATGTGGATGGGTTTATTTTGTTGCTTTTTAAAAAACTTGGACAAAGTACTGGTGCACCGAGGTGGCCTTCCATCTAGCGGACCTCTGTACCCAGCAGCCTCTGCACTGTTTCCGGGTCACCTGGCATGACTCCCATTTTCACCCGCCCCCTACCCCTGGACTGAGCATCTGATGTTTCTGGGCATTTCTCCCGGGTCATGTCTGTGGAGCTGGGAATTGTGCCAACTCTGTGCTCCTGACCCAGGAGTGAAAATTTAGGTCCATGTGAAAGACAGACATTCCATATGTGTGTTGTTGTATAAACATACCAAATACATTGGTGGAAAAATAACCAAGCTCCATTACTAATAGGGCAAATTTTCAATCCAATTCCTCACATAGACCTATTCAATGTCCATACTAGAAGACCTAAATTGTAAATGTGGATTGTTCTGATTGTGTAAGAGTTCCTAGCAGTGTTTTACAGCTTGTGATTTATGATTAACAGATGGTACTGCTAGAAATATTTCATTTACAAGTAAAAGCAGACCTACAGGGCCCCTTATCTAATATCAAGATGGGAAAATCCACATGCTGTGTTACAAATCCAGCTAAAGTGGTATTTTTGAATTCTTTCACCGGATTTGTTGCCCATCGCAAATTGCCCTTGTGAAAGTGATGGTGAGCTGCCTTCTTGAACTGCTGCATTCCATGTGGTGCTGTAGGTACACCCACAGTGCTGTTAGGAAGGGAGTTCCAGGATTTTGACCCAGCGACAGTGAAGGATCAGCCATATAGTTCCATGTCAGGGTAGTGTTTGGCTTGGAGGGGAACTTGCAGATGATAGTGTTTCCATGCACCTGCTGCCCTTGTCCTTTTAGGCGGTAGAGATTGCAGTTTCAGAAGGTACTGTCGAAGGAGCATTGGTGAGTTTCTGCAGTGTATCTTGTACATGGCACACACTGCTGTCACTGTGTGGCAGAGGGAATGAATGTTTAAGTTGGTAGGTGGGATGACAATCAAGCAGAATGCTTTGTCCTGGATGGTATCAAGCTTCTGGAGCTGCACTGATCTTATTGAATGACAGAGCTGGCTCGCAGGGCCGAGTGGCTTCTGCTCCTAATTTGTATTTTGTATGTTCATATGCACTCATCCAGGTAAGTGGAGATTGTTCTGTTACACACCTGACTTGTGCCTTGTAGATGCTTTGGGGAGTCAGGAGGTGAATTACTCGCCACAGGATTCCTAGTCTCTGACCTGCTCTTGTGGCCACAGTATTTACATGGCTGGTCCAGTTCAGTTTCTGGTCAATGGTAACCTCCAGGATGTTGACATTGTGGGATTCAGTGGTGGTACTGTTGTTGAATGTCAAGGGGAGACGATTCTCTCTTATTGGAGATGGTCATTGCCTGGCACTTGTGTATCATGAATGTTACTTGTCACGTAACAGCCCAAGCCTGAATATAGTCCAGGTCTTGCTGCATTTGGACATGGACTGCTTCAGTATCAGAGGAGTTGTGAATAGAGCTGAACATTGTGCAATCATCAGCAAACATCCCCACTTCTGATCTCATGATAGAGGCTGGTCATTGATGATGGGCACATGGTGGTGTAATGGTGATGTCACTGGACCAGTAATCCAGAGGCCCAGGCTAATGCTATTGAGAACATGGGCTCAAATCCCACTACAGCAGTAGATGAATTTTAATTCAATTAATAAACCTGGAATTGAAAAACTCATCTCAGTAATGGTGACCATGAACCAATTGGTTCACTGATGTCCTTTAGGGAAGAAAATCTGCTGTCCTTACCTGGTCTGGCCTACATGTGACTCCAGATCCATAGCAATGTGGTTGACTCTCAACTACCCTCTGAAATGGCAAGCTACTCAGTTCAAGAGCAATTAGGGATGACTCCAATCTGTGGAGCATTGCCCCCCCCCAATCCTACAAATTCCCATTGACTTCAGTTTTTCTAGGGCTCCTTGATGTCACACTTGGTCAAATACTGCCTTGATGTAAAGGGCAGTCACTCTAACTTCACGTCTTGAGTTTAGCTCTTTTGCCCAGGTTTGGACCAAGGCTATATTGAGGTCAGCGGTTGAGGACACTGGAGAACTCAAATTAAGCATAAGTATTGCTGAGGAAGTGCTGCTTGTTAGCACTGCCGACGACACCTTTCATCACTTTGCTAATAATTGAGAGGTGAGTGGTGGTGTGTTAATTGGCCGAGTTTGATTTGTCCTACTTTTTGTGGACAGGGCATACTTGAGCAATTCTCCACCTTGTCAGGTAGATACCAATGTTGTAGCTGGACTGGAACAACATGGCTAGGGACAAGGCTAGTTCTGGAGCACAAGTCTTCAGCACTAATGCCGGCATGTTGTCAGGGCCCATAGACTTTGCAGTTTCCATTATCAATGTTCAACAAATATCAACAGAACATGGATAAACAGTCTTCATAACAAGACATCCAAAAAGTAAGAATGAAGTAATGAAACCTTTAGGAAGAGTATACAGCAATTTATGCTCATATAGTGCCTCTCACGCAGGAAAACCACCAATTTCACTTCATAGAAAATACTTCAAAGCATTTCCTTCTTTTACTTCAATATTGTTCCTGCTTTGTGGTTCCCACTATATCTTTTGATCAGGATGAGCTCCCATGCTTACTTAAGCAAGATTTCAGACAGCAGATTAAAGTGAAGCTTTAATTGCTAACTGCAATTATTACATAATTACAAAATTACTTGATTATATAATTGCTAATCAAGTACTCAAAAACAGAGTACTTTCCTCCCCACAATATCTACTGGCCAAAAGGACAAGAGGAACAATGCCATGAAAACCCTATCACCTCCAAGTTCTCCTCCAAGTCATACACCATCCTGATTTGCTCATATTTCACAGTTCCTTCATCACTGTTGGATCAAAGGTCAGGAATTCCCTATGTAACACCATCATGGTAATACCTTCACCACAAGGACTGAAGAGGTTTAAGATGAAGGACCAACATCACCTTCTCAGGGCAACAAGGGGTGAAAAATAAATGACCTTCCAGCATCCTGGAAGGAGATGATAGCATTGTGGTAATGTTGCTGGGCTAATAATCCAGACACCCAGTTAATGCCCGCTCTGGGGACATGGGTTCAAATCCCACTGTGGCAGCTGGTGGAATTTGAATTCAGTTATAAAGCTAGTCCCAGTAATGGTGGCCATGAAGCTATCATTGATAAACCCATCTGGTTCACTAATGCCCTTTATCGAAGGAAATCTGCTGTCCTTACCTGGTCTGGCCTACATGTGACACCAGACCCACAGAAATGTGGTTGACTCTTAAATGGTCCAGCATTTAGGGCAATTAGGGATGGGCAACAAATGCTGACCTTGCCTGTGATGATGAAAGAATAAAGAAAAAAAATTCCCCACATCCAGAGATCAAATGAGAAAAAGATTTTTAAAATCTAACTTGCCAACTTAGAAATAACCAAATTAATACTGCTTCAGGGTAAACAGAAAAGATAAATGCAAGGTTTGTTAGTGCTTGTTATGGGGTCAGGAGCAGAATGATTGTTCTTATTGAGTCTACAAAAAAACATCTTTCATGTGACTGCCAGATTAGTAAACAAGTGAGGCTCTTGTGAAAAAATCGACAGTGCAGACTTGATAGTCTAAATGTCCCGATTCTGTGCTCTAACATTCTCCAAATATGCAGTAAATCACACACCATCTTGAATTGATCAGAGGCAGAACCTTCGGGTGCAGATCTGTCTTAGCAGTCATCTACGTACCCACCAGGACCTACCAGAACCAAACACCCCAGATGATGGATGCGGTCATCTTCACCTCGAAGGACAAACAAGAAACTCTATCTCAGCACATATGTGCATTTACTATCACTGTCCTTTTTTAAAAAGATCCTCTCAGACACTTACCACTATCCCCCTTCTCTCCCTTTTCTCCTTTTCTTCCTCTTTCACCTCTGCGACCTTTAAAAGGAATCACAAAAAAGACAAATGTTAACATACAAGAATGTTCATCCTGTAAAGTGATTTTGAACTTATGCTTCTTATGTTGTAGGCAGCATCAAAATACATGTAAATGAAGAAAGAAAGATTGGTTCATCATGGTTTTTTACTTTGTTGGTGATTGTTTTGGCATAAAGTGAGGCTTAGTTGTAAACTATTACTGACTTTTAGAGTTAGACTCCAATGTGTGCACAAGATTTGTTGAATATTGCCTGGAGTTGAGTGGATTGAAAATGAGTCATTTATAAAAATGCATAAAACATTATCTGTAAAAAAAACCCCACTAAGTTGCACCAGTAAAATAAGCAAGGAGATGATGTTTTTCAAGTGAGTATTCTGAGCATAGAGGGATAGTTTATAATGTTACAATAATGAAGTTTATAAGATTGTTATGCTTTGGGACTGTGGCTAGGATTTTCCACTCCCGCTGGGAGCGGAAAATCTCATGAGAAGGCCAGAAATCAGTTTCACTTTGTTGTGAAACCAGTTCGCAATTGTGCGCTGCAGCCTCCAATGGCGGGGCGCGTTTCCCGCCACAGCACGTCAGGAAACCAAATAAATTTACATCTCATTATAAGGACTCCATGCTGAGTGGTATTAGAGTGCAGTGAATGAGGATTCAAGCTCCTAGGCTGAAAGCAGCACACCCAAGCGCCTGGTCAAAGCAATCTCATAGCAGTGGGTCGTGTGAAGTGGGTGTGGGGGGGGAGTGCCTGGGAAAACACACCACACTGGCCATCATTTCAGGGGCGAGTAGTTGCTGACTCTGGAACACACATTCACTGATGAGTCATTGACAGAAATAGAAACTTTGAAGACTAATGCTGACTCTTGTCTGTTTCTCATTGATACTGCAGAGAGGAGACCATCAGGAAGGTGGAGCCTGGGTTAATTGCTGCCTGCATAATCACACACAAGCAGGAGAGAAGAAGGAGAAGATTGTGAAGGAGGAGCCAGGCTCACCATAGAGAGGAGAAAAACCTTCAAGACCAAGATGCAGCAGGACCCCTTCCGGATGCAGAGGATGACCCTCACAGAAACATTGTGTGTAGGCAGCTCGCAAGACCGAGGGTACAGAACTCGCATGTCTTACCTGCAGGTGAATGAGAACTGGTGTTGCCAACGCCTCCGCATGCCCAGGGATCTGGTAACTCAAATTTGCCACATTCTCCAGGAATTGGTGCCATGGGGACTGTGAAGGCATCCATTGCCAGTGGCTGTGAAAGTAATGGCCACAATGAGCTTCTATACCAGTGGCTCCTTCCAGGGTTCCACTGGGGACCCCTGCGGGATCTCTCAAGCTTCCATGCACAAATGCATTCATGTGGTAACAGACACCCTTTCTGCCAAGGCCCACAATTATTTCAACTTTGACAGAGATCAAGCAAGCCAGGACACCAGAGTACTGGGCTTTGCTGAGATTTCCAGTTTCGCACAGGTGCAGCGTGCCATTGACTGCACTCGTGTGGCTATAAAAGCTCCCTGGCAACAGGCACTCCAATAGATAAACGGGAAAGGCTTCCACTCACTCAATGTACAGCTGGTCTATGACCATAAGAAACTTATCATGTGGGTTTGCACCAGATACCCAAGAATCATCCACGACTCATACATCTTGCATTCACTGCAGTTCCTGGGCATCTTTGAGGGACCACATAGGACCAAGGGCTGGCTCCTTGGTGACAAGGGGTACCCGCAAAGGATGTGGCTGGTGATGCCCATGTGGCGGCCACAAAATCCTGCAGAGAGAAGGTACAACAAAGCTCACGTTGCTAGCCGAACGTTGGTGGAACACTATAGGCCTCTTAAAGATGTGATTCTGATGCCTGGACAGATCTGGTGGAGTGTTCCAGCTCAGTCCCCAGAAGGTCTCATGATAGTGTCTTGCTGCGTGCTGCACAACCTGATGCTGCAAATGGGGGAGGACTTGCTGACATGAAGGAGCTGCACATCTCCTCCAATGCGGAGGACATTGAAGGCGATGAGGGCATTGAGTTTGAGGAAGCTGTGGCTGCAGGGGAACAGGCTATACCATGGGCTAGACAAGGCAGGCATGTGCCTGAAGCCCTCACAGACACCAGATTCCACGAGGAAGATGACAAGTTGAAGTGAGTACCCTCTTGGACAGGTGTCCACCTTCATGGGCCAACATGAACACCAGCATTGCTATTCCTCTCGTTTCAACCATGAACTTCAATCTGAGAGTGAATAGTTACACATCAGGCTCACATTGTCCTGATCCTTCGAAGGATGATGAAGCCTCAGGAGCATGTGTCCTTGCTGAGATGAGGTGCTAACTGAAAGAGGGAGTTCTGGCATCAGACGTCAGAAGGTGCTGCCTCTTTAAGCGTCTATCCTGCATATCAGTCACAATGGCAGCCTACAAGAGCCAGGAGCTATTCCACTATCCTCAGTGGGCTCGTAGCTGAATGCTTTCAATCTGTCAAAACTCCTCAAGGAGATCCATCTCCAGTAATGGGACAACGCATTCTGTGTAACCTCAATGGTGAAATTGATCGGTGACACTTAGGCCAAGGCAGCCGAAGACGTTCTGCAAATGTGTGTCTATTCTCATATGATTCAATCCTCTGTGTCACCTTCTCCTTTATCACATTAACATCTGGCACTCTCAGTTAGGGATGCTGGCCGGCTTTTATCCTCACTTTGCTATACATATGGACCACCTGAGGATGATGGCGTTCAGCCACTTGCGTGACAGACATTAAAATGCCTCCTCTTTAAGACACACATTGTGCCTCATGGCCCTTGCGAACTCCAAAATGCTCAGACACTGAAGCCCTCATGGTTGTTGTTAATAAAGAGCAGACTTCAGCTTAAGTATATCATTGCTCCTATCCCATTGCTCCCCTCAACATTGTCTAAAGCTATGATGTGCACTTCCAGAGCCTTCCAGAACTTCTATTGACCACCAAATTTCACCATTTGCAATTAGCAGCAATCGCCTCGGTGAGTGTTTAGGTGATGGGATGCACAGCGCTGCATGCCAACATTGTGATGAGAGCCTTTTGGCCACAACCCAGACAATTACAGGTTGAGAAACGCTCCAGGCTGTAGGCTCGAGTGCCAGGGAAATAATGTGGCTGAGAGGGGCAGAGCTTCAGCACCTTGAGGTGGCAAGGTGCTCCCACTTATTGGTGAGCTTAGCAGGTGTACACTTGGAAAGTCGGAAACGCGGTTGGCTGACAGGAGCGTACATGAGCTCTGAGCATGGGCTCATAGCAAGAAAACCCTGCCAGATGACAGAGAGCGCATGGAGCTGCACGATATATGACCCTTCTCCATGCGTGAACACATCTCTCCTTGTACACTGCACCTTCACCTTTCAAGAATGCAGACAAGATATTAGAACACTTCTGCCTCAATCATACACAGCCAAGAAAATGCCATGACCCTGCAAAGCTTGTGAATGAGGTTCGTTCCATGAGCACATTTAACATTAAGGTCGAGGCATCACTGATGTCGAGAATGGTCTGAAAAAGGGTCACGCACTGTGGTGATATGGAAGCACACTACATAGACGAGAGACCCATGATAGCGACATGTGTGATAAGTGGCGGGGGCGGACCATGGTATCACACCTGATTGACTGCAAAACAGCTCATCATAAAAGGGAGACATACACAAGAGGAGATGTGAAATGGGTACGATTCTATTTACAGTTATGAACATTATATACATCTTGTGAGCACCCACGCAACCGGTATACTCCTAAATTTGTTTAACCTTCCTATATATACCACTATGTCTGGGTGCATCCCTGACATCCTCAGCAGAGGAGGGGCAGCCTGCTGACTGCCACTCCCTGTTGTCTGTGATGACCTTAGTGGACATCCTCTAGAGGGCCGAGACCTGGACATCCTCTAGAGGGCCGAGACCTGGAGGGCCCCGGCTTGCTTTGGGTGTCCAGCTGTGGGGCAGGTGCACCCTGCTCGGCCTGTGGACTTGGAGGTGATGGGGGTCACAGAAAGAGGGGATTGGGATCGGCTGGACAGTCCTGGAGTCACCTTGGTGGATGGCCTCGGGGTGTCCTCCTCCCTATAGGTGCCCTAGGGTCCCTGGTTGACTCCTTCAGGAGAAGGGGCAACTGGAGTGAGATTTTGGTGCCCCCCCCGTCGCATAGCCACTGATGGATGCTGCCAATAGTTACAGCGATGGAGTGCTGCTCCTGCCACAGTGTAAGACCGATGTCCTGGACTGGGGTCTCCATGGCGGCCACCATCCTACCAATGTTGATCTTGGTGCATTGGCATGCCTGCGTTATCGCCTCAGATTGAAGACGGTACAGACTCCTCCATTGTCTGTTGCAATCTGAGGAATGCAGCTGACATCCCTTCCTGATATTTTCGTGATTGTCACTGCAGCTTCAGCAACTGATTAAGGACATAGTCCGGAGGCGTGTCACATGAATTGGACTCTGAAGATTCTTGGCCTCCAACAGTCCTCCGAGTGCCAGTGACTTTGGACGTCCCTGCCTCCGCCTGCTGCGGACCAGATTGTGTGCTGTGCTCACCAGATTGGGACCCCGAGGCTACTGTAGAACTATGTGTGTCTCTGCACTGCTGGAGAGCGCAGATGAATGCTGTGATGGGTGTTCAATGGTGCTGTCCTTAGGTTCCTCATCTGAGGTGACATTAGGGCTCGAGCTGGTTGGGGGCCTCGGGCGCTTGGCTGAGGTGCCTATGAAAGAAAGTAGAGATAATTAGTGCATGTCAGGCAACTCTAAAACAGGACAATGCACTCACAGTGTGGTTGTCTGAGGGATGAGCTAGTGCAAGACCCTCACGTGGGTGTGCGTCACTGACCTCACCGTCACTGCAGGCAAGGTCCACGCCCTCCCTGGCCAGCTCAATAGCTCTATTCTCGAAGCCAACAAGGACTTTGAGTTCTGGCATTCCACCCCGGGCCTGGGAGCTTTCCCTACAATTGTGTGTGGGCTTCTGCAACATAAAGACAGGTGGAAAGTATTAGCAGATCGCATGCCGGGGTAGATGATAAGAATGCTTGGCATGTGTGGGTGGTGAGTGGAGTCACTGATGGGATGAAAATGCAGACTCCAGAGGATATGAGCCCTGATGAAGATTTGAACGTTTGTATGAGTGAGTGATGATGTCCCTCGAGCTGGCAGCGTGTGAAATGCCAGTAAAGGTCTGATGGGCTTGTGAGTGTGTGAGTTGAGAATGATGAGATGGTTGACATACCATGGTGGCATGGATGAGACCATTCATCCTCTTTCTGTACTGGGTGGCTGACCTCCCTGTGCTGCATTGGCATTGATCACTGCTGTGACCAGCTGCCAAGCCAATGAGGTTGGTGGACCTCCTCCAGACATTGCGGGGGAAGAGGAGATCACGGCGGGCCTCGACTGCATCCAGCAGGCATTCCAGTGAGGTATCACTGAATTTCAGAGCAGCATGCTTCTTCCCTTTGGGAGCCATGTCTTCCATGGAGCAGTCCTGGGCTGCAGACATTAAAAAAGTGTGCATGGATGCTGTTTAAATATGGTGCCTGGAGTGAGGAAGCATTGAGCTCATGACGGGGCAGGAAAATCAGAGGCTGCCCACCTGCGATCCGGCATGTTTCCTGTGTGTACATAATTAACGTGGTGGTAAGTGGACAATACACTGTGAAAACCCACCATTGTGTCTGGTGGGCAAAACACCATTTTTCATGCCCACTGCTGCGCTTAGTGTGCTGAGGGGAAAATCCAGCCCTGTCTTTAATTTAAGATAAAATGAAGGGGGCCATGTTAACCTATTCTGAAGTCTGCCTAACTGCATACCTGGATGACGGGTCATTAAAATTAAAGGACAGGCCAAATTGTTTTGCTGGGAAGGAGGTGGAACCGGTTCACACACTTGGAGACAGTGGCAGCAGCATCTGTATTTACAGTGGTAAGACTGGTCGTCTCCAAAGGTCTGCAAAGGTGTTGAGAAAGTCAGGGTGTAAACAGTTATGCTTTAAATTGTCCATTTAATTCCAAGATAAATAGAATTATGGTCTAAAGAGTAGCTGATCAGCATTTCAACCTGAATATAAGGCCCATGATGTTCACGTTACGATGGAGATGGGCTATGAGAGGGGAAGGGTTTCTAAGATATCCCTGAAGCTCACAGGTAAGTTAGTCTACCAGGATCTGGGAGAGAGGGTACAGCTAGAGACCAAAAATCTCTATGGTTCACCGTGCAGGAATGTGGCTGGGAGCTCGTGTGCGGATTGAAAAGCCCTCGTGTGAGGACTTGAAATGTGGCTGGAAGATTTGCCTAGCTCACTCTAGAGAGAAAAACCCTCACCATGAAAGGCAATTCTGGAATTAAAAGCTAACAGCTGGGAAAAGAAAGGAACAGAAGTAAACCCTCGGGAGTTAAGAATCACTTTGGACTTAGTCTGGGAAATTTAATTACTACTTAAGTGACAGTGTAAAGTATACCTGTGATGTGGATTTATCGTTTGTGTTAAAAGTAAAAGGAGAAAGTTTTGTTTTGTAATGTATAAGTTGCCTACAAAAATAGTGTTTATTCAATAGTGCTTTCAGTCCATTTGTTACAGTATAAAATCTTAAATCATGAAACCTTGTCATGGCGTCCTTTCAGTTATCAACTGGAAGTTCAAATTTCTTTGTTTAAAGTTATCGCTCTCTATGGGGATTGTAACAATAACAATAGCGTTGCTGTCGCTTCACCAATGTGTTCAATTATTCAGATGAATTGTTTAGTTCCTATTGAACATTTCTTGTAGCAGCTATTTATTTCCCTCAAATCCGTGGCAGTGCAAAATTGCTAGATTGAATTCAGGCGAATACACTTAAGTACGTATTATCTATTATTGATAAACAGTGTATGCAGACCGTGGTAGTTACAATTCAATCAACAAGAAAGGGCAGAAAATGAATTCTAAAAATACGCTTTGAAATTTGAAAAAAGCCACATATAATTCAGGGGTAGGGAGAGAATGAAGAGAAAGCTTATTTAAAATTTTATATGAGGAATTTGAGTGGGAATTTAAGTTTGAACTGTAATGGTGAGAATTGATTATTATTGTACACAGCACCAACATTGCCTTAAGGAACTGAATGTCGTAGATAATGCTGGAACATGTATAAGAAATTGGCTGAAAGAGGGGAAACAAGTCTAGATAGGAATGTGATGTTAGGCTAGGGAGATGTAAGAAATAGAGTGCTTTGACCTCTGCTTTGACGACAGGTTGGAAGGTGGGAGGAGTAAAATAGTGGCAAAAGGTGTTGGAAGGGAAGCCCGGCTGGAGGCAGGCATCAATTAATTGGCCTATTGACAGCCATTTTTCCTGGCCGCCAGTATTTTGCCAGCAGTGGCATGACTCTCCCATATGGAGAGTCCACCAGCTGCACTGAGACAGCCTCCCAGTGGCTTCCCTTTCTGTGGGGAAGAGTGGTGTTGGATCTTGGTTTCCAGAGGCTCCATGCCCCAAGGAGGGCATCTCCAGTGACAATAGCCACCCCCATAGCTGCAACTCCATTGTCTGTGAAAATTCTTCAATGCATATGAGGGAGAAAGGAATAGAGGGTTACGATGATCGATTTAGATGACAAAAGGTGGGAGGAGGCTCAAAAACTAGCATTGAGTGGTTGGGCTGAATGGCCTGTTTCTGTGTCGTATATCCCATGTGTTCTTATGTGATATGATTGGATGCTTAGCCTGTTTGAGGACATCAGTGTTGCTGGACACTGAAATCCCCCTTGAGCTGACACTAGAATCAAAGTAAGAAAGGAATATTCAGGCCATAGATATTGTTATATCTTTGTAGGCATCTTTCTTCAAGGTCAGTGGTGTTCGCCATCTCTTTTCTGCTGTCTGTGAAATTCAGGCCTCACTTTCCACAAATGCTCAATGGAAAAGCCAAGTCCCACAGATAATGATGCACTATATGTATAAATATAGAGAGAGATTGCAAAACCTGGTGGTACAGAGAGATCTGGGTGTCCTGGTACATGAATCACAAAAAGTTAGTATGTAGCTGCAGCAAGTGATTAGGAAGGCAAGTGGAATGTTGGCATTTATTGTAAGAGAATGGAATATAAAAGTAGGAAAATTTTACTGCCACTGTACACACCCTTGGTGAGACCACATCTGGAATACTATGTACAGTTTTGCTCTCCTTATTCGAAAAAAAAATATCATTGCGTTAGAAGCAGTTCAGATAAGGTTCACTTGACTCTTTCCTAGGATGAGGGGCTTATCTTATGAAGAAAGGTTGAACAGGTTGGGTCTAGACCCATTGGAGTTTAGAACAATGGGAGATGATCTTATTGAAACACATAAGACCCTGAGGGGATTTTATAGGGTAGATACCTGGAGAATGTTTCCATTTGTGGAAGAGACTGAAACTAGGGGGCACAGTTTAAGAAAAAGAGGTCTCCCTTTTAAGATGGAGCTGAGGAGAATTTCTTTCTCTCAGAGGGTCATTAGTATGTGGAATTCTCTTCCCCAGAGAGTAGTGAGGCTGGGTTATTGAATTTATTCAAGGCAGAGCTAGACAGATTTTTGATGGACAAGGAAGTCAAGGGTCATGGGGGTGCAGACAGGGAAGTGAAGTTGAGACCATAACCAGACCAGCCATGATAGTATCGAATGGTGGAGCAGGCTCAAAGGGCTGAATGGCCTACCACTGCTCCTAAGTCCTATATTCCTATTATTTACGAATCAAAACCTGTTCGTATATGCAGCTTCTGATACATCACACATCTTTTTAATGGTTGTAAATAGCTTCCTGGCACAGTTCTCTTGCTTCTAAATCACAGAAAACTTCCAACATGGATTAAATTCTCCCTCCCTGATGGGACATTCATCACAGTTAACAGCTTGATCACTTCTAAAGAGACAACAGGCATGTTTGTATTTCGCCTTTCAGAGGCCTAAAACAATTATAAATATAACAAATAGCCCATTAGCGATTATTTTATAGTTTGGATGGACTTTGCATTTTTTAACCCTTGCTAAATAATCAACATAGGCAGTGGTGAATTAACATTTTAAGTTGGTCTCTTACACACAAACCAGAGTTGTATAATCCCAACTTTCTCTCAATACAAAGAAACAAATGCAACAGAAAATCTCTCTCGGATTGTCACAGCAGCCATTTTAAAAATTGTTATCATACCACAGGAACTACAAGTTGCTATAAAATATATTATAAAGAGTTCCTTATAATCTGAAACAGAACAGGTCTGGTTTTCCACACAAACAACTAAAGAAAATAGGTATCAAAGGGCAAAATCAGCATGGTTTCCAAAAGCAACAAGCCATGCTCTAGATCATGGATTTATGGCGACTGAACTATCCAAATCCTGCTTTATTACATGTTTTTTTAAATCACTATTTTAGGGATTACAATTCTGTCTGCTTATAATTAGGGAAATTGGTTAATACAAAAGACATAAATGAAATTCCATTTTTATAACATGAATTTTTTTTAGACTTTCCCTGCTGCTTTGGGGATAAAGTTCTGCAATGTGATACATTTATGAAAAATATGAATATGTGGCGTTGGCTTTGCAAATCTAATGGAATTCTTTGAAAATGTAGCTAAATAGTTGTAATTTACTTGGATATTTCTGAAAAGAGAGACATGTTGCCAAAGCTTTTTGTCTTGTATTCATTAAGACAAATGCAAGAATGCCAAATTTTAAACAATTGCAACAATTTGTCAAGTCGATTCTGATTGGCCAAGGCATTGCCATGGAGAAAGCAATGGGGGACTATAGGCTCCCCAAATTCCCATGTAATTCAAAAAAGGCACAAGGCTTGAACATATTCATTTTGTTTGCAGAAAACAGGTCCCTGTATATGAGTAAGCTTAGATGGTGATTTTTAGTAAAAATCATTCTCTGAGTAAACTTACTGAACAAACTAACAGGGTCAAAGGAAGGCATCTTAGAAGTAACATGTGATTCCTTGACAGTAATCACTTTATGTATTGTTATACTGACAATGAATTAGACATGCTGGCAACAGGTGTATTTTAAGATAGTGAACCTCAATTAATTTTGAAGATATTAGATGAATCAATAGTTATTTTAAAAGGCTTGACTATATTAATGCCTTTTAAAAAGGAGTCTTTTGTCAAAATACATGACACTGCAATATTGAAAACTTCTGCTAAGTTCAACATAATTACTGCACGAAACTTACAGTGATACAATGTAGTGAAACATGTGGCAGTAGTAGCAAAATTGCAAGCAGTCTTTTAATAACAATCAAAGATTTAACCCTTGATCATTCACAGAATTAACATTATTAGTTCACCTTTTAGAACTTTAACTGTGTTATGTTACTTTTTTAAGTCTTTGCATTTAAAGTACGATTAACTCACTAGAATCACTTTTGTACTTGAAAAACAGGCATGGCAAATCTGCATTATTAGAATGTACATAACTATGGAAACAATAGATAAGGACAATTGAGACCTTGATACATCTACTCATATGAATAGTTGGACCCCATCCCAGAAACTAAGATTAAGCCTCGGTTATAATTAAATAATTATTAATTAATTAGTAGTTTTATCACAAGATTGGTCTTTAAGCTTACACAGGTTAATGCTAGGTATGTTCCTAAAGAGATTTTATGTTTGAGATAAACCTTAAGTTAAAATATAGACATAAAACGGCTACAAAGAATATATTTAAATCGGATTAGAAGAAAGTTTAGAAACCAAGTTATACAAAATATAAAGTTGCATGTCTGAAATAAGATTAAAAGAACACATTGAACAAGTTCATTGTTCTATTATCAAGATTAATTATGCACAAAGGCTAAGACCAATTAAGCTAAATTAAAGAATATGTCAGCCAGTCAATGGGTGACAAAATCCCATTAACACGTGGTGAAAGAAGGATCTTGAATCTTCTTTGAGGGTTAAAATTCCTATCTCCAGAGACACCATTAGCTAGCTGTAGTCTGACTGAAGACACTTATCCAAAAGAGGGAAGAAGATGCGTGCTTTTGTGGAATTGATCACCCATCGAAAGCCATAGAGGTCTTATGGATGAGATAAGTATACTTCATGTTTTGGGTGATGTACTTGAAATTAGTTTAATTGTAGAAAGAAGACAGAGAGTGATACTTATGGGAGGTTTAATTGTGTGGATGCATGATTTTTATATATTTTGATTTAACTAATTCTGTATTATAATTCCATAATGCTATATTACAACACTGTACTAATTTATATTTTTCTTTAAATAAAATTTCTTTGAATTCACTATCTGAAGATTCTTGTGGGTTTGAGTTAAAATGAATTACCGATGAATTGGGTTGATTCTAATTGGAATCCATCCCAAAATCCAACATTGCATATGAATGTATGTCACTTCTAGCAAGTGTAAATGAGCCATGTTACGAGTTCAACCGGTTATCTTAAATTGATCATTAATGTAGCTATTAGCACACTCGGGATTGTTCATCAAGTGCTGCATTCACTCCATCCTGTGCTCAAATTCACTTTTGAGATGGAGCAGTCTAACATGCTCCCTTTCTTTGACATGCTAGTTGAGAGATCCACCAATGGGTTCTCCACTACTATCTACTGCAAGCCTACCTTTACCATTCATTATACGTGTTTGGATTTATATAGCTCCACATGCTATAAGATTGGTCTCCATGGCAACACCTCAGCCAATCAGAGTTGACTTGCCAACCAATCAATACCCTTTACTAATGTAGCATAAATTGTTGTGATTGTTTGAAATTTGGTATTCTTGCGTTTGTCCTAATAAGTGCAAGATGAAAAGCTTTGGAATATTCAAGTTCTAGACAATTTACTGAATTTGTAAAAGCCATTTAAGGGTATGCTGAGTTAGGAGGGAAAGTTGTGGTTCATGAAATAAATGACATTTTCTACATGCCTTAACAGAAGCACAGAATAATGTGATCAATAGAAAGTGTTCTGCCTGGAAAAAGTAGCTTGTTGTGTTCCACAGCGACCTGTTCTGTGACTCCTGCTCATAGTGAAGCACTGAATAAGGCTTATGGCCTGACAGGATATATCATAGAATGCTCAAGGAATTTAAGAGTATTTAGTAACTGTTTATACCATATACACTGTACATGGTAATATTGTTAAATTTGGTTATGAAGCTGTAAGCTTTCAACACCACTAATTTTTCGGGTTCTATGTTGGTTTGAAGTGACATTTTAGGATTGTACCTTAGCCTCTTTTTAAATAGTTCAGTTTGAATTTCTGCTGGTGAGACAATTACTAGTTAAGGTAACCTGGGAACAGGAAGGCAGCTGTTTGTGAAGAACTGTTCTTGATGAACTTTAAAGGTGCCAAAAGGTTTGGGTTCAAGCATTTATATTTGTTTCAAATGTAACCTGTTTTAATTATCCCGTTGCTTGCATTTCAACACACCATCCTGCTCTCATGCCCACATGTCTGGCCTTGGCCTGCTGCAATATTCCAGTGAAGCCCAACACAAACAAGAGGAACAGCACCTCATCTTCCGATTAGGCACCTTACAGACTTCTGGACTTAACATTGAGTTCAAAAACTTCAGACCATGAACTCTCTCTTCCCTCTTGACCCATTTAAAAATCCAATTTTTATTTATTTATTTATGTTTAAATTTTGTTTTATTCTTTTATTTACTTGTTCATTTTTTATCCTTTTCCCCCAACCCCTCCTCTCCCTACAGGGCCAACTGTCACTTGTTTTTATGGGCAGAATTTTGCCCTCGTTGGACAGGCTTGGCGGGGGCAAGCAGGAGCAGTCAGGAAGCCGACCACCGGCCCGTGATTGGGCTGTGACTGATTTCATGCTGGCGGGCCAATTGAGGCCTGCCCAGCGTGAATGCAGCCTGGAGAACCTCCGAGAAGGGATGGGCAGGGGCCTGGTGTCCGCTGGGTCCAATGGCGACCTGTCGGCCGGTTCAAAAATGGAGCAGGCAGCCCCAGGGAGGCTGCCCGCATCGGAATTGCAGCAGCAACATGGCTACAAACGAGGATGCAGAGACCAGGCGGGAGGTGAGTTCGGCTGGACACTTGGTCCCCCGTTTTTCCGACCAGTGCCTTGTTGCCCTCCTGGAGGAGTGGCTGCCAGAAGGGACACCCTTGTCCCTGGAAATGGGAGGAGGAGGCCACCGCACCTCACAAAGAGGGCATGGGAGGAGGTGGCAGCCCGGGTGAGCAGCCACGATGTGGTGCGGCGGACGTGGGTACAGTGCCAGAAGCGCTTCAATGACCTGCTACGCTCAGGAAGGATGAGTACCATGTTGGCATGGGTTAGTGTGTTGAATTGTTTTGGGCTGGCCATCCCCCCTGTGGAGCTCAGGGGTGTTAGAGTCTGAGTGCCAAATATCAATCATGCCGTAGCTGGCCAAGGGGCTTAGCCCTGGCTACTTGGACTGAGTGCCTTGCACCTCGAGGGCCATGACCCGGATGTGCCCTGCAAGATGCTCCTCAGCTGGGGTTGGCCAGGCTGCCACAGTGCTGCATGTAGAGAGTGGACTAATCAATGCTCATCTGTCCTTTCAGGAGAAGACATCCCATAACAATATTGAGAGGTTGCAGACTGGCAGAGGACCCCCACACCTCCTCATCCTCTCCCAGTACGTACAGGAAGCCTTGGAGCTCCAGAGACACCATACACCTCGGTTAACCTGCCGTGGTGAAGCTGGGGTGTCAGATGAAGGTAAGAGTGCAATGTACTGAGGTGAGAGTTTCGGATGGTTCAAACATTCTTAAGACCATAAGACGTAGGAGCAGAAGTAGGCCATTCGGCCCATTGAGTCTGCTCCGCCATTCAATGAGATCATGGCTGATCTAATAATCCTTAACTCCACTTTCCTGCCTCTTCCCCATATCCCTTAATTCCCTTACTGATCAAAAAAATGTGTCTATCTAAGCCTTGAATATACTTAATGACCCAGCCTCTACAGCCCTCTGTGGTAAAGAGTTCCACAGATTGACTACCCTCTGAGAGAAGAAATTCCTCTTCATCTCTGTTTTAACTGGGCGCCCCTTACTCTGAGATTATGGCCTCTGGTCCTAGACTCTCCCACAAGGGGAATCAACCTCTTAGCATTTACCCTGTCAAGCCTCCAAGAGGCTTATATGTTTCAATAATGTCGCCACTCATTCTTCTAAACAGCAATGAGTACTGGCCCAATCTACTCAACCTCTCCTCATAAGAAAATCCCTCCATCCCCGGGATCAACCTCGTGAACCTTCTCTGGACTGCCTCCAATGCCAGTATATCTTTCCTTAGATAAGGGGACCAAAACTGTTCACAGTATTCTAGGTGTGGTCTAACTAGCGCCTTGTATAGTCTTAGCAAGACTTCCTTATTTTTATACTTGATTACCGTTGAAATAAAGGCCAACATTCCATTTGCCTTACCTATTACCTGCTGAACTTGTATTCTAGCTTTTTGGGATTCATGCACAAGGACCCCCAAATCCCTCTGTGCTGCAGCTTTCTTCAGTCTTTCTCCATTTAAGTTATATTCAGCTCTTCTATTCTTCCTGTCAAAGTGCATAACCTCACATTTTCCCACATTATATCCCATCTGCCATGTTTTTGCCCACTCACTTAACCTGTCTATATCCCTCTGTAGACTCTTTGTGTCATCCTCACCACTTGCCTTCCCACCTATTTTTGTGTCATCCGTAAACTTGGCGATAGTACATTCATTTCCCTCATCCAAGCCATGAATATATATTGTAAATAATTGTGGCCCCAGCACTGACCCCTGTGGCACACCATGAGTTACAGGTTGCCATCCTGAAAATGCCCCCCGTATCCCAAGTCTCTGTCTTCTATTAGTTAGTCAGTCCTCTATCCATGCTAATATACTACCCTGAACACCATGGGCTCTTATCTTCTTAAGTAGCCTTATGCGGGGTACCTTATTAAACGCCTGCCAATGTAACACCCTTATTCAAAAAGGGAGGGAGACAAAAAACAGGTAATTATAGGCCAGTTAGCTTAACATCTGTCATTGGGAAAATGTTAGAGTCTCTTATAAGGGATATAATAGCAGAGCATTTAGAAATGCACAATATAATCAAGCAGAGTCAGCATGGCTTCATGAAGGGGAAATCATGCCTGACAAATTTATTAGAATTCTTTGAGGAGGTAACCAGCAGGACAGATAAAGGGGAACCAGTAGATGTTTCCAAACTAAGTTTCTCACTCACAAACTGAATGCTAAATTCCATCTTGTTATGGCCATTGTTTCCTAGGGGATCTTTTACTCTGAGATCTATTATTGAACCTGTTTCATTACACATTACTAGATCCAAAATAGCCTGATCCTTGGTTGGATCCACAGCATATTGTTCTAGGAAACTGTCCTGAATACACTCCATGAATTCTTGCTCATGGCTACCTCTGCCAATTTGATTTTCCCAATCTAAAGTCACCCATGATTAATATACTGCCTTTTTTGCATGCCCTCATTATCTCCTGATTTATTCTCTGTCCTACAGCATAGTGACTGTTAGGGGGCCTATAGACTACTCCCACCAGTATCTTCTTCCTCTTGTTATTTCTTACCTCGACCCATATGGATTCTACATCTTCCGATCCAAGATCATTTCTTGCTATCGTACTTACTCCATCTCATACTAACAAAGCTACCACACCACCCTTTCCTTCCTGCCTGTCCTTTTGAAAAGTCACATACCCCTGAATATTTAGTTCCCAGCTTTGATCTCCTTGTAACCATGTCTCTGTGATGGCTATAAGATCATACCCAGTAACCTCTTTTGTGCCGTTAATTCATTAATTTTGTTCTGAATACTACGTGCATTTAAGTAAAGAGCCATTAATTTTGCCTTTTTACCATTTTTTTCCACTTTGACCCTATTTGCTGCTTTTTTTTAATGTTTGTACACTCTGTCCCTTCCTGTCACACTCTGGGTATCATTACCTAAGTAGCTGCCCCGCAATGCCGCCACATCCTTTTGCTTTGTAAGCCTACTTATCCCCTATCCAGAACTGTCCCCCAACCCCCTATTTAGATTAAAGCCCTCTCTATGACCCTAGCTATTCGATTCACCAGGACACTGGTCCCAGCATGGTTCAAGCCCATTCCACCGGAACAGCTCTCTTCTACCCCAGTGCTGATGCCCAGTGCCCTATGAACTGAAACCCATTCCCCCCACCCCAATCTTTGAGCCATGCATTTAATTCCTTAACTTTAGTTACCCTATGTCAGTTTGCTGTGGTTCAGGTAGTAATCCAATGGTTATTATCTTGGAGGTTCTGCTTTTTAATTTAGCTCCAAACTGTTCAAATTCTTTCAGCAGATCCTCCTTTCTAGTCCTATCAACATTGTTGGTACCAACGTGGACAACGACAACCAGATTCCTCCCCTTCCGCTTCAAGTTACTCCCCAGCCATGAGGAGATGTCCTTAACCCTGGCACCGGGCAGGCAACACAGCCTTCGGGACTCACGCTTATGGCTGCAGAGAACAGTATCTATCCCCCTAATTATACTGTCCCCTACCACTACTACATTCCTATTTCCTCCCCCCACTTGAATGGCTCCCTGTACCATGGTGCCATGGTCAGTTCGCTCATCCTCCCTGCAGTCTTGCCTCTCGTCCACACAGCTTGCAAGAACCTCGTAACTGTTGGACAGTTGCAGGGGCTGAGGCTCCTTGAACGCTACCCCCTGGGTCCCCATACCTGCCTCATCTGCAGTCACACTCTCCTGTTCTTGATCACAGACAAAATTTGAATTATCTAACCTGTGGGGTGTGACTGCCTCCCAGAGCAGTGTCCAGGGGACTTTCCCCTCCCTGATGTGGCGCAACGGCTGCAGCTCAGACTCCAGCTCCTTAATTCGGATCCAAAGTTCCTCGAGCTGCCAACATTTACTACAGATGTGTTTGCTCCGGATCATCTTGGTGCCCCCGAAGCAGCCACATGCTGCAGCAGCAACACATCGCCCGTCCTGCCATCGTTATCTTATTTTATTTAATTTACTAATTAATTACTCTAGTATCCCTGCTCTTTACACTTCATTGAAATTAATTATTTACACCAGTATCGATCTTATACTTAACAAGCTATTTTTACGAAAGAGGAAATAAAGACTAGAGATTTAAACACTAACTATAGACCTTAATTTTAATCCAAAGATGAGAAATACTCACCAATCCAACTCACCAATCAGCTGCTATCCACGCTCTTTTTAAATGAAGTCTCCCCGCTCTTTGTTTTAAATGAAGTCCACACGCTCACCTGCTCTCTGTTTTAATTAAAGTCCACACGCTCACCCACTCTCTGTTTTAAATAAAGTCCACATGCTCACCCACTCTCTGTTTTAAATAACGTCCACACGCTTACCCCACTCTCTGTTTTAAAAATTGTGCAGTCTCATCATTGATGGGAGCCTCCAGACTGGATTCCTCATTGATCATGGAAAGATGTTGGCACCATGATGCAGATCTCCATTGTCCAGGGTGCCTGGCATGCACAGTGACAGTGTGATGACTTAAACTAATGACATGTCCTTCTTTTCCCTTAGATCTGCCACTAAGCAGCAAAGCGCAGGACCTCCAGGAGGTCCACCATGACCCTGGAGGACCACCATGCTTCCCAATCACTTGCATTACACCCACTCTCTGAAACAGGCACCAGTGCAGATAGCAGCACCTCGGTGGGCATTAGTTCGGTGGCTAGTACCTCGGTGCACATTGGTGAGGACACTTCACAACTCGCTTGAGGTGCAGGCAGAGGCAGAGATTGCCCAGGGTGCTGGGAGTCTGAGGACTGCTGGAGACCAGGACAATGCTCAGTTGAAGGCTGATGATTGGTCTCTGGAATCGTCCATTATGCAGCAGATGCTGGATGTTCAGCGGAGTGTGTGGGAGGATCTGGCGGAGATCCAAGAGGGTATGCATGCCATGGTCTCCATTGTAGAGGAGTCCTTGCGGAGCGTGAGCACTGGGTTGACCCTCATGGCCAAGCGCAATGCCTCTTCCGTGGAGAGAGTGGCATCTCTCATGGAGAGGCTACTCCAGGAACAGAATCGGGGGTTCCTGGGGTTGCGCTTGGGCCTGCAAGCCCTCTCACAGGCACTTACTTCAGGTGGTCAGTGTCCGTGTGTGAGATGGATGGGGCAACCAGTATCCTAGCTAGGTGCCCATCCATCAATGGCGAGCATGGAGGTCCATAGTGACCTCACGTTGGCACATAAGCTGTTTGTCTTCTCTGCTGGCTTTTCAGGGTGCTGTGAATGATGGCAGCAGGTCCTCTGCCCCTCTGCCAGTGACCGTGGCATCTGATGAGGATGCGATGACTGGGGAGATGCCAGCCATGGCACTGGTCACTCCCTCCCAGGCGAGGAAAGCACAGGCTCCACTGGCCAGAGGGCGACCGCCATGGCCATCAAGTTCAACAGGACAGCAGAGTCAGCAGGCTGTCTCCAATGCCGGAGCCAGCGAGGGGGGAGCACCAAGACGTAGTACCCATAAACGCAAGTTTAAAGCACCTTAAGCACAAGAGGCATTAGTCACAGGTGAGCTTTTGTTCCCCCCAATTTGTTTTTCTTTTTTTAATGGTGTAACCACTAACACCAGATTTTGTTCCGTTCAATACTATGTGAGTCCCAACATTAAATGACATTTGTTTTTCTGTTATTGGCCCGAGTTTGCTTCATTTGTTTTGTAGGTGCAGGGTACGCCAGTATGTAATGCCGGATATGGGTGGCTCGAAACTTTATTGCACAGGCACTGAATGTATCTTGGAGGCCAAGGAAAGGGTAATTTCTCCGATCCAGGTTGGAGGCAGCAGCCCTGGCATGAGGTGGTAGCTCTTATTTGGCAACCTAGATGAAGGAGCATTGGATCAAGGCATCCCTGGTGTCCCTGCCTCCCTGGAGGTTACCGAGGTTTGGCTGCACACCCTCAGCGTTCTCCTCACTGTGCTCCTCTTCAGTCGTGCTGGAGCACTGAAGAGCCTCTGCACCTGGGAGTGTCTCAGGATAAACGTGTCATGGGAGCTGCCAGGGTACCTTGCACAGACTTGCGGAATCTGCATCCTGTGGTTACACACTATCTGCAAGTTCATGGAGTGGAATCCCTTCCTGTTGATGAAGGCACCCGGCTGACCCGCTGGCGCCTCGATGGCCACATGTGTGCAGTTGATGGCACCCTGGACACGGGGGAACCCAGTAATCGCTGCAAAGCCCCTGGCTTGCTCAGCCTGGCTGGCTTTGTCCATATGGAAATGAATGAAAGTCAATACCCACCTGAACAGAGCTTCTGTCACCAGATTGACTCAACTGTGGACAGCTGATTGAGATACTCCACAAAGATCCCCCGCTTACCCCTGGAAAGAGCCGGAGGCATAGAAATTGAGGGCCACTGCAACCTTCAGAGCCACTAGCATGGGGTGTCCACCCAGACAGTCGGAGCTGATCTCAAGCCTGATCATCTGACAAATGGAGGTCACGGTCTCCCTGGAGAGGTGGAGTCTCCTTTGGCATTGCACGTTGGCCATATTGAGGTAGCTGCATGGTCGCCTGTAAACCCTGGCAGCAGGATAAGTGGTGTCTTCTGTGGCCCCTTCCACCTTGGACTTCCTGCTGGTCCTGCGCTCCTTGTGGCTGCGCCTCTCCTCCCACAGGTCCCTCCCCTGGAAGCTGCATTCGGACACCTGACCTCCTCTCCCTTCTGCCCCTCTCTTTCTCTTCAGAGAAGGTGCCACCAACAGAGACCACAATCTCCATTTCCAGGGTAACAGAAGGCTGTCTGATACCTGGAAGGGTCCACACAGTTTGAATCCTCAGGGGGCTTGGAAGACACCAATGAGTCCAGAAATGACATGTAGAAATGCTAAGAATGAAGCCCCAATTGGAGATTAAGCTGACAAGTACCAGCAGCAGGTTATCTCCAAAACTCCTCACTACTCACATTGACAATGCTGCTGACCCTTCTTATCCTGCCCGTGGATGAGGTTTTGCCAATTGTGGGCTGCCTCGCCCGCCTGTTTTCTTGATGCGATGAGCAAAAAATCGCACGGGCAACGTTAAATCGCTGTCAGTTGGGTTGTCAAGGGCCTTAACGGGCCTCTTAATTAATGGCGGGCACGGCTCCGACACCCATGCACGCCCACTGAACAAAATATCGTGCGCGATGATGTCGGGACGCTCACCCGACGTCATCGAGCGTCATTTTACGCTTGTTCGGGTCAGGCACATGCCCGCCCGACAAGTGAAAAATTTTGCCCTATGTTTTGAATGCACAGCGTACTGACCCTTGTTCTGCTATTAGCACCTTCTGCTACCATACCTTTATGCCACTATCAGCACCTTCTTTACTCTTTACCATTACCATTAACATCCCTTTATCTTGTGCCCATGACATCTTTGACAATGTCTCCTTGGCTGTCACCTATCTCTGACCTACTATCTCGTTCACCTGCTCCACCCCCCCTTAAACAGTTTAAAATCCATCACATTTCTACTTTTTTTTAGCTCTGAAGAAGAGTCATACGCACTCGAAACGTTAACTCTGTTTCTCTCTCCACAGATGCTGCCAACCAGTTGAGCTTTTCCAGCATTTTCTGTTTTTGTTTCTGTTTTAATTACATTTGTTTTAATTACAGTGTGTACAATTCAAGGCCTCTTTGTCAGATTTAAAGAAATAAGCAAAAAATTTGAACTGAGCAGTTTGAACTTAGTATGACACCTTATCTTTAGACAAAAAACAAAAATTTTAATTAGGTTTTAGCTTACTAAATGCTTGATCTATCAACCACATTTGTAGGACAAAACACCTATATTTCCTGAAGGTATCTTTCTAGGAATTACTGCTTACATTTGCTTTTAATTTCCTTAATATCAATGGGAATAGGTTAACATGTTTTATGTATTTACAACAGTTTGCATTGTTGATAGGATGTAACACTGTACAGCAGTTCTGTATCTACAAGGATGTGCCATTTGTTTATAATGGAATGTAACTCTTGAGGCCTAAAGGAAATAAGAGATGGACATTTGTCTCAGCCCTACATGACTCTAATTACAGTGGTGGGGTGACACCAGATAACCCTCACCCTAAGCCAGTGAAAAGAGATAATTGGGACTATTACCTAATAAGGCACAAGGAACAGTCAGAATTAAAGAGTAAAGTTGGAAACTCAGGGCATAGTTCATTGGCATAGTTTCACCATTGCTTCTATGGTGTAATTCTTCTGTGACACAGTTCAATGTAACATCACTTCAGAGACAGAAGAAGAAAAGCATAACTGGCATCATTCAAGGAATCCTCGGCATTTAGAGATAAGAAACTTACACTTTAACTTTATAGCTTTTGTTAAGTACATATAACATTTTGCTTAATACATTCTACATGATTCATAAATACTGGTTCTTCGTACCTTGTTCTTTCAGTCACAACTGAGGACCTCATTGTTACAGCTTAAGAATCTGGAGCCTAGGCATTTGAATTGAAAGGGTTTTGTACCTCAAAATCCCTAAAATTTACAAAGCAAAGGCCTGCTTGCAGATAATGGGCAGAAAGTAGCTTCATTATTTTAGTGAAGCATGCACTATGTAAATATGGCAGAAAGACTTTGATCTAGATAAAGGTAGACTCATATATGAACAATGGTGACGCCAATCTTGTAGTATGGTGTGCAGTTGTGGTCACCACAGTCTAAAAGAATATTGATGCCACAAAAATGGTTCTGAGATTTTGCAGGTTGACAAAATGTCTAAGGTTATTTTTGCTGGAGAAACGAGGACAGTGGACTGATCTAATACAGATCTTCAAAATAACAAAAGCAAAACCTTATTTAATGTCATAATTGTATTCTTGAAAAGTGCAACTTTAAGCAAAACGATGTTAAGCAAACCAAGTTTTCCCATAAGGATTAATGTATAAACTGAAGTTAGATTCTTTTCAGAGCAATCCACAGGATCTGTGAAAGAGCTGGGTACTGCCAGAAGGGAGTCAGAGATCGAGTTATTCTAATGCTGGAATGACTTGTTTCTGATCTGATAACTTTATCAAGAGCTTCACAGTTGATGAATTAAATTAATAACAAAGTATTTTATTTTGTTCTTTTTGGGAGATCTGGGCACTGGTCCTAGAACCAAGAGAGCATGGGAAGGAAGAAGCTATTCTCAGGCTGACTATTTGTTCCACGGTGCTCCCAGAGAACGGAATAAGTGAGAGATGTGCGCACACAAGACCTGAGTCTATTGCACCATTTTAAGATCAGCCTCCCTCTGACCCTCCCTATTCTCCAGACACAAAGCTGCCTGTTACTCCAGTGGGATAAAGTTGAGGATTCTCTCCGAAATGGTCTGCAGGTCCAGGGAACTTGCAGTTTGAATATGAGCATACTCATTTGGCAATGTTTGTAACGCTTCTAATTATAGACCCACTTTATTGAATTTTTTACTACCTAACCTTTCTGTATTTTTCTTTTTATTCTGTAATAAAACCTACTGGAAAGTTGGAATAATCAGCACAAATGCTAAGTAAACAACGTTAACAGTGAACGTCAGGACGTTAAAAAGTATACATGTTCCATATTGCAGCAGCAACATTATAATGAAACAGTGTTGACCAAATCAATGTTCAGTGACAATTCATTGTAAATGCGTTGACAAAGAAAACCAAACCATTTAACAAACAATAAGCGCAGCGCTAAATGATGTAAGTGCAAAATCCACCAGCCTTGTGAAAATGTATGGGATTATTAAAAACTTTCTCCCCCTGGAAATGTGGAATGTACTCCCAGATAAGGTAATTGAGTCAATCTGCTCTTTTAAGAAGAAGGTACATGAATATCTGTTGAGGAGAGGAGGTTTTTCAAAGGAAGTGGGGAAAAGAACTTTTATTTTCTTAAAGTGGATGATCAAAAATGGTTGCAGGGGAATGACTATGAGAACCATAATAGAATAATTATACATGAACTCTTAATGGAATGGAACTTGACAGAGTGAATGATTTTCCTATGTATCGTGCCTGATTCCAGTTAGCATCCTTTTGGAAAGCCAGCTGAAGTTGGAAATTCATCATATAGGGAATATTTAAAGAGAGCTACTACACCATGGTGAAATGAATTAGAGCAGTAAAGTGCTAAGTGATAATTCTACTATGGATGTGGAAAGCTAATAACATACCCCATGATCCTTTTTGTCCCTTGACAGAAATTCCAGGTAGTCCACGCTCGCCTGGATCTCCTTTGAGGCCTGCTATTCCAGGAATTCCTGGCAGACCAGGTAAACCTAAAATTGGAAAATTACAAAGCCTTATGATTACCTGGATTTCTAGCAACAAAATTAAAAGGGGATGAAATTACAAAGAGGACCATAAAAGTTTTCCCATTTTGAATGCCGTAATAAAGAAACTACATTGGTGACACACAATAACTAAGCACAAATTTACTTCCCTTCCCTCCCCCAACATCCAATTGTGCCTAGATTCAAGTTAGAGGGTGCATGCATCTAGTGTTCTTTGCTTAGTCTCATCTGAACCTGCCCATATTTATTCTAGGCCCAATTTGTTCTGGTGCAAAAATCCCTTCATAAGCACCCATTGCAATATTTCATCCCCATTTACTCTGGAAATAAATCACATTCAACTGACTACAAGAAACATGGGCAATTTACAAGGAAATTGTAAACAATTTAAAATCATGGTTGTTGAAGAACTCTCATTTAACAGTTTTACCTCCATTATATTTATTTGGCATCAATGAAATATGGATTGTCTGCTTTTGGTATTGTTTGTGGAGGCTTTTGTTACCAGCATTTCCTTTGAAAGTACATCTGCTGTTAATTATTACTAAGTTCTCCTCCTTTAATGTACATTATGGTATCAGTTGTAGAAAATTTGTTTTTGGAGCTTCAATGATCTTGTTCAGCTAAAGGTGTTTACCAATTCATCGAAAGGAGATTGCTCTTCAATATCATAATTTTATTTTCTGTGCAGCACTCTTTATTGAACTCACCTCTTTTCCCAGTTATGCCAATGGGTCCAGGAAGTCCCTCCAAGCCTTCATCACCTTTGTCACCTTTTGGCCCAGGAGGCCCTAAATGTTGAATGGTTAGTAAACCAATTGAAATGCAGTTAGTCAACCTATTTAAGTAATTTTATTTCATTAAAGAATGCAAGAGGTTTAGACCTGATCAATTATTTCAAAGATTACTGTTCTTCGACATTTTTGTAATTTATTGAGTTCTCAGATTCTAAATATATAAAGTAAATTGCAGAAAATTAATGTCTTAACAAATGAAGATTCCTTTAAAATAAATTTAGCAAGGCTCCACAGCACCAGCAATGCCACACATGATGCCAGCATATAGAAACATAGAAACATAGAAAATAGGAGCAGGAGTAGGCCATTCAGCCCTTCAAGCCTGCTCCGCCATTCATTATGATCATGGCTGATCATCCAACTCGATAGCCTGCCCCTGCTTTCTCCCCATATCCTTTGATCCCTTTCAACCCAAGAGCTATATCTAACTCCTTTTTGAAAACATACAGTGTTTTGGCCTCAACTACTTTCTGTGGTAGCGAATTCCACAGGCTCACCACTCTCTGGGTGAAGAAATTTCTCCTCATCTCATTCCTTAATGGTCTACCCCGTATCCCCAGACTGTGACCCCTGGTTCTGGAAACCCCACCCATCGGGAACATCCTTCCTGCATCTACCCTGTCTAGACCTGTTAGAATTTTATAGGTTTCTATGAGATTCCCCTCATTCTTCTGAACTCCAGCAAATATAATCCTAACCGACTCAATCTCTCCTCATATGTCCGTCCCGCCATCCCAGGAATCAGTCTGGTAAATTTTCGCTGCACTCCCTCTATAGCAAGAACATCCTTCCTCAGATAAGGAGTCCAAAACTGCACACAATATTCCAGGTGTGGTCTCACCAAGGCCCTGTATAATTGCAGCAAGACATCCCTGCTCCTGTACTCGAATCCTCTGGCTATGAAGGCCAACATACCATTTGCCTTCTTTACTGCCTGCTGCACCTGCATGCTTACCTTCATCGACTGGTGTACAAGGACACCAAGGTCTCGTTGCACATTCCCCTCTCTCAATTTATAGCCATTCAGATAATAATCTGCCTTCCTGATTTACTACCAAAGTGGATAACCTCACATTTATCCACATTATATTGCATCTGCCATGCATTTGCCCACTCACTCAGCTTGTCCAAATCACACTGAAGCATCTCTGCATCATCCTCACAGCTCACCCTCCCACCCAGCTTTGTGTCTCTGCAAATTTGGAGATATTACATTTAGCTCCCTCATCTAAATCATTAATATATATTGTGAATAGTTGAGGTCCCAGCACCGATACCTGCGGTGCCCCACTAGTCACTGCCTGCCATTTGGAAAAAGACCCATTTATTTCTGCTCTTTGTTTCCTGTCTGCCAACCAGTTTTCTATCCATCTCAATACACTACCCCCAGTCCCATGTGCTTTAATTTTACATGCTAATCTCTTATGTGGGACTTTATCGAAATATATTGGGTAATCATAGGCATGTTTTCACCAGTAACCAATTACTGAAAGTTACATATTTTCTCTGTGAATTTGTTTTGATCATTTCTAATGGCCTTATCCAAACAGTAAATATTGATGGCAGCATTGAGGAATCTGTGATATTACACAATGATAACTTCTATTGTTTTCAGTGATTTTCATTCGTCTCACCGTGGACCATTATTAATGTTCTGTCCATATCTCTACAAATATTCCCTGCGTCATCTGCTGTTGAAGCTTTTAGTAATGTAATTGAATACTTTCCTTCCCATAACCAACACATAAGCCACCAGCTAATCGACTCATTCATGCTTTATTACAGATATTATTTATGGCATCCATACACTTTGTATTTGAAATGAACTGCCTCCCAGTTGCAGAGATCATTTTAATATTTAACTTTGTAATTCTTCTTAAGCTTTTCTAAGTTTGTTTTATTGCCATTTTTGTGGTTTCGAGAGAATGGCAAGCTTTCAGGCCTCAACATCATAAAATGTAACTCTACTACTTGTAGAGCACTTGTACTTGGCTGTGGTTGCTGCTAACAAGGCACAAAGGAACAATGTATGAAGGAATAAGTGCAATATGTAGAACAAGCATGGTTTGGTTAAGGTCATGTGATATATGAGCATGTAACCATAAACCAAAGATTAAAATTCTTTCTACTTATTTAAGGCTTTCAAACTTGTTTTCATGTTTATGTTGCTCTGGAACAGTACAGTATAGAGGAGGGTATAAAAACTGCTTACAAATTAAGTATTATTCTTGCTCACTGAGCAGCTGATTTTAAAGTTGTGTCGAAAGAAGTCAAGCCATAGCCTGTCTGCCCACTTTCCTCATCAGGTATGGTGAGTGCTTGAGGAGACCCAACATGGGAGAAGGGTTAAAAACAACTTAAAATAAAAGGGAGCAATACATTCAGCAGCAACATAATAAATGTGTGTTCTATAATTTAAAACAAAATATGGTGCAACTTTAAAATATTTGGCTCATTTAAGATGCTTAGCAGTGATCTTTGATGAAATCATTCAATGGCCTAGATATTGGTTGAAGCTACACCCATTTCATAGGCATACCACAAGCACCAAAGTGGCCAGTATGGTATGTTTGAGGTGTGCTGTTCTGCACATTGGTAAAGACAGGCTTAGAGTTGTCAATACCCTGAAAAAGGCATTAAGCCATTGACAAATAATTGATCTAATGCTTGTTTGAGAATCCCACTGAAAAGAATTCAAGAAATATGTGACTCGATTTTACGGAGCGCTGTATTCCCTGTCCGCTGCCCCAACTAAAAAGTTGGCAGAGACCCGGCCCACAAAAAGCTGGCCTCTCCGCAGCTATTTTATGCTGGAAGCAGTGTTAATTATCCCAGCTACCCACCCCCCTCCTCCCCCCCTCCCCGAGCTGAGGAGAAGGTCCCACCTTGGATAGCTGCTAATCTGATTGGCTGGCAGATCTATAGTTCCAGAAAAGTCAGGTTTGAGGGTGGGACTACAGGCAGTCCTCGATGAAGAGGAGATAATGGAGCCAGACTTCAAGGTAAGTTGGGGTATCAGCAGGACCTGGCTAGCAGACCTCAGCAAGGGGGTGAGGGGCCAGTTTTGAGCGGCTAAGAAGGAGGATTAAAGGGGGTATAATTTTGGGGGGGGTGCCTCTGATGGGCACATGGGACCTCCAATGGAGGTTCTCCCCTCCCCCAGCCCTCAACACCACCCCTTGCCTGTCACCAGCCCACGCAGAAAAAGCTGCCAGGCAACCCACCTGCTGTGGACCTCCCCTTGTCGTGGATAAAATAGTGGTAGAGGCAGAATGAGACACTTAAGTGGCCATTAATTGGACACTTAAGTCCTTAATAGGCCCAAGGATGTGTGGGCTACCTTAAGCCTCCCCTGTCCATCGTAAAATGGGAGACAGGTCAGGAGCGAGTAGGAAGGTGGTGGGTAGGCCACATGGTGCATTTATGAGCCCCCCATCTTCAAACATGCTGGTGGAGCTGGTAAAATCCAGCCTTCAGTCTAGATGTGGCTTGACTAACAATTAAAGTGACTGTGGGAGGCCACCATCAAAATGACAGGCTTCATGAAAATATTAAACTGAGTGCTCCTCCATGCTCCACAGCAATGCTGAACACCGTTGACAGCATTCATTTGACCCATTCCTGACTGCCTTCCCCCTCTCACTTGATTACCCCTCTGCCAATTGCTTACCCCCTCCCTTCTGATTGCTCCCCCACCCGCACCCCCCTTCACTGATTGCTTCTACGCTCCGATTGTTTCCTTTCTCCTGGTCATCTCCCAACCTTGTCCAATCTCAATCCCCCTGATTCCTGGTCATCTCCTCTCCCTCCAATTCACTCCTTGGGCCTGAGGCCTGTGCCTGTCTCCAGTATTTGGTCACTATCAAGCTGTAGGTAGCATCATATTCAAATAGCAGTTCCTCATAGTATTGCAACACATGCTCTTAAAGGTACTATATTCAATTAAAAAGGTATGTTTCTTGCACAAAATAAATTAGGAGAAAGCAAAATAAAAAGAATGCTTCAGGGAAACAATAATGATGGTAAATTGAAGATATCCTTAAAATTACTCTGTTATCTTTCATCGTATTTATGACTTACCTTCCACTAGGGGTATTATTAAAATGGAAGAATAGAAGGGAGAAAAACATCAAAGTGACTTCAATTAAAAACTTCTCATACCTTGCACTAAGGTAAGATTTTTCAGGGTAACTGAATGTTCCCAGTCTTTCAGTTTCAGATCCTCTGTGACATTGTTGAGTACGGCTACCTCATCTTTCAGTTGTTTCTCCATGTTTTGCTGAATGCCTTTCAAGATCTTTGCATCTTCTGACACATTTGCTAATTGTATTTGAAGATGCAGTAGACTTGTATGATGGATGCTAATGTCCTCTGTGATGGTGCTGTTGACTGCATTTAGTGTCCAATGTGCCTCCTTTATCTGCCTGCTCAGATTTCCTACATTTGATGTTATTTGTTTCAAGTTTGCTTGCTGGAGTCGGAGTGTATCCTGTGCAATGTTTAAACTTGTAGATAAATTGTATATCTCTTGTCTGTTTGTTGAACTAAACTGTTGTAAATCATCTTCTAAATCATTCACAGATGCATTAATGTCATCCATACGTGCCTCGAAGCTCTGTAACTTGTTTTCCAGTTTCTGAACAGACTGACTCAGTTGAAAGAATAGGATTGAGTGATTCTGGAAAAGCTCACGCAGTTTGAAAATATTATCCATGACATCTTCCTTGGGTGCCTTCTGTTCCATTGTTTGACGCATGTCTTTGAAGCCTTCGCCTAAGTTTGTAACATTGTCTGTCAATATTTTCCAATCAGCAGATGGACGTTGATATCTGGAAACTGAAAAATGTTAAAACAAGTGTCATGTAAAAACATCCTGCTGCCGCTTGATCTTATGTTTCTTGAACAAAGGTTTCTTTAAACTCGCGATAAAAGTGAACAGTTTGCAATTCTTTGTACATCAATTCATTTATTCCTCAAGTCAGAATTTAAAATATATATATTTTATACAAAATAGTTAAGCTCCTAGACATGTTGCTATCTCCAAAGGATTTATTAAATTTATTGTGCTGATCATTGAAAACTAGATAATTAGTGGACATTTTATACTTGGATAGGGAATTTAATATGATTGTTTGATGTATTGAATGGGAAATATATTTGGACTAAGTACCTGTGTACCAATGTATGACTTTAGTTGCTCCTTATTAGAAATAGGTCATTATACCTTTCTGCAAACCACCTGCTGTGATCAATTTAAAGGAAAAGATTTTTCTTCTGCCAAGCAGTTTACTGACTTTTTCATGCCTTCTCTTCTAAAGTGGCGATTTATACTGGGATGCAGTGCCACTGGACCCAGAAACCCTCTTGCACCTCACCCAAGTGGCTATTCTACCAGGGTGAACCTGAAAATCAATGCCAGTAAAGCACTCAAATGTCAGAATCATACAGCCAACATTATTGTCTTCAGATGCCCACATATTCACGGACATTAGATGCAACTAGATAGCTTATTTTTCCTCTCTAACCCAAAGACACTGAGGCAAATTTGAGCTGGTGGGGGTGGGGTTAAAAATAATCTTCACTTGGGGCATGACATGGATTCACAGCATTTCAGCAGCGTGTTTTAAACTGTGCCCATTTATTTTCCATCAAAGTTGCTATGAACCCTTTCACATTACTGTCAAAGGACAATTTTACCCTCTACTACCCTCAGTGCTCTACTGGCTGAGGTCATCTAAAACCATCACAGGACCTTTTTAATTTTGTGGCTAAGTATCTTCCTCCATTGAATCACAAAGAAAACTTCTTTCCAAATTTTCCTTTTCTAATTAAAAACTTGGTTTTCAAATGATGTTCATTCAAATCATAGATATTTTCTGCACAGATGGAGGCCATTCAACCCATTGGGCAGAATCTTAACAGAACAAAGTCACATGCAGTGGCCGGGGCCAATAATAGGTCAGAAACTCAGTTGTAATTGAACCCGGCTTTTCCTTGTAACTTAGCCACACAATTTGCACCCCATTTCCAAGTTTCCTGACTTATCGCAGCGGACAGGTGTGATGATGAGCCGCATCTGTCAAAGGAAGGATTTCTAATTGAAGGGACTCTGGTAGGGGTCAGACTGGTTGAACCCTGAATCTTCACACTACACAATACTCTAGCTGTGGCCTAACTAGTGTTTTATATAATTTAGGTATAACCACCTTACTCTTATATTCTGTGCCTCAGCTAATCAAGGAAAGTATCCTGCGTCCCTTCTTAACCAGGCTTCCTGTAGTCTACCGCTTACTTCCTCACAATCAAAAACAAGTCTATTTTGTATTATCTGCTAACTTCTTAATCATACCCCTACGTCTAAGTTTAAATCATTGATATACAGCACAAAAGCAAGGAACTGAGCACTGCTGAGCCCTGCTGGAAACAGCTATCCAGACACAAAAACACCCTTTGCTTTCTGTCCCTGAGCCAATTTTGGATCCAACTTGCCACAGTCCCTTGGATCCCATGGGCTTTTAAGTGACACTTTGTCAAAAGCCTTGTTAAAATCCATATAGACTACATCATATAGACTACCCTCATTTACCCTCCTTGCAATATTCAATCAAGTTAGTCAGACACAAAAACTGATGATGAAACCATGGAAAGTCATCGTCCTGAAAAGTTGGGCTGATTTCGTTTGGAGGCCCAGGTCCCGGCAGTGATAGGGTCATGAAGTTGGCCGAACGCGATTGGGTGGTGGCTGACTAATTAATTACCTTAAAGCTCAGAGCACATACAATTAGTGAGCAGTTGCAGGCAATAAGATGCACCACCACCTGACTTGAAAGGCAGCTGCTGGCGCCATATTTAAAGGACTGCCAGCCCTGCAAACAGTGCTGCCTTGTTTTAAAAGGTTGCCTCAGCAACACTGCAGAAGAGCCCCTTAACAGATTTGAAGATCCTTGCTCCCCTCTATAGGACAGAAGGCCTAAGGAGCTGACTGAGAGCCTGCTGCCACCACGGCAGAGGGAATAAAGTGGGTGGCTCCACGGTTCAGTGATGCCTCCCTGCAGGTCTCCTCCAGACTGTAAGGGCAAGGCAGTGGTCCTTTAACCAGGGGAACAGCAAGAAAGGACTGGCCTGTCTGACCAAGCAAGTTTGGGTGGAGATTGCAAAGGAGTTCAGCAGCCTTTAGGCCACCCATGAACATGAGTACAGTGCCACAAGTGGGGCAATGATCTTCTTCAGTCCGCCAGAGTGAGTTCTCCCTACAGCTCTCCCCTTGGAGGCTTGCACGTGGCAACGTGAGATGGTGTGCTAGGTAAGGAGGCAGTGAGCAAGTGGGTGAGACAGCAGCATATCCTTTAAAATACCTCGCAACTTGGTGAGAGCCAGCCGTCTGTCTTTGCTGACCCTCACCACATCCCTGGAGAGCGGACGTATGGAGGAGGCATTTGCGAGCCCCCATCATGGGTCAAAGGGTGGTTACCATCATAAGTGTTGTGGGAAACTCCATGGGGAAACTAGCAAGGTCCTTCTTTCTCCTTGCAGGAGAAACAGGCACGCTACGATAAAGAGTGGGACAAGACTGGTAGAGACCTCCCAGAGCTTTGTGTTCTGACCCTAGTAGAGGAGGCGGCCCTGGGTATGAGTGGGTCCAGGGCAACTGAGCGATTGCTGATGGTGAGACAGGAATGTCAACCCAAGAGAGTGAGTGCACAAGCGCAGGGGCACAAGGTACATCTGGGCAACACGTGTCCACCATTGAACATATGGAGCTCCACGTCAGTCATGGATAAGGAGGGCCCTCAACACCTAAATATTTGTGTTCCTTCATGCAGGTCTCGATAATCCTGAAGGATGCTCATCTGAAGAGAGCAGGGGACATCTGTCCACTTCTGAGGAGGAGGACCTCAGAGGGTGCAGCACCCTCCACCAGCCCAGATATTCTGAAATTGGTGGGCATCCGTTCGCTATTAGATTCAGGGACACAGTCTGGTGAGCACAGCGTGACACACCCAAGCAGCTGCCAGAGGTTAAGGCAGTCGAGGTCACTGACAGTCAGAGAACTGCGGGAGGCCAGGCCCATGCTGAGCCCCAGGCTGATTACAGGCCTCTGGAGTTGGCAACACAGCACCTGCTGGAGCTGCAGCGAGAGGTAAGGGAAAATCCGGCGTAGCTGCCAGAGGCTGTGCACAGCCATGTGCAAATGATGGAGGAGTTCATCCAGGCCATGGATGCTGCCATATATCAGGTGTGCATGCACACAGCTTCATTCCTTAAGAGGTTGTCAACTGTCCTGGAGCGCCAGATCCAGCAGACCAGTCAGTGGCTGCTGGAGATGCACGCTGACCTGTACCATCACTTTATTCATGTGCTCTATGCAGCAGTGGCAAGACAAGAGGGGGACAGGGTGCCTGGAGTATCCAGCAGGTGCTCGTCCTTCTCAGGGCAGCAAAGAAGTGCAAGAGTGTCTTGGAAGGGAGGTGGAGCTGCTGCCTTCTGTATCTGGCGTCTCCTCTCATGGCATTCTGAGTGTGGACAGCGGCTCCTCACCCCCTCAGCCAGTGACCCCAGTGTCTCCAGTAGCTGCAATGACAGAGGAGGATCCTACAACCGCGCAGGTTCCCTGCAACATGCTGGGGACCACCAGGCCTCATGCAGCCAGTGGACTGCCTCTAAGGTCATCCCAGGCCTCAGGGCCACTTGATCAGCAGCCTGCCTCCATCTCAGCTGCAAGTACAAGAGTTGCACCTCATAGAAGCACTCGTAAGTGCTTTAAGAAGAGCACACAGACAAACTTGGGGTTCACGGGTGTTCAGGCTTTGTGTATGTTAAGGCTTTATACTCTAATGCCAATCAATAAATGTTACACTTACTACCGTTAGTCATCCAAGCATTTTTTGCTGCCTTGTTAGATGTAATTACAGCCTTACTCCCTCAATGGGCTGTTAGTGTTGGAGAAGGTTGTGTCTGGTCAGCTGTTCAGCTTTGTCAGGGTGCGCTGTGAACCTGGGCGCTGGAGTGTGAGATGAAGGAGGTGACAGCAGTTCCACTTTAAGGTGGTTCTTTATTGCACTGATACAGAAAAGATGCCAGGGGAATGAATGAGATTGTCCTGATTGTCCCTTGCTCATCTCTCATTTCCCTTTGCCTCTGGTGCACGGGGCTCCTCATCCTGTGCCACCTGCTCAGCCTCCTCCACATCCTCCTTGTTGGAAGAGGATTGTCGATCAATAATGTCCTCATTATTCAAGCTGAACACCCCCCCTCCCCGCCTCCCCCACACCCCACCCCCTGCACTGCCCACCCCACCGCCTCTGTTGTGCTAGATTGTGAGAGCACCACAATCACCACTATCTGAGAGACCCTTGCATACTGACAGGCTCCACTGGATTGGTTCAGGTGCCTGTCAGTGCCCAATGGCCTGCTCGATGATCGCTTGGGTAGAACCGTGACAAGTTATGTACCTCTTCTCTCCTGCAGTATGAGGGCTGCTTACAAGCTTGAGTAGCCCTGTCTTCAATGGGTAGCCCTTGTCCCTGAGAATCCGTCTATTAAGATGTGCGGGGAAGTGGAGGTGGAAAAATCTGTGGCTCCTGGAACTACCAAACTGTGTATGCATTATGGCTCCTCCCTGGGAAATGTGCTCACACCTGAAGGATCAGTTTTGGTAGTCACAAGCCAACTGAACATTGATGGAATGGAAGCCCTTGCTGTTGGTGAAGGCCGCTGGCTGGTTTCTGGGAGCCTTGATGGCTACATGTGTGCAGCTGATAACATGTTGCGCTGGGGGAAATCCAGCAATGGCCCTGGATCCGATGGACCTCTCCGCCTGATGGTCTGGATCTGTTTGGTATCTCATTTAGTTGCCGACCCTCTTGAACAGGGTATTGGTCAACTCCTTGATGCACTGATGGGGCCACAGCCTGCCCACACATCTCCCCAATGGATCCCTGGAAAGATCCGGAGACATAGATGTTGAGAGCCATGGTGATTTTCAGGGCCACTGGCATTGGGTGTCCACCAAACCCCATGGATCTCAACTCGTCCAGGAGCATTTTTCAGAGATCAATGACAGCTTCCTTGGAGAGCCTCAGTCTGCACTGATGTTCCGGTTGTGGCCCCATCGCTGCCTGCACCTCCTTCCCTCTGTGTGACACTTCTTGCTCGAGTTGGTGCAGGAAGACTGGATGGATCAGTCCCATGTGAGATGGGAAGTCTGCTTCTCCTGCGTGTTATTTGCAGCCCACATCCCCCAAAACTCTTCCCTTGCTTTTCCCTTTGGAACAGATGACACTGTCCCTCTGTATTACTTGCAGTAGCCTCTCCCCAACATCCCCCATTAGTGCTGTGACGCTTACAATCCCACCCCCATTAGTGCTGTGACCCTCACAATCCCACTCCCCATTAGTGCTATGATGCTCATAATCCCACCCCCATTAGTGCTGAGATGCTCATAATCCCACCCCCATTAGTGCTGAGACCCTCACAATCCCACCCCCATTAGTGCTGAGACCCTCACAATCCCACTCCCCATTAGTGCTGTGACCCTCACAACCCCACTCCCCATTAGTGCTGAGACCTTCACAATCCCAACTCCCATTAGTGCTGAGACCCTCACAATCCCACTCCCCATTAGTGCTGAGACCCTCACAACCCCACTCCCCATTAGTGCTGAGACCCTCACAACCCCACTCCCCATTAGTGCTGGGACTCTCACAACCCCACTCCCCATTAGTGCTGAGACCTTCACAATCCCAACTCCCATTAGTGCTGAGACCCTCACAATCCCACTCCCCATTAGTGCTGAGACCCTCACAACCCCACTCCCCATTAGTGCTGTTACCCTCACAATCCCACTCCTCATTAGTGCTGTGACCCTCACAATCCCACCCCCATTAGTGCTGAGACCCTCACAATCCCACTCCCCATTAGTGCTGAGACTCTCACAATCCCACTCCCCATTTGTGCTGAGACCCTCACAACCCCACTCCCCATTAGTGCTGTGACCCTCACAATCCCACCCCCATTAGTGCTGTGACCCTCACAATCCCACCCCCATTAGTACTGTGACCCTCACAATCCCACCCCCATTAGTGCTGAGACCCTCACAATTCCACTCCCCATTAGTGCTGAGACCCTCACAATCCCACCATCCCTTTAGTGTTGTGACTCTTACAATCTCCCCATTAATTATGAGATCCTCATAATCTCACTGCCCCATTATTGCTGCAACACTCACAATCCCTCTGTTAGTGCTGTGATTCTCACAATCACCCCTTCTTGTTAGTGTTGCAGCACTTAAAATCCCAACAGCCCCATACTCCGACTGCTAGTGCTGCCCACTTTTGCTGCCATCTGGCAGTGGCCTCCATTCCCCACCTTCCCTTTTTCACCACATGTTGCCTCTCAGTATGACTCCCTGGAAGAGGCAGCACTGACCTCTCACCTCCTTGCTGTCTCCTTTAGCCAGGGGGAGCTCTGAAGCCCCGTGCACCGTTCACAAAATCCTGAACACTCTGTAAAATTTGAGTTAAATGGAGTGTAAACTACCTTTACTGATGCTCCGCCACGTTTTCAGTATGAAGTCCGCCCTCCACGGTTCCCACAACACGTAAAGTTTGGGCATGACGTCACTCCAGTGGACTTCTGTTGAGTGCATCCCTGCCCCATTTTATGGCCCCACCCCCTGTCGAACCCATCCTTACGTTGGTAAAATTCCAACCGTTCACTCTTGTTTTATCTCCACCGATGCTGCCTGACTTGCTGAGTATGTCCAGCAATTTTAAGTTTTTAATTCAGTTTTCCAGCATATGCAGTATTTTGCTTTTGTATTAGGCAGACATGATCTTCCATTTACAAATCCATGCTGACTGACCGAGATTAATTTATGCCTTTCTAACTAACAATTAATAACATCCCTTAGAAATTTTTGCAATAGCTTTCCCACCAATTCCCACTGACCTGTAATTGCTCTTTCTCTTCCTGTCTTTTTAACAACAACCTTTATTTGAAATTCCTCCTCTTATTTTAATGGAGCTATTTACCTATTTAAAGGATGAATTAAGCACTTGAGCAGCAATATCTTATTTTGTAATATCAATATTATTGTTTCACTATGGCAAATGATACAAGGCAGTCAGATGGTCTTTGACTATGGCTTTTTTGTTATTCATTCATGGGATGCAAGTGTTACTGGCTAGGCCAGCATTTATTGCTCATCCCTAATTGCCCTTGGTCAGGGGGCATTCAAGAGACAACCACATCATTGTGGATCTGGAGTCACATGTTAGCCAGGTAAGGATGGCAGATTTCCAGATGGGTTTTTACAACAATTAATAATGGTTTCATGTTTATCACTAAACTTTTAATTCCAGATTTTTTATTGAACTCAAATTCCACCATTGGCCATGGCAGCATTCGAACCCAGGTCCCCCAGAGCATTACCCTGGGTTTCTGAATTACTAGTCCAGTGACAATACCACTGCCTCATTGCCTCCCCTCATTGCAGATTGTGTCCTCCATTGATGTTTTGCTTTGATCAAAGACAACTGAAGGAGTACGCTCTTGGATGTTTGTAATAATTGCCTTTTAAACTGTCATTTGGTAGTACAGAACCTGAATAATGCTGAAAAGAGAGACATTTTTGCCAAGATTTTCATAATAGGCAGAGCACAGGCCGTACTCAAATATTTCCCTATTGCTTGCAAAACCCAAAACAAAGTGTTGACTGTTAGATGTGATTCCACGATTGGGCAGCACTTGCTGAACTATCCTGAGTGTGCTAATAGCTACACTAACAACCAATTTAAGATAATCAGTTGAACTTGTAAAGTGGCTCATTTGCACTTGCTCAAATCGACATACATTCAATAGCAGTGGCCCATTATCTGCAAGCAAAAGGAATATGTTCAAGCCTTATGCCTTTTTCGAAATACCCAGAAACTTGGAGCACCTATAGTTCCCCATTGCTTCCTCCATGGCAAACCTCAGCCAATCAGCGTTGATGTGCCAACCAATCAGCACTCCTTTTCTCCTCCAGTATAAATTGTTGTGATGGTTTGAAATTTGGCATTCTTGCATTTGTCCCGATGAGTACAAGACAAAGCTTCAGCAACATATCTCTTTCTTCAGCATTATTCAAGTTCTGTATTACCAATTGACTATTTAAAAAGGCAACTACATTTTTAGTTTATATTGAGAGGGATTGAAATACAAAAAAAACTTGATTCTGTACAAAACTATGGTTAGGTCATATCTGGGATGCAAGACATAATATCACAAGCTGGAGAGTGCAAGCATTCCTGATATATATCCCGGACAGCATGTTTTCATTATAATACACCATTATGTGCAGTTTTAGGTTCTTCACTTTAGGAGAGATATAATCGTGCAACACTAGGTGCAATACTGATATACAAGGATAATAGCAGGGATTAGAGGTCTGAAGTCAATTTAGGGAAATTGAAGGGACATTTAATAGAAGTGTCAAAATGATACAAGTCTAGATAACTAACTTCCGTTAGAAGAAAAGGCAAAGAAGCCATAATCTCAAGAGAGATCCAAAACCCCTAAAAAGTGGAGATGGGGATTAATATAAACCTTTTCATGCAGAGCTTTATTGGAATGTAGCATAAGTTGTGATCAATGTTAAACTTGACTATTATACATTACCCACAACATCACGGTTTCCTGCAAAAAAGTTGTAAATTATCATTTTAATTGAGGAATTCCGATGACATTATGTAAAACATAAGAGAAACAGATGTGACTATCATTACGACCAGGTGACGAGGGGTCGAATGACTCCCCCCTTTTCCCACTCTTTGTTTGACTGTAACAGGGATTTTGTGAAAAGGTCACGCTTGACAGTTTAGTAGTGTTTAACTGTTCACATGCTATGATCATAAAAGGACCAATCAGACAATCTTGAGTTTGACGAAGAAAGAGGTTAGCTTTATTGTACTTAATCCGGTCTAAGTAAAATAATAAAAACCTCCAGACCAGGCATCATCCTGGTAAACCTCCTCTGCACCCTCTCCAATGCCTCCATATCCTTCTGGTAATGTGGTGACCAGAATTGCATGCAATATTCCAAGTGTGGCCTAACCTAGGTTCTATACAGCTGCAGCATGACCTCTCAGCTTTTATACTCAATACCCCTGCCAATGAAGGCAAGTATGCCATATGCCTTCCTGACTACCTTATCCACCTGCGTTGCCACTTTCAGTGACCTGTGGGCCTGTACACCCAGATCCCTCTGTCCTTCGATGCACTTAAGTGTTCTGCCATTTACTGTGTAATTCCTGCCTGTATTAGACCTTCCAAAATGCATTACCTCGCATTTGTCCGGATTAAACTCCATCTGCCATTTCTCCGCCCAAGTCTCCAACCGATCTATATCCCGTTGTATCCTTTGACAATCCTCTTCACTATCTGCAACTCCTCCAACCTTGATGTCGTCTGCAAACTTACTAATTAGCCCAGTTACATTTTCCTCCAAATCATTTATGTATACCACAAACAGCAAAGGTCCCAGCACTGATCCCTGCGGAACTCCCCTAGTCACAGCTCTCCATTCAGAAAAGCATCCTTTCACTGCTACCCTCTGTCTTCTATGACCAAGCCAATTCTGTATCCATCCTGCCAGCTCACCTCTGATCCCGTGCGACTTTACCTTCTGTACCAGTCTGCCATGAGGGACCTTTTCAAAGGCCTTACTGAAATCCACGTATATAACATCCACTGCCCTTCCATCATCGATCATCTTTGTCACTTCCTCGAAAAACTCGATTAAGTTAGTGAGACACGACCTCCCCTTCACAAAACCATGCTGCCTCTCACTAATACGCCCATTTGCTTCCAAATGGTAGTAAATCCTGTCACGAAGAATCTTCTCCAATAATTTCCTTACCACCGATGTAAGGCTCACCGGCCTGTAATTTCCTGGATTATCCCTGCTACCCTTCTTAAACAATGGAACAACATTGGCCATTCTCCAGTCCTCTGGGACCTCACACGTAGCCAGTGAGGATACAAAGATTTCTGTCAAGGCCCCAGCAATCTCCTCCCTTGCCTCCCTCAGTACTCTGGGGTAGATCCCATCTGGCCCTGGGGACTTATCCACCTTAATATTCTTCAAGACGCCTAACACATCCTCTTTTTTGATCTCAACATGATCCAGGCTATCTACACACTCTTCCCTAGACGAATCGACCGCTAAGTCCTTCTCTTTGGTGAATACTGATGAGAAGTATTCATTCATTATCTCTCCCATTTCTTCTGGCTCCACACACAGATTCCCACCTCTGTCCCTGAGTGGGCCTACCCTTTCCCTGGCTACCCTCTTTCCCTTTACATATGTATAAAAGGCCTTGGGATTTTCCTTAATCCTGGTTGCCAGCGACTTTTCATTACCCTTTTTAGCCCTCCTGACTCCTTGCTTAAGTTTCTTCCTACTTTCTTTGTATTCTCCATGGGCTTCATCTGTTCCCAGCCTTCTAGCCCTTATGAATGCTTCCCTTTTCTTTGAGAAGACTTTTGGTCCTCTCTGCCACTGCCCCTGTCAAGGCATGACTCGTATTGTAACGCTTCTCTGCCTCTGTTCTTGGGTGGCAGAGAGGCGTCATGAGCCACCTCTTCAACGGATAGCCCTTGTCACCCAGCAGCCATCCATCCAGTCAGCTGGAGCATTGAAGAGACTTGGCACCTTGGAGTGCCATGGGAGCTGCCAGGGTACGTGCACAGACTTGCAGAATCTGCATCCTGTGGTCACACACTATCTGCATATTCATGGAGTGGAATCCCTTCCTGTTGACAAAGGCACCCGGCTGACCTGATGGCCACATGAGTGCATCCGATGGCACCCTGGACACGGGGAAACCCAGCAATCATTGCAAAGCCTCTAGCTCGCTCATCCTGGCTGGCCTGGTCCATACGGTAAAGAATAAAGATCAGTACCTGCCTGAACAGGGCTTCTGTCAGCGGTTTGACGCAACTGTGGGCAGCTGATTGGGAGACTCCATATAGATCCCCCACTGAGCCCTGGAAAGAACTGGAGGCATAGATGTTGAGGGCCACTTTGACCCTCAGAGCCACTGGCACAGGGTGTCTACCCATACAGTCAGAGTTTATCTCAGGCCTGATCATCTGACAAATGGAGTTCACGCTCTCCCTTGAGAGACGGAGCCTCCTTCGGCACTGCACCTCAGGCATATTGAGGTAGCTGCATTGCCACCTGTAAACCCTGGCAGCAGGATAGTGGCATCTTCTGTGGCCCCTTCTGTCTTGGACTTCCTGCTGGCTCTATACCCCTCGTGCCTGCGCCTCTCCTCCCACAGGTCTCTACCCTGGAAGCTGCATTGGGACATCTGGCCTCCTCTCCCTTATCCCCTCTCTTCCTCCTCAGAGGAGGTGCTACCAGCTGAGAGCACAATCCCCATGACCAGGGTAACAGAAGGCTGTTTGATACCTGGCAGGGTCCACACAGTCTGAATCATCCAGAGACCTTGCAGACAGCAATGAGTCCTGAAATGAAACCTGGAAATGCTAAGAATGAAGCCCTGAACAGAGATGAAGCTGCCAAGTACCAATAAGTCAGCAGCAAACTATCTACCAAATTCCTCACTACTCACACTGGCACTGCTGCTGACCCTTTTTATTTTGCCCCTGGATGAGGTTTTTGAAATTGTTGGCTGGCCGCCTGCCCGTTTCGCCCGTTCGACTTGTGCGAAATCGCACGGGCAATGAAAAATCACCGTCAATTGGACTGTTAATGGCCTTAAGTGGCCTGTTAATTAATGGCGGGTGGGGCTCCAGTACCCGCTCGCGGCCGCTGAGTGAAATATTGCGCGAGTGCACGAAGACGTCTGGGCACTTGCCCAACGTCATTGTGCGTTATTTTATGCCCGATCGGGTTGGGTGCACAGCCCCCTGTCGGATGTAAAATTCTGCCCATGATTATATATATTTTTTTATCTGTCTCCAAATGTATTAACATCTGTGAACTTAGAAAAGCTCTAATAAATAATAAAACTCGAAATACTCACCATGTCAACTCTCCATCTTTGGGGACCAAGCAGAGTTACCACTTCAGAGTTGTCAGAATACAACCTGAAATGTTAACCCTGTTTTTCCCTCCACAGCTGCTTGTTCACATGCTGAGCATTTCCAGAATTTTCTGTTTATATTTCCGGTTTCCAGGAACCAAAGTACTGTGCTTTTGTACGAGAAAATATATTATTATGCTGCACAAAGATCTATTAGAGTGAGGCTTAAAATTATACAGGGCCAATTTGTTTAACATGGTGAATGCCCATTTACCATTGCAAAGATCAGATAAAAGAAGTGTGATCCATTATACAATGTCTCCACATCTTTTACATTGTCCAGGCATTATCACAGCGACAGGATGGGTATAGTTGGGCCTGCAGGCCTCATGACTTCGCATAAATGAGAGTTAGTTGGTATTCCTGGCCTCATGCCCCTAGTTCCTCCTCTCATGTTTATTGGACACAAATGTTTAGCAAGTCCCAAAATAGAGAGGCGTTGAGGTTATTGCTAGGGCCCCTTGGAATGTATGGTCTGCAAAAATCCTAGGGTCAGCCTGAAGAAGAAAGGACCTGGCAGCCAGGAGCACAATCGTAATTATCTTAATGGCAACAGCAACAACAGTTTACATTTACATGAAGTCTTTAACAAGGGGCAGAATTTTCCGCTGGCGGCGGGCGTGATAGGTGGCGTGAGTGGACAATACAGCGCGATCGGTTTCACAATGGTGGGAAGGCAAGTTGTGATTGTCCGCTCAGCCCACTGACGGCGGGCCGCTTTTCCCGCCCTCAGTCATCGGGAACCTCATTGTAATAAATCAGCATATTGCTATCAGGCCATCCCGACCAGGGGGGATTCGAGTGAGGAGTGGAGCTGAGGAGCGCACTGTTTCACTGATTCAGCTGCTGGGAAGCTGCAGTCCGGGAAAAAGGAGAAAAAAATCAACTGTGAGGTTCAGGAAACTGGTAAGTTGATTGACCGGTAAGTGCTCAGTCTAAGGGACAGTGTGTGAGAAATCAGCTTAGGGCAGGCGAGTTAAGGTGGATCTATGAATAAAAAGAGCTAAAGTTTTCAAATAATAAAACAAAATTTGAACACTTTAAAATTAAAATTAAACAATAAAGATAAAAATAGCAATAAAAACTAAAGTAATTTAAACAAACATCTAAAACCTTGTAGTTAAGAAGCATATAACCTTTAGTTGAATTACCTGGAAAAACTCAGCAGGTCTGGCAGCATCGGTGGAGAAGAAATCAGTTAACGTTTCGAGTCTTCATGACCCTTCGGCAGACTCGAAACGTTAACTGATTTCTTTTCCACCGATGCTGCCAGACCTGCTGAGTTTTTCCAGGTAATTCTGTTTTTGTTTTGGATTTCCAGCATCCACAGTAGCTTTTAGCTTTTTGGCTTTATAACCTTTAGTTGTCAGTGGTACTAGCATTCAATAAACATAGTAAATTGTAGCATACATAAGAAGAAAGTAATTATAGTAAATTAATTAAATAACATAAGTTAGAATGGCAGGAGAGGTGTTATGTTGCAGATGTGGGAGTTTTTGGACACCAAGGCAATCCATGACAAACATGTCTGCAGGAAATATAAGTGGCTCAAGGAATTCCAGATCAGGATTATTGATCTGGAAGTCGAAATGCAGACACTGCGCAACATAAGGGAGGGGGAGAAATACCTGGACACTTTGTTCCAGAAGACAGTCACACCTCTTAGAAGAGGGTCATCTGTTTTGGTCAGCAGTGAGGGACAGGAGGATGTGACTGTCAGTGAGGCAGATAATGGGACCGAGCAGACAGTAGTGGAGGCGACTCAGGCTTTGCAATTGTTAAACAGGCTTGAGGTGCTCACAACCTCTGTGGATGAAAGCGAAATCTGCAAGGTGGATGATTTGGCTGGCCATGGCACTGCGGTACAGGAAGCCATTCAAGTGGTGGGGAGCAAAAAGGAATGTAGTGGTAGTAGGGGATAGTATAGTGAGGGGGAATGACACTGTTCTCTGCAGCAAAGAACGAGAGTCCAGATGGCTATGTTGTCTGCTGTGGTTCAGGACATCTGCTCGGGGCTGGCGAGGAACTTGCAGTGGGAGGGGGAGGATCCAGTTGTCGTGATACATGTCGGTACCAATGACATAGGTAGAACTAGGAAAGAGGTTCTGCAAAGTCAGTATGAGGAGCTAGGTACCAAATTAAGAAGCAGAACCTCAAAGGTAATAGTCTCTGGGTCATTACCTGAGCCACATGCAAATTGGCATAAGGCAAATAAGATTAGAGAGACGAATGAGTGGCTCAAGGAATGATGTAGGAGAAGTGGGTTTCGGTTTGTGGGGCACTGGCATCAATGCTGGGGAAAGTGGGGGCTGTACTGTTGGGATAGTTTACACCTGAACCGTGCTGGGACGAGTGTCCTCGCAAATTGCATAACTAGGGAAGAAGAGAGGGCTTTGAAATGAACAAGAGGAGTGAAGGATCAAACTTGGGTAGAGGTAGCAATTCAAGGTGTTGAGTCAAGACAGGAGAGCAAAATAGTAATATGAGAAATGAGGGTCAGAGAATGGCAGGAAGGGACAGAGAAAAAAATCTAAGAATACATCAACAGTCAAGACCAGATGTTACAAAGGTAACAAAAAGACAAAACTGAAGGGTCTCTATCTGAATGTACGTAGCATTCATAACAAAGCAAATGAATTAATGGCCCACATTGGAGTAAATAAATATAATCTGATAGCAATTACGGAGACATGGCTGCAGGCTGCAAACAAAGATTGGTCCTTAATATTGAGGGGTACATAACACTCAAGAAGAATAGGAAGCTAGATAAAGGTGGAGGGGTAGCACTGTTAATCAAAGAGGGCATTGGTGCAATGGTTAGAGATGACCTTGGTTCAGGAGATCAGGATGTAGAATCAGTTTGGGTGGAGAAGAGGAAAAAAGCTATTAGTGGGAGTGGTCTACAGGCCCCCCAACAGTAGCCACAGTGCAGGACAAAGTGTTCAAGAGAAAATATTGTGTGCTTGTGATAAAGGGACAGCAATAATCATGGGTGATTTCAATCTACACATAAACTGGAAAAATCAGATTGGCAGCAGTAGCCTGGATGAGGAGTTCTTAGAATGCTTTTGAGATAGTTTCTTAGTTTCTGGAACTAACCAGAGAACAGGTTATATTAGATTTGGTATTTTGTAACGTGACAGGATTAATTGATGACCTCAAAGTAAAGGCACCCCTAGGTAGCAGCGACCACAATATGAAGGAATTTTACATGCAGTTTGAAAGGGAGAAGAGTGGGTCTAAGACTAATATCTGAAACTTAAATAAGGGCAGCTAAGTGGGGATGAAAGCTGAGCTAGCTGAAGTGAACTGGGAAACTAGGCTAGAGGATACATCAATAGAGAAGCAGTGGCAGATATTTAAGGGAATATTTCAGGGTATTCAGAATAAGTACATTCCTACTATAAACAAAAATTCTAAGGGGAGGACCCACCATACGTATTTAACTAAAGAAGTTAAGGAAAGCATCAAACTTAAGGAAGAAACATACAACTCCAAAAAGATGAGTTGCAGGACAGACGATTGGACAGAAATTTAAAAATGGCAGAGAATGACTAAAAGGTTAATCAGGAGAAAGAAATTAGTGAATGAGGGGAAGCTACTAGAAATGTAAAAATGGATATCAAGAATTTTTACAGGTACTTAACAAGGAAAAGAGTAAGTAAAGTGAGTGTTGATCTAGAGAGTGACAGTGGGGAGTTAATAGTAGATAATAAGGAAATGGTGGAAGAAATGAACAAATATTTTGCTTCTGTGTTCACTATAGAGGATACAAAAAAAATTACAGTAATAGCTGCAAATCAGGAGGTGAATGGGAGAAAGGAACTTGGTAAAATTGAAATCACTAGGGAAATGGTACTGAGCAAATTGATGGAGCTGCAGGCTGGCAAGTCTCTGGGTCCCGATGGACTTCATCCTAGGGTCTTAAAAGTGGTGGCTAAGGAGGTAGTTAATTTTCCAAAATTCGCTACATTCTGGAAAGGTTCCATCGGACTGGAAAGTAGCAAAATAACCCCTCTATTCAAGAAGGGAGGGAGGCAGAAAACAGGAAACTATAGGCCAGTTAGCTTAATGCCTGTCGTGGGCAAGGTATTAGAATTGATCTTTAAGGAGGTTATAGCTGGGCACTTAGAATAGCTCAAGACAATCAGGAAGAGTCAGCATGGTTTTGTGAAAGGAAAATCATCTTTAATCAATTTATTAAAGTTTTTTGAAGGAGTAACAAGCGTAGTGGATAAAGGGGAACCTGTAGACGTACTGTACTTGGGTTTCCAGGAGGCATTTGATAAGGTGCCACATCAAAGATTATTACGGAAAATAAAAGCTCATGATGTAGGGGGTAACATATTAGCATGGATAGAATATTGGCTCGCTGGCAGAAAGCAGAGAGTATGCATAAATGGGTCTTTCTCTGATTGGCAGGATGTGATGAGTGGTGTCCCACAGGGGTCTGTACTGGGGCCTCAACATTTTTATGATTTACACCAATGACTTAGATGAGGGGAGTGAAGACATGGTAGCTAAATTTGCAGATGACACAAAGATATGTCGGAAAGTATGTTATGAAGAAGACATGAGGAGATTGCAGATGGATATAGATAGGTACAAATGGAGTTTAATGTGGGAAAATGTGAAGTTGTTCACTTTGGCAGGAAGAACAAAAAAGCAGAGTATTACTTAAATGGAGAACGGCTGCATAATTCTGAGATGCAGAGGGATCTAGATGCTCTAGTACATGAGTCACAAAAAGTTAGTATACAGGTACAACAATTAATTAAGATGGCTAATGGAATGCTATCCTTTATTACGAGGGAGATTGAATATAAAAGTAAGAATATTGTGCTTCAATTATACAGGGCATTGGTGAGACCGCACCTCAAATAGTGTGTGCAGTTTTGGTCTCCTTATTTAAAAAAGCATGTAAATTGGAGGTGGCTCAAAGGAGGTATACTGCATAGATACCTGGAATGAGTGGGTTGTTTTATGAGGAAAGATTGGACAGACTGGACTTGTTTCCGCTGGACTTAGAAGAGTGAGAGGTGATTTGATTGAAGTATACAAGGTCCTGAATGACCTTGACAAGGTGGACGTCGAACGGATGTTTCCTCTTGTGGGTAAGTCCAAAACTAGGAGGCACTGTTTTAAAATTAGGGGTCGCCCTTTTAGGACAGAGATGAGGAGAAATATCTTCTCTCAATGGATTGTGTGACTTTGGAACTCTCTGCCTCAGAAGGTGGTGGGCGCGGGATCATCGAATATTTTTAAAGCAGAGGTAGGTAGATTCTTGTTAGGCAAGGGAATCAAAGATTATCGGGGTTAGATGGGAATGTGGAAATCGAAACACAAGAAGATCAGCCATGATCTTACTGAATGGCAGAACAGGCTCAAGGGGCCGAATGGTCTACTACTGTTCCTAATTCTTATGTTCTTATGTTGTTAGTTCAGACGCAGCCACATTGATATGATTGGGGTGTGGCTCCTAGCTTATCTGCCCACTCAAGCAACGCAGAGGTATCAAAGTGCCACCAAGTTCTCCAGAGCTCCGTCCTCTGCCCCCGCCCCCCACCCCCGGCGCAGACTGCAAATTCATGAGCACTTTAGTGGACTGCAGAGCACATTGTACAATCTCCTCGCCAATGCTGGCCATGTAGTAGTCACTGCTGGAGGCGCTGACAGCCCCTTGCAATGTCAGCCTCCCGGTTTGGACCAGTCTCTCCCTCAAGCTAACAGGGCGGCCATGCAGCGCACTAATCTCTGGCCATCCAAGTGGTGGCCTGCACTGTCTGGTAAGCATTAAGGGGCCGTCACACTTAACCAGGACAGGTTCTTACTGCACCCATGCTAACCGCGTGACTCTTTCTTTCATCCTGTAGGAGGAGTACATCAGGATCATGGAGCCTGGTGAACTAGGTGTATGCCTGATGGCCAACGATGCCTAGATCCTCTGAAGAAGTGTCATACAAACTCAAAATGTTAACTCAGTCTGTCTCTCCACAGATGCTGTCAGACCTGCTCAGTTTTTCCAGCATTTTCTGTTTTTGTTTCAGATTTCCAGCATACGCAGCACTTTGCTTTTATCTTAAGGAGATAATTAATGCATGGCAGTGGCCTGTGAAAGAGAACACATCATTCACGGCATGGTTGCCTGATGGATGCTACACTGCTGGATCCTCATTTGGCAGAGCAGCGTCGACCTCATCCCTCACCGTTAGCACAGGGCTGGTCCAGAACCTCTAGAAGGCAGGTTCAGCCTACCTGGAGCCGATCATGCGGGTAGTGAGCACTGAGTGGGACATAAGAAACTGTGCCCCAAGATGATAGCTAGCTAGCTCAGAACAAAGTAGTCTGATCAGCTGCTTGGAGACTGGAAGGAGAGAACTGATCACTCCCTCTGTCCCCACTCTCGGACAAGCCCAGGCAAAATTGCACACGTGGACGAGTGAGTATAAGTCTTATTGAGTGTTAGGAGATTTTTTTTTTGAGTGCCAAATAAACATGTTGCGTGCAAACAATAATTTGGGAGTCTTGGGTTGTTGACACCTAGAGTAAACCTCCAAACCAGAAAAGGGGATATTAACTTACAAACTGTGTTGTTTTAGTAGGTTACATTTCCACAGATGCAGAGTATTTCCAGTTTTTTCTGTTTTTTTAATTTCAGATTTCCAGCAACCACAGTATTTATCTTTTGTATGAGAAAATACATTATTATGCTGAACAAAGATCTATTACAGTGAAGCATAAAATTATATGGAGCCAATTTTCTTAACATGGGCAATTGCAATACAAAGATCCTGTACTTCTGCCCCATGCAGTCTTTCTCACACTGTTTAATTTAGCATGTTTCTTATTTGTCACTCCTGTTGCAACTACTTTAGTCATTTTAATATTGCCTTAAGCTGGAACATCTATATCACTGCTTGTGACTTGAACTCTTAGCCCTTTTTTATCTTTAAAGTATAATTTTTACTAATGTTTCTTACTGAGCTTTTTCCATTACCCCATTTATAAAGAACACCAATAGTAAAGGGAACAGCAGTTTGTACTGTATGAGAAAATGCTAATTGGTTGGCAAGTAGACTCTGATTGCTAGAGGCATTGCATGGAGGATGTACCAGGGAACAGTTAACTGCCAAGCTTTTGTTCAAATTCAAACCAGGCAGGTCGACTCTGATTGGTCAAGGCATTGCCCTGGGGAGTGAACCAGGGAATGGCTGCCCCCCAAGCTTTTGTTTAGTTAAAGAAGGTGCAATGTGTGGTCATGCCTCTTCTGTCCTCAAAGGTCAAGGCCCTGTATGCAAACATATGTAGCTTCTAACATGCATATGTGAACCACAATATGAGCCCGACTGATAATCTTAAATTGGTCATCAGTGTAATTCTTAGCACAATCAGGATTGTTTAGCAAGTGTTGTACAATTGTGGAATCATATCTAATGTTGGACACTATGTTCTGAGTTTTGCAAGCATAGGCTGGTTGGATATGGTTTGTACTTTGTTGTGAACAACTGAAGGGATGCGCTGTTTGATACCATCTGCTATCATTGAGATGTATGGCCTACGAGCTTGACATCACTTCCCTACACACCTTATTGGGCTCCATCTTGTGATCAAATTCACCTTTGAAATGGAGCAGTCAAATAAGCTCCCTTTCCTTGATGTGCTAGTTGAGTAATATGCCAATGGGTTCTCTTCTACTATCTATTGCAAGCCTACCTTAACTGGTCAATATACGTGTTGGGATTCCTACAGTTCCATAAGCTATAAATTTGGCCTTATTGGCAACCTTGTAAACAGAGCCCGAGCCATTTGCTCATTGTGCAGGGTCAATGCTGAAATAGGGCGCATCAAAGCCATCCTGTGAGATAATGGCTACCCTGATCAGATCACTGCTCACTGTATAACACATAAACTTATGAATGGGCCCAAGGCTGCTACTTTTGGTCCTGCAAAGTGCACAGTCTACCTCAAATTATCCTGCAAGGGTAAGGTGTCTCAACAATTTGAGCAATAGGTGAAGCTAGCTATTTCACTCTGTTACTTTGCAGTAGCAACACGAGTGGCATTCTTCACTAACAGGTTGCTGCTGTCAAGACAAAAAGACGCTCTGCCTATCACACAACTGAGCAAGGTGGTATATGAATTTTAGTGACGATGTGATGCCAGGTATGTAGGCCATATGTCCCTATGACTGGCAGGAGGCCATAAAACCCTGCTTGTAGTTGTTAAAGAGGTTTCAGTGGGATTGACAGCCTCCTCTGTGGGCACAATTGAGAGGCAAGGAGGGTGTTGCCTATCTGGTGCCAGGGAAAGAGATATCTCAATTTTGTTGGAAAGGGAGGAGGTTATGATAAGGGAGTATTGGGTGTTATAGGCCAAATTAAAAGCAGGGCTTCAAGAGTGGTAACCCCGTGATTATTACGTGAGCCACATGCTAACTGACATAGGAACATACAGATCAGAAATGTGAACATGTGGCTAAATAAGGAAGAATTACATTTTGTGTGACTCCAGCACCAGGACTGGGGCAGACAGGAGCTGTATTGGAATGGGCTGCATTCGAACTGGGCTGGAAAAGATAAATAAGGTGGTAAAAGGTCTTTAAACTATTAGTCATTTGGCAGTACAAAACTTGAGTATTTCTGAAAAAAGAGACATGCTGTCGAAGCTTTTTTCTTGCACTCATGAGGACAGTTCATAAGGATACCAATAGTAAAGGGAACAACAATTTATACTGCATGAGAAGAAAGTGCTGATTGATTGGCAAGTGGACTCTGATTGGTAGAGGCATCACCATGGAGAATGCACTAGGGAATAGTTAACTGCCAAGCTTTTCAAATTCAAACCAGGCAGGTCGACTCTGATTGGTCAAGGCTGCTGAGTATAAGGAAGTGGAACAGGAGAGAGTGGTTATGTCAACACTATGTTAACAATAAAGTTTTGATTTTTTAATGTAAAAATAATGTTTTCATCAGTCACAAAGCTAGACATTTAAAATAACCGCAAGACAGCTAAATGAAGTCATTGTTTCAACAAACTGAAGAGAAGGGAATATTCTTATTACTTCTGAGGCAAGAGTTGAGTGGTTTCGCTTCATTTTGATGTCAATGCTGACACATTGACATTCCACAGTGGGTTAGAAATTTTTGAAAGCTTAATGGCATTATGTTTTTCCAGCTGTACTCATTCACTAAAGGGATTTTGGAAAATGGCAGTTAAATACTTAAGAACATAGGAATTTTAAGGAACAGGAAGAGGCATTACACACAAACCCGTTCCTTCTGGAGTGATGGGAAGGGCAATTCCGATTATTTAATGAGAGTAAGGGAACCTCTGTACTTCAAAAATTAAGAAATGAAATACCAAACAGAATCACTTTCGAATGATAACAATGCAATACAGAAAATATCACCATTCTGGTGAATCTCACATTAACACCCCTAATGCTCGGGCACCCAAGACTGTGCACCATAATCGCATTGGGGCTTAAGCCATGACTTGTACAATTTTATCATTATATCATAACTGGTGCACTATATGCTCCCTTTTCATAGAAAAACAAAATTGTATTCACTTTCTACATACTCTTTATGCACTCACATTTTTAAGGAATTATAGGGTAGAAATTAGACCCCATCGTGCCTGTTTCTTTTTTGGAAAAACGGGATGTTTGGACTAATTTATGGACATAATTGATCAGACTCAATTTTCTTTCATGGGATGTGGGCATTGCTCATAAGGTCAGCATTGGTTGCCCATCCTAAATTTGTGAGAAAGTGGTGGAGCCGCCTTCTTGAACTTCGGTTCATGTGGTGTATGCACAACCACAGTGCTGTGAGGAAAGGAACTCCAGGATTTTGACCCAGTGACAGTGAAGGAACAGTGTTATTGTTCCAAGTCAGGATGGTGTGTAACTTGGAGGGGAGCTTGTAGGTGGTGGTGTTCCCATGCATCTGCTGCCTTTCTAGGTGGTAGAGGTTGTGGATTTAGAGGTGCTGTCAAAGGAGCTTTAGTGACTTTCTGCAGTGCTTCTTATAGATGGTATACACTGCTGCCTTTGTGCATTGATGGTGGGGGGAGTGAATGTTTAAGGTGGTGGATGGTGTGCAGTCAAGCAGGCTGCTTTGTCCTGGATGGTCCCAAGCTCCTTGAGTGTTGTTGGATCAGTACTCATCCAGGCAAGCTAAAGATCTGTCCACAGCATAAGAAAGCTTATAATGAGGACAATAACATGAAACAAATTATTTTCATTCATTTTGATATGTGAATATTTCATTCATACTTGACACTTATTCATAAAATAAATTTGAAGAACAGTACAGGTGATATTATGTAAAGACCTAATATTGTGAGGTGGGCAAAATTCTACTTGCCCCTGGCAAGAATGCATCTATATCAGGAGGAAGCAGGAGAATGCCTCATTATGAGTCTTCCTCAGCTCCTAACTATAATACACTTCATACACAGGGAAGAAAGAGAGAACAGTCCTGGCCTAGGAGTGGGAAATCAGCCAAGAATCAGCATTTAAAGGGCTCAGCGCCTGCTGCCCACCTTTAATTATTCTATAAGAACAGTTAAAGATAACATAGCACTGCTGGGGATGAATGGGAGGGGTTCAATAATTTTGAAGGATACTTCAGAAGTGATGTGAAGGCATTAAAGAGTGCAGAAAATAAATGGTGAGAACGGTCCCAGGGATGAAGAACTTAAGTTATGTGGATAGATTGAAGAAGCTGGGGCTGTTCTCCTTAGTAAAGAGAAGATTTAAAGGAGATTTGATAGAGATGGTCAGAATGATGAGCTGTCCAGACAGCATGAATAGGGAGAAATTGTTCCCGTTGACAGAAAGATCAAGAACTAGAGGAAACCGATGTAATGTGTTTGGAAAAACAAGCAACGGCTACATGAGGAAAAATATTTTTGATACAACGAGTGTACACTATTGGTCACCTTATTTTAGGATGGATATAAATGCATTTGAAACAGTTCAGAGAAACTTTACCAGACTAATGCCTGGAACTGGTGGGTTGTCTTGTAAGGAAAGGTTGGACAGACGAGTCTTGTATCCGCTGTAGTTTAGAAGAGTAAGATGTGACTTGATTAAAACATATAAGATCCTGAGGGGTCTTGACAGGATGGATGCGGAAAGGATGTTTCTTCTTGTGGGAGAATCTAGAACTAGGGGGTCACTGTTTAAAAATAAGGGGTTGCCCATTTAAAACAGAGATTGAGGCAAAATGTTTTCACTCAGAGTTGTGAGTCTTTGGAACTCTCTTTCTGAGAGGGTGGTGGGAGCAGAGTCTTTGAATATTTTTAAGGCAGAGGTGGATAGATTCTTGGTAAGCAAGGGGGTGATAGGTTATCAGCGGTAGGTGGGATGCGGTTTTTTCAGGTTACTATCAGATCAGCCATGATCTTATTAAATGGCGGAGCAAGCTCCAGGGGCTGAATGGCCTACTCCTGCTCCTTGTTCGTATGTATGTTCGTATATGAGTGGTTAGGATCTGGAATGCTTTGCCTGAGAGTGTGGCGGAGGTAGATTCAATCAAGACCTTCAAAAGAGAATTGGATAATTATCTGAAGAGAAAAAAAATTGCAGGGCCCCGCAGAAATGCTGGGTGGAGTGGGACTAGGTCAGTTGCTTCTGTAGAGAGCTGGCATGGGCATGACAGGCCAAATGGCCTCCTTCTGTGTTGTAACCATTCTTTGAATCTATACATATTTTGCATCAGTTTTTGCAAATGATCATAATGGTGAGAATGTAATTGTTCTAGAAGATGATGTGCAAAACTTGCAAAATTCAAGATGGCTAAGTTACAGGGTTCCAATGGCATCCACCCTAGGCTGCTGAAAGAAGTCAGAGAAGAGATATCAGGAGCTCTGGCCATAATTTTTCAATCCACCTTAATGCAAGTGAGCTGGAAAATAGCTAATAAAGATGTTTATTCAACAAGGGAGAAAAAATAAACTAGGTGACTGTAGATCAGTTAGTTTAAGTTCTTAGGGTTCAATTTTAGCTCCTGGACAGGAGCAAAGCAGGCAGTATGCCCATCTGGGAGCCGCAACAGGCTGTTTTGGACAATTTTAGTACCCGGGTGTTATCACACCCACACATGGAGTGCCCACACAAAACAACCAGGAGGTTGGTTGGAAGAGGCTGCCTGGCCTTTAATATCAGGAGGCAGCAACCAGGGGTATGGTACCCGGCATGGGCTAAGTGATCTGAGAGGGAGTTTCAGTTTTAGGGAGGAGGAGGAAACCCAGGGCAGGGGAGGCTGAAGGTTTCCTTGTGGAGCTCAGAGAAGGTTCCTTCAGCATGCAATGCTGATTTGATGGCAGCAGTGTGAGTTTGTATTCCACCAAGATTACTTTGCGTGGCAGTAGTCTGAGCTTACACTGTAGCACTTTGACATTGGGTGGCTGCTGTTTGTACTGTAATGGATCCCATAAAATGGACCATTAGATACTGCAGTGTGGTCGGCTCTGCAAATGTACAAACTGAGTTGGCCACCACTTCTATGCTCACCAGGATGCTTTGCACAAAGCCATGTGCCAAGTTGGTGTTAGACTCCTCCATGCTCCTTAAAATTGTTTGCATTCTTTCTGATAGGCTTCCCAATGGATCAAGCCTTTCATTGTACGTACCCACCAGTGTCTTCTATAGGGTGCCCATCGAAGTCCTCAGCTGAGTCCTCTTCCACAGAACCTTTTTTTTCATTTATCCATTCATGAGACGTGGGCATCGCTGGCTAGGCCAGCATTTATTACCCATCCCTAATTGTCCTAGAGAAGGTGGCTCTGAGCTCAACCCCCTGGCATTGGTCTCCATGGCTATTTGCTCCCAATACCTCTGAATGTGTGTCTGGGGGAGCCTCCTCACTCCCAGAGGATACAGGACATGTCCCTTCCTTTCTACCTCCACTACCAACGCCTCCAGGGCAGCGCCTGAAAACCTTGGAACTCGCTCTCTTGCACTTTTGTGCCATTCCTCAATGTTTCCCAGGTCAGATTTACTTTCTGTATGATTGGATATTTGCCAGCACCTGCTGCAACCCCAGTGCACCTCCCCTTTAACAGGTGCAGACTAATTTTAAAAGTGCAGGATTTAATTGGTGCTAACAAGTTATGATTTTGGGTGCTGATGCATGCAACCAATGAATAGCCTGGTTAGTGTGGCTGCATTCAGAAATCATTCAAATGAACACAAAATTGGTGTGCTGCCTGCATTACAGGTTAATTACTCATCACGATCCTTGCGTCCATTTTTGGGGGCTACCCGATTTAGGTTCCAAAGAATTTTAGAGTACAGAAGAAGGTTGGAAAAACTCAGCAGGTCTGGCATCATCGGCAGAGGAGAGCACAGTTGACGTTTCGAGTCCTCATGACCCTTCAACAGGGTCATGAGGACTCGAAACGTCAACTGTGCTCTCCTCCACCGATGCTGCCAGACCTGCTGAGTTTTTCCAGGTATTTCTGTTTCTGTTTTTGTTTTGGATTTCCAGCGTCCGCAGTTTTTTGCTTTTATTACAGAAGAAGGTTATTTGGCCTATAATGCTTGTACAGTTTTCTGAAAGAACTATCCACTTAGTCTCATTTCCTTGCCCTTTGTTCATGCCATGGCTTCTCGCATTTGTGATACATTCTCACCTAAATGTTGTGTGCTGAATTTATGAGTTTGTTCATGTAATTTATTTTTGGGTTAGCTAGTTAGAAGTTTCAATTTTGTATGACATAATATTTTCAGTTGGTTTGCCTCTATGGGTTACAGAATCAAAGTTCTTCAGTGAGATTCTAATTTCCCGTTGAATGCTGGTTTAACCACTAAGGAACAGTTCATGCCAGCTAGTACTGATTTGATTTATGATTCAAGAAAGCTATGACTCATTCCTCATAGTTGAGCCAGATGTAGCCAATTTTCCATCACTGAAAAATATTGCTTGGCAGAGAAAAGCAGCAAATTGCATGTCACAAGTGGCATGAATGTAATAATTTTTTGGGATTCAACAAATTTGTCCAATTAACTTCACTTCACACGTGAAGGCATCAGAGAGAGTGCAGAAAAGATTCACGCGAATGGTCCCAAGGTTTAAGAACTTCAACTATGTAGCTAAATTGGAGAAGACGAGGCTGTTTTCCTTAGAGAAAAGAAGGTTGAGAGGAAGTTTGATAGATGTATTCAAAATCATGAGGGGTCTGGACAGAATAGGTAGGGAAAAAGTATTTTCATTGGGGGGTGGATCAAGAACCAGAGGGCACAGGCTTAAGGTACTGTAATTGGGAAAAGAAGCAATGGCAACATAAGGAGAAACTTTTTTTATGTAGTGAGTGGTTAGGATCTGGATTGCACTGCCTGAGAGTGTGGTGGAAGCAGGTTCAATCGAGGCATTCAAGAGGGAATTGAATTGTTATCTGAAAAGGAAGAATGTGCAGGACTATGGGGAGGAGGTGGGGCAATGGCAGTAAATAAATTGTTCCTATGGAGAGCTGGAGCAGACACGATGGGCTGAATGGCCTCCTTCTGTGCTGTAACCATTCTGTGAATCTGTATAGGCACATACAGCTGAATTTTAACACACAAAATCCAGTGTTTTGGGTTTGTGTCAAAAGTTAAAATTTTAAACATCTGAAATCAGACAACAACCCACCTCAAACCTGCACATTTCCTGGTTTAATAATGGAGGGACAAGGGGCAGTTAGCTAATCTACTCTCAGGAGGTGGTTTGGGGTTGGGCTGTTTGCAACCTGCGACACAGTTGACTACACTATTCACCTTCAAAGTGTCCCTACTCTTGTCCAGCTGGGTGGGACTGCATCTGCCTGGTTCCATTATCTACTTGATCATAGGTAGAGAATTACCTGCAATGGCTTCTCTACCTACTCTCATGTAGTTACCTCTGGTATCCCCCAAGGATATATCTCCTTCCCTCCAATTTATCATCCACATGCAGCCCCTTGGCAACATAATTGAAAACATATTCAGTTTTCACTTTTTTTTATCCGTTCATGGGATGTGGGTGTTGCTGGCTAGGCCAGCATTTATTGCCCACCCCTAACTGCCTTTGAGAAGGTGGTGGTGTGCTGCCTTCTTGAGCTGCTGTAGTCCATGTGTTGTAGGTATATCCACAGTGCTGTTAGGAAGGGAGTTCCAGGATTTTGATCCAGCGACAGTGAAGGAATGGCAATATGTTTCCAAGTCAGGTTGGTGTGTGACTTGGAGGGGGAATTGGAGGTGGTCATGTTCCCAAGCATTTGCTGCCCTTCTCCTTCTAGGTGGTAGAGATCTCAGGTTTTGAAAGTGCTGTCAAAGGAGCTTTGGTGAGTTGTTGCAGCGCATCTTGTAGATGGTACACACTGCTGTCACTGTGTGTCAGTGGTGGATTGAGTAAACATTTAAGGTGGTGATTGGGCTGCCAATCAAGCAGGCTGCTTTGTCCTGGATGGTGTCAAGCTTCTTGAGTGTTGCTGGAGCTGCACTCATCCAGGTAAGTGGAGAATATTCCACCACACTCCTGCTTTGTGCTTTGTAGATGGTGGACAGGCTTTGGGGAGCCAGGAGGTGAGTTATTCTTCACACAATTCCCAGCCTCTGACCTGTTCTTGTAGCCACAGTATTTTTATGGCTAGTCCAGTTTAGTTTTAGGTCAATGGTAATCCCCAGAATGTTGAAAGGGATTCAATTGATGCTAATGTCATTGAATGTTATGGAGAGACGGTTAGATTCTCTCTTGTTGAAGATGGTCATTGTCTAGCACTGTGTGGCACTTGCCACTTATCAGCCCAATCTTGAATATTGTCTCGGTCTTGCTACATATGGACACAGACTGCTTCAGTATCAGAGGAGTCGTGAATGGTGCTAATATTGTGCAATGATTAGTGAAAATCCCCACTTCTGACTTTATGATGGAGGGAAGGTCATTGATGAAGCAGCTGAAGATGGTTGGGCCTAGGACACTACCCTGAGGAACTCCTTCAGTGATGTCCTGGAACTGAGATGATTGACCTCCAACAACCACAACCATCTTTCTTTGTGCTAAGAATTACTCTAACCAGTGGAGAGTTTCCCCCCTGATTCCCATTGACTCCAGTTTTGTTAGGGCTGCTTGATGCCACACTCGGTCAAATGCTAACTTAATGTCAAGGACAGTTACTCGCACCTCACCTCTTGAGTTCAGCTCTTTTGTCCAAGGCTAGAATGAGGTCGGGAGCTGAGTGGCCATGGCAGAACCTAAATTAAGCATCAGTGAGCAGGTTATTGCTGAGTAAGTGCTGCTTGGTGTACACTGATGATACCAAGTTCTATTTCACCACCACCTCTTTTGACCTTCCCACAATCTCTAAATTATCTGACTGCCTGTCTGACATCGAAGACTGGATGAGCAGAAATTTCCTCCAATTAAATATTGGAAACACTGAAGCCTTTGTCTTCAGTCCCTGGAACAAATTCCACTCCCTTGCCATCAACTCTATCTGTCTCCCTGGGATTGTGTACAATTGAACCGGACTGTTTGCCACCATGGTGTCATATTTGACCCTGAGGGGAGCTTCCATCTACAATTCCACACCATTACTAAGACTGCCTATTTCCACCTTCATAATATCGCTTGACTCCACTCCTGCCTCAGCTTATCTGTTGCTTCTTATGTGGCTCGGTGTCATATCTTGTTTTATAATGTTGCTGTGAAGCCCCTTGGGGCGTTTTTTTATGTTAAAGGTACTATATCAATAGATGTTGCTTTTGTTGACAATAGTGTTGTAGTCTCATTCCATGCCAACATTTTAAAGCAAACAGCAAACCCCATGAAGAAATATTAGGGTAGAGGTAGGTTTTAAGGGGCACCTTAATGAAGGAAACCGAGGTAGAGGCTTAGAGAGGGAAATCCATTGACAATATAAATTTGCACAGGTGAAAGGGCAATCCTAGCAAGGAATTAAAGAAATGCTTTTCAAACATTCTACAAGCTCAAATGAGAACATTCTCGCCTGTTGTAGTTGATTCACTTTTCTACATTTTTCAATGCATTCCTCACCTGCAAACTCTGTGGTGCTCCAAAGAAATAGCTGTTTAAAGCTGAAAACCTATTCCAGTTAAACATGTTTGGATGGTTGGATAAGGACATGATTTGGTGATTTTTGGGTCAGATCCTCTTGAATTTTTTATGTCATGTACAGTTTTCACTATGGGGAATAATACAATGGTTACTGCCCAAGTTTTGAACTTGAGTTGTGGATTTTGGTTCCAGCTCATTTCCAACAATTGAAGCAAGCTGATAACATAGTGCTGAGAGAAATACAGAGCATTGTCAGCTATAGTTATATTCCAAGTTCATCTCCTCCCTAGAAATTTGAGCATAGAATCATAGCTCATTTTCAATACTGACAATCACAGTAAGGAATATTGCACTATCATTCTAAACCCTATGTTATCAAACTAACTGCAATAATGCAAGATATTTATCTGATCGTACACCTGATTCTTGCTATCAGCACTGCTTCCCCCCCCTCCAGTCAGAATCCATCTCAGGGAAACACAATACTCCAGATACCAACTAGATGACAATAGGTGCTAAGGAGGTGACTTTCAGCTGATACACATCCACTCAAGGAGCCAGAAGCCCTGCATGTTTGTTTCATGCATTTTTCCCAGAGGTGCTCACCTCATGTTTTGTGACTCTGTGCGGAAAGCACGAGGCCTCATTCCATGGCAGGCCAATCTGCTGGGTGGACTGGATGAAATTAAGAAGTAGGTCAGATTTAGCCTATAGGCTGTGGATTGGAGACCCTAGCCTTAGGGAAAATTCTAAGGGTTTATCAGGCTAGTCATCCTGCTCATAGTATCACACCATATCACACCAATATGAAGTGATCAACTCCTGTGCTCCGGTGATGAATTTTGAGTCTGATTCTCTGTATGAAGGTCTCATGGACTTTTGGAGAGTGGTCAGCTTTATAAGACCTTAACTTGTATGTTTCAACAGCAGGAAAGCGGGTTTATAACTCTGACAGACAGCAATATTAAGACATACAAAATGGGCTAAATAAAATTTCCATGAATCCATGCAACTGTTGATGGCTGCATAACCTATTTTTCAGATCTGTTTTGGAGAAATGTTTCTTTTAAAAATATGAACAATTGTTTTCACTGTCTGTATCATGTCAAATGTGTTTTGTTCTGTAATTTCATGTTACTCATGCACAATGGTTGATTGTACACCTGATTTACTTATCTTATGCTTCAAATATTAGTAGCAGATGGGGAAATAAAGCTTGATTTGGTAACTACTTGCACTATAAAAGCTGAGTTGAAAGTGTCAAGCCAATGGAATGAGTGAAATTTATGATCAAAAAGTGAGACCTACTGCAATTAGATTTGCCGTAATTATTTTTAAGGGTGAGTTAATAATTGAGATTTTAAACCAAGATAAGTGACAGCCTACATGATAGAAACATAAACAAAACAAACAATAATAACGGATTTTCTGAAAAGTCGGAAACACAAGTCATCACTTCAGGCTTTGTTTTCCTGCCACTTCAAACTATAACTCAACAAAAGTCAAGAATTGGTGTAACTGGCAAAAGTTAATGGAACTGGAATATTTTTACCAGCCCATAGGTTACCTTTGATACTGGTTAAAACTGTTTAAAAGTAAATGAGAACTTGGGCAGCTTGGCTGGTGCTGATTATGATTATTGGCCCCTGTGTTCATGGCTCAGTTCATAGCACCCTCGCCTTTGAGTCAGAAGGTTGTGGGTTCATGTCCCACTCCCGGAAAAAAAAAGTCAAGAACTGTGAATGTACTCAGAGTTACACAGTTGTTGGAAAAGATTTAAAACATGTTGCTGTTAGTGAACCTAAATTGCACTACAAACTGAAGAATCTCACCAGTGGGAGGCTGGAACTTCAAATGGACACAGCCTCATGAAAAATGCAACTCTCTACAATAAAGATAGTGTGGGATGACAAACAAATAAATAGCAGCTGTTTCCTCACCAAGGTAGCTTATCTCACTTTTAAACCTCCTCTTTTGCTATTGTGGGTCTATAACTGTGCCATTATGCTGCAGATAACAGTCTCAAACTTGCACGGTATAATGCAAAACTGGCAAACCAGAGTTACACTGCTGGCCACCATTAGCACATTCCTTAGCTAATATCACCACCGTCAATACCCCTTTGTCCTTTTGTCTATGACATCTTTGGCAATCTCTTCTTTGCCTCCACCTATCACTGGCCCTCTATCCAGCTCTACCTGTCCCACCCCCCTTTACCAGCTTATATTTCACCTCATTTCTTTAGTTCTGATGAAGAGTCATACAGACTTGAAACGTTAACTGTGTTCCTCTCCGCAGATGCTGTCAGATCTGCTGAGCTTTTCCAGCTATTTTTGTTTTTGTTTCAGATTTCCAGCATCCGCAGTATTTTGCTTTTACACTATTGGTTGCCTCTCCTATGGATTTCAGTGGCGAAGGAGTATGCGTTTGCATAGGAGAACTCTATTACCTTGGCAACTAATCCTTAGTTGTAGTATGGCTTCTTTCTTAACATCAAAAGAGTCAAAATTAAGTGTATAAAGTTCTGTTTGTCCAATGGACTACCTAAGGATTTTAAAATGGGGTTTTGCACTGGACTGTAGTTATACTACACCAGGCGTGTATCATTAATGACATGAGACTACCACAATTCTTATTTTAATGTATTTGGGAGTCAGACGCCCAATCTGATTCCTATATTATACTGCCAGCATTGTTTTGCCATGTACTCAAAGCCATTGTACATCAATACAAAAGTGTTCATACAACAGCAGCCTTAGTTAAATTACTGAGTGCATGCTAAGTATTGACATCAAGATATTTATGAAACACACAATACCACATGGGAGACATTCTATTTATTTATTGGGCAGAATTTTGCCTTTGGCGTGCAGGCTCTGCGGCGTTGGGCGGGGGCGGTTGGGAAGCCAACCGCTGCCTGTGATCGGCACCACACTGCGATTTCACGCTGGGTGGGCCAATTAAGGCCTGCCCAGCGTGAGATGCAAGCGGCAGCGCTCAGCGCCACCTGTGCGGGTGGGGGGAGGAGGGCGAGCGGCTCGAGCGTGAACTTTGCATATACGTGCGAGTGAGCACTTCATAATCTTCCTGAGGCACAGAGCTGCCTCAGGGAGATGAAGCACTGTTTAAAAAAAAAATAAAGAAAATAAAAACGTTATAAAACATGTCCCCTCATGTAAATCTGTCACATGAGCAAGGACATGTTTTAGTTCAAGTGTAAAATTTTTATTTGTTTTTATTTACTTTAGGAAACCTCATCCTGCATGTGGATGAGGTTTCCTCAAAAGTGCAAAGGCTGCTTGGCCTTTTCGCCTGCCCGCCAACAGTTAGGTTGGACGGGAAGTGTAAATTTGAATTTAGTTACCTTTTTAACGGCCTTAACAGGCCTTTTAATTGTTGGTGGGCATGCTGCCGACTTCAGCGCGTGCCCGCTGAACGAAATATCGCGGGACTGCGTGATGACATCGGGACGCTTGCCCGACGTCATCGCACGTCATTTCACGCTTGGCCAGGTTGGGCACGCGCCCGCCCGCCGAGCTTAATATTCTGCCCATTATGCACGATAGGCCATTAATCTTTATCTTTTATAAAATGTGGTATATTATTGGTTAAAAACAGAACTTATCGTGTATTTCACTCCTAATTAGCATTTCATGCATTTGGTTATGTTTATACATTATAAATAATTCAAAAATGGCATTTTTGCATCAATAAAGCAATTCATGTTCTGTGAAAAGTGGGGGAGGGGGGAACACCTGATTTACTGGCTGAGTTTGGTCATTGAGATTTTAAGAACTATTCAATTCCTGTTTATAACATCTGCTGCTTATGCCAACAGGGGCCAGCTGCCCTGTGAAAATGGGATGTGTTACCTGCAACAGTGACAATTCCAACACAAATGAGGAAAACAAGAAGATACAGGACTGCTATCGCACACTTGATCCCTGCCATCGAGTTCCAGTGGTTGCAAAAACTGCTTGCTGTGCCTCTCCTTCCTGCTGGTCCTTAAGAAAATGAAATAAACAATGTTATGACACAGCAGTTGGTAAAGGCTGTTATTTAAAATCACAGGGGGAAACTTTAAACAACTGTCATAACCTATATTTTCAGGTGGTATGTTTTGAATTGCGGCTCGAATTCAGGAATAAGACCACCAGTTCTCAAGAGGTTTTTATACCAAACTACATGAGACATTTATTAACTTACACAAGTTAAACATATACACATGGCTACAAATTGCTACTATCATAACTTTTTAACAAATTCCCAAACTAATCTCAACTAAGGCAACAACAACCCATGGACTTTAAGCAGAAACCAGGCAAAGCATTTTCACCTGACAAATTCAAAATGAGGTTCCTTTCACTTTGGTTCCTTTGCAGACAGTTGTAGGCTTACAGCTGCTTTGATGTTACATGCCTCTGCCCTGCACATACAAAACTGCTTTCTGTTATACCCAGCACTTCTCTTTAAATGTAAATTCTCATTGTATCATCAGGCCCTTTGAACTCCACCTCTTCTAACAATAAAACCCCTTTCGTAGTACCAATTTTATTAATAATATAAGCATTGATTGGTGTCTCCTAGCTAGGTGCAAGATTTCTTCCCCAGTCTTTGAATGCTCTATTCAACAAAATGCAAATGTACCTTTACCTTACTGTTTACATCTCACGACTACCACATATCAAAGCACCCAGACTAGCTGTCTTTAATCCAATTAAAACACACACAGACACACCCACAGATTAAACCTCTATTTAAAAAAAAATTCCAATGACATTATGTATATTAATAGCTTCATGACAACAGTTAATGGTTGCTCCCTTTCCCTCTTGCCACAACTGGTTTTGTTTACATGGTGACACATTACCAAATCTACTGCACAAATCCTGGTAACAGTGTGTAATTATCTAAATAATTCCTTTGCAATACCACTATTACAGGATGAAGCTTAAACATGTTGTTCTCCTTCTAATTACATGCAGCATGGCAGTGCACAGATGTCTATAAGGGTCCATGGACATTCCCTCTTTATATTGTGAAAAAAAAATTATATTAAAAAGTATTCAGTTAAATCTACAAAAGGTTTAAAAAATGGCAGATTTTAATAAAAAAAAATGTTTTGAGTAAAATTATGAAAGGCTAGTCACTACAATGGGTAGACTTTACACGGAGGTTTCCCGACTTCCACCCCCATAACTTCAGAAAAAGATCGGCAGAAACTCTGGAGCGATGGTGTAAAGAACTGTTTATGCCATTTCTTTGGGATTTGGCTGAACTTGCATCAAAGTTACATCGGATGATTAGGACAACCCATATGCAAACAAATGGTGAAACATTAGACAAAAAAGACAGCACTTTTTCCATAGCCCTCACATGTGTCAAATTGTGGCATTTTGAGATTCACCGTTGGTTGAGAAATGACTGACCACACAACAAAGGGGTTAAAAAAGTATGCATTCACACCCATTGTGTGCTTCTGTCTATGTTCTTGAAATTGGTTATAAACAGTTACAAAAATAACACGAGTGCCAGAATTATGCTCTAAACTCTGGTTCCCCAACCAGAATTAGAAAGAAGGAAAGAATTTGCATTTACGTAGTGCCTTTCATGACCTCAGGTCATCTCAAAGCATTTTGCACACAAAAAAGTCTGATCGTTGTTGTAACATAGAAATCATGGCAGCCAACATATGTACATAAAAACACAGAGGCCAGGAATACACTGTGAAACTGCTGCAGAGACACTTGACACTATTCACTTTTCAACAGTTTACTCCTGACAATTCAAAGTTGTGTCTTTTCACTAAAAACATTATTTTTCCAATAATTTGTATTGTTACATTAAATAATATGGAAAATGGTAATTCAGTGCTGAAAAATTAAATTGTCAGGTAATTTAATTTCAGTGACTTTGAAGAGTAGACTGTATTAGATATCACATAAAATAATTCATGGCACCTTCTGCCCAATCGCCTTATGCCAATGTTTAAGCTGCACATGTACCTCCTCCCATCCTAGTTTATCTAACTCTAGCATCACATTCATGTTTTTCTGGCTTCACCTTGAATGTACCTGTCCTATTCATCTCAATTACTCAGGTTAGTAAATGTTAGGAAGTGGCATTCCATGAGGGTCAGTGCTGGCACCACTGTTGTTCACCATTTTCATTTTTTTCAGGCTCAGGAAATGGCAACACAATTTCAAAACTTGCAGATGGCAGCAATTGGGCAGTGTAGTTATTACAGGGGAGAACTCTGTAACGAAATACAGGAAGACATGAGTAAATTTGCAGAACCGCTGTGCAACTCACAAATGAACTTCAATATAGATGAGTGCAAAGTAGTACACTTTGGTAGGAAGAATGAGGAGGCACAAAATTCTTGGAGAACAAGAGTTGAATTTTTGCCCCTCCCCCACCTCCCCTACCCTGAAGACAGTGATGCAGACGGGGAGCTCCCTTAGCTCCCTCATCTAAATCATTAATATATAACGTGAAGAGCTGGGGTCCCAGCACCGATCCCTGCGGTACCCCACTAGTCACTACCTGCTATTTGGAAAAAGACCCGTTTATTCCTACTCTTTGTTTCCTGTCTGCCAACCAGTTTTCTATCCATCTCAATACACTACCCCCAATCCCATGTGCTTCAATTTTACACACTAATCTCTTATGTGGGACTTTGTCGAAAGCCTTCTGAAAGTCCAAAAAAACCACATCCACTGGCTCCCCCCCATCAACTCTACTAGTTACATCCTCAAAAAATTCCAGTAGATTTTGTCAAGCATGATTTCCCTTTTGTAAATCCATGCTGACTCTGTCCAATTCTGCCACTGTTTTCCAAGTGCTCAGCTATTAGATCTTTTATAATGGACTCTAGAATTTTCCCCATTACTGACATCAGGCTGACTGGTCTATAATTCCCTGTTTTCTCTCTACCTCCCTTTTTAAATAGTGGGGTTACATTAGCTACCTTCCAATCTGTAGGAACTGTTCCAGAGTCTATAGAATCTCGGAAGATGACCACCAATGTATCCGCTATTTCTAGGGCCACTTCCTTAAGTACTCTGGGATGTCGATTATCAGGCCCCGGGGATTTATCGGCCTTCAATCCCATCAATTTCCCCAACACCATTTCCCTACTAATACTGATTTCTTTTAGTTCTTCCCTCTCACAAAACCCTGTGTTCCCCGACATTTTTGGTATGTTATTTGTGTCCCCCTTTGTGAAGACAGAATCAAAGTATGTATTTAGTTGATCAGCCATTTCTTTGTTCCCCGTTATAAATTCCCCTGTTTCTGACTGTAAGGGACCTACATTTGTCTTTACCAATCTTTTTCACTTCACATACCTATAGAAACTTTTACAGTCAATTTTTATGTTCCCTGCAAGCTTACTCTCATACTCCATTTTGCCCTTCTTAATCAATCCCTTGGTCCTCCTTTGCTGAATTCTAAAGTGTTCCCAATCCACAGATCTGTTGTTTTTTCTGGCCAATTTGTATGCCTCTTCCTTGGATCTAATGCTATCTCCAATTTCGCTTGTAAGCCATGGTTTGGCCACCTTTTCTGTTTTACTTTTGCGTCAGACAGGAATAAGCAATTGTTGCAGTTCACCCATGCGCTCTTTGAATGTTTGCCATTGCCTATCCACCGTCATCCCTTTAAGTAACGTTTCCCAATCCATCATAGCCAACTCGCACCTCATACCATCGTAGTTTCCTTTATTAAGATTCAGGACCCTAGTCTCAGAAGCAACTACTTCACTCGCCATCTTGATGAAGAATTCCATCATATTATGGTTGCTCATCCCCAAGGGGCCTCGCACAATTAGATTGCCAACTATTCCTTTCTCATTACACAATACCTAGTCTAGGATGGCCTGTTCTCTAGTTGGTTCCTCAACATTTTGGTCCAGAAAACCATCCCGTATACTCCAGGAATTCCTCCTCTACAGTATTGTAACTAATTTGATTTGCCCAATCTATGTGCAGATTGAAGTCACCCATAATTGCAGATGTTCCTTTGTTACATGCGTCTCTAATTTCATGTTTAATGCCATTCCCAACATCAGATGATCAGAATATATCATGGATCTTGATAAATGGTACAGGAGACTACAGAGATTTGAACTTGAAATTCCAGAATTGGCATTGGTGTTTAAATTACTGGACTGTGCTCGCATTTCCCACATTGATGGTTTTTTAGTACTAACAGGGGTTCAGTTCCAGAAAAAAGAATCTCTCCTCGATCAAATGGCTGCTGCCCTAAAAAAAATTTCTGGGGAAACAGTCATTTCCTGCCACTTTTTTAGCAAATGCTAACAACTATGCTGTGAAACAAAGAATAGAAGATTCAATGGCAGCCGAATTTCGAGGTCGACCAAATATTAGACAAAGATTCCAATTCAAAGATGGGGATAATGACAAGAGGTCTGAAAATGGTCTTAACCCTAGCCAATTTGAGAGTCGGAACAAAAAGCATGTCAGGGACGGTGACCGTAGGCATTTAAACCCACAGAAAGGTACGGGAAATAGTTAATCGGTGTTTTCAGTGTGATTCCCAGTATCATTACATGATGAACTGCCCACAACGAAGGAATGATGCTTTTGAAGTGTCCCATGAGACAGATTTGTCTGAAACTGAAAATGCTGATGGTGCCTGCCATGATGGAATTGTATTGATCACTGAGAGTTTGAAACTGGTAATGAGTATCTTGATTGTAGACTCCTTCAACTGTGCAGTTCTGGACATTGGTTGCACCTCTATGGTGTGTGGCATGGACTGGCTTGACTGCAACCTGGAGTCTCTTGATGAGGCAGAACGGCAGAAGCTTAAGAATTATGAAAGCTCTACCTGCTTCAGCTTTGGAGATGACAATACATTAACATCCTCCAAACGAGTGGCCCTCCCTTTTAAGATAGCAGGGATCAATCTGTTTATCAGCATTGACGTGGTTTCTAGCGAGATACTGTTATTGTTAAGTCAAACTGTAATGAAGGAGGCTCAGATGACACAAGATATAAAGAATGATAGAGCAGTCGTGTTTGGAAAAACTGTAGATCTACATTTTACTCGGTCAGGCCATTACTGCTTGACACAAAGGAAGTCAGAAATTTCTCATCAAAAAGTTCATGAAGCTTTGTTCACTGCTGAGAATAAGAATTTGGTGGACAAAAGGATCATTTGGAAATTACATAGACACTTTGCACATTCGGCACCACAGAAACTGAAGACTCAACTTCGAGATGTGGGATTGGTCGATAAAGGATACGATGACCTTATTGAACAAATCACTGCTCAGTGTGAAATTTGTCTTAAATATCGCAAGACACCATGGCGTCCTGTTGTGGGCTTGCCACTAGCCAGGGAATTTGACGATGCGGTGGCAATGGACTTGAAAAGTTGGAAGGAATTTGGGGTATATTCTGAAATACCTGACAGAGGACAGCCACAGATGGATCTGTACAGAAAAAGTACTCCCAGATGGCACATATAAGGCCAAAGTGAGATTAGTAGCCCGAGGCTTTGAAGAGAGACTAGGAGATCAAGATGTCAGCGTGGATAAAAGCAAAAAACTGCAGATGCTGGAAATCCAAAACAAAAATAAAAATACCTGGAAAAAATCAGCAAGTCTGACAGCATCTGCAGAGAGGAACACAGTTAACGTTTCGAGTCCGTATGACTCTTCAACAGAACTGTTGAAGAGTCATACGGACTCGAAACGTTAACTCTGTTCCTCTCCGCAGATGCTGTCAGACCTGCTGAGTTTTTCCAGGTATTTTTATTTTTGTGTCAGAGTGGACTTGCCTACTGTGGGGAAAGTGATGTTTGAAGACTTTTTTTTAGCTATTTTGGAATCTTATTCCTGGGGGTGCAAATCAATTGATATAAAGGCTGCATTTTTACAAGGGGAGAAGTTTCAAAGGGAGGTATTTTTTGAAACCTCCCAAAGAAGCCGGGGATGTAGAAGGAATGCTATAGAAATGGAAATTGAACAAATGCGTTTATGGATTGAAGTATGCATCAAGAGTATGGTATTTTTCCGTGAGGTTCGTCCCGTTGAAAACAGGTTGCATTCAGTTAAAGGCAGACCCCATGATGTTCTGCTGGTATCATAAGGACAAACTAGCTGGAATCTTTATCATGCATGTTGATGGTTTCCTGTGGGAAGGCTCTAGAATTTGAACAGTGGGTAATCGAGAAGATAAAGAAGGAATTCAAGGTAGGAAGTCAGGCTTCAGGGGCCTTTAAATACATAGGTTTAGACATTAAGCAGAGCAAGTTAGGAGTGACATTGAATCAACAATCTTATCTAGAAAATGCTAATCACATCCCAATAACTCGGGTTAGATCCTCACAGCGGATCTTGCTACCAAGGAAGAAATGGAACAGTTGAGAAGTTTGATTGGGCAGTTGAACTGGTTGTGCATCCAGATTAGGCCTGGCACTAGTTATGATGTGTTGGAGCTGGGTACTATGATAAAACATGCTACAGTTGAGGAAGTTCTGAGAGCAAATAAAACATTGAAGAAAAATAAATTCTGAGAGATGTGTGCTCAAGTTTCGACCCTTAGGTGATCCAGAAGATGTGAGGTTAGTCATTTTTAGCGATGCTTCACATGCCAATCTTCAAGATGGGTCCTCTAACACAGCAGGGTTTATCATATTCCTGGTTGGAAAGAATGATAAATGTTGCCTGCTGGCTCGGGAGGCCAAGAAAAAAAAAGAGCAGTGCTTAGATGCTGAAACGCTGGCCTTAGTAGAAGCATTAGATATGGGGGGTTTACTTATCCAATATACTGACAGAAATATTATATAAGGGGTAATGTGAGAAAAGTTTGCCCATGGAATGTTATGTTGATAACCGATCTCTTTGGGATAATGTTCATTCCACAAAGTGTTGCTGAAAAAAGGCTAAGAATAGACCTAGCCAGCATAAAATAAATGTTAGGGAGGAGAGGGATCTTTAAGATACAATGGGTTGACGCAAGTCACCAGCCATCAGACTGTTATATGAAAAGAAGTGCCTGCTCTAAGAAATTATTAAATATATTGGAAGAGGGGTGTCTTATGTTATTATGATGAAATGAAAAAAGACGATTTTTTTGTTTTATTGTTTATATATATCTTTGGTAAAGGAAATACGGGAACTATAGATGTGGAAATACGTCATATTATTTCCTTCTGTTTATTCCAAAATTAAAAGAATGTTACTTAATTTTTTTTCAAAGCTTTAATTTAAAAAGAAAAGAGGGGAATCTGTCAATGTATAAGTAATCACACTGCATGGCAATCACCTTTGTTTAAAGACAATTGCTAGTTAAACAGGTGATGGACATTGATTATCCCATCTAATCAGAATAAAAAGATACAACTGGAACATTGTGTGGAAGCTATTTGGAAGTCAGTAGCACTGTCAGAAGCTGTCTTGAAAATAAACCAGCTTGAACCAAATGACCAGCCTGGATTAATTCTTATTTTGAATAACAACAGATGCCCTCTTTGCCAGAGCTGGACAGAACATTCATTTTATTGACAGACAGTCTTGCAGGGACAATGGGCATTGGGTCTCACCTTGATCGCTGGATTCTCCCAGGTGTAGGGCATCATTGATTGGACCCATGTGGCCATCAAGGCTCCAAGTGGCCTGCCAGTGAGACCCTTCAGGAGGAAGGGCTTCCACTTCCTCAACATCCAACTGACGTGTGATCATAACAAGAGCTTCCTCCATGTGTGTGCTCACTTTTCTGGCAGTTCCATGATCCCTTTATCCTTCACCATTTCAGGCTGCCTCAGATCTTCACTCCAACCTCCAAAGTGCATGGATGGATCCCAGGGGGCAAGGGAAATTCTTACCACAGAGTCCTCTATAGGAGCCCCAGAGAGAGGCACAGAGGTGATTCAAACTATACCACTTGCTCTGATGGACAACCATCAAGCAGGCCATTGGGCTTCAGAATGTGTGATTCCAGTGCCTGGATCAGCTGAGCGGTGCCCTCCAATACCCTCCTGCAAGAGTCTTGGTTATTGTGGTGGTCTGCTGAGATCTCTATAACATGGCCCTCCAGAGGTGTGGACCTTGAGGATGGTGAAGGCCTGGAATGAGACAGCTCATTGATGGAGGAACAGGAGGTAAGAGAGAAGGGGGAATTGGGGGCAAGGGACATGATGCTGAACAACGAGGTACCCATGCTGCACAACCACGTGCCCTCTCCTTGCCACCCTTCAGGGAGAGGACCTCCCTCCTCTCTCTCATGGCTTCCAGAATTAAATCCGGTCAGCATTGGTTCCGCTCTGCTCCGAGTGTAGACCTCTGGCTCCTCTCTGACATCTCAGTGATGGCTGCTGTGGGATGTCTAAATGATTTCCGCACTTTATCTGACCCACCTCGATTCCTGCCCCCACTGGCTCTAATTCTGTCTCCATATCAATTAAGAGCTCAGCACCATGAAAATCTGAAATTTAATCCCTCTCCCACCAGAGGTGGATTTCTGACATAAAAAGGGACCCGAGTCCTGGTTCCTGCCTCTGTCATAAAAATTCACCCCAAAGGTCTAATTGCTTAGAGTAACAGAGGGATATGGGTGGGATACAGATACAGAGAGCACTTAAAGTAGTAATACAAGTTAATATGACCATAAAAAAAACAAATAAAGAACCAGACTTCATTTCTCAGTGTATAGAACTGAAAAGAAGTTACGTTAAAATTTGGCAAGCGCCACACCAGGATGTGTTTCTGAAGGTAAAGCAATTGTTAAGATCATCGGCCCTACTGGTCCACTTTAACCCAAAGAAAGAATTGATTCGATCTTGCGATGCATCCCCTTATGGAGTAGGGGCTGTACTTTCACATCGGATGGATCCAATTGATCCATTGGTTATTCATCTCGCATGCTCGATGCTGCAGCGTGACAATGTTTTCAAATTGAGAAGAGGGCTTCTCTGATGTGTTTGCTGTTCGGAAATTCCATCTATACCTCTGCAGTCACCATTTTCATATTATATCTGACCACTGGGATTATTTGGAGAAGATAAGGCGATACTCCCCATCGCATCTGCTTACATCCAGAGGTGGGCACTGATATTGACTGTTTATGAATACACCGATTTTATTCACTGATCGGGAAGCTAGATTGCACATGCTGATGCGCTGAGCTGCCTCCCCCTGCCAGATAACAACACGAAGGTTCCTATTGCCCAGGAGCTTGTCTTAGCACTAAATTGTCCAGGCCAAACAAATCCATGAGTGGACAAGCCGAGATTCACTTCTATCTCCCGTGCGGGAGCAGATCTTGAATGGATGGTCAGGCGATGACATGAAGCCCTATTTCAATCGCAGATCTGAGCTCCCCTGTCAGGACCACATATTACTCTGGGGAGCAAGGGTTATCGTACCCCCAAGAGGGTGAAGGCCATTACTGGCTGAATTACATAGCGCACACCCTGGCGTTAGCAAGATGAAGATGCTCACGTACAGCTACTTGTGGTGGTCAGGGATGGATGCAGGCATCAAAACCCTAGTCAAAAGTTGTCTTCAATGCCAGCAGGTACAAAAGCTACCCATCCCCCCCCAAGCTCCATTGCACCCCTGCGAATGGCTGGGCTGGCCATGGGCGCCCCTCCAAATAGACTACGTGGGGTCCTTCTTGGGTACAATGTTCCTTTTACAAGTGGATGGATGTCTATGAAGTCCGGTCACCCATGGCTGCAGCCACCATAGACTGTTTGCAACAGAGTTTTGCACTGCACAGGTTATCAGAGGTGCTCGTGTCAGAAAATGGGACTGCATTTACCAGCGGGGAGTTCCACAGGTTAACAACACTCAACCCATCAGTATTGGCTCAGCTGAATTACTAATGAAGAGATGTCTCCGTACCTGTCTAACTCTTATCAGGCCGAATTTAGGGGGGAGGGTGGAGAGAAGCCAAGAGACCCAGAAGATTAGACATGATGGCCATAATCATGAAAGAAATTTCACGGTGGGAGATATAGTTCTCGCAAAGAACTTTGGAGATGGGCCTAACTGGCTATTAGGCGAAGTGAGTGCTGTGACAGGGCCTCTCTCCTATAATGTGTCGGCAAATGGCTGAATAATTAGGTGACACATGGAGCATCTCTGGAGAAGAGAGACAGTCCCACAAGAAGGAATGCAGTCATCATTTGCGTTTGAGTCAGCACCGCACGTGGAAGAAATGTCACACGATTTGGAAGTACCAGTGGGGCCTGTTGGACCCTAGAGGGTCGAAGACACGAACTTGTCCATCGAAGAGCCTGGTGGACAGTTGACCCCTGAGAAGGGGGTCTCAGAAAAACCAGCCGAGGCCGTTGAGCTACGACGCTGCACATGCCCGAGAAAGCCTCCTGAGAGACCTGACTTGTAAATAGTTATTCATGTAAATAATTGGGATGTTGTGATGCTTGTCAATTGTACTTTCAAGTAAAGGGGGAGGGATGTGGTAAAGTGGAGTGCTATGTACCTTTAAGAGAATGTAGTTAGTTGACCATGTGACTGTACTGACCAATCATTACACAGTACGGGCTTCTTGGGTAACTAAATCTAGAGCTGGAGGTGATTGAAGAAGCACACGTGGTGTTAGTGTTCTGTTCTTAGTTCCAATAAACCACCAGTGTTTGCTCAGTTAATTGGTCTCTCTGCCTATATTGTTTCAAGCACCAACTAATGTGTTAATATCAAGGGTGCAGCTAGCGTTTGCCTGACAAAGCAAACCTGAACCAAAAACATAAAACTGAGGCTGCTCTATGCCTTCAGGGAGCTTTCACTGAGTGTACCTGCGCGCATGTGCACACTTTAGCGCTGGTACTCCTCCCGCCAGCACCCCGGCAGTGCTCAGGTTATCAGTGTGCGTTTCATGCTGGCTGGCTGTTAATTGTGAGCATATATGTGCGTATAACATCATAAGCAGCAAGTGATAGACAGGGCTAAGCGATCTCACTACCAACGGATCAGATCTAAGATCTGCAGTCCAGTCATGAATGGTGGTGGACAATTAAACAACTCACTGGAGGAGGAGGCTCCACAAATGTCCTCATCCTCAATGAAAGAGGAGCCCAGCATATCAGTGTAAAAAATAAGGCTGAAGCATTGGCTACAACCCTCAGAAGTGCCAAGTGGATGATCCATCTCGGCCTCCCCTGGAGGTCCCCAGCATCACAGATGCCAGTCTTCAGCTAATTCAATTCATTCCAAGTGATATCAAGAAATGGCTGAAGGCACTGGATAATGCAAACGCTATGGGCCCTGACAATATTCCGGCAATAGTACTGTAGACTTGTGCTCCAGGACTTGCCAGACCCCTAGCCAAGCTGTTCCAGTATAGCTACAACACTGGCATCCACCCGGCTATGTGGAAAATTGCCCAGCTATGTCCTGTAGCAGGACCAATCCAACCTGGCCAGTTACCACCCCATCAGCCTACTCTCAATCATCAGTAAAGTAATGGAAGTGGCCATCAACAGTGCTATCAAGTGGCATTTGCTTCGCAATAACCTGTTCACTGATATCCTGTTTGGGTTTCGCCAGGGCCACTCAGCTCCTGACCTCATTACAGCCTTGATTCAAACATTGACAAAAGAGCTGAACTCCCAAGATGAGGTGGGAGTGACTGCCCTTGAAATCAAGGCAGCATTTGACCAAATGTCATGTCAAGGAGCCCTAGCAAATCTGTAGTCATTGGGAATCGAGGGGAAAACTGTCCACTGGTTGGAGTCATACCTAGCACAAAGGAAGATCGTTGTGATTGTTGGAGGTCAGTCATCTCAGCTCCAGGACATCATTGCAGGAGTTCCTCAGGGTAGTGTCCACGACCAGCTATCTTCAGCTGCTTCATCAATGACCTTCCTTCCATCATAAAGTCAGAAGTGGGGATGTTTGCTGATGACTGCACGATGTTCAGCACTACTCGTGACTCCTCAGATACTGAAGCAGCCCATGTCCAAATGCAGCAAGACCTGGACAATATCCAGGCTTGAGCTGAGAAGTTGCGAGTAACATTTGTGCTACAGAAGTGCCAGGCAATGACCATCTCCAACAATAGAGAATCTAACCATCTCCCCATGACATTCAATGGCATTACCATCACTGAATCCCCCACTATCAACATCTTTGGGATTACCATTAACCAGAAAATTAAATGAGTTAGCCATATAAATATTGTGGTTACAAGAGCGGGCCGGAGACTAAGAATTCTGCAGCGTGTAACTCACCTCCTGACTCCCAAAGCCTGTCCACCATTTAAAGCCATGAGTCAAGAATGTGATGGAATACTCTGCACTTGCTTGGAGTGCAGCCCCACCAATACTGAGGAAGCACGACACCATCCAGGACAAAGCAGCTTTGGCACCCCATCTGCCACCTTCAACATTCACTCCCTCCAACGATGCACAATGGCAGAAATTTGTACCCTCTACAAGATGCACTGAAGCAACTCACACTGGCTCCTTCAACAGCAGCATCCAAACCCATGACCCCTGCCATCTAGAAGGACAAGGGCAACAAACGCTTGGGAACACCACAACCTGGAAATTTCCCTATAAGCCACACACCATCCTGACTTGGAACTATATCGCCATTCCTTCACTGCCGCTGGGTCAAAATCCAGGAACTCCCTCCCTAACAGCACTGCAGGTTGCAACAGTTCAAGAAGGCAGCTCACCACCAACTTCTCAAGGACAATTAGGGTTGGGCAACAAGTGTCGGCCCACAGTGACACCCATGTCCCATGAATGAATAAACAAAAAGCTGAGGGCTGAGACGTCGCAGTAAAGCCTGCGTGCCCCCTCCAGTGCTTGAAGGGCAGGATGGATGATTCTCATACTGCTACTATTCTGTTATCATTGTTGTGGGTCTTAGATGTGGTAGTCATGAATCTGGATTTATAGATAAGGCTTGAGGCTTGACTGTTGGTAAACTTTTACCTATTATTGAACATTATACTAACTATGTAAATACAAACTCAGCACAAGGCTCCACATAGAACTATCTCTCTCCATACTGTTGTCATGTGATCTTACATTACTGATGATGTAGACTCTATATTTACATATTTAATATTAACCCTTTATGCTACAACAACCCCCCTCTTTCCTTATTGGCAGCCTCCTAAATGTTCTCCCCTAAGGGACTCAGATCTGTGATGCCTATTAAAGGGGTGGCTCCTCTGCACCTCAGTTGTGTGCTGCCACTTTAAATTTTGGGGCCGGTACTTTTGACTTCTGAGTTTCTTGCCCAAGGCTTCACTCCTCAGAGTGTGAGCTCAGCAAGCTTTTACACAGAGATAACGTCTCCAAGATCAACCCAGTACTCTGTGACTCAGTCTCCTGGAAATCCAAAGGACTCTTACAGTGAGTCAGGGAAGCCATATAAAAGTCACCAGCTTTCACCTGGCACATTACAGAAGACATGAGAGACACATATGAGTTTTACTAAATTGGGGAGCCATGATTAAATTGTGTTGAATTGTATTTAAATTATATACAAGTGCCCAATTAAGCATATCAATGAGCTTCCCACCATTAACGGGCGAGTTTCCTGTTTTGTTGCCTTGCTGCCATTGATTTAATCACTTACAGTTTTAGCACTGCTAGAAGTCTGATGTGCGACCTTCCGTGCAATTCTTAATGCCCACCCACCATCTTGCAGTGGGCTCCACAAAATTAAGCCCTTTGTGTGCATCATCTGAACTTAAGATGCAGCATCTCTAATGGAAATTTGAAGTATGCTGGTTCATTGTGAGGCAGTTGGAGTTGTGGGTCCCTGTACCTTTCATCTGTCCATTGTTAAGATGACCCTGCAACTGATTCAACAAAGCACACTAGTCCTTTAGCACAGTAACTGTCATTTGCACAGGAACCATAGGTGCAGTGTACACAGTGTTGTTCTGAGAGACAACAGTTTCATTTATGACAACTCCAGTCATGCTCCTGCAGTTGGACATTCCCTCAGCATTTTGTCTGATCTGTGAGCGAGGAGGCAGCAATGAGCTGTTCCCTGCCAATGAGGTTTGTTGATCTTTACTCGAAACCTATCTTCATCAGATTCCCCCGGCACACTGAAGCTGCTAAAAGGGATCTCTTGTACACTGGAATCAAGAAATCTATAACCATGTGAACATTCAGGCACTCTGACTGTATTTACTGAATGTGTCAGTGAGGGCTCCACTGCAGATGCTCTGGGGTTGTCACATGCTCTATGTAGACAAGCGTGGACATCAATGCCTGCACAGATGTGGCTGGAAGCTTACTTACTAATTATGCCACACTTTGCAAAATTTCTCATGCAGATTCAAATGACTCCTGTTTATAATTCTGCTCAGAAAACAATCTTCTTTTAAAAGAAGGTGCTGTGCATTCAGAATCTAGAAGGACCTGAGTTGACTCTCTGGCAGCAAGTCTCTGCTGTTCCCATGACTGCTTGCTTCTGCACGTGTGTGCACCCTGACTTATCCAGTGCTATCTACTCAAGATCACCATTTATATTCTCTTGGTTACTACTGGTGCATGCTAAATTTGGAGAAATGATGCAGAGTGCTATGAGTTGCTGTCTTGCTCATGGAGACTGCAGTGTCGGCAGTCTGCTCTCACTGAATTACAAACAGAAAAGGAATACATGTCATAATTCTGACTCCTAATAGCACCTTCAAACAGTGCTTTCCTTGCAATAACTGGTGTGTGTTGTTTTTGTGGTGAAAGCCCAGAATTTCCTCAAATTCAGTTATGTAACAGTTGCATCATTTAGAAAAAAATCACCATCTTATAGCCTGCAGAGGGAGTGACAGGTGGATTTCCTGGGCCTGGTCATTTGCATTCCCATTGATGCAGCCATTGGAGTAAAACCCAAATAAAACTACCTGGAAACCTCTGCAGCCTTTAAAAATACAGTTTAACCCATAATCTTCAGCAACAGACAGGAAACAAACAGATGAGAGGAACAATGCTTGGTAGTTGCAGAAATCTCTACTTAAATGCTTTAAACTCTTCCATGACAGAAACGTCACGCTTTCTGATAGGCGCTGCCTATGTTAAACTCAACTACCCTGTAATGATTTGACAGAGTGGACAGGTTTCAACAAGAAACAGATAAACTTTATTACAGCAAGCTTTTCAGGTGCTACATGCTCGTTCAGGACGCTCATCAGGAAGCCCCAACCCTCCACCCCCGGATTGTCCATGCTTAGGGCTCATTGGTCGGATCCTCCGAGAACATTACGTGACCCCGATGGACAGCAGGAGAGGCTATACCTTCCGTTACCACAGTGTATTATAGTGCAACTCCAGGAAAGTCACAACTGCTGCATCACTGGCTCTCACAATGACCTATGCAAATGAGACCATTAGGAACAGCTAGTTCCACACCAACGTAGTTGTCTCTTAACTGCTTGCTTAAGTGGCTACAGGGATAGGCAATAAATGCAACAAATACTGGTCTTGCCAGTGATATCCACATCCAGTGAACAGATTTTAAAAAAACGGCAGCCTCATTAGGAACAATGTAACTGAAGGGATATACTGAAGCTTTGTTCATTAGTAAGAGGACAGTAAGGTTCTAAAGCAGCACTGAGGGTTCAGAAAATGGTGAACTTGGGGAAATCTTTCAACCAACCACATTTATGGAAATCACTTTGGGCTTCAAAGTCGTAATCGTCAAACAATAATTAGAATAAAAGCAAATAGTAGAGAATGGAAAATCATTAATCCTGCTATGAAAACAATGATCTTTTGCTATACATTTGCAATTCTCTTCATAAGGAAATATACATACTTTCTTCACAGAGGTTCAGCTTTGAGAGATTCCTTCCGTCAAACTCAAGTGATTCTTCACACATTGACCCATTCTCCTGAAACTCATTTGGGATGAGAGGCAGATCTTTGTTCTCCATTTATTCTGAGTGTTGAAGACTTCACCTGAGAAATGCATAACTCAATTACTGAGTTGTAGGAATAAAGATTTTGCCTCAGATACTAAATCAGTAATCTTTTAGCTGTCTTAATTTAATAATAAACAATTTCAATGAGCCAGATTCCGTTCATGCTGTCACTACACTTTCTTAGTCTTGCATAAGGGAAAAGTTCCATCCCTTTACTTGCGCGTGCAGCCTTCATATTACAAATTAAATGCAGAGAAGAAACATCCAACAGCATTTTTAGATGTGTGCTTAAAAATAAGGTGGAAAAGTTAGGAGGGATGACCAAAAGCTTAGACGAAGAAATGAATTTGAAAGAACAGGGTAAAGGAGTGGCCCAAGGGCTTATGGAGGGAACTCCAAACTGTGGCTGCCAATTGTGAGGTAAAGGGAGAGGTGAAAGGATGCACAAGAGGCCAGAGTCAGCGGAATAGAGGGTTCGAGAGAAGATACGTTCATTAGGCTTCAAGAAGTTAGCGGTATAGGGAGGGCAAAGGCCACAAAGGGATTTAAACATGAGGATGAGAATTTTAGATTTAACATGTTGGGGGATTCAGTGTCAGGACAGATCAGCGAGGACAGAGATATGAGAAACATAGAAATTAGGAGCAGGAATAGGCCATTCGAGCCTGCTCTGCCATTCAATATGATCATGGCTGATCCTCTATCTCAACGCCATATTCCCAATTTCTTGCTAAACCCCTTGATGCCCCTAATATCCAAAAAGTTATCAATTTCTTTCTTGAATATACTCAGTGACCCGACTTCCACAGCCTTCTGTGGTACAGAATTCCACAGGTTGACCGCCCTCTGAGTGAAGAAACCTGTCCCGTATCCTGAAACTGTGGCCCCTAGTTCTAGACTCCCCAACCAGGGGAAATATCCTCCCTACATCCAGTCTGTCTAGCCCTGTTAGGAATTTTGGGGTTTCAATCAGATCCCCTCTCATTCTTCTAAACTCTAGTGAATAAAGGGCCAGAATAAAACCAATCTCTCCTCATACGAGAGTCCTGCCATCCCCAGTGTCGGCCTAGTGTGCCTTTGCTGCAATTCCTCTAAGGCAAGTATATCCTTTCTTAGGTAGAGAGAACAAAACTGCATGCAATAGTCCAGGTGTGGTCTCACCAAGGCCCTGTATAACTGCAGTAATACATCCCTACTTCTGAACTCAAATCCTCTCGCAGTGAAGGCCAACATACCGTTTGCCTTCCTAATTGCTTGCTGCACCTGCCTATTTACTTTCTTTGACTGGTGTACAAGGACACCCAGATCCCTTTGTACATTCACATTTCCCAATATATCACCATCTAAATAGTACTCTGCAATTCTGTTTTTCACATCGAAGCGTATAACTTCATATTTATCCATGTTATACTGCATATGCCATGTGTTTGCCCACACACACAACTTGTCTAAAGCACCCTGAAGCCTCCTTGCAACCTCCTCACAACTCACAACCCTGACCAGTTTTGTGTCATCAGCAAACTTGGAAATATTGCACTTGGTTTCCTCATCCAAGTCATTTATATATATTGTGAATAGCTGGCGCCCAAGCACTGCTCCCTGCGGTACACCACTAGTCACTGCCTACTACTCAGAAAAAGACCCATTTATTCCCACTCTCTGTTTCCGGTCTGTCAACCAATTCTCAATCCATGCCAGTATATTACCCCCGATCCCATGTGCTTTAATTTTGCCCACTTGCCTCTTATGTGGGAACTTATCAAAAGCCTTCTTAAAATACAACTACACCACATCCACTGGTTCTCCCTTTTCTATTCTACTAGTTATATCCTCAAAAAACTCCAGTAGATTAGTTAAGCATGATTTCCCTTTCATAAACCCATACTGACTTTGTCTAATCCCGTTAATGTTTTCCAAGTGTTCTGTCACCACATCTTTTATAATAGACTAGCATTTTCCCCATCACTGATGTTAGGCTAACTGGTCTGTAATTCTCTGTTTTTTCTCTCCTTCCTTTTTTAAATAGTGGGGTTACATTTGTCACCCTCCAATCTGTAGGAACTGCTCTAGAATCTGTAGAATATTGGAAGATGACCACCAATGCATCCAATATTTCCAGGGCCACTTCCTTTAGTACTCCAGGATGTAGATTATCAGGCCCTGGGGATTTTTCAGCCATTAATCCCATTAATTTCTTTAGTACCATTTTTAAAAATTAATACTGATTTTCTTCAATTCCTCCCTCCCACTAGACCCTTGGTTCCCTAACATTTCAGGCAAATTATTTGTGTCCTCTTTTGTGAAGACAGAACCAAAATATGTGTTCAATTCTTCTGCCATTTCTTTGTTCCCCTGTTATAATTTCCCCCGTTCCCGACTGTAAGGGACCTATGTTTGTCTTTGCTAATCTTTTTCTCTTCATATATTTATAGAAGCTTTTATGGTCAGTTTCTATGTTCCTTGCAAGTTTACTTTCATACTCCATTTTCCCCTTCTTGATCAATCTTTTTGCCCACTTCTGCTAAATTCTAAAGTGCTCCCAATCCTCAGGCTGGCTGCTTTTTCTGGCAACTGTTTATGTCTCCTCTTTGGATATAATACTATCCCTAATTTCTTTTGTAAGCCATGGTTGAGCCACCTTCCCTGTTTTATTTTTGCGCCAGACAGGAATGAATAATCGTTGTAATTCATGCATACATTCCTTAAATATTAGCCATTGCCTATCCACTACCAACCCCTTAAATAAGGTTCCCCAATCCATCATTGCCAACTCGCATCTCATACCCTTGTAATTCTCTTTATTTAGATTCAGGACCCTAGTTTCGGATTCAACTTCTTCACTCTCCATCCTAATGAACAATTATATAATTTTATGGTCGCTCTTCCCCAAGGAACCCCGCACAACAAGGTTGTTAATTAATCCTTTCTCATTGCACAATATCCAATCTGGGATAGCCTGCCCTCTAGTTGGTTCCTCAATGTATTGGTCTAAAAAACCATCATGTACAAACTCCAGGAAATACTCCTCCACAGTATTACTGCTAGTTTGGTTTGTCCAACCTATATGTAGGTTAAAGTCACCCATGATTACAGTTGTACCCTTATTGCATGTGTCTCTAATTTCCTGCTTAATGCCTTCCCTTGCATCTCCATTACTGTTTGAGGGCCCTTTGACAACCCCACCAACATTTTCTGCCCTTGGTGTTTCTTATCTTCACCCAAACAGATTCCACATCATGATTTTCCGAGCCAATATCCTTCCTCACTATTGCATTGATTTCCTCCTTTACCAAAAATGCTACCCCATCTTCCTTTCCATATTTGTCTGTCCTTCCTAAATATTGAATACCCGTGGATGTTCAGTTCCCATCCTTGGTCACCCTGCAGCCATGTCTCCATAATTGCAACTATATCATAATCATTTATATCTATTTGTGCTGTTAATTCATCTACTTTACTGCGAATGCTCCAAGTTTTGATACAATGCCATTAGACTTGTCTTTTTAACCTTGTTAGTCACCTTAGCTTTATTTTGCACTATGACCCCATTTGTTTTTCGTCCTCATTTTTTCTGCCTTCCACTTTTGCTTCTTACTTTCCTGTCTTTTGTTTCTATCCTTGCTTCCCCCTCATTTGTCTCCCTGTTCAGGTTCCCATCCCCCTGCCATTCTAGTTTAAACCCTCCCCGATTGCACATATTGAGTGAGTGGAGCTTGGTGAGAGATAGGAGAAGGGCAGTAGAGTTGTGGATAAAAAAACCCCACCTCCCACCTTAAACCAGCTTATATTTCACTCCTCTCCTATTTTTACTTAGTTCTGTTGAAGGGTCATGAGGACTCGAAATGTCAACTTTGTTCTTCTCCGCCGATGCTGCCAGACCTGCTGAGTTTTTCCAGGTATTTCTGTTTTTGAGTTGTGGATAATATGGTTTTACAGAGAATGGGAGCCTATAGCTAGGTGACTGGAAAATTCAACTCTGGAGTTTTCTAGGGGATGAATTAAGGTTTTCACTGCAGATATCTTGTAATAGGGACAGGCAAGGACAATGTTGTGGAGTTAGAAGTAGGCCAATTTTGTGTGTTTGCAGCTGGACTTTCAACATGGCGCTCAGCATGATGTAGCGGTGGGGTGATGGCGAGCGGGCAAATGAGAGCCCACCACCATGGAAGCGACATATTTCCTGGGAGTGCATAAATAGTGCAGCATGGGTAAGGGGTTGTGTCCAGCCAAAATTCAGCTCCCCCTTAAGAGGTGTAGACTGGCTTTAAGCACTGTGGACTAGCTTGACCTCAGTCTGGCCTCACAATTTTGTTCTGTCTGCTCAGGTGTGCAGCCACTCATGTTTAGCACTTAGCACTGATTCCACATTACAATCATGTAAACCAGCACTAAGTTTGTCTGCAGTGGAAGCAATGGGCCTGGTTTAATTGTGCATTGTGATCCCGTGTCTGTTTTCAGGACTATCAACTTTTGCAACAATGATGTTCTGATGTCACATCTGTTTGCAAAACATGTTAAAAGGTTTTAGTGTTTATTTAAAAAGCAGAATTGCAAAAATATAACTTATTTGTTGGGGAGAGCTTTGTTGTGCACTCTCTTTTTTCTCATGGATCATTCTTTAGCAGAAAAATCTGTCTCAATACACGAACAAGTTGAGTTCCACATGAATGGAGGCAGAACCTGTCTACAGTGCTCAGCATGGGTAAAGGTTTTCTCATTCCTTAGGGTGGAATTTTCCCAAATTTGCACGAAGTGCGGTAGCAGGTGGGTAAAACAACATTTTACCCGCTGGCTGTGATGGCGGGTTTTCACGCCAAATTGTCCCGAACCTGCCTCACTATTTATGCACTCCCAGGAAATATGTCGCTTCCATGGTGGTGGGCTCTCATTTGCCTGCTCGCCATCACCCCATCGCTACATCATGCTGAGCGTCATGTTTAAAGTCCAACTGCAAACACACACCTCAGTGCTTCCAGCTCACCGCTGCTGCATGGAAGACGTGGCCCTGAAATTGAAAAAGACTGCAGACCCCAGGTTTAATGAGGGGTCTCTCGAGTGACTTTTGGATGCCATGGAGGCCCGCCGGGATGTCCTGTACATCCGCTGTGGCCGCAGAATGGGCAGCAATGTGAACAATCCAGCTTAGGAGGCAGTAGCAGCGGTGGTCAGCGCCAACGTCCTTCAGAAGAGGACAGCCACCCAGTGCCGCAAGAGGATTAATAACCTCCTCCGTTCCGCAAGGTTAAGTCACTCTCAACGCACATACTCACAAACCCAGCACACATCCACAGGGCTCTCACTCACTGCCAGTTCAATGGACATCACCATTTACTCTCTCACACTCACTGTCATTGTCCTCATCCCATCCATGGGACCACTCAGCACCCACACAGGCCAGGCATACTTATCATCCGGCCTGGCAAGCATCCGTCTTACACTTTCCCCATCTCTATGCATGCAGGTCAAGCTGGTTCACAACAAGAGGGAGAGGTCACAGACCAGTGGCGGAATGCCCGAAATCAAGGTCCTCACGGACTTTAAAAACAGAGCCATCCAGCTGGCCGGCCACGATCTGGACCGGTCCTGTGCTGACGGTGAGGTCGGTGGTGCTCTACCAAGTGATGATCCAGCATTGCAACATCCATCAGATAACCATGCTGTGAGTGATGTGTCCTCTTTCACAGGCCACCTCCATGTGCTAATTATCTCTCCTTGCTTTCACAGGCACATCTGCCAAACAGCCGACAGAGTCCATGACCCAGGGCCTCCAATCAAGCCCCGAAGAAACCTCTGAAGAGGATTCTGAAGGCACCCTCCCTGAAGTCCCATCACAGAATTCACCCATATCCTCCACCAACGCAGAGACACACACCTCGGTGAAGCCTAGCTTTAGAGTAGCCTCGGGATTACAATCTGGTGAGCACATCACACTGTCTGACCCATTGCAGGCGGCGGCAGGGATTTACAAAAGAACATAAGAAATAGGACCAGGAGTAGGCCATTTGGCCCCTCAAACCTGCCCCACCATTCAATAAGATCATGGCTGATCTGCCCCAGGCTTCAACTCCTCTTTTGTGCCAGCTCCTCATATTTTAAAAATCTATCTACCTCCTCTTTAAACATTTTCAGTGATCTAGCCTCCTCAACTCTCTGAGGTAGACAATTCTAGGCATTCACTGCCCTCTGAGAGAAGAAATTCCTTCGCATCTCCATTTTAAATGAGTGTCCCCTTATTCTGTAACTATTATCCCTAGTTTGAGATTCCCCCACTAGTGGAAACATCTTCTCAACATCTACCCCCTGTCAAGCCCCCTCAGAATCTTGTACATTTCAATAAGATCATCCCTCATTCTTCTAAACTCTAATGAATAAAAGCCTAACCTGTTTAGCCATTCTTGGTAAGTCAACCCCTTCATCTCAGGAATCAGCCTAGTGAATCTCTTTTGAACTGCCTCCAATGCCAGTATATCCTTTCTTAAATACAGGGACCAAAATTGTACACAGTACTCCAGGTGCAGCCTCGCCAACACCCTGTAAGGTTTTAACAAGACTTCCCTATTTTTAACCCCCCGAGCAATACAGGCCAAAATTCCATTTGCCTTCTTAATTACTAGCTGCACCTGCATGCTAACCTTTTGTGTTTCATGCAGAAGAACACCCAGGTCCCTCTGCGCTGCACAGTTTTGGAGTCATTCTCCATTTAAATAATAGTCTGCCTTTTGATTTTTCTTCCAAGTCATTAATATAAATAGTAAATAATTGAGGCCCCAAGACTGATCCTTATAGCACTCCACTGGTTACGTCTTTTCAACCTGAAAAAGACCCATTAATCCCCACTCTCTGTTTTCTGTGTGTTAACCAATCCTCAATCTATGCTAATACATTACCCCCAATACTGTGAGCTCTTATCTTGTACAATAACCTTTTATGTGACGCCTTAGCGAATGCCTTCTGGAAATCCAAATACAACACATTTACCAGTTCCCCTTTGTCAACTCTTCTTGTTATATCCTCAAAGAACTCTAGCAAATTTGTCAAACATGACTCCCCTTTCACAAAACCATGTTGTCTCTGTTTAATTGCGTTAAAGTTTTCTAAATGTCCTGCTATTTCTTCCTTAATAATGGACTCTAGCATTTTCCCAACGACAGATATTAGGCTGACTGGCCTTTAGTTTCCTGCTTTTTGTCTCCCTCCCTTCTTCAACAGGGACGTCACATTAATGGTTTTCCAATCTGCTGGGACCCTCCCGGAATCCAGTGAGTTCTGGAATATTTTGACGAATGCCTCCACTATATCTGCAGCCACTTCCTTTAATACCCTTGGATGCAGGCCATCAGGTCCTGGTGCCTTGTCTGCCTTTAGTCCCATTAGTTTGTCAAATACTTTGTTCCTCGTGACAGAGACTGTTACAAGATCTTTCCTCCCATTAGCCCCTTGCTTATCTGATATCTTTGGAATGTTTATAGTATCCCCCACCCCCTGATGCAAAATATTGGTTTAATTTATCTGTCATTTCCCTGTTCCCTGTTATCAATTACCCAGTCGCATCCTCCAAGGGTTCCATGCACACTTTAGCTACTCTCTTTTTATATACCTGCAGAAGCTCTTGCTGTTTGTTCTTATGGTTTCCAACCAACTTACTTTCATAATCTATTTTCTCCCTCTTTATTAGCTTTTTAGTCATCCACTGCTGGTTCCTAAAAAATTCCCAATCCTCTGGCCTACCACTAGTTTTCGCCGCTTTTTATGCCTTAGATTTTGATTGGATACTCTCCTTGACTTCCTTTGTTAACCTTGGGTGGTTCAACCTTCTCATCGAGTCCTTCTTTTTGACTGGGATAAATTTTTGCTGAGCATTATGAAATATCTGCTTAAATGTCTTCCACTGCTCATCCACTGACCTTCCCCTTAGTCTATTTTCCCAGCCCGCTTTAGACAATTCTTTCTTCATACCTCTGTAATTGTCCTTATTTAAGTTGAGGACACTGGTTTGAGATCCGAGTTGCTCGCCCTCAAACTGAATTTGAAATTCTACCATGTTGTGATCGCTACGCCTAGAGGATTCTTAACTACGAGGTTTCTTATTAATCCTACCTCATTACACATTACTAGATCTAAAATGGCCTGCTCCCAGGTAGGTTCTGCAACATATTGCTCTAAGAAACAATCCCTGTTGCACTCTGCAAATTTGTCTTCTATGTTGTCCCTGCCAATCTTTCCAGTCAATATGCAGATTAAAATCACCCATGATAAATGTAGCACCCTTCTTACTTGCCTCCATTATTTCCCAATTTATACCTTGTCCTACAGTGAGGCAACTCTGTGGGGGCCTATATAGAGAACTCCCGCCTGTGACATCTTCCCCTCGCTGTTCCTTATTTCCACCCAAAATGATTCCACATCACGATCTATTGCACCTATATCACGCCTCACCACCGCACTGATACCTTCCTTTGTTAGCAAAGCTACGCCACCTTCTTTTCCTTTTTGCCTATTTTTCTGGAATATTGAACGCCCTTGAATATTGAGTTCTCAGTCTTGGTCACCCCGCAACCATTTCTCTGTAATAGCTATCAAGCCACATTCATTTATTTCTATTTGTGCTGTCAACTCATTTATCTTGTTACAAATTCTGCATGTATTCAGATAAAGAGCCTTAAGCTTTGACTTTTTACCATTATTACTCATTCTGTTTCTAATTTCTGCTGCACTCTTCTGCTTATATTTTCTACCCCTTCCTGTCACACTTTGATAATTGTTCGCCTCTTCATTACCCTGCACCTCTGCTCTCTCATTTCTTTTTGATTTTCTAAACTTCCCTTCAATTGAACCTTCCCCCGCCCCACTAATTAAGTTAAAGCCCTAACTACAACCTAGTTATACAATGCGCTAGGACACTCGCCCCAGCATGGTTCAAATGAAGCCTGTCCCAATGGAACAGCTCTCTCCTCCTCCAGTACTGGTGCTGGTGCCCCATGAATCGGAACCCATTTCTCCCACATTAATCTTTGAGTCATGTATTTACCTCTCTAATCTTATCTACCCTATGCAAATTTGTACATGGCTCAGGTAGCAATCCAGAGATTATTACCTTTGTGGTTCTGCTTTTTAATTTAGCCCCGAGCTGCTCATAGTCCCTCAGCAGAACCTCTTTCCTAGTCCTAACTAAGTCGTTGGTACCAATGTGGACCACAACAACTGGATCCTTCCCCTCTCACTCCAAGTTCCTCTCCAGCCCAGAAGAGATGACCTTAACCTTGACACCAGGTAGGCAATACAGCCTTTGGGACACTCTGTTTTTGCTGCAGAGACCAGTGTTTATTCCCCTAACCATGCTATCCCCTATTACTACTACATTTCTTTTTTCTCCCCTCACTTGAATGGCACCCCATACCATGGTGCTGTGGTCAGTTCGCTTATCCTCCCTGCAGTCTGTGCCCTCGTCCACACCGGGAGCAACAACCTCGTAGCTATTGGATGAGGGCGCTGGCTGAGGCTCCTCCAAAGCTAAATTCTGGATCCCCATACCTGCCTCACTCGCAGTCACATCCTCCTGTCCCTGATAATGGACAAAATTTGATGTAATTAATCTAAGGGGTGTGTCTGCCTCCTGAAACACAGTGTCCAGGTAACTCTCCCCCTCCCTGATATGTCACAGTGTCCACAGCTTGGATTCCAGCTCACCAACCTTGAGCCAAAGTTCCTTGAGCAGCCAACACTTGCTGCAGATGTGGTTACCTTTGATCGCACCGGCGCCCCCCAGCACCCACATACTACAGCTGCAACACATCACCTGCCCAGCCATTTCTATTATATTTAATTAATTAATTTGGATGTTAACTATTTTAAAAGTTAATTTCTTCACTGTACTCTTCAGCTGTAATAACGTCTCCTGATTTAAACTATTTGGCCAATCAAAAGAGACACAGAAGAGATACCCACCAATCACCTACCTGTTTTCCTGTGATGTCACACACTGGCTCTGATAGGTAGAAACAGGTTGAAGGGGCTCTCTGCTGCTGGTTTTTATCTCCCGCCACCACTGCCCTTCTCACAGGCCCGCTCTGCGTGTGCTCCCAGCTCTCCTCCCACTGTTTTAAATTGTGAAATCCCTGCTCTCCTTTCGCTGTTTTAAACTGTGGAACGCCCAACTCTCCTCTTGCTGTTTTAAACTTTCTTCTGAAGTCAGTTTAAACTGACTTCCCAGGTGTCTGGCACTCGGAGGACTGCTGGAGGCCAGAACGTTGCTGAGTCCGAGTCAGATGACGAGCCTCTGGACTGGTTCTTGGTCATCTGCAGGAATGAATGGTGACGTCTATAGATCTGGGTGTCGCTAGGCGCTTACCAGCGATGGCTCGCTATGGCTCTTGGGCAGAGTGTGAGGGAGCTCCAGCCGCCCCTTATTCATGAGTTTGCTGGTCCTGCCTCTTTGCAGCCAGGAGCCTCAGTGGCTCTGTCCTCCATCGTCTTTTTGTTCTGTAGGCCATTAGGCATACAGCTAGTTCACTAGGCTCCATGATCCTGATGTACTCCTCCTGCAGGATGAAAGAGTCATGTGGTTAGCCTGGGTGTACTAAGAATCTGTTCTGGTTAAGTGTGACGGCCCCTTAACGCCTCTCGGAGAGGCCACCACTTGGATGGCCAGAGATTAGTGCACTGTATGGCTGCCCTGTTAGCTTGAACCATGGGAGAGACTGGTCCAAACCAGGATACTGACATTTCAGGGGGCTGTGAGCACCTCCAGCAGTGACTGCTCCATGACCAGCTTTGGTGAGGAGATTGTACAATGTGTGCAGTCCAATTGTTCTGCAGTCCACTAAAGTGCTCATGAATTTGTAGTCTGTGGCGGGGGTGGGGGGGGCAGCTTTGGAGCACTTGGTGGCGCTTTGATGCCTCTGCGTTGCTTGAGTGGGCAGATAAGCTAGAAGCCTGACTCCAATCTTATCAATGTGGCTGCACCTGAACTGCCTCAGTTGTCGAGGAATGGTCACTTCATACAGGTTTCCCGAATCCATGGCCACTTCCCTCGTCCGCCCTACCCCCCCACCCTGAATGCTTGTGCACTATATTCAACAGCAGGCCTGCCCTTAACCACCATCCCCACTGCCTCCCCAGGCACCAGTCGCCCCAATGGCAAGGCTGCACTTGCCCTCCCCCCTACAAGTTGTCTCAACGCAAGGTTGCAATTGCCCCCCACTCCCCCTCCCTCAAAAGTCACCTCCGAGGCAGGGCGGCACTTAACCCCGAACCCCCGCCGGTGCCCCTGAAGCCTGCAAAGCAACAGGTGACCCTGGCGAGCAATGCAGATTGATGTTGTTCACTCACCTCCAGTTCACCCAAAGTGAAGGCTGCCAAGTGCACGTCGCCTCTGCGCTGTTGTGAAACACGTCGGCGTGCTTTCCCGCCGACATGGACGGACGATCCAGTGGGGGTGCAAGAGCCTGGCCTGATAATGGTATGTGGGTGTGTTACAATGAGGTTCCCGACGACCGATGGCAGGAAACGCGGCCCGACATTGGCGGGATGACTGGACAACCGCGACCTGCCTTCCCGCCATTGTGAAACAGATTGCGCCATGTTATCCGTTCACGCCACCTTTCACGCCCGCCGCCAGCGGGCACAGGAAATTCCGCCCTTAGAAGCACGATTGCAATTTCATCCCTTTAAAGACAGAACTGTTGAAGTTCAGTCATTGAGTATGTTTAAAGTAGAGATTGACAGATTTCTAATACCAATGATGTGAAGAGATATGGAGATAGTTTGGGAAAAAGACAATGAAGTGGATGATCAGCTATGATTGTATTAGATGGCAGAGCAGGATTGAAGGGCTGAATGACTGTCATGTTCCTATTGCTGTTAACAAATTGGAACTCTGGAGAGGAACAGTAAATCAATTAGCAAATGAGAAAAAGAAAATAATGTTCAAATTGCTTTGCGCTAGAGCATAAGAATTTTTAAATAAAAGATATTTGCTGTATTTGCCCACAAAAGTTTATGTGATGGTGCCATTATGTGACGGCACATGTTTAAATAAAGGAAAAAATACATTCTGTCAGTTAAAATAAAAATCACTTGTAAAATTACACAAGGGTAAAACTTTCATGTCAGCCATTGGGGTGAAGTGTGCACTGCAGCAGAGAACATCTGCTTCATGGCAATCTTTACCATAGCCGCTAACATGTAACAGTTTTACTATAAACTGCACTTGACTAGTCAAAATAAAACAGTTCATTGCAAATACTCCTCTAAATAACAACAGTGCCCCTTCAATGGAAAGCTTTTATTGCGGATTTCAGCTTGCTATTATTTATTACTCATTTTGAAGCTGTTATGTGAGTGGCATAAAAATTAGATATGTGTGAAAGTAAATTCCTTTGTAACAGCACTGTGGGTGTCCTTACACCACATGGACTGCAACGGTTCAGGCAGCTCGCCACCACTTTCTCAAGGGCAATTAGGGCCAGGATTTTCTCCTCGGCGATTTGGGGGCGGGACCCACTCGCCGAGGGGAAAATGGCGTGGGATGATGTCGGGAGGAACCCCCGACGTCATCCCGGTCCCTTTAAATATTCACAAAGGCGGGCGGACAGCAAAATCAGCTGTTCGCCCGCCGGCCTGTCAATGGCCAATTAAGGCCATTGACAGGCTAATTAACCTTATTAAACACTCTGCCCGGCCAAGCTTAAGGCTGGCGGGCAGGCCGGGAGACCCAGCGGGCTGCAGATTATTAATGAAACTTCATCCACTGATGGGATGAAGTTTCATGTCCGTTATTTAAAAATTTAATAAATTTTATTATTAACATTGTCACATGAGGGGGACATGTTAATAATTTTAATATTTATCTATTTTTAGAGTTTATTTACCTCTCTCAAATCTCCCTGAGACAGGACTTTGCCTCAAGGAGCAGTGCGCACTTTGACAGATGGGGATTCCCTCCACCCCCCCGCACTGGAAGTGCATAGTGCTTCCCGTCGGGCAGGCCGCTGGGCAGGCCTTAATTGGTCTGCCCACTCAAAATGGCGGCGGGCCCCGTTTCAGCGGCGGGGTTCAGCTGCCCGCCCGCCGCTGAGCCGGTGGGGCCCGCCCGCCCATCGAGGTAAGGATTCTGCCCTAGGAATGGGCAACAAAAGCTGGCCTCGGCAACACTGTCCACATCCCATGAAAGAATAAATAAAACAGGCCTACACCACGGCCACGGACAGTGCAGAGGAACACTGCCTCTTACTAAGGCAGATACAACCCCTCTCCAAATCCTGCCTTGGGTTTTCCAATGTCCTGGTAATCACGCAGTTGTTACGATAAAGATGATTTCCCTTTTATTTGTGAAAACATATAGCTGTTAATCTTGGCAGTCTAGAGATCTGAGTGCATTATTTTTGACAATCAAATGTTTTCTTGCCAATTTTGATGGCGGATGGGATGTTTTCTGTTTCCCAAGCAACACAGTGAGAGAATAGCATCTGTGTTCCCTAATGGTTCAAAGATTTTATGCATTTAAGGATGGGATTATGATTGGATTTTGGACACTGACTCAGAAATACCATTTCTTCTTGGTTCCTAAAGCCACTCCCACCCCCTGCCCGACTTAAAAAATAAGTCCCAATGGAAGAGCCTCCATGTTTATTAGGATATTCCAAGCTTAAATATTTATAGCTTTATGTTTCATGCAGTTCAATGAATAAAAGGAAACTGTGCATATGTAATGTTTGACCAAAGGAATATTTTCTTGACCATTATTCGGTTACATTCAATAACTTTTTAATGCCGGCGACATGAGGGATAACTATTTTTACACAGCAATTGAGTAGGATCTGGAAATTACTACCTGAGAATGTGGTGGTGGCAGAATTAATTGTGGTTTTCAAAGGGAATTGGATAATTACCTGAAGAGAAAAATTTTGCAAGGCTACAGGGAAAAGGCCGGAGAGTGGGACTAAGAGAGTTGGCGTGGATACGACAGCCCGAATGGCTTCCTTTTGTGCTGTAAGGTAACCATTCTGTGATTCTATGATATTATAGGCTGGTGCTTAGAATAATGCTCCCCTGTTGGTTTACAGCCAGCTTCAACAACTTGCAAGTGTATAGCTATAGTGTAGTAAAATCCTTCCATGGTGCTTCACAGGAGCATTATCAGTCAAAACTTGACACCAAGCCTAAAGCAATATTAATGCAGGTAACCAAAAGCTTGGTGAAAGAGGTAAGTGTTAAAGAAGTAACTTAAAGCAAGAGACAGTCAGAAAGATGAAGAGTTTTAGGGAGAAGGGAGTTCCAAATTAAGGGCTTAGACAGCTGAAGCCACGGCCAGCATTAGTGGAGTGCTGAAAATCAGAGGTGGACAAGAGGCTAGAGTTGGAGGAATATGGAAATCATAGAGAGCTGGAAGATGTTACAGAGATAGAGAGTGGCAGTCCTGCCTTTCTTACACCACATTCCTGACCCATGGGAATCTTCTTCACTTTGCCAGATTTTCCATCTGACCCTCTCCCTCTATTATCCTGCAACCTCCATGGGGCACATCCATGGGACACATCTTTTATTTCTCTAATTTTGCCCAATATTGGCACCTTTAGACTTGTACCATCACCAGATTGGTCATTTAATCATCTGCTGCTTCTACCCAATCACAGGCCTCTCCTTTTTTCCTATATCCTGCGCCTTTTGCCTGACTCTGTACCTGATGAAAAGCTGGTCATCTGCAATGACTCCATGTTGTAATGATCTGTCATCCATTTGAAACGTTAACCTTACATTTCTCTTGTTGCCATCACTTTCTGTTTTATGCTTTTTAAGTTTATATTTCTAGCCCAGGGGAAATGCAATGCAGCTACTGCCATCCAACTGACATCAACGAGCACAGGCCAAGGATCACACCTTGACCATTCCTGGGGGTTAAGAATTCCTTTGGTCACATGCTGCTGTGACATTTTAAACATGTTTGTGAAGATTCCCTGCACTGAGTATTTGTAGTCAATGTGTAAATATTCCCTCTTTGAACATGTTCCTTATTCTATTGGCATCAGCTAGCAGAGAAAACTTCACAGACATTTTTTAAATGTCGCTACACAATAACATCCAAAGGAATTCTTACCTCTGGTTTGAGTGGCTCAGTGCCACCACATGTGGTGCATTACCCACTAGAGTGATTCCAAGATTCCGTGTTTCCAGCAGGGAACCACATTCACAGGAATTGCAGGCTACACTGCTGCAGCCCAAACCCCAACGCTTGATCCCTACTATTTCCCTGTTGGGAAGCACAAGATAGTGAAAGAACCTCATCATAGAGACCGATATTTTAATTGCTATAAGTGTGCAAAAATCTTATTGTACTTTTATAATTATAATATCTAATCATTTGATCAGCAAGAAGCTGCTTTTCATGTCTTGTGTTTACATAATTTTAGAGCAATAACCAAAGTTCAAACATTGATTGTGTTTTTTATCAAATTTATATAAAAGAACAACATACCATTTATGATAAAGTTAAAATAACTTACCTTCGTGTTAAAGAATCTTTTGTGTTTTCTCCTTGCAGTTACAGTTAAAGCAACCTTGCGTCATTTAAACCAAGATACAGTATATGTTAAAACCATTAGGATAATTCACCTTATTTTAGCTTTGAACATTTTTGTATTTTCATAACGTGACATATGAACATGTCTGTCATTAAACACAGTGCATGATCCTACAACAACATTGTATCAATGTTGTCACTAGAATGGTCCTGTTCTTAATCCAAAAAACTTTTCCCAGAAAGGAAATTGTGAAATAATGGGAGGTGGAAAAGATTTAAGGGAGGAGACGGAATCTGCATCAGGCCTGTGTTCCAAGAGTTCTGTAACTCAAGAAGTTGTTATTACTGCAAATGTTAAAATGTCTGCTCTCCATTCTGATGGGGAAGTGTATTGGTGCTCCCTGCTGATGCTGTTTGTCATTGATGTTTTATAATCATTTTAAATGTCAATTAAAATACTATTTAATTCAGATATCTTCATAATAAAATGCTGCCGCATTTTTCTGTTGCTGGAATGCTGGCACCAATGAGCATTGCTGGCAAAAACAAAACATAATATTAATACAGACTGCAATGTTAACCTCACAGCTTATCATGTGTTTATAAAAGTCACTTAACATGTTGTTGTTTTCTCCTTGTGTGGGGATTATTAAGGATTATTTTTGCGATATAATGTTCTCATGTATTTGGAGTAGCTTTAATTGTGTGTAACCCTTTTCCTTCTGTAGCTGAGGGTGGTTGGTTCTGCCTTTAACTCTCACATCTGCTATTTATTATTTTTCTTTCTTAACATTTCACAGTCAGGAATAAGAAATGGATTGTTAATAATTTTGATGGCAGCATTCAACCACAAAGCATAATTCTATCAGGAGGATAAAACTGTTGCTGTTGGTTGGGAGAAGGTCAGCACATATTACTCCGTACATTTAATATTGCTATGATTTGTACAGTATGTTTCATAAACTTGTTCACAGATGGTGACTGCAACCAAGTGTATAATCAGACATGTGCAATTCACATGGATTAGCGCACTTATTTACTGAATCATCTGCTCTATTCACAGAGCAAGGAAAACAGAATCACCCTCCAGATGAATCCAAATAGCATCACTCACCGGAGCATCAACTGTTCCGGAGATACTTCAATGGAAGTAAATAGTGGTATTCAGCAATCACAGGTTAAGGCACTAAACATTGCTGATGCTGGGGTAGTAATAATAGTGATACCTTCAGTAAAGATCTCTCAAAAATAGACCATAATCAAAGAAGAAGCATCTCTCATGAATCTTGTTAAGGAGGATCTCAAACTCCAAGTTGTAGTCATAGTTGGCTTCAACTCACTTGAGATCAGATGAAGGAAACACGGAGGGCTGCCCTCTAGCAGTACTATGCAGAAAGTAGCACTGGAACAGAAAGGTGACATTCATGGCAGCTTTATGCCACTGTGTAACCCTGCAAACAATCATAGTAGGTGCAAATCCTGAAAGCAATGAGCCCACAGCAATTCCAGGAAATAAAATTTTCACCATTGATGCAGATACTTCAGGGTTAATTGCAGTTTCAAGTTGTTAGCCTTCTGCACCCCCATGGAATACAGCAATTTTGCACCCTCACCATCACACCAGTTACGTAAATAGCCTGCGACTGCTATTCTATTAACTATTGAATCTTGTAGTGGCAATGTCCATATACAGCCAGCATTGGGAGATTTATTAACACAAGAAGCAAATGCACCAGCAAAGCAAATTAACTTCAAAGACTGTTACCATTGTATAACTGCATAAATTAATTAATTTTTATTACATATTGCAGTCTGTCATTCTTTTATTGAGTAGTAAAGAAATTACCAGTTGCACAAAAGGCATACAAAATAGTTGACTCCTGTGATGATATCTGGAAGGTTCCTGGAAGATTCTTACATTACTAAAGTGGATGCCAAGTGGCATCCACTTCTTTGACACTGATGATGCATGACAAACAATTAACTGGCAATAAAGGGCTTTGTAGGATACGTGGGTTATCTCGGTCATAGCCACCGTAGGAAGCCTGCGCCTCATGCTCGGTCTTCCATAATGCACTGAGCTTGGTCCTTTCAAATATATTAGCTGCCTAGATTAACCTCACATCCGGTGCCCACTCCGCTTACAGTCACCCTTTCCTCCTCCTGCTCTACTGTGACTTATCCACTGAGGGTTGCCACATCTGTATTCCCCGATAAAAAAATCACATATGCTATTTATGCACTGACACAGTTGGACTGATACGTTAAATGTTCCACTTTATTAATGGAACTAATACCAATTATCAAGTCTAATGAGGAGTAGAATCCTTTTTGCTTCAATTGTGCATCAGTGAAATACTGCACAAGTTTCTCATTAATAACTTGAACTTAATTTGGATAAGTTCACTGTTCGCTAATGTTTGGTAATATGTAAGGAGCAGAAATATTTAAAGTGACATTAAATATGCAAAAATAGCCTGTTAATCTTTTCTACCCACATTCCAGCACTTATAAAATCTAACTTACTTTTTCTTTAAAATTAGCATAGTCAGGGATTTCATCCCTTTATGACTTTACAGTAGAACTACAAAGAATAGCAGGTAACACCTGAACATTTGTACCAATGAGCATTTTCTAAGTTTAGTCCAGTACAAGACAGGATTTTCACTTATAACTGAGTTAATCCATCCCATGCGCATACCAATATAATGGTGGTAGTTTAAATGCACTTTAATTGAATCAGTATGTGTGTGGTTAGGGAGAAAGGCAGCAGCTGGTTTATGTACTGAAAAGAGAAACGACAAGCCAAATCTTGCAGTCACTGATTTTATTTAACTCTTTTGTTGCTCTAATGCATTTTGTTTTCACTCCAATTTGAGTATGACAAGTCCATATTTGTTTCACCAGTTTTTTACCAGTTTCATTGAAGGGTCTTACCTCAGTTTTGATGTTAAGTTCTGGAGGCTCCTTCAGCACAGCAGTTCTTGAATCATCGGTTGCAGTTGCAGTTTCAAACACCTATGCCTATTTTCTTCATAAAATCACACAAGGCAAAAGATGACATTCGAGGAGAGGCCTACTTACTGTAGCCACCTCCTTTCAGATGAACTCCTTTCTGGACAGAGCAGTAAAGTTGTTGTCAATTGTACCACATTTAATTGAAGACAGGCTTGTTAAACTACATCTGGAAAATCTGATGTTGATTCAATCTATAATCTGAACGCTTGCCCTTTGGCCATGGGATGAATGAATTTCACCATGTTATCATCTCTTAGGCAGCAGGTATTAAGTCTCCTGGTGTGAAGCAAAAGCAAACTTTTGTTGCCTGGTTTGGTTTTAATTCAAATTCACTGGGTTGAGTCTTTCTTCTTGAAAGGAGTCCATGCATGTTCAAAAGAGCCGCACTGTAATTAACCAGAAAATAACACCACTAGCTGAAACACCAGCTCCTTTGATTCCTTCCCAAAAGACAGAAGATTCTTCAGCTTCTGTTGTGAATGAGTAAGCACATCTGAGAAAAAAAAGGAAATGACATCTTCACCTTCTTCATCTGGAATGTTGAATTGAAGCCTCAAACTCAAGATGGGAAGAGGACAAAATGGCAATGAAAACAAAGGAAACTACAGTGGATAATAACATAATTCCCCAGAAGATGTAACCCCCAGAGACATGAAAACAGCAAGCAGACAACAAAAATATAACACCATCTGCACTTGTCTTTTTGCTCACACTGTGATCAACTCTGAGATTCCAGAACTAATGTGTCATATGTCCATCTATTAAGCCCTATGGAATTTAATACTATGCAGTCTGGATTGCTAAAGTATCTTACCTCAGTTTTGATATTGTTCAGAAACGTTACTTTTAATTTGCTGCTGAAGATGGTCTGGCCCTGTAGCAGAATGTTTCCACATCTGCTCAGCACAACCACTTGGCAAAGTTATAGTGAAACGGGAACAGCTCCGAGAAAGTTATCAGGCAAAGTGTCTTCTCACCCCCACAGAATGTCCCAAAGGCCTTCACATCCGAGTTAATTAGATTTTTAAATTGTAGTCACTATTATCCTATAGCAAACAGAGTAGCTAATTGTTGCAGAGCAAGGTCAACAGCCAGAGTTGAATGAGAGTAAATCAGTTTTCCCCGGCTCTTGGTTGAATGGAGCCATAGAGTCTTATACATCCACCTGAACCATTAAAACAGGCAAAGTACTGGTTTAACATCTCATCTGAAAGGTGATACTCCCAATAACGGAGCACTGACTCATTAGTGTACTGAAGTGTCTTCCTAAAAACAGAAATTAATGATGCAAACACTCAATGGGCCAGGCAGCACCTCTTGAGAGAGACACAAAGGTAACATTTCAGATCAATGACCTTTCATCAGAAGATCGTAAATTACATGCTTAGGTGGGTCTTAAACCAACGATATTTTAGCTCAGAGTTCAGAGTGCTGCTAACATAGTCAAACTGTCACTGTGGGATTATTGAATGTTTAAGCATTGGAACCGGCAGGCTATTTAGTCAATCAGGCCTACAGCAGTGTTCTCTCTGTGTAATCCAACTCTCTTACACTCTTCTTATGTGTCCTTTAACATTTCTCTTTTTCAACTGATTGTTTAATTATCCTTTAAATAGTTTGTACGTTCTCAAGAATAGTTTATGGCAGAGAATTCCATATTCTAATCAGCCTCTTTATAAATATATTTTTCTAAACTCCCCTTTAACTTGTTTTGTGAGCATCTTACATTTGTGAAAGAAAAAAGAAAAGGAACTCACATTGATATAGTGCCTTCACAAACTCAGGCATCCCAAAACACTTTACAGCTAAATAAATGTTGTGCATAGCATTTCATCATCTCATTGTATGTGGTGAGATGATGACCAGATAACCTGCCTGTTTTCTCTTTCTCTCAAGTGCTAAGGAACGCAAGCTCCAACAACTCATCGACACCAACACCCATCTGGGACCCTCCACCCCTGCTTGTCCCTCCGTCCCCACCCCATCTTCCAATCCCAGGCCCAGCCGCGTATTCACTATACCCCCTGACCTTCCCCTCTCTGATGCTGAACGTTCAGTGCTCAGCAAAGGATTTAGCTTCATACCCTTATGCCCTCATCTCAATGAATTTCGGGCTCGGCATGATGCTGAACTCTTCTTCCGCCGTCTTCGTCTCCGTGCTCACTTCTTTGGGCAGGAGTCCTCTCCCCGTTCAACGGATCCTTTTACCCACCTCCAATATTCTCCCTCCACCTGGACTCCTCCCTCTGGATTCTTACCTTCTCTTGATCTTTTCATTGAGAACTGTCGGCGTGACATTAGCCGTCTCAATTTCTCTGCTCCTCTCACCCATTCTAATCTGTCTCTCTCTGAGCTTACTGCACTCCATTCTCTCAGGTCCAACCCCAACATTGTCATCAAACCCGCTGACAAGGGTGGTACTGTTGTTGTCTGGCGCACTGACCTCTACCTCGCGGAGGCTGAGCGTCAACTCGCAGACACTTCCTCCTACGTCTCCCTGGACCACGACCCCACCACAGAACATCAAGCCATTGTTTCCAGGACTGTCACTGACCTCATCTCCTCTGGAGATCTTCCTCCCACAGCTTCCAACTTGATAGTCGCCCAACCTCGGATGGCCTGCTTCTACCTCCTACCCAAAATCCACAAACAGAACTGTCCTGGCAGACCGATCGTGTCAGCCTGTTCCTGCCCCACGGAACTCATTTCTCATTATCTTGACTCCCTTCTCTCTCCCCTTGTCCAGTCCCTTCCCACCTACATCCGTGATTCCTCTGACACCTTACGTCACATCAACAATTTCCAGTTCCCTGGCCCCAACCGCTTCCTCTTCACCATGGACGTCCAATCCCTCTACACCTCCATCCCCCACCAGGATGGTCTGAGGGCCCTTAGCTTCTTCCTTGAACAGAGGCCCGAACAATCCCCATCCACCACTACTCTCCTCCATCTGGCTGAACTTGTTCTCACACTGAACAATTTCTCCTTTAACTCCTCTCACTTCCTCCAAATAAAAGGTGTGGCTATGGGTACCCGCATGGGCCCCAGCTATGCCTGTCTCTTTATGGGGTATGTGGAACATCCCTTGTTCCAGTCTTACTCCGGCCCCCTCCCACAACTCTTTCTCCGGTACATCGATGATTACTTTGGTGCTGCTTCATGCTCTCGTTGGGACCTGGAAAAATGTATTAATTTTGCTTCCAATCTCCACCCCTCCATCATTTTCACATGGTCCATCTCTGACACTTCCCTTCCCTTCCTTGACCTCTCTGTCTCAATTTCTGATGATAGACTGTCCACCAATGTCCATTACAAGCCTACCGACTCCCACAGCTACCTCGACTACAGCTCCTCACACCCCGCTTCCTGTAAGGACTCCATCCCATTCTCTCAGTTCCTTCGCCTCCGTCGCATCTGTTCTGATGACGCTACCTTCAAAAACAGCTCCTCTGACATGTCCTCCTTCTTCCTTAACCGAAGTTTTCCACCCACGGTCGTTGACAGGGCCCTCAACCGTGTCCGGCCCATATCCCGCGCATCTTCCCTCACGCCTTCTCCTCCTTCCCAGAAACATGATAGGGTCCCCCTTGTCCTCACTTATCACCCCACCAGCCTCCGCATTCAAAGGATCATCCTCCGCCATTTCCGCCAACTCCAGCATGATGCCACCACCAAACACATCTTCCCTTCACCCCCCCGGCGGCATTCCGTTGGGATCGTTCCCTCCGGGACACCCTGGTCCACTCCTCCATCACCCCCTACTCCTCAACCCCCACCTATGGCACCTCCCCATGCCCACGCAACACCTGCCCCTTCACTTCCTCTCTCCTCACCGTCCAAGGGCCCAAACACTCCTTTCAAGTGAAGCAGCATTTCACTTGCATTTCCCCTAACTTAGTCTACTGCATTCGTTGCTCCCAATGCGGTCTCCTCTACATTGGAGAGACCAAACGCAAACTGGGCGACCGCTTTGCAGAACACCTGCGGTCTGTCCGCAAGAAAGACCCAAACCTCCCTGTCGCTTGCCATTTTAACACTCCACCCTGTTCTCTTGCCCACATGTCTGTCCTTGGCTTGCTGCATTGTTCCAGTGAAGCCCAACACAAACTGGAGGAACAGCACCTCATTTTCCGACTAGGCACTTTACAGCCTTCTGGGCTGAATATTGAATTCAACAACTTTAGATCTTAAACTCCCCCTCCCCCCATCCCCACCCCGTTTCTCCCCCTTTTCTTTCAATAATTTATATAGATTCTTCTTTTCCCACCTATTTCCATTATTTTTAAATCTAAAACTAAAACTTTGTTAGTCTTTCCACCCCACCCCCATTAGAGCTGTACCTTGAGTATCCTGCCTTCCATTCTTAATTAGCACTTTTCTTAGATAATATCACCACCTTCAACACCTCTTTGATCCTTTTGTCTGTGACATCTTTTGATTATCTGCTCCTATCACTGCTTGCTTATCCCCACAATCACCCCACCCTCAACTTCTCTCTCCCCCCGCCCCCCCACCAGCTTAGACCAGCTTATATTTCACCTCTCTCCTAACTATACTCAGTTCTGCCGAAGGGTCATGAGGACTCGAAGCGTCAACTGATTTCTTCTCCACCGATGCTGCCAGACCTGCTGAGTTTTTCCAGGTAATTCTGTTTTTGTTCTGTTTTTAGTAATGTTTGTTGAGAGATAGCAGCAGGAGAGGGCACACACTTGTAAAATTAACTATCTGTCCAAGATTCCAGGTATCATAAACAGCACTCATGTGACCATTGTAGTTCTTATATTGATTCCCATAGTTTTCAGAAAGAGAAGGGGCTCACACTCAATTAACATTCAGTGGTATCCACTTGGTTCCATGGGACCAGTGTCTTTACATTTCTACAAAGCTATCCTTATAAGGGGGAAGGTGTAGGATGGGGGTGGGGACTCCCTAGATTAGGTGTTCCTGTACCACCTTCTCAGAGTTGGGGCCAAGAGTAGTTTTGTCAGACGTACTCCTGGCATGCCTCATCAAACGCTGCCAAAACTTTGGTTCCCATTGTGAGACTGGGGCTTGAGTCTCTGAAAATGAAAGGTTTAAAAAATTCAAAAATTTGCACCTGGCACAGGGAGCATTTGGGGCACATTTATCCTCAGGGCCAAAAATCCATATCAGAGCACATCCCACCATAAATGCATCCCAGCCCACCAAAGGGCCAACCCACATGATGACGTGGTGATCCTTGTCAGGGTTAGTGGCAGACCCACGGGCAAATGTGTTTTGTGGTTTGATTTCCATGTTGAATAGTATTTGGATCTCTCTTTGGATAATTCAGTCTTAGGAAGGTTTCCTTTACTGAAGAGTGACTTGGGTCTGACTCCAGTAGGTTTCTTCAAAACTATTTACACTATTTACACAATAAGCTTCTAGGTAAGTATATCCCCTTTGTTGTCTATTCTGTCTTTCGAACAGAGTCTCTGATGTCACTGTTACATCATGATACACATTAATATCTCATTACTTTAACTATTAACCCATTATGCTACAAAATATATTCCAACATTTACTTTATGACCTGTTCCCCTATTCATTTTCTGCCCGTAATTTTCTTTAGTTTGCAAAGAAAAAGTAGATATTTTGCTAGATGTCAATAGTTTATAAGATTTAGCTTTTTTAAACTTTGCATGCAAAAGAAAATGTGAACTTTAGAAATTATGTAGTATCACTTTTTAAGTAAGACAAAATTTTGATTGACAAATTATTTCTTCTGGCTGAAAAAATTGCATGGAATTCGCATGGTTGATGGAAATGTAATAAAACCTTTGATCCAAATTGTATGTTGCCTTTTAATTCCTAATGTCTAATGTGAAAGAGAACTTGAACTTCACAGAAAGAGAAGTTAGAAAAGCAGGAAAAAGAAGAGGAAAGAAGCAGAAAGTTTCAAGGAGAGACAGAAATCAGACAGTATGAATTGGCCAGGGAAAGACTTAGGTTACAGGTGAGGCTGCTTGTTCAGTTATAAGGCCGGATCATTCGAAGTTGCATTCAGTGACATTGAGCACTCGTGTGAGATCAATAAAATTCTCACCTTTACAAAAGGCCTCTAGTGCTGCATTGGAGAACCTAAGAGTTTGCACTCTGCCATATTGTACCATCCTTGTGTCATTCCCAGGTCAAACTCACTGTTAGAATGAACTTGCAGCAGCTGTTCCAATCCCCTTTAAGAGGAGAAGGTTGGCTCTAAGTAGTGCAGGCTAGCTTGAACTTGTGCCATCACAATTTTGCACCCCCCGCTCAGACGTGAAGCCACTCAACAGCATGTTTAGCACTAGCTGCACTACAATCACAGAATTACCAGGATCAGTGAGTAACCATGCATCTCAAATCCAGCACCCATTTTCAGAGGCTATACAAATTTTCCCCCTTTGTGTGCCATAATTTTTTCATCACAAATTTGTTGAGCACTGTCATGTTATAGATGTTTAGTTCATTGTACTTATAGTTACACCAAAATAAAATATTCTGAAAACATACACTCTAAAGAAGCCGGTTAAAAGAAAAATGCTGCTTTGAGCACTTTAGTTTACAAGTTAATCATTCTAGAAAATAATGGTGTCTCCCTGGGGGCTGACCAACGAAGTACAGAATAAATAATTAATGTTCTACCCAAAGCTGAGCCCAGCACAGTGATTCAATTCAACATGACAACCAATCAGACCAGGGAGAATGTAACTAGGCCCATCGGACACAGCTAGTCAAATTATGAACGTGTTGTTTCAATAAATCCACAGGCAAGACAGCAAAATCAAGACCTTGTAGTATCTAATGTATTGTACAAGAGCAGTCAATGTTTGCTTAGGTGAGAAGAGAAGAGTTTGGTGAAACATGTTACATTTCATTGTTTCAGCATCACCAGTAATAAAGTGAAGATCTGTACCATGCTCCTTGACAGAGACAAGAGGCTCTGTGGCAGGCCTGCTATTGCACCTAGCATCTCTGTGAGCGGGTTCATCAGCTTTTTCCTCTACGCCATCCCATTGAAGTTTCCATCTGAGTCCATTTATGCAGGACGTACCTGTGACCTCATGCTCTTGGGACCTGGCACATAGACTATCCTTTTCCCTTAGACTTCTGCCTAGTAACTACTATGCACTGATTCCACGTTCATATTGTTCTCCAAAGTATGCACAATACCAGTATCTGAGCTGGTCGCTGTGAGTGACAAATTAAGTGATAGTGCTGCTTCGTCAGATGTGTGCTTTTGCTCACACCTTTCATGTGAGGTTGCACTGGCTGACCAGAAGGCTGTTTTGGGTATCTGAAAGCAGAACTGAAGAAGGGGAGGGTTGGGATAAGGGAAGGGAGGGTGAGGTGGAAAGATTCAGTCCCACACTATCTGCACCTTGTACATGAAGCCAGATTGTGAAATGAAGGATTTTAGAAGGTGCACAAGGCAGGAACATACTGTCATCCTGGATGATTTCAGCAACACTAGTTGAAATTAATTTGGAGCACTGTCTCCTGTAAGGGGCCCAAGAAGTGTAAGTGCACCTGACTCCTGCCAGGTCTCTGCTGCTTCCTCCTGTTATGTGTGACCTTGTCCTGCAATGAATGTGAGACAATGTGTTTGGGTGATGTGCCTGTCATAGCTGAATAGCTCACAGTGTGTGGGATTGCAAGATGTGGGTGTGAGGCTTGCAGTAGTGTTAAGTGCGTTAGGATGAGGTGGAACATATACATGTTAGGCATGAATTATGATTGTTAGAGATTGCTGATGTGTGAGTGATGGTGGTGTGGTGCATTGAGCTGTGTATGGTGTTGGTGATATGGTGGGTAGGATAAGGTAATTGAAGTTGCATTCATTGATTTTGATCATTCATGTAAGATCATTGAACTTTTCGTGGCACTACGGCCAGCTGCAATGGCCCATACTCCTTCCGTGACTACCAGCTCCCATTCTCTTCACAGTGTGTATGCTTGGAGGGTCTTCTACCCCAGTGTAGAAATATGAGTTTTCCCCTCCTTTCCCCCTCCATCTCTAAGGCCTCCAGCACTGCATCGGATAATCTGGGAGCCATCACTTTATTCTGCTAATCCAATTTTTTCGTCTTTTTCCTTCTGAGAAACCTTCACAGACACAGGTCCAACACCTGCTGCAGGCAGAATGCACATCACCTTTGGTGAAGGCTGGCTTTAAGAAGTTCAGGCTAGCTTTAACTCATGCCAGCCTTGCCCAAACTTGTTGAATATGCAGCCTCTCAGCATGTTAATTGAGTGTAAGGTAATCATTCATCATGATTACTGAGCCTGCAAACAGGCCACAACAAAGTTGTCCTTGATTTTCTTTGAAAATTAATGTGCTTGCGAGAAAATTATTTTCAGAATCACAGGATCCTGGATTTTTTACCGTGCAAAAGGAGGCCATTTGGCCCATCGTGTCTGCAACGGCTCTCCGAATACGCATTATGACTAAGTGCCATTCTGTTGCCTTTCCCCCATAACCCTGCACATTGTTTCTATTTAAATATCATCTAATGCCCTCTTGTATGCTTCAGTTGAACCTGCCTCCACCAAACTTCGGGGCAGTGCATTCCAGACCTGAACCACTCGCTGTGTGAAAGCTTTTTCTCACTTCGCATTTGGTTTGCAAATCACTTTAAATCAGTGCCCTCTTGTTCTCGATCCTTTTATAAGTGGGAACAGTTTCTCCCTCTCTACTCCATCCAGCCCCCTCATGATTTTGAACACCTCCATCAAATCTTGTGCACCATCTCAACACATGTATGAATACCAATAATTTTAAATGGATTAATTAAGTATTTTATGTGAGCATATTAACCAAAAATACTGGTGAAAAGCCCATCCTTTGTAGATAGAGGCCAGGATTTTCTATTTCTGCTCTTGCCAGCCAGCGATTCACTGATGCGATTCATTTAACTGGACAGACGAGCACAAAACAGAAAATATTGGCTAAGTTAAGGGGGTCAGATGGAACATTCTCATGTAGGCCAGGTCATCTGAGTTATAAGGAAGAATTCAACCATTTTTTAAAAACTGAATTCAGAAACTGGGATTTGCACTCACATTTAATGGAAGAGGCCTCAGCCCTCCAGAGGACACCTGTGAAAGTCATCACAGACAGGGCATAGCAGTCATCAGGCTGCCTCCACCTCTGCTGTGGATGTCGGGGGACCACCAAGACGTAGTGGCAGAGTTAGGAACATTAAGAAGATGCTATTGCATGGCTTGGGTGTGGGTGTTAATCACTTGTACATAATGTTCACTATTGTAAATAAACTCCCAAGAATGTCTCCTTGCCTGTGGCTCTGTGACAAAAGTATAATAATTTCCTTTATATTTTTCTAGTTTACTGTGAAGAAGTTTTATGGGTGTGATTGTAGTTGGGTTTGTCTGTGTGATTTAATTATATTTGCAGTCAAGTAAACTGCAAGCTTGGAATCATCAAAAGAAGCTCTGTGGGAAGGGAATTTGCATTTTTAGATAAATGAAAGGATTGTTGGATTTCAAAGGGACCTTAGTCTGTTTACAACTAGCCAGATAAGCAAGGCTAAGGAGGGTGTTTATTTTTCCCAAAGGTTACTGACATTATTGGCAACATGAAAGTTTTTATATTATGAGGAAGATACAGTTTCAAAAACATATGGAACAATAGACTTTACATATCAAAAAGAGAGTAACATATATAAAGAAGAATGAAAGGCTATGTGGGAGAAGGCCATGTAAGATTTAACAGGAGTGTGTGAAATAGCCTTCAAGAAGCCTCCAGCCACTTGTACATAAGTCCGCTATGTAAAGTAACTGAAGTTGGAGAAAAGTCATTTGGAATTCCACAGTCGAGTGGGTATTGTGTTAACTCACTGGTTCTGTTTTAAATCTAAAATCTATTTTGGACAGTTGCCTTAAAGGGAGTATAACTGGGAGTCAGGCTAATTAGAAATTTCAGGAGTTGTTATTGTAGTAAGTAATTATATTTCTTATGTGTGTGCTTGAAATCTTTTATTTTGTTAATAAATATTTAAATTTAATTTTTAAAATCTCTAAATGCCTTAGTGGGCTCATTACTTCTGAGTTCAGAGCACACATTTTGTTGTAATAAATACAAATTGCAAAACTGTTGTGATAGCGTGACCAAGTTTCCCTTGTGAATTTGGTCCAGCTGGCAAACATCATCTGCCACTTCATAACAGGCTCCTTGTTAAGATCAGCAGTGCTTGTGTCACTCAGATGTGAAACCTTGGTTCCTGCACAAGATAAAGGCAGGTGTCTCAGTTCAGAGCCTCTTTCCTGTGAAGTGTGTAACCATCAGACCAAACTGCTGGCCTGGCTTCACACTCCCTGGACACATCACTGATGCCTGTACCTTGATGGTGCTTGTCATTGCTGCCAGAATGTCCTTGGCATGTATCACAGAGTTTTGTCATTCTCTCTGTGTGCTTTCAGCACCTTTGAGGTGGGGCTGGCCCCCATCTCTTCAGCATCTGTGACCAGTGACGCTGTGCTCCTGAAGGGATCGGGTGTTGAAGGCTGACAAAGGATCAGGTGCATTTAAAGTTTCATGGCTGCGTCTCCATGATATGACCCTGGTCAACAAGCGCAAGTGAACTGCCCTTGGCCAGGCGGGAGTCAAACATTCACAGATGCTATATGAAGATCTATGGAGTGCTCTCACTGCATGTCATCATCATCCTCCTGGAATTGAGCAACTATTAGGGCCTCCACTGTGTCTCCATGACAAGAGACTTATCACAGAGGGTATGTGCGCTGCCATCAGCCTGACTGGAGTCAAACGTTCACAGATGCAATGTGAGGATCTATGGTGTCTCCTCATCCTCCATGAATCTAGCAGCCATGAGAGTGTCCTGAGCGCGTCTGCCTCATCTGGCCAGTGCAATGGCATCATCGCTGTCATCCTCATTTTCAAGGATCTCCTCATCCTCATCCCCATCGACATCCTTCTCAACAGAGGAGAACTGCAGCTCCTCAACATCCTCCTCAGCCAGCTCCTCTCCCTGTTGCAGCGCCAGGTTGTAATAGGCGCAGCAGGTGATGACACCATCTGTGGATTATATTGCAGGGCTCCACCAGACTGGTCCAGGCATCAGATCCTGATGGTTTGCTCCATCAATGTGCGAGTTGCAGCATGAGCCTCGTTGTAACTTCTCTCTGCTGCAGTCTGAGACTGCTGCACGGGTGTCATCAGCCACGTCGTCTGCGGGCTCTTGTCCCCGAGGAGCCAACCCTGCAGCCTCTGTGGACCCTGGAAGATGTCAGGGATCTGAGACCAACTGAAAATGTAGGAGTGGCGGACACTCCCTGGGAACCGAGCACAGGCCTGCAGGATGCGTTTATGGTGGTCACACACCAGCTGAACATTCAGCAAGTGGAAGCCCTTGCAGTGTCCTCACTGCATGTTGTCATCACCCTCCTGGAATCTATTGACTATTAGGGTCTCCCCTGTGTCTCCATGACATGTGCCTGAGCATTGAGGGTATGTGCGCTGCCATCAGCCACACTGGAGTCAAACGTTCACAGATGCAACGTGAGGATGTCAGGACTGTCCTCACTGCATCTCATCATTATCCTCCATGAATCTTGCGGCTATGAGGGCCTCCTGACTGCACCTGCCTCATCTGGCCAGTGCAATGTCCTCATTACCAACATCCTAACCTTTGAGGACCTCATCACTGTCATCCCCTTTGACATCCTCCTTATTGGAGGAGACATACATCTCTTCCATCTCCCCTTCAGCCAGGTCCTCCCCACCGTTGCAGCACTAGATTGTGGAACGTGCAGCAAGCAACTATGATGCGCGACACCCTCTGGGGATTGTATTGCAGTGCTCCACCAGGCCTGTCGAGGCACTGGAAGCTTATTTTCAAAGTGCCTATCATTTATTCCACCAAACTCTGGGTTGCATCATGAGCCTTGGTATACCGTCGCTCTGCTGCAGTCTTAGGCCACTGCACGGGCATCATCAGCCACGTCCTCTGTGGGTAGCACTTGTCCCTGAGGAGCCAACCCTGCAGCCTATGTGGATCCTGGAAGGTGTCAGGAATCTGAGACCTGCTAAGGATTTAGGAGTCATGGACTCTCCCTGGGAATCGTGTACAGATCTGTAGGATACATTTGTGGTGGTCGTAGTCCAGCTGAACATTCAGCAAGTGGAAGCCCTTGCGGTTGATGTAGTTGACTGCTTGTTGCCACAGAGATCTAAGCGCCACGTGAGTGCAGTTGATGGCACCCTGCACTTGTGGAAAACTAGAGACCTGGGCAAATCCCAGCACTCTTGCTTCCTGGCTTCCCTGAGCCCGGGTGAAATGCACAAAAGACCTGTGCCTTTGCAAATATTGCGACCATGGCCTCCTGTATACACTTGTGTGTGGAGCCTTGAGAGAATCCACACAGGTCATCTACGGAGCCCTGGAAGGAGCCACTGGCATAAAAATTGAGCACCACGGTCACATTCACGGCCACTGGCAGTGGATGCACTCCATGCCCCCGTGGCGCCAAACCCAGCAACAGGTGGTATGTGACTGACCAGTTCCCTAGACATCCGCAGTCATTTGGGTCATGGTCCTCAGTTTTCTGCAGGAATGGCAGGCGCTGTCTATTGACTCTGGGTCTTTGAGGCTCCTATGAGCAATGGCTCTCTGTGGATCTTCGGCTGCACGCGCAGCAGGGCTTGCTGCCCCTTCATCTTGAGGGTGATGCCCCTCCCTTTACCGAGCCAGACACCTCTGTTTCACTCTTCTCCTCTTTCTCTGCTCCCTATAAGCCACGAGGCATTCCGCTAAATCACCAGTCTCCATGATCCTGATGTCCTCCTCCAGCAGGATCAAAGAGAGAGACGCGTGTGTTAGCATATGTATCCTAAGTAACTCTCTTGGTTAAGTCTGAAGGTCCCTTCATACATGCAGGAGAGTGCTAGTCACCACTTGGATGGCCGGTGTGCAGTGCACTCATTGGCTGTCCTAAACCCCCACCCTCACCTCTGCCCCACTCCACTTGACAGATTGGCAGCAGCTTCAGCCACTGGGCCTCATGCTGTGCTCTCAGCTCAGGCACAGGCATTCTCCTAACCCATACTCCAAGGCCTGCACTGTTGGCTTGAACCATGATGGGTACTGGTCCAAACGTTGATAAAGGCATTGCAAGGGGCTGTGAGCATCTCCAGCAGTGACTGTTCCATGGCCAGCATCCACAACAGGTTTCTACAATGTGTCCAGTCGGCCAATTGCTCCGTTACCCCCTAAAACGCACATTAATTTGCAGACTGCACCTGAGGGGTGAAAAGTTCTGGAGCATTTGGTGGCACTTTCATGCTTTTGCATTGCTGGGGTGAGCAGAAAAGCTTCAGAGGCCTGACTCTAAACATGTCAATGGAGCTACAGCTGAACGGTCTCAGCTGTAGAAGAATGCTCACCTTTGACAACTTTTTCCAAGTGCGTGGCTGCTTCCCTCAACACCCTCCCCCCACCACTGCAGTATGTGCTTGTGTACTTCCTGTAAAGAACATACTTTTTATTTTTCTTGGACTGTGACTTTAAAATTGGAATGTGGCTTTAAAAAAACTACCATGGCTGCAGCTGAAAGACATGTTTACTAGAGCAGAATGAGGAATATCTACAGTGTTGCTATGCTGGAACATAGGATGCCATAAGAGAACAGGATGATGCCGGAAAGGAGCTCTGCACTAGGGAGAACTGCCTAACTACAGCATTTTAATTGGCTCCTGACCAGGTGACCAGGGTTTTTTTATAGTGCAGGCAGAACAGCTCCTAACCTGCAAAGAAGGAAGACCTGAAACCTGCCTCTCTTGTGTTTATAAGATTCCAGCAGTTCTGCAATAATAGCTAGCTGGCTATCCCTCACATCTCTGTAACCTGCTTTCTCTGAAAACCCCTGTCAAGAGGAAAAGGGGAAAAACTACCAGTCGAGACATTGAAAAGCAAGTTTTTCAACCAGTGAACCACGGACTAAAAGTACTGGGAGACCATCTCATGTCATCAACAACAAACTGCATGGAATTTGGAAGCTATCAATCAAAATCAACCCGTCTAATCCCGTACTCCGGATTGGTGCTGTTTTAATATTTAAAACAGTTATTGAACTGTTTTATCTCACCCTTAAAATCCATGTATTTTGTGACTTGCTTGTGTGTGTGTGTGTGTGTGTGTGTATATGGGTATGTATTCTATTAACCTAAATTAAACAGTTAGATAGAATTGGGGCAATCTGGTGGTTTGGTCGAACTTTTCACATTTTTTGTGGTTCGGGAACAGTGGGGCTTGATATTACAGTGCACTATCCCCAGTGAGTCGTGACATCCCTTCAGTCTGTGCTGCCTAGCCCCCCTAACCCCAGGCCTGACCCGCAGCGGAGCCTTGCCCCGGCACCTCACTGAAAGCCAACCGTGAGAAAGGCGATTTGCCTGTGTGCCTCCCCCCGCCCCCCGAATGTGTGGCGCCTCTTCCTTGTTGTTCTACGGGTGAAGCTTGCGCATGCTGTGCAAGGTTGTGTGCACTTACCTCCGAGCTCCCCTCAAAGTGCAGCTCGCCAGGTGCACGTTGCTTATGCACAGTTGGGAATAACATTGGCATGCAATCATGCCGATATGCCTGGATGATCCAGTGTGTGGGGGTGATCCTGGTGAGCACAGCTTATAGTGAGATGCTAAAGTATTGAAATTAGGTTCCTGATGTGCAGCGGTGAGAAACGCGGCCCACCATTGACAGGTGGAGCAGATGATTGCAAACTGGTTTCACAACGGCGTGAAACTGATTTTTGGCCATCTCGCCATATTGTCCATCCTGCCCTGCCCACCATGACATCCAGGGCCAGAAAATTTTGGCCTTTGTTATTTTTACTCATCTCAGTATCTGATTTTAAATCTATTTTGATTTCCTTTCCGCCTGATTCATATTGACACTGCCCCTCCCTTTCATTGTCTATATCAACCATCTCCACTTCATGGATTCTGCTTAAATATTTGTTTTGAATCTGTTCTATCGCTCCTAAATGTATTGGCCCTAATTTCCCGGTGACCTTTACCATTGCAATGCGAGAGCTACATTGTAGAAATCCTTGAATAGCAGAAAAGAGGAAATTATGGAGCAAATGATTTCTGCAATTACTCACACTATAATCTTTGGGGACTTTTGCATGGTTCCATTGTTGCTTTGCCAAAAGCAGAGAGAACTTAATTCCATCCCCTCCCCCCACCAATTTAAATCTATGGCAATTGTGATTTTCCTGGTTTAAAACCAGTTTTCCCACCAATGTTGTTTAGACTCAAAAATAAAGATGTTTGTTGCTTGACAGCAATGTGATTTATTGCTCCTAAATTAGTTCCTTTAAACATATTTCCAATGCCCACAGAAAATTATAATCAGATTTAGCAACAGCAGTTGAGCCAGAAGCATTGGATCTGCAGCGAGGAAACAGTGTTCGGCAAGTGCATAAGCAACACTTTCATTTATTCTCATAGAACCAAGATATTCCAGTGACATGTTTGGAGCCCTGCCATGCACTCTCCAATGTCATATTCAAAAACACCAAGCCAGTTTTATTAAAGCTGACAGCAATGATTTCTATAAATATATTAAGAGAAGGAGGGTGGTAAAGGGGAATATGATTTCTTTAAGAACAGATACGGGCAAGGCCATAACAGATAATAGGGAAAGGGCAGACTTGTTGATGGCCCTCTATCCAGCTCTACCTGTCCCACCCCCCTCAAACAGTTTATATTTCACCTCATTTCTATTTTTCTTTAGTTCTGGTGAAGAGTCATACAGACTCGAAACATTAACTGTCTTCCTTTCCGCCAGACCTGCTGAGTTTTTCCAGCTATTTTTTGTTCTTGTTGAGTTAATGCCTTACCCCTGTTTTCACAGTGGCAGAGAGGCCAAAATACCAGTGGCACAAAGGAACCTAAACCTAAGTCAAGGGTGGAATCTTAGGGCGGAATTCTCCCAAAAAGCTAAGTGCGGTGGAGGGGGGTTTTGGCAGCACCCAGCTCGCCATTCGTAATGGCGGCAACTTGCGCCAGGTTCTGCGCTTGGAGCCTCATTAGTTATGCAGAGGCGCGTTTCACTCTGAATCACCTGGCGGGTTGGGAGATAATCCGTCTGCCCGTCGTTAGCTGGCGGGTTTGAAGGTCCGGGTGCCTTATTTAAACGCCAGTCCAACACACAACCTCAATCTCTCCAGCCCACCAGAGATGTCTGCAACCCATAAGAGAAAGGCCAAGAGCCTCAGGATGAAGTCTGCATCCCGCATCACCCATCAGGCCTTCCAGGCCTTGGTCAGATGGGCGCAGGAACAATGGCATGTGCTCTACCCTACGGATGGCTACAGGAAACACAGCAGCCCCACCTGTTGGGCCTGGAATACTGTAGCAGAGCAAGTTAGCGTGGCTGACACCCGCACCCAAAGTGCCACCCAGTGCAGGGAAAGGATGAATGACCTCATCCACTCCACCAGGGTAAGTCATCCTTCAACACTTCCCAGTGTCAAACTCTCATCATGGCATCGTACATTCAAATGGCCACTCTCTTCAGGGGTCTCAAGCAACCATTAGCAGGGGACACATATCAACAATTGTTCTCTCACTGAAATGTTCACATCACCACCATCCCACCGATCATGTTGCTCACATCCATCCTCTGGCCCTTCTGGGGAGGGCTCACCACACACAGGGGACATGCAGCTCACCCAACCTCTGCTCCATCCCATCTCATCACATGCCTTTCTTTCGTCTTCATACAGGCCAAGCTGGCGCACTACAGGCACGAGAGAGCGAGGACCAGGGGAGGGGCGTCCGGCATCCTCGCCCTCAGTGAATTCAAGGAGACTGCAGCCGAGCTGGCTGGGGAAGACAGGGATTGCTCCTGTAGGAAAGAGGAGATCGGCCTCATCAAAACCTAACATTCACAATGAGTCACTTGCAGTCTTATCTAGCTCATGCTCATTAGCTGAATCTCCCTTTTCTATTTTCTAGGCACAAGCACATTGAGGCCCCCAAGGCAGTCCAGCACCACCATTGCAAGCCCCAGACCTGATCCAAGAATGAAGCTCCAGAAGAACCGTCACGGCTCTCACACGCACCCTCCACCAGCTCAGAGACGTGCACATTGGGGGGGACACAGGTGGAGATTAGGCTCGGACTCACTTTCTGGGGAACATCCCACTGACACGTCCCCGCAGCAGTCAGAGGCAGGGGCAGCCCAGGTCTCCAGCACTCAGAGGGCTGCTGGGAACCAGCCACCCACTTCAGATGATGAAAGCAGCCACCAAATCTATGCTGGAGATGCAATGACAGGCAGCAGAACATCAGGCAGGGATTTGACAGGCACTCAGTAGACTAGAGTAAATGATGGAGGACTCCATCCGTGTTCTATCTGATTTTGTGGCTCCAACATGTGAGCACCTAGAGGTCCCATGGGAAGGCTGGCAACCATCATGGAGACCTTGGTACTCCAGGTCTTGCCGGATTTGTGCTCGGCCATGCACTCCATGGCCACACATCCTGGTGGGCACCATCAGGATGTAGGTGACATGGCGACGAGGCACCTTGACCTCCCCCCTGGGTACACCATCTCCTGCAAGAGTCAGGGCAAGGCCCTTGGACACCCAAAGGGAGGATGAGCATCAGCCGGAAACCCCTGGGGCCTCCCCTCAGGACACTCCAAGGGTGTGTAGCCGCCCAAAGCCTCCTCTGCCTGTGACCCCACCCACTCCAGCTTCTTAGGCCGCCGAGGGCGCTTCTGCCCCTGAGCAGGTATCCCTCATCAGGCCGGCTCCCCAGCCACCAGAGGACGTCTGCCAAGGTCATCACAGACATCAGAATGTAGCAGTCAGAAGGCTGCCTCCACCTCTGCTGTGGATGTCGGGGTTGCACTCAGATGTAGCGCTAGAGTTAGGAAAGTTACGAAAAATTGATGTCACTTTTGGGTCACGGGTGTGCTAGACATGTAACTAAATTGCATTTTTGTTAATACATTTGATGGTTACGTGAATGTTCCTGTCAACTGAAGGTGTTGTGATTTTGTACTTTGGAGTCCTCTTAGTTCGAGGTTTAGCCTCCCTCTCACTCAGTGATAGTGTCCCACTGTGAGATTCACATTCCTATGATGTCAGCCTCAGTTGAACTAGTATCTGCACCCTTGTGTGATGTCAGGGAGATGTGTTTAAATCTTTATTGGAAGTGTGTGATGTAAGCATTTCACACCCATCACCCACAAAGAGCATCATTGAGTGAGGGCAGTTAATTAACATTGATAATCTAGCAGCGTTTGTGTCTCCTCAGCGGTAGTGGCAGAAGAAAAGACATACATGGGAGGAGGAGATCCCTAGGCATGTCCACATCTCAGTCGCCGCAGTGTTTGCATCATTAGATGGCGGTGAAGGTTCCAAGTCTCCTCTCGCATTGCTCTTGTTCCCTAAGTGGGCTCTCAGTTCCAGAGTGAGCACATGGGCACATCTCCCACGTCTTCCTTCGTCCATGGCGTGATAGTACTCATTCTGACCCTCGTGCTGCATATATGGCATCCCATCAACGGAGAACTGTCATGTGCTTTCCAGAAGTGGCATTTGTAATGGGCCAAAGGGCATCCAGTCATTAATCATGGGCAGTTTATTGTGAATTAGTATGCCAAATCTGAGATTGGAGCACTGAGCTAGGTCAGGCCATTCATGTCATTCTAACCTTCTCCAACCACTGAGGGATTCAGATGTCAAGTCTCAGCGATGGCAAGTTGGTCACCTCGATGTGTCTGTTAGCGCCTCAGATACAAAGCTGTATCAGCGACAAGGCTAGTAGGGCAGAAGCCACTATAGACCATAACAGTTGCTATTGGTTCAAGATTGTGAGCTTCACTATGTTTACCAATTATTCATTAAGCTATTCAATCTATCATTTCACAGAGAAGGATAAAACTATTATGGATCCAGGGCCCAATGCTGCCTTTTTGAGGCTTCTTTTACCATGAAGGAGGAGAAGAAGGGACAGACGACGCCCAGCACAGCTCCAGGCCTCGCCTGAGGTCCAGGGTACAGGGGAGCCACACAAAGAGCATAAGGATCAGGAGGATGGACCCAGAGCACAGAGGTAGCTCACTGCGCCTAGAGTATAACGCAGAAGACTCTCCTCTTTACAGATGAGTGAGAGACAATGCTGCGCACATCTGCGCTTGTCCCAAGCTCTGGTAGATCATATCTGGCACATTCTTCGTGAGGAACTAACATCTCGTGGAGTCGGGGGCTATCTCCTGCCAATGGCCTTGAAGGTGATGGCCGCGTTCAATTTCTTTGCCTGCGGATCATTCCAGGGATCCACAGGGGATCTGTGCAGTATCTCGCAGTCTGCCACACATTAGATGCATCAAGGAGGTCACTGATGCCCTCTACAGTAAGGCACATCACTCGAGGTAGCCAGGCTGTGAGGTTCAACGTGTTTGCAGCTATCTCAGGCTTTGCAAGAGTACAGGGTGCAATTGACTTCACCCATGTGGCTTTATGGGCTCCATGGCAGCAGCCCCTAATGTTTATCAACCATAAAGGTTTTCATTCCATCGATGTGTAACTGGTCTGTAATCATCGGAAGCATATAATGCTCTATCAACATCCTGGGGGTTACCATTGACCAGAAACTGAACTGGACTAGCCATATAAACACTGTGGCTACAAGAGCAGGTCAGAGGCTAGGAATCCTGCAGTGAGTAACTCACCTCCTGACTCCCCAAAGCCTGTCCGCCATCTACAAGGCACAAGTCAGAAGTGTGATGGAATACTCCCCACTTGCCTGGATAAGTGCAGCTCCCACAACACTCAAGAAGCTTGACATCATCCAGGACAAAGCAGCCCATTTGATTGGCACCCTATCCACAAACATTCACTCCCTCCACCACTGACGCACAGTAGCAGCAGTGTGTACCATCTACAAGATGCACTGCAGGAATTCAAAGCTCTTTCGACAGCACCTTCCAAACCCATGACCACTACTACCTAGAAGGACAAGGGCAGCAGATAGAAAGGAATGCCACCACCTGGAGATTCCCCTCCAAGTCACTCGCCATCCAGACTTGGAAATATATCGCCGTTCATTCACTGTCGCTGGGTTAAAATCCTGGCACTCCCTTCCTAACAGCACTGTGGATGTACCTACACCACATGGACTGCAGCTGCTCAAGAAGGCAGCTCACCACCACCTTTTCAAGGGCAACTAGGGATGGGCAATAAATGCTGGCCCAGCCAGCGAAGCCCACATCCCATGAATGAATAAAAAGAAGCTTGTACCAGGTACCCTGGAAGTTCCCGTGACTCATTATCCTGAGTCACTCCCAGGTGCCTCAGATATTCGAAAAGCCTAAGCATCAATAGGGATGGCTGCTTGAGGATAAGGGGTACCCACTGAAATGCTGGCTCATGACACCGGTGTGGTGCTTTGGAGGAGAGGTACAATGCAGCTCACAGCTCCACCCAGTCCCTCATCGAACAGAGCATTGGCATTCTGAAGATGAGGTTCCAATGTTTGGACTACGCAGGTGGTGCACGATGCACACTCCAGAGAGGGTATCCTGCATCATTTGTTCACAACCTGGCACTGCAATGGGGTGATCCCTTGCCAGAGGGTAAAATGAAGGAGTATGAGAGCTCCTCAGAGGATGAAGAGCAGGAGGGCCAGGAACCTGAAGAGGGTGATGAAAGTAAGCTTCCACGGGGTGATACCATCGAGGAAGCATGACATGGAAGATGTGCCTATGCCACTTTAATTTTTATCAGATTCCAGAGGAGTGAAGTGAAGGCAATGGGAGGTAGCCACATTCCTCCTGTCCTTAAATGCATTCCATTGCATTGAAAGGGATGTCCAACCAGTCACTTGGAGAGTAAGTTCAGACTTGCAGCTTTCAGCCTCATGATTGTCCAGGCCATAATCTCTAAGAAGGTCAGCGGTGCACCCTGTATGCGCTCGCTCTGGGATTTGAAAGTTGACACAACAGCGAGAACGCTGTGGCAACTTACTTGATGCAGTCGTCGCCACATTAATGAGAAGCTACAGCAGCCAGTGAGTGAGGACATGGTTGGAGATATAATCCGCCTGTCCAGGTCTTGTCCTTTGGCGCTACTACTGAGGAGACACAGCTGCCGCTAATCCCTCACGGCTGCTGAGCTGCTCTCACACATTGGTGTGTCATGAGGAAAAAGGGTTACAAATGTATTAAGCACACACTTCCAATAAAGATTGTAACACATCCTCATGACATCACACAAGAGTGCAGAAACTATCTTCAGTGAGGTTGACATCACATGAGTGTGAATCTCACAAAGGGAGACTATCACGGAGTGGGTTGATGGCTAACCTTCGAAATAAGAGGATTCATATGTACATATTCACAATACCTTCAGTTGACCAAGCCAATCATATAAATATCAAATGTATTAAGGAAAGGGCAATATTTGCATAATGGTTGCACACCCATGACCCAAAAGCCATTTCAATATTTCTTAATTTTCCTAACTCTACCACTATGTCTGGGTGACACCCCAACATCTGCAGCAGAGGTGGAGGCAGCCTGCTGACTGCTACATCCTGATGTTTGTGATGACCTTGGTGGACATCATCTGGTGGCCCAAGGCCTGGAGGGCCCCAGCCTGATGGACAGATGCACCCTCATCGGCCTGAGCAGCTGGAGCGGGTGGGGGTCACAGGCAGAGGGGATTCTGAGCGGCAGGACACTTTTGGATTGTCCTGAGTGGAGGTCGCTGGGGTGCCCATCTGATGCTCACCCTCCCTGTGGGTGCCTGAGGGCCCCTCCCTGACTCTGAGCAGAAAGGGCACCTGGAGGGAGGTCAAGGTGCCCGTCCCCCTCTCACCTAGACATTAATGGTGCCCACCAGGGTGTGTGGCCATGGAGTCCATGTCCGAGCACAAATCCAACAAACCTGTCGGACCAAAGGCTCCATGGTGGTCGCCAACCTTCCCATGGTGATCTTGAGGTGCTCACATGTCGAAGCCATGACATCAGACAGAACGTGGACGGACTCCTCCATCCTTCACTCCAGTCTGCTGAATGACTGCCGAATCTCTACCTGATGTTCCGCCCGACACCTGTTGTTGCATCTCCAGCATTGTGTTGGCGGCCGCTTCCAGAGGCTCATCATCTGACTCCAACTGAGCAGGTGACTGGTCTCCAGCACCCCACCGAGTGGCAAAGAACTGGGCTGTCCCTGCATCCAACTGCTGTGGGGGTGTGTCAGTGAGGTGCTCTCCAGTAGGGGACCCCGAGGCTAATCTAGAGCTGTGCTCCACCAAGATGTGTGACTCTGTGCTGATGGAGAGTTCTGGTGGGTGCAATGATGGTTATTCCTTGGTGGCTTCTTCAGTTTCCTCATCTGAGGTGGTCTGGGTCCTGGGGCCTATGTTGGCCATCCTTGTCTGCCTAGATCTGCTGGTGCCTATAAGAGAGAGAAGAAAGTTTTAATTCAGGAGCAGGCAGATTACAAGATTGCATGTCACTCACTGTGAATCTCAGGATGTGATGAACTCTTGGAGGTGTGATCCGCAATAGGTTGCTGGGAAAATCCGATCTCCCCTTCCCCACAGGAGTGACAGCTCAGCGGCATCCTCCTCAAACTGCATGAGAGGAATGATGTCAGCTGTCCCTGCCCCGGTATGGAACCTTCCCCATCTGTTGTAGGCCAGCTTGACCTGGATGAAGACAGAAGAAAGGAATGTGATGAGGAGGGATAAAGCAGAAGCTGGGAAAGATGTATGCCCCCTGTGTGTGGTGAGCCCATCCCAGAAGGGGCTGACGATGGGGTGTGAGCAGCATGATAGATGGGATGGTGGTGATGTGAAAGTTTCTGTGAGACAACCAGTGGTGATATGTATCCCCCACTAATGGTTGTGTGAGATCTCCTTGAAGAGATACATGATGCCATAATGAGAGTTTGTTATTGGAGGGAGTTGAAGGATGATTTACCCCGGCAGAGCGGATGAGATTATTCATCCTCTTCCTGCACTGACCTCCCCTGCAATGGCCTCCCAGGCCGGAGAGGTGAGGCTGGTATGATTGAAGCTGTCCATTGGGTATAGCAATTCCTCCTAATAAGACCTTGAGGGCATTGGGCAGAAATGGGGTGCAGCCTTCTTCTTGTGGCTTGCCAGATATCTCTGTGAGTGTCCTGGAGACAGCTTGGCTGGAGACAGTGAGATGTGTGTGCTTGGGTGGCATTTAAATATGGCGCCCAGACCTTCGACCCTGTCAAGTAATGGCGGGATGGACGAATGAGCTCCTGACCTGCAGGTGATTCGGAGAAATACTTGCCAATGCATAATTAATACGCTTCCAAGTGTTGAATTGCGCATGTTTTCCCGCCATTCCGAACAGCGGGAAATGCGCAGCAAAAGCCGCCCGCCACTGCACTTAATCTCAAAAATGGAAAATTCCACCCAATGACCCTGCCTCTACTCCTCTCTGGTGAAGGGAGTTCAATGTCTCTCTGAGAGAAAAGTGTTCTCCTCATCTCAGTCTTAAATGGGAGACCCCTAATTTTTAATCTGTGTCCCCGAGTTACAGTCTCTCCCACAAGGGGAAACATTCTTACTGCATCCATCCTGTCAAGTCCCCTCAGGATATTATATGTTTCAATAAGATCACCTCTCATTCTTCTAAACTCTAATGCGTATAGACCCAATCTGCTCAACCTTCCCTCATAAGATAACTTCTTTATCCCAGGAATCAGCCAAATGAACCTTCTCTGAACTACTAATGCAATTATATTCTTTATTAAGAAGACCAAAACTGTACATAGTACTCCAGATGCAGTCTCACTAAGGCCCTGCACAGATGTATCAATGCTTCCCTACTTCTATACTTGATTCCACTTGCAATTTGCCTTACGAATCACTTGCTGTACCTAAATACTAACTTTTTCTGATACACGTACTAGGGCACCCAGATCCCTCTGTACTGCAGAGTTCTGCAGTCTCTCTCCATTTTAATATACTGCTTTTTTATTTTTCCTGCCAAAATGGATGAGTGGATGATCCATTTCAGCCTCCTCCTGAGGTCCCCACCATCACAGACGCCAGTCTTAGGCCTATTCAATTCACTCCACATGATACCAAGAAACGGCTGAAGGCACTGGATACTGCAAAGGCTATGGGCCCTGACAACAATCTGGCAATAATACTGAAGACTTGTGCTCCAGAACTTGCCGCACCCCTAGCCAAGCTGTTCCAGTAAAGCTACAACACTGGCATCTACCCAGCAATGTGGAAAACTTCCCAGATATGTCCTGCACACAAAAAGCAAAACAAATCCAACCCAGCCAATTACCACCCCATCAGTCTACTCTCAATCATCAGTAAAGTGATGGAAGGGGGTCATCAACAGTGCTATCAAGTGGCATTTGTTAACAATAACCTGCTCATTGATGCTCAGTTTGGGTTCCGCCAGGGTCACTCAGCTCTTGACCTCATTACAGCCTTGGTTCAAACATGGACAAAAGGGTTGAACTGCAGAGGTGAGGTGAAAGTCACTGCCCTGACATCAAGGCCGCATTTGACTGAGTATGGCATCAAGGAGCCCTAGCAAAACTGGAGTCAATGGGAATCAGGGGGAAAACTCTCCACTGGTTGGAGTCATACATAACACAAAGGAAGATGGTTATGGTGGTTGGAGGTCAATCATCTCAGTTCCAGACATCATTGCAGGAGTTCCTCAGGGTAGTGTCCTAGGCCCAACCGTCTTCAGCTGCTTCATCAATGAACTTCCTTCCATCATAAGATTAGAAGGGGGGATGTTCACTGATAATTGCACAATGTTCAGCACCATATGCAACTCTTCAAACACTGAAACAGTCCATGTCTAAATGCAACAAAACCTGGACAAGATCCAGGCTTGGGCTGACAAGTAACATTCGGGCCACACAAGTGCTAGGCAATGACGATCTCCAATAAAGGGAATCTAATCATCGCCCCTTGACATCCATCGCTAAGCATCCTGGGGGTTGCCATTGACCAGAAACTGAACTGAGCTAGCCATGTAAATACTGTGGCTACAAGAGTTGGTCAGAGGCTAGGAATCCTATGGTGATAATCCATCTCCTGCTTCCCCAAAGCCTGTCCACCACCTACAAAGCACAAGTCAGGAGTGTGATGGAATACTCCCCTGGATGAGAACAGCTCCCAAGCTTGAAGCTGGAAGCTTGACACCATCCAGAACAAAACAGCCCACTTGATTGGCACCCCATCCAAGGCTCCTTAGGAAGCACATTTCAAACCCATGACCACTACCATCTAGAAGGATAAGGGCAGCAGATACATGAGAACACTACCACCTGCAAGTTCCCCTCAAAGTCACTCACCATTCTGACTTGGAAACATATCGCCATTCCTTCACTGTCGCTGGGTCAAAATCCTGGAATTCCCTCCCTAACAGCACTGTGGGTGTACCTACATAACATGGATTGCAGCAGTTCAAGAAAGCAGCTCACCACCACCTTCTCAAGGGCAACTAGGGATGGGCAATAAATGCTGGCCTAGCCAGCGAAGCCCACATCCCATGAATGAATGAAATAAATACTCCACCTGCCAAATTTTCCCATTCACTTAACCTGTCCAAATCTCTTTGTAGATTCTTTATGTCCTGTACTTTCCTACCAATCTTTGTGTCATCAGCAAATGTAACTACCATGCATTTTGTTCCTTCATCCAAAACCTTAATAAAGGTTGTAAATAGTTGAGGCCCCAGCATTGATCCCTGTGGTACTCCATATGTTCCAGCTTGCCAATTTGAAAAGGACCCATTTATCCATACTCTGCTTCCTATTCGCTAACCAATCCTCTATCCATGCTAATATATTACTGCCTACACCATGAGCTCTTATTTTGTGAAGTAACCTTTGATGTGGCACCTTTTTGAATTTTTTTTTGGAAATCCAAGTACACCACAGCTACAGATTCCTCTATACCCACCTTGTCTGGTACTTCCCCAAAGAACACTAATAAATTAGTCAAACAGAATTTCCCTTTCACAAAAGTATGTTGATCCCGCCTGCTTGTATTATAGTTTTCTAAATGTCCTGCTATTACCTTCATAATAATGGATTCTAGCATTTTTCTCACGACAGATGTAGGGCTAAATGGCCTATAATTTCTTCCTCTCTGTCTCCTCGCTTCCTTGAATAGTGGTGTCACATTTGTGGTATTGAAATCCAATCTGAGACCTTTCTAGAATCTAGGGAATTTTGGAAGATCACAACCAATGCACTTATTATCTCTACTTCTTGGATGCATGCTCTCAGGTCTAGGAGGCTTGTCAGCCTTTAGATTTTTTTTTTGTCTTCTACAGTGAAGACAGACACAAAGTAACTGTTCAAAACTTCAGCGATTTCTTTGTTTCCCATTACTAATTCACCAGTCTCACCCTCTAAGGGGCCAACACTCACTTTACTCTTTTCCTTTTTAAATACTTGTAGAAACTCTTACTATCCATTTTATATTTCTTGCTAGTTTTCTCTCATATTCTAATTTCTCCCTCCTTATTATGTTTTTAGTCATTCTTTGCTGATTTCTAAATGTTGTGCAATCTTCTGACTTACCACCAATCTTCGCAGTATTGTACACTTTTTCTTTCAATTTGATCCTATTCTTAACTTCCTTAGTTAGCCAAGGATGCTGCACCCTCCTAAACAGAGACTTTTTTTTTTAATGGAATATATCTTTGCTGAGAGTTATGAAATATCTCCTTTAATGACTGCCACTGCTTCTCTGCTGTCCTACCTTTTAACCTATTTTCCCAGTTCACTTCAGCCAACTTTGTCCCCATACCCCTGTAATTGTCTTTCAGTTAAAAACACTAATCTTAGGCCTACACATCTAACCCACCCGCTGGGTGATCTCGAGCAATGTCATTTAAAATACATAGAAGGGAGGGCCAGCTGAGCCTGTGAGTTCAGCCATGACCCACAGAGTGGGGGTACAACACAACATGAACATTCAATAAAGAGTGAATGCTAAAAGACATAATTGTTTCCTGCACAATAAAGAAATGTCCCTAGCTCTCCTGTAGCTGTCAATGTGTGCCAACCATGAGGTGTTGCCAGTACATTTAACTCTCTGACTAAGCTAGTCTCAACAAATAACAATGAAGTACACTCAACAAAAGTGAAAGCAATGTAATGTGAAATATTTATGAGTGAAGTTTAAATTTGACATACACCCCATGCCACCTTTGTGCTTTCAATAGGTCTTATGTTAATGGCAATGGAGTTGGGCAGGAAAGTTCTGGCCATGATGAAGAGCCTCCTTGTTAACGCAGGAAGTTCTTTGATAGACCGCCTGTACCTGCTGAATTGTCAGCTGATGGCGGGTTTCACCACTGAAAAACTTTCCACACAAACCCCCCCCACCACCCTCCCCCCGCCTGGTAACATGCCCCCATCCCCCTGCCCCACGTTGATTGTTGTGCTCAGTCCTGGGGCAGAAGTCAACAGGAGATGGTGTTTCCCACCCCACCACCCAAATAGCCAATGGGGAATGCATCCCTACCGATGCTGGCAGCCTGACAGCCATTTGATTGGCTGGAAGCAAGATTTCCACCTCTCGCTCGTGAGGATATCTCTCCACAGAGAACTGCCAGCCACCGGAACTACAAGCAGCTCCCAGATTCTAAACCCCAGAGCCAGGATGGAGGTAAATGTGGAGGTTTCATGGCCACGGGATGGGAGGGGAGTCCCAGGGATCGGGCCAGAGGGAGTTGGAGAGTCTTTTTGGAGATGCCAGGGAGAGAGAGCACCCAGCAGGGGAAAGATCTTGGGGAGCTATCCTATGTGGAAAGAGGTCCAGAGAGATGGGCACCCCCTACATGCCCAAGGCCCGAGCTGGGTGATCTGCCAGTCTTGCCCTTGTCCTTGAACTCGTCCTGAAGGCTGAAGAATTGAGGCCAGGCAGGAAGAAGCTCTTAAAGTTCTTCAAATGGAGTGAGGGCAGGTGTGTCAGAGAATTTTACAGGGGCCACCTTCCCACTGGCTGGGGAAATAGATTCAGCTTCTGGGTGGCTCTCAAACCCACAACCTTCTGACTCAGAGGAGACAGTGCTACCAATTGAGCCAGGGCTGACACACAGCTGAGCCTGATCCTGCCAAACCTTCAGACTTCCAGTACGGGTCACTGCATAACGATTATGATTATGAGCAGTCAAACTGCACTCACTGGGCCACAGAAAAGTAGCAGAAGGACCAATAGGCATTGAGTGAAGCCAACACTATACATGCAGCTCAAGCTGACAATATACAAGAAAATGTCTGCTTCCTTTTATCAGAAACAGCATCCTCTCTTCTCTTATTCTTAGAAATCACAGAAAGAAAGAGAAGGAACAAAGGACAGCAACTGAGCAGCTGTGCTTTGGTTTCAAGGTATTCCACTAAGTATTGGCTCTGACTCTGACAATTAGATCCTCCACATACTGTAGCTTTACAATGAAGTTCTCTGTCAGAACTGGAGGCAAACAAGGGAATGGAAAAAAGGCTAAATAATATCTGGAAATGGACAGAACAATGACAATAAAATTTAGCACAAGTAAGTGTGAGTTACTGGGAGATAAAATGGCTGACCTATGACCACTATGAATAGTGTTGAGCTACAACAATGAGAAGTTATAAGGTCGAGAGACTGTGGTAGACATGACATTAAACATGTCCACTCACTGCACATAGCGATCAACAAAACAGCCGAAATGTCTAAATCAGTAGAATACAAGTCAGAGGACGAAACTGGACAGTTCCCTGTAATGTCCAATCTCGATTCCTGAAACATAAGGGAATTGATCGAACCCTGGAGGAGGTCCAGGAAAGAGTAACCCAGGGAGTACTTTTTATCTTCATCCTTTAAGTGGTGAAAAGCAGAATAGATTGTCCATCCTATATTGAAAGATTTTCATTTCCATTGAAATCGGGTTTAATAACCAACAGAGATTCATTTCACCATTTTCCCTAGTGGTGAAGGTGCTGTCCTGGTGTCAGGAAAATCTGGAGAAACAAATGCCCTTCAGCTTTGAAAAGAGCTAGTTGAGGCGATACATTCTGAAGGTTTATACAGAATATGGTAGTGATTATGTGACTTTCCTACTGATTTAGAGCCCAAGCCACTAAATGTGAATTCATAATCACGCTACGGGAATTTGAATTCAGTTTGAAAAACCTGTAAATATAAAGTTCGGATCAGTAAACATGACAGTGAAGCCGACAAATTCCAACTCTCCAGACCTGTGTCCAGCCTATATGGAACTCCAGTCCTTTTAGTACTTTTCTTTGTTCTTTCAAATACATGAATAGGATGGGAATAGAGGGATACGGACCCCGGAAGTGCAAAATGTTTTAGTTTGACAGGCAATATGGTCGGTGCAGGCTTGGAGGGCCGAAGGGCCTGTTCCTATGCTGTACTTTTCTTTGTTCTTTGTTCTTTGTACATGGATGAGATTGACTTTTAACAGCTGTCTGAAGTGGGTTAGCAACTCAGTTATATTAAACAGAGAAGAAGGCCCACCAGGCAGCTAAGTATAAGCAATAAATGCCAACCTTGTCAGCACTCGCCACATCCTGAGAATTAACAATTGGAGCACTCTTTCAAGGCAAACCTGGAATGTAGGACAAGAGGTCTACTGTCTTCTTCAAAAAGTTGAATACTCAAAATGAACTCCCAGCGGAGCTGGGTCAAAATCCTGGGACTCCCTTTCCAACAGCACTGTGGGTGTACCCACATCACATAGACTGCAGCAGTTCAAGAAGGCAGCTCACCATCACCTTCTCAAGGGCAACAAGGGATGGGCAATAAATGCTGGTCCAGCCTGCGAAACCTACGTCCCATGAATGAATTTTAAAAAAGGTGTGCTATTTAGAGGCAAATTCCTTTGAGTCATTTCAGAGTGTGCTATTTATCTTGTGTTCTTAAATTCTTTCATAACGTATAGTGTATCTGAAGGGCATACAAGTGCTAACGTGTCATTGAGCTTTGTAGTTGAAATATTTGAAAACATTCTGTTTGAAAACAATTTTAAAAACAGCTCCAGAAATAGAATATGGCTGGGATTTTCTGGTCCCACCTATGGTGGGAATCATCGCGGGAGGGACGGGAAGTTTGACAGACCAGCCAGAGGTCCTTTGACTAAATGAGACCCCCATCTCATCTATCATGCTGCACAAATTCCATCCTCAGCCCTTACTGGAGAGGGTTCAGCATGCACAGGAGGCATGCATGCTTCTCAACCTCTCATCCATCTCTTCTCATCACCTTCCATTCCATTTGTTTTCATGCACACCAAGCTCGCCCACAACCGGAGGGTGATATCCCATATGGGATGAGGGATGGCAGGTTTCCAGGAGCAGTCCCATTTTGAGGAGGATGCCACCAAGTTGGCGGGTGGGGACAGAGATCAGTCTCTCCCACAGGCCAGTGCAGGTGAGCCATCCATGAGTTGATCACATCCTGATACTCACAGTGAGTCACGTGCAATGATGTATTCTGCCTGTTTATGAAGTAAATCTATCTTCTTTCTCAGGCACCAGCAGGCCCAGACAGAGGTCCAGACCAACCATAAGCCCCAGCCCCCAGACCACCTCAGAGGAGGATGCTGAGGATGAAGAACCATTACTGCATTCACCTGCACCCTCCACCAGCACAGAGACACACACCCCAGTGGGTCATGGATCTGGATTAGGCTCAGGGTAACATTCTGGGGAACACCTCACTGACACGTCTCCATAGCGGTCGGAGGCAATGAGAGCCCAGGTCTCTTCCACTTGGAGGACTGCTGGGGATCAGGCACTCTCTGAGTCTGAGTCAAATGATGAGTCCCTGCAAACAGCCAGCTCTAACATGCTGGAGATGCAACAACAGGCAGCAGAAAATCAGGCAGAGTTGTGAGATGCAGTCAACAGACTAGAGCAAAGAATGGAGGAATCCATCCACGTGCTGTCTGATGTCGTGGCTCCGACATGTGAGCACCTCAAGGTCTCCATGGGAAAGGTGGTGGCCGCCTTGAAGACCTTTGGTCCAGGAGATCCTGCTGAATTTGCACTTAGATTATCGCTAAAGTTATTGATGGGATCTATCAGTGGCGAGGTGAGAGGAGAGCTGTTATGGACTTGATTTTCCAGACAGGTTTCACATTAGAAACATCAAACTTTATTTACAGGCTGCCACAGCAGTTACATGCTTCCAGCAAGCTCCACAACTAGAAGAAGAACTTCCACTAAGATTCCCCTCGCTTAGAGCTGATTCGCTCACACTGCCAGGTAATACTATACAACACAATATGTCTTAAAGCTACAATTACTACAGGAGCAAGGCTCCTTGACCTCCCTCCAGGAATGCCTTCTCCTCAGGGAGTCAGCCAGGGGCCCTCGGTCACCCATAGGGAGGACGACCAGCAGCTGGAGACCCTGGGACCATTTACAGGGATGACTTCGAGAGTGTCCAGCCAATCAAGTCCCCTCTGCCTGTGACCCCATCACCTCCAGCTGAGGTCTGGTACCTGCTCTACAGCAGGCCAAAGCAGGTCAGGGCCCTCCAGGTCTCAGCCCCCTAGAATTCACCTGCCAAAGTCATCAAAGACAACAGGGCGTAGCAGTCAGCAGCTGCCTCAACCTCTGCTGCGGATGTCAAGGATGCATCAAGACATAACAGTAGGGTTAGAAAAATTACAAAACTTTGACATCACTTCTGGGTCATGGGTGTTCAATCACTATATATATCATGTACCTTTGTAAATACATTGCTGCTCATGAAAATTATCTCATCATTTGAAAGTGTTGTGCATATGCATCCATGTGCCCTCTTATTGTGGGAGTGTGCCATACTCCCACTAATTGTTTACCTCCCTTTGTGAGCTTCACATTCATGTGATGTGTAGCTCAGTCATGATAGATACTACATGATAGAAACTCTCTACTGGAAGTTTTTACAAAATGTGTTAGTAACCTCTACTTCTTACAAGACAACATGGAGTTAAGCGTGCTCACTAGTGTTGGAGGGTTAGTTCTAATTATTTCTCAAATTCAGATGGTTGTCTTCATTGGTGGTGCCAAAGCACAAGACTTGCAGCATGATGGCCTCTCCAACCAGATAGGCATCTCAGTGTCTGCCATAAGTTTCTTATTAAGGTGGTGGCGACTGTCTCAAGTCCTTTGACACAGTGTTTGTGCTGTTGTGCTGACTTTCACTTCCCAGAGCGCACGGATACAGGGTTCGTCATTGACCTTTCCAAAGATTAGCGCCTGGTGAGTCATGAGGGTTGAAGGGGCAAGTCCAAATGCTGAATTTGCTCTCGACATTATTGGTTATAAAGGCCTTTCAGTGCACTGGCATGGCACTGAAGAAGGAATGTGGCTGTGTCCTGTTGCCTCCACCTTACTCCTGGAATCTTATGGCTATCAATGTGGTAAGGGTACTTCTGCTCCTTTGATGGCATTTTCATGTGGAAGCAGACCCTCGTCTCCCTCTTCAGGTTCCTGCACTTCCTGCTCTTCATCATCTGAGGAGCTCTCAGCCTTCACCATGTCTCTCTCTGGCAAGGGCTCTCCTCTTTGAATGGCCAGGTTGTGAAGGGCACAACATACCACAATTATGCGGGACACCCTCTCTGGAGAGAACCGCAGAGCCCTACCTGAGTGGCCCAAATACCAGTTGAATGTTCAGGGAGTGGAATCCTTTCCTGTTGATGAACATCAGGAGCTGCTGCCATGGAGTTCTCAAAGCCTCGTGTGAAATCGATTGCATCCTGTACTCTAGGGGAGCCTGAGATAGCTGCGAACCGCAGAAATCTAGCAGCCTGGCTAACTTCATCGAGTGTGGACTTCACATAATGATGAGCCTCACTGTAGAGGGCATCTGTCATCTCCTTGATACATTTATGTGTTGGGGGCTGTGAGATGCCACATAGGTCCCCAGAGGAACCGTGGAACGATCCACAGGCAAAGAAATTGAGCGCAGCAGTGACCTTTAGGGCACTGGCAGGGGATGTCCTCTCAGTCCATGGGGCTTTAGATCCTCTTGCATAATGTGGCAGATATGATCCACCACAGCTCTTGACAAGTGCACACATGTACAGCATTGTCTTTCGCTCATCTCCAGATAGGAAAGTCTTCTTCAGTAGAGTCTTGGTCATGCAAGTTTCCCCTGTGGGATGGGTCTGACTTCCTCACCCTCTGAGACTTGCTGGGGCTCCCTGGACCATGGACCTCAGACGGGGCCTCCTCTCGAAGCTGCGCTAGGCAGCTCCAGGCTCCTCTCCTCCTCAATAGGGTCACTGCCATCAAGAAGGCAGCATTGAGCGCAGACTCCATCATTCAATTCTCCTGTGGACTGATAGATGCAACAGATTAATGAATACTGGGCTAATATAGCAGACCCCCCATTTGCAAACAGAAAGCCACTGTCACGTCCTGGAGCTGTGTTTGGCGATTAACTTTTCGCCGATACAGACTTGTAGCTGAGGGGCAAACTCATAGATCTAGGTGACCAAGACGCCAACCCTGATACTTGGCATCTCAATCCCACAGAGTTTGGAAGAGGTTTGGACACATTCATGAAATGTGCCACCTTACCAAAGGCACTCCTGCAATCTCTGATCTGATTTACTGATTAAGCTGAACTTGCACTTCAGCAATGGCTGGATGGCCTTTGGCCCGTGATCCATGCCTATTGGAAAAAGCACTTTAGAGGCTTCCACTGATGATTTGGCAGATATGCAGCAGCTGAGCTTCCTTTTAAATTGCCTACATTTTCCATTCTCACGTACCTCTCTGTTAATGCTCAAATGGAGCGACTGTATTGTGAAGCTGGTGACTCCCGTAGTCTCTCATTAAAGCACCAAAAGGCAGTGGCTCCAATTGCACCTTCCCGAGGGAATCTTCCTCTTTTCTCTCAGCTCTGACTGTATTTCAATGTTGTGACCCTAAGCAGTTTGAGGGTGCCCCCTCAAAGGGCCCCTGAGTTCAGCTGTGGGCTTTTCTCTCACTGTCTCAGACCCCTCCCATGCAGAATCTTTTCTAGTTTAGATGTCAAACTGCGTAACAACTTCGGGGTTCAAGATGGTGGTGCTGCATTTTTATTTTGAGACCAGCTTCAACCCTCCCCCTGGCAGTCTTCATGTCCCTCCAACCTTCCTGGAACCTCACAATGAGCAGGTAGTCCTTACGATGTACAGGTAGACCTCTCTCTGATTATCCTCCAGCCTCCCCCAGTAACCCTGGATCCCAATGTAATTGTAGTGGACATTCCAGCCCTCCCTCTGAAGCCATCACTGTTGATGTTCCCATACCCCATGTGGACTTCACCCCTCCCCACCTGAAGGCTGTGCGCAGAGTCACAGATAGAGGAGTATTACCCCAGGAGAACTTTAAGTACCCTCCCTGCACTTTATTCCTTTTCCTCATTTACAGGCTGCAGATGCCTCCCTTAAGCATAACTAGTCCATCTGCAGCCCAGTACCAATCCAGGCAACCCCATCGCCACTGACTGGAAGACTATGAACATGGCCTGTGCGCCAAGCTATGCCCTACCCCAGTTGAACACACAGGCCTTGCCCCCACCGCTGGAGCGGGGCTGTGACCTACAGCATGGCCCGCAAACCCCCAGGGCTGCCTTTAATCTCTCACCCTGACTATGAGGTGCACAAAGCCCCAGGACTGCCTTCAATCTCTCACCCTGACTATGAGGTGAACAAAGTCCCTGGACTGTCTTAAATCTCTCACTCAGACCTCCTGGCCCCAGACCAAGGACTATGACTATCTTTCACTGAGCTCTCTCATTCCTTCATGACTGATCACAACAGCTTCCTTCACCCCCCACCCCCCCCACCCCCCTGAGTCTTGTACTGCCTGTCCCTCATACGCAAGCCTTTCCCTCCTCTACCTCCACGAGTCTCTGTGCAAACCATCCCTTTTGTGCCACACTAACACAACCCACACCCCCTCCTATTCCGGAGTCTCCATGCATTCCCTCCCATTCATACAGTTCAATTCCTGTCCACCCCCTTCTGTGTCTGCGTTCTATTCTTCTATGTCAGGATCCAGCTTCCCCACCCTCTGCCTCCCCTCTTCCTGCCATCATACCCACCTCTCCTCCAACTCCACCATACCCCATTGACCCCACATCTCTGTCATCCTTCCCCTCCTCACCCTGGTCACAATGCTGGTCTCTGTCTCAGAGTACAGCCCTGCCTGAGACCTATAGCTCACATTGAATGCTGTCCTCCCGAAGTACAGAAGCACCCACTGTGAGCAGACCAACCCTACACCCCCACCAGTGCGGCGCCTCACTGGAATTGTTGAGAAACCAGAGCAGCGCTGTTACAGGTGAGCTTTGAATGTTGCACTCACCTTGAAGTGAAGTGAGGCGGACAGCTGCACGCCACTTATATCCGGTTGTGATTTAGGCCGGTCTAATTTCCCGCTGCCATGACACGTAATTGGGAGGGGGAACATGATTCCGGCAAGTAGCGCTTTTAATGAGTATTCATGACATGGTTATGCATCCAAATGGCATTCTTGACATGGGTCAGCGGGAAACCCGACCCGTCATCAGCCCGCCATGAATGTGGTGAGGGGAAAATTCTGAATTGTTTTCCCGCTGATGGCATTCCGACTTTTGGCCTCTCTCCGAATTTCCCACTCCCACATGCCACAAAGCCTGCCATTGGCAGGGCCGAAAAATTCTGCCCTACTTCTCTTCACTTGGCTTTTCTGTTTTCAGATGTTGATGGACCTGCTTTATATTCATAATTTTATTACCAGCAGAGTTTGTTATATTAAGGGCATTTGAAACTAATAAGATCGATAGGTAAAGAAAACTCTTTCCGCCTAATGCGTTTTTAAATTTAGATTGGAGTTCTGAAAGTCACACTGATGATATACACAGTTGAGGACATTAAATATTGTATACTTTTAGCTGGTTCTGAAATCTACCTGACCTGTGCTGATGTATCAATGTCCCTTGTTATAATTAATTAATTATTAATTCAAATTTCTCAGATAACCTACAACCATGTTGCTGTGCTCAGTGATTACACCAATTACAAGGTATTTGCAAAAGCACTCATTGGAGGAGGCTTGTATGAAAATCCTAATACAATTGCTCAATCCTTATCTTGTGTCAGCTGTGGCTCAGTAGATAGTATTCTCGCATCTGGGTCAGAAAGCTATGGGTTCCATGCCCCATTCCAGAAACTTGAGCACTAAAGTTTAGGCTGGCACTCCAGTGCAGCACTGAGGGAGCACTGCGCTGCATCCAAACCCAGAGCCTGATGGGCTGCCTGCTCATACGTCCCCAGGGGTGTAATACTTGTAATACCCCCCCTTCTGGCTTGCACTTGTACAGCACTTCTAAAGTCAAAAATCACCCCAAGGCACTGCACAGAGATGTGAAAAAAAAGAATGGATAATGAGCCACAGGAGAGATGAGGAGGCCCTAGGTCAAGGAATTGGGTTTTAAGGATGATCCTGAAGGAGGAAAAGGAAATGGAGAGGCAGAGGGCTTTAGGGAGCAAATTTGAAGTGTGTGACCTATGCAGCTGAAGGTATGGCTGTCATGATGGAATAAAGGAAGGGAGGATGCACAGTAGACCAGAATCAGAGGAATGGAGAATGCAGGAGTGGTGCAAAGTTGGAGGTTATAGAAGTAGGGAGGTATGAAGCCATGGAGGAATGCAAATTCAAGGGTGACAACATTAAGCTTGAGAAGTTCAGGGTCTGCAAGCAGATGTAGGTTAGCAAGGACAGAGGTGATGGTTGGAAGGATTTGGAGCGGAATAACATCCAGGCAGCAAAACTTTGGATGAACTGCATCTAAAGGACAATGGACATAGACTGGTCATGAGATACTGGAGCAACTGAGTCTGGAGGTGATAGAAGCATGGATACGAGTTGCAAGAACAGATGGACTGAAGTGAGAATAGAGATAGATGATATTACAGAGGTAGAAGTAAGGGGGGCTTCACACGAACGAGCATAGAAGTTCATCTCAGAGTTGAACAGGACATAGAGTTTACAAAGAGTCTGACTTACCCTGGGACAACCTCTGGCGAAGGGGCGGAGTCGTTGGTGAGGGTACAAAATTTATGTGAATGCCAAAGATGATGGCGTCAGTCTTTCCAATAAGGAGAGATGTTTGGCTGCACACTTGAGTCACAAAATCCTGCCTCATGTCATTCTGTGAATATTCAGAATGCAAGAAGCGTATGTTGCCAGTATCCTTGGAGTTTGCACCTTGCTACATTTCAGGGGCCACAGTATCATTCACAATGGGCAATAGAAACATGCCTGTGCATTTGGGGAGTAGGCGAATTGTTGGCAGAATCGGTCATTTTCCCTATGAAAGTTGTAATGAATTACTGTGAGCAGGTACTAAATGACAATATTGTAGAATTTGTGATGAGGGTTATTTTGAAAACTATAAATTTCTTGCACACCTCCTTCCAGAATCTGTGGACAGGTGAACTGGCATTAGCCTTTTCTGTTACCTTCAAGCATGGCATTCTTGCTCTGGCCTTCACAGCAGGATGCCTCTTGCCACCATAAATTAATATGCTTCTGACCAACACGGCCTGCAGCTTAACCTCTAGATATGTATCTGGAAATAGCATCACTCTACCACTTGGCCTTGTTGCAGACATTTCTCTCTCTCAGCAGCAGCACAACCTTATCTGATCAGTTTGCTATGATGCATGTTCACTGGAATCCAAGATGGGTTCTTCACCGCCAACAGCTATTTAAAAAATGTTTTCCTATCTACTGACACCAGATATGCTGATAGCATTCAATGGAGTAGGGTGGGAAGAGACTTGTGCAGACCATAAATAGTGACGCAGGCCATTTGGGTTTCTGTGCTGTAAATTCTGTGTTCTTTCACCTTTGATCCTGATGCTCAACCAATAAGCCAGGCATTGAATATCTGCAATGCCGTGCCATTATACAAAACATTTGATCTCAATGCCCAAAAAATAGCCGAGCCACTTTCACAGCATGAAGCCACATTATAGGCACCATAGTTATCATAGAGGTAGCGAGTATGTAACATCTTAACAGAATTGTTAAACGCAATGTGCATCTTGCAGCTTGTGTTGCTAAAATGCTTTTTAAAAATTAAAATAGTCTTTGTGACCTAAAAGTTGTACAACCAGAATCTCATTAACATTATACGTGAAAAACAAGTCCTTACACCATCAGTTTTATTTTCTTTGTGCAGCTGGCTTGACAACTTCATAGAGGCTTTATTAAAGAAAATTGTTATGTTTAGAAAGTATTTTGCTTCTCTCTGTAAAATTCATTCCTTGGGAATACCTTTTTGACCATATGCCGTTAATATACTAGATTGACATGGTGCAATAAAAGTAAATCCGTGGAGACAGTTTCAAGACCGAAGCTCCTTACAAAAGAGTCGTTTTTTTTGTCAAACTGATCTGCCATGTCATCCATCCAGAACTGTTGAAAAAGAGCTTTTAAAATAACTTACGGAGGAACTGCAATCTTTTGCAGTGAAAAATATCCCCAAAAGATGTGCATACTCCCGCAAGCATTTTTAAACTGAACTCGCAGTATGAATCTTTAAATTCCCTCACTCCCATTAGTTAAAAGTAGTTATGTTTATAATTCAAAAGGTGAGAAAGTTTTAATTTAAATTTAATCTACCTATTGTCTTTTTTTTATTCATTCATGGGATGTGGGCATTGCTGGCTAGACAAGCATTTATCGCCCATCCCAAATTGCCCTTGAGAAGGTGGTGGTGAGCTGCCTTCTTGAACCGCTGCAGTCCATGTGGTGTGGGTACACCCACAGTGCTGTTAGTGGGGGGGGAGTTCCAGGATTTGACCCAGCGACAACAAAGGAACAGCAATATATTTCCAAGTCAGGATGGTGACCTGGACACCTGGAGGGGATCCTCCAGGTGGTGGTGTTCCCATCTGTTTTTGCCTTCGTCCTTCTAGGTGGTAGTGGTCATGGGTTTGGAAGGTGCTGCCTAAGGAGCCTTAGTGAGTTTCTGCAGTGCATCTTGCACATGGTACACACTGCTGCTATTGTGTGTCAGTGGTGGAAGGAGTGAATGTTTGTGGATGGAGTGCCAATCGAGTGGGCTGCTTTGTCCTGGAGGGTGTCAAGCTTCTTGAGTGTTGTTGGAGCTGCACTCACCCAGGCAAGTGGAGAGTATTCCACCGCACTCCTGATTTGAGTCTTGTAGATGGTGCACAGGCTTTGGGGACTCAGGAGGTGAGTTACTCACCACAGGATTGCTGGAGGAGTTTCTTGTAAAGCTGAGTGTGTAACTTTGCATTGGATATTTTTCTGGCTGCTTAGGCTTCATCTGCTGTGATTTTTAGTGCTGCATTTAAGTTTTCAGCATTTGTAAGAAACTTCTAACTGAGCTTTACCATACTAAATGACGAGGCTTGTTCTAGATTCCCCATGAAATTAGGTTTAAGCAATTGGAGTTGATGATAAGTGTGGTCAGTCTGGAGTTGATCATTTATTGCAGAAGTAGAGAAATATGGCATGTGGGCTTTCCGAGAACTGATCCCTGTACTGTGCACTTACTCAAACAAGGCACAGATGGCAGACTTAAATAAATAACCAACACTGTTGTTCAGCAGTTCATCTCATTGTTTCTTTTTGAATAGAGGCCCAAGTTGTTAAACTGTATGGGGAATTATTTTCTTACAAAATAAATAGCACAAGGATTGCAAGTGATACATGAGCTACAAGTAAAACTTTGGCTACACTGCTCAACAGTTCCAGCTTTTAGAAAGTTGTGGTGCTCTTGTGGTGCACCCCCTCCCCCTCCCAGTTGCCCTTCTCAAGGGCAACTAGGGATGAACAATAAATGCTGGCCCAGCCAGCGAAGCCACATCCTGTGAATGAATAAAAAATAACAAGCTACGTAAGATTATATTCTCATCCAACTGCAGTGAGCCCTGTTTTAAAACAATGGCTCAGAATGGAGGACTCCGTACCTTAATCAAAATGGCACCAAAGTCCCAAATTAAGAAGTCCCGCTCCCGTATCCAGTACTCACCATTTTCACTGGTGGGGTCGGGAGGAGTAATACAGGTGGGAACTTTTTCACACATCTGCAGTTCGCAGAGGCAGTGGCATATTTAAAAGCGCAGCTGTCTTTACTCAGAAACAATTTTCGTCACTCAGGTTTCTGAAGCACGACTCGTGGTCTTTACGAATTTGAGGAAAATGTCTAAACCTACTGGAGTTCTTTGGCGAGGTCAGGTACACTTTCGGTGAGCTCAGGCACCCTTTTGGGATTGTTAAGAGTAGTGAATGCAATTTACAAAGTTTTTGTTGATATAAGCCTGAGGACTATTAGTATAGTATTAGTATTGTTTGGCTACTTCCACAAACTATCATTATCACAGTGAGGGTGTGGAAGCTTGAATGTTCACAGCATGGTTGACAGATTTGTGTGGTTATAAAGGGATTAGCTGTCCTTATTTTTATAAGGGATTGAGTACTTGAAGGGATTTAAATGTATTGAATGGGCTTTTGTTGATGAGTGTTTTTTTAATATAGTGTAGCCTAAGATAGATACTTTGAACTTTATTTTATTTCATCTTAGCATGACTCCTAAGGTCTGCCCATGATGGATACTGGGTGAACTGGCATGAAGAGTATAAGAGCAAAGGGTGGTGGATGGGGGCATATGTTGGCATGAGTTTGCACTAAGTTGGCAGAGGGGCTATATGGGGCCATGGTATGGGTAGGGGCATAGGTTAGCATTGACAGTGTGAGGGGCCATGGAAGGTGGATGGAGGGCATGAGGTGGCATGAGTTGGCATGGGTAGGCATGGGAGGTGTGTGGGGGTGAGAGGGTTAAGGGGTGAGGGCTAGAAGGCCTTACTGTTTTTATCATAGCTGGGATAAAGGCCCCAGAGCACTGAGGCAGACTTATTAAACAGCCCACCTCGGTACTCGGCAGACCATGTAGCTGCCTCCAAACTGTTTCTGGGGTTGGCAGGCCTGACTCCAGACCCTGATACCTGGAATGAAAGTCCAGCGGTTCGGGGAGTTTTGATTTTCCTGAGTCAGAATTTTCCCACCTCTGTGAACCTGAATCAGGAGGGAAAATTCGGGCCAATATTTCAATTTTAGTTTGTAGTTTTTTTAATTACTCGGTGTTGGGATGATAGCATTAGTAGCAAGGCTCATATTTATTGCAAAGCCCTGTTTTCTTATTTGCCCTAAAGAAGGCAGTGATGAACCACCTTCTTGGACCACTACAGCCCATGTGATGTAGATATACCTGCAGTGCCTGAGCAAAGACAGTGAATCAATATAGTTGTGTGGTAGAACCTTGAGTGCAGAGAACCATCACTTCCTAGAAGAATCATAAATATTAAATTATTGAGCAAACATTTAGCAGATAACATCCAGTCAGGCGATGTTTGTTGAATTCATTTTGTGGTAACATGTGTATTTCATGTCTTGAGGAACCAAACAATAGCCCCTTCAACATTGTAAAATATTCCAAGGCCCTTCTCAAATGCAACATGCAATGAGAAAATATGCAACAAAAACTTCGATTGGGAGAAAGCCTGAGGCAGTGATTGAGAGGGAGACTGGATTCAGGATCAGATCAGGGATTGTGCGAACCTGGTGAACATAAATTCATTGTAAAAAATTATCAACAATAATTGGCTTCAGGTTGGAAATTTAATTCCAAGTGATCATCAGGGTAGCTGGTTTAAGAAACGAAAAAAAAAATCATACAATCCAGCAGGATTAATGCATGTAATTTGAGGGTTAATTCCACATTCTGCCAGAAAATGACCCATGCTGGCTCCACTACATGAGCAATGTCAGATACACAATCATATGTACAGATATATGTAGGATTATGATTTGGTTTAACCTCACATGATTAAGGCTTTTGCTTTCTCTTTATTTGTAAGTAGTGTTCAGATGTCTACTGCAGCTAGAAATAATGAAATGGTTACATTTGTTCAATCCTAGATTGCTTTAGGTTTTAATGTGTCAAGGTCCAATTTAGCTGACTGTGCTGTTTAGCTTCTGCTGAAAGTGCAGGATTTTATGGATGGGCAATAAATGCTGGCCTCATGACGCCCACATCCCGTGAAAGAATTTTTAAAAATTGTAACCTGTGTCTGTTTGACTAAAGTTTGTCAAATCATAGGTCCAAAATAGTGATAGGAATTCGGACAATTGCCCAGAATAGTGCACAGTTTGGCATCACATTTCCAAGGGTCTTGTTAGCAGGATACAATGGGTGTGAAATTGGGATTCGTAATGGCACTGGAGATGGCATTATGGAGGCCGAACATTCTCCCTGGGGTGCATGTTGTTCCCCTAGTTGCTTTGGGCATGGCTTGCATGGCATTGTATGTGGGAAAGGGTGCTCACCTGGGTGTCCACTCCATGTACCGGAAGCAGCTGAAGTGGTGCTATCATAATGTATTATTGATGTGATGTCCATCCAGATTTTGACCATGATGCCTCTTCGTCAGTGCCGTGGTGTTGGTCTCTCCTCCTCCTCCTCAGGCTGCCGTGACTGGGCAGGTGGCAGTTCTTGGGCTCTGAAAGTATGAACTCAGAAGAGGAAGACTGGAGTGAAGGAAGGGATATAGGATGGAGAGCAAGAAGTCCAAGCAGCTTGCTTATCATGTCAGATAGCAGGATGAGGGTGGGTTGGAAGTTGAGAAAGAGCATTAGGCAGTTACTTACTATAATCCTCAATGTTCTCAGTAATGTCAGATGTCATGGGCTCTATCACAACATGATGCAGAGAACCATCCCCATAAAGTGGAATATCTGGATGTTGGTCATGAATCTTGAGTGCCAGTGTGTGCTGATGGGTGAGTGATGAGGGTGTGGATCATTGAGTGGTGTGAGTGTCTGATGGTGTGGTGGGCAGCAGATGCCATGTAAAGATACATTCACTAACCTTGACCACCCATGAGGGCATTAGGCCTTCTGTGGCATTCCTGCCAGGTTCTCAGGGCCAGCCGCTGGGAATTGATCTTCCTGGTCACCTGCTCCCATTCCCTTTTGAGAGTTTTCCCCAAGGGCCTCCTGACCCTTCAGGGAATCATGCAACTCTCCGCCTGTCCATCTCCATGACTAATACCTCCAGCACTTATTGTGTGACCCTGAAACCCTCTCTTTGCTGTGGAGTAGTACTTCCATATTTAGAATTGCAGCAATTGTATTTAGCAGCCTGCTGTAATTCAGTGCAGCTTCCCTTTAAGAGGGACAAACTGCCTTTAAGAACAGAAGGCTGGCTGCTCCACATGCTATTAGCATGCACTGCTCAGCCTTCTGCTGAACACAGATGTAGCCAGCAGTGAGGAGAAACACTCAGCCCTATGTTGCAATCAGGTAAATGAGGTTGTGCACAAAATTTGACAACTGCATACCACCACATCAAAGGGAATGGAGAGATAACCAATCGTAAAACCCATGCCCAAAAGATGGCACAGACTTCTTTTTAGCCCAATGAATCACCTAATTCAGTGTGCATGTCTAGAGGCTTAGGAATATCTCGGGGGTGGGAGAGAGGGGAGTGTGCAAATTTGTCAAGGCCCATTTTTGGAAGTGGGGGCTGTGATGCCTGATCACCCTGCGCCCTGTCCCGTTGTACAGAAGCTGCTGGGCAGCATGTCTGTGGAAGACTTGGATAGAAGGAGAAGGACAGAAAATGGAGCAAGAGGTAAATGAGAGGACTTGAAGTTTTGTGATGTGTCGCTGGACACATTGGTTCAGGAAATGGAAAGAAGGAGAGATGCCATGTTTCTGCCCGGGGGCTGGAGGCCCTCAAGGCACACCCTGTGAAGGGAATGAGAGTAGGTAAACAGGGAGATGAAGACCCAGAGTCAAGGCCCTGAGGTCCTCGCAGTAAGGATGCAAGAAGTCTAATGACATCATGCGGGTGGTCAAGGTTAATGAATGCATCTTTTCATGACATCTCCTACTGTACAATCAACCTCTCACACTGCTCCATGCACCACCACAGTTCTATCACTCACCTATAACAATCTCTACCAATCAAAACTCAGGCCTAACATTCATATATTCCACCCCACCCTCACACACCTACTAGCCTAACATCCATCTTTCACTGCTTCCACATGCCTCCAACTGTTAAACTATGGCAGGCACATCACCCAAATACATTGCAACACACTCATTGGTATCCTCCTTTCTCTCTTGCGGGATAGGTGGCCCACAATGCAGGGAGCAGCATAGAACTGGCAAGTATAAGCACACCTGTATCTCCTGAATGCCCTGAAGGAAACAATGCTCTCCATCATGGGACTGGCTGCATCATGGAGAGCACCAAAGATGACAGTATATCCCTGCCTTATGCCCCTTCTCAAATCCCATTTCACCCTCACCTTGCTATATGGCATGATGTGCAAACAGTTGTGACCTATTGAACTCCACCCCAACCCCTGGCTTCCCTCACCCCAATCCTCTGCTTCTGACACCTAAGAAATGCTGCCTGGCCAGCCATCGAGGCCACATGAGGAAGGCAAGAGCTACACCTGACTTTTGATGAAGAAGTAGTGTCACTTCACCTGAGCCTGCAGCCACCAGGTCAGATATCGGCAATATGGGGAGCAGAGAATTAGGATTTGCACATTGCTGAAGTAGTGGAGTCCAAAGTGGTGCAGTTTGAAGTGTGCAGCCTGAGGTGATGCAGTCCGAAGTGGTGCAAACTGGAGTGGTGTGGTCTGAAGTGATGCAGTCCAAAGTGGGGCCCACAAGGCCCAAATCTGCTTGAGGTCATCCTAAAAGGACATCTGCAGTCCCTTCCAATGAAAGTCAGCAGCCTTCCACCAGCCGTGCTGCAGCCACTGGGGAAGCACTGCCAAGGACAACCAGGACAGGCACATGCACCTACAAAACAGACTCTGAAGGGATATACATGGATAAATAATTCAGTTTTATATGTATTATTGGAAATGTTGTTGGATAAGATTGATTGGGATTTTTTTTGTGATAAGTTTTACTTTGGGATTTTGGCCAAGAGGACATTGTGATGATATATAGCTGATGGGCCGAAAGGTGGGGAATTGTTGAGCAACTGTGATATTGTGATGACATCTTAAGTGAAACAGAGTCTCAGTACCCACTCATGGTCCAGAGCAAAGGGGTCCTGCATGCCTCCACCCTTATCATCTTCCCCCCTTTCTTGTTCCTCCTTTTCTTGCTTCTCTCCCCTTCCTCCTCCTGTTGTTCCTCCTCCTCATCCACCCCCTGAGGTAGCCTCTGAATGCCTGGAATGCTTTTATCCATAGGATAGCGAGGTAATGGAAGATGCAGGAGGATGGACACCTGCTCTGGTCCTGGAAATTGACCCCGAGTGATCCAAGCAGCAGAGCTGTTGTTTCAGGCACTGATGGTTTGCTCCACAATGTTTCCTGTTGCTGCTTGGCTCTCATTACAGTGCACAGTCCTGGTGTGGTTGGGTGGTAGAATGGAGTCATTAGCCAGGTGTATAGCAGGTATCCAATGTCACCTAGCCTGGTTCATCATGATGATACAAAGATGGTGGGTATGCCTGACTGTGGCTGGATGAAGGCATCCTAGCTGCTGCAAGGATAACAGGCATTTTCTGAGACAATCGTTGGGTCATGGTTGCACATTGACTGGACGTTGGTAGATTGGGATCCCTTGCGGTGATGGAACATCTCCCCAGGCCTACAGAGCCACGTGCATGCAGTCGACTGCACCATTGGGAATTCTGCCAGTCAGGCAAATCCACGTGTTCTCTGCTCCTGATTTTCAGACCATCCATGGCCTCCTTGATGCAGCAATGGGTGGTGAAATGTCCTCTACTGGTGTGACTTGCCCTTGTTTGCAAGGAACCACTGACTTAGAAATTTAGGGTGACAGTGATCCTGAGGGCCACTGGCAGTGCCATCCTTGCCCTGCTCTGAGGCTGCAGATGACCCAGTTCAGTCCTTGTTGAAATGCAGGTGCCTTAAACATTGCTCCTGGCAGAAGTGGAGGTAGGAGGAGTGCTCCCTAAAGACCTTTGGTAGGTAGGAGCTGCTATTCAGAGCACTCCTCCTCCTCCCTCTGCATATGGCTTCCCCTCCCTGCTGCCTGCAATCTATCCCCAAGCCAAGCTGCAGCCCAAGATGTACTACAACTATAGGCCTCATTGCTGAAGCAGGCTGTCCCTGTTCAAACAACTCCTCAGAGTTCCTTGTCAAGATTTGGCACCATGCCCATGAAAATGAAGAAGTTAGCAAACCTCCTCAAATAACACAACATAGTACCCACCAACTCTGTACCAGTGGAAGTAAGTCATAAGCACATCACCTGAGAATTAGATGGTTAGCCTTTTCAATAACACATGTTCAATTGGGAGTAATTATTAGAAGGCATTAACTGGACCAGAAAGCTCCAAGCACCAAATCAGTGTTAAAAGCTGCTTGACATCATAATTTGCTCGCTCTACATCACGTGTGTGGCATGCCTGTGCTGACACCCTGTCAGTCACCACAAGCCTCATAGGCTGTGGTGTAAGTGGCCAGAAGTGCTCCGGCCAACTTCTTTTTCTGTCCGGGGTTTCCATAACGCCTGCACGAGTATCGCCACAGAGCCCCATTTTGCTGCCCTTGAGCTTTCCTTCACAACTTGTAGAGAGAGAGAGTCAGGATGGAAATGATTGATGAAAGTTATATTTCTGCCTAGAGAAAGGATGGGGAAATTGCTTTTATTTTACTCTTAAGAGTGATTGCAGGTGTTAAAAACTTGATTGAACAAAATAAAATTATGACGTTGTCGTGTCTTTATAATGATATACAGGCACCAATCACTCATAAGGGATTGAGTTTGGATTCAATTATTAAGACTAGGCAAATGAGAATAGATACATATTGGTATAGCGCTTGAAAACATCATCAGCAGAGTTGTCTGTGCTGAGCTCTGCTGAAATGTAAAATTGAAAATAAAATTGGATTGCATGACACATTTCCTTTCCAGTGATTTATTTTTTCATTCATTCACGGGATGTGGGCTTCGCTAGCCAGGCCAGCATTTATTGCCCATCCCTAGTTGCCCTTGAGAAGGTGGTGGTGACCAGCCTTCTTGAACCGCTGCAGTCCATGTGGTGTAAGTACTCCCATAGTGCTGTTAGGAAAGAAATTCCAGGTTTTTGACCCAGTGACAGTGAAGGAACGGCCGATATATTTCCAAGTCGGGTTGGTGAGTGACTTGGAGGGGAACTTCCGGATGGTGGTGTTCCCATCTATCTGCTGCCCTTGTCCTTCTAGGCGTTAGTGGCCGTGGGTTTGGAAGGTGCTGTCTACGGAGCCTTGGTGAGTTCCTGCAGTGCATCTTGTAGAGGGTATGCACTACTGCTACTGTGCGTCGGTGGTGGAGGGAGTGAATGTTCGTGGATGTGGTGCCAATCAAGCAGACCGCTTTGTCCTGGACAGTGCCTAGGACCTTGAGTGTTGTGGGAGCTGCACACATCCAGGCAAGTGGGGGATATTCCATCACATTCCTGATTTGTGTCTTGTAGATGGTGGACAGAATTTGGGGAGTCCGGAGATGAGTTACTCATCGTATGATTCCTAGCCTCTGACCTGCTCTTGTAGCCACAGCATTTATATATCTAGTCCAATTCAGTTTCTGGGCAATGGTAATCCCCAGGATGTTGATAGTGGGGGATACAGTGATGGTAATGCCATTGAACATCAAGGGGCAATGGTTGATTCTCTCTTGTTGGAGATGGTCATTGCCTGACACTTGTGTGGCATGAATGTTACTTGCCACTTGTCAGCCCAAGCCTGGATATTATCCAGGTCTTGATGCATTTGGACATACGGTGCTTCAGTATCTGAGGAGTTGAGAGTGGTACTGAACATTGTGCAAACATCAGCGAACATCCCCACCTCTGACCTTACGATGGAAGGGCCATTATTGATGAAGCAGCTGAAGATGGTTGGGCCTAGGACACTACCCTGAGGAACTCCTGCAGTGATGTCCTGGAGCTGAGATGATTGATCGCCAACAACCACAACCATCTTTCTTTGTGCTAGGAATTACTCCAACCATTGGAAAGTTTCCCCCCTGATTCCCATTGACTCCAGTTTTGCTAGGGCTCCTTGATGCCACACTCAGTCAAATGCTGCCTCGATGTCAAGGGCAGTCACTCTCACCTCACCTCGGGAGTTCAGCTCTTTTGTCCATGTTTGAACCAAGGTTGTAATGAGTTCAGAAGCTGAGTGGCCCTGGCGGAACCCAAACTGTGCATCAGTGAGCAGGTTATTGCTAAACAAATGCCGCTTGATAGCACCGTTGATGACCCCTTCCATTACTTTACTGATGATCGAGAGTAGACTGATGGGGCAGTAATTGGCTGGGTTGGATTTGTCCTGCTTTTTGTGCACAGGACATAACTGGGCAATTTTCGACATAGCCGGGTAAATGCCAGTGTTGTAGATGTACTGGAACAGCTTGGCTAGGGGTGCGGCAAGTTCTGGAGCACAAGTCTTCAGTCCTATTGTCGGAATATTGTCAGGGCCCATAGCCTTTGCAGTATCCAGTGCCCTCAGCCATTTCTTGATATCACATGGAGTATTTTGAATTGGCTGAAGATTGGCATCTATGATGGTGGGGACTTCCGGAGAAGGCCAAGATGGATCATACACTCGGCACTTCTGGCTGAAGATTGTTGCGAATGCTTCAGCCTTATCTTTTGCACTGCTGTGCTGGGCTCCTCCATCATTGAGGATGGGGATATTTGTGTGGCCTCCTCCTCCAGTGAGTTGTTTATTTGTCCACCACCATTCACGACTGGATGTGGCAGGACTGCAGAGCTTAGATCTGATCCGTTGGTTGTAGGATTGCTTAGCCCTGTCTATCACTTGCTGCTTATGCTGTTTGGCATGCAAGTAGTCCTGTGTTGTAGCTTCACCAGGTTGACATCTCATTTTTATTTATGCCTGGTGCTGCTCCTGGCATGCCCTCCTGCACTCTTCATTGAACCAGGGTTGATCCCCTGGTTTGATGGCAATGGTAGAGTGGGGGATATGCCAGGCCATGAGGTTACAGATTATGTTCGAGTACAACTGTGCTGCTGCTGATGGCCCACAGCACCTCATGGATGCCCAGTCTTGAGTTGCTAGATCTGTTGAAATCTATCCCATTTAGCAGGGTGGTAGTGCCACACAACATGCTGGAGGATATCCTCAATGTGAAGGCAGGGCTTTGTCTCCACAATGAATGTGTGGTGGTCACTCCTACCGATACTGCCATGGACAGGTGAATCTGCGGGCCGGCAGGTTGGTGAGGATGTCAAGTATGCTTTTCCCTTTTTCTTCTTTTTTCTTCTCCGCCGATGCTGCCAGACCTGCTGAGTTTTTCCAGATAATTCTGTTTTTGTTTTGCTTTTCCCTCTTGTTGGTTCTCTCACCACCTGCCATAGACCCAGTCTAGCAGCTACGTCATTTAGGGCTCGGCCAGCTTCTTCAGTAGTGGTGCTACCGAGCCACTCTTGGTGATGGACATTGAAGTCCCCCACCCAGAGTACATTCCTTGCCCTTGCCACCCTCAGTGCTTCCTCCAAATGACGTTCAACATGGAGAAACAATGATTCATCAGCCGAGGGAGGGTGTTTGATCTGATGCCATGAGACTTCATGGGGTCCGGAGTCAATGTTAAGGACTCCAAGGGCAACTCCTTCCCGACTGTACACCACTGTGCAGTGGTGGAGTCTGGGACAGGATCTGTAAGATATGATTCCATGAGGATGACTATGTCAGGCTGTTGCTTGATTAATCTATGTGACAGCTCCCCCAATTTTGGCACTTGTCCCCAGGTGTTCGTAAAAAGGACTTTGCACTTTGCAGGGTCGACAAGGCTGAATTTGCCATTGTCGTTTCCGATGCCTAGCTCGATGCCGGGTGTTCTGTCTGGTTTCATTCGTTTTTTATGACTTTGTAGCGGTTTGTTACAACTGAGTGGCTTGCTAGGCTATTTCAGAGGGCATTTAAGAGTCAACCACATCGCTGTGTGTCTGGGGTCACATGTAGGCCAGACCAGGTAAGGGCAACAGATTTCTTTTCCTAAAGGACATTACTGAACCAGATGGCTTTTTGCAACAATCAACATGGTCATCATCATTGGTATTGGGCGTCATGGTGGATGGGGGGTGTACAATATGGTGAGGTGGCCAAAAATCGGTTTCATGCTGTCATGAAACAAACTTGCGATTGTCTGCTCCATCTGCCAATGGCGGGCCGCATTTCCCACTGCCACACGTTGGGAACCGAATTTCAATACTTTAGCATCTCATTATAAGCCCTGCTCACCAGAATCATCCCTCAATGCTGGATCATCTAGGCACATCAGCATGCCATAAATGTACATTAGTGACGTACAGCTGGCAAGCTGCACTTCGCTGGGACTTCTTGGTTTGTTTGCCTACCTTCGGGCAGCACTCGTGGTCATCAGCAACAGGCTTCGCAAGCAGCACCATATCGCTTATAGGGGGGCTCACGGGCAGGTCTCTACCTACCAGATCAGCCATATGTGGGTGGCTTTTTAATGACTGCAGGGCTAGGGTTTGCTTGGGGAGGAGGAGAAGTGGCCTCAGGCAAGGGAAGAGACTGCAGGGTGAGGGCTGTACAGAGGAAGGGAGGTATCCCAGAGTGTTTGTGGGGGCACATGTTGATCTGTGCAAGTGGCCACAAGATGGTGAGGGCTGAGGAGGCAGTCTCCAGAGGAGGTGAAGTCAGATGGAGGTGAGAGGGTGTATATGAGAGAGTGAGTGGTGATGTCCCTTGGGCTGGCAGTGAGTGAGATACCAGTGAATGTGTGATGGCCTTGTGAGTGTGTGAGTTTAGATGGTTGCCGTACCCTAGTGGAATGGATGAGATCATTCATCCGTTTTCTACACTGGATGGCTGACCTCTTGTGTGCAGCGTTGGCACCGACCACCTCTGCCACCGCCTCCCAAGCCGGAGTGGTGAGACTGACGGCCTCCTGCGGCCAGCGTGGGGGTAAAAAACATGGCGATAGGCCTCCATGGTATCCAGAAGGTGTCCCAGGGTTGCATCACTGAACCACTCTTCTTGGCTTTTGGGGTCATGTCTGCACCGGAGCAGACCTGGGCTGCAAGCATTGAGAGGCATGCGCATGGCTGCAGTTTAAATATGGCGCCCTGAGTCAGGAAGCAGCGGGGTCACAGCGTGGCGGGCAAATCGGAGGCCGCCCGCCAGCGAGACGGGGTGTTTCATGTGGCTGCATAATTAATGAGGTGGAAATGGGATGGTACATGGCAAAAACCCGCCATTACAGCCGGCGGGTTGAACAGCTTTTTTTCTGCCTGCCCATTACTGCACTTTGTGCAAATCCGGGACGATTCCACCCATTGAGTGCACTACTTCAGAATTAGCTCCTTGATACAATGTGTGTCAAGTACAGATTGCTGTGCTCGTCTTTTGATCTTTACAGTCTTCTTTTTCCCAAAAGCAAACTTAATTCCTTCACCTTTCTTCATAAATTCCTGATCCCTGGAATCATCTTCATTGCTTACTTCTGCACCTCCTAAGGGTAGTAATATCCTTCCAATGATTAATTGACCAGAATCGTGTACGCTACACCGATTATGCTCTGGAAAGAGGAGATATTTGTCAGTCTGTCGCTTTCAACCTAAAAGAATTTCAGCTGGGGTAACAACATCTGTTAAACATATGGAGACATTTCCAGAACTTGAAGGTGGAATTGTCCCAGATTTGCTCTAAGTGCAGTAGCGGTTGGGTAAAACTGAATTTTACCCAGCAGCCACAATGGTGGCTTTTCAGGACGTATGGTCACAGTAATTATCCATTCCCAGGGAACACGCCGTTTTCATGGTGGACGGGCTCTCATTCGCCCGCCATGCCATCATCTCACCGCTTCATCACGCTCGGCGCTATATTTAAAGTGCAGCTGCGTGCACAGCTCTCAGTGCTTCCAGCCCATGACTGCTGCAATGAAGACATGGCCCCAAAAGGCAAGAGGACTGCAGCCTCCACGTTCAATAACCCGTTCCTCGAGCACCTTTTGGACACAGTGGAGGCTTGCTGTGATGTCCTCTACCCCCGCTCTGGCCTCAGGATGGGCAGCAACCTCACTAATCCGGCTTAGGAGGCGATGGCAGTGACGGGCAGTGCCAATGCCCTGCAAAAGAGAACAGCCACTCAGTGTCGCAAGAGGATAAATGTTCTTCTCTGTTCCGCCAGGGTAAGTCACTCCTCTCATCACTCTCAACTCACACACTCACAAACCCATCACACATCCACAGGGAGCTCACTGCCAGCTCAAGGGGTATCACCCTTCACTCTCTCACACCCACCTTCATTGTCCTCAGCCCGTCCATGGGACCACTCACCACCCACACATGCCAGGCATACTTATCATCACCATTACACTCTCTCAATCTCTGTTTATGCAGGACAAACTGGCACATAACAAGACAGAGAGGATGCTTACTGGCGGAGGAATGCCTGGAATCAAGGTCCTCACGGACTTTGAAAACAGTGCTATCCAGCTAGCAAGCAAGGATCTGGATGGTTCCTGTGCTGATAGAGGTCAGTGGTGCTTTACCAAGTGAGGATCCAGCAGTGCAACATCCATCAGACAACCATGCTGTGAGTGATGTGCCCTGTTTCACAGGCCACTGCCTTGCCAAACAGCCGACGGAGTCCACGACCCAGAACCTCTGATCAAGCCCTAAAAAAGCCTGTGATGAGGAATCTGAAGGCACCTTCCTTGAAGTCCTGTCACAGTGCTCACCCACACCCTCCACCAGCGCAGAGACACACACCTCGGTGGGACCTAGCTTTAGAATAGACACGAGATCACAATCTGGTGAGCACATCGCATTTTCTGATCCACAGCAGGTGGAGGCAGGGACTTCACAGGATTCCCCCAACTGCTGGAGGCCAGGAATTTGCTGAATCCGAGTCAGATGATGAGCCTCTGGACTGGTCATGTCACAGTTACTGAAGCTGCAAAGGCAAGCTCGGGAATCACAGGAAGGGATGTCCGCTGCACTCCTCAGTTTGCAAGGCACGATGGAGGAATCTGTCCACCTGCAGGCTGAGGTGATAGCGCTGGGATGTCAATGCACAGAGGTCGACACTGGTGGGATGGTGGCAGCCATGGAGACCTTGGTGCAAGATGTCACTCCTGCATTACCGCGGAGGCTCAACTCCATTGTTGACGCCATAGTTGACCTCCAACAATGTGTACGTGAGAGGGGTGCAAGGCAGCTCAACCTCACTCCAGCTACCCCTTCTCCTTAAGGAGTCAGCCAGGAGCCCTTGGGCACCCATAGGGAGGAGGATCAGCAGGTGCACACTCCGGGGCCATCCACGCAGGTGACTTGGGGAATGTACAGCCCATCCAAATCCCCTCTTCCTGTGACCCCAGCAGCAGGATTAGGAAGGTTAAGAAGATATAGTTGCACAGCCTGGCACAGGTGTTAATCACTTGTACATAATGTTCACAATTGTCAATAAACTCCCAAGAATGTCTCCCTGCCTATGGCTCCTCGTTCTGATGAACAATGTTTGTGTCACTCAGATTTGAAATCTTTCTGCACAAGATAAAGGCAGGTGTCTCAGTCCAGAACCTCTTCCCTGTGTTTTGTGCAGTCTTCAGGCCAAAGTGATGGTCCAGCCTCTCACTCGCTGGACATGTTAGAGATGCCTGCTCCTCGACAGTGCTGGTCATTGCTGCCAGAATGTCATGGGCAGGCATCACAGTGTTCCATCATTCTCTCTGTGTGCTCTCAGCACCTTTAAGACAGAGCTGACCCCCATCTCTTCAGCATTTGTGACCAATGATGCTGTGCTCCTGAAGAGATCAGGCACTGAAAGCAGACAAAATATCAGATGCTTCGAAAGTTTCGTGGCTGCATCTCTATGATATGACCCTGATCACAGAGCGCAAGCGAGGTGCCCTCGGCCAGACAGGAGTCAGACATTTTCAGAGGCTATGTGAAGATCTATGGAGTGTCCTCACTGCATGTCGTCATCACCCTCCTGTAATCCAGTGAATATTGGGGCCTCCACTGCATCTCCATGACAGGAGCCTTATCACAGAGGGTATGTGCAATACCATAAGCCAGGTTGGAATCAAACATTCATAGATGCAATGTGGGGATCTTATGGTGTCCCCACACTGCATGTCATCATCATCCTCCACAAATCTGGCAGCTATGAGGATCTCCTGAGTGCGCCCTTCTCATCTGGCCAGTGAGAGGGCCTCATTGCCACCATCGTCGCCTTCGAAGGCCTCCTCACCCTCAACACTGTTGGCGTCCTCCTCATTTGAGGAGGCCTCCAGCTCCTGCATCTCCTCCTCAGCCAGCTCCTCTCCCCATTGCAGTGCCATGTTATAAAGGGTACAGAAGGCAACAATGATGCGTGACACCCTCTGCGGACTGTATTGCAGGGCTCCACCAGACTGGTCCAGGCATCAGAACCTTACCTTCAGCATCCCGATCGTTTGTCCTACTAAGGTGCGAGTTGCAGCATGAGCCTCATTATACCTTCGCTCTGCTGCAGTCTGAGGCCGCCACAAGGGTGTCATCAGCCACGGCCTACCCTTGTCCCCAAGGAGCCAACCCTGCAGCCTCTGTGGACCTTGGAAGACGTCAGGATCTGTGACCAACTGAGTATGTAGGAATCGTGTACACTCCCTGGACAAGCTGCGCTTGTGGTGGTTGCACACCAACTGCACAGTCAGCGAATTGAATGGAATCCCTTGCGGTTGACATAGTTGACCACATGTTGCGACGGAGACCTGAGTGAGGTTGATGGCACCCTGCACCTGTGGGAAACCCAAGATCTGGGCAAATCCAATCACTCTTACATACTGGCTCTCCTGGTCCTGGGTGAAATGCACAAAATTGTGTGTCCTCATGAAGAATACATCCGTGACCTCATGGAGATATTTGTGGGCGGGAGCCTGTGATACACCACAGAGGTCACCTGTGGAGCCCCGAGAGAAGCCATTGACGTAGAAATTGAGCACTGCTGTCACTTTCACGGCCCCTGGCAGTGGATGCCCCCCATGTCCATGTGGCACCAAATCCTGCAGTAGCTGGCAGATGTGACCAACCAGTTCCCTAGACACACGCAGTCTTTAGTGACACTGGTTCTCGGTCATCTGCAGGAATGAAAGGCGGCTTCTATAGGCGGGTCTAGCTAGGTGCTGACCAGTGACAGCTCGCTGTGGCTCTTCAGTGGCATCTGTGGGAGCCCCAGCCACCCCTTCTTCCTGAGGGTGCTGCTACTCCCTCCGCACAGCCAGGTACCTCAGTCGCTCTCTCCTCCGTTGTCTCTGCTCTCTGTAAACCACGATGCATACAGCTAGTTCACCAGGCTCCATGATCCTGATGTACTCCTTCTGTAGGATGAAAGAGAGAGTTATGTGGGTTAGCATGGGTGTACTAAGAACCTCTCTTGGTTAGTTCTATGGCCCTTAACACACTGGGAAAGTGCTGGCCACAACTTGGATGGCCAGCGGTTATTGCACTGCATGGCTGCCCGAAACCCCACCTTCCTCTGCCCCACTCCACCTGACTGATTGGCAGCAGCTTTGCCCACTGGACTGCATGCTGCACTCACAGCTCAGGCGCAGGCATTCTCCTAACGCCACCCCGCATGTGCTTGTGCACTACCTTCAACTGCAGACAACCTTTCCCCCCACTCAAAGTGGCCTCAACTGCAGGGCAGCCTTTGCCCCCCGTCCAACGTGCCTCAACCTTGAAGTGCAACAGGTGTTCCTTGCGAGTGCTCTGCAATGTTACTGTGCACTCACCTCCAAGTTCCCTTCAAAGTGCAGCCTGCCAAGTGCATGCCTCTTGTATGCTGTTGTGAAACACATTGGGGTGGACGATTCAGCGCAGAATGGGGGCGTGGGAGGTGAGTCTGGCGGGCTAGCCATATCGTGATGTGCTGATATTCTACAATGAGGTTCCCGACGTTCATTTTTTGTTTCAATTTACTGTAGTCCATTTTAGATTTTTATTTTAAACAACGAGGAAGTGTAACAATTCTTCGTAGGCTATTATTTTTCCTGTTAAACATGTCTGTCATGCCATTCTTTCTCTCTAATTTCTTCCTGTGCTGCTGATTCTCACTAAGGTGTGGTTGGCGGCTTTGGCTGTGTTCCAGTGCCTCACTTGCACGCGACAGGCAGCGAATTAAGACAATTGAGCAGCCCATTAGAGCACCGCTCCCACACTGGCTAGAATTCACTGCTGGGAGGCGGGTGCCTCAGCCTCCACCCCAACCCCCGCAGTGGCCAAAGTGCGACCAGTGAAAGAGGCAGCTTCCCAATGGCAGACTGGGGTTCATCACTCCGTGTCACTTTTATCAACATCCCCTCCCTTTGCAGCCAACTTATAAATGGTCACAGCTGTGGCCACGGACTGCCCTGTGGAGGCTTTCTCTCCAAAATGATGGCTTGGCAGCTGTGGCCATTTTTAATTTCAACAATTTTATAGGGCTGCGAAAGTGCCTCAGTGTTGAGGCACCCTCTCTGTCTTCCTTACCTGCATCAGCAAGCTGTAGCTCTCTAAGTGCTAGAGGGCCTCAACCACTGTCTTTAACTGGATGATGAACGTGCCCTCTAGCCATTATTGACCAATCCTGTAAAAATTGTGTCCGGTGACTAATTGTTGACAAGGCATGGTTTTACGACCTGCATTTGATCTTGACGTCAATCTCAAATGGAAAATGTATAAAATTGTGTTGTAGATAATAGGAATGGGAAGGGCCTATTCCCCTGGGCTGAAAGATTTATAACCTGGGGAATTATGGTTATGAAAAGATTTAGGGTAAAAGGTAGAATGGTTAGAGGGGATTCGAGAGAAGATTTTTTTCACTGAGAAGGTCATGAGGATCTAGGACTCACTGTCAAAAAGGATGGCAGAGGCAGAAACCCTCATAATATTTAAAAAGTACTTGGATATGCACTCAAAGTAACACAATGTATAAGGCTTCAGATCTAGAGCTAGAAAATGGTATTAGACTGGTTGGCTACTTGTTTGTCAGGGCAAACAAGATGGAGTGAGTGTGCTCCATCTGTGCTGTTTCTATCATTCTGATTTAGCCGCTTTGCATAATATTCTGTCACTCCCTCAACATGTTGCTCATAACAGACTGGGAGACCAAGATTAAACTATCAGGTGGCACCAGCCAGTAATACATGAAGTAACTGTCTGGCATGGTGACTGGGGGCAGCTGAGGTACTAGGCAGTAATGGCTGGGAAGTTATTTTTCAACATTGCTATTTCCCGTTAAGTGCCCATTCCAATTGGCTCTTTGCACAATAGCTCTGATGCTCCTGTCACATTATTGGGCTTTAAATGGAACTTGGGGGCTAAATCAGCCGAGCACACAGCTTATGCACACTCTCCCAGCCATGCACATTGGGAGGTGCAAACACTTTAAATGTACTGTGTCCTCGGGCTTCAGGCCTCTGTTCCTGATAATACTGTACTTTTGTCCTATATAGGATGCAGTGCTCCAATGGTTGAGCAGGGCACCAATTTCAAACTGAGAGAAAATCACCTAAGAAAACTGTGATAAAACTGAAAGCTGGCTCTGAAAAACACATACCTGTGACACAAATTTGTGTAAGTGAAATAATCGCAAAAGAATCCGGACATTGGTGCTAGTGATGGAAATTTTTGTAGGCCACCGCTCGGATTAATTTTTTTTTGTGATAAAGTGGAGAGGGAATGAGCAGAGAAAGATTGAGAGAAGGTGGATTTGCACAGTGAGAGAGAGAGAGAAAGAGGGGGTTAATTGGCATGAGAGAGAGAGAGGGGGAATGGGCAGAGAGAGAGTGTGAGAGAGAGATAGAGGATTAATGGGACTAAGAAAGAGAGAGAGAGAGGAACGGGCAGAGAGAGTGTAAGAGAGAGAGAGTGTGAGAGAGAGATAGAGGATTAATGGGCATGAGAGAGAGAGAGGAATGGGCAGAGAGAGAGTGTAAGAGAGAGAGAGGATTAATGGACAGAGTGAGAGAGAGTGTGAAGGAGAGATAGAGGCTTAATGGGCATAAGAGAGAGAGAGAGGAATGGGCAGAGAGAGTATGTAAGTGAGAGACGATTAATGGGCAGAGCGAGTGAGAGAGAGGGAGAGGAAGAGGGAAATATTGGGCATGAGAGAGAGGGGGGGAACGGACATGAGAGAGCATGAGAGAGAGAGAGCAATGGCCAGAGAGAGAGTATGAGAGAGGAAGTTAATGGGCAGAGTGTGAGAGAGAGTGAGAGGATGTGCAGTGAGAGTGTGTGAGAGAGAGAGAGAGGATTAATGGGCAGAGTGTAAGAGAGGAGGGGACGGGGTGGGGAGCAGCAAAAAGCTCTCCGATGTCAAACAAGCCTAGGAGGAAAAAAATCATGAACAGTATGGCATGGGACCAGCAATGGCAGCAGAGCATTGAAGTTGGGGAGCCTGACTCTCTCTGTTGGGGTGGTCTAGGCTGGCGCCATCATTCAGGTCCAGCTGGGTGGTAAGGGGTGCTCTGAATTTCAGTGGAGGCTAGCTCAGGCTGTGCTGCCATGAGACTGAGGGGTCAGGGCCAGAGTTTTACACTCAATGCAGGCGTGCAGCGGTCACTACCGTCCGTGAAATGGGGCGCGATGACATTGGGAGGGCATGCGCCTCACAAAACTTTGATCAGCAGGCGTGTGTGGAAGTCAGAAGCGCGCCCACCTACAGTTAAAGGTCTGATTAAGCTGATTTAAATGGATTGTGATCTTGTTGTGGCAGGGGGCTTATGTGATCCAATGAACCTTGGTGCTATGTCGTCTGAAGGCTAGAACTCCTGGTAGGGTCTCCCTCGCAAACAGGTCCAAGGTGAGGTTCCAGTCAAAGAGTAATCCACCAAAGGTCCCCATGAAGGTTTTAGAAATAACGCAGAGAACCTTAGCTAGAACAGGGATACTGGGACCACCCCCCTGGAGCTAGGCTGGTGGGTAGTGTTCGCTGGCAAGCAACCTGGTGGCTGGACCACCCACGTAACCCGGCCGGGCTCAGCCGGAGATGGCTTCGTGGAGCCGCCTTGTGGGCCCATCACTCACAAGGCAATGGATGGGGGTTGGGTGCGATGCCAGTGTGGTAGTGAGTGAGAGCGGGACAGGTCAAGACGGACTAGACCTCGGCAATGGAAACTGGATCTTGGGACCTGGAATGTCGCCTCACTGGTGGGGAAGGAGCCAGGGTTGTGGGGGAGATGGAGACGTAGCGACTAGATATAGTTGGTCTCACCTCTGCACTTAGCGTTGGCTCTGGCATCAAACTTCTAGATTGAGGGTGGTGTCTCTCCTACTCTGGAGTGGCTCTCCATGAGAGGCCCTGGTCAGGTGTGCAGATACTCACAAGCCCCCAAATGCGTGCCATACAGTTGAAGTTTGCCCGAATGGACATGAGAGCTGCCTCAATGAGGCTTCAGGTCTCAGAGAGGAAAACTTTGACTGTTGTTTGTGTTTATGCGCCAAGCAGGCAGCTCGGAGTAGTCGGCCTTCTTAGAGACGTGGGATTGGTGCTCAAAAGGGTGCGACCTACCGATTCTGTAGCCTTCCTGGGGGACTTTGACGCTCACATGGAGAACAATGGGGATCCCTGGAGAGGGGTGATTGGGAGGAATGGCCTCCCCGATCAAAACCTGAGTGGTGAGTTGTTATTGAACTTCTGTGCGAGTCATGGATTGCCCATACCGAACACCATGCTTGAACACAAGGATGCTCATAAGTACCAGATCACCTTGGGTCGAAGGTCGATGATCGACTTTATGGTTGTGTCATTGAACCTAAGGCCATATGTTCTGGACATTCGGGTGAAGATAGGGGGCGGAGCTGTCAACTGATCACCACTTGGTGGTGAGTTTATTCGGCGCGTGGGATGTGGGCCAGGCAGTTAAGGGAGCCCCAAACATGCTATGAGGGTCACCTGGGAGTGTCTGGTGACATTTCTGTGCGGAGTGATTTCAAATCCCAGCTCTGGAAGAACTTTTCATGTATCCTGGGTGAGGTTAAGGACATTGAATCTGAATGAATCATGTTCAAGATCTCAATCGATCGGGCGGCCGTGGAAAGCTGTGGCTTGAAGGCGGTCGGTGTCTGTTGTGGTGGCAATCCTAGGACCCGCTAGTGGACATCAGTGGTGAGGGAGGCTGTCAAATCAAAGAAGGAAGCTTGCTCGCAGATAGGTCCCCTGATTTGGTTGAGAGATACCGGCAGGCCAGGAGGGCTACAGCAGCAGCGGTCGCTGAAGCAAAAGCTCAGGCTTGGGAGGAGTTTGGAGAGGCCAAGGAGACTGACTATTGTTCTGGAAAACTATTCGGTGTCTTAGGAAGGGTCGGCAGGATGTTGGCCAAGCTGTTCTCAGCAAGGGTGGAGAAACGCTGATCAGAACTGGGGAGATTGCCAAGAGGTGGAAGGTGCACTTTGAGCAACTCTTCAAGCCAGTGGACATGCCCTCCTTACAGGATGCAGCACCAGAACCCTGCAGTGAGATCGGATCTATCGCTGTTGCTGAGGTCACTGCGGTGGTCAAGGGCCTCCGTGGTGGTAAGGCAGCAGAGTGGACGAGATTCGTCCGGGTATGTTGGCAGCACTGGACAATGTTGGGGTATCCTGGTTAACGCGCCTCTTCAATGTTGCGTGAAAGGCGGGTCAGTACCACTGGAATGTCAAACTGGGGTGGTGGTTCCCATCTTTAAGGAAGGGGACCAGAGGGTGTTTTCCAATTATAGAGGGATCACACGCCTCAGCCTTCCCGGGAAAGCCTATGCCAGAGAGCTGGAGAGGAGACTTTGTCCATTAGTCAAACCTCAGATTCAGGGGGAACTGTGTGGATTCTGCCCTTGGCACAGTGGACCAGCTCTTTGCCCTCTCAAGGATATTTGAGGGTTTGTAGGAGTTTGCTAATCCAGTCTACCTCTGTTTTGTAGACCTGGAGAAGGCACACGATTGTGTTTCTTGAGATATTTTATGGCAGGTGCTGCAGGAATATGAGGTGCCAGCGCCGCCTCTGCGTGCTATCAGGTCCCTCTATTCATGGAGTGAGAGCTGTGTCCGCGTTAAGTCCAATTCGTTCAAGGTGGGCATTGGACTCCACCAAGAGTACATCTTGTCTCCACTCCTGTTCGCGATTTTCATGGACAGGATATCAAGGTGCAGCCGAGGTACAGAGAGTGTCCAGTTTGGGGACTTGAGGGCGGCAAATCTACTGTTTCCAGATGATTTGTGCTTCTTACCTCATCTGACTGTGATCTCCAGAGCGCGCTCGGACATTTCGCTGCCGAGTTCGACATGGCTGGGAGGCAGATCAGCACCTCCAAATCTGAGGTCATTGTTCTCTCCTAGAAAAGAGTGGCTTCCTTTCTCCAGGTGAGGGGGAAACAGCTTCCCTTGGTGGAGGAGTTCAAGTATCTCGGCATCGTGTTGGCAATTGATGGCGGGGGGAGCGTGAGATTGACCAGTGGATCGGTGCAGTGGCTGCTGTTCTGCAGGCATTCTACCGGTCCATGGTCATGAAGTGGGAGCTGAATTTTAGGGTGAGGCTTTTGGTTTACCGATTGATCTATGTCCCCATCCTCACCTATGGTCACGAATTGTGGATAAAGACCGAAAGGATAAGATAAGGATAAGATTGCAGGTCCAAGCAGCTAAAATGAGGCTTCTCCGCAGGATTGTTGGGCGCACTCTCTGGGACAGGGTGAGGAGTTCGGCAATCCGGGAGAGCCTCGGAGTTGAGTCGCTGCTCCTCTGGATTGAGAGGGGTCAGTTAGGGTGGTTTGGAGCTGGTTTATTGACAGTTTCTGGTGTTTTTGTGTTGTTCTGAAGAACTCTGCTTTGTTAGCATTTGTAGAAGCCTTCAGTGCAAAAACCTGTAGAAACATCAGCACAGAAATGAGGATTGTATACTCTGCTGGAGGGACCTCCTCAGAAAAGGAGGAGTGGGCTAGGAGGGAGAGGAGGCCAGTTGCCTGAAGGCAGTGTCCCAGATTAGGACCCGTGGATCGAGAGGCGGCGCCAGAAGGGGTACAGGGCCAGCAGGAAGTGCAAGGCAGAAGGGCCTGGAGAAGGCGCCATTACCCAGCAGGTGGGGTGTACAGGCAATGATCACATGACTTGGATATGTCAGAGGTTCAGTGCAGAGGAAGGCTCCGCCTCTCCAGGGACACTGTCACAAAGTAATGCGAAATAGTTAGCCCAAAATAGCCTCCAACTGTGTAGGTGGCCACCATATGCCAGTGGCTCTGAAGGTGAGAGTTGCCCTGAACTTTTATGCCTCAAGTTCTTTCCAGGGGTCAGTGGGAGATCTATGTTGTGTCTTACAACCGGCTGCCCATAGCTACATCACGATGTTCACTGATGCTCTGTTCTGAAGGGCCAGCACCTTCATTTCCTTTAGGACCAACGAAGACAGTGAGACTGAGCGAGCCAGAGGCTTCCCTGCAATTGCTCAATTTCCCCGCATCCAGGGAGCCATTGACTGCACACAAGTGCCCATAAAGGTGCCAGCAGGGGAGTTGGGTGCCTTTGTCTTTGGAAAGGGCTTCCACTCTCTCAATGACCAGATTGTAAGTGACCACAAGAGTTAGATACCACAGGTCTGTGCCAGGTACCCAGGAAGCTGCCATGATGCCTACATCTTGTGTCACTGCCAGGTGCCATTGCTCTGGTACACTTGGCTGGTTGGCTCCTGGGGGAAAAAGGCTATCCACTGAAAAGGCAGCTCATGCCACCACTGGGACACGCAAGGAGAGAAGCCTAGGAGAGCTATAATAGCAGTCATGCCTCTGCAAGGGCAATAATTGAGATAAACATAGGTCTGCTCAATATGAGCTTCTATTGCCTGGACCGCTCAGGGGGATCACTTCAACCACCTCCTGAACATGTCTCCTTTGTTGTTTTTGTCTGCTGCATACTGTACAATCTGGTTCTGTCAAGGGGGGACCTATTGGAGGCTGAAGACAGTGATCCTGCTCCACAGGCCGCAGAGGACGACTCAAGTGCTGGGTGTGAGGAGGAGCCTGAAGAGCCCAGGCTGTGGAGTAGGATCCCAGTGAGAATCCTAATGGAAGGCAGGGAGACCACAGGGCCCTTGACTCAGAGGACTTTCAGCTAAACATCTAACCCAAGGATTCAAGGTGATGGCAAGGGGTACATCACCTCCCTGATCTCTCCTGTTCAGGCAATCGTGTCACCCTTAAGTCAATGCCTGACCTCTGAAAGAAACTTTGCAACCCTTCCTCTGCATCACACACATGTCCCAGGCCTCTTCTCTATTAAATGCATGAAGCATATTAAGGCCATTGTACATAATGAGACATTTTTATAATGAAAGCAAATATACAAATGAACCAGTAGACACATGCCAAGAAAACATAGGCCAGAAACTTACCTATGTCGGGCGGGTTGGGTGGGAGTGGACGGAGTCAGGTGCGGAGCTGATTGCCGCCTGCGATCGGCTGTGCGCCGCCATTTTATGTGGGTGGGCCAATTAAGACCCGCCCAGTGTGATGCATGGCCGGTAGCACTCGCTACCTGCACAGGCAGGGGAAGGAGGGAGAGTCGGTGCCTGCGCTCTTTCTCTTTTTAAAAAATAATTAAATAAAGCATTTAAAAAGTTATTTAAACATGTCCCCTCATGTGACTGTATCACATGAGATGGGATGTGTTTTTATATTTCGGGAAATTTTTTTATTTATTTAATTAAACCTCCAGGAAACCTCATCCCGCCCATGGATGAGGTTTCCTGAAAAACGCGAAGGCCGATGGGCTCTTCGCCTACCTGCCAGGTTTTTGCGAGTACTACATCTTGTTGCTCCACCCCCACCCTCCGTTCCTCATTGGCAGCTGGATTGGAGGTAACCTGCTGACTCTGATGTCCCATTGGCCTTGATGACCTTGGTGGCTGTCACTTTCGTAGCCACCAGCAGTGGATGCCCTCCACGTCCATGAGGCACCAAATCCTGCAGCAGGTGGAAGATGTGACTGACAATAAATGTGGTTTATTGAAGTCACAAATGAACTTATAACAATAGGATTACACTGAGGTTATACAGACCTACAAAGTACACTTAGTTAAGAATGGGGAACACACGGTATAATGAGGGAAAATCACCCTACTAATCCCCTTACCCTTGTCCCACCCCCAAAACCTAACTAAATTGAACTAGGAGCGGTCAGAGATCATGCTCACCAACCTGGGTTCCTTGACAGTTCGAAATCCTGCCAGGTAAGCCGGTTGCAGTTTTGGGGTACGCTCTTTGTGTCCTCTGGGGCCTGCCGTCCCCATGTGGTCCTGGTCTGTGGAATCTGCGAGTGTTCTTCAGTTGGGTGGAAGGCGTGGTTGTGGGTGGTTGATCTTTGTGGAGGCCTGCGGTTGCGGCTTTGTTGTCTTCCGTTGAGCCTGCCACCATAACTAGTTTTGAACTGAAAGCCACTGTATATGTGGAGTATTGATAGGTTCGCATAATTGCATTGATTGCTGTCTTCCTGCCTTAGAAGTTAGTAGCGATTATTTATGCAAGATTTTGATGGGCTTTAGTTTCGTGTAAGATTAGGTCTTTCCCTGGGTTGATTGCTTTAAAGGGAAGAATGTGTATTCTGTCTCCTTTCGTTGTCTGGTTCCAGGCAACAATCCACACTGCACTCAACAAGCCCGGGCATGTCCAGTCCCAGGCCTTCATGGGCCTAGCCTCCTGTCTGCAGGGTTCTACAATTAAGTCAGCAGTTGGGTCCTCTGCCATAAAAGTCCAAAAGCCATATCCTTGTTGATGATATGAAAAATGTGGGAATTTTGAGAACTCTTCACACTACCATCCAATCTGAGACTCTCATGCCCACTGAAATGCCTGTATCTGCGCTGGTGGATGGTGGGAGAGAGGATGTGACGCGGGTGCATCTGGCAGATGTTCCAACTCGGGGGTCAAGGAGGGTGTCCTCAGGGTCCCTTTGGTGTCATGATGATGAGGCATCTGAGGGAGGAAGCAGAAATGTCAGCATGGACCATCATTACGAAGTCTGAGTGCACACTGTTTGCTTTCTCATTACGTTTGCAATCTGTCTGAGCAAATACTTTCGAAGGAGAAAGAAGAATTCTGAGGGGAGGGCCCACCATCCATGGTTAACTAAAAAAGTTAAAGACGGTATCAAACTTAAAGAAAAAGCATATAATTACACAAAGCTGAGTGACAGGATTGAAAAGAATACAAAGAACAGCAAAGAATGACAAAAAGATTAAGAAGGAGGGAAAAGAGTACGAGAGAAAGCTAGCTAGTAATATAATGACGGGTAGTAAGAGTTTCTATAGATATTTAAATAAGAAAAGAGTTAACAAAGTGAGCATTTGTCCTATAAGAAGTGGGTCTGGGGAATTGATATTTGGAAGTAGTGAGGTGGTGGGTGAATGAAACAGGTATTTTGCTTCGGTCTTCACTATAGAGGACAAAGTAACATCCCAGAAGTAGCTGCAAATCAGCAAATGGAAGGGAGGGAGGAACTAGGAAAATTACAATCGCCAGGATAGTGGTATTGAGCAAATAGTTGGGGCTGCGGACTGGCAAATCCCCACGTCCGGATGGACTTCACCCTAAGGTCTTGAAAGAAGTGGCTCGTGAGATCGTTGATGGATTGGTTTTAATTTTCCCTAGATTCGGGGAAGATTCCATTAGATTGGAAAATAGCAAATGTAACTCTTTTATTCAAAAAGGGGAGGCTGAAAGCAGGAAACTAGAGGTTAGCCTGTCATAGGGAAAATGTTAGAAGTTATTACTGAAGATGTTATAGCAGGGCACTTAGAAAAATTCAAGGCAAGCAGACAGGGTCAACAGGGCTTTGTGAAAGGGAAATCGTGTTTACCCAATTTATTGGAGTTCTTTGAAGGAGTCACATGTGCTGTGGATAAAAGGGAACCAGTGGACGTACTGTACTTAGATTTCCAGAAGGCATTTGATAAAGTGTCACATCAAAAGCTATTGTGGAAAATAAAAGCAATGGTGTGGGCGTAACATATTGACATGGATAGAAGATTGGCTAGCTAACAGGAAACAGAATTGGCATAAATACGTATTTTTCTGGTTGGCAGGTTGTAACAATTGGTGTGCCAGAGGGATCAGTGCTGGGGCCTTAACTTTTTACAATTTATATAAATGACTTGGATGAAGGGATGGATGGGACGGTTGCCAAATTTGCTAACGACACAAAGATAGCTAGGAAAGTAAATTGTGAAGAGGACAAAAGGAGGCTACAAAGGGACATAGATAGGTTAAGTGAGTGGGCAAAGCTCTGGCAAATGGAGTATAATGTGGGCAAGTGTGAAATTGTCCATTTTGGCGGCAAGAATAAAAAATCAGCTTATTATATAAATGGTGAGAGAGTGCAGAGCTCTGAGATTCAGAAGGATCTGTGTGTCCGAGTGCATGAATCACAAAAGGCTGGTATGCAGGTACAGCAAGCAATTAGGAAAGCTAATAGAATGAAAGCATTTATTTTGAGGGGAATTGAATACAAAAGGCCACTGGTCAGACCACATCTGGAGTATTGTGTACATTACCTCATTGAAGGAAAGATATAAATGCATTATAAGTAGTTCAGAGGTTTACTAGACTAATACCAGGAATGGGCAGATTGTCTTATGAGGAAAGGTTGGACAGGCTAGACTTGTATCCACTGGAGTTTAGAAGAGTAAGAGGTGACTTGATTGAAACCTTTAAGATCCTGAGGGGTCTTGACAGGGTGGATGTGGAGAGATGTTTCCTTTTGTGGGAGAATCTAGAACTAGGGGGTCACTGTTTAAAAATAAGAGGTTTCACATTTAAGACAGAGATGAGGGGAATTTTTTCTCTCAGAGAGTTGTGAGTCTTTGGAACTCTCTTCGTCAAAAGGCAGTGGAAGCAGAGTCTTTGGATATTTTTAAGGCAGAGCTAGGTGCCGGTGCAGCCACGATGGGCCGATTGGCCTCCTTCTCCACCGTAACAATTCTGTGATACTGTGATAAATTCTTGATTAACAACGGTTATGAGGGTAGGAAGGAATATGGGGTTGAGGTTAAAATCAGATTAGCCATGATCTTATTGAATGGTGGAGCAGGTTCGAAGGGCCAAGCGTCCTACTCCTGCTCCTAATTCGTATGAGTGGACGAGCAACAGGAATAAATATATTTCAGGTCAGTCTTATAATCACAACTTCACATCTCTGAGACACAACATCAAACTCTTCTCTTTCCATTGGACTCTTACCCTCATCTGACCCCCCGCCTCTCCTCAACCTGTGGATCTGGCTCCATGTTCGCACGCCACTTCCAAAGCCTGCTCCTCCGCATGACTGAGGATAAGCAGGTTTGGTAAATCCCGACTCATCTGTCCTTGCTCCAGAGAATTATGATTCCTCTTAACCTGTGAGGGAAAAAGTGCTTCCCCCGCAACATACCGCCACATTGCAGCCTCCCCAGCTGCAAAGACACAGGAACAGTTGCCCATCGCACTGTCGCACATCACTCTGACATACATGCCAGCCATGATCTATCAAGGCACATGATAGGCCACATTGCGCTCTGCATTTCACACCCATGAGCACCAACATGTGCTGCCCCCCACAAAGACATCTACCCAAAATATCAACTGGAATCAGTCCTTGCCCTGCCAGACTGTAGAAGGTCATTAAACCTTTTGCAGCACTGAATCCAGGTTTGGTGCCATGACCATTGACCAGGCCTGCCACCTCCGTGCAGGCCTTCTTCGTGATGTCTTGGCCTCCTCTTGCCGTCCTTTGACAGAAGTATGTGAAGGCAGTCATTTACTGCCTCCAGTAAGACCCTCAGGCACTCATCTGAGAAACAGGGGGATCCTGTCATGCCTGAGATCCGGGCATCGATGCCACCTTGCATACTGAACCAGCACGTCGATCGATCAGGGAGTCCAAACACTGTAAACAAGCTCCCTAAGGTTCTAAACGCAGATTTCCTGTCTGCAGGGAACTGCATTTAAACCCCTGCCCGTACCCTCCCTGTTCCTGGCATCCATTCTCTCCCTGCCCCTTCTGGCAGCGCTGAGCCTGTTTCAGCGCATGTTTCACGTTGACCAGCAGTTAATTGGCCAGCCATCATGGAATTGCGATTGACAGCCGATTGTGGGTAGAAGCGAATTCCACATCCGCTTCTGGGCCCGCCGATCGTGCTCGCACGCCACGCTAAAAATTCAGGCCCAGGCCGGGAACACAGACCCGTGCAAGTACATTACCAACATGCCTGAGGGGGAGGCAGTGGGTTCAAGCTAGTGCGAGGATTGGATGGTCCTGACTCCTGGCAGGAGGAGGCGGGGTTCGGGGGAGAATTGAAATTGGGGATGGGTGAACCGTAGACCGCCCCACCGGTCTTGCCAACACTGTTACCCCCACTCCCCTGGTGAAGCGTCCCTCACATTTTCCCCATAGTATGTCACCCTGGCAGAACAGCAGCAGAGGAGAGAGGAATGGTGGCAGAGGCGGCAACAGCAGAGAAGGAGATGGTGGCAGAGACAGCAGCTGTGGCAGCAGAAGAGGCAGAAACAGTGACGGAGGTGCAGGCAGCGAAAGTGGAGGCTACAACTACAATTCGGAGAATGAGAACCTGAAAAAGGGCGATGAATTTTGTAAAGCACTGATCCTTTCACTTGCAGGTAAATCTTAATGAAAAAGCTGACAATTTGTGCTCTCAGCCATTGAAAGCTATGGCCGGGATTTTCCGCATCTTTTCGCGGCTGGCGTCATGGAGGGCGGGAGCCTAAAATATCGCAAGAAGGCCAAAAATCGCTTTTATGTCGTCGTGAAACCAGTTTGTGATCTTCTGCTCCACCCATTAATGACACGTTGGGAACGTCATTCTAAGGTATTTGCATATCATTATAAGCCCTGCTCACCAGAATCACACCCTCACGCTGGATCATCCGGGCATGTCGGGGTGCAATTAGAACGATGTATTTCACAATGGAATATAAGCTATGTGGATCTGGCGTCCTGCACTTTGCTCATTACTTCGAGGTTCGTTTGCCTACCTTGCATTGTGCAGCACTCACAGTAATGAGTGCCGGGCTTCACTGTTGCACCACGTCGTTTTCAGGGGGTTGTCACAGGAAAGTCTCTACCCACCAGACCAGTGTTAAGGCAGGAGTGACTTTTAATGGGCTGCATTGGGGAAGGGTAAAACTGGCCTCAGGCATAGGAAGGGGCTGCAGGGCTAGGCCTGTAATAAGGGTTATGATTCGGGAAGGTTGCACTCAGACATATGGCTGGGGGGAGGTTGAACGAGGGGTACATGTTGAACAGTGTAAGTGGCCTCAAGATGGGAATGGGTGAGGTCTACATGGGCCATGGGCACATCTACCTTAAAATGTTCAGGGGCTAACAGATATGCAGCAGAAGCACAGCGGAATCAAGGGATACAGGGGAATGGATAAGGAGGTCTGTGAGGGAGGGAAACCTGAATGTTAAGCTCCTCTGGGACAATGGGAGGGGTTTCCATACTCACACTGGGAGTGTCCAAGCTGGCCTGGCAGTGAGAGCTCAGCACCACCAGCTTCCAGCCTGCAGCAATGGCGCAGTGCAAAATTAAAATGAGGAGGGTCTCTGCTGGTGAGGGCTTTGCGGGCTGTATGCACCGGAGGGGGGGCTGATTACATTGGCACGCAACTGAACTGTGCATTGCCAAATAAGGAGAGAGGCACAGCTGAGACATTAGGAACCTTTCAATGACAGTGCAGGGAATCAGGAAAGTGAAACAATGATGCCCAGTCATACGAGACTAATCCCGCAAAGTGGAACAAGTTGCTCCTTGTTTTAAACTCTTGTTCATAGCATCAAAATTCCCCAGAGTAATAATGAACTCCAGAGCAACTGAGCAAATGGACAAGCTGCAGGAACCTGTTGGAAAGTTGGCCCTGATGGTTCACTGGAGAGAAGCCTCAGGCCCCCATCAAATGATTTCATTTCCTGAATGAACATTTACCCTCATGTGTATTAGAGCTCAGTGAATGAGGATCCCAGCACCTGGGCTGAAAGCAGCACATCCAAGCACCCTGGCCAAAACAAAGTCATAGCAGTCAATCAGGTTGCGGGGCGGATCTTGATATGCATGCTGCACTATCCATAATTTAGGGGCAAGTACTCTCAACATGGGAACAAATCCCTTGAACACATTCACTGACGAGCCATTGGCAGGAAGAGGACCCTTGGAGATTAATGCTGACACTTTTCTGTTTCTTGTTGATACTGCAGAGAGGAGACCATCACCCAGATGGAGCCTGGATTTATCCCTGCCTGCATTATTGCTTATAGGTAGGAGAGAAGGGGAAAATTATGATGGAGGCGCCTGGATCACCAAAGGGAGGAGCAAGACCCTCAAGACCAAGGGTCAGCAGAGCCTCCTCTGGATGCAGAAGATGAGGCTCACAGATACTTTGTGTGATGGCAGCTTGCAAGACCCAGGGTATACAGAACTCACATGGCTTATCTGCAGATGAGTGAAAATTGGTGTTGCCGACGGCTCCACGTGACCAGGGATCTGGTGATTCACAGTTGCCACATTCTCCAGGAATTGGTGTCACAGGGACTGTGAGGACATTCATTGACAGTGACTCTGAAAGTAATGGCTGCACTGAACTTCTACATGAGTGGCTCCTTCCAGGGCTCCACGGGGGACCTCTGTGGGATCTCTCAAGCATCCACGCACTAATATATACATGAGGTGACAGACACCCTTTATGCCAAGGCCCATAATCACATCAACTTCAACAGAAATCAAGCAAGCCAGGAAACCAGAGCACTGGGCCTTGCTGAGATTGTCGGATTCCCATAGGTGCAGGGTGCCATCGACTGCATTCCTGTGGCTATAAAACTCCCTGGCTACAGGCACTCCAATACATAAACAGGAAAGGCTACCACTCACTCAATGTACAGCTGGTCTGTGACCACAAGAATCTGATCATGCAGGTTTGCACCAGATACTCAGGAAGCATCCACGACTCAAACATCTTGAATAGATCACAGATCCTGGACATCTTCGAGGGACCAAACAAGATCCAGGCTGGCTCTTTGGTGACAAAGGGTACCCACAAAGGGTTTGACTGATTACACCCCTGCGGCAGTCTCAGAATCCTGCAGAGAGAAGGTCCAACAAGGCTCATGGCGCTAGCCGAGCATTGGTGGAGAACACCATAGGGATCCTAAATATGCAATTCTGATGCCTGAACCGATCTGGCGTAGAAATCCAGTACAGTCCGCAGAGGGATTCACGGATCATCATGGCTTGCTGCGCGCTGCACAACTCATAGATGCATAGACTCATAGACGTCTACAGCACAGAAGGAAGTCATTTGGCCCATTGTGTCCACGCCAATCAATAAAGATCTGACTACACAAATCCCATTTTCCAGCGCTTGGCCAATAGCCCCGGAGGCTATGGCAACGCAAATGAATATCTAAATGCTTCTTAAATGTTACGAGAGTTTCTAACTCAACCATTCTTTCAGGCAGTGAGTTTCAGACTCCCACCACCCTCTGGGTGAAAATATTTCTCCTCAACTCCCCTCTTAGCCTTCTACCTCTTTTCTTAAATCTATGGCCCCTGGTTATTGACTCCTCTACTAATGGAAAAAGTTCCTTCCTATTCATCCTATCTATGTCCCTCATAATCTTATACACGTCTATCAGGTCCCCTCTCAACCTTCGCTGCTCCAAGGAAAACAACCCCAGCCTATCCAATCTTTCCTCACAGCTCAGACCCTCCAGCCCAGACAGCATCCTGGTAACTCTCCTCTGTACCCTCTCCAGCGCAATCACATCCTTCCTATAATATGGTGACCAGAACTGTACGCAGTACTCCAGTTGTGGCCTACCCAGCATTTTACACAGTTCCAACATAACCTCCCTGCTCTTGTATTTTATGCCTCGGCTAATAAAGGCAAGTATCCCATATGCCTTCTTAACCACCTTATCTAACTGCCCTGCTACCTTCTGGGATCTATGGATGTGCACACCAAGGTCTCTCTGATCTTCAGTACTTTCCAGGGTCCTACCATTCATAGTGTAATCCCTTGCCTTGTTATCCCTCCCCAAGTGAGTTACCTCACACCTTTCTGGATTGAATTCCATTTGCCACTGCTCTGCCCGCCTGATCAGTCCATTGATATCCTCTTGCAGTTTATGGCTATTCTCCTCACTGTTTACCACCCTACCAATTTTCATGTCATCCGCAAACTTCTTGATCATACCCCCTACATTTATGTGCAAATCATTTATGTACACCACAAACAGCAACGGCCCCAACACCGAGCCCTGTGGAACCCCACTGGAAACAGACTTCCAGTCACAGAAACATCCCTCTACCATCACCCTCTGCTACCTGCATCTCAGCCAATTTTGGATCCAATGTGCCACTTTGCCTTGGATCCCATAAGCCCTTACTTTCTTGACCAGTCTGCCATGAGGGACCTTATCAAAAGCTTTGCTAAAGTCCATGCAGACCACTTCAAGTGCATTACTGTCATCAAATAACCCTGGTTACCTCCTCAAATAATTCCATCAAATTTGGCAAACACGACCTTCCCTTTACAAATCCAGCTGACTATCCCTGAATAATCTTGTATCTCTCCAAGTGCAGATATATTCTGTCCCTCAGAATTCTTTCTAGTAACTTCCCCACCACCAAAGTTAGACTGACTGACCTGTAATTTCCTGGTCTATCTCTTCCTCCCTTTTTTAATAATGGGACAATGTTAGCAGTCCTCCAGTCCTCTGGCACCTCACCTGTGGCCAGAGAGTATTTGAAAATTACTACCAGGGCCCCTGATAGCTCTTCCTTTGCCTCCTTCAACAGCCTGGTGTTGCCGGAGGTCACCGGTAACGGTTGTTGGCTTACTACAAAGAGGAGAAGAGTCAATTCTCTTTTAACTCTAAATTCACTTTATTCACGTCGTTAGATCATCTACATATAGCTTATACATCTGGTTAAATATAGACATGCAGTTTACAGCAGGTCATACAGTTTTATACTCATAACTAGGATCTAAATGCACACCCACTAGGTTTCTCTGACACTCCCTGAGTGGTCACAGAATATAAAAGCTAATACCTGAAAAGGAGAGCTGACCCTGGCCAGGCGTCTCTCTCTTGTGTCTCTACGTTGCTGACGTAGGTTCTTCCGCTTCTGCGATGGTTGGTCTCCAGAGTTCTCGCTGCCCAATGCCCGAAATCCTCCACTCTTATACTGAATCTTATCTCTTCAAGCTGTGCTGTCTCTCTTCCCGCTGGTTTAGGCCTGCTTGCCTAGTCTGTGGCATATTCTCCATTGGCTCTGTTCCAAGACTTAGGTAGCATTAACTCGTTACTCCTTTTTTAAATAAGGACTTGTGTCTTATCTCATTCCCTTTGTTCTTCAAGAAACTGAACTACTTCAAAACTGGTTCCAGCCAGCTCAGGCCAGTGACTGGACCCAGGTTACTTCAGGTCAAAAGTTGCTTTTGCCTGTATCAGCAGTTCAGCTGCAGCCCCTGGCCAACAACTCCTCCCTTTTGATCTAAAGATACTTATCTTAGGATCGTTATTCTCCCTTTCTGTGTACCACTGCTGAGGTTGTCATTGTCCCCCAATGGGCATGTTACATTTGCAATATCATATGGTTATATAAAAATATAAAAGAGAAGTGTATATAAAATATACTTCACACAGTGTCCTTATACTGATAATCGTTTCTTCTGTTTCATTATAGCACTAACATTCAATTGGTGCAAAATTTCAGTTTTCCACCTTCTAAGCTGATATATGTTGAATATGACAAGTATTAAAGCACATATAATCACAACTACAGCAGCAAGTGATAAAATCCTGACCCATGGATGTATTTGAACATTAGATCCCCAATTCCAAAACTTATCCCAGAACCTGGGGTCCCGTAGCAGTTCCTCTGCTTTATCAGCATGAGTTCTAATTATTTTAGTATGTTTAGTTCATTGATGAATTATCTCATTGGCTTTCTCCGCTATTTGCGTCCAATCTGCAGTCAGGTGCGGAATGGGTGGTAGATCGGTAGGAACATATTTCTGCAGATCTTGGTCTATATCGGTACGTTGGACTGTGAGGTTTTCATTTATTACCATCCTCATTATTGGCTTAGGCAGAATTTGTCCACCGATAACCAGGTCTAAGGTCACATTGTTAATGGCCACATTGTGTCTTTCCAGAGGGCACTGTTTCCATCCTTTGTTATAGTTCATAGCCGCTGTGGCTATGTAATACGTTTGTCCCACAAGGGCGTGTTGTAAAAAGGACTGGCTGTTAACAGGCAGAATGGACAATAAACAATTTTCATAAGTACTGAACCCGCAATTAGTGAGTTTCTGTCTCATTATCTCTTCTGGACAGGCCCAGTGATTCCCTCCTTGGTGACACTTTGACAAATCTACCCCTTTCTCAGCACCTTCCATTACGATAGCATGAGATGGTGGGTTGCTCACAGATATCCAAGTACCTTCATGATACTTGCCCACGTTATGAACTCTTTTTAAAGGGTATGTCAAATTGCTTCTATGCAGGGGAATATGAAACACCGTCCCAACATAATATATCTCTGGTATGAGTCCGTACCCCAGTCAATATTCACATAGGTGTGGTCCCAGTGGACCATAATTTTACCTTGACCGTCGCTCCCTGATGGTCGCTCAATAAATGGGCCCACAAATTGACTAATGATTTTTCCCTCTGGGATTACCGACAATGTCACCTCTAGAACTTTGTTGCATGAAAACTGTACTCCCGCTCCTCCGGTATACCCAAAGTTTTTCCCGCGCACGTTAACCCATCCATTCCCGTATAATACAAATTTAAGTCCTCTCTTTTCCCTTTGTTAGTTTGGACTGTCTTATTCTGCAGAGCAAAGTTGTTCCTGGTCTCGTGATATCCCTCCGCCATCGACACTGCTTCAGGTACGTTCAGTTGTTGTGACGGTTCTGAGGCAGGTTCAACTGCAGTTCTGACGATGGTCAATCCGATAGCAACAAAATGCATTACCCCTTTCATTTTAGGCTGGACCTGTAATGAACAAGTGTAATTTCTGTTCTTATTTACAGTTTCTTTTGAGTACTATTTTAAGTCCAGTCTCTCCATATACTGAGCCAGACCGTCCATATCCTGTTCCCAATTTGTTTCAGATTCTAACCGTCCGTTTCTCCTAACCCACTTATTCCCCCTCTTTGTTTTATTTTTCTTTCATTTTTTTCCCTGGATGTGAACGGACAGTATCAAATTTGTTTTCAATCACCTCCTCTTTGGTCTGTAGCTGGTCCTGTTCTTGATCTCCCTGACCTTCGGGATTCGGAACATCATTAGCATCGAGCAGCACATGCCAATGGTGATTATCTTGTTTTTCTCCCACTAACTTTAGCTGATTAATATGATACCAGCCACTCTTATCTGGTGTCATTAATATCTTGTATACAGATGGGCTAGCTTTATCTACTATCTCATAGGGGTCAGCAAACTTTGGACTCAAGAATGAGGTGGGCTGGTGTATTCTAATCATTACTCTTTGTCCGGGGCTCAACTCTATCGGGCTAGCTTTTGCGTCGAAATAAGCCTTGCTTTGCTGTTTCTTCTTTCCCTGTCAGTGAGTGGCTACATAATTTGCTTCTTTTAATGTTTCTACTAGCTGTTGTACCCATTTTTCTGATATAATGTGATCTACCTCAGGTTCGGACAAATCCAAACCTACCAACCCCTCCATTCCCCTCATGTCCCTTCCTGTCATGAGTCTATGAGGAGTGTAGCCTGTTGAAGAAGCCACGGTATTCCTGATTATCATCAGCACATAGGGCAGAACAACCTGCCAGGTTGACTTTTGCTGCTGCACCATTTTGGCTATCATGTTTTTCAATGTCCGATTCATTCTTTCCACAATTCCACTAGACTGTGGTCTATAGGGTATGTGGAATCTCTGTCTGACCCCTAAAAGGGTCATAACATCTTGCATTACTTGGGCTGTAAAATGTGTTCCCTGATCCGATTCTATGCTTTGGGGTAAACCCCAACAGGTAAACACCTTTCCTAATAGAAATTTCTCAGTAATTTTGGCTGTGTTTGTTCTGGTCGGAAAAGCTTCCACCCATTTAGTGAAGGTATCCACTATTACTAGAATATACTTGTATCCTCCTGGAGCCGGGGGGAAGGGGTCCTACATAGTCTATCTGTAAATTAGTCCAAGGCCTTTCTACTGGTCTAGTATGTCGGAGGGCCCCTTTCCTAACATTTCTATCGGGGTTGTGTTGCGCACAGATCAAACAATTCTTGACATAGTGTTCTACGTCACCTTTCATTCCTGGCCACCAGCACACCTCCTTTATCTGATCCAGGGTGCTCTCTGTCCCTTTATGTCCCCATAAGTCATGGTACCAGTGGATAATTTGGTTTTGTCTCCGCTCTGGCACCACAAATTTTCCCTCACATAAACCCACTCCGTCTTGAATATAGACCCCCTCGTGCCTTTTATATGTGTCTGACTCTGCTCCTTCTATTAGTTTTTTCAATTCTCCGTCTTTCTTTTGCTCCTCCGGTAAATCCGTTACTTTAACCTGCTTCTCTTTGCTTCTGTGCTCTGTGCTTCTTCAAAGATGTACCGTAATAGCGGGGCTGAAGGAAGGGGCCTTCCATCCGCTGAGACAAATCCTCTCGCTTCCCATAGGAGCAAATGTTCTGTGAGGCTATTACAGACATATATGCTATCAGAGTACATGACTGATCTAGGCGGAAAATATTCCGGGTGACCAACCACATATGCGACGGCTGTTAGTTCTGCTGCCTGCGCACTCATGGTTTTAGGTAATTTCAAAGCTACACTACATCTTTCCTGTCCATGTTCATCCTCCATGTATATTCCACAGCCATTTCTCCTTTCCCCATCCTGTACTGATGAAGAGCCATCCACAAAAATTTTAAAATAGGGTTCTTCCTTTCCTGTTTCCTTTATTTTTCTGCTTTCAGGCCCCGTCTTACTCCCTCCCTTTTTCTTTGATACAAATGGGCCCTTGGGGTCATTTGCTATCATCAATTGACACTCATGTTTTTCTCCCGGATAAACTAAGTTGTCTGCTAACATAGTAGTGGTTTTTACCCCCTTTACGGTTATATTTCTCCTTTGCAGCAACAGTGTCCAACTAACGATTCTGTTTTGGCTAATTGAACCATCCTTAATCCTTCCGTCTATCAGTAGCTGTACAGGGGTGTGTTCTGTTAATATTGTAAGTGGGTTTAGTCCCACTATATAGGTAAAATGCTGCACTGCCCAAAAGACAGCTAGCAAGTGTTTTTCGCATACCATACACCCCTGCTCTACTGGTGAGAGCATACATGAGGTGTACGCTACTGGTTGTAATTTCCTGTGCGTCTCCTGTAATAGAACTGCCGAAAGGGTGGTGTCTGTGGTAGCCACCTCCAATGAAAACGGTTCAGTTAGATTTGGGGTTTTCAGAGCAGGCGCAGCAGCTAATGCTTGCTTTAGAGCGGTCATGGCCTGGGTGTGTTCTGTTTTCCACTCCCAGGTCACATTCTTTTTTAATAATTCCATTAGCGGGGCTGCTTTTGTGGCGAATCCATCAATGTGGTCCCTGCAATATCTCACCAAGCCTACGAATGACCTTAACCCTTTTACATCCCGCAGAACAGGGAGTCTGCCAACCGTCTCTATCCTTCGCTTGTCAATGTCCCTCTTCCCCGGTGTCAGAATCATTCTCAAGTAAGTAACTTTTTGTTTCATGATCTGTGCTTTTTTAGGGTTAATCTTTAATCCCAAGTCATGTAACAACTGCAGTAATTCACTTAGCAGTTGATAATGTTCCTTTTTGGTTTTAGTTTGTAGGAGTAAGTCGTCTACATACTGCACTAGACATTCGGGCCTCGAGAATCCTTTTAACCCTTCCCTCAGCCGTTGGTGAAATATGGACGGGGAATTGTGAAATCCCTGCGGCAGGGCGGTCCATGTATATTGCTGTCCTTGGAAAGAAAACGTGAATCTATATTGACATTTTTTCTCCAGTGGAATAGACCAAAAACTGTTACTTATGTCCAAAACGGTAAACCACTGCGCATCCTCATTTTGTTGAACTACTGTCTCTGGGATAGTTGCTACAGTAGGGGCTGTTAACGGGGTGACTTTATTTAAAAGCTAATATCTGAAAAGGAGAGCTGACGCTGGCCAGGCATCCGTTCTCTCTCTCTTGCGTCTCTACGTTGCTGACGTAGGTTCTCCCGCTTCTGCGATGGTTGGTCTCCGGAGTTCTCGCTGCTCCACACCCGAAATCCTCCAGTCTCATACTAAATCTTATCTCTTCAAGCTGTGCTGTCTCTCTCCTGTTGGTTTAGGCCTGCTTGCCTAGTCTGTGATATATTCTCATTGGCTCTGTTCCAAGACTTAGGTAGCATTAACCTCGTTACTCCTTTTCTAAATAAGGACTTGTGTCTTATCTCATTCCCTTTGTTCTTCAAGAAACTGAACTACTTCAAAACTGGTTCCAGCCAGCTCAGGCCACTGACTGGACTCAGGTTACTTCAGGTCAAAAGTTGCTTTTGCCTGTATCAGCAGTTCAGCTGCAGCCCCTGGCCAACACCGGGATGCATCTCATCCAGGCCTATAGATTTATCCATTTTTAAGGCTGCTAAACCCACTAGTACTTCCTCTCTCTCTGTGTTAATTTCATTTAATATTTCACAGTCCTCCACCCTGATGTCTATACCTGCATCGTCTTTTTCCATTGTGAAGACTGACGCAAAGTATTCATTGAGGACCTGCCGCTGCAAAGTGGGGAGGACTTGCCAAATGATGAGATGGAGGAGCTGCATGTCTCCTCCAATGAGAAGGACTTTAAAGGGGAGGGTGATGAATCCGAGGTAGACGAGACTGCAGGGGAAGAGGCCATAGCACGGTCCAGATGAGCGTGTGAGGCTGATAGCCACCAGATTCCACCAGGAAGATGATGAGTTGCAGTGAGTATCCTATTAGACAAGAGCCCTCAATCATGGGCCAGCATGAGCTCCAGCATTGCTATTCCTCTCATTTCACCCATGCACTTCAATATGACAGTGAATATAACACAAGGCCCACGGTGTCCTGATCCATTTAAGGATGATGAACCCTTGGCAGCATGTTTCCTTGCTGAGATGAGGTACCAAATGGAGGAGGGAGTGCCCACATCATGTGTTAGAAGGTGCTGCTTCTTCAAGTGTCTCTCCAGCATCCCAGTCACAATGGCAGCCTACAAGGGCCAGGAGATGTCAGTCAATCCTCAGTGGGCTCGTAGCTGTCTGCCTTCTATGTGATAAGGCTCCTCAAGGAGATCCATATCAAGCAATGGAACATGTGCTCTGTGTAACATCAATGGTGAATCAGATAATGGGACAAAGCAGTCGATGACATTCTGCTGCTGTGAATCCATTTGGAGATGACTCAGTCGTCTGTGGTGCATTCTTCCAAATCAAACAGACATCCAGCGTTCTCAGTTAGGGACCCTAGGCTGCATCTATCCCCAGCTTGATATGGATGTGGACCAGATGAGCATGACAACGTCAAATACTTGCCTGTCAGACATTAAAATGCTTCCTCTTTAACACTGATATTGTGCCCTCATGGCCGGCCCTGGCCCTTGCCAAATCTAAAATGTACGCACACTATGAAGCCCTCAAGGGCACGGGTCAATGCAAATAAAGAGTACACTTTAGCTTCAGTACATCCTTACTCCTATTCCATTGCTCCCCTAAACATTGTCTAAAGCAACCATATGCACTTCCAGAGCCTGCTCAAAGCCTCTATTGCCTGCCTGAAACGACCATTTGGAATTAGCATCAGTGACCTCGGTGAGTGGTTAGGTGAGGGGACACGCAGTGCTACATTCCCTACTTTGTGACAAGAGCCTTGTCCTCGCAAGACTCACAACCACAGGGTGAGAGATGCACAAGGTTGGGTGTTCAAGTGTCAGGACAATAATGTGGCTGAGAGGGGCAGAGCTTCAGCACCTTGAGGTGGCAAGGTGCTCCCACTTATTGGTGAGCTTAGCAGATGTGCACTCAGAAAGTCAAAAACACAGTTGGCTGACAGAGGCGCACATGAACTCTGAGTAAAGGCTCATAGCATGAAAACCCTGTCGAGAGACAGAGAGCACATGGGGCCTCACGGTATATGACCTTTCTCCATGTGTAAACACATCTCTCCTTGTACACTGCACCTTCACCTTTCACGAATGCAGGTGAGATAGTACACCTCTGCCTCAGTCTTACACAGCCAAGAATAAACATGAGATAATCTTGCAAAGCATGTGAACGAGGTTTGTTCAACATGCACACTTAACATTAAGGTTGAGACATCACTGATGTCGAGAATGATGTGCAAAAGCACCACACAGTGTGGTGATATGGATGCACCTAGATAGGTGAGAGGTCCATGATAGTGACATGTGAGATATGTTGGGGAGGGACCATGATATCATACCTGATGGAGCGCAACACAGCTCATCATAAAAAGGAGGCATGCACAACAGGAGATGTGAAATGGGTGTGTTTCTACTAACATTTATGTACATTACATACATGTTATTAACACCCATGCCACTGCTGTGCTCCTAGATCTTTGTAACTTTCCTAACTCCACTGCTACTTCCTGGTGTACCCCTGACAAACACAGAAGAAGTGGAGGTAGCCTGCTGACTGCTACACCCTGTTGTCTGTGATGACCTTGGTGGGCATCCTCTGGAGGGCCGAGACCTGGGGGGCCTCAGAGTGCTTTGGGTGTTCTGCTGTGGAACAGGTGCACTCTCCTCGGCCTGTGGAGCTGGAGGTGATGTGGGTCACAGGAAGAGGGGATTTGGATATAAATGTACAAACACAGGAAATCGGAGCAGGAGTAGGCCACTCGGCCCTTCAAGGCTGCTCCACCATTCAATAAGATCATGGCTGACCTGATTGTAACCATCCGGCTCCCCGATAACATTTCACTACATTGTTAATCAAGAATCTATCTAGCTTTGCCTTAAATATATTCGAAGACTTTTGAGGAAGAGAGTTCCAAAGACTCACAACCATCCGAGAGAAAAAAAATTGCCTCATCTCTGTCTTAAATGAGCAACCCCTTATTTTTAAACTGTGGCCCCTAGTTCTAGATTCTCCCACAAAAGGAAACATCCTCTCCACATCCATCCTGTCAAGACCCCTCAGGATCTTAAAGATTTCGATCAAGTCGCCTCTTACTCTTCTAAACTGCAGTGGATACAAGCTTAACCTGTCCAACCTTTCCTCATAAGGCAACAGACCCATTCCTGGTATTAGCCTAGTAAACCTTTGCTGAACTGCTTCTAACGCAATTACATCTTTCCTTAAATAAAGAGGCCAATACTGTACACAATACTCCAGATGTAGTCTCACCAGTGTCCTGTATAACTGAAGCATAACCTCCCTACTTTTGTAATCAATTCCCCTCACAATAAATGATAACATTCTATTAGCTTTCCTAATTGCTTACTGTACCTGCATACCATCCTTTTGTGATTCATGCACTAGGACACCCAGATCCCTCTGAATCTCAGAGCTCTGCAATCTCTCACCATTTAGATAATAAGCTTCTTTTTTATTCTTCCTGCCAAAATGGACAATTACACATTTGCCCATATTATACTCCATTTGTCAGGTCTTTGCCCAACCACTTAACCTATCTTTGTCACTTTGTAGCGTCTTTATGTCCTCTTCACAATTTACTTTCCTACCTATCTTTGTGTTGTCAGCAAATTTAGCAACCATACCATCTGTCCCTTCACCCAAGACATTGTAAAAAGTTGAGGCCCCAGCACTGATCCCTGTTGCACACCAATCGTTACATCCTGCCAACCAGAATAAGATCCATTTATGCCAACTCCGTTTCCTGTTAGCTAACCAATCTTCTATCCATGTCAATATATTACCTCCTACACCATGTGCTTTTATTTTCCGCGATAGCCTTTGATGTGGCACCTTATCAAATGCCTTCTGGAGATCTAAGTACAGTACGTCCACCAGTTCTGCTTTATCCACAGCACATGTGACTCCTTCAAAGAACTCCAATAAATTGGTTAAACATGATTTCCCTTTCACAAAACCATGTTGATTCTGCCTGATTGCCTTAAAATTCTCTAAGTGCCTTGCTATAACATCTTTAATAATAGCTTCTAACATTTTCCCTAAGACAGATGCCAGAGAGTCCCGGTGTCACCTGGGCAGGTGGTCCCAGGGTGTCCAGCTGCTGGTCCTCCTCCCTATGAGTTCCCTATGGCCTCTGGCTGACTTCTTGTGAAGAAGTGGAAGCTGGAGTGAAATGAAGTGGCCCACACACCTCTTGAATTGACACTGATGGATGCCGCCAAGGGCTACAATGATGGCGATTTTTTTTGTTCATTTATTTTTGGGATGTGGGCATCGCTGGCTAGGACAGCATTTATTGGCCATCCCTGATTGCACTTGAGAAGGGGGTAGTGAGCTGCCTTCTTGAACCCACTGCAGTCCATGTGGTGTTTTCAGTGAGGGAGTTCCAGGATTTTGACCCAGTGACAGTGAAGGAACGGTGATATCTTTCCAAGTCAGGATGGTGAGGGCTTGAAGGGAAACTTCCAGGTGGCGATGTTCCCATGTGTCTGCTGCCCATGTCCTTCTAGATGGTAGCGGTTATGGGTTTGGAAGGTGCTGCTTAAGGTGCCTTGCTGAATTTCTGTAGTGCATCTATTGCAGCAGTGCAGGACCGGTGTCCTGGACCAAGTTCTCCATGGCAGCTGCCATCCTGTCAACGTTGACTTTGGTGTGTTGGCATGCTGGCACTAAGACCTCAGACTGAATGCAACAGACTCCTCCATTGTCCTTTGCAATCTGAGGAATGCAGCTGACATCCCTTCCTAATGTTCCTGTGATTGTTGCTGCAGCTCCACCAACTGATTTAGGACCAAGCCCAGAGGCTTGTCATTGAACTCAAACTCAGCAGAATCATGGCCTCCAGCAGTCCTTGGAGTGCCGGTGACCTCAGATGTCCCTGCCTCTGCCTGCTGTGGATCAGACAGTGCAATGTGCTCACCAGATTGTGTCCCACCGAGGTGTGTGTCTCTGCGCTGCTGCAGGGTGTGGGTGAGCGCTGTGATGGGTCTTCAATGGTGCTGTCCTCAGTTTCTTCATCTGAGGTGTTCTTGGGGCTGGAACAAAGGGCCTGGCTGGTTGAGGGCCTCAGACGCTTGGCTGCAGTGCCTATGAAAGAAAGTAAATATAATCAGTGCATGGCAGCTGAATAAAAAAACAGGATAATGCAATCACAGTAGCGTTGAGTGAGGGATGAGCTGGTGCAGGATCCTCACGTGGATGCTTGCTGCTGACCTCACCGTCGCTGCCCCATTGTCCACCTCCTCTCCAGCTAGCTCAATGGCACGGTTTTCAAAGGGAGTGAGGACATTGAGTTCCGGCACTCCACCTGATCTGAGACCTCTCCCTTTTATTGTGTGCAAGCTTGTCTCGCTCAAAGGCAGATGGAGAGAGTGTGAGCAAGTCATATGCCTGGGCTGATGAAAAAGATGCCTGGCATGTGTGGGTGGTGAGCGGAGCCACGGACAGGATGAGGATGCGATCTCCCAAGGAGATGAGGCCAGATGGAGTTGCGAGGGTGTGCATGAAAGCGAGTGGTGACGTCCCTTGAGTTGGCAGTGAGAGAGAGCCCTGTGATTGTGTGATGGGATTGTGAGTATGTGAGTTGAGAATGATGAGATGGTTGACTTACCCTGGCGGCACATGTGAGATCATCATCCTCTTTCTGCACCTGATGGCTGACCTCTTATAGGCAGCATTAGCACTGATCACTGCTGCCACCACCTCTCAAGCTGGAGTGGTGAGGTTGGTGGACCTCCTCCGGCCACCACGGAGATAGAAGACATGGTGGCAGGTCTCCACGATGTCCAGCAAGCATTCAATTGAGGCATCACTGAACTTGGAGGCTGCTGTCTCTCTCCCCTTTGGGGCCATCTGTGGTATCTGTAGCAGTCCTGGGCTGGAGAGATTGAGGAAGCTGTGCACAGATGCTGGTTAAGTATGGTGGCCGGAATGAGGAATCAATGAGCTGATGGCGGGGTGGGTGAACCAGAGGCTGCCCACCGGCGATCCTGCGCATTTCCTGTGCGTGCATAATTAATGAGGCGGGAAGTGGATAATATGGTGCGAAAACCCGCCATTGTGGCCAGCAGGTAAAACACCGCTTTTCATGATCCCTCCCGCACTCAGTGCAATGGGGGGGGAAGTTTCACCCCATGTGTCTTTGAGGTATTTTGGGGTTTTCTTTCTCTGCCTGCAGAGTCCCGCAAAGGCATCAGGAGAAGATGGCATCATTGTGCCTCTGAATCCCAAAAGTTTGGGACAATGCTGTTGAGACTGACAGCAGTGCTGAAGATGTTCCCCTCAAGCATTGAAGTGAAGAGAGCATTGGAAGGTGCTACTGTGGTCAGGGCACATTATTCTCCAGCAGTGACTCATTAGGCGGAATTTTCTGCTACTGTTTGTGTCGGGTGTCATGGTGGGTGGGAGATGGGGGAGAATTCAGTAGAAGGGACTGAAATTGGTTTCACGCCAATATGAAATCACAGCGGGATCATCCAATAGTGTCCGCCATAGTGGATTGTGAATCCTGCTAATGGGATGCAAAGTAAGACCTGGCCGGAATCGTCCCCCCGCCCGATTTACCATGATGCTGGCAGGAAAACACGCTGGCCCAGAACACGGCTGGGCAAGTGTCATGAAAATACAATAATTCTCATAATATTATTGCGATTTATTGTAAAGGTAGGTTAATAGTGGGGTTCAGATAGTTTCTCTGTGTGCACGTGTGTGTGTGTGGGATTTGATTGAATTGCAGCTATCTGGTCTAAGGGCTTTGAGTCATCAACAAGAAGCTAAGTTTGAAATGCTAAATACGTAAACATGGCTGAAGTTTTAGAATGTGAGGTGTGAGGAAAATTTGCATCTTTAGATAACTTAGGGTAGTTTGAATTTCAAAGAGACGGTAAGATGTTGCACCTAGCCAGAAAAAGCTAGTGTGTTTATTTTTCCCAAAGGTTACTGCTAAAATTAGCACCATGAAAAGATTTATGAGAAAGGTAAAGTTCCAGACATATCGGAACAATGGAATTTGCATTAAAAAGGGAGAAACATGTATAAAGGAGATGAGGCAATGTGTCAGAGGAGAAGGAATTCTAAAATCTAACACAAATGTGAGAAGCCTCCAGCATCTGTGCATCAAGTTGCTGTCTACAGGAACCAAAGCTGAGAAAATTCACTTTGAATTCTCTTATCCAGGGTATTGTGTTGCTTTGCCTGGGTCTATTTAAATCTAATTGTTTTTACTGGGAACCAGATTAATTAGAGGTTTTAGGAGTTATTATAGTAGTAATTTGTAGACCTATGTATGTGCTTGAAATCTTTTCTTTTGTTAATAAATATTTAATATAGTTTTCTAAAAACCTCTGAAATCGTGGTAGTCTTATTATTTTTGAATTCAGGGGATGCATCTTGAAATAAAATACAAATTGCAAAACAGTTGTGACCGTGTGATCAAGTTTCCCTTGTAGATTTAGTCCACCTGGAGCACATCATCTGCCACGTCATAACAACAAGCATGACGTGCAGAAGTTGAGACTTACCTTTAGGGCTTTGCCCAGATCGGGGAACATCTGAGGAGAAGAAGTTGCTGGAGGCCTACAGCTACTGGACCCTGGAGGCACATGCACTGCTTGGTGGTTCGATCCTCGTGCACATGGCTCAACTGCGAAGCAGCTCTCGGAAGGTGGGAGGACTCCACGCAGCAGCTTCAAATTCACTGAGGCTTCGGGTCTTCATGGGCTTCGCTGATGCTTTGGACCTGCTTCAGAACTTCAGGGACTTCACCATGGGCTCGCACCCATGGTAAGGTTGCAGGGGGTTGGGGGGGGGTGCAAGGGTATTACAGAGTGGGGTGAAGTTGGGAAGGGTGGCGAGGGTGTTGGGCGGCTGATGTTGGGGGGGTGGTGAAGGTGTCGGGTGGTGTTGTTGGGGTGGTGAAGGTGTTGGGGGGGTGAAGGTGGGAGGGGGGAATGTGTAAGGGAGAAGGAATGTGTAAGGGGGAGGGAGGTATAAGGGGGGATGTACGGATTGGGGAAGGTGTAAGGGGGGAGGAAGGTGTAAGGGGAGTTATATGGAGGGAGGAAGGTGTAAGGGAGAGGAAGGTTTAAAGGGGAGGAAGGTGGAAGGGGGGGTCGAATGCCCAGGTGAACGTGGAAGGGAGGGGTCTGTGGAGCCAATGAGAGCTTCCTGGGGAGCGAGCTCAAGGTGGGCATAGTAGGATGGAATGGTGAGTGTGAGAGGGGGCAGAAGGAGCTGGTAAGGTGAGGGTGTGATGGTACCGGTAGAAGGGATGGCAAGGGTGGTTGGTGGTGACACAGAGGCAGACATGGACCCTGGGAGTAGGAAGGAAGAGGTCGGGGAGGTCAATGTGGATGAGGGAGGGGGTTATCAGGAAGGTAGGGAACTTGTACGTTCCCCTGGATGTTCATGAAGGAGAATGGTAATGGTTGGGGGGGGGATCAAAGGTGATGCCAGGGTGGGTGGACTGTGATGCAGAAAGGACATGGCTGACCGGGCAAGGGGAAAGGAAGGGGGAGCTGATCAAAAACTATTTTGCACAAATTGAAAGTGAAAGGAGCCTCATGTTGGATGGGCACAGGTGCTGCATGGGAGTGTGATCATTGGGTGGGCGGAGATGTAGGTCAGCTCAGATGGACAACTGAAAGAGAACCCCAGCAGGCAGCACTGAAAATGTTCGGGACAGTGAGATGAGCGTGATGGATGAAGGCTCCGTGTGCTAGGAGAGTGCTTGCACAAGGCTCCTAAAGGCCCTGCCGCACACACACTTCTCCCTCCAGAATCACTCCTGGTCTGGCTGCGTGCAGCTGAACTGCTAATGGGGGTGGGGGAGGCGGTGGGTGGGTGGCAGGTGGGTGAGGATGCAGGGAGAGGACTCGCAAAGCCTGTAAATGAAGTTAAAAGACAGCATTACACATTATTCAGTGAAAGTGAATATATTTTCAGGTTATAAAGTGGCAAAATGTGTTCGTCCGTGCAACCGCGTGATCAAAATTTCTTAACTTTTCTAGGCGCTTCTTCTAGGTGCTGCCCTGACATCCACAGCATGGGTGCAGACAACCTATGCAATGGTTGGCCCTGTTGCCACTGATGACTTTGGCATGGGTCCTCTGGAAAGCCGAGGCCATGAGGGCCCCAACTTGCTTTGGCTGTGCTCCTGTGGGCCTGCTGCTCCCTCTACGGTGACAGAGGACGAGGTTGAGGGGGTCACAGGCAAAGGGGACTCGGATAGCGCGGACAGCCTCTGAGATTCCTGAATGGATGACCCGGGGTGTTCAGCTGCCAATCCTCCTCCGCCCTTCAGGTGCTTGAGAACCTCACCCTGATTCCTTCATGGGAAGAAGCACCTGGAGGGACGGCGAGGTGCCCCATTTCCCTCTCGCGTTGCCACTGTAGGAACTCACTCATGGCTACCGTGATACAGTGTAGGTCCGAGCACATCTCCGCATTCTGCTGGGCCAGGGTCTCCATGGCATCTGCCATCCTTCCCATGGAGACCTCCATGCATGCATATGTGGGCACCACTTCATCAGAGAGCAGGTAGACGCACTCCTCTGACTTGCGAGACACTCTGTTGAGGCTTCCAACAGCTTTGTGTGATGCTCCCCCGCCTCCTGCTGACTCTCCAGGATGAGTTGGAAGGCCGAATCCAGAGACCTTTCATCTGACTCGGACCTCACAGGCGCCCCTTCCCCAGCAGTTCTCTGAGTGCTGGGGAGCTCAGCTGAACCTGCTTCCTCCTGCTGCAGACATATGCCCATGCTGTGACCACCAGATTGTGAACCCAAGCCTGCTCTAGATCTAAGTCCCACTGAGGTGTGAGTCTCTGCACTGGTGGAGGGTGTGGGTAAGCGCTGTGACGGGTCTTCCAGGCTGCTTATTTCCAGCTCTTCAATGGAGGAGGTGTCCTCTTGGTTGGAGGTGAGGATGTGGATGGAGCTGAGGGACTGGCTGGCTGAAGGCGTCAGCTGCTTGGCAGAGCTCCCTGTGAACCAAAGTACAGATAATTAGTGGATGGCAGCAGAGTCAAAAACAGGAGAGAGAGCACTCACAGTTGTGTTGAGAGAGGGATGATGAGGTGCAGGATCCTCACGTGGGTGTTTGCCACTGATCTCACTGTCACCGCAGGCACGGTCTACGTCCTCACCAGTCAGCGTGATGGCACACTCCTCAAAGTGAGTGAGGGGTCTAATGTGGGCCACTCCACCCCTGGTCTGGGACCTCTCTCCGCTGTTGTGAGCCAGCTTCTCCTGCATGAAAACAGATGGAGAAATTGTGAGCAGGACGCATGGCACTGTGTGGAATGTTTGTGTGGTGAGCGGAGCCATGGACGGGATAAGGACATGACCTCCAGATGATATAAGCCTGATGGAGGTGTGAGGGTGTGTGTGAGAGTTAGTGGTGTTGTAGAGGTGTAAGATCCCTGTGGATGTGTGATGGGTTGGGAGCGTGATGACGTGGCTGACTTACCCTGGCGGAACGGATGAGATCATTCATCCTCTTCCTGCACTGGATGGCTGACGTCCTCTGTGCTCCAGCGGTGCTGACCGCCGCTGCCACTGCCTCCCAGATTGGTAACTCTGGTAGACCTTGTGCGGCCAGAGTGGGGGTAGAAGACACAACATTGTGGCGGCCTTACACTGCGTCCAGCAGGCCCCCATGGGAGACGTCATTAAAATTGGGGGCTGCCTTCTTCTTTACCTTCGGGGCCATTTGTCGCCTGGAGCAGTCCCGGCCTTTTTTTTTACATTTGTTCTGGGGTGTGGGCATTGCTGCCTAGGCCAGCATTTATTGCCCATCTCTAATTGCCCTTGTTCAGAGTAGGCTGTGCTCTGGTACACTTTAAATATGGCGCCTGGAAGCACTGAGCTCACGGCATGGCTGGCAAATCCGAGCCGGCCCACCAGCGATCCAGAGTGTTTACCATGAATACATTATTAATGAGGTAGGACACGCCCGGAAGCGGGTGCAATAACCGGCTATTGTGGCTGGCAGGAAAAACAACATTTTTAATGCCCACTACCTCACTTAGCGCAATTCAGGGACCATTCCGCCTATTGGGCAGAAATTTTCATCCCATGGGCGGGCGCGCGCCCAGCCCAAATGAGAGTAAAATTAGTACATGATGATGTCGGGTAAGCATCCCGACATCATTGCGCACTCGCACAATAATTCGCTCGGCAGGCGCGCGCGGGTGCTGGAGTGGCACCTGCCAGTAATTAACAGGCCACTTAATGCCCTTAACAGTCTATTTGCCTGTGAATTTTCTTTGCCTGTGTGATATTCTGCTCATCTCATGAGCAAATCAGGCAGGCGGCCTGCCGACATTTTCATAAACCTCATCCAAGGGCAGAATAAAAATGGTCGGCAGCATTGCCAGTGTGAGTAGCGGGCGGTTTTGGAGATAGTTTTCAGCTGGTTGCTTGTTGGTATTTGGCAGCTTCATCCCTGTTCGGGGCTTCAATCTTCACATTTCCAGGCTTCATTTCAGGACAAATTGCTGTCTGCAAAGTCTCTGGAGGATTCAGACAGTGTGGACCCTTCCCGGTATCAAGCAGCCTTGTTACCCTGGTAATGGGGGTTGTGGCACCTCCTCTGAGGAGGTAGAGAGAGGCAGAAGGGAGAGGAGGCCCTGTGATTCTAGGCAGCTTCCAGGGGAGGGACCTGTGAGAGGAGAGGCGCAGGCACAAGGGGCCCAGGGCGAGGAGGTAGTCCAAACTCGAAGGGAACACAGAAGACGCCACTATCCTGCTGACAGGATTTACAGGCGGTGATGCAGCTACCTCAATATGTCCAAGATGCAATGCCGAAGGAGGCTCTGCCACTCAAGGGAGACCATGACCTCCATTTGTCAGTTGGTTGGGCCTGAGATCAACTCCAGCTGTGTGGGTGGACACCCTATGTCAGTGGCTCTGAAGGTCACAGTGGCCCTCAGCTTCTATGCATCTGACTCTTTCCAGGGGCCAGTGGAGGATCTTTGTGGAGTCTCCCAATCAGCTGCCCACAGTTGCGTCAAGCTGGTGACAGAGTCTTTTGTTCAGGCAGGTCCTGACCTTTATTCTTTACCATATGGATGAGGCCAGCCAGGCTGAGTGAGCCAGAGGCTTTGCAGTGATTGCTGCGTTCCCCCACATCCAGGGTGCCATTGACTGCACACATGTGGCCATCAAGGCACCAGTGGGTGAGCTGGGTGCCTTTGTCAACAGGAAGGGATTCCACTCCATGTATGTGCAAATAGTGTGTGACCACAGGATGCAGGTTCTGCAAGCCTGTGCAAGGTACCCTGGCAGCTCCCATTTCGTGTACATCCTGAGACAATCCCAGGTGCTGAGGCTCTTCAGTGCTCCAGCCCAACTGGATGAATGGCTGCTGGGTGATAAGGGCTATCCTTTGAGGAGGTGGCTCATGACGCCTCTCCGCCACCCACGAACAGAGGCAGAGAAATGTTACAATAGGAGTCATGGCTCCACAAGGGAAGTGGTAGAAAGGACTAGAGGTCTTCTCAAAGATGCGCTTCCGATGCCTGGACCATTCGCGGGGAGCACTACAATACCCCCCAGAGCGGGTGTCACTGATAGTGGTTGCATGCTGCCCTCTCCAGAATCTGGCACTGGCAAGGGAGGGCCCACCGGAAGAAGAGGATCTTGACGCAGCTCCACAGGCCACAGATGATGAATCCAGTAGTGAATCCAAAGAGGAGCACAGTGAGGAGGATGCTGAGGGCACGGAGGCAGATATCTGTAACCTCCAGGAAGGCAGGAACACCTTAGTCCAATGCTCCTTCAGCTAGGCTACCAAAGATCAGCATCAAACACATGCCAGGGATGCCGCCTCCAACCTGGATGTCTGAAAGGACCCTTTCATTTGAACACAAAGAACACTTAATGCCTGTGTAATAAAGTTCAGAGCCACTCACGTCCAGCATTACATACTGGCGTACCCTGCACCAATAAAATAAAAAGGTGAAGCATACTGAGGTCATGACGACAAAAACAAAATTTATCTCATGTGGACAATTCCAAACTATTTACATAAACTTCACTGGTCTTTATTCCCAGGCCAGTATATATAAATTAAACAAAAATGAACATAAAATCACCCATGACCTGTCCCTCTTATGCTCATGGTGCTTTAAACTTACGCTTGCGAGTGCTACATCTAGGTGCCCCCACCTCGCTGGCACCAGCATTGGAGACAGCCCGCTGACTCTGCTCTCTTGTTGGCCTTGATGACTAGGTGGTCGTCCTCTGGCCAGTGGAGCCTGTGCTGGCCCCGCCTGGGAAGGAGCGGCCAGTGCCACTCCTGGCATCTCCACAGTTGTCACAGCCTCATCAGATACCACGGTCACTGGCAGAGGGTTGGAGGAGCTGCTGCCATCATCCAGAGCCCCCTGAGAGGAGCCCGCAGAGACGACAGGCAGCTCGTGCGCCAACGTGACGCTGCTGGGGACCTCCCTGCTCACCATTGATGGACGGGTACCTGGGATACTGGGTGCCTCATCGATCTCCCACAGTGGCACTGGCCAACTGAGGTTATGGCCTGTGTGAGGGGTTGCAGGCCCGAGCGCAACCCCAGGAACCCCTGATTCTGTCCCTGGAGCTGCCTCTCCATGAAAGTCGACACTCTCTCAATGCAGGAGGCAGTGCGCTTGCCCATGACAGTCAACGCAGTGCTTATGCTCCGCATGGACTCATCCATCATGGAGACCACGGCACTCAGACCCTCATGGATCTCCGCCAGATCCTCCCACACATCTCACTGGACATCCAGCATCTGCCGCCTAATGGACGACTCCAGAGGCCCGTCATCAGCCTTCGACTGAACATCGTCCTGGTCCCCAGCAGTCCTCTGACTGCTGGCGCCCTGGGTACTCTCTGCCTCCGCCTGCACCTCAAATGATTGTGAAGTGCCTTCACCAATGTGCACTGAGATACTCGCCGCTGAACTGATGCCCACTGAGGTGCTGGTATCTGCGCTGGTACCTGCTTCAGAAAGCAGGCGAAAATGACTTCCGGTGGTCCTCCGATGTTAGGGGTGGACCTTCGGGGTCTGCAAATCGGACACCTGCTGGTGAACTTAAAATGGAGAAGAAGGACATGTCATTAGTTAAAGACATCATACTGTCACTGCGCATGCCAGGTACCCTGGTAAGACAATGGAGATCTTCATCATGGTGCCCTCCTCTTCCAATGACCAATGAGGCTCCAGGTTTGAGGTTCCCACCAATGAAGAGACTACACTTGAATGGTTGCACAATACGAAAGTCTCACCTCTGTGCACTGCGTTCTTACCTTCATCTGGCACCCCTGCCTCTCCATGCCCGGTTGCATGGGGAGTGTGCTGGCTCTCGTGCTTGAGAGCATCCTGCTCGAACCGAGAGGGCAGCAGGAGGTTGCGCCTGCCTCCGCCTGTACGTGCTATCTCTGATTGGTTATGGCTTCTCTTCTCCTGAAAGGACAGAGGAGCATTGATTAGTCCATTCTGTACCTGCAGCATCATTGCAGCCTGGCCAACCCTAGCTGAGGAACACTTGCAGGGCACACCCAAGTCATGGCCCTCGAGCCACAGGCACTCAGTCCAAACAGCCAGGGCTCACGGTCTTGGCCAGCTCCAGCGTGATTAACAGTTGGCACTCAGAATCTAGCATCCCCAAGGCCCACAGGGGGCGGTCACACCTTAACACTTCTGCACATTGACCCATGCCAAAACGGTACTCACCCGCAGTAGGTCATTGAACCGCTTCAGCACTGCACCCATGTGCGCCACGCCACGTCATGGCTGCTCACCATTCCAGCCACCTCCTCCCATGTCCTCTTGGTCAGGTGTGGTGACCTCCTCCTCCCATCTCTGGGGACAAGGGTGTCCCTGCTGGTGGCCACTTCCCCCAGCAGGGTGGCAAGGCACTCATTGGAATAGCAGGGGGCCAAGTGCCCACTTGACCTGCCCTCCTGCCTGGCGTCTCCAGCCGCATTCGACTCCATAACTTGAATGTTGAAGACGCACAGGAGACATTCTTCACTGGCAGCCTTCAATGGGCTGCCTGGGCTGTTTTTAAACCAGCCGCTGGGTTGCCATTGGGCCTGGCAGCCGACAGGCACCCGCCCCCGCCCAGCCCTTCCTGACTAGTGACAAGCCGCATTTCATGCTGGGCAGGCCTTAATTAACCCGCCAACGCGAAACCGCAGTTGGTGCCGATCGCTTGGGGGGGGTGGGGGGGGTGGCTGTGGACCATTTCCCAGCCGCTCCTGGGCTCGCCCGCCACGCCAGCCCTGCGACCTCAAAATCCTGCCCTATGTGTATATATAATTGCAGCCCTTATGTTACATGCCAAAGCCACCTGAGTGCTGACGAATCATATAAGATTAACTATTTTTCTTGCTTTCTGTTGCAACACAAGGCCCACAGCAGCCTTCCCCCTTCATAGTGACAACCCTGCCCAGGCTGAAGCCCATCCCGGATCGATTTTCACAGTTGGGGAGGAAAGCACACGTATGGAAGCATTTTACACTGTAATCGATGGGAAGATAACGATTCTCTCAATGCTCCAGATAAAATCATTGCCCATTTACACAGCAAGCACCTTAAAAAGTGATGGACGGGCTGTGATACATATCAACTGCATTCATGCAGGCTCTATATATGTATAATAATTTACTCCATATTTACAGATCTTGCATGGAGGCTGCTGATATTTTTTTTTCCCCTGCAGGTTCAATTCCAGGGCGGCTCTGTGATCACTGAGCAGCAAAGGGCAAACAGCACAGGACAGAGGACACATTATTTGTTATGTCCCTGGCTACTGCTTTAAGGGGGTCACATGTGCTCAAAGGCAGTCCATATATAGTCACATGTGTCCATGCTTCATAAACACTGGCACAAATGAGCAAAATCCATGTTCTCACCTAGGAAGATGAGCACTTTCAAAGGTAGCCTTCCACAATCTTTTTCCTTAGATTGCATTCACTGTAGATATCTGTTTTAATGTCTCACCTCTCCCTGTGATAGATGTTGCTGCTTTCTCAATTGTGGCCTCAGTTGTGACTTTAATGGCCTCAACGAGTCAGTGCTCATGTTTTTTCCTCTTCCCTCCCCATCTGCAGCATGTTTCACCCATTGACTAAAGATGAAGGGGTTGAGTGAGTGGACAGTCTCGAAGGAGCTAGGCAGACTGGACAATTACAATACAGGGAAGATCATGGATCTTAACAGAAAATCAAAATCAGCCTGAAATCAATCAGCACTTTAGTGTACTGATAATTGCACAGCTTTTATGCAAACTTTTGTTCTGAGTGTTTGTAAGGACATAGCCTCCAAATTGGCAGAATCAGACTTATTATTCTTGAGCATCTGCAGCCACAGAAATATACATTGGAAGGGGACTGCGTACTTCAGTTTTTAACATCTGTTGATGCTCACTGGAAATATACCAGCAATAAAGGCCACTGGATAAACTGGAAAAATAACCAGTTTGTTGTATTACTATTAATATCACCATTATTACTGGCAGTTCCTACTGGCCCTATCACTAGTATGACTGGCACTTTTCTACCGGAACGCCAGTTCTGAATTGTTCTTATTTCCACTTTCAGAACTGGATCTAACTGATGACCCCGAACTTCCTTCTGGGTGTGCATCATGCTGTTTCCCTCATTCCTAGCCCGGGGCACTGAAATCAATTGTGATGGCCCACATGTCCTCCTACTTTGATCAGCTTACAGCCAAGAGCAAGAATCATGTCTGGATTTTCTTTTCATTATGGTCCAATGTGCAGCTGCTGTCTCCAGTAGGCCTCTTAGAGAGCACTGTATAAATCATTTCTAATACAGTCCATTTGTTACTTACTGAGATGAAAGGAGAGATTAAGACATGGGGTATTCAACTGGCAGAAACTGTTAAAAGGGAAATTAATAAGTATTTGAAGATGATAAAATGTAAGGAATTTAGGGAAAGGGCAGAAAAATGGCATGTAATAGATATTTCTTTCAGAGAACTGGTACAGAGAGGATGAGCTATAGCTACTGTGCTGTAAAATTCTTTGATCCTATGGCTTCCTGAGTGATCTAAATTATGGGTTTAAAAACATTTGTCTGTGGGGAGGTAACCACCTGACAATCAAACATGATGAATAAACTTTAAAATGGTAAAATTAAGCAAGTGACTACACCCTAAGTGACCTAACTGTTTTAGGAACATAGGAACAGGAATAGGCCAATCAGATCATGGCTGATCTGCACCATAACTTCACCTAGAACCATAGCACATTGGAGCAGGTGGAGGCCACTCGACCCTTTGAGGCTGGTCCACCATGCAATAAGATCATGGCTGATCTGGTTACGCTTTCAACTCCACTTTTACTGTCTGCACCCCCCCGCCCCCGCACCCCCCCACTCCCCCCCGCCAAAAAAACCTGTAACTCCCTTGTCTATCAAAAAACTGTCCAATTCTGCCTTGAGTTAACTCAATGATCCAGCTTCCACTGCTTTCCGGGGAAGAGAATTCCACATACTAATGACCCTCTGAGAGAAAAAATTCACCTAATTTCCATCTTAAAGGGGACACCTCTTATTCTTAAACTGTGTCTCTAAGTTCTAGTCTCCCCTACAAATGGAAACATCCTCCCGGTATCTAAAGATCCCCTCAGGATCTTATATGTTTCAATAAGGTTGGTTCTCATTCTTCTAAATGCCAATGTGCATAGCCTCAACCTGTTCAACCTTTCTTCATAAGCCCTCATCCCAGGAATGAGTTGAGTGAACCTTCCCTGAACTGTTTCCAAAGCAATTATATATTTTTTCAACAAGGAGACCAAAACTGTGCACAGTATTCCAGATATGGTCTTACCAAGGCCCTGTACAGCTGCAGTGAAACTTCCCCACTTTTATACTCCACTCCCCTTGTAATAAATGCCAACGTTCCATTTGCCTTCCAAGTTACATGCTGTACCTGCATACTAACTTTTTGTGGTTCATATACCAGGACATCCAAATCCCTCTGTACCGCAGAGTTTTGCAATCTCTCTCCATTTAAATAGTGGGCCAGAACTTCTGAGCGGTGGAAATCATAGCCGGATGGAATGGAGCAGCAGGTTTTGTGCCTGATCTTCCAACTTGGGCCTGGTGGGAAAAGTACAGTGCAGCGGGTTCCCGAGTCCTTCTGTTTAGTGTAGGATTGTCGGGGGAAGTGAAGCCATGCTCCCTTATTATGGCACTAGCTGCCGTAGAACAGCTAGGTTCTAAGGTCCAGCCATTTTGTGGAGCCAGGGAGAAGGTAAATGTATAAGGTAAGTGGTAGGTCAGCATGGGGGTGGAGTCGAGTGGTTGGGGGAGGGGAGGGCAGATTGTTAGTGGAGTGGGCTGGAGTCGGGTGGTCAGTGGAGGGGGGAGGTTGGGTGGTCAGTCAGGGATGGAGATGTAGTCGAAGGAGTGAGGAGGTTAGTTGGGGGTGTGGGAGGGGGGTAGTTGGGGGTGTTGAGAGGGTAGTCAGGGGGTGGGGGTAATCAGGGGGTCAACAGTGTAATTGGGGATGTGGGGGGATAGTTGGGAAGAGGGTAGTCGAGAGGGTAGTTGGGCAATAGTCGGGGGGGGTGGGAGGGTAGTCAGGGGGTGGGGGTAGTCAGGGTGTTGGAAGGGCACTCAGGGGGTTGGGAGAGTAGTTAGAGGGATGGAGGTGGGGTATCGGGGATGGGGAGGGAGTCGGGGAATCAAGAAGGTTGCCTAGGGGTAGTTGGTGGGTAGTCAGGGAGTATTTGGGGTTTGAGAGGGTAGTTGTGGTGATGGGGGGCTTGTCGTGGGGATAGTTGGGGGGGTCGGGAAGGTAGTTTGGGTTGGGGGTAAGGCAGGGGGGTCGGGAGCGTAATCAGGGGATTGGGAGAGTAGTCAGGGTTCAGGAGGGGAGTTGAGGGGTTAGGGGTAGTCTAGGGGTTGGGAAGGTAGTCAGGGGTGGGGGGTTGTCTTGGAGTCCAGTGCGGGTGTGGTGTCAGTATTATAGTTACCCAGGAATTCAAAGTGGTTTTAATTCTTCTAACTTTTCTTGGGTAACGATTCTGGTCAGACAGTCAGAGCCATTAAAAGTCTCTGATTTAAATCAAGGTTTCAGATGGTTTCCGCTGCAGGATAACTGGAAGTTTGAACTTCCTGAGCAACTGCAATTCAGTCCTTGCATTGGGACTTCCAGGGGAATCCCCAGTGAATCTTCTGGGTACCTCATGGGTATGGTCCTCTAGAGATCGGAGGTTCCAGGCCAGTTTTTCAATTCTTTCGTGGGATGTGGATGTTACTGGCTATACCAGCATTTATTGCTCATTGCCAGTTGCCCTTGAGAAGGTGGTGGTGAGTTGCCTTCTTGAACCATTGCATTCCACGGAAGGGAGTTCTAGGATTTTATTCCAGCAACTGCTTTTCTATTCTTCCTGACAAAGTGGACAAGTTCACATTTTCCCACATTATACACCATCCAGCAAATTTTTGCCCACTGACTAACCTATCTCTCTACCTCCTCTTTACAACTTATTTTCCTACCTATCTTGGTTTCATCAGTAAATTTAGCTATCACACATTCAGCCCCTTCATCTAGCATTGATATAGATTGTAAATAGTTGAGGCCCCAGCACTGATCCCTGTGGTACTCCACTAATTACAGGTTGCCCACCCAAAAAAGACACACTTATCCCTAGCATTAGCTACCTTTCACCCATGGGGACACATCCAGGATCTAAGGAATTTTGGAAGATTATAACCAATGCATCTACTATCATGCAGCCAGTTCTTTTAAGACCCTAGGATGCAGGGTCTCCCTTCCTAACAGCACTGTGGGTGTACCTATACCACATGGACTGCAGTTGTTCAAGAAGGCAGCTCACCACCACCTCAAGGGCAACTATGGATGGGCAATAAATGCTGGCCCAGCCAGCAAAGCCCACATCCCATGAATGAATTAAAAAAAACATTAGCCTGGATCTCTGGATTACTAGTCCAGTGACATCATCACTACGCCATTGTCTCCCCAGGAATCAGCCGCATCCTACCTCGTAGCTAGATGGATAACTGCATCTGGTTCTTGACGCTCACCCAGTTCTCACCTGTGGCTCCAAATAGCTGCTTGTGCACAGAAGTGGTCACAGCCCTGTGATGAATTCCTTTACTATTCACCCACACTCCACAGTACATTGCAGTACAGGCGAGACAAAAGGAAGAAAAAAAACAGGAAGTCTACTTAGCTTCTTGGAACATATGAACTCTACTTGATAAAGACCCCAGCCCATAGCTGCCCTGATGAGCAGAGAACCATTGGCACTGCTGCTTGAAGCAAAACTTGCTTAGTTGAGGATGGCCAGCTAACAGAGCTAACATTAGGCTACATATTCTTCTGGATAGACAAGTTAAACAGTGAGAGCAGAGAGGCATGTGCCAACTTTGCTATCAGGCCTGACATTGCAAAAAGGTTTGGATACTTACCCTGGGGGCATAAACAATCGTTTCATGAATTTATGCCTACCTCTTGAGAATAACAAATAAGCAAAAATCATCAGTACAAACACCCAAACAATGACTAATCCTGAGGATATTAAGGAGAAATTCTATGAGGGCCTGGATAGGGTTATTACAAATACTCCTGAGGAGGCCCATCTCATTGTGATGGGGACTTCACTGCAAGGATAGGAGCTGACCATCAGGCCTGGGCTGGTGTCGTAGAAAATCATGGTATTGTGAAATGCGACAGTATTGGCATGCTTCTCTTGAGTCTTTGCACCCACTGGAAAATTTAGACAGAAGGTAAAGTACAAAAATGCTTGGATGCACCCAAGATTTAAACACTGGCATCAGATTGACTTTATCGTCACCCAGTAGAGCGACCTAAAGAATGATCATTAAGGTTATGAGAGGGGCAAAGTGCTCTACAGACTGCAGGATGTTACACTCCAAAATGATATTTACTATCTCACTGAAAAAAAGAACATCATGCATTAGACCCCCAAGAAAGGTCAATGTGCAGAAACTGGCATTCACAGAGCGCTGCGAACAATTCAAATTCAGGCTTGAGGAACAGTTATCTTCCAAAGAAAATCCAAATGATGATGTTGAAATGGCATGGTCAACCTTCAAATCAACAGTTCTGGAAGCTGCCTATGATGTCCTGGGGACACAGAAAAGAAGCCACTGAGATTGGCTCGATGAAAATGGCGATCAAATTAAGGAACTGTTACAGAGAAAAATGCAACATACAGCATGGCTGGGAGAAAAAGATACATCCACTGCTAAGAAATCACTTTAGTAGAGTGAAAGGAACCTGCAAGAAGCATGTAGGATGCAAGACATATGGTGGATCAAACAAGACAGAGAAGTTCAAGTCTAGGCTAAACAGCATGACACGAGGAATTTCTATAAAGCCCTGAAGACTTATTGGCTCATTATTCACTCACCTGTTCTCAGCACTGATAGGGAATCTGTCCTGTCAGACAGGGCAATCATCAAAGGACACTGGGCTGGACAGTTTAGGAAACTCTTTCGAGTTATCAACAGTCACAGATTGCAACTCCTTTCGAGTACAATCACAGTTCTTGGTTTTCCAGGAGTGGGACATGAACCCACAACCCTCTGATTCAAAGGCGAGGGTGCTATGAACTGAGCCACAGCTGACACTTACTGCCCATCCACCGTAAATGGGGCAGCTATAGACAAGCTTCCAGACTAGCCCAAATGGGAAAACCTGGATGTAAACCTTCTGTTTTGGAGTTTCACATGTCCATCAGATCCCTGTCCTCAAGGGAAGCTCCAGGTTAGGTGGGATCCCAGAAAAAAAATTACAAATCTGGGGCACCCCAGCTAGTCATTAAATTCACGTAATTATATCACAGAATGTGGGATCAACAAACCATTCATCAGGAGCTGAAGAATGCCACGATTGTTCACACGTACAAAGGAAAAGGACAAAAGTCTATGTGATAACCACAGAGGAATCTCAATGCTTGTGATGGCTGGTAAGATTCTAACAAAAGTCCTGCTCAACAGATTGGTATGTCACATAGCAGTATGTGTACTGCCAGAAAATCAAAGTGGGTTCAGGAAATGTTCAAGTCCCACTTCAGATTTGAGCATTTGACATTTAATTACAAAATTGTGGATAATGGAAGGTGCTAAACTGAAGCCCTGTTTAGTTACTCAAGTGGACATGAAAGATCCCATGTCGCTTTTCAAAAAAATAGAAGAGAATTTCCTTGTGTTCCTGTCAATGTTCTTCCCTTAACCAAAAACTGGCTACCTGGCCATTTGCTGCTTATGGATTTATTGTGCTTTTAATGTCAATGTACAAAAAGAGAGGAAGTGTTTCTTGATTTCCCTGTCAATTTTTAAAGAATTAGTGAAGGAGTTATTAAATTACACATCCCTCTATGATTATATAAATAGTGTCTGACGCAAGTACAGAAGTATCATCACCACTAGCGTGGGCGTTGTCAAAACCCTTTGCCTTTATCCTCGGCAAATTTGTACCAGGTAGGAATTTTCTGAAATTAGAATTACCTGAAGAGTGGTTGCTGGCTCATAAGTCTGTGGATCTCTGTTATTCAAAGTGGGAAAGAAAAACCAGATAACTACAGGCCTGTCAATCTAACATCACTTGTGGGGAAGCAATGACATAAGGGATAGGCTGAAAAATCGATCAAATATGTGTTATTCAAAGAGAGACTACACGGCTTTGTTAAAAGCTAGTCAAGTCTAACTAATTCATTTGAATTTTTCAACCTATAATTTTCATAAAGTAGGCAAAGGACTGTCTACAGATGTTACCACAGGGATTTCCAGACGGCATTCGATATGGTTTCACACAAAGTGTTATTGGTAAAAATGAGTGCATGGGATTGGAGGTAACATTTTGACTTGAGTTGGAAATTGGTTGAAAGGCAGGGAATGGGGATAAAGGGTATATACTCAGATTGGCAAGATAGTAGTGCTCTCCAAGGATCTGCCCTGAAGTCTCACTTTTACCCTTATTTATTAATGACTTGGGTGAAGGAATAGAGGGCTGCACATCAAATTTCACAGGTAACACATAATTAGGAGGCACAAGAAGTAGCACATTACAAATAGACATGGACAGGTTGGGTGAAATTTAATGGCCCCTCATCCCAGGAGTGGGCTGGAAGTTGTTGGGGGGGGCACATTTAATGGGACAGGAAGACATGTGGTACAGAGTCTGTTGCCTTCCTGACTCCCCCCAATTAAGTCCAGGGCGGGGATGGTCAAGGTCAGCTTCCTGCCTCTAGGGCAATTGGTAACCTTAGGTGACCAATTAAGACCACACCACATGGACAAGCCACCAGATATACCCTGGTGATCCTGCCTGCGGACAGTGGGGGTGGGGCGGTGGGGGGTGCTTTCCTGTTTGAGCACTCTGTGAATGGCCAAAACATTGGCAGATGAATTTAATGTGAGAATGTATGAGGAATGTGAGCAAGAATCTCACAATTTCAGGTTTAAGATTATCGATTGAACATTTATTGCCCTTTGTGTAGCAGTGTTCATCTGTTCTATTGCCCTTTACATAAAGGGATGTTTTTTGACTTCTCCCCTGAATGAGATGGCTCTAATTTTAGGGTTAGGACATTTTGAATCTAAGAACAATAATTCTGAGTATCTTTTAAATGGGAACTGTAGAGATTTGGGAGCCCAAGCATACAAGTTATTAAGAGCTAATAGATAGGTGCAAAAGCCGTGAAAAAATAATACTCTCCTGCACTCATGGTATGTGCAAAGATCCAAGTTTCAAAATAGAAAAGCCATTCTTGGTTAAATCATTGAATGAAAATTCAAGGAAGACATAGCATGGCAATTCAGACTTAATTCAAATTAGCTCTCTACTGTAAAGGATAGCTTTTATTCACATTAGCACTCAACAATGAAGGAAGTTTGAAGAAAGAGGAAGCACTGGATGGGGATACCTTTGTTCACATTAACATAATGTTAATAAATTTATAGCCCAAAGGAAAGGTATAGCTGATAATGGCGGAATGGAAAGTGTCAACTAAAGTTGTCATGTAGCATTCACTGATGTAAACCAGCAAAGCGAACAGCCTTCCTAGGAACTTAGAGAAATTGCAACTTCAAGCAGGAATCCAAATCAAAAACACCAACAGATGTGCCTTATTTAACATATTCCCTACAAGGATACATGGACCTTTGGAAAATATTCCCATGGACCACCCTCATGTTGGGCAGTTTTTTTTATATATATTCATTCAAGGGATGAGGGCTTCACTGGCTGGGCCAGCATTTATTGCCCATCCCTGAGAAGGTGGTGGTGAGCTTCCTTCTTGAACCGCTGCAGTCCATGTGGTGTAAGTACACCCACAGTGCTGTTAGGAAGGGAGTTCCAGGATTTTGAGGCAGCAACAGTGAAGGAACGGTGATATATTTCCAAGTCAGGATGGTGAGTGACTTGGAGGGGAACCTACAGGTGGTGGTGTTCCCATCTATCTGCTGCCCTTGTCCTTCCTGGTTATGGGTTTGGAAGGTGCTGTCGAAGGAGCCTTGGTGAATTCCTGCAGTGCATCTTGTAGACACACTGCTGCTACTGTGCGTCGGTGGTGGAGGGAGTAAATGTTTGTGGATGCGGTGTGAATCAAGCGGGCTGCTTTGTCCTGGATGGTGTCAAGCTTCTTGAGCATTATGGGAGCTGCATTCATCCAGGCAAGTGGAGAGTATTCCGTCACACTCTTGACTTGTGACTTGTAGACGGAGGACAGGCTTTGGGAGTCAGGAGGTGAGTTACTCGTTGCAGGATTCCTAGCCTCTGACCTGCTCTTGTAGCCATAGTATTTAAATGGCTAGTCCAGTTCAGTTTCTGGTCAATGGTAACCCCCAGGATGTTGATAGTGAGGGATTCAGTGATGGTAATGCCATTGAGCATCGCTGTATTCATGGCACAACGAGTGAAGAAAGATCAATCACAACACTGTCGGAAAGGAATGCTATTTCACATTGTTATGCATAACTTTCAGCATGGGCTGTATTCAGTACAGAATTTTCTGGAACTGCCATCGCTTTTCAAAATAGACATTAAAAAGCTGCAAATATGGCTGCCACGGGTCAGGTGACCTTTGCAATTTCTGCACAGTCTACCTCAAGTCTCCAGAATGTTCCTAATTGATTGACCGTGGGTCGGGTGCCCCCCTTGAATGGACATGTCAAGATGAAAACCATCTGTGGGATTCACATCTTCTTTTGTTTATGGACTTAACCAAAACTCAAAATCAAAGGGCTTCCAGATTATCTGTCTCTGAATTCAAAATTTAACAAGGGGAGCTTTAGAGAAACCAGTTCATCATAAGTTAGTGTGAATAACCCCCATCCATTCTCCATTGTGTAGCAGTGGCTTCTAACTTCAAATCATTCTGGGTAGACAATAGAAGTATTGGTCATGTAATCACAACTGACTACAGATAACAAATCTTATTACTCCAGGAAGATGGGGAAACCAGCCAGTCTGCGAACAATGATTGCAGAGACAGCAGCAGAAAGGACAGCAACATTTCTGCCCTTAAAAAAAAATCCACCTAGAATAGACTTCAGGGTGAAAACACCTTCTTCACCGGACCCACAATTCAATTTTTTCTTCCTAGTCAAGCCAAACATGTGAATTACAAAGTATTCTTTTATTTCTAACTTGTAAAGGTGCTCTATTTCTTTTTAATTGCATTTTTCCTTGAGTGTGTGTGTACAAGTGCTGAGTGATTGACATAGCGTTAGACTTTACAGAAAAATGCGTGATTAAATAATCCTATTTATTTAAACCATAAAAGTTTGCTACTGGTTATTCAAATTGACCTTCCTTTTCAAAAAATACACTGATTATGGGCATCAAGGGAAGGGAACAAGGGTTTCAGTTTCTCTCTCATCCCTGTCCATAACAACATGCATAGAATTGCCTGGTGAAAAAAAAATCAAAATCTGTTTGGTTCACTTTCTACCAACCTGGTAGTCACATGATATAACGATAATGTAGTTGTTGACTAATTACATAGCAATCAATCTCTATCAATTAGTTTATAAACATGACACAAAATCCTCAGGGCTGCACATTTTAAACATGCTGTGAGTGAGATTGTATGTCAATAGGTTAATATTTACCCCTTTATTGTGATTCCACTATGTTCTCAAGCAATCTCCTAAAGGTAGTAAATATCACGCTGTTTCATAAAGGCTAAAACAAATAGGCTTATTTAAAGTAAGACAATTGCACTAAAGCAGAGTGTGCAGCAACTTATGGAGGGTACTCTACAGATACGGAGAAAACAATTCCAGAATCTGAAGTCTAAAACTGTGAGGACCATACTTTCTTCCCTTCCCCTATCCCCTCCACTAGATATAAGCCATTTTGAGTATCCTCTGAAGTATGATCTGATGACCTTACCAGAACCCCTTCATAGTTATGGGTGATTTCTGCATGGCCTAATGTATCCCAGAAATGGAAGTGGAAATCCAACTGCTATTGCAAGGCCTGCTGTCCAAAACAGCAACCAGAATTCTCCAACCCAAATGTGCCTGTAAAAGAAGATGCTCACCTCCGGGTGTTCCTCAAAGTGAGTGCCCATTGGATAAAGAGAGAGGAAAGGGAGATGGGAGTAGAATGTTGCATAATTCCTGTCTCATTTACATGGGATTTAAATGATACCCGCCATAACGCAACCCCCAGAGAAACCACAGAAATCCTAGAGTAAAGCAATCATTTAGGTATCCAATGGTAATTACCTAGCATAATTATCAACCAAACAAATATCTCAATGCTCCCAAAGTCATATCAGAAAGCCAATTCAAATAATTTTACAAAATTAGATTTTCTTTCATGTTAAAATGTAAAACTGCTGTTTGCAAGATGGCTCCTGGGCAGTCAGCACCCTAGGAAGCTCCTGACTATGCATCTCTACCCCTGGCCATCCACTGCCATCTTTTGTTCTTTCTCTCATTCATGTTTAAGTTCCCCCAGCTCTAATAGTGAGTGCATTTTAGCCCTCACTACTAATTGTATCCCTCTCCCCCTCAGGGTTGCTATAGGATCCAACAGCCCATTCCTCCCAATCTCCTCCACCAGGGTCCTGTAACCTGTCCCCTTCGACAGCAGCCCTGGCATTGGATCCCTTCCCAAGATTCTGGGATCAGACAACCCACCTCCCTGGGACTCCAGGATCCTGGGATTCTGGGATCTCAGAAATTCAGATCACAACTGACCCACCCCCAGGTCGGACCTTTCTTAATCGGTCACCCCACTGAGTCAGATCATGGGCCTACCTAATCCTGCAGCCTCTTCCAAACTGCTCCCAGTCTGACTGGGTACCAAATCTGTCAATCAGATGGCTTTCAGGCAGAAAGCACATGATGTCATAGCATAGGGTGGGATTAAAATGCCCCCCTCTTTCAATCCCAGCGGGTAAAGAAAGTTAAAATTCTCCCCTATACTTCTGCACTGGACCATACAGAAGCAATACACCACAAAACTCAGCTGCTATGTCTCTGATCTGCTGTACTGTTAACTTGATTAAATTTTAAGTAACTTTCATTAGCTGACAGTCATTTCCCCACTGCTGCTGTTCCCTCGAGCCTGTGACTGTCCTACAGGTTCTACTGTTTTTTCAGTTTAGGCTACAATCTGAATTTTGGTTAGTGATTCACATTCCTGGTCAAAGTACTTTTCTCAGCTACTTCTGGATCTCATGGTGACTTCCAACTTCTCCACCATTTTGTTTCTGCCTGCGACTGTATGCATCCTGGATTTTCATTCCCATAGCAATATCTCCAGCACTGCATCCTCTGATATTCCATCCTTCAAATAGCTTCTGGAATTTCCTTGCCCGCCAGACCTGTCTCTGAACTCAGACAACATTCAGTCAATGCTGCATGCTCACTCCACTCTACCTACATTATCCCACCACAGGAACTCTGATTTTAACTCTGGACTCCCTCCTACTGCCTTCCCCCTATTCACCATACTACCAGAATATATGTATCCTAACGATTGTTATGTAACCAGCCTATGTAACTTCACAAAATGGTTACAGTTCAAGAGAAGGCCACTCAGTCCATCTTGTCTGCACTGGCTCTCTGAAGGAGCAATTTACCTAGTGGTATTCCCTGGTCTCGTAACCTTGCACATTTTTCTTTTCAGATAATAATCCAATTCCCTTTTAAATGTCTCAGTTGAATCTGCCTCCATCATACTCTCAGGCAGTGCATTCCAGATCCCAACCGCTCGTTGAGTGAAAAAGCTTTCCCTTATGTCTCCATTGCTTTTTTTGCCAATTACCTTAAATCTGTGCCCTCTTGTTTGTGATCCTTTCACCAGTGGGAACAGTTTTTCCCTACCTACTCAGTCCAGATTCCTCATGATTTTGTATACCTCTATCAAATCTCCTCTCAACTTTATCTTCTCCTTGGCAACAGCCCCAACCTCTCCAATCTATCTGTAACTGAAACAAAAACAAAAATAGCTGGAAAAACTCAGCAGGTCTGACAGCATCTGCAAAGGGGAATACAATTAACGTTTCGAGTCCGTATGACTCTTCATCAGAACTAAGGAAATGTAGAAAAGAAGTGAAATATAAGCTGGTTGAAGGGGGTGGGACAGGTAGAGCTGGATAGAGGGCCAGTGATAGGTAGAGGCAAAGAAGAGATTGTCAAAGATTTCATAGACAAAAGGACAAAGGGGTGTTGATGGTGGTGATATTAGCTAAGGAATGTGCTAATGATGACATTAAGGGTAGAAAGCAGGACGAGCAAGTGACAGATAGCCCTAGTGGGGGTGGGGTGGGGGGAAGGGATCGAAATAGGCTAAAAGGTGGAGGTAAAACAGTGGATGGAAATAAATTTTAAAATAATGGAAATAGATGGGAAAAGAAAAATATATTAAAAAAATTATAAATTAGTGGAAAAAGGGGGATCGGAAAGGGGGTGGGGATGGAGGAGAGAGTTCATGATCTGAAGTTGTTGAACTCAATGTTAAGTCCGGAAGGCTGTAAAGTGCCCAGTCGGAAGATGAGGTGCTGTTCCTCCAGTTTACGTTGAGCCTCACTGGAACATTACAGCAGGCCAAGGACGGACATGTGGGCATGAGAGCAGGGTGGTGTGTTGAATTGGCAAGCGACAGGGAAGTCTGGGTCATGCTTGTGGACAGACCGAAGGCGTTCTGCAAAGCGGTCACCCAATCTGCGTTTGGTCTCTCCAATGTAGAGGAGACCGCATTGGGAGCAGCGAATGCAGTAGACTAAATTGAGGCACGTGCAAGTGAAATGCTACTTCACTTGAAAGGAGTGTTTGGACTCTTGGACAGTGAGGAGGGGGGAAGTAAAGGGGCAGGTGTTGCACCTTCTGCGGTTGCATGGTTGAGGTGTAGGGAGGTGATGGAGGAGTGGACCAGGCTGTCCTGGAGGGAATGATCCCTGCGGAATGCTGCTGGGGGAAGATATGTTTGGTGGTGGCATCATGCTGGAGTTGGCGGAAATGGCGGAGGATGATCTTTGAATGCGGAGGCTGGTGGGGTGATAAGTGAGGACAAGGGGGACCCTATCAAGTTTCTGGGAGGGAGAAGAAGGTGTGAGGGTGGATGCGCGGGAGATGGGCCGGACACGGTTGAGGGCCCTGTCATCCACCGTGGGTGGAAAACCTCAGTTATGGAAGAAGGAAGACATGTCAGAGGAACTGTTTTGGAAAGTGGCATCATCAGAACAGATGCGACGGAGGCAAAGGAACTGAGAGAATGGGATGCAGTCCTTACAGGGAGCGGGGTGTGAGGAGCTGTAGTCGAGGTAGCTGTGGGAGTCGGTAGGCTTGTAATGAATATTGGTGGACAGTCTATCACCAGAAATTGAGACAGAGAGGTCAAGGAAGGGAAGGGAAGTGTCAGTGATGGACCATGTGAAAGAAATGTAACTACCTGTACCTGAAATTCCTCATCCCCAGATCCATTTTTGCGAATCTTTTCTGCACTCTCTCTCTAATGTCTTCACATCTTTCCGAAAGTTTGATGTCCAGAACGGGACACAATACTTCAATTGAGGCTGAACTAATGTTCCACACAAATATATATGCATAACCTATACATAACCTTGTATTATCTTAAACTTATCCTATATCTACTTGTATTCACATTTTGGATGCTGGCTCAGACCTGAGCCCATCACTGTCATTTCCATTTTTCTCCTCCCTTTTTTAACCTCTTTTCTGTTTGTCTCTCCTAAAACCGTCTCTCCTGTCATCTTACCTACGTTCACTTCTCCCCTTTCAGATATAGTCTATTCTTCCAAATCCCTGCTCCAACCCTTCAGCAGTTCTCAACCTTCCTACTCTCCTGCTGCAGTCCCAGGTATGACTCCCTTTTAAGTAAACCAAAAACTTACTTCTGTGCCTCTCTTTGGCATCCTCCAAAGGGTCCATTGAAGCACTCTTCTCTGTCTCCTTAGGAACAGAAATCCCAACTGCCCTATTCGGCTCTCTCACTGAACTCCCTCCCTAACATGACATCTGTAGGCTAAACTTACCAATCTCCTTCTCATCCAACTCACCCCATCCAGTGCTGATGCAGTGTTTTCTGTCATCCCTAGTTGAGGCTGATGCTAACTTCCCTTCAATGGAGCCTCCTCACATGACTATACCTTCCACCTCTTGCCTCACCCAGACCATTGATGTTGTAGCTCTTATTACCATATCACACATTGGTCTGTCCCCGACTCCTCATTTGATCATCATGACTTGTTCCACCCAACTTGTTTTTGATTCTTAATCTCTATATTCACGCAAGCACCAGAAACATTTCTTCAGGTACCTTCACTGCTTTCCTCACTCAGTCTCTGCAAAAAGAAACTTCTCATGTGTGAAGTGATGTATTTTTGCAGAAGGGATAGAGAGAGACAATATAGACTTAATGACACAATTCTAAAGAGTGCTCAGGAACAGAGGGGCCTGGGGGCCCATGTGCATCGTTCTTTGAAGGTTGAAGATTATATAGAGAGAGTAATTAGCAAAGCATATGGGATCTTGGGAATCATAAATAGAGATATTGACTTCAAAAGTAGAGTTGTTGTGCTGAGCCTTTATAAAGCTTTGATTAGTTCACAACCAGAGTATTGTATCCAGTCTTGGTCACCAAGAAGGATGTGAGGGTCCTTGAGACGATGCAGAGGAGATTTACAAGAATGGTCCCAGGGATGAGGGATTTTAGCTACAAGGCTGGAGCAGATAAAGTTATTCTGCTTGGAGTAATGGAGATTGAGGGGAGCTTTAATAGAAGTGTACAAGATTATGACACATTTATATAAGGTAGACAAAGTAGCTGATAGTATAAGGGCTTGATGGGTTTTGGGCAAGAGTTTAAGGGGGTTTGTGAGGAAGAACTTTTTTACACAGCAATTAGTAATGACCTGTAATTCGCTGCCTATGAGGTGGGTAGAAACGGAGATGATCAATGATTTCAAAAGCAAATTGAATGGGCACTTGAAGAAAATAAGCTTGCATTGCTAATGGGATAAAGTGGGGGAATGGGACTGACTGGATTGCTCTGCAGAGAGCCAGCATGGATGCAATAGGCCGAATGGTTTCCTTCTGTGCCATAATGAGTCTATAATTCTATGGCTTTTCCTCAGTTATTTCAACCTCCATCTCAATTCATCATGTTTTCTCCTCTAGTTTATTGTCCATTTTCCCTTCCTTCATATAAACTTTTCGACCCATATTTAAGACCTTTACCTAGCTGTTTCACATAACCTTGCTACTCAGACTATATCAATCTGACAGATAAAGCTATAATAAAAATAGAAAGTGTCGGAAAAAATTCAGCAGGTCTGGCAGCATTTGTGGAGTGAGAAACAGAGTTAACGTTTCAAGTTGACTCTTCTTCAGAACTGACAAAGCCATCTCTGATCATTTCTTTTTATTGCTGTCCACCCTTATCCCTTTCCCACTTCCAACATGACTTCCTCTGTGTCCAGCTCTACAAAAGCTCTCACTCCTGTTAGCAACAAAGCATAACTTTCAGTTTAATTTATGTTTGTATTTGTGTGCTAAGAAGGTGGATTATAGTTTTAGTTTCATTTAGTGTTTTTATTGTGAGCTTGATTCTGGGAAGTCTGGAGGGTCTCCTAACAAAAAGATTTTCTGGATTTGTTTGATACATGCATTTTTAATAAGGTTTAACAACCCTTGAAGTGATGAGATGGGTTACAAAGGGGTTAGTAGTTTAGTGATTTTGGGGAAAGGCACTGTTATGGCACGACAGATGGTAAATGCCGAGCTGCTCAAATCCCAGAGGGAAACTTAGAACAGCTGCCATAATGGTTTTTGCAATTTGTATAATATGAGGAGTGGTTCTGAAATCAGGAAATGATTTCCTTGACTACTTGTGGTGATTTTATAGGGAAGTAAACATTTATTAAAAGAATAAAGGGGAAAAAAAACATAATTATATTTAAACACAAGAATGACTTCACATAGTAAACAGTACTTTAGATAAAAGCAAAATGTTGATGCTGAAAATCTGAAACAAAAACAGAAAATGCTGGAAAATTTCAGCAGATCAAACAGCATCTGAGGAGAGAAAAAACAGAGTTAACATTTCGAGTCCATGTGACTCTTTTTCAGAGTACTTTAGAACAGTTCAACAAATATTAACTGCCCTCAGCACTAGCCTTTCCCTTTTCTGTTCAGCAACTATCCTTATAAATTTTAAAATCTATAGAAGACCAGTAATTTTTACCACACAGTATTTTTTCCTTGGGGTGCCCTCTGAGGCTGGCAGGAACTGATTCTTTCAGTCTGGCCTTGTTCACACTGTCTTCTGGGAGTACTGACAAGCTACCCTGCTGTCTTCTGGGAGATCTAAGCAGCTACCCACCATACCCCGCCCCCTCACCTGCCACACACACCCCACCGCATAGGTTTTAGTATTTCCTTAAATGCATTCCTTCACTTTGATCTTTCCATTGTCTCAACCAGTCTCTTTAGAAATGCTTTCTCCCCAGACTTGATTATATCGTTCTCTACTTTAGCTCTTCGACTTGTAAAAACGTACTTACCCTATAATTACCTCAGTTTCTTACACCATTTTACAACCTGCATAGATCTCATATATACCCCTTTGAACTACAACAGCTCAATCCAGAAACACTCCTGTTATTGCTTTATGTAAAACTCTGATTGAAGTTCCTCTTGGTTCATTAACATATTAAAACAACATCTTACTGTTGGCTTTAGACCCTTGCCGTCACTTTAGCTCTTAATCCAATTGCAGCCTGACTTCCAGTACATAAGAAAATATGCCAGGGTTATTACTAGAAGAAAAATATTACAATGCTGTGTTTTCCTGACAACATAAAGTAGAAAAATTGTGCTGTTGCCTAGTGACAGGGGCCCAGTGATACACAGAAACACAGGGAAAAACAGACAAGAAGTTCAGTGTATGTACATCAGAGGGTGAAGACAGGAATTCTGAGCTCTCTGACAAGAAACACTGCAAGGCTGCTGGGGTCTGAGTATAGGGAACTTGTGTTTGCTCTGCAGTTGATTTAAAGTGAGTTTAGAGTGTGGATTTGAGTGTCTCAGGGAGAGATATCAGCTGGGGAAAAAGCATCGAGTGAATGCTCAGAAATCCGCCGGAAGAAAGCAGTTTGCAACTGAGACAGCCCAAGCAAGAAGCCTTGGTGTTGAGATAGTGGTAAATCTTCACTGGGGTTTTGTGCCTATAAGGGTATTTCTGGGATAAAAGGAATGGTGTGAGTTTGAATTATTTTCTTGAGTTTGTATTGAGATCATTCCAACCTTATTGTCTGGTGTAATATAGTTAATTATTTTCCTGTTTAATAAATGTTTTATTCTTTACGTTAAAAGTTCATTTGTTCAGTAACTTTCCTCCATGGTTCCTTTAAAAAAACAAAGTTAATCAAGCCCAGTTTCACTCTGGAATCTGACTTGTCCAGTATTAACATCAGCTGGGATTGTAACACACCTTTTGCTTACAACTGCATATTCAAAAGCCCAATGTTGGTCCCCTGTTCAACAAAACATTCCTGTAACTAATGATCTATTCAACCACTCCTCACTTCTACCATGTCATGCCCTAGCCCATTGAAATCATTACTCTCTCTCACTCTATCTGTTCTCCCCCCAGCATTACAACCCTCATTTCCAATCCCTGATCTCCAAATTTCACACATGTGAATGGATATGACGGACAACTGGTTTAATCATTCACTACCAAATCTGGCTTGTTCCTGCGCTCATCTGCCAAAATGATTATCCTGGAATACGAAGGTAACCCCGGCTTCTGTTATCTACCAGAAACAGAATCTTCTTCAGTCCTAGCCACTTCTTTCTTCCACACTCAACTCCAGCAACAAATATGAAGAACTCATGAATTTTCTTTGTCACCAAGATTGAGACCATTTAATCAGCCTCTTCTTCCACCTCCCTCCCTTCTCCTAACCCAACAGGCTAGAATTCCTCTAATGATCACCCCTGCCCTAGCCCTGAATTTGCATCTCTCTCTAATTTCTCTCCTATCTGCCCTCATACCCTCCCCAAGCTCATCTTGTCCACAAGACCCACCACATGCTCCCTTAACTTTATTCTTATTAATTGCTGAACACCAAGCTTCCCTTCCTGGCTCCCATATTAGCAGGTATCACTAATGGTTTTCTCTCCTTAGGTACTTTCCTTTCCTTTCTTTCCTTTCCTTTATATTTGCAATTATCATCCCTCTCATCCAAAAACCAACCCTTGGCCCCTCCATCTTTATAAACTACTACCCATCTCCAACATTCTTTTCATCTCCAATGTCCTTGAATATACCAAATTGGTGCTAATCTTTCCCAGAACTCTATATTTGAGTCCCTTCAATCAGGTTTCCACCTTTGCCATTGCACCAAAACAGCTGTTATCAAAGTCACAAATGGCATTCCATGTGACAGTGACAAAGATAAACGTTCCCCCTTTGTCCTTCTCAACCTGCCTGCAGCCTTTGACATGATTGAACACACCACCCTTCTCTAATGCCTTCCCACTGCTATCTAGCTGGGTAGAACTGCAGTCACCCAGATCCATTTTCATCTATCCAGTCAGAGCTAGAACATTACATACAATGGTTTCTCTTCCTGTTCCCACACCATTACCTCTGGTGTTAACCAAGGATCAATCTTTGCTTTCCCGCCTCCTGTATGCTGTCCTTGGAAACATCACCTGAAAACAGCGGCAGTTTTCACATATATGTTGAAACACCCAGCTCAACCAGACAGTTCACAACTTTGGTGCCATATTTGATCCCAAGGTGAATTTCCGACCACGTGTCTTTGACATCACCAAGGCTGCCTATTTCTACCTCTATAACTTTGCTCAATTTTTCCACTCCTCAGCACATTTGCTGCTAAAACCCTCATCCATACCTCCAGACTTGACTATTCCAGTGCATTCCTGGATGGCCTCCCATGTTCTACCCTCTGGAAACTTAACGTCATCCATAACTCTGCTACCCATGTCCTTAATCACACTAAGTCCCATCCACCCATTCACCCAGCATCCCAATACGTTGATTTTTAAATTCTCATCCAATTTTCAAATCCCCCCAGTCCCTCCCTATCTCTGTAATCGCTTCCAGCCCTACAATTCTGTATGGTATCTGCACTCCTTCAATTCTGATCTTTTTTGCATCCTATTTTTAATTGCTCCAGCAATGGTGGCCAAGCCGTTAGCTGCTAAGGGCCTAAGCGCTGGAATTCCATCCCAAAATTTCTCCCTTCTCTATCTCTCTTTCCTCCTTTATAACACTCCATAGAATGTATCTCATTGACCAAGCCTTTGGTCATCGCACCTAATATCTTCTCTCTTGGCTGAGGGTCAAATTTTGCTTGATAATGTTCCTGTGAAGCATCTAGCACTACGATAAACGACTATGTCAATGTAAGCTGTTGTAGTCGTCATTCATAGGGCAGAATTTTACTTCCCACGGGCGGGCACATGCCCGACTCGATCAGGTGTTAAATAGCACGCGATGACCTCAGGTGAGTGTCTTGACATCATTGTGCACTCGCATGATATTTCAGTCGGTGGGCACGCACAAGCGTTGGCAGCGTGCCCGCTGACGATTAAGAGGCCTATTAAGGCCATTAATGCAGTAATTGACTTGGAATTTTCGCCGCCTGTCCAAAGTTACTTTAGCGGGCGGGCGAATCTGCCAAGCGGCCTTTGAATTTTTGAGGGAACCTCATCCAAGGGCAGCCTGATGTTTCCGCTATTAATTTTAAAAAATGCTTGGACAGAATTTTTATCATCAATATGTTTAGATGAGTGATTCTTATGGGTGGAAATTTTTTTTCAGAATTTCATAATATTTATTTTTGGCTTTAAAATTCTTCAGCCCCCTGAGGCAGCTCTCTGCCTTCAGGGAGCTATCATTGTGCGCTCCCACAAGCCTGCGCTTATTTCAGCTCTCGCCCTCTTCCCGTCCACACCCCGGCATCGCTGGGCCTTTCAGTGTGCCTTTCACGCATGAAATCACGGTCAGGGGCCAATCGTGGGCGACGGCGTGTTTCCCAGCTGCTCCCGGGCCTGCCCACTGCACCTGCCCAATGACCCAAAAATCCTGCCCAAAATTTATCTGGCCAGTTCAGTTATGGAGGAATTTGACATACTGAGTGTAGCATATATTTTGGGAGCCAAGTTATCAACAGGAAATGTGTTGCTATCCAAATATGTTGCTCTGTAAATTGATACTTGTAGTATGTCAACTGCTTTGGCAGCATAGCAACTAGTTGGCCATTTCCTGGTGTCATATGCCAAGCTGGCTTGGAACTATATCACTGCTCCCTCACTGTTGCTGGGTCAAAATCTTGGGACTCCCTCCATAGTGGCATTTTGAGTGTATCTATACCAGGTGGACAGCAGCAGTTCATGAAAGCGGCTCACCTCCACCTGCTCAAGGGCAACTAGGGATGGGCAATAAAAGCTGACCTTGCCTGCAACACTCAAGAATAAATTAAAAGTAAAATTTAAACATGCTGCAATAATGGATGTTCCCAATAAGGAGGTTCCCAAAGAATTGCCAATCAATTTTAGACTGTTAAATTATCCTGTTCACCTCTAAGGTAAGTACCTGGTACAGAAGTGTCTACATTAAGCTTATCAACAAGATGTACTTGTTGTCCATCTTATGTAGCTACCTGATATGCTTGTGTTCTGGAAGTAATTTGAGGAACAATATTAAACTTTTAATTTGGAACAGCGTAACAAGTGTCTTTCAAATCAGACTAAATCTCCCTACAATCAAAAACTTTGTTCCATCTTTCCTTGATGCAAATATTCTCTGTAACCAGGACACCATTGATTACCTTGCTAGTTTATCAATTTCTTTACTGAACCAATAACTGACACCTAGATTGGCAGATTAAAATTTAATAGGAACAGATGATAAAAAAAATGGACCCAGTGGGATGCTTTAGGGAAACTCAAGGCTCAGAACGAAAATGTGATTAAGCAATAACAATTGCAAATATTTTAGGATTACTCAATACATACAGAAAACTGTGCCTTTTGCTTCAATTTCAAATAGAAATACAAATGAGAAAGGTTTGGGGGCTGTATTAATATAAAACATAACAAATGCAATTTTGTGCTTCACCAGTGCCATTAATTTTTTAAAATGTGTACATTCTGGACAACATTACATTGACATTGTTTGGAAAGTTTAAGCAAAGGAGGAATACGTTCTTGTATGTGTGTGGTCCTATGCATGTGTTGATATGGCACAGAATATAAGGGGGAAGTAATACACAAAAAAACTTAAGAATATCTTTCTATACTTACGAGTTGAAACAATATTTGGTTGTTAATTTTCAATTCCTCTTGACTTCCAGGTTGCTTTTAACCTGGCAAACCATATGGCAGCTGGACAGCAGTCGAGTTAAAATGGCTGTGATGAACTTACCATCTGGTCCCACACCACCACCATATTTTCAGAGCTTTCCATGGGTGTCCCACCTGAATGTGGGAGTCATGACATTGTATGACTCACATAGGACTTCGACACAAGGACTGCCTTCCTGGGTGACCCCACTCCCCATTAGGCCCCCCCAGCATACCTTGGAATGACCTTCCTGTTAGCTGGGTCAGCCTCTGGATCTCCCAGTATTGCGGATGTGCAATCCGGCCCTCAAAGCCCAGCCCTCAAAATAAACTCGGCCTCCCGCCAGTAGAACTGGGCGGTGAGCCCATTCGATCCTCAGGCCAGAAAATCTACTCTGGAGTCACTTAATGCTTCTTCATTTAACTACTGGTAACAAATGTGTTAAGTTTTTTTGTATTTGTGGAGGGAATTACTATGGGGGCTACCCCAAACCTGAGAGGAGGGGCCAGTTAAAACTACCCAGGTAACTTAGCAGCCCTTGAGCTGCCTGGATTCTGCTGTCTGCGATTTGTACTCAAACATACTTAGGCTGAGCCAATGTCCAAATTCAATGATGATAGGGATTCAGTGATGCCAATTGGATCCTGCCACCACTTTTAATCAGGCCTGAGCAAAGGTACCTCCCCTGCCCACAACTCGCCTGCTTTCTCTCCTAACAGACCCCCCAGCATTTTCCCCATACTGGCCGGAATTTTCTGGCCCTGTTGGCATCGGATGTCATGGTGGGCGTGAGCGGGCAAAATGGTGAGAAGGTGAAAAATCGGTTTCACGAAGTAGTGAAACCAGTTTGCGATCATCCACTTCACCTGTCAGTGGCAGGCTACATTTCCCACTGCCACATGATGGAATGTCATTTTAATATATTTGCATCTAATTATGAGCCCTGCTTGCTGGAATCATCCCCCAACGTCAAATTTACTGCCCACATCGGCGGGAAAATACACCGGTGCAGAAGTTGGGACTTACCGTTAGGGCGTTCCTCACATCACGGACATCTGAGGAGCAGAAGATGTTGGAGCCCTACAGCTACCGGACCCTGGAGGAACATGTGCATCTCATGCTGGGTGGATTCTCATGGACATGGCTCCGCCACGAAGGCAGGAGATCTCCAGGGATGTCTGGGGTCTGCTTCGGAACTTCAGTCTTGGCCATAGGCTGCTACGGATGATCGTCAAGGGTGGGGAGAGGAAGGTCCAGCTGTGAATGGAATAGGGAGGTGTACCATGGGGCGGGGTGGGAGTAGAAAGTCTAAGTTTGACTGGAAGAGGATGGTGGACCTGGAGTAGTGGTGGGTGAAGTTTGGAGGGGCGGATCAAAGGTGTCAGGGGAGGATGAGGTTGGGGGGGAGGGAGTATGGATGGAGGGATTTTTTTATTATTCATTCATGGGGTGTGGGCTTCATTGGCTGGGCCAGCATTTATTGCCCATCCATAATTGCCCTTGAGAAGGTGGTGGTGAGCTGCCCTCTTGAACCACTGCAGTCCATGTGGTGTGGGTACACCCACAGTGCTGTCAGGAAGGGAGCTCCAGGATTTTGACTCAGCGAGAGTGAAGGAACGGCGATATATTTCCAAGTCAGGATGGTAAGTGGCTTGGAAGGGAACTTCTAGGTGGTGGTATTCCCATCTATCTGCTGCCCTTGCCCTTCTAGATGGTAGTGGTCGTGGATTTGGAATGTGCTGTAGAAGGAGCCTTGGTGAATTCCTGAAGTGCATCTTGTAGATGGTACACACTGCTGCCACTGTGCGTTGATGGCGGAGGGATAAATGTTTGTAGGTGCGGTGCCAATTAAGCAGGCTGCTTTGTCCTGGATGGTGTCAAGCTCCTTGAGTGCTGTGGGAGCTGCACTCATCCAGGCAAGTGGGGGGTTTTCCATCACACTCCTGATTTATGCCTTATAGATGGTGGACAGGCTTTGGGGAGTCAGGAGGTGGGTTACTTGTTGCACTATTCCTAGCCTCTGACCTGCTCTTGTAGCCACTGAACTGGCTAGTCCAGTTCAGTTTCTGGTCAATGGTAACTCCCAGGATGTTGATAGTGGGGGATTCAGTGATGGTAATGCCATTGAACATCAAGGGGTGATGGTTGGATTTTCTCTTGTTGGAGATGGTCATTGCCTGACATTTGTGCGGTGCGAATGTTACTTGCCACTTGTCAGCCCAACCTTAGGAGAGGAGGCTCCAGGCAATAATCATCCACAACACTCAGAAGCTTGACGCCATCCAGGACAAAGCAGCCCACTTGATTGGCACCACATCTGCAAACATTGTCCAGGTCTTGCTGCATTTGGACACAGACTGGTTCAGTATCTGAGGAGTTGCGAATGATGTTAAACATTGTGCAAACATCAGCGAACATCTCCACTTCTGACCTTATGATGGAAGGAAAGTCATTGATGAAGCAACTGAAGATGGCTGGGTCGAGGACACTACCCTGAGGAACTCCTGTAGTGATATCCTGGAGCTGAAATGACTGACTGCCAACAACCACAACCAGTTTCCTTTGTGCTAGGTATGACTCCAAACAGTGGGGAATTTTTCCCCTGATTCCCATTGACTCCAGTTTAGCTAGGGCTCCTTGATGCCACACTTGGTCAAATGTGGCCTTGATGTCAAGGGAAGTCACTCTCACCTGGCCTCAGGAGTTCAGCTCTTTTGCCTATGTTTGAACCAAGGCTGTAATGAGGTCAAGAGCTGAGTGGCCCTGGTGGAACCCAAATTGGGCATCAGTGAGCAGATTATTGCTAAGCAAGTGCTGCTTGATAGCACTGTTGATGACCCCTTCCATTACTTTACTGATGATCGAGAGTAGAATGATGGGGCAGTAATTGGCTTAGTTGGATTTGTCCTGCTTTTTGTGTACAGGACATACCTGGGCAATTTTCCAGAGAACCGGGTAGATGCCAGTGTTGTAGCTGTACTGGAACAGCTTGGCTGTGTGGGGTGGGGGGGAGTTCTGGAGCACAAGTCTACAGTACTATTGATGGAATATTGTCAGGGCCCATAGCCTTTGCAGTATCCAGTGCCTTCAGCCGTTTCTTGACATCACGTGTCGTGAATTGAATTGGCTGAAAACTGGCATCTGTGATGCTGAGGGCCTCTGGAGGAGGCCAAGATGGATCATACACTCAGCACTTCTGGCTGAAGGTTGTAGCAAATGCTTCAGCCTTATCTTTTGCACTGATATGATGGGCTCCTCTATCATTGAGGGCGGAGATATTTGTGGAGACTCCTCCTCCAGTGGGTTGTTTAATTGTCCACCACCATTCACCGCTGGATGTGGCAGGACTGCAGAGCTTAGATCTGATCCATTGGTTGAGAAGTCACTTAGCTCTGTCTATCACTTGCTGCTTATGCTGTTCGGTACGCAAGTAGTCCTGTGTTATAGCTTCACCAGGTTGACACCTCATTTTATTTATGCCTGGTGCTGCTCCTGGCATGCCCTCCTGCACTCTTCATTGAACCAGGGTTGATCCTCTGACTTGATGGTAATGGTGGAGTGGAGGATATGCCGGGTCATGAGGTTACAGATTGTGTTCGAGTACAATTCTGCTGCTGCTAATGGTCCACAGCACCTCATGGATGCCCAGTCTTGAGTTGCTAGATCTGTTTGAAATCTATCCCATTTAGCACGGTGGTAGTGCCACACAACACGATGGAGGGCATCCTCAACGTGATGGTGGACTCCACAACGACTGTGCAGCAGCCACTCGCACCGATACTGTCATGGACAGATGCATCTGCTGCAGGTAGGTTGGATGAGGCCAAGTATGTTGTTCCCTCTTGTTGGTTCCCTCACCACCTGCTGCAGACCCAGTCTAGCAGCTAAATGTCATTTAGGACTCGGCCAGCTTGGTCTATGGTGGTGCTACCGAGCCACTCTTGGTGATGGACATTGAAGTCCCCCACCCAGAGTATATTCTGCACCCTTGCCACCTTCAGTGCGTCCTCCAAGTGGTGTTCAACATGGAGGAACACTGATTCATCAGCTAAGGGAGGGCGGTACGTGGTGAGCAGGAGGTTTCCTTGCCCATGTTTGACCTGATGCCATGAGACTTCATGGGGTCTGGAATCGTTGTTGAGGATTCCCAGGGCAACTCCCTCCTGATTGTATACCACTGTGCTGCCACCTCTGCGGGGTCTGTCCTGCCGGTGGGACAGGACACACTCAGGGATGGTGATGGTGGAGCCTGGGACATTGGGCAGGATTTCCCAGTCGGCATGCGGGGGGTGGGGCCCGCTCACCAATGCCTAAAGTGACGCGGGGTGACGTCTGGCGGAACTCCTGATGTCACCCGTATCATTTACATTTTCAGATCGGCAGGGGCGCAGCCGAATCAGCTGTGCGCCCGCCGACCTGTCAATGGCCAATTGAGGCCATTTAAAAAGTAATTGCAGTGGTTAAAGGACCTGCCTGTCCAACCTTAAGGTTGGTGGGCAGGCCAGGAGCCCTGGCGGGCTTCAGGAAAAGCATGAAAACTCATTCACGGGTGGGATGAGGTTTCATGTAGGTTTTTAAAAATTTAATTAAAGTTTAACTAAAAATGATTGACATGTCCCAACTCATGTGACAGTGTCACATGAGGGGATATGTCAGGGAACTTTTATTTTTCTATTTTTAACATTTTTAACTTTGGCGCCGATCTCCCTGAAGCAGCACTTAGCCTCAGGGAGATCAGTGCACTCACTCGAAAAAGCGCACTCTCAGCTTAGGGAATCCCCCCCACCTGCACAGGGAGCGCATAGCGCTTTCTGGCAGACATCAAGCTGGGAAGACCTTAATTGGCCCGCCCACGTAAAATGGCGGCATGCCCCCAATCGGGGGCACCGATTGGAGCATGCCTGCACGTGCCCGCTTAAACTTCCCCCCCGACCGGGGGAAAATTCTGCCCATTGTCTGTAAGGTATCATTCCGTGAGGATGATTATGTCAGGCTGTTGCTTGACTAGTCTGTGAGACAGCTCTCCTGATTTTTGTACTAGCCCCCAGATGTTAGTAAGGTGGACTTTGCAGGGTCGACAGAGCTGAGATTGCCGTTGTCATTTCTGGTGCCTAGGTTGATGCTGTGTGGTCCATCCAATTTCATTCCTTTTTTGTGGCTTTGTAGCGGTTTGATACAACTGAGTGGCTTGCTCGGCCATTTCAGAGGGCATTTAAGAGTCAACCACATTGCTGTGGGTCTGGAGTCACGTATAGGCCAGACTAGGTAAGGAGACAGGTTTCCTTCCCTAAAGGACATTATGATGGGTTTTTACACCAATCAACAATAGTTTCATGGTCATCATTAGACTTTTAATTCCAGGTTTTTATTGAATTCGAATTCCACCATCTACCGTGGTGGGATTCCAACCTGGGTCCCCAGAACATTGCCATGGATTTCTGGGTCACTAGTTCAGCAACAATATCACTATGTCATTGCCTCCCCGGGGAAGAATATGGAAACTGTGGGGGTAGGTGTAAGAGGGCATAAGGGAAGAAGTTCAGAAGGGGAAGGAGTCGGAGTGGGGAAGGACTTTTGGAGACGAAGCAGTTTGGAGGGAGGAAGGAGTCCGGGGAGGAGGAAGGAGTTTGGAGTGAGGAAGGAGTCCGGGGGTGGGGTGGAGTCTGTGGGGAGAAGGGAGTAAGGGTGGAGGAGGTAGTAAGGGGAGGATGTGCAGTTGAATGTGCAAGAGGGGAGGTCTGTGGAGTCAATCACTGCCTCCTAGGGAATGAACTGAGGGTGGGTGTGGTAGGATGGATTGGTGAGTATGAGAGAGGGCAGAGTGAGCTGGAAGGGTGGGAGGTGAGGGTGCGATGGTAACGGTGTAAGCAACAGCGAGGTTGGTTGGTGGGGACTTGGAGGCAGACACCCACCCTAGGGGTGGGAAGATAGAGGTCGCGGAGGTCAATGTGGATGGGGGTGGGATTCTTGGGAAGGCAGGGAATGTGCACATTCACCTGGACATCCTGGAAGGGAAAGTGTTCTGGTTGGCAGGTGAAGGTAGAGAGGCGGAAAGTGATGCCAGTGGGGTCAACAGTGATGGAGGAAAGGACATGGATGACTGGGGAAGGGGAAAGAATGGGGGAGCTGAGAAAAACCTTGCTACAACCATGTTCTTGAAATCGAAAGTGAGAGGAGCGTCAGGTTATGCGGGCATAGGTGCTGCATGGGAGTGCGATCAGTGGCTGGGCAGGTATGCAGGGCAGTTCAGATGGACAACTGAAAGAGAACCCCAGCAGACAGCACTGAAAATGTTCGGGACAGTGAGATGAGTGAGATGGAGGAAGACTTCATGTGTGTGGGAGAGTGCTTGCACAAGGCTCCAAAAGGCCACACACACTCCATACACACACATCTCTCCACAGGTTCACTCCTGGTCTAGCTGCATGCAGCTGAACTGCTAGTGGGGGCAGATGCAGGGAGAGGACTCGTGAAGTGTGTAAGTGAAGCTGAAAGACACCATTATACATTACTCAGCGAAAGTGAATGTATTATCAGTTTATAAAGTGACAAAATGTGTTCACCCGTGCAACCGCTTGTGATCAGAAATTCTTAAATTTTCTAGGTTTAGCACTTCTTCTAGATGCTGCCTGGACATCTTCAGGAGTGGAGGCAGCCTGTGCAATGGTTGGTGTTGTTGCCTCTGATGACTTCAGTGTCGGTCCTCTGGAGAGCTGAGGTCTTGGGGGCCCCGGCTCGCTTTGGCTGTCCTCCTGTGGGTCAGCTGCTCCATCTGCTGTACAGAGGATGAGATTGAGGGGGTCACAGGCAAAGGGAACTCGGAGAGAGAGGGCAGCCTCTGAGATTCCTGAGTGGATGACCCCGAGGTGTCCAGCTACCGCTGCACCTCCTTGTGGGTGCCCAAGGGCCCCAGCTTGACTCTTTTAGGGGGAAGGAGTACCTGGAGGGGTGTCGAAGTGCCCTGTTTCCCTCTCTCATTGCCGCTGCAGGAACTCACCCATGGCTACCATGATGGAGTGCAGGTCTGCGTGCATCTCCAGCATTCTGCTGGACAAGGGTCTCCATGGCATCTGCCATCTTCACCATGGAGACCTCAATGAACACACGTGTGGGCACCACTTCATCAGAGGGCAGGGTATGTACTCCTCCGACTTGTGTGCCACTCTGTTGAGGGCTTCCAACAGCTCTGCACGATTATCCCCCACCTTCTGCTGGCTCTCCACAATGAGTAGGAAGGCTGAATTCAAAGGCTCATCATCTGACTCAGACCTCACAGATGCCTCTTCCCCAGAAGCCTTCTAAATGCCGGGCAGCTCAGCTGAACTTGCCTCCTCCTGCTGTGGACATGTGGCCATGCAGTGACCAGCAGATTGTGAACCTGAGCCTGCTCTAGATTTAGGTCCCACCGAGGCGTGTATCTCTGTGCTGATAGAGGGTGTGGGTAAGCGTTGTGATGGGTCTTCCTGGCTGCTTTTTCCTAACTCTTCAATCGAGGAGGTGTCCTCTTGGATGGAGGTGGGGATGTGAATGGAGCTGCGGGACTGGCTAGCTGAGGGTGTCAGCCACTTGGCATAGCTCCCTGTGAACCAAAGTTAAGATAATTAGTTAAAAACAAAAAACTACTGTGGATGCTGGAAATCCAAAACAAAAACAGAATTACCTGGAAAAACTCAGCAGGTCTGGCAGCATCGGCGGAGAAGAAAAGAGTTGACGTTTCGAGTCCTCATGACCCTCATGAGGGGTGAAATAAAAGCTGGTTTAAGGTTGGCGGGGGTGGGGGCGGAGGGGGGGTGGTGGGGGGGGGGGGGGCGGTGGGGTGGGGGGAGGAGAGAAGTTGGGGGGGTGTGGTTGTAGGGACAAGCAAGCAGTGATAGGAGCAGATAATCAAAAGATGTCACAGATAAAAGGATCAAAGGGGTGTTAAAGGTGGTGATATTATCTAAGAAAATGTGCTAGTTAAGAATGGATGGCAGGACACTCAAGGTATAGCTCTAGTGGGTGTGGGGTGGAAAGACTGACGACAGGGTATTACAGTTATAGATTTAAAAATAATGGAAATAGGTGGGAAAAGAAAACTCTATATAAATTATTGGAAAAAACAAAAGGGAGGGGGAAGAAACGGGAAGGGGGTGGGGATGGGGGAGGGAGTTTAAGATCTAAAGTTGTTGAATTCAATATTCAGCCCGGAAGGCTGTAAAGTGCCTAGTCGGAAGATGAGGTGCTGTTCCTCCAGTTTGCGTTGGGCTTCACTAGAACAATGCAGCAAGCCAAGGACAGACATATGGGCAAGACAGCAGGGTGGAGTGTTAAAATGGCAAGCGACAGAGAGGTTTGGGTCTTTCTTGCGGACAGACCGCAGGTGTTCTGCAAAGCGGTCGCCCAGTTTGCGTTTGGTCTTTCCAATGTAGAGGAGACCGCATTGGGAGCAATGAATGCAGTAGACTAAGTTAGGGGAAATGCAAGTGAAATGCTGCTTCACTTGAAAGGAGTGTTTGGGCCCTTGGACGGTGAGGAGAGAGGAAGTGAAGGGGCAGGTGTTGCATCTTCTGCGTGGGCATGGGGAGGTGCCATAGGTGGGGGTTGAGGAGTAGAGGGTGATGGAGGAGTGGACCAGGGTGTCACAGAGGGAATGATCCCTACGGAATGCCGCCAGGGGGGGTGAAGGGAAGATGTGTTTGGTGGTGGCATCATGCTGGAGTTGGCGGAAATGGCGGAGGATGATCCTTTGAATGCGGAGGCTGGTGGGGTGATAAGTGAGGACAAGGGGGACCCTATCATGTTTCTGGGAGGGAGGAGAAGGCGTGAGGGCGGATGCGCCGGAGATGGGCCGGACACGGTTGAGGGCCCTGTCAACGACCGTGGGTGGAAAACCTCGGTTAAGGAAGAAGGAGGACATGTCAGAGGAACTGTTTTTGAAGGTAGCATCATGAGAACAGATGCAATGGAGGCGAAGGAACTGAGAGAATGGGATGGAGTCCTTAGAGGAAGCGGGGTGTGAGGAGCTGTAGTCGAGGTAGCTGTGGGAGTCGGTAGGCTTGTAATGGATATTGGTGGACAGTCTATCATCAGAAATTGAGACAGAGAGGTCAAGGAAGGGAAGGGAAGTGTCAGAGATGGACCATGTGAAAATGATGGAGGGGTGGAGATTGGAAGCAAAATTAATACATTTTTCATGCATGAAGCCGCACCGAAGTAATCGTCGATGTACCGGAGAAAGAGTTGTGGGAGGGAGCCAGAGTAGGACAGGAACAAGGAATGTTCCACATACCCCATAAAGAGACAGGCATAGCTGGGGCCCATGCGGGTATGTGGGTCATGAGGACTCGAAACGTCAACTCTTTTCTTCTCCGCCAATGCTGCCAGACCTGCTGAGTTTTTCCAGGTAATTCTGTTTTTGTTTAAGATAATTAGTGCCTGCAGAAGAGAGAGCACTCACTGTTGGGTTGTGAGAGGGCTAATGTGGTGCAGGATCCTCATATGGGTGTTTGCCGCCAACCTCACCGTTGCCGTAGGCATGGTCTATGTCTTCACCAGTCAGCCCGATGGCATACTCCTCAGGGTGAGTGTGGAGCTTAATGTGGTCCATTCCACCTCGGCCTGGGACCGCTCCCTGTTGTTGTGAGCAGGCTTCTCCTGCATGAAAACAGTGGGAGAGAGTGTGATCAGGACACATGGCACTGTGTGGAATGTTTGTGTGGTGAGCAGAGCCATGGATGGGATGAGGATGTGAGCTCCAGAGGATATGAGCCTGATGGAGATGTGAGGGCGTGTGAGAGAGTTAGGGGTGTTATCCCTTGAGGTGTGAGATCCCTGTGGATTTGTGAGTGCCTGAGTGGAATGTGATGAGAAGAGTGACTTACCCTGGCGGGAGGATGAGATCATTCATCCTCTTTCAGCACTGGATGGTTGTCCTCTTTTACAGGGCATTGGCCCTGACCACCTCTGCCACCACCTCCCATGCTGGGTTGGTGACCTTGCTTGCAGGCCTTCGCTCAGAGCGGGGGAAGAGGGCATCGCGGTGGGCTTTCACTGCGTCCAGTAGGCGCTCGAGGGATGCGTCGCTAAATTTGAGGGCAGCATATTTCCTCCCTTTGGCAGCCATGGTTCCCAGCAGCTTCCTATCCCATGAAGAGTGCTCGCTCTGTGTAGGGGCGGCCTTTAAATATGTCTCCCGGTTTACTAAAGCCTGAGGTGATGGTGGGGCCGGTGAATCAGAGGCCACCCTGTCAGTGACCCAGTGTGTTTCCCGGGAATGCATTATTAATGAAGTGGGATGCGATGGGAATGGGACAATACAGCATGAAAAGCTGTCATTGCGGCAGGAGGGTATAAAGTCCTTCTTCCCGCCCACTAATCTAGGGCAATTCCGACCTCTTAGTTGACAGCAGGAGGCCAACGTGCACCCAATGTTCCAAAGACCAGGAGCTGATTCCTGCCCATTCCCAGTCCTTTGCATGGTGCAAACAGATTAGCATATTCAAGGGGCCCATGTGTTGAACCTGTACTGCAGCAGGAGTACTGAAACCTGAAAAACTATCAGCTTCCTCATGCAAACCAATGGCAGTTAAAATATGCTGATGCTTAACCACCCATTTGGTGATAAAATCTAATTGCGTCAGAGTGATAAAATTGCCAAAGCAGTCAGTGTAAAACTTGCCAAAACATGATGGAAATGAACAAAACTGGAATCTAACACCTGCACAATGATGACACACCAGTGCATTTCTGATTGGTGCCTATTGTGTTTCTGCAAACCAGAAGCCTATATTTAACCAATGGGACAAGCAGAAACTTTTGAACAAGGTGTGGCTGAGTATTGCAGACTTTGTTTCTCATGTAACCCACAGATACCAGGAACTTGCTGGTTGTGTACAAAGAATAATCATAATTTGACCCGATCTATCATTAGGAAACGATTTAGAAACGCTCCGAAGCATGGTTCTGTGCAATGTGTTTCTCATGTTGAGCAGCTTATCGATCAATTCACTACTTGCTTGTGACATTCTTGATGACAATACCAGGGCCCCAGGAGATATCATCATTGGTGGTCTTATCTCATTACATGAAAAGATTATAAGTGTCAAAAAACCAGAGAGTCTAAAATGTGCAGGGTAAGTGACTGATTTAAAACATAACAAAAGGAGTGATATATATTTAATGATAACTTAAGTCAGTGTAATTGATGTGAAAAATTACTGTTCTAAATTAAAGTATTTTTATACAATACTACATTTGCTAAAGCACAGTGATGTAAAAAACATTGTTAAAGTGCAGGACTGGAAGGGAAAAACTTTTGCACATTATAATGCATGCCATTACACAGGTAGATATCTTGTACCATTTAAGATGCTGTAGTCCTTTTTCTTAAAGCTCTTTGGTGTTATAATAAAATAATAAATTTAAATAATAACAAGAATCCTGATGCACTGTTTAAAATTATTGAAATAATTTTGCTTTACGGTAGAAATGAAGTTGTACCATGTTAAAATAAAAAGCCATTAGATCAAACCCACTGAATGCCACTGACACGTGTAGGTATTTATTGGTTTAGGTCCCCTGAGCAACACAAAGTTACATTGGGCAGCACATTTTCATGCCATTCACTGCTGTGATCCATCTGATCCTAAGACATTTTATGACATTATAGCCTTCACTTAGACTTAGATGACTTAGATGAGGGGAGTGAATGTACTATTGCCAAGACTGCGGATGACATAAAAATGGGTGGAAAGGCAAGTGGTGAGGATAACACAAGGGGAAGAATTTTCCGGTGAGCGAGCGGCAGGGGCGGGGAAGGGAGGGGTGGGGGTGGGAGGCGAGGGGGGTGGTGGGGGGTGAGTGGGGGGTGAGTGGGGGGAGGGGAGGGGAGGGGGGTGGAGGGGAGAGGGTGGGGGGGGGCCCGCTCGCCGACACATAAAATGACGCGCAGTGACATCGTCCCAACGTCACTGCGCGTCATTTAGATTCTTAGTTCGGTGGGCGCGCAGCCGACTCAGCTGTGCGCCGGCCAAATTGTCAAAGGCCTATTAAGGCCATTTAAATAGTCATTAAAACAATTAACAGGGCTGCGATTGGCGGGCAGGCGAAGAGCCCAGGCGGCCTTCTCACTTTCCATGGAACCTCATCCACTGGTGGGATAGTTTCATGAAGGTTTCATTAATTAAAAAATTTTTAATCAAAATTCGTGAACATGTCCCAGCTCATGTGGCACTGTCAGATGAAGGGACATGTCTTAAAATATTTCCTTTTCTTTATTTAAATTTTTAATCCTTAAACTAATCTCCCTGAGGCACCTCTGTGGTGCGCCGACCTGTCCTGCCCACCCCCACACAGCCCCCACAACGGGCGGAAATTACTGCCCAAGGAGTCTACAGAGGGATATAGACAGGTTAAGTGAGTGGGCAAAAACTTGGTAGATGGAATATAATGTGGGAAAATGTGAGGTTATGCACTTTGGCAAGAAGAATAGAGGAGCTGAATATTATTTAAATGGAGAAAGACTGAAGAAAGCTGCAGCACAAAGGGATTTGGGAGTCCTTGTTCATGAATCACAAAAAGCTAGAATACAAGTTCAGCAGGTAATAGGGAAGGCAAATGGAATGTTGGCCTTTATTTCAAAGGGAATAGGGTATAAAAATAGGGAAGCCTTGCTAAAACCATACAAGGCACTAGTTAGGCCACATCTAGAATACGGTGAACAATTTTAGTCTCCTTATCTAAGGAAAGATATACTGGCATTGGAAGCAGTCCAGGGAAGGTTCACGAGGTTGATCCCACTAGGTTGGGCCTGTATTATTTGAATGGAGAAAGCTGCAGCACGGGGATTTTGCGGTCCTCATGCATGAATCACAAAAAGCTAACATACAAGTTCAGCATGTAATGGGGAAGGCAAATGGAATGTTGGCCTTTATTTCAAAGGGAATGAAGTATAAAAATACGGAAGTTTTGCTAACCTGTACAAGGCACTAGTTAGACCAGTTTTGGTCCCCTTATCTAAGGAAAGGTATACTGGCATTATAGGCAGTCCAGAGAAGATTCACCAGGTTGATCCTGGGTATGGAGGGATTTTCTTATGAGGAGAGGTTGAGTAGATTGGGCCTGTACTCATTGCAGTTTAGAAGAATGAGAAGCAACCTTATTGAAACATATAAGATTCTTAGGAGGCTTGACAGGGTAGATGCTGAGAGGCTGTTTCCCCTTGTGGGAGAGTCTAGGACCAGAGGGCATAATCTCAGAGTAAGGGGGCACCCAGTTAAAACAGAGACGAGGAGAATTTCTTCTCTCAGACGGTAGTGAATCTGTGGAATTCTTTACCGCAGAGGGCTGTAGAAGCTGGGTCGTTAAGTATATTCAAGGCTGAGGTAGACAGATTTTTAATCAGTAAGGGATTTAAGGGTTATGGGGACAAGGCAGGGAAGTGGAGTTGAGGATTATCGGATCAGCCATGACCTCATTGAATTGCAGAGCAGACTCGATGGGCTGAATGGCCTACTTCTGCTCCTATGTCTTATGGTCGTCAATGAATGTGTGGTTCAATAATATTCTGGAACACCCATGCTTTTGCCATAGAACTGAAGGACACCATCTTTTGTTTCCCATTGGACACATCTTATTCTTTGTGAAGCCATTCAACCCACGGAATCAACCACATTGGTGTGGGACTTTTTGGCCTTACCATCCTTTGTAAGCTTTCTGCCCTTATTATGAACACAATTATTGCTACAGTACTTTTAAAATTCTCATCCTTGTCTTCCAATCCCTTCATGGCCTTACCCCTCCCTATCTCTGTAACCTCTTTCAGCCCCCAAAGCTTCCAAGATATCTGCATTCCTCCAATTCTCCTCTTGCATATTCCTGATTTCCTATGCCGTATCATTGGCGACCATGCTTTCCGCTACCAGGACAATAGACTCTGAAATTCTCATCCTAAACCTCTGTCTTTTTATCTCTCCCCTCATATCAGATGCTCCTTAGAGCATACCCCTTTGACCAAGTTTTTCACTCATCTGTCCTATTATCTCATTATGTGGCTCCGTGTCAGATTTTGCTTGATAGTCACTACTGTGAAGTGCCTTGGGAAGTTTTACTATGCTAGAAGTGTTCTATAACACAAGTTGTTTGTTATCCTGGATGGCAGAAAATTGGAAGAGGCAAAACAGCAGCAAAAACTTCAACAACCACCCCCAATCTTTCAGAAGTCAGTGGATGAGGGGGAGGGGTGGGCCCAAGTCAGGTGCTGATAAGTGATCATACCCAGTGCATAGGTCTATCGGCCAAGACTGATCTGAGCAGCAATGCAGGAAGAGACTTCTCTCGATAGGCTGTTAAAAATCTTCACAGCCTCCTGGAGTATGTCCTGTTGCCTCCTGCACCATGGAGTCAGGATTTATCAGCAATTTTCTGTTGTAGGGTGTTGGTTGCAGTTCAGTAGGTCTGAAGAAGTCTTCATAGTAGGTTAACTATACATTTCTATTGACTCTTAAAACTATTTACATAGGGTACAGGCTAGGGCCCATTTTCATGCTTGCTGGTAAACACGGCTCTGTCCATAACTCAACTGTTCCTGGGTGCAGGTCCTGCGCTCTCTTACATCACTCTGTGGGCTGTACTGCATTCAGTCCCACATTAACCCTATATGTCCCAGACCCTTAAACTGCACTTTCAAAGGCACCACAGCCCCTAATTCTTTTAACTACTGGATACTTGCAGTTGGCTACAGGTAACATCAACTGCACATTGCAGTCTGTAGCACTCAGCTGCCTTAAATGGAGCAAGCACTATAAGTAAGTCAGTAAGAGTGAGCAGCTGTGGTTGGCTTCCTTTGCATCACAGAATCACAGAATCTTTACAGTGCAGGAGGCCATTTGGTCTATTGAGTCTGCACTGGCACTCTGAAAGAGCCTTCTACCTAGTCCCACTTCCTTGCCTTATCCCTATAACTTGCACAATCTTTCTTTTCAGATAGCAATCCAATCAAACCTCCCTCCACCACCCTTTCAGGAAGTTCATTCCAGACTCCAACCACCCTCTGGTTGAAAACATTTTTCCTCACGTCACTTTTACTCCTTTTACCAATTATTTTGACTCTGTGCCCTCTAGTTTTTGATGCTTCCTTGAGTAGGAAGTTTCTCACTATTTACCCTGTCCATACGCCTCAGGATCTTGAATACCTCTATCAAGTCTCCACTCAGCCTTCTTTTCTCCAAGGAAAGCAGCCCCAACCTCTCCGATCTATCCATATAGCTACAGTTCTTCATCCCTGCAATCATTCCTGTGAGTCTCCTCTGTACTCTCTCCAATGCCTTCACAACCATCCTCAAGTATGGTGCCCAGAACTGGACACAATCCTCCAGATGAGGCCTAACTAGTGTCTTATACAAGTTCAACATGACTTCCTTACTCTTGTACTCAATGCCACTTATAATAAAGCCTAAGATACTAAATGCTTTATTAACTCCTCTCTCAACATGCCCAAGGTCCCTCTGTTCCTGCACCTCCTTTAGAGTTTCTCCCTTTATTTTATACTGTCCCTCCATATTGCTTCACCAATGCAGCCCAAAGTATGAAATATGATAAATGGGATAAATTTAATGCAAAACAAAATAACCTGCTTTCTATTCATTCTTCACACAAATGATCACACAGAGTACTGCTCTTAAACGAAGACTAAGCAGCTTCCATGCGGTGCTTTCCTAGTGGCCTCAGCAAAGCTAATGAAAGGCTACTGTTCCACATGGAAAGATCCATGAGATGTTCGCACATATAAGGGCCGAGCTATAGGCCAGTGCACCTCAGCTATTGCCAGGGTAGTCTGGCGCAGCTGACTTGCTGGCACAATGGCAGGTTTTGAGTTGAGAAGGAGCAAAGGTGCTGACATTCTGAGAGAGGCCAACATGTACCACTCCCCTTGTGCTACTGCTGTTCCCATGAAATCGGGCCTCAGTACCTCCATTGAACTGTGGACTAGGTTACAGAAGATGAGTGGCTGCCATTCAATTGATCAATCTTTCCATGGTGCAACTGTTTGAGCTTCCAACTAAGCTGTAAAGCTTGCTCGAATAGAGTTCTATTGTAAGGTCTTGGCTGCAATGCTCCTGGAGGAGACCACATGCTCCCAAGTAAACTGCAGGCTCTGAAGCCAAAGGAAATGACATTACCTGGGCAAGAAGTGGACTCCTCCGTACTTTCCATCATAATTTTTTAATTCTTTCGCATTTGAATATCTCATCATATAACTGCTTGTGCGAGAACAACAATTTTCTTCTCATAACCAGAGGACCCCAAGCTCTGATACTTCCTCTCCTGGGCTATTCCAGCCTTCAGTTCCTGCTGCTACCCACTGATACTGAGCATCTTGATAGAATGCATAACAGTGCATTCTCAGGAGAAATGTCCTCCTCTAAGATATCTTCTTAAGCAGAAGCATTCTGCTGCCAAGAAAGACCTGGAAGAAAGAGAAAAGGGACAAGAGATAAGGTGGGAGATGGAAGTTGGACATTTGCAAGGCCAGGATTTCCCGTTTGGTGAGCGGGGGGCGGGGTCCACTCACCATTGCGTAAAATGACACGGGATGACGTCAGATGGAACTCCCAACGTCACTCTGCCTCATTTCAATTTTCAGGTCGGCGGGGGCTCAGCCGAATCAGCTATGCACCCACCGACCTGTCAATGGCCTATTGAGGCCATTGACAAAGTAATTAATGTAATTAGTGGACCTGCCCATCCAACCTTAAGGTTGGCGGGCAAGCCGGGAGCCCTGGTGGGCATTGGAAAAAGCATGAAACCTCATCCATGGGCAGGATGAGGTTTCATATATGTTTATAAATTTTTAATAAAAGTGAAACTGAAAGTGATGGACATGTCCCAACTTATGTGACAGTGTCACATGAGGGGACATGTCAGGGAATTTTTTTTTTTCTGTTTTTAACATTTTTTAATGTGTAGCTGATCTCCCTGAAGCAGCACTTAGCCTCAGGGAGATGAGTGCACTGTTTTGCGCCCATGCGCAAAAGAGCGCACCCTTGGCTCAGGGAATCCCCCCGCCCGCACAGGGAATGCATAGCGTTTCCTTGCGGATGTCACACTGAGTGGGCCATAATTGGCCCGCCTACGTAAAATGGCGGTGTGCCCCCAATTGGGGGCGCCGATTGGAGGCGCGCCTGCATGCGCCCGCTCCTGAACTTCCTCCCCGACGGGGGGAAAATTCTGCCTGAAAGTCACAGTCTTGAGAATAGACCCTGTCAGATAAATTAAAGTAAAGCCAAAAAAATCATGGTGGCTAGTTGCCCACCTTGTCTCCCTTGCACCTAATTTGTCGAATTAGCACCCTGTGCTAAATTGGAGCTAAAATATTGGGATAAAGGAAAGATCAAGAAGTCATGTACCAAAGTTACACAGGCTTCCTATCTAAATGCAGAATTTTGCCCTCGGATGGCGGGTGGGCCTCACTGGCTCGGCGGTGGGCGGACGGCCGACCCCCACCACCGAAATGGGGCCCGCTCCCATTTTGAGTCAATTAAGCCAATTAAGGCCCGCCCAGCAGGCTGCCTGACAGGAAGCGCTATGTGCTTCCTGTGCTGGGGGCGGGGGGGGGGGGGTGGGGGGAGGGATTCCCCATCTGTCAAAGTGCGCTCTTTCGCGCATGCGTGGGAAAGAGCGCACTGCTCCCTGAGGCAAAGTCCTGCCTCAGGGAGATTAGCGACAGGTAAGAAAAGTCAAAAAATAGAAAAATTAAAAAATTATTAACATGTCCCCCTCATGTGATAATGTCACGCGAGATGGGACATGTTAATAAAAAGAACATAAACTTTATTAGACTTTTTAAAAACAGACATGAAACCTCATCCCGCCAGTGGTTGGATGGGCAGGTCTTTAATTATCTTAATTAGCCTTAATTGGCCATTGACAGGTCAGCGGGCGGACAGCTGATTTCGCCGTCTGCCCGCCTTCCTAAAAATTTAAAGGGACTGGGATGATGTCGGGGGTTCCTCCCGACGTCATCCTGCATAATTTTCCCGTCGGCGAGCAGGCCCCGCCCCCAAATCGCTGACGGGAAAATTCAGGCCTAAGTTTCAATAATAATTGGCATCACTTTCTCTTGCCTCAAATTTTCCATTAATTCTTAAACAACTATATTCTGATGAAGAGTCATACGGACTCGAACATTAACTATATTCCTCTTCGTAGATGCTGTCAGACCTGCTTAGTTTTTCCAGCTATTTTTGTTTTTGTTTCAGATTTCCAGCATCCGCAGTATTTTGCTTTTATGTCATATAACATGTTTAAAGGACAGAAAACTGTATTTTCAGAGGAATGAGGTGCTGAGGTTTTTAAAACAACTATGCATAGAGGCCACTGCCACAGAAATGTCCAGGAAACTGTGATAACTTGCTTATAACAAGTTTTAAAGTTTGATTCGTCTTAATGGAGGAAAGTGAGGCGGAGAGGTGTAGGGAGACTATTCTAGAGCTTAGGGCCTAGGCAGCTGAAGATGTGGCCATCAAAGGTGGAGCGAATTAGAGGAATGCACCCAGAGGAAGCTACTGAAATGGAAGGTCAAGGCCATGGAAGGATTTGAAAACAAGGATGAGAATTTTAAATTTGACTGAATTTTCTTCTGTGTCTTTTATCTCTTCATTAAACCTTTGATTTGAAGACTTAATCAGCAGCTAGTTGGAACCATTGTCAGCTACTGAAGAGGCACTCTGCTTCTCCCAGCTGCACATTCACATTGTTAGATTTTTGATCGACAAGGGAGTCAAGGGTTATGGAAGGAGGCAGGAAAATAGAGTTGAGGCCACAATCCGATCAGCCATGATTTTATTGAATGACAGAGCAGGCTCGATGGACTGAGTGGCCTACTCCTGCTCCTAATTCTTGTGTTCTTGAGTTCATTCAAGTGACCATCTTGCCAGTTAGTACAATGTATTAATTGTACATTAATTCTGTCTAATTGAATGGTGGGCATTAACTGGGAATTCACTTAAATATATACGGACTCAGATGGTGTTTGTGATTAGGAGGCATACTCTTGTAATGTGTAACACCACAAATAAATGATTAGAAAATTGTATAAAGATTGGCTCCAGTGCTATCGTTCACCAACTGACTTTCTGGAATATTATAACCATGTTATGTTATGTGAGCTCATGGCAAGTGAAATGCTGAGGCATTTGAAAAACAAAAATGGACCTTGCAATATGTGTAGGACTATAATTTATTCTGGCCTTTAAATATTCCTAATATGCGCTTCTGCTACCTTATCCAATACGGTAGGTGGCGCACTTTTGGCCAGAAATATGTGCACTCTTCCAGTTTGCCATATTGGGAGCTAGTAAGCCAAATTTCAAGGTCAATGAGTTCAAACCCCATTCCAGAGATTTGAGCATGTGATCTGTAATGCAATATAAAAGGGTGCTGCATTATTGGTGATGCTGACTTTTGGATGAGACATTAATCCACAATGTCTCCATAATGATCCATAATTAATCCATAGTCTGCTCTCTCCGGTGGATATAAAAGATCAATTGACACTAATTGAAGAATAGTGTCAGCTCTGAAGAAAGGTCATATAGACTCGAAGTGTTAACTTTGTTTCTCTCTCCATAGATGCTGTCAGGCCAGCTGATTTTTTCCACATTTTCTCTTTTTATTTCAGATTTCCAGCATACGCAGTATTGTGCTTTTATGGTAACCTGGAGGCCCAGTCTAATGTTCTGGGGGCAAGGGTTCAAATCCCACCATGGCAGCTGGTGGAATTTGAGTTCAAATAATAATCTGGAATTGAAAAGCTAGTCTCAATAATTTTGACCATGAAACCATTGTCAATTGTCAAAAAAACCCATCTGATTCACTTCTGACATCTGCCATCCTTACCTGGTCTGGTGTACATGTGACTCTAGGTCCACAACAATGTGGTGACTCTTAACTGCCCTCTGAAATGGTGTGGCAAGTCACTCAGATAAAGGGCAATTAGGGATGAGCAACTAATGCTGGCTTTGCCAACGACATCCACATCACATGAAAGAAAAAAAAAACTCATTGGGCAGAATTTTCTGCCTGTCAGGCTGGCGGGCCCGATCCAATATATGGCGGGTGGGGAGCCGATCCCCGCCGGAGAAGCGGGCCCCGACACCATTTTAAGTGGGCGGGCCAATTATGGCCCGCCCAGCGTGACATCTGCCAGGAAGGCTATGCGCTTCCTGTGCGGGCAGGGGGGGATTTCCCAAATGCGAGAGTGCGCTCTTTCTCGCATGCGCATGAAAGAGCGCACATCTCCCTGAGGCTAAGTGCTGCCTCAGGGAGATCGCTGACAGCTGTATAAACTTTAAAAATAGAAAAATAATAAAATCCTTAACATGTCCCCCTCATGTGACAATGTCGCATGAGATGGGACATGTTAATAAATTTCACTGAAACTTTAATAAACTTTTTTAAACCCTACATGAAACCTCATCCCTCCAGTGGATGAGGTTTCATGTTTTTTCAGAAGCCCGCCAGCCTTAAGGCTGGACGGGCAGGGCCTTTAATTGTTTTAATGATCCTGTCAATGGCCTCAATTGGCCATTGACAGGTCGGCGGGCAGACAGCTGATTTCGCTGTTCTCCTGCATTTCTGAAGATTTAAATGGGGCGGGATGATGTCGGGGGGTCCCCCCAACATCATCCCGCGTCATTTTGCCGTCGGCGAGCGGGCCCCGCCCCCTGCTCGTTGACAGTAAAATCCAGCCCATTGAAAGCCATGATCAGAATAATAATAGTTAATGATCATGTTGTTGGAATAATACCATATATTCAATGCATTTATCTGATAATCTACCATTCTTGTTTCCATTTCTGTTACTGTCTGATTTTCAGGTATGACGTGCGAGGATTGGTAAAAACCATTGCCTTGATCCACTCTATAGAGATGATAAATAATTCGACTCTGTTGCCTGGAATCAAACTGGGATATGAAATTTATGACACTTGCACGGACCCTACAAAGGCACTGAAAGCAACCTTGAGATTCCTTTCTAAATCCAACTCTACAGACAACTGTGTCAAAATTCAGTGTAATTATACAGATTATGAGCCAACAGTAAAGGCAGTTATAGGAGCTGCTACCTCAGAAGTTAGCATCGCTGTTGCAAGGTTGTTAAACATCCAACTTATGCCTCAGGTAACTATGTTTTCTTCTTTGGATCTAGACATTTTTTATTTTGCTGTAAAATTATTTTAGTATTTACCCTGATTAGCGTATCTCATAAAGTCTTTCCGTATTCTTGTACATAGGGTAATGCAAAGCGAGAATTGCGTAACAAAGTGGTAACACATTCATAAGTTCAGATGACATAAGAAAATAAAAATTTAGAAAAGGGAAAAAGCAACTAGGTCAGTAAACCTGTCCTTTTATGTAGAGCATAAACTCTACTATAACCCTCAATAACCTCTCTTTCTAGAAATACATCTATACACTTATATTTTGTGGTAACTTACTCCAAAGCTGTTTTTCTCTCCATTTTCCCCATTTTAAAAGTGTTAAATATTATTAGTTCTGTAATATGTCAATGCTTGGCCCTCACTCTTACAAGTGTTATTCTACATAATGGCCAAGATTTTGCAGTCAGCAAAAAAGCAAGGCCACTTGCTGATGACCTCGAAAAAGCTGCACTGAGAGATCTCATGTTCTCTCTTAAAAGATTTTTTAAAAATTAGTTCTCTTGACATATAATTGATTGCAACAGTTTTTAATGGGGATTCACAGTGCCAAACAGTCATCACACTATCCAAACAACCAATCACATTCAAGAATTTTCACAGATAGCCAATCAGGAAATAAAAAGTATGAAAGATTAAATCTTTTTTTTTTACAAATTTCACAACAGGTAGAATGAAGATTGGGATATACAAAAGGGATTAAGGTTGAAACTGAAATATCGTTATTTTTTCAAAATCATTTAAAAAATCTAATTGACCATTATGGAGACCTTTAACAAAACTTCCCAAATATAAAATTATTTTTTCAGGACCATGTTGGTTGCTCAGCAATAGTTATTACTTAGATTACAGTTAAAAAGTCAGTTACACCTGGGGGGGAGGGGGAGCAGTGAATGTCAGAACACACCTTCGGGATTTCCCTGTTAATCTGTGCTCATGCTAAATCCTGAAGTTGAGGGCAGATTTGAAGAGTTAATAATGGCAAACACTGATACTTCACCATCAAATATTCTACAAATTTCCAGCCCACAGAGTTGCTTTCAGTTTTATGAAAATGTGCAGAAACCCACAATTTTCTGTGGTTCAATTTCAATATTATTTATTATGATTCATAATGCCATATGATGGGCTTTTATTTCACTGAATGCTACTAGGAAATAGCATCCTTGTGTGTTATATAGACTGTATAACATGCTGATTTGATCACATCCCTATACGGAACTTGCAACCTTCAGAATTGAAATATAACCTGGTATGATACTATTTGCCCCTGTAAAAATTGTCTCCCTTTTTCACCAGCCTGACCGATGTTTTATGGTTGCGTTTTTTATTTACAGTATCTTGGACATATCCTGTTCTTTTGTGTGGCACATAATCTTCAAATGAACAGTAATGAGATCACGCAGTGTTATTTGTTTGGAAAGTAAAGCCTTCTTTGTAATTGCCAGACAAAGAAAAAGTATTTTTTTTCTTTTCATTAAGTTCATTTATCACTGCCCATTCTGAATTGCTCGATATTTCTATATACTTCAAATTATGTTTTGTAACATGCTGCATTTGGAATTTACGAAGCCATTATGTTCCTACTAACTGAAAAAGCAAACAAAAAATGTTTGATTGTTGCAAAAAGCTACTTGCACTGAATTCATAGTTCTCTTCATAGGAGATCCGATAGGGTGGGTGCTGGGAGGATGTCTCCTCTTGTGGGTGAGACTAAAACTATGGGACACAGTTTATGAATAAGAGGTCTACCTTTTAAGTCAGATGAGGAGAAATCTTTTCTCTCAGAGGGTCGTCGGCCTGTGGAATTCTCTTCAGCAGAAAGTAGTGGAGGCTGGGTCTTTACATTTATTCAAGGCTGAGTTAGATAGATTTTTGATAGACAAGGGAGTGTAGGGTTATGGGGGGCAGACAGGAAAGTGGAGCTGAGACCACAAACAGATCAGTCATGACCTTATTGAATGGTGGAGCAGGATTGAAGGGCCGCATGGCCTACTCCTGCTCCAAATTCCTATGTTCGTGTGGCCTTATATTTCAGCAAAATTATAATAAAATGATTGACTAATAACCTTAATTTATGAAGCATAGTATAAATGTAGACTTCAAAAGTAATACTTCCCTTCTCAACATTGAAATCTTTTACAGATCAGCTACTCAGCTTCTGCTGAAATCCTCAGTGACAAGGCTCGATTTCCTGCTTTTTTAAGAACTATTCCAAGTGACGGCTATCAGACCAAAGCCATGGTCAAGCTGGTTCAAAAATTCCAGTGGAACTGGGTGGGAACTATTGCAAGTGATGATGAATACAGCCGGTCTGGAATAGACAACTTCATTACCCAAGCAGAGAGCTTGGGTATATGCATTGCTTTTCAAGAAGTTATTCCATTTTATTCATCAATTCAAATAACTAATTCCAGAATAAAAGAAATAGCAAACATTATCATCAACCGAACAAGAGTGAACGCCATTGTTATTTTTGGAAAAGGCTCTCATGTCACTGAACTATTTAGAATATTAGGCACTCAAAACATAAGCAAAGTTTGGATTGCCAGTGACAGCTGGTCAACCAACAGTAACATTACTCACTTGGAGAACATTCAAAACATTGGGGATATTGTTGGATTTACATTTAAGAGTGGAAATATTTCCAAGTTTCAAAATTATTTGAAAAAATTACCAGTTAATGCTAAATATTTTAACACATTTTTAGCAGAGTATTACAGGCTTCGAATGCTTTGTGCAAATGTTCAAAATGATGAGCTAGGGATATGTATTTCAAACAATACGCATCATGTGGAGGTTGATAAACATGCTGCCAATAAAGCCATGGAAACACAATACCAGGAAGATGATTTTCTGGTGAATAATATTGAACCAGGTGTTATTTCCAACATACAGTGGTCGGTGACTGCTCTTGCTCATGCTCTTCGAAATCTACTAAAGTGTAATGAAGGAATTTGCTGGAAATCGTTTGATTTTGCACCTTGGAAGGTAAACCTTTATCCTACAGCATAAACAATGAATGAAGTTATCCAAGTCACAGACACATGCTACAAATATAGTTTTCATGTAAATCCTCGATGTATTTGTTTATTGACTCTGCCTTTAAAGTGTATGGTGCTTTGCAGTCCTCTTCTATCTGAGTCAGGTATATTATTAGTAGTGTTTGCACTGAGAAATGGCTTTTAAAGTGATGTCCAACATTCAATGAACATTCCCTCCCAATACTGTATGTTGATGATTTGGTATGGAGTAGTGTAATGAGACCTATTATGAGTGGTACTACTGAAATGGTCACTGGGATTTTCCTCAGCTATACCTTGGGTCCTTCCATGGTCTGTTGAAACTGTCCAGGCTATTTACGCCTAAACCAAATGGTGTGGTTCCAATTAAGTTTAATTCTCCATGGGCCAGCGGAAAGGGAGAATCTTTAAATTTATAATCTTACTTCTGTAATTTTCCACAAAATACCAGTTGTCATTCACGCTGTTGGTAAAAGGAAATTCTTCACCAAACAAGAAATTGATCAGTTTACTGTTTCCCTCTTGTGAAATCTGGTTCTCTAACATGAATCTCATTAAGCTTGAATTGCTTTCTCTATAATCCATAGTTTACCTACATGTGTCCTAGAAAAGAAATTGGTGGACAGAAATAAAAGCTATTTAAGAACTGAATGCCTTCAAAGAATTGTTTAGAACATTCACAATAAAATTTCACAATTTTGATATTTATGCTAAAGGTTGTAACAGTAATACCCTGTAATTCAATGATGATTCATATTATTAGTTTATATTATATTATTAGTGCTATTATTTTAAATAAAATGCATTTTAATTACTCCTCAATTTTTCCTGCAGTTGTTGGAAGAGCTGAAGAAAGTCAACCTAACTGAGGAAGGAACCAGGATCCAATTTGATCCGTCAGGAGATTTTATGTCTGGATATGATATTGTCATGTGGAAATTTATCAGAGGCAAAATGGAGTTTAATCACATAGTTGCTGAATATGATATAAAGGAGGATAATATTAGAGTTAAAGATTCAAGGTTGGATAATTTAGAGGTAATTTTGTATAATATTAATAATTCTTAACTTTTACATTTTAGAGTTAAGCATAGTACATAGAAATTACAGCTAGCAATATTACCAATCATACGCTCAACACACTGAAGACTTTCCTTTGTCTTCTGTCGTGACAGAAGTATTAATGCATGTTAACATAGTGAATGGATTCATGAATAGATTCATGTCATATCTCCATCCTCACTCCCCTTGTCCCTTCTGTCCCCTGAATTCATTGTACCCCTGTTCACCCTAAACCTCCTCCATAAAAACTGTCCCACCTGAATTTATGTTCACTGTCTTGACCCTGTCATCTCCGATGGCTTCTCAACAGGTTACAGACAAGACCATCTTCCTTATCTTACACACTGCCCACATCTCTCTATCTCTTTCCAGCCTCATTTCTTTCTGTACTCACCCAACAGAAAAAAACTCAAATTATTTACAACTGTACTCTTAAACTTTCAACTGCCTAGGTTTAAACTTGATATGCACCACAAAATTGTTGCAATCATCATTTTGCTCAACCATTCCTTCACGTACACCTTTGATGCCATTACTACCTCTTATCTCTCCCATCCTTTTAATTCCCCTGGCATGGCCCCAGCTTTGCTCCCTTATGTCCAAGAATGCAGATTTGAGCATATTGGTTTTAATTGTATCATCAGATCTGGTTGCACAGATGAATGCACCATCAAGCCTCACTCTCCCCCACAAAACTGTCCACTGCTACAGGATCATCCTGGAGAGCAGTGATAACCTACAGTTTATTTTCTCCACTATCACTTGTCTCCTTAAACCCTGCTCTCCTGCACTTTCCACCTTAAGCTCCAATAATGCAAGGAGCTCATAGACCTCTTAATTTCTTGAAGAATCTTTGAAAATTCAAATATGATTATGCAGAGTCAATATGGTTTCATAAAAAGAAAAACATGTTTGACAAATCTTTTAGGTTTTTTTTGAGGGTGTAACTAGCAGGATAGGTAAGCAGGAAATAGTGGATGTAGTAAATTTGGATTTTCAGGTGACATTTGACATGTGGGATTGGGATCTTATATTAACATGGTTTGAGGTTTATTTGAGGACAGAAAACAGAGAACAGGTGGGTATTTTGGGGTGGCACAGCTATTGCTTGGCTTCAGCTATTTACAATCTTTACTAATGATTTAAATGAAGGAACCAAGTGGAATATATTCAAGATGGCAGGTGATACAACATTAGGTGGGAAAGTAAGCTGTAAAGAGGGTACAAAGAGGCTGCAAAGGGTTACAGACCAGTTAACTGACTAGACAAGAAGGCAGCAGATAGAATATAAGGTGCGGAAGTGTGAAATTATCACTTTGGTGGGAAGAATGGAAAAACAGGTGGTTACACAGGATATATCTAATAGGTGAGATTCTAGTATATGTTGATAAGCAGAGAGACTTGGGCATCCTTGTGCACGATTCATAGAAAGTTACTACATAGGTACAGCAATTTCACACTTCTGTACCTCATATTCTATCTGCAACCTTCTTGTCTAGTCACTTAACTGGTCTGTAACCTTTTGCAGCCTCTTTGTATCCTCTTCACAGCTTACTTTCCCACTTAATGTTGTATCATCTGCCATCTTGAATATATTCCACTTGGTTCCTTCATTTAAATAGGTGCAACAAGCAATTTATGAAGACAAATGGTGTGTTAACCTTTATTGCAAGGAGATTCAAGTAAGGCAGCCCTGCTGCAATTTTGTAAGGCTTTGGCGACACTGCATCTGGTTTTGGTCTCCTTTCCTAAGGAAGGTAATATTTGTCTTGAAGGGGAGTAGGGGAGTGGGGTGTTGGGCAGATGGGTGGGGGAGGGGTGTAGTGGTGGTACATCGTCAAATCACTGGATTAATTACTGGAATGAGAGGGAAGTCCTTTGAGGAGATATTCAGTACAATGGGCCTATATTCTCTGGAATTTGGTAGAATGAGACATGGGCCTGAATCTTCCGTTCGACCCGCCCGCCACGCATAAAATGATGCTCGGTGAGGTCACCGCACGTCATTCCGATCTTCAGTTTGGCGGGCAAGCACTGGAGTCGGCTGCATGCCCGCTGAACTGTCATAGGCCTATTAAGGCCATTAATCAACTAATAGAGGCATTTGTCAGGGCTGCCCGTCCAACCTTAAGGTTGGCAGGCGGCGACGAGCCCAGGTGGTCTTCGCATTTCTCATGAAACCTCATCCACGGGCAAGATGAGGTTTCATGAAGGTTTAAAAATTTGATAACATGTTTCATGTAAATTCATAAACATGTCCCAGCTCATGTGAGATGTCCCACCTCATGTGAGGGGACATGTCGGAATAGTTTTATTTTTTTATTTTTCACATTTTTATGGCTTTTCTTAATGTCCCTGAGGCAGCTCCGTGCTTCAGGGAGATTTCTGCAGAGCGCAGGCCCTGACTCTCCCTCCTCCCGTCGCCACATAGGTGGGCTTTAATTGGCCCACCCACGCAAAATGGCAGCGCCCAGCTGATCGCGGGCAGCAATCGGCTGCGTGCCCGCCTGCGCCCGCTCCCGCCCAGCCCGCCGACGGGGAGAAAATTCTCCCCATGATGTCATTGAAACAGGTGAAATTCTTGGAGTGCTTAGGTGCTGGGGGACAGTCTTTCCTGGCTGGAGGGTATAGAACTAGGAGTCATATTCTCAGGATAAGGAATACCCCACTCGGACTGAGATGAGGGGAAATTTCTTCACTGACGGTTGTTACTCTTTGGAATTCTCTATCCCAGAGGTTTGTGAATGTTCAGTCGATGATTATATTCAAGAGATGGGTGGATTTTTTGTGCACTAAATTTTTTGGATATGAAGATGTGGTGAGAAAATGGAGTTGATGTAAAAGTTCAGCTATGATCTTATTGAATGGCAGAGCAGGTTCAAGGAGCCATATCGTCTACTGCTACTCAAAGATTTTGTGTTTGTATGTCATTATAGTTAGGACAAACTGTTTAACTGCCTCTACCCTTTCCTCTTGCTCACCATGCCAAATCTCAGTGTATGCTACCCTCCAGTGCTCACTTATTCCCCTCTTATACTCTCTACTCATCTTGTCCATGAGATCCAAATCCTGCTCTTTTGACCCCAATCTTACTAAACCATTGTCCACTCAACTTTGGCATTGTGAACGGTTCTCTCTTGTCAAGTACTTTCTCCCTGTCTCCTTTTCCACCTGTCACTATGCCCATACAGACCAAAAACTTTTTGAAAGAAAGATATCCCCACAACGCCAACAGAAAACAAACCAATGGACAAGATTTCACATATTAAAACGTTTACTATAACAAACAAACCAAAATCAACTGCATTCAAACGTTAATTAACTGCAGGTAAATGATGTTTCAAATAAAATGGCAGATTGCACTTTAAATTGCTGATACAATAAAGAAACATTGTACAAAAATACAAGCAATCCCTCCTCAGCATATATGGTATTAAACTCAGCTGCTGAGTCCCACAGCTATGCATTTCCCAGGAGGAGGCTTAGTTTCTTTACTCATACAGGAGGCAGGCCTGAAGTCCCTTCACACAGCAGCCTCACCACATCTGATTTCCGCAGATTCCCAAAAGGCATGTCTTTCTCAGCCTCACTGCTCGGCTCTTGGAACCCGCCTTTTTGGTCTCCTTCGCTGGCTTCCACAACTTCCCACCTTAGCTGCCTTATACCCACAGAATAGTCCTGGTCTCAGTGATTTCTCTCTGATTCTTCACCAGGATCTGCTTTGTTTCCTGTAACAGTGTCCTACTCTCTCTGTAGAACTCAAGCTGTAATTTGACACCCCAATTAGCTGTCTATTTGCTTTTTGCTTCAGCTCCTTAGCAACCTCAGCCACAATTTAACTTCTCAAAATCTAATCACCAAGAAGTCCAATTAAGCCCTATTTCCAGAATTATCTTAGTTTCACTTTTTGTCTTAAAGAGACATTTCAGAAAAAGAAAATACAAGCTTTTCTCAATGTGTAAGGGCCATCACACTCTTTCTCGCAAGTCTATTTCAAATTTCTCCAATCATCTTCTGCCCCCGCTATAACACCAAAACAACCCTTTACCAATGTTACAAGCAACGTGATCTGTTACCATGACAATGCTGAATCCCCTGCTCTCATCCTCCTTGACTTCTATGTAAATCTTAACATGGTTTATCACACCATCCTGCATTGTTTCTCCTCCATTGTCCAGCTGGGTGAAACTGCCATCGCTTACCCCCACTCTTACCTACCAGAACATCTAAGAATGGTTTATTTGTTCACCTCTGCACCTTTACCCGTGGAGTGCCTGAAGGATCTATGCTTGGCCCCTTTTCCTCATTTACAGGCTGTCTCTCATTAGCCATTAGATATAGTGTCAGCTTTCCCATGTGTGCTGATGACAGCGAGCTCTACTTCTATACTACCTATCTTGACCTATCCACTATCTCTGTGTTGACTAATATTAAGGCCTGAATTCAGCTGGAAGGGCTTCACGCCTTAGTCAATAATGATGCTGGTAGCCCTAATTCCGGAAGTCCTGTCCCTGAACCCAGCACCCACCATTTTTACTGGGGTGGGAGGTCGGTGTGGGAGGCGGGAGGGGGCAGGGGTAGGTTGTACTTTGTACATCCATGGATTATGGAGATAGCACATGTCAAAGTGCAGCTGCCTTCAAATAGAAGCAATTTTTGTTACTGGGATTTCCAAAACAGAAGTTGTAGGCTTTAGACATTTGAGAAAGAGGTCTAAAGCTGCCAGAAGTATTTGGGGAGGCAAGGTATCCTTTTGGAGAGGTAAGGCACCCCCTTGGGAGAGGTTCCCTTTGGGAGAGGTCAAGTACCACTTTGGAGTTGTTAAGTGTAGACGTGAATGTAGGTTAAAAATTAGATAACCTCTGTGGAACTGTTAAATCCCCAGGCCTTTAAATCTTCGAAGGAAACTATCCAACCTACAGTTGAAAGAAACAATGTTTGCTATTTCACTGTTTGTTGATATAACCCTGAGGGTTATCATCATAGGATTAGTGCTGCTTGACTGCTTCGACAACCTATAATTATCACTGTGTGAGCCCTGTAAGTTCACCGTTTTATTGATAGTTCCAAGTGGTTATAAGGTAATTTATATGTGATTTGATGTGGAGCTATGAAAATAAATGTTTGTTTTCTAAGGGGTTAAGTATTTGAAGGGATTTAAATGTTATCAATGAGAGTGTTTTTTAAATATAGTGAAGTCTTCAGTGAATACTTAGACCTTTATTTTATTTAACCTCACTATGTCTCCTGAGGTCTCCTATGGTGGAAACTGGGCGAGTTGACATAGGGACTATAAAGGGCCATGGGAATGAGTGGGGTTATGTGTTTGCATGGAGGGTATGTGGGCCCATGGGAGGTGGACAGAGGGACATAGGTTGGCATAGAGGATATGAGGTACCATGGAGTGTGGGTGGGGGTCATGAGCTGGCATGAATTGGCATGGATGGGGCATGGGGAGTGTGTGGGGGAGAGAAGTGGAGAACTGTTTCTTTGTCGTATCGCTTTTATTATAACTGGGACAAAATCCCAGAGCACGAGGCCTTTTAACCATCCTGCTTCCCCACCCAGCAGCTATTGTGGCTGCCTCCAAGCACTTTCTGGGGTGGTGGAGCTGACTCCAGTTATCACCCTCTCACACAGATTGAAAATCCGTCCGTTTGGGGCACTTCCTCCTGACTCAGGAGTGGAAATTCAGTTGTGAATGAGCTGCAATTTTCTTGAGTTAACATTGGGAAGGGCAGAGCCATGGGGCAGAATACTGCCCTTGATGGGTAGGCGGGGTGGGCGGGCTTGGCGGTGGGCAGGCAGCCGATCGCTGCCGCCGAAATGGGCCCTGCTGCCATTTTAAGTGGGTGGGCCAATTAAGGCCTGCCCAGCGGGCCGCCCGACGGGAAGCACTATGCACTCCCTGTGCGGGCTGGGGGGGATTCCCCAACTGTCAGAATGCGCTCTTTCGTGCATGCACGTGAAAGTGCGCACATCTCCCTGAGACTAACTGCTGCCTCAGGGAGAGCGCTGACAGTGTTTGAAAGTTTAAAAATAGAAAAATAAAAAAATTATTAACATGTCCCCTCATGTGACAATGTCACATGAGATGGGACATGTTAATAAATATCACAAAAACTTTATTAAAGTTTTTTAAACCCTACATGAAACCTCATCCCGCCGGTGGATGAGGTTTCATGGTTTTTTGGAAGCCTGCCGCGGCTCCTGGCCTGCCCGCCAGCCTTAAGGTTGGACAGGCAGGACCTTTAATTGATTTAACTACCCTGTCAATGGCCTCATTTGGCCATTGACAGGTCGGCGGGTGGACAGCTGATCGCGCTGTCCCCCCACCTTCCTGAATATTTAAATGGGGCGGGATGACATCGGGGGTTCCCCCGACATCATCCCGTGTCATTTTCGCGTCAGCGAGCAGGCCCCACCCCCAGCTCACCGACGGAAAAATTCTGCCCATGGTCTTTGGCTCTTAACACATCAATGGCCCTCACCATTAATTTCATTCCCCTTCCAACCATTGGCTCAGGTTGAAATCCCACCATCCCCATTTGACCATGCATCCCCCCATCAAAAAAGGTGTTTACTTGCATCTCCATAACTTTTTTTCAATTCATTGGATGTAGATATCACTGGTCAGGCCAACATTTATTGCCCATGAGAGTCAACCACATTACTGTGGGTCTGGAGTTACAGGTAGGCCAGGCCAGCAGATTTCCTTTCCTTAAAGGACATTAGAGAACCAGATGGGTTTTTACAACAATCAGCAATGGTTTCATGGTCATCATCAGACTTTTAATTCAAGATTTTTTATTGAATTCAAATTCCATCATCTGCTGTGGTGGGATTCAAACCCAGGTCTCCAGAACATTACCCCAAGTCACTAGAACACCAGTTGAGTGATAATACCGTTACACCACCTGCTTTCTGTCCCTAATTTCAGTTAATCTGCTGCTGAAACTCTCCTTCATGCCTTCATCACCTCAAGTTTGATAATCCCAATGTCCAGCCGGCCATCTTTCTCCCAGCTTTCACTCTATGTAAATTTTTGCTCATCCAAACTCCACTACCAATATCCTATACTGTACCAAGTCCCATTCAGGCATTACATTTGCCTTCACTTGCAGTCCCCCAACACTTCAAATTTAAAATTCTTATCTTCATGGTTAAATCACTTCATGACCTTATTCCTCACTAAATTAAAAACCTCTTGTAACCCTACAAACTTCAGAGCTCTCTGCTCCTCCAACTCTAGCCTTTTGTGCATCTCTCCTTCCTTTGCCCAAACATTTAACAACCATGTCTTCAACCGTTCGTGCTCTAGAATTTCCTGCCTAAGCGCCCTCCCCTCCCCACCTCTCTTTTCTCCTTTAAGACCCTCCTTACAATCTAATCTTTGTCCAAGCTTTTATACCTCTCTCCCAGCATCTCAAATTTGTGTCAGTGACCATTTTTTTGAATCACTTTAGTAGGATATTTTATGTTAAATGCGTTACATAAGTGCAAGTTTCTGTTGTTGAGTATATAGCGTTTAATATCATTAATGTAATTCCTGGTCTGTGGTGTCAAGCTTTAAAACTTGAGTTTTGTGAGTATGGTGGCCATTACCAAGGAGAAGGTGCTAGGAAAACTGAAAGGTCTGAAGGTGGATAAATCACCTGGACCAGATGGATTACACCCCAGAGTTCTGAAGGAGATAGCTGAAGAGATAGTGGAGGCGTTAGTGGTGATCTTTCAGGAATCACTGGAGTCAGGGAGTCAGGGAGGGTCCTAGAGGACTGGAAAATCGCTAATGTAACCCCCCTGTTTAAGAAGGGAGTGAGGCAAAAGATGGGAAATTACGGGCCGATTAGCCTGACCTCGGTCGTTGGTAAGATTTTAGAGTCCATTATTAAGGATGAGATTTCAGAATACTTGGAAGTGCATGGTAAAATCGGGCAAAATCAGCATGGTTTCATCAAGGGGAGGTCATGCCTGACAAATCTGTTAGAATTCTTTGAGGAGGTAACAAGTAGGTTAGACAAAGGAGAGCCAATGGATGTTATCTACTTGGATTTCCAGAAGGCCTTTGACAAGGTGCCACACAGGAGGCTGCTCAGTAAGATAAGAGCCCATGGCGTTAGAGGCAAGGTATTAGCATGGATAGAAGATTGGCTGTCTGGCAGAAGGCAGAGAGTGGGGACAAGGGGGTCCTTCTCAGGATGGCTGTCGGTGACTAGTGGAGTTCCGCAGGGGTCAGTGTTGGGACCACAACTTTTCACTTTATACATTAATGATCTAGTTGAAGGAACTGAGGGCATCCTGGCTAAGTTTGCAGATGATACAAAGATAGGTGGAGGGACAGGTAGTATTGAGGAGGCGGGAAGGCTGCAGAAGGATTTGGACAGGTTAGGAGAATGGGCAAAGAAGTGGCAGATGGAATACAACGTGGGGAAGTGTGAGGTCATGCACTTTGGTAGGAAGAATAGAGGCATAGACTATTTTCTAAATGGGGAGAGAATTCAGAAATCTGGAGTGCAAAGGGACTTGGGAGTCCTAGTCCAGGATTATCTTAAGGTTAACTTGCAGGTTGAGTCGGTAGTTAGGAAGGCAAATGCAATGTTGGCATTTATTTTGAGGGGACTAAAATATAAAAGCAGGGATGTGCTGCTGAGGCTTTATAAGGCTCTGGTCAGACCACATTTAGAATATTGTGAGCAATTTTTGGCCCCATATCTCAGGAAGGATGTGCTGGCCCTGGAGAGGGTCCAGAGGAGGTTCATGAGAACGATCCCAGGAATGAAAGGCTTAACATATGAGGAACGTTTGAGGACTCTGGGTCTATACTCGATGGAGTTTAGAAGGGTGAGGGGGGATCTGATTGAAACTTACAGAATACTGAAAGGCCTGGATAGAGTGGACATGGGGAAGATGTTTCCATTAGTAGGAGAGACTAGGACCCGAGGGCACAGCCTCAGAGTAAAGGGAAATCCTTTTAGAACAGAGATGAGGAGAAACTTCTTTAGCCAGAGAGTGGTGAATCTATGGAATTCATTGCCACAGAAGGCTGTGGAGGCCAGGTCATTGAGTGTATTTAAGACCGAGAGAGATAGGTTCTTGATTGGTAAGGGGATCAAAGGTTACGGGGAGAAGGTGGGAGAATGGGGTTGAGAAACCTATCAGTCATGATTGAATGGCGGAGCAGACTCGATGGGCCGATTGGCCTAATTTCTGCTCCTATGTCTTATGGTCTTATGGTCTTAACTGTAGGGTCAAGGAATGCTGTGGAATTGTCCACTTCTGCATGCATCAGCTGATGATTTTCCACATTTTGAAGTTGAGTAAAATCATGGGTGAGCAAGTTTAAAACAGAAAAGCTAATTTAATGAAGTTGTATTAGATTGATAGTCAAAACAGTTAGACCTTTAAGGTTTGTCCTGTATCCTAGGATGTAGTTCTGAGTTTGGTGATTGATTTCATTCTCTTAGGGCAATTGATTTTGATTCAGCGGCAAGCACTGTTCCTGATTTTCAATTTTTCATTAGGTACATAAGCGGTAACTTTCAACTTAAGTCAGAGATGAAAAACTGGGGGTATCAGATTGGCCATCTGTTACATTATCTACCTGATTTACTTTCCCATTGACTTCAATGGATAAGAAAATCAGTCAAGGTGTATAAAAGACGGCAGGTCCAAGAGCACCAATTTTTTGCCCTTCAATAAAAAGCAAAATACTGCAGAAGGAAAACTAGAAAACTCTGGAACCTCTCAGCATATCAGACAGGATCTGCTGCCAGGTAGCCCAAGAGAACCAGGCAGGTTCCCTTGGGACCCTCCTGGGGTCCCGCTCGCTAATTGGTTTTCCGTTTTGGATACTGGTGAGGTTGGTTCCTCAGAGGAGTGCAGTCAGATCCAAGTTTGTGGCACCATGAGTGGGAGGAAGAATAAAGGAAAAGTAATAGTGATAGGGGATTCATTAGTTAGGGGAACAGACGGGCGTTTTTGCGGCCATAGACGTGACTCCAGGATGGTATGTTGCCTCCTTGGTACCAGGGTCAAGGATGTCACCGAGCAGCTGCAAAGATTGTGGTTCACATTGGTACCAACTCAGGTAGGAAGGGGGATGTGGTCCAGCATTCAGAATTTAGGGAGCTAGGTCAGAAATTAGCAAGCAGGACCTCAAATGTAGTAATCTCTGGATTACTCCCAGTGTCACCTGCAAGTGAGTACAGAAACAGGAGGATGAAGCAGATGAATGTGTGGCTGAAAGATAATGCAGGAGGGGAGGCATTAGATTCCTGGGACACTGGGGCTGGCTCTGGGGAGATGGAACCTGTACAAGCCGGACAGGTTGCACCTAAACAGAGCCTGGCTTGATTTCCTTGCGAGGTGTTTTGCTACTGCTGTTGGGAGAGCTTTAAATTAACTTAGCGGTGGGGTGGGTGGGGGGGTGCATGGGAACCAGGAGAGAATATTAGAGAGGAATACCAGCGTGCACAAAATACTGGGAGAGACAGGTAGCATTAGTATAGAGAATAATAAACTAATAGGTGGAGACAGAGTAAGGAAGAAAGTCATGATGTCTAAATCAGGGTTACTGTGTGTGTATGTGAATGCACGGAGTACAGTAAAAAAGATAGGGGAGTTCCAGGCATAGATTACCATGTGGAAATAAGATGTTGTGGCAATAACAGAGACCTGGCTCAAGGAAGGGCAGAACTGGGTTTTAGATATTTCTGGGTACAAGACGTTCAGAAACAATAGGAAAGGAGGAAAAGGAGGAGGGGTGGTGGTATTGGTTAAGGAGAGCATTGCAGTCCTGGAGAAAGAGGATGTCCCAGAGAGTTCAAGGACAGAATCAATTTGGCTAGAGCAAAGGAACATAAAGGGTGCAATTACATTGCTCGGTGTAGTCTATAGACCCCCAACTAGTGAGGAGGATGTAGAGGTACAAATCTGCAAGAAAATTACAGAGAGATGCAAGCATTATAGAGTAGTTATAATGGGGGACTTTAATTACCTGAATCTGGACTGGGACAGTGGTAGTGTAGAGAACAGAGAGGGGCAAAAGTTCCTAGATTGTGTTCAGGAGAATTTTCTACAGCAGTATGAGTCCAATCCAACAAGAAAGGGTGCACTGTTGGACCTGGTTCTTGGAAATGAGATAGGCCAAGTAGATCAAGCATCAGTGGGGGATAATCTAGGAGACAATGATCATTATATCATAAGGTTTAGGATGATGGTAGAAAAAGACAATGTGCAATCCAGAGTAAGAATAATTACTGGGGGAGAGCCGACTTCAATGGGGCAAGAACGGATCGACTGAAACCAAAGTCTAGCGGGAAAAGCAGTAGCTGAGCAATGGGCTACCTTCAAAAAAGAATTGGTTCGGCACAGTCAATGTATATTCCCTCAAAAGGGAAAGGTGGGGCAAACAAATCCAGAGCTCCCTGGATGAAAAAGGAGATAGAGATTAAGATAGAGAAGGAAAAGTGTGCGTATGACAGGTGTGAGGTAGAAAATATAATTGAGAACTAAGTGGAATACAGAAGGTTCAGAAGGGATGTGAAAAATCAAATAAGAGAAGCAAAGAGGGGTTTGAGAAAAGACTGGCAGCCAACATAAAGGGAAATTCCAAAGTCTTCTATCAACACATAAATAGTAAGAGAGTGGGAAAAGGAGGAGTAAGGCCGATTAGGGACTAAAACGGAGATTTTCACATGGAGGAAGGGGGCATGGCTGAGGTGTTAAATGAATACTTTGCATCTGCCTTTACTGGAAGCAGATGCTACTGAGGCCACAGTGACAAAGGAGGGAACTCTATCATCAGAAGGGTTCAAAATTGATAAAGAGAAAGTGTTGGATAAATTGTCAGTACTTAAAGTTGACAAGGCACTGGAACCGGATGAGATGCATCCAAAGATATTGAAGGAAGTAAGAGTGGAAATTGCCATAATCTTTCAGACTCAGGGAAGGCGCCAGAGGGCTAGAGAATTGTAAACATTACACCCTTGTTCAAAAAAAGTTGTAAGGGTAAGCCTTGCAATTACAGACCAGTCAGTTTAATTTCAGTGGTGGGCAAGATTCTAAAAACAATTATTCAGGATAGAATTAGTAGTCACATGGAAAAATGTGGGTTGATTAGGAAGAGCCAGCATGGAATTCTAAAGGGGTAATCATGTTTAACTAAATTGCTGGAGTTTTTTAAAGAGATAGCACAGAGGGTAAATGAGGGTAATGCTATTGATGTGGTGTACATGGACTTTCAAAAGGTATTTGACACAATGCCACACAATAGACTTGGGAGAAAAGTTATTGCTCATGGAATAAAAGGGACAGTAGCAATGTGGATACAAGATTGGCTGACTAATAGGAAACAGAGGGTAGTGGTCAATGGATATTTTTTGGGCTGGAGGAAAGCTTGTAGTGCAGATCCCCAGGCATCAGTATTGGGACCCTTGCTTTTCCAGATATATATTAATGATCTAGATCTTGGCATACAGGGGACAATTTCAATTATATGAAACTTGGAAGCATTGTAAACTGTGAGGAGGACGGTGTAGAACTTCGAAAGGACATAGACAGTGGTGGAGTGGACAGACAGGTGGCAGATGAAGTTCAATGTGGAGAAGTGTGAGAGGTGTTGCATTTTGGTAGGAAAAACATGGAGAGACAATATAAAATAAGGGGTACAATTCTTAAGGGTGTGCAGGAGCAGAGGGACCTGGGTGTATATGTGCATAGATCATTGAAGGTGGAGAGAGCAGTTAATAAAGCATACATTATCCTGGGCTTTATTGATAGGGGCATAAGGTACAAGAGCAGGGAGGTTACACTGAGCTTACATAAGGCATTAGTTAGACTTTAGCTGGAGTATTGTGCACAGTTCTGGGTACCATGCTATAAGAAGGATGTGAATGCATTGGTGAGAGTACAGAAGAGGCTTACAAGAATGGTTCCAGGGATGAGAAACTTGTGTTATGAAGAAAGATTGGAGAGGTTGGGACTGTTCTCCTTGGAGAGTAGGCTAAGAGGAGATTTGATAGAGCTGTTCAAAATCATGAGGGGACTGGATAGTGTAGATAGGGAGAAACTGTCCCCGCTTGTAAAAAGATCGAGAATGAGAGGGCACAGGTTTAAAGTGATTTGCAAAAGAAGCAAATGTGATGCGAGAAAAATCTTTTTCATGAAGCGAGTGGTTCGGGTCTGGAATGCACTGCCTGGAAGTGTGGTGGAGGCAGGTTCAATCGAGGTATTCAAGAGGGCATTAGATGATTATTTGAATAGAAACAATGTGAAGGGGTATGGGGAAAAGGCAGGAGATTGGCACTAAGTCATAATGCTCATTTGGAGAGCCGATGTAGACACAATGGGCCAAGTGGCTTCCTTCTGCACCATAACGATTCTATGATTCTGTAATTCTGTGGGAAAAAAGGCATGTTAATGTTTTGGGTGTCAGAATTGGAAGACATTACAGATGAACAGCATTTAAAAAGGATCACGGGGAAGGGATGAGATAATACATGTAAACACAGAGTAGAAATGAAATGCTTTATAATGTTTAACTGGAGGACAGGAGAGGATCAAATGACCGGATATTTTAGTATGAAACAATAGGAGGCTTGATGATAGAAACTAATGAATATGGAGTATAATCAATCCCTTGCTCACCCTGGAGTAGAGTTACAGTTTTGGCCTCAATCAACAATTCCTGCATGAATTGTGCCCAAAATTATGCCTGTTTGAAAAGTTTTTTCCCCCGTGAGTTTCCACTCAAACTTATTTGCACATCACTGAATCTGTCATGAGCTGGTGCAATCAGGCGGCGTTTTAAAACATATTTTCTTAAAATGCTGTTTCTGAATATTTTTGAAGGATGGCAACTTGGTAATGTTTGATTAAAACAGAAGAATGGGTTTATAAAGAAAAGCATTTTAATCATGGTTTTAATGCACCACTTCTGAGTAACTTGATTTTAAATTACTAAAAATCACTTTTAAAAGGTATATATAAATCAATTTTCTACATATATTGAAGCCAGTTTCTTAGTAAATTAACAGAGATAATATTCAAAAGCTTTTAAAATGGACTTTTTGGTGTCCTTGAGCAGTGAAAGCAAGCATGCAGGTGCAGCAAGCAGTTAAGAAGGCAAATGGTATGTTGGCCTTCATTCTTAGAGGACTTGAGTACAGGAGCAAGGATGCCTTACTGCAGCTGTACAGGGCCATGGTGAGACCACACCTGGAGTATTGCATGCAGTTTTGGTCTCCTTACCTAAGAAAAGACATACTTGCCATAGAGGGAGTCCAGTTCACCAGACTGACTCCTGGGATGGCAGGATTGTTGTATGAGGAGAGATTGGGTTGACTAGACCTGTATTCACTGGAGCTTGGAAGAATGAGAGGGGATCCCATTGAAACGTATAAAATCCTGACAGGGCTGCTCAGACTGGATGCAGTGAAGATGTTTCCTCTGGCTGGGGGAGTCTAGAACAAGGGGCCACAATCTCAGGATACAGGGTAGTCCATTTAGGACTGAGATGAGGAGGAACTTCTTCACACAGAGGGTGGTGAACCTGTGGAATTCTCTGCCACAGAGGGCTATGTGGGCCAAGTCACTGAATATATTTAAGAAGGAAATAGATAGATTTCTAGACTCTAAAGGTGTCAAGGGGTATGGGGAGAGCGGGAGTACAGAGTTGAGGGATCAGTCATGATCATGTAAACGTCAGAGCAGGCTCGAAGGGCCAAAAGCCTCCTGCTTTTATTTTCTATGTTTATATATGTTGCCTGCGGACTAGAAAGCTGGCGTGAGCTCCATGTTGCCTCTTTTAGAGAAGGCCCGACAAATTAAGAGCCACTCAGGCGCTTAACTGGACAGCAGCAGTCCTTTGCCGGGATCAAGGATCTCGTGCCGGGATTCCTGCCCACCAAGAGCTGCCGCCAACCAGAAATCAGCAGCTCTATTGAAAGGCAGCATCACTGGGGTGGTGGTGGCTGCTGCTGGTATGACACCCACCCGAGGCCAAGGGTGGAATTTTACAGCTCCCCACCAGTATAGTTGAAGGTGAGTGAGGCATGTAAAGTAAAGCAGGTGGCCAGCCCACCGCCTTCCCGCTCACTCCCAAACTGTCCCCCATGTTCTGGGCAAGGCATCATATACTGCTTGCCCTTAGGCCTATTGAGGCCTTTAAGTTGCCAATTAAAGGCTAGGTAGGGACCTTATTTTGCCTCTACTGCCATAATACATCGGGCAGGGGAAGGTGCAACATTTACAGTTCAGGCTAAAAGCCGGGAAGCAAGTGGAGGAACTTTCTTAGAGGGGGTCTCCTGTGCCCATTGGGGGCACCCTGCCTCCAACATGGTAACCCCCTTTGTGAATCACTGCTGGCCTCTAAAGCCCTCCCCTCCCACCCCACTAGGGACCCCAATCCTTCCCTCAACAAAATCCCCAGACCTATCATCATCCTTCTTTTTGGACTCATCATAGTCCCAGCAATGTGCACTACTGTGTTCTGGCACTGCAGAGATTACTCAGCTGCCTATCAGTCAATAATGCCCCTCAGCAGGGTCCTCCATTCCCGATGTCAGTTCCTCCAATCAGGCACTGAGTGCCTTTGAATGATGGGACCATCTTGGGAGCCAGCAGGCAACTCTGCATACCCACCCACTGGCGGGTTAATATCAGTGACGGCGAGATAAGGCCCTTAATTGGGCATTAATTGGCATTGGGTCGGGAAGGCTGTCCAGAAACTTCCTGCCACGGATTTAATGAAGTGGAGGCGGGAAGGCAGCAGAGTCTCCACCCACCAGCCTCCAGCCTGATTAAATGTTACCACCACCAAACTCGCCACATGGAAAAGTATTAAATTCCTCCCCTTATTCCCAAAAGATCACAGATGCTTGAGTTGTGTTGGAGGCAGATTGTGCTTAAATCTTTGGTGCTGGCTACACTGATTTAGACTGAATTGCATTGTAAAACAGATATAATCAAGCAGAAACTCCAGGCCATAATTTTCATCTTGTGAATAATCTACAAATATCGGGCAGTAAATATGTATGGCCATTAGATTAACTATAATAAACTTTTTTTAAAGTAATTTTTAACTGATTAGTCCTGGCATTGGCTGAAAGACAAAGTAAGGAAATGCTAATGAGCAGAACTGATTGGGCTATTTACTGATGATTAAATAAGGATATGAAAATTACACTATTTTCATTTGAAAATATACAATAACCAATAATTATGCCCCAGATTTCCCAGTCTTGCTCGTGGCGGGTGGGACTGGAAAATCCCGGTCTTGATTCTTATATGTTAAGGTGGATTCATAATTAATTGGTTTAATTAAGTAATTGGCTAGCAAATGTTTAAAGCACACAAGTTACCACTTTTCAACTAGATATTCATTTTACATTAGTTGAAATTTTCCATTTGCTTGACAATTTTCCTTCTTGAAAATTTTGCTTAATTTAGTTTGGAACAACTAAATTGGCCTCAGCATTACTCCAAGCTGGACTTGCTTCAAGCACATAAAGCTGCCTCTGTTTGCTTTTAAAATTATAATTAACTAGCATATTATAAACCTTAGTTGAAAGTATAATTAGATATTGCATTTTGTGATTGTAGTACTTACTAGATATTTTCTGCATTTCTAAATATTATTTTCATTTTTGTAAAAGGTTATCACATCTAATTGCTCAAACCAGTGCCAACCAGGGCAAATAAAGTTGTCACCTGAAAGCCAGCACACATGTTGCTACAATTGTGCAAATTGCAGTTCCAATACATACTCTGAAACAAGTGGTAGGTAATAAGCAAATCCATCTGTAAATTATTGTCTACATCATTTATTTGTGCAGTCATGCACTATACCACATATGTGAAGTATGAGTGATAGAAGGGAGGGGATGATATTTTTGCATCATTAGGCTTCAAATGGAAGCAATGCATTAGTCATGTACTCTCCAAGTCCTCCACCTCTATAGCCACATCCACAGTGAGGTACTGTAGCTTTCAACAGAATCTTGAAGAAGAAAGCAATCCTAGGAGAATCTATGCTACAGAATTTGAGCTGTATGGATACATTCACTGGGTTGCTGGGTCAACATCCTGGAACTCCCTCCCTAACAGCACTGCAGGTACACCTACACCACATGGACTGCAGTGGTTCAAGAGGGCAGTTCACCACCACCTTCTCAAGGTCAATTAAGGGATGGGAAATAAATGCTGGCCTAGCCAGTGATGCCCACATCCATTGAATGAATAAAAAAAAAATCATTCCATGCCTCTCACAACAGTGGACATTTTACGTTGAGAAATTTTTGACCAATTTTTTTTCCCTCCTCGGCTCACTGATGTATAATTGAATGAGGAAATGGCAGAGGTATTTTTGAGTTTGTCTTCACAGTAGAAGACACAAAGTTTCATATAGAAATTGGCAGTAACCTAGGGGCTATATAGAGTGTGGAAATTAAGGAAATTAATAACAGCAGAGAAAAAGGATTAGAGAATTTAAGGGACTAAAATCCGACAAATCCCCTGGACCTGATGGTCTACACCCTAGGATTCTAAAAAGGATAGCTGCAGAGATAGTGATGTGCTAGCTATGATTCTCCAAAATTCCCTAGATTTGGGAATGGTCCCATCAGATTAGATGTTAGCAAATGTTACACCACTTCTCAAGAGAGGGAGAGGGAAAACAGTGAACTACAGGCCAATTAACTTAACAACACTTGTTGAGAAAATGCTGGAATCTATTATTAAGGAGAATGATTAGGTCAACATGGTTTTATAAAGGAAAATTCTGTTTGCCAAATTTATTTGTGTCTTTGAGGATGTAACTAATAAGGTAGATAAAGGGGAACCAGTAGATGTAGTATACCTGGATTTCCAAAGGCGTTCAATAAGGTGCCATACCAAAGGTTAATAGGCAAGATAAGGGCTCATGGAGTTGAGGGTAATATATTAGCATGGATAGAGATTGGTGGAAGGACAGGAAGCAGAGAGTGGGCATAAACAGAGCATTTTCAAGCTGGCAGGCAGTGAATACTGGAGTGCTGCAAGGATCAGTGCTGGGGCCTCAACTATTTACAATCTATAATAATGACTTAGGTAAAGAGACAGAGAGTGATGTACCTAAGTTTGCTGATGATGCAAAGCTAGTTGGAAAGGTAAGCTGTGGGGAGGACACAGAGAGGCTGCAAAGAGATGTAGACAGGTTAAATGAGTGGGCAACAAGATGGCAGATGGAGTATAATGTAGGGAAGTGTGAAGTTATTCACTTTGGTCATAAGAATCTAAAAGCAAAATATTTTTTAAAAAGTGAGAAACTTGTAAGTGTTGATGCTCATACAGGGAATGCAGAAAGTTAGCATGCAAATATAGCAAGCAATTAAGAAGGCAAATTGCCTTTATTGCAAGGGGATTGGAGTACAGGAATAAGGAAGTATTGCCACAGTTGTACAGGATTTTAGTGACACCACATCTGGAATACCGTATGCAGCTTTGGTCTCCACATTTAAGAAAGGAGATACTTGCATTGGAGGCAGTACAATGAAGGTTCACTAACTTGGTACCTGGGATGAGGGGATTTCCTATGATGAAAGGCTGAGTAAATTGGGCCTATATTCTCTGGGGTTTAAAAGAATGAGAGGCGATCTCATTGAAAGATAAAATATTCAGAAAGGGCTTGATAGGCTAGATGCTGAGAGATTGTTTGCCCTGATCAGGGAATCTAAAACATGGGGGTACTGTCTCAGAATAAGGGGTCGATCATTTAGGACTGAGACGAGGAGGAATTACTTCACTCAAAGGGTTGTGAATCTTTGGAATTCTCTACCCCAGAGGGTTGTGGATGCTCCATCCTTGAATACATTTAAGGCTGGAATAGACAGATTTTTGGTCTCTCAGGAAATAAAGGGATATGGGGAGTGGGCAGGGAAGTGGAGTTGAAATCCAAGATCAGTTATGGTCGTACTGAATGGTGGAGCACGCTCGACCGGCCACGTGGTCTACTCCTGCTCCTGATTCTTGTGTCCAGTGACTGCAGGCAGGATATTCAACCAAGATGAAAATCACAGCCAACCTTATCTAGTTTTTGCTTGTAATTCATACAAAGACACACTCTTTTCCCTCCAGAAAGCTTACTGAGCAGTGTTTAGGAGTAAAAGTCTGGCCTACGTCTTTTTCCTAATGTAGGGTCAACTATAGCATTCTTACCACTGTCGTAGCTCAGATCATCTAAGTTATCAAGGATCAGGGATGGAACCTGGGACCATTTTGGACCATGTTGTTCAATTGTTCAGTAGACAAAGTCATTCAGCTTGTGGAAGAACAATCACAAATAGGATTAAAAGAACACATGGGTAGACCACAACAAACCTTTTTCCACTAAGACCAGAAGGACAGCTTAACTTGGCCTAATTTGATATGTTAATTTTTATAATTTTTGATCTTCTTCATTTCAGATGCACTGCAATGTTATCCTTGTCTAGCAGATGAGTGGGCACCGAGTGGAAGTGCAAGTTGCCATAAAAAACGCAATGTCTTTCTTGACTGGGGCAATGGATTTTCCATTGTACTGCTAACTCTTTCGGCCTTTGGAATTGTTTTGATCATTGTAATAGCAGTTATCTTTACTAAGAATGTCAACACTCCAGCTGTTAAGTCCAATGGCGGTACCATGTCTTTCATTATGCTCACCTCTTTGTTACTCAGTTTTTTAAGTGTTGGGTTTTTCATTGGAAAACCGAATGATATTACTTGCAGAATCAGGCAGTGCTTATTTGGCATCAGCTTTACTCTTGCTGTTTCATGTGCTCTGGCAAAATCACTTAAAATACTACTAGCATTCAACTTTAACCCAGCGAATCAAAATCAGTTGAAGAATTTGTACAATTCCGGGCTCATCACAAGTTTCTGCACTGGACTTCAGGTTGCCATTTGCACAATGTGGTTGGTTTTTAATGGCCCAAGAGTTAACAAGGATGTCAACAGATTGCGAAAGGAAATTTTGGTGGAGTGTAATGAGGGCTCTTATGTAGCATATGCTGTTATGTTAGGGTATATAGCATTCCTTGCACTGATTTGTTTTACGTTTGCCTTTAAAGGTAGAAAGTTGCCAGAAAACTACAATGAGGCCAAGTTTATTACATTTAGCATGTTGATTTACTTCATTTCATGGATTACCTTTGTACCTGTTTATGTAACCACTCATGGCCTGTACCTCCCAGCAGTGGAAGTAGTTGCAATTTTATCTTCAACTTATGGGATATTATGCTGCCATTTTTTCCCAAAGTGTTATATTATTCTGTTTAAGAAAGAATGTAACACTACCAAATCATTTTTGAAAAATCTCTTTGACTATTCACTGAAAAGCACAATTAATGTAACAAACAGTCAATTTTCACAAAACCGTTCAGTACACGCCAGATCTTGCAAGTCCATCAAAAATAACAACAGTCAAAATACATTAAGTATCACTTCTGATTCTTCTGTACAAAACAACAGAATCACTGGTGTTTCAAGGAAAAGATGTTCTAGTTGGTAAATGCTTAATTGATAAAAATGATTTGCACTCAGAATAGTCACTTCATATTGAAGCTATTTTAGATTTGAGTCTACATTATGGCCAGTTTAATTCTGCCCACTGTAATGCTAATGCGCTTTGTAATTTTTTGATCTCGGTTGCCAAATAAGATGGCTCAGAGTAACAAAGGATTGTACTTTTGTGGTAAGCCAGAGACCGATTTTCCCACATCACAAATATAACACTTCAGTCCAAGATGGAAGGCTATTATTAATTGACAGAAGCACAAATTCATTCATTACCCATACAGCTATCCTTCCTGATGAGGAGGTAATGCATACAATTAATGATCAAGGTTAGAGATGGGATGACTGTGATGCCAATTGATCTTTGCTACCATTTTTGCAATAAAAATTTTAAAAGTTTATCAAAGTTATTTAGCATGTAAAATCTCTGAATCTTGAGTCATCACTGGATATCAGAGAAATTACATAATGTGATACTACACAATGTAAATTTCCTGATACGTTAATTTTATATAATTTCCAATTTCAAACAATAACTCCTAAGAGATTCTTTCTCAAGAAAATTATGGAAAATAGTTTTTTTTTGTATTAATATCTCCCATTCTTCATTTTCCTTTCCTTACACCATCACATAAAAACCATCACTAAACGGTCTGCAGCAAAACAATAAGGCTCACCAGAGTCCTTTCAGGAATGCCAATGATATGCCACCATCACCCAAAACTCAAGAACAAAGAATAAGGTATCATCTCACATCTTAGATCCTCTTATTCCATGACTTGGGTGCTGTCCAGCAGCCTGTTTTCTGGCCTCTCAAAGTGCTGCACTGTGTCCGTACCTGAGGAGATTCTGATGAGCAAATTCTGGAGTGAATCAGCTGCTGAGGCTCCATGTCGATTACTCTGTCTGAAAGTGCCAGATGATAAACTCAGTATGTAAGGAAACCTTACAGATGATCCTAAAGTCTATCATCAAATTGTATCACCAGATTGATCCACAACTTGGAGTTTGGTGATTATACTACACAAAGAGAAGCTTCTCAGCGTAATGTTTAAAATAGTTCACCTATGGCAATGTGGCAAAAACACATTGGGCTGAGTAGGCCAGTAAATTAAAAACCGTAAAGAAATGGGTAAATTACCACAGCCAATCAGACACCAACCAAAACTACTTTTAAATTAATATTCTATAAGTTCTGTTTTTGGTAATGTATATATATATATATATAAATACTGAATATTTCGATCTTGAAATTTACATTTGTGAAATTACAAATCATAGCATTTTTACTCAATATAAATTGCAATTTCCTTATTAATATTCTCCCTAGGTATATTTTCTCAAATATCTTGTAGAACTGTACAGTCAAAAATGCTTGCCATTAACAATAGACAAAACTAATGCACACGTGGACTACACAAGACCCATACTATTCAAAGTATTATTTATACCTCTAGCCACTAGCAACTTGGAATTGTCTTAGTACTAAGTAGCTTGATTATTACAGATCACAGCTGTGTATGTAATACTACATTTTTATTGATATATTTTAATTTTAATTCTTAAAGATAAATGAGAATATACAAATATCTCAGAAAAATATGTACAAATGTAATACATTATTATTTTTTGAATGCATTGCAAATCATTGTTTAAATAAACCTAAGATCAAATTACATCTTTTGTTTGTTTGTGACATCCTTATGCTGGACTATGCTGTGGAATTATTCTATAAAAAAGTATATGGCCTGGAATTTCCTGGATTGCATCTACATGGAAAGTTACACCCTTTTCGCACACGAATCTTGTTGTTGGGAATTGACACAAGAAAGAAAATACTTAAACAATTGGGGCTTAAGAAAAGTGCAAACCATGCACTAACTTTCTTCTTAGGCCACGCTTTGCCTCACTAACACATTGAAAATTAAAGTTTGAAACCATGAAATCAACATCAATGCCTAATAAACACAATAACCTGGAGTTTTCACATTGGGTTCAATCAGCGATCCAGTCATAAACAGTGCCCAAAACTGCTCAATTTGCGAAGTGTTTTTTTTTTTGCCAAGTTTCTGCTGAAACTCATTTAGATATCCAGCAGTATTTTAGATTATAATTATTTTTTTAGAGAAAATTTTGCTTCAATATGAATGGGTACAAACTATAAATATTTTTAATTAGAGTGTCTAGTGTGCCACCTGCTAGTACAGGTACACTCAAAACTGGCAGCCTCAGGTCCGAGGTCATTCTGGATTTTGGATTTTGCTGGATTTCGGGTTGGGCGCTTTGGACATGGGTAGTTTGGGCTAATCTGGGTCGGGTGGGGTCAAGGGTCACTTGGAATGTGGGAACAGATTGGCACACAAGTGGTGAAGCAGATACCAAGTCCGGCTCCATGCAGCACTTAGCCGAATTGTCCAGGTGAGTTAATTTTAATTGAATAGAATTAAAAAAATATGCTGCATGGCACGTTCTAAAAATGTCCAGTTTTTGGACAACTCTAGTTTTTAGACAGCCAGTTTTGAGAGAGTGTACCTGTGACGCAATTTTAAATAACTGAAAATAAATTTTCAAAAAAAACTATACAGGATGGATTGTTCATTATATTGATGTATGGCAGTCAACTTCTTACTAAAGTAAGGAACGATTATATTCAAAAGCTTTCAAAATGTGTCTATTAGTTCCTTACATTACAAAAACAATTTAATTTTAAGAGTTTCCTCGGCGCCCCAAAACCAGGTGCTATTAATGGAAACTTGCAGTGGTGATTAACTTGATCTGGAAGCATGCCAGTTTGTGGGTAGGGCCGAACTCTAACTCTTTTTTTAAACTAGTGCAAAAGATTGTGGAAATTGAGTTGTGCTAAATGTAATTTGCGCTTAAAATTCCTCAATCTTTTGGGTTGGTTTGGCTGATTTCAGATGAATTGCGCTTAAAAAGAAACTCACTACCTAACAGAAACTCCTGCCCAGCGCGTTTTAAAAAATTCAACTGTGAAAGATTTTCTCTTTTTAATATAATAGATTCTGAAGCCATAAAGAAACATTTGAAGTTATGCCAAAATGCAATGCAGTTCTGAATAAGGAGAATTAAAAAAAATGCTGAATCATTAAAGTATTACTTTAGGTCCTACGGCACCTAAAAGTTTGAGCATAAATTTACATCCATTCAGAACTGCCATAAATGCAGGAAACCCATGTTGTCTGGACTCTTGACCTAAGTGAGGCTTCTATATGTAAAGCAAAGGATTGAGGAAATTCTCATTCCTCATATGTTTCATCATGAAGATGATGTAAATCAGTTACACATGAAGTTCCTTCTAAAATTGATGCAACGTCACTCTAATGCCATAGTTACATTGAAACTTTCCAGGAAATTCCAGGCCCACATTTTCCCCGAGGACATCTAATTAATTTCCTTTTTCTATAGATATCTCTTTTTACACTCCTCTGTAAGTTCCTATTTTGGAGGAAGAGGAGAGCCAGGAAAGACATCTAGGGCAGAATTTTCTGCCCATCGGGCGGGCAGGCCCAACCCAATCTTCGGCGGACAGGGAGCCGATCCCCGCTGGAGAAAAGGGCCCTGCTGCCATTTTAAGTGGACGGGTTAATTAAGGCCCGCCCAGCGTGACATCCGGCAGGAAGCGCTATGCGCTTCCTGTGCGGGCAGAGGGGGTTTCCCCAAATGCGAGAGTGCACTCTTTCGCGCATGCGCACGAAAGAGCGCACATCTCCCTGAGGCTAAGTGCAGCCTCAGGGAGATCGCTGACAGTTGTACAAGCATTAAAAATAGAAAAATTTTAAAAAGCCTTAATGTGTCCCCATCATGTGACAATGTCACACGAGATGGGACATGTTAATAAATTTCACTCAAACTTTATTAAAGTTTTTTAAACCCTACATGAAACCTCATCCCGCCAGTGGATACATATTAATAATAATACATGTCTTAAAATTTTTGATAATCAAAGTAACCTCCCTGAGGCAGCTCTGTGCCTCAGGGAGATTTCTGTGCTCTTTCACGTGCATGTGTGAAAGAGCGCAGGCCCTGATTCAGCCTACTCCCCCTGCCCGCACAGGTAGCACTGAGCGCTTCCAGGTGCGCATCACATTGGGCGGGCCTTAATTGGCCCACCCACATAAAATGGCAGCTGCGCACTACTCGTGCCCGCTCCCATTCAAACCCCGCCCCCCCGCAACGGGGAGAAAATTCTCCTCCTTCTTTTTGACCAGGATAAATTTTTGATGAACGTAGTGAAATGCCTGCTTTAATGTCGTCGACTGCTCACCCACTGACCTTCCCGTAGCCTATTTTCGCAGCCCGCTTTAGACAACTCTTTCTTCATACCTCTGTAATTGCCTTTACTGAAGTTGAAGACACTGGTTTGAGACCCGAGTTGCTCGCCCTCAAACTGAATTTCAAGTTCTATCATGTTGTGATCACTACCCCCCAGAGGATCCTTAACTATGATATCTCATTAATCCCACCTCATTACACATTACTAGATCTAAAATAGCCTTATATTAATCTAAAATAGGGTAGATTCTGCATCGTATTGCTCTAAGAAACAATTTCTGATGCACTCTACAAATTCACCTTCCATGTTACCCCTGCCAATCTGAATTGTCCAGTCAATATGCTGGTTAAAATCACCCATGACAATTGTAGCGCCCTTCTTACACGCCTCCATTATTTCCTAATTTATACTTTGTCCTACAGTGAGGCAACTCTTCGGGGCCTATATACAACTCCCACCCATGACTTCTCCCCCTTGCTATTCCTTATTTCCATCCAAACTGATTCCACATCATGATCTATTGCAGCTGTATCACTACTCACCACCGCACTGATACCTTCCTTTATTAACAAAGCTACCCCACCTCCTTTTCTTTTTTGCCTATTTTTTCGGAATGGCGAGTAACCTTGAATATTGAGTTCCCAGTCTTGGTCACCCTGCAACCATATCTCTGTAATAGCCACCAAGTCATATTCATTTATTTCTATTTGCGCCGTCAACTCATCTATCTTATTACATATGCTGCATGCATTCAGATAAAGAGCCTGAGCTTTGACTTTTTACCATTATTACTCATTCTGGTTCTAATTTCTGTGGAACCTGGGTTCAAATCCTGCCATGGCAGGTGGTGGAATTTGAGTTCAATAAAAATCTGAAATTAGAAGTCTAATGATGACTATGGAACTGTTGTTAAAAACCCATCTGGTTCACTAATGTCCTTCAGGTAAGGAAATCTATCATCCTTGTCTGGCCTACATATGACTCCAGACCCACAGCAATGTGGTTGACTCTTAAATGCCCCTGAACTAGGGATGGGCAATAAATGCTGGCCTAGCCAGTGAATGAATTAACAAAAAATCTTATTTACCCTATTCCAATTTGCAGAGATCATTACCTTTTTGGTTCTGCTTTTTAATTAGCTCCGAGCTGCTTGTAGTCCCTCAGCAGAACCTCTTTCCTAGTCCTACCTATGTTGTTGGTACCTACGTGGACCTGGATCCTTCCCCTCCCACTCCAAGTTCCCCTCAGGCCCAGAAGAGATGTCCTTAACCTTGGCACCAGGTAGGCATCACAGCCCTTTGGGACTCTCTGTCTTTGCTGCGGAGAACAATGGCCTGAATTTTTCAGGTGGCGGGTGGGCTCAGTGGGAGCGGGCGTGGTCGTGGAGCCTGCGATCAGCTCCGTGATGCCATTTTATGTGGGCGGGTCAATTAAGGCCCGCCCAGCATAATACGCGAGCGGTAGTGCTCAGCGCTACCTGTGCATGCGGGGGGACGAGGGAGAGCTGGGGCCAGCACTCTTTTGCGCATGTGTGTGAAAGAGTGCTTCAATCTCCCTGAGACACGGAGCTGCCTTAGGGAGATTGAATCAATGTTCAAATAATTAAATGAAAGGCTTAAAAATGTATTTAAACATGTCCCCTCATGTGACTGTGTCACATGAGATGGGACATATTTTTATATTTATGATAAGTTTTTTATTTATTGAATAAAAGCTTTAGGAAATCTCATCCATGAAAGAAGGCTGCTTGGCCTTTTCGCCTGCCCGCCAACCTTAAGGTTGGACGAGTAGCATTAACAATTACTTTAATTACTTTATTAATGGCCTTAATAGGCTGTTTACACATCGGTGGACACACAGCCGACTCTGGTGCGTGCCTGCCGAATGAGATATCGCAACTCAGGTCATTGACATCGGGACGCACGCCCGACGTCATCACGCGTCATTTTACGTGTTGGCGCGTCAGGCCCGCCCCCGCACACTAACTGAAAAATCCTGCCCTGTATCTATTCCCTACTACTACATGTTTCTTTTCTCCCCCCACTTGAATGGCACCCCATACCATGGTGCTGTGGTCGGTTCGCTCATCCTCCCTGCAGTCTGTGCCCTCATCCACATCGGGAGCAACAACCTCGTAGCTATTGGACAAGGGCGCTGGCTGAGGCTCCTCCAAAGCTAAATTCTGGATCCTCACACCTGCCTCACTCGCAGTCACATCCTCCTGTCCCTGACCACGGACAAAATTTGTATTTAATCTAAGGGGTGTGGCTGCCTCCTGAAACACAGTGTCCAGGTAACTCGCCCCCTCCCTGATGTGTCACAGTGTCCACAGCTCGGATTCCAGCTCACCAACTCTGAGCCGAAGTTCCTCGAGCAGCCAACACTTGCTGCAGATGTGGTCACTGTGAATCGCACCGGCGTCCATCAGCCTCCACATACTACAGCTGCAACACATCACCTGCCCAGCCATCTCTATTCTATTTAATTAATTAATTTGGATGTTAACTATTTTAAAAGTGAATTTCTTCACTGTACTCTTCAGCTGTAATAACGTCTCCTGATTTAAACCACTCGGCCAATCAAAAGAGACCCGGAAGAGATACCCACCAATCACCTACCTCATTTCCTGTGACGTCACGCCTCGGCTCTGACAGGTAGGAACAGGTTGAAGGGGCTCTCTGCTGCGGGTTTTTATCTCCTGCCACCGCTGCCCTTCTCATGCAGGTCCGCTCTCCATGTGCTGGGCCTCCCTCTCTGCTGCGGGTTTTTATCTCCTGCTGCCGCTGCCTTTCTGACGCAGGTCCGCTCTCTGTGTGTTGGTTGCATGTATTAATGTGGCTCCTTACTGCTTGGTGCAATTGAAATTGAGGCAGGCATGTGCAAGGCGGAAGGAATCTTAATACAATTGGAATTCTGCTACTGCTATGCTCCCACTGGGAATGGGAAATTAAAATTCGTCTTTTGTGCAGTAAATTTTGCTAACTATTTTGTAAGATCAGCTTACTACACCTCACTACATTGTTCATTAATCATTCACTGGCCATTTTAAATTTGGCAGGGAAAAATAAAATTAACCAATGTGAACTCAACAGAACTATAATAGAAGTTATTAGAAAGCTAGTGGGACTGAACAAATACTAGTAGATGTATTAGCAAAAATATCAATAACAACAACTAATATTTATATAGCATTTTTAATATAATAAAACATCCCAAAGCACTTCATAGGAGCATTACAACACAAAATATGGCACTGAGCCTCATCAAATGAATAGAAGTTTGGTCAAAGAAATAGTATTTAAGCAGTATCTTAAAGGACGAAGGTGAGGTGGCAATGCAGTGAGTTGTGGTAAGAGTATACAAAAGCTTAGGGCCTAGGCAGCTGAAGGCAAGGCAGCCAATAATGGAGTGATTAAAATCAGAGATACTCAAGAAGCCATAATTGGAAGAGTGCAGCTATCTTGCAGAATTGTAAGACTGGAGGAGATTACAGAGTTAGGGAGGGGTGAGGCACTTTGGTAACAAAGATGAGAATTTTACAATCAGACGTTGCTTCACTGGGGGCCAATGTAGGTCAGCGAGTGAGAACGACACCAACATGCCAATTTTTGATATATAAAATATTACTGAAACTTTAATCTAATGAAATCATAAACCTGAAAATTACTCTGTGGAGTATTACAAATTGAACCCTTAGCACAATTAGATCACGTTACTCTGTCTCATTCTAGAGCAGGAGCATTAAACCTTTCATGTTAAGTAAGTTAACATCTCTGTAAACAGAAAAAATGTAATAACATATGTAGGATCATATTGCACAGTGTAATTTACTGGCTATAGAAATTTCTGAAGTTCTGTGGATTTCCAATCACTCGCCTTGAGCATATTTTCAAGCAAGGTGCTTGGTAACGGCTGAAACCAATTTGTTTTCAACACGTTCTAAAGAAAATAGAGATATGCGGCAGATTTCCGCCCTTGGCATGCTGGCTCGGTAGGGGCGGGCAGGGGCGGTCAGGAATTGGAAGGCAATTTCATGCTGGTGGGCCAATTAAGGCCTGCCAGCGTGAAAGGCAAGCGGTAACGCTCAGCGCTGCCTGTGCGGATGGGGGGGAAGAGTGCAAGCCAGGCAAGCACGACCTTCGTGCATGCGCTTGAGTGCGCACTACATAATCTCTCTGAGGCAGCTGAAGATGTGACTTTGTCACATGAGCAGGGACATGTTAATAAATGAAAACTTAAAGTTTTTATTTCATTTTTATTTGTTTTTGGAAACCTCATCCCGCCAATGAACGACATTTCCAAAAATGTGCAAAGGCCACTTGGCATTTTCGCCTGTCCGCCAACCGTAAGGTTGGGTGGGCAGTGAAAAATTTATTTTAATTAACTTTTTAATGGCCTTAATAGGCCTTTTAATTGTCGGCGGGCGTGCTGCTGACTCCGGCATGTGCCTGCCCGCCGAGCGAAAAATTTTACTTATGTACTCTGCATTATTATGGAATACAAAGGTATACTTACTGTCTATATTTTACCTAGCAAACTATACAACTAAATTGTTTTGAATCATTTTTGTAGACTTGTTTCTCTCCTGTGTCACTGCTATTGGACAATAGTGGTAGGCATGATTTTAATCTTGCAAGAATGAAGCAAGCAAGTGGCTACAATGGCAGTTCAGCACCTTGGACTGAATTCCTGCAGGCATTTTAATTGTGCTGTTTTTAGACTCAGGAAAGGTGCCTTAGAGGCAGGGACTCTATTAATATGTTAAAGTAAAGGTCCTGTAACATAATTAGGACTCTGATGTGGTTCCCTTGGGTCTCTGATAGCTGCCTGAAATCATATTCCAGCCACTGGCCAGCAATAGCCTGCTGCTGGGTTCATGTGGGAGACTGATGGCTAGTTTAGAAATGAGATCCAGGGCTTAAAATTTCACAGAGCACACACTGCAGCAGGAACATAGGAAATAGAGGAGTAGGCCATTTGGCCCCTCAAACCTGCTCCACCATTCAAATAGATCATGGCTGATCTACCTCAAAGCCATTTTCCTCCATGATCTCCATATCCCTTGATATCTTTAATAACAAGAAATCTATCAATCTCCGTTTTGAATATATTCAATGACTAAGACTTCACAGTCATCTGGGGTAAAGAATTCCAAAGGTTCACTATCCTCTGAGTGAAGAAATACCTCCTCATCTCAGTCCTAAATGGCATACTGAGACTGTGTCCCCTGGTCCTAGATGCCCCCCAGCCAGGGAAAACATCCTTTCTGCACCTACCCTGTCGAGCCCTGTAAGAATTTTGTATGTTTCAACGAGATCATGTCTCATTCTTCTAAATTCAAGAGAATATAGACCCAGTCTCCTCAATCTCTCCTCATCCCACCATTCCAGCAATCAGTCTGGTGAACCTTTGGGGCACTCCCTCTCTGGCAAGTATATCATTCCTTCGGTAAGCAGGCAAAAACTGTACAAAATGCTTCAGGTGTGGTCACAACAAAGTTCTACACAATTGCAGAAACACTTTATACTCCTGCACTCAAATCCTCTTGCAATAAAGGTTAACATTCCATTTACCTCCCTAATTGCTTACAAACTGCATATTAGTTTTCAGTGACTTATGAACAAAGACACCCAGGTCCCTTTGGACATCAACACTTCCCAATCTCTCACCATTTAAAAAATACTTTGCATTTTTATTTTTTCCTACCAAAGTGGAAAACTTCACATTTTTCCACGTTATATTCCATCTGCCATGTTTTTGCCCACTCACTTAGGCTTTTAAAACCCCTTGAAGCCTTTTTGCATCCTCCTCACAACTCACATTCCCATCTCATTTTGTGTCATCAGTAAACTTGGAAATATTACATTTGATCCCCACATCCAACTCATTGATGTAGATTGTGAATAGCTGCAGCCCAAGAACTGATCCTTATGGGGCCCCACTAGTCACAGCCTGCCAACCTGAGAATGACCTGTATATTCCTATTATCTGTTTTCTGTCTGTTAACCAAACATCAATTTATGCCAGTATATTAACCCCAATCCCATGTGCTCTAATTTTACTTACTAACCTTCTATATAGGACCTTATCAAAAGCTGTGAATAACAGTTATGAGATATTAATGCAAGGCGACAGGAAGAGAGGTTCACCCACAATCTTTTTAAAATTCATTCACGGGATGTTGGCTTCGCTGGCTGCGCTAGCATTTATTGCCCATCTCTAGTTGCCCTTGAGAAGGTGGCAGGGAGCTGCCTTCTTGAACCACTGCAGTCCATGTGATGTAGGTACACCCACAGTGCTGTTAGGGAGGGAGTTCCAGGATTTTGACCCAATGACAGTGAAGGAACGGCGATATATTTCCAAGCTAGGACGGTGAGTGACTTGGAGGGGAACTTCTAGGTGGTGGTGTTCTCAACTATCTGCTGTTCTTGCCCTTCTAGATGGTAGTGGTCCTGGGTTTGGAAGGTGCTGTCTAAGGAGGCTTGGTGAGTTTCTGCAGTGCATCTTGTAGATGGTACACACTGCTGCTACTGTGTGTCAGTGGTGGAGGGAGCGAGTGTTTGCGGATGGGGTGCCAATCAAGCAGGCTGCTTTGTCCTGGATGGTGTCAAGATTCTTAAGTGTTGTGAGAGCTGCACTCATCCAGGCAAGTGGAGAATATTCCATCACACTCCTGACTTGTGTCTTGTAGGTGGTGGACAGGCTTTGGGGACTCAGAAGGTGAGTTACTCATTGCAGGATTCCTAGCCCTTGACCTGCTCTTGTAGCAACAGTGTTTATATGGCTAGTCCAGTTCAGTTTCTGGTCAAGGATGTTGGTAGTGGGGGATTCAGCAATGGTAATGCCATTGAACATCGAGGGGCGATGGTTGGATTCTCTCTTGTTGGAGATGGTCATTGCCTGACACTTGTGTGGCATGAATGTTACTTGCTACTTGTCAGCCCAAGCCTGGATATTGTCCAGGTCTTCCTGCATTTGGACATGGGCTGCTTCAGTATCTGAGGAGTCGTGAATGGAGCTGAACATTGTGCAATCATCAGCGAACATCCCCACTTCTGACCTTATGATGGAAGGGAAGTCATTGATGAAGCAGCTGAAGGTGGTTGGGCCGAGGACTCTACCCTGAGGTACTCTTGCAGTGATGTCCTGAAGTTGAGATGGCTGACCCCCAACAACCACAACCATCTTTCTTTGTGCTAGGTATGACTTCAACCAGCGGAGAGTTTTCCTCCTGATTCCCATTGACTCCAATTTTGCTAGGGCTCCTTGAGACCACACTTGGTCAAATGCTGCCTTGATGTCAAGGGCAGTCACTCTCATCTCACCTCGGGAGTTCAGCTCTTTTGTCCACATTTGAACCATGGCTGTCATGAGGTCAGGAGCTGAGCGGCCCCGGCAGAACCCAAACTGGGCGTCAATGAACAGGTTATTGCTAAGCAAGTGCCACTTGACAGCACTATTGATGACCCCTTCCATTATTTTACTGATGATCAAGAGTAGACTGATGGGGTGGTAATTGGCCGGGTTGAATTTGTCCTGCTCTTTGCAGACAGGACAAACCTGTGCAATTTTCCATATAGCCAGGTAGATGCCAGTGTTGTAGCTGTACTGGAACAGCTTGGTTAGGGGCGCGGCAAGTCCTGGAGCACAAGTCTTCAGTACTATTGCCGGAATATTGTCAGGACCTATAGCCTTTGCAGTATCCAGTGCCTTGAGCCATTTCTTGATATCATGTGGACTGAATCGGTGATGCTGGGAACCTCCCTCTGGAGGAGGCCAAGGTGGATCATCCACTCGGCATTTCTGGCTTAAGATTGTTACGAATGCTTCAGCCTTATCTTTTGCACTGACATGCTGGGTTCCTCCATCATTGAGGATGAGGATATTTGTGGGATCTCCTCTTCCAGTGAGTTGTTTAATTGTCCACCACCATTCACCGTTGGATGTGGCAGGACTGCAGAGCTTAGATCTGATCCGTTGGTTGTGGGATTTCTTAGCCCTGTCTATCACTAGCTGCTTATGCTGTTTGGTACTCAAGTAGTCCTGTGTTATAACTTCACCAGGTTGACACCTCATTTTTAGGTATGCCTGGTGCTGCTCCTGGCATGCCCTCCTGCACTCTTCTTTGAACCAGGGTTGATCCCCAGACTTGATGGTAATGGTAGAGTGGGGGATATGCTGGGCCATGAGGTTACAGATTTTGCTTGACTACAATTCTGCTGCTGCTGATGGCCCACAGCGCCTCATGGATGCCCAGTCTTGAGTAGCTAGGTCTGTTCAAAATCTATCCCATTTAGCACAGTGGTAGTACCACACAACATGATGGTGGGACCCTCAACGTGAAGATGGGACTTTGTCTCCACAATGATTGTGCGGTGGTCACTCCTACCGATACTGCCATGGACAGATGCATCTGCGGCAGGCAGGTTGGTGAGGATGAGGTCAAGTATCTTTTTCCCTCTTGATTCCCTAACCACCTGCCGCAGACCCAGTCCAGCAGCTATGTCATTTAGCACTCGACAGCTTGGTCAGTAGTGGTGCTACCAAGCCACTCTTGGTGATGGACATTGAAGTCCCCCACTCAGAGAACATTCTGTGCCCTTGCCACCCTCAGTGTTCCTCCAAATGGTGTTCACCATGGAAGAGCACTGATTCATCAGCTGAGGAAGGGCGATATGTGGAATCAGCAGGAGGTCTCCTTGCCCATGTTTGACCTGATGCCATGAGACTTCAATCACCAGAGCAGCCTGGACAGAGGTGACCACAGAGGTCAGCAGGGTGGGTGTAGTGCCTCAAATTTGAAGTCAATGCTGGACGAGGTTTAATGACCTTTTAAGATCCACAAGGGTGGGTAAGTCTCCACTGTAGACACCAGTGTACACGGAAGGTTGTGGGAATGCTCTATCTGGGTAATGACATGTCTCCTGCTCAGGGGTCTGAGTCAACATTAAGCACAAATGACACTGCCTGTGGCCCTGATACCTACCTAGTGGTGGTGTTAGGGTGCTGGGAGGAGGGGTGGGGGTGGGTGTGAGGTGTGGAAGCCACGCTGAGTATTGGCTGCTTATCATTGTGCAGGCTGTGTATTTCTCACAGCGCATGCAAGTGTGAAGAAATGAGTGTCCCTGAGAACCTAATTCATAGCACTGTCAGACCTCACTGCAGGAAAAGCAGGCCAATGTTGCCAGGTAGAGGAACAGGACTTGAGGCTGTGTGGCCGACCTGACTATCGTCACTCCGTTGGAGGAGTAGTGTCTCCAGCTGTCAGCGAGTGAATGGAGCCGGTCAATTGGTCGAGGAGAAATTGGAGGAAGGTGGTGAGATTGCTGGTGGTATTCTCAAAAGTTGAAAGGGAGAGATGTTAAAAGGGCTAGGGGGAGGGTGCATGATGCCTGGTATGATGCTATAAATTACACATTAATGCTTTATTCATTCAAAGGCTCTCATGGATCTGGGAGGAACCCGTGTGAGCATTGTAGAAGTTGTTTATTGTTAGCCAAGAGTAATATCTCATTCTCCATGTATTACTAACGTAGTTGAAGATTGTATTCTCCTGCACACTATGAAGGTTGAGAATGGCCAAATAACACTGCTTATTTTGTGTTTCCTGCGCAGGTGAACCATGGCCTGCTGTGACCGGCAGCCACGAGGGACCCACACTAGCTCTGAGGAAGAAGAGGAAGCCTTGGAGGATGTAGCTTCCCATCTTCTCCCTGCACCAAGCACCAGTGCAGATACTGGCACCTCGGCAGGGTTTCGCGTGTCAGAACAAGGGGAAGCATAATCCAGTGCAGCCGCCAGAGAATGTGGTGGAGAAGGCCTCAGGCAGTCAGAGGAGATCCAGAGACTAAGTCCCAGTCGGATGATAAGCCTCTGGAGTCGTCCGTAAGGTAGCAGATGCTGGACGTGGGGATTTGGCGGATAGGCCAGAAGGGTTGTGTGCTTTGGCATGGACTGTAGAGGTGTCCATCCAGCCCAGGTACACTGCAATTATCCACTTTTCAGAGCACCAAGCTTCCTCCATGGACAGACTGGTGACTGTCTTGGAGGGGCAAACCCAGCAGATACAGAAGCAATCATGGTATGCGTTCTGAACTGCGCTCCATCGCCCTGGCCCTGACCCTCTGGGGCCCAGAGAAGGGTGACAGGTGGACTCAGCCAGTTCCTAGTCCCTTTTGCAGTAGTAGGGTCTGGTATATAAAGGGTTAATGTAGGACTGAGCACAGTACCGCCCACACAACAATGTAAGAAGGCACATGACCCAGAGTCAGGGTCATTCTAGAGATGGATCGAGTTGGGTCAAGACCTAGGCTGGAGTCAGCTCCATGCCTGTACCCTCTACTGTAAATGCGTGCATGAGTCAGTGTCCAGTGGCGTACCACAGGGATCTGTGCTGGGTCCCCTATTATTTGTCATTTATATAAACGACATAGATGACTATGTGGGGGGTAGGATTAGAAAGTTTGCGGATGACACAAAGATTGGCTGGGTGGTTAACAGTGAGGTTGAGTGTCTTGGGCTACAGGAAGATATAGACAGGATGGTCAAATGGGCAGATAAGTGACAGATGGAATTTAACCCTGAAAAGTGTGAGGTGATACACTTTGGAAGGAGTAATTTGACAAGGAAGTATTCAATGAACGGCATAACACTAGGAAGTTCTGAGGAACAAGCGGACCTTGGCTTGTGTGTCCATAGATCTCTGAAGGCAGAAGGGCATGTTAGTGGGGTGGTGAAAAAGGCATATGGGACACTTGCCTTTATCAATCAAGGCATAGATTACAAAAGTAGGGAGATCATGTTGGAGTTGTATAGAACCTTGGTGAGGCCACAGCTGGAGTACTGTGTGCAGTTCTGGTCACCACATTATAGGAAGGATGTGATTGCACTGGAGGGAGTGCAGAGGAGATTCACCAGGATGTTGCCTGGGATGAAACATTTAACTTATGAAGAGAGGTTGGATAGACTTGGGTTGTTTTTGCTGGAGCAGAGAAGACTGAGGGGCAACCTTATCGAGGTGTACAAGATTATGAGGGGCATGGACAGGGTGGATAGGGAGCAGCTGTTCCCCTTAGTTGAAGGATCAGTCATGAAGGGACATAATTTCAAGGTGAGGGGCAGGAGGTTTGGGGGGATGTGAAGAAAAACTTTTTTACCCAAAGGGTGGTGACGGCCTGGAATGTGCTGCCTGGGAGGGTGGTGGAAGCGGGTTGCCTCGCATCCTTTAAAACATACCTGGATGAGCACTTGGCACGTCATAACATTCAAGGCTATGGGCCAAGTGCTGGTAAATGGGATTAGGTAGGTAGGTCAGGTGTTTCTCACATGTCGGTGCAGACTCGATGGGCCGAATGGCCTCTTCTGCGCTGTGTGATTCTGTGAGTTGTTAATAAAGATTTGCTGTGAACATACTCTGGACTCCAAAGCCTACTTCATTGTGTCTGACGCAGGGCTCTTCATGGTGGTAGCCTTGGGATTAAAACCATCTTCCTCAGAATGCTGAGAAACGAAGAAAAAGGACACCTTCAGTGGATTCTGCACTGAACATAGGTCCCAACTGAAGCTCCAGCCACGCAGAAAACTCACCCAGAGGGAAAACAAATTAATGGAGAAGCTCCAGAGACAGAAGAATCTGGAAGCAAACAATAAAAGTTAGAGGTTATACTCAAGCAGAAGACTCTAGCTTCAGCAAGCAGAGCCTGCAGCCTGCAGGGGTCAGTTAAATTTTTTAACTACTGGACCAGTTAGTCCTGAAAAACTCCTTTCAAATCATTTAGTCAGAAGCGCTGTTTGAAAGCAACCCATCCTTAAACCCAATCCCAGACTCTGAGTCTCAACACGTGGCTCCTCAGTCTGGCAAAATAAAATCATTAATAATTGATTTTGTCCATTCTGGGTACCTCGCAACTGTCCAAGTTTGGGAACAGCAAGCTCGCAGTTCATTTCCAAGAGTCCCAACTCGTAATGCGCTACCGCTGAATGAATTAAGTCGGCAGCCAGCTGACTTTCGCCGCCATTACGATCTCTTCTCCTTCACGCCCCCCATTTTGAAAAGCCCGCCAAAAACTGGCAAGTGCGGTTCAGCAGTAATCAGCACCGCCAACTCGGAAGCCTGTAATCTCTTAAAGCTGTACCCAGACATTTTAAAATGATCAAAAATGGATTGCAATTCCAGCTCCACTGGGATTCACCCATGGCCCTGATCAGTCATGCAATTGGAGTTTTTGGAGGAGAAGATTTTTTAAGATACAGCATTGCTCCAGGCTTCAGACATTGTGCAGACAAAATTCTGCAGACCTGCAAGCTAGAGGCTGCCATACCCTAAACGAGGCAGTCCAACTACTTGGACTGTCTGAGCTACGTGAACAATACAGGGCCATCCTAAGGGGACGGAACACTTCATGGGGCAGAAACCAACCTCAGTCCATCATATCAAGTCACAGAAATACTGGGACCACCCAAGTCAGAGAAAGCAACCCCTGAACTGCCCAGCAGGCAACCTTGCCAGTGCTGTGGAGTGAAGTGCCCTCAAGAAAAATCAATGTCCTACGAACATTGTCCAATGCTTCCACTGCAAAAAGCAGGTACACTTTGGTAAACTGTGCAAACCAAACCCCCACAAATGCACAGACATCCCAAAGGTTATCCATGAGGTTGAGACAGAAAACCCAAAAGGCTCATAGCCATTCTTCTTGGGTGAGATCAAAGACAGCAGCTCTTTGTCTTGGAATACTGACATCCTGGTACTTGGTAATCTAACAAATTTTAAATTAGACTCAGGGACCAGCGTCACAGCCCTGTCAGACAAGGAACCATGGCTGAAAGACCTCCAACCCCCAACGACAGAGACTTCACTCCACCCAGCAGGAGGACTCTGCCTTCCAGCAAAGGCCACCCTGCACCCACTCTGCAATACAAGAAAAAAAGATCCAAGCAACCCTCTTCGTGATGCACAATCAGGACTACTCTCTGTTAAGTCACAGCCTGTACTGAGCTTAACATCCCGCAACGGATTGCTGAAGTCAACCAGCAAGGGCCTGGCTCCAAGTTCCGGTGACAGCTCCTGAAGCTCTTCACTGGACTGGGCTGCCTTAAAAATGCCTACCAGATCACACTGAGGAGTGATGCCAAGCCAGTGTGCCTCGTCACTCCATGAAAGGTCCCTCACCCTTTCATGGAGGAAGTATGGCGGCAGCTGGATGACTTGGTGAATATGGGAGTCATTTCCCCAGTCAAGCAACCTACCACATGGCGCTCGAGGATGAGCCCCGAATGAGACTCTTCACATCTGCGTAGACCTCACAAGCCTTAACAAGGCCATGGCCGGGGAAGTCCAGCTCACGTCCTCAGTGGGCAGGAGCCTGACCAAGCTTCCTAGGAGCTCCATATTTTCCAAGTTAGATGCAAATAGTGGTTTCTGGCAGCTCCCACTCGATGGGGACTCCCGGCACCTTAATACATTTATTACCCCCTTTGGCAGATTTTGCTTCAACTGTTTGCCCTTTGGGATTATGTCAGCGACAAATGTTCCAACACACAATGTCAGACATCCTGCAGGGTCTTCAGGGAGTTATTTGTCACATGGATGATGTCCTGGTTCACAGGGTCATGCTAGAAGTACACGATGACAGACTCACGGCAGTTCTGAAGCATTTGCAAGAGGCAGGGCTGAAGCTGAATGACAAATGTGAGTTTACCAAAACCTCCATCCTGGGCCATGCCGTCAGCAACAAAGGCATTATAGCGACCCACACAAAACCAAGGCAATCATGGATTTCCCCACCCCTTCATCCATCCCTGACCTCCAGCGCCTCCTAGGAATGGTCAACCAGCTGACAAAGTTTTTACCTCACTTGGCACAATTGGGGGAGTGATAGCCCTTCCTGTTTATAAATGTATAGGGCTGGCCTGCTGGAACCTTTATGGCAACATGTGTGCAGTCTATCACACTCTGAACCCTAGGGAAACCTTCCATCGCCACAAAGCCTGTGGCTCATTCAAGTTGACTGTGGCAGTCCATGGAAAATGCAATGTACTTGACCTGCCCTTCGCAACATTACATCGGTAAAGACCTTAATGCAGTAGTGGGCAGCAGGCTGCGTTATTCCACTGAGGTCTCCACAGGCAGCCTGAAAGGATCCAGTGGCAAAGAATTTCAGTGCCACAGAGACCTTGACAGCGACTGGCATTGGATGACCAGCCACGCAGTTGGAAGCTAGCATCTCACATTCAGAGGTCACTGTAGCTTTAGTGAGCCTGAATCTCCTCAGGCACTGTGTCTAAGACATTTGGAGGTAACTCATTCTCTGTATACTCAAATAGGAGCACAAGGCCTTGTTCTGTGCCTCTGTGGTTGCAGCATCCTGCCTTCAGCAGCCCCTTGCTACTGCACAGGTCTGATGCCATCATGCAGCAGCAGTGCATCCTGCCTCTGAACATCTAGTCTTCACCCTCTCCTTCTCAATCTCCTCCTCCTCTTCACTGAAAGATGTGTCTCCCATGGAGGCCACTATCCCCATGTTGTTCAAACCAAACAGGCTGCGGTGCAGATGAGGCAATAAGTGTGCAAGTCTACAGGCTAATTTCAGTCTTAAAACACCAAAGGAATCCACTCAAAACACACCTACTAATAACGACTGATAACAGCACTCACAGCAGCCTGAACTGCTGGGTTAAGGAACCCAAATGCTGCCTTTAAACCTGCCCTTACATCCAAACATTGAAAAAAAGGAGTTTGTCACCTGACGCTCTTCCCGTCCTCTGACTATATTATTGCAGCCAGCACATATTATGGCAATCAATTGGGCTGCTAAGCTTAACTAATAATAATAATAAACTAATGAGCTTGAATATCCAACAATTAACAATTGGAATATGGTGGGTGGGCTCCTGGCTTGTAGAGCTGCCCGCTGAGCATATTGTTGCATTCTGGCGTGATGAAGTTGGTAACGTTCCTGATGTCATCGCGTCTGATAATACATCAGCATGGGCGTGGGCAGTCCCATTTTCACCCTGTGAATATTCAGCTATTTCAGCACCTTTAAACACCCTCTCATTCCCAAACCCACTCATGCTTTCAAGTTAAAATTATTCCCCACAGGATCAGGTTGGGCTTACATTAGGCAATTATTTATGAGACAAGTTGGGTTGAGCAGGATATGGCAGAGATACTGAGTTGTTTGCAGTGACTGAAATCAAACACAGGAATGGTTAAGGTAGTTTAAAAAAAAGTATAAATTAATTATTCAGTTTTTAATTAAATTAAATTTAGCATTTTAAATGAACAAATTCTAGGGCAATTTTAAAAAATGTATTTTCCCAACAGAAAACATAAAATATGACTGACTTTATATACTGTAGGTTCTGGTTGGTTCCATCATAACACATCATTAGCATAGTATACAAGATCTGATTGTCTTGTGGTGTCAGTTACAGCAAGGTTTGCGGCTTACTACAGACAGGCAATTTTATTTAATAATTTGAAACTCTTTTACTTGCATAAGATATTGCATTACAATACAAATGCATTCAGTTGAAGGTTAGACATATCTGAGGGAGATTTTCATCTGGGTGTAGAGAATTGCCTGGACATTTCTGCACAAAATGGAAAATCAGCAGGTTTGAGGGTGGTAGGAACATTGAAGACCAAGGATGGATCCTTTCTGATTTCCCCTTGTTTAAATTAATGGAAGGAAAATAGTTGGCTTCAATTGGCACTGTGCTAATTTCCCTGTACTCCACCCCAGATGAAATATGATTTGGCACAAGTGGATTTGGAGCAGCTACATGCAGATAAAACTATGTCAGAGCAGTGGGCGGCATTGAAGGAGGAAATAGCCAGAGAACAGGGCAAATATGTTCCCGTAAAGACAAAAGGGGGAATCAAGTCTGGAGAACCCTGGATGTCAAGGGACGTAAAGGTTGGGATTAAGAAAAAAAAGCTTATGGCAGATACCAAGGGCTCAATACGGCAGAGTCGTATAAAGGAGTATAAAAAGTGCAGGGGGGAACTTAAAAAGGAAATTATGAAAGCTAAGAGAGCGTGTGAGAAAGCATCGGTGGATAGAATAAAGGAAAACCCAAAGGGTTTTTAAAAATGTACACAGAACAAGAGAATAGCTAGGGAAGAGTAGGGCCAATTAGGTACCATAGAGGTAATCTGTGTGTGAACCCGGAAGACATGGCTACAGTCCTCAATGAATACTTTGTGTCAGTCTTCACAATGGAAACGATCGATGCAGGTATAAACATCAGGGTGGAGGACTGTTAAATATTAGAGGAAATTAATGTAGCGAGAGCGGAGATACTAGAGGGTATAGCAGCCTTAAAAGTGGATAAATCCACAGGCCCAGATGAGATGTATTCCCGGCTATTGAGGGAGGCAAAGGAAGAGATATCAGCGGCCCTGGCAGTAATTTTAAAATCCTCTCTGGCCACAGGTGGGGTGCCAGAGGACTGGAGGACTGCTAACATTGTCCCGTTATTAAAAAAGGGAGGAAGGGATAGACCAGGAAATTACAGTCCAGTCAGTCTAACCTCAGTGGTGGGGAAGCTACTAGAAAGAATTCTGAGGGACAGAATATATCTGCATTTGGAGATACAGGGGTTAATCAGGGATAGTTAGCATGGATTTGTTGAGGGAAGGTCATGTTTGACAAATTTGATCAAATTTTTTGAGGAGGTAACCATTTAATGTGGTCTACACGGACTTTAGTAAGGCTTTTGATAAGGTCCCCCATGGCAGACGGGTCAAGAAAGTAAAAGCCCATGGGATCCAAGGCAAAGTGGCATGTTGGATCCAAAATTGGCTGAGAGGTAGGAAGCAGAGGGTGATGGTAGAGGGATGTTTCTGTGACTGGAAGTCTGTTTCCAGTGGGGTTCTGCAGAGCTCAGTGCTGGGGCCCTTGCTGTTTGTGGTGTACATAAATGATTTGGACATAAATGTAGGGGGTATGATCAAGAAGTTTGCGGATGACATGAAAATTGGTAGGGTGGTAAATAGTGAGGAGGATAGTTGTAATCTGCAGGAGGATATCAATGGACTGGTCAGGTGGACAGAGCAGAGGCAAATGGAAGTCAACCCGGAAAGGTGTGAGGTAACTCACTTGCGGAGGGATAACAAGGGAAGGGATTACACCATGAATGGTAGGACCCTGGAAAATACTGAAGATCAGAGGGATCTTGGTGTGCATATCCACAGAACCCTGAAGGGAGCAGGGCAGTTAGATAAGATGGTTAAGAAGGCATATGGGATACTTGCCTTTATAAGCCGAGGCATAGAATACAAGAGCAGGGAGGTTATGCTGGAACTGTACAGAACACCGGTTAGGCTACAGCTGGAGTACTGCATGCAGTTCTGTTTACCACATTATAGGAAGGATATGATTGCACTGGAGAGGGTGCAGAGGAGATTTACTTGGATGCTGCCTGGGCGGGAGGATCTGAGCTAAGAGGAAAGGTTGGATAGGCTGGAGTTATTTTCCTTGGAGCAGCGAATGTCGAGAGGGGACCTGATGGAGGTGTATAAGATTATGAGGGAGGCAAGGGAAGATATAGGATGGATAGGAAAGCACTTTTTCCATTAGTAGAGGGGTCAATAACCATGGAGCATAGATTTAAGGTAAGAGGTAGAAGGCTAAGAGGGGAGTTGGGGAGAAATATTTTCACCCAGAGGGTGGTAGGGGTCTGAAACTCACTGCCTGAAAGAGTGGTTGGGTCAGAAACTCTCGTAACACTGAAGAAGCATTTAGATATTCACTTGCATTGCCATAGTCTCCAGGCTATGGGCCAAGCGCTGGAAAATGGGATTGACCAGCGTGGACAAGATGGGCCGAATGGCCTCCTTCTGTGCTGTAAACGTTTATGAGTCTATGAGTGATCATAAACAAAAATCTATCAATTGCTTCTAGAGTTTAGCTATCAGCATAAAAGGTGAATTCCCATGATAATCTGGTGCATCACTTTTTCTGCCCTCAAATTTAACTTTTGATATAATGTGAAACTGTTGAGACCAGTTTGGCATGTTTGGGTCAATGTAGCTTGAAACAAAGTTAGGTACAAGATGTTCGTCATAGTCTTATTTAAATAAGATTATGCCAGGTAAAAGCATAAGGAAGAGGAGCAGAAGTAGACCTTTTGGCCCTTGATCTTCTGCCTCTACTCCATTTTCCCACCCACTCCCCATTTTCTTGGGTTTCCTGCGAGGTCAAAAATCTATCTATCCCAACCTTGAATATATTCACTCGTGGAGCATCCACAATCATGGAAACATAGAAAGATAGAAACATAGAAACTAGGAGCAGGAGTAGGCCATTTGGCCCTTCGAGCCTGCTCCACCACTCATCATGATCATGGCTGATCATCCAACTCAATAACCTGCTCCCACTTTCTCCCCATATTCTTTGATCCCTTTCACCCCAAGAGCTATTTCTAACTCCTTCTTGAAAACATACAATGTTTTGGCCTCAACTACTTTCTGTGGTAGCGAATTCCACAGGCTCACCACTCCCTGGGTGAAGAAATTTCTCCTCATCTCAGTCCTAAATGGTTTACCCCGTATCCTCAGACTGTGACCCCTGGTTCTGGATTCCCCCACCATCGGGAACATCCTCCCTGCATCTACCCTGTCTAGTCCTGTTAGAATTTTATAGGTTTCTATGAGATCCCCCCTCATTCTTATGAACTCCAGCGAATATAATCCTAACTGGCTCAATTTCTCTTCATATGTTAGCCCCGCCATTCCAGGAATCAGTCTGGTAAACCTTCGCTACACTCCCTCTATAGCAAGAACATCCTTCCTCAGATAAAGAGACCAAAACTGCACACAATATTCCAGACGTGGCCTCACCAGGGCCCTGCAAATTGCAGTAAGACATCCCTGTTCCTGTACTCGAATCCTCTCTCTATGAAGGCCAACATACCAATTGCTTTCTTTACCACCTGCTGCACCTGCATGCTTACCTTCAGCGACTGGTGTGTGAGGACACCCAGGTCTCATTGTACATTCCCCTCTCTCAATCTATAGCCATTCAGATAATAATCTGCCTTCCTGTTTTTGCTACTAAAGTGGATAACTTCGCATTTATCCACATTATACTGCATCTGCCATGCATTTGCCCACTTACAGGAGTTACAAAGATTCCGAGTGAAGAAATTTCTCAACATTTCGTTTGTAAATGATCAATCCTTTATAATGAGGCTGTGCCTCTGGGTTCTAGACTCCCCAGCCAGGGGAAACAGCTTCTCAGTGTCTGCCCTGCCAATCCCCTTCAGAATCTTCAGTGTCTGGGGAGTGAAGCAGAGTTAATGGCCAGAATTTTCTGCTCCGGGGCTAAGTCCTGTGGCAGGAGCAAGAAGTCGGAGTGACTTCCACTGGAGAGGGGGATGGGTGACCACACCGAATCATCCACTGCTCACCTTATTAATTATGCAGCTGCGATGTTCACATCGAATCTTGTGGCAAGGTGGGGAGGAAGTCACACGCCCCATCCTCATTTCCGGGCACCATATTTAAATAGCACCGAGACAGCCATTCAGTCATTGCACCAGGGCCTTCGGAGATCAGGAAAATGTTAATGACAAGGCAGCAAGCTCCTTGCTTCAGTGATTCTTCCCTGAAGATTCTCCAATGGAGATCCAGGAGGAGAAGATTCTCCTCCAGGCTGTCGAGGAAAGGTGAGAGGTCCTCTTTCCGAGGGATGGCAGCAGGAGGCCCTCCCATCTGACCACAGCACCTTGGGAGGAGGTCACCAGGTTGGTCACGCCCATGGGATGAATGACCTCATCCACTCTGCTAGGGTAATTGGGCCTTCTACTCTCCAAACTCACATGAGCAACAATCTAAGCTCTGCAGTCCTGCCACATCCAGTTGTGAATGACGGTGGACAATTAAACAACTCACTGGAGGAGGAGGTTCCACAAATACCCCCATCCTCAATGATGGAGGAGCCCAAGGGACCCAGCACATCAGTGCAAAAGATAAGGCTGAAGCATTTGCAACAATCTTCAGCCAGAAGTGCCAAGTGGATGATCCATCTCAGCCTCCTCCGGGGGTCCCCCATATCACAGCTGCCAGTCTTCAGCCATTTGGATTCACTCCAAGTGATATCAAGAAATGGCTCTGGATACGCAAAGGCTTTGGGCCCTGACAATATTCCGACAATAGTACTGAAGACTTGTGCTCCAGCACTTGTCACGCCCCTAGCCAAGCTGTTCCAGTACAACTACAACACTAGCATATACCCAGCTATGTGGAAAATTGCACAGGTATGTCCTGTACACAACCTGGCCAGTTACCACCCCATCAGTCTACACCCGATCATCAGTAAAGTAATGGAAGGAGTCATCAACAGTGCTATCAAGTGGTACTCGCTTAGCAATAACCTGCTCACTGACGCCCAGTTTGGGTTCCACCAGGGCCACTCAGCTCCTGGCCTCATTACAGCCTTGATTCAAACATGGACAAAAGAGCTGAACTCCCAAGGTGAGGTGAGAGTGACTGCCCTTGACATCAAGGCCACATTTGACCAAGTGTGACATCAAGGAGCCCTAGCAAAACTGGAGTCAATGGGAATTGGGAAAAACTCTCCGCTGGTTGGAGTCATACCTAGCACAGAGAAAGATGGTTATGGTTGTTGGTGGTCAGTCATTTCAGCTCCACGACATCACTGCAAGAGTTCCTCAGGGTAGTGCCCTCAGCCCAACCATCTTCAGCTGCTTTATCAATGATCTTCCTTCCATCATGATGTCAGAAGTGGAGATGTTCGCTAATGATTGCACAATGTTCAGCACCATTTGTGACTCCACAGATACAGAAGCAGACCATGTCCAAATACAGCAAGACTTGGACGATATCCAGGCTTAGGCTAACAAGTGGCAAGTAATATTCTCACCAGACAAGTGTCAGGCAATAACCGTCTCCAACGAGAGAGAATCCAACCATCGTCCCTTGACATTCAATGGCATTACCATCACTGAATCCCCTACTACCAACATGCTGGGGGTTACCATTGACCAGAAACTGAACTGGAATAGCCATATAAATACTGTGGCTACAAGAGCATGTCAGAGGCTAGGAATCCTGCGGTGAGTAACTCACCTGTGAGGATGACCTCCACAAAGCCTGTCCACTATCTACAAGGCACAAGTCAGGAGTGTAATGGAATATTCCTCACTGGCCTGGATGAGTGCAGCTCCCACAACATTCAAGAAGCTTGACACCATCCAGGGCAAAGCAGCCCGCTTGATTGGCGCCACATCCACAAGCATTCACTCCCTCCACCACCGACGCACAGTAGCAGCAGTGTGTACCATCTACAAGATGCACTGCAGGAATTCGCCAAGGCTCCTTCGACAGCACCTTCCAAACCCACGACCACTACCATCTAGCAGGACAAGGGCAGCAGATAGATGGGAACACCACCACCTGGAAGTTCCCCTCCAAGTCACTCACCATCCTGACTTGAAAATATGTCACCGTTCCTGGGTCAAAATCCTGGCGCTCCCTTCCTAACAGCACTGTGGGTGTACCTACACCACATGGACTGCAGCGGTTCAGGGAGGCAGCTCAGCACCACCTTCTCAAGGGCATCTAGGGATGGGCAATAAATGCTGGCCTAGCCAGCAAAGCCCACATCCCGTGAATAAATTTAAAAAAACAAAAGCAAAATACCGCAGATGCTGGAAATATGAAATAAAAACAGAAAATGCTGGAAAAATTCAGCAGGTCTGGCAGCATCTGTGAGTGAAAGAAACAAAGTTAATGCTTCAAGACTGTATGACTCTTCTTCAGAGCTCTGAAGAAGAGTCATATGGACTCGAAATATTAACTGTGATCAGCAATGAGTTTTCTCTGATATTTTATGGGACGTGTGTATCACTGTCTAGGCCAGCATTTTTCAATGCATATCCCTAATTGCCCTTGAGAAGGTGATGGTGTGCAGCCTTCTTGAATTGCTGCACTCCACGTGGCCTCAGTGCATCACAGCACTGTTACAGAGGGACTTCCAGGATTGTGACCCACCAGCAGTGAAGGGACAGCACTGCAGCTCCAAGTCAGGATGTGTGACTGGGAGGGGAGCTTGGTGTTCCCATGTTGCATTGTTCTTCTAGGTGGGAGAGGTCACGGGTTTAGAAGGTGCTATCAAAGGAACCTAGGTGAGCTGCTGCAGTGTGTCCTGTATGTGTTACACACTGCTGCCACTGTGTTGGTGCTGACGGGAGTTGAAGGTTATGGATGGGGTGCCAATCAATTAGGATATGGTCCTTGAGGGTGTTCCAATTTCCTCATTTTTGTTTGGAACTACACTCATTCTGGCAAGTGAAGAGTATTACACCACACTACTGACTTGTGCCTTGTAGATGCTGCACAGGCTTTGGAGAGTCAGGAGATGAGGTACTCTCCACAGGATTTTCAGCTTCTGACCAGCTCTTTCATCCAACATGCAAACACTCAATCCATCTGTCTTCATGCAGGACAAGATGGCTCTCAACAGGAGAGAGGGAGAGGGAGAAAAGACAGGGAGTGGAATGGTGGAGCTGCCACACCTCACATAATTTTGAGCGGCAGGCTACAGGGGAGGACCGAGACCTTGCCTGCGCCAAAGGCGAGGTCGGCCACCCCAACAATCCAATGATGAAGCAGGGACTTCAGACAAGAATGAGCGAGATGTCTGTAATGTCTGAGCCAGCCATATGCAGTCACTCATTCTCTCTTTCCATTCCAGGTGCCAGCAAGAAGAGGGGGAGGCCAGACTCCTCCGCTAAAGAAAGCCCCAACACCTCGGCCACCGGTGAAAATGTGAGTTTTGAGGAGGTTGTTAAGAGGCTTCAAGGCAATTTAGACAAGTTGAATGAATGGGCAAATACATGGCAGTTGCAGCATAACGTGGATAAGCGTGAAGTCATCCACTTCGATAGGGAAAACAGAATGGCAGAGTATTATTTAAATGGTGATAAATTGGGAAATGTTAATGTACAAAGGGACCTGAGTGTCCTTGTACACCAGTCACTGAAAGCAAGCAGTTAGGAAGGCAAATGGTATATTGGCCTTCATTGCAAGAGGATTTGAGTACAGGAGCAAGGATGTCTTACTGCAGTTGTACAGGGCTTTGGTGAGACAACAACTGGAGTATTGTGTGCAGTTTTGTTTCCCTTACCTAAGAAAGGATATACTTGCCATAGAGTCAGTTCAGCAAAGGTTCACCAGACTGATTCCTGGGATGGCAGGATTGTCGTATGAGGAGAGGTTGGGTTGACTAGGCCTGTATTCACTGGATTTTAGAAGAATGAGATAGAATCTCGTTGAAATGTGTAACATTCTGACAGGGCTGGACAGACTGGATGCAAGGATGATATTTCCTCTGGCGGTAAGGCCTAGATGAATGGGTGACAATCTCAGGATACGGGTTAGGCCATTTAGGACTGCAATGAAGAGAAATATCTTCACTCAGAGGTTGGTGAACCTGTGGGATTCTCTACCACAGAAGGCTGTGGAGGCCAAGTCACTGAATATATTTAAGAAGGAAATAAATAGATTACTAAGGCATCAAAGAGTATGGGGAGAGAGTGGGAGTATGGTGTTGAGATAGAGAATCTGCCAGGTCCTTCCTGTATACCCTATCTGGGCCCCTCATAATTTTATACACCTCAATTAGTAACCGTTCAGCCTCCTCTGTTCTAAGGAAAACAACCCTAGCCTATCCAATCTCTCCTCATAGTTGCAATTTTCCAGCCTTAGCAACATTCTTGTAAATCTCCTCTAGAATCTCTTCAGAGCAATTATGTCCTTCCTGTAATGTGGTGAACAAGAACTGTACACAAAATTCCAGCTGTGGCCTAACCAGCATTTTATACAGTTCCAGCATTACATCCCTGCTTTTGTCCCCAATACCTTGTCCAACAAAGGAAAGCATTCCATATGCTTTCTTTACCACCTTTTCCACCTGTCCTGCCACCATCAGGGGCCTGTGAACTCCAAGATCTCTCACTTCCTCAACCTCTCTCAATATCCTACGGGATACCTGCAAGTTCTCCTCCAAGTCTCACACCTTGGATATCACCATCATCACTGGATCAGAATCCTGGAAGTCCCTTCCTCACATTACTGTGGGGCACTTCAACCACCTGGACTGCAGTAGTTCAAGAAGTTGTCTCACCATCGCCTTCTCAAGGGTAATTAGGGATGTGCATGATTCACACACCCCATAAATGAATAAAGTAAAACTAAAGCTGTGGCACACTGGGATTTTATTGGGCTGTTAAATTTGGCATACGTTGGAACAAAATACAAATCCTAATTTAAATGTTAACACATTCACTTTTACCCTGTACTTTATGCCAACAACCCTTATAGTTTTAAAAACAAAGTGTTTCCTCCAAATTCAGCAATTATGTTTGGCTTGTTTTGTGCTTTTGTTTTGCAGGACTTTGGTTGGTCAAAGCTCTTTAACTTACTAGTTGATGTACTCCACTTCATCTAAAGTGCTTCAAGCTAACAACACAAATGTTAATTGTGTGACTTGCGTGACACTCCTCATTTTCCCTAAGTCATGTATTGGCTCCATAACAAAGTTTGTGGTAGGGTGGGGACTTTATTTAGAGATGTAATAATTGAACAATTCACCTTTGTGGTGTAGTGCTGACATTTTGAGAACTTCTGCAGCTGGCTGACAAAAGCAAACATGGCATGAGTCCTAAGTTGTGTTTCAATAAATATGGAGGTTCATGTAAGTAGAAAACAGAAAATCCAGCAAATTCTGAAAGATGTTGGTAAGTCAACAGGCCTTAAAATGAAAATGTGGGATCCCAATGCACAATTAATAGATGCCCATTGGTAGTGAAGCAGGCAGCATGCCAACTTTGTGCTATCTGCTTATTTCAATGGTTTCAATGTCAAGGTAGCACTAACTGTGACCTGCCCTGCTCTTGTAGCCAGGTATATATATGGCTGACCCAGTAAAGTTTATGGTTAATAGGATGTTGATGGTGCAGGACTCAGTATTGGTAATGTCATTGAATGTTACGAGGAGATGATTACATTCACCGGAACACTACCCTGAAAACCTCCTGCGGTTATGTCCTAGGGCTGAGATGATTGGCCTCGAACAACCACACTATCTTTCTTTGTGCTATGTATGACTCCTACCAATCAAGTTTCCCCCCCAACCCCCACATCCAACTTCGATTCCCTTGACTTCAAGTTTGCTAGGGCTCCTCGAAGCGACAATCAGTCACCGCACCTTTTGAATTCAGCTCTTTCAGCTTGCAACAAGGCTGTAATGAGGTCTGGAACCACGTAGCCCTAGTGGAACCCAAACAATAACTAGGTTATTGGTGAATATTTGCAACGGGCATTGAAGTCCCCCACCCAGAGTACATTCCATATTTGATCTGATGCCATGAGACTTCATGGGGTCCTTAACTAATATTGAGGACTCCAGGGCAACTCCTTCCCTACTGCATATCACTGTGTCACCACCTCTGATGGGTCTGTCCTGCCAGTGGGACAGGACATACCCAGGAATGGTGATGGCAGAATCTGGGCTTTAAGATATGATTTGATGAACATGACTATGTCAGGCTGTTGCTTGACTAATCTGTGAAACAGATCCCCCAATTTTGGCTCTTGTCCCCAGATGTTAGTGAGGAGGACTTTGCAGAGTCAACTGGGCTAGGTGCGTGTGGTAATCTGAGGTGCGATACACCTTTAAGAGAACATGAACAGATTGACCACTTGTCTGTATGACCCAATTGCCGTGCAGCACGGGCTACAATGTTAATCAGTAATTTAGAATAGGGTCTGGTTGGAGAAGCACACATTGTGTTAGTGCGCTGTTACTGATGTAAATAAACAGCATGTGCTTCATCTTATATTGGTTTCTGCATCTGCAGTATATTGTTTGCCAACTTACCCACCGGTAAATAGGCATGTAACCGTGTTCGCGAGCAAAGCGACCTGACAGAAGGAACATAACAACTGGTGATGAAGCAAAACACAAACAGTTGACACCAGGGAAAGCCGCAAAAATCCCACTGAAGTGAATCAGCAGTGCCATGCAGGCCGATTGTAAGTACAGTGTTCACCATAGTCATCGAAGTTATCTCCCTCCAGTATGCCGCAGTTTGCCGTTTTGAACCGTTTGATCAGGCCACCGATGTGACCAGTCCACTGTCAATATATATTGAATGTCACTGATGCTCAGCTTGGGTTCCACTAGGGCTACGTGGTTCCAGACCTCATTACAGCCTTTTTGCAAGATGAAAGAGCTGAATTCAAAAGGTGTGGTGACTGGTTGTGGCATCAAGGAGTCCTAGCAAACTTGAAGTCAAGGGAACCGAGGTTGGATGTGGGGGTTGGGGGGGAAACTTGATTGGTAGGAGTCATACATAGCACAAAGAAAGATAGTGTGGTTGTTCGAGGCCAATCATCTCAGCCCTAGGACATAACTGCAGGAGGTTTTCAGGGTAGTGTTCTACTGTGTTATATTGAATGCCTAGTGTTATATTGAATGCCTCAGGTTCTTCTTTTTGGATAACAACATATTGGGGGAGGAGAAGAGGTGAGCGATCCTCTTATCGCATGTAGCAGTAAAACATACGACCTAATTCGTAGTCTACTGGCACCAAACGCCCCAGATTCCAAGAGCTTTGATGAATTCGTAAATCTTATGAAAAGCCACTTCCAGCCGAAACCCTCAGTAACAATGCAGTGTTTTAAATTCATGTGTTGCACCCCTGGAGAGACAGTCGCTTGCTATTTAGCAGCCTTAAAACAACTGACAAAGCACTGTAAGCTCAGGACGTCGATAAATGACATGTTAAGAGACCGATTAGTATGTATACTGAACTAGTATTCTAGACACCCAGGGTAATACTTTGGAGACCCAGGTTTGAATCTCACCATGGCAGATGGTGAAATTTGAATCCAATAAAAATCTAGAATTGAAAGTCTGATGATGAAGATGAAACCATTGCTGGTTGTCATAAAAACCCACCTGTTCTCTAATGTCCCTTTAGGGAAGGAAATCTGCTGTCCTTACCTGGTCTGCCCTACATGTGACTCCAGACCCACAGCAATGTAGTTGGCTCTTAAAATGCCCTCTGAACAAGGGTAATTAGGGATGGGCAATTAGTGATGCCTACATCCCATGAATGAACAAAAAAAAGTATGGAAGCTAGTCTGTTAATTTACCCCTAATAGTGGTTGCAGGGGAAGGGGGAGGGTCCAAGTCTACTTGGTCGGAACTGGGTTAAGGAAATAAAGTTGGAGCTTACCGAGATTTTTCAACTCAGAATGAAAGATCTGCAAGAATTATTAGAGAAATATCCCTCTGTGTTCAGATAAGAGCTCAGGGAGATTCAGGGTCTGCAAGCTGAAATCCACATGGATCCAGGGGCAACCCCCAGGTACTTGAAGTTGAGACCAGCCCCCTATGCATTCCGAGAGAAAGTTGATGTTGAATTAGACAGGCTGGAAAGGTTGGGAGTCTTTCAATCTGTACAATTTTCTGAATGGGCAGCACTCATAGTTCCAGTACTAAAGCCTGATCAGAGTGCGTGAATATGCGGGGACTACAAGTTGACCATTAACAAAGTGGCCAGATTTGACAGGCACCCTATACCAAAAATTGATGAATTGTACCCCAAGCTGGCAGGGGGAACCGCATATACCAATTTCAACATGAGCCATGTTTACCAGCAAGCCGAGCTAAAAAGACAAGTTGAGAGCTATTCATGAGGTGCCATCACCAATAAACGCTATAGAACTCAAGTCCTTCTTAGGAATGGTTACCTACTATGGCCTTTTTCTCCCAAATTTGTCAACAGTGCTGGATCCATTATATGGGTTACTCAAGAAAAACCGCAGGTGGACTTGGCAGGCTCCACAACAACAGGCTTTTACACCAGTAAAGCAGTTGCTACATTCATTGGCCCTATTGGTACATTTCGGCCAAAAGAAAAAATTAATTTTAACCTGCAATGCATCCCCTTATGGAGGAGACGCAGTATTCTCCCACTGGATGGCAGATGGCTCCGAACAGCCCACTGGCTATGTCTCAAGAACACCCAGTGTGGCAGAACAAAGATACTCACAAATAGAGAAAGAAGGCTTATCCATTGTATTTGGCGTTAAGAATTTCCACCAATATATCCATGGTCACCACTTCACCATCATATCCGACCACAAGCCACTACTAGGCTTGTTTGGGAAAGATAAGGCAATACCCCCAATTGCCTCAGCACACATCCAAAGGTGGGCACTGATTCTAGCTGCTTAAGAATATACTTTTATCCACTGGCCAGGGAGCCAGATTGCAAATGGTGACGCGCTAAGCTGATTACCTCTAAAGGACAGCAATGTGAATGTCCCAATTCCTCAAGAACTTGTCTTGTTATTAAACTTTCTGGATTCATCACCAGTACATGCCAAACAAATAAGAGAGTGGACAGACCATTATCCAGTTTTGTCTCAGTCAGGGAACAAGTATTGCAGTGATGGTCTAACGAGCCATAGTCAGACGAAATGAAGCCCTATTTTAATAGGAGATATGAGCTCACCTGCCAGGATGGCATCTTGCTGTGGGGAGCAAGAGTCATTGTGCCTCCAAGAGGAAGACAACCATTATTGACCGATTTGCATAGTGCTCACGCCGGCATCTCTATAATGAAAATGTTGGTGCGCAGCTAGATTTGGTGGCCAGAGATGGACACAGGAATCAAAAATTTGGTCAAGAGCTGCATCCCTGGGCATCCCCAGGAAGGCCATGGGTCCACCTCCATGTTGACTACATGGGGCCTTTTTTGGGCACAATGTACCTCTTGATTATAGACGCTCACTCGAAGTGGATGGGTGTATATGAGGTGAGATCACCCACATCTGCCGCCACCATAGGCAGATTGCATCAGAGTTTTGCGATACACGGTTTACCAGAGATAATAGTGTCTGATAATGGATCGGCATTCACCAGTGGGGATTTCCAGAAATTTACAAGTCTCAATGGCACAACACATGTTAAAACCTTGCCATACCACCCTGCATCCAATGGTTTGGCTGAGAGGGCAGTCCAAACCTTCAAGTCCGGAATGGAGAAACTGGCTGGAGACTCTATTGCAACTAAATTCTAACGTTTCCTACTCAGCTATAGGACTACGCCACACACGACCACCAATATTGCCCCCACAAAGTTATTAATGAAGAGATGTTTCAGGACACATTTGAGTCTTACAAGGCCAAATTTAGGGGGGAGGGTAGAGAGAAGTCAGGAGGTCTAGGAAAATGGACACGATTACCACGATTACCATGAAAGAAACTTCACTGTTGGAAACACAGTTTTTGCAAAGAACTTTGCAGATGGGCCCAAATGGCTATCAGGTGAAGTTAGTGCAATGACAGGACCCCTGTCCTATCACATATCGGTCAAAGGTCGGATAATTAGGAGACATGTAGATCACCTCAGGAAAAGGGAAACACATGCATCTACAAGGAAGGGTGCACCAAGCATTCCCATTGGAGACTACACCACATGTGGAAGGAACACCACTTGGTTTGGAAGTACCATAAGGATCTGTTGAGCATGACAGAGTCCAAGAGACAAACTTACAGGTTCCCACTGGACAGACGACTCCTAACAGGGAGGCCTCAGATAAACCATTCGAAGTTGTAGAACTACGAAGTTCAACACATTTGAAGAAGCCTCCAGAAGCTTAATTTGTAAATAGTTTATTTATGTAAATAGTTGATATATTGTAAAGATTGTAAATTGTACTTTTGAGTAAAGGGGGAGGGATGTGGTAATCTGAGGTGCAATTCACCTTTAAGAGAATGTCAGCAGATTGACAACTTGACTGTATTACCTAATTACTGTATAGTGCGGGCAATAATGTTAATCAGTAGTTTGGAATAGGGTCTGGTTGGAGAAGCACACATTGCTCTGTTACTTGTGTAAATAAACAACATGTGCTTCATCTTATATTGGTCTCTGTGTCTGCAGCATATTGTTTGCCAACCCACCCACCCATAGAGAGGCGTGCAACCATGTTCACAAGCAGAACGATCCAACAGAAGGAACATAACGGTGTGCCTTTGTCATTTCCAGAGCCAAGGTTGATGCCATCTAGTCCTTCTAGTTTTATTCTTACTCGACTTTTCTGTAGCAGTTTTGTCCATCTGAGTGGTTTGATAAGCCATTTCAAAGGACAGTTAAGAATCAAGCAAATTGCCCTGGGTCTGGAGTCAACTATAGGCCACTACACATAGGAATGGCAGATTTCCTTCCCTGAAGGACATTAGTGAACCAATGGGTTTTTATGACAATCCTGTAGTTTCATGATCTTCATGATTATCAATCTTAAATGTCAGTTGCTACCGTCATCTACAGTTGGAGCAAAATTGGTAAACAAAGTTCAGAATATTCAGCGGGATGCCCTATCTACATAAGTATTTCATCAAACTATATGCTAGTTTTCCTTAGTAAATTAATATTCTTTATTACTATGTCTATGAGCCAAGTGCTGGTAAATGGGATTAGGTAGGAGGTCAGGTGTTTCTCACGTGTAGGTGCAGACTTGATGGGCTGAAGGGCCTCTTCTGCACTGTGTGATTCTGTGATTCTGAAATAGGGTACAACATTGGAGTTAAAATGTTATTAATTATTGGAATTTTTCACTTATTGAAACAAGGATGTGCCTTGTATTTTTAAATAAATTATCTCATGGCTTTAAAGATATTTTAACTGGATACTGATTTGATATACTATGTTAGTTAACTGATCTTTCATTATCCAACTGAAATTCATCTCTGCATTGAGTTTGGAGATGAATTTTTGTGCCATTGGAGGTATTGTAGGTGTAGAGTTGGTGGGACTTATGCTCGTGCTGTCCCCAACGACCCTATCATAACTCCATCACATTTTTCTGGGTCAGGCGTCAAGTATGTGGCATGGACTCCTATTCAGATCCCTGTCACCATGTTGGAATCTACCACTGCAAAGATGGAAAATTCTAGTAGTGCTGCAGCATTTAAAGAGGTAGAATCAATGTTAATCAACTGAAGAGCTCCAAAGATTACGGAATCAATTTTTTAGGCCTTGGAATAATCTGAAGCTGCAATGTCAGTATTTGGGGCATAGAGGGAGAGGGGCTTATAGCTCGAGGTAGTCCCTCACTTTGCATCTTGCCACTGCTACACCACAAACTATTGCCACCACTATCCTGGCAATCACTGGATTAACAGATGTTTCCAGAGTATTAATCTGAGCCTCTGGGCCTCCCTTCCCACTCAAGTGACCTTTCTCACATAACAACCGGGTCCTAGCTGGGAAGAATTCATAGTGGGTTGCATTTCTTGTGCAACTGCCTGGGCAGCTTTGCACTGCATTCTACTTGCCCTTTGATCAGGTCTCATTTAAATATATTCATCAGGCTTACCTCTGTAATCCAACCTGCACAGGCATTAGCCTGGGTCTCTCTCTATAACAAATAATGTGCCCATTGTGTGAATCTGTCTGTCTCAGTGAAAAATGTGCACACTGAATTGCAGTGCAACAAATAATCTGGAGTACTTTTCAACATTGCAGTTCCGGCACAATATCCAGCACAGGATTTTTTTTCATGCGGCAAAATTCTCAAATTACAGCATAATTTGTTTAAAACCAAGTGCAACAATGGCTGATAAACAAATGCTCATTCATTCCAATCACAAAAGGTATTTATGCCATTAAAAAAATAATAATTAAATACAAAATGCACGGGGATAAATTGTTATGATAAATTTACTCCGTCTTCAATTGAAGTTTTGACCTAATCATTACAGAGAATTAAATGCTTTAATGGAATGAAGCCTAACAGGAAAAAACCATAATTTTTTAGTGGCCAGGTATGACTGTGATGCTTCGTTCTTAATCAAAAAAAAATAACATTGCTGCTTACTACAGCAATCAAGTTATTTATTGGATTATCACTCTTAAATGTCAGTTGCTACCGTCATCTACAGTTGGAGCAAAATTGGTATACAAAGTTCAGAATATTCAGCGGGATGCCCTATCTACATAAATATTTCATCAAACTATATGCTAGTTTTCCTTAGTAAATTAATATTTTTTATTACTATGGCTATGGGCCAAGTGCTGGTAAATGGGATTAGGTAGGTAGGTCAGGTGTTTCTCACGTGTAGGTGCAGACTTGATGGGCTGAAGGGCCTCTTCTGCACTGTGTGATTCTGTGATTCTGAAATAGGGTACAACACTGGAGTTAAAATGTTATTAATTATTGGAATTTTTCACTTATTGAAACAAGGATGTGCCTTGTATTTTTAAATAAATTATCTCATGGCCTTAAAGATATTTTAACTGGATACTGATTTGATGTATTATGTTAGTTAACTGATCTTTCATTATCCAACTGAAATTCATCTCTGCATTGAGTTTGGAGATGAATTTTTGTGCCATTGGAGGTATTGTAGGTGTAAAGTTGGTGGGACTTATGCTCGTGCTGTCCCCAATGACCCTATCATAACTCCATCACATTTTTCTGGGTCAGGCGTCAAGTATGTGGCATGGACTCCTATTCAGATCCCTGTCACCATGATGGAATCTACCACTGCAAAGATGGAAAATTCTAGTAGTGCTGCAGCATTTAAAGAGGTAGAATCAATGTTAATCAACTGAAGAGCTCCAAAGATTACGGAATCAATTTTTTAGGCCTTGGAATAATCTGAAGCTGCAAAATGTCAGTATTTGGGGCATAGAGGGAGAGGGGCTTATAGCTCGAGGTAGTCCCTCACTTTGCATCTTGCCACTGCTACACCACAAATTATTGCCACCGCTATCCTGGCAATCATTGGATTAACAGATGTCAAAGTGCCACACAGGGAAATCAGCTGGGTCCCAAGGGTCCACCAACATCACCCTTCAAAAGGCAGCAAAGGGACAGTTTGGATTGGGAAAGGGAAGTAGAGGACATGGCAGGATTGCAATGGTAAAGCTCCCCATCCAAATTCCCTTTATTCCACCATTTACCCACTTGAATTTGGGTAGGACAGTTGAAGACAATCCAGCCGTGCAGCTCAATATATTTAAATCAGAAACACCTCTTAAAGGCAGGAGTTTCCACATAAAAGAAGCTGCCAGATTTTTCTGCATTTCAATTAATGAAAATCCACCCAATTGCACAGACCCAGGGAAACCTTCCTTATGAGGTTCTTGGTATGAAAAAGATCTGCAATGTCACTGTGAAGGAAGTAAACTGAAACATGTCGAGTTGCAAGGCCAGTTAGATTTTGGCTTTTAGAAACTCCCTCAACATTGGCAGTAAAGGGTTGCAGACACTGGCCCCCTCTACAAAGGGGATCTTTGCGGGAATAAATTTTTAGTTATTGAAGTTCAGCTATTATTCCGCTTTTAAATTCTCCTGCCCTAATTTATTACAATCAAGTTCTGTTAATTTGTTTCAAAATAAGGCCATACCACAATATTTAATGAAACATAGGGCTGGAATTTTATGTTGGGGATGTTGGAGGAAGGGTAAAACTCCAAGAAGTATGACGAATGGGAAACAAAGCAGCAGGTTAGCGTGTGGAGGGGTGGATTCAACTTCATGGAAAATTATGAAAAAACTGAAAAGAAAGGAGAGCCCAGGAGAGGCTATTAAAGTCTCCAGAACACAAAATATGACAGAGTGTTTGGAAAGGGCTAGGAATCTAACTTCAAGCACTTCAGACAAAGGGACGACAATGAGAAATGGGATAGGAAATACAGGACTGAAGGTGTTGTATCTGAATGCACGCAGTATATGAAATAAGGTAAATGAGCTTGTGGCACAGATTGAAATTGGCAGGTATGATGTGGTGGGCATCACAGAGACATGACTGCAAGGGGATCAGGACTGGGAGCTAAATATCCAAGGATATACATCCAATCGTAAAGATAGGCAGGTTGGCAGAGGGGGTGGGGTTGCTTTGTTAGTAAGAAATGAAATTAAATCGATAGCAAGAAATGACGTAGGGTCAGATGATGTAGAATCTATGTGGGTAGAGTTGAGGAACCGCAAAGGTAAAAAACCATAATGGGAGTTATGTTCAGGCCTACGAACAGTAGTCAGGATGTGGGGCACAAAATACACCAGGAGATAGAAAAGGCGTGTAAGAAAGGCAAGTTTACAGTGATCATGGGGGATTTCAATATGCAGATAGACTGGGAAAATCAGGTTGTTAGTGGATCCCAAGAAAAGGAATTTGTGGAATGTCTACGAGATGGCTTTTTGGAGCAGCTTATGGTGGAGCCCACTAGGGAACAGGCAATTCTAGATTTAGTGATGTGTAATGAGGCAAATTTGATAAGGGAGCTTAAGGTGAAGGAACCCTTAGGAGGAAGTGACCATAATATGATAGAATTTACCCTGCAATTTGAGAGGAAAAAGCTGGAATCAGATGTAACGGTATTACAGTTGAATAAAGACAACTACAGAGGCATGAGGGAGGAGCTGGCCAGAATTGACTGGGAGATGAGCCTAGCAGGAAAGAAGGTGGAACAGCAATGGCAGGAGTTTCTGGGAGTAATTTGGGAGACACAGCAAAAATTCATCCCTAGGAAGAAGAAGCATGCTAAAGGGAGGACGAGGCAACCATGGCTGACAAGGGAAGTCAGGGACAGCATAAAAGCTCAAGAGAAAGCAGAAAATGCGGCAAAGAGCAGTGGGAAACCAGGGGATTGGGAAGCCTACAAAGAGCAACAGAGGACAACTAAAAAAGAAATAAGGAGGGAGAAGATTAAATATGAGGGTAAACTAGCCAGTAATATAAAAGAAGATTGCAATAGTTTTTTTAGATATATAAAGGGTAAGAGAGAGGCAAAAGTGGACATTGGGCCGCTGGAAAATGACGCTGGAGAAATAGTAGTGGGGAACAAAGAAATGGCGGAGGAACTGAATAGGTACTTTGCGTCATTCTTCACGGTGGAAGACACGAGTAACATCCCCAAAGTTCAAGAGAGCCGTGGGGCAGAGCTGAGTATGGTGGCCATTACCAAGGAGAAGGTGCTAGGAAAACTGAAAGGTCTGAAGGTGGATAAATCACCTGGACCAGATGGATTACACCCCAGAGTTCTGAAGGAGATAGCTGAAGAGATAGTGGAGGTGTTAGTGGTGATCTTTCAGGAATCACTCGAGTCAGGGAGGGTCCCAGAGGACTGGAAAATCGCTAATGTAACCTCCCTGTTTAAGAAGGGAGCGAGGCAAAAGACGGGAAATTACAGGCCAATTAGCCTGACCTCGGTCGTTGGTAAGATTTTAGAGTCCATTGTTAAGGATGAGGTTTCAGAATATTTGAAGTGCATGGTAAAATAGGGCAAAGTCAGCATGGTTTCATCAAGGGGAGGTCATGCCTGACAAATCTGTCAGAATTCTTTGAATTCTTTGAGGAGGTAATGAGTACGTTAGACAAAGGAGAGCCAATGGATGTTATCTACTTGGACTTCCAGAAGGCCTTTGACAAGGTGCCGCACAGGAGGCTGCTCAGTAAGATAAGAGCCCATGGTGTTAGAGGCAAAGTACTAGCATGGATAGAAGATTGGCTGTCTGGCAGGAGGCAGAGAGTGGGGATAAGGGGGTCCTTCTCAGGATGGCTGCTGGTGACTAGTGGAGTTCCGCAGGGGTCAGTGTTGGGACCACAAATTTTCACTTTATACATTAATGATCTAGATGAAGGAACTGAGGGCATCCTGGCTAAGTTTGCAGATGATACAAAGATAGGTGGAGGGACAGGTAGTATTGAGGAGGCGGGGAGGCTGCAGAAGGATTTGGACAGGTTAGGAGAATGGGCAATGAAGTGGCAGATGGAATACAACGTGGGGAAGTGTGAGGTCATGCACTTTGGTAGGAAGAATAGAGGCATAGACTATTTTCTAAATGGGGAGAGAATTCAGAAATCTGGAGTGCAAAGGGACTTGGGAGTCCTAGTCCAGGATTCTCTTAAGGTTAACTTGCAGGTTGAGTCAGTAGTTAGGAAGGCAAATGCAATGTTGGCATTTATTTTGAGAGGACTAGAATATAAAAGCAGGGATGTGCTGCTGAGGCTTTATAAGGCTCTGGTCAGACCATATTTAGAATATTGTGAGCAATTTTTGGCCCCGTATCTCAGGAAGGATGTGCTGGCCCTGGAGAGGGTCCAGAGGAGGTTCACGAGAACGATCCCAGGAATGAAAGGCTTAACATATGAGGAACGTTTGAGGACTCTGGGTCTATACTCGATGGAGTTTAGGAGGATGAGGGGGGATCTGATTGAAACTTACAGAATACTGAAAGGCCTGGATAGAGTGGACGTGGGGAAGATGTTTCCATTACCAGGAGAGACTAGGACCCGAGGGCACAGCCTCAGAGTAAAGGGAAGACCTTTTAGAACAGAGATGAGGAGAAACTTCTTTAGCCAGAGAGTGGTGCATCTATGGAATTCATTGCCACAGAAGGCTGTGGAGGCCAGGTCATTGAGTGTATTTAAGACCGAGATAGATAGGTTCTTGACTGATAAGGGGATCAAAGGTTACGGGGAGAAGGCGGGAGAATGGGGTTGAGAAACCTATCAGCCATGATTGAATGGCGGAGCAAACTCGATGGGCTGAATGGCCTAATTTCTGCCCCTATGTCTTATGGTCTTATGGGATGGGTTGCCTCGCCATTTAACAACCGATGGGCCACTAATTGGTCGACCCGGGCCAAATGGTATGTTGGCCTTCATAGCGAGAGGATTCAAGTACAAGAGCAGGGATGTCTTGCTTCAATTATACAGGGCCTTGGTGAGACCACACTTGGAATATTGTGTGAAGTTTTGTTCTCCTTATCTGAGGAAGGATGTTCTTGCTATAGAGGGAGTGCAGCGAAGGTTTACCAGACTGATTCCTGAGATGGCAGAACTGACATATGAGGAAAGATTGAGTCAGTTAGGATTATATTCACTGGAGTTCAGAAGAATAAGGGGGGATCTCATAGAAACCCATAAAATTCTAACAGGACTAGACAGGGTAGATGCAAGAAGGATGTTTCCGATTGTGGGGGAGTCCAGAACCAGGGGTCACAGTCTGAGGATTCGGGGTAGACCATTTTGGACTGAAATGAGGAGAAATTTCTTCACCCAGAGAGTGGTGAGCCTGTGGAATTCACTACCACAGAAAGTAGTTAAGGCCAAAACATTGTATGTTTTCAATAAAGAGTTAGATATAGCTCTTGGGGCGAAAGGGGTCAAAGGTTATGGGGAGAAAGCAGGAGCAGGCTATTGAGTTGGTTGATCAGCCATGATCATAATAAATGGTGGAGCAGGCTCGAAGGGCCGAATGGCCTACTCCTGCTCCTATTTTCTATGTCTATGTCTATGTCTAATTTGGGGAGGAAGCCTCACCTCTGAGAGCTGCCAGCCAATCAAATAGCCAGCAGCTCTCTGGTTCCAGCAGTGTCACCAGGTTGGTGCCCACCAGTGAATGTATCCACTTATCCACTTACCCACCTCCTGCACCTACCCTCCTCATCCACTTACTCACCTCACCCAAATACCCCCCTACTCATTTACCCAGCTCCTCTTACCCACTTACCCTCCTCACCCACTTACCCACCTCACCCGCCAACCCACTTAATCCACCTACCCTCCTCAACCAAATGCCCCTTACTCACTTACCCTCCTCACCCACTCACCCATATCACCCACCAACATACATCACCCAAATGCCCCCACTCACTTATCCACTTACCCACTTCCCCTACCCACTTACCCACCTGCCCACCAAGTTTCCCACCTCACCCACCTACTCACCTCACCCAAATGCGCCCCTATCCACTTACCCACCTACTCATCTCACCCAAATATAGCCCTGCCCCCTTATCCACCTCACTCACCTACCCTTCATTCACCCACCCACTCATCCATTCGCTAATCTTCAAACTGGACATTAAACTTACCATATGGCGGTTAAAGTCCTAAAAAGGGGGTGTGTTCTGTCTTCTGCCAACTCTACTACGATCTGATGGAGTTTTCCGAGGGCTATTGTGCCGCGCATTTCTGTCAAAGCCAGGCAAGAAATGCACAGTTGCATCCAGCCTGGAGAATTTGGGATGCAACCTGGGCCACAACTTTCCTTAAACAAATCCATGCTGACTTTCAGTTATTAACCCATATTTTCCAACTGAGTGCCAATTAATTTTATCCGAAATTATTGTCTCTAAACGTTTCCCCAACACTGAAATTTAGGCTGACTGTCCTGTAGTTTCTGGGTTTAATCCTTCTCTCCTTTACGAGAGGGGGGGCAAAATCTGTGATTCTCCAGTTCTCGGGCTACACTCGCATATTTAAGGGGGTCTGAATAATATCACAGTTTGTCACACACAGATCAACTTTGAACACATTCCAACACATCTTTTATGTAAGTTCCTGAGTTGCTCCATTTAGGTTTCAGCATACCTCCCTTATTTTATTGACAATGCTAACCACAGCAATTTCCATCAAGTTTCATATTACATCCCTGTGTCACTTAATAAGTATGTGGTGTTTTAAAGGATTTTAAAACGCTAATGAAAAAATATATTAACAATTTGGACTGCATCAATATATTCCCAAATTACTCCAGGATATTGTATAGGACAAATTTTAATTCCCAGAAACTGGTCAGAATGGGAGTAAAATGCAAACGGTACACTTATTACTCATTCCCCATCCTGTGGCTTTTCTACTGCTACTCTCTACTTGGATGACTGAGATGCTCACCAGATTCAGATGGCAACCTCATAAGAATATATTCAAATCGGAGTCCTTTCATGTAGTTCCCCAGCTTCCCAATCACAAAACCCAACCAACCTTCGCCTTGACTTACCTGACTCCAGGCTAATCTTTGCAGGCCCAAAGCTGGCAAACCACCCCTGGCTGCTCACCTACTCATCCTACCAGCTTCCACCCAATTGTTAAAATTCCCTTTTATATTTTTTACATCAGGACTTCTAATTGACTTCTTCAAAAACAACAGTCTTGCACCTTTGATAAAATGCAGCAATTTACACTCAGCATCATAGGGGAGAATTTCCCCCCCCGCTGGGAGGGGAGTGTTGTGCGGGGGCGGACGGGAGCAGGCATGAACCCGATCAGCGCCCCCGATTGCGTCCGCGCCATCATTTTATGTGGGTGGGCCAATTAAGGCCCGCCCAGCATGACGTGTGCCCGGAGGCGCTGAGCACTCCCTATGCGGTTTGAAGGGGAGGGGTGGGGGCTGCGGGGATTCCCAGAGTCGGGGCCCGCACTCTTTTGCGCATGCACACAAAAGAGCACAGACATCTCCCTGAGGCACCTCTGTGCCTCAGGTGTAGGGGTGGTGGTGCGTGTGTCAGTTTCACCTCTGGCTTCTGAGCGGTTCGAATCGCTCCCACTCCCTGGGTTCTAGACCTTGGACTTATTTGGGGGCTGTGACAAAGTGCAGCAGACAACTGGTTTTGGTGCAAGAAAAACTGGGTTTATTGAAGTCACAAATGAATTTATAAGATTAGGATTACACTGAGATTATACAGACCTACAAAGTACACTTAGTTAAGAATGGGGAACACACGGCATAATGAGGGAAAATCACGCTACTAATCCCCTTATCCTTATCCCACCCCCAAAACCTAACTAAATGGAACTAGGAGAGGTCAGGGATCATGCTCACCAACCAGGGTTCCTTGACAGTTCGAAACCCAGCCAGGTAAGCCAGTTGCAGTTTTGGGGTACGCTCTTTGTGTCCTCTGGGGCCTGCCGTCCCCACACGGTCCTGGTCTGTGGAATCTGCGAAGGTTCTTCAGTTGGGTGGAGGGCACGGTTGTGGGTGGACAATCTTCGTGGAGGGCTGCAGTTGCGGCCTTGTGTCTTCGGTTGAGCCTGCCACCCCATGCCCCTCGCCGTGATGTTGTCTGCGGGCCTGCAAAACCCCCAGATCTTCTTGCTTAAACTCTGTTTCAACCGCTCCCAACTGCTCACTGCCTGCTAGCTGGTTTCCCTCTCTCCTTTGCAACTGACCGGGCCAGTTATACTGTCTTTCAAATTTCTTATCACAATCCAAATCAAGGTTAGTTCTTTGTTTGACTTTGGTGGGCTTCCTTAGGTGATTGTAGTCTCATTGTTTTTAATGGGCTCGCATGATGTTTATCATTGTCTTCCTGCCTAATAACTAGTTTTGAACTGAAAGCCATTATATGTGTGGAGTTTTGATGGGTTCGCATAATTGAACTGATTGTGCCTTCCTGCCTTAGTAGTTAGTAGCGATTATTTATGCAAGATTTTGATGGGCTTCAGGTTCGTGTGAGGTGAAGTAGTTCTCTGGGTTGATTGTATTAAAGGGAAGAATGTGTATTCTGTCTCCTCTCATTGTCTGGTTCCAGGCAAAACAATTCACACTGCACGCAATAAGCCCGGGCATGTGCAGCCCCAGGCCTTCATGGGCCCAGCCTCCTGTCTGCAGGGTTTTACACTTAACTCAGCAGTTTAAAAGTCCAAAAGTCATATCCTTGTTGATGATATGAAAAATGTGCGAATTTTGAGAACCCTCCACAGGGAGATTAGTTTAATGTTTAAAAATTTAAATAAAGAAATTAAAATATTTTAAGACATGTCCTCTCATGTGACAGTGTCACATGAGCTGGGACATGTCAAGGAACATTAATGAAAACATTTATTTAATTTATAAACGCTTCATGAAACCTCATCCTGCCCGTGGATGAGGTTCCATGAAAAATGCGGAGGCCGCCTGGGCTCTTCGCCTGCCCGCCAACCTTAAGGTTGGATGGGCAGCTTAGTTTATAACTTTAATTGATATTTAAATGGCCTTAATAGGCCTTTGACAGTTCGGCGGGCACACAGCTGAGTCCGCTGCGCGCCTGCCGGACTGAAAATCTAAATGACGCATGGTGACGTTGGGACGCATGGCCGACATCACCCAACGTCACTTTATGCCTTGGCAAGTGGGCCCCAACCCCGCTTGCCGAGCAGAAAATTCTGGCCATAGACTCTGAGGGTGAATTCCTTTGGGGATTTTCCCACTGAGCGGCTGTTACTTTGCCAACACTTATATGGGGTTTCTGCCCAACTTCTGGTGAAGTTATGTGGTGGTGGAGCATGAGAAACCCCAAGGAAACTATTTCCTTTTTGTTGCCTACCTGTTAACTTAGCCACCAATCTATGGGCAGGATTTTCCATGCCCGCTGGCGTCTGGCGTGTTCGGTGGCATGAGCGGACAATATAACACGATTGGTTTCATGACAGCCTGAAGCCTGTTCAGGGTTGTCCGCTCAGCCTGCTGATGACGGGCCACATTTCCCGCCATCAGATGTCAGGAACATCATTGTCATACATCTGCATATCATTATTAGGCCAGCCCGCTGGAATCGTCCCCCACTTTTGGATCGTCCATCCATGTCAGCAGGAAAGCACGCTGACGTGTTTCACAGCAGCACATAAAAGGTGTGCATTTGGCGCGTTACACTTTGAGGGGAACTCGGAGATGAGCACACAGTAACATTGTGCAGCACTCCCCGGGGTCACCTGTTGGACTTCAAGCTTGAGGGGCATTGGCGGGTGGGTGGGGCTAAAGGCAGCCCTGCTGTTGAGGCAACTTGTGTTGGGGGTGGTTAAGGGCTGCTCTGTGGTTGAGGTGACTTGTTGGAGGTGGGGGGAAGTTGAATATAGTGCACAAGCATTTGGAGTGGGGGGTAAGGTGGGTGAGGGAAGCAGCCACACATTAGCGACATCTTATATGAAGTGACCATTCATTTGCAACTCAGACGGTTCAGGCGCAGCCACATTGATATGACTGGAGTCAGGCCCCCAGCTAATCTACCCACTTAAGTAATGCAGAGGCCTCAAAGTGCCACCCAAGTGCTCCAAAGCTTTGCAGCACCACCCCACCCCACTCCCGCCCCCCACCCCCCCCCCGCCCCACCCCAACACCTCCCCCCCACCCCCTCACCCCAAACCCCCGGCACAGTCTGCAAAGTCCTGAATGTTTTAGTGGACTGCAGAACAGTTGAACATTTGCACACGTTGTACAATGTCCTTGTTAAAGCTGGCCCTGGGTGCACAAGGGTAGCTCTGTGGCCAAGGTGACTTTGACATGTGGGGTGGGGGCAAGGGCAGTCCTATGGCTGAGGTGACTTGGGGAGGAGGGGGTGCTAGGGCTGCCCTGCAGTGGAATGTAACGCACAAGCATTTGGGGCGGGGGGGTAGGGTGGGCGAGGGAAGCGGCCACGCATTAGGGGCACCTTATATAAAGTGACCATTCCACTGCAGTTGAGATGGTTCAGGCGCAGCCATTGATATGATTGGAGTCGGGCTTCTAGTTTATCTGCTCACTCAAGCAATGCAGAGGCATCAAAGTGCCACCAAGTGCTCCAAAGCTTTTCACCCCTTGAGCACAGACTGCAAAGTAATGAGTGTCTTAGTTGACTACAGGACAGTTGGACGACTGCACACATTATACAATCCCCTTGCTAAAGCTGGCCGTGGAGCAGTCACTGCTGGAGGTGCTCACAGCCCCTTGCAATGTCATCACCCCAGTTTGGACCAGTCTCCCCGATGGTTCAAGCTAACAGTGCAGCCTTGCAGCGCGGGTTGGGAGAATGCCTGTGCCTGAGCTGAAAGCACAACATGCAGGGCAATGGGCAAAGCTGCCTCTAGTCGGTCAGGTGGAGTGGGGAAGAGGTGGGTGGGGTTTCAGGCAGCCATGCAGCGCACTAAACTCTGGCCATCCAAGTGGTGGTCAGCACTCTCCAGGATGTATTAAGGGGCCTTTACACTTAACCAGGACAGGTTCTTAGTACACCCATGCTAGCCCACGCATCTCTCTATTTCATCCTGCAGGAGGAGTACATCAGGATTGTGGAGCCTGGTGAACAAGCTGAATGACTGATGGCCTACAGAGAGCAAAGATAGCGGAGGAGAGCGCGACTGAGGCTCCTGGCTGCGCAGAGCCAGGATCAGCAACCTCAGGAAGAAGGGGCAGCTGGGGCTCCAGCACACGCCACTGAAGAGTCACAGCGAGCCGTCACTGGTTGGTGCACAGTGATCAATAGCCCAGCGTCTATAGATGACACCTTTCATTCCTGCAGATGACCGAGAACCAGTGTTGCTGAAGACTGCGCATATCTAGGGAACTGGTCGGTCATATCTGCCACTTACTGCAGGATTTGGTGCCATGGGGACATGGAGGGCATCCACTGCTAGTGACCATGGTGCTCAATTTCTAAGCCAGTGGCTCCTTCCAGGGCTCCACAGGTGACCTCTGTGGGATCTGACAAGCCTCCACCCACAAATGCATCCATGAAGTCGTGGATGCCATCTTTGCAAGGGCACACAACCTTGTGCATTTTGCCCGGGACCAGGGCGGCCAGGACGCAAGAGTGATTGGATTTGCCCAGATCTCGGGTTCCCACAGGTGCAGGGTGTGATCGACTGCACTTAGCGCTCAGGTCTCCATCGCAACATGTGGTGAATTACATCAACCGCAAGCGGTTCCATTCGCTGAATGTGCAGCTGGTGTGTGGCCACGAGGAACACATCCTGCAGGTGTGCGACGGTTTCCAGGGAGTGTGCATGACGCCAAATCCTTAGTCGGTCACAGATCCCTGCAGTCTTCCAGGGTCCACAGGAACTGCAGGGATGGCTCCTTGGGGACAAGGGCTACCGCAGAGACTGAGGCTGATGGCACCCGTGCAGCGGCCTCAGGCTGCAGCAGAGCGACGCTATAATGAGGCTCATGCTGCAGCTCGCAACTTGGTGGAGCAGAGCATCTGGATGCTGAAAATGAGGTTCCAGTGCCTGGACTAGTCTGGTGGAGCCCTGCAATACAGTCCGCAGAGGGTGTTACGCATTGTTGCCGTCTGCTGCACCCTTTACAGCCTGGCACTGCAACAGGGAGAGGGGCTGGCTGAGGAGGAGATGCATGCCTCCTCCGATGAGGAGGATACCAACAGGGATGAGGGTGAGGAGATCCTCAAAGGCAATGATGACGGGGATGAGGCTCCCGCACTGCCTAAACAAGGTAGGCGCGCTCAGGGGGCCCTCATAGCTGCTAGATTTGTGGAGGATGATGCCAACATGCAGGTAGGTGACCTCCTCATAAATCCTCACATCGCATCTGTGAATGTTTGACTCCAGTCTGGCTTATGGCAACGCGAATATCCTCTGTGAGAATGCTCCTGTCATGGAGTCGCAATGGAGGCCCTAATAGTCGCTCGATTACAGGAGGATGATGACGACATGCAGTGAAGACACTCCATACATCTTCACATAGCCTCTGAGAATGTCTGACTCTTGTCTGGCCGAGGGCAGCTCGCTTGCGTTCCATGATCAGGGTCATATCATAGAGATGCAGCCATGAAACTTTAGAAGCATCTGATCCTTTGTCCACCTTCAGCACCTGAGCCCTTCAGAGGCACAGCATCAGTGGTCACAGATGCTGAAGAGATGGGGCCAGCCCCACCTTAAAGGTGCTGAGGGCACACAGAGAGAATGAGAGAACTCTAAGGCACCTGCCCACTACATTCTGGCAGCAATGACGAGCACCACCGAGGTGCAGGCATCAGTAATGTGTCCAGGGAGTGTGAGGCTGGACCATCACTGTGGTCTGAAGGCTGCACAAAGCACAGGAAAGAGGCCCTGGACTGAGACACCTGCCTCTATCTTATGCAGGAAGGTTTCACATCTAAGTGAAAAGTACACTGCTCATCAGAACAAGGAGCCATAGGCAGGGAGACATTCGTGGGAATTTATTGACAATAGTGAACAGTATGTCCAACTGATTAACACCCGTGCCCAGGCTGTGCAACTAATTCTTCTTAACTTTCCTAACCCTGCCGCTACATCTTGGTGCTCCCAGGACATCCACAGCAGAGGTGGAGGCAGCCTGCTGACTGTGATGCCCTGTCTGTGATGAATTTGACGGGCGTCTTCTGGAGGGCGAATCTTAGAGGGCCCCATCCCGCTTTCAGGGTCCTGCAGTGTGGCAGTGGCACCTTCCTCAGCCTGTGGAGCTGGAGCTGCAGAGGGAACAGGAAGACGGGATTCGGATGTGCTGGACACTCCCAGAGTCACCTGGGTGGATGGCCCCGGAGTGTGCATTTGCTGATCTTTCTCCCTATGGGTGTCCGTGGGCCCCAAACTGACTCCTTGAGGAGCAGGGTTAGCTGGAGTGAGATCGAGCTGCCCAGCACCCCTCTCGTGTACATACTGTTGGAGGCCAAATATGGCATCAATGATGGAGTTGAGCCCATGCAGCAGTGCAGGAGCGATGTCCTGGACCAAGGTCTCCATGGCGGCTGCCATCCTGCCAGTGTTGACCTCGGTATGTTGGCATGCCGGCGCTATCACCTCAGACTGAAGGTGGACGGAGTCCTCTATCATGCCTTGTAACCCGAGGAGAGCAGCAGACAGCCCTTCCTGATGTTCCCGAGCTTGCCTTTGCAGTTCCAGCAACTGTGACATGACTGAGTTTGGAGGCTCGTCATCTGACTCAGACTCAGCAAATTTCTGGCCTCCAGCAGCCCCCCGAATGCTGGACACAAGGGAATTCCCTGCCGCCACCTGCTGTGGATCAGACAGTGCGATGTGCTCACCGATTGTGATCCTGATGCTACTCTAAAGCTAGTTCCAACCAAGATGCGTGTCTCTGCGCTGGTGGAGGGTGTCGGTGAGCGCTGTGATGGGACTTCAAGGAGGGTGCCTCCAGATTCCTCTTCAAAGATGTCTTCGGGGCTTGATTGGATGCCCTGGGTCATGGACTCTGTCGGCTTTGCTCCAGGAGGTGGTCACACCCCTCAGCTTAGGTAATTCAAATTTGGTCTGTGATCAGGGACAGGAGGGTGTGACTGCAGGTGAAACAGGTATGGAGACCCAGGGGGTAGCGTTCAAAGAGCCTCGGCCCCTGCAACTGTTCAACAGTTATAGGATTCCTCGAAGCTGTGTGGATGAAAGCGGAAACTTCAGAGAGGATGAGCACACTGACCATGGCACCATGGTACAGGGAGCCATTCAAATGGGGGGAGGAAATAGGAATGTAGTAGTGGTAGGGGACAGTATAATGAGGGGGATAGATACTGTTCTCTGCAGCCGTGAGCGTGAGTCCCGAAGGCTGTGTTGCCTGCCCGGTGCCAGGATTAAGGACATCTCCTGAGGGCTGGAGAGGAACTTGGAGTGGGAGGGGAGGGATCCAGTTGTCTATGTTGATACCAACGACAGTGATAGGACTAGAAAGGAGGTTCTGCTGAAAGAATTTAAACAGTTAGGAGTTAATTAAAAAGCAGAACCTCCAAGGTAATAATCTCGGGATTAATACCTGAGCCACGGGCAAACTGACATAGGGTAAATAAAGTCAAGGAGTTAAATGCGTGGCTCAGAGATTGGAGCTGGAGGAATGGGTTTCAGTTCATGGGGTACTGGTACCAGTACTGGGGTAGAAGGGAGCTGTTCCGGTGGGACGGGCTTCACTTGGACCATGCTGGGACCAGTGTCCTGGCGAATCGAATAACTAGGGCTGTAGAGAGGGCTTTAAACTAAATAGAGGTGGGGCGGGTTCTGGAAAGGGGATATGTAGGCTTACAAAGCGAAAAGATGTGGCAACCTTGTAGGTCAGTTATTTAGGTAATGATGCCCAGAGTGCGACGGGAAGGGACAGAGTGTACAAACATTAAAAAAAAAGCAGCAAATAGGGTCAAAGGGTGTTGGGGGTAATATATTAGCATGGATAGAGGATTGGATAACTAATAGAAGACAGAGTTGGGGTAAGAGGGGCATTTTTGTGGAGTGCCACAGGGATCAGTGCTGGGGCCTCAATTATTTACAATATATATTAATGACTTAGATGAGAGAAATGAATGTACTATCGCCAAATTTGCAGATGACACAAAAATAGGTGGGAAGGCAAGTGGTGAGGATGACACAAAGAGTCTACAGAGGGATATAGACAGGTTAAGTGAGTGAACAAAAACTTGGTAGATGGAATATAATGTGGGAAAATGTGAGGTTATGCGCATTGACAGGACGAATAGAGGAGCTGAATATTATTTAAATGGAGAAAGACTGCAGAAAGCTGCAGCACTGAGGGATTTGGGAGACCTTGTGTGTGAATTCCAAAAAGCTAACATACAAGTTCAATAGGTAATAGGGAAGGCAAATGGAATGTTGGCCTTTATTTCAAAGGGAATGGAGTATAATAATAAGGAAGTCTTGCTAAAACTATATAGGGCACTAGTTAGACCACACCTAGAATACTGTGAACAGTTTTGGTCCCCTTATCTAAGGAAAGATATACTGGCATTGGAGGCAGTTCAAAGAAGGTTCACTAGGTTGATCCAGGGTATGGAGGGATTTTCTTATGAGGAGCAGTTGAGTAGGTTGGGCCTGTACTCATTGGAGTTTAGAAGAATGAGAGGCGACTTATAAGATTCTTAGGGGGCTTGACAGGGTAGATGCTGAGAGGTTGTTTCCCCTTGTGGGAGAGTCTAGGACCAGAGGGCATAATCTCAGAGTAAGGGGGCACCCAGTTAAAACAGTGACGAGGAGGAATTTCTTCTCTGAGGTTAGTGAATCTGTGGAATTCTTTACTGCAGAGGGCTATAGAGGCTGGGTCGTTAAGTATATTCAAGGCTGAGATAGACAGATTTTTAATCAGTAAGGGAATCAAGGGTTATGGGGACAAGGCAGGAAAGTGGAGTTGAGGATTATCAGATCAGCCACGATCTTATTGAATGGCAGAGCAGACTCGATGGGCCAAATGGCCTACTTCTGCTCCTACGTCTTATGGTCTTATGGCTGTTTCCCAGATGTGCCTGCACAAGCGAGGGGAGATAATTAGTGCATGGCGGTGGCCTGTGAAACAGGACACATCACTCACAGCATGGTTGTCTGGTGCCTGTTGCACTGCTGGACCCTCACTTCGTAGAGCACCGACCTCACCATCTGCACAGGACCAGTCCAGATTGTCGCCGGCCAGCTGGATGACTGTTTTCCAGGTCCATGAGGACCTTGGTTTCAGGCATTCCTCTGCTGGTCTGCGACCTCTCCCTCTTGTTATGTGCCAGCTTGTCCTGCATGAATAGAGATGGAGAAAGTGTAAGCAGGATGCCTGCCAGGCCACATGATAAGTATGCCTGGCATGTGTGGGTGGTGAGTGTTCCCATGGACGGGATGAGGACAATGATGGTGAGTGTGAGAGAGTAAATGGTGATGTCCTTTGAACTGGCAGTGAGTGAGGGCCCTGTGGATGTCTGATGGGCGTGAGCGTGTGAGTTGAAAGTGATGAGAAGAGTGACTTACCCTGGCGGAACGGAGGAGATCGTTCATCTTCTGGCGGCACTGGGTGGCTGTCCTCTTTTGAAGGCTGTTGGTGCTGACCACCGCTGCCATCGCCTCCCAAGCCTGGTTGGCCACGGCTCTGCCCATCCTGCAGCCAGAGCGCAGATACAGGACATCCCAATGGGACTTCACAGCATCCAAAAGGCATTCCGGTGATGCGTTGCTGAACCTGGGGACTGCATTCTTTTTGCCTTTCAGGGCCATGTCTTCCCTGCAGCAGTCATGATCTGGAAGCACTGAGGTGTGTGCGAGTGGCTGGAATTTAATTATGGTGCCTAGCGTGATGGAAAACTAGCCATTTGGAAAACTAGCCATTTTACATTGACCATCCTAAAATCTCCATTGCCTTTACCTACTGCTTTATCACATTAGCTACAAATTGCTGACTTCAGAAAGTAACTGGGTCGCCTTCAATTTTTCTAAAACCTGTTTTTTAACTTACTGAAACCAAAAAAAGTATTGTCATAGACTCATACAGCACAGCGGGAGGCTATTCAGCCCATTATGTTTCTGCTGGCACTCTGAAAGAGCTGTCCAATTAGCTATATCAAAACAGTGAATTTTTAAAAAAATGTTATGAATTAGGATGCTTTCTTACTGAAGATTTTTTTATTCAACTACCTGAACCAATTCATTCAGTTTTTTTAGTCAAATAAAATGCAATAAGATCTTTGTTTTCTGTATTCTGGTTATGATGCATCAGACTTCAAAGAAGCAATGTGTGGAATGTGGACCAGATGATGAATCCTGAGAGACTATCTGAAACAGAGCCTTAAGGTACCAATCTGTAACCAATTAAAATAAATTCCTTCATAAAGTCTAGCTATGTCTTTCATCTTGCCCCATCATAGCATGTTGGGAGTTGTAAGAATGTTGAACCTTTTTCTTCCTCCTATATCAATGTAGTAATTTGTAAAAAGAAAACGGGCCAGTCCATATGTGTTTTAAATGGAAGGTACAAATTAAGAGCATATTGATTTTCAGAATGTTGACCATCAAGTGATTGGGGTCTTAGCTCTGGTGACAGTCCCATAAATAGAATATTCCAGTCATCAATGGCATGCTAAGCTAATAGGCCTGAAAATACACAGAAAGGCAATCTATTCAATTTTCCAAGCCCCAGTAAGAAAAGCCAGTTCAGGGCGGTTCAAAAGCAGTTCAAAGTTGAACCTGGCCTCGTTTTAACTGGTCTCAGCTGGATTTTATTGGAGGTGAGCAATTAACTGGTAATTCCACTGGACTCATCTGAAATCCAGTGGGGACTTGCAGTTGGTGAGTAGGCACCAGTACATTTCAGCCAACTTCGGCTGGAACCAGTTCACCTGTTGTCAATTTTACAAAAACCAGTGCACCAGTGAATGTCTCGCTCTTACCCCTTTCTATCCCCTCTAGCTCTTGAGAATAAACTTGGTATTTACGCAAACTAATACAATGGCAAGATCCCATATCACAAACAATAAAAAGATGATTTCATGATCTCAATCAAGGACTTTGTTATTCATTTTTACTCCATTATTATTCATCAAGTTTGAATTCACCCTTGCACCCAAGGGGCGTTTTGCAGATTCCTCTGGGGTTGCATGCAGCCTGGCCAACCAGATGCAGCAAATTCACCCCTCCCCCCTTTACCCCACTCCCCCCGATGCAGAAACTGGCTGCTCTCCCCTCATTTCTCCCTCAGTCTCCAAGCTCCAGCCACCTCCCCCTCTCCCCCCTGTTATGCCTCTATTCCTCAGTCTCTCCCCTCCCCAGTCTCCACCCTCCCGACTAACTGCACCCACCAACCTTTATGTTGCCTCATGATCGGAGTGTTCTGTTAATGAAAATCCATTTGCGGAGCATGTTCATTGCCTTATGTTCTTTCTTGCAGAAACAAAATCTCAAAAATGACGTAAGTAGCAATTTCAATGGAGACTTGCATGTGTTGAAACATATTTGTACATTCATATAGAAACATAGAACCAGGGAAAAGTTATGGTGCAGAAAGGGGCCATTCAGCCTAAATCTTATTTATATTTGTACATTTATATGTAAACTCAATATTTATGCACAGTAATACATTAATGTTTTATTGGCAGACTTCCACCACAAAGACAATAAACAGATTATTTAGTGACGCCAGTTTCAGACTTTGCTATTCGTTTTTATTCCATTGGAATTCTTTGGGGTTGTAACTACCCCCGCACCCGCCAAGGCGTCTTGGAATATCTCTGGGATCTTGGCCAGCCAATTTACACATTTTTCTTCCACGATTATAAGCATGAAATGCTGGCCCCCACCGCGCGAAGCAAATAGGTCCCCGTTTCATAATGTTCAAATGAACAGAGGTCCAGTTCAGAGCCATGTAATTTGGAAAATATGCAACGTAGCATATATCACAGCACTCCATTTTAACACAGGTGGCCGCTGCTTCTCCAGCTGGTGCTGCTTGGATGTCAGGAGAAATGCCTGTGCAGGCCCTCTGATGTGCAATCCATCCTGTTACCGGATCCTGGAATGGGGCGGCTTCTTGCAGTTTTCTGACAATCATTAGGCAATGACCTTTAAAAATCAAGATGCTTTGTAGCATATCAATCTGCTGGTTGCCAAATAAAACAAGGGAATTATTTATTTGCATAGTTTGAATCCTGCACTGTGGCATTCAAAAAACCGCCCCACTCTTGAGCATTCGGAGATATCCATGAGCAATTTCCTCCCCCATCAACCATACAGCCCCTTCTAGATAAAGCTGCTATTTCTTGAGGATTGAACGCTTGCTTGTCACCTTTGCCCATAGGTCTACCTCTCTAAAGGTTTCACGGGGCGGAATTTTACGTCCCACGGCCGGGCCACGCCTGACCTGATCGGGCGAGCGACCGCGTCATCACGCACTCGCACGATATTTCGGTTGGCGGGCACGCACGGGAGTCAACAGCGCGCCAGCTGGTAGTTAAGAGGCCTATTAAGGCCATTAGTTTATTAATTAAGAGAGATTTTTTGCTGCCCATCCAACGTTACGGTTGGCGGGTGGGCAAATCGGCCAGGCGGCCTTTGTATTTTTGAGGAAACCTCATCCCTGGGTGGGGATGCGTCCTGACGTCACCGCGTGCCATTCCGATCTTCAGTTCGGCGGGCGCGCACCGGAGTTGGCTGTGCACCCGCCGAACTGTCAAAGGCCTATTAGGGCCATTTATAAACTAATTGAAGTACTTGTCAGGGCTGCCTGTTCAACCTTAAGGTTGGTGGGCAGGCAAACAGCTCAGGCGGCTTTGCATTTTTCATGGAACCTCATCCAATGGCGGGATGAGGTTTCATGAAGGGTTTATAACTTTAATAAAAATTTTTATTTAAATTTATAGACGTGTCCCAGCTCATGTGACACTGTCACGTGAAGGGACATGTCTGAATAAATTTTTTAATTCCTTTTTTCCATTTCTCACATTCAAATCAATCTCCCTGAGGCGCGGAGCTGCCTCAGGGAGATTTCTGCACTCCTTCTTGCATGCGCGCGAAAGAGCACAGGCCCCGACTCTCCCTCCTCCCCCCACCCACACAGGTAGCGCTGAGCACTTCCGGGTGCGCGTCACGCTAGGCGGGCCTTAATTGGCCCACCCACGCAAAATAGCAGTGCACAGCCGATCGCGGGCAGCGATCAGCTGCATTCCTGCTCACCCTGCCCGGCGGGGAGAAAATTCTCCCCAATATGTTCATGTGAGGGAATCTAATGTGGGGACATTTTTTTCAGAGTTCCAAAATCTTTATTTTTGTAGTTAAAATACTTCAACTCCCTGAGGCAACTCTGCCCTCAAGGAGCTTTCATTGCACATGCCCCAGTACCTGCACAGACCTCAGCGCTCGCCCTCCTCCTGCCCACATCCCAGCAGCACTGAGCCTTTCAGCCTGTGTTTCACACTGGCCTGCCGTTAATTGGCCAGCCAGCATGAAATCAGAGTCGGGGGTCGATCGTGGGCGGTGGACCATTCCCTGGCCGCTCCCAGGCCCGCCGATTGCGCGCACCCGACCACCCAAATTCTGCCCATGGGCATTTTCTTCTCCCTTCTTTGTGCTTAACATTGTTTTACAAAATCTTCTAATTACTGTTGAGCTTGCAAACTCACCCATCAAGAAAGGCAGACTCTTTGTGCAACATCTGCCAGGATCAAGAGCTCTGAAAGAGCTGACATAACTACAGCAAAACAAGCAATAGAAGTGGGATCATGGATTTTTTTTTGAGATTTTGATTTTGTGGACTATCATATTCACACATAATGTACGTACAAATTCCAGGAGATGCATCACAGCAACAGATGATAAACACTGTCTCATGGCAAACGTCAAAACCAACATTACTTCTGCCTTTGTGCTTTGACATCCCAGAAAGCAGGGTTCATTGAATGATTCATGGAAAAAAATTCCTGCCATTCTCTCATTGGTCTCGGCATCTTGTTGACTCTCTTCAGCTTCACATTTGCATGCATATGCAGTTTCTGAAAAGGAAAACAGCAGGTGAAGGTGAAACAGCGGGGTCGAAGAGTGTTTAATGAAAACAAGAAAATGGCGCTGCCTTAATTTCTCAAGGGCTAATTGCAATCGCGCATTATTACAGTATCAGTGCTTTTTATAACTTCCTTAGAAGCGAGGTCCAAGAAGAGACATCTAGGATTCAAAGCAGCTTTTACTGCTCAATGCAGGATATATTTAGATGTCTCTCTGACAAACTCAGGAGCTGAAATGGGAGTTTAGTTACAGGAAGTTTGAAGATGAAAGCTCTTGCACACAATTCCGGGCATTGGTTAACCACAACGTCATGAATGGTGAGGTCAGGCAGTTTTGGCAACAGCAAGCATCATTACTGACCGTGAATCTGTGTTTAGACTTTAGACAAAGCAGTCCATGTCCAGATGCAGCAAGACCTGGACAATATCCAGGGGTGGGCTGATAAGTTGCAAGTAACATTTGCATCACACAAGTATCAGGCAATGACCATCTCAACAAGAGAGAATCTATCCTTCACCCCTTGACATTCAATGGCATTACCATTGCTGAATCCCCCACTATCAACATCCTGGGGGCTACTATTGACTAGAAACTGAACTATAGATACTGCGGCTACAAGAGCAGGTCGGAGGCTAGGAGTCCTGCGACAAGTGACTCACCTCCTGACTTCCCAAAGCCTGTTTACTATCTACAAGGCACAAATCAGGAGTGTGATAGAATACTTCCCACTTGCCTAGATGAGTGCAGCTCCCACAACACTCAAGAAGCTTGACACCATCGAGGACAACACAGCCCACTTGACTGGCACTCCATCCACAAACATTCATTCCCTCCACCACCGACGCACAATAGCAGCAGTGTGTACCATCCAGAAGATACACTGAAGGAACTCACCAAGGCTCCTTCGACAGCACCTTCCAAATCCATGACCACTACCATCTAGAAGGACAAGGGCAGCAGACACATGGGAACACCACCACCTGGAAGTTTCCCTCCAAGTCACTCACCATCCAGACTTGGAAATATATCGCTGTCCCTTCACTGCCGCTGAATCAAAGTTCTAGAATTCCCTTCCTAACAGCATTGTTGGCGTACCTACATACAGACTGCAGTGATTCAGGAAGGCAGCTCACCACCACCTTCTCGAGGGCAATTATGGATGGGCAATAAATGCTGGCCTAGCCAGTGACACCCACATCCCATGAATAAATAAAAATAAACCTGCATCTGGATCCTCTGAGGTTAATCCTTCACAAGCCTCATGATCATCAGCTGCCTCTTGATGAGGCAGCGCATCTCTTTCTTTGGGATCCTATTCAAGAGGACAATTAGCCTGATAATTACCTAACTGCTGTGCTAAGTGACCCGTGCCAACACAGTTCTCACCCTTCCTGATCTCAACAGGTCATTAAACCGCTTGCGGCACTGCACCCAGGTGCGTCTCACCACATCGTGGGTGCTGACCCTTTCTGCCACTTCCTCCCAGGCACGTTTTGTTATGTGGGGTGAGGGGCCTCCTCCTCCTGTCCCTTAGCACAAGGATGTCATGGTATGCTGCCACCTCCTCGAGGGGCGCAACGAGGCACTCATCTGAAAAGTTCGGAGCACACTGCCCCGCCGACCTGCCCTCACACCTGGCCTGCTCTCCGAGAGCGCTATCTGACATCCTCCTGTGCGACATCAGTGGCAGCCTTTGGAAGGCTGCCTGCACCATTTTGGAACTGGCCGCCGGGTTTCCACTGGACCCGGCGGTCATTGGCTTCCTGCCACCGCCCGCCCCTTCCCGCTGTTCTCAGGAGCTGCGATTCACGCTGGGCAGACCTTAATTGGCCCACCCGTGTAAAATGGTAGCGCGGAGACGATCGTGGGCGGCAATCGGCTCTGCACCCGCCCCCTCCCATTCCAACCAAGCCCGCCCACCATAAGTAATATCCTGGCCATAAGATGTAACCTCCAATTTTGCTGAATCACACTTATTAATCCAGAGAACCTTCATTCACACACAGACATTGGAAAGGGACTGCACTTTCAGTTGATTGTTAACACCAATTGCCCCTTATTTGAGCCTGCAACATGTAAGTGTACAAGCAATAAATGCAGCTCATGACTGGAGCCCAAAATACCACCCGATAAACCAGAAAAAATGCCCAGGTACCAGTGCTACCAGTAATACAGCCAGTTTTACTGGTACTTCCTACTGGGCTGCAAGTTCAGAAATGGCTTTTAATTACCAGGTCAAAACTGGATCAACTTGTACCAGTTTTACTGGCCCCTGCCCCAACAAGCAGCCTTCACTGCTGACTTTAGTGGACTTTTTGGGGAGAGGAACCAGTTCCCCATATTCCATTCTAAGGGTAGGCACCCACAACCTGATAGGGACACATTTCAGGAGCCACATTGCCCCCAGTGGCTGCTAAATGCTGTACTCTGTGTATGGCGAGGGGGCGTCAGTAGTTTAAAGTGTTGTAGTGTCTCTGATTTTTAAAAAAACCTAAAATTGGTATTCCTCTTTGGGGGACAATGCTGTGACACTGACCTGGTACCAGATGGATACTAATCGTGCCCTTTGGTATTGGGTGTAGCATTTCAGTATGGATGCTACAGTGAGTTCCTGTGAAAGTCAGAAGGTTGGAAATTCCATGGCTTGAGTGTCCCCACCTCTGGCCCCATCAACGTGGATGCTCTCCTTGCAAGAGGCAGAGCTATGACAACATGCATGTATTTGCATTCACTAGCAATGCAGCCAGGAATGGAAACCTTAAAGAATTTTTAACCATTGAAGCCAATGTTAGCCCCACATATGCTGCCCTGGCTCAGATGAGCTAACTCATAGACTAGTTATTGAAATTGCAATATTGGAAGAACTCTCTACCCTTTTTTTAATTCATTCATGGGATGTGGGCTTCGCTGGCTGGGCTAGCATTTATTGCCCATCCCTAGTTGCCCTTGAGAAGGTAGTGGTGAGCTGCCTTCTTGAACCACTGCAGTTCATGTGCTGTAGGTACACCCACAGTGCTGTTAGGAAGGGAGTTCCAGGATTTTGACCCAGCGACAGTGAAGGAACGGCGACATATTTCCAAGTCAGGATGGTGAGTGACTTGGATGGGAGCTTCCAGGTGGTGATGTTCCCATCTATCTGCTGCCTTTGTCCTTCTAGATGGTAGTGGGTTTGGAAGGTGCTGTCTAAGGAGCCTTGATGAATTCCTGCAGTGTATCTTGTAGATGGTACACACTGCTGCTACTGTGCATCGGTGGTGGAGGGAATGAATGTTTGTGGACATAGTGCCAGTCAAGTGGGCTGCTTTGTCCTGGATAATGTCAAGCTTCTTGAGTGTTGTGGGAACTGCAGCCATCCAAGCAAGTGGGGAGTATTCCATCACACTCCTGACTTGTGCCTTGTAGGTGGTGGACAGGCTTTGGGGAGTCAGGAGGTGAGTTACTCATCAAAGGATTCTTAGCCTCTGACCTGCTCTTGCCGCCACTGTATTTATATGGCTAGTCCAGTTCAGTTTCTGGTCAATGGTAACCCCAGGATGTTGATGGTGAGGGATTCAGCGATGGTAATGCCATTGAACATCAAGGGGCAATGGTTGGATTCTTTCTTTATCTACCCTTTATCAATTAGGACATTTAATGTCCATCTGAGATGCAAGAGAGGGCCTCAGTTTAATATCTCATATAACAAATGGCACTCTCTTGTGAACACAGCAGCCAATTTGTGCAAAGCAAGGCTCCACAAACTAGAAAAAGAGGAATGACCATTTGACACATTTTTTGTGATGGTGGTTAAGGGATAAGTGATGACTAAGACAATTTCGCTACTCTACTTCAAATCGTGTTGTGAAATCTTATATCCATCTGGGCGAACTGTCATTGCGTCTGAAAGATGGCACCTCTGACAGTCCAGCACTCCTTCAGTTCTGCGTCAGCCCAGGATACACATGCAAATCTATGGAGTGGGCCTTGAATTCGTAACCTTCTCAAACACTACCACTGAGCTAAGGCAGAAACCTTACTCATTAACATATCTTTGAATGTACAGTTCAGTTAGTACACAAGGAAGCTCTTTAGCTAAAGTAGAGAGACAATGGCAACCAGAGAAAACAAAGCCAACCTAAGAGAATAAGAGATGATAAAAGATGGAGAGAAAAATGCTAATAATCTGGAAGAATAGACAGAATGAGAAAAGCAGGCCTAGATTTCTAAGAGAAACCAATGTACTATGTGAAAAATGGAGAGAAGGCAATCTTGTTTCAGGGAGAGAGATGTGCTGAGACAGGGAAAACAGCAAGGAAGGGAGAGTTAAAATCTCATGCCACAAAGGAAAGTAAAATATAGGCATGGGTTAGTTACTAGGTCACAAATAACATAATTAGGGAGGAGGAAACTGTGCAAACATTTGAGAGTGAATCCACACAATACTGCCAAACAGCTCACCATAAATCACTATTGTAAACAAAACTCAACAAATGATTCTAGTACAGTGGAGTTTGACACACAACATTAACTATTTTTCAAGCAAGTGTCATTTGTGTGAAGCTTTGAGCTCATCAAGGTGAGGGACAATACTGTTAGGCAATGAGACACTTTTGAACTCAAATGCATCTAGGTCACTGTAGAGTAAAGCTTGCTCAACCCTCTCTGAAAAGATCACACTGGTTTAGTATCGGAAAGTCTTCTGAGCTTGTGATTGAAGCACTTTGTTAAAGCTATGTAGATGGAGCTTTACTATGCATCTAATCACAGCATATATGACCTTGCTTGAAGCTAATAGTACTCACCTTCGATGAGGATAAAATGTATGGACAAAAGGCGTACCCGTTTGTTTAATGGAATCCACACCTGTGGAGGGTTTGTATGCTCCTGCTCCTCTTGGGTCCACAGGAAGATGGTTGGAAAATTGTTTTTTTTTTCATAAAAACCTATGCCTTCCTGAAATCTCTTACAATCCTCTTCACTGCTTGCCAAATCTCCACTTTTGCATTGTCATCAAACCTTAACATTGTGCTCCCTATGTCTAAGTCCAATTAAGATATGAATAAAGAACATAGGTGGATCTAGACTGACCCCTGGGATACACTGCTTCTAATCCTTCACCAATCCGAGGAAAACTAATTACTCTTAAACCTTTAGTTTCCTCTTGCACTGTACGCCTGAACTCCTATGGAAAATCTATACACACCACATTTACCGCATCCCATTTGTCTGTTGACTCTGTCTTTTCTTGAAAAAAAGTCCATTAAGTTTGTTAAATGTGAGTTGCTTGTCACAAATCTATACTGGCGAGATTTAACTTACCCTGGCCTTGCTAATTTGATTTCAGATTCAGAGTTCTAAGCTTTAACCCTCAAGAATGGGTGGGTTTGAGTCAGCTGGAAAGTACAATTTAAAAAATTTCAAATATGATCCCCAACCAGCCTCCAAGCTGCTTACGTTCACCTTTAACTGGTGGGGAGTGGTTTTGGGTGGAGGGTGGGGGGCACCCGAGGTGGGAACGGGCAACCAATCCCATCTCAAGAGGTACGTCAGTCACTGAAATTTTTTAAGGAGGTTGCACCTTTCATTTTTACAGGTTTTAAGAAAATGGTTCACCGATATCAGCCAGGTTTCCTGAAGCTCAGGAAATACAGCAGATAAAATAAGGCGAGAAAGGTCGAATCCATCAGTCATTTACACACTGTTTAAGGCCAAGAGAAGCAATGTTTCCTCCAGGCCAAACATTCTTACCTCTGTACCCCACCTAAGGTCTCTGACCTCCATCCCTTGTGGTCTCCCAGCTTCACCCTGATCTCAAATTCCCAGCTCTACAAACTCTAAGTTCCCACCCCCTCATGATCTCCGATCCTCTACCCACGCCCTGGTCTCTAAACCCCCACCTCTGTCATCTCTGACCGTCCACACCATCACAATCCCTCACCCCCAACCCATCATGATCTCTGACCCTCATCCCTGTAAGCAGTTCACATGCATGGCCATGAAATAACTCAGAAGGTACTCTGCAGGCCACACACAAGTTGTCACCTTTAAGACACCATCTGTGGCAAAATAATGTAAAGGCACCATGCAAACAAATGAGCAGAGATGTACAAGCCAAAAAAAAAATTGGACAGCAGATTGCTCCTCAGCCCAAACTCTAATCCCCACCTTGGCAATCTCCAACCCTTAACCTCTTGCAATCTCCAATGCTCACCCTCTCACCTCAATCTCCAAATCCCAGCCCTGCAATCTCTGATTTCCCCCATCCTGATATCTGAAACCCAGCATCACCAACCTCGTGATTTCTGACTCTCCCCACCTACCTGACTTCTGCTACTTGGTCACTTTCCTGTCTGGCAGGCAGCCATGCAGTCTGCCAGTCATGCTGGTGTCAGGTGAGAAACCTATTAAAAAGAGCTTTAAAAGCCCTGCAGCTAAATACTGCAGGCCATCCAAGAAACTATTTCTTCCGGGTTTCTTGTTTGGAAATCTTTCCAGCCCTCTCCCCACCCTGATCTCTTGTTTCTTGACACGTGAACTGGGCACAGTATTCAAAGTGCAGTTTGGCAACAGCTCTATGAAGTTCAATCATTATCTTCTCTCATTTTACCATTTTAGCTATGTCTCCAACAGCCTTTGTTGATTGGTGCATGTTTAGCCTCAAGTTCTCCCAGGCCACATTCAACTTCACTTTTAAGCATTTTAAACTTATTCATGGAGTGTGCACATCACCTATTTCTTCTTCATATATGTAACACCTTTGTTAGTCTTATGTTTCACTTGTTGTTGTTCTAACCGTATATCTTGTCCAATTCACTTTGTAAATTGTGAGCTGCCTCTTCCAATTCCATTGTCCGCAATTTTGATGACTTTGCATTGTGTTCCTGAATCCATCTCATTTCTGTCCCAACACTGAACCCTGAAGTGCCCTACTTACTACTCCTCCCAAATTAACTTGGATGTGTTTTTTAATGAGTACTTACAACAAATATACATTCCTTTGAGACACAACAGGAAAAGAAATCTAACCATGGCTAAAAAAACGTTAAAGATTCTATTACATCAAAGGAAAACACTTACAAAGTTGTCAAAAAATAAGTAGTAAGTCTGAGGATTGGCAGCATTTTAGAATTCAGCAAAGGAGGGCCAATAAACTGAAAAAGAAAGGGAAAATAGAATCTGAAAGTAAACTAGCAAGAAACATAAAAACAGACTGTAAAAGCTTTTGTAGGTGAGTAAAAACAAAAAGATTAGCAAAGACAAAGATGGGCCCAGTACAGGCAGAGACAGGAGAACTAATAAAGGGGAATAAGGAAGTGGCAGAGAAGCTAAATAAATATTTTATGTCTGTCATCACAGAAGATACAAAAAACTTCCAGGAAGTAATCGAGAACCAAGAGGCCAGCAAGAATGAGGAAATGAAGGAGATTAATATGAGTTAAAAAGTAGTACTGCAGAAGTTCATAGGACTGAAAATTGGTAAATCCCCTGTACCTGATGATCTACATCCCAGAGTGTTGAAAGAGATGGCTGTAGAGATAGTGGATGCTTCAGTGTTCATCTTCCAAAATTCTATAGGTTCTGGAATGGTTCCTACAGCTTAGAAGGTTGCGAATGCCAACCTCTATTTAAGAAAAGAGGGAGAGAGAAAACAGGGAACTACAGACCTGTCAGCCTGACATCAGTAGTAGGGGAAATGCTAGAATTTATTATAAAGGATGTGATAACTGAACACTTAGAAAATAATGGTAGGATTGGGCAGAGTCAACATGGGTTTATGAAAGGGAAATCATGTTTGACAAACCTGTTGGAGTTTTTTCAGGACGCAACTAGGGGAATAGGTAAAGGGGAACAAGTGGATGTGGCCCATTTGGATTTTCAGAAGGCCTTTGATAAGGACCCACGCAAGAGGTTAGTAAACAAAATTAGACCACATGGGATTGGGGGGTAATATACAGTAAAGTCCCGCTGTTCGCGAGGGTTACGTTCCCCCGAAACCTCGCAAATGGCAAAATTGCGAAGGTGGAAGATGCTTTTAAATGGGACTCAATTGGATAGGTCCCAGCAACGCGAGGGTAGCACTGTTATGGGCAGTTACAGTACTCTACAAAAAGCTGTGTTTCTCTTCACTGGAGCTGCTAGACCTGCCATATATGTAGGTATTCACATTTTTGCTTTTTGTTTCTGATTTCCAGCATTGGCAGTTTTATTTGCAGCCCATTTGAAAATCGCAGTCAATGAAAAAGAGAAATACCCAGGGCCAACAAGAGGGAGAATATATCCTGGAAAATTCCTTTCCCATCCCCCCCATCAGGTCACTGAAACCAGCCAAGGCGCTCACATGAACAAAGATTTATAAAGACACTTGCATTCTGTTTTATGTGATTTCTGTCCTTGGCAGGAACTAGTCCAGTTCCCTCTGATAGTATTCGGAGAGTCAACACCTACCACACCAGCTTTTATTATATTCCAGAGCCTCACTACTCTCTGAGAAAAGCCTGATATCCAGTCTATTCCTACTCTCACCTAGCAAATCAAATGATCCTACACTTGAGCTATGCTCAAAGGGTGTACCTGTCAAGGAAACAGTAAAAAGATTCAGACATTTCAAACACAGATAAGCAAACATTGCTCACATGATGGGTGATACAGTGCACAAAGTACAGAGGGCTGGTAAGTGAAAACTGAACAAGGAAGTCGCGAAAGGCGGGACTTTACTGTTTTGGCATGGAGTGAGAATTGGTCAACGGACAGAAAGCAGAGATTAGGAATAAATGGGTCATTCTGGGGTTGGCAGGCTGTGGCTAGTGGAGTACCACAAGGATCAGTCCTTGGGACCCTGCTTTCATAATCTATATCAATGATTTGGATGTGGGCACCAAATATAATATTTCCAAATTTGCCGATGACACAAAACTTGGTGGGAATGTAAATTGTGAGGAGGATGCAAAGAGGCTTCAAGGAGATTTAGACAGGTTAGGTGAGTGGGCAAGGACATGGCAGATGGAATATAAATGGAAAAATGTGAAGTTATCCACTTTGGTAGGAAAAACAGAAATGCAGAGTATTTCTTAAATGGTAAGAGATTGGGAAGTGGGTGTCCTTGTTCATGAGTCACTAAAAGCTAACATGCAGGTGCAGGAAGAAATTAGGAAGGCAAATGATATGTTGGCCTTTAATGCAAGAGGCTTTGAGTACAGGAGTAAAGATGTCTTGCTTCAATTGTATAGAGCTTTGGTGAGACCGCACCTGGAGTATTGTGTACAGTTTTGGTTTCCTTATCCAAGGAGGGATATAATTGTCACAGAGGGAGTGCAATGAAGGTTCACCAGACTTATCCCTGGGATGGCAGGATGGTCCTATGAGGAGAGATTGAGGAGACTGGGCCTGTATTATCTAGAATTTAGAAGAATGAGAGGTGATCTCATTGAAACATACAAAATGCTTACAGGGCTCGGCACGGCAAAGTAGATGCCTGGCTGGGGTTGGTGGGGGGTGGGTGGGGGGGTGGGTGGGGGGGGGGGGCTTCTGACTAGAACACAGTCTCAGACTAGATCATTTAATTCTGAGATGAGGAGGAATTTCTTCAGTCAGAGGGTGGTGAACCTTTGGAATCCTCTGCTCCAGAGGGCTATGGAGGCTCGGTCACTGAGAATGTTCACAACAGAGATTGGTAGATTTCTAGATATTAAAAACATCAAGGCATATGGGTTTAGTGCAGGAATTTGGTGTTGAGGTAAAAGATCAGCCATGATCTAGTTGAAGGCAGAGAAGGTTTGATGGGCCAAATGCCCTACTCGTGTCCCTGTTTCCTATGTTTCTATTTGTTGTTTCCAATGCTTCAACCATTTCCATGCATCTATTTCCAGAGAATCTATTTCAGGCAATATGGAAAACTGTCCAGGTGTGTCCTGTCCGCAAAAAGCAGGACGAATCCAACCTGACTAATTACCGCCCCATCAGTCTAATCTCGATTATCAGCAAAGTGATGGAAGGGGTCGTCAACAGTGCTATCAAGTGGCACATAATCAGCAATAACCTGCTCACTGATGCTCAGTTTGGGTTCCACCAGGTTCACTCAGCTCCTGACCTTAGCCCAAATATGGACAAAAGAGCTGAACTCAAGAGATGAGGCAGGAGTGACTGACCTTGACATCAAGGCAGCATTTGACCAACTATGGCATCAAGGAGCCCTAACAAAACTGGAGTCAATGGGAATCGGGGGAAAACTCTCTGCTGCTTGGAGTCATACCTAGCACAAAGGAAGATGGCTGTGATTGTTGGAGGTCAATCATCTCAGTCCCAGGACATCACTGCAGGAGTTCCTCAGGGCAATGTCCTAGGCCCAACCATCTTCAGCTGCTTCATCAATGACCTTCCTTCAATCATAAGGTGAGAGGTGGGGATGTTCGCTGATGATTGCACAATGTTCAGCACCATTCGTGACTCCTCAGATACAGAACCAGTCTGTGCCCAAATGCAGCAAGACTTGGACAACTTTCAGGCTTGGGCTGATAAATGGCAAGTAACATTCATGCCACAGAAGTGCCAGGCAATGACCATCTCCAAGAAGAGGGAATCCAACCATCTCTCTTTGACATGAATTGCCATCACTGAATCCCCCACTATCAACATCCTAGGGGTTACCATTAGGAATATTAGGATACATTGGGAATATTACTGAGGCGGTGATCATTCACCCTCTCCATCAATGCATTGCTAATTAAGCTAATTTCCAAGGTTTGATTACAGACAAATGGTGTAGATTAAAACTCAACAATAACTCTATCCCTCACCGAAGTAGTCTTTGGGCCCTTAGCTTCATGATTGAGCAGCATTCCAAACAATCCCCATCTACCATCACTTCTCCACTTAACTGAACATGTTCTCATTCTCAACAATTCTTAAATCTGCTCACCTTTCCATATAAACGTTGTCACAGTGGAAAATTGTATGGTCCCTGCCATGCCTCTGTTTTTGTAACATATGAAGCATATTGCTTGTTCCAATTCTAAATTGCCCTCCTTGCTGAGATCTTCTTTCTCTGTTATTGCATACTGTTGTATTTCCAATCTACAGAATTTTATTGGACAATATTTCCTATTTCTACTCATCGCTCAATTTTAATTACTGTAGATTGCGGCTCCTAAGTCAACCAGGTATATAAGCCAACACCATTTTCCCAGCCTCAACAATCATGCTTTTGTATGTACTCGGTATATAAGTCGACCCCCCCCACCACCCCACCCCCACTTTTCAGCCATGACATTCTATACTCACATTAGTCGTCAGCCTCAATTTTTCACCCATCAAATGTGTGTTTTACCTAACTATTAAAGGGGTACAAGGGATCGAGCAGGTGATATGGGCTGTGGTACGAAGATGCGCAGGAATTTAAGACATGGCCGCACAGAACAGACTCCACATGGGGAATGATGAAGAAAAATGAGTCTTCCAACAAAACAACTGAAGTATGAAGCTGGTTTCAAGCTAAAAGCCATAACATTTGCTAACTCGTCGAATAACTTCACTGCAGTGAGTGAATTCAGTGTTAGTGAAAGACTGGTATGAGAATGGAAGACAGCGGAATCCGCCCTGAAGAAGATGCCCAAGGCCAAATGTGTCATGAGAACACAGACCAGCCACTGGCCTAATCTTGAGAAGCCTTAATCAGAATGGACCCCTGAAAATCATCAGGATGGTTTCATCATCACCAGTAAACACAATGCGTACATATGCACTTAAGTGGGCCAAAGCAAACCCTGAATTCAGCAAAGATTTTAGAGCAACAGCTAGCTGGTGTAGCCGCTTTATGGAATGAAAATGTCTAGTGTTGTGGCAGAAGACCAAGATTGCTCAGAGACCACCAAAAGGCCTCAATGCCAAAATGACCAGTTTCCAGTGATTCATCATCAGGCAGCAGCAAAAACATGAGTATCCATTAATCACATCAGCAACATGGATGAAGCACCCATGAATTTCAATATGCCCAACAGCTGAACTGCGGAGTGGAAAGGCTCGAAAGCAATTCTGGTTAAAAACTACAGGTCATGAGAAGGCAAGATGCTCAGTGGCATCAGCCCGCATGATTGACGGAACAAAATTAAAATCTATGGTCATTTTCAAATGTTAAACCATGGTGAAAATCAAGTTTCTTTTAGGAGTTTCTCTGCATGCCCATGACAACAGTTGGATGGATGAGGACGGAGTGAAGTTATGGATCGATAACATGTAGAATAGATGCCTCGATGGCCAAGTAAACAACACAGCTTATTAGTGCGGGATTGCTTCAGACCTCATATAGCTGATGAGGTCAAGAGGTGCTTGTGTTGGAATAACGCCCACATTGTAGTTATACCAGGGAGTTTAACAGCCACAGCTCAATTTTTGGATGTGTGCCTCAACAGCCATTCAAGGATCATGTCTGTGCTGAATGAAGTAGGTGAATGGTTGACGGAGAAAAACACCTTCACAACAAGTGAAAAAATGCACGCTGCCCAGTTTGATGTTTTATATGGTTTTGTCATCAAGTCGTGGGATGTCATTCATGCACAAACTGTCATCAGATCATTCAAATAATGTGGAATATCCAATTCAATGGAATCAATGGATGGAGAGGAAGATGATTGGTTGTGGAGGGATGATTTTGAAACCAGAAGCACCACATCCGATCCAGAGTGGGATCCTTATGGTGATTTCACAGCTGAAGTGACCGAGAATGAATTCAGTGAACTAGTTGCGTCAGATGCCCAAGACAATGAATGTGACAGGTTTTAAAATGTTTTCATTGGGTTTAATGTATCTTTTAACCATTCATTTATTCAATAAGCCATGCCACATTAATTTATTATGAATTACCAGTGTTATGTTTCTTTCACATTCAAAATGGGCCCACACCAGCAGTTCACATTTTATACCAAGCATCTAAGTCAACCTCCATTTTAGGAATGATTTTGAGAGGCTTCAAAAGTCGATTTAAAGGCCGACATCTGAGGTAGTCCACTTCTGAATTTTATTTTCCCTCTTCCTCCTGGGTTTCTCATGCCACCTCTGACAAAGGGCTTTCCAGAGAGGCTGGTGTAAAATCTATAGATTTCCACCTTCTGTTTCTTCCAGCCCCTTTCCTATAAATATGCTATCCCTTTCTCTCACTTGTCTGCACTGTATTTGCACTTGTAAATTCAAAAACTCTACCATGGCTTCTGAAATGTCTTCCTTTTTCCTCGGCCAAAATTTTCAATTTCTGTAATCAACAGTTCACTTGATCGTAGTATTTCTCTTTTCCTTCATTTTCATCGGCTTTTTTTCCTTTGACTGGGCACTTCAACTTCCACGTATTAGATTCTGCTCCATCAAATTAACTTCTGCTATTATTAGCATCCATAATGTGATTCCACACTAAGCACACCTTCCCCTACCCTCTCCAATTTCTGGAGAAACTGCCCACTATGTGATAACTATATTGATTCTTTTGTCATTCCCCCTGTCTCTTTCAATAACATTGTTCCAGAGTCCTGTAAGAGTTGTTCAAATTTTAGGGTTAACAAAAACATGCACTTTAACAGTGCTTTCACTTAAGACATTTTCTAAGATGGCAGGTAAAGAAGCTATAGTGTAGGTCACCAAAGTCAAGGAGACAGCCTTTTAGATGGATGTGAAGTGTTAGGGAAGAGGGAAAGAATTCTAGAGTGGAGGTAGTGTGGTGGCTGAAGGTTCTGCTATGGATGGTGGAAATCAGCAATTGTAAGAGCAGAAGATGCAAGCAAGGATGTATGGTTTAAGGAAATTGTAAATGTAGAGAGCAGCATGACCTGAGAGACATTTGAAGATGAAGATATGCTGGAGGATATGGATCAAGTGCAGGCTGGTGAGGATAGGGCCTTAAAAGGCAATAGGATATAAGCAGCAGAATTCTTAGCAAGTTGGGTGAAATTTCACATTAGAAGCTCAAACTTATAAAACTAGCTCTCAAAAATTAACTCAATAACTTAGGTTTTCTAAGCTAAGTCTCGTCAGTTAAGACGCTCCTGAAAATCTACCTCTTTGATCAAGCTTTTGATTCACCTGTCCTGTGACCAGGACAACCAGTAGGGCATCTCCTTAACCAATCATATTGAAGGATTGTGAAATTAACAGTGCAAGGGTTGAGAAGGAAATGTAAATTAGAGTGGATGAATTCAATGTCTAATCAGCTACAGAAGGATAAGTAAAGAAAGAGAAAGGAAGTTTGCATCGGAAGAGAAAAAAAGACAGAAATGAAAAATTAAAAACATTTTAAATTTGATATCTTTAAAATCTCCAACAATTAACATCTGGAGGAATGAGATTCCATAAATAGTTTTCTTTGTCAAAGAGGTTGATTGGCAGTAATTAACAATTTTTAAAAATTTATTTTTTCATGGGATGTGGGCATCGCTGACAAGGCCAGCCTTTGTTGCCCATCCCTAATTGCCTTTGAGCTGAGTGGCTTGCTAGGCCATTTCAGAGGGCAGTTAAGAGTCAACCACATGCTGTGGTCTGGAGTCACATGTAGGCCAGACCAGATAAGGATGGCAGATTTCCTTCCCTAAAGGACATTGGTGAACCAGATGGGTTTTTACGACAATCGACAATTATCATATTGTTAAAAGGACACTTCCACCTACAATGACAGGCTAGCTTTCTATGGCAAGTTTATTCCTATTTACTGTAAACACAGCATCTTCATGTCATTCAATGCATTTCATTGGTGAGACATTCCATGAAATTCCATTCTTGCAAAGCTAACATGAGCGCTGCAATTCAGGCAGCAAATTTGAGACATTGGCATTCAACTGTGCATCTTCTCTGTGTTGTAAATTGTTATATCATTTGCCCATAAATCGTGATTTCACAATCGCCATTAACCTCAGCATTATTTTGACAGCAAAATCTAGTCCACTATCTCCTTATGTGACTTGTCTCAAATTTTGTATGACAAAGCCCCTGAAAATTGCCTTGGGACTTTAAAGGCACTAGATAAATGCAAGCTGTTGTCATTTCGAATGAAGAGAGAACGCATTGTGTAACAGGCAACAGAGAAAGTACAAAGAATAATATATGTGAGTGTTGATTAAAGTTCAGGAAGAGATCCAGCAAAGACGATCACTAATTTTGACTCACCACAGATGTACCCTTGAGGTAAACCAACAATGCAAAGGGAGACAAAACTGCCAGAAACTGCAGCCAGCTCACTAAATAAGAAAAGTAGTCGTACGGTTTTTTGCAAAGGAAGGCTTAATAGCGCCACCGTGTGGTAGAGGAAAAACTTAATTTCTTCAAGTCGATACTGCAGTTTTTTGAGCATTAATTGTTAGATTACTGTTTTATACTGTTATTATGTTAAATCATGTTGGTGCTGAGATTTTGTAATACTTAAGATTAAGGTTATTGCGATGCTTAACAGCATTTAGATGTTGACAATTTATTTTATCAGTTGCTTGTAACCACTGATAATGAATTTATACTTTTTGCATCACAGTTGAATAAAGCAGTGCTAGTGATACATCTCTGGACAGAATTTTTGCACTGGGGATGGAAACAGAAGCCTGGACTGTTTCCTTGTGCTGAATTTTCTGTTTGGCGGTGGGGGGCAGAGTGGAGGCTGCTCACAATCGGGTCTGCGTCGTCATTTTATGTGGGCTGGCCAATTAAGGCCCACCCAGCGTAATGCCCAACTCCCGAGGGAGCAACTCCCAACTCCCCAGCTCCACACCCCCCCCACCCTCCCCCTTGGACACATGCTGCCTACATCACATTAGGCACCACACAGTATATCCTCCTATAGCAAGAAGGCGCAAGCACGTGGAGCGCAGAACTCGTTGCCCCGCCACCTTGAAGCTCCACTCCCAGCATGTCATCACCCTGACTTGAACATGTCCTGGAGCTCAAACACAGCGCCTAGGTGCAGCTCCTCCAGGTTGTCCCCACACCAGTCATGTGGGTCTCAGTGTAACACATGCTGCAGGAGCAAAACACATCTCTTCATCACCCTCTCAGGCTGACTGGCCCCCCGTCCTACCCTCCGGCCTGGCCTGACCTGCTGGCCGCTCGCAATCGGGTCCGCGCCGCCATTTTATGTGGGCCGGCCAATTAAGGCCCACCCAGCGTAATGCCCAACTCCCGAGGATAGCGGGAGTGGGCGGGCACTGACCACCGGGTCCAATGGCGACCTGGCAGCCTGTTTATCAGGAGCGCTGGCAGCCTTTGCAAGGCTGCTCACAATGTCAAGTGGAAGGGCTCACCAGAGGGCTACTGGTGAGCAGACCAGTCTGGAGGGTAGGCCAGTGGAGCAGGCGAGGCTGGAGGGTCGGGCAGCGGGTCAAGCCAGGCTGGAGGGTAGGGCAGGGTGCCAGTGTGCCCCTCATTTCTCGGATGACTGCTTGCTGCCCTCCTTGAGGAGGTGGCAGCACAGAGGGAGGTGCTGGTTCCCCAGGATGGGAGGAGGAGGCCCCCCACATAACGAAACGTACCTGGGTGGAGGTGGCGGAGGTGGTGAGCTCCTGCGACGTGGTGCGGAGCACCTGGATCCAGTGTCACAAGCGCTTTAACGACTTCTTGCGCTCTGGCAGGGTGAGTACCATGTCGGCAATGGTCATGTAACCCAGCAGGTCAGCTTAGCACTCTGCTGCCCCCACACACCCCCAAGTCTGAGTGTAGTGACTGCATTGAATCGTTGCCGGCATTTGTCCTTTGCTGGGTGGGCCAGCAGATATTGCCCATGCTGAGGTCAGCCTGAGAGGGTGATGAAGAGATGTGTTTTGCTCCTGCAGCATGTGTTACACTGTGTCCCACATGACTGGTTTGGGGACAACCCGGAGGAGCTGCACCTAGGCGCTGTGTTTGAGCTCCAGGACACGTTCAAGTCAGGGTGATGACATGCTGGGAGGAGAGCTTCAAGGTGGCGTGGCAACGAACCATCTACTGCCCTCTGCGCTCCACGTGCTTGCGCCTCCTTGCTATGGAAGGATATACCGTGTGGTGCCTAATGTGATGTAGGCAGCATGTGGCCAAAGGGGATGGGGGTGGGGAGCAGGCCTAACATCTTTGTGTGTGTTCGGCAGCAGTGGGGTGAGGAGGCTCTGGAGCCCTGATATGTCCCACTCTGGTTGGGGTGGGCCGTGCGCGAAGAGAGTCCATGTGCAATTTTCACTAATCAATGCTCGTCTCTCATTTTCAGGAGAAGAATGCTCATAATGCGGCAGAGCATGTGAGGACTGGCAGCGGCCAGGCGCAGATCGCCATTCTTAGCCACTTCGAGCAGGAGGCCCTGGATCTGGAGAAGCGCCATGTGCCAAGGTCCACTGGTGTCGGTGAGGCTGGGGTGCCACGGCCAGGTATTTATGACCAACAGTGAGGTCAGCATTGTTCTCCCAACAGCCATGGCAGTGCTGAACGTTAATTGATTTAATTTTGCAACATGGCCTGACCATTGGTTATGGAAGGATGAGTGCATAATGATCCGGGGGACAGGGATGCACTTTGTCATTGTCTCCACATTAACTGATCCAATGTCCTTGTTCTTCCTTTCAGCATCAGCGGAGCAGGGCCGGGAGGAGGAGCAGCAGAGGCCCCCTCTCACACCTGAGGGCCCTGAAGTCTCACCAGCGTCACACCATTTCTGTAAAGCAGGCTTCAGTGCAGACACTAGCACCTCGGTGGGAATTTGAACATCAGCTAGTGTCCCGGGGCACAGCGGTGAGGGCTCTTCACAGTCGCTGGAGGAGCTGGCAGAGACAGAGGGTGCCCATGGTGCCAGCAGTTGGAGGACGGCAGGGGACCAGACACATGCTCAGTCGGTGCCTGATGATGTACCTCTGGAGTCGTCCGCGACGCAGCAGATGCAGGAAATGTGGCCAGGTGTGCGGGAGCATCTGGGGGAGATACATGAGGCTATGCTTGGCTTGGTCACCATGGTGGAGGAGTCTACGTGGATGATCGCCGAAACAACAAGCCTCATGGCCAAGCACCATGCGTCCTCCATGGAGAGAGTGGCGACTGTTGTGGAGAGCCTACTCCAGGAGACCCGTCAAGGCTTCATGGAGATGCGCTCTGACCAGCAAGCCCTCACATCGGCATTGACCTCAGCTGGTCAGTGCCAGTGTAGGAGATGGTTTGGGCATCAACTTTCCCAGCTCCATCCACGGGGAGCAGGGAGGTCCGAAGCGACCTCATGTCAGCGCAGCAGCTGCCTGGCGTCTCTGCGGGCACCTCTCAGGGCGCTCCGGGTGAGAGCAGCAGCTCCTCCGCCCCTCTCTCAGTGACCGTAGTATCTGGTGAGGCTGCAATGACTGGGGAGATGCCAGCTGTGGAACTGGCAGCTCCCTCCCAGGCAGGGCCAGCACAGGCTTCACGGGCCAGAGGACGATCGCCAAGGTCATCGAGGCCAACAGGACAGCAGAGTCAGCAGGCTGTCTCAGATGCCACTCCAAGCGATGGGGCAGCACCAGGATGTAGCACCCGTAAACGTAAACATAAGGCACCTTAGGCACACCACGGGTTTTTCACTGGTGCTTTTGTGTTGTCCCGAGGTGAGGTCCTTATGATTGTTTTCTTTGGTAACACTGTTCTCTTTTTTTTGGAATAAGTTGGTTTGCTTGACAGAATGAATTCAGATATGTCACCATGGCTGAGGGTGCCTCTTTCCTTCTGCATGTGTATGGTTTCCAAACTGTAATGAGTGCTTGGTTGGACATTCAACTTTATTAACAAGGCCCTTAGTGACTGTTCCTAACCTGGCAGATTTTGCACTTAGGTGTCGAGTATCAAGCCTACAGCCCAGGCTTGTCCATCTGCAGAGTGCTAGCTGAAGGTTCGTTGGATTAAAGCCTCCCGGGTATCCCTGCCTCCCTGGAGTGTGCCCGGGTCAGCATCTACCCCCTCAGCATTTCCCTGTGCATGCTCATCCTCGGACTCACTGCTGGACTCATCGTGTGCAGCCACAGCCACTGCATCAACATCTTCATCATCCACTGTGTCCCCCTTTTCCAGCGCAAGATTGTGGAGAGCGCAGCATGCAACCACTATCACCAAGACACGATCTGGGGGGTATTGGAGTGCGCCCCCTAAGCGGTCCAGGCATCGGAAGCGCATCTTGAGAAGACCCATGGTTCTCTCCACCACAGCCCTTGTGGAGGCGTGGCTCCTATTGTACCGCTGCTCAGCTTCTGTTCTTGGATGGCAGAGAGGGGTCATGAGCCACCTTCTGAGGGGATAGCCCTTGTCACCCAGTAGCCATCCATCAAGCTGGGCCGCAGCACTGAAGAGCCCTGGCACCTGAGAGTGTCTGAGGATGTAGGCATCATGGGAGCTGCCTGGGTACCTTGCACAGACTTGTAGAATCAGCATCCTGTGATCACACACTATCTGCACGTTCATGGAGTGGAATCCCTTCCTGTTGGCGAAGGCACCGGGCTCACCTGCTGGTGCCTTGATGGCCACATGTGTACAGTCTATTGCACCCTGGACACGGGGGAAGCCAGCAATCACTTGCCTGGCCCCAACAGTAGTGGATGAAGGTCAATGCACGCCTGAACAGAACGTCTGTAACCTGCTTGACACAGTTGTGGACAGCTGATTGGGAGACACCACAAAGATCACCCACCGAGCCCTGGAAGGAGCCAGAGGCATAGAAGTTGAGGGCAACTGTGAGCTTCAGAGCCACTGGCATGGGGTGTCCACTCACACAGTTAGAGGAGATCTCAGGCCCAATCATCTGACAGATATAGTTGACTGTCTCCCTTGACAGACGGAGCCTCCTTCGGCATTGCACCTCAGACATATTGAGGTAGCTGCTTCACCACCTGTATACCCTGGCAGCAGGATAGTGGCAACTTCTGTGGCCCCTTCCGCCTTGGACAACCTCTTGGCCTTGCGCCCCTTGTGCCTGTGCCTGTCCTCCCAAAGGTGGCTCCCCTGGAGGCTGAGTATGGACTCCTGGCCTCCTCCCCCTTCTAGCCCTCCCTTCCTCCTCAGAGGGGCTGCCTCCAGTGGACAGTTCAGCTCCCATACCCAGGCTAAGGGAAGGCTTCCTGAAGCCTGCAGGCCCAGAAAAGATTCCTCACTGCAGAGTGCTGACCTGAAGGTTAAAGGTCCAGAAAAAGCAGTTGGTATGCATTTTGAAGTACTGCAGATCACACAGGCAAGTTTCAAAAACTTGCATAAATAAATACTTGACTGTGCACACACGAGACCCCACTGAACCCTCTTATCCCGCCCGTGGGTGAGGTTAATACAAATGTGTCCTACCCGCCTGCCTGTTGCGCCCGTGCGCCGAGCTGAAGTTTGCACGGGCGCCAAAAAATCGGCTCGATTGGCGCCTCAAGGGCCTTAAGTGGCCTGTTAATTAATGGCAGGCGCGTGTAGGAGATCATCGCGCGCGCGCCCAGCGAAATGTCACGATGGCGCATGGTAATGTTGGGACGCTCGCCCAACGTCACCGTGCATCATTTTACACGTGGACATGCGCCCCATGTCCCAAATTCACCCCCGGGGGAAAGTTGATTAAAGTCACATTTTTCTCAGGGGCAACCCCTTAATTGGATTGGAGTCAGTGGTCAAGTAAAGGGCGTGATGGCAGAGGCAGACAGATGAAAACTCACAATGGCAGCCATTACTCTGGCTACCATTTGAATCCTTAGGAAGAAAACAGAAGATCTTCTGCGAGCCTTGGGAGACTGCAGTGCTATGAGATGTCGATGGAAGGCTGGAGCCCTGACACCCTGTGGCAGACCAGCCCTCAGTTTTTGGACAACAACCTGGAGGTGATGCTTGAGGACATGAGGGAGAGAAAGGAGGTCCTCTTCCCAAAGGGTGGCAGGAGGAGGCCACTTTCTCAGATAAAGCAGACATGGGTTAAGATACCTGCCACTGTTGGCGGCAGAAGTGTAATCAGATTTAGTGTTGTAAAAGGTTCAATGACCTCAGACATCCCCCCAACCTCCAGGACAGATTTCAGATCTTGTACCCTCCAGCAGACAAACCAAGAGGTATAGAGCCAAAAGGCGATCTGCTCATGAACATGGGAGAAGTGTGTGCCCAGAGCACTTACTGACCCCTCAGAATGGCTCAGAGCTATTACGCTGCTGAGGATCTGTCACCATTGAGACGTGCAACTTCTAATTTATTGGAGTAGATGCCATTGGCTAAAGAGAACAGAAGTGCCTTATCTCACAATCGTTTGTCTTTGCAGGAGAAATGAGCACATAATACCCAGGAAAGGGTGCAAACAGATGGTAAGGTCCCATACTTCCAGGTGATCACATCACTGGAAGATTGAGCGATGGAGATAGCCAGGATCATGGACCTGAAGGAAATCAACCCTATCGAGATGGTGATTAAAGAGGGCAATGTGCCTATTAGGAGGTTGCAGTGATTGACATCCGGATGATTGTATGCTGAGCACTGAGTTGAATTGGGTAAGCTAAGCACTGCAAAGGCTCCTACTCTCCTAAGCAGGTTCTCGTGATCTCTTCTTGTGTTTCCCACAAGTGCAGACGCCCACATAAGGACACCCTCTCCCTCCACGGGCTCAGAACCTCATGAAATGGAGGAAGCACCATGATACACAACAAGAACACCATCCGTCAGTGCAGATACTCGCATTCTGTGGGACCAGGAACATGTTTAGATGGGATGATGCTGGGTGAGGAGCACAGTAAAAGGGTGCAGGAGGTGGTGTCAGAGGCAGAGGCAGATGTGGGCAGTTCCCCTTGAAGGAATAAGGACAGACAGAACCCTGATCAGCTAGGAAAAAATGGAGGGAGTCAGGAACGACAAGAAAGAAGACCCCAGCTGGAATAGCAGCAGCAGATGTGCTCCCGCATGTCAGAGTTCCCTGATGCTGTGGGGTCATGGGCTGAGGATGGAGGAGTCCATCCAGCTCTTGTGTGCCATCATGACTCAGGACTATGAGCTTCTCCATAGAGGGAATGGCCAACTTTGTGGAGAGCTTTTTTTTAAATTTTCACTCAGGGGATGCGGGCTTCTCTCGCTAAGCCAGCATTTATTGCCCATCCCTAGTTGCCCTTGAGAAGGTGGTGGTGAGCTGCCTTCTTGAACTGCTGCAGTACCTGTGGCGTAGGTACACCCACAGTGCTGTTAGGGAGGGAATTCCAGGATCTTGACCCAGCGATAGTGAAGGAATGGCGATATATTTCCAAGTCAGGATGGTGAGTGACTTGGAGGGGAACTTGCAGGTGGTGGTGTTCCCATGTGTCCACTGCCCTTGTCCTTCTAGATGGTAGTCATCATGGGTTTGGAAGGTGCTGTCGAAGGAGCCTTGGTGAGTTGCTGCAGTGCATCTTGTAGATGGTACATACTGCTGCCACTGTGTCGGTGATGAAGGGAGTGAATGTTTGTGGATGCAGTGCCAATCAAGCGGGTTGCTTTGTCCTGGATGGTGCCAAGATTCTTGAGTGTTGTTGGAGCAGCACTCATCCAGGCAAGCGGGGAGTATTCCATTACACTCCTGACTTGTGCCTTGTAGATGGTGGACAGGCTTTATGGAGGTCATCACCACAGGTGAGTTACTTGCCACACAATTCCTAGCCCCTGACCTGCTCTTATAGCCATAGTATTTATATGGCTAGTCCAGTTCAGTTTCTCGTCAATGGTAACCCCCAGGATGTTGATAATGAGGGATTTAGTGATGGTAGTGCCACTGAATATCAAGGGGCGATGGTTAGGTTCTGTCTCGTTGGAGATGGCCATTGTCTGGCACTTGTGTGGCACGAGTGTTACTTGCCCCTTGTCAGCCCAAGACTAGATATTGTCCAAATCTTGCTGCATTCAGACATAGACTGCTTCAGCATTGGAGGAGTCGCAAATGGTGCTGAACATTGTGCAATCATCGAACATCCCCACTTCTGATCTTATGATGGAAGCAAGGTAATTGATGGAGTAGCTGAAGATGTTTGGGCCAAGGGCACTACCCTGAGGAACTCCTGCAGTGATGCCCTGGAGCTGCGATGATTGACCTCCAACAATCACAACCATCTTCCTTTGTGCTATGTATGACTCTAACCAGTGGTTCACTCTGGCATCACTCTGAGTGGATGCAGGAACAAAGCACAGACATGCTATATTATGTAACCTTGATTGTTCAATGGCGTTAATGGCACAGGGTTGTCTGTAGGGCATGCCAGTTCCACCCCAGCAGGTGGCCCCCTCTATCCATCCAGTGTGCCCACCAAAGAGAGGCATAATTACTCCTGCCTCAGAGATCTGTGGGTATTCACTCCAAGGTCCCTCACTTCCTCTAGACCTTTCAGTTTTCCTTTGCGTTGGCCTCATAGCCTGCTATCCTTCCTGCCTCTCATCCCTTTCCTCTGTTCACCTGATGCCCAGGGCTATGCCCTTCCTGCAGAAGGTATTGCTCCTCAACGCCACTTAGCCTAAAATCTGAGAGTCATGCCCCCTTTGCCAGCTGCTGCCTTCCTTGTGCTCAGCTGATTGTTCCAATTTCCAGAAGCCTTGCCCCTGTCCTTCTGCTCCCACCATGCAAGGAGGGCAATGATCCCCAGTACTACCTGAGTGCAGACTGCCCACTCCCCCTACCACCTGCACAGTGCCAAGGGCACCTGTTTCCCAATGCCCGAGATCCCCTCTGCAACGTTGAAATTTTTATGGTCCGAGGTAATTCCCTGGGACAGCCATGACTAGCTTAACATCCAATACCCACCTCCTTTCACCTGGTCTGTCTCAGGCAGTGTGTATAGCCTGAGTGCCCCAGTGAACCTCTCAACTCCCCCTGTTGATAAGCTCTTCAAACAGCTCAGTTGTCTTTAATCAGGGCTCGAGCGGAATTGCTGTCTTGCCCTGCCGCCCCATCCAGCCCAGCACCCAGGATGGCATTGCAAAATCAACACACTGACCAGTGACGGTCTGTTCCAGCCTCGTTTACCTCTGTTCCACCCCCATCAGGGCCCAAAAGTTCATCGCTCTGTGTCTGACTCAGTTCTTGATGCCCATGGCTGTTAGCAGTTAAGCTGCATTTCATACATTGTTGTATGGTGGGCCTACTGGTGGCAAAGCGCGCTGAATAATTGATATATTTGGGCTTGCTTTAGGGGGTCATCATGAAACTAGCAATTTGACACGTCAGAGCCAATGGTCTGTGTCCCTGCTCCCAGTACAGAGCCACTTTATTCATCCATTCATTCATAGAATGTGAACCTCAGTGGCAAGGCCATGTTTGTTGCCTATCCTTAATTGCCCTTGAGAAGGTAAAGGTGAACCACTTCTTGATCCACTACAGTCCATGTGGTATAGGTGTCCCCATATTGCTGTTAGAGAGGGGGTTTCAGGATAAGCGACTGTGAAGGAGCGGCAATATAGTTGCAAGTCAGAATAATGTGTATTTTGGAGTGGAACTTGCAGGTGGTAATGTTCCTTCACTCGCCAAAATTGCATATTAGGAAATCATGAGTACCACCCCTATAACACTCTGTCCATCCAAATTAAATCAGCTAACACATGTAAAACTTTAATCATGAACACCAATCCCCATCTATACTGTCTATTTTGGTAAATTAATTGGGGAAAAGCTCATCTGAAACCCTTCAACCAACATATGTTATGCAAAAGGGATTGGGAATTCGCTTTCTCTATTTAGAACAGTTACAACTGCACAGAAAATATACTTTCCTCACATTTGTTTGAATTAAATCAAGATCAAGTCCCATATACTAAAAAGGCTGCTTTTTAACTCAACCACTTCTCTTGGATATTAACATTTGAAATGTTGCCACACATTTGGATAATTATTTAACAGTGTAGTACAGAGTGAACTAAATCAACTGTGGTAAATAATCAGAACAACCACACACTCAAAAAAGGCCTATTATCTCTCATAACTATTGAAAGAATTGCCTAATTACATATTTATAACTGATTAAACAATATCTACCATAATTATTAGGCCCTACTGAGCAAGCAGACCTTTTCACCAATCTTTTATTCTTTGATGGAATCTGTTTTATCTTTAAGACTGTGCCAGTAGATGGTGCCATTGCAATAAAGCGGATAACTGCTGATCCTAGTCACACAAGGCTGATAGTTTTCCATTGTGCGATCCCATTTCAATGTAATCCCTAGAGAGGAAGAGCCCTCAATTTTAGATCATATTAAAGTCCTGAAACAAATGCCAACATCATTCAAGAATTCCTGAAATGTTTCTAGAACACATTAATGCAAAGTTTCCACTAGGTGGTGCAGAGTACAAATCGCTTTACCTAGAAGTTGCTGGCAACTCCTTCACTCATAAGGTCCTATGGGGTGAAATACCTCTGATACTTATTCAAACTCATTCTGATCCTGCTTTCCCTATTGGGTTAATGAGCCATGGCCTACCTATCATAGAACAAATGCTGTCTCTCCCCAAATAACTTATATTTTCCCAAGGGTTTACTTACACTCTTTATTGCTAACATAATCTAACTGTTTTCCTACTGATTTCAAACTCACAGTCCGTTCTTCCCTTTTCAAATAATAATGTAGTGTTTTCAAATTTCTAATCCTTTGATAGTATTCTCAATTCAAAATTTGGGAGACCATGGCTAACATGTCCCTAGTTTTGTCATCTATTGTTGTGTCTAAATCTATTTTCTTTTTTCACACTTTTTTCTTGCAATACTTATAAATATCTTCTCATCATATGAATGATTCTTTACATAAACACTATTTGCCATCATCATTTTCTTGGGCTGCTTTTGCTCTGTTTCATTGTCCCCTGAAACCATATCTTCCCATTTTCTTTGACCTCCCTTTTAATTTCTTTTAACACTATTTCCTGCTCTTTTTGAAGATTGTGGTTGTATCCATAGAAACATTTAATGTTGGCACCCATCAGAACCTCAAGTACCAATGCTAATGAATAATCAAGAGAGACTAAATAATTCTTTTAGTTAAAAAAGCTTTGGTTTGGAAAGATTCATGAAATATCATCTACAATCTGCAGAGGCTTTGTATGTTTGTAATGTTAGAAGTTACATTCAGTGACCATGAATAAATGGATCAATTTTCCCATTTAATGGCCATTATTGCTTAAAGATCAGCTCAGCAAACTTCCCAATTTAATGGTAAGGTTCATTGTGATTATCATAGAGTTCATTTTATACATAGAAGGAGGGTTTAATTTAAACATCCCTGATTTCTCCTCTCACCACCCATCCGTAAACAGAAAGTTGTTTTTGATTTTTGATTTCCCCTTTGTAAGTGGTGGCATATTTCCCCATCCCTTAGCTTTGCTGTGATCCAATCCTCTATTAATAACCCCACAGCAAACTCGAGATAGGGTGAAATCAGAGGGTTAATTTATTTTACCACACACTCAAAATGCGGGAGCGTGTGTCGCTACGTAGCCCCCGGTACATTCATACAATAAAAGAGAGATAAGGGAAAGAAAGAGGTACAAGGCAAAGACCACAAGGAAGATAAGAATTATTGTTTCACGTGGGTCCAAGGTCCAGAATAAAAGTCCAATGGTATATTCTTTCTGACCTGGCAGGTTGAAGACTGATGCTGGATAATTCACTTTTCCAGTAGAAATGGCTTCCATGATGAGAAGGGCCCATAGGGATGAATTAGTTTTGTAGGTGCTGGAACAGAATTTCTCGTAGAAACAGTGTAGCTAAGAGCCAAGCAATTTAAACCTGGACAGAGGTCTAGTTCTGCCGATGTTTTGTTGATGGAAGATGGCAGACTGCCTCTTTCAGCTCCACAAGGCAATATTACAGGCTCTAGCAGCTTGGAGAGTTCATGTGACATAACTCCCAATTCTTCCCCTTAGATTGGACAAAGGACATGTATTCCTACACTAGACTCTTGAGATAGTTAATGTTTCATTCATTAATAAGTTCAACAGAAGTTTCAGGGTTCTTTGCCCTCGCAGATAGATCATCTCCGTTGGCTAGAGCCTTGCCTTAGAAATGCAAATGGTCTTTGCACAGCTCCTTGGGATTTGATCTCAGCTGTCACAAGGGGCATTAGCACCTATTTAGAGATAACAAGGTTGTTGCTTTGTCTGAAGGTCAGAAATTCCTTTTGTGTGAGTCATAGCCGGTCCTGGCTTCAGTCATTTTAAAGCTTTTGCCCAATTTTTCTTTTAAATAATTTTCTAGATTAGTCAGAATGATATATACATTTTTATAAAAACATAGTGAGGTCTTAGCCCCCTGACACCACACTCCCTGCCCCCCCCACCCCCCCCCCCCCCCCCCCCCCACCCCACCCCCGCCACTTGCCACCTTGGGGGAAAAAATTAATTCTATTTCATTTTTTAATATATATGTGGTCTTAAGAAGGGAGAATATGAAATGAAGAAGTATACATGCATTCTCTCATTCACACTGGCATATCAGATGCACAGCTGGCAGGAGCAATGGCAGCTCCTTGCTGCATTTTCATTATATGGTTTAAACCCTAGGCAGTGCGTTAGCAAGATATTGTCCGGTACTGGGATTTGGGAAGGTTTAGGTGGCTTGGGAGGGTTCGAGATTCATCTGCATCGGGATGTATATTCGGTGCTACAGTTCTGTCTTCTCTCTGTTGGGAATCAGGCATTCCAATCTCCTGATTAAGCATCCTCAAAAGGGTCTGGGGGTTTTACAGGGTGGTTCGTAATCAGGGGGTGAGTGATGGTCAGTCTGATCTGGGCAATCTGTAGAGGAGTGCTGGGTATCTCACTGTGGGTGCCAGGCCCTGGGATCATAGGGCCAAGCTGCACCTGTCCAGCTTAGCCCCTGTCTGACAATTTTGGTGACCTGGGTGTTCAGCTGTTCAGACCCAGGGACAGTGGGTAGGCTGAGGGTCAGGAGAGTGCAATGTTTTGGAGGGACTTTGGTCGCTTTAGGGGTTCCCGGTCCAGTGTCCAGTTTAGGTGCTCGTACAACTGGAGAGTTCCAGATTCTGTTGCTAGATGCTTTGGGTTGGCATGGCAACAGGCGGGCATTTGGCTCCTGAACTTGGGCCAACCTTTCTGGGCATGGATGATAGGAAGATGGCCTTCTGGCAGGAGCCTCTCCTGCATCCGTACCAGAGAGTGCTACAGAGCTGTAGCCTGGTGGGAGTTTATGGATCATTTTAAATAGCGGGGTTAACCCTTGTTAACGGTCACCTTGCAATTCGACATTATCGTGGGTGAGCATGGGGTCCAAACTGGTTGGGGTTCCTCTGCTGGTTGGTTGTGGGGTAGGTGTCATGTCTTTTGGGACACTGCTGCCTTCTGGTGGATGGTCAGCTCTTGCTGTACTTCCTTGGTGGTTTTTCAACTAAGTGAGGCAGCACCCTCACTCTTTCTGGGCCAATTTGAGAACTTTTCTGGTCCACATTTGAATTTGCCATAAAGCTACTGGCCAGGCCAATCAATGGCTTCCTAGCTGGGGCCTTTGGCTTGGGAGTGGGCGCTCTCCTAACTTGTTCCATGTCCCTTGGAACACTCCTGCCCTCAAGTGGAGATACAGTTCCAGCTACACTCCCTTGTGTCTTTTTGACTGGGGAAGGCATCTCACTCTCTATCTGCTCATCTGTTTGGAAACCCCCTTTGTCCCTATTTAGTGCCGGAAGAAGGTTTCTGCTAGCCATACTTCAGGCAAATCCTTAACCTTTTCCTTTCTGGGCTTAAAAACCTGCCTTCCTTCAGGCTTTTGGGCTACATGGGCATCTCTCTCACTATTTCTTCCCCTGCTCTCGGACTTCTCTGGTCCCTATTTAATTCTGGGATATTTGTGGAATCTATTTTAGACTCTAGGGGCCTTTTCTGGACCTCTTTTAATTTTACTGGCATGACTTCGGCCTTGCTACCTTTGAACCACTCTCGTGTGATGTCTGTGGGTGCTATTTTGGGCCTTGGGAGCTTCCCCAGATTTCTGTTGTTCTGTAGATTTCTGCTGGTTGGCATTGTCCTCTTTTCTTTCACTGGCTAACACCTTGCTGCCAGTCAAATTATTTCCAAAGAGGAAATCGATTCCTGCTACTCAGGGACAATTCCTACCATAACAGGGCCTGAAACCAGGTCACGCTCTAGGTGGACCTTACAGAGAGAGACAAACACAGATCCTCCTCCCACTCCACTGATCAGTGCTTTGGCTTTCAGGGAAGACAAAGGGGGTAGGTTTAAGTTTTCCTCCAACATTAAGGATTGAGTGGACCCTGTGTCCCGGAGTAGTACCGTGGACTTGTTCACATTTTGGGACAAGTAGGGGGACACTGTTCCTGAAGGATAAAACTCTGGAAGCTCTCTGGGAGTTTGTCTGGCTCTGACACACATAGTGCCATGCCCTCCAATGCGTAAGTTTCTGTAGCGAGAGTCTCGCTGCTGTACCCATTGGGGCATCCTTTGGGGGACAACTCATGTGAAGCCCTACTAAGCCAACTTGCAATCTCCATCGTGTCTGGAATGGCATTTTTTGTTGCAATGAGAACACACTGGCCTTCCGGAGTTCTCCTTTCTGTTCAGAATATGACATGACATGGTTGCGAGGTTTCTTGCAGTCAAATTTCTAGGAGGTTGGTGCTTGGGTGAGCTTTAACTGGAACGGGTTACGTACTTTAGCTTCCTGATGTCTCACAGCTTGTTTCCGAGTGTAGTTCACTGGGCATGACGCATGGAAATTTTAAACTTCTCCAATTACTGATTAAAATTAGAGTCATAGAGTCATAGAGGTCTACAGCACAGAAAAAGGCCCTTCGGCCCATCCAGTCTGTGCCAGTCAAACAAGCATGTAACTATTCTAATCCCTTTTTCCAGCACTAGGCCCATAGCCTTGTATGCTATGGCATCGCAAGTACACATCCAAATATTTCTTCAATGTTATGAGGGTTTCTGCCTCTACCACCCTTTCAGACAGTGAGTTCCAGGTTCCCATCACCCTCTGGGTGAAAAAATTCTTCCTCACATCCCCTTTAAACCTCCTGCCCCTTACCTTAAATCTATGCCCCCTGGTTATTGATCCCTCCACCAAGGGGAAAAGTTCCTTCCTGTCTACCCTATCTATGCCCCTCATAATTTTATACACCTCAATCATGCCCTCCCCTCAATCTTCTCTGCTCCAGGGAAAATAACCCCAGTCTATTCAATCTCTCCTCATAACTAAAACTCTCCAGCCCAGGCTACATCCTGGTAAATCTCCTCTGCACTCTCTCTAGTGCAATCACATCCTTCCTATAATGCAGATTCCAGAACTGCACGCGATACTCTAGCTGTGGCCTAACCAGTGTTATATACAGTTCCAGCATAACCTCCCTGCTCTTATATTCTATGCCTCGGCTAATAAAAGCAAGTATCCCATATGCCTTCTTAACCACCTTATCTACCTGTCCTGCTACCTTAAGGGACCGGTGGACATGCACATCAAGGTCCCTCTAATCCTCGGTACTTCCCAGGGTCCTACCATTCATCGTGTATTCCCGTGCCTTGTTTGTCCTGCCCAAGTGCATCACCTCACACTTATCCGGATTAAATTCCATTTGCCACTGATCAGCCCATCTGACCAGCCTATCTATATACTCTTGTAATCTAAGGCTATCATCCTCACTATTTACCACCCCAACAGTTTTCATGTCATCCGCGAACTTACTGATCAACACTCCTACATTCAAGTCTAAATCATTTACATATACCACAAACAGCAAGAGACCCAACACGGATCCCTGTGGAACCCCACTGGACACAGGCATCCAGTCACAAAGACACCCCTCAACCATCACCCTCTGCTTCCTGCCACTCAGCTAATTCTGGATCCAATTTGCCAAATTGCTTTGGATCCCACGGGTCTTACCTTCATTATCAGTCTCCCATGTGGGACCTTATCAAAAGCCTTGCTGAAGTCCAAGGAGACTACGTCAAATGCATTGCCCTCATCTACACACCTGGTCACCTCTTCAAAAATTTCAATCAAATTGGTCAGACATGACCTCCCCTTAACAAAACCATGCTGACTGTCTTTGATTAATCCCTGCTTCTCCAAGTTCTGCAGTAGTTCAATGGATCTCAAGTTTTCTTTTGATATATTTATTCACAGGGTGTTGGCATCATTGAGCATTTATTGCCCATCCCTAATTGCCAATGGAGTGATTGCTCAGCCATTTCAGAGGGCAATTAAGGGTCAGTCACATTGCTATGTGTCTAGAGTCACATATAGGCCAGACCAAGTAAGGACAGCAGATTTCCTTTACTAAAGGATGTTGTTAAACAAAATAGATTTTTACAAATAATCCAATAGTTACATGGTTATGATTATTGATACTGACCTGTTATTCCAGGATTATTTCATTAACTGACTTGTGTCTTATAGATGGCGGACAGGGCTATGGGGAGTCAGGAGGTGGGTTACTCTCTGCAGAATTCCCAGCTTCTAACTGCTCTTGTAGGTTTTAATGGCAGGTCTCCGTTCAGTTTCGGGTCAATGGTAAGCCCCCAGGATGTTAAAAGTGGGGGATTCAGTGATGGTAATGCCATTGAATGTCAAGGGAGATGGTTGGATTCTCCTCTTGTTGGAGGTGGGCATTGCCTGGCATTTGTGTCTTATCAGCCCAAGCCTGAATGTTGTCCAGGTCTTGTTGCATATAGGCAAGTTCTGCTTCAGTGTCTGAGGAGTTGCGGCTAGTTCTGAAGCACAAGACTTCAGTACTATTGTCAGGCCCCATAGCCCTTGCAGTCTCCAATGTCTTCAGCTGTTTCTGGATATCAGGTGGAATGAATTGATTTGGCTAAAGTCTGGCATCTGTGATGCTGGGGACCTCTGGAGGAGGCCAAGGTGGATCATCCACTCAGCACTTTTGCTGAAGATGCTTGCAACTACTTCAGCCTTGTCTTTTGCACTAATGTGCTGGGCTCCCCCATCATTGAGGATGGGGGAGTTTCTAGAGCCTCCTCCAGTGAGCTGTTTAATTGTCTACCACCATTCACAACTGGATGTAGCAGGACTTCAGAGCTTAGATCTGATCCTTTGGTTGTGGGATTGCTGAACTTGTCTGTGGCATGCTGCTGACTAAGTTGAGAGCATGTGGAGTCAGGAGATTGGTAGCAGAATGAATGGTAAACTGGCTACAAAACAAGAAGCAGGGAGTAGGAATTAAGGATAGCTACTCAGACTGGCAATAAGTCGGGAGTGTTATTCACCAGGTACAGTGCTGAGAGAACTGTTGTTCACAATTTACATTAATGATTTGGACTCATGAATTGAAAGTACAATTTTCAGACACCACCAAATTGGAAGATACAGTAAAGTCCCGCCATTCGCACCTTCCTGGTTTGCATTTTCACTTATCCACGCTTTGTACTCTGTACACCGCTTCGCCCATTGCATGAGCAATGTTTGGTTATCCGCAATTTCTTCATGTTGAGGCGCCCTCTCTTTCTGTATCACAAATGGCCACTTCCCACCTCGACCAGAGGGGCTGCCGATATGTCAGGGCTGGAAGGCCTCTCTTTGGTCCTCCAGCCGTCAGGAAGCCTTCCCACCTTCTTTAATTGGCTGTTTTTTTTTTTTGTTTTCCTCCTCCGCCGTTTAGCTCCTTGCCCGGTTCCCTCAGGGATCTCTCAGCTCCCGCTTCTTGCTCACCTCCTGCCCGGCGGCCAAACCAGAGCCTGGCTCCAGCTCCTTGGCCGCTTTCTGGAGCCGCTCGCCCAGCATCCAGACGCCTCTTTCTTGGAGGCTTTCCTCCGGCCCGGTGCCATCCTTCCTCCGCCCACCCGGCTTCTTCTACTTCTTCACCCTTGCCGGGCTCCTCTTCATCTTCCCCTTGTGGTGTCTTCAGCACCTTCCCTTCCCCAGTCCCTCCCAGCCCCCACCCCCTCTCCTTCCCTATAGCTATTCCATGATCCACACAATGGAAACCTTCCCTGCCATTAATTGGTATGCCCCTTTGACAGTCTGGGTGGGCATGTCAGGAACATGGCGTGCAGGTATGGGACCTTGAACTGAACTGGCGGGAAGCTTCCTGGCCCCAAATTGAAAATCCCAGCCATACTCTCAGCATATCTTTTTACATATACCTAGGCAAAATACCTAATTGTGATTTGTGGCAACACTGTTGTGATGCAATAATACTCAAATCCTTTGAGTCTTCTGCTTTCCCTCCATCCAAAAATATCAATTACAAAAAGACCTTTCATCAAAACTAATACTGTACCCGATTCAATTTGAAATCTTCACCAATGTACAGCATTGCTCAGTGGCTCCCCTATCTGTTGTATACAGGTACTGCACCACAATACTGCCCAAACCAATGCTATCCTCGCATGGTTGGAACCTATCTAATTGAGTCTTATTTAAAAGCATGTTCCCCGTTTGCGATTTTGCCGTTTGCAAGATTTTGTGGGAACGTAACCCCTGCGAATGGCGGGACTTTACTGGATTGTTAATATACAGAAAGAATTAAACAAAATACAAGTGATTAATAAACTTGGAAAATGGGCATGTAGTTGGCAAATGAATTTCAACTTGAGAAGTGTAAGGTAGTCCATTCCAGCAGGAAGAATGGAAGGTCACATACTTCTTGGATAATAAGAGTCTAAATGGGGTAGGTGAGCAAAGGGTGCATAGTACACAAGTCACTAAAAGTAATGACACTAATTAATAAGGCCAATAAAAAAAAACATGCACTGGGGTTCATTTCTAAAGGGATAGAATAGAAAAGCAAAGAAGTTCTGTTAATCTTGTACAAAACTTCATTAGAGCACATTTGAGATTATTGTACACAGTTCTGGAGCAGCATATTATGGGAGGGGAAGCGGACGGCTCGACGACCCCCCCCCCGCCCCCCCGGAAGCAAAGTCCAACTCGCTCCACGTCAGGCTGCCCCGCAGCTACAGCGCACTGTGGGCGAGCTATATAGCCTGCTAGTGCAACTTTACCCTTCACAGGGGAGGAAGTCCCAAGAGCATATTAGTAGGAGCTGTCAGGACTGCAAGCAGGCTCAAGAAGTAGACCCATGGATCTCAGAGCAAGCTAAGTCTGGGGTATTGGGCGGGGTTGTTAGGGGAGGGGTGTGGCGTGTTGGGGTGGTGGGTTTTGCAGAGCAGGTGGGTTGTAAGAAAGTGGAGCTAATATCAGCGGGATTGCCCCCACCCAATGCACAACCCCCCCACCCCGAAGATAGTACCCTTCCTTCCTTCTCACCCTTTCAACAAGTTTTTTTAAAAATGGCCTACCCACTCCTGCCTGACTGCCCACACCATCCATATTATGGTGTGGGCAGCCTATTATCGGCTTGTTAACAAATTTGATTGACCCTTGATTATTTATTTAAATATGGTGGACGGACTGCGGATTTGAGTGCTTGCCCACCCCTGTATTATGGGGGTGAACTCAAGGTTGGGCGTGAAGGTTGTGGGGTGAGCACCAGCCCAATTTTATGTGCCCTCCCGCCGAAAACGGGGCATGTAAAATGCAGCCCTTGGTCTTCATATCATAAAAACAATATAGAGACATTGCAGAAGATGAAAAGAAATCACAAAGATGATACTAGGACCAAATGATTATAAATTTTGGGAAAGGCTGAATGAGCTGGGGCTATTTTCTCTAGAAAGAAGAAGGCTAAGTTATGACCTTAGACAAGATAATCAAAGGGTTTGATGGGGTAGATATAGAGAAGGTCTTTCTACTTGTAGTGGAGTCCAAAACTAGTGGTCATAAATATAAGACAGTCATTAATAAATCCAATAGGGAGTTCAGAATAAGCGTCTTTGCCCAAAGAGTCATAAGAATGTGGAACTTGATACCACAGGACGTAATTGAGGCAAAATAGTATAGATACAGTCAAAGGGTGAGCTAGATAAACATATGAGGGAGAAAGGATTAGAAGGGTATACTGATAGGGCTGGATGAAAATGTACAGGAGGACCCTTATAAGAAGCATAAACGATGCAGAGCATAACACGAAACTGACTGAACAGAACAGAGCTTCTATAACTAGTAGCCCTTCTACTGCCTAGGCCATTCTTTAAGGATTCACTGAGACCAAAGGACGCTTGTCAATAGCAAGGTGCTGAATATCATCCAAATGACCAGACATTGCAAATGAATGGCCCATTGTTAGGGTTTTCTGCAAAACGCTGCCCATCGCGCATTGAAGTGACTTCTCATCTGCCAATAGATTGTCGACCTAACATATGGCCAATTGGGCAAACAAATTCACTTTCAGGCCAGCTTCTGTCCAAAACATCCCTGGCTAAATCCCCACTTTGTATACAACATAAAGTTGAGGTCATTCAAAACTCTGCTACCAATATATTGACTCACACTAAGTCCGTTCACCTATCCCCTGTGTTTGCTGAACTGCACTGACACCCGGTCTGTCAATGTCTCAATTTTAAAATTCTCCTTATTTTCTTATTTCCTTATTTTCAAATCCCTCCTTGGTCTAACTCCCTGCGGATCTCTCCAAGCTTCTCCGGCCCTATAATCCTCCGAGACCTCTTCACTCCTCCAATTCCGGTCACTTGCTCATTTCCAATTCTTATCACTCTACCATTGACGGCCGTGACTTCAATTGTAAGCTCTGGAATTTCCTCCCTAAACCTTTCTAACTCTCTATCCCTCTCTCTTCCTTTAAGATGTTCTTAAAAATCTATCTCAGCAGTCCTAATATTGCCTTATGTGGCTCGTTGTCAAATTTTGTTTGTTTATGCTCCTGTGAAGTGCCTTGGAATGTCTAACTACATTAAAGGCACAATATAACTGCAAATTGTTGTTGAATTTGGTTGAAATTGTTAAAAACTTCTGTCCATGCAACATTTAAATCATCTGTTATCTACCCATGAACAACTAACCTAGCATGAGATTGTCTGGGGAATACTCCCTTCTAGGCTGGCTTCTTCCCAAAACACACTGAATCACAAGCGCTGGCTCTTTCAAAGAGCCATCCAGTTAATCCCACACTCCCTTTCCCTGCGATTATTTTTTATTTTTCAAACATTCACCTAATGCCCTTTTGAAGGCCACCATTCACCACTCTGTCAAATCTTACCAAATTCTTACTATTCGTTGCTTAAAAATGCTTTCCCTCATGTCACCTCTGATTCTTTTACCAATTGTCTTAAATTTGTTCCCTCTGGTAATTGACCCTTCAGCCATTGGGAGTAGTTTCTCTTTGATGATTCTATCTAAACCCTTCATGATTTTAAACACCTCTATCAAATCTCTGCTCTAAGGAACAACCCTAGATTCTATCCACATAACTGCAATCCCTCATCCCTGGAACCATTCTCGTAAATCTTGTCTGTGAACCTTCTCCAAAGCTTTGATGTTCTTCCAAAAGTGCGGTGTCCAGGAATGGACAGAATTCTCTGGTTGAGGCCAAACTGTTTTATATAGTCTTACATGTTAAAATCATTTGTGCTCAAATTATATCTCACAGAAAAATGGCCAAGTGGAGAGCCCCAAGTCGCCTCTTTTCGGGAAGGCCCACAGCATTAAGTGCCAAACAGGCACTTAACTGACAGCAGCAGGCCTTTCCTCTCTTTGCTTCTCCCCACTCTCTCTATCACTCAGAGACAGGGCTAGCAGCAAATAGGGCCATGGGATAAAAAAAGACGTGCAAAAAGACAAATCTAAAGGCAGTATATCTGAATGCATGGAGCATTTGCAATAAGATAGAAACATAGAAACTAGGAGCAGGAGTAGGCCATTTGGCCCTTAGAGCCTGCTCCGCCATTCATTATGATCATGGATGATCATCCAACTCAATAGCCTGCTCCCACTTTCTCCCCATATCCTTTGATCCCTTTCACCCCAAGAGCTATATCTAACTTCTTCTTGAAAACATACAAAGTTTTAGCCTCAACTGCTTTCTATGGTAATGAATTCCACAGGCTCACCACTCTCTGGGTGAAGAAATTTCTCTTCGTCTCAGTCCTAAATGGTCTACCCCGTATCCTCAGACTGTGACCCCTGGTTCTGGACTCCCCCACCATCGGGAACATCCTTCCTGCATCTACCCTGTCTAGTCCTGTTAGAATTTTATAGGTTTCTATGAGATCCCCCCTCATTCTTCTGAACTCCAGTGAATATAATCCTAACCAACTCAATCTCTCCTCATATGTCAGTCCCACCATCCCAGGAATCAGTCTGGTAAACCTTTGCTGTGCTCCCTCTATAGCAAGAATGTCCTTCCTCAGATAAGGAGACAAAAACTGTACACAATATTCCAGGTGTGGTCTCACCAAGGCCCTGTATAATTGCAGCAAGGCACCCGTGCTCCTTGAATCCTCTTGCTATGAAGGCCAACATACCATTTGCCTTCTTTACCACCTGCTGCACCTGCATGCTTACCTTCAGCGACTGGTGTACGAGGGCACCCAGGTCTCATTGCACATTCCCCTCTCTCAATTTATAGACATTCAGATAATAATCTGCCTTCCTAGTTTTGCTACCAAAGTGGATTACCTCACATTTATCTTTCTATACTGCATCTGCCATGCATTTGCCCACTCACTCTGCTTGTCCAAATCACACTGAAGCATCTCTGCATCCTCCTCACAGCTCACCCTCCCACCCAGCTTTGTGTCATCTGCAAATTTGGAGATATTACATTTAGTTCCCTCATCTAAACCATTAATATATATTATGAATAGCTGGGGTCCCAGCACCGATCCCTGTGGTACCCCGCTAGTCACTGCCTGCCATTCGGAAAAAGATCCATTTATTGTTACTCTTTGGTTCCTGTCTGCCAACCAGTTTTCTATCCATCTCAATACACTACCCCCAATCCCATGCATTTTAATTTTACACACTAATCTCTTATGTGGGACTTTGTCGAAAGCCTTCTGAAAGTCCAAATAAACTGCATCCACTGGCCCCCCCTCATCAACTCTACTAGTTACGTCCTCGAAAAATTCCAGTAGATTTGCCAAGCATGATTTCCCTTTCGTAAATCCATGCTGACTGTCTGATTCTGCCACTGTTTTCCAAGTGCTCAGCTATTAAATCAGGCCTTGGGGATTTATCGGCCTTCAATCCCATCAATTTCCCCAACCATTTCCTTACTAATACTGATTTATTTCAGTTCCTCCCTCTCACTAAACCCTGTGTTCCCCAACATTTCTGGTATGTTATTTGTGTCCTCCTTTGTGAAGACAGAACCAAAGTATGTATTTAGTTGGTCAGCCACTTTTTTGTTCCCCATTATAAATTCCCCTGTTTCTGACTGTAAGGGACCTACATTTGTCTTCACCAATATTTTTCTCTTCACAAACCTATAGAAACTTTTACAGTCAGTTTTTATGTTCCCCTCAAGCTTACTCTCGTACTCTATTTTCCCCTTCTTAACCAATCCCTTGGTCCTCCTTTGTTGAATTCTAAACTGCTTCCAGTCCTCAGGTCTGTTGTTTTTTCTGGCCAATTTGTATGCCCCTTCCTTGGATCTAATACTATCTCTAATTTCCCTTGTAAGCCATGGTTTGGCCACCTTTCCTGTTTTACTTTTGCGCCAGACAGGAATAAACAATTGTTGAAGTTCACCCTTGCGCTCTTTGAATGTTTGTCATTGCCTATCCACCATCATCTCTTTAAGTAACGTTTCCCAATCCATCATAGCCAACTTGCACCTCATACCATCGTAGTTTCCTTTATTAAGATTCAGGACCCTAGTCTCAGAATCAATTACGTCACTCTCCATCTTGATGAAGAATTCTATCATGTTATGGTCGCTTATCCCCAAGGGGCCTTGCACAACTTGATTGCCAATTATTCCTTTCTCATTATACAATACCCAGTCTAGAATGGCCTGTTCTCTAATTGGTTCCTCAACGTATTGGTCCAGAAAGCCATTCCATATACACTCCAGGAATTCCTCCTTTACATATTGTTACTAATTTGATTTGCCTAATTTGCAGATTAAAGTCACCCATAATTACAGATATTCCTTATTGCATGCATCTCTAATTTCCCGTTTAATGCCATTCCCAACATCACCACTACAGTTTGGGGGTCTAACAACCCCCACTAACATTTTTGCCCCTTAGTGTTTCTCAGCTCTACCTATACAGATTCCACATTGTCGGAGCTAATATCTTTCCTCACTATTGCGTTAATTTCCTCTTCAACCAGCAATGCAACTCCAAAACATTTTCCTTTTTGTCTGTCCTTCCTAAGAACTGAATACCCCTGGATGTTCAGTTCCCATTCCTGGTCACCCTACAGCCATGTCTCTGTAATTCCGACTATATCATACCTGTTTACATTTATTTATGCGGTTGATTCATCCACTTTATTGCGAATGCTCCTTGCGTTAAGGCACAAAGCATTAAGGCTTGTCTTTTTAACATTAGTTGTCCCGTTCCCACTATTTTTCACTGAGGCCCTGTTTGATTCTTGCCCATGATTTCTCTGCCCATCACTTTTCTTATTTCCCTTTCTGTCTTTTGTTCTTGTCCTTGATTTCCCCGTCTTCTGACTCCTTGCATAGGTTCCCATCCGCCTGCCATTTTAGTTTAAACCTTCCGCAACCACTTTAGCAAATATTCCCCCTAGGGTCCTGCCCAGGTGTAACCCGTCCAGTTTGTACTGGTCCCACCTCCCCCAGAACTGGTCCCAATGTCCCAGGAATCTGAAACCCTCCCCCTCATACCATCTCTTCAGCCACGTATTCATCCGATGTATCCTACAATTTCTACTCTGACTAGCACATGACACTGGTAGTAATCATGAGATCACTACCTTTGAGATCATACTTTTCAACTTACTTCCTAACTCCCTATATTCTGCTCTTAGGACCTAATCCCTTTTTTAACCTATGTCATTTGTACCAATGTGTACCATTGGCTGTTCACCCTCTCCCTTCAGAATGTCCTGTATCTGCTCTGAGACATCCTTGGCCCTAGTACCAGGGAGGCAACATATTATCCTGGAGTCTTGTTTGCGGCCACAGAAACGCCTATCTATTCCTCTTACAATTGAACCCCCTATAACTATTGCATGCCCACATTTTTTACTCCTCCCCTGTGCAGCAGAGCCAACCATGGCGCAACGAATTTGGCTGTTGCTGCTTTCCCCTGAGAGGCCATTCCCCTCAACAGTACCCAAAGCGGTATATCTGTTTTGCAGGGGAATAGCCACAGGAGATTCCTGCACTGCCTGCCTAGTCCTCTTGCTCTGCCTGGTGGTCACCCATTCCCTTCCTGCCTGTGGACTCTTAGCCTGTGGTGTTATCACCTCTCTATACGTGCTATCCACGATACTCTCCGCCTCGAGGATACTCCACAGTGTCCCCAGCCGCCGCTCCAGCTCTGAAACCAGGGCTTCCAGGAGCTGCAGCTGGAGACACTTCCCACACACATGCTGGCCCCGGGCACTGGAAATATTCCCGGCTTCCCACATTGGGCAGGAGAAGCACATCACGGCTTTGAGCTCTCCTGCCATGACTTACCCCTTTAAATTAAATTAAACCTTTTGGAAGATACTTAGTATCAAATAATATCAATTACTCTAGGGCCCTTCTTCCCTGCTCCTCGTTGTTACAGAATATAGCCCTTACAAACGATGAACCGCAAAATAAGACCTTAAAAACTATAAGCAATAAAAGTAGTAAATACTTACCCAACCGCACTCACGGTACTCAAAGGATCACCTCATTCCCTCCTCACCAATCTCCCTCAGTCACCAAACTCCAATTTAAGCATTCCACTGCAGCCCAAAGCAGCACTCCAGTGCAGACCAAGGTAGACAAAGTGACAGCGCAAATAGATGTAACCAGGTATGATATGATTGCGATTACTGAGACATGGCTGCAGGATGACCAAGGCTGGGAACTGAATATCCAAGGGAATTCAACATTTAGGAAGGACAGGCAAAAATGAAAAGGACGTGGCATGGCATTTTTAGTTAAGGAAGAAATCAGTGTGATAGTGAGAGAGGATATTGGCTCAGATAATCTAGATGTAGCAGCAGTCTGGATAGAGCTAAGAAGTAACAAGGGGCGGAAAACATTATTGGGAGTTGTCTATAGGTCTCCAAACAGTAGTGGTAAGGTAGGGACGGCATTAAATGGGAAATTAGAGATGCGTGTAACAAGGGTGCTACAGTAATCATGGGCGGCTTTAATCTACATATAGACTGGGCAAACCAATTTAGCAATAATACGGTGGTGGATTAATTCCTGGAGTGTGCACAAGATGGTTTTTTAGACCAGTATGTCAAGGAACAGGCAATCCTAGATTTTGTTTTGCGCAATGAGAATGGATTAATTAATAATCTTGTTGTGTAGGGTCTTTTAGGGAACAGTCACCACAACATGCTAGAATTCTTCCTTAGGTTGGAAAGCGAAGTAATCCAATCTGAAACTAGGATCCTAAATCTAAACAAAGGAAGCTACAAAAGTGTGAGGTGTGAGTTGGCTAAGATAGTTTGTGGAACTTCATTAAAAAGCATGATGATGGATAGGCAATGGCTAATATTTAAGGAACAAATGTACGTATTACAACAATTACATATTCCTTTCTGGTGCAAAAATACAACCAGGAAAAGAGGCCCAACCATGCTAACAAAAGAAATTAAGGACAGTATTAGATCCAAAGAGGAGTCATATAAAGTTGCTAGAAAAAGTAGCAAGCCTGAGGATTGGGAGCAGTTTAGAATTCAGCAAAGGAGGACCAAGAGATTGATTAAGAGGGGAAAAATAGAGTTTGAGAGTAAACTTGCAATGAACATAAAAGAGCTTCTATAAGTATGTAAGAAGAAAATGATTGGTGAAGACAAATGTAGGTCCCTTACAGTCTGAAACAGGAGAATTTACAATAGAGAACAAGGAAATGACGGAGCAGTTAAACAACTACTTTAGTTCTGTCTTCACAGAGGAAGACACAAATAACTTCCCAGAAATACTAGGGAATCAAGGGTCCAGTGAGAAGGAGGAATTGAAGGAAATTAATATCACTAAAACAGTAGTGCTGTGGAGAAATTAATGGGACTGAAAGCCGATAAATCCCCAGGGTCCGATAATCCACATCCCAGGGTACTAAAGGAGGTGGCCATGGAAACGCTGGATGCGTTGGTTGTCATCTTCCAAAATTCTGTAGATTCTGGAACAGTACCAGCAGATTGGAGGGTGGCAAATGTAACCCCACTATTTAAAAAAGAAGGGAGGGAAAAACTGGGAATTACAGACCAGTTAGGCTAACAGCAGTGGTAGGGAAAATTCAAGAGTCTATTATAAAGGATGTAACAACAGGACACTTTGAAAATATCAACAGGATTAGAAAAGTCAACATGGATTTATAAAAGGGAAATCATGTTTGACAAACCTACTGGAGTTTTTTGAGGACGTAATTAACAGAATAGATGAGGGAGAACCAGTGGATGTGGTGTATTTGGATTTTCAGAAAGCTTTTGGCAAAGTCCCACATAAGAGGTTAGTAAAATTAAAGCACGTGGGATTGGGGGTAATATATTGGCATAGATTGAAAATTGGTTAACAGACAGGAAACAGACAGTAGGGATAAATGGGTCTTTTTCAGAATGGCAGACTAGTGGGGAACCTCAGGGATCAGTGCTTGGGCCCCAGCCATTCACAATATATATCAATGATTTGGATGAGGGAACCAAATGTAATATTTCCAAGTTTGTTGACGCCACAAAAATAGGTTGGAATGTGAGTCGTGAGGAGGATGTTAAGAGGCTTCAATGTGATTTTGACAAGTTGAGTGAGTGGGCAAATACATGGCAGATGCAGTATAACGTGGATAAGTATGAAATTATCCACCTTGGTAGAAAAACAGAATGGCAGAGTATTATTTAAATGGTGATAGATTGGGAAATGCTAATGTACAGAGGGGCCTGGGTGTCCTTGTACACCAATCACTGAAAGCAAGCCTGCAGGCGCAGCAAGCAGTTAAGAAGGCAAATGGTATGTTGGCCTTCATTGCAAGAGGACTTGAGTACAGGAGCAAGGATGTCTTACTACAGTTGTACAGGGCCTTGGTGTGACCACTCCTGAGTTACTGTGTGCAGTTTTGGTCTCCTTACCTAAGAAAGGATATATTTGCTATAGAGGGAGTGCAGCGAAGGTTCACCAGACTGATTCCTGGGATGGCAGGATTGTCGTATGAGGAGAGATTGAGCCCACTAGGCCTCTATTCACTGGAGTTTAGAATGAGAGGAGACCTCATTGAAACATATAAAATTCTGACAGAGTCGAACAGACTGGATGCAGGGAGATGTTTCCTCTGGCTGGGATCTAGAACAAGGGGTCAAAATCTCAGGATACAGGGTAGACCATTCAGGACTGAGATGACGAGAAACTTCTTCACTCAGAGGGTGGTGAACCTGTGGAATTCTCTACCACAGAGGCTGTGGAGGTCAAGTCACTGAATATATTTAAGAAGGAAGAGGATAGATTTCTAGGCTCTAAAGGCATCAAAGGGTATGGGGAGAGAGTGAGAGTATGGCATTGAGGTAGAGGATCAGCCATGATCATATTGAATGGCGGAGCAGGCTTGAAAGGCTGAATGACCTAATCCTGCTCTTATTTTTTATGTTTGTACGGCATCCCCCAGGGGCAGAAATCCCTCCTGCTGAGATCTGCCAGGGGGTCAGGGGCTGGCAGCTCTTCATTGCTTGGCAGAGCCACAGGGAAGCTGGTGACTGCTGCATTAATGCACCCACCTGACTCCTAGGATCACCGAAGGATCCAGGCCACAAGTGAGAGATGGCAGGAGGGGGATCGCAGGGTAGGGATCATGGAAGAGGAAGGGAAGGGGCTTTTCAGCACAGACAAGGGGTGGCGCAGAGTTGGTCCCCCCTTCCCAATGCCCAGTCCTTCAATTAGACAGAGCACCTTTGAACAAGGGACCCCACCACCCACAGAAGGCCACAAGCAACACCAACAGGGTTTGTTTTTTGGGCTTCCTATGTGTTGAGTCCTCCACCCACCGCTGGGTGAATACCAGTAGCAGCAAGATGAAGCCCTTAAGTGGGCATTAATTGCCATTAAATGGGCCATACCACAGGCTTAATTGGAGAGATGGTGGCATAGTGGTAATGTCACTGACTAGTAATCTGGAGGCCTAGGCTAATGTGCTGGTTCAAATCCCAACATGGCAGCTGGTGGAATTTAAATTCAATTCATTAAAAACAATCAGGATTGAAAGCTGGCCTCAGTAATGGTGACCATGAAGCTATCATTGATTCTTGTAAAAACCCATCCGGTTTATTAATGCCCCTTAGGGGAGGAAACCTGTCATCCTTATCTGGTTTGGGCTGCATGTGACTCCAGACCCACAGTGATTTACTCTTAACTGTTGTCAAGGGCAGTTAGGGAGTGGCAACAAATGCTGGCCTTGCTAGTGACGCCCTCATCCCATGACAAATAAAAAAAAGATGGAGTCCCCACCTGATTAAATGACCCCACCACTAAACTTCATGGGGGTGGGCATTAAATTCCAGATTGTAGCAATCATAACAGTCTATTCCTTTAAAAAAATCTTGACTATTTGAATAATGGGCAGAACCATCCCAGATTTGCACTAAGTGCGGTAGTGGACGGGTAAAATGACATTTTACCAATCGGCTGCGATGGTGGGTTTTCACACTGTATCGTCTCAAACCCACTGCATTAATTATGCATTCCTGGGAAACACACTGTTTCCATGGCAGGTGGATTCTCATTTGCCCGTCACGCAATCACCTCGCTGCTTCATCATGCCGGGCTCCATATTTAAAGTCCAGCCACGTGCACACTGTTACAGGGAAGGTGTCCGTGAAAGGCAAAAAAAAAACTGCAGTCCCCAGATTTAGTGACGCGTCGCTGGAATGCCTTTTGGATGCCATGGAGGCCTGCCATGATGTCCTCTACCCTTGCTCTGGCCGCAGGATGGGCAGCGGTGTCACCAACCAGACTTGGGTTGGTGGTGGCAGTGGTGGTCAGTGCCAACACCCTTCGAAAGAGGACAGCCACCAAGTGCCGCAAGAGGATGAATGATCTCTTCCGTTCCACCAGGGTAAGTCACTCTTCTCACACTCTCAACTCACACACTCACAAACTTATCACATATCCACAGGGCCCTCACTCACTGCCAGTTCAAGGGACATCATCATTCACTCTCTCACACTCACCATCATTGCCTTCATACCGTCCATGGGACAACTCACCACCCAGGCATATTTATCATCTGGCCTGGCAGGCATCCTCCTTACACTTTCCCCATCTCTATTCATGCAGGACAAGCTGGCACACAACAAAAGGGAGAGGTTGCAGACTGGTGGAGGAATACCTGAAATCAAGGTCCTCTCAGGCTTTGAAAACAGAGCCATCCAGCTGGCTGGCGATGATCTGAACCAGTCCTGTGCTGACGGTGAGGTCGGCGCTGCTCCACCAAGTGAGGGTCCACCAGTACAACATCCATCAGACAACCATGCTGTGAGTGATGTGTCCTCTTTCACAGGCCACTGCCATGCACTAATTATCTCTCCTTGCTTCCGCAGGCAGATCTGCCAAACAGCCGATAGAGTCCATGACCCAGGGCCTCCAATCAAGCCGCGAAGAAACCTCTGAAGAGGAATTTGAAGGCACCTTCCTTGAAGTCCCATCACAGCGTTCACCCACACCCTCCACCAGCGCAGTGATGCACACTTCGGTGGGACCTAGCTTTAGAGTAGCCTCGGGATCACAATCTGGTGAGTATATTGCAATGTCTGATCCACAGTAGATGGTGGCAGAGACTTCCCAGGTATCTGGCACTCAGAGGACTGCTGGAGGCCAGAAATTTGCTGAGTCTGAGTCAGATGATGAGCCTCTGGACTCGGTCATGTCACAGTTGCTGGAGATGCAAAGGCAAGCTAAGGAACAACAGGAAGGGATGTCCACTGCACTCCTCAGATTGCAAGGCACGATGGAGGAGTCCGTCTGCCTTCAGGTTGAGGTGATAGTGCCGGCATACCAATGCACCAAGGTCAACTCTGGTAGGACGCCGGCCGCCAAGTAGACCTTGATCCAGGACGTCACTCCTGCACTGCTGCGCGGGCTCAACTCCATCGCTGATGCCATGGTTGGCCTCCAACAGTGTGAGGTGAGAGAGGTGCAGGGCAGCTCGATCTCACTCCAGCTACCCCTGCTCCTCAAGGAGTCAGCCTGGGGCCCTTGGGCACCTATAGGGAGGAGGATCATCTGGTGTCCGCCCCTCCCAGGGCCATCCATCCAGCTGACTCCAGGAGTGTCCGGCCCATCTGACTCCCCTCTTCCTGTGACCTCAGCAGCTCCACAGCTCAAGGAGGGTGCCACTGCCACACAGCAGGACCCGGAAAGCAGGTCGGGGCCCTCCAAGAATCGGCCCTCCAGATGGCGCCCACCAAAGTCATCACAGACAGGATGTAGCAGTCAGCAGGCTGCCTCCACCTCCACTGTGGTTGTCTGGGGAGCACCAAGACGTAGTGGCAGGGTTATGAAAGTTAAGAAGATGTAGTTGCACAGCCTGGGCATGGGTGCTAATCACTTGTACATAATGTTCACTATTGTCAATAAACTCCCAAGAATGTCTCCCTGCCTATGGCTCCTTGTTCTGATGAGCAGTGTTCTTGTCACTCAGATGTGAAACATTTCTGTACAAGATAAAGGCAGGTGTCTTAATCCAGGGCCTTTTCCCTGTGCTCTGTGCAGCCTTCAGACCAAAGTGATGGCCCAGCCTCACACTCCCTGGACACATTACTGATGGGAGCTCGTCATTGCTGCCAGAATGTCATGAGTAAGCATCACAGAGATCTATCATCCTCTCGGTGTGCTCTCAGCAGCCTTAAGGTGGGGCTGGCCTCATCTCTTCAGCATCTGTGACCACTGATGCTGTGCCCCTGAAGGGCTCAGGTGCTGAAGGTGGACAAAGAATCAGATGCTTCTAAAGTTTCATGGCTGCGTCCCTATGATATGACCCTGATCAGAGAGCACAAGCGAGCTGGCCTCAACCAGACAGCAGTCAGACATTCTCATAGGCTATGTGAAGATCTATGGAGTGTCCTCACTGGATGTCATCATCATCCTCCTGCAATCGGGCAACTGCTAGGGCCTTCATTGTGTCTCCACGACAGGAGCATTATCACAGAGGGTATGTGCGCTGCCATAAGCTAGACTGGAGTCAAACGTTCACAGATGCAATGTGAGGATCTCTGGTGTTTCCTCACTACATGTCGTCATCATCCTCCACACATCTAGCAGCTATGAGGGCCTCCCAAGCGCGCCTGTCATGCCTGGCCAGTACGAGGGCCTCATCCCCATCATTGCCACCTTCAAGGACCTCCTCACCCTCATCCCCGTCAGCATCCATCTCATCCGAGGAGACCTCCAGCTCCTCCTCAGCCAGCTCCTCTGCCCGTTGCAGCGCCAAATTGTAAAGAACGCAGCAGACGACGACGATGCGTGACACCCCCTGTGGAATGCATTGCAGGGCTCCACCTGACCAGCCCATGCACTGGAACCTCATCTTCAGCATCCCGATGGTCTGCTCCACCAAGTTTCCAGTTGCAGCATGAGCCCCATTATAGCTTCACTCTGCTGCAGTCTGAGGCCGCCGCATGGGTGTCAACAGCCAAGGCCTCTGTGGGTAGCCCTTGTCCCCAAGGAGCCAATGCTGCAGCCTCTGTGGACCCTGGAATATGTCAGGGATCTGTGACTGGCTGAGAATATGGGAATCATTCACACTCCCTGGAAACCAAGCGCAGACCTGCAGGATGCGTTTGTGGTGGTCGCACACCAGCTGCACATTCAGCGAATGGAAGCCCTTGCGGCTGATGTAGTTGATCGTGTGTTGTGATGGAGACCTGAGCACCACATGAGTGCAGTTGATGGCACCCTGCACCTGTGGGAAACCCACGATCTGGGCAAACCCAATCACTCTGTGCATCCTGGCTCTCCTGGTCCTGGGCGAAATATACGAAGTTGTGTGCCCTCACGAAGATGGCATCTGTGACCTCATGGATGCACTTGTGGGTGGAGGCTTGTGATATCCCGCAGAGGTCACTTGTGGAGCCCTGAAAGGAACCACTGGCGTAGAAATTGAGCATCACTGTCACTTTCACAGCAGTGGATGCCATCCATGTCCCCTTGGTGCGAAATTCTGCAATAAGTAGCAGATGTGACTGACCAGTTCCCTAGACATGCGCAGTCTTCGGCAACACTGGTTCTGTCATCTACAGAAATGAAAGGCGGAGTCTATAGGCCCTGGGTGTCACTACGCACCACCCAGTGACAGCTCGCTGTGGCTCTTCGGCAGCATGTATGGGAGCCCCAGCCATCCCCTCTTCCTGAGGGTGCTGCTTCTTCCTCTGCGCAGCCAAGTGTCTCAGTCGCTCTCTCTTCCATGATCTTTGCTCTCTGTATGCCACAAGGTATACAGTTAGTTCATTAACTGAACTCCAGAGATGAGGTGAGAGTGAGGTGAGCATGACTGCCCTTGACATCAAGGCCGCATTTGACCAAGTGTGGCATCAAGGAGCCCAAGCAAAACTGGAGTCAAGGAGAATTAGGGAGAAAGCTCTCTACTGGTTGGAGTCATACCTGGCATAAAGGAGATGGTTGTGGTTGTTGGAGGTCAGTTATCTCAATTCCAGGACATCACTGCAGGAGTTCCTCAGAGTAGTGTCCTGGGCCCAACCATCTTCAGCTGCTTCATCAATGACCTTGCTTCCATCATAAGGTCAGAAGTGAGAATGTTCACTGATGATTGCGCAATGCTCAGCATAGTTCACGACTCCTTGATACTGAAGCAGTCCATGTCCAAGTGCAGCAAGTCCTGGACAAAATCCAGGTTTGGGCTGACAAGTGGCAAGTAACATTTGCGCCACACAAGTATCAGGCAATGATCATCTCCAACAAGAGAGAAGCTAACCATCGCCCCTTGATGTTCAATGGCATTACCATCACTGAACCCCTCACTATCAACATCCTGGGGGTTACCATTGACCAGAAACTGAACTGGACTAGCCATATAAATACTATGGCTACAAGAGCAGGTCAGAGGCTAGGAATCATGCAACGAGTAACTCACCTCCTGACTCCCCAAAACCTGTCCACCATCTACAAGGCACAAGTCAGGAGTGTGATGGAATAACCCCCACTTCTCTGGATGAGTGCAGCTCCACAACACTTGAGAAGTTTGATACAGCTCAGGACAAAGCAGCCCGCTTGATTGGCACTACATCCACAAACATTCACTCCCTCCACCACCGACGCACAGTAGCAGCAGTGTGTGCCATCTACAACTTGCACTGCAGGAATTCACCAAGGCTCCTTAGGCAGCACCTTCCAAACCCACGACCACTACCGCCTAGAAGGACAAGGGCAGCAGATAGATGGGAACACCTGCATCTAGAGGTTCCCCTCCAAGTCACTCACCATCCTGACTTGGAAATATATCACCGTTCCTTCACTGCCGCTGGGTCAAAATCCTGGAACTCCCTTTCTAACAGCACTGTGGATGTACTTACACCACATGGGCTGCAGCAGTTCAAGAAGGCAGCTCACCACCACCTTCTCAAGGGCAACTAGGGATGGGCAATAAATGCTGGCCTAGCCAGCGAACCCCACATCCCATGAATGAATTTTAAAAAAGGCTCCATGATCCTGATGTACTCCTCCTATGGAGGAAAGAGAGAGAGAGAGAGACACGTGGGTTAGCTTGGGTGTACTAACCTGTCTTGGTTAAGTGTCAAGGCCCCTTAACGGATCATGGAGAGTGCTGGCCACCACTTGGATGGCCAGAGTTTAGTGCGCTGCATGACTGCCTGAAACCCCACCCACCTCTGCCTCACTCCACCTGACTGATTGGTGGCAGCTTCGGCTACTGGACTGCATGCTGTGCTCTCAGCTCAGGCAGAGGCATTCTCCTAACCCACACTGCAAGGCTGCGCTGTTAGCTTGAACCATGGGGGAGACTGGTCTAAACCTGAATGATGATATTGCAAGGGGCTGTGGGCACCTCCAGCAGTGACTACTCCATGGTTAGATTTAGCAAGAGGATTGTACAACGTGCGCAGTTGTCCAACAGTCCTTCAGTCCACTTAAGCGCTCATTACTTTGTAGTCTGTGCCGGGGCGGGGAGGGGATGTGGGGTGGGGAGGGTTGGGGTGGGGTGGGGGGGTGGGTGGGGGGGCTGCAAAGCTTTGGAGAACTTGGTTGCTCTTTGATGCCTCTGCGTTGCTTGAGTGGACAGATAAGCTAGAAGCCTGACTTCAATCATATCAATGGCTGCACCTGAACTGTCTCAGTTTCAGAGGAATGGTCACTTTATATAAGGTGTCCCTAATGCCCAACTTCCGTCATCCACCCTGACACCCGCCCCGAATGCTTGTGCGTTACCTTCAACCACAGGGCAGCCCTAGCACCACCCCCCCCTCCCAAGTCACCTCAACCGCAGGGTTGCCCTTGCCCACACCCTTGCCCACTCACCCTCCCAATGCACCTCAAGCTTGAAGTAGTCCCACAGGTGATCCTGGTGAGCACTGCACAATGTTACTGTGTACTCACCTCAAATTGCAGCCCACCAAGTGTACACCTTTTATATGCTGTTGTGAAACACGTCGACCTGCTTTCCCACTGGCATGGGCGGATGATCCAGTGGTGGCCGTGGGGGGTGTTGGGACGATTCCAGTGGGCTGGCCTTATAATGATATGCAGATGTATTACAATGAGGTTTCTGATGCCCGATGTCAGGAAACGCAGCCCGCCATCAGCGTGCTGAGGGGACGATCGCAAACTGGTTGCACGCCGTCATAAAACCGATCATGCCATATTGTCTGATCACACCACCGGACACGCCCGACACTGGCAGGCACAGAAAATCCCAGCCAATGTCTCTACTGAGCATTCAGCGGAGTTTAAGCCCAAGGTTTTGAATCTCTCCTCCCATTTCAGGTATCTTAAATTAGATATTATTTTGGCTATCTTTTTTTTCTGTTGCACTGTCTCTGATGTCTGACTATCTTTGGTGTCGAATGAACAAAACATATGAAGATATGAAATTGACCTGCATGAAAAGAGCAGTTGGACCCTAAAACCTGCTCCATGTTCATGAGAGCCAGAGCATCATGGCTAAAGACTTAAACAAAAGCAGAAAATGCTGGAAAAACTCAGCAGGTCTGAGAGCACCTGCGGAGAGAGTAAAACAAAATTAATGTTTCGAGTCTGTATGACTCTTCTTCAGGCTAAATACTTCTTTCATTGATCACTCACCTCACCCCATCCTACAGCAGTGCAATTTCCCAGGAGAGAGAAAGAACTAAAGAAAAGATCTATGGCCAAATAAGGAAAATACTCACCTCTCAGGTGGTAGAAAGCAGTCCAGGATATCACACAGACCGAGCATTTTCTATAAAGACACTTACTTTCTATGCACTCTGCTCCAGTCAGGAACTGATCCGGCTCCCAGTTGAAAGCAGTGAGTCAGCATGCCCCACACCAGCTGATTAATGTATTCCAGAGATTCTCTGGGAAAAGAAAAACTCTCTTACATCCAGTATAGTCCTGCTCTTACATAGTGTAAGCTCATATACCCTGGTCCTCCCCAATCTGGAATAATCCAATAGGGATGCAATCCAACCCCTTAATTATTTGAACAGGTCACCTCAAAGTCTACACTGCTCTAAAGCAAATAGACCAACAAACATCCTTGAGTCTTTCTGAGTACCTGAGTTTTTGTTTCATCTTCTGTATTTACGGATCAAGTGGGTTAATAACAGAATCTTTTCATATTTGGATTTTGAGTAGAAATATATATTCTGTATATTTCTGGTTTTCTGTCCATTTAATTTCCCTTTCTCATCTAATGATTCAGCACATTATTCACTGTTCAAACGAGGCCTGCGTGACAATACCAACAGATGGGACATGGAACTCTGTTAGACTAAATATGATATCAGTCCAGCTAAAGTAAGAATCTTTTGACTAGGTTGCTGATCCCATATAGCAACTTCCTAGTTGCAATCATTCCAGTTAGCCCCAGGGTACAGCCAAGCCTTATACATGCTGCCCGGGCAAGATGACAACAAAATGTTACCTGCGTTCGTAGTGGTGAGAGAAGGCTGTTGGCACTTTATTGATGGCTTTCATGTGATCAGGATGGTCAGACTACTGACCCAAGTCAGCATTGCCTACCATTGGAAAACAGACCTACTGAGGCTGTTTGAAACTATGATTAGGAGGTCAGCATGATCATGGTGGTCAATTTATAAAATGCATAAAAAGCAAAATACTGCAAATGTTAGAAATCTCTATGGTTGTGATGAAAGGTTATCCACCTGAAAGGTTTAGTCTCATTCTCTGTTCAATATTTCTCTCTCCATCTCAAAAGACAAGGGCAGCAGACACATGGGAACACCACCACCTGGAAGTTCCCCTTCAAGCCACTCATCATCCTGACTTGGAAATATATCACCGTTCCTTCACTGTCGCTGGGTCAAAATCCCGTAATTCCCTTCCTATCAGCACTGTGGGTGCACCCACACCACATGGACTGCAGCAGTTCAAGAAGGCAGATCACCACCACCTTCTCAAGGGCAATTAGGGATGGGCAGCAAGGCCCACATCCCATGAATGCATAAAAAAATAAGCTGCCTGATCTGCTGAGTGTTTCCAGTATTTTCTGGTTTTGCTTTATATTATGTTACATACACGTAATTGCATTGCCAATCTCTGCACTGTTCATTGGCACTGTAATCTTTACGATTGAGATAGCCCTTAAGTATCATTTTGCACAACGAACCCAGAAGCGATATTTAAAAACAAAACATGTTTATCATTGGACATATTTTGCTTGGATCTAAATTAGATGAGCGCAGATGAAGAACAGTGATTGATTAACTATATATTTTTTTTATTGTTGTGTATGTTTGCAATGAGTGTAAGTGGCTGCAGTAACATTGTACAGATCTGTTCTAGACAGTGTGATTGCACGGGAGCTGGGGGCGTGATTGGCAGCTTCTGTTTAAATAGATGACTCCAATTGATCAGAGTGCGGAGAGAGGTTTGGCTGAAGAACTCTGAAGATGATTCGCGCAGGACAGAGAAAAATAAGTTGGGCTCTGTGTCGATTGTACGGGTTTAAAGCAACAGACAGGCGGAGTCTGCTCACCGAAAGTACAGGGAATCTGGAGAGGGCTTTTGCTAATGATTTGCGAATCATTTCAGTGAGAGGAACTCGCACAGGTAAATATCATTGATTTTCAAGCTTCACAGAATCTACAGATGGACCAATCTATTTCACTCAATGGAAAACATCTTTTCCAATAAGTGACCGTTTGTTGTTGAATGGCTACTAAATGCCAAAGGATCCAACTCTTTCCAAATGCATCACCGGGGGATTTTAAGTTTCAGACATTTTGCTTAGTTTCCCCGTCTGTTTTATATACATTTGTTATCTTTCCGTTATGTCACCGGCCTGTTGTTAACTATTATTTGATGAGCCATTTCCTCCGTTTTGCCGAGTTGATACACTGCCGAATTTCTGGTTCCTTTTCAAGAGAGTAGTGTTTTAATGAATTCATCCCCCAAGCGAGGGGCACGGTTTTGCCCGCAGGAAGCGTGCATCAGGAATCCAATGCCATGGCAAATGGAATTATTCAACTTTCTCATCCATCAGAATGAATGGATAGGACATTGCGTGAGGGTCCCTGACTGACTGGTGGGTCCTGTCACATGGAGCAGTATGTTGGCAGCACCAACTTGTAAAGTTAATGAAAGTTAGAGAAATCCTTTATGTGCTACAAATTGGCTTCTACCTGGTGCTCAGGCTCGGATTGCAGGATAAATCTGAGCTCTCCCTCACTACCACTTCTCTTGACTGAACCACTGTTACTTAATTACCAGACTGCTTATCCAACATCCAGTAATGGATGAGCAGAAATTTCCTCCAATTAAATATTTGGAAGATGAAAGTCATAGTTTTCCCATTCCAAACTCTGTTCCCCTAGCCTCCAACCCAAGACTGAACCAGACTGCTTGCAACCTTTTAATATTTAACCCTAAGAGGAGCTTCCAACCATATATTCGCACCTTGACTACGACTACCTATTTCCACCTACGAACATACAAACATACGAATTAGGAGCAGGAGTAGGCCACTCGGCCCCTCGAGCCTGCTCCACCATTCAACAAGATCATGGCTGATCTGAATGTAATCTCGGCCCCACATTCCTGGCTACCCCCAATAACCTTTTAACCCCTTGTTAATCAAGAATCTATCTAGCTCTGCCTTAAAAATATTCAAAGAATCTGCTCCCACCGTCCTTATGGGGAACAGAGTTCCAAAGACTCATAACCTTCTGTGAGAAAAAATTTCTCCTCATCTCTGTTTTAAATGAGCGACCTCTTATTTAAACAGTGACCCCTAGTTCTAGATTTTCCCACAAGAGGAAACATCCTCTCCACATCCACCCTGTCAAGACCCCTCAGGATCTTAAAGGTTTCAATCAAGTTGCCTCTTACTCTTCTCAATTCCAGTGGATACAAGCCTAGCCTGTCCAGCCTTTCCACATAAGACAATCCTCCTATTTCTGGTATTAGTCTAGAAAACCTTCTCTGAACTGCTTCTAACACAGTTACATTTTTCTTTAAATAAGACCAGTCCTGTACACAATACTCCAGATGCTGTCTCACCGGTGCCCTGTATAACTGAAGCATAACCTCCCTACTTTTGTATTCAATTCCCCTCACAATAAATAATAACATTCTATTAACTTCCCTAATTACCTGCTGTACCTGCATACTAACCTTTGTGATTCACCTCCATAACATTGCCTTACTTTTTCTCTGCCTCAGCTCATCTGCTGCTGAAACCCTCATTCGTGCCTATTTTCCCTTTAGACTTGCCTATTCTAATGTACCCATGGTTGATCTCCCACATTCCACCCTCTGTAAACTTGAAGTCATTCAAAATTCTGCTGCTTTAGTCCCAGCACCCATCAAGTCCCATTCTCCTATCACCCCTGTGGCTCCTATTCAAGCAATGCCATGATTTTAAAATTCTCATCCTTGTTTTCAAATCCCTCCATGGCCTCACCCCTCCCTCTCTATGTAATCTCCCCGAGCCCCATGGTCCTCCGAGATATGGGCCTTCATCTCATTTTGGCCCCTTGACCATATCCGCTCCACCTTTGCTGCTTGTGCCTTCAGTTGTCCAGGCCCTTAGCTCTGTAGTTACATTCCTATCTTTCCCTGTCTTTCTACCTCAGTTTCCTCCTTTAAGACACTCCTTAAAACCCACCTCTTTGACCAAGCCTTTGGTCATCTGACCTAATATCCACTTATGTGACTCAGTGTCAAATTTTGTTTTATATTGCTTCTGTTATGCACCTTGGGACATTTTATTAAGCCTAAAGGCACTATATAAATATAAGTTGTTGTCGTTATTGTATTAAATAACATTACAACTGCAGCTTATATTTAGTGCATTTATCATAGTGAAATGTCTCATAGTGCTTCACAGAAAATAATGGGACAAGAGCTGACTCTGGTCCAAACAAGGGGACATTAGTACAGGTGGCCAAGTGCTTAGTAGAGGGATAAGTTTTAAGGAATGTCATTAAGGAGGAAAGAGACGGCAAGGAAAAAGTTTTTGGAAAGGGATTCCAGCCAATTACTCTTGGAGGCGAAAGTAGTTATTAATCAAAATTCCTGATTTAAATTTGGATACCTCCACCAATCATGATCAATTAACCCAATATTACTGGGGAAGTTAATTAAAATGGGAGGTTTGAAAGCACTAATTGTTATGAGTATGGTTCATTAAGCTAATATATAACCAGTTGTACATTGGTACCAGCTCCCTCAAACCCTCCACTGCTGATATAGGGCTGGATTTTCCCCTCATTGCACTAATTGCAGCAGCGGACGTGAAAAATGGTGTTCTACCTGCCGGCCGCCATGGTGGATTTTTGAACCGTTTCATCTGCTCGCCGCTGTATTAATTATGCATGCACAGGAAGCACGCTGGATCGCTGCCGGGCGATCTCTGATTCGCCTGCCACACCGTGAACTCACCACTTCCTCACTCCAGGAGCCATATTTAAATGCACCCGTCTACAACATTTTAAATGTCTGCAGCCCAGGACTGTTCCACAGAAGACATGGCTCCCATAGGAAAGAAGCATGATGCTCCAAAATTCAGTGATGCCTCACTGGAATGCCTGCTAGACACAGTTGAGGCCAGCCGTGATGTCCTCTACCCCCATGACAGCTGGAGGAGGTCCACCAACCTCACCGGCTTGACAGGGGGTGGCAATGGTGGTCAGTATCAACGCAGCACAGCAGAGGTTAGCCACCCAGTGCAGAAGGAAGACGAACAATCTCATCCATGCCGCGAGGGTTAGTCAGCCATCTCATCAGTCTCAACTCACCCACCCACCAGCCCATCACACATTCACTGGCATCTCCCACACTGCCAGCTCAAGGGGCATCACCACTCTCTCTCTCACACACACCTTCACATCTCCATCTGGCCTCATATCCTCTGCAGTTTGCGTCCTCATCTCGTCCATAGCCGCATTCACCACCCACACATGGCAGGCATCCTTATCATCTTCCCTGACATGCACCCTGCTCACACTCTCCACCTGTCTTTGTGCAGGACAAGCTTGCACACACTCAAAGGGAGAGGTCTCAGACCGGGGGTGGAGTGGCCTAAATCAAGTTCTTCACTCCTTTCGAGAACAGAGCCATTGAGCTGGCCAGAGAGGAGGTGGACCATGCCTGTGCCAACCTTGAGGTGGGTGGCTCACACTCAAGGGAGGATCCTGCACCAGCTCATCATTCAGGCAACTATACTGTGAGTGCTTTGTCCTGTTTTGAGAGTCGCCTGACATGCACTAATTGCCCCTCCTTTCTTTCATTGGCACCTCTGGACAGTGCTCAAGGACAAACACAAGCCAGGCCCTCAGCTCCAGCTCCACGACACCTCAGATGAGGGGAGCACCATAGAAGATCTGTCACAGCGCTCACCCACACCCTCCAGCATCGCAGAGACACACACCTCAGTGGGACCTAGTTCTAGAGCAGCTTCAATGTCACAATCTGGTGAGCACAGCGCACAATCTGGTCCACAGGAGGCGGAGGTGAGGTTGCCGGCACCTGGAGGACTGCTGGAGGCCATGATTCTGTTGAGTCTGAGTCAGATGACAAGTCTCTGGACTGCAACGACAGTCAAGGGATTTTCAGGAAGGAATGTCAGCTGCACTCCTCAGATTGCAACGGACGATGGAGGAGTCTGTCCGCCTTCAGTCTGAGGTGATAGCACCAGTATGCCAATGCACCGAGGTCAACACTGGTAGGATGGCAGCTGCCATTGAGATCCCGGTCCAGGACATCGGTCCTGCACCGCTGCAAGAGCAGCACTCCATTGCTGTAGCTATTGGTGGCATCCATCAGTAGCTACATGAGAGAGGGCAGAACACCTAGATCACACTCAAGTTGCCCCTTCTCCTCAAGGAGTCAGCCAGGGATAAGGCAGGAGCACCAGCAGCTGGACATCCTGAGGCCATCCACCAAGGTGACTCTGGGGCTGTCCGACTGATCCTGATGCCCTCTTCCATCACCTCGAGCTCCACAGGCCGAGGAGGTTGCACCTGCCCCACAGCTGGACACTCAAAGCAGGGCGGGACCCTCCATGTTTTGGCCTTCCAGAGGGCATCCACCAAGGTCATCACAGACAACAGGGCGTAGCAGTCAGCGGGCTGCCTCCTCCTCTGCTGTGGACGTCGGGGAAACACCAAGACGTAGTGCTAGGGTTAGGAAAGTTAAAAAGATTTAAGAGTACAGCAGTAGCACGGGTGTTCACAACATATATGTGATGTACACAAATGTAAATGGAATCGCACCCATTTCACATCTCCTCTTGTGTATGCCTCCTTTCTGTGATGAGCTGTATTGTCAATCAGGTGTGATACCATGGTCTCTCACCTCACTTATCACACATGGCGCTGGGTCTCATGGGTGTCTCGTCTAAGTAGTGTGCTTCCATATCACCACAGTGCGTGACCCTTTTTCAGATCATTCTCGACATCAGTGATGCCTCGACCTTAATGTTAAATGTGCTCATGGAACGAACCTCATTCACAAGCTTTGCAGGGTCATGGCATTTTATTCTTGGCTGTGTATGATTGAGGCAGAAGTGTTCTAATATCTTGTCTGCATTCTTGAAAGGTGAAGGTGCAGTGTACAAGGAGAGATGTGTTCACGCATGGAGGAGGGTCATATATCGTGCAGCTCCATGTGCTCTCTGTCATCTGGCAGGGTTTTCTTGCTATGAGCCCATGCTCAGAGCTCATGTGTGCCCCTGTCAGCCAACCGCGTTTCCGACTTTCCAAGTGTACACCTGCTAAGCTCACCAATAAGTGGGAGCACCTTGCCACCTCAAGGTGCTGAAGCTCTGCCCCTCTCAGCCACATTATTTCCCTGGCACTCAAGCCTACAGCCTGGAGCGTTTCTCAACCTGTAATTGTCTGGATTGTGGCCAAAAGGCTCTCATCACAATGTTGAGATGCAGCGCTGTGCGTCCCATCACCTAAACACTCGCTGAGGCGAGTGCTGCTAATTGCAAATGGTGAAATTTGGTGGTCAATAGAAGTTCTGGAAGGCTCTGGAAGTGCACATCATAGCTTTAGACAATGTTGAGGGGAGCAATGGGATAGAAACAAGGATATACTGAAGCTGAAGTCTGCTCTTTATTAACAATGACCCGTCACCTTGAGGGCTTCAGTGTCTGAACATTTTGGAGTTCGCAAGGGCCAGGGTTGGCCATGAAGCACAATGTGTGTCTTAAAGAGGAGGCATTTTAATGTCTGTCACACAAGTGGTTGAACGCCATCATCCTCAGGTGGTCCATATGTATAGTAAAGTGAGGATAAAAGCAGGCCAGCATCCCTAACTGAGAGTGCCAGATGTTAATGTGATAAAGGAGAAGGTGACACAGAGGATTGAATCATATGAGAACAGACGCACATTTGCAGAACGTCTTCAGCTGCCTTGGCCCAAGTGTCACCGATCAGGTTACACAGAATGCGTTGTCCCATTGCTGGAGATGGATCTCCTTGAGGAGCTTTGACAGATTAAAAGCATTCAGCTATGAGCCCACTGAGGATAGTGGAACAGCTCCTGGCTCTTGTAGGCTGCCATTGTGACTGGTATGCAGGATAGACGCTTAAAGAGGCAGCACCTTCTGACATCTGATGCCAGAACTCCCTCCTTCAGTTAGCACCTCATCTCAGCAAGGACACATGCTCCGGAGACTCATTGCCTCACTTTCCTGATTCCCTGCATTGTTGTTGAAAAGCTCCTACCATGTCTCAGCTGTGCATCTCTCCTTATTTGGGAATGCACAGTTCAGTTGGGTGCCCCTTTAATTAGCACCGCGCCCCCCACCTCCAGTGCATGCACCTTCCCTCCAAACTGCCCTCAGAGCCCTCACCAACAGAGTTTCTCCTCAATTTTGTAGTGCGCCATCGCTGCAAGTTGGAAGATGGCAGTGCTGAGCTCTCACTGCCAGACCAGCTTAGACCCTCCCTGTGTGAGTATGGGAACCCTTCCCATTATCCCAGATAAGCTTAATGTTCAGGCTTCCCTCCCTCACAGACCACTCAATCCTCCCCCTGTATCGCTTGATCCCATTGTGATGGTGGTGGATATCCATTTCACAGAATCACGCAGTGCAGAAGAGGCCCTTTAGCCCACCGAGTCTACACCGACATGTGAGAAACACTTGACCTACCTACCTAATCCCATTTACCAGCACTTGGCCCATAGCCTTGAATGTTATGACGTGCCAAGTGCTCATCCAGGCACTTTTTAAAGGATGTGAGGCAACCCACCTCCACCACCCTCTCAGGCAGCGCATTCCAGGCCGTCACCACCCTCTGGGTAAAAAGGTTTTTCTTCACATCCCCCCTAAACCTCCTGCCCCCACCTTGAACCTGTGTCCCCTGTGTGACTGACCCTTCAACTAAGGGGAACAGCTGCTCTGTATCCACCCTGTCCACGCCCCTCATAATCTTGTACACCTCGATCAGGTCGCCCCTCAGTCTTCTCTGCTCCGACGACAACAACCCAAGATATCCAACCTCTCTTCATGACTAAAATGTTTCATCCCAGACAACATACTGGTGAATCTCCCCTGCACCCTCTCCAGTGCAATCACTTCCTTCCTATAATGTGGTGACCAGAACTGCACACAGCATTCCAGCTGTGGCCTCACCAAGGTTCTATACAACTCCAACATGGCCTCCCTACTTTTGTAATCTATGCCTCGATTGATAAAAGCAAGTGTCCCATATGCCTTTTTCACCACCCCACTAACATGTCCCTCCACCTTCAGAGATCTATGGACACACACGTCAAGGCCCCATTGTTCCTCAGAACTTCCTAGTGTCATGTCGTTCATTGAATACTTCCTTGTCAAATTACTCCTTCCAAAGTATAGCACCTCACACTTTTTTCAGGGTTAAATTTCATCTGCCCATTTGACCATCCCACCTATATCTTCCTGTAGCCCAAGACACTCAACCTCACTGTTAACCACCCAGCCAATCTTTGTGTCATCCGCAAACTTACTAATCCTACTCCCCAAATAGTCATCTGTCATTTATATAAATGGCGAATAATAGGGGACCCAGCACAGATCCCTGTGGTATGCCACTGAACACAGGCTTCCAGTCACTAAAGCAGCCTTCTGTCATCACCTTCTGTCTCCTACAACTAAGCCAATTTTGAATCCACCTTATCAAATTACCCTGTATCCCATGTGCATTTGCCTTCTTTATAAGTCTCCCATGTGGGACCTTGTCAAAGGCTTTGCTGAAATCCATATAAACTACCTCAACTGCACTGCCCTCATCTACACACCTGGTCACTTCCTCAAAAAATTCAATCACATTTGTTAGACATGACCTCCCTCTGACAAAGCCATGCTGACTATCCCTGATCAAACCTTGCCTCTCCAAGTGGAGATAGATTCTCTCCTTCAGAATTTTCTCCAATAGTTTCCCTACCACTGATGTGAGACTCACTGGCCTGTAATTCCCTGGCTTATCTCTACAACCCTTCTTAAATAGCAGAACCAAATTAGCTGTTCTCCAGTCCTCTGGCACCTCCCCCATGTCCAGAGGGGATTTAAAAATTTGGGTCAGAGCCCCTGCGATCTCCTCCCTTCCCTCCCTCAGCAGTCTGGGACCCAAATCATCCGGACCTGGAGATTTGTCCACTTTTAAGCCTGCCAACACCTCCAATACCTTGTCACTCCCTATATCAATTTGCTCAAGAACCTCGCAGTCTCTCTCCCCGAGTTCCATACCTTCATCCTCATTCTCTTGGGTGAAGACGGATGTGAAGTACTCATTCAACACTCTACCGATGTCCCCTGGCTCCACCCATAGTTTGCCTCCTTGGTCCCTAATGTGCCCTACTCTTTCCCTGGTTATCCTCTTCCCATTGATATACTTATAGACTATCTTGGGATTTTCCCTACTTTTAGCAGCCAGAGCTTTCTCATATCTCCTCTTTGCTCTCCTAATTGCTTTCTTAAGCTCCACCCTGCACTTTCTGTACTCCACTAATGCCTCCGTTGATTTGTTCCCTTTGTACCTGCTAAAAGCCTCTCTTTTCCTTCTCATCGTATCCAGAATATCTCTGGTCATCCATGATTCGCTGGGCTTGTTACTCCTTCCTATCACCCTAGAGGGAACATGCTGAGCCTGTACCCTCCCCATTTCCTTTTTGAACGCCCTCCACTGCTCCTCTGTAGATTTCCCCACAAGCAGCTGTTCCCAGTCTACCTTGGCCAGACCCTGCCTTATTTTACTAAAATCCACCCTCCCTCAATCCAAAATATTTTTTTGCAACTTGTCTATTTCTTTGTCCATAAAAAGCTTAAATTGTACAATGTTGTGGCTGTTATCACTAAAACACTCCCCCACCACCACCTCAGCCACCTGTCCAGCTTCATTCCCCAGAATTAGGTCCAGCAATGCACCGTCCCTTGTTGGTCCCTCTACATATTGACCTAAAAAGTTCTCCCGTACACATTTCAAGAATCCACTCCATCCAAGCCCTTAACATTATGTCTATCCCAATTAACGTCGGGAAAGTTGAAATCACCTAATATAATTAACCTATTTTTATTGTTTTTACACACCTCAGCAAATTGTGCACATATTTGCCCCTCAATTTCCCGCTGACTATCTGGGGGCCTGTAAGAAACACTTACCAATGTGGCTGCCCCTTTTTTTTATTCCTAAGCTCTACCCACAAAGCTTCATTCGATGCCCCCTCCAAAATATCATCTCTCCTTACTCCAGTAACTGACTCCTTAACTAATAATTCAATGCCTCCTCCTCTTTTACCCCCTCTCCTGTCTCGCCTGAAGATTCTATATCATGGAATGTTGAGCTGCCAATCCTGCCCCTCCCTCAACCATGTCTCAATGATAGCTCAATGACAATTCCACGTGTCAATCCTCACCATTAACTCATCCGTTTTACCTGTAATACTCCTGGTATTAAAGTAGAGGCCATCCAGCCTTGCCTTACTCCCTTGAAACTTAATGCAGTTGTACTCCCTCTGACTTGATTGTTTTACTGTATTATGACGTGTCCCTATTCAGCTAACATTCTGTATTCCCTCCACCTGCCGAAATAGTTTAAACTCCTCCCAACAGCACTAGCAAACCCGCCCGCAAGGATGTTAGTCCAGCTCTGGTTCAGATGTGGACCATCCCGCTTGTACAGGTCCCACCTTCCCCAGAAACGGTCCCAGTGATCCAGGGATCTAAAACCCTCCCTCCTGCACCAACTTTTAAGCCACGAATTCATCTGTGCTATTCTCCTATTTCTGTGCTCGCTAGCACGTGACACTGGGAGTAATCCAGAGATTACAACCCGAGAGGTCCTGCTTTTCAGTCTACTGCCTAACTCCCTGAATTCTTGATGCAAGACCTCATCCATCTTTCTACCTATGTCATTGGTAGCAACATGTACCATGACCTATGCCTTATCACCCTCCCCCTTCAGGATACTCTGCAGCCGTTCAGTAACATCCTGGACCCTGGCACCAGGGAGGCAACACACCATCCTGGAGTCATGTTGAGGGTCACAGTAGCACCTATCTGTTCCCCTGACTATAGAATCCCCTATTATTATTGCTCATCCTCTCTTCCTCTCCTCCTGTACAGACAGGCTGCTTGTGGTCCCAGAAGCTTGGCTCTGTCTGCACTCCCTGGAGGAGCCAGCACTCTCATCAGCCTCCAAAATGGAACACCGATTTGTGAGCAGGACACCAGGGGACTCCTGAACTACCTGCCTGTTTCTGTTGGACTGGCTGGTGGTCACCCATTCCCTTTCTTCCTCAAGCCCCTTCAGCTGTGGTGTGACCACCTCTCTAAATGTGCTATCCACAATGCTCTCAGATGCGCAGATGCTCCACAGTGTCCCTACCTGTCGTTCCAGCTCTGAAACTCGAGCTTCCAGGAGCTGCAGCTGGACACACTTCCTGCACACATGCTGGTCCTGGGCACTGGAAATGTTCCCGGATTCCCACATGGAGCATGAGGAGCACACCACGGCTTTGAGCTCTCCTGCCATGACTTATCCCTTTAAATTAAACCTTTTAAATCAATTACCCTAGGGTTTTCTTTCCTGATCCTCATTATTACAGAATATAAAAATTATAAACCACAAAAAAGACCTTAAACTATTAGCCCCTGAAAATTTTGAGGTGAATGTGCCTATGCCCCATGTGGGAATCATCTCTCCCCATCTTGAGGCCACTTGCAGAGTTAAACATATATGCACCACACACCCCTGAATACCCCCACAATGCCTTTTCCTCATCTGTAGGCTGCAGGTGCCTCCCCTGACTGAGTATGCCAGCTGCCACCCAGTGTGATGCCAAAAGCCCCACAAACCAAGGCGCAAGATGTTGCGACCATGCCCTGTGCACAACAGGCTGAACACAACTGAGACTGGACTGACATGTCCTCTCCCTCCCTGGACTGGGACAAGGACAGTCTTTGAAAACTCAGCAATGTAAACTGAAGCACTTCTTCACTCAGCGCTCCTCCCACTCTGGCCCAAAGGGCTTTTGTCATTCTGTAACATACTCTTTCTCCATCCTGGCACTGAGGGACACTAAGCCCCCACACCCTCCCCCCAGCTATGTGTCTGAGAACAACCTTCCCCACTTGTACCCCACAGTGCAGCTCCAGCCCTGCAGCCACTTCCATTGCCTGAGGCCAGTTCTCCCACTTCCCCAGTACAGCCCTTGCCCTGAAGCCCATTAAACACCATCCCCTGCCTTAATGCTGGTCTGGTAGATAGAGACCTACATCTGCCACCCCACTAAAAGTGATGTGGTGCTGCCTACAAAGCCTGCTGATGATTACTGTGAGTGCTGTGTGATGCAAGGTAGGCGAACGAACCTCAAAATCATGAGCGAAGTGTAGATTGCTAGGTGCGCGTTGCTTATATGCCAATGTGAAACACGTCATTCCAATTGCACGCTGACGTACACTGATGATCCAGCGTGGGGGAATGATTCTGGTAAGGAGTCCTTATGAGATGCAAATACATTTAAATGATGTCTCCGATGTGCTGTGGTGGAAAACGCAGCTCGCCAATGAAGGCTGCAGTGCACAATTGTGAACTGGTTTTATGACAGCAATAGATCAATTTTTGGCCTACGCGTGATATTTTCTGCTCCCGCCCATCATGATGCCCGCCATGAGCGGGAGCAGAAAATCCCAGCCTGTGTATTGTGAAGCAGCTTGCCTGACATGCAGCCTAAGCAACATAAGCTACAACTGCCAATGGTGGGGCGAAGAAAATTGTGGATGCACAAGTGGACAGAATTGGAGGAACTTCAAGTTCTTGGAGAGTTATATGACTGGAGGATGAGAGTGTTTAATTCAAGGTGTTGGTGAACAAATACAGGTCAGCAAGTACAGAGGCTGGAAGCTCAGCTCCGTCATTTAGGCCAGGGGTGTTGTTAAAAAGTCTGAGAGGAGTCAGGGAGGGTGATGGTGATGAGGGAATGGGTTTTGTGATGTTGGCTAAAGGCAATGATGCCAGTGTTCCCAATGTTTAATTGGAGGAAATTTCTTCTCATCCAGTGCTGAATATCAGGCAAACTGCTTCAAAATACATAGGCAGTGGGGGGCTTGAGAGAGTTGGTGCAGATGTACAACTGGGTTATATATTAGTTTAAAGAATCATGGTCATAACAAATAGTGGTCTCAAGCCTCGCATTTTAACAAACTTCCCCAGTACTATTGGATTAATCTTTCATAATTGGCAGAGGAGTCCAAATATAAATCAATAACTTTGTTTATTAATTATTTTCATCCCCAAGAGTAATGGTATCAATCTGATTTTCTTCCATATTTGGGTAAAATGAATTTAAATTTACATCCCTTGTACAAGCATTAAAAGCCTTTGAGTCCTACTCAAAAGAGTGGCCCATATTTTGTACACAGTTATTACTTTTGGTGGGCCAAACTATGCAGCTCACCTACAAGTAAGAACCATTGGCATTTTCAGGGTAATTTTCAAACTGTACCTTTGGTGGGGAGTCTCAGCCATTAGGAGCAGCTATTGTATGTTTGGCCACAGATGGCCTACTAATTATAAAAAAAAAAATGTTTGATAAATTATGATCATTGTCTCATTAAATTTCCAATAAGTGCTCTCACTGGGAGTGCTTTCATGGAAAGGACACCTTTTATGTTGTATTCAATAGAATGGATAGATATGTCAGTTCCAAGAAGCCACTTAGACCTTCCCATTAGACTACTGAAGCATCTGCAATACCACATGAGATTGGACATGTACTATGGCAGGAACTGAATACTCCCTTCTAGACTGCTGTCCAAACGTTTTGTCTTTGTAGGCCACATAGGTACATGGCATAGAATCTTAGGCATCATAAGGTCAGTTCCATGGTCTTTTGATTCCACTTGCAGTGGCACATCAGAAGTGTTCCAATCAAACATAATGAACCGTATTAGCCTGTGACTTTCTTTAATCACCCCTCTGTGAGATCCATTCCCTGATGGGAGAGTGGGAGTATGGAGTTAACCCAGTAAATCTATGTTCCCATTAATGTGAATATACCTCAGGGGCAGAATTTTTAGGTCAGCGTGCAGGCACATGCCCGACCTGATTGGACCTGAAATTGCGCGGGATGACGTTGGGCAAGTGTCCTGACATCATCCCGCGCTTGTGCGATATTTCGGTTGGCAGGTGCATGCAAAAGTCAGAAGTGCGCCCACCGACAATTAAGAGGCCAATTAGTGTAATTAAAGTTGAAATTGTCTCCAATTTTTTGTGGTCCTTCCAACCTCACAGTTGGCAGACTGGCGAATCAGCCCGGCAGACTTTGCATTTTCGATAAAACCTCATCCAAGGGCGGGATAAGGTTTCCGTTATTAAATTTTTAAAAATCTATGGACAACGTTTTTATCATGTATATGTTCAGGTGACTGATTGTGATGCATGAACATTTTTTTTCTTGATTTTAAAAACTTTATTTATTGGTTTTAAAATCTTCAGCTTTCTGAGGCAACCCTCTGCCTTCAAGGAGCTTTCATTCAGCCGTTAATTGGCCAGCCAGGGTGAAATCACAGTCGAGGGCCAATCGTGTCCGCCTGCTGCCTTAAGAATCCTACCCCAAGCTGCTGATCATAACACATCTTGGTGTTGATTTATCCATCATTGAAGTAACATCTGTGAAAAACCCTATTCATACCTCCAGTTCAACAAAATTCAAACAGGGTAAATCAGTAAAGGAGAAATATAAACATAAATATGACTCATTTACCTGAGCTCTGAGGTTGGCTCAGGGGCCACTTGGCCCACAAGTTGAACTCCTATCTTAGACTATCACCTGGTTAGTTGTTGTGTGTGTCCTTTTAACTTTAAAAAAAAATCTTTTATTCTTGAGTCCAACTAACAGGACATTTCCACTGTTTATTAACTGCTGTTACTTCTAGTGAGATCAATTTTGTAATCCGGGAATCTTAATCTAGAGAATTTGAGATCAAATTCTTCCATTGCAATTTGAGAATTTGAATCCATCTTTTTTTTAACAAATCTTGTTTTAAATGCACAGCCGACTACAAATCTGAGATTATCTAATCATGCCTAAATGTGTGTCTTTCATTAAAATGCCCAGTTCCGGATTTCTCCTTTAATTTGGATTTTACCTCAACTCGTGAGTTTGCAACAACAGATTTGACTGTAGATAAGAGAGTAATTAGGATTTCTGCCTTTCTACCCCATCCCTAAGTTAGTATGCTCTGACATAGAAAGACTTTAACTCTGTACTCATACTGCTCATGAGACATTACATTGCTTTAGGGTCCATTTGGGCAAAGATTTTATGTTACAAAAAACTATTGGCTTATAAATTTCAAGGGGAGCCAATTTAAGGATAGAGGATTTAAGGTGCCATTCTTATGACATGGTGATTCAACAAAGCATTACTGAGCCTCGAGGCCATTTTTATACAGAGTAATAATTCATCCTTAACCTATGCTCTGCTGCAAATTTACCCATTCAGCTTTCACTTGTAACCTGCAGTTTGTATCCTTGGACAATTGCTTTTTCCTTGATTGATAGCAAATTATCTGAATACAATGAATGCATATCAGTTTGATAGTGCCACACAAATAAGGAGAAGTTATTATATATAATTTATAAAAGAACTCTAACTATAAGAATCATTTCTGTTGGCTCATTATGTCTTAAATTGTGTTCTGTAATTTTCTTGAAGCTCATGACACCCAGAAAGTTCCAGGTTACAGGCCCACAAAATTTGACAAAAAGATCCTTCTCTGGTCTGGTCGCTTCAAGAATGAGGGGGACATCCCTGCCATTGTATCGTAAGTTTTCCTTTTTTTTAGCTTATTGAATATTATGGTTGAATTTTTTTCATGTAACTTAGCTATGGTGTACAAAGAAATAAATTATTAAAATGTTCTCTTACTGGATCGGTTAGAAATACAACAATGTCTAATTGCACACTGCATTAAAACAGATGTGGAAGAACTTCCACATATTGAAACTGAAACTTGCAATGGACCATGGTGTTTTCAATCCTTATTGCTATATGCCAGCATTCGCAATTTCACAAGATAGTTCATCGTACATTGGTGCTCAGCACCAAAAATGACTCCTGTAAGGATATCCTTACACCCTCTGAACCAAAGTAACCATTATCTGCACAATTGGGGAGAAGTTTGTCATTGCGGCACCCATTTTCCATTCCTTTTGTACAACTACTTTTACTGAATTTGCAATCAGTTAAATAAGAAATTGTCCCAATCAGTGATCATTTTCTTACCTGAATGTTAAAGGTATTTTGGGAGTTATGGTCTAAATTGTGGCACTTCCTCTGAAACCACTGGAGAGGTTTATACTGGCAATGTGCTGCAGCAAAAATCCCTGTCTATTCCACTCAGTGGAGGTCATTACCCCATTGTCATTGAAAATGAAGGGGCTCCTACCCACAATATGTTAATGCTGCTGACTTTAGGATATTGGAAAGGGTTGTGGTGCATCCATAGGATGGGCAGCTCTATCCAATTCCAGTTCTATCCTTAAATTGGCTCCTTTTGAAATTTCTAAGCCAATAATTTTTTGTACCATCAACTCCTTGCTTAAATAGACTCTAAAGCAGTGCAATGTCTCATGAGCAGTATGAGCATGCAACCTCCTATTGTAATTCATCCTTATTTGTTAGTTCAATCATTTGTGTTTCAATTATTTTTATGATCTGGTTATTGTCTTAAATTAGAGATGAATATAAGTGAATGGAAAGTTTCTTCAAGTTCAAACCTCAGTCATGGCAAGGATGAGGTACATTGCTTTCCTGCTGTAATGCCCTCCAGCCCACACATACACAAACTGTCCCAAACCATGCTCCACAGAAGAACATTTCCTATTGTGTCAATCCAATTTTTCAATCTGCCCTCAGAATAAATTTGTTAGATTACCATAGAAATAGCTTTATTAGTTATAATGGTTTAAAAGTTTGCTCCAAGTTTTGATAGTCTATGATTTGCACCCTTGGTTTGTAGGTTACAGATTCTATTTATGCACCGGATGTTGCTGTAGTATCTTGCTGAGTTTTCTTCCCTTTGTGGATAGTTTCCAGTGGCCATGAGCTGAGACTGCCAACATTAATTTTCCCAAGAACTCTTAATTAATAAATACCTCTTTCCACGCCCTGAGCTTGATTCTGACCCAGAACTATGAGGAGAGGCAGCAGGACAGTGGGATTAACTTTGGATTGCTTTGGCAAAGAATCAATGCAGCCACAATGAACCACATGTCATTTTTCTGTGGTTGTAGACCTCCATGATTCTAGGTCTCGGAGTATTGATGTTGCATCTAATTATATCTCTCAGGAATATTCCAAATCACTGCACGTACTTTAAATTACCATTTGCACATAGCAAGATATCACAAGAGTCAATGAGATGATGCATGAACCAATCATTGACCCAAATCTTCTGGTATCCCAATCGTTGGAGTTGGGGTGGACATTGGGAGATGTGCAGCAGGACCGTGCGGCCCTCCTGACACACAGACATATGTGGGAATTGGCTGGGAAATTTAAACTTCCAATGGGCTGATTCCTTGCTGCTCAGGACCCCCCTTGAATGTCTCCTACCCTGAGCTCAGAGCTAAGACTTGGGCTTGATATGTGGGACTTACCCAGAAAATATCAGACAGTTTAAAACCTGGGCCGGGATTTTCCATGCCCGTCAGTGTCGGGCGTGTTTGGTGGTGTGAGCAGACAATAATATGGCGCGATCGGTTTTATGACGGCGTGAAACCAGTTTGCGATCGTCCACTCAGCCCATCAATGGCATTGTAATACATCAGCATATCATTAGAAGGCCTGTCTGCCAGACTCATCCCCCCCACACTGGATCCACATTGGCGGGAAAACAGGCCGATGTGTTTCACAACAGTACATAAGCGACGTGCACCTGGCAAGTTGCACTTTGCTCAAGATTTCAAGGTTTGTTTGCCTACCTTGCTTCAGGCAGCACTTGCAGTCATCAGTGCCAGGCTTTACAGACAGCACTTTTATGGGGGGCTCACGGGCAGGTCTCTACCTGCCAGATCAGCCATATGTGGGTGGCTTTTCATTGGCTGCAGGGCGCTGTCTTGCTTGGGGGAGGGGGAGAAGTGCCCTCAGGCAAGGGAAGAGGTTGCAGGACGAGAGCTGTACTGGGGAAGGAGAGTATCCCAGGATGTGTTTGGGGGGGGCACATGTTGATCTGTGCAAGTGGCCTCAAGATGGTGAGGGCTGAGGAGACAGTTTCCAGAGGAGATGAGGCCGGATGAACATGTGAAGGTGTGTGTGAGAATGGGTGGTGATGTCCCTTGAGCTGGCAGTGAGTGAGATGCCAGTGAATGTGTGATAGGTTTGAGTGTGAGAGTTTAGAGTGATGAGATGGTTGCCATACTCTGGCCGCACGGATAAGATCATTCATCCTCTATCTGCATTGGATGGCCAACCTCTTCTGTGCAGCATTGGCATTAACCACCATTACACTGCCTGCCATGCTGGATTGGTGATGCTGCTGCCCATCCTGCGGCCAGAGCGGGGCTAGAAGACATCACGGTGGGTCTTCACGTCATCGAAAAGGTATTCCAGTGACCCATTACTAAACCTGGGGGCTGCAGTCTTTTTGCTTTTCATGGACATCTTCCCTGCATTAGTCATGAGCTGGTAGCACAGGTGTGTGCTTTAAATATGGCGCCCAGCGTGATGAAGCAGCAAGATGCTGGCATGGTGGGCAATTGAGACCCGCCCTCATGGAAATGGCTTGTTTCCCAGGAATGCATAAACAATGCGGGGGTTTGGAGCGATACGGCGTGAAAACCCACCATCGCGGACAGCGAGTAAAACCTGCTCGCTACTGCACAGTGCAAACCTGGGATGATTCCGCCCCTGGTCTAATAGCTGGATAACTCCACGACCAACACCTTCCAATCACACCCCGACCACCCAACTACCCCCATGACCTGACCCGATTACCTCCCCCCAACACCTCCCCGACCACCTGGCAATCCCCTGATCTGACACAACTACCTACCTGCTATTTGACTAACTCCCTGACCACCCAACTATCCCCAACCCGATTACCCACTCACCCACCTCACTAACCTCGCCTCACTCACCCACCTACCCACTGACCCATTCACTCATTCATCCACTCACCCGCACACATTTATTAGAAGACTTGGACCTTTACAAACTTAATACAGCAGCTATTGCTGAAAAAAAGGGGTGTGTCCTCTCCTTCCCCCAACTCTACTATACTTGCTGGAATTACGCTGAACTGCCTATTTCTGCTTCAGCTGGAATCAGAAGATCCAGGAAGATATGGGCATTATCATCGGGTCTGAAAAACAGCAATGCTCCCAGGATTGCCATTGACCAGAAGATCTAGGCCATTATGTTTTCAGTGGTATTGTTTGAGGGAGGAATGTTGGTCGGTATCTGTGTTCCATGTTCCGTAAACGTAAAGGAAATCCATCAAAATGCTTTGTCTTTTTTTCTATTTGTATTTTGTTATACCAGGCTTCATCCTTGTAAATATACTCCAGTCTCAATATCCTACCTATAATGTAGAACACAATTCTGCACAATGTACTCTAACTGAGGTCTTAATAAAGTTTCACATCAGCTAAAAAATATTTATTTGCTTTTATACTCTATACCTCTCGCAATAAAACCAAGAGTCACTTAGTTTGTTCATTCGTTGCCACCTTAGAGGGGCTGTTGGCACCATCTTGTTTCTCTAGCGTTCTTCAAGTGTCTCTCAGTCCATGTCTCAACTTTATCCACCCATCTGATTTTTCTTCCTCCTCTTCTGTTTTTACTCTCTCAATTTCTTCTTGAATTGTTGCCAGGATAAGGCTGTCAGGTCTTGTTTCCAATGTCTGTACTTGGCTATCTTGCTTTCTTGTATTGTTCTTAGCAACCCTTTTGATTCCTGAACTTTTGATTTCTGAACTATTTTTGATCTAACCCACTCAATTGTCTTTCTATCCATCCAGCTGATTCTGAACATCCTCCACCATGCCCACATTTCAAAAACTGCTATCTTCCTTACATCCTCTTCAGAGTCCAAATCACCTATTATGAATGTCAGAATGCTACGATTTAGTTAAGTGTAGCTCTTAAAATATTTAATACAAGGTCACAGCCATCAGCGATTGTCTCACAGTTGTCCATGTTAATGCCTGCAATATTTGTACCTCGCTTGCAGGTGTCATTGTACTGGAAGTATAGACACCAGGAAGTCATGACTCAGTGGCCAACTCATACAGAATGCCTTTGAGTATACAGCAGTCATCCATCCGATGAACGTGGCTGAGCCAGCGCAAATGTCACGTGCTTAGCAATGAGTGTATGTTGATGGAATTAGCATGCTCCAAGACCTCTGAGTTGGTGACCTTGTCCAATCAGGAGATGACAAGGATGCAACCGAGACACCAAAGGTGAAAACTATTCTGCCTTTTCTCCTGCCTGGCATATGTTGTCCAGGTCTCATATCTGTAGAGGAGTGCGCTGAGGATGCAGGCTTGATAGACTCGCAGTTTGATTTGTTAGGTGAGTTGCTGTTCTTCCATATTCTCTTACTCAGCTTGGACATAACAGCTGCAGCTTTTGCAATGTGCATGTTGATTTCAGCTTCAAGTGACAGATTGCTGCTGATTGTGGAGCCTAGCTATGTGAAGCTATCAACAACCTCCAGCGTCATATTGTCAATGCTGATAGATGGCGGGATGGCAACATCCTGAACCATGACATTTGTCTTCCTAATGCTGATGGTAAAACCAAACTCTTTACAGGTGTGAGAGAGTCTGTCCATTTGCTGCTGCAGGTGTTCCTCAGTATGCAATGTTAGTGCAGCATCGTCAGAGTAGAGCAACTCTCTGATGAGCACATGGTGCACTTTTGTCTTCGATCTCAGGTGAGCAAGGTTAAAAAGCTTTCATTTGTTCTGTATGTAAGTAGACACTGCTGTAGATGACCTGAATGCAGCATGACAGCAGCAAAGAAAAGAATATGCCAAAGAGTGTCAGTGCCAAAACACAACTCTGTTTGACCCCATTGCGAATCTCGAAGGGTTCTGAAATTTCCCTATCATAGCTGACCTTACCCATGTTGTCATGGAAAGAGGAGATCACACTGAGCCGCGTCGGCAGGCAGCCAATATTTTCCATCACCTTTAATAGACTGCCTCTGTTCACATGGTCGAATGCCTTGGTGGGATCGATGAAGGCAATATATAATGATATCCTTTGTTCGAAGCATTTCTCTTGCAGGTGCCGGACTGAGCAGGTAATTTCAATTGTAGATCTTCCAGTTCTGAAACCACACTGGGACTCGGGGTGAATGCGGTCTGACAAGGACAACATGGGCAAATATTTTTCCCACAATGCTCATCAGGGAGATACCCCAATAGTTGCTGCAATCACTGTGGGCGTCTTTGTTCTTGTACAGGGTCACAATATTTGTATCATGCACATCATGGGGCACTGCCCCCTCCCTCCAGCAGAGGCAGAGAAGTTTGTGCAGATGCTGCAGGAGTGTCCGTTCCCCATGCTTGATGAGCTCAGGCGGTATAGCATCATCACCTGGAGCTTTGCCCATGGTGAGTGAGTCAATATCTCCGCTAAGCTCCTTCACTGTGGGTTCGATATCCAGCTTTTCCCTTGACAGGTAGGCTTTCTATGGTGTCTAGAGCTTCCTCAGTGACTGTGTTCTTCCTAGAGTACAACTCAAGGTATTGTTCCTCCTAACTCTCCAGCTATTTATTGCAGTTAGTGATGCCCACTCCTGCCTTTATTTTCAGTGGAGTTGTTTTCTTTGCTGATGGAGCTATTGCCTTTTTGAATCCATCATAAATGTCTCTAGCAATCCCTGTGTCAGAGGACATCTGGATATTCTGGCAATGGTGCAACCAGTAGTCATTGGCGCAGTGCCTAGCAGCTTTATTTCGAGATCTTAGTGCAGTCAGTCTTCTTGCCCAGATCTCTCTTGTAATTAATGGGAGCAAATGCCTTGACTTCAATGACCAAATCTATTACAGCCTCAAATCAGTCAACATTTTTCTGCTCTTGATTTCTGTATGTTGAGAGTGTTGTTTTATAAAGTGTCTCGATGTATGTTCCATTTCACTTCAGCACTCTTGTGTGAATGCCAGAGACTGCAATAGAATCGAGGAACTTTTGGTTTTCATCTGGTTATGCAGTATGGCTGACATTGATATAAGTCTTTCTGCTTTGAATGAAAAAGTTTCTCAAGGGTTACATCCTAACCCTGGTGCACACCAGGGAGTGATCTGTATCACAGTTAGTGCTGTGGTAGTTGTCTGTGTTGAGAATAATGTCGAGGGAGTAACACCTATTGATGATGAGATCCAGCTGGTGTCAATGCCCTGAATTTGGATGTCTCCAGGACCCCCTGTGGCATGGCTTCCTCTGAAAGAAAGTATTAGTTGCACAAAGCTCCTGGTAACAGCAAAGCTCAAGTAGTCTCTGTCCATTTTCATTTATCTTTCCTAAGCTATGATGTCCAAGGCAGGTGGGCCATGCCTCCACTCCAGCCTAGAAATCCCCCTGTAGCTAAAGATGTTCTGACTTAGGGATTCTGTGTCCAGTTCCCTGAAAAGCTGGTCTTTGGCCCTGTAATGGAGCACAGTGTTGGAGCATAGACACTCATGAGGTTAAATGTTCCTGTTTGAGCTAAAAGACATTTAGAGAGATCACATTCTGGCCTGTTTGTTGATGGTTCTATCATCGAGAATAGCAAGTTTCTTACAACAAAGTGTGCAATGTCTTCCTTTCAGTAATCCATTCTCGGCAAGCCATGTTCAACTTATCAAGTTCCTTGTTCATCACAGCTGTCTTGCAGACATTATTGACCAACTGAAAGTCATCTGTCAGTTCCCTGCACATGGTCCAGCCTGCTAATCAAAGAGTTGACATCTTCTTTCTCTTTGTTTATTTTGTTTGTTTGCCTGATGTGATGAACTCTAAGCCTCAAGCACCCATTGAAGCAGGCACACCATGGTGGGTCAGCACCTTACTAGTCGAGGCTGCCATACCTGAAGTGATGATCCCTCCCACTGTTGGAAGCAGCTCGTATCACCCACTCTCCAGGCCAATTGAGTTGGGTTTATCACTCATAAGTGATATCAGTCTCTCCCGTGTTGCGTGAATGCTCTGCAGCGAAATTGCAGTAGAATGGGTGTCTAATTGGAAAATGAATTTCAGTATTGATGAGTATGAGGTGGTGCATCTTGTTACAATGAGGAAGGAGGCCACATTCTGGTTGGATAATAAAAGTCTAAATGGGGCGAAGGAGCAAAGGGACCTGGAGTGCAGATACACAAATCACCAAAAGCAGCAATACAAATGAATAAGGTCATTAACAAGAAGTTCATTTCTAAAATGTTAGAATTGAAAAGCAGGGAAGTCATTCAAACCTGTATAAAACCTTGGCTAGCCCAAGTTGGGAGTACTGTGCACAATTCTCGTCTCCATATTATGCAAATTATATAGAGGCAATGAATGTACAAAAGAGATTCACAAGAATGATACCAAAATGAACAGGTTGTACCTATCAGGAAAGATTGAACAGGGTGGGGCTCTTTAGAAAAGAAAAGGCTGAATGGAAATCTGATACAAATTTTAAAGATCATGAAAGTCTTTGATAGAGTGGATGTGGACAAACTGTTTCCACTGTGGAGGTGGCCAAAATTAGAGGCTGTAAGTGTAAGATAGTCACTAATAAATCCAATAGGTAATTCAGAAGAATTCACTCTTTCCCCAGGGTGATAAAAATGTAGAATATGCTACAATGAATAGCTAAGATGAATAACTTGGATGCATTTAAGGGGAAGCCGGACATAACATAAGAACATAAGAAACAGGAGCTAGAGAAGGCAATGTCGCCCTTTGAACCTGCTCTGCCATTCACCATGACCATGGTTGATCTTCGATGGGGGCACAGTCTCAGGATAAGGAGTTGATCATTTAGGACCTAGATGAGGAGAAATTTCTTCATTTAGAGGGTTGTGAAACTTTGGGTGGATTTTCTATCCCAGAGGGTTGTTGATGCTCCATTGTAATATATTTAAGGCTGAGATAGACAGATTTTTGATTTCTCACAGAATCAAGGGATATGGGTTGTGGGTGGGAAAGTGGAGCTCAGACAGAAGATCAGCCATGATCATATTGAATGGCAGAGCAGGCTTGAGGGCCGTACAGTTTAGTTCTGCTCTGATTTCTTATGTTCTCAACTCCACTTCCAGCACTATCTTCATACCCCTTAATTCCCTTAGTACCCAAAAATGTATTGACCTGTCTTGAATATATTTAACAACTAAGCATTCAGAGTTTACTGGGGTAGAGAATCCTAGAAATACACAACTCCTAGAGTGAAGAAATTTCTCCTCATTTCAGTCCTAAATGGCTGACTCCTTATTCTGAGGCTATGACTCCATGTTCAAGATTCCCCAGCCAGGGGAAACATTTCTCAATCTACCCTTCCAACTCCCTAAGAATGTTGCATGTTTCAAGTAGATCACTTCTCATTCTAAATCCAAGAAATATAGGCCTAGTCTACTCGATCTCTCCTCCTAGGATAATCCCCTCATCCCAGAAACCAGTCTGCTGAATCTTCAGTGCACTCCCTCTCGGGCAAGTATATCCTCCCTGAGCTGAGGAATCCAAAACTATGCACAGTACTCCAGGTTTGATCTCAGCAATGCCCTGTATAAATTTAGTAAGACTTCTTTATTCTTATCCTTTTGTCACAAAAGTTAAGCAAGGAGTAGAAGTATATGCTGATAGGGTTAGATGCAGAGTGGTTGAAAGAGGCTCATGTGGAGCACAAATGCTGATATTGAAAAGATGGGCCAAATTCTGTTATAGAATCATAAAAACATACGAACAATGATGAACAGATAAGGACTTTCTGGTCCATCTATCCTGTCCCATACATCATGTGATCTTCAGAGAAGGCAAAAAAAATTAAAATTCCAAGCCAATTTGAGGGAAGATATCTGTGAAATTCCTCTCCGACACATCCAGGCAATCGATGTGAGTCCAGGAGATCATGCGGCCCTGAATTACTTGAAGTACCTACCTCTTGTAAGAGATGATAGATCTAGTTGTTGCTTGAAGGAGTTCAGCGAGTCAGTGTCCACCACACAATATGGCAGCCTGTTCCAGAGATCCACTATGCTCTGGGAAAAGAACAACCACCTGATGTCTAACCTAGATTTGGCTTTATATATCTTAAAATTAAAACAATCTCCTTAACCTACTTAATTAGAACAAATTGTCAATTGGAGCACAATCTATTCCCTTCATCATTTTATAAACTTGAATTAGATCACCCATAAGTCTACGCAAAGTTTAGAGTCCCAACTCATTCAGCCTATGTTGATGATAACCCAGTGTAACTTTTGAACTCCATTGCTCCTATGGCTCAGTGAATAATTGGGGTTTCTGTTCTCTACTAACAACTGTCTACTTAAACCCCTCTTCTTGCCTCTCTGCAGCCCTACCGGCCCTGTCTCAGCTCAAGTGTGCTGAAATCCTCATCCGACTAATTTGAGTGAACCAAACATCGAGTTGCAGGAAAGATAGGTGCAGATTCAGGCTCAATGATTTAGAATAAATGCATTCAATCACTTTCAAAAGATGAGAGGCTAGATATAATTCAGTAGTACATGAATGTGGATTATAAGCAGTCATTTGTTTCCCTGCAATAGAAGTTTCCCTGCTGGCAACACCTATCAGGAGTATGAGTGCACCCTCCTCATGATGTTCCATCCATTAAAAATTACAAACAGGAAATTGTGATGATAGGAGGGGAAAACTCAAGGTTGAATTCCTGGCAGATGGGTTTCTGTACCAGGTGCGTCATTTCATAAAATGATCCTCTACGTTTTTAAAATAATAGTCAGAAAATCATGCCCAGTCTCCAGAGCAGCATTGCGGGAATGTGGAGCCCTGAGTGTTGTCACTCTTAGAAACTCTGAAAAATTGTGCTTCAAACAGCACAAATGAAACATCACCTCAGCATCAAGGGGAACAAGCTTGCTTCAGGTAAGTGGTGATGTGAAATTGCAGGATCAAGGGGTTAGTGCTGAATGGGGGGGACAGAGATTTACTGGAAGGAGAGGGTAAAGATGGACAAGAAAGCAGCAGACACAGAGGAGAACACAAAATCAGATGAGAAGGAGAGTAAAATCAATGAGGATGAGGAGTCTCACAAAGCAGAGGCTGAGTGAGGAAAGGAGGGTGGGTATCTTTATTAGAAACTTATGGTATAAATCAAGGGTTTTAAAGAAGCAGTGACAATGAGTGCTCGAAGGATGAGAAGAGCAGTAGAGGGGGCGAGCAAGGTGTGATTTGGTGATAAGGGCCACACCATTACTATTGTGATTTGGATGGTACAGCTAGCAGAAAGTATAGCCAGGCAGGAGGCTTTCGTGAGCGACAGGGTGTCACCACTAGTGAGCCAAGTTTCAATCAAATGTACGATATCTATAAGATTATGAATGGCAAAGGCCTTGTGAAATGCAGGGAGGAGAGATGGTTGATGATCCGCTGGGGGACATAGAAGGGCCAGCGGGGGACCAGACAATTAGAGTGGGGAGGAGGTTGGTGTTTATTATGTACATCATCAATAGTTCTAACCCCTTTTCCCATGTCTTTTTCTACAATTATGTATCTAATATACGAATTAGGCGCAAGAGTAGGCCATTTGGCCCCTCAAGCCTATTTAATAAAATCATGGCTGATCTGATTGTAACCTCAACTCCACATTCCCACCTACCCTCAATAACCTTTCACCCCCTTGTTAATCAAGAACCTATCTAGCTCAAAAATATTCAAAGACTGCTTCAAGTGCCTTTTGAGGAAGAGAGTTACATAGACTTTTGACCACTGAGAGAAAAAAATTCTCATCTCTGTCTTAAATGAGTGACCCCTTATTTTTAAACAGTGACCCCTAGTTCTAGATTTTCCAACAGGAGGATACATCCTCTCCACATCCACCCTGTCACGACCCCTCAGGATCTTAAATGTTTCAGTTAAGACGCTTCTTACTCTTCTAAACTCCAGTGGATACAAGCCCAGCCTGTCCAACCTTTCCTCATAAGACAACCCGCCATTCCTGGTATTAGTCCAGTAAAACTTCTCTGAACTGCTTCTAATGCATTTACATCCTTCCTTAAGTAAGGAGACCAGGACTGTACACAATACTCCAGATGTGATCTCACCAATGCCCTGTTCAATGAAACATAACCTCCCTACTTTTGTAATCAATACCCCTCACAATAAACATTCTATTAGCTTTCCTAATCACTTGTTGTACTGCATACTTTTATGATCCATGCACTAGGACACCCAGATCCCCCTGAATCTTAGCGTTCTACAATCTCTCACCATTTAGATATTAAGCTTTTTTATTCTTCCTGCCAAAATGAATGATTTCACATTTTCTCACATTATACTCCATTTGCGAGATCTATGCCCACTTACTTAATCTATCCATGTCCCTTTGTAGCCTCCTTATGTCTTCTTTACAATTTACTTTTCTACCTATCTTTGTGTCGTCAGCAAATTTAGCAACCGTTCCTTCGGTCCCTTCATCCAAGTCATTTCTATAAATTGTAAAAAGTTGAGGCCCCAGCCCTGATCCCTGTGGCGCACCACTCGTCACATCCTGCCAACCAGAAAAAGACCCATTTATGCCAGCTCTCTGCTTCCTGTTGGCTAGCCAATATTCTATCCATGCCAATAAGTTACTCCCTACACCATGAACTTTTATTTTCTGCAATAACCTTTGATGTGGCACCTTATCAAATACCTTCTGGAAATCTAAGTACAGTACATCCACCCTTTTCCCACAACACACATGACTGCTTCAAAGAACTCCAATAAATTAGTTAGACATGATTTCCCTCCCACAAAGCCATGTTGACTCTGCCTAATTGCCTTGAATTTTTCTAAGTGCCCTGCTATAACATCTTTAATAATTGCTTCTAACATTTATCCTACAACAGATGTTAAGCTAACGGGCCTATAGTTCCCTGCTTTCTGTCTCCCTCCCTTTTTGAATAAAGGAGTTACTTTTGCTATTTTCCAATCTAGTGGAACCATCCCTGAACCTAGGGGGCTGAATTTTGCCATTGGCGAGCAGGGGGCGGGGCCTGCTCGCCGACGCATAAAATGACGCGGGATGACATCAGGCGGAACCCCCGACATCATCCCGCCCCATTTAAATTTTCAGGAAGGCGGGGGCACAGCAAAATCAGCTGTCCTCCCGCTGACCTGTCAATGGCCAATTGAGGCCATTGACAGGATTATTAAAACAATTAAAGGCCCTGCTCGTCCAACCTTAAGGTTGGCGGGCAGGCCAGGAGCCCCGGCGGGCTTCTGAAAAAACATGAAACCTCATCCACCAGCGGGATGAGGTTTCATGTAGGGATTTAAAAAGTTTAATAAAGTTTTAGTGAAATTTATGAACATGTCCCATCTCATGTGGGACATGTTAAGGATTTTGTTTTTCTATTTTTAATGTTTTCACAACTGTCAGCGATCTCCCTGAGGCAGCACTTTGCCTCAGGGAGATATGCGCTCTTTCGTGCGCATGCCCGCCCGCCCAGTAGGCAGAAAATTCTGCCCAGGGATTTTGCAAAATTAAAACCAATGCATCAACTATCTCACTAGCCACTTCTTTTAAGACCCAAGGATGAAGTCCATCTGGACCCGGGGATTTGTCAGCCTGCAGCCCCAATAATTTGCTCAATACCACTTCCTATGTGATTGTAATTTTCCTGAGATCCCTCCTCCCTTCCATTTCCTGATTTACAGGAAATTTCCAGCTATTTCTGGAATATTACTTGTTTCATCTATGGTGACGACCTTTGCAAAATACCTATTCAATTCATCTGCCATCTCCTTACTTGCCGTTATTAGTTCCCCAGACTCACCACCTACAGGACCAATGCTCACTTTATTAACTCTTTTCTTATTTAAATATCTATAGAAGCTCTTACTGTACGTCTTTATATTTCTAGCTAGTTTTCTCTCGTAATCCAATTTTTCCTTCCTTATTAATCTTTTTGCCATTCTTTGCTGTTCTCTATATTCTGTTCAATCTTCTGACCTGTCACCCGTCTTTGCACAATTATGTGCGTTTCTTTAAGTTTGATACTGTCTTTAACTTTTCATTTGAAATATTCTTGAATTATTCTTAAATGTTTACATGTTGCTTCAATCACCAATTCTGGTAGAGCATTTGTTAAGGTAGACCTTTGTTAAATCTCTTACATTTGATCTTAGATCTATCTCTTCATTTTACTCTTCAACCACTGGAAGCAATGTGTTTTTATCTACTCTGCCCCATTCCTTCATACTTTTAATACCTCAATCAAATTATCCCTTAATCTCCCCTGTCCTAATGAAGGCCAGTATTTTACCAGATATATCAACTACAACTGCTCTGCATGGGTTAGTAAAGAAAAAAAAATCTTAACAGCATATAATTCCCTGGTTCACTGGTTTAGCATTTTTCTTTCTCAGGCTGTCAGCCTTTGTGGTCTGTGGTATTAAGTGGTCAAAGGGCCAGTGAGGAAAACTGCAAACTCAATGCCAATTTTTTTTTTTGTGGATTTATGGCCATGGGAACTGGGTTATTACTTCCAAATCTCCCTTAACTTAAGGCCTTAAACAGATGTCAGGAAATGGAGATTTCACCTTTCAGATAAAGATGAATTCGCACCTCTGATGGCAGAGTTCGAGTAGATGGAGCTGCCTGCCCAATGTTACCATTTTGAAGGTCAGGCCTCACTTGTGTTCTACTGATGAGCTGCCCATGTATTTCCAGCAGTGATAGTTGGCATACTTAGATTTACTTGAAAGAAGCTTGTTCCTCTTAATACTGAGGTGTATTCATTAGTGATGTTTGAGGCACAATTTTTCACATTTTCTAAGATTGACAACAGCCAGGGCTCCACATTCCTGCAATGCTGCTTTGGAGTAAGGTCATGATTTTCTGACTATTATATTAAAAACGTAAAGGATCATTTTATGAAATGAAGCGCCTGGTACAGAAATCCATCTGCCAGGAATTCAAACTGTTGTTTTTCCCCTCCTATCCTCACAATTTCCTGTTTGTATTTTTTAATGGATGGAAAATCATGGGGAAAGTGCACTCATACTCCTGATAGGCCTTCCCAGCAGGGAAACTTCTATTGCAGGGAAACAGTTCTGTAAAATGACAATGTATAATCCACATTCACATTAATTTCATGACATGAGGTTTTAACTCTTCATGAGCTTAATTATTAATTAAAGAGGAATAATAAGGAATCCCCAAAGCCAGTATTAAATAGATAACAATGAATGTGTTAGGGTCAATAAATTGATTTATATCCACCTATTGATCCAATTTTATTATGATTTGGGCTTTCTCCGACATTAGTGTGTGCATTGCAAAAAATAAAACAGCCTCAAAAACAAATTGTCTTCTATGAAATAACACCTGCACCCTTAAGTATACTGTGGTGGAGTATGATTTTCCAGGACTGTCAAATTATCACTTATCTAAAGTATATTTGCACTGGAGATTACACGGGATCCAACGTGTTTTCTTGCCGACTTCAAAAGGTGGTACATACATTCAGGGTGAAATAGATTTATTTACAATTAGGATGATTATAGAGAAGCAATGTATGTCGAAAACACATGTTACAAATACATTTTCAACAATTTTCAACATTCTCTGGCAATCTTCAAGATTTTTGGATGAAATAGTCCTTTGCAGACTTCTTGGAAGATGACCAAAGTCAAGGCAATGAAGATAGCAATCTTTACAGGTAGATTGTAAGTTTATGCGGAAGTTTTTTTCTTGGTGGGTTATTTTAATATTGTACTAGTAAATAATTAGTTGGTCATTTTATCAGTACCTATGAATTACAATTGATGATACTAATGAACAAATGATCAATGGATTTGTTAAAATTTCTTCGTGAATTTAGCAGAGCTGCCAACCAGTTGAATTGGTTAATGGAGCATTAAGATAGTGATCAAAGTAATATATGAATATGTTAAGTGCTTGAACACTAACATCACCAAAAATAATTTCTAGGTTCATAAGATACAGTTCTATAGAAAGAATTAACAGAAAAATATAATAATGAATTACCACAATGTACATGATTCAGTTTCATAATTGGTTCTGACCAGTTTAATAAAGTAAATTCTCTCAGGTCGATTAACAGATACATTATAAAACATTCAGTATATAGAATTTTGGAAAACGTCCTTTCGAAAATCAAAATTTTTGTGGGAGGTGACATCTCAGAGCCTCATAGAAGGTAAATCCTGTAGATGACATATACCCACCTCTAAAATTGTCACAATAATTCATTAGAGTCTTCAGAGAGAGACATCCAGGTGAAGTGCGTACAGTTGATATTACAAGTGAGACAGGAACATATTCCAATAATGCCCTTTGTAGCAATCAGTTACAAGGAAATAGGTTGTGCTGTAATAACCTCAATTGATAAATAGCTTGATAATACTTGCAATCTAGATTCATACATATAGAATAGTCAAGTGGTAGGAAAGGGTGCTAGAGGGTTGGGATCACTTGTGGACCAGTATCCCAGTATGAGTCAGCGTTTCAAAGAGAAGAGCAGAAAAACATGAGAAATAAAAACAAACTGAAAAAGTCCTGGGAAAGCTGAAAATAATTCAAAGAGGCAAACATTACTTGTAAGTAATGTGAATAAGGCATTTTAAATTCAACCAGTTAATGTTATTGATTTGAGATACATTGGGTCAGTAAAAGAACAGATTTTTTTTAATATATTCATTCATGGATGTGGATATCGCTGGCTGGGCCTCCCTTTATTGCCCTCCCTTAATTGCCCTTAAGAAGGTGGTGGTGAGCTGCCTTCTTGTTGTAGGGATACCCACAATGCTGTTAGGGAGAGAGTTCCAGGATTTTGACCCAGCGACAGTGAAGGAATGGCGATATAGTTCCAAGTCAGAATATTGTGCGGTTTGGAGGGGAACTTACAGGTTGTGGTGTTCCCATGCATCTTCTGCCCTTGTCCTGCTAGGTGATAGAAGTCATGGGTTTGGAAGGTGCTGTCGAAGGAGTCTTGGTGAGTTGCTGCAGTGCACCTTGTAGATGGTGCACACTGCTGCTACTGTGTGTCGGTGGTTTGAAAATCAGTGCGTTTGAAGTTTTTTATTTATAATATGCAGTACTTCATAATTTAAATGAATCAAATTTTGTCCTACTCGTTCAAATGATTAATATGTGAATGTTTCTTTATCCACAACCTAATTGACCTAACTGGATCTAAGTGAATGCCCCTTGTCGCAGACAGGCTGTTCTGTTCTGTACTTTCTGTTCGACAGCAGCAGCAAGTTAAAACTACTGTCCCTTATAAATGAGTGCCTGTAAATAGAAACAGTTTTCTTTATTATGCTAAGCCTACTTTGTTTTTTTTTTAAAAATCTAATATCCCTTCAATTCATCAGTTACTCTAAAACAATAATTACATGTTAAAGCTATTTACTACAAAATACAATTTCAAAGTTAATCACTTTGGTGTATTTTTTCTGAAGTGCATTTGGTGGTGATAATTGTTGGATTCTGCATTAAAGTGGAACTGGTGGTTGGTTAATGGCAATTTGTTTTGAAACATTAAGGAGTCCTTTTAGTCATTTAAATTGAGTTAAAAGAGGTAAATTGAATTTGTTACACAAAAATTAGAGATTGCTGTTTGATATTTTTGTAATAACAAAAGGTAAAAAGCCACCTGTCAAATCAAATTTTATACAAATACAATTAAAAAATGTTGACATATGATTGGAAAACTGTAGTGCTTATTCTGAGATAGCTGACCATTATTTCAATGTCCTGACCTTTAGAGAAGTAATGGGAAAGCCAGAGAAAATAAGAGTGAACTCAAGACCAGCAGCATTATTGCTGCGGCAGGATTTAGAAAAATCTATCTAAACATCCTTGGCCTTTGATCTCAGTGTAAGCGCTGGGATGTACACAATAGGAAGCACTGCAAAAGTTCTCTCATTCACATTTTGTTGCTAGGCAGTTCCACCAACCTGGGTGTCTACCAGATTTAAAAGTAGGGTTGCAAACTCTTGCTGTTTTGGGGATTTCTTATTATCCCCCTTTAATTAATAATTAGATTTATGAAGAGGATGTGATTTTCATGTCATGAAAATATGTATATGAATTCAGATTATGCATAGGGTGGGATTTTACAGTCCTTTGGAAGTCAATGTATTTTTGAATGGCTCACTGCATTTTACAGCGGTGGGGGTGTAAAATTCCACCCATAGCCCTGAATATTCCCGTTGGTGATTTGGGGGCAGGGCCCGCTCGCCGACGGGAAAATGATGTGGGATGACGTCGGGAGGAACCCCCGGTCCCTTTAAATGTTTAGGAAGTCGGGCGGACAGCGAAATCAGCTGCGGGCCCGCCGACCTGTCAATGGCCAACTGAGGCCATTGACAGGATCATTAAACTCATTGAAAGACCTGCCCATCCAACATTAAGGACAGGTCAGGAGCCCCAGCAGGCTTCTGAAAAAAGATAAAACCTCATCTCAGTTTTTAAAAAGTTTATTAAAGTTTCACTCATATTTATTAACATGTCCCATCTTGTGTGACAGTGTCACATGGGGGGGACATGTTAATAATGTTTTTCTTTCTCTATTTTTAAAGTATTTTTAAACATTCAGCGCTCTCCCTGAGACAGTACTTCAGACTCAGGGAGCAGAGCGCACTTTGACAGATGGGGAATCCCTCCCCTGCCGCACAGGAAGAGCATAGCGCTTTCTGTCGGGAAGGCCGCTGGGCGGGCCTTAATTGGCCCGCCCACTCAAAACGCCGGCCCCATTTCGGCTGCGGAGTTCGGCTGCCCACCCACCGCTGAGCCGGTGGGGCCCGCACACCCACCAAGGGCAAAATTCTAGGCCATTGTCATTTTACAGAGTTGTTTTTCTGCAATAGAAGTTTCCCTGCTGGGAACACCCATTGGGAATATGGGCAGAATTTTATGGCCAGGCCACGGCAGGGCTGGAAAATGTGGCGAGCCATTAATAACTCCATTGGCTTCGGCGAGACCGTAAGATCCCACCGGCGGGTGGGGCTGTAAAATTCTGTTCTATGAGTGCACCTTCCACTTGATTTTCCATCCATTAAAAATTACAAACAGGAAATTGTGAGGATAGAATGGGAAAAACCTAAGCTTGAATTCCTGGCAGATGGGTTTCTGTATCAGGAACATCATTTCCTAAAATGATCCTTTATGTTTTTAAAATAAAAGTCAGAAAACTATGCCCAGCCTCCAGAGCAGCATTGCAGGAATGTGGAGCCCTGGCTGTTGTCACTCTTAGAAAATGTGAAAAATTATGCTTCAAACACCGTGGGCGGAATCATCCATGCCCGCTGGCGTCGGCATGTTCAGTGGCACGAGTGTACAATATGGTGAGAAGGCCAAAAATCAGTAGCACGACGCCGTGAAACCAGTTTGCGATCATCTGCTCAGCCCATCGATGGTGAGCCGCATTTCCCGCAATCAAACGTTGGGAACCTCATTGTAATACATCAGCATATCATTATGGCCAGCTGACCGGACTCATTGGGGTCTGGGAGGACTAAGTGGGGGCGCAGGGGGGAGGGGGTTCCAGGGATGAAGGGGTTGAAGGGAGAAAGGGATTCCAGGAGGAGGAGGGGGTGCGGAGATGCGAAGGGGTTTGGAGGGGGAATATCCAGGTGAACGTGCAAGAGAGGGGCCCGATGGGTCCATGACTGCCCCCCTGGGGTGTGAACTGAGGGTGGACATGGTATGAGGGAATGGTGAGAATCACTGACTGAGGGCAGAGTGAAGCAGTAGAGTGGAAGAGTGACGGTTTGAAGGTAGCGGTAGAAGGAATGGTGAGGGTGGTTGATGAGAACTCGGAAGCAGACACAGACACAGACCCTGGGGGTGGGGAGGAAGAGGTCGGGGAGGTTTATGTGGATGGAGGTGGGATGTTCAAGAAGGAAGGGAACATGTATGTTCACCAGGACATCCCTGAAGGAAAAAGGTTGCGGCTGGTAGGTTACGAAGGAGCGGTGGGGGTGGGGGGGGGTGGGGTGGGGGGGGGCGTAGTAGGTGATACTGGTGGGGGTCAACTTTGATGGGGAAAAGGGAATGGGTGACTGGGGGAGGGTAAAGGACAGGGGAGCGAAAGTAAAACCGAATTAGAACCATGCTGTCCAAATCGAAAGTGAAACGAGAGTCATGGTGGGTGAGACCAGGTGCTGCATGGGAGTGTGGTCAGTGGGTGGAGATGCAGGTCAGCTCAGATGGACAACTGAAAGAGAACCCCAGCAGGCAACATTGAAAATGCTCAGGATATTGAGATGAGTGTGATACAGGGAGGATCCGCGTGTGTGGGAGAATGCTTGCACAAGACTCCGAGAGACCCTGCCCCCCCAACAAACTTCTCTCCCCAGAATCACTCGTGGGCCGGCAGCTCCTCCTGCGATGACAGAGGACAAGATTGAGGGGCCTCACAGGCAAAGGGGACTCAGAGGGAGCAGACAGTCTCTGAGATTCCTGAGTGGATGACCCACAGGTCTCCAGCTGCCACTCCTCCACCCTCCAGGTGCCCGAGGGCACCGGCCTGACTCCTTGAGGGGACGGAGCACCTTGAGGGACATCGAGGTGCCCTATTTCCCACTCGCATTGCCATTGCAGGAACTCACCCATGGCTCCCACAATGGAGTGCAGGTCTGTGCACATCTCTGCGTTCTGCTGGACCAGGGTCTCCATGGCATCCACCATCCTTCCTATGGAGACCTCCATATCCGCACATGTGGGCACCACTTCATCAGACAGCAGGCAGACACACTCCTTCGACTTGCGTGCCACTCTGTTGAGGGTTTCCAACAGCTTTGCACGTTGTTCCCCCGCCTTCTGCTGTCTCTCCACGATGAGTTGAAAGACCAAATATAGAGGTTTGTCAACTGACTTGGACCGCATAGATGCCTCTTCCCTAACAGTCCTCCGAGTGCCAGGGAGCTGGGCTGAACCTACCTCCTCCTGCTGCGGACATGTGTCTATGCGGTGACCACCAGATTGTGAACCTGAGTCTGCCCTAGATCTAGGTCCCACTGAGGTGTGTGTCTCTGTGCTGGAGGGTGTGGGTAAGTGCTGTGATAGGTCTTCCAGGTTGCTTATTTCCAGCTCTTCAATGGAGAAGGTGTCCTCTTGGCTGGAAGTGAGGATGTGGATGGAGCTTGGACTGTCTGGCTGAGGGTGTTGGTCGCTTGGCAGAGCTCCCTGTGAACCAAAGTAGGGATAATTAGTGCATGGCAGCAGACTCAAAAGCAGAAGAGAGAGCACTCATTGTTGCACTGAGAGAGGGGATGATGTGGTGCAGGATCCTCAGGTGGATGTTTGCCGTCGGCGTAACCGTTGCCATGGGCATGGTCCACATCCTCACCAGTCAGCACGATGGCATGCTCTTCATAGTGAGTGAGGGGCCTAAGTGGGCCACTCAACCTCCGGTCTGGGGCCTCTCCCTGTTGATGTGAGCCAGCTTCTCCTGCATGGAAACGGATGAAGAGTGTGAACAGGACACATGACACTGCGTGGAATGTTTGTGTGGTGAACAGAGCCATGGACAGGATGAGGACGTGAGCTCGAGAGGATCTGAGCCAGATGGAGATGTGAGAGTGTGTGAGAGAGTTAGCGGTGTTGTGCCTTGAGGTGTGAGACCCCTGTGGATGTGTGATGGGTTTGTGAGTGTGTGAGTTGAGAGTGATGAGGTGGTCGGCTTACCCTGGTGAAACAGATGAGAGCATTCATCCTATAGTGGCACTGGGTGGCTGTTGCAGGGCATTGGCACTGACCACCGCTGCCACTGCCCCCCCTGCTGGATTGGTGATGCCGCTGCCAATCCTGCAGCCAGAGTGGGGGTAGAGGACATCGCGGTGTCCAAAACATGCTCGAGGGATGCATCACTAAACCTGGGGGCTGCAGTCTTATTGCCTTTCGGGGCCACCCTGTCTTCCATGAAGCAGTCCTGGGCTGGGAGCCCTGACAGCTGTTGGCACGGCTGGACTTTAAATATGGCACCCAGTGAGATGAAGTGGTGAGGTGATGGCATGGCAGGCGAATGAGAGCCAGCCTGTAATCAAAACGGCGTGTTTCCTGGGAATGCATAATTAATGCGGTGTGTTTGGGACGATACGGTGTGAAAAGCCGCCATTGTGGCCAGCGGGTAAATCGGCTGCTATCGCACTTAGTGCAAATCTGGGACAATTCTGCCCCACGAATGAAATGGCACCTCAGCATCAAGACATTGCTGGAGGTTTGATTATGTGACATTTGATGAAACCACGTCTGACTAGCTGACTGCTCACCACAAGACATTTGCCTGTAGTTTTCAAATATTATTGTATTTACCCTTATAAAGGCTGGGTCTATCATAATTTCTTTGTTTGTGATTTTGGCTAACAGCTGTTATATGGGACATTCTGAAAACCAACTTGTGAGGAGGCAAAGGAGGTACGCATGTGCAAATCACAAAATAAATACTTTTATCCTTAACAATGTCTTTCACCAGTGGCATGATTTTCCACATTTTTGTTGAACAAGTCAAGGGCGTCCCATTTCAACACAAGTGCTGAGCCCAGTACTCCATACTTTGTTACAAAAACAGAATTACCTGGAAAAACTCAGCAGGTCTGGCAGCATCAGTGGAGAAGAAATCAGTTAACGTTTCGAGTCTTCATGACCCTTCGGCAGGGTTCTGCCGAAGGATCATGAAGACTCGAAACGTTAACTGATTTCTTCTCCACTGATGCTGCCAGACCTGCTGAGTTTTTCCAGGAAATTCTGTTTTTGTTTTGGATTTCCAGCATCCGCAGTAGCTTTTAGCTTTTTGTTTTTATCTCCATACTTTGTTGTTGTTTCAAGTAGGTCGCTGTCTCTGCTGGAGTGAAATTGAAGGAAAATAAGGAAACTGATGGAATCCCTAGTCGTGACGTTGGTTGCACATCTGTGTTTAGAATGTAGATTTCCTTTGAGAGCTTTTGTACAAATTCACATGCTGGTTCTTATAACTTGTTTATATGTGGTAACCGAGGAAGGCCAAAGCCTATGACACAATCATAGAGCCTAAGTCGCTGAAGACCAGCCTTCCAAGCCAATATTCACAGAGAATATCCAAGATATCAGGACTGAAGGGATACTGAATAAAAATAATAGCTATTTAGAAGTTTCTTTTAGAAAAAATGCAAACAAATAATAAAGTACAGCTGACAAATGAAGAGTAGGCAGGACAAGTAGAATTAAGGCTAATTTTTGTGGAAAATTTATCAGTTTTTCCAGTTATGTAAAGTAAGTTTCACAGGCTAATACTTCTCATGGAATCTGGTATTACTATTGTAATTTTTTCAATATTAATATGTGCAAACTGAAAACTTAAAGAAGAAAATGACTAGGAATGGAATGTTCCTCAACTTGCTCATAATCTAAAAGGTTTGTGCTAACTGTGTTGCCTGATATACATTATACATGGGTCTGGATGAGTTGGAGTTTGTTGAGGAGTTTAAATGGCAGGTTAGACTTTACTTTAGAGTTGAGCCTGAAAATGATGAAAATATGAGTTAGGATGGACTGAATGTGGGACTTGAAGCTCAGATCAGAGTCAAATATGACTCCAACATTGCACACTGTCACATTTGGCAAATTCCTCCAGTCCCACAGCCCTCTGAGATATCGATATGCATCTAATTGTGGCCTCGAGCATCCCTGAATTTAAGTGCTCCACCATTGGTGGCCGTGCCTTGAGTTGCCTAGGGCCTAAGCTCGGGATTTCCCTTCCTACACCTTTCCATCTCTCTCTACCTTGCTTTTCTCCTTTAAGACACTTCTTAAAACCTTCCCCAGAGAAGCTTTTGGTCATCTGACATAATATGTCATGTGGCTTGGTGCCATATTTTGTTTTATAATGTTGTTTTGATGTGCCTTGGGACATTGCAATCCATTAAAGGCCCTATATAAATAAGCTGTTGCTGTTGTTCTCACTTGGAGAGACTCTACATTTGTCAATATTGATTTTTCTGAGACAGAATGTTCGCTTCATGGTAATTGTCAATTATAACGCTGTTAAAAACTCACTTACTCTTTACTGCGCAACCCTAATTTTTTCAGTCACTTTTATTGAGGAACAAGTGGATAGGTACAGCATGTTACGCCCATCGGCAAGGACTGTAACAGAACAACCTTTTGGAGCGTCCTGGCATCTCTAGCAGCAACTTCTGAATTTTCACTGTGGATGTGCGTATTTCCAGAATTTGCAGTCAGATACCCTCCATTATAACAGCGAACTCTGATAGTCTTACTGCTAAATTGCAAATTTTGTGCATTTTATAATATTGAATAATCACGTGAAAATACTTTGGGCAGAATTTTGTCCTCGTTGGTCGGGCACGGCAGGCGGGCCCGGGGGCAGCCGAGAAACCAACCTCCACCCGCGATTGGGCCCCGACTGCAATTTCACGCTCGCTGGCCAATTAACGGCCAGCCAGCATAAAAGGTGCACGGAAACACTCAATGCTGCCGGAGTGGGGGCGGGAGGAGCGTGAGCACTGAAGTGCGCACTATAAAAGCTCCGAGGCACAGAGCTGCCTCAGGGAGCTGAATGTTTTTATCAATAAAAATAAAGATTTTTTAAAATAATGAAAACTTGTCCCCTCATGTGACTCTGTCACATGAGCAGGGACATGTTGAATATGAAAGTAAAAAGTTTATATTTTTTTAATCACTGGTCGAAACCTCATCCCGCCCATGGATGAGGTTTTGCCAAATATGCAAAGGCCGCTTGGCCTTCTCACTCATCCACCCGCCAACCAAACGGTTGGGTGAACAGCAAAAAATTCGAATCAATTAGTTAATAGGCTGCTTAATTGTTGGCGGGCGCGCTGCCGACTCCTGTGCACACCCACCAACTGAAATATCGCATGAGTGCACGATGACATTGGGACGCTTGCTCGACGTCATTGCGTGCCATTTTATGCTCGAGCGTGTCGCGCGCACGCCTGCATGCCGAGCAAAACAATTCTGGCCTTTATCACTGAATTTTAATATGCCACAACATCAGTTGATTTGTATGTGTGTAAGGCTGTGTGAGAGCCCCTTTCCATTTCAAACTCAAGTTCCTTTGCTTCCTCTTCTGCACACTGTCACTTGGCAACATCACCCCCAGACCTGTGGTCAACTACAACACGTCTGTTGATGATAACCAAGCTTGACCTGTCTACCATCTCTCTTGAACCCTTGAAGGACAAAGGTAGCAGGTGCGTGGGATTGCTATTACCTCCAAGTTCTTCTCCAAACCACACGCCATATTAAACATACCTTGCCATTCCTCCATTGTCACTAAGTCAGAACCCTGGTACTCCCTACCTAACAGCACTGTGGGTCTACTTTCACCACATGTACTGCAGCAGTTCAAAAAGGCCGCTCGCCACAATTTTCTCAAGGGCAACCAAGGATGGGCAATAAATGTTCTCATTGCCAGGTCTCCCCTGAAAGTGAGTAGTAAAAGAAAAATTGCAGCAGCTTTCACTTAGTGCTTTTCTTCTCCATACAGTTCAAATCAGAAAAAAATTGCATATCTCTACCAAAAATGTTTGCTTTCAAATGCTACATTTCAAAATGCTGTAAAATGCATCAAATACCAACATGTCCTGCAGACCATGTCCTATAAATCCTGCTTGAAATAAATTTTGCATCATTGGAGCTCACTTGCCCAGTCAAACATTTCTAAACCCACTGCTGTAAAATTTATACTTCTGTTTACTGTTCTATTTGTATAATACAACTGATGGAATACTGGGCTTCAGTTTAAATCATGACAATTTCATATCCTACCAGACTCTATTGCAGCTAATTCTTTTTAAATGTTGTACAGGCAACTGAGTTTCAATTTTCAAAGGAAAACAAACCAAATTGTGGAATGCTAATAAAAATCCTGAAATCCAGTGAGATAAAAAAGAATTTGATTCATTCAGTTAGTTTGAAGCAGGAACCTTGGTCCACAATTTTATTTAGGGCTGTTTTCCAGTTGTTTTTTGAGTTACCATTTTTTCAGGGGCTGTGTTGCATTTAGCATAACACAGTTCTTCTAATCTTTGTGGAAAGCTAATTGTTTCATCCATTCAGTTCACAATACAACAGAGTAATAACTTTGTGACTACATCTGACTGTGATGATTCATTGTCAGCTGATGAGTTGAGGTGATTGAAGAGACGCAAATAACCCAGAAGCCTACAATTGGAACAGCTGTTCAGGCTGCAGAAAATACAAGGAGATAATTTTTATTGCCAAAGACAAAGAAACAGTTTTCCTGAACACTGGCGTTTGTCAGCAGTGACTTTTACTGAATGAAAATAACCTTATTGGAAATTTATCTTGCATAATGTTATTATGTATTATATAACTTTGATGTTTTGTTGGACACTCATTAGTGAACAGAGTTGCCTGATGGTTTATTTAATCATGCATGTTTGTCATTATTTGTGTTACAGTACTTTAATAGTTTATTTGCTTTCTGTTGTAAAATAATTGCAGTCTGTTAAGCTTGATCACATAATGTTATATAATCCCAGGCCTTACATGTGTTATTACTTTCTGCTATATTATCCTTCAGTCACTAATGTGTCAGTATGCGTAAAAAGCTTGTGTGTTTTATACTTGAAGTAACTTTCCCCTTCACATGGACAACCAGGTGAAAATATACCAATTCATTTCTGCCTCTGATGTGACCTTGCACTCAGCGCACTGCCTTACAATGAATGGTAAATCGTACTGCTTTAGGGTACAGTTCATTACCAAATATTTGATAGTAATTTTAAGACTATCATTGAATTTCAACATTCAATGACATTGAAAGCCCATTCCAGCTCTGCTTTGTGCTTTATAATATTATGTCAACCAATGGATTGAATTGGAGATGTAAAAGTAAATTAACAGATAGCTGAACAAAATGAGGAAGGCAAATATAGGTTAATCATTTGGGTGAAATCCTACATTAGACTGAGTTCCAGTGATAAATTATTTTATTTCTGACAAGTGAAATTGCTGTTCTTGTTTTCAAATCATTGATTAGACCTCAAGTTAGAATATTAGAGCTTATTCTGTAATTGGGTGTTCCCGCTGCTGGTCGGGATCACTGGCTCAGAAATCAGACTATTCAGTTCCTAATTATTCATCCATTAATTTAAAGGAACAAAATCAAGTACTTGGCACTCCTGACCAGCACTCCCTGCGAGTACTGGGAAAGCCCAACTGTAGAATCATTTTGGATGTCTTACCTCAGTAAGGATGTCAATACTATGAAGAGAGTGCAGAAAAGATTCACTAAAACTATAGTGGGATGAAAGGTATTAGATAAACTGGGGCTCTTTTCATTCAAATAAATTAGATTAAGAGGAGATCTGTTAAAAGTATTTAAAATTATAAAAGGGTTTCAGTGAAGTAAATCAGGAAAAACTACTTTCACTGGTTGGTCAGTAATTAGACATAAACTTAAAGCTACCACCAAAAGAGCACTGGGCTGTGAGGATATGGAATGTTCTACCGTAAATAGCAGGGAAAGCAGGTTCTATAATGGCGATTAAAATAGAAGCAGGCAAAACAATGACGTTAAGTGGAGAGCCCTTCCCTTTCCCTTCTCCTCCCTCCCAGAACTATGATAGGGCCCCAATTGTCCTCACTTTTCACCCCACCAGCCTCCGCATTCAAAGAATCATCCTCTGCCATTTCTGCCAACTCCAGCATGATGTCACCACCAAACACATCTTCCCCTCAGACCCCAGTCAGCATTCTCATAGAGTCATAGAGGTCTACAGCACAGAAAAAGGCCCTTCGGCCCATCAAGTCTGCACCAGTCAAACAAGTACCTAACTATTCTAACCCATTTTCCAGCACTAGGCTTGTATGCCATGGCATCGCAAATGACATCCAAATACTTCTTAAATGCTATGAGGGGCCATTCTGTAGGGACCATTCTCTCCGGTCCACTCCTACATCATTCTCAACACCTCATCCCCTTCCCACAGCACCTTCCCATGCAATCACAGAAGGTGCAACAGGTGCCCCTTTACCCCCTTCCTCCTCACCGCCCAAGGGCCCAAACACTCCTTTCAGGTGAAGCAGCGCTTCACTTGCACCTCCTTCAATTTGGCCTACTGCATTCACTGCTCCCAATGTGGTCTCCTCTACACTGGAGAGACCAAACGCAGACTGGGTGACCGTTTTGCAGAACACTTTCAGTCTGTCCGCAAGCATGACCCAGACCTTCCTGTCGCTTGCCATTTCAACACACCACCCTGCTCTCATGCCCACATGTCCTTCCTTGACCTGCTGCAATGTTCTAGTGAAGCTCAACGCAAACCAGAGGAACAGCATCTCATCTTCTGATTAGGCACTTTACAGCCTTCCAGACTTAACATTGAGTTCAACAACTTCAGGCCATGAATTCTCTCCTCTATCTTCACCCCTTTTTTAATTCCCTTTTTAAAAAATATATTTTTATTTTTATCCATTCATTTTCATTTTTATTCATTTATTCATTGTTTCATTCCCCTTTTTATCCCCGTTTCCATCCTTTTTCCCCAACCACTGCCCCCTCCTCTTGTCCCACCCCTAAAAGGGCCATCTGTTACTTGTTCCATGTTGTTCTTTCACAGAGTGCTTACCCTTGTTCTGTTATTAACACATTCTGCTTTCTTACCTTTATGCCATTTTCAGCACCTCCTTTAGTCTTTACCACTACCATTAACACTCCCTTTGTCTTTTCTTCTATGACATCTTTGTCAATCTCTCCTTAGCCCCCACCTATCGCTGGCCTTCTATCCAGCTTCACCTGCTCCACCCCATTAAACAGTATAGATTTAATCACATTTCTACTTCTCTTTAGCTCTGAAGAAGGATCATACAGAATCGAAACATTAACTCTGTTTCTTTCTCCACAGGTGCTGTCAGACCTGTTGAGCTTTACCAGCATTTTCTGTTTTTATTATGCACATAGCAAGGCCCTACAAACAGCAAATGAGTTGAGGCTATAGAATCCTATAGCATAATCGGTCATTTAGTCATTTCACTTCCTCTCAAAGATTTACCACTTATTCCCATTGCCCAGATACCCTTTAAGAATGTTCTCTTCCAAATATCAATGAAGTTGATCTATTATGGTGTTGCTTGGTTGTGTGTGCCTTCGGTTCTGAGGAAGTGTCATGTTGGAGTTGAAACGTTAACTCTGTTTCTCGCTCCACAGATGTTGCCAGACCTGCTGGGTTTTTCCAGCACTTCCTCTTTTTATTTCAGATCTCCAGCACCCACAGTATTTTGCTTTTATTTCATTGTTTTTGGGTTCCCATTCCCTAGCTAGCAAATCAATCCTGTTATGGCTCCAGCTGATGTTACTACTGGACAAGTTAGATCCCAGGCTGGAACCCAACTAATCCTAACTTTTATTTTTTGTTTAGAAACATGGAGCATAGCTACTGAACAGAGTCACAGGAGTCAGCTGATTAACTTTTAACAAAAGAAGAAAGCATTTATTAAACAAGAAAAGATGAATTATATTACAGTACTCCTTCACCCACAACTTTACCTTTACAAGTATGTACAGATTCGTAAGGGTAACAAGTTACAAAAGTTATCTTATACTATAACATTCACAGTAAGTACACAGTCCATGTAAACCAATAGGTGGCCTGTGATCAGACACACCACACTCTGAAACCAAGCGACAGATGCAACCTTAAACAGATGCTATCGATCTCTCATCAACCGCCCCCGCCACAGAAGCTTGTCACAACGTGAGCCAACCGGTCTCACTGAACTCCATCTTTGACATGGGGGTTTCCAATCTCCATTCTCAAAGACCTCGCTTTGGAATCTTCTCCCTAACAATGCTTTCTCTCAAACACCTTCCATAAGAGTCCACCTTCAGTGTTTCAATCTCTCCTTCCAATGTTCCCTCCCCTGGATCGCCACATGAATTCAAGCTTCACCTTCTGCGTACTCTCTATCTGTCAGATACTCAGCTATGCTAACAGAACACCACCGCTTCACATGCCCATAGTAAGGAGTCACCAAGCTTTGGCTATCTCCTCGGATCTTCTGGATTCTCGCATGCCCACCTTACCTTGATTCTGCTCCCCGCAGCTTTATCTCTTTAATTTGGAGCCTTTTCCTCTGCTCCTTACTTTAACTTCACTGAGTAGGATCTGTTCCAGATTCCCTGTTCCTGGCCCCCCTCCCACTTTTTGCGGCTTCTGTTCTTCTGGGAAATCTGCTCTCTGCAGTTCCACCCCCATCTCCTCTGTGCCTCTCTGGAGAATGGCACTTCCCTTCTCGGTCATCCAATCTTCTTTTTCACTGTATTTCATTTTGCTTTCAATTCTTCTTCTGCGCAGGTGCAGGGCTCCCTTTAAATCTAAAAAAAATGAAAACGAACAAGCTGCACAGAGCCACTTACTGGCTTTACAATGAGGATCCTGACCAACTGCACATGTGTGGCCATTCTTTGGCCAGCACAGGCACAGAACCCTAAGCTCATAAAAAAGAATGATCTACGCACGTGTGGCCATTCCAGGGCACAAACCACTGAGGCCTACTGGGACTTCAAGTCCCCAGTCTCCGAGCACCCAAACTTAATTTTTTAAAAAGGTAAATTTCATTTTATTCCTTTTCTTGGGCTCGCAACGATCTAACCCCTTGAAAGAAAGTGAGCTTCACAACAGTGAAGGTTTCTTTACAATAACTTAACATCATGAACTTTTAACAAATAGCTTATTAGTTACTATGCAAATAAATTTTCCACCTCGTTTCACAACTACACATCATGTTGTACAATTACAAATGTTTAAGCAAAACAATGTCAATGTACATCCTAACATTACCATAACTCAACCCTCGCTTTTCTTTTTCCCCTCATTCTCAATCCTGCAAGGAATGTTTCATTTAAGTCCACAGCTCAGTCGTCCTTTTCATTAGCTATAAACGTAATTCCGTCCTCAAGCTCATTTTCCAAACTCAACTGTGGTAAGTTCTCATTTCGATTTTGCAAAGTCAAAAGAGCATTCTTTGCATTAACATCTCATTTCTCCTCTGGTTCAAATCTCTCTTAGCCATTTCAGGGATGTTGTTGAGATGCTTTTTTTGTTCATGTGAAAGGGTTTCATACTCCTGCTTGGTTTGATCTTTAAACTTTTTGTGACCTTGCTGCTTCTCCCAATCACATGTTAAACAGAAACAAAAACAGAAAATGCTGGAAAAACTCAGGTCTAACAGCAACTGTGGAGAGAAAGACAGAGTTAATGTTTTGAGTCTGTTTGACTCTTCTTCTGAAGAAGAGTCATACGGAGTCCAAATGTTAATTTTGTCTTTCTCTCCACAGATGCTGTTAGATCCGCTGAGTTTTTCCAGCATTTTCTATTTATGTTTCAGATTTCCAGCATCCGCAGTGTTTGCTTTTACCCATTTTAATCAGTTCTTTTCCACCTCTCTATGAGCAATGTCAGTCACTTTCAACTGCTGGAGTTTCATAGTTTGTTCTAACTCTTCAACTATTTTACATAATTAACAAACTACATCATTCCACTTCTCTGCAGGTTTTACATGGTCTTTTGCAAACTGTCCACTTGTCTGGATTCTTACTGCTATATCTTGTGTATTAACACCTTGTAAATCAGTCTCTCTGGTCATTGACCTGAAAGGGTCATTTTGCACTTTTAGTCCTTTTTGTTGACAATTCTTAATTTCCAATCCTGCAGGCACTTCAGTTGCTTTTGTACCACCCTTTACTAAGGTTAATACAACAATAATGTTACCTGGGTCAGTTCTTTGCTCAACTGGTCCACAATTCAGCAAGGAATTTTTATTCACAAGAACAACTTCAGAACTGTGACACTCTGTACCACATATCTCCTTTCACCTTCTCCAGATTGCATCGAGGTTCAAGAAACTCATTACTCTCTTCACGATGAAGTTCTAACAGTTTGTTAGTTTTGTTTTTTAATTCTGCATTCAACAAATTATTCTGATTAACCAACAACTCTTTTTATTGTTCAAGGCATTTTTCACAATATTTCACTGAGACTACTGATGCTTGAAGTTCATCAAGTTTTAACTGAAGATTGACCTTTGTTAAATTTACTTCTACACGTTTATATTTTAGACATTTCAAGGCCACAGACAAGTGTTCTACTTTGTGTCTGATGCGCAATTGTTCTCACCATTTCTCGTATTTTAAAAATTCATCCATGAGATGTGGGCTTCGCTGGCTGGGCCAGCATTTATTGCCCATCCCCAATTGCCCTTGCAAAGGTGGTGGTGAGCTGTCTTCTTGAACTGCTGCAGTTCAAGTGGTTTAGGTACACCCAGAGTGCTGTTTTCATTAGCAAACTCGTCTACACATGGAAGTTGGTTTTCTACACTAATCAGGTTTTCCTTCAATTGCTTGTTATCGGCAATTAGTGCTTCATTTTTGGCCACAGTAAATTTTAGGAATTTGTTAACGTCAGCATGATCAACCGCCTGCTGCAATACAGTCGGTACCACATTACTGTCTCTGCCAGCCAAAATAAAATCTACCCCTTCAGTAGTTGATTTAGGGATAATTCCCTCAGTAACAATTCCGTTGACAAAGTGACTTTGTAAATTGACTTTACACAAAGAAACAGCTTCATAAATTCCATTAATACCCCTTATTAATGCTTTTTCATTCATAAAACTGCTTGGAACACAAATTGTACCATCAGCCACCATCAATGACTGATCTGCCCCAGTACCTCTCGAAATTTTGATCTGTTTACTTATTTTGTTGGAGGAGTAAGGGAACATTTCTCCCTTCGAGACAAAACATCTAGAACCTCTAATAGCCTAACTGCCTTCACCAGTAATCAAAGAGGAATTCTCTGGACTATCCTGAACCATATGCCCCTTCCCTATATGTTCTGAGAGAACACGTTTCACCTGTACAGCTATTTCCTTTTCTGTGCGACATTTCTTGAGGATTCCTTAAGCATTCCTACAACTGCAATATTTGGGGGTTGATGGCATAGTGGTATTGTCGCTGGACTAGTAATCTAGGGACCCAGCATAATGCTCTGGGGACCTGGGTTCAAATCCCACCACAGCAGATGGTGGAATTTGGATTCAATAAAAATCTGGAATCTTTGTCGATTGATGTAAAACCCCACCTAATGCCCTCTGCCAAAATCTGTCGTCCTTACCTAGTCTGGTCTACATGTGACTCCAGACCCATAGCAATGTGATTGACTCAAATGCTCTCTGAAATGATCTAGCAAACCAACTGGCATTGACCTAGGCACTGGAAACAACAACAGCAACCTCCACCCTGTCAACTTTGCTAAGTTCTCCTTACCAACATCTGCAAAATTGGGAGAGCTGTCTCATGGACCAGTCAAGCAACAGCCTGATGTAGTCATGCTCATGGAATCATATCTTACAGATAATGTCCCAGACATCACCATCCCTGGGTGTTGGAGGAGTAAGGGAACACTTCTCCCTTCGAGACAATAATCTAGAATCTCTAAGGGCAATTCTCTGGACTATCCTGAACCATCTTCCCCTTTCCAGCAGAGGTGGCAGCACAGTGGTATATAGTCAGGAGGGGGGTTGAACTGGGAGTCCTCAATGTTGACTCTGGACCCCATGAAGTCTCATGGGCAAGGAAAACTCCTGCTGATTACCATGTACTGCCCTCCCTCAGCTGATGAATCAGTTCTCCTCCATGTTGAACACCACTTGGAGGAGGCACTGAGGGTGGCAAGAGTGCAGAATGTATTCTGGGTGGGGGACTTCAATGACCAACGCCAAGAGTGACTTGGTAGAACCACTGACCGAGTTGGCTGAGTCCTAAATGACATAGCTGCTAGGTTTGGTCTGCGGCAGTAGGTGAGGGAACCAACAAGAGGGAAAAGCATACTTAACCTCATCCTCACCAACCTGCCTGCCACAGATGCATCTGTCCATGACAGTATCAGCAGGAGTGACCACCGCAGTCGTGGAGACAAAGTCCCACCTTCACATTGAGGACACCCTGTGTGGTGTTGTGTGGCACTACCACCATGCTAAGTGGGATAGATTGCAAACAGATTTAGCAACTCAAGACTGGGCCTCCATGAGGCACTGTGGGCCATCAGCAGCAGCAGAATTGTACTCGAACACAATCTGTAACTTCATGGCCCAGCATATTCCCCACTCTACCATTACCATCAAACCAGGGGATCAACCCTGGTTCAATGAAGAGTGCAGGAGGGCATGCCAGGAGCAGCGCCAGGCATACCTAAAATGAAGTGACAGCCTGGTGAAGCTATAATGCAGGACTGCTTGCATGCCAAACAGCATAAGCAGCTAAGTGATCCCACAACCAACAGATCAGATCTAAGCTCTGCATTCCTGCCACATCCAGTGGTGAATGGTGGAGGACAATTAAAAAACTCACTGGGGGAGGGGGCTCCACAAATATCCCCATCTTCAGTGAAGGAGGAGGCCAGTATATCAGTGCAAAAGATAAGGCTGAAGCATTTGCTACAATCTTCAGCCAGAAGTGCCGACCAACGATCCATCTCAGCCTCCTGCTGAGGTCCCCAGCATCACAGGTGCCAGTCTTCAACCAATTCAATTCACTCCACGTGATATCAAGAAATGGCTGAAGGCACTGCAAAGGCTATGGGCCCTGACAATGTTCTGGCAATAGTACTGAAGGTTTGTGCACCAGAACTTGCTGCACCCCTAGCCAAGCTGTTCCAGTACAGCTACAACACTGGCATCTACCTGGCTATGTGGAAAATTGCCCAGGTATGTCCTGTACACAAAAAGCAGGACAAATCCAACCCGGCCAATTACCGCCCCATCAGTCTACTCTCGATCATCAGTAAAGTGACGGAAGGGTTAATTAACAGTGTTATCAAGTGGCACTTGCTCAGCAATAATCTGCTCACTGATGCTCAGTTTGGCTTCCACCAGGGCCACTCAGCTCATGACCTCATTACAGCCATGGTTCAAACATGGACAAAAGAGCTGAACTCTGGAGGTGAGTGACTGCCCTTGTCATGTATTTGACAGAGTGAGGCATCAAGGAGCCCTAGCGAAACTGGAGTCAGTGAGAATCAGGGGGAAAGCTCTCTGCTGGTTGGAGTCATACCTAGCACAAAGGAAGATAGTTGTAGTTGTTGGAGGTCAGTCATCTCAGCTCCAGGACATCACTGCAGGAGTTCCTCAGGGTAGTGTCCTCAGCCCAACCATCTTCAGCTGCTTCATCAATGACCTTCCTTCCATCATAAGGTCACAAGTGGTGATGTTCGCTGATGATTGCACAATGTTCAGCACTATTCATGACTCCTCAGACACTGAAGCAGTCCATGCCCAAATGCAGCAAGACCTGGAGAATATCCAGGCTAGGGCTGACAAGTGGCAAGTAACATTCGCGCCACACAAGTATCAGGCAATGACCATCTCCGACAAGAGAATATCCAACCATCATCCCTTGATGACCAATGGCATTACTATCACTGAATCATCCACTGTCAACATCCAGGGGGTTACCACTGGCCAGAAACTAAACTGGACTAGCCATATAAATACTGTGGTTACAAGAGCAGGTCAGAGGCTGGGAATCGTGTGATGTGTAACTCACCTCCAGACTCCCCAAAGCCTGTCCACCATCTACAAGGCACAAGTCAGGAGTGTGATGGAATGTTTGCCACTTGCCTGGATGAGTGCAGCTCCCATTACACTCAAGAAGCTTGACACTGTTCAGGGCAAACCCGCTTGATTGGCACTTCATCAAAAACATTCACTCCCTCTGCTATCGTCACACAGTGGCAGCAGTGTGTACCATCTACAAGATGCACTGCAGGAATTCATCAAGGACCCTTTGACAGCACCTTCCAAACCCATGGCCACTACCATCTAGAAGGACAAGGGCAGCAGATAGATGGGAACCACCACCTGGAAGTTAATTGGTGAATCCAACCAGAGATCAAGCTATTTTGGATCTGGTAATGTGTAATGAGGCAGGTTTAATAAATGACCTCAGGGTAAAGGATCCCCTAGGAAACAGTGACCATAATATGGTAAAATTTAGCATTCAGTTTGAGAGTGAGAAACTTGGGTTGGAAACAACTGTGCTAAACTTAAATAAGGGTAATTACAATGGAATGAGGGCAGAGTTTGCTGGAGTGGACTGGGAAAGGAGTTTAGCAGAAAAGACAGTTGATGGACAATGGCAGATATTTAAGAAAATAGTTCATGATGCTCAACAAAGTTATATCCTAGTGAGGAAGAAAGATTCAAGGAAGGGGATAAACCAACCATGGTTAACCAAGGAAGTTAAGGATAGTATCAAATTGAATGAAAAAACATAAAATGTGGCAAAGATAAGTGGTAAGCCAGAGGATTGGGAAAGTTTTAAAAACCAACAAAAGATGGCCAAAAAAATAATAAAGATGGAGAAAATAAACTTTCAGGGTCCACCAGCAAGTAATGTGAAAATGGACAGTAAGAGCTTCTTTAAATATATAAAAAGGAAGAGAGAGGCCAAAGTAAACATAGGCCCCTTAGAGAATGAGGCTGGGGAAATAATAATGGGGAGCCAGGAAATGGCAGAGGATTTTGCTTCAGTCTTCACGGTAGAAGGTACTAATTGCATTCCAAAAAGACTAAATAATCAAGGGGCAAAAAGTGGGGGTGGGGGTAGGAAATAAATACAACAACTATCACTTGAGAAAAAGTACTCAGGAAGCTAATGGGATTAAAGGCCGATAAGTCCCCTGGACCTGATGGGTTGCATCCTAGGACATTAAAGGAAGTAACTGCAGAGATAGTGGATGCACTGGTAGTAATCTTCCAAGGATCTTTAGATTCTGGAAAATTCCCAGAGGATTGGAGAACAGCCAATGTAACACCCTTATTCAAAAAGGAAGGGAGACAAAAAACAGATAAGTATAAACCAGTTGGCTTAACATCTGTCATTGGGAAAATGTTGGAGTCTATTATAAAGGAAGTAATAGCAGAGCATTTAGAAATACATAATCTAATCAAGCAGAGTCAGCATGGCTTCATGAAGGGGAAATTATGCCTAACAAATTTATCAGAATTCTTTGTGGAGGTAACAAGCAGGATAGATAAAGGGGAACCTGTAGACATAATATATTTGGATTTCCAAAAGGCTACTTAATAAGATGAGCCCATGGTAGTACATTCACATGGATAGAGGATTGGCTAACTCATGGAAGACAGAGAGTTGGGATAAAGGGAACATTTCCGGGATGGCAACCTGTAACTAGTGGAGTGCCACAGGGATCAGTGCTGGGGCATCTATTTACAATATATATTAATGACTTGGATGAGGGAAGTGAATGTACTATCGCCAAATTTGTGGATGACACAAAAATAGTTGGGAAGGCAAATGGTAAGGATGACACAAGGAGCTTACAGAGGGATATAGACAGGTTAAGTGAGTGGGCAAAAACTTGGCAGATGGAATATAATGTGGGGAAAATGTGAAGTTATGCACTTTGGCAAGAAGAATAGTGGAGCTTAATATTATTTAAATGGAGAAAGATTGCAGAAGGCTGCAGCACAGAGGGATCTGGGAGTCCTTGTGCATGAATCCCAAAAAGCTAGCATACAAGTTCAACAGGTAATAGGGAAGACAATTGAAATGTTGGCCTTTATTTCAAAGGGAATGGAGTATAAAAATAGGGAGGTCTTGCTAAAACTATACCAGGCACTAGTTAGACCACACCTAGAATATAGTGAACAATTTTGGTCCCCTTATCTAAGGAAAGATTACTGGCATTGAAGGCCGTCCAGAGAAGGTTCGCTAGGTTGGTCCCAGGTATGGAGTGATTTTCTTATGAGGAGACGTTGAGTAGATTGGGCCTGTACTCATTGGAATTTAGAAGAATGAAGGCAACCTTATTGAAACATAAGATCCTTAGGGGGTTTGACAGGGTAGATCCTGAGAGGTTGTTTCCCCTGTGGGAGAGTCTAGGACCAGAGGACATAATCTCAGAATAAGGGGGTGCCCATTTAAAACAGGGATGAGGAGGAATTTCTTCTCTCAAAGAGTAGTCAATCTGTGGAATTCATTACCGCAGAGGGCTGTAGAGGTTGGGTTGTTAAGTACAATCAATGCTAAGATAGACAGATTTTTAATCAGAAGGGCTATGGGGAAAAGGCAGGAAAGTGGAGTTGAGGGTGGTCAGATTAGCCATGATCTCATTGAATGATGGTACAGACTCGATGGGCCGAATGGCCTACTTCTGCTCCTATGTCTTATTGTCTTATGGTTATGGTCACATCCTATGAATGAATAGAAAAAAAAATAGGTCTCCCATTTCATTTCCAGCAAGTTGCCTGAAGATGTCCCACCTTGTTACAATGGAAACACTTAGGCCTTCAAATGACACTTCCACCCTCAGCAGCTTGCTTTCTGGTCTGAGGAATTTCCTGGGAATTCCCAGGTGTCCCTTCTCTTCCCTGGCTACTTGCCTTCCTTTCACTTTCCCATGCAATACCCTTCTCGAGTTTGTGGGGATGACAGAAAAGAGCTTAGCTTATGACTACTCGCAATCGTCAGCCACTCCACTGCCTCTCTAGCTGTTTTAATGCTCTGGTCTTCAACATGGGTTCTAACTAGTGGAGGAAGAGAATCTTTAAATTCTTCCAGGGGAATTATTTCCCTAAGAGCTTCATACATTGACTCTGTCTTTGCCATACCCAATGGTCAAAATTATTTTGTTTTACCCTCTCAAATTCAACATAGGTCTGCCCAGGCTGTTTTGTTATGCCACAAAATTTATGCCTATATGCCTTAGGGGCCAACTCATTTGCACTAAGAGTAGCCTTTTTTACTGAATCATACTCTACAGACACCTCTTCTGGCAACAATGCATAAACCTCATGAGCTCTAGCCATCAACCTAACTATAAGAACAATGTCCAGATTCCTTTTAGCCATTTCATAATAGCGAATGCCTCTATATCCCTTTCCTCAAACTTTGGAAGGGCTTGTACAAATTTAAATATTTTTCCACTGGGCTTTGATTTGGAGGTGTATTTTACCTTATCAGAAGCACCTTCTACATCTGAGGCCTCTTTTTTAAAGTCCAGTCTTTTAAGCCAGTATTCCTTTTCTCATTCCTTCTCTTTTGCCTGAAATTCCAGTTCCAGCTTCTTAAATGCTCTTCTTCTTTTGCCTCCAATTCGAGTTTTTCAGTTACTTTGCATGTTCAAGCACATTCGCACAATCGACTCACTGCCTCTGGTATCCCTTCCAATTTCAAATGCCTTGCTATTATCTTAACCATGTCTGCTTTCCTCACCCCTACAGGTTAGACCATTAGACTTAGGAGCAGAAGTAGGTCATTCAGCCCATCGCGTCTGCTCCACCATTCAATGAGATCATGGCTGATCTGATCATCCTCAACTCTACTTTCCCGACTTTTCCCCATACCCCTTGATTCCCTTACTGATCAAAAACATCTATCTCAGAGTTGAATATACTTAATGACCCAGCCTCTGTAGCCCTCTGCGTAAAGAATTCCACATATTAACTACCCTCAGAAGAAATTCCTCCTCATCTGATTTAAATGGGCGCCCCCTTACTCTGAGATTATGCCCTCTGGTCTTAGACTCTCCCACAAGGGGAAATAGCATCTACCCTGTCATGCCCCTTAAGAATCTTATATGTTTCAATAAGGTCGCCTCTCATTCTTCTAAACTCTAATGAGTACAGGCCCAACCAACTCAACCTCTCCTCATAAGAAAATCCCTCCATACCCAGGATCAACCTAGTGAACCTTCTCTGGACTGCCTCCAGTGCCAGTATACCTTTCCTTAGATAAGGGGACCAAAACTGTTCACAGTATTCTGGGTGTGGTCTAATTAGTGCCTTGTATAGTTTTAGCAAGACTTCCCTATTTTTCTACTCCATTTCCCTTGAAATAAAGGCCAACATTCCACTTGCCTTACCTATTACCTGCTGAATCTGTATGCTAGGTTTTTTGAATTTATGCACAAGGATCCTCAAATCCCTCTGTGCTGCAGCTTTCTTCAGTTTTTCTTCATTTGAGTAATATTCAGCTCCTCTATTCTTCCTGCCAAAGTGCATGACCTCACACTTTCCCACACTATATTCCATCTGCCATGTTTTTGCCCACACACTTAACCTACATCCCTCTGTAGACTCTGTCATCCTTACCACTTGCCTTCCCACCTATTTTTGTGTCATCCGCAAACTTGGTGTTAGTACATTCATTTCCCTCATCCAAGTCATTAATATATATTTTAAATAATTGTGGCCCTAGTACTGATCCCTGTGGCACTCTACTAGTTACAGGTTGCCATCCTGAAAATGCCCCCTTCTCCCCCCCATCTCCCAACTCTGTCTTCTATTAGTTAGCCAGTCCTCTATCCATGCTAATATACTACCCCCAATGCCATGGGCTCTTATCTTATTAAGTAGCCTTATGTGTGGTACCTTATCGAACGCCTTTTTGAAATCCAGATATATATACATCTACTGGTTCCCCTTTATCTATCCTGCTTGTTACCTCCTCAAAAAATTCTAATAAATTTGTCAGGCATGATCTCCCCTTCATGAAGCCATGCTGACTCTGCTTGATTATATAATGCATTTCTAAATGCTCTGTTATTGCATCCTTTATAATAGGCTCCAACATTTTCCCAATGACAGATGTTAAGCTAAATGGCCTATAGTTACCTGTTTTTTGTCTCCCTCCCTTTTTTAATAAGGATGTTACATTGGCACTTTTCCAGAATCTAAAGATTCTTGGAAGATTACTACCAGTGCATCCACTATCTCTGCAGCTATTTCCTTTAATATCCTAGGATGCAACCCATCAGGCCCAGATGACTTATTGGCCTTTAGCCCCATTAGCTTCCCTGGTACTTTTTCTCTAGTGATAGTTATCGTATTTATTTCCTCCTCCCCCCACTTTTTCCCTATGATTATTTAGTATTTTTGGGATGCTATTAGTTTCTTCTACCATGAAGGCTGATGCAAAGTATTTATTCATCTCCGCTGCCATTTCCCGGTTCTCCATTATTATTTTCCCAGCCTAATTCTCTGAGGGGCCTATATTGACTTTGGACTCTCTCTTCCTTTTTATATATTTAAAGCTCTTACTGTCCGTTTTTATATTATTCTAGCTCTAGCTTATCTGCCAATTCCGTTAGCTTACTCTTGGTTACTTTCTGTAAATCAGTCAAGGTTACATCTTCCATCTGTAAAAAAGCCTTAGCAACCGCCAAAGCCATTTTGAATTCCAACCTGTATAACATACCTCACAGCAACTCCAATTCCTATGTCCAGTACCTCAGTACCTTCACGTACTCATTTATTTTAAGGATTCACAGATCCCATCGGATGTCAAAGATTTCCAATCCCACAAGAAATCCAATCTTATAACAAATCCGGGATGAGCCCCCACTTTATTATGATCCCAGCTGATGTTACTACTGGATGAGTCAGATCCCAGGGTGAAACCCGGCTTGTTAGGTCCTATCTTTTATTTTTTGTTCAGAAACGTCGAGGGCAGCTACTGAACAAAGTTGCAGGAGTCAGCTGATGAACTTTTAACAAAAGAATAAAACATTTATTAAACAAGATGAACGATATTACAACTTAAGATAAAAGCAAAATACTATGGATGCTGGAAACTCAAATGAAAACAGAAAATGCTGGAAAAATTCAGGTCTGGCAGCATCTGTGAAAAGAGAAACTGAGCCAACATTTTGAGTCCATATGACTCTTCTTCAAAGCTAAAGAGGAATAATGTGATGAATATTATACTGCTTAAGAGGAGGTGGAGCAAATTGGAAGGCCAGGGATAGTTGGAAGCTCAGAAGATGTTAGCAAGGGTGTCATGGACACAAGACAAAAGAAATATTAATGGTAGCCATCAACAGGGCCATCTGTCACTTGTTTCTATGTTGTGCTTTCAGAGCGCTGACCCTTGTTCTGCTATTAACACATTCTGCTATCTTACCTTTCTGCCACTATCAGCACATTCTTTAGTCTTTAATACTACCATTAATACTCCCTTTGTCCTGTGTCCATGGCATCTTTGTTAATCTCTCTTGAGCTCCCACCTATCCATGACATTCTATTTTGCTCCACCTGCTCTTAAACAGTATAATATCCATCACATTTCTTCTCTTTAGCTATGAAGAAGTCATATGGACTTGAAACGTTAATATTTTTCTCTCTACCGATGCTGCCAGATCTGCTGAGCTTTTCCAGCATTTTCTGTTTTTATTAACTATATTACTATACTCCTTCACCCACAAATATACCTTTGCAGATATACAGATTCATAAGGATAACACAAATTACAAAAGCTATTTTATACACTAATGTTCACAGTAAGTATACAGCAATGTAAACCAATAGGTGAACTGTGGTCAGACACACCACATTCTGAAACCAAGTGACAGATGCCACACCAAAGAGATGCTATGGATCTTTCATCAACTCCCTCTCTAGACACTTGTCACACTTTGATCCAAGCGGTCTCACTGAACTCCATTTTTCACATTGGGTTTTCCAATCTCCACCCTCGGAAGAACTTGCTTTTGAATCTTCTTCCAAACAACGCTTTCTCTCGGACACCTTCCACAAAGGTCCACCTCGAGGGTTTCAATCTCTCCTTCTGATGTTCCTCTCCCCTGGATCACCACGTGCATTAAAGCTTTGCTTTCATGCAGACTCTCAGATACTCAGCTATGCCAACAGAACACCACTGCCTCACATGCCTATAGTAAGGAGTCACCAACCTTGGCCATCTCCTCGGATCTCTGGCTTCTCGCAAGCCCACTTTTGCTTTGATTCTGCTCCCTGCCGTTTCCTCTCCTCCTTACTTTAACTTCACTGAACAGGATCTGTTCCGGATTCCCTGTCCCTTGACTTAACTGACGTTTTGGGACCTTTTCCTGTCCCCGCTCCCTGGGACTTTTCTTCTGGGAAATCTGCTCTCTGAAGTTCTTGTCCCTGTCACCTCTGTGCCTCTCTGGAGAATGGTGCTTGTGTTCTGGGTCATCCAATCTTTTTCTCTCTTGTTCAATTTTGCTTTAATTTCTTCTTCTGTGCAGATGCAGGACTCACTTTACATCTAAAAAAATGAAAAAAAAAACAAACTGCGCACGTGCACGGGGCCGTTTACTATTTTTGCAATGAGGATCCTGACCAACTGCGTACATGCAGCCATTTTCTGGCCTGCACATGTGTAGAGCCCAAGGATTGTAAAAAAGAACAATCTGCGCATGTGCAGCCATTCCAGGGCTGGCACATGTGCAGAAACCACTGAAGCCTATTGGGATTTGAAGGCTCCAAGAGCCTGAACTTCATTTTTAAAAGGCAAGTTTCCTTTTATTCCTTTTCTCGGGCTTGCAACAATAATTCTCCCTGGCAACAGTCTGAGATCAAGCCAGTTGGTTTGCTTCCTTGATGTCACATTTGATCTCGAGATGAGCTTCCAACCTCATTCATGTCATTACTAAGACCACCTATTTTCACCTCTGTAACTTTGCCTCTGTCTCAGACAATCTGCTGCTAAAACCCTCATCGAGGACTTCATTACCTCTAGACTTAAATATTTCAATGCGCTCTTGGCTGGTCTCCCACATCAACTCGAGTTCATCCAACACTTTGCTGCCTGTGTCTTAACTCACAGCAGGTCCCGTTCTTCTTTCACCCTGTGCTTGTTGACTTATGTTGGCTTCCAGTCAAGCAATGTCTTGATTTTAAGATTCTCACCCTTGTTTTCAAATTCCTCTATGACCTTGCCCCCCTATTTCTGTAATCTCCTCCAACCATATGAGATGCCTACATTCATCTAATTCTAGCCTCTTCTGCATTCCCAATTATAAATCCTCCACTACTGGTGGCCATGCCTTTGGTTGCCTAGGCCCCAAGCTCTGGAATTCCCTCCCTAGACTGCTCCACCTTACTTTCCTCCTTTAAGACATTCCTTAAAACTTACCTCTTTGACCATGCTTTTGATCATCTGACTGAATATCTCATGATGTGGCTTGGTATCATACTTTGTTTTCTAATCCTCCTGGGGACTTTCATTACATTAAAGACACTATATAAATATAAATTGCAGTTGAAAAACAGGACAGCTAATCACATACAGAAAGATTCAACAGACAGGAATGAGATAAATAACCTGTTAATTTGTTTTTGCTGGTGCTGATTGAGGAATTAAATTGATTGAGGAATAAAAGAGAAGGATACCACCCTTCGTTCTCCTCTTCAAATAGTGAACTTAGAAATAGTGAACAATGAGCTTTTTGCATCCATTGGTTATAGCCTGCCTGACTATACATCTCATTCAAAAGATAGCAAATGCAATGAAGAAATGTATTGCTGAGAGTATTAAAATATTAATCAAGATAATATGCTCAACTCATGGACTGGAGCTTGAAGTCATGACCTTCTGACTCAGGGTTAGAGTTCTATCAGCTGAACCAAATTGATCTGTGTTAAGCCATCTGTTCTGATGCAGAGTGATATTGAGGATGCTACAATTAGTCAGTCAATGTGGTTATACTCTAAAGGACCTGCTAACTATGCAGCTGTCTGGTCTGGCACTACAAATAACTACACATTATCAAATGGGGAAATAAAAATTAGAAAAAAAAATATTGTTCCATCTACTGTTTGCTACCCAGAAAGCTTTGCTTCTCTTGCATGTATACATGCATGTGCACATGTGAGGGGGTTAAAGTTAGGATTACTAACTTAATAAATAAAGTTAAGTAAGCAAAAAAGAATGGGCATGTTTGAATCTCAAAATTCTGGTTGGTCAACTTTTATTGCACTTAGGTTTGGTCTCAAGTTGGTTCTTTGTTGGAAACAACTTCTTGTAAATATTATTCAAGTTAAGATAATGGAAAATAAAGTTTAGATTTATGAAGTGCAAAGTTCCATTTCCTTGCAATAAACATTGAATGGAAAAATGTAAAATATTTGGCACTCTATGATAGTTGTTATTAGTTACAAGTACACTTAATTTCTAGAATCTTAATCTCACCTATAGCAACAAAAAGATCAGCTCATGCTTGTCGTCATTAAGCATGTACACCTTTGAGCAGGCATCACTGGATAACAATCAGGAATGGAACACGGTCTCATTTTTCCCTTCCTAACCAGACACATTGGGGTCAGTTGTAGCACCTCTACAGTTCTGACTAAGATCAACTAACTCAGGGCAGACCAGAGGTCAAGCCTAACATCCACATGGCTTGTATGGCTCAGCCACTTACAGCATTATCAATTAAGGAAGCCTACACTTGTCATGACTTTAACAGATATATGTCATGTAATTGCAGATATTCTACTTTGCCAAGCACTCAAGGGAAAAGGAATACTTAAGTAAAACAGAAAGGGGAAGAAGCATGCTATTGACATCAGTATTAAGTTCTGTTAGTATGATAGCAATTGATTTCTTGTGGCATGAGCAAGGTTGCATTCTATTGCTCTTCCCTAGTTCCCCAGACGTTAGGTGTTGGTCTTCTCCTACAGGGCTCTCACAATGGTGGTGGGATCAAATTTCAGGATTCTGATTCAGTGACAATGAAGGAATGGTATTGTATGTCCGAGTAAGAGCGGAAACTGATTTGGGGGAGAACTTGGAAATGATAGCAGTCACACAATGTTGCTCTTGTCCTTTTAGTAGATGACTTGGGGAGGGAAGGGTTGTTTAAGCAACTTTGGCAAGATGCTGTAGCATCAAAATGTAACTTAATGTCTATAATTTTGATTTTTTGCCTTGCTGTTGTCAGGTTTGAAATGCTGAATGCAGCGAGAAACAGGGCGCGAGTCAAAACTTGCTACATCATGATTGGTTTGACTATTGTGGCCTGTTTTGCTATGATTGCATCTGGAAAACAGGTATGAAAAAATAAGCATTATTTCATGGTAAACTACTGAAATAATAATTTGTGCCTGGGCATTTGTAAACTTTGCTAATCATCAAAACAGAATTGTTATTGCACAGAATGACCTCTTCCGTGCTTCGAGTCTGTGTCAGCTCTCTGTAGGAGCAATTTACCTTGTGCCACTCCCCGTAGCTCTGCACATTCTGCCTTTTCAGATAACAATCCAATTCCCTCTTGAATGCATCAATTGCTAATGTACAGAATTCTGGTGAGTTCATTTCCTCAGTCCTCCAATATGAAGACGATTATCAGATTTACGTTCATGACCTTAGGATTACTAAACCAGCACTAACAGTCTAAATCTCACCATGGCAAACTATGAAATCAAATTCCATAACATATGGTAATTCTAGGACTGGACCAGAGACCTTGGCCAGGATTTTGACGTAAAATGATGCGCGATGTCGGGCGTGCGTCCCGACATCACCGCGTGCCATTTCGATCTTTCATTCGGCGGGCGCGCAGCAGTTGCGTCTTTGCCAAACTGTCAAAGGCCTGTTAAGGCCATTAGGAAACTAATTTAGACAATTAACAGAGCTGCCCATCCAACCTTAAGGTTGGCGGGCAGGCGAAGAGCCCAAGTGGCCTTTGCATTTTTCAAGAAATCTCATCCATGGGTGGGGTGAGGTTTCCTGAAGGTTTTATTAAATAAAAAATTTTTTTTTTCACAATTCATAAACATGTCCCAGCTCATGTGACACTGTCACATGAGGGCACATGTCTAAAAAATGTTAATCTTTATTCATTTAAAACGTTCAATATGGACTTAATCTCCCTGAGGCAGCTCTGTGCCTCGGAGATTTTTGTGCTCTTTCATACGCAGGCCCCGACTCTCCCTCCTCCCCCTGCCTGCACAGGTAGTGCTGAGCGTTACTGGCCATACGTCACGCTAGGCAAGCCTTAATTAGCCCGCTCACGTAAAATGTCGGCGCGCAGCCCATCGGCTCCACGCCTGCATTCGACCGGCCCACTCAACAGGCAGAAAATTCTGCCCCTTGACAATGAAAGCTGTCAGATTCTTGTAAAAACCCAGTTGATTCACAAATGTCCTTCAGAGAAAGGAACCTGCATGTATTGCCTGGGTTTGGCCATTGTGACTCAAACTAATTGCACGGTTGAATCTTTATGGCCACTAATGTGGCCCAGCAAGCCACTCAGTTGCAAAAACAAGTGTCAGGACATTGAGAGATAATAATCAGTGTAGTTGTGCCATTAGTCATAACCGGAGAACAAATTTTAAAAAAGCGATAAAACATTTGCAACAATATTTTCCATTTAAAAGTGATATTGGGGTTATTTTCCTCATTCGGGAAAAGATTTACCTCATTGGTAAATCAGTTTGGATGTTTGTTATGCAACCGCTTTTCAGGAAAACAGGGTAGTATGCATAAGGGCAGTTCAGCACGTATCAGCAATTTTTCACCCTCAGTTAAGTTCAAAATTAGCAATAGGTTACTTGTACAAAGGTATGCACTTTAGTAGGTACTATAGTAGCCACAATGGGTGGGAAACCTGAACTCAGCAGGGCCATTTGAAATTAGGGCCTAGTTCAAACAGACCCCATTTTTGCTGTTCCAAGGGCCTTAACCCGCAGTGTGGGAGTCGTGAGTTTACGGAGGAGACTTAAACACTCTTGAAGGTTGGGTAAGGTCTGTTAAGTGTCATGAGTTGAAATTATTTAAACTCCCAGCCCTTTAAATATGAAAAGGAACAAGCTGCATCGGTCAGAGTAAAAAATAAACAAAAATACATTACTGGTATGGATTGATCGACAGGCCATCTGGTGGACAAAAATTACCTTCTGCTCCTGTAGTTTTAATAGACTTCATTGTTGAAATTTACTAAGTGATATTATTATAGCTGAGCCATTATATATAATGCTTGGTTGAACTTCACTCACCTCAGGTGGGAGGGCAGGGGGTTAGGCTAAGTTCATATTTTGATTGACAGTGTTAAGAGGCTATTAAAGGATTAATGGTCTTGAATGTGGTTACTGAATAGAGGTTTGTTTTTAATAACAGATTAATTCCTTGAGAGAATTTAAAATCTTTGAGTGGGTTTCATGAAAGAAAGTTTTTTTTAAATGTATCCAGTGTATATGAGTGAGAGCTCTCAGATTGTTAGAAGCTCAATTTTTTCTATCTCCACATGGCTCCCGAGAGTCAGCCCATAGTGGATACTGGATGAGTGGTTATAGAGGGGTCATGGATATGAGTAGCCATGGAGGTCACATCAAGAGGTATGAGCTGGTGGGGGATGTGGGGCATGGACGTGAGGGATGAGGACTAGAGGGCCTAACAGTCTTTTATGAAACTAAGCCAAAGTCTCAGCGAACAGAGATGAGCCTTCTAACCAGCCCGCCTCAGCACTCGCCCGAATCAGTGGCTGCCTCTGGAAGCAGCAGACCTGATTCAATCACGCCCCCTCGGAGACAGTGGCATACCAGTAATGTCACTGGACTAGTAATCCAGAGACCTAGGCTAATGTTCTGGGGTCAAGGATTCAAATCCTACCATGGCAGCTGGTGGAATCTAAATTCAATAACTTGGAATTGCAAAACTAGTCTCGGTAATGGTGATCATGAAACCATTGTTGATCATTATAAAAACCCTTCTGGTTCGCTGATGTCCTTTATGGAAGGAAAGCTGCCATCGTAGGCCTGGCCTACATGTGACTCCAGACCCACAGTAATGTGGTTGACTGTTAATTGCTCTTGAACTGAGTGGCTTGCCACACCATTTCAGAGAGCAATTAGGGATGGTCAACAAATGCTGGCTTTACCAGCGATGCCTACATCCCATGAAAGAAAATAAAATGTAGGGCCGTTTCTACAGAGACAGATTTGCCAAGTTGGGGAATTTCCCGACTCATGCTTCCCACCTTCATGACGACAATCCAACCCCCACACAGTCACAGAACAGGGCTGACAGGGGGTCAAAACTAGAGCAGGAGGTGGCTAAGACTGCTGAGTAGATAGTTTCAATGTTGGAGACAAACAATTATTTGAGCTCTTTCTGCATGATATCAGAAATGAAAATGATGAGTAAAGGGAGATGGGGTGAGAGGACCATTTCTTAGATAATGCTGGAAAAATAGAATGTGTCAATAAATATTTTAAAATTGAAATATTTTTAAAATGTACAATCATTTATGCTTCAAAGAAAATTTTGATTTGTTTTAGCAGAGGAATTAATCCATTTAAATTAAATGAGTTAATGCTTCAATTAAAATAGCAGAGCAAGAAATTTAATAAAAATGCATTAAGCATTCATACATGAACTTGTGGTGTCATCTTAAGGCAGCATAGACAAAATACCTCACTTTGAGCAATATATTAACAGAACGTAGAGTCTAAGTAGTAGTAGACTACACAGTCCCTCGAACCTGCTACTCCATCTAATAAGATAATGGCTGATCCTTAAACTCATTTCCATTTTTAGACTAATCACAATGTTCCTTGGTTCCCTCAGAGATCAAAGATCAATCTCTATCTATCTCAGCCTTGAATATACTCTGATGAGCACCCACAGCCCTCTGAGCTAGAGAATTCCAAAGATTCACAACATAAGAAATTTCTCATCTTATTCTGAAGTAGCTGTCCTCTTATCCTGAGACTATGCCACCTAGTTCTAGACTCTCCCATCAGGGGGAAACAGCCTCTCAGCATCTGCCCTGTCAAGCCCTCTTTGAATCTTATGTTTCAATGAGATCACCTCTCATTCTTCAAAACTCCAGAGTAAAAGCTCATTCTGCTCACTTCTCATAAGACAGCCTTCTCATTAGAAATCAGTCCAGTGAAACTTCACTGCACTCTCTTTCTAAGGTAAGTATATCCTTCCTTAGAAACAGAGACCAAAACTGAACACAATACTTCAGATGGGGTTTCACAAAAGCCCTGTACAATTGAGGCAAGACCTCTTTACATGCGTACTAAACTCCCTTGCAATAAAGGCCAAAGGGCCATTTACTTTCCCAATTGTCTGTTGTATGATATCAGAAATGAAAATGATGTTAACTTTGTGAATCTTGTACAAGGCACCCAAATCCCTCCGACCACATTTAATAGTTTCACACTACTTAAAATATTTTATCTTTCTATTCTTTTCCCAAAATAAACAATCTCATATTTCTCCACATAGGGCCACTAAATTGTTGCAGTTGACCTTGGATTTAAAGATTCTTGCATTGGCAATCCTTGAAATAAGTTAAATTAGTATCTAAGTGGCATTATTGGATGCTTTCACCTCATCCTATATTCTTTGCACTTCCCAGGCTGCTGAACGGCATGAATCGCTCGCCAGCTGGAATCGAGCAAAAAAGGCGAAATGGAAAGAAGAAGCTCTGCGTGAGCAGGCAGCTGCAATGGCTATTACTGATACTAAATCACGATAACCTCAAGCCATACAACCAAACATTCAGCTCTCTCACACAAGGTTTTCTCTCTTTGTGGGCATTGGAATTATGACAAAGACTCATCCAGACAAGATTAAGTTCTCAATCTCAGTAAGAGAATGCTGCTAGTTCTAGGTGGCATAAAAAAAACTGTAAAAATTGTGCACTGAAAGAAGCTAAGCAAATCAGTGGGGCAATATACAGATGCAATGTTTTACCTTATACTAGTCATATTTGGATTATTTTACTTTGATATTGTTTTACAATAGCAATGTTCAAACTTCATACTCAAAAAGACCAAAGGGTGAAGTCAATGTGTTTCCATTTTTAGGAACAAACCAGTGATATGGCTCCTGGCTTTACAACATTAGTTTTAATGAAGGGATATGCACCCAGATCATCCCACCTTGTTCCTTCTCTTTGGTGATGTTGATTGACCTGCTTTTTGTTTCCAGCATTGTTTTTACGTTGGTATCAACAGCATAGCAACATCTAATAGTATTTTTTAGCATAAGCAGCTTACTGCTTATTTATAATTAGAATGAACAGATAAACAGACTTCTAGAAAAAACCCTCAACAGCAAGAGGAGCTCAAATCAGCAACTTGTGGATAAGGCACACCCTATGCTATGTAACTTTTGTTGAAAACAACAGTTATTTAGCTCCCTATGTCAGGTGTAACAACTTTTAAGGAATCACTGATGCCATTAATAGACAATTTAAAACAGTATTTTGATAGAGGCAAAGCTCAAACTAGTTACTGCATCTTGAATAGTTTTTTTTTAGAAAAATGGCATTCAATCATTTTTGTTGTAACCAATGAAATTATCATCAGGCATGACAGCACAAATTCCAATTCCTTTCTAATATCTGCCTCAGAAGTGACTAAAGAAAAAAACCTGTGATGGATGATGGTACATTCAAGTCATTTGTGCTTTTGTCATATCAGACACAATTAAAGCATGTAAAGTGCATTATTTTTCAGATTACTATTTTATCCTGTCCTTAAACTTTATCTAGATTGTAGATTTTCTAATCTTTACTCATGTTTCATCCCCATTATTTATAGTTGCAACAATTCTTGGTAGTTTTCTCTACAGCCTCCCCAATACAGCAAAACCTTTTATAAAGCATGACAATCAGAATTCACAGTATCCTGAGGGTGATATGATGAAAACATAAAACCTTAGAATTTTTTTTTAAGATTTATAATCTAGCTCTACACGTTTCATTAGCTTTTAATTGCTTTGTTGCATTTTCCAATCAACAAAAGGTAGTCTCATGGACAATGTCAATTCTACTGTTCCCAATGCTGTTGGATTAATTTTATACTGTCATTTTCCCCCACTTAACTTGTGTCAATATTAAATTTTATTTGCCATTTATCTGCTTCATAATTGCCCAACACTTTTGCAAATCTTTTCAGTTTTAATTAATTTCACTGTTGCAAATTTGACTGGTTTAAAATATGTTGGACATTGAGTGGAAATAGAGCAGTTTCTTCCAGCAAGAAAGAAAAATATGCTTGGTAAAGGGGTATTAGAAAGGCTGTTTGCACTTAAAAGTTGATAAGCCATCAGGTCCGGATGAGATAAATCTGAGGGAAGGGTGGAAATTGTTGTGGAGGCACTGGCCACAATCTTGCAATTCTCCTTAGATACAGGAGTGTATCCAAAGTACTGGAAAATTGCAAACATTACACTCTTGTTCAGAAAATGGTGCAATCATAAATCCAGCAACTACAAACCAATCAATCAGTTTAATCTTGGTGGTGGGGTAAGTTTTTAGAAACGATAAACTGGAACATTAATTCATCCACGTTTGTCCATGTGCTAAAGAAAGCTAGCACATTTTTAAAAAAGGCAAATTGTGTTTAACTAACTTGAATTTTAGATGAGGTAAGAAAAGGTTGATGAGGGTAATGCAGGTTATGTGGTATACATGATCTTTCAAAAGGGGTTTGATAAAATGCCATATAACAGGTTTGTCAGCAAAGTTACAAGCCCATGGAATATAAGGGACAGTGGCAGCATGGATGTGGTGTTGGTTGAGTGACAGGAAACAGTAGTGGTTAACTTGTTTTTTGGGCTGGAGGAAGTTATACAGTGGGGTCCCCCAGGGGTCAGTACTAGGATCACTTTTTAAAAATCTATATTAACCAAAAGTTGGGCACAATTTCAAAATTTGCAGGTGACTAAAACTTGGAAGTATCGTGAATTGTTGAAGGTAGACTTCAACAGGGCATAAACAGGCTGGCAGAATGGCAAATGAAATTTAATGCAGATGCATGAATTGGTAGGAAGGATGAGGAACGGCAATTATAAGCTAAAGGGTACAAATCTAAAAGAGGTGCAGGACTTCAGAAATAGAGGCATGGAGTACAAAAGCAAGGTGGTTATGGTGAGCCTTTATAAAGCACTGGCCCCACCTCAACTGGAGTTGCATGTCCAATTCTGAGCACAACACTTTAGGAAGGATATGAAAGCATTAGTGAGGGTGCAGAAAAGACTTACAAGAATGGTTTCAGGGATGAGGGACTTCAGTTATGTGGGTATAGGAGAGATTGGGGTTGTTTTCCTTAGAGGAGATTTGATAGGTGTTCAAAATCATGAATGGTCTGGGCAGAGACAGGGAAAAACTGTTCCCATTAGTGGAAGAGTCAGGAACCAGAGGACACCAATTTAAGGTGAATGGTAGAAGAATTTATTTTTACACAGTGAGGCGTCAGGATCTGGAATGCACTGCCTAAGAGTGTGATGAAGGCAGATTCAAACTAGCCGAGTTGTTCTTGCAGAGAGCCGGCAGGGACACAACAGGTCGATTAACCTACCAATGTAGAATTCTAGTCATTTTCAGTATAAGCAAATTTTCTTTCCGTAAAAAAAGTGTACAAAAATTAATAGGGAACTGATTGCTTTATCAATACATTATTTCACCTCAGCGAGCTGGGTTTGAATGCAGTCCAGAGCATTAGGATGCATATAGCAGTCTTTTTAGCTTAGGAAAATTTCTTGTGGGCAGTAATCAAATTCATCCACAATCCAGCAAGGAACAGAGAAACCCCAATATCAGATGCTGAAAAAAATAAAATAACTCTTTATATGTTGGTACTACAGCAAAACACTTGGGTTGTGTAAAGGGAGAAGAAATGTAATCGTAACATACGTAGCAATGCTGAATGCAAAAACTGCATAAGGGAAGATGTGTACAATTACAAAGAAATCATTACCAAAGATTTGGTAAGTCTCACCAGATTGTAGATTCACTCTGCTCCAGGACTTGAGCAAGTACGAGCTGATATATTCACAAAGTAAAGAGCGAATGCTGCACACTCGGAGGTGGAGTTTTTCCAAGATGAGATATTAAACTGAGGTCCCATCTGACTGGACATAAAAGATCCTAATGCACTATTCAAAGAGCAAGGATGTGTGTCCTTGCTAACATTCCTCACCATCAGCAAAAACAGGTTAACTGTTTATTCCATTTGCTGTTCATGGATCTTCCCTGTATGCAAATTGGCTGTCACATTGAAGAAAAAAATTAGCAGCTTAAAAAAATGAACTAATTGCAAAGTGCTTGGATAGCCTCAGAATGTGACATGTTATAAAATGGAAGTCCTTTAAAGACAACAAAATTAACAATTCAGAAGTGCTGAGGAAAAACCTGTCAAAGAGCAAGGTTGTCTTTTCTGTCACGTGCTTTCTCAGATGCAAATTCAGAAGAGGAACTTCAGATGCCAATCTAATTTTGATTCTTTTACATATATGTTAGATAAATATTAATGCTTTCATCATAAGCCAGAACACATTTTTTCTATCAGATAAAGCTTTTGGTTTTTTGTGAATTAATTTTTAAAAATGTGGTCTTTAGTGTTTCAGCACATGCTTCAACCATAAAGGAATTAAAAGGTTTAGAAGACTAAACAAAATTAGTGAGACACAGCACGTAAAAGCAAGCACATTGAATAATTAAAACCCAAAACATGGAGTTAAACAAATAGGAAATCAAAATCATGTGAATGGATTTTATTTTTTTCTTCGCTTTCCAGACATTACCAAATCTAATACATTCCATTGCAACTCAATCCATTAGCTTGTGTATGTTTGCAAGATATTTACTAGAAAACTATTCCCAGCCCAAAAGTGGAAGAAAAAAAATCAACATCCTGAGCACATATACAAACAATGCACAATCAAGGTTCGAGTTCTTTTGCATGATATTTACCGTTTCCTATCTTGGTTTGGTTTATCTACTTAATTTTGATTCAATACAAGTTCAGAGATTCAAATTAAAGGAGAATAGGAATGGGTAGGGAGGGGGTGGTGCTGAGGAGAGGGGAAAACTGTTTTAGGGCTGTTGATTCCAGGGCTGTTGCCAGCAACAGTAGAAAAAAGTAATCCTAAATGAGAGAAAATATATCCAAAAGCATGAATACTCATGTCAAACTGTACAGCTCTGGTCATCGTAAAAAAATATATACAAACAAACATTAGCTTTAATGATGTAGATGTGTTAATTTAGAGCACAGATTTTTCAAACTTAGAAACCTTTCACCATGATTTATGTAACTATTGCTGGTATAGATGTACTGTAATTATAGTTTGTCTAATAAATGAAGCTGTAGTAAACACTTCTTTCTGCCTTCAGATGCATTAGTTCAGTAATATTAGTTTCAGGCTTACATTATTTTGTAGGATATAAGGGACAGGTAGGTAGCCAATACTAAATTGAGCTCGACAAGTGAGGCACAGAGTTTAACATATAGCTAATGCAGCAATCAAAAACTACAACACAAAATGCTCCAACACATCTTTTCTGATCATTGCCATTTCAGCATTTGTATTCTGATTTCTCAATTCTACAGCACATATACAAACATGGCATCTGAGCAAAACCACTGTATAAATTTGCAATTAGAAGATTGGGGCAAGGGAAAAGAATGCTTCAGTTAAGAAAGAAAATGCAAAATAGATATCCCTTCATAGAATTTTTAAATACATATTAAAGTTTTTTCCCCAGTTAAGTGTTTCATGAAATTGAAGTAGTCTTATGCTAAACATTAAGTCTCCTTTTACTAGACAAAAATACTTTCCAGCATTTCATTTGAAATAATACTGTTGGAGATTTTAAATTAAGGTTTGGTTGTAGGTCAAATACTGTGCAAATTTAAGTGAGTAATCTTTTAGTAGCAATGACATGGTAGCAATCAAGTAATATACATTATGCATGTAGCCTTGGTGATAGAACTATATATCAAAACAGCCATGCATAAATAGTACGTGCAAAGATTACTTTCTTTTTAACTTTGTATTACTGTCTATAAATTTCTAGGTTTAGCTTTATCCAAGGCTCAAACAGCTACAACTGCAATTTCAAAATAAAATTTTCTTCCCCCTTGAACCTATAAATGGTATACGTTGCAGAAGACACTTTTCATTAAAATGCATCAGCTGCACTGAAAAGCACCTTATACAACTCAAATAAAGCAGGACATTCACAGAAGGGACGTCTTTGTTGTATGAACATATTGCAAATTACAACTGTATGCGTTCTAATAATGTAGCAAGAAACGCCTTTCCAAATGCTGATTTTTCTATATATATATGCACACAATGGTACACAATTGCCAGCACCCAGCAGTTACATTTCATCATAATAGAACAAATTTGGCATATCTTTTTTCACCCGGGCCTTAACAAATTAACAAACTGTCCCCTTTGAGATACTCTTAAGAATTATTAGCGACATCTGTGGATGACCAATAACGCATTTGTCACATGTGCCTCCCTTCAAATAACAAGAGGAATGCTCCACAAAAATGTTAAACACTCATCTAACATTACCAGTCATTTTTAGCCATGTTTTTCCATAGACTAGCATAGAACAAAATTAACTTTTAATTCTGGTAAGTAAAATTCAATATGCATTTCAATAGTGAAAAATTCAAAATCAAAAATCAATATACTGAATACAGAATAGAATTAACTTAAACATTTTTTTTAAAAGTTATGCATTCCTAGATTTAACCAAATTTATTTTCTTTCAAATTATTTAATTTAGCAGTGCAGTCCCCACCTATAACTGGATAAACTTTTAAAAAAGGACTCTTGCTGGCATGGTGGATAACATTGGATTTTAGTAAGGAAGAAACATTAAACCAATAAATGTTTTGTATATTTATACTTGAGCCTTTAAGCACACAAAACAATTTTGCTTTTATAAAAATCAATCACAGTGCAACATTCTTTAAACTGTTTGTCCATTGCAAGGCAGGAAAAAAATCTTAGGATGTTGCAACACAGATGAGAATGATATCTGAAACTGTGACTGCGATTTTAAACTGTAGATTATAATGAGGGTTTCAAGAGGATTATTGAGTCTTGAAGATTAGTGTAACAAGATAGTTAATAATTTTAACATCAGTTGGAAGTTCTAATTCGACCAATCGATTTAGTGATGAAGTAAACATAAGGCAAGAGTTATTCCGCAGTAGTTCATACACATATCTGGTATATAGAGAAATTATTACCTCAAGTGAATAAGACAAAGGGAATTTCAGTAGTAGTGCTCATTAAGAGAAAATATGGTGAATGAATAATAAGACTAAACAGCATTGTTCTTAAAATCCCACTTTAACCAGTAACCTGTACCCATTTATTCAAAATTCTTTAGTCAAAACCTGCTAAATTTACTTGAGCTGATTTCCCAAATTGAAGAATCGTTATATCTCCACTTATGTTTTAATGCAATTTTTCTTTGGGCTGGGGGGTGGAGAAGAAAGGAAAGAAAAAAGAGTGAGAGAGAGCTAGCAAGCGAATGAGGAAAGAGAGCTAAATTTACATATCACTACTGATCATGTATTCCTAATTAGGTGACCATACAAGAGTTCCAATGATTGCCAGTTATTTCACTCTCTACAAACATTCGTTCGTATATTCTACACACCCCTAATGCAATTATCAACATGATGTGCAGTTTGTAATGCTACAATTTTAAGTTTCTTGTTCAGAGAGTGCACTTATGAAATTATCTTCCAGCAAGTTATAAACAATGTAAATTTACAGATTTCCATATTGAAATATAGCCTAGCAAATGCTGATAATCATTGTTTTCATTCACATGTAATTGACCTGTACTATAGTAAATAGTTCAACAAGTCAGGAACTTTTAAACAATTGTGTCTTAATTTAAAGAGAGGTAGATCTATCATTAGGGCGGGGCAGGGGGCGTACCTGTAAACTTTATTTACAGATACTAGTGTTGAAAGTTGCAGTGCTAAGTAATTTGCTCAAACCATGTATTTTACAAATCTGAAAATTTAAATAAGAGCAATATAACTTCAGGACCTTTAGAAAGGATTTTGGTCAAATAGGTTTAGACTTCAATTCCATTATTCAACACAAAGTGTACCACACTCTGTAACAGCTTTTGAGGTTCTAGAAACAAAGAATAAATAAGTATTCTGTTTAAATTAGGGCTGTAAACAGTTAAATGAAACAGTACGTTTGGATGGCTGCAATTTCAGCTTAAATATAGGTGAGTCTACTATTCCAACACCTCTTTCTTTGGAGCAATTCAGATAGAGTTCAGATCGTTATGACCCCAGATACTTAAATGAATATTAAATACGAAACATGAAAGTCAACAGCCCCAGTTTAAATTTAACGTTAAACTGCAAATAGAAAAGTGCATAAGCTGCCTCAAATTTTCGCCCTTTCAAAAATGTTCCTAATTTTAAACTGGACTACAGCAGCTTCGTCATGATTTTGGCTCTGAGGATTTATGAAGTTCTTTCTGAATGTGGTGTAACAGCGGTATTATAGACAATTTCATCAATCATGCATTTAGAGCTGGAATCCTTCCATTGGGGCCTCTTGTTGCTGGAAGATGAACTGTTGCTGATTTTCATCCACTTGTGGTGCAATGCTCGAGTCCTCTTCCTCTATACCAAAATAATGCTCAATCAGGTCGAAGGCCTTTTGATAGATTTCCTGGTTTTCATGACTTTGGAGAAATTCAATTTTGTCGAGGCCTGTAATTACAGAGTTCACAATTCATTGTTATGTATAAGTAGCATTATCTATCATTATTTTCACAAAGTAACCTACACAATGTGAATAAAATGTGTACCATGCATTTTGGGGAGAGGTCATATGATTACTGCCTGAGCAAAATTTGTCATCAATTATTTCAAAAGAACAAATCAGTGATTCCTTTTTTTGGGAATAGCAGAGCCGAGTGCAGAGGTGAGTATGAGCCAGTACATGAAAATGCAGGAGATATTTTTTAAAAAACAAACTTCCTTTCCCCTGTTACACAGGCTCTAGACTTTTGATTTTCAAAACAGCCCCGGGAATCCAATGCCTGCATAACTTCCGGATCTCAAACCTTATGCTGCAACTACTTAGCTTACACGATGCTATCTTGAAATATAAATGCCCTAATTGGGCCAGAGGCGAGCTCATCACCCAATTATTGCTGCCAAGCATAACCAGGCAGCAGGAGGTGCCTGAAGAGTATGAGCAGCAAAAGCAAATGGCAGCAACAATAACGCCTGCCACTGCCTTGTAGAAGACAGCAGGCAGCACCTTGGAGGGCCAGCAGTCTCACTGAGCACAAAAGTGGTCAAACAATCAAATGGATGGTAAAGGGCACGACCTGGTCAAGATCCCCCAGCTTCTGAAACTTTTCAACATAAAAAAAACTTAACTTCTGCCCGTTATGAACCTAACAGCTGTGCACTAACACATACCAGATTGCTCGGGTTCAGTGACTTCAACTTGGACAATTCCCTTCCTGCCCTCATGTCCCATTAATACGCTCCTCAAAGATCTTAATGCTAGGGCAACAGTGGCTGAAAAAGGCTTGAAAATTAGTGACCGAAGACAAAAAAGTCTGAGAAGTTTTGAGACAAGTAGTCATGTAATTACAGCACTTTTAAATGATCAGTAGTGAAATGCTAATGCTTCTAGGCTAGTGTTGTCCAACATGCTGCCCAAGAGGTAGAGTACAGCCTGCCAAAGGTTTCTGTCCAGCCCGCCAGCCTTTCATAATCTGTGCCGAAACAGACCTCTGACCTTGCGGACCACTCGTGAACGATGGCAGTCGGTCCCATCCAGAATGCTGCTTGCGGTTTGATACACCCCATCGCCATCAGAAGCGCCAGAATGCACGGGCAAGGGAAGGCCCCATCCCATAGACCAACTGTCCGTGCAGAGTATACACAGTGCGGCTCCAGGAAGCTGTATGGGGGTGAGCACATCCTCAGCAACAGAGTGTGGCTCTTAGACCCCCAATCAGAGTGTCAGACGTGTGACAAGGACCCTGGGGAGGGGGGGGGGGGTCACCCGTAAAGTGATGTTGCAGCACCTCCCCCATATACAGCATTTTAATTTGTTTCATTTGCAGGCGTTCTCTCAGAACCGAGTCTAGAGACACAGACAGGCCACTTAAGAACTGGTTTTAATGAAGCCGAGTGCTGATGCAGAAGTCAGTCCTTGGCCTCTCGTGTATGTCTTTTTGTTAAATCAGTCTGAGCTGGAGCGAAGATGGAGGTGACGCTACTGAATTTAACCCCCAATGCCTTTTAAACCCAGTTCAGCCCAACAATTTCCGATGTAGGATTGTCAGAGGTAGGTAGGTACTAGGGGAGATTAGGTTGCTCAACAGTCACTGTCTGGTCAATTTAAATAGAGTATGGTTTTAGGAACAAGGATTTAGGTAGAAGTTTTAAATCCACTTTATGGTGTTTTAAATTCATTCTTGGGATGTGGGCATCGTTAACAAGGTCAACATTTAATGTTAATTCCCACTAAATCAATCAGTGTTCAATATAGTGACAAGAAAGCAAGCTAATAAATTAGTTTTCTCATTTGAAGCTTGTTCATAAAAATGCACTTTTTTGGTTATTTTGATTAATAGATAGAAAGATAAATTTCTGCTACCGTATCTTTCTGAAATTTGCTTACTGGTCCCGAGAGAGAGAAAAAAATTGAAATGTGCCCCTTTACAAGAAAGAGTGGATATCCATGTTCCAGGCCACTTTAAGTAGGTGGAGTTATTAGATTTCCAATGGATAGAAACATTAGTTTCCTCAAGGAAGCACAGGATAGCCTTTAAGGAAGCCATAAATATTTGCGCTGCATCATTATATCAGGGCAATCTAGATCCACCACCTTTGTGTGAATTAGTATTCGATGGGTTTATGAACTCAGCAACTCACACAGTTGAGTTCAGCTTTAACACCACGTATGCCCAAATAGATGTTGCCATGGGAGCCCCTCTTGGCACAGCTCTTGCAAACACCTTTGCTGGGTTCCATGAGAAATGGTATTCGATGGAATGACACCTAACCTCCTATCACTTGCATATTTCCAATATATGGATGATACGTTTGCTATATTTAAATCCGTAGCAGCAGGTAATAATTTCCTTGCATGACTTAATGGGCTCTATCTTGTGCTCAAATTCCCCTTTGTATTGGAGCAGTCAAATGAACTCTGTTTTCTTGATGTACTAGGGGATTCTCTACCATGGTCTACCACAAGCCTACCTTCACTGGTCAATATAAGCATTGCAATTCTTACAGTTCCACACGCTATAGGATTGGTCTCATCGGCAACTTTGTAAACAGGGCCCGAGCCATTTCTCACCATGAAAGCTTGATGCTGAAAT